>NC_045633.1:10961111-13461111 GCF_009829155.1 Mustela erminea | reverse complement strand
ACAGTGATGACAGTTATTTCAGTTCTTGCCGTCGTGTTTACCAAGCTTTCAAAGTCTTGCCTCCAGGAGACACCAGGCATTATCACTCCAGGGAAGTGACACTCCAGGTTACTCTTCCGGACACACCAAGAGAGAGTCCCGCCAGCCCCCCTCCCTGCCTCCCCCACTTGAGATGCTTTCAGGTCCTAACCAGGGAGAAAGGGAGCCTGGAGGTAGGACCTGCTGGGGGCAGAACCTGAGCCTGTACCTTTCGGTTGGCAGATCAGCAATCTTATAAAAAGGCACTGGGCTCTTGTCTTCCTTTGGCCTCAAGGTTGCACTTTGACACTCGTATCCTCTGAAAACATCTCATTCCATTTGTAGTAATGTTTTATTCATATACTAGCTTTGAACAAATGACTGAAAAGATTCCACTTTGAAAGCAATGATCTCTTTGGCTCCCCTAAATACACCTCCTTCCCCTAATTCCTAACGGGGCCTGGAGCAGGTGCCCCCAGCTTCCATCCCCTCTGGACCTTCCACACCTCTACCGAATTCTCAGTAGACTGAAAGAGCTTTGAAAGAGAAGAAAAGGTCAACTCCTAGATGCCAGGTTTCTAGGAAGGGTCTGTTCTCCCCCTTGACAACACCAGTATCCCTACACATGCACAATCAACAGCACCTTATCCCACCACCCATCAAAGTGTTCAGACTTCTCCACATTAGGAACTTTTTTCTTTTCCCCAAGACACAGCCAACTGCACTGGGCTTGTGAGCCACAAGTGAGTATGCAATTCCGTGGGGTAGATAGTTCTGCCAACCCTAATTCTTTATCCCCTCTGCCCACTCCTATCTATACCTTTGGCCTAGGAGCTTTTATTTTCTTCGCTAAAGGAGTAAACAAATAATTTCCCACTCACCTCACTCAGGTTCAGCCAGGGACTTTCTTGAGTCAACAGAGTGAGGCAGAGGGGACATCGTGCCTGTTCTGAGATTATACCTCTTGCGATACGTGTGCCTCCCTTTGCTTTTTTTTTTTTTATCTCTGCCATGCCAGAAGAACATGCCTAGGACATCCCACTAGATGGAGGCCCCATGGAACGGGGCAGAACCCCTGCAGCTAATCCCTGGCCTGCCCCCAGCCAACCCACAGAACTTGAGCTAAATAGATGCTTCGTGCTGCATACCGTTGAGATGCTGGAATTCGTTATGCAGCAAAATTGAAAATTCATATTTGGTTTCTACACCCCATCCTGCCACTTTATCCTCATACGGCCCTACTCAGAGCTGCTGCCTCAACTTTTGCAACCAGGGACTGACCTGGATGATTCTTAAGGGTCGTTTTGGCTCTGAAGTTATTCAGTTTCTTCTCCAGACCCCCAGTAATCCCATTCATGGACCATCCCCTGGTATCCCTGGTTGAGCATTTGGTACATTGTATGCTGTGATGTACGGAGGTGGCTGGCTCTCCCATTCACTGCGAGATGCAGACGGGGCAACTGTGTCTTATTTATCACAGTGATAGCAGCCTCTGTCTCCATGCAGGCACGTATTAACTTCTCGGTTACTGTCTGTTGTGGAAACGATAAAAGGGCAGAGGGGACCAGCCAGAGCCACATCCAGATGTCACAGGCATCCACCTTCCTTCCTCAAGGGCAAAGGAGTGTTTCCAGATGAACTAGACTACCTCCAGGCTAGGCTTTGCTCAGGGGTGACTTGATCAATCAGCAACTGCTTCACTTAATTCGTCTCCAGCCTACACATTAAATGCACATGATGTGTCAAACTACCTTTATATTTTCATTTAGTTATTTGTAATCGTCTGCTATCTCCTCGACCAACTACAAAAAGGCAATACGTGAAAATGATAAAAGCGTTCTAGAAGGAGATCTTGTCCAAATTATGTCTCTCTAGCTCTTTATCTTTAATGCCCTAAGTCACCTCCCTGTCAGAGTGTCTTGGGCATTGCCAACATCATAATGCTATTTCTTGAACATACCAGCAAATATGCACCTGTCATCTCATTCTACTGTCTTTTTAAGGTAAGCGCAGCATGTTTTCTCATTATTCTGGATTTTACCATTTCTTTTTTTGAAAGATTTTATTTATCTTACACAGAGACTGAGCAAGGGAGACATGAGCAGGGGCAGAGGGAGAGGGAGAAGCCGACTCCACGGCTGAGCAGGACCCTGGGATCATGACCCGAGCAGAAGGCAGATGCTTAATCAACTGACCCACCTTGGTGCCCCTGAGTTTTACCATTTTCACTTAAATTTCCTTAAAGGTAGACATAGCTCTATCTTGATACCTTCATTGCTGTATGAAATTCCATTTTATGGTTTAACTCATACTTTAAGCAGTCCCTATTCTGAGCATTAAGGTCATTTCTAGTCTTTGGACCAAACTCATTTGACCAAACTCTGGCTCACCTGGGAACAGCCAAGTGGGCAGTTGGCCGAAAGGCCAACTGGGAGTGACATTCACACTTGTACTCCACTCATCAAACCTGGAACCCGAGAGGTGGGGCTATATTCATCAGTTGAACAAGTGTGGTAAGAGGGCAGCTCCCTGACTTCACTCTTCTAAAAGGCTTAAAGAGGCCTCTGAACCTAACACTCAGACCATCCCAGGGATCAGCTAAGTGAGATGACCAGAAGCCACCAAGAACTACCACAGATACCAACTACTCAGAAGGAGTAGTTAATTACAAAGAGGCAGACCAAGTTAGAGCTACTGAGTAGGGAGCTAGAAGAAAGGCTGGGACTGGAGAAGGGACCAGGAAGAAGGAAGGGAGCCCAAGCTATGAAGGACCACCACTAGAGAGAAGAAGATGCCGAGGTGGAGGGGACAGTGATGCAGAGCATTAGCCTCTGGGCAGGTGGGGGAACCACAGAGGGTCAGTTCGAGGGTTTCCAAAGTTTAACAGAGAAAGGGAAAAGTGAATGGCTGCAAATATGATTGTGCACCTCTGGGGCAAAAATGGAAAACTTCTTAATATTTTTTTTTTCCAAAATGTTTTAACTTTTCTCAAATAGAGGAGAAAAGCTCTTTTCCCCAAACTCTTCTCCTTCTTCCTATATTCCCGTGTCTTTAAATACCCCAAACATGATAATTTTATGAGCAAACCACATTATACATAATACATTTTTATGTTTCAAAGCTTACAAAGCGACTTAAGTTCCATAAAGAGTGTTAAAATTCAAAAAAAAAAAAAGGAATGCATATATTTCAGTTTTCCCACATTGCTGCTTCATCTGCTGTCCTCCATCACATTAGATTTTTTTTCCCCCTTGGCTTCAACATTTTGGGAACTTTTCTAACTGTAACCTCAAACTTCCTTCCCAGAATGACCTCTACTTTTCCCAAGCCAAGACCTGGAATTGGATTCCATTTGCATTTCTTGTTTGCAGAGTGACTTCCAGGGAGTCACTTTATCTCTCTAACCCTTGGTTTGCTATTTGGAAAATAGAATCAAAGATACTCCTTATGCCACGTTGTGATGATTACTTGCTGGGTGTTAATAGCTGGTACAGCTCTTGGCGTGCATGAGGTTGGATTCATGTTCTGTTTCCTCTTCCTGATACCGATCAGAAAATGCTCCGTATTATCTCAAGTCAGTTTATCTAACAAGAGCCTTGTTCTTGTTAACCTGGGTGGAGTAGAAATTAGGGGAGATAATAAAGAACCAGAAGTCAGGAGAAGGGACCGAAAGTGGATCTCAAGCAAAAGAGGTGACACCAGGAAAAAAATAATTATCATTCTTCTGTCATTATATGGGAGAAGACAGGTCTTTTGGAAGAGGCAGGGACATAGCTCTAGGATGACCAAATTTGCCTGGTTTTCCTGGGACTAAGAAGAGTCCTGGATAAGGACTTTCTGTGCTAGACCCAGGAAAGACCCAGGCTGATGAGGACAACTTCATTCATCCTAGGTCTTGAGCTGGTGGAAATTAGGAAGGACCTTTTCCATGTCCATGAAGGACTGGGTGGGCTTACTGCGAATGGGATGGCTGAGTAACGTCCACTTCTTTCTAGAGAAATACTTAAAAAGTGCAGAGATAAGGGAGGTAATAACCAGGGAGAGACTCAACTACTCTAACTGGCTGAGAAAGCCCCCATCTTCCCTCTGAAATCCACCTGGGTTCCTAAAGAAGATTCAAATTCGATTAAAAAGGACACCCTTAACCCCAAACAAAGGCAAAAAACCCTCCATCAGAGCAGCCAAGAAGCCATACTGTCCAAATGTCCTCAGAAGCTCCAGAGTAAGGTAGAGTTCCCCACGAAGAAAGAAGTAGAAGAGAATGAAATATCCAAGAGGGTGTGACTCCAGGAGAATTCCCAGAAACTCCATGTAGGAAGATCATTATTGATATGGTAAAATAATTGGGCATTTGCCTTTGACCACTCACGAGATCTGTCTTGGTGTTTTTCAAGCCTCTCTTACCCACTCTGGGAGCAGAGGTGCTGAATGGCCCCATGTCTGGGATATGAGCAACTCCTAGGGGTGCCCAGAATGTGCAGAGCTGCCTCAAGAGTGGTTCTGCCCTCCCCAAATTGACTCTTCTTTTGAGTTCTGTCTTTTAAAAACATCCAGCCCTTTATCCTGCTGCTTCTCTCCACAAGAAGTCCTCTGCAGTGACTGTCTTCCTAAGTCGGAAGCCTAGAAGAACCACCCTTCACTGGGGAAGGGAGAATGGGATGATATTCTCTGGCCTAGCTCTTGGACCCTGAAGACTAGGGTCATCAGCACAGGAGTGATTAGAACCTCCATCCAAACACCAAAAACTCCATCTTCTCTCTTTCAAGGGACTGGAAATAAAGCCATAGCTAGGGGCAGGCAGGACCATCTCAGTTCTTCGGCCCTTGGACCTGCAGTCAAATGTCGATCTGGTTCTCCAAGTAATCTGGGAAGGAAGAAGCTGGTTTGGGCAACATGTGAAATGTTATCACCCTGATGGAGTCATTGTTATGTCTTAAGCATGTCCCCAGAAATACATCTGACCGAGACGCATGCAGATCACAAATACTGTCCTCCTGAAATCCAGGAGGGAGGGAGGATTTCCAGTCTGCCTATTTGATGGCATGCATATTTCATGACATTCAGAGTGAATGGAACTTCTGGACACCTTCCAAGAATCTCAGACTCTCTGGAGCCAAGAGTCCCATCATGCATTTGAAGGGACGAGCTGTTTAACTTTGAGGCGAAAATAACTCTGGTTTCTCTTTACCCATTAAAAGGTTTGGGAGACATGGATGGGGGAGATCAGCAGGGACATCCTCAAATAGGAATGGAAGGAAAATCATTACGTGAGTATCTGGTACCTAAACTACTTGGCCTTAAAGGTAACCGTCCACTGCTTTGCAGCAAAAAGAGACGTTCTCAATTGCCCTTGCCTGCTGACATAATTAATGCTTTATGCTTCCTTGTGAAAACTCCATAACCTTGTTAAAAAGGATAACAAGGGGCCTTTTCTCTCAGGAAACGTGCACCTCATCTAGCTCCAAATGGTCTCTGTGCTAACGACAACCACAGAAACTAAGAAGATCAACATTTTCATCATGTTTTCCTACAAATTTCATTCCACTTGATTTCCCCAGCCATGTTCATGTCCCCAGTTTTCAAGTGAGGAAACTGAGGCTTGGTAATCTTCAGATTTTGAGGTCAAGTTCCAAAGTTTAATGTCAAAGTTTAACGTGAAGAATCAAAACCCAATTTCTTTTCTCTACTCATTAGGGAGAGACCATCATCACCAGTCAATGAGCTCTGTGTTTTGTGCCCTTTCTTGGGCTTTTTATGCTTCCACCATCAGATTAGCTTCTTGGTGGTCATTGGCCCAATTGTCTGAAGTCTGAGCCAGTGCTAGTCACCAGCCAATCATCATGGACACACACAATTAACTGTGGGAAGAAGAAGCTTATTGTTCCTGATTTGGAATTCTAGTCCTGCTTGCTGAGGCATCTTCCTTCTCCAGAGGTCACTTTCCCTCTGTAAAATGAAGACAGTAGGAGCCCTGTCCCCTGGCTTTGTTGTGAAGGATCAATAACTGATATAAATACTCGTCTGCTCATTACTAATTGAGCTAAAGAGGGCAATAATTGTAAAGTCCTTAGAAGGAGCCTGGCACATAGTATGTGCTCAGAAAAATGGTGCCTGCCCTCTCCTCCTGGAGTAGGATATTCTACTTCAGTTTTATGGACTAGCATAAAGGTGAATCCCACCTTTGGTTCTGGTAACTTCTCATACGTTTGTTTACTCATCTTTTGATTCTTTGCATGGGAAAAGCTAATTCCTCAATTCTGATTCCCACACAGAGACAACTTCCAATAGTTACCTTGAATGTAATTATGCTAAGTTCCCCAATCAAAGGACACAGGGTATCAGACTGGATTAAAAAAAAAAAAAACAAAACAAGAGCAATTGATATGCTATCTGCAAGAAACCCATTTTAGACCCAAAGACACCTCCAGATTTAAAGTGAGGGGGTGGAAAACAATTTACCATGCTAGTGGACATCAAAATAAAGATGGGGTGGGAAACTTTATATCAGATAAATTAGATTTTAAGCCAAAGGTTATAATAAAAAGGATACTATATCATACTAAAAGGTCTGTCCAACAAGAAGATCTAACAATTTTCAGTATTTATGCCCCTAACATGGAAGCAGCCAATTATATAAACAAATTAATAACAATAATCAAAGAAACATATTGACAATAATACAATAATAGTAGGGGACTTTAACACCCCCCTCATTGAAATGGACAGATCATCCAAGCAAAAGATCAACAAGGAAATAAAGGCTTTAAATGACATACTGGACCAGATGGACATCACAGATATATTCAGAACATCCCATCCCAAAGCAACAGAATACACATTCTTCTCTAGTGCATGTGGAACATTCTCCAGAATAGATCACATCCTAGGTCACAAATAAGGTCTCAACCAGTACCAAAAGACTGGGATCATTCCCTGCATATTTTCAGACGACAATGCTCTGAAACTAGAGCTCAAACACAAGAGGAAAGTTGGAAACAACTCAAATACATAGAGGCTAAAGAGCATCCTACTAAAGAATGAATGGGTCAACCAGGAAATGAAAGTAGAATTAAAATAATTCATGGAAACAAATGAAGATGAAAACACAACTGTTCAGTTCAAAATCTTTGGGACACAGCAAAGGCAGACCTGAGGGGAAAGTATATAGCAAAACAAGCCTTTCTCAAGAAATAAGAAAGGTTGCAAATACACAACCTAACCTTACACCTAAAGAAGCTAGAGAAGGAAGAGCAAAGAAAGCTTAAACTCAGCAGAAGAGAAATAATACAGATCAGAGCAGAAATCAATGAAATAGAAACTAAAAAAAAAAAAAAAAAACCATATCAATGAAACTAGGAGCTGGTTCTTTGAAAGAATTAAAAAGATTGAGAGACCCCTGTTCAGACTTATCAAAAAGAAAAGATAAAGGACCTAAATTAATAAAATCACGAATGAAAGAGGAGAGAGCACAACCAACACCAAAGAAATACAAACAATTATAAGAACGTATTCTGAGCAACAACTATACACCAGCAAATTTGACAATCTGGAAGAAATGGATGCATTCCTAGAGACATATAAACCACCAAAACTGAACCAGGAAGAAATAGAAAACCTGAACAGACCCATAACCAGTAAGGAGACTGAAGTAGTCATCAAAAATCTCCCAACAAACAAAAGCCTAGGGCCAGATGCCCCCCCGCCCCCCGCCGAGAATTCTACCAAATATTTAAAGAAGTGTTAATACCTATTCTCCTGAAACTGTAACAAAAAGCAGAAATGGAAGGAAAACTTCCAAACTCACTTTATGAGGCCAGCATTACTCTGCTCCCCAAACCAGACAAAGACCCCATTAAAAAGGAGATTTACAGACCAATGTCCCTGATGAACATGGATGCAAAAATTCTCATCAAAATACTAGCCAACAGGATCCAACAGTACATTAAAAGGATTATTCACCACGACCAAGCAGGATTTATTCCTGGGCTGCCAGTATGGTTCAACATCCACAAATCAATCAATGTGATACAATACATTAATAAAAGAAAGAACAAGAACCATATGATACTCTCAATAGATGCTGAAAAAGCATTTGACAAAGTACAGCATCCTTTCGTGATCAAAACTCTCAGTGTTGGCATAGAGGGTACATACCTCAATATCATCAAAGCCATCTATGAAAAACCCAGAGCAAGTATCATTCTCAATGGGGAAAAACTAAGAGCTTTTCCCCTAAGGTCAGGAACTGGCAGAGATGTCCACTATCACCACTGCTATTCAACATAGTACTAGAAGTCCTGGTCTCAGCAATCAGACAACAAAAGGAAATAAAAGACATCCAAATCAGCAAAGAAGAAGTCAAACTCTCACTCTTTGCAGACAATATGATACATTATGTGGAAAACCCAAAAGACTCCACTACAAAACTGCTAGAACTCATACAGAAATTCAGTAAAGTGTCAGGATATAAAATCAATGCACATAAATCAGTTGCATTTCTATACACCAGCAGTAAGATAGAAGGAAGAGAAATTAAGGAGTCAATCCTATTTACAATTGTACACTAAACCATAAGATACCTAGGGATAAATCTAACCAAAGATGCAAAGAATCTGTACTCAGAAAACTACAGAATACTCATGAAATTGAAAAAGACACAAAGAAATGGAAGAATGTTCCATGCTCATGGATTGGAAAAACAAATATTGTGAAAATGTCTATGTTACCTAGAGCAATCTACATATGTAATGTAATCCCTATCAAAATATCATCAGTTTTTTTCAAAGAAATGGAACAATGAATCCTAAAAATTAGAATCAAAATTTATTTCAGAAAAGACCCTGAATAGCCAGAGGAATGTTGAAAAAGAAAACCAAAGTTAGCAGCATCACAGTTCCAAACTTCAAGCTCTATTACAAAGCTGTCATCATCAAGACAGTATGGTACTGGCACAAAAACAGACACATAGATCAATGGAACAGAAAAGAGAGCCTAGAAGTGGACCCTCAAGTCTATGGTCCACTAATCTTCAACAAAGAAGAAAAGAATGTCCAATGGAAAAAAAGAGTCTCTTCAACAAATGGTGTTGGGAAAATTGGACAGCCACATGAAGAATGAAACTGGATCATTTCATTACACCACACACACAAATAGACTCAAAATGGATGAAAGACCTCAATGTGAGAGAGGAACCCATCCAAATCCTTGAGGAGAACATAGGCAGCAACCTCTACAACCTCAGCCACAGCCACTTCTTCCTAGCAACATTGCCAAAGGCAATGGGCATTGGGACTTCATCAAAATCAAAAGCTTTTGCATAATAAAGGAAATACGCAACAAAACCAAAAGACAACCAACAGAATGAGAGAAGATATTTGCAAATGACATATCAGATAAAGGGCTAGTATCCAAAATCTAAAAAGAACTTATGAAACTCAACACCCAAAGAACAAATAATCCAATCAAGAAATGGGTAGGAGGGACGCCTGGGTGGCTCAGTGGATTCAGCCTCTGCCTTCAGCTCAGGTAATCATCTCAGAGTCCTGGGATAGAGTCCCAGGATTGAGCCCCGCATCAGGCTGTCTGCTCAGCAGGGAGCCTGCTTCCCCCTCTCTCTCTGCCTGCCTCTCTGCCTACTTGTGATCTCTGCAAATAAGTAAGTAAAATCTTAAAAAAAGAAAAGAAATAGGCAGGAGACATGAACAGACATTTCTGCAAAGAAGACATCCAAATGGCCAAAAGACACATGAAAAAGTGCTCACCATCGCTCGGCATCAGGGAAATACAAATCAAAACCACAGTGAGATAGATACCACCTCACACCAGTCAGAATGGCTAAAATTAACAAGTCAGGAAATGATAGATGTTGGCAAGGTTATGGGGAAAGGGGAACTCTCCTACACTGTTAGTGGGAATGCAAGCTGTAACCACTCTGGAAAACAGTATGGAGGTGCCTCAAAAAGTTGAAAACAGAGCTGTGCTATGACCCAGCAATCACATTACTGGGTATTTACCCTAAAGATACAATGTAGTGATCGGAAGGGGCACGTGCACCCGAATGTTTATAGCAGCAATGCCCACAATAGCCAAACTATGGAAAGAACCTAGGTGTCCATCAACAGATGAATGGATAAAGAAGATGTGATACACACACACACACACACACACACACACACACACACACACACACACACACACATTCTGGAATACTATGCAGCCATCAAAAGAAACGAAGTCGTGCTATTTGCAACGACTGGGTGGAACTAGAGGGTATTATGCTAAGCAAAATAAGTCAGAAAGATAACTATCATATGATTTCTCTGATATGAGGAATTTGAGAGGCAGGGTGGTGGAATCAATGAAACAAGATGGGATCAGGAGGGGGACAAACCGTAAGACTCTTCATCTCACAAAACAAACTGAGGGTTGCTGGGTGGTGGGGGGTTAGGGATAGGGTGGCTGGGTGATGGACACTGGGGAGGGTGAGTGCTGTGAAGTGTGTAAGCCTGATGATTCACAGACCCGTACCCCTGGGGCAAATAATACATTATATGTTAAGAAAAAAATAAAGACTGGAAAAAGAGGTAAAAGATACCAAAAACATCTCTTTTTTTTTATCCATAGTCCCTTAAAATAGGGTAACCACATAATTTCTCATGTTTTGAAAATAAAAATAAGTAGGTAACTATTTGCCTCCTGAAGGTGCAAAATAGGATGTGACTTTCACCTGCCTCTTGCAGTTGAAATCATGTGACTTTCATTCCAGCCCCATCCTTAACTTGCTCTGGACTAGCCACACACCCTTTCTGAGCCCGGGTCTCCTGATCTGTCATATTGCATAAACAAACTCTAAGGCCCCGACATTCTACAGGGCTCCCCACTCCTCTGAGGGTGGCTAAGGCAGAATCAAGTAAGAACCACAGAGCGGAGCCATCCTATTTCCTTTGACTTTTGGTAGGGTATCTTGGTGCTTGTGCCCCATACCCCCTGATGCCTAGAGAAGAAATAGAGATGTGTTATTAACTAAAGAAATGAAGATAAATATAGCCCTTGTTGGATTAATATCCCTAGGATTACTCATGTCTCCTTTGAAGTGAAGCAAAGATCATGTGCCGCCTGACAACCACCCATCTGGCCTGAGAAAAGTCGCCATATGGATGGTTCCCGCTAATTATAGTTAAATACTGAAGGGAGGGGTTCCAGTGTGGAGTCTCATCAGATCAGAATTCTCTTGGTTTCCCCCTTTCCAGGAGTTGTGGAAAGGCTGTGTGGTTGCCCTGCTCGTACTTGCTCAGGTGCATTCAGGCAAGCTACCCAACCTGTCCAGAATCCACTTTCTCCAACTCAGAAGTGCAGGGATAATACTGGTCCTCCCTTATGTTAAAAGGAGTCAGCAACACAGCCTCTCTGCCAAATAAAGAGTCAATGAAGATCCTAGATCATGAAGGAATCCAAGGAAACAGGCAATAATTTAATAAATGCGCATTTGGTGGTTTCTATTACGAATCTGAACCCTTGTTTGGATGTACCAAGATTTATTAAAAAAAAAATATATATATATATATATTTTTTTTTTTTTTTGGTGGTTGGTTGTTGGTTTTTTTTTTTCTTTTTTTTTTTTTTTGCCAATCCCAGGCAAAAAGCACCCACTGAATCATTCTGATCCCAAAAAAGGAAGCCCCCTTGTTGAGAGCATGTGGCAACCTATGGCACTACTCTCTTAAAATAGTTGATTACTTTCTTTCCCTCCCAAGAGGATGACCAACTTGAGATATTAGGAATGCATTTCCCACATACGTGCCCTGGGACAGTCACCAAGAGCTGTCAGTTCAGCTGTGGACCAAATGTTGGGGTGGGAATTCAGTTTTGGGTGGGGGGGGAGGTGGAATATTCGGATTGTGGATGAACAGTTGTCAGTGCCCTCATTCTGTCTGCATTGCTTTGTCCACCCCTGGCAACCTGGTTGACTAGGTGCAGCCAGCTCTCCCAAACAGCACACCATCAAGGCTAAGACTACTCTCCCATGGAAGTGGAAGCCACCATGCCCTTGGACACCAGGTAGACAATATACATAATTATACTAGAACAGGTGAGAGAAAATTCACATGGCCTTCTTGGTGTTCCTTAATTGACCCACTTTTTTTTTTTTTTTAAAGATTTGTTTATGAGAGAGAGGCAATGCACACACACACATGAGGTACACAGGGAAAAGGAGAGAATCCCAAGGACAGACTCCATGCTGAGTGTGGAGCCCCAGGCGAGGGTCGATCTCACCATCCTGAGATCACGACCTGAGCCAAAACCAAGAGTCGGATGCTTAATTGACGGTACCACCCAAGTACCCCTAACTGACCCACTTTTTAAAAAAAGATGTGGCCATAAAAAGAATTCTCTTCTAAAACAAAAACAACAATAAGCGCATGGTGGTAAGTGACAGGTGATGTCTGATTCTAGAGTTTGGAAGACTACAAGGTGTGGAAGGAATGGTAACAAACTGAGGAGTATGTGCCCTGTTTCGAGAATGCCTCGAAGCTGCCAGCCCATGATTACCATTTGCCAGGGGACCCTTATCTTGCCAGATCCCCTCACTTTTCCAGAGGTACTCTTAAGTCGGGTATCCATGTGAAATACTCTGATTTTTTTCTTGACTCAAATCTTCATTAAATACTTGAAGCTTTTCTACTATTATTTTTTAAAAACAAGCACGAATCTTTGTTCCTGCTTGGATGTGAACCAAGTACGTTTTGCCAGCTAAGGGAGAGAGCTCATCTAAAATGACACTAACACAAAGGAAAGCAAAGCTGAGAGATGATGAGAATCCGAGTCCTTTGATGTCCTTTGAACCTCTGGATCCAACCATACCTCCAATTTCTTATCAACGATACAGCTTAACAATTTCTTCCTTTTGCTTAAGTCAGTTTGAGTTATGGTTCTTTTCCTTGCAACTGGAAAAAAAAAATCCTCATCAATAAAAGGACCTCAGGGTCCTTCAAAATTCACAGCTAGATTGTTCAGTGTGAACATGCCAAGGATCTGTTATCATTTGAAATGGCCAGAAAGGGCGTGCCTGGTGGCTTAGTAGGTTAAAGCCTCTGCCTTCAGCTCAGGTTGTGATCCCAGGGTCCTGGGATCGAGCCCCACATCGGGCTCTTTGCTCAGTGGGGAGCCTACTTCCCTTCCTCTCTCTCTGCCTGCCACTCTGCCTACTTGTGATCTCTCTGTCAAATAAATAAATAAAATCTTTAAAAACTTGAAATCTTTAAAAGTTTGAACTTTAAAAGTGGCCAGAAAGAAAGTGTGTAGGGGCCAAAGTAAGATGCACAGGTGCAAAGAAGGTGTATTACAAAGAGCCCAGGACACTTTCCTACAAGTTCATTGCTTTACCTACAGGCAATAGTAAGCCAGCGAAAGTCTTGGGAAGCGGCCCCAGCTTTCCCCACTTTGGGATCTTTATTTGGGATTTTGACTTCTCCACTAGATTTTTTTTTTTTTTCCTGCTAGTTGCTCCCAGAGCAGTGGAGGGGTTTCCTATGTGATGGGGTGGAGTGAGTGAGCCTGCATTTTCTGGACTCCTAACCTTTCTGAGCCATGCTGGAGACTGATTTGACTGGTCTGTAATCCCCAGGTGAATCTACACCAAGCAAAAGCTCTCAGCACTTTGAATACATGATGCAATAAAGCCAAAGGCATGATATTACAAGAACAAATGGCACAATATTTTCCTAAGCATTTTTAGAGTTCTGTTAGATTTGGGAACCCGGCAATTTAATAGGTGGGAGAACTTTCATCAGACTTCAGAAAGTACATGTATAATTCATGGCTACTTAGTACATGGAATTGCAGGGGGAGATTGTAACCAGAGAGAGATGCAGCATGACAAAGTACAAAATAGCTTCACCTGTCACCCTGCTGAGCCTCCTCTTGCAATTTATGGGGACTGTCAGCCACTAACAATCTAAATAACTCATTTCCATGCCAGAGACTATAGCAGAACCAGATCAATTCCATGTTGTGACTTCTTTTTTTTGAAATGAGGACACAGCCTGGTATGGTGTATCTCAGAGCAGGAGCTGGCATGACTGAAGACCTAATAGGTACTTTAAACCATACTGGTTTATTTTTTCACAAGTTTATTTTTTCACAAAGTTCACTCAAGAAGTGCTGAGATGATACCAGTTGAGAAAGAAGGATGGAAAACTGTTGTTATGTCTCCTATCCCATAGGGCTTTGGGGTCAACCCGACTTGGATTTGAATCCTGACTTCCCTCCAGTGACCTCCAATAAGGAAGACAAGTCTCTGAGCCTCAGTTTCCCTTCCAGTTAAATGGAGTCAGTGGTAGTCATAGCAAGTTGTAATACCAAGTCTATGTTCCTTTGTGTTTCACTTTTAAAATGGATTCAGATAAAAATGTGTGAGTAGTAATCATAGTGGGTTTTATTTTTCCCCTTTGGGATGCACGCGTTTTGTGTGTGTGTGTGTGTGTGTGTGTGTTGAGTGAGACACACATTGAGAATCAGAGACAGCAAGTGAGTGAGTGAGAAATCAGATACAACTCTGCTACTTAGATGACCTGTTCAAATTACTTCATTTCTCCATGTCTCATTTCCTTAGCTGCTACGTGGAGAGGATTATACTATTTTATCTTTTAGGTTCTTCCAGGGGTGAAGGCAATACATATATGGAAAGTGTTTAGAACAGTGCCTGGCAAATAGCGTACTGTATGTCTTAACGCTCCGCAGTAATTGTATTATTAATTGAACACTGCTATTATTTCTGTGAAGAATGATAGTGATAATAATTACTCATTCAATGCAGAGGGTTATGAGATTTGAGGAGGAAAATGATGAAGGGTAGGGAGACTTGGAGGTTATTCCTGGCTGAAATTATGTTCAACTTTTGTTTCTACCTTTACAAAATGGGGATGACAATTTCTACCCAGCCGGTGAAAATGGCATTAAAATAAAGACCCTGGTGTACCAGCCCGGACTACAGAGGCTGTTGTGATGACCTCTCATTTTACAGAAGAGGGAATAGGGTAGATTAAGACATCTTCCCACAAACACACAAATTATTTGGCCAGATGTCTTTCCCAAAATCCTTTGCCCTCTTCATTCTCCAGATACTGTCTTCCTCAAAGGACCCTGGGAACATGTAAGGGACAGTGGCAGTCTTTGGACTCTCATATCATGGGAAGTGCCGTATGAATTGTTGTAATGGGTATTTGGAAGATTCTGTCCAGTTCATCTTTCCCAAAATCTTCCCTCAGGTGGGCCCTCAGCAGCCAGGTTCCTAACATGTGACCCCACCTCCTGTTACAGGACTGGGCCTGGGTTGGGCACCTGATCCAAGCGGGGCCAATCAGATCCACTCTCTGAAGAACTGGGAATTGGAAGAGGAGTTCCTTCTAAATCCTTCACCGCAGTTCAGTTGGAATGATCTTTCGGAAAGGCAATCACCCTCTCCAGTTTCCAACACATGTGTGTGGTGCCTTATTCTTGGAATAAGAACGTGTTTAGACCGGCTTTAGACATGTGGACCTATAGCGCCTCATCTCTCACAGTATCACATTTCTTTTTTGTGCTGCAGCCCTGCTGGCCTTCACTGACCCTTAAACCGACCCTGCTGCCATCTGCTATGAGGTCTTTGCACCTGCCCTTCCGTCTACCTGGAACACCAGTCCCTCTACCCTCCTCTTCATCTTTCCAGGACCACTCGGAGGGTTACGTTCTCAAGGAAATCTTCCCTCGTCCCCATTGGTTGGGCCAAACTTGTCCCCTGTGGGCTTTCATTGCACTGGGTGTCTTTCCATCCTAATGCTACCCACAGCTGTGATTATGCATCTGTATGTGATGAGTTGACTATGACCCCACGTCCTAGCAGTCTCCAGGCTCTATCAACATGGGGATCATCTTTACTTTTGTTCAATTTTGTATCCCCAGCACCTGGCACATGCCTGGCTCGTAACAGATACTCAGTTAATACCCACCAAGCAAACGAACAGGCACCAAAGATAGGCAGAGCCAGAGTGCAGATACATACAGCCCTGCTGCTGGGATTCCAAAGCTGTCCTGGCCCCCACCCCCTGCCCTTCTGGAAGGCTGCCTTTTCTCATATTTTTCTCCAGATACAAAGACATTCACCATGATTCCACTGAATTCTTGTGTTTTGTTTTCTGTCCTATGAGTGGGGCTCTCCTATCTGCAACCCAGTGAGACCTTTCAGGCAGTTGTAAGGAGATGAAGATTGAGAAAATCCTGAGGGTTTTCTTCTTCCAGGGTGACCCAGCATGAGGACCCACAGCACAGGCAACAAAGATGGCCACAGCTCAGAGAAACGTGAAGGATGTTTGTAGTTTTTCCTGCTCTCATTCATGCTGTTGCTGGGCAGACTACCCAGCCTTGCCTGGAAGCACCACTTCACTTACTCCTCGTTCTGCTGGGTCTCACCTTCTGTCCTTGTAATGCCTTTCTAGACTTCTGTATTCACGTCCCCATTTCTAATACTCTCTCCTCCCACAGAGCCAGTTTGAGTTCCTTAGTGACTTAGGCACATGCAAACCTTTTCTTCTAGGAGATACAGCATTGAAAGCCACATCTGAGGATCCTGTCTATAGGGAAGAGAAATCTTGGTTTATCTTAAACCTTTTAAAGTATCCCCAGCTCTTCCTGTCTACTCTGGAGTCATTGTTTTTCTCCTTCCGTGTGTGTGTGTGTGTGTGTGTGTGTGTGACTGAACCCAATCAACTTTCACCCAGTTGTCCAAACCAGGACTTAGAATCCAGGCACCACTCTGCTTCATCTCTTTCCCTGGCTCCCCACTCAGTCCAACCCACTGAGTTCATCCACCCTTCCACCTGCTAGGTGTGCTTCCTCATCGGCACCCTCACTGCCACCATCCTAGCCAGGCTTCCATGATCTCTCTCTCTGTCCAGGATAACTAGAAGGTTTCCAATCCCCTCCTTGCCCCCAGGCTTGGCCCTTGCTTACTGCTCGTCTTCCCAAACACACTCACCTTCCCAAACATCATTTCACCTCCTCTTTACTCAATATCTCAATTCCACTGAATACTGTGTCCCACCTACAAACATCACAAATGCCAGCTTCTGATTCCATGACCACCAACTCCTATTCTTTCAGCTCGAAGGCAACTACATCCGAGACCATAATCCTTCAACTTCGCCATGACTCCAGGCCATTCACACCACCACCTTCTCCAGATTTGTTTGCCATCCCCAACTACTTTTCTCTCCTGTTTGTATCCTGATCTCATGGTGCATCACTTGCAACTGCCTGCTTCCAAAGGCCCACTTACACAATATCCCTGACTCATTTTCTCTCCATACCATATTTGCTTGGCAACCCAAACCCAACCCTAGATGCAGTGAGCCATCTGCCTTCTGTGTTACACCTGAGCTGCTAAAAACACCAGAGAGAAAATAAATCCAGGATACTAGTTTCACATCTTACAGTGTTTTTTGCCTGAGCTTACTTGTCTGCTTTCCAGTCTAGCTTCATAAGGTTGTTGTGAAGATTAAGAATGAATATATTAAAAATTGATTAAAGTAATACTTGGCACATGAGAAGAACTCAGTCAATGTTGTCTGTTGATAATATGATTATTATTGTTATTCTTGTCATTGTCATTAACCCATTCTTCTCCCCTCTGATGACCTTACCTTATACTTAATTGAGGAACTGGAAAATTACAAATGAGAACCCTCTAATCTTGCTATTGTCAACTCTTGAGACCTCCTAATAGCCCTACTGATTGCATTCTTCTCTCCACAAAGCCAGTTCCTTAACAAGTGGTCCTGATCTTATATACTTTTGCTTTCTCATGACCTGTCCATTTTCCCAGGTACCCCTTTTATCTCTTGTACCATAAAATAAAATGCTAGATATCATCTGAACTAAGCTATTAAGCCACACACCTGTGCTCTGGACAGTTCATTAAGTCAAGAATTTAAAGCATGATCCACAAAAATGGCACTGGGTGTCTGGCCTCTAGATGAAAAAAAGGCTAGGATGAAAATAAGCATCAACTGCTTGGCAGTAAAAAAAAGAAAATCCTATAATTAATGTCCTAGTTGATTCACATATTTGTACCCTGAAAGCCATTTCCTTCAGAATTGCAATTCATTATCCCAGAGCAATTTAGCTCTGGTGCTTACATGTCTAAAAGTTTAAGAACCATCCAGACAGAAAGGCCAACTGAACTAATTATATTAGGCATCATGATCTTTAATTAGATCAATAGGAGAAGAGCATCGGTACACATCTTGGGAGGTTTTTGCTACATTGCTTGCTCTCTCCAAGGAACCCCGAGCATCAATATTAATCCATAGGAAAATGTTCAGAAAAACACAGCAGATTAACAGCAAGAGAAAGGATAATTTGGATGAAATTAATCCTTGTTGTCATTGTACAGAAACAACAGTTGGCTTATGAGTCCAGGGAATTGAAGACCATGACCTTTTCTGCCAAGCCTTAGGGTCATTATTAGACTCGGAGCCCATGGCTTTCAACCCATTACCACTGGTGGAGACAAATGACATTCCATCACTCGTAAGTACTCTTCCGTTCTCAGGAAAACCCTACAATTATTATACTTCTAGTGATATCACCCAAGAAATTCACTGAGTATGAATCACAGAGCAGAATCAGAGCTTTCCTAACTCACTAAGTTCAGGAAAGACCACAGAAGGGAATGATGGAATTGGAGACTTGGCCAATAGGTCTGTATTTGGTTATTATTTAGATCTTGGTTTTACAGTAATTCATATTTATCCTACATGTCTATTCACATATATATGGATACAGAATATAAATATATAGAGAGGAAATGGAATACGCTCCCATTCATGGCATGTTATAATTATCATCCAGTGGTAGGAGCTCTTTTCATTTGCATTTCCGATTTTTCTCTATCAGGTACCCACACTAGTGCACAAAATATATATTCTTCAAGTCACCTTTAATATTTTATACACATTTAAAATATACCTGTACCCTTGAAAAAATATGGCCTTTGTGTGTGCATGTTTTACATTTACATAAATGGTATTATGCTATAAATCCCATCTTGTTTCTTACCTTCTTCCATTTCATTAGGCTTTTGAAATTTATTCACACTGCTCTATAAAAATATGGCATTCAGATCTCTGGTTTTCTTCTACTCCCTGCCTTCACTCATTGACTCAAGAAGAATCCAAGGATCACCAAAAAGCAACCAATTCAGCTATCAAAAAATAAAAATAAAAGAATAACCAAAGGAAAATCATGTGTTTTACTTCTTGAACTTCTTTTTAGTTCTTTTTTTGGTGGTATAATAAAAGGTACTACCAGAGATGTGTTTTTGATTCCTGGTTCAACCAAATGAAATGAGTGAAAGCTGCCACTTTCGAGCATTTGCTGTGCATCAGACACTAGGTCAGGCCCAAAATTCTTATTTAATTCCCATAACAATCCTTTGAGTTGGGAAACATTATGTTCATTTTATACAAAGAGGATACTGAGGCTAAGAGATGCTCAGTAGCTCGCTTGGGCTACCAGAGCTTATAGGAGGCACAATTAGGGTTCAAATGCACATGTCCTTGTCTGTCCACAACCCAACTCCAAGTGTAGTCACACAGTGCAAGGCCAATAGTCCAGATATCTGCACCTAAATGTCTTTGTCTTTCACATAATAGTTCATAGACAATGGCAATTTAGAGGGGGCGGAAGAGGAAGCCTGACAACACCTTTCAAGGGGGCATTGCACTTCTGGACAAAGAAAAGATACAAATGTGGACTTGGCTAAAATCCTGTAGTAGATTATCAAAGAGTGGTATAATTTTATGCATCTAGATGCCATTGACTAACCTAAAAGGCCTAGGTCATCTCTAGAGGAGTACTTTGTACCTAAAAAAGGAAATAAACTCATCACAAGGACCAAAGCCCAAGATATCCCAACTGTGGCGTGTGCCTCAATGACACATTATACACAGAGACTGAAGAGGGGACAGACACTGCTGAATAATGTCTTTCTATCAGTGGCTGCTGTGATAGGATTCATTGCTGACTAGTTGTGGGAGAGAAGACTATTACTGGGAACATTTCCATCTTATCAATATCCCGATTATTGAGGATTTTTATAAGATTTTATTTATTTGGGAGAGAGAAAATTTCACACACACATGAGTTGGGAAGGGGCAGAAGGAGAGGGAAAGGGAGAATCTCAAGCAGACTCTCCACTGAGCAGAGCCCCGGAGGTGGGATCGACTTCATCACCCTGGAATCATGACCAAAATAAAGAGTTGGATGCCTAACTGACTGAGTCACCCTGGTACTCAATAAGTATTAGCAACCTGCTTAAACTTGCTTGAGCCAGCCAAAAAATAATAATAATAAAATAAAACATATTGCTGCCTTTTCATTATCTCTGCTTTGTCCTACTGCTTCCCCAGAGCTCCCACTTTTCTTTTTTTTTTTTTATAATTGTGGTAGGCAGAAATATGCCTACCCAGAGATGTCCATATCTTAATCTCCAGAACTCATGAATGTGCTACATGGTACACATGTAGCATGTACACATGCTACTCCTTTGTGGCAAAGGAGTATGAAGACTACTAATTGAATTTGGGTTGCCCATCAGCTGACCTCAGAGTAGGGAGATTCGCCTAGATTATCCAGGTGGGCTCAGCGTTATCACACAATCACAGGATGAGAGCTGTGTGGGATTTCTAACCTACTAAATGGTAAAATAAATCAGTGTTGTGTTCATCCTCTAAGTTTGTGGTAACTTGTTATGGCATTCCTAGGAAACTAAAACAATGACACTAGTATTTATTGAGTACTTTGAACATGCGGAGAACTGTGTGCTAAGCATCTTAGAGGGTGTGGGCGCTGCCACTGCCCTTACTAGTTTTCAAGGGAGGGAACGGAGGTGGCTCCACAGTTAAGCAACCCGCCTAAAGACAGCGAGGAAGTGGTAGAGCACTCCTCAGGTGTCTGACTTCATACCTGGTGATCTTAGCCAACCACAGATAGAGACTGAAAGGCTGATGCCTGATTGGATTCTGAATTCTATTACAGAGAATCTGACTGGCCCTAAATGAACCATGTGATCAGCTCCAGTCCAATCAGATGATGCTCAGGGCAGATTATATACAACCATCATGGAGGCCCCATGTACCTCTGTAGGTTTCATGGGTCAGATAAGAGAAAGGCGCATGGGACAACTTTCATCCTTCCAACTGTTACACGGTTCCCTTGCTTGTATGCTTTGTGACCTGCACAGCTCTTCTCCCCTCCCACTATCCATCTGATGTGGACGAACACCCAGCTTTTGCCAGTGGACACCCGCAGTGCTCGCTCTCAAACTCTCCCCACTCACATGCAGGCACGGTCTTGGCATTTATTCTTTGGAATTACCAAACTGGAGAGAGGGTCTTTCTAACCAAGAAAACAAATCTGATTTTGAACCAAAGAGATAAGTAAGAGGCATATAATTCTCATGGAGAATTTCATATGGTAAAGAGCAATCCCCTTTGTTCTTCTGGTTCTCTCCAGCTAAATGCCAATGGGGTTTGCAAAGCGGTCCTCAATTCAGACTTTCCTGTTGCCTGATATTGTGCCTTAATCACCCACCACATTAACACATGATGAGTTACAGGAGCAGGAGTCTATGATAGCAGTCTGATTTTCTGCAGAAAATAAAAAACTTGCCTAGCTAGCTGCAGAGAGAGGCTGGAGTCACAGGAGACAGATACTATGCATGTGTGTGACATAACCGGTTAAGCACCTGATTTTTCTGGAGGCTAGGCACAGGGTTGGTGAGGAGCACAGAAAAGAGATAGACAAAGGATGGGGGTGCTGGGAACTCTCCTACTACACGGCCATGGCTGGGCTTCCTAATCTACTGACAGCTCTAGCATTTCTGTTGCAACAAGTGCCCATTAAGTTAGCATGACTAATTTTTTCTTCTATTCCAAGTTGTACATCTTTCCACATTTGAACATTTCTCAAAGCGCAACTGACAACTGATGTGCACATTTATTTTTGTGTTTTTCTTCCAGAAAGGTGCTAGGAAATCAGTGATGTGTCTTACAAATGGAGTGTCTTAGAATTGTGAAAATGTGGTAATAAATCTCACGTAGGAGGGTTACTTTGGTTTAGATGAGCAGATGAAGGGGTCTGGTCTTCAGCTCATCTGGAAAGGAGGGGACCAGGTTGCATATAAAAATAGACTGAGTTTCAGGGCACCTGGGTGGCTCAGTGGGTTGAAGCCTCTGCCTTCAGCTCAGGTCATGATCCCAGGGTCCTGGGATCGAGCCCGCATCGGGCTCTCTGCTCAGCAGGGAGCCTGCTTCCTCCTCTCCCTCTGCCTGCTTCTCTGCCTACTTGTGATCTCCGTCTGTCAAATAAATAAATAAATAAATAATCTTTTAAAAAAAATAGACTGAGTTTCTTAGAAGATCTGCAGAATTAAGGGTCCCATTAGTTTTACTAGAGCTCTCTGGAAGACCCATAAACTGACGTCCATTTAGCTGAGCCTACAACCCACCCAGCCTCAGGGCTCAGTCCTCTCAGAGTCATCCTCGGGAGCTTCAATTCTGTGCTTCTGCATCCTCAAGACACAAACACATTTGCAGAAGTGGGCCTTTCCCAGATGGGACTTCAGGCCTCAAGAGGCACCAGTCATTCTAAGGCTCACTTAACTGCCATACTCCTCTTTGCAGAAAGAGGGAGGGAGGTGATGAGGTCAAGGGCAAGCACTGGGATATTAACCAGGAATGACTCCTTAAAGGTCTGGTTTTCAGATGTGGCTCCTTATTACACAGAATCCCTTCCATTCTCCAAAAGAGACTTTGGCAACGTCAAATCGAAGAAGACTTCATTTTGCACAGAACCCAGCTGTTCCAGAGAACATTATGTCCTCATACCTTCTATCAACAGTGTTTCTTGGACCTATAAAAGGCTTGCAGATCTTCCCAAACAGTAATAATAATGATCACTTACTGAGCACTAATGTACAGGTTCTTTATAGGAATTTTTTTTTTTTTCCAAACAGAGATCACAAGTGGGCAGAGAGGCAGGCAGAGAGAGAGAGGAGGAAGCAGGCTCCCCACTGAGCAGAGAGCCCGATGCAGGGCTCAATCCCAGAACCCTGAGATCACAACCTGAGCCAAAGGCAGAGGCTTAACCCACTGAGCCACCCAGGTGACCCAGAATGAATGCTTTTGTATGACCTAATTTTCCTAATAATCCCCATTATATCGATGAAGAAACTGGGATTCAGAGAGATTAACTAGCATTTTCAAGGTCACACAGTAAAAGGAGCAGAGTCAAGACCCAAACCCTGATCTCCATCATTCCAAAGCCTGATCTCTAAATCATTTACCCACACTGCCTGCCTCTAGCCACTAGTTTTTTTCCATCCCAAAGTAGGCATCCAGCAGGTGGACAAAAACAGGTTCTAACCAGACAACGTTAAAGCTACCAAGGAAAGCAAATGCTAGGTGCTTCTACAGAAGCACACCATATAAGTGTATGTTGGTTTCCTGCCCTCCAGGAAACCATGGACTGAGGGGAGGCAGAGAAGTGAAAAGAAGTAAAACGTGTACAATGCACTGTGATGAACCAAAGTATGGACGGACTGGGGCAGGGCCAAGCCTGTTGAAAGTGCAAAGGAAGGAAGCCATGACAGTGTTAAGGTCAGCCCCCGAGCTGATTGTCCCCTGGCCACCCTCTTCTTCCCAAGATCTGATAGCTCTGGGGAGGAGAAGTCAACAGACACTTGCCCCAGTTGCTGTTCATTTCCTCAAGTTCATAGCCAGGAGAGAAAACTGCCTCTCCCCCTCTTGCACTTAGAAAAATGGAGGTGTTGGGATAATTAGGATTCATCCTTTGATCTGTGTCTGCATCTGCAAAGCATACATAGTGTCAGCTGGTGAAGTCTGATTGCTCCAATACGTCAGGTTTATATCTTGAATAACACAAGCCTTGGTTGTTACACCGGTAAATAATTTACTCGAGTCTGAAATACAAACTCCAGGCAAGAAACAGGAGATCAAACACGGGGAACTGCGGTGCTCTAGCAAACACACAGCTACCCTGTGAAGAGTTTTTCTAAATTCACTGCTGGAGGAAGGAGGGAACGTGACAACAGGTGGTGAATCAGCCACGGTCCTTCTGGCTACTGCTCAAATAAAATGGTTTTGCTGACATCAAAGGAGTCTGGAGAGATTGCTATCAATCATGAACATGGAGGGGGGATGGGACAGCGAAGGAGAAGTCTTTCAGGTTCTAACACCCAAGCATTTCTTTACCCACCGCAAACCCTCAGCCTTGCCCAAGCTGAGCCCCAGTGTCCATTTCTTAAGCCTCCTTTGAAAAAGCCTTCTACGCCACAGGGTGCAGAAAAGTGGAAGGGAATGCATAGTCTGATTTCTTTTGACTTCCTATATCTGATGCAGAAAATTAACAAATGGAGAGCGTATTAACGGTATGGGAGATCAGGATTTGAAATGCAGCTGCAGGATGATCGCGGTTAAATTCAAGGGAACAGCAACATTTCTGGAAGGAGAAAATGTATTTATAGGTGATCAGTGGTTGCCCTTGGGGGGACGGGAGGAGAGTGTCTTGATGACCTTTCAGATTGGTCTGGACAGTAACAGTAATGTCTCTGTGATGGGCATGGCTTCCCATGAAGAAAGACCATCTTTCTTCTGCCAGCAAATCTTTGGTAAATGGGAAGGATTTCAGCTGGCTCTTACTACTCTGATTGGTAATGACAATGTGGGTGGGACCGTGAGATGAAAAGGATTCCCAAAATCAGTGGAATAAAAGGCCTGGTTGACCAGCGATGTCTACCCGAGGCAGGAGAGGAAGTGGCAGCATCACTGCTAATATTTACCATCTGGGCTTAAAGTCAGCCACCCACCTTCAAATCTTGGCTCTGAGCATGGGTTTTCGAACCTTAAAAATTCACCCTAATTTTCTTGGAACGGTTACAAACTTGTGGGACTTAGATGTAATAATCTTTGAGAATGTAGCTGGCATCGGTATGTGGTCAACAGATACCCCCGCCCCCACACCCATCCTTTCCTCTTTCATTTTTCATCCTACAGGACACAGAGATCATAAGAGAACGTTATTCTGTTTTTCGCAATGCTCACAGATTCATCACAATTCTAAGTGCTTCAACCAGCCAAAGGAAGGTCTCATGTTAGAGAAGGAGTGGAACCCTCTTCTGCACCCTATGCCTGGCCTAAGTCACCACTGTTGAGGGCTATGAGTTCCAGCTGTCAACAGCAACTCTAACACCCGCTTTCTGTGCTGTTCTCTGCACAGTTATCGGAAAACACTATACTGCTGACAGGTCTAGAAGACAAGGTGTTTCAAGGCCAAATAGTGTTAGAAAGATCTGTCAGAAGGAGGGAAACAGAAAAATACCTAATTTCACTGGGCCTATGCTGAGCTAAGCAGATTATAGATGGAACTTTTGGAATTCCTCCTCTGAGGCTGGAAGCCTGGAACTTTAATAGCTACATATTCCTGGAGGTAAAGAATTTCTTGATTGGGCTGAGAAATGCAATTCCCATTCATTGGACTTCAACTGGAGAAGGGTATCCAATTTTGGATTCTCTGCGGCTCTCATTTTTCTCTTCAGAGTCTGCATATCCAGTCTCTTAAGAAATGGGTATTTTTAGGTCCTGGTCTGGAGAACAAGAAGTCAGCAAAATTCCAATAATGATTACTGGGGGTGAGTTAGACCATTCAGTGCTGTTGCCATCTCCGTTTTAATAGATTTTTGGCGCGGGGGGGGGGGCGTTGAAGGCTGGCAGCACAGTAGGTGGGAAAAGGGTTCCAACCCCGATTTACCAACTCACTTTCACTTTCTGAGCCGCAGGTCTTCATATATTAAACGATACTAAAGGCACTTACACATTTCAGGATTTTTGTAGGATCTGAAGTTTATCACTCATGACTTTCTCTAGCAGTTGCTATTGGTGCCCAGTGTCAAATTTTCCCTCAGCCCAATTCTAACTTTAGCTGCAGAGAATGGTCACTGACCGTGTCCTGTCTCAAGTCCCCACTGTGTCTCTCCACTTTTCGGTCTCAGGTCTTTTTTCAAAATGGTGGCAGCTCACTCGGAGCACACATAGACAGATTCTAGAAACTCAGGGGAGTTAACACCAATATGGCCATCCTCAGCCAATGGGAGATGGGAGTCTGTGGATAATGCCCCCAAGAGGGGATGTTCTGAGGTACGTCCTTCACAGCTTCTCAGAGAATCACCAGCAAGATACTTTCTGGTTGTCCATAGCAATAATCGGCTCAAAATAACATCCCCTTTTATCAACTTTCCTTCCTGTCCCATCTTATTTGCCCTCTTCTCCCTTCCTACTTCTGGAGCTGAGCTGTCCCATAAAAGACCTGCACCCAAGTCCTTGTCTCAAGTTTTGTTTGGGGCAGATTCATACTAACATCATAGCTGCATTAACTATTCTTACTGCTGTCCAACACTCTGTTCATCCTTCCTGTCCCACACTCATGGATGATTCCATTTCTCCCTTAAAGATTGAGAAAATCTACCATGTTCATTTCTTTGATATCTCTTTGCCCGTCTTCCTTCCTTCCTTTCCTCCTTTCTTCCTTTCCTTCTGGCTTTTTTCCCTTCCTTGCTTCTTAGGGAAATAGGACTACTCTCTCTAGAGCTAACACTTTTACGTTGTCTTGAAAAAGCCTGATTCTCCAACAGGGCCGTCCATTTCATTTAAGGGCACCACCATCCTCTCCGTTGCTTGACCCAGAAACCTTCAGGTCATAGTCTTCTCATCCTCTAATCAACCACCAAATTCTGAATATTTCTCAATTTTATCTACTTCTCTTTGAGTTAATAACAGCTAAACTTTTAAAAAGTATTCACTATATGCTAAGCATCTTTTTTTAAAAAAGAGTAATTTGAAAGAGAGAGAGAGAGCGCAAGTGTGGGTAGGGGCAGAGGGAGAGAACCCGGAAGCAGACTCCCCGCTGAGCGCAGAGCCAGATGCAGGGCTCAGTCTTGAGACCCATGAGATCATGACTTGAGCAGAAACCAAGAGTTGGATACCCAATGACTGAGCCACCCAGGTGGCTCTATGGAAGTATCCTACGATACTTTGTGCTTTATCTCATTTACATCACAATAGAGACAGTACTACTGCTTTTACTCCCATTTATAGATGACAAAAAAAAAAAAAATCAAGGCACAGGGAGGTCAAGGAACTGGCGCATGATTGTCTGAGTAAGTGGGGACCTGGAGAGTTGACGCGGTTCTTCATTATAGAGCTCATATTCTTAACCACTGTTTTCTACCTGTACACCTCCGCAGACATCATCCCCCCACACTGTTCCTCCCCACTCCATCACCTCTATGTGCTCCCTCTCTTCCCTCTGCCTTCACTCATTCTGATGTCTCCTCTGTTTCATAGGGTTGTCTCAAACAAATGACTTACTGAATGAATGAGGCTTTATTCAGCTGATTATTCCTCCTATACATATTGTTTGCCTTCATTCACACTCAATCGTTCTCTCTTTGTCCTTACTGAATAGAGGTAAAGAATTAAAAGCTTTGGAGTCAGGGAGGCTTAAGGTCAAGCCCCAATGCCATCACCTAGTAGTCATGTAACCTTGGGCGATTCACTGAGCATGTCCCAGCATTAGTTTCCTCATCTGTAAAGTAGGGATTAAAAATAGCTCCTATCCCATAGGGTGGCTGAGAAAAGTGAATGAGATCATTAATATATGCAAATCACTCTTCAACCTTTCTGCTACATAATGAATGTTTATTACTCTCTAGTACTAGCAGCAGTAATAGTAATGGTAGTAATATCATTACTATCAGTAGTAGTAGTAATAGTAAATAATAGTAGAAGTAGCAGTAGTACTAAATTGGAATGTCAGGAGTGTCTCCTAATCACATGAAATCTATAGAAAATGAACATAAACCTCAATTTCATGGCCAGAGGAAGTTCAATTCCACGGCTTTCCTCAATCTCCATTAACTGTCCTACCCCACGCCTTACCACTTACGGTCTACTCCCCACAGAGCTGCCAGAAAAAGCCTTCACAAATTCAAATCAGATTTAAAAAAAAAAACCCAAAATCAAATCAGATCACATTACGTAGCCATTCCAAACCCTCCAATGGTTCCCCATCCCACACCTCCCCCATTCTCAGTGAAATCCAGATTTTCTTTCCATTCAACAGTCCATGTGATATGCCTTCTGCTGTATGGTCAACCCTTCTCTCTTTCCACTCTTCCCTGCGCTCACTCTGCTCCAGATCTGCTCCTCGCTGCTCTCAGTTTGGCCAACCATTCTCCATCTCCAGGCTTTCTTCAATGGTTCCCACTGCCCCAAGCCCACTTAAAGCCTATGACTCCTCCTCTTACTTCATTCAGGTCTCTGCTCCAATGTCTCCTCCTCAAAGAGGCTTTATGACCACCATGTACAATCATGACACCATCATCTTTCCCTCCATAATTTTCCTTCTTAGCACTCAGCACCCCAGTCATGTTAAATATCTCCCTCCCAGCACATGAACTCCATGGGATCAAGGACTTCTCCACTGGGTTCACTGCACTATCCTTAGTTCTCTAAGCATGTCCAGCACTTAGTCATGCTTAGTGAATATTTCTTGACCGAGTGGCATCCTGATTCAACAGAATCACTTCATGTTACGTTATCTTGCCATTATTCCATGAACCATGGCTGCAGTCCTCGTGGTGCGGACCCAGACCTGAAACTTGACCTCTTCCTTTATTTACCACAAGTAAACACTAACAAAAGCACCTGTAAAAGGTATTTGTGAGTGGTGAAGTCTACTGAAAATTACAGGGTGCACAGGGCAGACAACAGAAAAGTTCCCAAAGTAGTGAAAAAGCCCTTCAACTATTACTGAAATGCTTTGGTCATCCTGGGACTGGAGAATTTGAGAAGGTCCACTTCATTCCATCTCATGCCTCAGCCTCATCCCACTTCCTGATGACAGGTTCCCCTCTTTCTCAAGCTCTTCAACACTTCACTCTCTCTCTTCTATTTCCCTTTCTTCTGTGTTCCTTCTCTCTCTCTACCTGAAGAGCAAAGTCACCTTTCTTTCCTCTCACACAGAACCACGGAGCCTTTTCTTTCATTGCCCTGAAGTTTTTTTTTCATTAAGTCCAGGCACTCTGAGCTTTCCTTAAAGTTGCAAGTGGCTTCTCAGGGGACTTCCCTCAACAAAAATAGTCCCAATATTTAAAAGGAATTCCGATGCCAACTAATAATATAATTAAGGTTCTCACATCTGCTGCACTAGTGTTTGCAGAAGATTGTTTTCCCTTTGGGAAGAAGAGCTATGTTATATTGAACTCAGAAAACATTTAGAAAACACTCGAGCATGGGACTAACTCTCTGTAAGTTCCTACCGAGAGTTCCTGGGTACGCAGAGATGAAAGGACGTGGGCTCCAAGGAGCCACTGTCTAAAGGGAGAAGAGGGCATAAGAAAACAACCATTTCAGTGTTAGGTAATAAGCCCAACATTGAAATATGTGTAAGGTCCAGCTAAATACAGAGGCAGTATCATAATTTGGAATGGTTCGTTGATGACCTCCACTCCCAACTGTAATTTCCTTGAGGGAAAGAGTTTCCTTGAAGAAGGACAAAGTCTCCTTAGGGGAAAGTGATACAGAGGAATCCAGCATTGGAACAGCATTTTGAAGGAGGATGCAACCGGGAAATGGGGTAGAGCATCCTGGAAAGACGAAAAACCATGGGCAAAGATGTGAAGACACAGGCCAGCTTTGAATTTGGACAACTCTAAATGGCTTGGTAGAGCTGGGACATGAAGCAAGGTTGGGGGATCATGGAGTATAGGGTGCCAGTGGCAAGTGGGATCAGCGTTTACTGTACCCTCTCTGCTGAATCTAGCAGAATGCTGGCTTCAGAATGAGCATGCATTGCATTGTTGGTCTTGAACTTTTGGGTACATGGTTCCATAAGATTCACGGTAGATGTGCACATTCTCAAGTCTCAGAATATGCTGGCTCAGAACTTCTAGAGCAGAAGTACTCAAAAGGACAAGCCACAGACCAGCAACATCAGCATAAGCCGGGATCCTGTTAGAAATGCACATTCTCTGGCCCTCCCAGACCTTCTGGTTCAGAAACTCAGGGTGCAGGGCCCAGTCACCTAATTTCAACTAACATTCCATGTGAGTTCTAATGCATGTCTAATGCATGTTCTAGCACTGATGGGAGGAGAGAGATTAAGAATCTACCCTAAAAAACAAACCAAATGCACACATATCTTTGATGATCTACCCAGTTTGAGAACCTCAACTCTAGACATGTGCCTTATCTTTACTGCTGCTGGCTTACCACCACACTGACCGGTGTACTCTGCCTTACTCTGCCTTTTATAACAAGCTTGGGCTTCCTTTGAAAGACCTGTGTCCACTAGGTCCTTAACAAAAATAGGAGATAGACGAGAATCTGGGGAGGAACAACAGGCTTGTTCTCTGATGTTCACATGCTCCAAGGAAGAGGGAAAAGCAATTGTCACTTTACTGAAGACATTGAATCATACAAAGACAAGAGACGCCCCGAGAAAATAAAGAGAAGCAAATTTAGAACAAGCAACAAGAAATACTTCCCCATTCAACATTCACTCAACTTGCAGAATTTGGGTGATTTACGTCTTTCAATGAATATGCAAGATGATTCTTTTCACCCAAATATAATTAACACCATTCAGTATTTTTACTCAACAGACAATATACCCTATAGACAGTATCAAACAGACAATACCCAATTATAATGAACACCAGGGAATATTTTTATTAAGTAGACAATGTCATGATAAGAGGCTCACGAAAGATTATTTCATATTTCATTTATGCTCTGTTCAACCTCTGGAAGAGGCTTGATGCTCTATGTGTAAGGAACTGTGCTCTCTGGATAGGTTTCTCCCCTGGACATTAACCACTTCACCATTCTGAATAATGTATATGTCAGTTACAATGAGATCATCTGTATCTGGTTAATTTCTTTGGTGGGAGCATCACACTCATTTGCTGACAGTCTCAGGATTAAGGGTTTAGTCCTTGTGTAGTAAGAATGAGGAAATGAACAGTTTAGGGTAAGAACAATGAACAGACAGAAGCAGACGGTGACACATGATGACCTTGGGACTTCATAACTATGTGCCCCCCCCCAAAAAAAGAAGATGGTAATGAGTCAAGAATGACTCCTAGGGGTACAACCACTCTGAAGAACAGCATGGAGGTTCCTCAAAACTTTGAAAATAGAGCTACCTTATGACCCAGCAATCGCACTAATGGGTATTTACCCTAAAGATACAAATGTAGTGATCCGAAGGGGCACGTACACCCTACAGTTTATAGCAGCAATGTCCACAATAGCCAAACTATAGGAAGAACCTAGATTCCACCAACGGATGAATGGATAAAGAAGATGTGGTATGTATGTAGTATGTATGTGTGTGTGTGTGTGTGTGTGTGTGTGTGTGTATAAAATGGAATACTATGCAGCCATCAAAAGAAACGAAATCTTGCCATTTGCGACAACGTGGATGGAACTAGAGGGTATTATGCTGAGCGAAATAAGGCCGAGAAAGACAATTATCATATGATCTCCCTGATAGGAGGAAGTTGAGAGGCAACATGGGGGGTTTGGGGAGTTGGGAAGGAAAAAATGAAACCTGGGATCGTGAGGGAGATAAACCATAAGAGAGTCTTAATCTCACAAAACAAATTGAAGGTTGCTGGAAGGAGGGGGAAGGGAGAGGGGGGTTGGGTTATGGACATTGGGGAAGGTATGTGCTATGGTGAGTGCTGTGAAGTGTGTAAGCCTGAAGATTTACAAACCTGTACCCCTAGGGCTAATAATGTATTATATGTCAATAAAAAATTAAAAAAAAAAAGAATGACTCCTAGGTTTGTGTCTGTTTGTGGGACCTCATGGATAGCCTGCAGATTTGAACCTCTGAAAAAAACTCAAGGGCCACAGTGAAATGACATCATAACTGCAAGAAATTTCCCCCAAGGAAACTTTTATCCCATAGAAACAAATGCTCCACTCAAGTCTTGTAAATTGCCTTAAATTGAAATGCATGGAGACCCTACTTTGGTGTTATCCTCACCTGGTGTAATATTGGTAATTTTGTCTGGCAGTGGGCCCAGAAAATTATGGATCATTCAAGGGCCACGTGAAAAATGTGTGAAGAAAACTGCTATCAGTTACTCGCCTATTGACAAAATAGCCTGTAACTTGTTTAAGTGGTTCGTGTCATTTGAACACATCTTGCAGATCACTGAACAAGCAGTGCTTTAATGTGACATGGAGTCTGATGCACTCATTTTCCTACACTGCCTGCTGGAGACAGAGTCCACATGCACACACACAGGACACATCTAGCTAAGGACAGTGGAGGTACGTTTTCATGGGTAGTAAGATATTCAGGTAAGTCTGTTTCAAGCTTTACTGAACATACAAATCACTGAAGGATCTTGCTGAAAAACTGGTTCTGATTCCATAGGTTCTCAGGGTGCTGAGATTCAGTATTTTTTTTTTAAGATTTTACCTATTTGACAGAGAGAGAGAAAGATCACAAGTAGGCAGAGCAGCAGGCAGAAAGAGAGAAAGAAGGAAGCAGGCTCCCCGTGGAGCAGAGAGCCCGATGCGGGGCTCCATCCCAGGACCCTGAGATCATGACCTGAGCTGAAGGCAGAGGCTTTAACCCACTGAGCCACCCAGGCGCCCCGAGATCATACGTTTTTGCAACCGTCATGTGTTGAGCGCTTACTGGATGCCAGGCACCATGGGGAGTTCACTCCGCGGCATCCAGTCATGCTGAGGTCTGAATTCAACCGAACCGGGTACAGAAAACAGATGAAGGGAAGAAGCCACCCCTGGGTACCATTTATTAAGCTCTTATGTTGTGCAGGGCACGTTACAGTCTCCCACTTAATCCTCCCAGTGATAAGAGGGAAATATTATCCGTGTCCCCATTTCTCAGAACAGGAAGCCAAGATACAGCGAAATTAAGCCATTTGCTCAAATTGTCATTGTTCTTATGTGGGTCACCGAGGATTTGAGCCTATTATTTAGCTTCTATCGGATTTTCTATCATTTGGAATGGAAATGTGGCTCCCAATCCTAAAATAAGATGAACAGATAGCAGAATGGGCTGAGAAAATGAAGAACCCTCCCGAAAAAGGGGTGTGTGTGTGTATGTGTGTGTGGTGTGTGTGTGTGTGTACATAGACACACACACCACACACACGCACACTGACCTGCTAATGAGCCCTTACTTATCCCCAGGCAATCCACAGTCTTCCAGACCATTAGCCCTCCAGTTACAATCCAAATCCATATTACCAAGGCTGAAATCATCTATAATTCAGAGAAGCTTTCTCCAAAAAAACCCACAGACTGGCAATTCCCTACCGTGCTTCAAGTGATTAATCAACCAAGTCAATCAACCCGTTCTTAAAACTCGACTGATATCACCTGCAAAGGCATTTCTAATCAGCCATCTGAGCAACAGGCGCCAGTAGGTGGAATCCCAGGAATGATTTTTTGCACCCACTTTTCCAGCCCTTAGGGAGCCAGAGGTAGTTTCTGACATAGTGAGATGCCAAGAGAGGCCTTTCAAGGAACTTCAGTAGTGCAAGGAGGTTCTTTCTTGCAACTGTGATCCAAGGAGTGACAACAGACCAACCTCACGCTATGCTAGATATACATATAACACACTCTACACAGACACATGCTAATTGGAAGGAACATGACTCTTAGCTATCAGGAGAAATTAATGCGAACTTGGAACCTGACAGGATTGCACAGGTTTTAAAGCCTGATGGGAGAGGGGGAGGCGGTGTGGATGGGAGAAAGAATGTGTGGAAAGCAGTGTGGGCTTGTTTTAACAGCGAGAGAACACTTTTAAAAGACACACACAGCTGGTGAGATAAGGAGGAGTTATATTGATCAGAAGTGAATCCTCTCCTGTTGAAGGATGGGAAAATGTTAGGTAATAAATATAGAAAATGCATCTGATGTGCGCAGTGGCCTCAAAGCAAGACGTGCACACACACAAAAAATATTCCGCTGAGATACGGGAAGAGAGGTTAGAACTTCTGATGGTTCTTTTTCCTTAAAATTAAGAAAGAAATTAAGCTTGAGGGGTATGTAGCGCAGGACTGCAGTGAGAGAAGCACGTGATGGGTAAAGGAGCACACACACATGTGGGTGTGTAACTACACCGTTTTTCCTGGGAGAGAGATCAGCAAGATCATTTCCACATGAATATGTGTGTTTAGACATATTCTAAATGTTAACGTTGGTGGAAACAAAACGGACTAGAATGGATAAATAAAGAGGTATTAACATAATGGATCATTAGACAGCTGTTAAAACGAATAAACTGAATTTAGATAAATCGCAAACAAAATGCCAAGCGAAAAAAGTTAAGCTGCAGAATAGGGTTCAGTATGATTTCATTCATGTGTCCTTTTAAGAACATACAAAACAAGGGCGCCTGGGTGCCTCAGTGGGTTAAAGCCTCTGCCTTCGGCTCAGGTCATGATCTTGGGGTCCTGGGATTGAGCCCCGCATCGGGCTCTCTGCTCAGCAGGGGGGCCTGCTTCCCCCTCTCTCTCTGTCTGCCTCTCTGCCTACTTGTGATCTCTGTCTGTCAAAAAACAAAACAACAAAACAAAAAAAACCCATAAAAAACAATATCCTAAGTTGCTTATTAATGCTTGCTTGCACAGAAAGGCTCAATCACGGAGGAGAGCAGGGCTCACAAATTTTATAGGAGTGGGAACACCTGGGAGAAAACCAAGGGCACAAGATTAGGAAAGGCGACAAGGAAAGTCGGAACTAGGCGTCCAACGCATTCACTCTGGGACACCATAGTGGCTGCTCGTTGGTTTATGAAATTAACATCCTCTTCATCTGTTCAAAATATTTCATAGGCATCAAAGACATGAAATGGGCTTACCTGGTCGGTTGAGGAGCACGTATCCTGGATGGTGAGACTGTCAGTCACGGTCTGGGGCGGCTGCAGAGACTTTAATTTCTTGTGACCTCTAGAGTGAGATGAGCAAAAACAGGGTGTTCAGCCAAGAGAAGCGGAGGGTACAGCCAAAAGTAAACCATGCCGCTGCCACTTCTGAGCTGATCCTGTATGGGGGCTCTCTCTTCAAGTTAATTGCATTGTAATTAGCAGAGCCACATGCAGATGGGAATCAAACGATGCGGGGTGATGTACCATGCAGTCCTGTGAACCCCATCTTGGAGGACTCAGGGTGAATTTGAGAGGATGAAAGCTGAGCTCGTGAGGGCCAGGTAGGCCCGTGGCTCCCAGCCTCAGCTGCAAACTAGAACATGGAGGCAGCTTAAGTACGCCTGGCTCCTCCCCAGACCAATGGGCTCAGCATCTCCGGCAATGGAGACCTGCATAAACATTTAATTGAAAGTTCCCCAGTTGATTCCAATGGACAGCCTGAGCTGAAAACCTTGGGCTATAATGCATGCTCTGGGGGCTCCAAAACCATGGATTCTGTCTGGTTTTAGGCTAGTAATAACCTACCAACTTGTGTTTGCAAATACACATTGCTTTGCTTGCCCTGCTGGAAGCCTTCTCTGCTCAGACATGGACGCCAATAGGAAACTGAGGTTAGAGTCAACAGCCTGTAAAGGAATCTGAACCCATATGATATGGTGACCCTGTCTCCAAATAAGGAAATGCAGTATCTGTTAACAAAAAATACCCTGGCTCCTAAAACACACAGCTAATTAGCAGAAGATACAAGATTCAAATGTTGATTTCTGATACCACCTTGAAAGCAAAATTGAGGAAAGTTCTGTTAACAAGGGTTTATTTCCCAGAAGCGATCCTGGTAACCTGAACTGGCTTGAGAAGGCGCTACCAAGTGGACCTTCTTTGGAGCACAAAATAATTTACAATTACCCTAATTTCATGGAAACGAGAGCTTCTCAAACATGTGAAATTTCACAAACAGATCTCATTCAGTTCACGATTTGAAGTAGTCCCACTAGGATCTTGTTTTTAACCTGAAATTATTTTATTTTTGAGGGAGTGTTTGCTTAGAAATGAAAAGGTCTAATCTACCCTCCGTTTGAATGGTCCTGCATTAACATTACTGGAAGCCAAATTAATAAGGGACGGAAGGGCTCTTTACTCTGAGAGGCTTGGAATGGAGTGGGGTCAATAATAAAAATCAAAAAATAATAATAGCCAACACTTATTAGTACTTGCTGGGTACACTTCTAGGTCTCTAAGTGAGAGAGGGTTGCCAGATGGAGCAAATAAACACACTGGACATCCAGTTAAACTTGAACTTCAGACAAACAATAGGTAAAAGCAAGTTCTCTCTATTTCTTTGCTGATTCTATCAACTCATTTAACCACATCCTAAATATCCTAATTTAACCACAAAGATATGATGCCTCTCTTAAGAAATAAGATAAAAGCCATTCAACAACTATTCGGTCAGTAACCATTTATTCTCTGTCTTCTGTGGTCAAGCGCTGTGTTTAGGGCAAGGAACGGAAGGAAGCCCCAGAGAGACAGACTTGGAAAAGTCATTTTCTTATGTGGGCTGCTGTTTCCTCCTATGTAGAATGAAAAGAAAAAGCCAGATCCTTGGTTCTCAACTTGGTCAGGCAACTTGGGGACTTGCAAATGGCTCTGCTCAACCCCACAGATGCCAATGGGTTTAGGGATGGATTTTTGGAATCTGGAATTTTTGTTTTTTATTTATTTATTATTTATTTATTTATTTTAAAAAAGATTTTATTTATTTATTTGACAGACAGAGATCACAAGCAGGCAGAGAGGCAGGCAGAGAGAGGAGGAAGCAGGCTCCCCGCTGAGCAGAGAGCCGGATGAGGGGCTCGATCCCACGATCCTGGGACCACGACCCAAGCCGAAGGCAGAGGCTTTAACCCACTGAGTCACCCAGGTGCCCGTTTTTTATTTTTTAAGAGAGGGAGAGAGCAGGTGGGGATGGGGTGAGGAGGAACAGAGGGAGAGAGAGAAAGAGAATCTTAAATGGTTCCATGCTCAATAGGGCCCAACGTGGGGCTGGATCTCTCAACCCCAAGATCATGGCCTGAAGCCAAAATCAAGAGTCAGATGCTCAAAAGACTTAGCAACCTAGCTGCCCTGGATTCTGGATTTTTTAAAAGAAAGCGCTCACACTGAAGTCAATGAACTTTAGGTTGAAATGAGTTATTCTCTTGCTTAATGATACTCAACCCTGGCTGTCCATTAGAATCACCTGGGAGGTGGTCACTCATTGGGTGTGGGATGGAGCTCCCTGAAGGATTACACTGTGGGACCCCCAGCTCTTGATTCAGTGGCGAGTGAACACCCATGGTTGAAACACTCCTGATGAGGTGAACTTAGAGATAAAAGGGATTAAGAGCATCAATATTCCTTCATGGTCTAAGACCTGCTCCTTATCGGACATCTGTACATTAATTATGCATCAGTGAATTCAGCATCTATATACCAAGACCCTACTGTAAGCTTGGTGGCATGATATATAGAATTAAAGACTATATAATATGGATAAAAGGTACAGCAAAGGGGGCGCCTGGGTGGCTCAGTGGGTTAAGCCACTGCCTTCGGCTCAGGTCATGATCTCAGGGTCCTGGGATCGAGTCCCGCATCGGGCTCTCTGCTCAGCAGGGAGCCTGCTTCCTCCTCTCTCTCTCTCTGCCTGCCTCTCTGCCTACTTGTGATCTCTCTCTGTCAAATAAATAAAATCTTTAAAATAAAATAAAATTAAATTAAATTAAATTAAAAAAAAAGGTACAGCAAAGGGAATATCGTCAATGGTACTGTAATAGCCTTGTGTGGTGAGTGACAGTAGCCACACTTGTGAACAGAGCATAGCATACAGAATTGTCAAATCACTACGTTGTCTACCTGAAACTAATGGGATGTTGTATATCAACTATACTTCCATTTTTTAAGAAAATAGCATGGTTTACTATATTTCCATTGCTGGAAAGTTTGTCCTCAGGGAGCACAAGTAGGGGATGGGCAGTGGGTATCATGGTCCCACCTTCTTTTCGTGGACTCCTGGGGTTTTGCATCCTACAGGCAGCTTTTGAAAGTCTCCAGGTGGGCAGGACACTCTAGGCTGGAGATGGGTTATGGAAACCTTAGAGTTCTCAAAGCCCAATATATTTCATTCATTCAACAAATATCAGTTGAGTGTGGACCACTGGACTAGATCATGGGACAGTAATGTTAGTCAAGACAGACAAGACCCCATGGGATTTATATCACTCTAAGGTAGGGTTAGGTGACAGCTTCCTCCTAGCAAATACGGTGCAGGTACAGAATCTTTGGCCTAATTGCAACCCATTCTAAGGCAAAGGGGCTGTGGCATATCCCAACATAATTCCTATGCTGATACCCTGATACAAGCAGCACCATCTCAGTGGCAGGAATGAGGGCCACATTGCTGAGATTTGGGAGAATGGAGTCTGAAGAAGCTCTCTTCTGAAGGCTCTGGTCATCCATTTACCCCAGATCTTAGTATTCACTAAGTCCACCTCAGATGGCTAAGTTTTTTCTGACTCCAAAGCTTGTATGCCTGTACTTCTGCAGATTCCTAGCTAAAGACGCCATGTTTGGAATCAGACCTTGGTTAACATCGGATTCTGCTTCATGCTGGTACTGTGATCTTGGGAAGATTGCTGCAGACCTCTGAGCCTTGTTTTCCCTTTCTACAGCACAGGGAGTTTCGATGAGAAAACAGCTATTTTGAGTTGCTTCCCAGGCATTTTACAGTATGACAGCCCTGCTCATACCGAGTTTGGACATTTAGATGAGAACCTGAACTTAGGATTCCTGTCACATGTTCCCACCTTGCTTTTCCTGGGGCATCTTTTAAAATAACCACTTAGAATTGAGCCCTCAAAAAGTGAGTGACCTCTGCCCCCAATGACCTTATAACTAGTAGGTGCTTGTTACCCTGCTCTCTATCTCGTGTTCACATTCATGACCTGGGTTGGAGGACTGCCCTTTGCCCAGTTCATTGTGCCCCTGGTCTAAGATCTCTAAGTAATAGATCTTGTGACTTTAATTCCTTTGTGTGAGTGTACTGACACTGCCTTCAATCAAAATGGACCGGAGTTTTTAATTCCCTGAAGTGGGAGCTCAGATGCCTAAGTAGCTACCCGCCGACCCCATGTGTGTTCCTTCTCATTCAGCAGGTCATAATCTGCATATTTTTAACTTAATGTACTAGCTCTGGGTTCTCCAACACAGGAGTACTGCCACATTTCCAAATCTAAGGCACACATTGTTTTCACATTTTTAAAACATTCCTCAAATTAGAATGTGACATACAATTGAGTTAGACATTTAAAATGTTAATTTTCTCCACCTTAGTTTCTGAACTGATAGTGCATTTAACAATTTATGGCAGTTCAGAATAGAGAAAATACAGCAGTAAGACCTGAGTAAGATAACTGAATAGTTTGAAATTTTCATTGGGTTTAACTCTTGGTTGGTTATGGAAAACACTCACTCACTCCTTGACTCATCAAATATATAATGTGGGTTTGCTACACTGCATTGTACTAGATAGAGTGATATGATGGTAAATAAGAAAAATTAAATTGCTGCTCTTGTGGAACCCTCAATTTAATGACAGAGACATTTAAAAAATTATTATAAAAGCAAAACATTTAGACTCAGATTTAACTTCCAACAGAGGGACATTAGTGGAAGTGGCATTGTAAAGCCTCCCAAAATCTGTTCTTCCATTTAAGCAACACTTGTAAAAATTGTCAAAAATCAACTTTTTCAGTTGATTTGGAAATTAACCAAAGCCTTGCAAAACTCTCAGGAGCATTTATTCAAGAAAAACAGCTAAATATTGGTAAGAACAGAGAACTTGGTGGCATTTTAACTTGCTTCATTCAAACCCCCATCTTTAGCTCCATGATACTGTTGAAATTAGTCTGCAACCATAATGAAAGCCAGCAGTCTAAAAGCCATTGTAAGGGAAGAATGATTAGGAACTCTCCAAAAGCACCATTCTCAGATAATTATCATTACTGACTCATCTAACACTTCCCAGGAAACACACACTAACAAGGCTTGTATGTACTTAATTGGACTCAGAGCCATCTCTGTATGAAAAACCTCTTCCCTGGAGGCATTTGTTAAAAACAATCACTGACAACTGTTTAACATAGCACTTGACTGAGGTAGGAATAAAAATTTGAGCAAACAGAAAGCTGAACCAAAAAAAAAAAAAAAAAAGGAAAAGGTGAAAAATGAGGTGTCCATTGAGGATACTAAAAAATCTCTGACATGTTTCTAAAAATTTAAAGGGCTACACACATGTACAAGTTTGGGTTGTGCACACCCCTGGAAAGGACTGAGAAGACCCTAAGCTCTCAATGATGGCTGACTTTGAGGTTCTGCACAAGGAGGAGGTGAAAGCTAAGGAAGGGTTGTAAATTGTCTGCCTGAGCATTGAAGGCTGTCCCCAACATACACACAGAGACCCTGGGCAAAAGCTGGGTGACATGCTGGCCTAAGAATTTAAGGAAGTATCTGTTCAACTATTGAGCTATAAAAGCAGATGTTTCAATGTCCATCATAATAAGAAATACAGATTTAAAAAAATATTTCAAGAAAGTCACTTAATGGGGTCATTACTTTCAGTCTCATAGAAATGAAAAGAATGGGGGTGCCTGGGTGGCTCCGCTGGTTAAGCATCCAACTCCTGATTTCAGCTCAGGTCATGATCTCCTGGGATCGAATCCCACATTGGGTTCCATGCTCAGCTGGGAGTCTGCTTGAGGAGTCTCTCCCTTTGCCCCTTTCTCTCCTCTCTCACAAAATAAATAAATAAATCTTTAAAAAAAGAAACGAAAGAACTATGAGAAAATAATATGAACAATCGTATGCCAACAAATTAGAAAATCTGAATGAAACAGATACATTCTTAGAAAGACACAGATTATCAATAATGATATTCAAGTTAAGAAAATGTCACACAGGGCACCTGGGTGGCTCAGTGGGTTAAGCCTCTGCCTTAGGCTTAGGTCGTGATCTCAGGGTCCTGGGGTCAAGCCCTGCATTCGGCTCCCTGCTCAGTGGGGAGTCTGCTTCCCCTCCACCCCCGCCCTCTGCCTGCCTCTCTGCCTACTTGTGATCTCTCTGACAAATAAATAAATAAATAAATCTTTAAAAAAGAAAAGAAAAGAAAATGATACACAAAAGAAATCCCCGACTCAGATGGCTTTACTGACAAATTCTACCATACATTTAAAGAAGATATAACAACCTTTTGCAAAATCTTTAAAAAGAAAAGGGGAGGAAGTACTTCCCAACTCATTATAGTAAGCCAATATTGGGCCCTGATACCAAAACCAGGTAAAGACAGAAGCAGAGAAAATGACAAGCCAATATCCTTTGTAAATACTGGTAAAAAGAATCTTGAGCAAAATACTGAGAAGACATATCCAGCAAGATATAAAAAGAATTCTACACCATGACCAAGTAGGATTTCTTTCAGGAATATAAGGTTGGTTGAATATATGAAAAATCAGTCAATGGAATATACCTGATTAATATAATTAAGGACAAAACCACATGATCACTTCACTAGATGTAGAGAAAGAATTTGAAAAAAAAAAATCCAACTGTTTATCCTGATAAAAACAATCAATAAACTAGAACAAAAAGGAACAACTTCAACTTGATAAAGACCATCTATGAAAAATCTGCAGCTAACATGATGCTTAATGGTGAAAGACTGAAAGCTTTCTTCTTAAGACAGGAACAAGACAAGGATGTCCACTTTTGGCAGTTTTATTTAACATCGGTCTAGTGTTTCTAACCAAGGCAATTAGGGAAGAAAAAGAAAGAAAACATATCCATTTTGAAAAGAAAGAAGCAAAACTGACATCCTCATATCTCTTTACAGATGACATAATCATGCATACAGAAAATCCAAAGGAAAAAAAAAGGACTGCTAAAGCTAATCAATTATTTCAGCAAAGTAACAGATTATAATATTAATATGCCAACATCAGTTGTTTTTCTATATACTAGCAATGAAGAATCCAATACAAGTATCTGGGCTGACAGAAGATGTCCGTCTGGGACATTGCTGACCATATTGCAGAGAAAAGAAAGAAGACAGAGTAACTCTCAATGACTCCTTGAACTTCTGCTCATAACTGGCTCACATCATTTTGATTCACTGTCTACTTGCTGAAACAAGTCATATGGCCAAGCCTGATCTGATATCAATGAGCTCAAGTGTGTAATTCTCCCTGAGGAAGGGGCAGTGACTGTTCCAAGCAGTCATAGAACAGACCAGAGGCAATATTTCAGATAGGCTGATGTCAGAATAATATGGGATCTAGTCATAACAGAAGGGTGTATTGGGACAATCCTCCTGGCCCTCCCTACCCTGCAAGTTTATGAGGCATCAAAATTAAGAACAAATGTGTTGTTTGAAATATAAAGGAATGATTGGTATTTGGCAACACCAGTGTAAAAGAACTGATGGGGAGCTCAGTTCTTTTACACCTGGGGAGCTCATCCTCTTAACTAGCTTCTGTTCTCAAGACTCAGCTTGCTCCATAAAGAGGTCAGCCCATAGCTGTCCCTGGGCAGTCTGCGCAACAGTGAATGCAGCTGCCCATAGGCTGCTACTGTTATCCATACTAGTAAAAGGGCTCTTCACTCCTTAACCATTCAAGGCTCTATCCAGTTTTTGGCCTCCCACTGCGCTCTGTACCAATGGTACTCATTGGGTGATAAGATGCCGGAACCCTTTCCTCTCCCCTGACTCCTGGGATGATGGAGGTGGCCTTCAAGCTTTCTTCTGATTTATTTCCCCTTTGGTTATCTACCTTCTTGATACAAAGACCTCATCACTTACAGAGTAAGAAATATTCTTTCAGCTCTGCTCTTGGAAACAGAGATTTTGTTTTTGATCAGCCTATGATAAATATATCTGCTTATTCACAGGTACTGTTCAGCTTCTGACTTTCTGCAACTTTTAATCTCTCCTGGATTTTCTAGAAAAATCAACCTCTGTTCGTAGAGATCAGGACTGGGATGGTCTCAGATATCTTAGGGAGTGGGTGCGCTGGCCCAGGATTTCCCACCCGATCGTAATATATGGGCTTCTGAGAAGCATGTAGTCATAAGTGTGTTGACATCATCTTCACACTTTCTGAGGGTTCCGCCAGAGAGTCAGTCAGGATCTAGGAGCGGGGGAAAGAGGTGTTAAAAAAAAAAAAAAAAAAGCCTCCTTCTGAAAGGGCATGTCTCCTGCTCCTGTAGCAACAAGCGACCATTTCTAGGAACTTCAGACAACTTGGGCTCATCATGATGTTCAGCCATGCTCATGATTAATACAGTGTTATTTTAAATAGTGCTGAGATCTACTTATGTATCTATCAAATGGACAAAAATTTAAATGTTTGGTAAAGCCCACTATGGGTGAGAGTGTGAGGAAAACAGGCACTCTCATTCACTGGTGTGGGTGTGTAAGCCAGTGCAGCTTCTCTGAAGAACATGTTGGAAATACTTGCCAAAGTAAAGAAAAAAAAATTGCTTTCCCTTTGGCTCAGTCAACATATCTTAATTCGTGTGCATTAATTTGTGTGCAAAGACATTTTTTTTTAACTATTACTCCTTTTTTTTAAAAGATTTTTAAAAAAAGATTTTATTTGACAGAGATCACAAGTAGGCAGAGAGGCAGGCAGAAAGAGAGGAAGGGAAGCAGGCTCCCCCCTGAGCAGAGAGCCCAATGCGGGGCTCGATCCCAGGACCCTGAGATCATGACCTGAGCTGAAGGCAGAGGCCTTAACCCACTGAGCCACCCAGGCGCCCTGCAAAGACATCGATCAGTTTTCTCTTTGCTGCATGGTCTGCAACAGCCCCATGCTGTGACTAACCTAGATATTTATCAATAACAGACTAAGTAAATGAATTATGGCCTATCTGTTAGCTAGAATACCATGCAACTATTTAAAACGCTAAAAATAATCAGCGTAAGCTGGCATGGAACGATGTCCAATATGTGTTGATAGGGTGTTAAAAGCAAGTCAGAAAGAGATTTTTCTAGATGAGGGTTTCTCCACATCAGTGCTATTGATATTTGGGGCCCACTGATTCTTTGTTGTGGGGGCCATCCTGGGCATGGTAGGATATTTACCAGCATCTCTTGCCTCTACCCACTAGAGGTCAGTAGCAATCCCCACCACTCCCAAGTGGTGACAATAAAAAGATGTCTCCAGACATTGCCCTGTGTCCCCCTGGGGGTGTGTGCTGCATGCAACCTATGCTCTATGCGTGTTTTTGTGGGTGTGGATCATTTCTGGAATAACCATGTGAATCATGTGGTGATAGCTGCTTCTGTAGAGTGGGGCTGGGCTTGTAGGTAGAGAAAGACCTAGGCTTCGCTGTAAATACTTTTGTATTTTTTGAGATTTACTGTGCATGCACTATTGTTAAAATCAGATTAAAAGTAAGCTACATAATGATATCTTCATGACTGATGAAGATAGAAAAAGCGTTTTTTAAAGATTCTGACCCAAAGAACTGAGCACCTTTCTTTCCCCTGCATTTGGAATGTACACAGGACAAAGGGTTATGGAACTGTACATTTTTGGAGACAGAAATAGATCTCTTGTCAATATTGCTGAATTAAATAATACACACACACACACACACACACACAAACACACACAATTTCTGCATAAAACTCCCAGTGACTATAATATCTTTTCTGAATGGAAGGTAAATGGGGCCTTCCCCATGAGGATGAAGAGCTTTTTCTTTGGAACCAGACAAACCCGATTCCAAATTCTGTGCTGCCTCATGGTTCTTTTGTGACTTTGGGAAAATCAATTAAGTTCTCTGAGTCTCAGTTTTCTATTTTTTCTGTATGAAGGAAAAAAAATAGATCCCCATTTTGGAAATTGTAGACATCTGACACATGACCCTTTCTGACTGCAAAGCCTACAAAATTGGGATAGATGATGTCTCGGGTCTCATAGTATTTACAGAGACAGAACTCAAACTGGTTCAGGTCAGGGGAGTGATTTAATGACCCAGGAATTGGACTGGTGACTGATTCCAGACACTCAAATAATGTCATGAGGATTTGGTCTCTTTCCATGTCTTTGGTGCATTTTATTCTGCATTGGTTGTATTTTCAGACAGGCTCTCTTCACGTCATAGTGGGGTTGACTGTACACACTGAGAAACTCATAGCATAAATGGGAATTCCTGCTACCAAAGGGTCCAAGCAAGGTTTCTGGACTGTGTTATTAATCCTTCTTGAGCCCTGCACCCACCTTGGAAATAATCATTGTGACCAGGAAGATGCAGTGCTTTCCTTGGCTAGTCCCTATTCATATGCCCATCCCTAAGAGTAAAGTGGGGTCAGGGCCTCTAAACCACATGGAGGAGTTTCGAGATGGGTCTGTTATCTATGCCATTTACCATTATAGATAATGTGTTTTATTGATTTCTTTTATTTTCTTTTATTAACTTTCTCCTCCTCCAGACTCTGCACAGCACAAGGGCTTGGACTCTCTGTTTCTGTAAGGCCAAGGTCTAGTACAGTGCCTGAAACACAAGGGCGATCAATAACTGTTCTTACAGCACAATAAACAGAAGAGTCATTTGGATTCTAATGGTTTTGTCTGGGGTCTGTGCCACAACTCAAAAATATTTGTTGAATGAATGGACAGTTCTTCTGGGGATAGATAACATGTCTGACTCACTGTCTGTATTCTCAGCAGAGTACACATGAAGTGACCCATCACTACTTGTTAAATAAGCAATAAGTTCTACCCCAGCAGGAGTCCCATCTCCTTCATCTCTCAAATCCCAGTGGCCGATCCACTGAGCTCTACCCGAGGACCCAAGTACCTTCAGCCACACCCTCCCTTCCCCCCACATGGACACCTATTCCCCAGAAGATGTTCAGAGGATGGGGCCATGGGAGAAGGTAGTAGGTTTGAATATGAAGAAGAGGTAAGAAGGAGACAAATGAGGAGTTCATTCCAAGTTCACGTCTATCTTATTTTGGAAGGAAGTGGGGAAGAGAACAAAGTTTTCATGAATAATGCTGCTTATTAAAATGCCTGCTCTCTCTGATGGTGATTAAGATGGATGCAACATCACACTGACTTTCAGAGAGAGTGGGAGTACAGCTGACAATTTTCCCATCAGACTTTTTCACAAAGAAGGAGCAACTCTTAGGTCCCCTCCCTCCCCTCCTCCTGCTATAGCCTGCCTTCCCTGCAGAGCTTCTGGCTGCTTCAAGGCACTGGGGGAGGAATTCATCAGGGGCTGACAAGTGGCAAATGACATTAGCTTCCAACTGTATTAAAGAATGTGAACACAGCAGGATGGTGCCTTGTTCCCCTCTTCATGTTCCCAGCTCCTGTGCCTCTAAGAGTGCCTGGGTCCTGGTAGGCATATAATACTCTGGATCATTCTATCATGGATACCATTTCCTTTCTTCTGTAATCAATGCCTTTGTTTTCTTTTGGAGACCACTCCCTTACTTCAAACCCTGTGGTGCTGGGAATTAAAGGAGCTAGTTTTGTAAAGTTCTCAAAGTACTCCCTGGCTCAATTAATATTAGCTATCATTATACCTAATATTACATTATATGATAATTCATGAAACACCCATGAAACAGGATTCCATAAATAAAGGAACTATCAGAATGTATGAAAGAGCTCTTTTAAATTAAGACCTCATAACCAACCCTTTTAAAGAATTAAATAAGCCTAAGAGTTGGAAGATAAAAAACAAGGACATCTTAGAGGAAGTGGAATCAAAAGACAAAGACAAAAATGCACACACACACACCCACACACACACACACACATATTTAATTTGAGCATCAGTCCAAGAGGTCCAATATTTCACTAAGAAGAGTTCTCAAAAAATAGAACAGGGATTACAAAGGAAGTGAAATTATCAAAGAAAAAAATACAAGAAAATTTTCCAGGCTTGGAAAATACTCTCTTCCTAACCCAGTGCCCAGAATAGACAACAGCCAATATTGGGGGAAGCCAAGCTAAATTATTAAGTTTTAAAACAATGACAGAGAAAAAAAATTAAATTGCTTTAAAAGAGGGGGGGAAAGCAGATAATGTACAAAGCATTAGAAAACAGTATGGTACTGGGTTTCATAACAATGGCATTGGAAACTAAGAGGCAATAAAACAATGATCTCCAAATTTTGATTACTAATGGCTTTAAGATAAGAATTCTATATCCATTCAAACTATATATCAAGTATAAGGAAGAACCTCTTTTTTCTCCCAAATTTGCAAGTCCTCAGAAAGTCATTGAACAATGTGTTCCACCAAAAAGAAGTAAACAAAGACAAAAAAATAAGATGCCAAAGGAAGGGATCCAGCAGAAACAGAGGCAAATGTAATTTCAAGAATTATTATTATTATTCTTTTTTTAAAAGATTTTATTTATTTATTTGACAGACAGAAATCACAAGTAGGCAGAGAGTCAGGGAGACAGAGAGAGGAGGAAGCAGGGTCCCCGCTGAGCAGAAAGCCCCATATGGGACTTGATCCCAGGACCCTGGGATCACGACCCGAGCCCAAGGCAGTGGCTTAACCCACTGAGCCACCCAGGCGCCCCTCAAGAATTATTTTGAAAGGAATGTTGACTGCTGGATCCCTAGATGACATCTGGGAGGTAGGCCTAGAAAGCAACTAAAACAAATTGGACCAGGAAAATAGAGGAATTTGAGAGATATGAATTATCTCCAGGAAAATGATGGAACCAACAGAAGAGCTGAATCATGACTATGATAAAAATAGTGTTAAAAGGATTTCTAGAATAGTGTGGAGATTATGAAGTAATTTATACATAGAAACTGAAGCAAATGAAAAAAAAAAAAAAACAAGCAATTACCAACTTAAGGAAAACATAAAGTGACATAATGAGAAAAGATCATCGAAGTACACTGCTTGACCCAGCAGTGAACTTGTATATACTAACTGGGTCATGACCTACCAATAAGTAAGTAGTTATATTACAAACATTGGATGTTTCATTATATTTGAGATATGACTTTATTGGAAGGGTTGGGAAAGGAACAACAAAACAATCAGAAAATAACTAACAAGATGGCAACAGGAAGTCCTCAGCTATCAATAATTAACTTAAATGTAAATGGATTAAATATCCCAATCCAAATACATGAAATGACAAAAAGGATAAAAAATTCAGACCCAACTGTATCTTGCATAAAAAAGACTCAGTTCTCAGTTCAGATTTAAGCACACATAGCCTGAAAGTCAAAGGATGGAAAAAAGATACTCCAGGCAAACAGTAACCAAAAGAGTGCAGGGGTGGCCATTCTCACATCAGACAAAATAGGCTTTAAGTCAAAAGCTGTCACAAAAGACAAGCAAAGTCATTAATATGATAAAGGGATATTTTACCAGAAGAAATAACAATTGTCAATATATATGCCCCTAACACAAGAGCACCTAAGTATATTTAGTAAACACTGAATATGTTAAGCAAATTTCTAGGCAAATACAGACAGAAATGCAGTAACTGTAAGAGATTCAAGACCCTCTTTTCAACAATATGTAGATCATCTAGACAGACAATCAATAAGGAAATACTGGACTTAAACTATACGTTAGAGTAAATAGACCCAAGAGGCATATATATAACATTCCATTCAACAGCAGCAGAACACACATTCTTCTCAAGCACACATGGAATATTCTCCAGGATAGATCATATAAATAAAATAAGGTTTAATAAAGTAAGTCTTAACATATGTAAGAAGATTAAAATCATAACTAGGGTGCCTGGGTGGCTCAGTTGGTTGAGCGTCTGACTTTTGGTCAGGTCATGATCTCAGGGTCTTGGGATCGAGGCCTGTGTCAGGCTCCCTGCTCAGTGGGGAGTCTCTTTCTTCCTCTGCCCACCCTCCACCCCGCTTGCGCACTCTCTCTCTCGCTGTCTCTCTCAAATAAATAAAAAAATAGGATCTTTTTTAAAAAAGAAATCATGGGGTGCCTCAGTGGCTCAGTGGGTTAAGCCTCTGCCTTCGGTTCAGGTCATGATCTCAGGGTCCTGGGATCGAGCTGCGCATCAGGCTCTCTGTTCAGCGGGGAGCCTGCTTCCCCCTTTCTCTATTTGCCTGCTGCTCTGCCTACTTGTGATTTCTCTCTCTGTCAAATAAATAAATAAAATCTTAAAAACAAAATAAATCACAACAAGCATCTATTCCAATAACAATGGTATGAAACTAGAAATCAGTAACAGGAGGAAAACTGGAAAATTCACAAGTATGTGGATATTAAACAGTATACTTCTGAACAATCTATGGGTCAAAGAAGAAACCAAAAGAAAAAAAATATGCTCAGACAAACAAAAATGGAAATACCACATATAAAACTTATGGCAGATAGCCAAGGCAGTTCTAAGAAGGGAAAATTATGCCTGCGGTTCTAAGAAGGAATGAGTGCATTAAGAAAAATCTCTAACAGCCTAACTTTACACCTCAAGAAGTAGAAAAAGAAGGACAAACTAAGTAAGGTTAGCATAAGGAAGTACTAAATATCAAAGCAAAAATAAATGAAATAGAAAATAACAAACAAAAGAAGATAAATGAAACTAAGAGTTGTTTCTTTTTGTAAAGATAAAATAAATATTTAACTAGACTAAGAAGAAAAGGGAAAAGACTTAAATAAAATAAAAAAGGAACGAGGAGGTATTAAAGCTGATACCACAGAAATACAACAGATCACAAGAGACTACAATGAAAAAGTATATATTAAAAAATTGGACAACCTTAAAGAAATAGATAAATCCCTAGAAAAATATGACTTCCCAAGTCTTAACCAGGAAGAAATAGAGAACTGAACAGATCAATTACCAATAAGGAGCTTGAACTGGTAATCAAAAACCTTCCAACAAAGAAAAGGCCAAATGGCTTTATGGGTAAGTTCTATGAGAAATTTAAAGAAAAATTAACATCAGTCCTTCTCAAACTCTTCCAAAAAAAATTGAAGAGAAGGGAACATGCCCAAACTCTTTTTATGAGGCCAGATAAGGATCTACAAGAAAAGAAAATTACAGGCCAATATCCCTGATAAATGTAGATTCAAAATCCCTAGCAAGCCAAATTTAACAGCACATTAAAAGAATCATATATCATGATCAAGTGGGATTTATCCTTCAGACACACAAATGGCTCAACATATGCAAGTTAACAAATGTGACACACTGCTCTGAGAGCATGAAGGATAAAAATCGTATGATCACCTCAGTAGATAAGGAAAAAGTACCTGACAGAATTCAACATCTGTTAATGGTTAAAAAAAATATATATATCTAATGATTAGGTATAGAAGGAATATACCTCAACAAAATAAAGGCCGTGTGTGATAAGCCAACACTGAATCCTACTTAATGGTGAAAAACTAAAAGCTTTTCCTCTAAGATCAGGAACAAGACAAAGATACCACTCTCTCTACTTCTATTCAACATAGCACCCAAAGTCCTAGCCAGACTAATTAGGCAACAGAAAGAAATAAATGGCATCCAAATAGGTAAGGAAGTAGGAAAATTGTCTATTTGCAGATGACATGATCTTGTATATAGAAAAACCTAAAGATACCACCAAAAACCTGTTAGAACTAATAAAGGATATTAAATCAACATACAAAAAGCAGTTACAGAGGCGCTGGGTGGCTCAGTGTGTTAAGCCTCTGCCTTCGGCTCAGGTCATGGTCCCAGGGTCCTAGGATCGAGCCCCGCATCGGGCTTTCTGCTCAGCAGGGAGCCTGCTTCCACTACTCTCTCTGCCTGCCTGTCTGCCTACCTCTCTGTCTACTTGTGATCTCTGCCTGTCAAATAAATAAATAAAATCTTTAAAAAAATTCAGTTACATTGCTATACACGAACAGTAAATTATCTGAAAAATTATGAAATCAATCCCATTATAAATGGATTAAAATGAAAATGAATAAACTCTTTATGAATTTATTTAACCAATGAATTGAATATGAAAAAGAATAAACTATTTATGAATTTATTTAACCAATGAAGTGAAAGACCTGATACTGAAACTATAAACACTGATGAAAGAAACTGAAGATGACACAAATGAATGAAAAGAAATCCTATGTTCATGGATTGGGATATTTTAAAAACGTTCATACTACTCCAAAAGAGCTACGAATTCAATGCATATCTTATCAAAATTCCAGGGGCACTTTTCATAGAAATAGTAAAAGCAATTCTAAAACTCACATGGAACCACAAAAGACCCCCAACTATCCAAACAAATCTTAAGGAACAACATAGTGGAGGTATCACACTACGTGAGTTCAAATTACTTGATAGAACTATAGTAATCAAAACAGTATAGTACCGGCTTTAAAAAAGATACATAGACCAGTGGAACAGAGGGTCTGGAAATAAATCCATGCATTTATTGTGAACTGATCTTAAAAAAGGTGCCAAGAACACAAAATGGGAAAAAAAAACAGTGTTATCTATAAATAATGTTAGGAAAATTGGATATCCACATCCAGAAGAACGTAACAGGACCCTTATTTCAAATGATGTGTAAAAATCAACTCAAAATGGATTAAAGTTTTAAATGAAAAACCTGAAATGGTGAAACCCTCGAAGAAAACAATAGGACATTTGGGAAAAGGAACATTTTCCCTATGAAAATAATAAGGTGTGTGAGGGGAAAGAGGGGAGATGAAGAGGCAGAGTATAGAGGATTTGTAGGAAAGTGGAGATATTCTGTATAATACTATGAAACTAGAAACAGGTGTCCAAACCCAAGATGAACTGTAATGTAAACTATGGGCTTTGGATGATAGTAATTTGTCAATGTTGGTTCATTATTTATAACAAATATACCACTCCAGGGGTGATACTGATAATGGGGGAAGGCTATGCATGTGTTGGGGCAGAGGGTCTATGAGAAAACCTGCATCTTCTTCGCAATTCTGCTGTGAATCTAAGATTGCTCAAAAAAAAAAAAAACAGTCTTTAAGGGGCACCTGGGTGGCTCAGTGGGTTAAGCCTCTGCCTTCGGCTCAGGTCATGATCTCAGGGTCCTGGGATCAAGCCCCACATCGGGCTCTCTGCTCAGCAGGGAGCCTGCTTCCTTTCCTCTCTCTCTGCCTGCCTCTCTGCCTGCTTGTGATCTCTCTCTGTCAAATAAATAAATAAAATCTTTAAAAAAAACCAGTCTTTAAAAAGGTGCCTAGAGCCAAATGCAGACTCGCAAATGATTACAAGTAGGTCCAGATGAACAAGATCAGTGGATTCTATCAATGTCAGTAGACGGATTGTGGTATTTCACTACAGTTTTGTAAGATATTATCATAATTGCTGGAAACTGAGTAAGTGGTACACAGGGTCTCTCTGCATTATTTCCTGTTAATAGTCAACAATCTAGAGGTTAACATTTCATTCACTACTATTTGGGAGTCCTGGACTCCCCTATACTTCACTCTTGGAGGTTACTACTCAGTACTATTATCTCTATTCTTCCAGAATACATAAAGCAGCAGAAGAAATAGTCCTTTCAGTCCAGACCTGCCTAGGTTTCAGATTCCAATTTCATCACCAAGCAGCTTTGGAGGAGGAACTTACCCTCTTTCTGTCCTAGCTTCCTTTTCATTAAATGGGATATAATAATATCAGCTACCTCATTCTGAGAATGTAATAAGTTAATTAGTGTCAGTCTGTTATAAAAGTGCCTCGCACGTAGTAAATGCTCAATTATTATTCGTATTACACAAAGTTTAATCCGTATAACTTTGGAAGTTATATAGCATAATTTCCTTTGATGTTGATTTTTGTGTTTTCTAGAAGTGGTATCACGCTCTCCATGTTGGTTTGTTATTTGCCTTTTTCTCCCCACAACGACATGCCTTAGATTCCTTTCTATGTCACTATGTATCAAACTATCTCATTTATCATAGTTGCATAGTATCCCATGGTTGGCTCCACTTCCATTTATCTGCCATTTCCCTATTGATGGAAATTTAGGTTATTTCTAGTGCTTTCCTATCTAAATCCACGCACATGTTCCTCTAAGCTATTCTTGAGAAATCAAATGGCTGGTTCACTAAACATGGCTTTAAAACTTTCAGAGGACATGTTCACATTCAGTGCTATTTATATAATTTCAGGACCGCCCTCCCCAGTGATGGCTTGAAAAATCTCCTTGCTATTTTAATTTTTATTTATTCATTTTTAAAAAGATATTATTTATTTATTTATTTGACAGACAGAGATCACAAGTAAGCACAGAGGAAGGCAGAGAGAGAAGGGGAAGCAGGCTCCCTGCTGAACAGAAAATAGGATGCGGGGCTCGATCCCAGGACCCCGAGATCATCACCTGAGCCGAAGGCAGAAGCTTAACCCACTGAGCCACGCAGGCACCCCTCCTTGCCACTTTTTAAAAATCACTTGATTGAGGTATGACTTACATATTCTAAAGCTGATCGATCCCCGTGAATGTACACGGACTTGTAAGCAGCACCAGGATTCACTTTGTTGTGGACTGAACTGTAGTCACTAAAGGAGGTAAGTTAAAGATCTATCCTCCAGGACCTCAGAATGTGATCTTATTTGGAAACAGGGGCCTTGTAGGTGTAATTACTTACGTTTAAGATGAGGTCCTGGTGGAAATAGGGTGGTCCCTAGTCCCAAATGAATGGGGTCTTTTTTTTTCTTTTTAATTTATCTATTTGACAGACAGAGATCACAAGTAGGCAGAGAGGCAGGCAGAGAGAGAGAAGGGAAGCAGACTCCCCGCTGAGCAGAGAGCCTGATGCGGGACTCGATCCCAGGATGCTGGGATTATGACCTGAGCCGAAGGCAGAGGCTTTAACCCACTGAGCCACCCAGGTGCCCCATGAACGGGGTCTTTACACGAGGATGAAATCTGGACACGGAGACAGAATGCCACGTGCTGAAGGAGCGATGCTACCACAAGTCAAGGAATGCCTGGGGCTGCCAGAAACTGGAAAAGGCAAGGAGTGGATCCTTCCCTAGAACCTTCAGAGGAAGCATGGCCCTGCCAACACCTCAAGTTTAGATGTCTAAGCCTCCAGAACATGAGAGAATTTTTGTTGTTATAAGCCACCTACTTACGGTACTTTCTTAAAGCAGCCCTAGGAAACTAATACACTGACCCCAGGAAAGCCCTAGGTCCCCATGTTGGAGTGCAGATGGCCCAAATGCTTCAGTCGATGCCTGGATAGGTATTATCCCTCATGACTCATTTCTCCTCCTGAAAATGACTCAGCAGGAGACTCTTAGGAGGTCAAGTTTAATAACAAAGTTATGTCGACCTTTGGTCTCAACAGTTCTGTTTTTTTGTTTTTTGTTTTTTTTTAAGATTTTGCTTATTTATTTGACAGACAGAGATCACAAGTAGGCAGAGAGGGAGGCAGAGAGAGAGGAGGAAGCAGGCTCCCCGCTGAGCAGAGAGCCCGATGTGGGACTCGATCCCAGGACCCTGAGATCAGGACCTGAGCTAAAGGCAGAGGCTTAACCCACTGAGCCACCCAGGTGCCCCGGTCTCAACAGTTCTTAATCATGAGTTCAATTTTGAAAACCTGGCAAAAATATTCTTCAAGAAAAATTATATACATATCTGTATCTCCACACTCAGAATGTGGCAATTTCAGACTCTCTAGAGCTCCCCTGTGAACCCCAGTTTAAGAATCCCTGGTCTTCCTGTCTGTCCATTGTCTGTTTGAGTATCTGGGGTGATGGGGCAGTCAGTACTGCTGAGGCAGCCCACTCTGCCATGGGGAACTCAGGGCTTTGCAAAGCAATTCCTTTTAGTTGATACCTGGGTCCTGGTGGCTTCCACTTCCTGGCCCTGAACAGTCCTTGTGGATGACAATATGGAGCAGGGGAATGAGATGTGTTCAGTCCTAGGGGTCAAATGGGAGCCTACAGAAACATGAATGGGAATGACTGCCAACCCCCTAGCAAACTCTCAGGATGGGGAGGTGGTAGGAGAGCCTAGAATTTGGAAAATCTTATATTTGAAAATCCTGGCTCTATCATGTGTAAACGTTCTGGCCTTTATGGAAAGCCTTTCTGAGCCTAAGTCTATTTGTCTATAGACAGGAAAACTTGGCCCATAGTAGGTGTTCTTTTTTTTTTTTTTTAAGATTCTATTTATTTATTTGGTAGAGAGAGAGATCACAAGCAGGCAGAGAGAGAGAGAGAGGGAGAAGCAGGCTCCCCGCTGAGCAGAGAGCCTGATGCGGAGATCGATCCCAGGACCCTGAGACCATGACCTGAGTCGAAGGCAGAGGCTTTAACCCACTGAGCCACCCAGGCATCCCTACAGTGGGTGTTCTATCATGAATGCATTTAGATTGAAGAGATAAACCCTTATGAACAAAAGATAGGACCTAATCCAGAGGAGATGGAAAAAAAGAGGAGGAAAGAAAATTTTTGCATCTAATTGCATCCTAGCTCCAAATGAGATTACCATCAAGTCTTTAATACATACGCCCCTTTAAAAAATATATATGCATTTTTAAGGGCAGTTTTAAATTCACAGCAAAATTTAAGGAATGTCATATATTTGGGATCATACCATATGTAGCTTTTTCATTGGCTTCTTTAATTTAGTCCTATGTATTTAAGGTTCCTCCACGCCTTTCCATGGTTTAGTAGCTCATTTCTTTATAACGCTGACTAATACTCCACTGTCTGGATGTACCACAGTGCACGTATCGGTTCCCCTACCGAAGGACACAGACTATTTACTGAATTAAATTGTCTCCATCTTCCAACCGAGTGACTACAGCACAGAATGAGCAGATGGCAGCCTTCCAGCAACACTTGGAAGGGAAACAGGTCCTCCCAAGTGATGCCGAGTCCCACCAACGCACCACCAAGGACAGCTCCTAGGTCTCTAACATCACAACACCTACTGCATTAAGAAATTAAAGAAGCGAAACAAATTTGCTGGGGAGGCTGGGACTGGCGTGCAAATCACAATGCAGTGTCCCCACCAGCTGTAACTGCGGATGGGTCCCATCTGTGCCAAGGGCTGACCCACCTCCCTAACTGGGGTGCTCTGGGAAGATCAAATATCCCGTATTTAAAAAAAAAAAAAATCAGAGTGCTCTGCTTTGTTTGCTAAATTAAATTAAATGAAATGAATTAAAGAGAACTTAAATACTATTTTTTTTCTTTTTATTTGCTTTTTTCTGGACTGAACCTAGAATAAGGGAAAATTTTCCCCCTCTCTCTTTTCAAAAGACACCAGGTGAACCAGAAGCAAGCCCGCATTTTCTAAAACCAGTGCATCATAACATAAGGACATTCTCTAAACTACACCTGAACCGGACCTACATTTCCCAGAGTTGGGAGTCTCTCGCCTACACTATGCCCCAGACAGGGTTTTCCTACCCAATTCAGAGATGCAGCATGAAGTGTGTTAACTGGGCTTCTCTTCCTCAGCTCTGTTGTGGTAGGGATGGAATTGATGGTTCCATCCTGTCTCCGGTTCTCTGCATCTTGGTGGCTGTCTCCCTCCACCTCTTTGTGTCTCCATCTTTTGTCTCTCCTTGTTTGTTTCTAGCTCTTTCTCTTTCTAGCTCTTGTGATCTTTCTCCCCCTCTACTGCTTCCTTCTGAAATGCTTGCAATATAGAGTCAAGTTTTAAGAGCATAAACTCTGAGGCAGGGGGCACCTGGGGGGCTCAGTGGGTTAAAGCCTCTGCCTTTGGCTCAGGACAGGATCCCAGAGTCCTGGGATCGAGTCCTGCATCAGGCTCTCTTCTCAGCCGGGAGCCTGTTTCCCCCTTTCTCTCTGCCTCCCTCTCTGCCTACTGTGATCTCCATCTGTCAAATAAATAAATAAAATCTTAAAAAAAAAAGAAGAAGAAGAAGAAGAAGAAGCGCACAAACTCTGAAGCAGACAGCCTGGGCTTGAAGTCACCTTCTGTCTCTGGGAATGTGTCTCCTTATCTGTCAAACGTGCTTAGAAGGGTACCTGACATGTAATATACACGTTAGAGTCACGTGCTCTTACTACTGCCCACATTGGTGTAGTCAGCTTCTCCAGGTGGTTTCTGGGACCAGCAAACACAGTGACACAGCAGACTGGAGAGAGAGGACATCTCAGATGCGGGAGAAGGGGACAAAGGCCTCACGTCTTCTTTTTTTTTTTTTTAATTTTATTTATTTATTTGACAGAGAGAGATCACAAGTAGGCAGAGAGGCAGGCAGAGAGAGAGGAAGGGAAGCAGACCCCCTGCTGAGCAGAGAGCCTGATACGGGACTCGATCCCAGGACCCCGAGATCATGACCTGAGCCGAAGGCAGCGGCTTTAACCCACGGAGCCACCCAGGCGCCCCTCACGTCTTCTTAATGTTGCAAGAGGCAACGTGAGACGTCTCAGAAGACTACGGGCTGTGCTCCTTGGCCGTGGCAACCTGCGAGAGCCAGAATTTTGAGGAAAGAAGGGGAAAGAGAGAGACAGGATGAGAGAACCTAAGAGAGGACAAAGATGATGAGAAGACAGAGAGTGAGAGAGACAGAGGAAGAAAAGGGGAGAATGGGACAGAGGGAGAGGAGGAGAGAGATTGTCTGAGGTTCGCCGAAGCCACCTACAGTGTCCCCTGAGGAACACAGCAAGCTCGATCAGCCTGCATCCTTGGAAAAAAAAACACCAGGGCACACACTGTCGCTCCTTATACTAGATCGCGCTAAATGCAAACCCATTATCTGTTCAATTCAGTTTAGTATAATTCTCTGTGCTTCCGACAGACCTCTGTTTCCGGCTGAGGGACCGCCTTTGTAAGCCAAAGGAAAACTCCATCCAGCAAAGATGTGGCTCCTTAGCAACTGAACGGAGTTAGGCTCAAGAAAAGAAAGCGGAGCGCATGGCGTGGCAGAGTTAAAGCGGAAAGATACTGAAGCATTGAATTGGGAAGCAACACACAAGAATCGGCCGCCCTCGAACCCATGCCATGCTATCTGCGATCCGTATGCATCATTACAACTACGCACATGGCTGGGTTCTGAAGGAGTTCCAAACCAGCGGTTCTCAACCTTAGCAGCACACTGTGATCACCTGAGAGCTTTAAAAAGCAAAAGTCTGGGGTGCCTGGGTGGCTCAGTGGGTTAAAGCCTCTGCCTTCGGCTCAGGTCATGATCCCAGGGTCCTGGGATCGAGCCCTGCATGGGGCTCTCTGCTCCGCAGGAAGCCTGCTTCCCCCTCTCTCTGTTTCTCTGCCTGCCTCTTTGCCTACTTGCGATCTTTGTCTGTCAAATAAATATATAAAATCTTTTAAAAAATTAAAAAAATAAAAAGCAAAAGTCTCTCTGCCCATGCGGCACTCCGGACCAATGAAATAGCGGGACGCAGGCTTCTGTCCTTCAGAACTTGCCAGGCGACCCCACTGTGTAACCAGGGTGATGACCGCTGGTCTTCCATCACCCAGGGAGCCAGGCTGTAACGTTCTGGAGCTCTGTGCTCTGACAGCAGGCAAGGTGGCTCAAGGAATGACTACACCTGTTAGGTAATTAAGGAAACAACACAGGGACTGTCAGAGGACTATGAGAAGTCCATCTGTTTTGAATAAATGACGCCGTTTCATCAAATGATGTTCTTCAAAAGCAACTCTTGTACCCTGATATTTGGTTTGCCCCAAGTGTTTGATGGTCCTGGTTTTCTGGTGTCTGTTTATGGCCATCTGCTGCCTGTGGCTGGGGTGGGGGGCGGGGAGCGGTGTGCTGCTAAGTGATGGGTGCAGCCTTGCTACCTGCTAGGCTCCTAGGAGGGAAGGGGTCTACATCAGGGCGCTACCCTGTGCCTCTGGCTTAAGCACCCACGATGCACCTGTTAAGGGTTGAGTCGTGTCCCTCTCCAATTCACATGTTGGAGCCCTAACCCCCAGGGCTTTAGAATGTGACCTTATTTGGAAATAGGGTCATTGCAGATATCAGTGGTTAAGATGACGTCCTACTGGAGTCAAGTGGGCTCCTAATCCAGTGTGAGTTATGTCTTACAAAAAGTGGAAATTTGGACACGGAGACATGCACACAGGGAGAAGGCCACGCAAAGCTGAAGGCAGAGATTCGGTCATGTCCTATGGGCCGAGGGGCAGAGATGGCCAAGAAATTGCCAGAAGCCAGGAGAGAGGCATGAAACAGATTCTCCTTCCCAACTTCAGAAGGAACCAGCCCTGCAAGACAGTCTGTTTCCGTTGTGTGCCTCGCTCTGCTGGTGGTTCATTATTGCAGCAGCTCTTAGCAGAGGAACATGGAACCTCGGCCCAGGAGAACCAGTTCTGCCCACTGACTCGAACTGGTGGCAGGTTTCAAGGATATGAAAAGAGAAACCCTGAACTGATCAGCTGCCCCAGTTACAAACCTGATTCCAAACCAATCCCCAGAATGGTTGCTCCCAGCCCGTTCCTGATCATTGCATTTGCCATCAGGGGGACTGAAATGCCCCAGGTGCGACTGGCTTCTTGAGCATGTGACCCGTGAATCCCTCCCTTGGGAGAGTCCCGTGTTAGTCTCTGGTATCACCATCTGGAAATTCTTAGTAATTTTTGCACAAGGCCCAGCTTTTTTTCATTTTGCATGCGTCCCCACAAATTGTGTAGTTGGTCCTGTCCCCAAAGGTCCCACTCACTTTCCCTCCTTCGGTCAGAGTTCATCCAATGCATCACAGGAGTTTCTCATAGTTTCTGCTGCCCTGTCACTCCCTTTTCGTGTCTCACTGATGCTACTTTTCCATTTAATAGTCTGTTCAGATCATTTGTAGGGATTTGGAGCAGAAGAGGACGGTGGAAGGGACGGTGTTGGCCAGCCAAACAAAATATCCTAATTTATATAAGACTCTCTCGTCTCTTAAGCTGTTAGTTCTTTTTCTGACCATGGCTGATGGAAGGATCAGCAGTTTATGAAAGACTGTGTGACTCTCTGGGAACAGACAGTCCGTCTGCTCAGGTGACCAAGTGTGACTGAGAAACATGGACAGTGCCATACCTCCAGGACACTTGTGGGGAGCTGCCTGTGTCTAGTTTGTGTTAACGCAGAGCCTTGCTGATCTGGTCACTTTACTTGTAGCTCTCCCTGAAACTCCAGCAAACATTTCTGTTATCCTTGGATGCTGTGACAAGTTGGGTTATTGTTCCCACTATATTTCTTGCTCCATGAATTAGAAGTTATACATCCATACTCTTTGCCCTGGGTCTGCAATACATCCCACTGTGGGCTCAGTGACCTTCCCTGCCTCACTGATGTTGGGTTGGCCTTGTGACTTGCCTTGGCCAATGGAACTTGAATGGAACTGTCTGTGTGCCAGTTCCCAGCTGAGATCTTAAGAAACATGACGTCTTCCTTCTCGCCTTCTTGCAAATCTGCCATCTGCCATGAGAAAAAACCTGCCCCATGTAGCCATTGGTCCAGAGAATGAGGACCCAGGTGGAACGGACCCAACCCCCAGCCTAGATCCAAGCCTAGCTGCTCCCCACCAAGCCCACTAACAGCAAAGCCTCTAGAGAGACTTCTAGGCAAAACTTAAATGCTTGTTTTTATAACCCAGTGAGTTTGGGAGGTCTTTGTTACGCAGAACTACTACAGTGAAGCTGGCGGATACAAAAATTATGTAATTTCTTTCACTGGATTTGCATGGCCTTGCCTGGCTTGGTCTTAACTCCCTGCCCCCCCCCTTCTGTTTCCACTTCGTGCTCTGTTCTTTCACTCTGCAAGGGTGCCATTGGGCTTTGAGCCAATAACATGTTCCCTCCCCACACTCCCCAGCCTACTGCCCTTTCGCCAGGCCAGCTCCTGCTCATTCTTTCAGTCTTAGGCTACATGACCACCTAAATCTTCCTCCAGGCTCATAGGACCTGCTGACGCCCTCCGGCCGTGTGCTCCTATCACAGCCCTTGAAACAGTTTATTGTCAACCCTAGCCCGGTGAGAAAAGATATTGCAATGTTTATTTGTGTTTCCTTTTCAGTGCTGTGGGAGGCCCACACAGAATAAATGAGAGAGAGCCACGGTCTGCTTTCCATGCTCTCTGCCGCACCCCCCAGCCACCACCCCTGCGTCCACAGGACCCTTTGAGTCCATGCCATTCTAAAGCAAAATCAGAATCTGCTTTTTTATTGCCTGCCCCTGCCTCTTGTGAAATCCTAAGCCATTTCTGGTGTCATCCCAGAAGGGAAATGGTGAGAGAGAAGCATAGCTTTGGGGTCTGGCTGTGAGGGGAGAGATCCTTCCAGAGCAAGGCTGAATTATGGAGGCTTGTGTTCAGTAGAAGGACTTGGAGTTCTGATGCCCTGAAGAGTGGTTGGACCCACTGTCTGGGCTCCTGCTCAGCAAGAAGGCCTGTTTCTTAGGTGTCATGGAAACAACAGCAGGAGCTGTGAAGGCTTGCACGAAAGGACACTCAGTGGAAACCAGGATAGAACACAGGAAGGTTGGAGACACCTGTGTATTCATTTTCTATTGCTATGCAACAGATCGCCACCAAGTGAGGGACTTAGAACAACACAAATTTCTCATCTCACAGTTTCACAGAACAAAACAAATGGCTTCTCACAAGTTTGGAGTCTGGGTAAGGGATGATTCAGTTCTCTGTTCAGAGTCTCACAAGGCTGAAATAAAGGTCCTTTGCAAAGTCCTACATTAAGGAAGCAAGTCGTAATAATGCTATAGACAGAATCACCTATCAGCCAGACATGACAGGGTCTAGGAACAAGACTTAGCTTGATTTTTAAAAAGTAGATATATCTTTGCTATTTCTTGCATCCTTATACTTTGAGCTTTTTAAAAAGACTTATTTATTTATTTGAGAGAAAGAACAGAGGGAGATGGAGAGAGAGAGAGAGAAAGAATCTCAAGCAGACTCCCCACTGAGCTTGGAGTCCAAAGGGACACTGAGATCATGACCGGAGCTGAAATCAAGAGTCAACTGCCCAACTGAGTCAGCCACTCAGGCACCCCTCATACTTTAGTTTAAATTTACATCCACTATACTTTAATCCTCCGTCTTTCTTAGTACACCATAAACTCTTAGAAGTAGGGAAGTTTTTGTCTTGCTTACTGTTACATCTCCTGAGCCTAACACAGTGCCTGGAACATACCAAGAGGGAAACAATAAATGGTTGTCAAATGACTGACTGACTGTTAGGTGCTCCATAAATGTTTACGGAATTCAACCGACTCAGTTCTCATAAACATCACTATGACTGTTTTAGAGAAGAAGAAACCAGATGTAGGAAGTTTAGGCAACATGTTCAGGGTCACATAAATAGTAACAGAAGAGCTAGAACTTTTTCATTATATTCAGAAAAAAAAAATATTCCTTTCCTTTGGAACTTGGCCCTGAAATGTAACATTACGACACATCTTAAACTGCATGACTCATACATTTCATCTTCTATGATCAAGAGTGGGGGAAAATATAATGAATTAGACACATTTATAAGACAATATGTGTACTACTGGGTATTTACCCCAAAGATACAGAGGTACTGAAAAGAAGGGCCACATGCACCCCAATGTTCTTAGCAGCAATGTCCACAATCGCCAAAATGTGGAAGGAGCTGAGATGCCCTTCAACAGACAAATGGATAAAGAAGATGTGGTCCATATACACAATGGGATATTACTCAAACAATGCATACCCACCATTTGCATCAACATGGATGGGACTGGAGGGAATTACATTAAGCGAAGTCAGTCAAACAGAGAAAGACAATGGTCATATGGTTTCACTCCTATGTGGAACAGAAGGAATAGCACAGAGGACCATAGGGGAAGGGAGGGAAATCCAAAGGGATTGGACAAATCAGAGAGGGAGATGAACCATGAGAAACTGTGGACCCCGAGAAATAATCTGGGGGTTTCAGAGGGAAAGGGGGGAGGGTGAGGGGGTAACAGCATGATGGCTATTGAGCAGGGCATGTACTGTGATGAGCACTGGGTGTTATACTTAACTAATGAATCAATGAACACTGCATCAAGGACTAATTATGTACTACAGAGTGGCTAACTGAACATTTAAAGAAAAACAAAAAAGGATTTTATGTTGAGGCCCTAGACGCTACCATCTCAAAATCCCAAACTGCAGTACCTAGGTTTTCCAAACAGGTGACTCCTCTCTTACTGGTCACACAAGCTAACTCAATCCCAAGGGCTCAAGAGGATAACCTGGTTTGTCCCAGACAGACTTGACTCAACTGCTCTTTGAGGTTTTATGATACCTTAATACTGTGGTTGGTTAGCGAGCAGAGATTACAAAGTATAGCTTATATTTCTTATAAATCGTGTAACTACTTCCATTAATTCTTGCCTCAGGGCCTTTGTACATGCTGTGATGTGTGGTTAAAATGCTTTTCCACTTTCCCATGGCTCCATACTTCTCAGTCTTCAGTTCTTGGCTCACTTGTCAGTTCTCAAAGGGATTTCCTAATACCCTGAGGGCATACCTCCACCCCATTAATCCCTATCACTACATACCACACATAGCGCTTTTCATAATTTGCAATTATATATTAATTTTATATGCTTGTCCATTCCCCACTAGATGACATGCTTACAAGGGCAGCTATCAAAATGGTTTATTCACCAATGTTAATGCAGCTCTAACACCGTGCCTGGACTATAATAGATACCATCTAAGTATCTGTTAAATGGATGAATGGAGATCACTAAGCCATTCAGCAAGCATCAGCTGAGCATGAATTTTGTGCACCAGATACTGGGAATATAAAGTTATACAAGACCTGAGTCCTTGTTTCTAGGTGCACACATTTAATGCAGAAACATGCACAGATAGATCCTAAACGGCCCAGACTCCACCTGGCTTAACCTCAGATGATGCCCATTAACAGCCAAGGGATCTCTGTCCCCAGCGAAGAATTACGTGACTTTACCCTCCTTCAAGATCTCCCTTGGTTATTTCTGAGTCCCCAGGGATGGTTTACAAGTGCCCTAAGGCCAGTCACCCACATTCTCATTCCCAACCTCCTGATCGAGTTGCCAAACCACTCCTGGCCCTATGACTTCTGGTTCCTTCCATGGGTCTGTGGCTTTCCTGCTCTACACTGAAGCGTTCTCTTTCTTCAATGTTGTACAACAGGCCAGCTAGGTGTGGCCATGGTTTCCTAGCACAGAAATGAAGAGGATGCCTGTGTACAATCTGAATCACCCAGCAATCTGATTAAAATTCAGGTTCTGATTCCGTAGGTCTGGGATGGGCCATAAAATCCTGCATTTCCAGTAAGCCTCCAGGTGATGTGGACTCTGCTGGTCCATAGGTCATACCTGAGGAGTGAGAATGTAGAGGGTATCTGCAGCAGGCACAGATCTAGGCAGGATATTTGCTCAGTGCATGCTGGTTGTTGTGATTCCATACCTGCAAGGCCCCCAGCACATTGGGCACGGTTGGTAACCTGCCCGGCTGTGTCCGACTCACATCTGTATGCCACAAACTTGCAACTCTGTATAGCCTATGAGAGCAAGACTGGCTCTCATGTGAGGCAAGCCAGATATGCTCGAAAGTAAATGGCCCCTAAATTAATCTCAACAAATGACAGACAAGAAACTGGGAGATAAAAGCTCCATCCCCATGGCCTGTCTTGTAGAATCATTCTCAGGCACCTGTTGATATGGGATCTCAGAGTTCTCCGGAGAATAAAGACACCATCATCCACATTAGGCATTTTCCGGATGATAATGTCTCATTAACCGGTTTCCTTCCCTTCCCCTGCTCACTTCCCCCTGCTCCCCTCCCCAGCCTGCTGTTTCCAACCACTACCTCCCAAATGAATTCTTTCCACTCAAACAAATCCTTGCCTCTGGCTCGGCTTCTGGGGAATCCAACCTGCGACCAAAGGCTTGTTTGCTTTGGGGGCTGCTAAAATTAAATACAAAATGGAGATGAAACCTGAGAATTCGCTAAGCATATAAAACCACTGAAGCCAAACTAAATCTGCCTTATTTCATGAACATAACTGAAACTGAACTTCGGTGATTTCTTGTAAATACCTCTGATAATTCAAAGAAGCTGAAGTCATCTTCCTGAAAATGCTATAAGAGAATCAGTTTTTTGTTTACTTATTTTACTGAAATCTATCTGACATATGACACTGTGTAAATTTAAGGTGTATGGCATGTTGATTTGATACATTTATATATTGCAACATGATTGCCATTATATTGGTAACTTCCACCTCTCGTATACTATCATTTCTTTTTCTGTGGTGGGAAACTTAGCCAGTTTGATGTTCACATTACACTATTATTGACAATACCACAATATTGTTACAATAATGGCTATGCTGTCCATTAGAGCTCTAGGACTTATTTATCTACTAGTTGCAACTTTGGATCCTTAAACAATGTCTCTCCTATAGCAGAGGGAACAGATAGTCCCTTTTAACCAATCCCCTGCCATCTGCAAACTCTCATTGTAATAACCAATCATTGTCAATGTTAAACAACTTCCTTATTTTCACTTTATAAGCCATCCTGTAATATCATGCCTCTGAGCTTCATATCATATCAGTTTTAAATCTGAAAGCTCCCCAGTTCACGACCTGTTTTTAAATGCACAGTAAACTCTTACTAAATACTTTTTATTGATTTAGTCATTTCAATTTTGCTATTCTGGATTTTTGACAGGACCAAATCATCGTAATATAAATTCACTGGTGTTTTTTGTTTTTTTTTTTGAAAGACTCAGTAGGATCAAAGGGACTACATCCAGGCGCCACCCATTGAGGCTAGCAGAAGGGCTAAGACATAGTTTTCTTTGCCCTCCCAAAGGCACCATCTCAAATACGGGCAACAGTTGCTGCCAAGGTCCCCACAATGAGGTCTCAATCCGATGACAAGTGAGAAATTGATTCCCATGATCCTCACTCCATGGGAATCACAGTTTGTCTGTTTCGTTCTCATGCAGGCAACCAGCTGTCAGATCACATTGACCCCAAATGAGACAGGGGATGAAGGACACAACCTAGGAGACCCTGGTGTCACTGCACAGAGTGGCAAGGGGGCACTGTCCTATTGATACCCTCTTTCAACCCCATGGAAGAAAGGCACTTTTTGTATTTGAGAACGAAACGACGAGAATACAGGAGACCCAGACAAATCCAACCAACGTCGCTTAGCAGGTAAGCTAGTGATCCTCCAGCATAAGCCTGCATCTAGGACACTTTGGGAGGATGCTAAAATTTCACATTCCCAGGCACTGAACCAGAGAGTTTGCACTTTGCAAAACACTGCTGTAAACTGTCAGAGTCATGAACTTCCCACTGAATCTGCCAAGGTCTGAAGAGACTTCAGTAAGTGTCTATATGTCAGTTACACTTCTGAGCTCTTTACCTTTATTCACTTAACTAACTAACCAACTTTGTTAATTGGATTGAATCTAATCTTCTTAGTTACCTTGTTAGTTAGATATGGTTATCAGCTTTATTTTACAGATAAGGAAACTAAGACACAGGTAGGTTAAGGAAGTTGCCTGAGGTCACACAGCTAGACACAGAGGAGACAGGATGCAAACTGTCCATCTGGCTCCAGAGCACTGGCCACCCCATCCCACTGGAGCTGAGAGATTGGGCAAGACCCACACATTTTACGTCCATCCCCTATAAAGTCGGTCCTAGGGACTGAATGTTTATGCACCCCTCCCAAACTCATATGTTGGTGCCCTAACCCCCGATGTGACTACATTTGGAGACAGGGAGTCGAAGGAGGTGAGGAAAATTAAATGAGGTCATAAAGGTAGGGTTTTACACTGCTAGGTCTGGTACCCTCATAAGGAGAGGAAGAGACACCAGTGACATCTCTCTATCACGTGAGGACACAGCAAGAACACTGCCAACTGCAAGCCAAGAAGAGAGCTCTCGCCAGAAACCAACCCAGCGAGCACCTTGATTTTAGACTTTCCAGTTTCCAGATTTACTGTGAGTAAATACATTCCTGTTGTTTAAAGCACCCAATCTGTAATGTTGTGGTGTCTGCCCAAGCAGACAATAAAGACTCTGATCTATAATATTTCATGAGGTTTTCCTGATTCCTGTCAAAACTCATGCGTCCTATGGACATTCTCCCACATCTATGCTGTGTGACCGGAAATAAACTAGAAATAAATCCGAGCTGCCTGTCAGGACCTAATTTTTAAAAATAACTTTTTTCTTTCTGCAATCATAAATTGAGTTCAGAGTACAAATTTGGCATGTGGTGTGTCTTTGGGGGAATGAATGAATCACTCTGCAGGACCAGAAATGAGAGGCTATATCCCCTGGGGAACTCACCCTTAGTAGGGATCACACTCATCCAGTGTGGAATGTTATCCCCAATCACTACTGGATTTGACACTTTCCAACACTGTGTTGGAAATCAAGACAGTAATTCAAAAGCAGATTTAACCATAGCATTGGATGGTGCGGCTAAGAATCACCAGGCACATGCTTCCACGAGAAGAGGAACATGTTGTTAACATTAAATCATCTTCTGAATTGGTTGTACAAGGCACTGAGGACAGAATGATGCCCTTCTAGTTCAGGGTCAAAAATGGTGCTCTTGTGGGGCACCTGGGTGGCTCAGGTCATGATCTCAGGGTCCTGGGACCGAGCCCCACATCAGGCTCTCTGCTCAGCGGGGAGCCCGCTTCGCCCTCTCCTCCCTGTCTCTCTGCCTACTTGTGATCTCTGTCTCTCTGTCACATAAATAAATCAAATCTTAAAAAAAAAAAAAGGGTGCTCTTGCAGCCACTTTGGAAAACAGTGTGGAGATTCCTCAAGAAATTAAAAATAGAGGTAAAATGATGGCGTCAGTAGGGATTGCGGTGGTTCCTTTTTCTAAGCGAGAGGACGGTTGGCAGGATTCTTTTGTCTCCTAAGAAGAACCAAGAGGAAGCTGAGCCAAGAGCCTCAAAGGGGGACCCAAGAAGGCAAAGGGAGAAAGAGGTTCCCAAAGACCAACAAGGAAATCCAATGGGAAGACCATGCCTGTAAAGACGCAGAAGGAGGAGATCAGTGCCAAAGAAGGAGGCAGAAATTTCTTTGGGCTAACTTGGACCTCAGTCTCCACAAAACGGCCCTGTTCCACTCAACATGAAAAAGAATCCAGCACGATCCTTTACTGTCCAACCTTGCTTTCTACCCTGCTTGTTAATCATGCCTAGGGGGGGCACTAAGTTTAACTGCAGATAGTCAATTTTGTTAATGGAATTCCAAGCTCATCCGTTTTCCGTTGGGAGGATGAGCGCATCTTGCTGTTTCTCTAAAGCAAGTATCTAGTGCTTTCATCTTTTAGTGCCCTAACATGCGATCTGTCATCCAAGTAAAAAAAATAATAAATAAATAAAAATAAATAAATAAATAAATAATAAACCTTCTCAAAAAAAAAAAAAAAGAAATTAAAAATAGAGCCTCCCTATGACCCTGCCATTGCACTACTGGGTATTTACCCCAAAGATACAGATGTAGAGAAAAGAAGGGCCATCTGTACCCCAATGTTTATAGCAGCAATGGCCATGGTCGCCAAACTGTGGAAAGAACCAAGATGCCCTTCAACGGACGAATGGATACGGAAGATGTGGTCCACATACACTATGGAGTATTATGCCTCCATCAGAAAGGATGAACACCCAACTTTTGTAGCAACATGGACGGGAATGGAAGAGATTATGCTGAGTGAAATAAGTCAAGCAGAGGAAGTCAATTATCATATGGCTTCACTTATTTGTGGAGCATAACAAATAGCATGGAGGACAAGGGGAGTTAGAGAGGAGAAGGGAGTTGGGGGAAATTGGAAGGGGAGGTGAACCATGAAAGACTATGGACTTGGAAAAACAATCTGAGGGTTTTGAAGGGGCGGGGGGTGGGAGGTTGGGGGAACCAGGTGGTGGGTATTGGAGAGGGCATGGATTGCATGGAGCACTGGGTGTGATGCAAAAATAATGAATACTGTTACGCTGAAAAAATAAAAAAAAATTTTAATTTAATTTAAAAAAAATTGGTGCTCTTGAAAAGATGACTGACAAATGAATAATCCAATTTTGTAGATGACGGTTTTGGCAGTAAGTGAATGGGAATTCTTGGGCAAGTTCCTTTACCTCTATGGGTCCCAGTTTCCTCCCCTGTAAAGGAAGGGGCGTAAAAGCTGGTCATTCCTCTGACTTTTCCAAAAGCTGGTCCTTCCTCTGACTTTTCTTTGACTCGTTCAAGCCAGAGCTACTTTTCCAAGTTACATCTTGTAAATGGTATATGATTCAAACCCAGTTTTTCCTTACCCTCGCCCCATGTGCTTTCCATCATTATTTTATTTATGTCATCCCCCACCACCTGAAATCCCCTTCTTTACTTTGCAAGAACAAGAAACGTACATTGGGTACTCTTCCGGTCGCTACTGATATTTGCTCTCCAGACTCAGACCCAGAGTACCCTTTTGCCCCTTGATCCTGTGAAACTTTCTGGCTAGTACTCTGCTGCCCTATACTCCTCCCCCCTCAGGGCTTAGTCATGCTCCCCAAAGTTCTAGAACTTTCTAGTATGCACCAGGGTTGTGGCCCTGTGGGCTGGGAAGGCACAGGACTTGCTATAAAGGATCAGTGGGTTTCAGAGTCAAACACACATGGGTTTTCTAAATTTACCACTTTCCAGGTGTGTTGCACACATCACTTTACATCACTAAGCCTTAATTTGTCTATGTACAAAAAAGGGACAATGGCACCACTGTGACCACTCTTGACTGCCTAAACAGCAGTCATTCCATCTTTGTTGACAACAGAGAGCTGGCTCTGAGCAGGTATTGAGGGACCCGTGTCCTATTCTAGGGATGAATTTGGAACTCTTAACTGAACATAATAATCCTATCTACATTTGTCAATGATTGCTTTGGGTTAGGTCATATGACCATTTCTGGACTGGGGGGATCTAAAGGGAAACCTCTTGAGAATGGTGGGGAAAGACTTCCCTCCCTAACAAGGAGAGAGAAATGGGAAGAAAGCAAGGCCATCTTCATTTCTTCATTATTTTATTTTATTTACTTATTTATTTTTAGAATCTTTTTTTCTTCTTTTTTGCATATTTGTTTCTTTCTTTTTTTTTTAAATTTTATTTCTTTTCAGCATAATAGTATTCATAACTTTTGCACCACACCCAGTGCTCCATGCAATCCGTGCCCTTTCTAATACCCACCCCTTGGATCCCCCAACCTCCCACCCCCCGCCCCTTCAAAACCCTCAGATTGTTTTTCAGAGTCCATAGTCTCTCATGGTTCACCTCCCGATCCAATTTCCCTCAACTCCCTTCTCCTCTCCATCTTTTTTTTTTTTTAATATTTTATTTATTTATTTGACAGAGAGAGAGAGAGAGATCATAAGTAGGCAGAGAGGCAGGCAGAGAGAGAGGGGGAAGCAGCCTCCCTGCTGAGCAGAGAGCCCGATGTGGGGCTTGATCCCAGGACCCTGAGATCATGACCTGAGCCGAAGGCAGAGGCTCAACCCACTGAGCCACCCAGGCGCCCCCATTTCTTCATAATTTTAGACATGATTTTGTGAGTTACATGACAATAGGAATGTCATGTAAATTTTTGTGATGGTGTTCACTACATCAGTCAACTTGCAGTTAAGAAGGAAAAGCCAGGAAGATCACAGAAAGGCCAAAGAGTCCTGACAGTGTTAAGATGCTGAATCTACTCTCCCTGAAACCGTCTGTCTCCAGATATTTTATTTATGAGAAATAAAGACCTCTATTGCTTAAGCCATTTTTATGCGTTTGTGGGATTTGAAAGTTATATGAAGGTTATACTATGTTGCATATACTCTGTAAGTAAAAGAATTAAAAAATCTAAAATATAAGAATTAGATGTGAAAATAAATATTTAGATTAATATAAGAATTAGATGTGAAAATAAATATTTAGATTTTAAAAAATAATTCTAATTGTGATTTTAAATAGTTCTGAAAATTCTTTTTTTTTTAATTTTATTTATTTGACACAGAGATAGAGAGCATAAGCAAGCAGAGTGGCAGGCAGAGGGAGAAGCAGGCTCCCCGTTGAGCAAGGAGCCCAATGTGGAACTTAATCCCAGGACCCTGGGATCATAACCTGAGCCAAAGGCAGCGGCTTAACCCACTGAGCCACCCCGGCGTCCCTAATTCTAAAAATTCTAAAAAATTCTAAAAACCCTAAAAAATTCTAACTTAAAAATAATTCTTAGGGCACCTGGGTGGCTCAGTGGGTTGAGCCTCTGCACCTCTATAATATTTGTAATCTATATGTTCAGGCTGCATACTCTGTCTTCTTACAACAATAATTTAATATTTTCTATAGAGTATAAGCAATTCCTTTTTTAAAGAATGGTTGGTAGAGAATTAATATTATTATTGATGGCTTAGAAAATGCACTTTCAGCTTCATTATTAGTAATGCCATGTAAATTTTTAGGGTTGTCATTAAATTTGGGAAAAACTCCAATGAGTTTGTTCCATATATGAGTTGTATGTTTTTTTTTTCAACGATTTTATTTATTTGACAGACAGAAATCACAAGTAGGCAGAGAGGCAGGCAGAGAGGGAGAGAGAGAGAGGAGGAAGCAAGCTCCCCTCTGAGCAGAGAGCCCGATGTGGGGCTCAATCCCAGGACCCTGAGATCATGACCTGAGCTGAAGGCAGAGGCTTTAACCCACTGAGCCACCCAGGTGCCCCTACAAGTTGTATGTTTTAGAAGAATTTCCCACAGACTAGCTTCTGGCTCCATAGAATTCAAGCCTAATTTCTCCTCTGCTACCTATATTTCTTTCTGTTCTCATTGCTGTATCAGCTTCCCCGCCTGCCGCTTTGTACCAAGACACCAGGTGAGAAGACAGTGGTGGCAGAATTGGTCCTGGAAGCCATCCCTGTCCCGGGAGGCTTGGGTTAACTTCACCAGACATGGGAATGACTGAGAACCACATAATAGATCCCACCAAATCCCATCCTAATGTGTTCCTAGAGCTGAAACCCAATTCCAAATCCCAAAGGCTCTCAAGCTTTCTAGCACTAATCAACACAAGGGGATGCATAACAAAAGAGAAGTTCCAGTGGAAAGATAAGCAGCCTTAAAACACTGCAGTTAAAATGTTTTACTTTTGCAAATTAAAAAAAAAAAAAAGTAATTTTTTTTTAAAAGATTTTATTTATTTGCCAGAGAGAGCGAGTACAGACAAGCAGGCAGAGGCAGCAAGAGAAGCAGGTTCCTTGCCGAGCAAGAAGCCCTATGTGGGACTCGATCCTAGGACTCTGGGATCATGACCTGAGCCAAAACCAGTGGCTTAACCAACTGAGCCACCCAGGCGTCCCCCCCCACCCAAAAAAAAGTATCCTATGGAAACATCACCAAGGGCCTCAGAAAATGTCCGTGCAAGGGCTGGTGGGGGGATGGTGGTGGTGGTGGTGGTGGTCCAAAAACAAGCTTTGTTTTGCTTCCCATTAAATCCATCCAACTCTGATCATGGGCATGTTGTGAAAACCGAATGAACGTGTAATGTAAATCAAGTGCTGGGTAGTATCTGCCACATAACAGACTTTGCAATAGGGCAGCAACTATTAAAATTTTCATGATGTTAGTATTATTTAAGATGGTACCTTCTACAGTACTTTCTTTTTTTCCTGAATATGTTTTCACTGTTAGGACTGAAACAAGCTTTGACCCATAATTTTCTTTCTTTCTTTTTTAAAGGATTTTATTTATTTATTTTTATTTATTTGACAGAGAGAGAGGGATCACAAGTAAGCAGAGAGGTAGGCAGAGAGGGGAAGCAGGCTCCCTGGACCCAGGACCCTGGGATCATGACCTGAGTGGAAGGCAGAGGCTTAACCCACTGAGCCACCCAGGCACTCCTGACCCATACTTTTCTACCTTAGGGTAGACACACGTTTCAAATTGGTTTTTCAAGGGGTGCCTAGGTGCCTCAGTGGGTTAAATGCCAGACTTTTGATTTTAGCTCTGGTCATGATCACATTGGGTGGTGAGAATGAGCCCCGCCTTAGGGTCTCCACTCAGTGGGGAGTCTGCTTGAGGATTCTCTCTCCCTCCCTCTTGCACACATGCTCTTTCTCTCCCTAAAATAAAGTAATAAATAAACAAATAATAAAAAATGGTTTTTCAGTATGAAATCTGTTCATGATAGAGCTTTAGTTTTCAGGGGTTAAATATTTCCATGCCCAAAAGGGTGAATCTCTCTATTATCACAGGGACCAGAAAATCAAAGTGACATTCTTCCAATCAATAGTTTCATTATTACTGTTTAAAATGATTATCTTTGCCCTAAAATTGGCATGCTATATTTAGTCACCATCACCAAGAGACATCTGCCCAATGAAGCAACAGTGCTTTTCATAAGTGATACGTCATCTATTTATTTCGGCAGCTAAGCACCTTCTGGCACAACAAACAGCCACCTTTGGAAACAAAGATGGAATTTTGGGTGCCTTCAATAGATATGGGTTGTCTAAAATTACAGATGGTGCTAATTAACTAGAACACAGAATTAGAACCTACAGTTCAGAAAATATGCAAGAGAAACAGAGTGTTTGTCAGAAAGTTGAGCATTAGGGAGCTAAGCTCGCTGTTTCAAGGATGCTAAATTGATGATAAGAATTATATACTGTGGTTAAATCTCAACAAACAAAGCCCCAGGTTGTGCCTAAATTAGACCATGTGTTTGCTCAAAGATCTGGTGTTTAAAGTAAATTCCCTTTCACTGATTAAAAATTATGAATAAGTCGAGTGAAAGGGGTACTATCTGTGAGAGGGGATACTGAAATGGGCCAGAACTTTATTTATTTTTGACTAAATTTTTTTTGGTCAAATTCACCTTCATTCAAAGAAAGCAACTGTCATTAATGTTCTTGAATTCAAAACCTGATTGAGTTGCTTAGAGTTTAACTATCAGGAGAGGCTGGTAGAGTGTGCTAGTGTTCTAGAAGAGCCCTGTTGGTGGAGGCAAGTGAAAAGGGCAAAGTTTCAAGGTCTGGAGACTGGGACTTTCATCCCATATCCATTGCTAATTTACTAGATGATTCTAGGCAAATTACCTAACTGATCTGGCTACTACGCCCAATGATAATTCCTGCCTCCTTAACTGGGTAATAGTTATAGAAGACTTTAAAAGCTAGAAGCACTCCATAAGAGGAAAAGTGGAAATGGTAGGACAGCATGGTGATTAGGAGTCCTTATTGTGTGTGAATGGAGTCTGCTAGATGTTCAGCCATTAGCCAGGGGAGCAGTCCAGAGCAGAGTATTTTACTTCTCTCCTTCAGAAACAGCTGTAGCAATGGTCAGATGAGATACTGTGTGTGAATTAGATAGTTCACCTGTGTGTATCAGCAGTCCAGAATAATAATGACTTCACCATAATGATCATGAGACTCAAGGCAAGCAATCCAGACTAGCATGGCCTCTCTGCTCCATGAGATCATTCAGGGATCCAGGATCCTCTTGCCTTGTTGCTCTGCCATCCCTAGGCTGTTCTAATCTGCATCAGTAAAGATGGTCTGAGGACACATCTGAATTCCAAGTGGCAGGACGAATGAAGGCAAGGTAAGGGGAATAAGGTCACACCCCCTTTCTCTGAGGATACAATCTATAAATTGCACAGGACACTGCTGCTCACGTGTTACTGGCTGGAACTTAGAAAGGTGGCTGCCCTTGTTTTCAAGAGAAACTGGATCATGTAGACTTTATTCTGGGAGGCTACAGCCCAGCTAAAATGTAGAAGGAAGAAGAAAACTCAACATGGAGTAGACATCAAGCTGACTCTGTCACAATCTCCAAACTTCTTAGCATATATGAAGGGTCAATAATTTGTAGCACTGAAGTCCCATGTTCTGCGTTCCACTTCTGTACCAGGAAAACTGAGATGGTTGCTCACAAAGATGCTCTACGGTGGGATTCAAAGAGACCTTTGGAAATGAGACTTCAGGTAGGACCTTCAGGACAACCAGATGAGGCTCCTGGAGTGTCAAAGATAGAAGGGGCCTTGAAAATAGAGGTCAAATACTCATTTTATGGTTAAAATGGCCATATATAAAAAACTTACAGTTTTGCCATTCCTAAGCATAAAGGTAGGTAGAGTACTTGCAAAGAGACAAGAAGGAGACCGTTGTCCAAACATACCTCTACCAGGGGTCTGTCCTGGCATGGCCTTTCCCTCTTGCCTAACAGAAAGGTGCATTCTCTCTGTTAATGTGTTAGATGAGAAATATCCAGTTAATGGAGAGGACCTACCAGTATAACTCGAAGGTGCCCAAAGCTTCTCCTTTTTCTTTCTTCTCTCTCTTATAACTCATATTAATTGGAACTCTGTTGGTTACAGATGAAATAAACCTAACTCAAACTATTTTCAGCAGAAAATTGGAAATACATTGGCTCATAGAACTAGATTCATAAATAGGTCAGTTTCAGGAACAGGGAGATACAGGGGCTCAAATCACAGCATCAGGAATTGGATCTGTTTCCAGTACTGCTTCTGAGTAAGTTTCATTCACTGGCAGATTCTTTCCCTCATGGTGACAAAATTGCTGCTGGAAGACCCACTCCCTTGAAAACAGTGGAAAGAGAGTTTCTCTTTTCAGTAGTTCCAATAAAATTCCCAGAGTGTGTTATGCCTGTCTGACTTGCTCATCATTATGGTCAAAGAGTGGAATGTGCTGATTGGACAACCTAACTTGTGTGTTCATGCCTGGAGTGGAAGACAGTGAGGTCAGCCCCATGTAAAATACAGGGGCCAGGTGGGAGGAGAGAGGCGTGGTTTCCCAGGCAAAAATGAGGATGGTAAAGACAGAGGAAGGGACGATGGATGCTCAGTAGGCAAACAATGGATGTCCATAACATCTCCTAAACTCTCTTCTTTTCTTTACTCTTTCTTCCTTCCCCCTCCATACATTCTCTTTCTCCCGTCTCTCTTCTCTTTCTCTTTGTCTCTGTCTCCATCTGTATTTCTCTCAGTGGGATTGCCATTAAGTGAGATGCAAAGATGAGCATCTATGGGCCCTGACTTCAGGAAGCTCTCAGATTCAAGGGAAAAAAGGGACAATTAGGTAACAAACCGTAATGAAATTTGATATGCTTGGGGAATGTGTTCATTCACACATATATGAATGAATAAATAAATAATGTACACACGAATGAAATGGTATAGTAGAGAATTATGCAACATTACTCCAGGCACACAGATAAAGGAGGGATTACTTTAATCTGGATCAAGAAAAAGCTCAAATTTTCACAAAGGAGACATTTAATCTGACTCTGAAGTATGAGAAGCACTGTGACATTTTTCAGCAGAAAGAGACCCCCATGCTATCACAATCAGGATCCTGTCAGCTCCATGCCACCCCCAAAGCTCCTATGAAATCTGAAGCATATCCAGTCATCAAAAAATCAGGAAATTTGGACAGACACAGCTTGTCCCTAAATTTAACCTTGTGTACGTCATTTATCCTCTCCTATCATCAGTTCTTAATCATTTGTAAAACAAGCAGATGGAATTATTTCTGGGGCTCCTTGCATCTCTAAAAACAAGGAATTTCTCTCTTGAGAAAACTGAAGACCCATGGCTTACAGAATGAACGGAAAGGTCTTTGATGCTGAGATTCTAGTTGAATGTGCGCTGCAGCTTTGCAGAGTGTACGTGTGGGAAGAAATTGGTTTACCAGATGTCTGAATCAGCCAGTTGATTCCATAGGTACCAAAAGGAAGAGGCAACAAGATTTCCCCAAGCTGAATCTGGGTCATTTTATCACACTGTCTGAAGTCATCCTGGAAGTGTAGCGACAGCTGGAACTGAAGGCAAATGCAGAGCCCACTGAGGATTTCTGTGACCAGATGCATCTGTTCTGTGAGTCTGACCATTTAAGGGGCATCCTGATAAGTCCTTTCTGTGGCTTTCCCCCCAGTGAGTTGAGTTTTGCATTCTCATGGCTGAGATATCACACTTCGCCAATAAATGAGATAGAGTTAGATGTCCTAAAGTCTGAGTACAGTTTTAAATTATCAGCAGGTTCTGTTTTCACTTCTTAATTTAGTAAACAGGAGGAAAACAAACCCTACACCACCTCTCAATGTTGTAATCTTGTATTCAAATGTCCTGTTGCGAGAGCAGCATGACCCATTAAGCCCTGTCTTTCCAACCACAGAAATTACTACCTTGACCTAATGATTACAATTTGTTATTGGTGTAGAGCCCCAGCAGATGAGTAAGTTCTAGCATACAGGGAGAAAATGGACTTGAAAGCAGGATGGAGTAGAAGTTCACAAATGCCCACACAGCATTCCTTGAAACAAGGGCTATAAATTCCCTGAGGGACATTATTAGCCTCATTTTAAACAAAGAAATAAGCTCAGAGAAGTAAAATGACTCCTTCGTCACATATCTAGGAAGTGAATATGTAAATTAGAGGTGGGGGCTCAAATCAGAACTTTTTTATTTTTTTTTAACTGTAGTGTTCTTTTTATTGCTCTTTGCCAAATGGATCTTCAAAAGTGAGACCAACACACCCACCAAAATAACTCCAATGAAAAAGACAGAAAATATGAGTGGTGGAAAGGAGAACAGCCAGACCCTCTCATACACAACTTTGGAGTGTTAAGTGGCGTAGTGGCTTTGAAAAATTGTTTGGTGTTTTCTACTAAAACCACATACATACATATACCCTCTAGGAACCAACCCATCCCACTGCTGGTCATAATATGTGCCTATGTCCACCCAAAGACATGTTCGAGAGTGTCTGCAGTACTATGCATGACATCCCCAAACTGGAAGCTATATGAACTCCCATCACCAGCAGAACAGATAAAAACAACGATGGTATAGTCACGTGATGAGATATTATCACATAATGGGCCACTATACATCCAACATGCGTGGATCACCCAAATAAAATACTGAGCAAAATAAGCCAGATGCAGAAGAGCACACATGAGAAGATTATATAAAACAACAATAGGCAAAACTCATCTATGGTGTTAGAAATGAGAATAGCCGTTCTCTTTGGGGGCACTTAGTAACTAGAAGAAGGTATGGAGGCGGTGCTTCTTGGGTCTAGATAATGTTCTGTTTCTTGAGCTGGGGCTTGAGCGACATGACTGTGATCATGTTAGTGACAATTCATTGCACTGCACTCTTAGGGCCTCTGCACCATTTTGTATATATATATTATATAAGAATAAAATCTCCAAAGGTAAAAATACATATATAAAAGAAAATTCACACAAGGTTATGAAACAAGCTAAATGAAGGCTATCAGAAATATTTACAAATGATAACAACAGGGGCTGTCACTTCATCATAGCCTCACTTAGGGTCTTGAATTTTTATGCATTAGTTATTCAATTCTTTCAACCTCACGAAGTGAAGACCATTGTCACTCCATTCTTAGAAGGCAAAACAAGACTGGAAAGCTTGGCTGCCTTATCCCAGACCATGAAGCAGAGAAGCAGTAGAGCAGATACTCAAACCAAAGCAGCCCACCTCCCGGGTCCACATCTTAACCACTGTGTGGCATCATCTCCTGTGATGGAAGGACCTAAGACACCCAGGGGCACTTTGATTCATTGACTTTATCTCCCTGAAAACCACCTGGAAACCTCAGAAGTTGGGATAAATTCCCTTAAGATTATCTCTGGAAGAAAAGAAAATGTTTAAATCAAGTGAGATGGAGAATGGCCATTTATCAAAAATTTAGGGCCGCCATGGAGAAAGTCACTAGGGCTCTAACTTTCTGCTTGCCGAAGGCTCCTTTTGAATAAATCACTGCTTATATCACTCCGTAGCAAGTGGAGAAGACGAGGATGGATGCAGTCATTTTTAGGACGTTAGAGGACTGTTAACATCAGTGCAGGATTCGTGACGATGTGTTGAAGGATGGTTGGCACCCAAAGGAGGGAATGGTATGTGTTTCATGTTTTATGATATGTTTTGTCACTTGGGGATTTCAGAGGTGGAGGCACTTCCAGAGTGAAATGGAAGCTAGCTTTCTCTTCTTGTCACTTGGGTTACTTGGAAGGTTTTAAATCAGAAAAAAGAAAACCAATGACTGATTCTGTCCACTAAAGGAAAAGAGAGTCAGAATCAGTGGGAAGGCTGAACAAACAGCTACTCGCTTCCTCTCTCCTTAGCAATTGGACTCTTGTCATAGTGTCATCACTGCTTTCTGCAAGTCTTCACTGCCAGTCTCTTTTGACCTCTTGGCATCACTCTATCTCTTGTTCCTAAACCAGAAACAGCCTCACTGAATGGTGCAGTCCTGGGTGTCACACACAGAAGGCAAACCTCACCCTCACTGGTGACTTTAGTAGACACCATCTGCAAAGTCAACCTGTGAGTGAGGGGTGGGAAGATGGGTGGCCACCCCTCTCAGGGAACAACCTGCAGGAGCTCCCCTCAATTAATACAATTAATTCCAATGAGCAGAGCAAGGAGGGTGTGGCGGGTGGTGCTATTGACGTGGTCATTACAACTTAACCTACCAAACACTAGAGTCAAACAAAGGGTGCTTGAATCTTCAATGTGGTAAAGCTGGTAGAGCTTTCAAAATCACCTGGGATGATTTATACCAAATGCCTAAGCCCCATCTTGTGTTGGTGAAACCGTGAGCTTCTTATTTTCTTCTTTCCTTCCTTCCTTTTTTAAACCCTTCCTTCTTTTCTTCCTTTACTCTTCCATACAACAGATACATGGCATGTTTTGGTGCGGGGATGCTAGCCTCAAACTAAGTTACATTCATCTCTGGGAATATGGCTAATCTAGCTATGTCTGCTTTGCTCTTACAGTGACTGATCTACACATATTTATTAGCAGGACCCTTCAAGAAGAATGCAGAAAGGCACAATCCAATTTTTTTTATTGCGGCCTAACAAAACAGACCCAAACTTAATGGCATGATAGAGCAATCATTTTAATATGCTCGTGATTCTGTAGGTCAGAAATCTGAAAGCGCGTGGATGGATCATTTGTCCTCCATGTATGTCCAGGTTCCACAATGTCTGGTGCAATGTGCATGGCTAGAGATGGCAGGAATGGCTCAACCTGGGGATGTATCTGGGGCCTAAATTTCACCGGCTGAAATTGTAATGTCCAACATGAGTACTTCACTCATATGCCTAGTGCTTGGGATGACATGGTTGGAAGAACTGGGGGGGCGCTGACTGGCACTGCCTTCCTCCCTATGACCAGCTTGGGCTTCCTCACAATATGGCGGTCTCAGGATACTCAACCTAGTTAAATGACAGCTGATTTCTCCCAGAGCAAGTCTTCAAAGATACCAAGGTAGAAGTTGCAAGGCTTCCTAGAACCTAGCCCTGGACGTCACACAACATTATTTCTGGTACATTCTATCAGTTAAACAGGGCTAGCCCAGATTCACTGTGGGAGACTATATGAGGGTGTGAATAATTAGAAAGTGGGGTTCCTGGGGATAGAGCTCAATATCACAGAGGAAATGAAGAATATAACCATGAGTCTGTTGGGATCTCCAACCAGACCCAGAGACTCCTGTCGGAGCCCCTGGGGAGAGGAGAAGCTGCAGGAGGGGTTGGATGATTCTATTCACCTTCTGCATGGCCCCGTGGCCACACAACATGGCTCTAGCATCTTAAGGCCTGCATGTTGCAACCTAACCTTAAGAACGAAGAGACAGTATGCTTGCCCTGGTCACCCTCAGATACCCTTGCAAATTGAGAGGCAGAATGAACAGCAAAGGGCAGAGCCAAAGAAAAAACAAGACACTGCACACTACACAGCACCCAGCTAACAGCCTAGTCAGTGAATACAAACGAAGCAAGCCTTGGGAGACTCCCAGACACTGGGGGGCTTGGTGGTTCTTTGTGAGCAGTTGAAACAAAACTAATAAAATGTGGATTTTCAATCTTCTATAAGCCCACTTGTACAAACTGGATTGTGATGGCACAAATTACATTTGATAACAGTTTTAATTCAAGCTTTGTACTTAATGACCTTGCCCTCTGGGGTTTAGCTTCTAATTGGGAAAATAAAATTAATATACATTAAATAATGGCGTAAGACAACATAAAAGCTGTCACCAGGGAGCCCCAAATAAATGGCTCACACATTAAGTTTTATAGGAATAAGCTCAGAGGAAGAGGCATTCTGAGAGCCGGAATGAATTGAAGGGCCTCCAGGAAGAGGGAAATTTGATCGGTGCCTTGGAAGTTGGTAAAATTTAATCAGGCAGGGAAGAAGCAGAGAGTGGAAGAAATCTCAAACTTAGGAATGTTTTTGAATGACTTTTGGCCCAAAACACAATTATTTTCTCTGAAACATTTAAAAATTTTAAACCTTAGCCATTTTTAGCATGTAATGCATAGACCTCTGGAGTTTAAAGATAAATGGGAAGACCAAATGTGGTTATAGAAAGGACGGGAAAACCAAAAGGAGAGGAGGTATTTCGGAGTGGTTATTTACTTTACATCTCTTGTTGGATTTGGAAAAAAAAAAAAAAATCTAAAGCAGGAGTTGGCCAGAGTAAATAGTCTTTACTGTAACTACCCAAGTCTGCTTCTGTAGAATAAGATAAGCCATAGACAATCCAGTAAACAAATGGGCATCGCTCTCTTCCAATAAAACCAGTTCCAATAAAACCAAGTGGCAAGCTAGATCTGGCCTGCGAGGCAGAGCTCGTTAACCCCTGCTGTAGACACTCAGGCTCATCCTGTGAATGTTTACTGAAATCTACATGATGCTTACCCCCATTGAGAAGAATGAGAAGAATGTGATGTAAAAGTGGTTCACTCAACAGGTAGTGACTCTAGGTCCATTGTGTGCTTTGTCCTGAGCAGGTCAAGTGGGGTTTAAAGCTGAGCACATAGAGGTGACCCTACCCTCACAGAACCTAGAGGTGGGGAGGGAAGATGTATCAGGATCTAACCTAGTCATCTTAGGGAATGGGGGAGCCAAAACTGACCTCCCTGAAGAGGGGACATTTTACCCGAGACTGGAAGAAGCTCGTGTTAGCACCGATCATTTGTGGAAGTAGCAACGTTAAGGAGGGTGGAAATGTTCCATGTAGAAGAAACAGCACAGAAGGCAAAGGATGTGCTTTGTGAGAGAAACCAATAAAAGTGCAGAATGACACTGCAACAGTAAGAGCGAGGAATGGGGCATGAAATTGGAGGTATCAAGAAATAGAATTACCCCCAAGAAATGGGCTGGAGTGGTGTTATGTCCCTGGCCCTTGCCTCCAGGCTCCTTTCCTTCCCAGCATCAGGGCACATTCTGATCAGGGTTGTCTGGCACCAGCTGAGGTCCTGCAGATGATGAGCACCGTGAAATCATCTCATGCTGACACTGAGTTCACCGACAAGAAGATGGTGTTATGGCTACGCCAGCTCAAATTTGCTTCAGGGGAAAGCAGGGATCCAACCTCTTCTCTTCCCACACACCAGGCAAGGGCAGAGTCTGTTCCCACATCATTCTCAACATTGATCAAACTGGCACCAATTAATGCCAACCTAGAGAGCACTTGGAAGTGAGCCTTTCCCATCCAAGATGATTAATAATTGGCTGGAACGCGTCATCCCTTGCCCGTGCCAGGGGATGTTCTTTCTGCATTCCACATAATTCTGATGTGCCATCCTTGGGCTCTGTGAACTCCATCCAATAAACACATTAAACACTTGGTGCATTTTAATTTATATTGTATTGTGGTTGACTTAACAACAATATGTGACATGCTGTGGTTATCCGCAAACGGTTCTCTTCCCTTTTTTCCAGGCCATTCTACTATACAACTCTTGACTGAAATCCCATATGGGCTGTATTTTTCACTTCACCAGTTGCCTTGGGACATCTGCATAAATACATACAAGGTTGGAGCAAATCCTTTCTGGTCCCATTGTAAGAAACATCTGATCGGCTCGGTGCAAAGGAAAGAGCCCAATGCCTGATGAGCGCAGGAATGCCTACATGGGGTCCCAAACCTTATGTGGAGCTTTTTGTTCTCTGTATTTTTCTAACACAGGACTAAGTTTGCAGAGCCAACTCTGGGCAGGAGTTGCTTGGTTTCCCTCACTATGGAGGCCATGGGAACCGGGAGAAGGTGTTCTTCAAGGATCCAGATCCACCACTAGTAAAATGTGCCCCTTGATGTCATATCCAGCCACATTCTGCAAATGTTCCCCTAGAACTAGCACTGAGACACAGGGAGGCTTCAAAGGTGTGTAGTGGGGTTATGACATATGCACAAGCACAAGTCAAGGGGCAAAATTGTGCCTCTCCCTACTGCAAGAGTCAGGAGAGTAAGTGAGTAAATAAATATATAAATGAATGGTATTTCTTAATGCCGTGAGCATTCCAACAGACTGGAGAAGACAACCCCAGAAATGGTTGATGTTAGGCAACTGGACTGCAGAGTCAAATCTGAATTCTCACCCTATAATTCCCACTATCCGGCCAGGGTTCTCTGTGCTGTCATTTCACAGGTCCTGAATCTCTTGTTTTCTCATTTGTCTGCTGAGGGTCTCACTCCAGATGAGCAGGAAGCTTCTGCTGGCTCTAAAATGGAACATTGTTCCTGCGGTGACTTTGGAGTAAAGAGAGAGGCCCTCGCAGGACGTGAAGTTGGAGAGTGTGGACTCCTAGCCTACCCTCACCAAAAGTCAGTTGCGTGCCCTTGAGTGAATAATTTAGTCTCTCCAGAAAAGGCTCTATCAAGTCTAAGTTCTGTGAGTCAGTGCTGCAAAGGTTTTGCTCTGAGTCTCTTCTCTGAACGGTATCCACGAGCTGATGGGGCTTGAATGTTTGCCTGAGGTGAATGAAGGCTTTGATCTGCCAGGCAGTGTGGAAATTTTTGTCTACGTACTCCACAGAGAGGCCCCTAGCCTCTGGCCACCTGACACCTGTGCCGTGCTTACCTAGAAATTATTTTCTTTATTTTATCTTGTGACAGAAGTGAGACATATTCAGAGGAAGAGAAAAGCAATGAGACGAAGTAACACCTACCATCTACTCCTGTGCCCAAAGATACCTCCAGTTAAGCTGTGGGGTATATGCTCCAGAACTGTTTTCAGTGTCTCCAAGACAGACGCATCATTTCCCCAAATCATCTCTAAGTTCTTTAGCTTTCTGGAACAAGTCTTTCATTTAATATTCGAATATAAAACAACTCATTTCCCCTGTGTTGGTTCTGCACAACAAAGGGCCATAAATTTAGGACCTGAGAACAAAGTCTATGCACAGTATGGCTGAGTCGTGTGCTCAGGGTCTTACGAGGCGGAAACCAAGATGTTGGCTGGGCTGTGTTCCATTGTGGAGGCTCTGGGAATGAAGTCACTTCCAAGTTCAGACTGTTGGCTGAATTCAGTTCTTTGTAAGACTATGGTCTTTGTTTCCTTGCTGCTTTTCAGCCAAGGGCTGCTCTCAGCTCCAAGACGCGACCTCCATGCCTCGCCACATGTCTGTGTCCTTGTCTTTAAGCCAGCAAGGGCACACTGAATCCCTCTCTTGCTCTGACTCTTTTTGCAGAGAGCTGTCTTTTTTTTTTTTTTTTTTTTTTAAGATTCATCTGATTAGGTCAGGCTCACCCAGAAGTTGTCTCTCTTCTGATGAACTTGAAGTTAACTGATTAATGATACAATCATTAATTAAGTAGTCAGAGGCACTGGTCCCAGGCACCCTCAAGGGGAAGGGATTAAATAGAGCTTGTAGAGGGGCAAGGAGCCCAAGCCTTGGGGGCCATCTTAGAATCTTGCTGTCACATACCCCTATTCTGAGTAACTGCAGGAAATCTACCCCTCTCCTGAGTGGTTCACGAGTAAGTAATCTGTCCCAGGACTCAGCACCTAGCTGGCCCTCAATAAGCATGTGTTAAGTGAATCCAAGGCTTCCAGAATGTGATGAACTATTGTAGCCAGTCCCTTCTCATTTGGTTTGGGTTACCTCTGGCCACATCACTTGCTTCCGCGCTCTTCTGCCTGTCACTTCTGAATTCCTCTCCAAGACCTCAGCTTCCTAAGGCAGCAGTAGTAGAAGCCAACAGGGATGATGACGCCACAAGAGAAAATGGATTATGCGAAACTGGGTAACAGATACCACTACTACTTGAGTGCAGGCCACGCTCTGTCAGAAGAAGTCCCCAACTGGAAATCCCTTGCCTTAGACCAGAACTCTGGTCTAATAAGAAAGATATTTGGTTCTTGTCCCCAGTTCCCAGCAGAGAGCTCCTAAAACCCTTGGAATGTCTTGAGTAAAGGAGTCTCTTTTGTCATTCATAAGGAGCCTCTTTCCTGCACAGCTGAGTTTATGCTAATGAGGGAAGGAGAGTGAGACACCTGGAGAGTGTCAGAATTGAGCAGTCACCAGAAAGACTAAGTGATCAGAGGCCTGGAACTTTCAACCCCACCCACCAACTTCCGGGAGGCAGAAGGGGAAGGGAGCCCCACATCTGAGCTCTATAAAAGATATTAAAAAAAAAAAAAAAAAGATTTTATTTACTTTTTTTAAATTTATTTTTTATTTTATTTTTTATTTATTTAATTTTTATTTACTTTTATTTACTTATTTACACAGAGAGAGAGAGAGATCACATGTAGGCAGACAGAGATGGGAAAGGAAGCTCCCTACTGAGCAGAGAGCAAGATGCAGGGCTGGATACCAGATCCTGAGACCATGACCTGAGCCAGAGGCAGAGGCCCAACCCACTGAGCCACCCAGGTGCCCCCAGGCTCTATAAAAACTCTTGAGTGAGATCTGATGAGGTTCCGTATCAATGAGCACATCCACGCGCCAGAAGCCTGGAGCTCTCCAGTTCTACCCATGGGACAGAAGCTCCAGCATCTGGAACCTTCTGGACCTCACCCTAACTATCTCTTCCTTTGGATGTTCGTTTGTCTCCCTTCTCATCTCCCTTATAAGAAACTGGTAAATGCAAGGACACTAGTCCCCCCCTTACGTACAGTTTCAAGTTACCCGCAGCCAACAGCGGTCTGGAAGAAGACGATCCTTCTGACATCTCATCAGGCCAACAGTAGCCTAATACTGTGTCACAGAGTATTTTTTACTCCATTTGCCCCACCTCATCACATGAAGGCATTTTCTCATCTCACATCACCACAAGAAGGGCTAGTACAGCACAAGAAGATATTCAGAGAGACAGACCACATTCACTTAACTTTTTTTTTTTTTTCAGGATTTTATTTATTTATTCGACAGATAGAGATCACAAGTAGGGAGAGAGGCAGGACAAGAAAGAGGGGGAAGCAGGCTCCCTGCTGAGCAGAGAGCCCGAGGTGGGGCTCAATCCCAGGACTCTGGGATCACGACCCGAGCCGAAGGCAGAGGCTTAACCCACGGAGCCACCCAGGCGCCCCTCACTTAACTTTTATCACAGTATACTGTTGTAATTGTTTTATTTTATTGTTACCTATTATTTAGTTAATCTCTGACTGTGCCTCATTTGTAAATTAAACTTTCTCATTGGTGTGTATGTATAGGAAACACAGAGTGTATATAGGGTTTAGAACCATCTGTGGTTTCAGGCATTCGCTGTGGGTTTTAGACCACATTCTCTGTGAATAAAAGGGGGTGAGTGAAATCTCTGAGTTCCACAGGAAAATTAGTCAAACCCAAGGAGGGAGTCATAGGAGCCTCTGACTTAGAGCCGGTCGGTCAGAAGCAAAGGTAACAGCTCGGGCTTGTGATGGGCATCTAAAGCAGGTGAGGCGGTCTTGTGGGGCTGAGCCGTTAGCCCGTGGGATCTGATGTTTCTAAGTAGACAGTGTCAGAATTGGGGGACACCGTAGGACACTCAACTGGTGTCACAGAACTGCTCGATGTGTGGAAAACCCACACATGTGGTATCAGCGTTGTTGCAGAGCAGTGAGAATGAGGGAGAGACACAAAAGGAGTGAGTTTTCCCCTCCCAAGGGTGTTGAAAACCGCCCTGAAGGGCCAGAGGGTAAATATTTCAGACTTTGCAGGCCATGAGGTCTTTGTTGAAGCTATTTATCCCTGACACTGTAAAGAGAAGGCAGCCACAGATGATGTGAAAACCAAGAGGTACGGCTATGTCACGATTAAAATGTATTTGCAGAATCAGATGTGGGCCAGCTGGAGTCCTCTGCTTCTGGCTGCTGTGAGGCTGTGACCCCTCTCTTGGAACCAAGTCTCTCCTCTATCCCCCACAGGTTGAAGGAAACTCCTATCTCAGGCCGCCAGAGGAAAGTCAAAACTTTAAGACATCCGTATTAATTTTAACTCTGTTCCGCGAGAACCACTCATTTGTATTACCCCTAAAACAACAGTTTTAGCTTTCTGTTGTCCTGATTTCCATTCTGGATGAACCTTACCTTGGAAAAACCAATCTGAGCATCATCGATTTGCTCACTTGTCTTCTCCCAGAGAAGAATTCTTAAGCAACCCAAAGACCTCGAAGAAACAATGAAATTGGAGCCGTTATTTTTGCTTTGCTGATCCCGTAAACCTAGATGGAGTTCTCAAGCATGGTTCAAGGTCAGCTTACTTTTGCTCCTTTCCCTACAGTCATTCTGTAAGGGGAGGCTAATGGGTAGGAAGCGCACAACAGAATAATGGTCCCTTTCCCATGGAACCCAACATCAAGGTCCCTGGTTTTTCTTTCTTTCTTTGTCTTTTTTCCCCCCTTTCCTGTTATAATAGGAACTTCATGGTTCAACAGGTTCTATAAAGTATTTGGCAGAAAATGCAGTTTGAGCTACAACTCGCTATAAATGATAATAATAATGATGATAGCTAATGTTTATTGGGAACCTACTACACACCAGTCACTTTGCCAAGTGTGTTGTGTGCATCATCCCATTTAATTCTCAAGACAATTCTGTGAGGGAGGCACTATTCTTTCTTCCACTTCTTTCGAGGAAAACTGTAGTTACAAGAGGTTCATCAGCTCCCCTAAGTTCAAAGAGCCAGAAAGCGGCAGAGTCAATTTGGAACAAAGGTCTCTCTGACTCCAAAGCCATTTTTCCTAGCCATCATGCCAAGGCACTTCGGCATCTAGGAGACCATACCCCCCCGCCCCCATGCACTGTCTGTGTAATTCCCTCCACCTGCAGTGTGATGAAAAGAAAGGACCCCCTCCCCCATTCTAAAGCACACAGTTGAGATTCCTGACATTCTTTTAAGGCCAACCCCACTTAATAAAGTACTTCCATTGATGTTCTAGTAAATAAATTCAAGATAAGCTAGAGGGCTTAATTTCAGACAAAACAATGTATTCGGTGGAGGTAGGTACCACAGAGGTAACTTAATAAAGCTTCTTCACCTGTGGGATCTTTCGGACTACATCAAAATATAACACTGAAACCGAATGGCTGTACATAGATAATTTCGAGTTGATATCATCTCTACCCAATGGTGTGCTTTATGGATGTTGTTAACAATGCTGCCGGGTATCGCCAAGCATTCTACTTAGAAACCATATTTAATTCCCATAAGAATTCCCTACATCAGTCAAGACAGTCTAGGCTCTGCTATGGAAACAGGCAACTTCAAAATCTCAGAGGCTTATAAACAAAGGTTAATTTCTGGCTCAGACCACATCTCTATCACGGACAGCTGGAGACTCTGCTACTCTGAGACCAGGTAGCAGAGCATGCACCGCCTGGAACAGTCCTGGCTAGAATCTGGAACATTCCTGGTTGACATTGCAGAGGGAAAACAGGATGTCTGGAACATCTCACTTTGCCAATTCACCGCTCAAGCCTAGAAATGTCAGGTGTCCCTTTTGCACACACTCATCAGCCGGAGTCACAGGACAAAGGGAAAGAAAAGAAATGTTTGCTCTAAGGCAAATGCTGTTACTGTCCCGCCTTTTGCAAAAGAAGAAAGAAAAGCTAAGCTGTCCATCAACGGTCATACAGTTAGATAAATGGTTGAGCCAAGATTGGACTCTCTGACTCGCTCTTCACCGCGTCTGATAGAGACAGAATTATAAATAGGCTTCCAGAAAACAAACTAGGTTACAACACAATCCCAGCTGTGATTAAATCCCAGTTGTGATACAACATGTAAAGCTCAAAGGAACTACAGGGGATGAATCACTTGTAACAGAGAGGTAGAAGGACGAAAAAATAAGACAGAGCCTCGTGGCTTGAGTTGCGTCGGGAAAGATGGGAAGTGGCACTGCCCGTGCACGGAGATGGAGGAAAGGAGCGGTGAAGGCTGTGATGCAGTCTGGCTGGAGCAGGAGGGGGAACTGGGGCGAAGGTGGGCAGAAATGCAGCAGGAGAGGAGGAAAAAAAGCAGACTGGGACCAACCACAGGTTTTGTCCTCTCAGCGGCAAGGAGATGCAAACAGGGTATTATTCCAGAATAACTCATACTCGCAACTAGAAAAAAAGCACTGAAGGCACAAACCCACTCAATAATGAGTCAAAAGCCTCATTTTTTATAGAAGTATAACATTTCTTGGGCTCTACAGAGTGCCTGGCACACTACATTGTAGGTGTTTTATAAATATTTATTGAATATCGAATGATTTCCAGGAGAAGTGTCTACGGGGTTTAGAGTTTGCCCTGAGGACAAAAACAGGAAGAGGTACTAGAAGTCTGGCGATAAAGGGAACCCTGCAAAGAATATTCTGGATTGAGTGTCACTGAGGACGCAGAACACCAACATGCTGGCAAACAGCCAAGGCAACAGGAAAGACGAAACGCTAGCGCAAACTGTGTGGGTCAAGGTTTAACTAGTCTTGCAGTGAATGGGGCTGCCATATGGAATTGTTTTTATTTGCTGTGGGTAATTTTCTGTGGAAGAGCATCCTCCTAACCCAGCATAATGAAGCCGATTATTCGTGCATAGAATCAGCAGCAAGGGATAAAAAAGGAGAGAGAGAGAGAGAGAGAGAAACGTAGTCCTAAAAAACACTCTTATAAGTGAGCTATTGCCTGGGCTGGTCTCCATGAGTGGGGACCCTCCTGGATGGACCACCAAGGAGATGACAAGGGCTGGACTGTCAAGTACACTGACCAAGAGCTCAAATCCGATTTGAGGGTTTCTTATCCCAAGTACTGAGTGGAGAGAGACGTCTTCTCAGGGGACTTTCTGACACTGACTCAGTTTCCCGAGAGTGGGCCATTCCATTTCCCGTCCCCTAAATTCTGACCCCTCAGAGGAAACTTGCGAGATCTAAAAACTGGGTAGAGGATGCTCAGGGACGAGGACTGATTTTCTTAATGGGATTGTTTGTAGGGCTGGATGGATCTGGGCTCACATCCTGAGGGTAATGGTGAAGATTCCTTGCAAGAGGACACACATATTACAGAAGGATCACCAGGCGGGTGGGTGGAAAATGCATGGAAAGAGAAGGTGTTAGTCTTGCAGTAGCAGCTGTGCCAAAGATGACTGCAACAGGCCAGCTGAGAGATGATGAAGACTTCAGTTTTAGCTGTCGGGATGGACACATAGAAGAGGGGAACTGTATTCACTTGCTAGGGCTGCTGTAACCAAGCATAGCCCTAGGTGCCTTAAACAACTGAAGTGTACTGTCTCACACATCTGGAGGCTACAAGGTTGAGGTCAAGGTGTAGGCGGGGTTGGTTCTTTCTGAGGACCGGGAGGAATGGATCTGTCCTCTCCCAGGTCTTGGTGTGTTCTTGCTCATCTTTGCTATCCTTTGGCTTCTGCCACATCGACCCCATCTCTGCTTTTATCTTAACATGGCATTTGCTTTATGTGTCTTCATGTGGTCTTTCCTCTGTGCATGTCTGTGTGTCCAAACTTCCTCTTTTTATAAGGACACAGGTGGTACTGGATTAGATCCTGCACCCTACTCCTGTATCATCGTATCTTAATTAATGACATCTGCAAAGACCTTATTTCCAGACAAGGACATACTCTGAGGTACTAGGGTTAGAACTTCAACATGAAAATTTGGGGGGGGACACAACTCTGCCCGTGACGGGACCCATTTCAATAGTATTTTGGAATTATAATTAAGGTGACCTGGTGATCAATTTTATTATTTATGAATTAAAATAGTTTTCAGAGGATGGAAATATTAGCATATATTGGGAGCATTTCCGATTTAGGCAGGGGTCAACTTCAATGGCAGTGTCCTTGGTGGAAACTGAATTATGTTGCTCCATGGTGCTGGCGGCTGTCCTGTGCTCTGTGGGATGTTTAACAGCATCCTCGGCCTACAACTCACCCCATGCCAGCAGCCCCCACCCCTTCACCCTCAGAGGTGAGAACGAAAAATGTCCCCAGATATTGCCAAATGTCCCCCGGTGGGCAACCTGGTCTATGGTATGATTTTTCATAAAATATGTAAGCAGTCCTTCACATTTTTTTTTTAAGAAAAAGGACAGAAGGTGAAGAAACATGAAAACATGAAGATGTTTAACAGCATCCTTGGCCTACAACTCACCCCATGCCAGCAGCCTCCACCCCTTCACCCTCAGAGGTGAGAATGAAAAATGTCCCCAGATATTGCCAAATGTCCCCCAGTGGGCAACCTGGTCTATGGTAGCGATGTAGGCATGGACCCAGCAGAGTCCTAAATTCTGGGGTCTTAGCTTGCAAGGATGTGGCGAGGGGCTCGGCACATGCTGTGCTGTGTTTACTGGGCACAAATACAATGGTGACTTATGCTCCAGAGTTCAGACAGGGGGTTCCGTGTTCTTGTGACAGTCACACCACACTTCTAACAAAAACACTGTCTTCCCTGCTCAGAACACTGTCTGCCAGCCAAACACAATTATAGATAGGGGTCTGACTGCATTTTCCTAATTGGATCCAGGGCATTCTACCTCTTTGATATCATGCTTTCCCTGAGCTAAAAGGTAGCAAAGGGTACATCAAGTCTTTATCTCTGATCGTTTTAATGAAATCAGTGGGAATCTAAGAGGCAGTATTATTAACAGCTAAAAGCAAGGGCTCTGGTGTGTTACTCTGGATGGGTTACTTTCTGAGTCTCCATTTTCTCATTTGTAAATGGGGTAAAAATAGTCTCTCAAAGGATTCATTGTGAGGATGGAGATAATAAATGAAAAGTACTTAGTAAAGGCCCTTTTTGCCAGCAAAGTGTGACCAGAAAGATAAAGGAACTGGATATTAAGTTACAGGAGGAATAATCAAACAACGTTTACTTTGGTAAGAGGGGGCAAGGGCTGTCTTTCAAGCATCTGATGGGATCCTAGGAAAAGGGAAGAATTTTTCCAAAACAGAACTAGAGATAAGAGAGGCATAGTTAGGCTCGAGAAGTTTTCCAGCAACTGTATCAACATGGCTAACAACTGGAAAAAGAGTTGAGCAATGGTTGAGTACAAGCTCTTGGGGAACCTCCTCAGCTGGAAAAGAGAAAACTCCTACATATCTGTCAACACCCACCTCAGCTGTCCCTACCTGTGGAAGGCCTCAGATCATCTTGATGGTCCAGCCTGACCTTAGCATCTTGAACTTGACTTCTCAAGATCATACAGTAGTTACCAGTTTACCTATTTCTTTCTGCACCTGCATGGTGAACTCCTCCAGGACAAGAACTCAGTTGTCCACTCCCCTTAGCCACAATGCCTATCATAATGCCTGGAACCAAGCAGATGCATAGAAGATGTCAAAAATTTAGACATAATGGAATGGCCAGAGAGATTTCTGATTTGGGGAGAGGGCTACAGTTGGTCACCTACATTTTCAACTAACTCAAATATGTGATTATTTCTTGGTTCTGTTTTCTAACATCCAACTTACCAAAGCCTTTTCAGGCTGGATACCCATCAACAAAACAACAGCTTGAAGGAAGAAAGAGAGAAAAACACATTCGGTTCACTGCTTTGTTTTTGTTTGTTTTTCCAGCCCATGCCCGGTGGCCTGTTTTGTGGTAGGCATGGTTCTTCCCGTGATTGGTCAATCTGAGAGTCAACTGGCTCAAACAACTGATTCTAGACTGACTCAGCTTCCTGCCTTCCAGCAATGAGTGGATGGCCAAAGACAGGCGAGGGAATGAAGACTTGTAAAGAAGTATGTCCTTAGTTCTAATAACAAAATAAAAATAACTTGTCTTCAAGTTGTACCCAGGCTTGTAAAGCCTCATGTTACGAATTTCTATCCTACAGTGTCTGAAAGATGAAAAGGTGCATAATCAATTGAAGAAGCTGGTCAGTCTGCCCTCCATCCTCTTTTCTGTACTTCCTAGTTCAGAAGATGTAGGGCATCTATATTCTTTTTAAACCTCTCCATGGAGATGCCTGTTCCCCTGAGCCAGTGGGCAGATGACTATTCGCAAGCTTGCAAATAAATAAAAGTTGCAAATCTGGAATGGGAAGTGAGAATTATTTTCTAAGAATGGCTTATGGTGAGAAGTTACAAGAGGAAGAAAAGAACTGAAAGCTGATTAGCTGTGAAGTGATTGAAATGGAGGGGACCATTCTAAAGTGTTCAAAAATTTGCATTTTGCACTAGTCTCAGAAAAATCGTTTATAAAAAAAAATGGACAGAATTATCACTTAACATAGTATATCCCTTCGCATTTTACGTGTTTGTTTTCTTTTGCTTTATTTTTTCTTAGGAAAAGCATTTCAGTTCGAGTCAATGAACAACTGTTGTGGAACCTACTATGTGCAAAGCACAAAAGTGGGAAGATGGATAAATAGACATGGTTTTTGTTTCAAGATGTTATGAACATAGTGATGGGAAAAGATCACTACAGTTGTATTTATTTTAAGGATAATAGCTACTGCTTATGAATGTCTATCATGTTCTTTTACAGAAGTTGACAGTGTAGATCTCTTTTCAATTTTTTGAGGAATCTCCACACTGTTTTCCAAAGTGGCTGCACCAACTTGTATACCCACCAACAGGATAAGAGGGTTCCCTTTCTCCACATCCTCTCCAATGTTTGTTGTTTCTTGCCTTGTTAATTTTTGCCTTTCTAACTGGTGTAAGGTGCTATCTCAATATGGTTTTAATTTGAATTTCCCTGATGGCTAATGATGATGAACATTTTCTCATGTGTCCCCTAACCATTTGTATGTCTTCATTGGAGAAATGTCTGTTCATGTCTTCTGCCCATTTTCTGACATGATTATCTGTTTTTTGGGTGTTGAGTTTGAGAAGTTCTTTATAGATCTTGGATATCAGCCCTTTGTCTGTAGTGTCATTTGTGAATATCTTCTCCCATTCCATGGGTTGCCTCTTTGTTTTGTTGACTGTTTCCTTTGCTTTTCATCTCAAAAAATTAAAAAGAGGGGCGCCTGGGTGGCTCAGTGGGTTAAAGCCTCTGCCTTTGGCTCAGGTCATGATCTCAGTGTCCTGGGATGGAGCCCCGTATTGGGCTCTCTGCTCAGCGGGGAGCCTGCTTCCCACCCCCCCCCCCCGACTCTCTGCTAGTTGTGATCTCTGTCTGTCAAATAAATAAATAAAATCTTTTAAAAAAATTAAAAAGAGAGCTATCCTATGACCTGGCAATTGCACTACTTGGCATTTACCCCAAAGATACAGATGCAGTGAAAAGAAGGGCCATATATACCCTAATGTCATAGCAACAATGTCCACAACAGCCAAACTATGGAAAGAGCCAAGATGCCCTTCAATAGACAAATGGATAAAGAAGATGTGGTACATATATATACAATGGAATACTACTCAGTCTTCAGAATGCATGAATACCCAACTTTTATATCAACATGGATGGAACTGGAGGAGATTATGCCGAGTGAAATAAATCAAGCAGGGAAAGTCAATTATCATACGGTTTCATTTACTTGTGGCACATAAGGAGTAACATGGAGGACATTAGGAGAAGGAAACGAAAAGTGTGTGTTTGTGGGGGTAGGGGGGATTCAGAGCGGGAGATGAACCACAGAAGACTATGTACTCCGAGAAACAAACTGAGGCTTTTGGGAGGGATGGGGGCGGGGGGGCGTGTGTGAGCCCCAAGAGGGGTATTAAGGTGGGCACATATTGTATGGAGCACTAGGCATTGTATGTGAACAATGCATCTAGAAACACTACATCAAAAACTAATGATGTACTGTATGGTGACTAACATAACACAATAAAAAAAAAAAAAGTTGATAGTGCAGACTGGTAAGATCCAGGAGCCTGGAGGCATATATCTCGTTTAAAACTCCAACCCAACACTTAATTTGCTGTGTGACACCTGAGAGAGCTCCTTAAGCTCCCTGAATCTGCTTCTCATCCTGTCTACTTCATGGGGTTATTGTGAGAATTGAATGAGTTAATATAACCTAAAGCATTTGGAAAAATTCAGTTAGTACCGCATGTGGTAGTTAAAATGCCTCTGTGCATTTGTTGTACCTAATGGCAACCTTCTATTATGCCTATTTCACAGATAAAGAAACTGAGGTCCAGAGGGGTTAAGTACTATATTTGACAACATAGAGCGAGAAAGGATTGAAGGTAGATTGCAAATCTCAATCTGACTCTAAAATTTATTTTTTAAAAGATTTTTTAAATTTATTTGACAGGCAGAGATCACAGAGAGAGAGGAGGAAGCAGGCTCCCCGCTGAGCAGAGGGCCCGATGCGGGGCTCGATCCCAGGACCCTGGGATCATGAACTGAGCTGAAGGCAGAGGCTTAACCCACTGAACCACCCAGATGCCCCTAAAATTCATTTTTTTTAAAAAATTATTTATTTATTTATTTTAGAGAGAGACAGCATGAGTGTGAAGAGGGGCAGAGGGGTTGAGAGAGAGAGAGAGAAAGTAGGGCTCTGTGCCCTACTGGGCACAGAGCCGAACGTGGGGCTTGATCTCACAACCCTGAGATCAAGACCTGAGCTGAAATCAAGAGTTGGATGCTTAACCCACGGAGCCACCCACGTACTCATTCATTCATCCATTCATTCATTCATTCATTCATTCATTCGTTCAAATGCAATTCACAAATGCATTTTTTTCCACTGCATTTCACTGCGTCCAAGGTAATAATAATATAATCAAGGAAATATGTGAAAATGGAAGATTTGAGTAGACACTTTGGGGATGCAGGGGGAAATGGATGGACGGATTCATGGAAGAGGTAACGCTTGAGCACAGCTTGGAGGAAGAATTTACCCACCTGACTTAACCTCATGTCCTCAGGATAGACAGCGTCTGTGTGCTTTGGGTCTAGACCATCTATTGCCAAGGTTTTTGTCAACTTGGCAATGTTTCTGTCTTAGACAAGCCATAGTTGGTACGTAGTAAGTGCTCAGGAATTCTCATTGGAACGAAGAATGAAGGAATAAAGGAATGAAGGAATGAGATCAGTGTTCCAGATTTTTAGCCAAACTTCAGCTAAGTACCTCAGTAACATTCAAGCAGCATACCAGCCAGTCTCCTTATTACAAAGTAGTTGGCTTCTCCTTTGTCTGGAAAGAGACTGGTGTTTTTTCAGAATATACTGTGAACCCAGAATGCCTGCAGGCTTAATGAATAATCCCTCTTTAAAATGAAAAATGCACAAACAGAACACTGCAAACGGATCGTGTGACAAGATTTCAGCCCTGTAGGTAATCTGTTCTTTTTCAAACATCATCTCTTCCCTATGTACTTGATCCATTATGCTAATTAATGAAAACACCGGCTTTCAAGACTGTGCCCAGGTTTTGTTTTTGTTTTGTGTAGTAAAACTTCTATCATTTTAACAACACACACGGCCTGGGAAGAGAGATGCACCCATTCTCTGAATCATGTCTTCCCCAGGACACACAGTGAGAAAACATACGCGTTCTCAGAACAAAGGGCTTCATCTGGAGCACTTCCCTCAAGGAATCAGAAGGTGGTTGAAAAAAGAAGACAAACACACAAGACCAGGCAAATGATGGTAAGGGTAATGGCAGAAAACTGTGTGCGTCTGAGCCCACGTTGGTTGAAAACGATGTCCATTCCAAGGGGATGTTCTTTTGTTTTTGTTTTGTGTGTTTTTGTTTTTTTTTGTTTTTTGTTTTTTTTATAATTTCAAGTTCATTGGGGTATAACTGCAGAAAGGTAGTTTCTAAATTACTTCTGGTGGACTTAACCTTGGCCAAAATGTGAAAAGAATAATAATAATTCGCCCCATGGCTTTTGATCGTTCAAGCGAAATGGTTTACCTTTAAACATTTGAATATCGTCTTTCCTCAACTCATTAAGGCTGTATGTTAAGTAGGAAACTCAACAGGGAAATAAAATGGGAGACTGGTGTCCTTTCCCATACATATATATTTGCTCCAATATAAACTTTACATTCAAGGGCTTAGAAAAAAATAAACTGCTCAGGTAAGCCAGGACATTTTGGAATTCTGTCCCATGCCCTACTCCTGCGTGAAGTTGCTACAGTTACCTTTAACAGAAAGACCTTGTATTTCAGATAGATTTGATTACGCCTCTTCCATTTGTGTAGTTAGTTGCTTTAGGACATCCTGTCCAATACCCCATAGCCTTGCTTAAAACCTTGTAGGGCTCTGATAGAAACCTAGATTCCCTTTGGCCTGGAAAAATTAGGTATCTTTGGTTCTTAAAAGAGATTTGCAAATCTTTGCTTAAGGAAACAACAACAAAAAATGTCATGGAAACATGGAGAGAAGCTTTTTGCCACGGTGACCCTAGTGATGATATGGCTCCAGAAAAGATGGGCATCGAAGGCTACCATACCCTGGGGAGAAGAGATTTCGGAGATGCTGGTCGTTACCAATTACTCAGCACTTAACCTCCTTCAGACTCCGTTCTACACACTTGAAATATATTAATATACCCCAAAGCACAGCGAGGTGAGCGCTCTCTACCTTTGTGTTCTACAGTTGAGAAAATGGAAGCAGAGAGAGGTAAAGCATTTTTACCAAGGCTGCACAGTCAGTAAGCAGAGACGCTGGGATGAAAACCAGCCCCGTCCCAGGCTCAATGTATTTACTCTCCATTCTGTAGTGTCTCTCCAACCACAGAGTGAAAAGGGTCAGAACAATTCTACTGGGAAGATCCCAACAGGATATAATCCTCCCCCCCGTGAATTCCCCATTGGCTTTCTGGGGTTAACAGCATTTATCATATATACCAGTTACTAATATCAGCTTTGTCTTTTCAAGGTGACCCTTGACTTGGCGTGGCAGGGATCCAAGATTCTAAATGTGAGCAAATCAAAAACCACCAAAGCCCTGAAAATTCCGTGTGCTGGCTTGAGGGCAAGCCAAGTCTGGGTTTATAGAACTTTTCTACCACTTAATGAACGGCCGGAACTTGTGCAAGCCATTCAGATTCTCTGAATCTTAGTCTGCTCCTCTGGAAAGTAGCAGTATCATCCATTTTGAAGGAATTCTAGGAGGATTAAGAGATTTAATATCTATGGGGCCCAGAGGAGTTACTCAAAGGTTATTGGTTCCCAAGCTCATCACTGGGATGCTCATACCACAAGGACCTAAGAATATCTACCTACTTCCCATCTGTTACAGTACCTAGCAGCACTCTTTTACATACTAAGTAGGGCCTCAATAACTCTTTGAAAATACCGCGATTGTTTTATTTTGTAAATAAAGCATTAAGTTGAAGAAGAGGGACGGCGGACCTGACGCGTTTAGTGGAAATGTCATTGCAGAAATGGAGCTGAAAATTAGGCGTATGATTCTTGTTAAATATTTCTCAAAATTGGGAGCCTGCTATCGCAACCAGGGGGGAAATAGTAATCATTTCATTATTCCTAATGAAAAGTTTTGGCAAACTGTGAAGAAGATGTATGCCCTGGAGAAGGACCAGAGGTAAGCAGTGAAAATTCATTAAAAGGTCAGAAAAAAGGGTCTGTGTGAAAAGGTTAAAAATAATTGGAATTAGCCCAGAAAGGAAAAGACTATGTCGCAACATAATTACTGTCTGCAATTCTGCCACAAAATGAAGTGCCCTCCATTGCTTCCATCTTGGATAATGAGAATACAGGAGGAGCTGACCTTAAAAAGAAAGCAAAGGCAAGGTAGGCACACAGTTCTTGGGACTTTTTTATTTGACAAAGGAGACACTTGAAAGGTTACCCGAAGCGATGTTAGAATTGTCTACCCAGGAAAGCCCGTCTTTCAGATGTGGTATGTCCGGAACATGGGGGCCAAAAGGGAGGACTTGTTACCTCCTAACAAAGAATGGTTGAGATGGAAGGCAAAAACCTGGACCAAGCAGCTTTGGGTGGCTCCTCGAGCTCTCGGATTTATAATTCCTTGAATGTGAGTCTCAACCGCCACGTTCCCAAGCGTCCACACTGTCGCCATTGTGTTCAGCCCAATTACGGGGACCTTCTTGGGAAATGAGGACTTGTGTCTGCCGCAGAGCCGTGGAGGAAATAAAAGGTCAGCTCTCAAAAGCCCAGCTGGGAGCCAACCCTGCTTCTTTTGACCTTCCAAACTCCCCATTAGAAGGGCAGTGATCTCAGCGACTTACCAGCATGGGCAGCTGGGGCTGTGATTACATGAAATGCTGTTAAAGGGCTGAGTTAATACTTCAGCAGGCACCACGGAGGCGGATGGGCATTCTGGAAGGATCAGGTCTACTTATATGGGGGCGAGGGGAGACCTGGTAAATACCAGTCTGACTATTATCCCTCAGATGCTCCGCAGAGTCTATGAATTTACAGATGGCTTTTTAATAGTGTGTGTGTGTGCGGGGGGAGGGGTCGTTTTAGTTATTTGGGGCTCCCTTTCCTTAGAAAGAAAACTCTTCCCCTTATATCTCCTTTATTTCCCATTCCCAATCCCTGGCACTCTTATCTCTTTAAGGGGTGCCCCTCTCTTCCTCTCTTTGGCTTTCAGGAAGAACTGTCAGTCATTTGATTCCATCTCTCCAGTGTCCTACTGGATTGGGAATCAGGGCTGGAGCGTAAGTCCCTTTTTTAGAGGAGAGGGAACAGGGAAACCTTTGACATTGTCTGGCCCTGAAGCAGAGCAACTATAAGACATCCAGATCTGAAAATGTCAAGCCTGGCTCTCTCTTAGCATGACTCTTGTTACTCCGTTAATAATCTTCCCTTTCCTACTCTGAATTTTCTTTCCAAATGTCTTTTCCATTCATCTAAAACCTGCATATGCTGTGTTTAAAGAAGGGGTCCGGGCACGTTCTAAGTCCTGGGATCAATCCAGCTCACCATAGAAATGATTGGATCCAGTGGTGGGGAGTGGGAAGCGAGTGGCGAAGAACCCGGACGGCAGAGAAGGAATAAGTCCTATTTCACAGTGACCGAACACAAGACAAAAACAGCTGAAGAAGAACATATATGTGAGATGCGCCTGGAACTCCAGTCCTCCGCAGGGGAGGCATGAGCTAAATCATGGAGGAGGAGATTTAAGCAATAACAACATATCTTTCTACATTGCAAACGCCTGCCCTTCCTAGGATCATAGGGATACGAAAATGTCCCATACTTTTCCCATAGGTTTCTTGAAATCATCAAATTCTCAACAACGGGCATCTGTGGAGCCCAGTTTAAGAACCCCGATTTCAGAGATGTTCTCCCTGGAAGCGGTTATGTGTGAGTCCGAACCAAATAATTCCATGTCTTAAGGGAAATGCTGGAGAGATGCCCCAAGGTCATTCAAAACTTCCCCTTCTGTGCGCTTAAAACTCTACTCCCTCTAGAGGCGGGGCAGGTAATGCAGCTGAATGGAGCTTCTAAGACCAAGAGGACGCTTGCTAGTTGAAAAGGGGCAACCACTGATGGCACCAGGAGTGCCCCCGCGGAGGCACATTGCTAGGTCTTCCAAGTTTTTGAGAAAGACCAAAATTCTAACTTCTAGTTAGATCTCCTAGATTTGTTGCTGACGTCTGCCTGCTCATTTTGTTTTCCTTTTTGTAACTAATTCACAGAAAAAAAATACTTAAAAACGCTCTGCCGTGATGTTGTAACGCTCTGCCGTGATGTTGTAGTGTAGAGGTGTTATGTGTTCCCACTGGGTGAAGGGAACATGGAACTCTACTATTTTTGCAACTTTCGGTGAACCTATAACTATTTCCAAACATAAAGTTAAAAAAGAAAAAAACAAGGAATGGCTCAAAACAACACATTCCATACATAAAATAAAACCAGGTTGGGCAAGAGAATTTACCCTACCTGCCTCCAGTCTTAAGGCGAGGCTTTGCTTCTTGAGAATTAATAACTCACCCAAAGGCAAGAACAGACAGTACCAAGGATGCCCATAAGAGGACATTTCATTACACTATTACTTTTGAGATAACAAGCTATTTCTTTAGGCAAGCTCACTGGCTGAGGAGTAGAAAACAATGTTACTAGAATTCTGACGACCCCAGCTATATGAACTTCAACTGTGTGGAAGAGATTTTATCGAGGTTGATGGTTAAGTGTGACCTGGGACCAGAAGAACGGAGAGGTCCTAACACATCTTCAGAAAGAGGTGTGGACAGGAGAGGGTTATCAGGCCAAATGAATTCATTTTAGAGTCAGTACGCCCGAGTTTGAATTCCAATTTGGCTCCTTACTGGTTGAAAGACCTTGACCAAGACTCATCCATGTCATTCTTCATCATATAAAATGCGGATGATAGAATTCTCCACTTCCCAGAGCTGAGATAAGATCACATATAATAATGCCTCCTGAAAGGTCTCGGTAATCTTTGAAGTAGCAAACAAACAGAAATGGTTTTTGCTGTTATATGGTGGAACATAATCCCTATGATCAATTTTATGACCTGGTAAATCAACTCCCTATGTTCCCAAGCCCCTATATTTTTATTGAGTTCAGAGGGGCTCATTGTTTCAAACAAGGGAAAATAAAGCTTCCGTCCATCAACTCGTTCTGGGATGTATATGACACACCTGGGAAATCTTAACATTAACAAAATGCTGTGCGTCGTAAACCAGGCATTAATGCCCCTTCATTATTCTCCTCAGGTCCATCTTTATTCATTGTTCCCCCCTTCACATTATTTTCTGTCACTTGCGCGGTGATCTGAATACCCATCTTGTTCATGAAGTAGGAGTCCTATGAAGTAGGAGTCCAGCCCAGTGACTTACTGGGAAGTAAGGAAACCTAGTAACTGTCCATACAATAGCTATCTTCTGAGACCCATGTTTTACACAGTCACCTGAGAGAGAAGCTCCCCTCCTCATCACAAAGACCAGTTTGTTTCCATTCCGTTGCTGTTGAACAGGATGTAGAAAGTGGAAGTTCTCATAGGTCTTCTGGAAACATTTTCTTTATCATTCCAGCATGTTCTCTTGCCTGTGTTGCCCATGTTCTCCAATCTTATTTCCTGTCACTGCTTCTCACTTGGCTCTAGCAATGCCAGCCTGCTTGCCTGTGCTGGAGCTGTCCCAGCTGTCTTCATTTGGCCGACATCTGTGGCTCTCTCAAGATTCAGGTAGAGTCTTGTCTCCTCCAGGAAGCCCTCCATGGAGGCATGGAGTTCGCCTCGGTCTCCCCCACATGGGTTTCTGTTCTGGTCTTTTTTTTACCTCTTCCCATTTAATTAAGGCAGTCATGTCCATCTCCCCAACCACATATGAGTTCTTGAGGGATCTCAGACTCTTCCTGGTTCTTTTCTGTATTCCTAAAACCCACCATAATCTTGGGATTCTCTGGAGATGTTTGTTGAAGGAGATTTAAGTTGAAATGAATTTAGATTCTAAGGTTTGGGAGATAAAGGCTATATCCTTTTTGGTTCAGCACTGAAAGCTAATTCCTAAAACTGTCCCTGGAACAAAGTCATCAGTCAGTAAATATTTGCACAGGGAACAAAGGAACAAATGAATGAACATACATTGGCTTAAATATTAGTGATAGTGGAAAGGGAACATTCTTCTTAGGTCCATTTGAAATCATTTCATCACTACTCTTTTTCTGTGACTGAACCCTTTGGTCTTAATTCACAGTGCTGTGTGATTATTTAGCGGATGATATAAAATAGCAGGATAAACTCACAGACTGTACTCAGAGCCAGAGGACTTGGACTAAAATCCCAACTCCACCACTACTATCTGTCTGGCTTTGGCCAAGTGGTGGAACCTCTCTGGGCCTCTGTTTCCTCTTTGTAAAATGGAGGGTCATAATATTACCTCCCAGACTAGTAAGGATTTAGTGAGTATAAAAGAGACACTTAGAAGAGTATAAAGAGACACTGTAAGTGCTCATTGTTAAGTGTTATTACTCAATATAAACTAGGAGTCAGAGTTATAATAACATTTAAGATAATTTTAAAAACATTTAATGAGCACCTACTATGTGCCTGACACTGAGTTAAACCCTGGGGAGGCAAATATGGAGGGACACGGTGCTTGCACAGGTCAATCATAATTTATAGAAACTGGAAATCTAATCTGGTGTTACGAGTTCAGTGGGGCCGATGTAACAAGGTCAGCAGAAGAAGCAGGTGATTCATTCTGAACTGGCAGAGTTGGACAAATAAGGTGTCCCAGAGAATGAGATTCTGAGCTAGGGGTTTGAAGGATAAATAGGGAGTTAAGCAAGATAACATACAAGTACGGCAGGATAAATTGTTGAGATTGTGTGTGTGTTTGTGAGTGTGTGTGTGTGTGTGTGTGTGCCTGTGTGCATAAGGCTGGAGCAGGGCAGAACCAGAAAGGATAGAATTCATCTGTATTTTGTTTTCTATCTCATCTTTTCTCTCCATCCCAATTTAAAGAAGACGGCCTGGCCTCTGTGTGCCTTTGGCTTGGAGGAGTTTGACCAAAAGCCACCATAGCCCTTCAGATTTTTATTCTCAAAACCTATTAAGAGAGTATGTGAATTGGGGGGGAGGGGCACGTGTTTTTTAGTACATTCAATCAGAAGCTTCAGGATCAGCAGAAGGGTTCCCAAGTCTAGAAATGGTTGGTTTGGGGGTTCTGAATGTATCGGGGACTGGTACCCTCCATGTTCAGTGTCTCAAGAAGGTGGCTGGACCTTTAGAAGAAATGACAAAGATGGCCACTTGTTGCCCAGTCCCTGGGCTCATGGCATGACCGCAAGGTAAGCAGCTCACCCAGCAACATGGGGGCGGTAGGAGAAGGAACGCACCAGCCAACCTGTGGGCAGATCCAGGCTACCTGGGGAGACCAGCATCCAGGTTGGTCTCTGCCTTTTTAGTCCCCGTCTAATCTCCATGGAAATGGAAATCATCTTCTTTGAGGGGCGTGGTGGTGGGCATGCGTTATAAAGAGCCAATCACAGAATCAACAACAAAGAATCCAGAATGTCTGGGTTCAGGAAACTCAGAGCACATATAACCTCACCAGCCATGTACTGCAGTTACACACAAAACACTTTTCTGCTTTCTTTTGTCTTAGGCAGGGAAAGGCTGCTACTATGGAAATCACTGTGTGGCCATCATTGTACATAGGATGGATTTGAGAATAAAGACACAAGATTTAGTAATGGTGACTATCGTGTGATCCAAAGGCACTTAAAGGGGAACCAGGGAGGGAAACCATGTGAACAGGCATAGGTCCAGGGTTATCTAACCTTAGGCAAGGTACTTCCAATGTGGGTTTCAAAGGAGACTACCTGTTCTCATGAACCTCTTGCTTCTGGACACAACCATCACTAGAATTACTCTCTTGGGCTTTTAGAAAGTCTATGAGAAGTGAGTTTTCCTGTTCATGTAAGGTATTTTCACTGGAGTCGTGTTCCTAGAAACAAGTATGGAATTGCAGGCACACACTTACCCTGGCCTTTTATTCCAATGCAAGAGGCCGGATTTCCTGGAGATGGGAGGGTGATTTTAAATAGCAGAAAATGCCTTCAAAGGCCATTATCGAGTCTGACCTAAATGTTAGGTTGGTCTTGATCATTATGCTTCTCAGCTGTACTGTGCACTGTAATTATCAGCTCTCACGCCATCCCACCCTCACAAAGGCACCCTCTGAAGCTGTCCAAGTCACAGACTGGGCCTGTCAACTTCTTCCTTCTCCATGCCCATGATGAAACGAGAGGTGAACAGAATGTACTCTTCTGAAGGAGGTTATGTAACAGGAGGCCATCTGTGACCCTGCTCCAAGGCAGCCCACAGAAGTCCCTTGTCTGACCTCCCTATGCATTGTTCACTGATGGCGCCAGATGTTGAACTGAAGTGATTTCTGAGGTCACCTATTCAGAATATCTCAACATTATAGAATATGAGAGGAAAAACAAGCCAGCATTGTTCCTTCGCGAGGACACTCAACAGAGCTTTCCTTTGGAAAGCTTTCCTGAGCTTTTCCAGATAGTACTTCAAGATTCAAAAACGAGAAACAAAAAATGGTGGGGCTTAACGCTGGTGAGTGGGATGCCCAGCGGGTACCCTTTGTGTGCCCAGATGCTACACACGTAAGTGGATCTGTTCTGGAAAGCTGTTTGAGAATACAGATCTTTCTCAGCTTATGATCGGGCTCACAAACCCATAGTAGGTTGAAAATACTCTAAGTTGAAAATGCACATAATATACCTAACCTACTGAACATCCTTGCTTAGCCCTGACCACCTTAACACAGGCTCTGATCACTTAATTAGCCTACAGTTGGCCAAAGTCATCCAACGCAAAGCCTATCTTATAACAAAGTGTTGAATATCTCACGGACTGTATTGAGTACCATACTGAAAATCACAACGGCTGTCAGGGTGTTGACTGTTGATTCTCATGATTGTGGCTGATGTGAAGCTGTGCCTACTGTCCCCTAACCAGCATCCCAAGGGAGGACTGCGTGAAAAGATCCACATTCAAAATTCCGAGTACAGTTTTTACTGAATGTGTACTGATTTCGCACCATCGTAAAGTCAAGAAATTTTGAGTTGGACCATGGTCAGTCGGGGATTGTCTGTATTTAACAAGGGTTGGAAGACTACGTATTATTTTAGCTCTGTCCTTCCACCTCCATTTTAAAATAAAACAATCTGAGGGCCAGACAGCTTTATGGAAAAAGGCATTCATTACTGCAAAACAGTGGGGGATAAAAACGAAAATAGCTAAGAGGTGTGGAACTGGTAAGTACTTTTTTGCTAAATTCCTCAATGGAATATTTGAAGCCATGTAAAATGATGTTTACAAAGAGTTTGTAATTAGCTTGGAAAATGCTTATGTCCTGATGATTAATTTTTAAAAACCAGAATAAAACTGAACACACAGTATGAGCTCCAGTTAAATTAAAAAATGCAGTGCAAAGACAATCAGGAGTAGATGAAAACGTTCAAGGTGGCTACTTCTGGAGTCAAAGATTATGGGTGATTTAATTTATTGCATTCAATTTTGTTTATTGTAGGAGTTTTCTACAACAAGCATTTATTCCTTCTGTGCGTTAAAAATATGATACTTTAAAATTGGATTTTTGGGGGCACCTGGGTGGCTCAGTGGGTTAAGCTGCTGCCTTCGGCTCAGGTCATGATCTCAGGGTCCTGGGATCAAGTCCCGCATCGGGCTCTCTTCTCAGTAGGGAGCCTGCTTTCCTCTCTCTCTCTCTCTCTCTGCCTGCCTCTCCGTCTACTTGTGATTTCTCTCTGTCAAATAAATAAATAAAATCTTAAAAAGAAAAAAATTGGATTTTTGGTGATAAAGGTCAGGAGAGTGATTTCTTGGGGATAAGGAGGAGCTACTGACTGGAAATGGGCATGAGAAACCTTTCTGGAAAGATGGGAACATCCTATATCTTGATCTGGGTGGTGGTTATACGGTTGTAAAGAGACATACACGTTCATTGGGGGGGTGCCATCAAGGTGTGTACTCCTTGTAGGTAACTGGTACCTCAACTTTAAAAAACACGGCATGTTGATCCCTGCTCCCTTTTGATTCTACAGATCCTCTGATTGTCTTTCTTCCATGGCATTTTTGGCCAGCCCCTTACTTCCACATGGCTCTTACCCCTCCTGCCAAGTTGGCCTCACCCAAGCATCCTACCTTCACCTTTATGCTGTAGGCATCGGCTGGTGATAACCACATTGTCTCTTCTCTACAAAGCTCTTCAAAGACAACTCTTACTTCTAGTACATAATCATAATCATAATCATAGTACATCTAGTACATAATCCATTACTTATTTGCTTACCAGGAGACTTCCCACTCCCTAGGAACAGCCCCTCCATGACCAGGGAGACCTGGTATGTAACTATGTGACCAGCTCTGCGGCCCCTCAGGAAGGTCAAGTCTGAATTGTGTGTTCCTCACTGGCTCTAGGAGTTTCCCAGAGGGATTATACTCTCCATTTCTCCAAAGGTAGTTCATTCTCTAACATACCAGCTGTAGACTGAATAGTCTTGTCCCCACAAAATTGATGTGTTAAAAGTTAATTTCCAGTGTTACGGAATTTGGGGGGCTTTGGGAGGTGATTAGGTCAGGAGGGTGGAGGCTTCATGAATGGGATTAGTGCCCTGAGTAAAGAGACCCCAGAGAGCTCCCTTCCCCATCCGGCCATGAAAGACACAAGAAGACGTCAACCATTTGCAAGCCTAGATGCGGGCTCTCACCAGAACCTGACCAGCCTGGCACCCCGATCTCAGCCTTCTGGACTTCTGAAATGTGACAAATAAGCTTCTGTTGTTTGTAAACCCCCTTGACGTTGGAAACTGGTTATCACAGCTCTTCAGTGGCTGCTTTGCCTTCCTTGTCTCACTCTGGTCTCTTCCTTAGCCTCCCAATTAAGCCGCGTGCACTTGAATCCTTGCCTCAAGGTTCTGCTTTGGGAAGAAACCAAGCAAAGATAAGCACATGCATCTTTTGGGCACCTGCCTTTACACAGCTTGCACCCTAGTGGGGGCGACCAGCCATAAATAAGCAAACAGTAAATAAAAGATAATTGTAGGTTGGGGAAATTACCAGGCAAGAACCAAGATGATGGGATAGGGCATAAGTGGGGTGGAGGAGCTATTTCAGATACAAGGGTCAGGCATGTCCTCTGGGGAAAGTGACCTTCAAACTGCGACCTGGGGAACCACAAGGAGCCAGCCACACGAAGGGCAAGAGGGAGAGAATTTAGGAAGGGGAGAGGGGAGGTGGGAAACGGGTGGCATATTTTATAAACTCAAAGGAGGACAGTGGGGTGGTAGCAGTGACTGAGGAATTTGGAGAATTTGCAGGGGACAGACATTTTAGGGCTTGTAGGTAGGTCAAGAAGGTCGGAACCAGGGGAAGCCACTCACGCGGCTTAAGGAAAGTCTTTGCTCTGTACCTGAATTTGAGCCCTGTGTGGAGGTTACTGTCTCCATCCTTAAGATGCAAATCCATTCGCCTGGCTTCAGGAAGGAGGGGAGAGGGAAAAGGGCGCCGGGAGGCTGCTTTTGCAAAGAAGCACGTCAGGAGAAGCTGAAGGGACCCTTTGTTTCATCAGGCTAGTTTTCCCTTTGATTCCTCAATACCTCTAATTCTGCTTGTCACCAGGAAATAGGTGTGCTATAGCTCGGTGACAGCCTTCCCCAGTGTCTATGGCAACCTGGGGATGGGGCCATTTTTCCTTCACCAAAAGAATGGGCTGGCTTCCTGAAGATAAGTAAAGCCCCATTGTTACTCCCAACTGTTACATGGGTAGCATGCACCGGAGTAATAAAGAGACGACTGAATACTGCAAACGATCTTGTATGAAATAACATGGATTAAATAAATCATTTCTTTCCAGTCTAATTATAGGTACTTCAGGATGAAAATGCAAACCAGGCCTCCTTGCTTCTTAATCTAGCCATTATTTCTGGTGTTCTGTTCTTTTCTTCCTTTTTTTTTTTTTTTTTTTTTTTTGGTGGCCAGAGTCTGGATCTGTCCTTGCCTAAGGACTCTGCAAAAAGCTGGGTCCCGGGTTTGTGAATAAGAAGCACTTAGCCGTGTTCCTGAGAGGAACAACAGGGCTAAACCCAGCAGGGTGGGTGGAGGAAGGAGCATTACTTGGCAACAAAAGTCTCCTGACTTGGAGATCAGGTGGGTGTAAGGCTCTTCCTCCCCTCTGGACAGGGTTATTTTTCCAAAGGAAAGCAGATCCTAGTATTCAACAGTATACAAAACCTCTGGTGGTTACCAGGAAACTGTCAGATAAAACCTAAGCAGTTTAGCTCAACCTCTTAGACTTCTGTTTTCATCATGCACCTTTGAACTTAACTTATTCTGCAAAGCTTCTCCCAATTCCTCCAATGCACCAAGCTGGGTCAGGTCTTTGAGCTCTGGGGTGAGCTATGCTCTCCTCCTGGATTGCCCTTCCACCTCTTAAAGAACACCTGCCCATCTTCTAAAACTTGGCTCAAGAATCTTTTTGCTCCTAAAGATTTCCAAGGCTCCCACGTAAGACTATTCTCACTCGTGCCCACTGTATACACCTCAACCGTCATGTTGCAGCCCTTGGGACTGGGGAAATTGATTGCAGGAATGCCCCCAACGAATGGCCTGCCTGCATGCACATACCTTACTTATGAGACTGACGCACTAACTATTGCGCTAACGAGGCACCCACATACTTTGATTATAATTTGGTGGAACCCTGGCTCAGATGGGTGACTTGTAAGATAAGACTATGTACAACAAACCTCCTGCAATCAGAGACTTGAAAGCTCGTGTGGGTCCCTTCCTGTCCTTTTATACAACTAGGTTTACTCACTTTTAGATCTTTGCCGCCACTGCAGCCGTGAACCTTGGCTCCGTGGCAGGAAGATGAGAGACACACGGAGCAACTTACAAGCTGGTGCAATCCTAGACCAGTCCGTGCACAGCAAACCCTCCCGCTGACCGGAGATGCATGAATGAGCCCACCTAGGCTGGAAAACTCCCAGATGGCCCACAGGCTTACAAAAAATAGGAAATGGTTGTTTTAAGGATTTGGGTCTCACTGGTCATTGCCTAACCTGCTACATGAGAAATACCATAGATTTCTTCACTCCCACCAAGAGTAAAGAGATAAGAGGAGTCCAGTGCCTTTACGCATTAATTCTTTCCAGCAGAGAAGGCTGGTCCCATTTATGTTCTAATCCTTGCATCTCATAAATCAGATATAAGACTCTCCCCCCTTCAAAGGCAACCCCTTATCTATTTGATCCCTTTGAGATGACAGACAGGTCTCATTTAACCGGCCGGTTTTAAGAGGAGAGGGAAAGGGAATGGCTCCCCCTACAGGACATGTTTGACCAGCCATGCTCCGTGATAAAGGGTTGAAGTTTCCAGAACTATGGTGACACCCTCTCTCACTGTAAGCATCTGCTTGCTTGCTTGTTTTTGGAATGGAAGAAGAAGCTATGCCAACCACCAAGGAGGGAATGATGGGGAAAGACCGAGAGGTGCTGGCAGAACATGAGAGACACTTTCAGGAAAGGGATCCGCTCTCACTTGACACCCAGCCTCACACTGGGTGCGGGCTAGTCCTCTCTTGATTGTATTCAAGATCACAGTAAAAAAATGTTTGAGGAGTGCTTGCTGCCTGCCAGCTCTGTGCAAGCCACGCAACGGTCACGTAACCCCAGATCTGGGCTCATTTTACACACAAGGGAAAAAAATATCAGAAAGTCACGTGCCCAAAGGCACAGAGGTATAAGTGATGGAAATGGGGTTCAAAGCAGGCCAACTTGCTCTGATGCCTGTGGACACCCTACCTCGAGGAAGGAAGCCACACTGCACCCTGCAGCCCAGGAAGGGGCCCTAGACATTGGAGGTGGATCAGCAGGAACGGACAGAGGGAAGGAGAATTGCCTCCTCTTGATCGCACCTCAGACCTTCGTGCAAATCAGTGCTGTTAGACCTGGGCTCTTCTGCACCGATTACTCTACACTTCCAGGAATGTGGCTTTCTTCATCACACAGGCACTGGCCTAAGGGAAGAGCATCTCAGAGCCAGGCCATTTTGCGTTTTGCCCGTGTTCACCCTTAGAACCCTCCTGTCCACGCGGCTGGATCGCACCTGTGTTCTTGGCTCACCTCATTACTGCTGTCACAGAAACATAATCCACCGCCTCTTCTTTTACCTTATAGTTCAAACCATGTTCTAACACTCCTATGTTAGTCCATCTGATTTTTTACACCAGACTATTTCCAAATATATATAACCACATAATTACAGCTTTATAAGCCATTTATTCAAATTCATTTTTAAAAAGTTTTAAAAGATTGATTGATTTATTTTAGAGAGAGAGAGAGAGCACACATGGTGGAGAGGGGCAGAGGAAGAGGGAAAAAGAGAATCTTGAGCAGACTTCCTGCTAAGCACAGAGCCTGATGTGGGGTTCGATCTCACAACCCCAAGCCCACAACTTGGGCTGAAATCAAGAGTCAGACGCCTAACCGACTGAGTGACCCAGGCTCCCCCAAATTCATTTTATATACATAATGTAGTACACATTACCTCTCTAAACCAAAACATCCCCCTTTCATTCAATATTTTACACCAGCCCATGCCCCAGACTTTGTCTAAATTTCTTATGTCTCCCATCCAAGTACTAACCAGGCCCGACCCTGCTTAGCTTCCAAGATCAGACGAGATCGGGCGCGTTCAGGGTGGTATGGCCGTAGACTAAATTTCTTATGTCCCAATAAATCAGCCAACTCTACATTGCCCCCAGTCATTGTCTGCCAATTTATACACTGCCCTCCACAACCAGTATATATCTCTAATTTCCTCTAGAGAAAGCAAAGTCAAATTTCATTCCATCCCCGATTCCCAATTGGATTGATCTGGGGAGCAGCGTTGATGTTTTGCATTCATCAGAGATTTCCATGGAAATCAATAAAATGGAGTCAAAGGAAAGTGACACAAATTTGCACATGGTGGACAAGAGAAGTGAGCACAAGCGCTCGTTGCCATTGTCAACAGTCTGTGTTTAGGAAGAATTTGCCTGACCCCAGCTGAATGGTAATATGCATGTGGAAATTGATAATTATGTTCACTCAACCCTTTGCAAAATGCCTTCATGTGTTAAGATGCAAAAACATGAAGCTAAGTGCCCAAGTCTTTATTAACTCAGTGTGAAGTTTTTACAGTTGAAGGCAGCAGGTTTGCATCTATAATTACTCCTCAGCTTTCCAGCAGATCTAAATGGACCAAGGCACCACAGTACCAGCGGCTCCTATCCCCCTAATACAATGCATCACTCTCCTGCTGGAAGAAATGAACGGGAGTTGATATGGAGCTAGACACTTGGTTGGCGGCTCTGAGTTTCCCTTTGATTTACTTGGAGAAACCCAAGCCCTGGAGGTAGAAAGTTCAGAGATCCTTCTTGTGGCATGGAGCTAGAGTAACATTCATTCAACGAATGAATAGTGAGCGTCTACCATGTGCCACACGCTCTTCCAGGAACGGGGAACAGAGTCGTGAGATAAACGGGCAAACATCTTCTCTCATTCTACTGGGAAAGACAAATGCTAAATGAGCTAATAAGTAAATGAGATAATTTCAGAGGCAGTAAGTACTAAGAAGAAAAGAGAGATGAAATGAAGATCTGGCTGTGACCCCTCTTTGCCTGTTTTCTATGGATCTGAGTGACTTGTCACCATGCTCTGGCCACATGGTTGGACTTGCTCATTCTCATCTTTCTGGAATAAGAATCGGGAGCCCTATGCCCCCTTACACTATGCACTAAACTTTCCTATTTCCCATTCCAGGGCTGTATTCTCTGGCTAGCTAGATTATCTTTCTTTCTTTCTTTCTTTTTTTTAAAGATTTTGTTTATTTTTTGTGAGAGGGAGAGAGAGAGACAGCATATACATGAGCGCAGGGAAAGAGGCAGAGGGAGAGGAAGAAGCAGGCTCCCCACTGAGCAGGGCGCCTGATGCGGGACTCCATCCCAGGACTCTGGGGTCATGACCTGATCTGAAGGTAGATGCTTAACCAACTGAGCCCACCCAGGCTCCTGCTAGGTTACTTTTCCATCTTCCTCCTGCTCTCTATCTCCCATGATCGCTCATAGCTGAGTCAGCTCAAGAATCATGTCTTCACCACCATTGCCCCTAAAGAGCCTACTGCAGTATTTTGTGCAGAGAAATGAATGAATGAATGAATGAATGATTCACTGGAGGCAATTCTGAGTTCTCAGTATCTATTCTCTAAGGCCACTGTGCAGTGAAGAATTAATTTTACCCGAAGAGAGATCTAGCCTTTGCCCTTGGCTATTAGGATGTAATCCCTGGACCCTTGGGATGTTCATGCTTGGCAAGGTCTCTTTGTTTGCTTGGGGACCCTGGCCACAGAGAGTCTAACAATGTGTTGTATAATGGAGGTTTTGGGCCATACACTATGAGTTCCACCTATGAAGGAACTGGAGACCAATGGTCAGCCTCACGTTACAGGTCTAATTCTAACCATACAAGCCATATGGGATTAAGCCCCAATAAAAATGCCACATCCCAAAGCTGGGGTGAGCCTCCATGGTTGGAAATACCTTGCCTGGGATCACACAATGATGCTGGGAAAGTCACACTGTCCATAGTTCCAAGATGGCCGAGCTCCACATCTGAAACCTTGACTGGACTCTGCCCATCAGTTTCCTCTTCCTCCACTGACGGATTTTAATCCGTATCCAAGTCCCCGCAATAAACTGTAACTGTGAGTGTAAGTTTCGGTGAATTCCATGAGTCCTTCTAGTAAATTATCAAAACTAGAAGTGTTTTGGGGACCCCATCAACTTGCAATTTACCACAGGAGTGAGGTAAATTGCGTGAACTCCGTTCCCTCTCCCATACAACCGTCTACCGCCTACAGCCACACGCCTGCCCAACACTGCCACATAAAAAGGTCCTGCACGTGCAGCTCACAGCCCAAGTTCCAAATACCTCTTTATGGCTGGTTCACTATGCAGATACAAGCTCTGTATGGCTTTTCACTCTTCTAGTTTCTGTTTGCCCATGTCCTTCTTATTTAACCTAGAATCATTTTATATTCTCATCATATTAATTCCCCTTGAACCGAGTCTCTCTGTGCTGGCTACTCGGCCACCAATAAACACAGGCCCCGCAACAACCTTGGCCATTCTTTATACTTAGATCAGTGCCCAAACAGGAACAGAAAGTCTGGGTAATTCACCTGAGAAACAAGAAGAAAATTCCATCAAGTAATGGTTTCCTATGAGAAATAGCAAACATGGCTAGGTCCACTCTAAGCAAGCCCTTAGGGAGAATTCACTCTTCCCTTTCCTCCCTCCCATCCATCTATCCATCCATCTATTCATCTTTCCTTCCTTCCTTCCTTCCTTCCTTCCTGTCAAGGAATATGTCTGACATGTCACTACAAGCTCAACAAATAATTGTAATATAAGCTCAACATATGGCTCAACGTATGGAGCACCTGCCATATTTTGTACACGGTGCTAGGCACTAAGATACAGTGATGGATAAGAAAGACATGTTCCTACTTGGATGCACTTGTTCTACCAGTCAACCTGCTGGACTAAAGGAAAAGAAATGATCTAAAGGAGGTACAGAGGATCCTAAGAATAACCTCTTGGGCACATTCATTCTATTATTGGTCACCTTCTCCTTCTACCAATTATGGATCTTCGGGGTCATGGGATGTCATAAAACTGATGGAGATGCTTTGACTGGACAGACCTTGGATATTCTTAGCATATACCTATGCCTTATGAGCCAAGTCCTAGCCTAGGCATGCCCTGAAGAGAAAAGATTTGACAAAGACTTCATGAAGAAGTCTTTGTAAAGTTCGCCCTCTTCCCATATCATCGCATAAATGACAAGGGGAGCAGGTTATAAAGGGAGTATTATCAACAGAAACACGATGGTATTTAACCATCTTTTTGCCTGGAGATGTTCTAGCCTATTGGTTTTTCATTCTCTTTTTTGCAGAGGGCCTTATCTCCTTTGTTTTTTCAAATAAGTCATAACCCAATTATTTGGTGCCCTGAGCCATACATCAAAATCTGAAGTCACTGGTGTTTATCTAACCAGGGAAGGTTTATATTTCAGAGGAGAAGGAAAGTACATTCCTCTTTGCCTTTTCTAGCCTGGTGTTTGCTAATATTAGACTGTAATTGACACTACATATCATGTCTGGAGACCTTAATGGAGGTGTTTAACACAATTAATTTAGAAGCGAAAGGGCAAAATAAAGGCATCATGCTGATGCCTGGCCATTAGAAGTTAATCTACCTTAAAATAATGGGTATGAGGAAAGAAACAAGTTTGCATGAATCCTTCGATACCCTCATAGTCAGTGTCAAGCTCCATGTGATTACTAATACGGTCTCTAAACATCTGGATAGTCAGCGCTCAATAATTGAGTGTCAAAACCCAGTAAAACTGCATTCATGGAAGATACCAAAGGAGAGATCTAACCCTTGTCCTCTTGGAGATGGGGATCTACTGATACATAATCAGAAATCACATTAACAACCTCAAAATGAGTAGGTTCTATGAGGGCCTTGAGAAGGGTGGAATCATTAGGGCCAAGATAATAATACAAAGACTCAGCATTTACTGAATGGTTACTGTGTGTTGTAAACTTGATACTGCCTTTCCTAATCTTCACAACGAGTTCTATCATACTATCCCATTTTAAAGAGAAAGTTCAAGTTTAAAAGTTACGTGAGCTGCCCCATTTCACACAGCTGGTAAATGCCAGGATCAGGGCTGGCAAAGAAGAATGTCTAATACCTGACCTCTAAAGCCCATTGTTTTTCTGGTAATTTATATTCTGGAGACAAGGATACATGGGGCAACTGGGCCCATGGCATGGATTCCAGTAAACTTGTTGGGTGGTTGAAAGAATGTGGCAGAGTTACCAGGAGGGTGTCTGGAAGGAAACTCATGGGTTTACACTGAAGTGGCTCAAGGTAATGGCTCAAGGTAATGAGGTCAAGGTAAGAGAGGTCCATATTATGGGCACCAACTATCCTCTCTCTGATATGATCTGTCTTAGGTGGACTGCAGTTGATCTGAATTTGCAATGATGCAGAAGATTAGATGAATTAAATCCCAATCCAAGTTCAGAGGAGCAAGACTTGCCTTGCAGAACCTTCACCATCTCCCAACCAGCTCCTCAGTAGGCAGGCGAGAATTCTACCACTGAACCACGCATGCACCCCAGCTCCTCAGTAGGGCATGCACAAAGATATCCTTTCTGTCCTTGACTGCTCCTTCTAGACTACTCCTTCTAGATTACTTTAAGCTTTCCATCTGTGTCTTGCTCTCTCAGGCAGTAATCCATTTCTCATCATGTCATTTATCCAATAGACAACAGAGCAACAAGGCAGCTTTGATTTGTCCAAAAGTGTTCAGCAAATGAAGGAGATGCCATTGCTGAAGTAGCATTAATGTTAATGGAAATCTGAGCCTGGGATTTTGACAGTTCTCTCAACCTGAGAACACTGCCTTCTTGGGCAGTCCTTAGTGTCCTCAAAAACTGGCTGAAGCAGCCTCCTGGTGGCTAAATCCAAGAGAGCTGACCCTTCAGTTTAGTGAATGTCTAAAGAGCTCTAGATCTACTTTACTGATGAAGTCTTCAACCATTCAACCAAGATTATTGAGTACTTACAATGTTCTAAGACTATTCATTTCTTCATTTATCCAAGAAACATTTATTGAACATCTACTGGTTTTTGGCCATGGGACGAACAGAGGTGATGTAGAGATGAATAATAAAATGGCATAGTCCCTTAGGAAATGTGAGATCTACCATTTATCATCCATCTCATAAATACTTATAAAATATATACTCTGTGCCAGATACCAAGTGAAGCACTTTATATTCATTAACTTATTTAACGATGACAATAATGCCAGAGTAGATTGGATTTTCCCATTCCATATGCCCCACAGAATCTTGCCACCCCTATCAAAAGAGGAAGTCTACTTCCCCTCCCCTTGAACCTAGGTGGCTTTTATGACTGTCTAGGATAATAGAGTATGGCGAATGTAATGCTGTGTTACTTTCAAGGATGCACCATAATGGGAGGTACAGCTCTGCCTGGCTGTCTCTCTTGAGACAGTCACTCTTGAAACCAGCCATCATGCTGTGATGAAACTCAGGACACATGCAGATGCCTACATGGAGAGAGACCAAGGTCCCCAGACTTAGTCGTAGCCAGACTCCCAGACAGTGGCCAGCACTAACCTGGAAACCATGAGGTTGACCCATGGGCCACAGGGGAGGAGCCATAGATGATGCTGAGTAGAGCATAGTAGAGCCTTCCCTACTGAGCTCTGTCCATGTTGCAGATGCACAAGCAAAATGTGTTTTTGTTTTAAGCCTCTGGGGATGGCTACTTTTATGTGTCAACTTGACTGGGCTAAGGAATTTCCAGAGAGCTTATAAAATGTTATTTTTCAGTGTGTCTATGAAGGTGTTTCTAGAAGACACTAACATTAGGATCATAAAGAAGATCACCCTCATCCTTTGCAAGCTGAGTCTCCACATAGGTCAGGGGGCTCTGTTTCCTAAAAGAAAGAGCTTCCTTAGCAGACTCTGTATTTAACCAGTTACCATCCTCAGCAGCCACAGCGTTCTGGCTAGGATGGATAGGACTGTTGGCTACTGGGAAATATTAAGCAACTGACCAACTGACAAAGAATTGATTCCTATATCACATCCCTTCTACAAGCTTGCAAAATGGCTGTGTGGCAGACATTTCCGCCTTTGGGTTGCCAGCATCACAGAAGCTTGTTAATATTGACTTTCATCTAATTATTTCAGTATTCAGTTGGCAGTGTTGTTCTTTTTCATTTTTATTTCCCTTGTTACCTTATACCCTAAGGGAACGCTAATTGATAGAAAGGTCCAGGCTCTCCCAGACTCAAAGTACATATACTCCTTCCTCCTCCCCCACCACATGTATTTTGTAAGAATTAATAGCAGGTTTGTCACTTAAACTTTTCATGCCTCACTGACCTTATCTTAAAATAGGCATAATCCTACTAACTCAGTTGCTCCCTCTGTAGAGTAATTGTGAAGGACAGAGGGAGCTCTCCAGCTGAGTATACTGCCTGGGCACTTGGGAAGTATTTAATAAAGGGCGGCTGTAAATAATCATCACCCCATGTGTAGGGAGATGCTACTGAAGTCTCCCAGATCCATCAGAGGACTCCAAAGTTTCAGAATTGTGCTTGGTAGTTTGCATCACACCTGCCCGGGTCCATCTCATCATGGTTTTCTCATGGAGGGCTGCTAATCTTCAGCAAGATTAGTCTCAAACTCAAAACCCCACAACCCCAAGATGGGCACTATTTTCTCCACTTGGCACTCCAATGCCTTCAAGTGATAGTTCAGCTTCATAAACTGGAGTCTGAACCAGACCTCCTTGTCTCAAGCTACAGTCTCTTTCTTGGGACTTCATTTATATCAGGCTGTGGCCCAGGCTGCAACTGCCTCTTCATTCCCAGAATCACTGATTCATTTCCCCTGAGTAGAGGAATTGGAAAATTTTCTCTATAACTACTACCACTACTACTACTACTACTACTAATAATAATAATAAAGTAAAATGGCAGCTGAGACCAAATGCTTATTGCATACTGGGCACTCCGCTAAGGGATTCACATGTATAATATCCTTTACTCCTCACAAAATTCTTGAGGTGGGTTTTACTCCTATCCCCATTTCATAGTTGAGAAAAATAAGGACCTGAGAGATTCATTAAGTCCCATATCTAGATAAAGACTTTCATAAACCCTCCAACAGGTGGGTAGTCTCCTTTTAATGTTGACATTTAGGGATCTAGGGTGGTCAAAGGTTTGTTATAAAGGGTAATGAAGGCCCCAATCTGAAACATAACCTTCTTTCAAAGAGAATGCTCCCATTAGCCATTAACTTTATATAGCAGGATTTCTATGCCACAAACTATTAACACTTGAGGACAGATAATTATCTGTTGAGGAGGTGTGTCTTGTGCATTGCAGGATGTTAAGCAGTCAGTAGCCTCTTCTCCCCTCCTCCCAAGTTGAGACAACCAAAAACATCTCCAGACATTAATGAAAGTCTTCTGGTGAGGGACACAGTTCCCCGTGGCTGAGCACAGAATAATCTGCTCTAAAGCACAGAATAATCCCAGAAATCACCTGTCAAATGGAGCTGAATGTGGATCAGGTTCATTTTTGGCAGATATAAATGTCACAGGGAAAGTCTAAGGCACAAGATTTTGTTCGGCAAGATTAGGATCTCTAGTAGGGTGTGGGGCATGAAGGTAAAAAGCTACCAGCTTAGGCCAGGTTGGTTGCGGGGGGCTGCCCTTAGGAATAAAAGCCGTAAGAGAGTGAACATAAGACACAGGGGGCAGAACAACAGAGGCCCCCGTGCTATCATGGCGGCTGTGGAGCTAGGATGCCCACTCGGAACTGTCCCCAATTGACACTCAGGGACTGGACATTTGCACCCCTCTGCTGACCCTTTACTTGATGGATGCTGCCGCTTAAGGAAGTATAACAAAGGCAAGTCCACCGCAGAGACAAAGCTATAAGTCCCCAGAAGCCAAAACTCTTGATTGCTTGGAGAATTAATGCCTTGGTCCTAAAAAAAAGAGGTCTCAGGGCAAAACACAGCAGTCACTGTAGGCAACAAATGGCATTTATGGCTTGGGATAGATGTTTAATGGAATTTCGTGGATTTCCTCATTACAAAACACTATACCACGTAGGCATCATTCTTCCCATTTTCCAGGTGAGGACACTGAGGTCGATTAGGGTATTTTTGGAGACAAGTTACTAAAAACCCAATCCAAACTAGCTTAAGCAAAAGAAATTAATTTAACAGTTCTTGAAACTGAGAGTCTCAAAGCCACCCAGAGAGTTGGCTTCTCGTCCAGTTAGAGACAAGGCTCAAAGGATGACACCGGGACTCCGTCTCGGCCGGTTGGGCAGTCCTCTGTGTTGGTTTCATTTACGGGTCCTACCTCGCTGCTCACAAGTGATCTAGGCTTGGTCCTTTCAGTGTGCTTCCCTCCAAACTCAATAAAAAGACATGGAATAGATTCCCTTGACTCTGACTGGCCGGACTCTGTCATGTGTCCATCTCAAACAAAATCGCTGGAGCCAGAAGAATGGTGTGAAGCCAAGTTCGTGTGGCTCAGGTCACATAATTCATATCTGAATCCAGGAACAGAGTCCCCTTCATTAGAACGACCTGGGTTGAGGGTGGAAGAGAAGTAGCTATCTCCTGCCCCTAAAAAACTGTTACCTTAACAATCGCTAACAATCTCAAGAAGGAGGAAAGGATGCTTGGCAGCAAATACACCACATGTCCATCACCAAGCCTCTGGCAACCGGGTCATCTACCCCAAGGTTACAAGCCTGTAAGAGGAGAGCCAGGTTCAAGCCCATGACTGTCTGAATCCACACCTGTTTCTCTTTCCCCTCTGCCTCTCAAGAGAGCATAAGAAGACACAGAGATGATTTAGGCTAAGAGCCAACTACAGCTCATGGGTCAAATGTGTCCCATTGCCTTTTTTTAAATAAATAGTTTTATTGAAACAGAGGCAAACGCATTTATGAATGCACTCTCTATGATGGCTTTCACTCTATGGCTGCAGAGTTGCCTGGTAAGAAACAAGGACTGCATGACCCAAAAGCCTAAATGATTCACCATCTGACCCTTGACTGTAAACGTTTACCACCTCCTTTAGTCAAAGAGTGGATCTCTACTGATATTGTCCAGTGGCTGCCCTGCTGGATGGAACCAAGGGGGCAGCAAGATGTCAGGCTTGTCCTATTTCACTCCTCCTTCCACCCCCACACGGGGAATCTTGGGTTACCAGCCATGGTTCCTACTTTCTTCCCTATTCCCTTAACACCAGGTTCATTTGCCTCCACCAGAAGAGTTCCTCAAAAAAGAGTGAAAACAATTCAGAAAGGAAGACTTGCACACAAATTGCATGTGTGAATGAAGAAAAGTTCATCATTGCTAGCCATCAGGGAGATTCAAATCAAAACTACATTGAGATACCACCTTACACCATTTAGAATGGCCAAAATTAACAAGACAGGAAACAACGTGTGCTGGAGAGGATGTGGAGAAGGGGGAACCCTCTTACACTGTTGGTGGAAATGCAAGTTGGTGCAGCCACTTTGGAGAACAGTGTGGAGCTTCCTTAAAAAATTAAAAATAGAGATTCCCTATGACCCTGCAATTGTACTACTGGGTATTTACTGGTAAGATACTGATGTATCTTACAGATTGGGGTACAGAAGGGCCATCTGTACCCCAATGTTCATAGCAGCAATGGCCATAATCGCCAAGCCATGGAATGAACCAAGATGCCCTTCAATGGACGAATGGATAAAGAAGATGGGGTTCATAAATACAATGGAATATTACTCAACCATCAGAAAGGATACTTTTGTATGAACATGGACTGGACTGGAGGAGATTATGTTGAGTGAAATAGGTCAGGCAGAAAGAGTCAATTATTAGATGGTTTCACTTATTTGTGGAGCATAAGGAATAACATGGAGGACATGGGGAGATGGAGAGGAGAAGTGAGTTGGGGGAAATTGGACGGGGAGACGAACCATGGGAGACTGTGGACTCTGAGGAACTAACTGAGGGCTTTTTTGTTTTTTTAAAGATTTTAATTATTTATTTGTCAAAGAGAGAGCGAGAGCGAGCACAGGCAGACAGAGAGGCAGGCAGAGTCAGAGGGAGAAGCAGGCTCCCTGCGGAGCAAGGAGCCCGATGTGGGACTCGATCCCAGGACCCTGAGATCATGACCTGAGCCGAAGGCAGCTGCTTAACCAACTGAGCCACCCAGGCATCCCCTAACTGAGGGTTTTGGAGGGGAGAGGGATAGGATGTTGGGTGAGCCTGGTGGTGGGTATTAAGGAGGGCACGTATTGCATGGAGCACTGGGTGTGGTACATAAACAATGAATTCTGGAACACTGAAAAGGAATTAAAAAAAAATACAAATTTCTAAAAAATTACATGTGTGAATGCTCCTGAAATTTGCCAGTTACACACATTGCTATTCTTGAGGTGTTTTATCTCCCTTCGAAAGGACTGAGGAACTTAATGGCAACTAATATCACAACAAGACCCATCTCAGTCCCGCCACAGACCGAGAGGGTTTTATTCTCCCTGCTCCTCTGTCAGATTTTAAATGGATGTGGTTTCATTCCCCTTCTCCTCTAATATTGGAACATATCAATCTACAGTGAGATCTCATTTTTAAATGATATTCTTGTATTTTAAGAGGTCTTTTCAAGGGGGAAAATAGCTCCACTCAAAAGAAAGCTCCTGGCTGGAAAGCAAGCGTATTTATCTCCAACAATTCAACAAATATTTACTGGGTACTGGGCGCAGATTCCTGGTGCCCAGTCCAGAGAGGGGACATCGCTTGTTTAGAGTCATGTAGCCAAGTTAGAGTCAGAACACCTGTGTGTTTCCTTTCTTCTGAATGCTGCTGGATACTTTCCATTCCCTGGAGGTGAGGCACAGACTGGCTGGAACTAGAATCCCTCTCTGTGCTCTGCTGAAGTGTCATGCCCTAGAGAATAAAAAAATGCCAGCTCTGGCCATTCTCCGGTATGAATCTCTCAGTATTCACCCATTGCTTCTGGGAGGAAATTACTCACTGGACCATCACTACACGCATGCACTTGGTCTAGGCCTTTGTGACCTGTTTGGCCTATTCTTTCAATGGACTTCTCCTCTCCAGCCACACGCATCATGTACTTTGCCTGCACTGTTCCCAGTTCCCCACCATCACAGGGTCTACGCATTTATGCGCGCGCCAATCATCTATCTCACCCTACCAGTCACTGTGCACTTAGTGCTGTGCACTGACCCTCTTTCCTCTACAGATCAGTTTAAATGTCATGTCCTCAAGGTATCTGCCCTCAACCCCTGACTTCTCAGACCAAGGACAGTTCCTACTGAAACTCTCATAGCTTCCTGTACTATTTATTCATCATACTGATCGCACTTGTGATTATTTACCTAAAGAGAGCCTCTCCCACTTCCATTTCCTGAAAGCAGGAACTGAGCTAGCCTTTTTGTTCATTTCCATAGAGCTAGCTCCTAGAACAGTGCCTGGCAGCTAACAGGTGCTCAGTATTCATGCATTAATTAACTAGCCAATATGGCCTCCAGGCTCTGCGACAGAGAACAGTAGATGCTTTTATCATAATGGACAATGGAACTAGAAGATGGTCTTTCTGCCCTCCTCTATGGCGAGATTTTCAAAAGGCTTGCTTAATCCCACAACCTCCTTAAAGCCCCTGGATTTTGTGGTTGGTAGCCAATAAACTAGGTCCCTAATACCTCACACTTCATTCCCAGGCTTATTCTTGAACCTCTTCTCTTGACCCTCCTGATGTCTCAAACTAGCTTCTGACCTCTGAGACCATCCTTCTCTGGCTTAATTTCTCCAACAAATAGACTTCCCTTGAAACAGCTTGGCTTTTCCCCACCCTCAAAACTGTGCATAGACCATCATCCTTTTTAGCTGAAGATGCGCCTTGTCCAAATGCTGAGACCAATTTGGTACCCAAGAAATGCAGCTGTAAGGATATTCTAGCCTAGTTCCCATCCTCCGAGTTTTTCAAGCCCTATGCTCCCTCTACTGCAAGCTTTACACATGGTTTTTCTACTGCCTGGAGCGTTCTTCTTCTTACCCTGTTCACTTGGTTAACTCATGCCCATACTTAAGGCTTTAATAGAAATGCTGCTCTGACTCGTAAGGCCAGGTCAGGCCTCCCTGTTATATCCTCTTTTAACACCATAAAATTGTACTTGTAAAAAAAACACCCGGACCAGTTTAAAAGGGTACACCTGTGAGATTATTCTCATCAATGCTTATCCATTCTAGACTGTAAACTCCAAAAAGGTTGGACTCATGTCTCCTTTTTTGATTCCTTATTACAACCTCAAAGTCTGGCACAGAGTAATGGTTTAAAAGATTGGTTGAAGGAATGAAGAAATTATCAGAGTTGGGTACATTCTCAGGGCACCTGGGTGGCTCAGTCAGTTAAGCAGCTGCCTACGGCTCAGGTCATGATCCCGGGGGCCTGGGATCAAGCCCTGAGTCAGGGTCCCTGCTTGGTGGGGAGCTTGCTTCTCCCTCTTCCCCTCCCTGCTTGTGCTTTCTCCCTTTCTCTGTCAAATAAATAAATAAGAATCTTAAAAAAAAAAAAAAAAAAAAAGAACCGCGTACATCCTCTTTGAGCCCTTTCCTCCTTTTCTAAGGAAATGGGCTAGGAAGCATGGAGGGTCTCTTAGAACTTTCCTGAAACATGTTCTACAGGAGGGAGGGCAAATAAGGGGCATAGACCCCCTCACTTACTATCTGTGAGCTAGAACAAGCTACTTATTTGCTTTGTTCCTCATTCTCTACCTTTCTAAAATAATTATTAGAACATTAATGCCTCCAATGATACACTTGTTCGTTCACTCAATAAAGAGCATTTCTCAAAGTGAAGTCCTAGGAGCAAATGCCCGGGGCCCATCTGAGCTACTTAACGATGCAGATTCCTAGCTCCTCCGTGAAGATTATAGGTGATACTGACACACCTCTAAGTTGAGAACCAATGGGCATAGTGAGTTGTGATGTTTGAACACCGTATATAAAGCAGTCATGAATCTGCTTTGCAGCACAGAGCCTGCCACCTGCTCAGAGCCGCACACCAGTCCATCTTTCCAGCTACTTCTCCATCCACCTACCTAACCCCCTACCTTCCTCCACCTTTTCTAATGTAGTACTTCCATTTCTTCCTCTAATTCCATTCTATTCTTTTTTATTTGCCTTCCCCATTTTATCCTAAATATCTTGTTCTTCCCCCAAATTAGTAGGAGGTCCCATCCCTGTATCAAGTGATGAGAGAACTCTAGGAAATTCAGAAGACAAAGATGTGGTCTTCAAGAAGCTCCTAGCGGAGAGAAGAGACCTGGGTCTCTGCCTCTATATAAAGGTTTGTGAACACATCGTGGCCCCTGGACTTCAATTTGTGCAGGATGCTTCTCCTCTCCTTCCTTGTCCTGTCCCATGAAGCCCGGTTCCACGTTCACCCAAACGACTCTGCCTCTGCTTCTCAAACCTTCCCCATCCCACGCTCCTTTGTCATTTGGAGATAGGCACAGTCACTCATTCGTTGCATCCCACCTGTGTATTCAGAACTTTTTCCTCCTCAGGGTAATCACAGGACAAGATTAGTTATGCTAATCAGCCTCTATGGGCTGACACAATTAACCAGAGTATGAGATAGCCCCAGAAATCTGTACAGGAGCTACCTACCTGCTGGGTTTAATTTTACCATTCAGCACAGTAATTAAAGGGGGGGGTGTGTTCTTTTCAACTAAAAAGCACATAGTTCCATCCTCCAATGGAAGGTACAGGTGTTCCAGGGACTATCTGGCTATCTTATGCCCCCTTTTGGGACCTGTCACTGGACATCCCTTTCTTTGGGTTAGGTGCTAGTACTGTAGCCATTTTTTTTTTCCCCTTGTTGGAGGTACAAAATGAGCTACTCATGTTCTGATACATTTTAAAATCCTTTTCCTTCCCCTATCCCCTCTTCTATACCTTTAAATTTTTAAAGATATTTTTCTTTAAAAATTTAAAAAGTTGTAAAAGTTGCATATCAGACATCCCTAACATGTGTTCTAAGGAGTACTAATTTTGCAAGTCACCTTGGGGACAGAAGTTGACAACCCAAGTTTGAGAAGCTCTACTTTGTATACACTCCTCTCTTCAGGAGTCACAACAAACATTTTTGTATTAAAGTTCTGAAACTCCTATTTCAGAAAACATTTTTAACTAGTTAACCCAAAGTTTTCCAATTTATATGGCCACATGTTTTAGTTTGCCATCCCCCCCAAAAAAGGTGACCCTAAGACAAAGACTTGAGTATAGTTTGCTTATTGAGAGAGTTCAGAAACCAGAAGTGAGAGTAGGAAAAATGAGGCAGGAGAAGCAAGCAAGCCAGGGGCGCCTGCGTGGCTCAGTCAGTTAAGCGTCTGCCCTTGGCTCAGGTCATGATCCCAGGGTTCTGGAATCGGGCCCTGCAAGGGTCTCCCTGCTCCTTGGGATTCTGCTTCTCCCTCTCCCCCTGCTGTGCTCATTCTCTGCCAAATAAATAAATAAATCTTAAAAAAAAAAAAAAAGAAAAGAAAAGAAGCCAGTCAAGACTGTATTCATGAACTTGTTATTGCTACCAACAACTGGAGTTTAGGCTTGCTGGAGCACCCAATAAAGATTCATGTAAAATGCATTGCAGAATGGTCCTGCTGGAGTATAGAAAAGCTGAGACATGTATCCACTGACTCACTCACTTATTGTTTGAGAGTTCCCTAAGGGACTACCTTCATATACTTCTGGGTTGACCAGTTGATAAGCCTTCCCCAGCTTTGGGAAAAGGAAAATGGAGAGACACCATGTGGGACACTGCCAGTGGGTGATGGAACTGTTCACCATAGCAGTGCTGAAATCAAGAGGGCTAATGGGGTGTGGCATGGTCATCACAGCACCTGCTATACCATATCATCTTAAAAAGAATTAGAATTCTATGTTATTAATATCCCAAACACTTACATTCTATGTACATAATCTAGTAAACACATCTCAGAAATTATTAGTGCTTGTCTATACCACCCCCCACCCCTCCACCCAGAAATATAAAAGACTATGTTTCCAGCCCCTTTGCAGTGATTAATACTGGTTAATATACTAAGAATACAGTTGTGTGTACCACTTCCAAGCTGAGGCAGTGATAGCCTCTTGTGAACTCCATTTCTCTCTATACCTCCTGGATTCCTGCATGGCCTTGTAATGCCTTGGAACGGCCCCAGTGAGCCGAATGAACTCACTGGATTTTGGGTGATGAAGTCAGCTTTCATCTGCTGATCCCTTGGAATGTAGAGCTTTGTTTTCAAAGCAAAGCCTAGCCTACCCTGAAAAACCCAACAGCTTTAGAGAATCCAGTCACAGAGAAGCAACAGGGTCACTGTAATTTCTAGGATATTCCTTACACAGGGTACAGAATATAGGTCAGCTAGTGTTATAGCAAAGAACAAGGAGAGGATAAAGAAAGGCTGAATTGTTGTCCGTGTTTCTTTCGTGTAATTAAGAGGAAATCCCAAAGACATGAAGAAAAGCTTGATGAGTGACCAGAGCACTGCATAAAAGTGTATTCTTTCTGCAGAATAGAGTTGGCCAAGAGGGGCATTTTCAACTTGACTGGAGTAGAGAGGGACCAGACTCTTCCACAGCAAAAGAAATCTTCTATGTCATGTCCCTGAGTCTTTACATGGGCTCACTGCTCAATGAAACATATTCTTGCTGGTCCAAAGAACTGAACAATTCAGGCAATGTATTCTACTCTTGCTTATTCCAATTCACTTAACTATATTTACTTAAAACTAGCTCTGAAACCTTGGCACTATAACCCTCGTTCAAGTATTTTTCTGCCCCCTCCCCTTTGGGGAATCCAATTATACATATATTGCATGGCTTGAATTCATCCCAGAGCTCACTGATTCTCTGTTAATATTTTTAAATTCTCTTTTCTCTTTTTATTTCATTTTGGATAGTTTCTATTGTTGTCTTCAAGTCCACTAATCTTTTCTTCTGTCATATCTAATTTCCTGTTAACCCCATCTAGTGTTTTTTTTTATCTCACACATTGTAATTTTCATCTCAAGAATGTCAGTTTGAGTCTTTTTATATATTCCATATACCTAATTAAATTTAGAATATTTTGAATACAGTTATTATAACTTTTTAAACATTCTTATACATTAATTCTAGTATCCATATCAGTTCTGAATCAGCTTTGTTTAATTAATTATTCTCATGACAGGTCATATTTTCTTGCTTGTTAATTTTTTTTAAAAAGATTTATTTATTTGGGAGGGAGAGAGTGAGCAAGTGCAGGGAGGGGCAGAGGGAGAATACAGAATCCTAAAGCAGACACCTCACTGAGCATGAAGCCCAACATGGGCTCCATCTCAGAACCCTGAGATCAAGACCTGAGCTGAAATCAAGGGTCAGCCACCTAACCAACTGAGCCACCCGTACACCCTCCTGTCTGTTCATTTTTTTTTTGACTGGATACCAGGCATTGTGAGTTATGCCTTCTTGGGTGTTGAATATGTTTGTATTCCTATAAGTGCTCTTGAACCTTGTTACGGGACACAGTTAAATTCCTTGGAAAAGTTTCATCTTTCAGATCTTGCTTTTTATCTGTTAGTCAGGACCAAAGCCCAGCTTTGGGCTAACTGCTCACCATCATGAGGCAAGACCCTTCTGTGTGCTCATCTCAGTGCCTCCTAAATCAGAAGTTTTCCAGTGTGGCTGCTAGGAAGAGGCTCTACTCTCAGTCCTGTGACAGCAGTAACCATGGCTACCATAATCTTTTTGGGTGGTTCCTTCTCTCACATCGGATAGTTTCTTCACACACATGTGTTAATCAGTGTTCAGCCGAACATTCAAGGGGTACTCTATTCAGATCTTGCTATGAAAGAAAAAAGCCTTACCTGCTTAAATGACTGTTTTTCTTGGTTTCTGTTAGTTGCACCTAAGCATAACCCTGACTGATGACCCCATTCCTTCCCTCCATAGGTAATAGTTTCGGTCTGTACAGTTATCCAAACACATAAAATAGAAGCAAGTGAATACTGCTTAGAGAACTTCCCCCACCCCAATCTGTAATAGGTTTGAGAGAACTGACGTGGAAGTAGAAATAGAAAGGTGGGAATTTTTAATTTAAAACAAAGTAATAAATAATTACATAACAACATTTATTTCATACGATTTATGAGTCAGGCACTGGGCTAAGTGCTTTACATAAATTATCTCATTTAATCTTTGAAACTACACTAAGATGTAGAGATTAACAGATATATTTAACAAATATTGATGGGTTCTTAGGTTTGTGGATTATTAGAACTGTTCTAGATATGGTGGACACTGCCATGAATTCTACAAGGTATGGCCCTTCCATGAAATTACATTCTGGCAAAGGAGATAGACAATATTAAATAAGTAAATAAAATTAAAATACAAGACTATGAACAACTCTCCAAAGATCAGGAAAACATATGATGTGATAAAGACAGAACTTGTAGGTTACTCTAGAGCAGGTCATTGTGGAAGGAGTGGTGTATCTAAGGTCATTTTTAAGTGAAATCTGAAATACAAGTGTGAAACAGTCTTGTGCAAATCAGTGCATTCCAGACAGAGGTTACAACTAATACAAATGTCTTTTTTTTTTAATATTTTATTTATTCGACAGAGAGAGAGATCACAAGTAGGCAGAGAGGCAGGCAGAGAGAGAGGGGAGGAAGCAGGCTCCCCACCAAGGAGAGAGCCCGATGCGGGGCTTGATCCCAGGACCCTGGGATCATGACCTGAGCCGAAGGCAGAGGCTTAACCCACTGAGCCACCCAGGCGCCCCTAACTGTAGGGTTTTAAGCAAGGGAGTGTTGTGGCTTGATTTCTATTTCACAAACTTCATCTGGATACTCCTTAGTGAATACGTTATGGGGGGTGAAGACGAATAAGGAAGTGAATTAGGAAGCTCTGCAGCCATCTAGAGGATGGAAAGACTCAGCTTGGATATGGTGATAGTAGAGATGAAGGATGGAGACGACACGGAACTGTGTCTCCGAGTTCTCAGAGTTCGCACACGGATTGGCCGGGAGCTATGAGAGAGAAGAACCAAGAAGAGCTCTTGGGATTCTGGCTAAGGCATTAGAGAGAGAGAGCGAGAGATTATAGATGACAGTAATTATATGACTCGCCAAAGGTCATACGGCTAGCCCATAACATTTATTTACAGTGTATTGATTTATTCGTTCAACAAATATGTGTGAGCTACAGCAGAACTGTGAGTGGTCCAACAGTCATGGTCCCGCATGGAATTCACGGTTGCAGGGGAGGAACGAGTGTATAAATAATTACGCACACTTAGTCCAGACAGACAGAGAATATTTAAGTTCATTATTAACGTGCTTAAAAGAATCTGAAGTTCAAACTCAATCTCTAAAACCCAAAGCTCATGCTATCCGTCATGCCATGGCGGGCTGAATTTCTCAGGGTTTGAAGGAGAAACCCAGTAGTCAGGATTGTTTAAATACCCTGCTGTCCCACTTAGCCCTGTTTCTTCTTCCCTCTGTCCCAAACACCTCTGCATTTTTTCTTTTAATTTTTCTCCCTCTATGTTGTACTGCTGAGTACTGCAGGAGTCTTGGCCAAAACTCCCTGAAGGGCTACCATGTGTCAGGCACGGGCCGGTCATCAGAGAAACAAAAAATGAAGAATAGATCTTCCTTTCCTCGAGAAGCCTACAATCTAGCTGGAAGTAGAATCAGACCCGATTAGTTCAATCCAGTCTAATTACTGTCAGGATAGAGATAAGCACAGGACACCACTGGATCACAGGAGAGGGTCCTTTATGCAAACTGGAAGAAAGTACTTAGAAAAGCTCTTTTAGGGGAAGTGATAAAAAGAAGAAGAGTTTTGCCTTGCAAAAACAAAAACAAAAACAAAAACAAAAAAACAGAGAAAAGGAATTTTAAGGCAGACAGGAGTCCAAGTAAAGTAAAATCATTGCAATAACACACAAGTTCCAGGGACTATGACTGTGCTCAGACCACAGGTGCAAACGGGGTGTGGCGGGGGAAGGAATCTGGGTGCGGGTGGGGGAGGGGGTCGGTGGCAGAAGATGAGGGAGAGAAGTCTCAACCCGGCCCTGCAGGAAATTCATTACAAAGCCTCTTTTCTCCACACACCCTCCTCTCTTTCTCCCTTTTTTTTTTTCCTTTTTCAGAAAAAAAAAGGGGGGGCCTTCCTAATGCAAATTGGAATCTGCCTTTAAAAGACTAGATTTCCTTGTTTTTTTTCCCCCCATTTTACTTTCTAGGGGCCTGCCACATTCTGATCAAGGATCCTCTTTTGTTTGGGGGACAGAGTCAGCGTTTTCATCTGAAATTCTTTCTGATGGGCCATCTTTCTTTCTTCCACCCGGTCCGTTTTTTTAACGAAAAAGGGAAACTGCCGGGGGAACATGTCAGGTTCTTGACAGAATCTACCGTCTGTGTATATTTTAAAACACATAAAAGGGCTCTTGAGTTGAGTAGGGGCATTCCCCTGTTTCCCAGGTTTTCTGTTCCAGGGGCTGTCACCAAAGTTCACCTCCCAGTACCAAGAGTCTGGAGGCTTCTTCTGGGAGTGAGACTAATGTTTAGGGAACTCCCCTGGGACAGGCCCTTGAATGCTTTTGTCTCATGGAGACAAACACATTTCATTCTTCTCCTGAGTGCTCAAATGAGCCTTTTAGCTCTCAAAGACATAGATGCGCACATAGACACACACATACGATGTACATGTGTGTCTATACATGTGCACAGACACCCATGCACACACACATATATTCTCAAGTTCTTTTATTTATTTTCTTTTGTGGAAACATAAACTCTTGCAGGAATCTGGGAATAGAGCCCCATTTAGGATTTAGGGTTTAGGGTTTAGGATTTAGGATTCCCGTCCACCAGGGTTTGAACGAACTTGTACAAGAATTCTGTCTGTTCCTGGCCGACCTGCAGAGCATTTCAGGGAGGGACCCTTAGAGCTATTTCATGTACACATGTTGATTTTTACTGTCTTTTGTCCCAATTTTGGAAAATTGCTCAGAGAATTTAAAAATACATTCCTTTTTTGGTTCACCTTGGAACCCAAGATGACCTATAAGAATTCATAAAATGTAACTAGTAGAAAGCTTTTTGAAAAGCCAGGGAGACAGATAGATACATAGACAGAAAGGTAGAAAAGAGGAAGGTAAACTAAAAGAAAAAGATAACATGGAAATATGCAACCCATAACATTACGCAGGAAAATTTGTTTTTTTTTTTTTTATTTTTTTTTTAATTAATTATTTATTTTTTATAAACATATATTTTTATCCCCAGGGGTACAGGTCTGTGAATCACCAGGTTTACACACGGAAAATTTGGTTTTTAATTTGCTTTGGAGCTGTCTGGAGACTGGAGAATCAGTTCAAATCAGTGCTGTCTTCCCCAAACAAGAGATCGCACCTTAGACTTTGGTCAGAGGGAGTCATGCTACAGCCCTAGACTCGGGGCCAGACTTGGACTGTATAGTTCATGGATGCACCTGGATCTCGGTGCCTCTGTTCCTGTGTCTATTAAATGCAGGTTCTAAGCTAGATCATTCCTCAAAAGTCCATGGTGGAGGGCTTTATAAATAACTTACTGCTGGTTTAGGGATTCTGACAGACAGATTCCAAAAGTCATCACCCATTTTCTGAAAAGCAACTTTCCAGATACTTAGCCTCCATCTCCCGGCTTGAGCCCTCCCCAGACCTGCGCATCAGAACCATCTGGGAATTTGGGGAGGGGAGGATGTTATAAAAAGGCAGTCTCACTGGGGTAGACTCTGACCTCCTGAAATGCCCTAGCGGGGGCTCGGGGACAAACACTTACGCTGCTTAGGTGATTCTGATATTCTGATGTCCCCTGAGGGCTGCTGAAGTTTTTGCGTTTCCTACTGCTGCTGTAACAAATTACCATAAACTCACTGGCTTAAGACAACACAAATGTATTATTTTACAGCTCTGAAGATACACAAGTCCTAAATTAGTTTCACTGGGCTAACATCAAGGTGTCCACTGTTCTTCCTTCTGGAGGAATTCAGTTCTTTGCTTTTTCCAGCTTCTAGCAGCTGCTCAAACTCCTTGGTTCTGTGGCTTGAATCTCTCTTACTCTCTCCTTTGCCCTATTTCTTTCTTGGACTTGGACTCTGACCCTCCTGCCTCCCTCCTTTAAGGACCCTCGTGATGCCAGGGAGCCCACTCAGATAATCCAGGCGAATTTTTTCCATCTCAAGATCCTTAATCGAATCACGTCGGCAGTGTCCCTTTTGCCATGGAAGGAAACGCATTCACACATTCTGAGTATTAAGATGTGGGCATCACTGGGAGCCACCGTTCATCTAATCACATGCTCCCTCGGTTTCACTGGGGCGAAACTTGCGAAATAGAAGGGTTCCGAATTTGTGGCTACAGTGTTTCTCTTGTAAAAGCCAGTGAACTGACTCTGGAACATGCCACTGAACACTTGCTAGTAATAATCTCTACCCCACCAGGCATCTGGTGATCATTTCCATTGTTATGTCTCTTAGAACCCTCCGTTTCACGAAAGCAAATATATTCTTCTCAGATGACAAGAGTCCTGTCTATTAGAACAAGATGGTTTAGGGGCCGGACTAACCTGATTAGCCTTTTACTTTGGTCACTTACTTGACTTCTCTACTCAGTTTCTTCATCAGCAAAATGGGCTCTCAAAGCTATTAACCAGCAGTTAGGACTACAGCCCTATGCCTAGCCGTTCTGACTCCTGGACCTATACTTTGTTTGTGGGGTGTATATGGGAGGAGAATGATGGCAAGAGAGGCATTTTTCTTGGACTACAGAACACCTTAACTTTTGCTTTGGGTCTCCGTTCTACCAAGGAGAAAAAAAATTAGATCTTGGATTATTCAGGATTCTTCTCCACTCCTTTCTAAAGGGGTCGTGGCCAAGCTCTGGGTCTTCCAGAGTAACACCACGAGGAGGGAGGAAATGGTTGGTTTTCTTCTTCTGTCACTGTCTGCATGGACAAGCATCCCCTGAGAACTGCTGTCTCCCTTGGGCTCAAAGCCCAGGAGTCTTCAAGCCTCCATCACTCTCAGCCTCCTTGGAGCCTGAGAAGCACCAGCTGCTCTTTCTCAGGGCATGGGGCACAGGGAGATGCCTAAGTTGTTCCCAGCTCTGTCAGCACCTCCCTGCTCTGTGCAGTACGCTTACCACCCAGGATCTTGTGACTTGGTACATCTATTTCAGGACAACTGGCCACTTTCATTCATCCTCAACTACTCCCAGATGACAGGGGAGGGGACATGCTTTCACCTGTGCTGTTTCTACCACACTACCCGGGCATCTTCCAGAGTTAAACAAATTAGACGCCCATCCCAGGTGCTTTATAGACAGGCAGCGGTAAGAGGCTAAGAACACAGCAAGACAACCAACGGGACTGGGGCTCCCATTGCTGCTGGGATTCCTCCGCTAGAGAAGGAGCTATACGTGCGTCCGTCCCTTGCACACTGTTCCCTGGCAGCGAAAATTCAGAAGGCGGTGGAAGGGCTGTAGACAGGATAAAACACTTCTGTTTAATTGCCTGGGGAGGGTCAGAAAAGACTCTGTTCGGCTTTGTCAAGCTAATTAGTTGGAAAAGAATGTGCTCAGCACATAAACAGGAGGCTTTTTTCTATAAGCAATTAGAAACGACCCTAACCTTATTCATTTGAACACACGCCCCGCCACAAAGCTGGAAAGACACCAAAGAGTTGGAAAGACACCAACGTTGAGGCTGACGACTGTTTTTGTTAATCCTCAAACCCTTCCTTTCTGGAAAGCTTCTCCTCTTTGCTAATCCCCAAGTATTCATTTTCAATGCTTTAGCCATGAAAATGGCAGGATGGAGACTCGAATGCACTACAGAGGTGCATTCTCTATGCTTTGACTACAGCCACCTGTTCTACCCCCTCTCCCATCACACACACTGCTCTCCCATTGATAGTTTATGCAACCCTACCCTCTGCCAGCCTGTCAACACTGTGAGACCAGGGGCCTACCCACCGTGGACTCAGTGCCCTCTCCAGTGCCTGGTACACAGAAGGTGTTAAGCAATGCATGGTTGAATAAACCAATGAATGAATGAATGAATGAATGAATGAATGAATGAATGAATGCCTTCCCTTAACGGAAAGGTAGAAAATACCAGAGGTCACTGCTGGGATGATGAGGATCTGTAATCCTGCAAAGCAAATTAACACTGAGAAAGGAAACTATTCCCACCCCCACGCAAGGTTTCTATAAAATTGGATGTCAAAACTGAAGTAGGAAAGAATCACAAGATGGTAGACCTCTAATTCTGCACACTTTGTTAAATAATCAGGGCCATTATTTATCAAACACACACCACACGGAGCACCGTGATGAAGCAGTCTGTGCATCTCTGCCTCCTCTTCACCTGTCCTGCAGTGGGACCTCTTCCGTCGGCCCCTCCAGGTTTAACCCCCCCTCCCCGCCCCCTGTCCATCTCCGTCCTGCTAACGTATATAGACCACATGGATCCTCCCAACCTCCGGCTTCTAGATGGATTCGACCAAAGGGAGGCACCAGCAGAAGTGAGTTGGAGGGAAAGGAGTAGAGAATGATCACAGTGTTTGTTTGCCTGGCTCCCTCCCTGTCCGGTCACTATGACTGAGCCGACTGCATCACCCCGCTGAGACTCCTGCCTTGAGCCCTGTCCATACCAGCGCCTTCTCTGGACACCAGTTACCACCTCCTCCTCTTAGCTTTTAGGCTTTGGGATGCTACCAGTTGCCTTCTGCTACTGCTACTACCCCAGGAGCATTCACTAGGCTTTGTAGCTTTCCTTAAACCTTGTCCACACTGTCCCCACAATGACCATCCCATGGTGCACGATATTGATAGCTCCAATTTAAAGAGCAGACATGAAGTCTCAAAGAGACTCAGCCCAAGGTCAGAGTCAGCAGGAGCAGATCCTCCATCCTAGGTCTGTCTGACTAGAGTGCGGACGTGTCCTCTACCCACGTCTAAGAGAAGACAGTGGCTTGTGCCTCAAGCTTGAGATGTAACTCACAGAAGAAAAAAGAAGAAGAAAAAAAAAACAAAACTGACTAGAAGAACGTTTAGTGGCGGCCAAGCGCAGAATTCTCACTTCAGAACTCCACCTCCACAGATGGGCACTTGGGAGTTTGGCTCCGTGGGCTGGTGGCGGTTCACCGAGAGTTCAAACCCCGTCACAGACACGTGTGGGTGAATAAGTGGCAGGGTCTTTGGTTCTTCCAAGTGCCTGATACAGGCGTACAGATGCGTGGGGGTGTGAACAAGAGAGCCTCGAGTGTGTTTCCCTCTTGGATACAGCCTATAAATATGTATGCCGGGTCCCATGAATCATTTAGGGCTGGCCTGGTTGCAGTTTTTTATGTTTTAAGGGATGGTTTGACTGACTCAGAGAGGTTGGCAAGCACCCCCGAGGCCAGAGAGGAACCAAAGGCTTTACTAAAGTTGGGGGAAAAAAAGCCCCAAAACCATAAAACATGGTATTTGCTGCCTCACTTGATTTCAGAGTGATAAAGGTTTGGGAAGTGGCACAACTTTCAGAATTTGTTTTTACCACTTACTAGAATTGTGACTTCGAGCAAGTCACCTCATTTCTCTGAGCCTCGGTTTCCAGCAAAACGGGGGTCGGAGATGGATGAAATGAACGCGTATAAAGCACCAGAACCAAATTCAGATCATACGTGTGTCAATGTCAATCACCCTTCTTCTCCGTCTCTGTTTGCTCCAGTCTGCAGCCCAGTCTGAGTGCCCCGTACAGAGTCAGGCCTCGGCGATTAGCAACTGCTCATGGGTAAGAGATGCCTCTTTGGTTAGGAGGTAAGCTCCTGCACGGCAGGTGTATCTGTCAAGTTGTGTCGCAGTAACAACACTTAACTCCTTTTCCTTATACCCCCAAGGGCATCTTCACCCCCAAGCTGAGGATCAGCCTGGACAGCCTTTGCCATCACTCTTCACTCCATCCGCAGGGTTATCCCAGGAGCTGCCGTGTTAGAAAAACGTCAGCCCACTCCGGGACAGAGCTGACTCCACATGGACTACGGATGAGCATCTAATCCACTCAGGTTCCCTCCGCAAGAACCGAGGAAGAGACCCCATCTGTCTTCAGAACTGCAAAAATGTACAGTCGGAGAGGTCATGGTAAGAACTGGAGACGGCCAGTTCTGGGAAAGAGAAAGACATGGAGAGAGGAGGTAGCTAAGAGAGGAGGTCCTTTTGAGGATATTCCATCCCTGCTTCCGACTGGACCTGAGATCCAGTCCCATTGTTCTCTTGGCTGCCATGGGCCACACGGATATTTCACTTTTCTGAGACTCACTGGAGTTCTAGCACTTGCTACCAGGAGTCAATGATCAGTTAACTCGGTTTTAACACCAATTAACTTGGTTTAAAGAATTTTTTTATCTCGAAATAATTTAAGATTTACTGCCAACTCATTTCTACTTCACATCATTTCTGCTTTGACTCTGTCCATTTATAAAATGAGAAGAATGATTTTCCGGGAGCGTCCTTTTTTTTTTAAAGCAGGATTTGGCAATAATTTCAGACTGTCAGAGAAGTTAACATAGGGTTAACTGCTGTTTCAAACAGGTTTTTAAGATAGTCTCTGGTTTTCATAAGAGACTCTTAATCTCATGAAACAAACTGAAGGTTGCGGGGGTGGGGGGTTAGGGGGATAGGGAGAGGGTGGAGGGATTATGGACATTGGGGAGGGTATGTGCTATGGTGAGTGCTGTGAAGTGTGTAAACCTGGCGATTCACAGACCTGTACCCCTGGGGCTAATAATACATTGTATGTTAATTAAAAAAATTATTTAAAAAAATTTTTAACACCCTCCCCCCCAAAAAATATAGTCTCTGTTTTTCACCTTCTAGGGGAGGGAGATGTTTTTATTTTTTTTCTTTAATTATTAAGCCCTTTTCAAGTTTTAGCAGTTGATAGACTAAACCCAAAGGCTATATTGCTACAAGATCTATATTCAAATTCAGGTTCCAGTAATTTGCATTAATTGCTTATAGGCTAGATACCTTCGCCTAAGTAAGTGCCCTTGACAGCCTTGCTACGTACCAGGTACCAAGTACTTAAAGGAATCAGTTCATTTATTTTTCAGAGACCTTCTCAAACAAAGCTCTTTATTATCCCTAATATGAGGAAAGTGAAGCTGACGAGGGTTAAGCAACCTGCTGGGACCAAATAGTTGATTTTTGCCAGGGCTGGGATTTTACACCAGAGCCAGTGGCATATGGAATCAAGCATCTGCCTATTTTAGATTCCAGACCCCACTCTCGGCCCTACCCACCTCACCAATCCTCCACCAAGAAGGAAGAACAAAGAAAAACCTCTCCTCCTCGGAGCAAGGGCCTCAGCATCCTGCGTCGCCATGACAACAGGCCCTAGTCAATTTCCTTACAAGGAAGGGAAAAGCAAAAGTCAAACAGAGCTTCCGTGGGAACATTCTGTGGGCAAACACGGGGCCAGTGTTCTCGGGCCTCTGTGTCCTCACTTAAATAGGGTGAATCACTCCTGGAATTAGAGCTGGGAGGTGGGCCAGGTTCCTAAGCAGGGATGGTTAATGGTGCTCTTGGAGAGCCTTAGGGTCACTTTGAAAATTAATCCTTTTTCCTTCAGAATCTGAGCTCATAAATGAGCAGATCAGATATCAAAGGGCAGAAACAAATGAGAGTTCCTGGCAGGGGATTTTAGAGCACCACAACTTTCTTCTTAGGCTGACATCATCTGGTCTCACCTCTTCTACCTATCCTCTGCCAAGATCTAATCCGCTTGAAGACTGCCAAATCCCCAAAGAATGCAGACCCCAAAAAGTCAGGGGCCATGTTAAGCGATTCATCACGGCCTAACACAGTGCCTGACCTACAGTGGGCACTTAACTAATTACTGGTCAATGAATTGATTAATTGCAGATAACACAAGCACCGATTTGGTTGGGGGAGAATGCCTTTGTTCCAATATTAGAAAATTCAAAGCAGAATGTTTTGACCTCTCCAGGAGGTGACATTTAAGTTGAGATTTGAATGACAAGAAGTAGCAGGTTCTATGACTATGCATAAAGAAATTTTAAGGCAAAAGAAATAGGAGGTGGGAAGGAGCATATCTGAGAAGCAGCCAAAGGCATGTGTGGCTAGAGAGAAATGAGGGTGGATGGAATGAAAACACATGAAGTTGAAGAGACAGCAAGGGCTAGCTCCCGTAGCAAGGGTCTAGAAGTGAAATTTTATTCTCAATTTTATGGGAAGCCACTGAGGGATTTGAAACAAAAAAAAAAGAGGGGAAAAAAAAAAAAAACCAAAAAAAAACACGTGTCATTCACTCAATGTCCCAAAGCTTGGATATAACAGGTGCTCAGAAATTGGATGAATGAGCTGAGATAATGCATATAAAGTGCTTTTTAGACAATGAAGTGTTTCAGAATTGACAGTCACCATCATTTGGAGGAGAATAAGACACTGCCCCCAATACCATTCTCTTAGATCAACAAAGCTATTACAGACTTCTGGGTAATGAGGGTGGAAATCTAGAGGCACCTGCTTTTCACAGCACTTCCTTTCTGTTAAAATGATTCCAAATCACACCAAAATATATGGTTGCAATTGCACTGGCCAGACTCCAGAAGAATTTCCATGAAGAATTCACTCTTGGCCATCTGAAGCCAAACAACCAGATCAGGAAGAAAGAAAGAAAAAAAAAAAGGTAATAGATTTTCCTGGACCCTGATATTTGAGACACACCGGGGCTCTGATATGGAGGAGGTACATTCTAAGGAGGTCATGACTACATTATTGACTTTTATCCAGCCACACTGTGTTTCCTCTTATATCCACTTAGAGGTCATGATGGCCAGAATTGTACACAGTGCAGGGAGCAAAGAGGAAAAAAGAACAGTGGTTACTTATTGTCACCTAGGATGCAACATGTGAGCTCTGGAGTGGGAGGAGTCAGGGAGACAGAGGGCGGATAGGGACTGTGAACCAGGGGTATTGCTCGATGCTCTGCTTCTGACTAGGGAAGAGCTACACACCATATTCAATAATTCATGCATAAATTTTCACTGCAACGTCAGTGGGGCAGAGACTTTTCTTCTGCCCACACTCAACAGACAGCCACCAGGCTTCAGAAATATGGCTGGTAGTAGGGTACATTAATCAGCCATCCAGCAAAAGGTCTGGGTGGGGGAAGGTCCAACAGGACCCAGGCGGACCATCAGAGATGCAGAGGAAAATCCACCCCACCTATCAGCACGTACCAAGCCTACATAAGCCTCTCTTTATTTTTGAGAAAATGAAGGAAGAAGAAAAATCCAACAATCTGGCACCTATGAAATGACTTCCTATCATAAAACACATGGAGCATTGCACTCAAAATGCATAGAAAGTGCACACATTTTAGAAAGATTTACTGAAAAAGAAAAGAAAATTTTAAAAAGCATCTGGTATGCTTTCCGTAAAATTCAAGGAAACATGAGCTTATTGGGAAGTGGCTACATAAAGTGAGGTACATCCATATGGTAGAATATTATTCAGCCATTAAAAACCATGTTCTCAAAGACTAAATAATGACATGGAGAAATGCTTATAATCGAACGCTATATTTTAAAACTGGGACTCAACAACGATGAGCGCCAAAGAAGCCCAATCTGTGCATGAATGTTCATAGCAGCTTTATTCATAAGAGGAGAACACTGGAAACAACCCAAATGTCCTTCAGTGGGTTAGTGGTTATACCAAACTCTGCTCTACCCATGCACTAATACATGCAACATCCTGCATGGATCTCAAGGGCATGAGGCATAGCATAAGAAGTTAATCCCAAAAGGTTATATACCGCATGATTCCATTTAGTATGTAACATTCTTGAAATGACAAAACTATAGAGATGGAAACAGATTAGTGTTTGCCAAGGAACAAACATGGGGTGTGGGTGTGAACAGAAGGGGTTCATATAAGAGAGTTCCTTTGTAGTTCCATGAATCTATACATTAGATAACAACACATAAAACTATGCACACACACAAATAAATGCATATAAAAATGCTTTTAAAGTTGGGGCGCCTGTGTGGCTCAGTGGGTTAAGCCTCAGCCTTTGGTTCAGGTCATGATCCCGGGGTCTTGGCATCGAGTCCCGTATTGGGCTCTCTGCTCAGTAGAGAGCCTGCTTCTCCCTCTCTCTCTGCTTGCTTCTCTGCCTACTTGTGATTTTTCTCTCTGTGTGTCAAATAAATAAAATCTTTTTTAAAAAAAAATGCTGAAAGCTAAGTAAGATCTCTGTCTGGAAGAGTATTTTACCAATTTACCAAGAGTGTTTTACTGGGGTTGATACTACGCTCAAGGTGTACAAGATGGCACCACTATGGGGAAGAAGGGTGAAGGGTTCATGGGACTCTATGTGAATCTGTAATTAATTTCAAAATAAAAATGAAGAGAAAATGTATACTGAAGAAATACAAATTTTGAGGAAAGGAACATATTCCATCGTATTAGCAATGATTTTTTTTTTTTCTGGCCATTAGCATAATGGTCCTTTCTGTGTTCTTCTGTGTACGTTTCTGTATTTTAAATTTTCTGCAGTAACTATAGGTTACTTTCAGAATCTGAAAATGGACTTATTAATTCAAAGTTTAGTGACTGGAATAAAATATTCGATCAATGAAGAATATCATGTATCCTGTGATGTATGATAGTGTTATGAAAGGGAATTGAGTGAAAGGAGAAGAAAATGTCTTGGTAAGTTACAAAACCCTTGCAATGACATATGAAATGTAGCGACAAAATTAAATCACGCACTGATAGCTGTGCAGAAGACTCTAGAAACTAACCAATGATGTGTAAGCACAAACAAAACTCATTCGGAATGCAGTGTAATAGAACAAAGAGATGAAACAGTGAGAGATAAAAGATAATGGATGTTGGGGACCCAGCATGGAGATTCAGTGTAGCGCTAACTGATGTTTCAAAAAAAGCCATCATGGGGACGCCTGGGTGGCTCAGTAGGTTAAGCCTCTTCCTTTAGCTCAGGTCATGATCTCAGGGTCCAGGGATCGAGCCCCGCATCGGGCTCTCTGCTCAGTGGGGAGCCTGCTTCCCTTCCTCTCTCTTTGCCTGCCTCTCTGCCTACTTGTGATCTCTCTCTCTAGCAAATAAATAAAATCTTAAAAAAAATTAAAGCAATCATTAAAGAAGAGGACAAAAGCAATTATCGGAGAGATAAAATAACAAAACACCTTCCAGATTTATGGATGACCTGACTCTGTAATTCTACTAGACACACAATGACACCATCGAGGAAACAATATGATGGAGTTTTAGAATCACAAGAATAATTTTAAAAATATTATAGACAGTCAGGCAGAAAACAAAACAAAGCCACATAAACACAGTTTACCTAGAAAGATTAAAACATCAAACCGGTCTCAAACTTCTCTTCCATATCATCAAGATTTAAGAAACAGAGATTATGATCCAAGAATCTCCTTCCAGTCTCCAAGTCACTATTAGTGTCTGAGGCAATGATTATCCGAATAAGCAACAGCTGGCATTTGATAAAGTCAGTACTCATTCAATTACTAACAAAAGCTTAATGAAACAAGAATAAGATAAAAGTGCCTCAACACAATTTTTAATTGTTTGAAGTCAATGATCAGCATCCTAAAAGGAGATATTTCTTAGTTATCTTAGATATTTCTTCAGCATTAGTAAGGTAGACAAGGAAGCCAACTCTTATTAACGTGCTGGATATTCTAGTCAAACCAACAGGTCATGAGAAATGGAAGAGTAGCCCTAAGAGTTGCTGAACTCTAGGAAACAAATTGAGGGTTGCTGGAGGGGAGGTTGGGGAGTGAGAAAGAGATAACCTGGTGACGGGGAAAAAGGAGGGCACTTGATGTAGTGAGTACTGGTTGTTATATGCAACTCACTATATTATGTCTCTGAAACTAATAAAAAAGAAAAGAAAAAAGGAATAAAAGAGTAAGAAAATTCATTACTTCTTCTGTAAGATGTAAGTGCCTACTCAGAAAAAAAAAGAAAATAATAAGCATGTTCTGAAGGTCATGAATTGTAAAATCAGAATGTCTACGTTTTTCCTATATGCGTCAAACAAAAGAATTAGAAAATAAAAAGAAAAGAAGATTTACAGTAACTATAATTAAGAGAGAGAAAACACCAGAACTAATGGGCAACACACACACACACACACACACACACACACACAAAACTGTGGCTAGAGGATATTCGAAGATCTGAAAAGCTCAAAATGCCATTTTCCTGAATAAGAAAACTTAATATTTTTACTATTAATAATTATTAAAGTATCACTTCTTTTAAGATCCATCTATACATTTAATTCAATCCAAATCACAATTCTGAAAGGGACTGTTTTAGAACTTAATAAAATTATTCTAAAGCTTATTTGAAAATATAAAAAGATGAGACTGACCAAAATATCTGGGGAAGGCAATGAGAGTGATGTAAATTCAGAGCATCTTGTTCTGCTGGATATGAAAATTCTAGTAATATACTACATGAAATAGCAATATAAAATAAACAGTGCTGAGAAATTAATGACCTATTTGTTAGCGAGGAAAAGAAGCCTTCACCTGACAAAAGACACCAAAATAAATTCTAACCAAATTAAAATGTTAAATCCAAATAGATTTAAAAAATCCTTAAAAGGTGTAGCTCTTTATTTCATAGGTGAAAAGTAATAAATTTGTAAGCAATAAATCACAAAACACACAACAAATTCAGTAACTTACTTAAACTATAACTTAAATGATAAAATGAAACAAATTAAAAGTAGATCAGATAAGTTTGGTATGCTTAGCTTATGAATCCTTAAAAATATGAAAATTCCGTAGAAAAACGGCCAAAGGATAGGTCTGAACAATTCAGAGCAAAAGAAGTTCAAATGACAAACGAAAGGTATGAACAATTCAGAGCAAAAGAAATCCAAATGACAAACTGATGAAAAATGGTCAGTTTGGTTACTATTTAAATAAACAAAAAAGAAAAAAAAATAAGTTGCTTTTTTCCAATCAAAAAAGAGAAGAAAGGTTTTATAGTCACACTGCTCCATAGTGATGCAGATTCAGTGACCTTCTCAACTGTTTACACAGGTGGTGGCAAGGTAAAGTGGGATGAAATTTGCAGTAAAAGAGCTGGAAATCAGTTTTTAAAGTCTTAAAAATATTAAATCTCCCTGGCCCTGTAACTCTTCCAGAAAACTACCTTCAGAAAATACTCACGGATTTGTGTTCTGGGATGTGCAACATAGCCATGTGGAAGATACCTAGTAGAGTTTTACTGCATGGTCACTCCAGGGGCAGGGGAGATACCGGTCTGAAGAAGACACTGGGTCTGAGCATTCCTGCCTTCTCTTCTCTACTCTGTTCAGATGGGACTTGCTTCCCTGCCAAGAACCTGCCTTCTGATTTCTTCTGGCTATTGCTAAGAAGCCTGCCCAGAAGGAGGCCTGAGATTTGCAGGAACTGTCTGTGCCTATGTGAGCAAGCCTGTCAAATTCTAGAGATAGACAGATTATAGACAGATGATAGATAGATAGATACAGAGATACAGAGATAGACACAGAGACAGATGTGATGTAATGGAATATTACTCAGCCATAACAAAGGAAGGAAATCCTGCCATTGGCAACAACAGGGACTGACCTTAAGGACATTCTATTCAATGCAGTAAGTCAGGCAGAGAAGAATAATTACCAAATGATCTCACTTAGTGTACAGAATCTAAAAACACTGAATTCCCAGAAATAGAGAGCAGATTGCTGTTTGCTAGGATCTAGGGGTGGGGGAAGTGGAAGATGTCTGTCAAAGGGCACAAACTTCCAGTTATAAGCTGCCTAAGTGTGAGTATCTAATGCTCAGCATGGGGGCTCCAGTTAACATCCCTGCTTTGCATATTTGAAAGTTGCTAAGAGAGCGGATCTCAAGAGTTCTTACAACACACACACAGAAATGGTAACTAGGTGAGGCACTGGATGGTTAAACTAACCTTATTGTCATCATTCTGCAATATATGCATGTATCAAAGGACTGTGTGGTACACCTTGAACTTACACAATGTTACAGGTCAATGAGATCTCAATAAATCTGGAAAAAAATATTCTCGAGTGTGGTGTCAGGGAGTTGTCGTCCCACTTAAGCCACATCTTCAAACCATCAGTAACCATCAGTAGCCACGGTGACACTGGGATACCCCACGTGCTCCAACTCCCTGTGTGTCCAACCCTCAACTGGTTTAGGAACTGGGTGGGAACAAGTTGAAGAGTGCTGTTTGTGAATCTCAAACAGGTTATTTTTAACCATGGTTGTTTATAACCATGTACCAAAAAACAAACAAACAAACAGGACGACATGGTTATGGGAAGTGAGAGGACTGATTAATTCCATATCAGTTTCTCCATAAGATGGAGTATCATACAGACTCTAAAGGTCATATGTAAAAAGAAAATGGGTAGTGTTCAAGTTGGAACTGGAGAAAGCACGTAACAAAAATAGTGTTTAAATAAACACACTGACAAATTGTGATCCACGGTAGGGAAAGACCAGTAGAAAGTATTCTGAAATGCCAGTATGTATCTCTAGGTGCTGAGGCCATGGGTGAGTCTTCTTTTCTCCTGTCTGTCCCTTTGTAGGATATAAATTCTCTACAATATGTTTGAATTGCTTTTATAATAAGAAAAAAAATCCATGTTATTTTTGAAAAGAGCAGAATCTTAGAGGTCACAGTGACTGCACTGTTTGTCCTCTGCACATCAGGAAAAATAAACTCTGATTGGGGCCCAGAGCACTTTGAACATATGAGTACAAACCCACTAAAGGTTTATTCTGAGACAATGCAGTGCACCTGCTCTCAGGGCATCTGATGACTCTGAGACCTTGTGTACCCACACAGGGTCTGTGCATCTATCCATGTATGGACACGTGCCAAGAACAATGACTGAGCAGGTCTCCATGCCTGGCCCTGTGCTTGGTGTCACATGTGTAACCTTCAGAGTTTTAATTCCCATGTCAGAGGAGTGATACACGGCAGGAAGGCAGTCATGCAAACAGACATACACACAGGCACACACAGAGAAGAATATGTAACTACTGGTATTCTAACTATTCTAGGATGTAGGAGGGTGTACCAATTCTTTGGTCATAGATCACAGAAACTGACTCTAATTGAGGGAGAATGGGCACTTGCTGGAAGAATGTAGGGTAGCTCCAAGAACCACTAAGAAAGTTGAAAACCTAGGTTCAGAAAATGAACCTCATAGAAGCTTTGGAGCACTACACTGTTTCTTCCAGAAGGTGCAACAGGTTTGTTTACAGGTAGTCCACTGTTTTACGCAAGATGAATACCCAGGGAGGGAGAATTTGTGGGGCCATGCATACCCCCTCCTGGCATTCTAGGAGTTTCACCATTGATATACAGCAATGTCATGACTAGGCACTCAATAACTTCTTTTTTCTTTCCTTCCCTCCAGTAATCCGTGGTAAGCCCAACATATAAGGCTTCATTGAGATGTACAAGATGGACTTGACAACCTAAAAGCACACATTTATGTGCCTTTTGGCTGAAAATGACCACAACTAACTGACTCCCTTTCCTGAGATTTCCAACGCCCTTGCAGTCCCTGAGCAGAAAGTGGCCCCATATGGAAAACTCAGGCCAACATTGCTCTTCAAGCTGCTGGGAACACTGCTCCAAGCCAAATCCAAAAATAATCCCATTAGTCACATTCGAAGCGCTAAGCAGAAACAAAAAGAAATCAAAATTAATTTCGGTACCTACAGTGACAGCAGCAATTAAGGTGACAAGATTATGGAAATCATCACCATCATTGGAGATCTTTGCCTAAGGGGGAAAAATAACCAGTAACACAGCGGGACTGACAACCCGGGACTTGGGTGGTGGTCTGATGAAACTCACCACATATGGGGCACTGCTCTAAACAATAATAATGTATTCTGTACCTACTGTGTGCCACAATCAGGAGATGATTACCTCTAGTTTTCCTGTCAGCTCTACAAGAGGTATTATTCTTATCTTACAGATGAAAAAACTGAGTCACCGAAAGTTTCAATAAATCTCAGTGCTTGTAGAAGGAAAGTAGCAGAACCAAGACTGGAAATGATCACGTCACTGCCCTGTCATTTTAGATAACATTTCAGATAACCAGATAAGTCAATCTAATTCCCCAGGCTTCTTGATCTGGGCTGCATCCATGTGCTACGAACGAATTAGAGAAAGGCAGGTAGATAGAGTTGGAATGTTCTGTGCATTGCCTATTTTTTCCTCTTTCTGCCTTCTGGTTTGTGTCACTTGGAGTGGTTGCTAAAGAACCCTAGTGTGGTTATCCGAAAAAGACCCAAGCACAAGAGAAGAGCAGACTGTTCTCAAATCTCAGGGGAGATAAATTATGCCTTGCTGTGCAGAATGATGAAAACAATCATTAAAGCCAAGTGGGCCTCGCATAAGGGAGTCCAAGCAGCACTGAAAAGCTCTTTGTGGCTCTGTCCCCTAGTCCCCTCTCCTGGGAACAGTGCCCTTCTGGGTGCTTTATATATCCTATTGATCCCCTCCATGGAGGCCTTGGAGGTAAGAGAAAAAGCAAGCTGGCCAGGATTACTTTTATCAGGGTAACAATGAGTGGCTGTTCTGGGCTAATTACATTGCTCAGTCCAATTTGGGGCAAATTCGAAAGCTCTGACAGCAAGGAAACAGGAACAGTTACCAAGAGTCTTCATGTGTACAGTAGAGGGTAGATACATGCTAACAATGACAATAATTCTAATGATAGTAACACCACCCACCACTAAAATGTGCTGGGCTTTCCAGTCTTCAGTATCTCCTCAGTGAACGCATTTTGATTTCTGAACAGTAATCCTGTTTTCTGAGGGTCTGGAGAGGGCCCCGGAGAAGTCGAAGAGTCAGAACTGGTTTTAGGAACTTGGGGAATTTTATTTGATTCATTCTCCTCTAGTCAAATCATTGTGATAGTGCAGGCTTATTGTCAACAGAGCATGCCAAAGCCTGCATTCGCTGTGGAAAGCCTTTTCCCCTGTGTCTGTTCGGTAGTGGGGGGAGGCCTTTAGGCCATCATGCCCAGAGACATTTGTTGCTTCTGTCCAGCGACACTTATGACAGACAACATCTCCAGACCCTGGCCCACTAGACAGCTGTTGAATAGTCCGCGTCACCTGAATGTGGATCTAAGTCCATCCCAGAGTCACAAAGGCTTTTGGCAAGAAGAATATGGTAGATTCATCAGGACTTCCAAAGCCTCTGCTAACACTCAGATAAAATGAGGGGCAAATAAGGAGATATTAGGTCATTAAAGCCATTGTGCCTTAAGTAACTATCAATCCCCCTGGAGAGAGAAAAAATAGAGATTCATGAAGTTCTTTTTTTTAAATTTATTTACTCACTTAATACCTTCCTACTAACATACTAGACATACCACATTCTAGGCACCGTTCAAGTGTTTGGGGGAAATTCTTGAATAACAACAACAAAACCCCAAAGATCCCTAATTGGGATGGTTTATATTCCAAGGTTTGTAGGGGGAGGAAAAGTGCAAAAAAAAAAAACAAGAAATATCCTGGAAAGGACAATTATACAGTGAGACTGGTGGTGACAAGTACAGTGCAGAAAAAAAAAAAAGAGTAAGTGTAGAGAGACAGGGAGTGTGATGAGGAGGAACAAGCTGAAATTTTCAATAGGATGGTCTCATGGAAAAGGTAACTTTGAGCAAAAGAATCCATGGTGGGGCACCTGGGTGGCTCAGTGGGTTAAAGCCTCTGCCTTTGGCTCAGGTCATGGTCCCAGGGTCCTGGAATCGAGCCCCACATCGGGCTCTCTGCTCAGCAGGGAGCCTGCTTCCTCCTCTCTCTCTCTGCCTGCCTCTCTGCCTACTTGTGATCTCTGTCTGTCTAATAAATAAATAAATAATCTTAAAAAAAAAAAAAAAAAAAAGAATCCATGGTATTAGCCATGTGGATGGCCAGGCAGAGGGAAGAGCCAATAGGAAAATCTTACAGTGGGTGTGTGCTTGGCTTGATTAAACAAAAACGAAGGGCACATTGGAGTCAGCTTGTGAGGGTGAAGAGTGGATCATCTTAGGCCTTGCTGGCCATTTTAAAGATCTGGTAGAGAAATCATTACACACTTAAACACAGGCAAGGATTACTCTCTGCTGTTCTGTAAGGTAGGCCCAGCCATGAGAATAGTATTTATTCTCATGATGAGGAGGAGGAGGATGTTTCCCATGTCCGAGATGAAAACAATGAGGCTCAGAGAGCAGAAGTGACTTTCCCAAGGTCAAGGTCACAAAAGTGGAAAGGAACAGAGCTAGGATCCTAGTAGGATATTGTTAACTTAATGTGATTACAGGGATTTTCTGCCCCCAGATGTCTTCCCTGTAGAACCTCCAACTGAATAAAACTTGTCCCTCTTTATTCTTCTCCTTTTAGTAGCAAGAGGTTCCTCTGGGGCAATGGTTCTCTAACAATAGTGTACCGAAGAATCACCTGAAGCTCTAGCTGAAGATGCAGAACCCCCAGTGTCTTCCTGGTTCAGGAACTCGGAAAGACCCAGGTGATCCCCATACCAGGGAGGCCAGGACCCAAACCAAGTGTTTTGAGAAACCCCATGTTAGAGCCGAAAAGCTGACTGTGGGTGAGTGTCCCAGATGTTTCCCTCTGGGCCAGGCAATCATACACAGTAAGAGGAGAAAGCCAGAGGAAGACTGCCAGCCTTCTGCCAGGCTGAACATATTCATGTGTCTGAACGACCCCTAACCAGGGGCCAGAGCAGACAACAAGATTGTGCTCAAGTCTGAGTGTTTGACGGCCCAAAGTAAAGGTGTGCTTCCTGGTTCAGGTACTCGGGCTCAAGAAAAAGTCCTTTCCAAAGCTGCTGGTTTGTTAGGTGCCCAGAATATTTTAATGGTGTTTATTCTAATCTGATTGCAAACATAATTAATTAATGCAGGTTTATGGTAGAAATTACCATCATGCATAATTTAAAAAAGACAATTTCTTTTAGTTCCCACTCCTCCAGGGTAAATTTTTTATCCATCTTATGCTTTTTAATTCTATCTTACCCCCAACCCTGTCTCTCTGTTTCTGTCTCTCTTTCTCTCCTAACCTCTCTGAACCTTTTTTTCCTTCTCTGTAATACGGTGATAAAAATACCTACCTTACAGGGTTATGTAATGGATGCTTAATAAATTACACTACACCGACCATTATTCAAGTTTGATCGTGTTTATTTTCTTCCACTTGACACTCTATAATGAACATTTTCCATGTGTCATTAATTACTTTTCAAAAACATGACTTTTAATGGCTGCATAATACAACATCATTTAATGAAGCACATAATTTATTGAACTATTCTATTACTGAACTTTGAAATGTTTTCTAATATTTTTCTATTAGAAGCAACACGGAGTGTTTAAATCTTCTCCTACTTCTCTGCTTTCCTTAGGATAAATTTCCAGAAAAGAAATGAAAAGGACAACGTGTATAAATATTTTAAGGCTTTCGAGGCATGCTGCCAAATTATTTTTCTGTACTGTATACTTCCAATACCATCGCCAGCATTCAGAATTACCTAGAATTTAAGACTTATGTCAGAAATGAATGTGTGTCAGCATAATAATTGGTAAGAGGAGTGAAGAGGAAAAATAAAATCCATGAGAGATTGTAAAACTCATCAAGTCTTTTGGATGTACACAGTACATTAAATTCTATAAGGGAAGAGACTGAGAAACACTAATCATTTTCTAACCACTGCTCACTTTCTAAGAGACCTTCATCAGAAGAAAAACTTAATTTCTCAGTGGCAGGTTTCTAATATTAGTCCATATCTTGAAAAACCCTTCCACACTTCCTGGTCCCTATTGCTAAATTCCAATCATCCTGAAGGGGATTGATAATTGTGGCAAGTGCACAAAATGATTGCTACCTGCAGAGGCAATCACTTCCATTGCCTGCAGAACTGATGAGCAATTCATTATCAAGAATTTAATTGCTGTAAACCAGGGAGGAAAAAAGATTTCTTGTACGATTTTCAGGATTTCATGCATTCAACCTTCCGTGGCTCCAAATTGGCTTTCATGAACAGGGATTTAAAATCAGGCTGGGGCAGGAGGGTAATCACACAATGGAAAGTGCAGTAGAAATATTCACATAGCCTGTCTTGAACTCACAGTGTTAACTTTTTAAATGGGATACTGCATCCATGAGTGGGGTAGGATCTTCTTGGATGACAACAACAGTCCTAGCAGGAGGTCCATAGCTGGTTTCCATAGAAATGCAAAAATGCTGGTTCAAGACAGTGGGTAAGGGCTATGATGAGACAATATGGTTTAACGGTTAGAAATGGATCTCTGGACTTGGACGCCCTGGACTCAAAAGACTGCCTCTGCTTCCCAGTCCTTATAGTAGGTGAACCTGAAAATATCCTCTATAAATTGCAATGGAAATGGTAATGATAATAGAGTCTGCCTCATACGGTTGCTGCCAAGATGATCTGAGAATATCCATGTAAAGCTTCAAGTGTGGGGCTTATAATAATAAAGTAATTTATTTAAAATATAATGATATTATTATAATATATAATATAATAATAAATTATTATTATTCCTAAGATATTCTAAAAGTTGCTTTCATTTTCTGTACATGAATTTGCCATTGGACCTCAAGTATTCTCACCAACAAGAACTATTTTTTCTTTTTAATTATTTGATCTCGTCTTATAGACTCCTTGTTTTAAGAACTTATATTAAGTTTACCCCAAAGATATAGATGTAGTGAAAAGAAGGGCCATCTGTACCCCAAGGTGTATAGCAGCAATGGCCACGGTCATCAAACTGTGGAAAGAACCAAGATGCCCTTCAACGGACGAATGGATAAGGAAGATGTGGTCCATATACACTATGGAGTATTATGCCTCCATCAGAAAGGATGAACACCCAACTTTTGTAGCAACATGGACGGGACTGGAGGAGATTATGCTGAGTGAAATAAGTCAAGCAGAGAGTCAATTATCACATGGTTTCACTTATTTGTGGAGCATAACAAATAGCATGGAGGACAAGGGGAGATGGAGAGGAGAAGGGAGTTGAGGGAAATTGGAAGGGGAGGTGAACCATGAGAGACTATGGACTCTGAAAAACAATCCAAGGGTTCTGAAGGGGCGGGGGGTGGGAGGTTGGGGGAACCAGGTGGTGGGTATTAGAGAGGGCACAGATTGCATGGAGCACTGGGTGAGGTGCAAAAACAATGAATACTGTTACACTGAAAAGAAATAAAAAAAGAAAAAAGGAAAAAAAAAGAAATTATATTAAGGAAAGGGGGTGTGCCATTTAGTGAAGACCTACTATGTATCAGGGACGCATGTCATGACGGTTAATCCAACTACTTTTTAAGGTATGTATAATTTTGCCTCATTTTTGCATGTTACCACTGTGAGTCCGAGTTCTAATCCTCGTTCTCCATTTATTATCCACGTGATTTAGGGTGAAGATCTCTCTTGGCGTCTTTTCTCACCTGTAAATGGGCATAGTGATGATCCCTACCTCACCTTCCTAGGATGGCTGGCACATAGTAGGTGCTTAAATAAAGCTGCCTTTTTTTTTTTTTTTAAATCAGAGAGAGAGAACAAGCAGGGGGAGTGGCAGGTAGAGGGAGAAGCAGGCTCCCCACTGAGCAAGGAGCCCAATGCAGGAATCGATTTCAGGACCTTTGGATCATGACCTGAACTGAAGGCAGCTACTCAACCAGCTAAGCCACCCAGGTGTCCCACTGGCTCTTATTTTTATTTACTAACTACTTGCTAACAGTACAGAAGCTGAGGTTCATTCTGATAAGCTAAGTAGTGCCCCCCGGATCACAAAACCAACTGGTGAACTGAGATTTGAATCCAAATCTGTCCGATTCCAAAGACCATATTCCTTTTACTACATCATGATGACAAAGCAGGCTAGTGTGCTAATCATTCATTCATTCTCATAATCTTATCAGGAAGACAAAATTGTAACCGCCAAATAGACTTTCTTACCAGTTCACAACCAGCAGACAGACACAATGTGACAAGGTTGTGTTGAAAACATCCCTGTTTTCTCACTTGTGCTTTTCTTGCACAGTTGTTTTTGAGGCTTAGAGATGATGACTTAAATACAATATTTGCTTATTAAGCAGTAATCATTACTTTTATATTTTATCATTTCAGCCCAAAGAAAGAACCATAAATGACACTTTAGTTACTCTGTGTAGATTCATTTTTGAGAAATGTAAATTTTCCATTGAGTTTTTATAATATATATTTAAAAAGAGGTCAAGGGTTACCATCCCTGCATTTCAGGACCTTTCTCATCCAGGTACTTTAGCCTGGAAATTATTGTAGTAGAACTTAACACATATTAGGACTATGCCCACAATTTGTGCAGTAGCCACTAGGTAACACCTATCTCTGCCTGCATAGCTTGGTTGGATTTTCTCTAGGCTTGGATACCTAGAGAAAACAAAATCTAGCACATGGTTTAACTTTGGGGTACATTACATTACATTACATTACATCATTACATTAACCATGTATCCTGGATAAAGATAAAACTTGGGCTGATGTTAAGAGAACAACTACTAATAAGCCAATTAATGACAGCCCAGATTGTAATTGTACTGTCCCCTCAAAAAAGTCATTTATAAGCTGAAATCAGATCTGTACATCACTATAAATCTTTTGGGTAAATTATCATTGATATGAGACCCTACGTAAACACGGGGAATTCACACATAATTGTGATATTCAAAACATTATTTCATGCAAAGAAGCAAAAATGTCTAGAATAAATGAAGGAGACCCCAGTTTAAGATCACAAATTATAGCACAAGAAGAAATAAATGTGTCTCATTTATTGTCTGCCTACATCCAGCATTTTTCCCATATACTTTTACATTTAAGCTTCCTGATAGAATCTTTTGCTTACAACCAAGGTGAAGTAACGGATTTATCTTCTTACCTCAAAAAACTAAAAATCTAGGTGCAATAAATGGAACATCTTTTTTTCAGAGATTAGATATCAGGCAGTACAAGACAGTGATCCCTAAAAGCAAGGGACCCAATCAGATTCAACCCACAAATTATTCCAACTTATTACTGGCGAGTTTTCAAGCCACACTGCAAAGAGGGAAATTCGGGCAAAGTCCAGTGTTCTCTCTGAGTAGGGGTGGTGTTGGGAATTCAGAGACCAAGGTGACAAGAGTTTCTAGGGAAGAGTACTGGAGAGCAGAGGATAAGAAACAGACAAGCAGACAGACAGACAGAAAAATCTGAAGAAGGTCCCTCCCAAATCTTAGGCTGAACACTGATCAGCTCGTAAGTGTACGAAATATACCAAATCTAGGGAAAGAACCACCTTAAAATAGATAGCAGAAGGAATAATCCCCAGAGCACACGTTGCTGATGCTGCCAGTCAGAGTGGAAAACCTCATCATTTGCAGAGCACTGGGTAAAATACTCAAAAAGATACTGCCTTGCTGTGGGGAAAATTAGCCCTAGACTGAGGGCTGTTGTGATTCCCCTTAAAAAACCTGAGAGAGAAGCCTCAAAGGGATCAAAATGTTCTCAAGTAACTTAACTGCATCCCAGAACAAAGCTCGGAAATACCTACTTAGCTAAAATTAAAATGTCTGGTATCCAAATGAAAATTACCAGGCATTCAAAGAGGCAGGAAAATATGGTCCATAACAAGGAGAATAACAAATTAGTCAAAACAGACCCAGAGATGACACATATGACAGAAGCAAATGGATAATGATATTAAAAGTTATACCTATATCCCCTATGTGTAAGAACATAGACGAAGGGGCGCCTGGGTGGCTCAGTGAGTTAAGCCTTCAGCTCAGGTCATGATCCCAGGGTCCTGGGATCAAGCCCCACATTGGGCTCTCTGCTCAGCAAGGAGCGTGCTTCCCCATACAACCCCCACCTGCCTCTCTGCCTGTGATCTCTGTCTGTCTAATAAATAAATAAAATCTTAAAAAAAAAAAAAAAAGAATGTAGAAGAAGTATTGAGTTTGTAGAGACATGGAGGACACACAGAAGACCTAAATTTAACCACCGAAGATGAAAATTACGCCATGGAAAATCAACAGAAGATTAGACATTGTAAAAGAAGATTTGTAGATTTGAAGACATGTCAACAGAAACCTTCCAAAGTGAAATGCAGAGAAAAAGAGAAGAAAAATAAAATAAATAGAGCATTAATAGCTGTGATCAACCTCAAAAGGCTTAATATATATGTATTTAGAGACCCCAGAGAATGGGAGATAGAAAAAATATTTGAAGAAATATTGACTAAACACTTTATAAATGTCACAAAAAGTACAATCCCAGTGATCTAAAAATTCACCCTACCTAAACACAAGAAACATGAAGAAAATTACACCAAGACACACGAATCAAATTGCTTAAAACAAGTGATAAGAAAAAATCATAAAAGCACTAGAGAAAAAAAAGGCACATTACATACAAAAAAAAGGACACATTACATACAAATGTAATAAAAAGATTACATACAAAAAACTGACAATATTCTCATAATAAACATGTAAATAAGAAGCCAATGAGCAGAATCTTTAAAACAGTGTGTGTGTGGAGAGGGGAAACCCTGTTGACCTAGAATTCTATACCGAGTGAGAATATCTTTAAAAAGGGAAGGTGAAATAAAGAATCTTCCAGCCACACAAAATCTAAATAGTTAATCCAAAAGCAGAATCAGATTGGCATTAGGAGAAATGTTGAAGGGATTCCTTCAGGCAGGAAAAAAATGATTTCAGATAAAAATCTGGGGCTACATGAAAAAATGAAGAGCCCCAGAAATGGTAACAACACACACATACACACACAATTTTTTCTTATATTTTAAATTTCCTTAAAATACAATTGGCTGTTTAAATCAAAAATAACAATACTCAAAAAGCCTGTTCTGTGGAAATCATTATCCCCATTTTACAGATGAGAAAACTAAGTCTTATGCAACTGAAGAACTTACCCAGGGTCCCAGGCATGCCTGACAACAAAAGCCTTACCTCTTCCATGGAGGGTATATATTGCTCTACCTGTGAAATGGGTTCATTTTTCTCCCATTTACGAACAACACATTCAGAAATTTGGAGAGGCTTAAAAAGGTGTTTAGTTGTTTGGAATGGATCTGAATAAAATGAGCATTTTCTTACATGGCAGAAGTTTGAAGCCAAAGGATTTCAAATCTATCTTGGCCCAATTTCCTCTCTTCCTTTATTTCTGTATGAATAGCACATTTCTAGTGGTTCATTTTACGCCTCCTGACATTGCTTGCTCCTTTCGTTCCTAGAGCAGAACTTCTCCAACTGCACTCCGTGAAAGATTAATGCATCTATTAAGTGTGTTCTGTGGTGGAATGTAGTGGGAACAGTAAATTAAGCAGGTTTATTTCCTATAGGACACCAGAGAATCTGAACTATGTTAGCATGTATTATCAATCTGTAGGAGGAGAGTAAATATATAGTATTTCCCATACTAAGTTTACCTCTGGAAAGTTATTTGTGTAACTCTTTCTAATAGAGCATAACTTAAATACTCTCTATTGGCAATCAAGATTTCAGACATGATGTCTACAACTGTTGAATCATTAAACTGTACACCAGAAACTAATATAACACTGTATGTTAACTTTACTGGAATTAAAATAAAACAACTTAATAAAAAGTAAAAATAAAAATAAGTGCACATGGATTGTACCTGAATAAAAAAATTTTTTTAAAGATTTTATTTATTTGTTTGACAGAGACCACATGTAGGCAGAGAGGCAGACAGAGAGAGAGGGGGAAGCAGGTTCCCTGGTGAGCAGAGAGCCCGATGTGGGGCTCAATCCCAGGACCCCAAGATCATGACCAGAGCAGAAGGCAGAGGCTTCAACCCACTGAGCCACCCAGGCGCCCCTGTACCTGAAAAAAAAATTTTTTTAAAAAGGATTTCAGGTAGTCAGAGAAGGATACAATTGTCAGGATTTATGTACTCTTAGCATTTCTGCTGGACTTTGGAAAATGCATGTATGCGACTGAATGAGGTCACTAGGAGCAAGAATGCTCAAATCTACTGGTGCCTTTTTCAGAATTAGTAAGTAAATGTTGTATGTTAAAACGGGAGAAATGCCCAAAAGAAGATATTGGTACCACAGGAGACTCCCGGAAACAAAACATTTCTAAATTGGGTGTAAAGGTTGTATTTGCTAACTTGCCTCATTTGTCCTTTCTGCTAACATCCTTATTGATTATTATGGGATGCAAGTTGTTATGGTGATGAGAGGAGTGCTGGGTTGATGGAGATGGGAAAGATGGTGCAGAGAGGCTAGCCTGCTGTTTCTCAAAGGTTTATGTGCATACTTCTCAAATATTAATGTGCCTATGAATCCCTGGGAATCTTGCCAATATTCGGATTCAGATTTACTAGGTCTGGGGGGAGGGTCTAAGATCGTGCATTTCTAAAAGGCCCCTAGATGATGTTGACACTCAATGGACCACGTTCTGACTGTGTCTACCCTGTGCGCATTTGGGACAATATATATAGTCTTCGTACTAGGCTTGATGCTACTAGTAGACTACATGCAGTCACGTCTCGTGGGATGCTGCAGCGAGACTATTTTTTTTATCTGTACAACCCAACCCCAAGAAGGAAGAAGATCCCAACAACCAACAGGCCGTTCTCCCAACTAGTAACACAGCAAAGAAGTCCAAACTCTTTACCTTTGCTTTCCAGGCCATCTGTAAATTGCCTCTGCCTACCTTATGTTCCTTTCTGCCATCACAGTCACTCACAGAATGAACCTTATTTATTTATTTATTTATAACCCACTGAGCTACCCAGGTGCCCCCAGAATGCACTCTTGACACAGCAATGTCTTGCTTTTGTGTGTGTGTGTGTTGGGGGGGGGGGGATTGTATTCTCCATTCTCTTTGTCCTCACCAAAGCTGTTCTTTCTCCCTGCAAGCTCTTTGACTGGCACTGAGATGTCCATCCCAGATGTCCCATTCAACAAAACCCAGTGAGTACAGGCTCTACATTCCCTAGGAAGCCTGACAAGTACCCCAACCACAATGAACGGTGCTTTCCTCCTTTGTACATCATGCATGCTTATATGAATTTGCCCATCCTGGAGTATACTCGGTGTTAGAACCATGCCCGTTACATGATTTTCCCCTGTTACGTGTTGAGCTCTTGGAGATAAGAAACGTTGTCTTATCTATTTTTAAGCCCTTGTCCCTATAGTATTTAATATAAAAATGCACCATAATAAACACTTGTTTAATTGTTAATTAGGAGTGAAATGTGTGAGGCGGTCTCTAGAGAAGAATTTGCCATCTTATTTTGAAAACGAGATATAAGAAACCTTTTGGGAAAAGATACAAGACTGCAAATAGGAATAGCTATACTATAGTATAGCTATACTATACTGAGAGATCAGTAAATGCCAGGCACTGTACTAAGCATGTTTCACAAACTGTCATCAACTCCTCACACAAACTCGATGGGAACAGAAGTGACCTCCGTTTAAAGAAAAGCAAAATGACTTAGGAAGACAATGACTTGTCCAAAGTCACTGGTTCTGAAATGAGGATACACATTAAAACTTTCTGGGGAGTTCTAAGAAACACTGATGCCTGGGTCGCACCCCTCAAAAGTTGTGATCTGGGGTGAGGCTAGGGTATCAGAAATTTTAAGCGACCCAGGATTCTAACATGCAGCCTGTATTGGGAGCCCTGTCTGAAGACATCCAACAAAGTGTACAGCTGGGTCTGTGTGACTCCATGGTCTGGGCTTTACCCTTGAGTTTTATTGCCTTTAGCAAAGGTAGGAGTATTTTATTTTATACTTTAATTTTTAAATTTATTTTATTTTTTAAAAAGATTTTATTTATTTATTTGACAGACAAAGATCACAAGTAGGCAGAGAGGCAGGCAGAGAGGGTGGGGGAAGCAGGCTCCCTGCCGAGCAGAAAGCCTGATGCGGGACTCGATCCCAGGACTCTGGGATCATGACCTGAGCCAAAGGCAGAGGCTTTAAGCCACTGAGCCACCCAGACGCCCCTATTTTAATTTTTTAAAGGTAGGAGCATTTTAGAGAAAGATGGGCTAGAGTAGGCTGGCAGAGTTGGAGATGGTAGAGGAATCTAATTTTGACCACAATTTAGATCTTGAGTTGGCATATAATTATTACAAGGAAAATGCAGGTTCTCAGGGCTTAGAGAGCAGTTTTGCCTTCTGAACTGAATTTAGTCTGCAGATCCTCACTATTTGATCAAGGCTGTCTAGGTAATCTCTTTTGTTGCAAGCATACAGCAAAATAGCCCATGAGACGTAACCACTGTCATACAAAAAATGAAGCACAAAGCCTCTAACTGACTGAATAACTTATTTTTTTTTCATTTTCCATCAGTTGCCTATAACCTATTTTATCTCCTAATTACATGGCATGCTCATCAAAAGCGTTCCAAAATTCTGCATGGAGACATTCCCTCCTGCAGAAGAGATGTCTGGCCCGGGCTAATCCTCAACTCAGATAAACAGCAGAGCTAATGGAGGGTCAGGAAGGGTGCACAGAGCTTTAGCCTCTCCCAGCCGTGCAAGGCAAGGAATAAATGTCCTCAGTGTCTGCACGGAGGCAGGAATCCTCTCTTTCTCCACAAAGGCTAGGGGAGGCAGAATGAAGGCTTAGTAACCACCCTCTATTTCGAAGCAGAGGGGAATGAATTGGGGGAAACTTGCTCATAAGATTAAAGCCATGTTGTTGGAGAAATCCTCTGCAAAGGAGAGGAAGAAGGGGAGAATGCCAGGTAACAGGGACAGAGAGTAACCTGCCCAAGATGGACTAGAGGCATTGCTGGGATGGGTGGAAAGGAGCCAAAGTCATAACTGATGGAGTGCATCCATTCCCTCATTAAGCCAATAAATATAAGCTGGGAACACACTCTGGGTGAGGTGCCAGATGTGATCAATAAAACCTCATAGAGAGAGGGAGTGAGGGAGAAATAACTAAGTACTGCTGGTTAGTGTACTGAATGGTATCTCCAAATATCATGTCTCCCCAGAGCCTTGGAATGTTTGGAAAGAGGGTCTTTGCAGATAGAATGATTTAAGCTGAGGTCATACTGAATTAGGGTGGGCCCTAAACCCAATAACTGGTATCTTTATAGGAAAAGAAGAGACAAAGAGACACAGAGAAGAACACCAAGTACGACGCAGAATGCCACGCCTACATGCTAAGGAACACCCAGGGTTTCAGATAACCGCCAGAAGCCCCCTCAGAGGTTCCAGAAGGAAGAGACCCCACTGACACCTTGGTTTTAGACTTCTGGCCTCCTGAACTGTGACACTATAAACATTTGTTATTTTAAGCTGCCCAGTTGTGGTGATTTGCTGCCGCGCTGGTCCTGGAAACTAATGGAGTGGGGTCACGGGTCTGCACACTGTACTCAGATTTCAAAGCAAACGCATTCTTTACATTTCCTGAATTACCCTGAGAATCCTCACAAATATTCATCCTGAGAAGTAATGCGGGAAAACCCAAATTTCATTTAATTAAGGTAACTTCAGTCTGATGCAAGGCTTCCAATAACCTCTTAAGGTAAGCCAGCTTCTTCCCACTGTTTCCAATTTGCTGTCCCTTCTCCTTATACTTGCTTTCCATTGGGTATTGGACCGGGATCAGGGGTCAGGGTGGGGATCAGGTTGCAGGGAGGGAGAGGCCTCCAATCTACCCACTCAGGCCCGTCCACTGAATCCAAGCTCCTCTGGTCTCCATGGCAATGTTCCTTGCTGCTTGGTTTTTGGGCACCCTTCTTGGTAATGGACAGTGAAGAAGCCAGTAACTACTTAACCTGAGGTCTGTGTCCTCCCAACCCAGATGGGCCCTGTGATAAGTCCATCCCTGCTTCTTCTCAAGATGCTCATTCCCCTGAGGGAGACCACTCTCTATCAGCTCCAAGGTCCAGTGGCCTATCATGCAGCACCCCACCAGAGATTACTTTGCCTCTGGAGCAGCAACCCCTGAGCTAAGCTTCCTAGTCATTCTCAGACTTAACATCTGGATCCCTCTGTAATCCCAAAGAAATTCTGGCTTTTCCCAGTCCCTGCAAGAGCCAAGGGAGCTTTAAGATGCTGTCTCAGACTTCTACCGTAACCACAGCGTGCCCGTGATTTGGTCCTGAAGTAGCCACCCATATTAACATGGGGGATATCATACAAATCCTATCCCTCTAAGACCCCCAAATAGGGAGCAGGAAAATAAAAACCCTCTTTAGTTTTCCGCCGTCTTGGTGGTTTCCTCTCCCTGAACTTTAGCCCAGAGAGGTTGATAAAGATAAGTTTAACCACCTGCCTTCACTGGGTTGCTACCTTGTTCCTTCCTGCCCCATCCTAAACAGCAGGAATGGCCCTTCAGCTTTCTTCCTCTCTTAAAATGATGCTTCCCGTTCTACACACTTCTCTTTCCCAAGGTTGCATCTTTCTTCCCTTATGCCCTAAAGCTCTGGTAGCAAGAACACGATTGAACACAAAGAAAGGGGAAAAAAAAACTCTAAGTTTTTCAAAATATTACCCTTATTAGGGCACCTGGGGGGTGCAGTTGGTTAAGCATATGACACTGGGTTTCGGCTCAGGTCATGATCTCAAGGTCATGAGATTGACCTCTGCATCAGGCTCTCTGCTGGGCATGGAGTCTGCTCTCTCCCCTTTTCCCTTTATTCCCCCACATCATCCCTAAAAAATAAATATTACTCTTATTAGATGCGTAAGCCAAGATGTAAGTAAAACATTTGATGGATATTAAGAACAAAATAAAAGGAGTATAAGTGGAAGAAAATAATCAAAGATTTCTTAAAATAATCCATTTATGACCTAGTAAACCCTTTAAAGTGTTTAAAAAATTATTGTAGTTGGAGCATTAATTGTAGCATTGTTATGGGTAATTCCACTATTAACTGGTAATGGCAGAGATGTCAGATGATAAAGAAGCATGTCCAAAACCCAGCTGGGGATGGGCATAGGTCCTGACTGGTGTTGACTTCAAGCAGTATTTCCAAATACAGATGTCACTGCCAAAATCCACACCATGTCTTCAAAATTTGAGCCAAGTACCAAGTCTTCTTAAGTCTTCCCATGGTTACCTTGAAAAGTAACCATAGTTGTCTTTGTTTCTATGAGCTACAACACCCAACCACCCACTCACTGCCCCCCCCCACAATGTTGCAGCACGAGGAATAGTAATGGTGTGTCTCAGTCACGGACATGCCATCCAGGAAGATCCCAAACTTCAGGACCTTGTGAGCCATGGCAGTGGTCGTATCTATAATAACTGGGAGCACCTACGAGGCCAGGGTGATCCTGGTGGCAGACATCAACACAGGGTCAACTTTGACAAATACCACCCAGGTTACTTTGACAAGATTAGTATGAGGCATTACCACTTAAACAGGAACCAGAACCTCTGCCCAGCTGTCAACCTCAATAAATTATGGACCTTGATAAGTGAGCAGACATCAATAAATGCTACCAAGAATGTGACTGGAGATGCCCCCACCCTTGATGCGGTACAATACAACCACTCAAACGTTCTAGGGAAGAGAAACCTCCTAAAGGCACCTGCTATGATGAAAGCCAAATTCTTCAGCAGACGAGCCAAGGAAAATATTAAGGGTAAGGAGATAGATAGGCTGTGTGTCCCGGTTTGAAGTCACGTGGAGTTCTTTAAATGCTAAAAATAGCATTAAGAAATATAAACAGTGCACAAAATTGGATCTCATTCAATGTCCTCTGTCACCTTCATCTGGGAAGGGCAACTCTGGACATGCACTGCCCTGGAGTTCTCAGCTCTGGCTCTTATGAGCTCCACTGAAGTGAAGCTGGGATTTTGCTAACTACTGATGTCTCATCAGTCAAGAGCATCTTTCAGGTTGGGTGTGATCATTCTGCACAAACTGTTTCTTATCTAATAGTTAGGGGCTGGAAATCTCTGGCATCTTTCTTGGCTTTTCTCTACCTGCATAGCACATGTGATTTCCTCCTCCAGCCTCTCCCCGTCCTGTCAAATTGATAAAATCCTCTAACTTCTTCAAAATTATTGATATCTTCTCTTCCATAAAATTTTCCCTGATCCTTCTTAGGAAAATTAGTTGTTCTGTTCTCTTCAAATCCCCCATACCTTGTATGTGTTACCCTTAGTGCATGTGATATCCTGTATTACATGAATTTATTTGCATGATTGCCTTCATTTGCTTTTTCAAGGGAGCAAATTATGTCCTAGTCAACTCTCTTGGTTTAGGTTAGTGGTTTTCCACCCTCACTTCGCACTGAAATCACCTGGGGAGCTTTGAAAAAATACAGATGCCTAAAAGAATCCTCAGAGTTTCTGGTTTAATTAGCCTGGGTTTTGGCATTGGATTGTATTATTTTTTATTAGGTTGTTTCTGAATTCCAAGGATAATTCTAATACACAACCAAGGTTGAGAACTACCATCTTTGTGCCTGGCGTAGGGCTTGGTATATTATTCTGTATGCCACTTAACTGTTTCATGTTCCTTATGTTTAATGCTCTTAACCTTTAGTAAATTTCCCCCTACAATGTTGTTAGGATGAGTCACCAAAATATCACTTCTTGAAGTGGAAGGCTCTATCCATCAGGGCTCTCCTCTTAGGGCAGCTCATAAAAAAAAAATCCTTCAAGAAATAACTCCCTGCCGGGTGCCTGGGTGGCTCAGTGGGTTAAGCCGCTGCCTTCGGCTCAGGTCATGATCTCAGAGTCCTGGGATCGAGTCCCGCATCGGGCTCTCTGCTCAGCGGAGAGCCTGCTTCCCTCTCTCTCTCTCTGCCTGCCTCTCCAACTACTTGTGATTTCTCTCTGTCAAATAAATAAATAAAATCTTTAAAAAAAAAAAAAGAAATAACTCCCTGTGAAGGAGGGAGGCTGGCTGTTGACTTTATTATTTTTGTATGAATCCCACACATACCCTGGGAGATACTCTATGGCCTTGAAAGAGACATCTGAAACAACGAACCCAACAAACCCAACTCCCCTAATGTTTAAAGCTCCCAGACTCTCTCCTCATCCAGCCTTGGAATCAAAAAACTGCTCAAAATCCTTTCTAATAATTCCATATACGATGACGGTACTGTAACTGTAGAGGGCTCCATGGGCACCGTGTGACATTTCTCCTTTCTTTTTTTTATTTCTTTCCTGTTTTGACAAGACAGAGATTTCCCATTGTGATGCCCAGATGCAAAGCCAGAAAGAGATTTTGGCATCAAGTAGATGATGGTAGGAGCTGGGAGGCTCTTGGGAGACCTTTGGCGTATTTCTGAGGTTATACAGGATGCAAAGAACCTTGAACAGCTTTTATCCTAATGACATGTTCAGAGCTTTCCCCATTGGCCCCTCCCTCAGCCATTTGATCATCTGAAGACAAATTGGAGATGCTCTGCTATTAATGATGTTGACCCCATTTGCTTCCTGGACCATTAATGAGGAGCCTCACTCCTCTCCCTTGTACCTAGCTTGACCTGGAGGTTAGCCATCTTTCTACACGGTGCTGATTTATACATATTCGAATATGCAGGCAAGGGTTGGACTTAATGAAAGTAGACACATTTTTATTCTTCCTCTTATTATTTTGAAAGCCATATTAACTTGGGCTAGACTGACCTTAGGAGAGATGCAGAAAGTCCTGCCTCTGTGGGGCAAAGCCAGCCCTTGCCTGAAAATGTCTTCTCTGATGCTGAAAACCCGTCATTCAAAGTGCATTCTTCGAGATTTGGGGCAGTGAGTGAAGTGCCAGGCAACTGTCCCTTCCCAGTGGTGATAACGCCAACCTTTAAGAGTCAGGGTGAAGTCTAAGAAGCAAGGAATATTTGACGCAATTCATCATCTGGCGCATCAGAGGTGAGACAGAAGAGATCGAAGCTGGCAAGAGCTCAAAGAGGTGGGCATCGAGTGTTCTTACTGAGAATGGAAGGGACTAGCCATTTTAAGGAGGAAAGACTTAAAGAGGCAATAGGGAGGTATTAACAATAATTACAGGTAGTGTAGGGCAAGCATTTTCTTTGGGTCTGGCACTGTTCTAAGAGTTTGACATGCATTGTTCAATTTGATCCTCATAAAATGCTAAGAGGAAAGTTCTACTATTATTATCACTCTTATCTGACAGATGGGGAAACTAAGGTTCAGGAAAGTGAGGAATTTGCCTACAGTCAGAGTGTCAAGAAATGGTGATGCTAACATGTGTTCCCCCAAAAGGCGCTGTTGACCATTATGCTATACTGCCTCATTAACAGGGAGCTAGACAGGCAGGATCTCAGCATCCAGGGGACAATTTGAAGTCCTGAGTGCTAAGAGAGACGAGGCAGGGTGCACCAAACAAAAGCCCCACATGTTTGCCTCAGGATGCCCTGGTTTCTTGGGCTAGACTCCACCACCAACATTGACAATTTCATATCCATTTCAGGTTCCATTAAAAGGGCCATAGGCAACCCAGAGAAGATCCCTGCACATTAGCTACTCATCTCTGGGCATTGGCAAATGGAACTCACGCTACTCAGTCGACCAGAGCCCAAAGTAAGCCAGTTTTAAGACTACTTTTGGTTCCTCAAGGAGACCTCCACTGGCCACCCACAATGCTAATCAGGCCAATGTCAATTAGTTGTGTATAGGGTTTCTCAATCTGAGCACTACTGACAATTTGGGTAGATAATGCCTCATTTTGGGGGGCTGTCCTCTGCATTCTAGGATAGATGGCAGCTTCCTGGCCTCTACTCACTAGATGCCCATCCTCTGCCCCAGTTGGGATGACCAAAGCTATCTCCAGACACTGCTAAATGTCTCCTGGAGGACAGAGTTACCCCCAGATATGCACCAGAATCATCCTATGGGCTTCACATTTCTGGGCACCATTTCCAGAGTTTCTGGAATGGGTCTAGGAATTTGCATTTCTAACAAGTTCCAGGTGCTGCCCCAAGAACCACCCTTACAGAACCACTGAATCAGTCCATTCTATTACATATGCAGAGCCATATGTGTCACTAATCTTGAAAAGATTCAATGGAAATACTGTGGATGACCCTGAAAAGCCCTTCTTCATCTTCTAGGGAAACAAAGACTCTGGCTTAAATACTGATTCTGTAGAAGAGTGGGGTAGTAGAAAGTAGCCTGGTATGGATATAAGCCTTTTTAGAAAAAAAAAAAAGGGGGGGGTTGAATTATGTAAACTCTCAAAGTCCCCAAATTTCTTGCCTATAAAATGAAACTCAGAACAAATGGCCACCTACTTACTCTAGACTTTTTTTGGTGACCCCATGAAGTAAGTGTTCCCCCAACTCTGCTCATCCCCAAAACACAACACAATTTCTTACCTGTCTACCCACCACCTGCAATTAATAATTCTCTTTAAATCAAATCCCTAAAATGGGGAGACAAAAACCCTTAATTGCCTACTTTATCATATGAAGAAGCATTGTGAAATCACATTTTCCTAATATACATTAAGAGAACTATTAAAAATCTTCCCTGTACGACTTAAAACACATCTTATATACTTCCTCTGGTTCATGTTATCACACTCTGGGAGCCCTGAGATATTCGTGAGGGAGGTTTATAGGTAGCAAAGTGTACAGATTCAAGGTGATGTTATCCACTTGGTCTAGGTGGGGAGGTTGTGGCAACTCTCCCGAAAGCAAGCAAATTAAGAGACCACGGTGGCCTCCCCTGGTGTCAGCTAAAGCAGCAAGTGTATGTTCTCCTTCTGTTCTTGAAGTTTGGCTGTACATCAGGAATGGCCTCTTGAAATTGTTATCCCATCACCTTAGGTCTTGAGAGCTCTTCCTAATAGGCTGTAACACCATTTCAAACAGGAGATGGTGAATTATGAGGGCAGAGTAAATTGGAGCCAGTAGGAGTGTACTTGACACTAACAAGATCCACCTGAGTTTCAGTTCTTTCTCTTGTAATTATCGGAAACAGGTCTAACTCCGAAAGAGGCCGATCAGGGGAATCAGCACCGTAACTCCTGGAGAGGACATGACTTCAGACGGAGCCTTGCCAGTGTCTGCCTGTGGCAAAGTACACTTCCCTTCCTGACTATGATCACGAGGCTTGCTGGTCTTGGTGTCTTCTTGCCATCGGCTCAGATCCCCAGGCAGTTGCTTCTTAGGTTAAATCAGTGACTCTCCCTTCTGTGTACGTTACCTTGGAATTACCTTGGAAGCTTTTTAAAAAATGGATCCATGGGCTACACCCCAAACCCCCTGAGTCAGAATCCCTGGAAGTGAGATCCAAGCATCAGGATTTTAAGAGCAAAAGTAGTTGAGATAAATTCTGTGTTTAAAAAAAAAAAAAAAATCTGTATGCACATCCCTGGTTAAGAACACAGTATTAAGTGAGGGAGAAAAAAATCCCCAAATACGTTGAGTCTCCCTGTAACCAAAGGAGCTCTGCCTTAGAGATAAGCGTGCACCAATTTCAGTTCCAAGAACTCCATGCCCTTTTACTCATGTCCTCCTGGGCACAGACGCTGACTTTTTCTCCTTTCCAAATGGCAACTCAATCTGGATTTCACCTCGAGACTCCAAGAAGGGAATAAATTAGCACTGGTCGGTGACCAACCCTATAACCTGCTACATTTGGAAAGCATATACTTCAGTAGGCACTCTTCTATATGCTTTACACGTAATTCACTCGATCTTCTTAATGACTATTACAATATTTCTTGTAAAAGACAATTCTCAGGTTGTCTATCCAGCACAACTACAACTTCTTGCCCGTGAAGTTCCAAGAGGGGCCACCATTTTGGTACAACTTTACTCCCAGCCTTCGGGCACAGACAAACAGTCCACGGTTGAATATAAAACTTAGCCTTACCAAGTAATCTCTTCCCCGAAAGCCTACAGTCTGGAGGGGGATGAGATGGGGAGAGAGAGAGAAGGGAAAAAAATGGTCTTCTGCATGAATAATTCAGTCACATGTAACCGAGAGGTTCCAGCAGTCTGTGTGTGTGTGTGTGTGTGTGTGCGCGCGCGTGCGTGTTAAAATGAAGGAAATTATTATCCAGTGAACAAGACGAATATAGCAGACACTTCTATAAAGCTCATATAATGGAGGGAGAGTCCACATGGAACTCAAGACCTGATTATTCCCATTTTCTCCTGAGACTCAGGTTTGCTCTTGGGCTCTGTGATACATCAGTATCCTTAAAATTACTTCCTTTTGCTTCTGCTAGTCTGAGTGGGTTTCTGTTACCTGCAGTCAAAATAAATTAATATGGGGAATCCGGGTGACTCAGCGGGTTAAAGCCTCTGCCTTCCCCTCAGGTCATGATCCCAGGTCTTGGATCAAGCCCCGCATCACTGAGCAAAGAGCCTGCCTCCTCCTCTCTCTCTCTCTCTGCCTGCCTCTCCACCTACTTGTGATCTCTGTTCTGTCAAATAAATAAAATAATAATTATAATAACATAATAATAAAATAAAATAAGAAGATAAAAATCTTTTAAAAAAAATAAAAATAAAAAATAAATTAACATGACTATGCACAGGATATAGAAGAAGACTGCAAAGAAGTACAGGGCTTTGGCAGATGCCCCCATAGGTATTTACAGCCCAGGAAGAACAATAAAAAAATGCAAGATCTGAGTCAGCTCAGACCCTCACTCCCTTGTGTTATCTTGGGTAGTTCGTTTGCCTCTGCAAACCACTTTTTTCACCTCTACAAAGGATACCCCTATTTCACATGGATGCGGTTAAAATAATTAAACACTAGTATACTGCCTGGCATTTTATTGGCACCTCAACTAACTAAAATTCCTTTCCCTGTCTGAAAACTAAAAGGGATCTTAAGAGAATAAAGAGGGAGAAATTTCTGAGGGCTTGCCACCCAAGATGCAAATGTGACCTGGGCTTCAAGTGAGCACCATCTCCTCACCTCTCTCCTTGCTCACAGCTAAGGCAGAAAAGGAGGCAAGCCATCACAAAACCCAAGGAAGCCATTCCCACCCTCCTGGCCCCATGCATCATGGAGGACATGAGAGCAGCCAATTAAGATGTTTTATCCTAAAAGTTTGCAGTGAAGCAGGTGGAAAGAAGAGGTCACAGAGCTCAGAGTGCAAAAAATGGAGAGAAACTCACTGGGGCATATACTTGGAAAGTGCCTTATTCTAAAATAAAAATTAGAAAAAACTGGGTCATTGGACGGAAATTCATCAGGATCCTCATTAAGAGTTTGGTTTGTCTTCATATAAATCCCAAATAATAGAGGAATGTGAGAATGGTATTTGGTTATTTTGGGGTCATAGGAAAATTTGGGCTTTGGAGTCAAACAGACATGGATTCATTTTTTTTGGCTTTTCCACTCAGATTATAGCAAGCGGCATCTCCTGCTTTGACCTCAGTTTCCTACGCCCCCATTAAATGGAACTAAAAATGCCCAGTTCACTGTGTTGGTGAAAGGAATTCAAGAAGATTCTTATAAAGCATCTCCACAGTGCCCAGCAAATGGACAGACCCAATAAAAATTGTCACACTTCCTCTCCACACCCCATAAAGCTTTAGTGTGGCCCTAAAGCACGTGTATTTTAGGGTCACACAAAATTGGGTTCAAGTCCCACCTTTTCTGAAGATTTCTTTATTTGAGAGACAGAGAGAGAGAGAGTGAGGGGGGGAGTGCAAAGGGAGAGACACTTCAAGCAGACTCCCTGCTGAGCGTGAAGCCTGATGTGGGGCTTGATCCAACAAAGCATGAGATCATGACCTAAGCTAAAACCAAGAGCTGGATGTGTAACCAACTGAGCCACCCACATACCCCCAAGTTCTACTTTTGATTTGATGACCATGTGGCATTACTTAACCTTTCAGACCCTCAGCTCCTTTTTCTATTCAAAAAGAATAATAATACGTAACTATTGGAGACCCTAATTTTGCCCACTGGATCCATTTCCCTTTCTTTCTTTCTCACAGAGCATGGTTTTCTTCAGAGAGCATGCTATCTCCATGCTTCTCGAGGGCTGATACCACCCGTGGCATGAAGGATGACCCGGTTTTGCTGGACAAAATCCTCTTCTCCTGATTGATTCCGAATAGGCATGTGACAAAACCTGGCTCAGGGAGACGAGAGCAGATCACTGGAGACTTCTGGGAAAAGTGACCTCCTTCCAGAAAAGTCTCCTCCTTTGAAGAAGAGTCTCTTCCTCTTCCCTTCCTGGCTATTGTCTGGTCCAAACGTGATGACTATAACTTCTTCAACCATCTTGTGAACAGCCAATGGGTGAAGAAAGACAGAAAAGAGCCCAATCCTTGTATCATTGTTGATCCTCTGAATCAACCCATGTCGAAGCCCGCCATTCCTCTGAGTTTCCCATTAGAGGCCATAGTAAATGACCTAGCCTTAAAGCCCGCTAAAAGTGAAATTTATTACTTGTATCCAAAAGCATCCTAAAGTATGAGAGTTAACTAAGGTATTCCATGTTAAATCACTTATCACAGTCAACCCTTACACAGTCATCCCAGTAAGGGCAGAACAAGTGAATACCTCTTACTGATACTCCAATCGGCATTATCATCATCACTAGCTAATAATAAAAAAATTAATAGTTTACACTTCCTATGTGCCAGACACTTTTTTAACTGCTTAAAACATACTTAAATCATTTAATCCTCATGACCACATGAGATAGAGGTCATGATTATCCCAATGTTGTGGGTGGTGAAAATGAGTTTCAGAGAGATTAAGTGAGATCCCTAAGGTCACACAGATGGTAGATGATAGAGACAATATTTTCACGTAGGCCGCCAAGCACTGGAGTCCACGATAGAGCAGAGGGGATGACCACATGGAGATTTGCTGTGACCTCCTGATGTGGGATCCCTTCTTCTTTCCAGCTTCCAACAGAAGTCAAGGCAGGTGAACAGGGTCCCTGGAGAGAGACCATCATGAAGTGGACAGTGGGCAGATTCTGGAGCCAGAGATGTATGTGTGACCTCAAATAGTATCCCACTGTGACTCAGTTGTTGCCCTGTCTAAAGGGCAGGCAGGAAACCCCACTCTGTAGGACTGCAGAGAGGACTAAAGAGAATGCCTCATGTTTAGCGTACGACTCAGAACCTAAACGAGAGCTATTAGAGATGAACTATCGCAGTGTTTGAGCATCTGCCTACCTTCCTCCTATTTACCAGTTGTCTGCTTTGTCTCGTTTAATGATGACATGGAGAGGAAGAAAGACTTAAGGAGACTGTCTGAATGCCAACCAAGTCGGCAGTTTCCACTTTAATTTAAATCCCTTTCTCTGCTCGCCCCACTAAGGAGTCTGATGATAATTCCCTTCCAGGGTTTCATTTCATAACCAAGGCCAATTTGACTTATTATCTCCCTGTCAGCACCAAGAGAATGAAAACCAGCTGTCATCACCAACTTGTCCATGCTCTGAATAGAATGTGGGAAGGAGGAGAAGTCAAGGGTGAATTCCCTGGACAGGTCATTAACCCTGAGGACAACGTTCAAGGATTCTCAGCCAAACTCAGCCCCGCATAAGGCTGCAAATGCCAGGAATCTTCTGAGTAACCTCAGAGGGTGACCTCAGAGGAAGAAAGTCACGTGGCCAGGGCAGAAGAGGTAACAAAACAGAACAGAGCACGATGTTCAGATTCACGAATGATGCCAAGCGAGAGCACAGGTTCCAGAATCAGGCAGAAGTGGGCTCGAATTCAAGCTGCCCTATGGCCTTGGGCAAGTTGCCTAATCTCACTGAGCCTCAGTTTTCTGCAATGTAATAGACGGATGCTGTATACATGTGCTAACCAAAATCTGACTATCCTCTGAGATTGATGACTTTTTTCTTACATGCCAAAGGCTCAGAAAGTATTCTTGCTTCCCAAGGCTGCTTCCTGGACATTAGTTCTCCTTCCTGCTTCTGAAATTTCAGCTCCTTTGATGTCAACACCAAGCATCACAGCCTCTTTTTTTCCATCTTCTGCTGACCTCATAGTTACTCTCATTCAAGGAAGATTCTAGCACCTGCATCACTGTCCTCCTGTCCACCATTATTCCTGCCATCCTCCCTTGTGACTCCAGCACCCACTCAAAACACCCATCCGATTATCCATCTCAGGACCTAATTTCTCAGGTCCTAAACCATCCTACCTCTACAAATCTGTTCTTCCTCACCTCAGCCCCCTACCTGCACGGACGCACCCTAGAACTTAGAGTGCACCAGATCTAAGATCTCAAACTTCAGGAATATGTTCTCTGAATGCACCTTCTTATCATGTCAGCTCACCCCTCAGGGACCCCTCTAATTCAATAATGTGCCACCATCAAGGCCTCTAAGCCATGGCCCCATATCACCACTTCATTACTGATGATCTCTTTTCCATTCTCACTTTGTTGTTCACACAGTGTATGTGCATGACCAAGTGCTAAATCATGTCACTGAGGACACCCTTAACTCTTTTACCTCCTCTGCCCTAGCTTTTGTTTCCTTAGCCAAGCCAAGCCAAGGTTAAACCCAATACCTCACCTCTTCTGTGACGGCAGCCCAACAGCTCAACATGGCTGCAGAAACACACACCCAGCTAGCTGACCTCACTGTACTCTTAAGGCCAAGGTCCTATGACAAAATCTTGCTGTGTTGCCCTGAAAAGTTTGCCTTTCTATTTTTTCCAGGGTGATTATTTAACATCTCACCCAACTGTCAATGCGTCTTCTCCAATCCTTAGAAAATGGATGAACCTTCTCTTCTTCTGCTGACAAACCAGAAGCGTTCTGAAGAACTTCATAATACCACCCCCACCACCAAATTTACAAGCATCTGTACAGACTAATTCTGACTTCTCTGGTGGGCTAGATGGACAAGACCTTCCTCTGCAAAGACTTGACTCCTTCAATTGCATCAATTTTCTCGATTCTCAGTTGATGGATCACTGCTATAGAAGCCTACAGACAAGCTACGGCAACTGTCGTTCCTAAGAACACTTCCCTCGACACATACCACAACTTCCAGCTCCCATACCATTTCTCTTTTCTGTTTATAGAAAACGATGCCACATTCTAGGCTTATTCTAACTATACCCATATGACTCTTCTCTACACCATTCCATTTACCAGTGTTGCCAATAACCTCCATGTTGCCAAAATTAAGTCCAAATCTCTATCTCTTACAAGAATCTCCAGCAATCATTGACACACTTGGGCATTCTTCCTTCTTAAAATACTGTCTTTGCCTGAATCTGGAGATACTATCCCTGGTTCCTCTTTAGTCTGGTCCCTGAAAGCTCCTCTTTAGTCTCTGGTCCCTGAAAGCTCCTCTTTAGTCTCTTCTGCTGGATCTTCCTCATATACCAGCCTCTAAATGCTGATACACTCCAAGGCTCAGTGTTTAAGCTCATTTTCCCTTTCCTCTTCTCTCTATGCCACCTAACTCTTTCCCCTGGATGGCCACATCCATTCTTATTCTTTTATGTATCACCTGTACATCAGTAATGCCAGAATTAATATTGCCAGCCAGTCTTTCCATAGCACTCTACGCTTCACGCAACTCTCCAACTGCTGATTCAGAATCTTCATGTAGACATCTAATGAGCATATCAAATTCCTTAGGTCAAAAGCACAACTTTTGATGTCTCTAAGAAAACCTAGCCCATATCCAAAATGTAAGCGTAATCCAATCATTTATCATGATTATCATCGTAACTCTTAGTATGAGGCAGGGGTCAACCAACCATGGCCCTTGGGCCAAATCCAGCTTACCATTTGTTTTTGTAAATAAAGTTTTATTGGAAATCAGCTACCCTCATTATGTGTATATTATCTATGGCTGTTTTCATGCTGTAATGGCAGAACTGAGTGGTTGTGACAGAAACTATTTGGTCCATAAAATCTAAAATTTTTACCATTTGGCCTATTACAAAAAGTTTGCAGACTGCTGGCCTGAGCCACCTTTGTTTCAGGCCTATATGACTGCCGTGGCCTACTACTTAGTACTTTCTCTTCCATTATTTTTCTCTTCTTCACCTAGAAGTCAGAATGATGTTTCATTTTTTGTTTTTTGCTTTTTTTGAGAGAGAGAAAGACTGCACAAAAGTAGGTGGGGGCAGAATTAGAGAGAATCTCGAGCAGGGTCCATGCCCAGTAAAGAGCCTGATGTGGGGCTCGATCTCACGACCCTGAGACTACGACCTGAGCTGAAATCAAGAGTCAGACACTTAACCAACTGAGCCACTCGGGCACCCCCAGAGTTCTGTTTTTAAAACACAAGTCATACTCTGTCACTTCTGTAATTAAAAAGCTCTCTGTGCTCCATCACATTTATGATAAAAACCATATTCTTTGTCACGACTTACAATGCCTTCAATGATCTAGACCTACCTTTCTCTCCAACCTTACTTCTTATGAGTTTCTTTTTCCTCACCAGATTTCAGCCACAAAACTAAAAAAAAAAAAAAAAAAAAAGGAAAAGGGTGCCTGGGTGGCTCAGTGGGTTAAACCACTGCCTTTGGCTCAGGTCATGATCTCAGCGTCCTGGGATCGAGTCTCACATCGGGCTCTCTGCCCAGCGGGGAGCCTGCTTCCCTCCCTCTCTCTCTGCCTGCCTCTCTGCTTACTTGTGATCTCTCTCTGTCAAATAAATAAATAAAATCTTTAAAAAAAAATTAAAAAAAAGGAAAAAAAGCTAAGCACATTCACTTTGCAGGGTCTTTGCATTCTTTTTGCCATCTGCCTAAAGCATTTTTCGTCCACATACCCCTAGGGCTGCTTCTTTTCATTGTTCATTGTTCAATATCACCTCCTCCCATGGAAGACTGCCATTTCCCATTTGGCAGGGATTTTGTCTTTCTCGTTTCCTTCCATGTCTGTAGTGCCCTGCACAATGCAGACTCTCAATATTTAATTGTTATAGTAGATGAATGGGTGAGTCCTAACAGAGATACACAGAAGCGACTATAGAAGCAGAAAACAAGGGCCCCTAGCCCATCAGAACAGCGAGGGGTAGTTTCAAACACCAGAAAAAAAGGGGCACATTAGAGGGAAAATGGAAACGGAAGCGAACATGTGCAAAGGCAGGAACCGTGAGAGAAGGGGGGACATTCGGGAGACCCACAGAAGTAGGCACGTATACAGCATCCCGTAGACATAGATATACACATAAATCAGGATCTGGTGGTAGAAACAGGCATAGGGCAGATGATAAAAGACCTTGAATGTCAAGCTGAGATATTTATATTTTTTCCTGAGGTCATTAAGAAGTTAATGAAGAAAAAATAAAGAAGTTAGTGAAGACTAAATTTAAAAAATGGCATGATCAAAAATGCTAGTGGGGTGCCTGGCTGGCTCAGATGGAAAAGCCTGCAATTCTTGATCTTGGGGTTGTGAATTTAAGCCCCATGTTGGATGCAAAGACTCCTTAAAAATACAAGCCTAGGGGCGCCTAGGTGGCTCAGTGGGTTTAGCCTCAGGTCATGATCTCGGGGTCCTGGGATCAAGCCCCACACTAGGTTCTCTGCTCGGCAGGGAGCCTGCTTCCCCTTCTGTCTGCCTCTCTGTCTGTCTGTGATCTCTTTTTCTGTTCAAAAAATAAATAAAATCTTCAAAAAATAAAATAAAATAAAAGCCAGTATCCAACATTAGTGTTAACCTACTCCAAAATCCACATTCTCTCCCTTCTACTATAAAGCTTTTATAAATTGTCCCTCTGGATTTTCAGTATCAAGGGTATTAATCTGGTGTCTGGTTCTACAGACAGCCTTCAAAGGATTCATAATCTCTCATGCATCAATCCCATTTCTGGAATTGCACAGTAAGGTAATTACCTAAAATCCTGGAAGAATTATATGCACAAAAGTGTTCATCACAGTGGTGCCTGGGTGGCTCAGTGGGTTAAAGCCTCTGGCTTCGGCTCAGGTCATGATCCCAGGTCCTGGGATCGAACCCCGCATCGGGCTCTCTGCTCAGCAGGGAGCCTGCTTCCTCCTCTCTCTCTGCAGGCCTCTCTGCCTGCTTGTGATCTCTCTCTGTCAAATAAATAAATAAAATATTTTTAAAAAATAAAAAATAAATAAAAATACATATATTTAAAAGGGGGTGCCTCAGAAGTTTGAGCCCCATGTAATTCCTACACTACTTAAAAATAAAACCTTAGGGGTACCTGGGTGGCTCAGTGGGTTAAAGCCTCTGCCTTCCACTCAGGTCATGATCTCAGGTCTGGGGATTGAGCCCCGCATCGGGCTTTCTGCTCAGCGGGGAGCCTGCTTCCTCCTCTCTCTCTCTGCCTGCCTCTCTGCCTACTTGTGATCTCTCTCTCTCTGTTAAATAAATAAATAAAATCTTTAAAAAAAAAAAAAAGTGTTCATCACAGCATTACTTACAACGGGAAAAAAATCAGAATAAGCTAAATGTATTTTACAGAACCAAATTGTTAAGAAAAATACAGGAGGATATCTACGCATGGTAATATGACGCCGTCATTAAGATAATGTTTTTCTCGAAGGGCAGAAACATAGATCAGTGGTTACAAGGGACTAGGGGTGGGGACAGAGGCTGACTTAAAAGGTTTATGAGGGAATTTCTGGTGGCAGTGTGGCTGTTCTGGATCTTGATTATGGCAGTGGCACATATTTGTCAAAATTCAGAACGGAGCACTTAAATGGGTGAATTTACTGTAAGTTATACCTTAAAAATCATGAAGAACAATTTAAACTTGTATTTTTCATTATTTTGAATGCTGTGAAGAAATTATATATGCAGGATGAAATAATATCCAGTGACAGAGGAACTAGGCAGAGGAAACAATATTAGAAGGAATTACATCAAAACACTAACTATAGGGGCGCCTGGGTGGCTCTGTAGGTTAAGCCTCTGCCTTTGGCGCAGGTCATGATCCCAGGGTCCTGGGATTGAGCGCCACTTCGGGCTCTCTGCTCAGCGGGGAGCCTGCTTCCTCCTCTCTCTCTCTCTGCCTGCCTTTCTGCCTACTTGTGCTCTCTGTCTGTCAAATAAATAAATAAAATCTTAAAACAAACAAACAAACACTAACTACAAATGTTTTCTACATTTTTTCCCTCTTTTCTCGGCATCATTCTCCTGATGAAACACATACAATTTGCTTTAAAATGTTAGATTATGGAAGTTTCTCTAAAGTTTCTTTCAATTGTCTTTGAGTGTAGGGTCCTTCAAAACACTATGCATGGCTTGAAATCAGTGATCACTGGAGAGAAAAACAGTTCCAAGCACCACGAACAGCTCCTAGGTATTCGCTGGTGTGGCTTTCTTCGGGGTTCAGAACGGGATGCAAAGATCTGCCCCCTCCCATTGCCCCACGACAGTTCCCCGGGTCAGGGGACATAGCTTTTCTCTCAGGAAGCTCAGCTGTCCTCTGTTAGCAAACACACAAACCCCACTCCCCGCCTCCCTCTTTAGGCTTTTGTGAACGAACGCAAGATGCTCAAACTACTTGGTGACCACAAGAGAAAAATGGTGTTATTATCTAGACAGTTGAAGTAGACGACCTCTTCAAAACCATTTCATAAATCACATCTTAGGGCCTGTCAGAAAAAACATATTGCAAACAACAATAACCATTGTGTCCTTTGGAAAACGGATTTTAACATTCCATCTAGTCCATCAGAACCTTTCCTCTGAATGCAATGTGTGTTTTTGCTTCCTCATCTAAATGGTTATGATGGCCTGAAGTGGTGATGAGGGGACAACATCCTAATGAGGACAAGCAGAGAATCCAAGAAACAAGATGGAAAAGCTACAATAAATTATAGATTTTGATAAATTACCCCACACTGTTGAGTTTCAATTACAGAAACACACAGTTTACACAAGTAATTACCGAAGAAATTACCGCAGAAGCACATGCATTCATTGAATTATAAGGCCTCCATTCTCTTCTCTGATTGCATCTTCAGTTCCAAGGATGGCAATCACAGCTTCACACAAAACTTTAATAACACAATCTTTTTTGGATTAAAAGATGCCATTGGATGTAAAAATGTGTACAGGGATGATAAGAAAAGGCTGTTGATTCATACTGAGAAAGAAATGGCATCAATGAGTTCATTGTAAAGCCAGAATTTTGACAGTTGGATGATGAGCTCTCAAGGAGCGTGTTCTGAATGTGAGTTCTAATGCTCTCAGAGGAGACCTCTCTTTGATGTCAGCTTGTGCGTCAGCAGAGAGGGTCCATCTCAGCAATCAGCACATGCCTGTCGATGTCAGGTAACATTTGATCTGGGTGGACCCTTAAGGGTTTCAGCCCAACTTTCAACCCAATGCATATGACTTTTCCTTAATATCCAGCTATAAACACACAAGCCTACATGTACACACACATTAAACCCATTACAGAAGACGCTCTTAATGCCACCTCTTGTTTCCTCAATCTTTCTTTTTGTTATTTTTTAAATCATCCTTACTGAAGATGTAATATATAGATAGTAAAATGCACCCACTGAAATGAAGTTTGAGGAGTTTGGATATACACACCTGAGTAATCATCATTTAATACAGAAATCATTCCAGAAGGTGTCTACATGACCCTTCCCAGTCAATACCTCTCCAACCAACCCAGAAGCAATCACGTTCTGCTTTCCGTCAGTATTGTATAGCTCTGCTTTCCCTAAATTTGCACGTGTATGAAATTATACAGGATGTCCTCTTTTGTGTCTGTCTTCTGTCCATATAACCCCTCAAAGTCACTGATGGGGAGGCACGTTAACAGTCGCTTGGTCCTTTGTACCGTTGAGGAGGATTCCATTATATGGAAGTATCACAGTTTACTTATGCATTCTCTGTGGATGGACACTTGGGTACCTCCCAGTTTGGGTCTTCAGGGGCAGCATCTCCTTTCCATGGTTGTTAAGATCTGAACCACCATCTAATTTGACCAACACTGATTGAAAGGGGTACTGCTCAAGATTGAGTGGGGATGACTCCTGGGAACCCCTATCTGTGAGCAGATCAGTCATGGAGGAAGGGGGATGCACTCACAAAATAAAGATGAAGGGAAGAGTGGAGTTTTCAGGTGATGGGGTATAGTGGATTGAAAAAGGCCCCCCCGCTGAACGTCAAGATGTGACCTTATTCGGAAACGGTCTTTTCAGATGTAATCAAGATAAAGATTGAGATGAGATCATAGTGGATTAGGCTGGACCCGAAATTCAAAGAGTGGCCTTATAAGAAATATTTAAAAAAAAAAAAAAAAAAGACTCAGACCTAAAGAAAAGGCCATGTGACCATGTGCCGTCAAAGGCTGCCATATGCCAAGAAATGCCAGGGGTCACCAGAAGCTGGAAGAGTCAAGGAAGGAGCCTTCCCTAGAGCAATCAGAGGGAGCATGGCCTCGCCAACATCTTGAACTTGGACTTCCATCCTCCAGAACTATGAGGAATAGATTTCTCTTATTTTGAGCCACCAAATTTGTGGTCACTTGTTATAGCAGCAACAGGAAACTACTACTTGGGGTGACTGTCCAGGAACAGAGGATGAACCTTCACATTCTACCATGTACTCACCACAAAGCACCTGCAAGACTGACAGCATAATTCCCACGGCATATGTGGGAGTCTCAGAGAGGGTAGGTGACTCACCTAAAATCACAGAGCTCTGAATTGGCAAAGCAGGAATTTGAGCTCCGGCAGTCTTTCTACCACCTCTGAGCCTGAACTGAGATACTTATTCAGAAGGAATCAGGATGCTTGTCCTATTCCACGCAGAATGGTCTGTCCTTCCCGCCCCACCAAAGACAGCAAAATGTACAGGAGTGTCGCTCAGGCATGCAGGGAGTATACATTAACTTAAGTCAAAATAAGTAAGAGAACTCAAAAGGGGGATTTCGCTGGCTGACATAATGAAAAGTCAAGGAGCAGTCCAGCTGTAGGTCTGGTGGATCTGAAGTTCAAGTGACATCATCAGGACTGTCTTCTGTCTCCCATGCTTCCCCTGCATTGGCTTTGGTGTCAGGCAGATTCTGCTAAGCAATGGCCCCTAGCAGTAGGGGGTTTGTGCCTTATGAGCTTAGTAGACCCAATGGCGATTTGAACCTCGGTTTATCTGATTCCAGAGTGTCTCTGTCATGTCACTGTAGCGTCCTGACTTCAACATTTTTGCCCATTCGTTTATTCTTTAAATATGTATTGAGTGTCTACTCTGTGCCAGGTGCTTTGCAAGTTGCTGGGAATACCACAGGTCAGACCTCTGCCCTCCATGAAGGCATTATTTCCTAGGGGTCTGGGAGGTGGGGAATCAGACAAAAGAAGACAATTAATTGCACTGCATACAGTATGTTGTAATGTTAAGATAGTAAGTGCTAGAAAGAAAAATAACGCACTTTGTGACATAAGCAGTAACAGAATAGGGGTGTTTATTTCCAATATGGTAGAAGTTTAACCAATGGGATGGCATGAATGTATGCTCTTAGAGTCTAATCTCCCATGGGCCAGAGCTCATGAATAGGGAAGGCAGATGAACCCAAGGAGTGTGACCTAAGGAACCTGGGAGCACAAGCTGGAGCAGAGTCTGGAAGTCGAGAGGCAAAATCCCAGAAGCTAGAACTGCAGGGGGAAAATGGAACCAGAGGCATGAGTCAGCTGGGCAGTGATTTGATACAGGAAAGAAGAACTTGGGGAGAAGATCTGTGTGAGGCATTACACAGGCTTGTTGAAATTTCCTTCAAGGGACAGAGTGTGTGGCCTGCTCAGCACTCTGAGCTATAACACTGAGTCAGTGATAAGCAAATATGCCCATAGCTTTCTGAGGTCATTTCCAACCTCTAAGCGCAACAGCATTATGATGTGCAGTAAGTTACAGGAGCAATGTCGAAAAAGACACCTTTGCCAGGATGTTTCATGGAGTTAGACTTGGGTTGGCTTTAGTAAGAAAGGCTGTGGTTCAAGGAGGAGAGGTAAGAATTGAGAACTGGATTGACGTCACCCCCGGTATGGAAACCAGCTGAACACTGCGCTCAGTCATTCGGGGTAGAGAACTAAATCCAACTGGCCCTTACCTTCAAGGCTTTAATATGCCCAGAAGATGATGAACAATTCCAGAACAATTGGGGCTGAGAAATCCAGGCTCTCAGAGCAGAGCACTGATGCAGTTTCATTTTCCTCTTGTAGATAAAGATTGTGCTGGTACTAAATTATAGGGTCTCGAAGTATAAAGCGGGCTTTAAGAATAAAATGTTGGAGCACTTTCTTTCTTTTTTTTTTTTAAACAGATTTTATTTATTTATTTGAGAGAAAGAGAGCATGAGTGAGGGGAAGAACAGAAGGGAGGGAGAGATGGAGAGAATATCTCAAGCAGACTCCCCATTTAGTGCAGAGCTCACCGTGGGGCTCACTCCCACCATCCATGAGATCATGACCTGAGCTGAAAGTAAGAGTCAGTTGTTCAACTGACTGAGCCACCCAGGTGCCCCCGCTGAGCACTTTATGCTAGACACCACTAAACATTTTGCAAGGATTAATTCACCTAATCCTCCTAACTGCCTTGTTTTGAGGACTTTTATTGTGCCCATTTTACAGACGTGGATGTTGAGGCGTGGAACATTTAAGAGAATTGCTGAAGATGACACGGCTAGCAAATGGAGAAGCCCAGATTTGAATACATATGCCTCACAGTGTGGGATAAAGTAACCCTACTCCCAGAGCGACCCATTTCAGGGAAGCCTATGAACCCTCCCCCACTGAACAGGGGAGAAAATGGGCATGGTGAAAAGGCCCAAAGGCCACTCTGGGCTTCCTGGTCAAGTCTTAACATGACCCTGGACGTACCACTGATAGTTAAGATCACATACAAAGCTTGGTTAGAAATTGTTCCCAAACATGTTTCTTTCAAAATGATGGATCTGATAGAATAACAAACCTTTCCATGTATGGGACCTACAGTGGTTTCTGAAGCACGTGTGCCCACTCACATGTAAAGTGCACTCACACAAGCACGTGCACCACATGGCCTACCCCAGTGTCTGTCCACATGACCATGCCGGAAGGGATACGGTTGGAAGATCTTACGTGTATTTTCTGCTCTATTAATAATGTCTACCTCAGGGTGATGTGACGGTTAAACTTTTAGTAATACCGTAAAGCAATAACACATATTTGATGATCACTGGTTATGAGTGGTTGCTGTGTACTAGGCACCGTTCTGAGCTCTTGGTGTATATTAAATAATTAAGCAATTATAACATTTTTACTATGCTGTATTTTAATAAACTGTAGTTATCATTATTAGATAGCAATAAAACAGGGGTGTCAACCGTGGCAGGAATGTAGGCGTTCAAGCGTAAGAAACTCCCATATTTTGGATCTTCACCAAAGTATTATGGATTTTTCTTGAAGAAGGGAAGATTCAGAGAAACTGAGTTGCCTGAGTCTGTAAAGGATTCGAATCTAGTATCGTCTGACTCTAAATTCTAAGCCTGTGTGTGTGCATGTGTGTGTGTGAGATGCATGTGGTGTGTGTGTGTTATGTGTATGCATGTGTATGACGTGTGTGTGGCATGTGGCCATTTGTGTGTGTTGTGGGTATGGTGTGTGTGTTGTGTGGCACGTACGGGAGGTGAATGTGGTGTGTCTAGATATATACGTGTGTCTGTGTGTGTGGCCTGTGGTGTGTGTTTATATGTGTGTGATGTCTGAGGTGTGTGTTGCATATACGTGTACGTGACATGTATGTGACATGTGTCGTGTGTGCACATGTGTATTTGATGTGTGTGCGCCATGCAGCATCTGTGTGACTTGTGGGTATGCATGCGGGCATGGTGTGTGTGTGTATCGTACAGCATGCGTATGTGTGAGGTGTATGTGGTATGTGGCATGCGTATGGCATACGGTAAGTGTGTGTTGTGGCCACACATGTTGGTGTGGTGTACGGGAATGGCATGTGGCATGTGGATGTATGTGAGATGTGCACGCTGCGTGTGTATGTGTGTGCGGCATGTAGCATGTGCATAAATGCATATGTGTGTGTTCTGTGTGCACGGTATATGGCTTGTGTCCTGCCTTTCCCCGAGCACGTGAGAACCCCTGCTCTCCCCCCGTGGCCTCTGGAGCCTGGAGGACAAGGTCATGGGTCATGGTGGTGGGTGTGCAGAGCCCACCTTGCTGTCCAGCACGGTCTGTTCAGAGCCCACCTCAGTCTTCCGCGCTGGGGACATCCCAAGCAGCCTATGTCATACACAGGACGGCTGTAAGCTGAGGGACCAAGGAAGACAGTTGAGCTCACGTCCATGTAAGTAAGGAAATGAGGTGCCCGGAGAGGGGAGTTTGGACTCCGCAGTTCTGGCCAAGCCCCCACTTCTTTCAGGTGGACACTGACATAAGTCTCTCGTTCCCGTTTCTCCCTGCCCATCTCCATTCCACTCTCCACAGCCTCCAGACAGACGCCTTTTAAACACACAAGTCAGATCCTAAGACTTCCTGACTCCCCAAGGTTGACCACAAACCCCTTCCGACAGCCTAGGAAGCCCTCCATCGGAGGTCTGCAAACTGCACCCTGGGGGCCAAGCCCTGCCTAAAGGTTTTTTCCGTAAAGGCAGGTTTACTGGCGCACAGCCGTACTAGTCTTCTCACTGCCTGTGGCTGCTTTCCCTAGAAAGGCAGACTGGAGCCGACCTAACAGAAACCACATAGTCTGCAAACCCTGAACCATTTACTGCGTGGCCCTTCACTGGAAAAGTGTGCCCAGCTCTGCCCAACATCCCCCTGCTCTTGTGTTCTCACAAGCCTCACCCCTGCGACTCTCTACTTCTCTGTCCTTCCAGAGCCCCCAGGGACCCTGGCCTCCACAGAGCTCCTCCTCGAGTGGGAGCCAAATTCCTCCCTCCACCTTTCCAGGGTTGAGACTTCGTCACCGAGCTCTCAGCTCAAGTGCCTCAGCGAGACTATTTCACTCTTTTAGTTTTGTCATAAAGCTTATGACTTTGGGAAATTCTGCAATTATTCCTTTAATCATTCATTTGACAAATACTTTACGATGTGCCAGGCAATTGATATATGCCAGTGGACAAGACAGAAGTAATTCTTCTCTTTTCGGAGCTCCCATTCTAGATGGGGAAAACAAAAAATAAACGTTACACACACAAATGGGATCATCGTGTTTAGTGGGAATGGCCGCAGAGACAAACAGGGTGGTCTGCTGGGAATGACCGTGGGGGTGCGGAGGACTTCAGATGGAGCCTGGTGAAGATTTAATATGGGAGCTAAGAGCTGAATGACCAGGAGTGAGCCATGTCAAGTCTAGACTATTCCAGGAAGTGAGAACAGCAAGTGCAAAGTCCCTGGGGCAGGAGAGAGCTCAGAGACACAGAAAGTAAGTGCATCTGGAGCAGAGTTAGCAGGGCTGACGCACCCACCTCTCCCTCCCCAGGTTTAAGCTCCACAGAGACCTCACCCATCTTCTTTCCAGCCCCTAGAATCTCTCCTGCTGTGGGCCTCAGTTTCCCCACCATGCAGTTAGAACGTTAAACTAGAAGATGGGTAAGCACCTCACCAGCTCAAACCTTCTATATATAATTTGAACTTTCTGAGATCGCAGTTAAAATCCACGGGTTTCCCCTTCCAGCACCAAAATGTCCCCATCATCATTTTTAAAACCAGCCAAGCAGCAACCTTAAACATGGATCAGCAGACACGCAGCTATGCCGGGGATTTCCCGCACATTCCCTCGGATATGCAGCTCATCGGAACGCAAATGAAGCAGGATTCATGGGTGAGAGTCTGGCCCTTCTGGCTCCAGGCCTTTCCGGGAATGTCAGATACACAATGAAGCTTTTTAAAATAGCTTCCGACTTTCATTTTTAATACACTCTCATTTTTTAAAGTATCAGTAAGGAGTCATTGTGAAAGGGGAAAGGGGGAACTAACTGACTTTTTCTCCCCTCTGAGTTTACAAGGTCTTCTTTGTCTCTGTTCCTTTCTTGAGCAGACTAAGTGGGAAAAACGTAATCCATCTGAGTAGTGGTGGACAAAGAAAAAATGCACTGAGGACCTTTGCTGCTCTTGTCTTTTCTCTCTCTCTCTCACATACACACAAGCATGTGCATACACACATACACCCCTAAAAGCACACACAAATAAATCAGATGCACAACCACTGATAACAGCCACCAAAACACACACAGGCACCAATTCGGACTGGAGGTCACAGCCTTCAGCAGGCACACCAATATTCACGTGCATGTGTGCCTACATGTCCGAAAATTCGCATGAACCCTGACACGCTTCTATCAGTCACACGGCAAACACTTTCAGCTACTCGCACACTTACAGACACGTGCGCACACAGCACGAACATGCAGGTACATGTACAGACATCCACACTGATCCTGAGACACTCGCCCACACATATAAAGACACAGGGCCACACACACGGATACACAGGCGCACCACGGACAGGCACTCGCGTATGTAAGTACTTAGACGCACTCACACGGCGTGCCCATCACCCCGCCCCACCCCCAGAGCGCAGACCCACAATCGCCCTGCACAGACACACACAACACACTGAGGGACTTCATACTGTTTGCCTGAAGGACCCGGTCAAAGGAAATATGACGGTTAAAAGACTGAGGACACCTTTTTGCTTTTGCTTTGTGTTTTTCTCGGCTACGAAATGGCCAATCGGTTGCAGCGGAATACACAAAGCCGTCAGAAAATAAGAAGCGGGCTCCTGGGGAACGCGGGGGTCTGGAATTCATCTCCACAAAATCCAGGATGAGGAAGTTAGGCTCTGCGGGGAGCAGGATTTGGGCTCTTGAAATTCATGAAGTCCTCACCAGAGGGAGTCTTCCGGGATATTCTGCCACCATCCCGTAAATTAACAGGAACAACAGCCTTACCTTTAGGATTCCTTCTGACTTTTGGAGGAAAACAGCTTTCACATCTGTGCTCTCTTCTGATTCTTCAGCATCGACAAAAGGGGGGAAGGGCAGGGGCCATGATGCCCTTTAAGTCAACCGCCACAGGGCTGCCAACAGCCACGGCACGTGTGCAGCTAGGGGTCTGGCATTGTGCTTTTTGCTACCCGAACTCACAGAATCCCTGCCATGACCCCAGAGGGGAAATGAATCATTACTGCCGTCCTGCAGTTGAGAAAAGTCCTCGCCACAGAGGACTTTTAGAGGTTATCTTGCTCAAGGTCACAACTTCATGGGACTAGTACGTGAGTGCAGATCAGACATGGAAAGACACACAGGAAGTGGTACAGTGCAGGGTTGTCTTAGAATAATTTTTTTTTTTTTTAAGCTTTAGGGGCACCTGCGTCACTCAGACATTAAGTATCTGCCTTCGGCTCAGGTCAAGATCCCGGGGGTCCTGGGATCGAGCCCCGCATCGGGTTCTCTGCTCAGTGGGGATCCTGCTTCTCCCTTTCCCACTTCCCCTGCTTGTGTTCCCTCTCTCACTGTCTCTCTCTCTGTCAAATAATAAATAAAATCTTTAAAAAAAATTAATTTTTAAAAAGCTTTATTTTTAAAGTGTTTTTAAATGCTCACAACCAACACCTACTTCACAAGGGCCAATTCGGTTTCTTGTCCTCTGACGGTTGGCCTCTGTCCTACAGGAAGAATTTTCCACAGGAAGCAGAGGTCACAAAAGGCACAAAAGAGGGACGCCTGGGTGGCTCAGTTGGTTAAGTGGCTGCCTTCGGCTCAGGTCATGATCCCAGCGTCCTGGGATCGAGTCCCACATTAGGCTCCTTGCTCGGCAGGGAGCCTGCTTCTCCCTCTGCCTCTGCCTGCCATTCTGTCTGCCTGTGCTCGCTCGCTCTCCCTCTCTCTCTCTGACAAATAAATAAATAAAATCTTTAAAAAAAAAAAAAAAAAAAGGCACAAAAGAAGCCAAAGAGGACCACCTCCAGTCTTTGGCCTATAGCAGACTTTCCCGGCCTCGCGCTCTACTGATGTTTCGAGCCAGGTAAGTCTCTGTCATTGGGGGCTGTCCCGGGCATTGTGGGATACTTAGTGGCATTCCTAATGCCGGGAGCTCCGTCCGTCAGAGGCAAGAGGCCAAACATCTCCAGGTATGGCCACATGGCTCCTTGGGAACAAATTCATTCATGGTTGAGAACCACTCGACTCTGTCCTCCCTGAACACCTGCTATGTGCTCGGCACTGAAGGAGGTACCTTTTAATTCACTTACTCTTCCTAACAACTGTATAAGGCAGGTGATGTCCATAGCCCCCTTCCAGCGATGGTGATGAGGGAGCAGGAGGCTGGCTGAGGACAAAGCAAAAGCTGGCACCTTGCACCCCCTCTTCACCCGCTCCCCTCCATATGTGTAGCATTCCTCAGGCACCCCTGACTGCCATAAAACGATAAATAGTTAACTTGGAGGGATCACAATCCTGCAGAACAGGAATCTCCCTTGCTCTACAGATGTCCTAGAGACCTAAACAGGGAGGTTACCTTATCAATAGCACAAATTTCCAGAGGCAAATAACTCTCGGTTCCTGAAGCCCTAATGTCTCCCTCCCACCATAAACTGGAGGAGACTAAGGTAGAAGGGAATGTAAATGATAGCCGGATCGTAATACCCCACCAAGAATCCCCCCATTATCTTGATGTTAGTGCCCGACCTAAAGACGACATTGATCAGGCCATAAGGGCAAGGCCTCCCCGCTGGCACCTTGTAGGCCCTCCTTAATATGTGAAAACTCTGTTGAAACCTCCCTTCCCTTCACCACCTCCCCCCAACCGCGGGGTATATAACATGCCGACCCTCACAACCCGGGGCAGCAGCTCTTCCTGCCCATGGGTCCTGTCCCCGTGCTTTAATAAACCACCATTTTGCACCAACGACGTCTTAAGAATTCTTTCTTTAGTCATCGGCTCCGAACCTCCTCACCCCACCAAACCTGACTTAGGTTCTGGGACTTCATCAATGGGACAACGGAAGCACCATGAGGGCAGACTGTAACTGACGAGGGTTACAGGTGCTCCCCTAACGGTCAGTCTCCCACCACTACCTTGAATAATAGCAATCTCCAGGAGCACCTGCTTTGCACCAAACAATGAGCTTGGCATTATCTATCTGAGGTTGCACTGCAAATTCTGCAGGACATGGCACTAGCTACCTCCATGTTACAGGTGAGAACACAGATCTACCCAGTAAGAGGTGCCTTGTAACCAGTCACCTCGGGGCACGCCTGGTCTAGGATACCGGTGCCTCGGCAGAGAGGAAAGATTCCACAGAGACGCTCAAACCAGAAGGCACCTGCTCTCGTTCGAACCCTTCCTGGCTTGTGAGCTGGCACAGGGATCCCTGACAATCTGAACCACCGTTTAAAAGGGATAATCGTGCAACTAAATTCTGAAGCAAATGTCCTGCGGCATCATTGTTAAGCCTTAACCATCATTTTCCTCTGAATCATCACCAAATTGTAGCACGGTGCTCTACTTTGTACCAATTCACTCCCTTATAATTGAGCATGTTTTCCACTCTCGTGGGGGCTGCATGAGATTTTTCCAGCTGGGAAGACCCGGAGACCACGGTCTGACCTAGATGACGATCCTCATCTCTTTGTGACACATAATAAATGAGTCGGGGCTGTGAAAGATTAAAAATAGCATCCTATTGAGAACTAGCTCGGTGAGGTCCTCCAAAATGGTGCAAGGTCGAGACTTAGAGTGTTCTAGGGGAACTGGAACTGTTTTGGGGAAAAGGAAAAAGAGAAAAAGCAAGTGGCACCCACTCCCCTCTCTGTAATGAAACCACAGTCTGGGGCTTGGTATCCCAAAAGCTCCTCTACGCCCTCGCCTCCAGGGATGGGCTCATTCCCCAAGAAGCTGCTCTGACGGGCTTAATGCATCTGACACACTCTGAACCAAAGAGCTAAGAAAACTATTTGCATGAGGGAAAAAAATCTTCCCCGCCTATCTATATAGGAGGAAAGGCATTCTTGGTTCCTGCTGCCCTGGGATGAGGAAGCAAAGGACTCCTGCAGGCTCCCGGCAGCCATTCTGAATCACGAGGGGAGTCACTTCCAGAAGCAGAAAGGAGGAATTTGGAGAGGTGAAATGAAAAGTACCCCCGTAAGCCGGATCAAATCGTGCTTGAAGCCAGAGCTTCCCTCAGGAAGCTCACTTACCCAGGTCAAGATGTGCCTTCGCTATTCAAAGCAACTTGGGATGGATTTTCTATTAACTTCAGCATCAGAGTTCTGATACCCAATTAGTATTGGCTAAGAATAGGATTTGTCCTTTTGTATCAGTGGCGTATGGGAGAAATGTGGGAAGAAAATGAGACCTGACCTTGAAAAGCATCCTATGCCAGAAACTTTGCATGTGCCCTTGCATTAGTCCCTCAGTCAATCCTGGATGATTAAATATGTTCATTGCTATCTTTTTTCTTTTTAAAGATTTTATTTGTTTATTTGGCAGACAGCAGAGAGGGAAGTGGGGAGTGGGGGCTGCAGCAGGCTCCCCGCTGAGCAAAGAGCTCTGATCCTAGAACCCTGGGATCATGACCCGAGCCGAAGGCAAAGGCTTTAACCCATTGAGCCACCCGGGCACCCCTGTTCATTGCTATCTTATAGATAATAAACCTGAGCCTTGAGAAAGCCAAGAGCCCTGCCTAGGGACTCGTGGCTGCTAAGTTAAGTAGTAGAATCGGGATTTGAACCCCAATGTGATCACCTCTGAAAGAGCTTTTTGATTTTATTAAACCACATGGCCCAACGCAGACTCTATGCATGCTGATGTGCTCATGGATGAGAATCCGAAAAACTAAGGAGTGGAGGTGGGACCCAAAGGCTCCCTAACTTCAAAGCATTGTATCCTCCTGCTTCTGGAAACCTGCTTTTGGGGACTTCTTCTGCTCATGGTACGATTCCAAGCAAACTCTTTAAGTGGGATTGCTAACTTGTGAACACAGCTGTTAAAGGAGCCTGTGACCCTGACCTTAACGTGGCCCCATGACTGTGAGCTCTGTAGACACTGCTACATATGAGTGCTTCTAGACATTGGCTCCAAATTCCAGAAGCATCTCCTCCCAGCTCTCCCACCTCTGAATCACCAGCACCTACAGATGCACTGGTCTGGAGCAGGAAGCCTGTATTAGGTAAGTATATATTCTCTAGTTGCTTCTGGAAAAATTAACACTGTCGCCTTCATTCCATTCCATAGCTGAGCCAACGGGCAAATGAATCAGCTACGCGAGCATGCAAATGACGCACAGCTTGCTTGTTCCTTCAAGTATCCTATGTATCCTAAATTCATGAAAAAATAAATAGCAATAAAATCTCTTTGACCCTGGAGCTCTCCAATTTGTTTCCTTAATGCCCCAGGTTGAACTTCAGAGGAGACCTAGAGAGTATCCAAGTTAAGCAGACATGGACAGGGAAGAAGAGTCACTGAAGGTTTTTCTGGTTCCCCCCAAATGTTTCCAATTCCCCAAACCCAAGGTTACTCTTCCCAGGATGCTTCCAAAACTCCAGTTCCAAGAAATGAGGTGTTTCCATACTCCATATTAACTTTGATGTTCAATAAAAGGAAATTTAATTTTTTAAGCTGGTTTCAAAAGTCATTCAGACTTTACCAATCCTATGCATGGAGTGATTCATCCATCCATCCATCCATCCGTGTTTACTGAGAACTTACTATATGCCACGTATGCCACTAGGCACAGAGATAAACTCTTAGCCTTACAGCGACATAGTACACGGTATTTTATATGATATCATGGGAACCACCATGACCCAGGGAAGCTGTGGTCTCTGGTTAAGAAAGTGGGTTCTGAGGTCAGACAACATGAGTACAAAATACGGCTTCACCACTTATTACATGTCATTAGACAAGTAACTTGAGTTTCTCCGAGCCTTGCTACTACACCTACTGAACAGGGCTAATGACAATCAGAGGGTTGTAATGAGGATTCAATGAACCAACAATCCATATACCGTGTTAGTTCATAATGAGCACTGAATAAATGGTAGCTATTACCATCTCTGGAATATTCTACCTGTACAAAACTTGTATCACAGACCCTAGCCCTAGTCCGGCCTTAGAAACTATTAGTCTTGCCCACCACCCCCAGTAGAGGCCCCTTCTATGGTACCTAAGATGCTATGATCACTTTCAAAACCTTCCTAAAAAATTGCTGGGAGAAAGAATTCACCTAAACCCCAAGAAGGTCTGGTAGGTCCTTTAAGTGCTGGGAAAACAAAGGGCACCTGTGGTCTGTATGCAAATAAACCATTTTTGCATAAACAGGAAGTCACGTGGACTTGAAAAGGAGCAAGAGAGAGAACCGGTTAACTTATACAATGGGCATTTCAGGGAAACCAGAGGTCTGAGAATGAGATGGACTGCCTGGGGAGGTAGTGAGCTCCCCACCCACAGAGATCGTCAAGAAAACACATGGCAGCTATTTGTTGTAATGTAGCGTAAAGGGATTATTAGACCAGCCAAGCTTGAACGCTGCCCGCTACGCTCATATTCCATTGTTCTCTTAAGATCCTTGTCCCCAGTGTTACTCGGGTAGGAGAAAGAGGAGGAGTACTTTGTATTTAGAGGCAGAATGACTTTCTACCTCTCCGCCCAGATGTTTTCACTATTTCTTACTTTATACTTGGTGAAACTGAGGCACAGGGAGGTCAAGTGACTTGCCCAAGATCACGCAGCTGGGGTTGGGGTTTAAGCACCCTATCTGACTCCAGAGTCTATGCTCTTAACCAGCGCACACTCTGCTCATTTAATTGATTAATGCGTGTGCTGGCTCTGTGCGCTATCCTCAGCACTAGAACAATGCGTAGCATAAGGCAGGCATTCAGTAAACACTCAATGAATGAATGAACAGGGCACATGCTCAACAGACATGAGTTCTTTCTTCCTCTCTCCTGTGGTCCCCAGGAAGCTGGTGAAAGTTGACATCAGATCCCTTGCCTTCCCCTTGACTCTTAGCTTTTGTACAAAATTCGTCCAGAACTAGACATCATCCTGGATCAGGCGAATTCAGTTCATGAGACCAAAATTACAATCTCTGCATCACGGCACAATGGATTTGTCTGGTAAAGGTATTTTTTATTTTTTTAACATTTTATTTATTTATTTGACACAGAGAGAGAGAGAGAGAGATCACAAGTAGGCAGAGAGACAGGCAGACAGAGAGGAGAGAGGGGTAAGCAGGCTCCCCGCTGAGCAGAGAGCCCGATGCGGGGCTCCATCCCAGGACCCTGAGATCATGACCCGAGCCGAAGACATAGGCTTAACCCACTGAGGCACCCAGGCGCCTCTGGAAAAGATACTTGGCTGGAAACTCAACTGAACCCAACGGTCCTGAGGCCACTGAGAAGCACAGCCTGGTGAATAACAGCATGGAATTAAATGACGATTAGAAGACACCCATGGCAAGGCTGCCTCATAACAAGATTAATTTGAGGGCGAGGAGAGGGTGGTTATTAATGTGTCCAGAAGGCAACTCCAGGTCCTATTCCCCTGATGAGAGCAAAATCGCAGGTTATTTATAGCTGTTTCTCAGGAGGAACATGGCACAGGGCGTCCGAGGAGAGAGCCATGCCAAGGTGCACTAATGAAACTTTGAGGATAATTTACTGCTCAAGTTCAAGGACTTTTGCAGTAGGAGAGAGCCTCTCAAACTCCCAGCAACCCCTGCTCCGTTGGGAGGCTAACGGTGACAGTGCAGGTCTGCTGCTCGAGATCCACCATAGGCTCTCGCCAAGTGACTGCACACAGCCTCCCTGATGATCCCTTCTTGTGGTCCTGTTTCAGTCTGTTCTCAACACTGCAGCCAAAGGGACCCCATTAACACTAGCTCAGATCGTATCTCTCCTCAGGCATCAGAGCCAAGCCAAAGTCCAAGCAGCAGCCCACGAAGCCCTACATGATTTGGTCTCCAGTATTTCCTCAACCTCGTCGCCTCCCACTGTCACCAGCTCACTCCCCTCTGACCACACCAGCTTCCTCCAGCTGCTCCTCTAACACGCAAACCCTCCCACTGCAGAATTCCCACTCGCTCCTGCCAGTTCCTCTACAATATGGATTCTCTTCTGCTTCCTTGCTCTATTTTTCTCCGTTATTCTCTGGTTCCTGACATAGGAACCAGTCGCTTCTTGTTATTTCCAGTAGTTATGTCCCGTGAAGTGGCCGTACACTCTGAATTAGCAAATACTGAGCGGTTTGCTCCTAAGGGAATTACGGGACTAGGTTCCTGCAAGCCTCTGGTCACAACTTCTTTGTCAACCCATCAATACATAAGCTCATTTCCCGTGTTTCTCTTTAAAGGCCTGCCTGAATGATGTTTCTCTTTAAAGGCCTGCCTGAATGAAACTTATCAGACACCGGTATTTTGCCTGTGAGGCACATCACAACCTTCTTGCTCTTAGGGGCAGGAGAAAGCACTTAGAACTCCAGGTGGGGACCGTTTTAAATGGCAAGAGCACTAACAAATAGTAGGAAAATGTGAAAACCTTGGCCATGCAACGGACTGCTAAATGAACATTTGTTCACAGTGTGAGAGCTGAACAGGAAGTTAGAGCCCCTCCCTCCTGGACCTCAGCTGGGAACCGTGTGCATCAAGTGGCAAATTTTTCACAACTCTGCACGTGTCATAGCCAATGACCATTCCAAGTGCCAAGCGTATCAATTTGGGGGTTACAAATGAATTTTAGCAAGTAGGCAAATTCACAAACACACAATCCATGACAAATGAGGATCAACTATGTATCTTACTTAGGTCGTTGTTTATTGACTGCCTTCCCCACCCGAACATAACGTCCAAGAGAGCAAGTATTTTCATCTGCTTTGTTCACGGCTGTGCCTCAGCACCTAGAACACGGTGGACTCTTCACAAATACCGGTGGGGTAAGAAAGCCTGAAGCTCTTTCTATTTTGATCAGACACAATACCAAGTATATTTACGGTATTTGTATGCTGACGGTGGCATGTTGTTATTGGAAAGGATTTTAGATAATTGTCAACCAATGCCCTCACGTCACCGATGAGAAGCGAAAAAAGCCCAAGGTGGGGCAGTGGTCAGCCTAAGGTCACAAAACAAACTAGGGGGCAAAGAGAGCATGTATTTTTTAAGCCACGGTTCAGGACTCCATCTGTTTCACAATACTGCCAGTACCCCGTAGATGAGATGTTTTCTCTTAGAGGGATGTCACAGAGCATCTGGCCCGGTGCTTGGAACAGAGCAGGTGTTCAGTAAATGCTGACCAGGTGGATTACAAGAAAGGAGGGGAGTATTCCCAGATGATCAAATGTGATCAAATGAGATCAGCATGTACCTTCAGCTAAAATCAGTCACCTCAACTGCAATGACTGACTTGGTTTTGAGCATAGCTCTTGCTACCAAAAGTTCATAGGGAAGAAAGGGGAGCTCTGAGTATAAGTCAAGACTCTGTTGCAAGTAACAGAAAATGAACCCCAAACTGGCTTTCAAATGAGCACAACGGAAAATTTATGGACTTGTAGAACAGAAGAGACCAGGATTAGGGAATTAAGGTGGGTTTTTAATATGGGTTGCTGCAAAGATTAGAAACTATCTTTAGTTTTGCAGTTACCATTCGTTTCCTAGCTTCATTTATCTGCCATTCTCTTAGTTGTGTCCTCAGGACAGCTTCCCTCAAACTAACAAAAAGGCTGCAAGAGTCTCAGAGTTCTTTAGCATCTTCCCAACACAGCATCCAGAAGAAAAGAGCTTCTGTGGTCCAGAGTCTCCAGCCGAAAACCAGCTCTTTACTCTGATTGGATCGCCATAGTTCACATGCCCATCCCTGAACCAATCACCATAGCCAGGATGATGGACACTGCTGATTGGCTGGGCTGGGTCACTTGCTCTAGACTTAGCACCAAAGTTTGGTGTCTGTTTTGCCAATACCCAAAGAATCTACCCAAATTCTAGGCTGGTGGAAAGACAGAAGGGAGAATATTTACAAGGAAAAGCTACAGCTTCCCACTAGACTGCGACACGCGTATGAGGCCACACTTCCCCAGGGGACTCCCAATAATAATTGGACACGCCAATAATTACAATAATTACAATGCAGCGTGATAAGTTCAGTGATGAAGGTAAATGCAGGATATTGCAGAATCAGAGGAGAAGCTTCATGTGCAGGCTAAAGAGAGCTCAAAGGAGAAGGTAATAACTGAGCCAGACATCCAGAAAGGACCAGGAGTCAGGTCGATTTCACTGTAAGAAAAGGGATGGGAAAGCTCTTCCAGTATGGGGGAACGGTGTGTGCGGATATAGGGTGGAGAGATCATGTGCAAAGAATCACTAATAATTCACAAAAGTTGGATCATAAGCTCGAAGGAAGAAGGAGAGAGGGACCTAGAGAGATGACAGGGTCATCTCAGTCCTTGAACAAAAGCATTGTTTCCATTATTTATGTCTCTTAACATCTTTTTGGATATCACAGATACAGGAGGGTAGAAATTTGCAATGGTCAAGTGAACTCTTCGGCAGTTAGCGGTCCCAAAAATATCAGAAAAGCTTGGCTCATCCAAATGAATGTCTTTGAGAGAATCAGCAGCCTCCCCTCCAACCAGTCACTACGTTCCTTACCTAATTCACAAGGGCTCCAAGGAGAAAGACTTCGCTCCGCACCCTTACAACACACCAGAGGTCCCCCTGACTTCGCTCTCAACACTGATGCAGAACAGCTCCTCCACGTGAAACATTCCAAGTAACAAAGCAAACCATGTAGGCTTAAATGCCAAGTGATAAGCCAAGGAAATCACTTAGCACAAGCTCTGCAATACAGGAGATGCTAAGTATGTTATGTTGTACATGGGACCATGATGGCGGAAAAGAAGGTCGGCTCCTCTATGGATCACAATTCATATTAGCTTAAGGAAAGAAAAGGGAAAAGAAATAAAGGAAAAGACGGTGTATTGGCCGTGTGACTAGCAAATTGGAGGCGAACGTTGTTTCAGAAAAGAGTAAATATCAAGGCATTCTTTCAGCTTTGCGACAAGAAGGGTGGAGTCCTTTTCCTCCAGCAGGGGAAGGTCCTTCATTAACCTGGCTTAGGGAGGACACCAACCCCTGGGACAGATGTTATAAATAGAGGGAAGGAGTTCCACGCCTGGCCAGGCTTGGGGTGCACATGCACCCTCATGGTACAGTTACCAGCTTTAGCAAACAAAAAAGACAGTGTAAGTATGGGCTAAAAGATTATTCATCGTTTATCTGAAATTCAAATTCAACCAGATGTCTTCTCTTTTAGTGGGCAACCCTGTTATAGAAGCAGAACAAGCACCCTGCGATTAGAAACTCCCCAGCATCTCCTGTTCGAGAGAGAAAGACCGATAAGTCCACAGACTGCTGGATGGACAAAAAATGAAATTGCCTTGCGGCTCAGTTTTTCATTAACGGAGGAAGATACTCATCAAGATACAGGAGAATGCAAAAGATGACGACAGAGAAACGAAAGAAAAAACCTGTAAACTAGGGTTTCTTAAAATGCGCTCCATGGAACGCTAGCTCAGTGGGATGTTAATAGTTCTTACCTATAAAAGGACTTCTGTGGCCAAATAGGTTTAGGAAGAATCAGCTAAACACAGTTAATTGGGTTTCTCTGCCAAAGGACTCTCATTGTGGTAATATGTCGGTTTCCATTGCGAATTTCCCAGGAGGGAAAGGGTGAATGTGGTTTTCCTCAAACACAGGGCCATGGAAGCCTTTTAGAGCAGAACAGCTCCCGGGCCTTGCATTTATGGAAATCACAAAGTCCGGGGCGGAGGGCATTCTGCCAGCAATATTGCCCACTGGATGGACACCATAAGCTCCATCATCTGGATTAACACAGGGAATACCCAAAGAATGAAATCAGAGGAAATACTGATCCCACTTCAGTATTTCCAGCTAAAACCAGGAGGCAAGAACGATACATGCCCCCCAGATAAATGTGTCCCTCCCTTAAACATGTCAACACAATGTTCTGAGCCAGCCAGGCCAAGGTCCGACACCTCCCCGCCGCTTTCCTGTTGACTCTTTGCTTTATGCACCAGTTTAGGAATTATAACTCCCGACATGCAATGCAACAGGAAGTATGGGGACAGGAACACACAGCTCCAATTTCCACAAGACTTAGATATCGTGTTATTCCCAGTCCACCTTTGTCATCCCAAGGTCACAGAAACTGGGAATTAAAGAGAACTTTAAAGGAGAAATAGAAGAATGGAATCACATCTCCACCCCCAGGCACACGCCAGCCACGATGCTACCTCCATTCTCAGTTACCTCCCCATAGCGCCCCTCTGGCTTACCTATAAAAGGAGTTCTGTGGCCAAACAGACTTAGGTTTCCTCTTGGCCACTTAGCAGATGCAGAAACTGAGCTCAGAGACCGTAGCGTGATTGAGCTATACTCCTTGAAAAGGCTTTTGGAAGAAGAGACTCCATCCCCCCTACACTGTTGCTATTTTATACTTCATAGGCATGCAGGGCTCCACGTCCCCAAGATACTCTTTGCTTCTTATTTGAATGCTTGTCAACCTCTGCCCCTCTGCCAAATTCTTACGATGAGCCGCACGCAGGAAGCACTGTTCCCTTCGTGTGCCCTCACGATGCTCTGCGTTATGTTTGATCTCAACACCTCGTTGAAAATTGGATATTGGTAGTTGCCTGCTATGATAATGAAACATTTATGTCTCAATTTGAAAAGGCATTTAAGACACCTGTTTTCATTAGTAATTATAGATAATTGCTATGGGCTTTTTAAAAATATATATATGTATAGCCCATAAAGTCTTTGAGAAATGGAACAATTAATTTCCTGATGCCTCACTACGAGCTAAGTATGACGTTAGCCCTCACTTTGGGAAGCATTTGTGGGAAATTGGGCTTGGTAGCTTGTAAGGGGAAAAAGTACATTATACTCTAGAGTCTTTTCCTGACATATCCAAGCCATGACTATTTTTTTTTTTTGATGTGTTTAATGTTTTGTTCAGAGTCTACTCATTCATTTGTTCTAGGAACACTTGCTGAATGACGTCTATGGACCAGGTCCTTGGAGATGTAGTGACTCACCTAGAGGTAAGGTACTGAATATTCAAAACTGAATGACAATTTTAAAGCCCTAATCAGACAGTATGAATTCATCCTCCTAAAGGAATGTTCCTGCTCTTTGGGCCCATAATTCTACATGTAAGAAGTTTTCTTAAAGGGACTGTATAAAAGTAAGGAGCCAGCTCAATGTTTATCAAGGGTAGGGGTGCCCTGGGTGGCTCAGTCGGTTAAGTGTCTGATTCTTGATTTCGGCTCAGGTCATGATCTCAGTGTTGTAAGATCAAGCCCTGTAATAGGCTCCACACTCAGCATGGAGCCTGCTTAAGATGCTCTCTCTCCAAAAAAAAAAAAAAAAAAAAAAGGTAGGGGAAGAAGAATGGGTAAATGAATCATGATAAATGGCAGTCATTAAGAAATATAAAACAAGAGGGGCCCCTGACTAGCTCGATCAGTGGAGCCTACAGCTCTTGATCTCAGGGTTGGGAGTCTGAGCCCCATGTGGGGTGTAGAGATTACTTAAGAATAAAATAGGGCACCTGGGTGGCTCAGTGGGTTAAGCCTCTGCCTTCAGCTCCCAGGATCGAGCCCCACATCAGGCTCTCTCCTTAGCGGGGAGCCTGCTTCCCCCCTCTCTCTCTGCCTGCCTCTCTGCCTACTTGTGATTTCTTTCTGTCAAATAAATAAATAAATAAAATCTTAAAAAAAAAAAGAAAGAAAAGAAATATAGACAAAGATATGCTATAGAGAAGTGATGTATTAATAGAGGGAAAATGTGGCTATGAAACAATTCTAAACTTGCAAAATAAAAAAGACCAGAAGAATGTGAGCCAAAAATTAGAACGACCATACCATCCAGAAATCCCACTACTGGGTATTTACACCAAATAATTGAAATCAGGATCTCTACAATGGATTAGCATTTCCATGTTCATTGTAGCACTATTCACAGCAGCCAAGACACAGAAACAAGACAAGTGTCCAACAATAGATGAACGCATATAGAAAATGTGGTGTGTACCTACAATGGATACGCATCACCTTAAAAAAGAAGGAAAATTTGCAATCGCTACTTCACAGATGAACCTTGAGAACATTATGCTAAGTGGAAAAGGCCAGACATAAAAAGACAAATACTGTAGGAAATTATCCTTATTTGAGGCATCTAAACTAGTCAAATTCATAGAATCAGAGGGTGCTGGGGGTGAGGGTGGGGTGAGGAGGAAGGTGGGGTGTTACTAATCAATGAGTATAAAGTTTCAGTTAAGCATGATGAGTAAACTCTAGCGATCTGCTGGACAAAATGTCGCCATAGTCAGCAATACTGCATGGTACACCTAAAAATCTGAGAGTGTAGATCTCATGTTAAATGTTCTTACCCCAATAAAATTAAAAAAAAAAAAAGAAGAAGAAGAAGAAGAAGAAGCCAAAATGGAAGTCGTAGTTCTATTCAAGGAGTCCTATGATAATCATAGCTGTGTTTGGAAGTGCTGTTGGGTTACATTTTATCTGGCACACTTTTCTGTGTCTCCAAATTTCTAAAAATTAACACGTATTACTTCTGTAGTCATGAAATTAAGAAGGAGGGGCATGAGAGGTGGGGAAGTGGATGGGAGGGTATGAGTGAAGGTTCTGCCCATCAGCCTTGGAGGACGTGGAGCTGAGTCCAGAAGAGACAATAATGTCCCTCATGATTAACAATAGCAAAAGCAACTCATAGAATCTCAGCCAGGACAGACCACAGAGGTCAATTCCTCTTACATCTCTGATTACTAACCTTGACTATAGATATTCAGCTCTGGAGCTTTTATTTATTTATTTATTTTTCAGGGAGGGAGGGAGGGAGCAGGGAGGAGAGAGAGAGAATTCCAAGCAGGTTCTACACCCAGCACGGAGCCCAACTCCAGGCTTCATCTCATGACCCTAAGATCGTGACCTAAGCTGAAACCAAGAGTCAGCCACTTAACCAACCGAACCACCCAGGTACCCCAGCTCTGAAGCTTTTAAAACATAGAACTGCTCAGGTCTGTCCTCACAATACATGACTCCCAAGGGATTCACCCTGAGGCTGGGCACCAATACTCTGCAGACTCTACATGAAGCAGGTAGGGTTGCGACCCGCTACACCGCTGATTTTCAAACTTCCCTGTACCTAGGAATTACAGAACCTTTACTAACTTACTGATTCTTGGGGGCCACCCTGACATTCCCATCTAACTGCTCTGGGATGTGGTCTGGGCATCCTGATTTTTTTTTTTTTAAGATTTATCCATTTATTAAGAGAGAGAGAAGAAGCATAAGCAAGGGAGAGAAATCTCAAGCAGACTACCCACCAGGCGCAGAGCGTGACACAGGGCTCTATCCCACCACCCCAAGACCACAACCTCAGCTGAGAAACCAAGATTCAGGCGCTTAACCAACTGAGCCACCCAGGTGCCCCCTGGGCATCCTGATTTTTTAAAAACTCTCCAAGCTATTCCAAAAGGCAACCAAGTTTGGGAACCTCCACTCTACAACCTTGTAGTTGAAGCCTGGTCCATAGACTAATAGCATTGGCACCACCTGGGAGCTTGCGGAAAGGCAGAATCTGAGTCTGCACCCCAGACCTACTCAAACAGAATCCGTGGGGTGCCTGGGTGGCTCAGTCAGCTGTGCGTCAGACCCTTGATACCAGCTTGGGTATCAAGCTCTGGGTCCTGAATTCAGGCCCGGTGCTGGGCTCTGTGCCCATCAAGCCTACTTAAAAACAAACAAACAAAAAAACCCCAAAACAGAATCTGCAACATTATCAAGATACTCAGATGGTTTGTGTGTCTGTTAGAGAGAAGCACTACCTAGACCATCCCAGGCAAGAAACACTTGAGTCCCATCTCTACCCTACTCCCTATCTCATCCCCTTGAAAAAAAAAAAAATGAAAAATCTAATTCAGGGGAGTTCTGCAGCAGGTAAACTAAAACCCTATCCTTCCCAATCTATATCTAGACTTTCAGCCCTCCCTACACAACCCAGCTGGAGGGCAAGCATCTGTTCCTTCTCGAAGCGGAAAGATCCAGATTTTTTATTATTCCGAAGGACCACACTAAGCGGGAACAGAACAACCCCTGAAGAGGACATTTCACCACTGATCAGCTTCAAGAGGCCTCCCCGGAGTCCCCAAATTCCCCCACAACAAAGTGAGCCGATTTTAATCAACAGCTGCTATCTCATCTGCATTAGAGATCCCATGAATATGCAAGCCGGGTAGACGGGGTCTCAAGGAGCAGGAATAATTGGCCCCTTGCACTTGATATTCTAGGCTGCAGTTTTCCTCTCCAGCAGTCTTGTGAGGGATTTAGGTCACAGCAAGTACCATGGGCATTATCCATTAGAACAAGATCAAAGGGAAGAAGGAGTGCATTTTAAAGAGTCCAAGTGTGGTGTGATTACTTGATGATACTATTAAATTTCTTCTGTGTTTTGCAATCCCTCTGGAGAGGGGTTTGCGAACACCTAATGCCTCATTAGCCGGGGGCCAAAGCAGCCCTGAGCTTACTGCATGGTGGGAGGTATGCAGCTGGTGCTTACCACTCTGTGGTCATCTCTGTCTCTAGGAATAGAGAGATGCAGGGGCTTTCTAAAGGTAAGGTCAGGTGGGCTGGCTTACAGACGCAAAGCATCCAGCTCTGGCCTCTGGAGCAGATTCTGCTTTTGTCACCAGCATTTATTCTCTCTCCTTCCTCAAGGGAAACACCTTCTCCCTAGCTCTTCATCTGCACGGAGAAGATGTCTTGGAGACATCTCCATGTCTTGGAGAAGAACGACTGGACCAAGAATGGGTGTGTGACTCATGCCCAGCCCATCAGAGAGCATATCAGCCTCCAAGCCAGCCACTAGGAAACTGGTCAGAAATGCATATGTGACTCAAAGTCAATGGGAATGTAGCTAGGACTCTTGCAGAGAAAAGCAAGAGTGTCTACACCAGGGAAGATCTAAAAGCAGGCTGCCCGCACTCATCCTAACACCACATAGCGAGATCCCATCTGAGACTCAGGAAATACAGAGGAAAAGTAGAGAGGAAAGTAGAGACAAAGATAGAAAGGGACAAGTCTGTGCCCCTGGGTCTGGCCATACCTGAAGGCTGGAACCTCATGAAGACATGAGCCAATGGATTTTTTTTTATTTTGTTGAAACCACTGGAGTTAGATTTCTTATCACTTGCAAGCAAATGACTTGATCCCAAGACCCTGGGAGCATGGACTCAGCCAAAGGCAACCACTTAACCGACTGAGCACCCAGGCGCCCATCCCCCCCATTCATCTACTTTTTAAAATGAAAAGTGTATAGGCTTAAGGAGTACAACATGATGTTTTGATATACACGTGAAGTGATCACTACAGTCAAGCTAATTGACATGTCTTCTCCTCACATAGTTACGTGTGTGTGTGTGTGTGTGTGTGTGGTGAGAGCTCCTGAAATCTACTCTCTTAGCAAATTTCTGGCATTCAATACGGTGTTATTAACTACAGTCACCATACACTACATTGGATCTCTAAATTCATGCACCTTGATATTTGCATGTGGTATTTGCATATGGTATTTGCATGTGACATTTGCATATGATGTTTGCATATGGAAGCCAAGCAGTCAGAATCTGCTCTGGGGAAACATTCTTCCTGCTGGCCTCTTTAATTTCTGGAGAGGAAACGTAAGCATGCCTGAGCCCTTGTAGGTGCTATAGACAGTTTGGTGTTTAAGGCCAACAACATAGAGGAAAACCAATACACTGGTAGAAACAGACATGCCTCCTACTTGTCCAAAGAACAATAAAATGACAGATCAAAGGGCTTGAGTTTTCTTTTTTTCCTGATGGAGAGACAGAAAAAGTGGTGGTGGGGGGGAGAACATCCAATTTGTTACTCAGCATCTGCTGGGTGCCTGGCACTGTGCCAAGCGTTTAGAACCAGAAGTGAGTGAGACACAGCTGTGTGCGCAGAGGGCTCACACTCTAGAGGAGGGTTGGGTGGGGAGAGGTGAATGCACCAGAGGCTACGAACGGAACGCCACTGGAAGGACGGTGGTCACTCTGGGCAGTGTCAGTCCCTGGGCAAAGGAGCAGAGGAGCAAGGCAGCCAAGCACATTTGGCAGCAGGTAGGTATGGTAGGACTGCAAGGGGCCCAGGGGTCCAGGGGTCCACAGTAGATAGATTAGACCAGAGAGGTTGGCAGGAACCCGATTAGGATGAGTTCTTCATACCAAATCATCACTAAAGGCATCACTCTAGGGGGCTGCCTGGGTGGCTCAGTGGGTTAAGCCTCTGCCTTTGGCTCAGGTCATGATCTCAGGGTCCTGGGATCGAGCCCTGCATCAGGCTCTCTGCTCAGTGGGGAGCCTGCTTCCTCCTCTCTCTGTCTGCCTCTCGGCCTACTTGTGATCTCTGTCCAAAAAATAAATAAAATCTTAAAAAAAAAAAAAAAAAAAAAGGCATCACTCTGGCACCACACCAGACCAGACCTGAACACAAACTTCCTACTCCTTGTCCAATTTGCTGGGTGACCTTGAGCAGGCGATGTCGCTTTTCAGAGCCTCAGTTTTCTCATCTGAGGAATGGGAACCTAGCAGTGCTTCCCTCATGAGGTTGTCACAACAAATACTCAAAATCAGCTATTCCAAAGCTTATCGCGGTGCCTGGCCCTAAGGATGTGTTTAATTACTGATTACTTTAATTAGGTACTATGGAGAGCTCCTGAAAGGCGGGATGGAGAGTCCTAATTCCTCCCAATATGGCTGAGGATGAGAAAAACATGCTGGAGGGAATCTGATCCTTCGGCTCCCTTGGGAGACCCCTCCTGCCTCTCCCTGCCTTCACTGATGAGACGAGTCAGCGCGGAGGGAATCCACAGAGCTTTGAGAGCCCCAGACAAGGAAACGAAATTTCTGGTTTACTTTTCAATTTGCACTTTTATAAATGGGTCGGGGCTATGGGTCACTCGGAATTATTCAGGCGCTTTCTGAACAATGCCCATGATAGAACGGGCGCTTTGGAGCTGTGCTTTTGGGGATGACATCATTTGGACGTTATCAGCAACACCTCCTCACAGATCCCAGGAGAAGCTGCATTGTTTAGACAAGTGCTAATAATTTAAGCCTCTTGTAAATGAGAAGGAGAAAAAGTGATAAATTAAGAAAGAAACAGTTTATATTTGCGATTTGCATTTGCAAGAAAATGCCTTGTGTGACAGCTGCATATGCAAGAATTGAGAGAGTTGGGAGGGCCATCCTGGGGTCTATCAGGCTGGCATGGTGCCTGAAACTCCACGATGATATCCTTGAATTTGAGGCTTGAAGACTTTAGGGTCTTTCGGGATTCCTATAGAAAATGCTAATATGCCTATAAAAAGGCAAAGGCTTCCAGATAAGGTTTTTTTTTTTTTTTAAGATTTTATTTATTTATTTGACAGACAGAGATCACAAGTAGGCAGATAGGCAGGCAAGGGGCGGGGGAAGCAGGCTTCCCGCTGAGCAGAGAGCCCAATGCAGGGCCCGATCCCAAGACCTGCGATCATGGCCTGAGCAGAAGGCAGAGGCTTTACCCACTGAGCCACCCAGGCGCCCCGTTTTTTGTTGTTGTTGTTGTTGTTTTTAAATTCCAGCCAAATGCTGTTTATTCCTAAAACAAACAGGTTAAAGATACACTGGGCAAGTGGCAAACGCAAAAACAGTTGAAATGATGAGTAATGGTAGTGTCACCAGAGAGAATATCACTCAAGACCTAAAGCATGAACTTGCTCAAATGAGATTATAAAAAAAGCTATAATGCCATCGAGAAAAGAGTATAGCAATAACACTTTCTGCACCAAACAATAGCGCATAAGGGAAAGAAATCAGGAACCACCTAAGTGAACAGGAATGGAGACGCAAAGCAAAAGTCCCTGACACACCTATTAAAATTGATGAGCTACACCTCCATGCTTTGGACTAGACCAGGGGCTCTTGACCCTGGCTGTACGTTAGAATTATCTAGAAAGCTTTTAAAAATGCCAATAACCAAAGTGATTCAAGGGGTCTTGGATAAGCCCAATGAAAGTCAAAGACATGAAGAGCCTTCTATCTCCTAAAGGAATGAATTTATAGTTTAAAAAGCTCACCAACAAAGAAAACCAATTTGCCCAAATGAATTCACTGGTGAATTCCATCGAACGTTTGAAGAACTACAGTCATACCTTGGAGATAGGACAGGTTCAGTTCCAGATTCACCATCATAAAGCAACTACCCAATTAAGTGAGTCAAATGAACTTTCTGGTTTCCCACTGGATATCAAAGTTATGTTTATAATGTATTGTAGTCTACTAAGTACACAATGGTGCTATGTCTAAAAAACTACGTACCTATCTTTTTTTAAATAAAGATTTTATTTATTTTTTGGCAGAGAGAGAGAAAGATCACAAGTAGGCAGAGAGAGAGAGAGGAAGGGAAGCAGGCTCCCATGAGCAGAGAGCCCGATGCGGGGCTTAATCATAGGACCCTGGGATCATGATCTGAGCTGAAGGCAGAAGCTTTAACCCACTAAGCCACCCAGGCGCCCCCAATGTACCTATCTTAACTTCAAAATATTTTATTGTTAAAACATGCTAACCATCATTAGAGCTTTCAATGAGACGTAATCTTTTTGCTGGTAGTGAGTCTTGCCTCACTTTGATGGTTGCTGACTGATCGGGGTTGTGGGTATTGAAGGCAGAAGTGGCTGTAGCAATTTCTTAAATAAAACAATAAAGTTTGCCACTTTGATTGGCTCTTCCTTACCTGAACAATTTCTCTGTGGTACGTGATGCTGTTTGATAGCATCTGACCCACAGTGGAACAGTGGGTCAGATGGTTTCAATCCCCTCCATCTGGGCACTCTTTGATCAGTGAAGTTTACATAATATTCTAAAGCCTTTGCTGGCATTTCAACAATCTTCACAGCCTCTCCACAAGGAGTAGTTTCCTTCTCAGGAAATGACCTTCCTTGCTCATCCGTAAGAAGCAACTCCTTGTGTTAAAGTTTTATCAAGAGATGGCAGCAATGCAGTCCTATCCCACTTCTAATTCTCTTGCTATTTCCACCAGAGCCGCTGAAGTCTTGAACCCCTCTAAGTCATTCATGAAGTTTGAAATCAACTTTTTCCAACCCCCCCATTGAATGTTGATATTTTGATCTCTGCCCATGAATCATAAATGTTCTTCATGGCATCTAGAAAGGTGAATCCTTTCCAGAAGGTTTTCAGTCGACTTTCCCCAGATCCATCAGAGGAATCACTAACAAGAGCAGTTGTAGCCTTAGAAAATGTTATTTCTTCAACAGTAAGCCTTGAAAGTTGGAATGACTCCTTGATCCATGGGCTGCAGATCAGACGTTGTGTTAGCGGGCATGAAAACAACATTAATCTCATTGCATGTCCCCATCAGAATTCTCAGGTGACCAGGTACATTGTCAATGAACAGTTGTGTTTTGAAAGGCATCTTTCTTTTTGAGCAGCAGGTCTCCACAGCGGGCTTAAAATATTCAGAGACTAAGTTGTAAGCAGATGTGCTGTCATCCAGGGTTGGTTGTTCCATTCATACAGCAGAGGTAGAGTAGACTGAGCATAATTCTTGAGGGCCCTAGGATTTTCAAAATGGCAAACGAGCACTGGCTTCCACTGAAAGTCACCAGCCACACTAGCTCCTCACAAGGAAGTCAGCCTGTCTTTGGAAGCTTTGAAATCAAGCAGCGACTTCTCTCTAGCTATGAAAGTCCTAGATGGCTTCCTCTTCCAACAGAAGGCCATTTCATCTACCTTGAAAATCCATCATTCAGCACAGCTGCCTTCAATGAGTTCTCTCACCTACATCTTCTGGAAAATTTGCAGCACCTTCTACCATCGCCTTGCACTTTCACGTTACGGAGATGAGTTCTTTCCTTAAACCTCATGATCCAACCTCTGCTAGCTTCAAACTTTTCTTCTGCAGCTTCCTCACTTCTCTTAGCCTTCACAGAATGGAGGAGAGTTAGGGCCTTGTTCAGGGTGAGGGTTTGGCTTAGGGGAAATTTGTGGCTGGTTTGATCTTCTATACAGACTCCTAAAACTCTCTCTTTATCAGCAAGGAGTCTATTTTACTTTCGTATCATTCATATGTTCACTGGAGTAACACTTTCAATTTCTTTCAAGAACTTTCCCCTTTGCATTCACAATGTGGCTAACTGTTTGGAGGAAGAGGCTTAGCTTTCAGCCTATCTCAGCTTTTGACATGCCTTCCTCACTATGCTTTATCATTTCTAGCTTTTGATTGAAAGCAAGAGATGTGCGACTCTTCCTTTCGCTTGAACGCTTAAAGGTCGTTGTAGGGTTATTTATTGGCCTAATCTCCATATTGTTGTGTCTCAGGGAACAGGGAGACTCCCAAGGGAGAGAGAGAGATTGAGGGAATGGCCCGTAAGTGGAGCAGTCAGAACACACACAACATTTATCAATTGAGTTCACTGTCTTGTATGGGAATGACTTACGGCATCCCAAAACAATTACAGCAGTAACATCAAAGATCACCAATCACAGATCACCATAACTGATATAATAATAAGAAGAAAGTTTGGAAAACTGTGAGAGTTACCAAAATGTGACAAAGACACATGAAGTGGGTCAATGCTGCTGGGAGAAGTGCCTAAGAGAATTTTGGCACACGGTTGTCACACATCTTCAAATTAGTAAAAACTGCTGTATCTGGGAAGCACAATAAAATGAGGTTTGCCTAGCTGGTGCAACCATTCTGGAAAACAACATGGAGGTTCTTCAAAAAGTTGAAAATAGAGCTACCCTATGACCCAACAATTGCACTACTGGGTATTTACCCTAAAGATACAAATGTAGTGATCCAAAGGGGCACGCATACCCGAATGTTTACAGCAGCAATGTCCACAATAGCCAAACTATGGAAAGAACCTAGATGTCCATCAACAGATGAATATATAAAGAAGATGTGGTATATGTATACAATGGAATACTACGCAGCCATCAAAAGAAATAAAATCTTGCCATTTGCGACGACGTGGATGGAACTAGAGGGTATTATGCTTAGTGAAATAAGTCTATCAGAGAAAGACAACTACCATATGGTCTCCCTGATATGAGGAAGTGGAGATGCAATGTAGGGGCTTGGGGGGTAGGAAAAGAATAAATGAAACAAGATGGGATTGGGAGGAAGACAAACCATAAGAGACTCTTCATCTCAGAAAACAAACTGATGGTTGCCGGGGGAGGGAGGTAGGAAGAGGGTGATGGGGTTATGGACATTGGAGAGGGTATGTGCTGTGATGAGTGCTGTGAGGTGTGTGGACCTGGTGATTCGCAGACCTGTACCCCTGGGGCTAAAGATACATTATATGTTAATTTTTTTTTAAATGAGGTTTACCTGAAGACCAATTCTACAAAAACTCTTCTAAAAAAACTGGAGAGGAAGGAATACTGCCGGATTCATTCTCTGAGGTTACCATTACCCTGACCATTAAAACCAGAAAAAGACAGTCGAAGAAAAAAGAATTGTAGAACAATATCTCTCATGCACACAGATGCAAATATTCTCAATAAAATTCAAGCAAATTACACATCGCATTTTTGTAAAGAGATAATAAATATACCTGTGTGGGGTTTATCTCAGGAGCACAGCGTGGTTTAGTATTTGAAAACTGATCCACGGCATTCACGCACGAGCAGCCTCTAAGAAAAAAAAAACAAAGCATGATCAGTTCAATAATAGATGCAGAAAACCCTTTTATAAAAAACAAACATCCATTGATTATAAAAACTCTGAAAACCAGCATAGAACAAAACTTCATAAACCTGATAAAGGCATCCAGGAAAAACCTATAGCTAGCCCCGTATTTAGTCGTAAAAGACTCCATGCTTTCCTTCCAAGATCAAGAGTCAGCTAGGTCTGTCTGCTGTCTCTACTTCTGTTCAGCATCATTCCAGAGGTTCTAGGAGCATAACAAGGCAATCAAAAGAAATAAAAAGCTACCATTTGAGAAATAAAAAGTAAAATTGTCTTTATTCACAGACCTGATTATTTATAAGGAGTACTTCCTAGACTCTTCCGAAAAGCCACTAGTACTAATAGGTGAGTTTAACAGGTTTCTGGTCCATACATTTTGGAAATCAATTTTGTTTCTATATACAGGCAATGAATACATGGAAATTAAGATTTATAATAATAACAACACCAAAATAATAACACCAAAAATATGAAAGGGGTAAGTTTGACCGAAGTTGTGCAAGACCTATAAACCCTAAAAATCACCAAACATTGCTGAGAGGAAGGAAAGAACATCTAAAGAGAGAGAGAGAGAATGAGAGAGAGATGGTGTTGAAAGACCTAATCCTGGTAAGGTGTTATGCACAAACTGATCTATAAAATCTAGACAAACTCCTTCATAATCCCAACAGGCCATATTTGTATACAGTGAGTAACCACTTCTGAAATTAATATGGAAATACAAAGCCCCTGATTTTGGAAAAGTGGAACAAGTTGGAGAAATTGCACTGTAAGATTTTAATACTTGGGATAAAGCTACAGTCATCAAAATAGTATGGTATGGTGTTGGCAAAAGAAAACAACACAAAGATCAATGGAACAGGAAAAAAGAAGCCAGGAATAGACTCACACACATAAACAGCCAAAGAGGCCAAGGTACATCTGGGAGAATGAAAAGGAAGCCACAGACTGGGAGAAAATACTTGCAAAATGCATATGTGACAAGAGACTTCTATCCAGCGTACACAAGGAACGTCTACCACTGAATAACAGAAGACAAACCATCCAATAGAAGTCTGAACAAACACTTCACCAAAAAAGACATACAGAAGGTTGGGTCACCTGGGTGGCTCAGTCAGTTAAGCCTCTGACTCTCTTAGTTTCTGCTTAGGTCGTGATCTCGGGGTCATGAGTTCAAGCCCTGTACTGGGCTCCATGGTCAGCGTGGAGTCTGCTTGAGAGTCGCTCTCCCTCTCTCTCTGTCCCTCCCACTCATGCTCTCTCTCTCATAAATAAATCTTTTTTTTTTTTAAAGAAGCCAGAAGGTAGCTAAGCATATGAAAAATTGCTCAACATTATTAGTCACTGAGAGAATGTAGAATAAACCACACTAAGATATCCCTTTACTCATCCCAGAATAAAATGTAAAGGATGGATCTGACCAGGTTTTTATGAAGATGTGGAGGAACAAAAAAACTCATACACTACTGGGGAGGATGTATAAAGCAACAACCACTCTGGAACATGGTCTGGCAGTTCCTTAAAATTCTAAACATGTGGGGTGCCTGGATGGAGCAGTCAGTTGGGTGTCCGACTCTTGGTTTCAGCTCTGGTCATGATCTCGGGGTCATGGGATCAAGCTCTATGCTCACTGGGGAAGTCTGCTTGTGGTTCTCTTCCTCTCCCTCTCCCTCTGCTCCTCCCACTCTTTCTCTCTCTCTCTCTCTCAAATAAATAAGTCAATCTTAAAAAGAAAAAAAAATTAAACATTCAACGAATAGACGACCCCACCAAAATATTCCTCATACGTACCAAGAAGAAACGGAAGCAAGTGTCCATACAAAGACTTGTAGAAATACGGTCAAAGAAGCTTTACACTGAATAGCCAAAAATTAGGAACATCCAAAAATTCTATCGTCAGGGGGGTAGGTGAGTGAGTGAAAGATATCAGACAAGAAGAGTACGTAGGCTACGTATCCACTTCTATCAAATTCTAGGAAATCGCAAACTCATCTATAGAGACAGAAGATCCATGGTTATGTTGGGATGAAGGAGGAAGGTGTCCAGAGGAAGAAGGCATTACGAAAAGGCTTGAGGAAACTTTCAGAGGTGACGGATACGTTCATGATCTTGATTGTGGTGATGATGTCACAGATGGATTACAATGTCCAAACTCATCAAATCCTATCATTTTTTTTTAAGATTTATTTATTTGAGAGAAAGAAAGAGAGTGGGTGGGAGGAATAGAGGGAGAGGGAGAGAAAATCTCAAGCAGACTCCACAATGAGTGTGGAACCTCACTGTGGAAACTCACAGGGCTGGATCCCAGGATGCTGAGATCATGGCCTGAGCCAAAATCAAGAGTCAGATGCTTAACAGACTGAACAGACTGAACCAGGTGGCCCCAAATCATATACTTTAATATGTGAAGTTACTGTTAAGTCAATAACCCCTCAACAAAGCTATAAAAAAAACGCAAAAAAAATGCCCAGATATGCTGATTAAGTAGCAGTAGGTAAAGTACAAGAACCATCAGCTTTCTAAACAGGTCTCTTGCTGATGCAGGCAGTCCCTGAACTACACTTCGAGAAATGCTGCCCAAAGAAACTACATCTCTTGGCTAAATCAACCAGCCAGGGGTACCATATGCCAGGCACAGTTGGCCAGTTTGCCCCAATCGGCCAGGCAAGCAGGACCCCCCATAACTAGAACCAGCAACCACATTTTCCTCCCCTTCCTTTGTCTCCACACTGCCTCATCCCCAAGTTCACTTTTCTTTCTCGTCACTTCTTGTCTAGTGTTCTTACCCATCACTCTACTGATTCTGGCTGGCCCTCCTCAAAAGTCTTCTCCTTGTGGCTTTAGACCTCTCATACCCTTAAACACCCCCAAACTGATGGAGTGCGCCCCATCCTTAAGCTGGAAGAATCCTGCAACGAAGACCAAAGGCATTACAAAGTTTCCAAAACCGACTCACAGAAAAGATGTTCTTTCGTCCAGAAAGCCTAGAAACCAAGCTCAGTCTAATGGAGTCAAACACCTTTATTTATTTATTTTTTTCCCACAAATTCTTGTGTCTCTTTTTCTGACTGCATTTAGGTTCGAGATCGTGTGATTTGAGCCCAGTGGGCAATATGAATGCATACTGTATGGGTACAGAAAAAGTTAAAATAAGAGAAAGAGGAAGAAATGGAAATAAAAATCCAATAAACTTTTTAAAAATGCTGATAACCGTGAGGAAGGTTAATGCATTTTGCCTTATCGCTAATCCTTTCTGTGGATGAAAAGGGGTTTTCTGTGTTAGTGAACTGTTTCTGCTCGTTTTTTAAAATTAATTAAACAGGAAGGTCATTAGGCTGAGGTGGCTTTAAAGCCTTAGGAACGTACAGAAGCCAACCAAGTCTAAGCCTTTGATGCCTCAAGGTCAAGAAATGGAAACCGAAGGACAACCAATCACAATCAGCCAACCAGCCTTTCCCAAATAAGGCAACCACAGAAGCTGTAGTGAATCAAATAATTTCCCTGCTTTATTTCCGCGTCTTCTCTGTAAGAGTCTTTCCTCTGGCTCCTGTCTGTAGTGGACCACTCCTAACCACTTCCGGTCTGGTGCTGCCTAATTAAAACCGAGGTTTGCTCAGATAAACTCTGTAAAACGTTAAGTGTGCTTCAGTTTATCTTTTAACAAGATCAAGACATTGCCCATTTGCTCACCAGCTCTGCCTTTATCTGCCTCTCCTTCTGACGTGATTCCATCCCTTCCTCCCGCCCCATTTGGGCTGTCAGCTTTGGCTTGACCACTTTGTTTGAAGGTCACTTTGCTAGCACCCGACCTGGGCAGTCAGGGAAAGCTGGCAGGAAAACCTCTTTCTCAGAGGTAGGGGAAGCATTAGTGCCCTCTGAGCTGCCTAATTCGCCTCTTCTTTGCCCCAGACAATGAAAACCTAATTTGGAAAGCTGCCCTGGCTTTGGAAGCCTCTGTTCACTCAGTCAAAAGAGAACTTTATTTACATAACAACAATGATCCTATAAATTGATCGACTGCTTCTCATTTGCATCCTGCTCCCAGGTCCATTACAGCGATGGTATCAGTCAGGACTCGACTGTTGCAGGAACCAATAACTCCCAGCTCAGAGAAGTAAACAAAAGGGAGGGGAAAAAATGGGCTCACTTAACTTGGATGTACAAGGGTAGAGTAACCTTCAGGCATGTCTTGATCCAGGGACTTGGTTAGGTGCTCCCTGGTTTCTATCACCAGACTACCATTCACTAGGCTATCTTCATTCTCCTTCCCCATGTTTGGCCCCCGGCTGGTCCAGCTTGTAAACCCGTAATCACTAGGCCCTATTTGCAGAAAGGAGCCGGAAGCTCTCTCTCAGTCTTCACACCTAGCAAAAGTTTCCTTGGGTTTCATTGGCTTCATGAGATCCCATGAGGATCCCGGAAACAATCTCGATGGCTAGACACATCCAGTTCTCGGGTCACCATGAACTGGGGTCAGAATGAGAGTAGGGGAGGGGACCCCCAGAAGAAAATCAAAGTGCTTAGAAAGGTACAGAAGTGCTCTTGGTGTCCCTCCCAAATCCTCAATGCAAGACCTGTGCAGTCACCTCCCAGCTGCTGTGCTGCTGGCTGCGAAGGTCTCCTACCGCACGCTTCTCCGGAGGATTGCCCGGATGTCGGTAGATGCCTTCTCACCGGCACGTCTGGGGAATGAGGTCCTTCTCCCCGGAGTGGCCAGCAACCAATGACTGACTGATACAGGGGTATAAAGCCCAGCTCCCTGGACGGATAGGGCAAACTCTGGGCTACGGTTTCCGCACCAGAGCTCCCTGTATGACCCAGCTCAATCTAGGAACCACCTGAAACCACCTCCTTGCATCCCACTTTTCCGACCCCCTCCTGTGTTTCTCTTACTGCACTTTGAGTTTGTCCTGACAGCACTCACTCAAATAACCATTTGCACAAGAACCCCAATTGCCAATTCCGCTTCTAAGCAACACAATAAAAATGGAGAACTCATGCTACACAGAAAAAGAATTGGCCCTGAGGACGAGGACGACGATGATGATGATGTCCACCATGCGCTGAGAACGATGGTTTCCAAACGTGTCTTCCTATCCCCAACCCAGCTTCCGGAGATGCTCATTGTTATCCCTATTTTGCAGAGGACAAAGCTGGGCTTTAGAGAGTGAAATGAATTGCCCAGACTCATAGAGCTAGGAGCTGCAAAACTTGGATTTGAACCTACTATCTCTTGTTGCCAGATGCAACAGCTCAGAGACCTGGTTAGTAACCTCCACCCCACCCAGCAAAATAGCGAACCTCCTTTATCTGCTCTATTCTTTCTTTAACGTGTCACATGTGTCAGACACTTTGCTAAGCTTTTTATGCATCACCTCATTTGGCTCTAAGAAGTGGAAGAGCATCCTATTTCATAAAGTGGAACAGCACGGGAAGGTGAATGAGCCTGCCCAAAGTTGCACGCTATTAAGTGGTAGAGCCGGGTCTGGACCCAGCAAACGACTTCAGGGCCCTCCCTCTTAACTACTGTTGCTAAAATTCTTCCAAGATGCCCTAAGAAACCAGACTCCATCTACCTCTGGAGAACCTAAAACAAAGAAAAGTTTCCCTTTTCTTTTTCTGAGCCCTGACTTTCTAGAGAGGCAGCAAAGCAAATAATAACTCTGGGTCATTAACCCACGACTCAATCAATTTAAGTCAATTCCAAAAATTGTCACAGGTGGGTACAAAATTGTCTGTCAGCTTCATACGCTTATGATGTGGGGGGAAAAAAAAACCCTAAGAATCTTGTTTAAAATTGGGTTTCATTTCCTTGAACTACATAAAAAGAAGTAGGCTCATTTTCTTTATAGTAATTGTCACAATTTTCCTAGCAGCCCCTCTTTGTTGTCTGGCTCTCCCTGAAAGTAAGCTCTGAGAGCCCAAGGACTAGGCTGGTCTTGTTTATCACTGTTATCCCAAGACGTGGCACTGCCGTGGCACATGATTTTTTTTTTTTTAATATCTTTGAAAGAATACATTTTGAAAATGAAAAGAAACAGCAATCACATTCAGCTATTTGCTCCTGATAAAATTCTCTTTAAAAGAGAGAACTGAATGATAAGGTTAGAGGTCTACTAACTCCTCATGATTCTACCAGTGATTAAAAGCCAGTAGTTCCATTATTTTTTTTTTTTTTCCCTGTTCTCTGGTTTCCAGGACTTAATTCTGCCTTGTAAATTGAGGTCAGAAAACTGGTAGAAAATTGAAATCCTCTGGGCTGTTTCTCCATTCGGGGACTATAGCCGCCATCAGCACTGTCTTAATGAATCTCCACTCTATTAAATTGTTATTTGGTCCTGAAGCAGGTCATTTGTAGTCCCTCTTCCTCAGAACAGAAGGTAGGCTGCAGAAAAGAAGGGAAAACTCAGAAAAGGCAGAATGATATTAAGATGTACTCTCCAACTGTGGATCCACATTTAATTAACTCTTTCTGAACAAAGAGTGGTCAGGTAATAAGCTCACATTGTCAAGGGAGGTTGGAAGTGGTGGAAATTTCCTGCGCAGGACTGTCCAGAGGTGGATGTGGTGAGATATCCAGGGATGTTGTGTCTGTTTGGAGAACGGGGTCCCTTGCTGCTGGAAGCATGAAGAATGCAAACTTCTTGAGTCAACTCAATCCAGGTGGGAACTAACTCATCTCTGACCCATCACTCAGTAGCTGTGCTGTCTCAGGCCCCCGCCCTGCTTTACTGCCTCCTCTAGACTGGCCTCCCTGCCTTCAGTCTCAAGCCCTGCTCCCCTTTGCAATCTGAAAAGAATAATTATTTAATGAGCTTCAGTTACATCCAGATATTCTAAGAGCATTACACGGATTAACTCGCTTAATCCTTATAACAAGCCAGGGGGGTAGACGGGGTTATCATCCTCATTTTGAAGAGGAGGAAACAGGAATTTAGAGAAAAGGAATGGCTTGCCCAGAGTCCCACAGGCAAGTCAATGGCAGAACAAGCTCCCAGCCCAGGGCAGCCTGATTCCAAAGACAATGTTCCCCTTGTTGTCCTGCTTCTAGCCAACACCCAAGTCGTCTCTCTAAAGCCCAGATCGGACCATATCCTTTGTTAGTCTTCTGTGATTCTCTGCTGCACCATTGATAAAGTTCAACTCCATTTCCTAGTAAGTCTCAAGACTGGGCTTGAACCTGTCCCTGCCATCTCTGACTCCCTGACACTCTCCCCAATGCACTCCTCTCTCTGTCCCCTCTAGACTTTTTACTGTTTCTTAAGCAGGTTCCAAGCCCAGCATGGAGCCTGATTCAAGGCTCCATCTCATGACCCTGAGATCATGACCTGAGCTGAAGTCAAGGGTCGGACCCTTAACCGACAGAGCCACCCAGGTGCCCCCTTACTGTTTCAAACACATTAACCTTCATACGTCAGCACCTTTACATATGTTGTTCCTCTTCTTGGAATGTTCTTCCCTTCTGTCCCACTTGGGGAGTACTGAATTATCATCTGAAGCCCCAAAGACCCATCTTCTATAAAGCCTTATTGGACTGTCCAGAAGCGCATCCATCCTTCCTTCTTTGGCTTTCACAATACTTCTGCCAAACCCTTACCTGGGCACCATACTTGCTTGCCAATGTTTCTGCTCATACGACTTGTTCGAGGACAGAAAGAGTGAGTTTCTTTGTCATGATATTCAGGGTGCCTTTTCCCCATTTCTTACCAGGCAGCAACTTTGCCTCCCCTCCAGGGTATCTGGCCATGTCCAGAGATGATTTTGTTCACATCTGTGGGAGTGGGAGTGCTACATGCATCCAGTGAGTAGAGAAGCGAGACATGTCACTGAATACCACCTATACAGTCCCATATAACAAAGAATTATCCGGCTCCAAATGTTACTATCCCTGAGGTTGTGAAACTGGCTTATCCTAGAGCTTGCTCAGAGCAAACAAACTGACTGATATGTCTGTTAGCACAAAGACAGCTTGGAAGTTCCGTTGTAGTGAGTGTTTGTTTTAAAGGACCCAAGCTCCATCCTTGGGCATTCAAACAGAAAATCCAGAAACTGCACAAAGATCTTAAAGTCCCAGGAATCTCTCATGGCCAAAAATCTGAGACATGCATTTCTTCAGTCTTTTGCTAATCTGGGTTTTTAAAAATCAACACTCTTTGAAGCAGACAGGAAACCTGGTATGGCACAAAACACACATGAGCTCCATTCAAAAGAGAGGTTAATTTTTTTTTTTTAAGGGGCTATTGTGGGGAGGAAGGTGGGACAAATGATCAGATCAGAGATATAGGAGTGGCTGAGGAGTGCGATCTCATGGTTGTATTCCAGAATATATCAGAGAGTGCTATGGATGGGAAGTGGGGAATCACCCATGTGCCTAAAGAAGCAAAGCCTGTCTTGTTGAGATGTTTTGAGCAGAATATTGAGAAAACCCTGATCTAGGGAAACGAAGATTGTGGTTAATCATGAATGATCAAAGTGCAACAGAAGGGGATTTAGGAATATTTCTTGAGTAAAAAAATGAGCTAATGATAATCACACAAAAAATTTTTCCTGGGTGGTTATCTATCATTATCCAGACTAAGATACTCTTGAAAATGAAGGAGGGATGGTGCATAATTAACAGGGATTAATTGACATGACAGGCATAAACTGAGACCGTCCCAGGAAAATTAAGACTTCTGACAATTTTATGTAAACATTCTAGTTATTATACTTAGGCCGCAGACAGCATAGATGTGGCATGCACACCACCATCCCTTACTTCTATGCCAGTACCAGACATTACTAATCCATTACATATGCCAGTAGCAGACATTACTAATCCATTACAGTAGTTTTCCCTCCTAAATCAGTATGTGGTCTTGAAATCATTCTTAACAGAGCATCCCTACTCATCTCTACAAATTGGCAGGCATGGCATAAGTGATCAGACTCCAACTGTGGGTGAGCACACCATTTTTACACTCCACTCGGTTCCCCATGTCTTCATTCTCCTGCCATTTTTGCCCTTACTAGAATTCACACTCTTGGGAATCTAGAATTCTACCTTTAGTAATTAACATTATTGGTCACTAGATATATTTTTATTTATTTAATTAATTAAATCATAAGGAAGTTGTGTTCATTTTATTATAAAATAAATCCTGAATTAAATTCAGATTCCCGGGGAGGCAAAGCCTGAGACACAATGGTCCTTTTATTTTCTCGTAAGGTGTTTATTTAAATTCTGGTTAGTTAACATACAGTGTTATATTAGTTTCAGGGGTACAATACAGTGACTCAACATTGCCATACATCACCCAGTGCTTATCACAAATGCCCTTCTAAATCCCCAACACTTACTTTACCCCTTCCTCCACCAAACTCCCCAATGGTAACCATCAGCTTATTCTATATAGTTAAGAATCTTGTTTCTTGGTTTGCCTCTTTCTTTCTCCCATGATTGTTTTGTTTCTTAAATCCCACCTGAGTGAAATCATATGGTATTTGTATTTCTCTGATGGACTTATTTTGCTTAGCCTAATCCTCTCTAGCTCCGTTCACGCCATTGTAGTCCTTTTAGACATAACCCTGCAGAGTTACTTGACTATCTTGTTGTGTGTGTTTTAACACTATGTGATATTTTATCAATTGGTTATCTAGGGTCAACAGGCATGAATATTAAATATGTTTTTCAGTTAATGGTTAATAAAATGAAACCCTCAAATGGATTTCTGCTTGCTGCGAGTTGTAGGGTTTGATTAAATTGGCCATTTTTCTGAGGAGCCATGCTGGTTTCTATCTTGGCAAATACATCAGATAATTTCAACAGGCTTGACTAGTAGTTACTAAACTGGCTGGGACGAACCAAGAACAATGACTGATGGGCTGAAAGCTATAAGCAATTAAGAGACCCATCTCCCTCAATGAATATTAATGTCTAACCATGGAGGACATGGTGGGGCAAGGTCAGGGGGTGTGGTTGGAGCTTTTCAACCATAATGGAGATTAGTTATTTGGAAATAAGACTGACTCAAGGTATCTGCCTCGTTTAATATAATACGTGTGCAAGTTGCTGAAGACTGATCTTTAATTCCAAAATTAATCTTTCCTGTAAATTGCTATGTGGGAACCCTTGGTGATGTGTGCCCCCTGCAATCTATCATCAGACCTCCAAACTGGCCCTTAACTGAATACTTACCACTGTTACAGGCTTTGTATTGTTCCACAATAAGCATATTTGATATGTGTTTGATGTATCCAAGGTTATTCATTGTAAATTAAATATTCATTGTAAACTAAAATACCATTTCAGATGTAAAACATTTAACTCTTTTTCCCAGATTGATGGCCTGTGAGTTGTATCTAGGCTACAGATGTGTTTATTTGGCCCCATAATATTTTAAATTATGTTCTAAAGCTTGCAACCACTAAAAAAAAAAAATCTAAAGATTAGGAATTTTTGCATTTTTTAGCGCACATTTTGTAACTGAGAAAACTAAAGCAAAAACAAAACAAAACAAAACAAAACCCTCCCACTCTGAAAAGCAGACTATCTAGCAGCAGTGCGTATCCATTCCTGTGAAGATACTGGGTATTTTCCAGTTGGACCTAACCATTCTCATTTATTATGTTTCCTTCTTGGCCCCGCGAGGTATTTTAGTGTGCAACTCCTGCTTTAGCTTAATAAGTCAATCACAAAGGAATCAACCATGAAATTGAAGATGTAGTCACCCAAGAGTATATTTTAATTTAAATTTAACATTAGCCAATGCTTCAGGCTAATGATGAACATTATCCAGCTGTTCTAACACAAACACACAGACACATACGCACACAGAGCCTCAGAACAAGCTCTGTTCATTCAACCAAGCACATATTTACTAAGTACCTACTATGTGCCAGAAACGATGTCAGGTGTTGTGATAACTACATTAATTTCATCCTTGCTCTCAAAAAGCCCAAAGATAAAAAGGACAAATAAACAAGCTAACAGAAAATCGCGACACAGTGAACAGCTAGATTGGGGAATGCATAGGGGAACTCTGATGTGAGGCACATTCCCCAGATTTTTTAAATGTGCCTTACACACAGTCAGTCTAGAAGACAGAGGTAGGCTGGATGTGTTTGTAAGTTCACAACTGCCTTGTTCTTTCGGACTTGAATTGGTTTTTAGAGATCCTGTCCAAGTCATGGTATCATAGTCAGAGGAAAGCTATAAGTGACTCACTCAAGGTCAATGGGTTTTTATTAGGGGTGGGGCTAGAACGCAGCAGCTAGGCCATTTTATTTTTTTTCAGGAGAAATAAAGATACCCACCCACTGACTTGAAAAGTGGGTCATGCCATTGTGGATAGATATGAAAAATATTATCAGGGAAGATTTGCTTCAGGTCACTGCTACACAGTATCTATATAGTATCTGTATCTATAGGTATCTATATGCTACGTAGTATCTCCTGACTTCAAACAATGAGCTGAAAGATATTTCTGTCTTGTGGGCAGTCATCTAGAACACCTGGACTAAATGATGATTATTTGTGTGGTTTGGGGTCAGTCTTAATGCAATACCACAGATCATTATAGTGAAATGAAGGGTCTGGAGAAGGCTCTCATGGTCATGCTGATGATCCAATTTGTGTTTGACAAAATGCTGAATGGGACAGCTAATCCCCAGAATATAAGAATCAAACTGAGAAAGGTCTCACTAGACTGGAACACTGGGCACATGCCAAAAGATGAGCATTAACAGGGGTAAATATTACCTTAAAAAAATCAATTGCTCAGGTACAGAATGAAGAGCATCAGGCTAGTCTGTGGTTCCCCTGAGAAAGACCCAGAAGTCTTAGAGGCTCAAGCCAAAAGTAATGCTACGCCATAAAAAGACGCTAATGGAGAAAACTGTTCTAGATAATACATAACAAAACTACTATTGAAAACAGGCTCCCAATAAATAAATAAACAAGAAAACAAACAAACAGCAAAGTTTCAACTCAAAACTTATTAAAGGAACATGAGGAATTTATTGGATCATGTACCTAAAAGTCCAAGAGTGAACTCCAAATGATAGTAACTTTGTAATGTATCGTAAAAAACATCTAAATTTCAGTGGTTTTCAAAAACAAAAGTTAACTTTTAATCTTTCTTTCTCATAGGTATATGGGACAGCCACATTTGTACTGACAGAGGTTGGGTTTGGGCGGGTCAGACGGAACTCAGGACTTCTGGTTGGTTCTGCGGCTCCATGGTTCTTCAGTCTGAGGTCCGGTCAAAGAGGTCGTGGCAACTTGGACCTGATCATTTCAAGACTGATCACAGGAGCTCACAAGGGGTGAGTAGAATTGGAATGCTTTAGGAATGGTTGCCAGAAATGGAAAATGCTAGAAACTGGCAACCATCACTCCTTCCCGCATTCTACCAGCCAAGCCCAGTCAACTGAGCAGCCAAACATCAGCAGAGTTGGGAAATCTAATCTACCCCATTTATTAAGAGGTAATAAAATTGTGGTTGCATGATAAAGGACATGAATGTGTGATTCTAATACAGAGAGAGAGAAAGATTCAATTTCCCACATTCCACATTCTGGCTTCAGTATGCCTGGATTTGGAAATGCAAATACTGCCAAGAGGAATCATTACTTTCATCTCTCTGCTTTCCACCATATTGACTTGGAGTACTAAAACCATCCATACTCACAGCTCACCATCTGCATTAATATGACTACTATTTCACTGTACCCATCAACATAATTTTACTGTTCCAAGAAATACCTGTCCACCAAGATAAAAGTTGTGAATAACTGTATTGTTTGTCCGGGGAACTTGACAAAAGACCCATCAAGTCTTCAATAGAAAGCATTCAACAATAGTGTATACCCAAGACTCTCTGGACCCCTCATCTCAAATTTCTGATCTTGTTGGGTCCACCAAGCCAAAACTATTATATCACAATTCTTACTAATCTTTAACAAGATTTCTTTATTTATTTGAGAGAGAGAGAAGTAGGGGCAGGAGATGAGTGAGAAAGAGAATCTCACACAGGCTTGATTCCTAGCAAAGAGCATGATGTGGATATCAATCTCAGGACCCTGAGATCGTGACCTGAGCTGAAATCAAGAGTCAGACGCTTATCTGACTGAGCCACCCTCCACTAATTCTAATTAGTAAGTCACCCCCTTACTAATTCTAACATTAGGGACCCACCTTAAACTGACTTCAACATCTCAATAAATATCTCAATTTGGTCCTCACTCCTTTGAGATGCTACTCAGATTCTGTCAAGGTAGTGTTCTCCTTTATAGGATAAAAATCAGCTTAACTCTGTCTTATCTCTGTCTTAATTCTGTCTTGTCTTATCTGCACGTTGTTTTGGTGATATTTTGGGGAACCAGCATGCAGTAGCCTCATTCTAAGGATATAACAATAAGGCTGCAAAAGGCACCACCAGCTCTTTTAGATTTATGGTATAAAAGCTGAGCATCCCTGCAAGAAAAGACAAAGACTATTTCTTGATAGCTCTAGAAAATGTCCAAGGTTGGGACACCTGGGTGGCTCAGCTGGATAAGCGGCTGCCTTCCGCTTGGGTCATGATCCCAGCATCCTGGGATCGAGTCCCACACTGGGCTCCTTGCTTGGTGGGGAGCCTGTTTCTCCATCTGCCTCTGCTGCCACTCTGCCTGCCTGTGCTCTCTCTCGCTCTCTCTCTCTCTGGCAAAAAAAAAAAAAAAAAAGAAAAAGAAAATGTCCAAGGTAAGGCTGTGATTGTCTCAGGTCAAACCACATGCCCAACCGTGAACCAGTCAGGTCTAACAGGTCACTGTGCTCTGATGGATCATACCCCAGTCTCTTGGCTACTGCTACAAATGAGAATGGGGTGAACCCTCCTGAGTCATGTGGATTGAGAGCAGGGCAGATGTGGTTCCCCAGAGGGCAATGGAGCATCTGATACCAGAAGAAGAGGGAATAAACATTGAGTAGACATAGACAGACATCCGCTAAGCTATTTTATGGCCAACAGATATTACTGGGTCCCATGCAAGAGGAGAAAAGCCTTCTTGCACTGCTTAATACTGATCTCTACAAACTGTTGTATATCCAGAAGAGAGAGGGATAATAGAAGGGGAGAGGCACCAATTTAATAGTGAAGCCTGCACAGTTCATCTAGAATAAGAAGCCTTGAAAGTCTGTCATGTATAAAAGTGAATAAAACTGATTCACACTTGCGGTGCCTGGGTGGCTCAGTGGGTTAAGCCTCTACCTTCGGCTCAGGTCATAATCTCAGGGTCCTGGGATAGAGCCCCCGCATCAAATCGGGCTCTCTGCTTGGCAAGGCGCCTGCTTCCTCCCCTCTCTCTGCCTGCTTCTCTGTGTACTTGTGATCTCTCTCTCTGTCAAATAAATGAATAAATTATTTTAAAAAACTGATTCACACTTGATTCAACTCAATTCAACCCACAAAAATTGGGACTGAATTATGTTATTGTAACATAATACATAGTGTATGTAATATATAATGTATGTACATAATACATAATGTATGTAAATACCCCACTCATATGTTGACGCCCTAACTGTCCAGTGTAATTGTACTTGGAGTAAGGAACAAGTTAAGGTTCAATGAGGTCATAAAGGTGGGGCCCTGATACAATAGGACTAGTGCCCTTCATGGGAAGAGACACTAGGGGGTTCTCTCCTCTCTCTCTCTGTATACACACTGAGGAAAGGCCATGTGAGGACATAGTGAGTGTAAGGGCCTACTTAGCCAGAGGGAGCCATTTTGTTGTTTATGCAGTAACTTAGATTGATCCTGCTCCTCCCAGAGGAACTTACTTAAAAGCAAGTCCGGGAAACCAGTCCCAGGTAGCAAAAGCCCAGATACAAGGGCGGGTCAGGCCAGGTGGAGACATCCAATCAGTGGGGCACGCATATATCTACTAGGGTAAGTTGAAATTCAATTGGCCACCCGTGTGTGACCTAGCATGACTGCAGATTTCTCTGTGTGTTACAATCTCATTGGTCACCTGTGTGTGGCCAGGCTCAACCACATGGCCTTGGCTCTATAAAAGTTAAGTCTGTGAGGCTGGGAGGGGTCGCCTCTTTGTAAGAAATGGCCCTGACCTGTCGGTTTGATTCTCGATGCTTGGCACGAGATAAAGCTTTGTTTGACCTTCGCTTTGTATCAGTCTCGCTCCTTTGATTAGGGACCTAACAGCGAGAACCTTGATCTTGGGACTTCTAGAGTCTAGAACTGCAAGAAAATAAATTTCTGCTATTTAAGCCATCCCGTCTGAGGCATTTTGTTCTGGCAACCTGAGCTGACTAAATACATGCATCAAATTAATTTGCTACATAGTATTCTTTGATTTCAGTAGGTAGGTGGCCACTTCTCCACCAAATCTTGAACAGAACAAAAATCCTATACTAGCTGTTAAAGATGTTAGTGTACCATCACAAAAGGGGCTCCAACTATATAGACTGGTCAGAAAAAATATCCAAAATTCAGAAATAAGGACAAAAACAATACCATAGCATCTCCTATTGATATCATGTACCAGCACTAAGAATTCTGCTCACTCAAGATTTATCGAATTTTTTTAGAGAATGTATCTGTGTTGACTTTGCTTTTTATTCTCTGATTGCAGATCAAATACTGTGAAGCTGAGTGGCATCTTCCAGATTTCTACGCAGGGGAAAAGACAGGCTTAAAGGTTACAATCCCACCGTCCTATAGGACATGACTCCATTTTATCTAATCCAGCAATCTTATTCTAATTTCCTCTTTCCAAAATGCCTGCAAATAACCTAATTCTTCAAAATGTTCCTTGAGTAAGTTTTACCTTTTTACTGATTTCTTCACTAAACAGTGGAATAAAAATCCTGACCTGTGCTCAATTTATATTTGTATGAAAGTCATGTTTTCGACTTTTTGAAAATTATTATTTGACAGGGCCTCCTGGATGACGAGGAGACAGTCATTAAAGCAAACTGCAATTATAGGGATTAAGGAAAGATACCCACAGTGCACCATGGTACCGGAAGGATTTAGCCTAGTCTACAGGCTTGGGAATGGCTCCCCCAAAAAGAGACATTTCCTGAAATAAAAAAATAAAATAAAACAAAATAAAGAAAGAGAGAGAGATGGGGCGCCTGGGTGGCTCAGTGGGTTAAGCCGCTGCCTTCGGCTCAGGTCATGATCTCAGGGTCCTGGGATCGAGTCCCGCATCGGGCTCTCTGCTCAGCAAGGAGCCTGCTTCCTTCTCTCTCTCTCTCTGCCTGCCTCTCAGTGTACTTGTAATTTCTCTCTGTCAAATAAATAAATAAAATCTTTAAAAAAAAAAAAAAAAAGAGAGAGAGAGAGAGAGACTTTCTTTTTTTTTTTTTTGAGAGAGACTTTCTTAAAGCAGGAGTAGGGCATAGCCAAGTGAAGGAAAGATAAGGGTATGAGGGCTACAAAGGCCCAAGGTCATCAGTGAAAGAGAGAAGGTAAGTGGGTAGAACCAATGGGGAGAAGCTATTAGGAGCCTATTTTTTTATTTTACAGGGGTTGGAACCAGAGTTCCAGGCCTTCCAAGGATGTCAGATTTCCCAAAATGTGGACAAAAAGGGAGCTCATGACCCTGCATCTCTGGTCACACTTGCACAATGGCTTTGGCTTCTAGGTAAGTTGTCAAATGACTCTCACCAAAAAAAAAAAAAAAAAAAAAAAAAAATGCTCAAAGGCTCACAGCTCAGCTTCAGAGAGCAGGAAACCATTCCCTTCTCCTCCCCCACTGGGGAACCCTGGAGAGGAAGAAGGAAGCACTTTCCCTAACACCAACAAAAGAGAGAGCTTTCCCAAGCCCGCATTACACAGAGGCCTAATTAAATCTACAGCCATGAAAGGGAATGGTGGCCAAGTGGGCTCCTTCTGATTTCCATCTCTGCTTTGCAGATGATGGTTTTTCCGTAATGAGCCCAAACCACTTCTCATTTGGTTGCAAATTTCAGAAGGCAGGAGGGAAATAAAATGCGGGGCTTGTGTTGCCAGGAATAGTAAGCCACTCGTCATAAAACAAGATAACTAGAATGTGGTAGAAAGAGGACATTTCATTGTGGCTGGCTGGGCCCTGACTTCCTGTGCTGGCTGGGCTCAGGAAGGTCTTTGCCGGGGAGTTTTGACCCAGAGGATTGAAGGGCTAAGTGCTTTGTTCGGCCGGCAACCAACTCAAGCAATGGCAGCCAAGAAGATGAGTTTCTCTTCGAATGTTTGACACTGGTCAAAACATTGCAGACTTTGGAGACACACAGACCTGGGTTTGTATCCTGGCTCTGAAACTTACTAGCTTTGTGACCTTACATAAGTAGACTCAGCTTCTTCGTCTATATTAGGGGATAATAACAGTTCTTACCTCAAGTGGCTACTCCTAGCATGAAGCAAGTCAATGCTTACAAAATGCTCATTAGTCCAGAGTCTGGCATGAAGCAAGTGTCTTCTCCCATTATTATACCTACACTAATAATCATGATGATGGCTTCCAAGGTCTGTCTATACTTTCTTATAAAAATCTGACTTCAAACCCTTGTCTTTTTTTTTATTGCAAGTTTCATCTTCAGCCTCTTTTAAAAGGAGTATGTCAGGGTATTAGGGAAAAATACAAGGAGTGTTTTTTTTTTTTTTAAAGATTTTATTTATTTATTTGACAGACAGAGATCACAAGTAGGCAGAGAGACAGTCAGAGAGAGGGAGGAAGCGGGCTTCCTGACGAGCAGAGAGCCCGATGCAGGGCTCCATCCCAGAACCCTAAGACTATGACCTGAGCCAAAGGCAGAGGTTTTAACCCACTGAGCCACCAAGGTGCCCCATACAAGGAGTTTTGATGTCTGCCATTCTCCTCTGAGGACCAGGGTGGACATAGCAGAGGTCAGCTCCAATACCTCGTTCTGCGATCAGCTGAAAAGGTACACATACTGGAAGAAGATCCTATTTACAAACTTTAGGGCACGGATTGTTGCAGTGGGTACAACGAATGAATGAAGAAGGCCAGGGGACCCTTGCACCAAACCACACGATGCTTCCGAAGGGGGTAGCAAGTATTTTGCAATGGCCAAGCGCTGCTCGGTGGAAATGTGAGCCCCCGTATTGCCAAACAGACTGACAATCCAAGAGATGGCAGATACCCAAGTTCTTAAAAATGTGAAATCCCCAGTTTCAAATGTTGCCAACTCATTCCACCAAAACAAATGAACAAACAAAAAAAAACCTGCAGGGGCCAATCAAAATACATTCATGGGCCAAATGAGGTGTACCAGCACCCAGTGTATGACCTCGACCATGCTCTTCCTCACTTCCAGGCCTCTTCACACACGGATCCCTGTGCCGGTACCCCATTTCTCACCCTTAGCTCTTCGGATATCATGGGTTTTCCCACCACCATTTGGAAGAGTCCGAGGGCTCTGTCCTTGGATGGCTATCTTCTTCTTACTTTTTTTAAGATTTTATTTATTTATTTGACAGGCAGAGATCACAAGTAGGCAGAGAGGCAGGCAGAGAGAGAGAGGAGGAAGCAGGCTCCCTGCTGAGCAGAGAGCCCGATGGGATCATTGACCTGAGCTGAAGGCAGAGGCTTAACCCATTGAACCACCCAGGCGCCTCGGATGGCTATCTTCTATCTCTCCTCATTTCCTTGGTCATTCGTCCTCATGGCTTCAAACATCATCTCCAAGCTAATGACTCCCAAATTTTATTACCAGTCTGAAACTTTCTCCTGAACACGTGACCCCCATCTTCGAATGCCTTCTCAACCTCTATTCTTGATGCCTCATAGGCATTTAAAATTCAACATGTCCCAAACTGGACTTTTAATCATAAACTTCCACATGTGTCCTTTCCCGATCTCAGACCAAAATCGGAGCCTTCCAGAATTCAACTTCTCAACCCTCCCCTTGGTATCACCATGGTTTAAGCAACCATCATTTATCATTTATCATATCAATCAGAATCACAGGCTCCACACTGGTCCCTTGGCTTCTAAACCCCACAGTGTCCAACAATCTGCCATTCACCTCTGACTCCCCATTTAACTCTGACTTTAAGTCCTAAGGACCACCTTGCTGTTTTTATCACCCTCTCTTTCTGCATGCTACTTTCTGGGTCAAAATGCTTTCCTCCAGATATGGGCGTGATTCATTCCCTTCGCTATTCTCACATCTTCATTCAAATGTTCCCTTCATGGTAAGATAAAGCTTTGAAACTTCAAAATTTGCAATTGCCACCGTATCCATCACCATCGTGGGCACCCAGCCCACCCTACCCTCGCCTCAGGACACGCCTGTTCCTTTCCCTGGCTTTATTTTCTCCTGAGCTTTTACCATCATCTAACACTCTATATATTTCCATTTTCTGGCTTCTTAGCTATCTGACTTTTCTCCCACTAGCTCCTAGAGAACAAAGATTTGTGATTTTTTTTTTCACGTCTCTATTTTCAGAACCTAGAAGAATACCTAACATATAGTCAATGCTCAATAAATATTTGTTGAACGTATGAATCAAAGAACCAAGATCCAAAGGACTGGCTGTCCTTCAGGCCTAAACGATCACGGAAATCTGAATAAATCAGAATACATACACTTCTGCCCAGCCAAAATATACAAACTCAAAAGAAAAATCATACGCTGAGGGAAAAATATTTTGTAACACCAATGACAGAGATAGGATGGATTTCTTTTGTTGAATGAGTGCTCCTTCAAAGAAATAAAAAATGGCCAATATCCCAGTGGAAAACTCAGCAAAGGACACAAGGAAGCCCTTGGGGGAGGGGGAGTAAACAAATGACACATCAGCATATGAAAAGATACCTGACCTCTCTCTTAATTAAAGAAATGCAAATCGAAATAACAGTGAAACACTAATTTTTGCCAACAGGCTAGAAAAGATAAATGTATTTCTTATATATAACGTTAGTGAGAGCTTGAATAAATGGTGAATGTGCACATCAGAGCAGCCTCATGGAAGGCGATTTAGTCAATCACATGCGAGCTGTAAGACACAAATCCTAGGATCTACCAGGAATTTATTCTGCACTTTTCTTTGCAGCAATGCATTAAGATACACGCACAGGGAAGTTCATAGCAGCGCTGCTCATAAAAGAGAAAGACTAGAAACAACCTAATTCACCAAAAGTAATGTTGTTAAATTCTGAAGCAGGTCAGGACTCTCTCAATTTATAGATGACAGTGTACACCTATTTGGGGGAAACAAAAAAAAAGGTCAGGTCGATCTGAATTATTTATATGGAAATAGAAAGTGAAAAATGCAAGAGGCACAACAGTGTGCTTCGTTTTATCCCTTTTGTAGTAAAGGAAAAAAAGGATATGCTTGTACCTGCATAGGAAATGTATGAAAAATATACAAGAAACCATTAACGTTGGTTTTCTCCTTAGAGAGGGCCACTCTGACTTCATTTACATATTTTCAAATATTTAAATATTTGCAGGGGAGGGCAGCTGAGCGGCTCAGTCAGTTAAGTGCCTGCCTTCGGCTCAGGTCAGGATCTCAGGGTGCTGGGACCCACCTCTGCACGGAGCTCCCTGCTCAGCTGGGAGTCTGCTTCTCCCTTTCCCTCTGCCTCCTCCCCTCTGCGCCTGCTTTCTCTCCCTCTCTCTTTTTCAAATACATCAGTAAAATTTTTTTTAAAAAATAGTTAAACTTTTTTTGTATTTATTTTTTTAAATAAAAATTTTGTTTTAATAAAACACCATTTCCCCCAAAATACACATTGAGTATTTTAAGTTATACATCTTAGGACCGGTAGGAGGTTGCCTGTTCCATCACAGGCCCCCCACTCCTTCACCCAAATGCGAATTTTTGCTGCTTCTTAATATCTTTTTTTTTTTTTAAGATTTTATTTATTTATTTGACAGACAGAGATCACAAGTAGGCAGAGAGGCAGGCAGAGAGAGAGAGAGAGAGAGGAGGAAGCAGGCTCCCTGCAGAGCAGAGAGTCCAATGTGGGGCTCGATCCCAGGACCCTGGGATCATGACCTGAGCTGAAGGCAGAGGCTTTAACCCACTGAGCCACCCAGGTGCCCCTGCTTCTTAGTATCTTAACCTATGTACGTACGAATCAGAATGCGAGCCCTCCTCTTACATCATTCAATTCGGACAATGGTGCCTTCAGACCTGCAGACCACAAAGATAATTGCATTGTGAAGGCATTTTCTCTTTCCTTGGTCTCAGTCCTCAATACAGACTTTTGGAGAAAGAAAAAAACTATGGAAAGCTTTTATCCCTGACTTTGAAATGCAGCATAAAAGCCCTATAACTACCCAGAAAAATGAGAAGTAATGCAAGCAGAAAACTTCAGGTCCAGGAATAACTTGTTCTTGAGACTTGGGAATAACGTGCTTTGCATACTAACAGCTTCTAATTAGGATGTGGGTTTTTTGTTTTGTTTTGTTTTGGTTTTGGTACCTCTTGACCACCTTTAGCCATTTTGCCTACCCCTCTCAACCACCACCTCTGGCAACCACCAATCTGTTCTGTGTATCTATGAGTTTAGTTATTTTTTTTAGATTCCAAACAGGAGTAAGATCATACAGTGTTTGTCTTTCTTTGGCTGACTTATTTCACTTAGCACTATGCCCTCAAGGTCCATCCAGGGTTGCTGCCAAGGGCAAGATTTCTTTCTGTTTTTAAGGTTAATAATATTCCATTGTATGTATACATCACATTTTTTTTTCAAAGATTTTATTTATTTGACAGACGGAGATCACAACTAGGCAGAGAGGCAGGCAGAGAGAGAGGAGGAAGCAGGCTCCCTGCTAAGCAGAGAGCCCGATGCAGCACTCGATCCCAACACCGGCAGGATCATGACCTGAGTTGAAGGCAGAGGCTTTAACCCACTGAGCCACCCAGGCGCCCCCTATACCACATTTCTTTATCTGTTGGTAAACACTTGGGTTGTTTCCATGTCTTGGCTGTTGTGAATAACGCCGCAGTGAACAGGGCAGGTGTGTGCAGATATCTTTTAAGAGGAGTGAGCTTCTGTCCTTTGGCTAAATACCCAGAAGTGGGATTACTGGATCACATGGTAGTTCTATTTTTAATTTTCTGAGGAGCTTCTGTACGGTCTTTAGAATGTATGTAGAATACGGACAAGACCACACAAAATAAAACAAAACAAAAGTCATCCTTCTCACTTCAGTACTGAGAATCCAAGATTACCTGTTAGGACAAGGCCTTTTATTTAGCTGACTTATGTTTATGCTAACATATATCCATCTGAGAATGCCTTATGCCTCATCTAGATCTTTCATGCAGAAGTCAGGTTGACAGCCATGGTCAGTGACTAAAATTTCAACACCTGTACGCACTGGGGGATAAATGATGATGGTGGCAAACCGAGTTACAATAGAAGCAGAAGTAATAGAAATAGTAGAAGTGAAGACAGCAGACGTAGCAGAAACAGTAGTAGTAGATATAGAAGACATAGTGGGAAATTCTTTGGAAAATTTGATGTAAAAGAGGCCAATGTATTAGTGGCGAAGATTCTCTCATTGACCAAACTCTGCTCAGACTCCCCCAAACTCTTTGTCAACGAGGCACCGCTTTTGGCTTTTGGACTCCAATGTTGGTCTCTGCATTGTTCGATATTAACAAGAATTCTGCTGGTTGGTTTCGCCAGAATTTCCCATCCTCCCAAACCTGATCACCCGTCAGTGTTTAACCCCATTCCTCACCCTCGTCCTGGTGATGTCTGATCACCCTGGCCTGTCTCCAGCAAGAATCTTGTTTGACTGGTTTAGGCAGAATCCTCCTTACCCTCAAAGTTATGTCTTAGCAATTTTCCATCCACTGACCTCCCCCTTGTTCCTTGGTTATTTATTTTTTTTTAAAGATTTTATTTATTTATTTGACAGACAGAGATCACAAGTAGGCAGAGAGGCAGGCAGAGAGAGAGGGAGAGGCAGGCTCTCCACTGAGCAGGGAGCCCGATGTGGGGCTCGATCCCAGGACCCTGGAATCATGACCAACTTAACCAACTGAGCCACCCAGGCGCCCCTGTTCCTTGGTTATTAAATTCCCACTTGTTCAAGCTGTATTCAGTGTGAAGTCCAATCTCTCTCCCCCATGGCAAGACCCCATTTCTACACCTATCATGATGACGCCTTCCCTTACACCATAAGTGTCCCGGAGATGGGGACATGTGTATCTTCCTTCTTGTACCAAGAGTGTCATGGAGACAGGGACACGTGTATCTTCCTTCTTGCCTATCACTCATCATCTAACACTCTTCACTCTCCTTTTTAACCTTCTACCCTCTCTCCAAATGACTTTCATGACTTTGCTTTCCTTGAAACAACTGCACATATGGCTATTTAAACGAATTAAAATGTTTTAAAGAACTTAAAATTCAGTTCTTTATTTGCACTACTCACATTTCAAGGACTCAAGACCACATGTGGCTAGTGGCAACTGGTTTGGACTGAGCACACCCACAGCATTTCCATCACCACAGGAAGTTCTATCAGACAGGCTGGAACAAACCGTTTCAGCACAGTGTAAGTTTTCTGAGATTTGAGTTCTCATTTGAGACTTTGCCAAGACTGATCCCAACACAGACTTGGATGATTTGCTTCTCCCAATGCTCAGAATCCCCCAGCAGGATCCATCTGAACCAAAGGAAAACATTAATGGCATCCCATGAGTACCACCAAGTCTCTTTTCTGTACAGAAAGTACTCGGAGTGGTTTAGGATGGTCACACAGTGTCATCTCTATGTGATTCCTGGAACTCCCCAAAGCCCAGCCTCTGCCTCCATAGTCATCTGTCTCTCCATGGATTGTCTCCATGGGAGGGATGTTGCATCCATGTGGGAGACGAGAAAAATGGTGGTGTCTGTGTGGGGGTGGTATTGCCATGAAGACTCTTGCTGTCTCCTCTGATTCCCCAAATGTACCAGGTACTGAGTGAGCAGTGAAAAGTGGCTTCTTTGAAGCCGGTCATCCCCATTTTAATTATGTGATCCATCGGACTGCAGGGATCTGATGGGTTTAAGATCAGGATCCTTCTAGGCAGCCAAAGTTCCATTAGGGAACATTAACTGTTCCCTAGTTACATGAAAGACTCTGAAATTCCACTGAAATTCAAATTATATTTGGGTGGAAATCTGCAAATGTCAGGCTTGAAGATTCACCAGCAAAAACAAAAGGGAGAGGAAGATTTGGAAAGAAAAGTGGATGAGGAAGACAAGTAAGAGAATACACGAGAAGAACACATGTAGTCAGAAAAAAATGACTCACAAAAGCAGTCCTTGGGGATTTAAAAATCGGATTAACTACTTCAACAAGCAGTTGTTAAGGAGCAAAAAAAAAAAAAAAAGTTCTATGTGAAGTGCATGGAGAACATAGAAGAGAGAGCTCCTGTGTTTTCCTCAGACAGATCTGACTTAAAATCCTAGACCTTCTGTCTTCCAGCTGTGTGACACTGTGAAATTATGCAGCCTCACGATGCTTCCAAGTTCAACAGCATCTACCTCAAATGACCGCTGTGAAGGGTAAATGAGAGAAAGTAATGGATATGGAGCTCCTGGCGGGCATCTGGAAAAGAGGAGGATCCTAACTACAGAGGAGGATGTGAACGGACTTGTCCAGCACGTATAAAAAGACAACAAGGGGCGCATGTTCCAGCCCTGAGAAAGGTCAACATCCCTTGAAAAGAAAGGTGGGAGAAAGGAGGCAAAATCTCCTGGAGCAACCAGACAGACGCACTCCTGTAGTGCGGTAAGGTAAGGACACACTCCTGAAGCCAAGGAAAGGGAAGCACTCCTGAAGCCAAGGAAAGAGACTGTTTCAAGATGCTCACAAAGGATAAGGGAAAACAAGGACTAAAAATGTCCATTCATAACCACGTGCGGCCATTAAAAATGAGGTGTAGGGGCGCCTGGGTGGCTCAGTGGGTTCAGCGACTGCCTTTGACTCATGTCATGATCCCAGGGTCCTGGTATCAAGCTCCATGTCGGGCTCCTTACTCAGCAGGGAGCCTGTTTCTCTCCCTCTCTCTGCCTGCTACTCTACGAGCTTGTGCTCTCTCTCTGTCTCTCAAGTAACTAAATCAAATCAAATAAAAATAAATAAATAAAAACAAGGTGTGGCTAAAACAGCGGATGTTGTAGATGATGTTTATGATCTACTGCTTCGGGAGAAGAACTGGATGATGAAACATCTCTGTATTCATTGATAAAAGCTGCTGATCGAGTGTGTCGTCAACTCATTCATTCAACATATACCCGCTGAGTGCCTGCTCCATGCTGGGGACTATTCAAAATGCTAGTGATACAGGGATGAGTGAGACAGGGTCCTTACATCCTCCTTTGCGTGGATTTACGTGAGGTTGTGTGAAAATGTACATTTTTTTCTTTTTTTAATTTTTTTTAAAGATTTTATTTATTTGACAGACAGAGATCACAAGTAGGCAGAGAGACAGGCAGAGGGGGATGGGGAAGCAGGCTCCCCGCTGAGCAGAGAGCCCGATGCGGGGCTTGATCCCAGGACCCTGAGATCATGACCTGAGCTGAAGGCAGAGGCTTTAACCCACTGAGCCACCCAGGTGCCCCGAAAATGTACATGTTTCCATAGCTTTGGTGGGAAAGGAGTATATGTGACGGATAATAAAACTGGACAAATTCATATTTTTGCATATGCATGTTGTTTATGTAACAAAACATGGCAAGCTGTGTCCCAAATATTACTGCTGATTCGTCCAAGTGGTAGGACAATAGTGAAGGGCTCAGTTTGGGGATCGGGCAACCTAGGCCAACTTATTTTTGCTACCTCCTAGCTGCTCTGCTGAGCAAGCCGCTGACCCACTCAGCCTGTTTTCCCTTCTCTTAAATGGGGATAATAATGGTCCCTACCTCATAGTGTTGGGATGACAAATAAAATGATGTAATACAAGTACATGCATAACTCAGTGTCTGGTGCATTGCAAATGCTCCATTACTCTCTGTCATTATTTTATCTATTGATTTTTTCTTTTAAAGATTTTATTTATTGGTTAAAGAAAGAAAAAAAGCAAGAGAGAGCACAAGCAGGGGGAGCAGCAGGCAGAGGGAGAAGTAGGTTCTCTGCTGAGCAAGGAGCCCGACGCAGAACTCGATCCCAGGACCCTGGGATCATGACCTGAGCCAAAGGCAGCTGCGTAACCAACTTAGCCGCCCAGGCATCCCTGCCATTATTTTAAATAATTGTTTAGCTCACCTGGATATTATAATTTTTTCTGTAATATGGATGTATTCCTTTCGTCACTAGGAAACATAAAAGAATGTATTTAAAACAATGACTGTAAGTGGAGGGCAAGGAGAGACCAGTTGGTTGAAGATTAAATGTCCTAAGAAGAAAAAAGTAAGGTCATACTGTATGACAATCTGATTGTGTCAAATGTTGGTATTCTGTAAATTCTGCTGTTGGAAGACAAATCTCAGAAGGATCCTATTACCAAGGACGGGAGGTGAGAGAGACCAGCTACGGTAAAAAGCCCATTTCTGGAAATGCCATGGTAACCAGGTATCCATGGGAAGAAATGATCGCCAAACGTTCACGAAAGTCCAAAAGACAAGTCGCTTCCCCTACATCCACAGTGAATCTGTAAGTCAAGCCTCTGGTTCCCATATGCCAGGGCCCTTCCCATTAGACCTTACTGTAGGGCATCACGACTTTCAAAGATATTCTCTGCTTGGTTGGTTCCCACCTCTCACCCTAAGAAGACCTGTGTCTGCCCAATTTCTGAAAAGTTATGTCTCACCTTTCTATATTTAAACCTCAATAAAAGGTGGCGGGGGTGGGGAGAGTCAATTTAAAAAATCTGTCAATAGGACCACCTGGGTGGCTCAGTGGGTTAAGCCTCTGCCTGCGGCTCAGGTCATGATCTCAGGGTCCTGAGATGGAGCCGCACATCGGGCTCTCTGCTCAGCGGGGAGCCTACTTCCCCCCTGCCCCCACCTGCCTCTCTGCCTGCTTGTGATCTCTCTCTTTCTCTCTCTCTCTCTAATAAATAAATAAAATTTTTTTTAAAAATCTGTGAATAGAAGAATCTAATAACTATGTGTTTGAAACTATGTCTTTTCAGTTTTTTCAGTAAACGTAACACCATACTACTAAAAAGTCTAAGCAGTCGAGTCAGGCAGCCCCAGGTGTGCTTGAGTAAGAGGTTCCTGAATTATAATTTATTCAAATAGCCCTTGGAGGGTGGTTGTGTCAATTTCCCTCCTATTGCAGAACTCTTTCCTAAGTCATCTCTGAAGGCTGGTAATTGACCTGCTGATTGAGCTACTATTTATTTGGCTACTATCCTTCCTAGACCCTAGCTTGTGATCTATTCCCCAGACAGCACGCGGAGTGATCCTTGTGAAACATGAATCAGGTCTCACTCCCCTCCGATGGCTTCCCAACTGTCTTCCCAGTGGGGATAAAATTCACATTCTCTCCCCAGCTTACAGAGAAGGGTGCCATGCCATGACTGCCTCTCTGACCACATTTCCTCCCACTCGCCCTTATCCGTGACCCTCTGCCCTCTGCTCTCAGACATTCCCCTATCTCCTTCTAGCCTCTCTCATCCATGACATTCCACCTCATTTTTAATGGTCAAGGGGAAGACCCTTGAAGGTCTCCCAGGTCTTTAAATGTGCCAGTTTTTCTGCGGCTAGGGTCTCTATCCTAGCTACTCCCTCTACCCGGATTGCTTCCCACCCCGGTTAGTGCAAGGGCAGCCCACCCTTGTCATTCCCGTCTCAGTTCAAATGCCCCCTCCTCTAACAGGCCCTTCCTTGATACCTGATCTAAAATGAGACCTTCCCTGGTCACCCTTCTTCCCACCTCTCCTGTTCTATTACTTTACAGCCCTAATCACTACCAGGAATCATCTTGTATTTCAAGCCGTGTTCCCCAGAAGCAGAGCCCAGGGAATTTGTGCAATTAACTGGCTCACGAAGGGAGTGTTCTTGGGAGAAACTTGTAAGGCAGGCGCAGGAGGGAGGATGGGACATGAAAAGCCCGTGACATGTAGTAGTAGCTTCAAGCCCACGGGGAACTCTGGAGCAGGAACTACACCACGAAGTTCCACCTGCCTTGATGCAAAGGGAGCTGGTCTTCCACATCCTGCTTCAGTCCGTCTGTGAGGGAAGGCTGCTCGTAAGTTCTGAGACGATCTCAACTGCCCATTGGCAAGCCTTTGCACAAGGTTGTAGGTAGGAGCTGTTAGACCGGCGACAGCTGGGGGATGGATACACCCACCGAGAGGCTGGGAGCAGCATACCAACACCATCGGCAACATTTTGCTCATCTCTTATTTTAATTGGTTTATGTCTGTCTGCCCTGCTAGACTTTAAGCTCCTTGAGGTCTTAAAGAGATCACCTGCTTCCTTCACTGTGTTACTCCTTAAGACTTAACAGGCACTCAATACGTATTGGTTGAATGTTCAAAAAATTAATAAAGGTAAGACACTTGACTTACTCTGTCTAGCTAATCCTAACAATCACTCTGGAAGGCAGGACCTTCAAGTCGGAGTTCAAGTCCAAGCTTGTCCATTTGAGAGCCAATGAACCCAATAGCTTGGCTATCACTAAATCACGTGGACAAGCTTGTCTACAGCCTTTACCTTGAGGCTTTCTCCCTATTCTTCACGACCTCCCTCCACACACATAGGCAGGCTTTCCTTTGTTTTTCCAAGTATCTGTTAGGTTTTACAGGCAAGATAAACACGACACCAGGCGAGGTAGGCACAAGGCAAGATTTATGAAAGGCACTCTCTGGTGAAGTTTCAGGGCTCAGAAGGGGAGCCAGGAAAGTCACGCAGGGAGGAGGTGGGCACCCTCGGGCAAGGTTCCGGGACTCTGGAAAGCAGAGTCGGGGAAGTCGCCATGGGAGGGAGTCGGTGGGTCTTTTATCGGGCCAAAACAGGGCATGGGCTCACATCCATATATGGTAGGGTATTTGGTGATCTGAGGGTATGGGGAGGGGGGGTCCTGATACTTCTGTTTCCTGCATAGGTATCGGGTTACCTATGGAGACATGACCTGGGCATACACCCTTTTGGTGGGAGAGTCAAGGGTTGAGGAAGTGGGGGAGGGGACTGGAAGATGACGGCCCTGGCAGTCATTTCTATTGTTCCTCCTGAATTCCCGGAGCCACTGACCCAACAGTATCTGTTCCCCAAACCCCAGACCCTGAGCCCAAATCATCATACAGAAGCAGCACAGAATCCCTGCCCTGTTTTCCTGGATGCCTCATTTTGTTCCCATGGAAGTTAAGAATATTTTGGAAGTAAACTCTGTTTGTCATTAGTACAAGCTGATGAAGGCTCTTTGTAGAGATGCTAACCACAGGAGTTAGTACACGAAAATGATAGAATGTCTGAGTCTTTACATGGAATTAGTTAACCGGTCAACAGGAATATTCTAGCCTGCTTTACCTCCATTCATTGCTAGGGGCTTGTCGGGTATGCTAGGGCAGAATGCCTTACGACCACACTCCCATAAGAGTAATCCACGCACCCGCAGCATAGAACCCCAGGTCCTACCCCAGGCCCATTGAACTGAACATGCATTTCAACCAGATCCCCAGGTGACTCAGGCACACATTAAAGTGAAGGAAGTGTTGCCTTCTAGACAACTGGCACCCAGACTCTCCTCCTGTCCCTCCTTTGGTCATGCTAATTCTTTTAGATCCACCCCCTTTAAGTCCCCAGATTCCTCTTGTCCTGAGTCACAGAAGACCATGACAAGGACCTAGATCCTCCCTGAGTCTGGAGGAGTAAAAGGAAAAGCCTGGGATCTTGCAAATGAGATACTTGTCCTGGATCCAGAGTCTCAGAAGGGGACAGTGTAAAGCATACACGTTTCTGGAAAGATGAACATAGCTAGTGTTCCTACCTCACCTACTCGCTTTTCTTGAACTTCGGAGAGGGAAACTTCCCCATGAGCATGTGGACTGAGTCTGTCCTTGTCTTTTTCAAGTGACCCAGAGGCTCTCTAGGGGTCCACTGGTCAGGGGCAGAGAGTGAGCGCCCACGATCAGAAAGAAAAGAGATGGATGGGTATCACCGAGTGATGGAAGAAATGTCACCCAAATCGGTCACTGATGTCAGTACTTTCGAACCCAGGAAGACCATGCAAGGCAAGATAAACACGACACCAGGCGAGGTAGGCACAATGCAAATGGCCTGTGCTATGAAAATGGCCTGTGCTATGAAGTCAAAGATCCCCCCCAACTCAGCATCCTAGAGCAGCACCCAGGAATCTGAATTTACAAACAAATTCCACAGTCACGTTGCAAACCAATAAACTTGGTAATACTGTAAATCGGAAATGTTCAAAATTAATTGGTGATTTTTTATTTTTATTTTTTTCTTTTTTTAAAGATTTTATTTATTTTATTTGACAGACAGAGATTACAGGTAGGCAGAGAGGCAGGCAGAGAGAGAGGAGGAAGCAGAGGAAGCTCCCTGCTGAGCAGATAGCCCGATGCGGGGCTCGATCCCAGGACCCTGGGATCATGACCTGAGCCGAAGGCAGAGGCCTTACCACTGAGCCACCCAGGTGCCCCATTTGGTGACTTTTTAAAACACATGGACTATTTATTATAAAACGCTAATTCCTGGGCTCTTAGAGTATAATTCAAGGGACCCAAGAATCTGTATGCCGCTAAACCAACGATTACTCCTTGTAATACAAAAGCCCTCTAAGCTTTCCCACCAGCTGGTTTCGTGTTCCCTGCATATGTCACTGAAGGGCTCTGAAGTCTAATTTCTTCATCTGAACACACGGTATTAAATCATCCATTTCAGAAGGCTGACGTACAATGCTATTGAATTTAGCTATGGGGACACAGTTAGTAATTCTATCAAGTGCTGTATATGGGGATATGGAATTTCAATTTTCAACGGGCTCATTGAAATATTTCTTTATTGTACCTTGGAACAATTACCTAATTTGCAGGGTCCATTGTAGGGCGGAAACGCGGAGCTCCTTATTAAAAAAAAAAATTATTAAGAATTTGAAGATGGTGACAGCAGAGCATTAAACCAAGCATGGCACCCTTCTGAGCGTAGGGCCTTGTGCACAAGTCACATACTCAAGAGGCTGGCACTACTTATATCCACAGACTCTGGAAATCAACCCTGCCAAGGACAGTGGGTTAGGGATGGGAAGGGAAAACAAAAGCAATAATATCATCTGAGCATTTGGGAAGGACTTAACAGTATACAAACGTCCTCCATATATAATAGCTCAAACTGGCTTGGTTATCAAAATCAACTGGGGGGCATGTGAGGAATCCCTATTCCTGGTGCTCCTCTCCTGATGATGTCCAACTAAAAACAGTCCTGGAAGGAGGGCAGGGAATCTGTATTTTTAAACTAATTTCTTTGAAATAAGTCTTTATGGTCAGGAAAGTTCTAGAATACTTGTTAGTAACCTATTAGATTCGCACAGGAGCTATTCTCACTCCCACTGCGAACTGAGGTAGGCATCATTAGCTCCAGTTTGTGAATGAGGAAGCTGGTATTCAGAGAGGTTTGGCCAAAGCTGGGAAGGTCCAAAGCTAGGACTGAAGCCCGGTCTTCAAAGAGAAAGCTATAGTTCTGATACACCACGGTGTGTGGGCGCCCACTGTGTGAGGGAGAAAGAGAATATAAAAGAGTAAAATCTCCCACATCTCCCCTGGATTTGAACGTAGAATTGTGTGTATGTGTTGCTTTGGGGGGAGTTGTTGGGAGAGGGCATAGCCTTTTGAGGCCAAGAGAAGGTCAGACATTTGTCAGAAGCCAGCATAACCATAAGAAAAAGCTTCCTGGGCAGTCTCTAGTCAAGGCTATTTTAAAATTCTTGCTCCTTTATGTCAAGCAATTCTTTCTTATTTTGTTCTCTTGGTCATTATCCCTTTCCCATTCTTCAGGTGGTCCATTCTCCACAGGGGGAGCTAGAGCCATCCTGGCAGGACAGAGGTCACCCTGATTAGTGCCTCTCCTCCAAAGTCCCCAGGTCGCCAAACTGTGGAAAGAACCAAGATGCCCTTCAACGGACGAATGGATAAGGAAGATGTGGTCCATATACACTATGGAGTATTATGCCTCCATCAGAAAGGATGAACACCCAACTTTTGTAGCAACATGGACGGGACTGGAGGAGATTATGCTGAGTGAAATCAGTCAAGCAGAGAAAGTCAGTTATCATATTTCACTTATTTGTGGAGCACAAGGAAGAACACGGAGGACATGGGGAGATGGAGAGGAGAAGGGAGATGGGGAGAAATTGGAAGGGGAGGTGAACCATGAGAGATTATGGACTCTGAGAAACAATCTGAGGGTTTTGAAGGGGCGGGGGGTGGGAGGTCGGGTGAGCCTGGTGGTGGGTATTATGGAGGGCACGTACTGCATGGAGCACTGGGTGTGGTGCATAAACAATGAATTAAAAAAATTTAAAAAAAGTCCCCAGGGCCTCTCCATTTCACTCAGGATAGAAGCGTAAACCCATCCAATAACCTACAAGGACTTATGCAACCTTCCTCCTGCTCCTGTCTCCTCCCCCTGACCCTGTCCACTCCGTCCCAGCCACACGGATGCGCGAGGCCTGCTCCTCCCCGCAGGGCATCTCCACATATCCCCACATGGCTCCCTCCCTGACCCCCTTCAAGTCTTCTTAGGGAGGCCTTCGATCCACCCTATTACGCATTGCAGTCCATACCCCTGGCTCTCCCAATCTCCCTGACTCACAACCCTTGATTTCCCTCCATCACTATCTAACATAGTGTGTCTGTCACCGGGCCACTAGAAGGTGAGCTCTGTGAGGACAAGGACTTTGTCTCTGCTCACCCCAGCATTGGAAACAGCCCACACAGCGCCCGGCACAGAGTAGAAGCTCAGTAAATAGTTGTTGGACGATGGGTGTGTTCATTCATGCCGCAAACTGTGTGTCCCGCCCTAAGCTAGACACTCCCCAGCAACAAGGATCAAGTACCACCCCTGCCCTCAGGAAGCCCTCAGTCAGCTGTTCAAGAAAGGACTCACACAAAGAAGTCAAACTGAGCAGTGGGAGTCCAAAGGAAGGAGGCGTAGGCAGGGTACACACCCCTGCGGGTGAGGAGGGGCCTCAGCCCGGGAGCCCGCGGGAGCTTCAAAGAGCTCCTGAGGACGGAGGTGGTTTGAGGATGCTTGACATTTTGACAGAAGGAGACCCAAGCGGGAGGAGTGAGCCCATCCGGGACAGAGGGATCAGCAAGCATAAAACAGGAAAAATTCAAATTGTTCTTGGGACAACTGCAAGCGGTGGAACAAAGCATGCAAGATGGGGGCGGGGGAGGGCGGTGCACATGCGTATAGAGAACGAGTAGAGATACAAGGCTGTGCTGGAAAAAGACAGATGCCCGGGGGCGGGGGTGGTGGGGGGTGGGCAGTGGACTGGGGTATAAGTGCCCACCAGCCCAGAGCTTCCATACTGCCCTGTTGACAGCTCCCAATTCCCCACACCACTATCTCCTCTGGTTCTTCACCCTCGGGCCCTCCCAGATTTTGCAGAGCAATTTAGCCTTGGATCTATCTTCATAGTCATAAACACAAAAATATCTCTGTAGAAATTAAGTGTCAAATATTCTGAGACTCAGAGCCTCTAAGCACAAAAAAAAAAAAAAGGGGGGGGGGGAGAAGCTTTAACATTTCAGACTCCTTTCTTTTTTATACACTGATCTGTCCAACTCAGATTCTTTTTACTGTCTCTCTGACATGTAGAGCCATTCCATCCTCACCCCCCACGGGGTCCCTAGGGTTCCTCATGCCATTTCCATCTAGTGCATCTGGTTGTCTCACTGACTCCTCACTGCACCCCTGTGAGGGAGCCATTATTGTCCCTTTTCTTAGAAGGGGACACTGAAGCCCCAGGTCACATCGTACATTAGTGACAGAGCTGGAGGGAAAGCCCAGGTTCATCTGAGTCCAAGGATAAAATGCTTCTCACCCGACATCAATAAGAAACAGGACGGGACAATGTGCATCTCATAATCAGGAGATTAAAGGCAGATATTTTAAGACTGAAAACTCAAAAACGCGGCAGAGAATGGCTTCTCCCTCTCTTGTGTTACTCCATACGGGGCGCATATTAAATATTAATTCCCTTTGTCTTTGCAAACACAGACGTTGACTAAGACCCACATCATAAAAAATGCAAGGTTAAGTCTCATTCTAATTGTAGCTTTTGTATTGGAAATGCATTTGGATGACTTTCCTCCCTGAAGCTAGGGTTGCACATCTGACCTTCTTTGCCCTTGGTTAAGCAATGTCCAGAAGAACTTGGGTGTCCATGGAGTAACAAGAGATCAAGGACATAGTCCCATCAGGAGCCTGACAATCACAGCTCCAGGCATCAACAGTGTCCTTAAAATATTTTTAGGAGGCGAGAGAACTTGAGGAGTCCTTTCTGGCTAATGGTTCTCTAGATCTCCTGGGGGGGGGCGGGAGAGAGAAAGTTGGGGCAGCCTGGGTCGAAGGACCCACCCAGATAAAGAAAGGCCATCAAGTGCAGTTTCAAGAGGGCGTTTTTTGGTTTTGTTTTCAAGTCTGATTTTCCCTTGGGTTTTTAGAAATAATAAATCTTACGGGGCTATTTTTTTTTTCCTGGAAAGGGTATGCACTCACAGCAGAAGATTTCAAAAATGTGAGCATGCAAAAAGGAGATAAAAATTAACTGTAATCCAAGAAATGCACGGAAATGATAAACACCCAAGTTGTAGCAGTGTTTATCCCTAAGGGCAGGGGGCGGGGTGTTATGGGAAAGGAGTAACACAAGAGACCATCAATCGTATGGGTAATGTTTTATTTCTTTGGCTAAGTACTGGATACCTGGATATTGGTGATACTTTTTCTTTGATATGTTTTTAGTGTGTCTGAAATAATTCAGAGTACATTTTTGGAAGTCATCTCGTACATTTGTCATTGAAAATTCAGTGCCTCGAATCACCCCTGCTACGTAGTAAATACCTAATAAACATTTCTTGAATGTATGAATTAATTAATTGCCTCTGCCTTTTAGTTTCCCCACACCTTAAAGTTAGGGCTGGGAATCTCGACTCTTAAAATTACGACGGGAGTTATAAGTACCTGAGATCCCGCCCAGACTCAGAACTTTGATAACTATTCAACCAGGATTTTCATTTTTCCAACACATGGGTTTTTTTTTTTTTTTAACAGCATTTTAAAAAAATGGATCATGTTGGGGCACCTGGGTGGCTCAGTCGGTTAAGTGTCTGCCTTTGGCTCAGGTCCTGGAACCCCGCGCCAGGCTCCCTGCTCTGTGGGATCCTGCTTCTTCCTCTTCTGCCCACTCCTGCTCTCTCTATCCACGTCTCTCTCTTCAAATAAAAAAAATAAAATCCTCTAAAAATGAAAAATAAAAGATAAACAGGATCATGCAACACATGTGACACTGTAACCAGGTATAACCACATCTTCACTTGTCTTTTAAATCCCTTTCTCCGTTATTTTTGCGGCTGGATCTTATTATCATTATTCCTTCATATGAGTAATCTCCTTTGAGCTTTGGAAGGGTCAACATCCTTAGCTGTGTGGACTGTCTGATGGTACCATTGGCACAATTACTGTGGCAGACTCTTGGAACCGGAAGGCACTGTGCTCGGCAAAGGGGGGCGGGCATGAATTATATTCCTCCAAGGTGACCCCAAGAAAATGTGTTAGGGAACATTCTGAGAGGTCTGAGGCCCTATCTATTTTTACCCTTCTAGGGAAGCAGTCTCAGACGGCCCCTCTCTTGGCTTTTCCACTTACCTGTAAAATAAAATCCAAATTTCCATATACCTGTCCCCACCTGGCCACCAGCCATTCTCCTGGCCTCGCCGCCATCCAGCTATGTGGGTCTGTCCAACCCAGCCTCGCCAAGCTCTGTCCCAGCCCAGGTTCGTCATATCTACCATCCCCCATGCCTTGCACCCTTCGCCCTCAGCTCCTCCTCCCTGTTCAGGTCTGAGCTGATCATCACTTCCTCCCAAAGGCTTTCCTGGCCCCTCACTGGAAGAAGGTTGCCTCTCATGGCCACAGTGCCCTGTTCTTTCCCCTTCACAGCCTCTGATCTCCTGCAAGAATCCAATGTTCATTTGCATAGCTGTTTGTTGAATGCCTGTCCTCCTTACTGGGAACTCTAAGCTCCAGGGAGTCAGGGAAGGACTCTGTTTTGCTCATTGTTGAGAGTATAACATCTAGCAAAACTCCTGATGCACAAAGACCCCTGATACATCTCTCTCTCTCTCCCTCTAGAATGAATGAATGAATGAATGATTTTTTTTTTTTTTAAATGAATCACTTAACTGTGTTCCTTACCTCTGGGCTTTAGTTTCAGCCTTGTCTATAGAACAGGGCCAGCAATATCGAACTCAAAAATTATTACAAGAGTAATCGCACTCGTTTCTGTAAAATGTCTCACTGGGCATAGTTGACAGGTGAGAAATGGTTCTCACTGGCATGGTTATTTTGTTCCTCAAACATTCCTGGCCTTCGTATATAAAAAGAGGTACCCACAGCTCTACTTTACTTAAAAGCTTTTTCTTGGCCTCTTTCGAAGGCAAGTACCAATGAGAACACTGGGATATTCATTTTAATATTTTCCCTTTGAACCTCAAAATGCATATGATAGGAGACAGGATGACACATGCAATTTTACCTTTTCTTCTAGCTAACTACTGTTTACAAAACGTCTAGTTGCTCTGGGTTAGCTTGGAAAACCTTTTCAAAGCTCAGGCAGTTAATTACAGCCGTCTCTGGGCCACATTTGGAGATCAATAGCTTGAAACAGAAGGCGAAGGAGTAGGTGTCACTCAGGCATGATGGGCTGAATGCTGGTCACCTCAGGAACCAGTGTTTCTGGAAGTCAGTGGTCCCCCCTCATATCCATTTGCAATGTTTTACAAACACAGTCAATGCAAAAACATCCTTTCCTTCCCAAAGACAATCTGGCCTCTGATCTAGACCAAAGGGGATATGCTACAATTCATCTGTTCAAGCCATTAATATTTATTAACCACTTACTACATGCCAAGCTGTGTACTAGGTGCTAAGCAAGGATATAGCAGTGAACAAGGTAGGTAAGACCTCTGTTCTCCAGGAGCTTCCATATTTTGGTGCTGGGGAAGGACAGAAGACAAAGAAACAAAAGAAGGGGAAAAAAAAAAAGAAAAGAAAAGTGATCATATAGAGATGAATGCTTTTTTTTTTTTTTTTAAAGATTTTATTTATTTATTTGACAGAGAGAGAGATCACAAGTAGGCGGAGAGTCAGGCAGAGAGAGAGAGAGAAGCAGGCTCCCGCTGAGCAAAGAGCCCGATGCGGGGCTCGATCCCAGGACACTGAGATCATGACCTGAGCCGAAGGCAGCGGCTCAATCCACTGAGCCACCCAGGCACCCCGAGATGAATACTTTTTAAAATAAATTTATATGCAGTAAAGTAATAGAGAATGAGAGAACAGCTATTTGATACTGCATAAGGAAATGAAGTTTAATCTGATAACTGAGTGACAGGAAGAAACCCACTATACAAGAGTTTTTCAGGAAGAGAGAACAGGTGGTGCAAAGGCCCTGCGGTGGGAATGATAAATTCTGAAAACATCGTTAAGTGAATGGAAGAGGAAACAGAAAGAGTCATGGATAGACGCTGACCCTGTAAGCCATGGTGAAGAGCTTCCACTTCATCTAAGGGGCACAAGTCACTGGATGGTTCTACGGAAGGGAGTAATGTAATGTGATTTATGCTTTTTAAGAAATCACTCTGGCTGTTGTATGAAGAATATATTATGGGGCAGGTGTAGAAATAGCAAAACCATTCAAGAGGCTGTTAGAATAGTCTAAATGGGAAGTTACAGTGGCTTGGACAAAGACATATAGACCATCATGTCTACAATGGGTTTATAGTCAGTTAAGGTAAACACTTTTAAACCCACAGAGGGAACATTAGTCTTACAAGAGGGCCACCAATCAAATGAAATTCTCAGTTAATTTGAACAGAAAAGTTCAAAAGTCCCACCTTTCCCATTGTGAGAGATGGTGTGTGCATAACCTTCTTTCTCTTCCTTCCTCGGACCATCACGTTAAGATTCACCTGTTTAATAACCTCCTTGCAGATCTTGGGTACTGTCACTAGCCTCCAAAGAACAAGGAGGGAAAGAAGAATGACAGGTGTTTCTCCTTTCAGGTTTATGGAATCAAGGGGTTTGTGACCAGGGTGTCAAGGCCAGAGTTTATTTGAATGAATATCACCACTAAACAAGTCTGACTTAGAAACCTCTTCTTCTGCTCCAAGGGACAATGGGCAGGAACCTCTTGGGTCATGGAGTGAAGGCCGTTAAGGAATTTACCCAGTGTTTCCTGATGATGTTCACTTGGGAGGGTAAGGAAACGTGTTGAGAGGAGATCTGGTAGCAGGAGAGGGTACTGGTGAAAGCCACCCATAATCACGCCTTGTCCGATCACAACTCCTAAGATGTTGCCAGCCGGTGGGTCTCTTTTTCAACCCATACTACTCCAGGGCCCTGGACCCACAGCAACTGAATGGGAAGGGGGCAGGGAAGGGAACTTTGCTGCATTAATCCAGTATCCAATATGGCGGGGGAAAAGTCTAAAACATATTAAAGATCAGTAATCAACTTCTGGACGAGAGGAACCGAGACACACGTCTATGGAGAAAAAGCCAGTGAAGATACACTCCCAAACAATCACACTATCTCTCAAATGCTTGTGTCTGGAAGAGCTTTCTTGCATGCTTTTTTGATGCCTCAATTGAGAAGTTGTTCTATTTGTCACTAACTAGGACCACAAAGTTCTAAACTATCAGAATCAGAGAGAAAGAGACAGAAGGAAACAGAGACAGAGAGACACAGAAGGGCTAAAAGATGTTGTCCCTCTTGTCTCTACCCATATGATAAGGCCAACAGAGTATGTCAAGGCACCAGGGGTCTCGTGTCCCAGTTCACAGAAGCAGCTCGTGAATTTGCCCCACAGGATATACATTATACATCAATAGTAAGGTATGGCTTGGAATCAATTAGATGTAAGTCCTTCAGCCTCCCTTCCCAATCTTCAAGCAAAGTTCCTTTGTGGGAGCTGGCTTCAAATTTACACACACACACACACACACACACACACTCTCTCTCTCTCTCTCTCTCTCTCTTTCCATCTCAAGATATGTACTCTCAGATAAGGTCCTCAAAATTTAATACAAGTTTTCAATTTTAAAGAACCTTTCATTTTAAATGAAACACCCTGACAAGAAAAGAAACTACAGAGACCGGAAGCCTGCAAACTGTGATTTCTCTCTCCCCAGACGTGCGTGACACCCCTGCAGGAGCCCCTCCTTTCCAAAAGCAGAAGGTCAAACCTGGCTGCCTCGTCTGTCCTCTATGACTATCACTCCCTCTCTCTCTAAGAGGCAGTAGCCCCCAGCACCTCCCACCTTAGGACAAGTCAAAGGGAAATTTGAGTTTCTGGAACTTTGGGCAGATCCTTCTTGTCTGCAACTCTACAGAAAAAAAAATTACCCTCTTTCCCCCAGGGAGGATATTTATGTTGAAAGTCTGACGCTGAGTTTTAGAGGCCATGAGGAGCAGCAGAACCACCGACCTTTGCAAGGCTTCAATGCTGGACACCTGACTATACCATGTTCTGGGGGTGGAGGGGAGGGGTAGCTCAGAGGGGAGAGGCAGATGCCAATTCTACACGAAATTCCATACCTATATGTTTAAACATGGACTGTTAATAAAGGGTACATGACTCAAAATTAATCTTGCCAATCACACAAACTGACAGAAAATATGCACTGGGAAGCATACATGGGCTCTTTATTGATTGGAATTTTCTTATTCATTTGTTTGTCTATTCCCCCCCCCCCTTAACATGTCAGCTCCAAGAAGGATGGTGCCTCATACGCTTCCTTCACTGTGATGGCTGCAGTGCCTGGCACACAGTGGGTACGCAGTAAATTCTGGCTGAATACATAGATGAGAGAAAAGACTAGAAGGAATAAAAAGAATTAATAGAAACTACTTGGCGGAGAGAGACTATGGGTTGGTCAAAATTTATCCGTTATATGTTCTATCTTTCCCAAGTTTTCTAAAAAATATTTTTCTAACAACAAAAAAAAAATATTCTTCTAATGAGAAGAAAATGGAATGAATATGGCTTGGGGAAAACCCAAATTATCACCAACATGGCCGTTAGCTAAGAAGCGATAGGCAAATTCAAACCTATTAATAATGCACATCCTTGAACTAATGTTATATTCATAGCAGCGGGGATATATATCCCTGTTCATTCATTCATGCATTCATTCAACAAGCGTGTATTGTGGGCCGCCGAGCATCAGTCCTTGGCCCAGGCAGTAGAGAAATTGATGAGGGATCATGTTCAAATTCAGAAAAGGTAGAATCATCACATTTTACCCCACATTTACATCTCATACAGATACAAAGTGAGAATGTGTTAGAGAGCTTATTGAAGTCACTAATGAGTGAACTGGTGGGATGTTTCTATCAGTTCCAAAGAAAATGGAGAAACTAGACACAGAGATAGGTCCTAAACATTGAAATAAATATCCAAATGGAAGCAAAACTGGCCTCTTCCACAGTTGGGGAGCCTCCATCATACAGAATTTTTGTATGTCTGCAGGCACAAATTATTTTGCATTGCCATCAATTACCTACACTTTACAGAGTAGACAATGCAAGGTTAGCACTAGATAACACAAAGAATCATGCTCTAGACAATGGGTAATTTCCCACAGAAGCACAAAGATGATTAAGATATAGTCACTAACTTCTCATGTAATATCTGGAAAGGCTGGCATAAACAAAGGACTTGCTTCGCTCTGGACAAGAGGAAAATAAATCTTTATGTTGCTCCTCTTCTGCTGACAGGGACCCTGTGAAAGAAACTCCTGTACGAGAATGGAATATTGCCCAAACAACTGAAAAAAAGCTGTAATTTGGTTTCAAAGCACACTTTAAACTTTTCTGCATTAACAGTTTTATTACAAATACAACAGTAAACCAATACATGCTCACTGTAAAACTAAAATGCAAACCATAAAAAAATATGGGAAAATAAAAAAAAAATCAGTGCCCTTGACTGCCTCCCTTGTACCAATTTCATCTGCTCACCCACTGGAGAGCTACAAACAAACAAACAAACAAAAACAAAAGACAAAACAAAATAAAACAAAAAACCAAGGTCCACAAATCCACAGATGAGTTATAATGCTAAAGGGAAAGAACAAGAAGAGGGTCCTTCATTTAGTAGGACCATCTTAATGAAATTTTGGGATTTGTAAAGTAGGATTAGTTTGGGGAAGTGGGGAGAGAGAAGCTCAAATGCTCTCCATTGGAAAAAAGTCATGAGAATGTTAAGGGATCAAGGCTGGCAAAGGAATAGGGCTGTGGGTATCCAGGGAAGCCAAGGAAGGAAGGGGTAGAAAGTGAAATCCTCAGTTAAGATAGAGCGAGTGAAGCCTGCCTGGTGCCAGAAAAGCTTTGATGAATTCTTGGGATCATGACATCTAATATTTCATCTCAAGTTATTGTCCATTCTGTTCCATGATGTAATCTCTCGCTATGAACAAAACTTCTTCAGTTAAATAAATATCTGCTAGACAGAACAACCTGGGTCAGCGGCACTTTGAAGACCTTTGCAGACTGTGTCAGTAGGGGTTGGGCTCAGGGCGGGGGTGGGAGGTCAAAGGAGAGAAGAGAGCAATTGCAGGAGGTGAGAAATTCAACAGAGACTCAGAGCAAGCGATGACGAGGAGACAGTAAGCCCCCAACTCCAGGTTCTGCCAAGAACACCTGGAGATCCAGGACAAACTTCCTAGATATCCTGCCTTCTCCTGGATTGAAGCTTTATATATCTGAGCTAATGTTAAAGGGGAGTGTCCTCTCAAAAAGCTGGAGCCCCCAAAAATGGCATGGAGGACTTCCCAGAAGATGTGACATTTGAACTGAGCCTGGGTCTCACCACACAAAAGGGGCTAAGAAGGGAAGAGGAAGCCACATGCGCAGAAGCTAAGCAGCCTAAAGGGGCTGAGGGATGTGTAGGGACCAAGAGTTGACTGGTATTATAGAGATCAGCCTGTGCAGAAATAGTGAGATATGATTTTGAAGTGTATGCAGATCTCTGGGGCTCATGTTGGGATTCATGTTAAAAGAGAACACCTGGCATGAAGAAGAAAAGCCCCGTGGTATAGTCCTGGTGATCAGACAAGGATCTGGAGACCCATAACCTAACATTTCCTCTGTCACTAACTCAAGCCATCAGCTTTCCTTCATTTAAGAGGCAGAGACAATGAGCTGTCCTTCCAAGGCTGTGTGTATCCCTGTAGAGCACTGAAGGAACACAAAGTGTTGGGATGAGAAGACTTTCTCCTTTTCTGAGCAAGGATGGAGAACAAGCCCATAAAAGGAAAGATATTTTGCTTTAAAAGCTCAGAACACGTAAATGGACAAAGTTGAATTCCCAGTGTTGGAACAGAATCAATAAACAAATAATCCCTTCCAAGAGGTATTCTCTGGCATGTAAATAAGACACAATTTTAGCAAAGTTGGTCCAGTGTCTTTTTTTTTTCTTGCCTTTTGCTGGCATTAATGGCCTGGAAAAGATAGCTCTGCACCTCTAACTCAATTCTTTCCCCCCCTTTTTTAGTTGTGTCTATTCCTGTTGCTGTGTCTACCTGCTGCAGGCATGAGTTCAACATTCTTACAGAAGGCCAAGTGGACAGGGGTGGCCACTCTGATGGATAGGAACTTTTAAAATCTTTCTCTGCCTTCATGTGGGATGTTCAGGGTCCAAGAGCCAGGACTGGCCCCAAATACTTCTTGCTCAGCCTCCATGTTCCTGAAGGCACATCAGTGAAGTCTTCATTTATCTGTCTTGAAAGGACCCAAGGCCTCAGATCATTTCCCCAGATGAGGTCCTTCAGATGATCTTTAGATACTCAAGTCCTCCTTCCTCAGCAGGGACATCAAGGTCCTCACCAAGTGGGTTTTGGCAGTATGCCAAGTGGTTCTCTGGACACAGAGTTAGAGTTATCAGCAATTCCTGGGGTTTATGTGGCACTGAATCTCAAATGCTCTTGTAGGCAAGTCTTGATCAGAAGGGGCCATGTCTATTATAGCACTGTCACCATTAAATGCTAATTGAGCATCTAGGATGAGCTGAGTGTGAAGAGATGCCCAATAGCAAAAACACCAGTGCTCCCCTAAATGGCCTAGAGAGTCCAAAACACATCCACAGAAGATAAACAGCAGCTTGTAACAAGTCCCTCTGAACAATGGGAGTAACACTCAATACGAAGGTCATGATCATTAGTCTGACAAGTTCAGGTCATAGACTGCATCATTTTGTCTGTGGAATACATCCTCAGAATGTGGCACAGAACGTGCACGTAGTTGGGAGCTCAACAACATTGGAACAGGGGAATAAATGTAGAAGTCTGGAGTGGTGATTGAGGAGGGCGTGGAGGAGGCAGCGGCATACAGCGTGTCCCAGAGCAAATGTACAGATGAGTGACTGAGAACATGGATTCTGGAGTTAGGCTACCTGGATTTGAATCCTGGCCACACCCCTTACAAGCCAGGGGATTTCAGGCAAATTACTGAATCTTGCTCGGTCTTTGTTTCTTCATCTGTAGAATGGGGACAGTGCCCATAACTACATCACAGAGTGGTAGGAAATATTAGAAACGTATAAAGTATTAATAAACAACTGGAACATAATAAGCACTATCTATGGCTAAGTGATGGTGATGATCCTGACCACAGGTAGACTGAGGTTTGTTCTAAATGAGCCAAAGGAGTGTTTAAGGGATGGGAACACCAGCTGGGTGGTGGGCATGTGGCAAGGGAGCAGTGAGAAGTATCAGCATAGAAGAGGATCAGGACCAGACTTCTCAAATGCCATTTGGATTTGACAGTGCGGGTCCCCTGATAGTGTTATAGGCGGTGCTCGTCATTTTTAGAAAATGCAGAAATAAATTCAGTATCGCTTTTCATAACAAAATATGCAAATATCAGTAGGAAAATGGCCTAATAAGCTTTGATATGTTTAAACCATGGAATACTACACAGCAGTTAAAAAGAATGAAGTCCATCTGTAGCCAAGACTTTGGGAAAATCCAAAAGTCATATCCTTGAATGAACAAAAGCATGTTGCCAAGAAATAATGAATTACAATATTACCAACACGCACACATGTTTCTACTACTTTCTATCGGCCCGTATGTTTGCAAATACAGAGAGGCTCACATATACGACTGACACACACGAAGATTCTGAAAAGAGGAACATAATTGGGGTATCCTATAAGAAGGTGGTCAAAGAGATCTCACCCACAACCTCCATGTCTTTTAGTAAGGACAACAGTCCCACATGATTTATGTAAATAAAAGTAATACGTTTTTAAAAGAAATTTGTTTGCATGGAGAAAAGCATAGAGGCCAAGGGCTTATTAGAAAGCGCTGCAGCTCTCTGGGTGTGAGACAACAGGTAGCAATGTCAGTGACGGGAAAGACAAGTAAAAGTACACCATAGGAGTCAACAAAACAAAGCAGAGAGACAGAAAAATGATGAGGTAGCTCTCTGAGAGAGAAGCGCCATAGACTTAGAGTTGAGAGACAGAGAGAGAGGGAGAGAGAGGGGCCACCAGCTCCATTCTGTGCTCTCACATAGTGATACAAACGCTCTGAGAAGAGTACCATCCAAAACGCTACTCTTGGCATGTGGACGACTTCCTCTAGCATCATAATGACCAAATTAGGTCAATTAGTTTTGTCAACTAATTAATGACTTGGCCCACAGCTGGTCTAGCTGCTTTATAGAACAACTGCAAAGAACCCCCACCCCCCCAGCAGTTGATTTGATACCGAACAGCTACAGCTTCACTCTTGCTTCGTAAGAGATAGTTAGATTGAGACCAGAAGGTCTTATTATTTTGTCAGTGCGTTGAATGTGATGCAGTAAACAGTTCGCTACTGATCTGGGAAAATTACTTTTATGCTATAAAAGGGGGGAGGGGTAGTTCAAGCCCTAAGCGACTTGGATTTAAGCATTCCTGAGCGAAAATGTGTCTTTCACTTACAACTGAGCAGAATAGCATTTATAATGTTCTGAACTCTCCAAGACCCACAGAGAGTCCCCTCTCGTTTTGAAGTAAACCCATTAAAAGTACATTTACTGAATCAAGTTTAGTATTAATCCTGTTGGAGGTAGAGCCAAACAGATCTCCCTTCTGTATCAGCTCACATAAGATGCTAGAGAATCTACTGAAACACAAGCTCTAAATCTTGAGCTAATGATGTTGGTAGTTCCTGGAGAGGCCCCAAGGGGTCAAGAACATTCTGGAATATTGTGCAAAATTCTCTGGATTTTGTCTTGTTAACCTGTAGGGAGCAAGGGGCCCTGGTTTAAATAAGTTCTATAAAACTAACTAAATGATGCTTAGAAATGTCTACCGTTTTTTGGGTTTTGTTTGTTTGCTTGTTTTTTACAAAATACATCATCCTAGCTCATTGAATCCTTCTGTGTGGTCAGGGGATTGCCGAGCTGACAATAAAAAATTACACTTATTTACAGTAAGCCAATCTTTTAAGGGAATTACGACATATGAACCAATAACTCAAAAAAAAAAAATCATAGTCAATGAAGAGCCTGACATTTCTCAGAAACAATACCTAAGGAAAAAATTTTACAGAAACACTATCTAAGGAGAAAAACTTAAAGGAGAACAGGTTTCACGTGGTTGAGGAAATCCCAGAAAGCTGCTGGAAGCAGAAAGCATTTGAACTGTCCGTTGCAGGATAGACAGAAATTTGTAGGCAATGATGGAAGAGCAAGTTCTACGTGAAGATAAGTGTTGAGCATAGTCATGGACGTAGGAAAAGGCAAGGTATAGCTGAAACTTTCTGGGCAAGAGTAGGAGATAAGACAAGGATGTAACCTTGGATCTGACCAAGAAGAGTAGGCCCTATTCATTAGGAAACCTATGAAATGGGAAGCGATTTAATGTTTCTGATCAAAAGGATATCATGAGAAAGTCGGTCCATCTAGCGTGGAGGCGGAAGAGACAGAAGGAGGGAGATCCATTACTTGTAGAAAAACCAGGGTGGAGAAGATTTGACAGAATAGCAAACAGAACAGAATAGAATAGCAAATAGAAGAGAATAGCAGAACAAAGAAAAGCATAACCTGGTGTTATGAAGGAGCTTTTGGTTGCCAGGGCAACTTCTCGGACATCAAAACTTCTGTCCAAAATCATTGCCTTTTTCAAATGTTTAGTGGGCATATATATACAAAGACACAAACCCTTAACACTGGCTATACCAAGCCCAGAACGATACATCCCTAGGAATCCTTCCTTGGGAAACCGGCCTTAGTAGGAGGGCAACAGGCTGAGTCCATAAAGATGCTATCTCAGCAAATGCCAGAGAACAGGAATCAATTCCCTCCTGAGCTCTCTCTCGCCCCTCATTATAATCTTAACTCCCTGCCTCCCTCATCAACGTAGGGCACAATGGAGGTTACCATTGGAGGTGGCAACACTACCTTTCCCGGCTTAGAGAAGTACAGCTTCGTGTTCACCACACACTCCCTTCTGGTTATCAGCTGAATGATTAATTACATTACACACTCGGGCTGACGGATGAATACAAGGCCAGAGGGCCAGAGGTCATTTTGCATAGAAAACTTACATCTTCTCTAGAAACAATGACATGGATGCATTGGAGAAAACTCTCAGGTCTCTCCATCCCAAAGCCAACAGGACACAGGCTTCTGAGGTCACTATCTTGTACATAATCATCAGGACAACTTCGACAGGAAAAAGAGGAACCACAAGATGGGAAACTGTAGTGTGCAGGCATTTACATTGTCAAACTGTAGCTGACATGCATGGTCCTCTGTGACTACAAATGTTCTTTGGCAAGAAATACGTAAATCTCTTCTTGTTTAAGTCACTGGTGGTTGGAACTGTTCCTTTGTGCTTCTGGGGAACAAAGGAAAATGTCTATGCATGAGGACTGGAAGCGAAGAAATGGGCTGAATAATAAGATCTCAACCTCACTGTATCAATTAACAGCCGAGCAAGAGTTTGCTATTCTTGAGTAAGAACCTCATTTTGGAAGTCTGATGAGAAGTGATGGAGTCAAGCCTTGAGATAAGCTGAGACTTCCACTTGATAATATTTGCTCCTGAAAAGAACATTACTTTTGAACAAGGCGCACCAGAGTCCAAGTGTCATTTCTAAAATTATCTTGTTCCTTTGTAGTGATTTCATTGCTTGAAGGTTCTTGGTTCACCGTTTCATTTTGTTTGATAATTAATGCCAGGTATAAAAGTTTCTCATTACTTAAGAATCATGGTGAGTAAAATAGGTAAGTAAATAGGTAAGTAAATAGATGATAGATGATGTATATGGACGGATGGATGGGTAGACATGGTAGATGATATGGATGCATGGATGGATAGACAGACAGATAATGGATGGACAGATGGTATGGATGGATGGATAGATAGAGTCTTTTCACCAATGTCCCAAATAACATAAAAAAAAAAAAAATGAGGCAGAATAATGCTGCCTCCAAAGATTTCCATGCCCTAACCCTTAGAACCTGTACACATGATAAAGGTAACACCTGGCAAAAGGGAATTTGCAGATATGATTAAATTAAGGATATAATGACAGGGAGATTCTCCTGGATGACATGCTGAGCTCAGCGAAACCATAGTGGTCCCTTTAAGACGAAAGCAAGAGATCAGAGGAGATGTGATGATGGAACTGGAGGCAGAGGAAGGAGGGGCCGTGAGCCAAGGACTGTAAGTGACCTCCAGAAGCTGGAAAACACAAAGAAACAGATACTCTTCTAAAACCTCCAAGAGGAATGTACCCCGGGCAACATCTTGATTTTAGGGCTTCTGACCTATGAAAGTGTAAGGTAACAGATTTGTACTGTCTCAAGCCTTTAGTTTGTGGCCCTCCATTGCAGCTTCAGTAGGAAACAATATAAGACTGCACTTGGAGCCATTAGGGCTCTCAGTCCTGAAAGAAATAACAAAGAGGTAGGAATGGCCCTCCCCCACCTTCCTGCCAAAGGCCCCCAGAGGCACCTAAGGGACCTGAGCTGCAGACAATGAAGACCTCATTCCACTGTCCAGAGTAACCACCCTGCAGGCAAGAACACGTTCATGACGTCAACACCTGGGAGAACCCTTCAACTGGCTCCACTCCCCTTCAGTTCCCATTTTCATCCCATCATGATCAAAATGGCGCCGAGGTTCATGAATGGTCCCAGAGCAAAGAGGAGAATGACTTGCACGAGAGGTGTGGAGCCTGAGGCTGCACGGAAGGAGTTGCTGACAGAGGAAGGCGCTGAGGGGCAAGGAGAATGCTTTCTCAGCCTGGGTCTCCTGAGCACCACCAGTGACAAGGGCCAGCGTGCAGGTGGCTTATTTGGGCAGTGATGGCAGGAAGCTGGAGTAAGGGTTCAGGGAAGAGGAACAGAGGAAAAGGAAAGCAATGCAAAGCTGTCCTGTTGAGGGCCCTCAGTCTGCAGATGCTAATGAAATGCATTGTTCATGGGTAGTCCGTGGGCATTCACACACACACACACACACACACACACGCACACACACTCTCTCCCTCTCGCTCTCCTGGTCCCCAGGCGAATGCCAGTAAGGTTCTGCAGGCCACCTGAGTACCACCACAGTGTCAGAGAAGCCCTGCGGCAAGAAGCTAGAGGTACATCCTGAGGGTCCCCCATTAAGGCTGGCCAGCTGAAGACCACGGACATCTCTCTCAACTGGTTACCATAGCAGCATTTGGAGTAAGAGGTGGGACCAACCTAATGGTCCAGAAGAGGGATCCAATCCAATGGCAAAACCCAAACATTGTAATGGAAAGAAGGACCCATCTGGAAGACCAAAAGAGGAAGGCAAATCAGCCCCTACCGTGTGGCCACTCCCCCATGTTACCAGTGGTGACTGGGGCTCCTGGTCAGCAACTTGCAAATGGCCCCACGTCCAGCACAAGGCTGAAAGCCACACAGCAGGCCCTCAGCAAAAGTCTGTCACATCGAACTGAATTACTTTCCAATTCCCTCTTCCTATTTATTAGTTTCTGGGGGCTGCCATAGTAAATTACCTCCAATTTTGTGGCTGAAAATCACAGAAACTTATTTCCTCAGAATTCTGGAAGACAGAAGTTTGAAATCAAGGGGTCTGCAGGGTTATGGTCCCTCTGAAGCTCTGGGGCAGAATTCTTCCTTGCTTCTCCCTAGTTTCTCATGGCTGCTGGCCATCCATGGTTCGTAGACACAGCACTCTAGCTCTTGGCTACCATCCACGCACGGTATCCTCCCTGCCTGACTGTCTCCAAATTTCCTTCCTCTCCTAGGGCACCAGGTACTGGATTTAGTTACGTCTGCAAAGACCCTACCTCCAAATAAGATCCCATTCACGGTTTCGGGTTACCTATGAACTCGAGGGGACACTACTCAACCCAGTGAACATACACAAGCTTATTCTGTATCACTACAGGAGTTACAGGATTTTGCCTTTTTGGGAAAATTATCCTATAATAGTCAAGTCAGCAGGAAGAACGGATTAGAATGGGGGAGGTAAAAGAGAAAGGGTCTGGAGATGAGTATGTTAAATTGGCCTAAACGTGGGGCTAGAGGTCAGAGGACAAGGAAGGGCTGATGGAGAGGAGTAGGAACCTCGACAACAAAACCTTCCTTCTATCTAAAGTGCCCATTTTACAGATGGGAAAACAGGCCCAGAGTGGGGTGACTCTCTGAAGGACACAGACCAGGTAACTGGCACAGACCACAATGCAACCCAGACTTCTCAACTTCCAGGCAAGGATCCATACGCTGATTGGAAAGGTTCTCAGTCATTTGGGCATTTGAATGGAGTCTGTCGGACCGTTCATTTTCCCTGGACAGCTTTCCACACGTCACAACATCAGCATTCCTGTGTCCGCACCCTCGTACATGCACATACGAGAAAAACGTTCCTCTCATAGAATAGCACACAAAACCTAATTATAAAATCTCTTATTAGAAAAGCTGAACCTGAATCAAAATTCAACCACAGATAATTAGCCTACATGCCTCCCTGATTACACCATTGTACAATCTTTTGGCCGCAGGGAAATGACTAAACTGTAGACAACTCCATAGCTATTAGTACAATGAAATAGATTTTGAGACAAAGATTTCAAGACTTGACAATGACACAGGTACAGAGGATCTCTAAATTCTTAGAATTCACAAAAGCAGGAGGAACTGTGAAAATGGAAAGCATTATAGTTCCACACTTGATTCTTTTTTTTTTTTTTTTTAACTGTGGTCCTGACACTGGGGTCTTTGAAATATTATAATCAAGCATCATTTTCTTTTCTAACCCTCCAGGGATTTTCTAGTTCCTGAGAGTTTATAATCACCAAGTCATAAAATGTAGCCTACCTTCAACTTGCTTTTACTTCATACCCTGTAGGTATTAGTTACCCTAGTGATCCGAGACTTGAGAAAATGTTATCATTGTTTTATGAACTTTCTCAGAACTTGGGTGGTTTGGAGAAGAATCCCGTCTATCCTGCAAGAAATCCAATGTGTACTAGGATGATGTTTTGCCATACACCTTGAAGATGAACATACATAATCTCCATGTCATGTTTCCAACTGTCATTAGTCCCACAATATCATCTCATGATTCGCAAAACCCACTCTCTCACCCACTAAGGCAGTCATTACTGTCCCCATCTCAGAGATGAGAAAACAGAAGTTCAGAGAAATTTAACCAACCAGTCCAATCAATGCCTCTCTTCGTGAAAGTGGCTAAGCTGGAACCTTAACACCAAGCCTCCTCCTCCTTCCCATGCCCCAGGCCACCATCTGTCACCTTGAATGAGGCCAAAAGCACACTCTGCAAGAGTTATTTTTAAGACATATTGATGAAATGATCCATTTGGAGTTGTTTAAATAACCAAAAAGATCCATCCAGAAAACGATTAAGTCAGAATGGGACACAGAAGGGTTCTCCCTAAAAATTCATGAATAAATTCTATAAAAATGGTAGTCATAATCTATTGACCACTTTCATGAAGGTGAGTACAAGAAGCCATAAAGGTCTAGAAGGTCAGATCTGAAAAGAACATAGTATCATCTAGATCAGTGGGTTGGCAACTGTGAGCAGTGCTTCTGGTGTCCAGTGGGTGGAGGCCAGGGAAGCTGTTCAACACTTTACACAATGCACACATCAGAATCCCACAAAAAGAACGATGTGATCCAAAATGTCAAGTGACCAAGTTGAGAAACCCTGATCTAGACAAGAAGTCCACAAATGCTTTCTGGAAAGGAGCAGATGGTAAATATTTTAGGCTCTGCCATTTACGACAGAAGCAAACATACGCAATATGTCCGTGCATGTACATGGCCGTGTTCCAATATGACTTATTTATAAATACAGGCAACTTCCCAGATTTGGTCCACAGGCCATGGTTTTTCTACCCTCATCTAGATTAATGGATTTCTAATTTTATTTTCTAAGGACCAAGAAATGTTCCGATCAAATGAAATATGACACGGAATTCAAGACCAACAACAGAGCAAAGAAATGCTTCTTTGGTTGAAGCAAGGTTGCATCCAATGTGGTTCTTGAGTGGTAGGCTGGGTGAGACTACTCAGGGCAGTTTGGAACACTTTACTCTTACCCAAATGACCTTTTAAAATGAGAAAGTCATCTTGTACTCAAAACCCTTCAGTGGCATCCTAATGCTCCTACGATAAAATCCCTCTCCCCACTGGTAGGACCTCACGACACAGCAGCATAGCTCAGCAGCTCCAGACCCTGACTGAGAAGTGTCCAGATCTGACTCTAGCATTGACTGGCTATGACTATGGGCAAGTTACATCTGACACCAACTACAAGTGTGGGGGTCTTGAAGACCACCTTCAGTTTCAATAGTGCACTATAATTATACTAACCATTTAATGGTTTATTACAGTGAAAAAACACAGATTGAAATCAGCCAAGGGAAGAGGTTCAGGAGATACTAAACATGGAGCTTCCAGTGGTCCTTCTCCAGTGGAATCATGGAGGTGGTGCATACTTCTCCCAGCAACCACGTGTGATGAGATGCATGGACTGTTGCCACCTAGGGATGCTCCCCTGAATCTTGGTATCCAAGCGGTTTTACTGGGGTTCAGTCATGTACACATGATTGACCAGCCCCATGGCTGACCTTAGTCTGCAGCCCCTCCAGAAGTTGAACCACACAGCAAGGCCCAAGGCCACCCACCATAAATTGCATGGTTCCCATAGACTCTCTGGCATAGCCAAGGGCATCAAGTAAACAAAGTCATTCTTATCTGGCAGGACACTCCAAGGGCTTGGAGGTTTCCTCCCAGGAACGGGAGCCAAAGGACAAACACCTGGGCAAGTCTAATCTTTTCCTGCTCAGACTCACAGAGGAGGCCTGGTTGAGTTTTTGTCTCCTGTCCTAAAGAGATACAAGACAGCAGCCCTCGCTCTGCCCACATTTGATTGTTTTTGTGTGCAGATGCAAGGGCTGGAACTGCAGCAACCACCCTGTAACCATGAGGTGAGCCACCTGAGGATAAAAGTCACAAAGGGGGCTTGGCGGAGAGAAAAGATGGAAAGCCTAGAGTTCTTGCTCATGTCTTGACACAAAGTTTTCTTTACAGGAGCTCATATATCTCCTTAATTGCTTTAAGGTCTTTTAAGTCAGATCTTCCTGTTACTTGCAGGTGAAAGCTTCCCATCTCATACACCTCAGCATTAGGGTATTATGGTCTGACTAAGAGCCAGCTAACTGGATGAACCAGAGGGACTCTCTGACACAATGTAGAATACAAAGCACACCTGGATAATAGTAAGAGAGTTACCGGTTCATTCCATCAGAGTGTGTACTTCTGCAATTTATAATACAGGGAAAGTGGAAAAGTCCCAAGGTGGTAGTCTACAGATCTGGGTTTAAAAATGGATCCTACCAACACTTCACTGTGGGACCTTGAAGGAGTCACTCAGCTACTCTGAGCCTCATTTCCTCAGCTGAAATATAAGCCAAATAAAAATCCACCTAATTCACAGCGCTTTTGGAAATCCTAGGACAGCTCTTGCTGTCTTGCTTGTAAGAGACACACACCAAATTAGAATGCTTTAAGCAAGGGGCACCTGGGTGGCTCAGTGTGTTAAGCCTCTGCCTTCAGCTCAGGTCATGATCTCAGAGTCCTGGGATCGAGCCCTGCATCAGGCTCTCTGCTCAGCAGGGAGCCTGCTTCCTCCTCTCTCTCTGCCTGCCTCTCTGCCTGCTTGTGATCTCTCTCTGTCAAATAAATAAATTAAATATTTTTTTTTTAAAAAGAATGCTTTAAGCAAGAGAGAGAGAAAGAAAATTGATTTTGACGGGGAAGTAGCACAACACGTGCAGGTAGAAAACTTTGGGTGCAGGGGATATGTATTGGGGTGCTCAGCCCAATCTTGGGTGGGGAACCCTTTCCCAAGTGGAATCTAGAGTTGAGAGTTGGACAGGTGATTAAAAAAAAATATATGGGGGCACCTGGGTGGCTCAGTGGGTTAAAGCCTCTGTCTTCAGCTCAGGTCCTGGTCTTAGGGTCCTGAGATCGAGCCCCACATTGGGCTCTCTGCTCAGCAGGGAGCCTGCTTCCCCTCACCCCCCCCACCTGCCTCTCTGCCTACTTGTGATCTCTCTCTGTCAAAATAAATAAATACAATTTTAAAAATATGTGAGGGGTGCTCTGGGCTCAAGGAACAACATAGGGGTGAGAGGCCACACAAAGCTCACGGGTGAATGTCTATGCACGTGTGTACATGCATGTATGTTCATGATGACATGTGGGCTTCCAGGCAAGCAGTTCAGCATCACTAATGCCTTAGGTGGGAGGAGATGCTGGGCAAGGGAGCACGGACTGCCTCTTGAGAGGAAGTTTGCATGCCAAGCTGAGACCCGTGCGTTGACTTTCTCATTTCCCTCTGTACGTTACAAGGGAGGATAATGCCCCTCAAGCCGACTTTGAGCCAACCCAGCACATAGAAGAACCAAAGCCATTGTCATTCTCCCTCTCTCTGCTCCTGGCTCCCACGATTTTCCTTCCCTTTCACTCGGCTTTTCCTTTACCGTACCCCCATTCAGCAGGTCAGTGCGCTCTTTATGTATTTTATTGGATTTTCCTTTCAAGCTACAAAATGCATGCATTGCGGCAACAAGTCAAAGTCAGGTTTACAAAGAAAAAGGCAACCGTTTCTCCCTCTTTGCTCAATCCCTGCCACCCTTCCAGCCAAGGAAGCAAGGCTAACTTGGGTGTGTGCGTTTCTACTCTCGTTCCTACGATCATACAACCCCATGTCAACATAGACACTGTACTCTTAAAGGTTTTTTCCCTACTTTTTAAAACAACTGGATCACACTATTCTTGTTAGAGGATGCAACGTGGTCATAGAGATGTTGATACAGAGACGTCATTAATTTCTACAGAGCTGAACATCTTCCACAGAGCAAGCAGACCTCCCCGTTAATACAACCAACTATACATGAGTGTATCTGCATCCGCCCTTTCTAGCCATTTTCAATAATATTGCAATAAACATGCAAGTACATTCATCTTTATGCACCGATAACATTTATTTCTCTAGGACAGATTCCTCAAAGTTGGATTCATGGGTCAAGGGCTATTTATAGATCTAATTTGAGCAGATACTGCTGCATTGATTTCTTAAAACCTTACAGCAGGGCACCTGGGTGGCTCAGTGTGTTAAAGCCTCTGCCTTCAGTTCAGGTCATGATCCCAGGGTCCTGGGATCAAGCCCCACATCGGTATCTCTGCTCGGCGGGGAGCCTGCTTCCTCCTCTCTCTCTCTCTGCCTGCCTCTCTGCCTACTTGTGATTTCTGTCTGTCATATAAATAAATAAAATCTTTAAAAAAAAAAAAAAAACCTTACAGCACTGTGTTTTGAAGCTTTGTACCCATTTCTTACATGAGAGCAATCAGAAGATAGCACTTTTCACCCAGCAAATTGGCAGGCACTGAGCAGGGTGAGAGGGAAAACGATAAATGCATCAAGGGTCTTGGGAGAAAAAGGGTGAACTACCTAAATGCTGGCACTTTCTTGGGTCTTAGATGCTAAGAACTAAACAGGGGAATCTAATTGGAAGCGTGTCACATGGCTATTCAGAAAGGTCACTTCTTAAATGCCAGGAATGACAGAGAAAGTGGTCCGGAAACTACTAGGTCAAGGTCATTCCTGCTCTCTGCCCTTGTCTCTCATGCTCTGAATGAGCCATCAAGTCTTATGTCTGCAGAGTTTTGCTGAGGTTCCTCCTCTTCCTAGGCTGCCCTTCTCCTAACCCATGTGCTCATGTCAGACCCTCCTCTTAGTTCAAGATCGAGCTCAACCTGCACCTTTTCCATGAAGCCTCCAGATGTCTTCACGGTCATTAATCTCCTCCACCACTTGCTTGAACAAGAACAACTCTATTGCTTATGATATGCTAGACATCATGCGATGCATTTTATATGCATTCTCTTTTTCACTCCTTAGTAATCTTATTAGGTAGGTCACTTGTTAAAATAAATAAAAAGATGAAAGAAATTTATTTATTTATTTGAGAGAGGGAGAGAGAGAGAGAGAGAGAGAGCGAGCGCACATGAGCCAAGGCAGGGGGCAGAGAAAGAGAGAGGGAGAGAGAAAATCCTCAAGCAGACTCCATACGAACCACCAGGCCTAACGTAAAGCTCAATCCCAGGACCCAGAGACCATGACCTGAGCTGAAACCAAGAGTCAGTCCCCCAACCAACTTAGCCACCCAAGCAGGAGTCCCTAGGTAGATCACATTTTTTTTTTTAAGATTTTATGTATTTATTTGACACAGAAAGACAGTGAGAGAGGGAACACAAGCAGAGGGAGTGGGAGAGAGAGAAGCAGGTTTCCCCCTGAGCAGGGAGCCCGATGCGGGGCTCAATCCCAGGACCCTGGAATCATGACCCGAGCCGAAGGCAGACGCCCAAGGACTGAGCCAACCAGGTGCCCCACAGGTCATGTTTTTATTTATACTTTGAAGGCAAGTAAACTAAGGATCAGAAAGGTTAAGTCATTAGCCCAACGGCACACAGCCAATAAGTGTTGCAACTGGGCTTTGTACTCAAGTCTGTTTGACCTGAAAGCTCAGACTCCCGTCATCACCCAGTGTCACATAATAAAAGAAGAATTTCTCTGAGCAAGCTTCTACTTTAATGGCTGGTTGGGTTATTGCTTTGTAAACACTGCCTGCTATAGACGAATTTGTTTTCTATGGCTCCCAAGCCGTCTTACCCCCCAGTGACTATTATGAATGGAGCAAACTTGTCAAACCATACAGTAAATGGCATGCGGTGTGATGTTACCAGAATTCAAGCTTTCTGCTGCTCATTTTTCACTGGGTTGCAAGCTTTAATTTAACTGTCAGACCCTGGGTCTTTTGCCAGCACTAATGGAGGACTGTGGCAGTGATGGCAATTATTTCTAGACACTGGTACCTCCTTCGTTTACCTTCTGGTCGCAAATACTCAGCAGCTTCAAGCTAATTTCCTTTCTTATTTTCTTCATTAGTTTGCAAACTCCCACTGCCAACAAAAACAACCCATCTGATAAAAACGTCAACATGCAGTGTTCAAAATATTAAAACTGTCAAATAAAAATGTTATTTTTCCAAGGCAGTCTAAACATGTCACACATGTGGAAACCGCTTCCTAAAGACAGATTTCATAGGTCAAAAATCGTTGGAATGTGTTCTTAACCCCAAACACAAACCCCACCATGACAGGTTCTTCTAGATACCATTCGGATGTCTTGAAAGTTAGCTTCTCATTGACCCTGGACAAACGTGATAAAAATGCTGGCCTCAAATGTCCTTGCTTCAAAGTAAGACCACACGTTTTCTGTTCACGGTGAAATTAACAGAATTCCGTGAAAGAAGTAGTGGGATCTGGCTTGCTACGGTCCCTTCATTCTTCCTGCCATGAAATGACACAGACAGAGGATGGGGGCTGTGAATCAACATGTAATATCGGGGCGTGCTTCTTCCAAAAATCAGAGGCTAACCACCCTGATTCAAACTGCTAGGTAGCAGCTGAAGTTGGATGGGAATAAAAGCACAAGAGGTAACTGAAAAGCAGAGAAGAAAGGTGGCTGACCTCGGGTTGGGGAGGCCGGGGTGGGGGGGGTTTGAGGCAGAAAGAGACAAAGATTGAAACACAAATGGGGATTTTCAGCAGGATTTCAAGGAAAATCCTCCCAAACAGGTCATGTGGCCAAATAAACACTGGCAGCTTTACCATGAGGAGTTAGAGAAAAGGAGCCTTTTGGAGGGGCCCCCGTGCTCCACCTGGCCCTGCGGGAAGTCAACAGGATGGTGAGTGGGCGTGGCTTATGGAGTCCCACCCCTCCGGATGAAGGGAGAGGAAAGCTGCTGTAAGATGAAAGAGAAAGAAGCAGAGTCATGTGTGGGGAAAATACTTACGTATGCACACACACACACAGACACACATGCACATGCACACACAGAGATACATATGCAGACAAATACAGACACACACATTCAGACACAGACACACAAAAACGCACAGAGAGACACAAACATGCAGATATATGCAGACACACACACAAAAACACACGTGCAGACACAAAGGCACAAATACACACATGGAGACGCACATAAAAACACACATGCACACACATAAATACATGCACACAGACACATGTGCAGACACAAATGCAAACATATATGCAGACACACACACAAATACATACCTACACAGACACATGCAGACATTTACAGATACACACACAAAGACACAGGCACAAATACACACAGATACACCCATGCAGATACACACATGCAGACACAAATGCACACACACACACAGAAACAGACACATACATAAAGATGTGCAGACACACATGGAGACACAGACACATGCAAAAACATACATGCAGACACACAGAGACACACACAAACACAGACAAACACACACATAGACATACACACAGACACACACAGTCACACACTCAGAGATACACATAAACACAGACAGACCATGTATAATACTTTTGTTTGTGTATGAGACATACAAAAAGAGACAGGCAAGACAGAAAATGTTGGACAAGCAGATGGCAGAGACAGAGCAGAGAAATAGGGAAGCAATATACTTGTGAAAGAAAATTACGTATCTCTTATAGCGAGGACTTGCATATTGTATGGCACTTTTTTTTTTAGTTTTCTATAGCTCAATAGCAAGAAATAAAGGAATTAAGAGGTCATGTGGGAGCATTACATAGAAACCTGTTACATTTCTATATACTAATAATGAAAATAGCAGAAAGAGAAATTAAGAAAATGATCTCATTTACAATTGCACCAAAAATAATAAAATACCTGGGAATGAACTTAACCAAGGAGATGAAAGACCTGTACTCTGAAAATGATAAAACATTAATGAAAGAAATTGAGCAGGACACAAAAAATGAAAATATATTCCATGCTCATGGACTGGAGAAATGAATATTGTTAATGCCCCCATACTACCCAGAGCAATGTACAAATTTCATGCAAAATCCCTATCAAAATACCAACAGCACTATTTACAGAACCAGAAAACAAATCCTAAAATTTGTACGGAACCACAAAAGACCCAGAATAGCTGAAGCAGATTTGAAAAAGAAAAATGAAGCTGGAAGTATTACAATCCATATTGCAAGATATACTACAAAGTTGTAGTAATCAAAACAGTTTGGAACTGGCACACAAAAAAACAGGTATTTCAGAAGAATAGAACAGAACAAAGAGCCCCAAAATAAAGCCACAATTATATGGTCAATTAATCTTTGACAAAGGAGGCAGGAATAAGCAGTGGAGAAGAAGACAGTCTCTTCAACAAACGGTGCTGGGAAAACTGGACAGCCACATGCAAAAGAATGAAACTGGACCACTTCTTTATAACACACACAGAAAACAAACTCAAAATGGATTAAGAACCTAAATGTGAGTGCAGGCAGTAACTTCTCTGTCATCAGCTATAGCTATATCTTTCTAAATGTTGCCTCTCCTGAGGCAAGGGAAACAAAAGCAAAAACAAACTACTGGCACTATGTCAAAATAAAAAGCTTCTTCACAGCAAAGGAAACAAACAATAAAACCAAAAGGCAACTTACTGAAATGGAGAAGATATCTGCACATGACATATCTGATTAAGGGTTAGTATCCAAAATATATAAAGAACTTATACAACAAAAACAAACAACAACCAAACCCACAAATAATCCAATTAAAAATGGGCAGAAGACATGAACAGATATTTCTCCAAAGAAGACATCCAGATGGCCAACAGACACATGAACAGATGCTCAACATCACTCATCATCAGGGAAATGCAAATCAAAACACAATGAGATATCACCTCACACCTGTCAGAATGGCTAAAATCAACAAGACAGAAGAAGGGTTGGTGAGGGTATGGAGAAAAAAGAACCCTTGTGCATTTTTGGTGGGAACGCAAACTGGTACAGCCACTGTGGAAAACAGTATGGAACTCCTCAAAAAATTAAAAATAGTATTACCATTTGAACCAGTATTTTCTGGGTGTTTACCCAAAGAATACAAAAGACTAATTCGAAAAGATACATGCATCCCTATGTTTATTGCAGCATTATTTACAGTAGTCAAATTAGGGAATCAGCCCAAGTGTCCACTGACAGATGAAGAAGCTGGCTGTGTGTACAAACACACATACACACACGTGCGTGTGCGCACACGCTGGAATATTACTCAGCCATAAAAAAGAACAAAACTTGCCATTTGCAATAACATGGGTGCATCCAGACAGTGTAATGCTAAGTGAAATATGTCAGTCAGAGAAAGAATAATACCATATGATTTCACTCCTACGTGGAATTTAAGAAACAAAACAAATGAACAAAGAAAAAGAGAAACAAACCCAAAAACAGACTCTTAACTATGGAGAACAAACTGATGGATGCCAGAGGGGAGGTGGGTGGGGATGGGTAAAACAGCTGATGGGGATTCGAGTACACGTATCATAACGAGCACTGAGTAATGTATAGAATTGCCAAATCACACACTGTACACATGAAACTAATATAACACTGTATAAAAACTATACTAGAATTAAAATTTAAAAACTTTTAAATAAATTATTAATAATTTAATAAATTAAAATTAAATTAAATTAAAACTTTTTAATAAATCAAAATAAAATAAGTAATTAATAATTCAATAAATTACTAATCAAATAAATAAATTAATAATGTAATTATTAAATACAGTAAATAATTAATAAATCAATAGACTTTTAAATAAATTTAATAAATTAATGTTTTAATAAATAAAACTTTTTAATAAATTAATAAATTAAATAAATGACCTTTATGAAATTAACTTTTAATAAATTAATAAATTTATTTATAGATTACTTATAAATAAATAATTAATTAATAAGTTAAAGTGATTTAATAAATTAAATTTTAGAACTTTTTCATAAATTAATAAATATAATACATATTGGATTTTTAGGAAGGGCTGACATCAAAGAGAAAGGTGAGAAAAGAGAAATTAAATTATATTTTTAAATAGTGAAAAAAGTAAGAAAAATGAAGAGAGCAAACTATGTTTAAAAAGTTTTATTTCCGTCCCCTTCCTACTGAAACATATTTTGACCTCTAAAGCTATATTTAGACCAGAAAATACCCTATAGCACATGGGTTCTGACGGGCATTTTAAACTGAGAGCAAACTTTCCATCCACCCTCCAAAAACCAGCATCCTGGAATCAACCCCCATGTGGGGCTTCCTGCTTGGCCAAGGGTCTGCTTCTCCCTCATCTTCTACCCCTCCCCCCACTCATGCTCACTCTCTCTCTCTCTCAAATAAATAAATAAAATCTTTAAAGAATAAAAGAAAATAGGCAATAAACAAATTTAAATAAACAAAATCATCAGGGACCTCTAAGTATGATCAGTAATATACAAACACAGAGTAAGAGATAGAGTGACAGAAGGCATGCTTTTAGCATGGAAACTTAGGAAAGGTGGTATCTGAAGAGGTGACACCTGAGCAGAGTTCCAAATGAAGTTAGAGAGTGAACCATGTGACTACTGGGGAAAGGATGTCCAAGACAAAGGCGAGAGGATATGCAAAGGCCCTGAGGCAGATACTTGTATGAGGACCTGCAAGGAAGCTGGTATGGCTAGAGGACTATGATGGGGGGAAAGCAGTGAAAGGGATTTAGAGAGGAACCAAGAGCCAGCTGGTCATACTGATCCTGTAGACCACAGAAAGAACTTGGACCTTTTGCTCTTACCATATGGTCAGGTAAGGAACATGGAAGAAGGAAAGGAAGACCCTGCTCTTCCACGGAATGAGGCTTGAGAGTAAGTTTCACCTAAGAAGGGAAGATCGTGTTCACCTCAAAGTCGTGTCTGGACCTCAAAATGGTGTCTCAGGAGGAGAGTAGCAAAGCAGTAAAACGTAAATGATGGATCACTAAGGCATCTGAAAGGGAAAAGTTGTACAGGGGTTACTTTGGGCAGAGCTGTAGTGTAGTGCCATGGAAAGATGGGGCAGGGCAGGATGGGACAATTTTGAGATCCTATGACCCCGGGTTCATATTTTATGTCATTCTTTAAATGAAATGTGAGGTGTGTGTATGTGTCTGTGTGTGTATACAGCTTTTGATAGTAGCTTTAGAAATGTTTTTCTTTTACTTAATTATGAAAATTTTCAGGGGTGCCTGGGTGGCTTAGTGGGTTAGAGCCTCTGCCTTTGGCTCAGGTCATGATCTCAGGGTCCTGGGATCGAGCCCCACATCAGGCTTTCTGCTCAGCAGGGAGCCTGCTTCCCCCCTCCCTCTGCCTGCCTCTCTGCCTACTTGTGATCTCTGTCAAATAAATAAATAAAATCTTAAAAAAAAAAAGAAATTTTCAAACACAAATGAAGGCATGGGTTTCGCCCACACCCTCATATCCCATTCACTTCTCCTCCACCTTTGCTCCCTCCCCTTCTCCTCCCGGATAGAGACTACTTTGGCCGCTATTACCAATGACCTCCTTCGTGTTGTCAAACTCAATACCCATGTTTTTGTCTTTATTTTACTCAGTCTCTCAAGGGCACTTGACAAGACTGGGTTGAAGAGCTGGGATCTGTGGTCTTCTAGAACATTCGGTTATGCCTCTATAGCTGTTACTCCTCTTCCTCTCCTTGACTCAAAGATCAGCACTGCTCGGGATTCAATACTGGGGCCCCGTCTTCTTCTTTCCCATTCCCTCCCTGTTCTATGTTTGATTTTCATTTAATCCAAAAGCTCTCAGAATCAGGCTCAACCAGACAATCTGACCATGAAATCTGCCTGTTTAGCAGTTGCACACGGGAGGAAGCTGGGTCTGTGTTGCCTGAGGGAGGACGCAGTGCGTGGTCTTAAGTCTATGCCAATGGAGAGTGGGATGACCAGAATAACAAAGGATATATTTTTTTAAAGATTTATTTATTTATTTGACAGGCAGAGATCACAAGTAGGCAGAGAGGCAGCCAGAGGGGTTGTGGGGAAGCAGGCTCCCCGCTGAGCAGAGAGCTGGATGCGGGGCTCAATCCCAGGACCCTGAGATCATGACCGAGCCGAAGGCAGAGGCTTTAACCCACTGAGCCATCCAGGTGCCCCAACAAAGGATATTTAACCACTGTGTTTGTTTTCATAGTGTGAGAGCACTGAAAAGTAAGAGAAGTATTCCTGGCTTCAGGCTTCCAAGCATCCAGGATTATTAATGATTTCTCAGCTAGCCTCAGTGCCACAAGCAAGAAAGTACCAACAATTTTTTAATTCAACAAATTATTAATTAGGAGTAACCTTTAAGAAGAGGCAACCTCCCTGGCCTTGGCTTTATTTTGTGCACGAAACTCAAGACCTGGCAATGTAATAAACGCGCAGTTTCACTATTATTCAAAACCAATAGGTTTTTTCTTCTTTAATTATTGCAGGTTTAAGCTTCCTTCATTTATATGCATTATTCGAGAATTTTATCTGGAACACATGAATATCAAAGAAGGCCTTTGAGCCTTTCCAAAACTCATTCCCCTCCACTGTTTAAAACAATTACAAATTCCTGTATGGGAAATTTTCTAGCTTTGTTTTGTTAACCACATTTAGGTGAAACTGGAGTCTGTTCATTTAAACATTAAAGATAGATAGATAGACAGACATATATATGAAGATGGATGGATGATGGACAGACAGATAGAGACAGACGCACCAGTGCTATAGCACAAGAGCAAACACAGTAAAAGCATTAACCTCATTTAAATTTTCATAGCAACTTTATATGGAATATGTGGTTTTTATCACCATTTTATGCAAGGAAACTGAAGCTGAAGGATGCTGGTAATTTGCTCCTGGTTACTCAGCATGAAAATAAAGGAAGCGTTGATGATGGTTGATGACAACAACAGCACCAAAATAATATATTTTTTTTTAATCTCCTATGGGCTGGGCACTGTACTTGGTGTTTTTCGTGTATTACATCACTTACGCACCATTATCAATTTTATCTCTGTTTAAGTAAGGAAACCGGCACTCAGACTAATTAAGCAGCATGAACAAGGTCCCATAGCTACAAGTAGTAGCATCAGAATCAGAACACAATTCCCTCTGGGTGGCCAAGATCCTTCCACTGCACCCACACTTGTCTCTACTGGTTTAACTTTTTGAAATTTTGAGTCATGGCACCAAAGGCCATCAATTTGTCTATGCAGACTTCAGAAGTCTGTTGGGAAGTCTGGGAATATAATGTTGTGGTGGTGTTCTCTGTACGGATGACTTATGGAAGTCAGAGATACGGAGCATCAAAAAGACTCAGCTCAGAAAGATCTCCTGGGTATTATTTTTTGAGATTTGAGTAAATAAGAGCCTCTTTTAAAATGTAAATACCACTGGCAAATGTTAAGCTTATTAGAAAGTCACACCTTAGTTTTTAACAGTTAGATAATCCAATTTTTACCTGAACAGCACCCTGCATAGTAATGGATTTGCAGAATGGATCATTTTCTTTTCCTTTAGTCTGGGGAATTGCAAGGGAGAAGAAAAAAGAAAATAATTGGGTAGGTTCTCTTTAATAAGCTTTCCATTTTAGCATAGTTTTGGAGTTATCAAAAAAAAAACTGTGGGGGCGCCTGGGTGGCTCAGTGGGTTAAGCCGCTGCCTTCGGCTCAGGTCATGATCTCAGGGTCCTGGGATCGAGTCCCGCATCCGGCTCTCTGCTCAGCAGGGAGCCTGCTTCCCCCTCTCTCTCTCTGCCTGCCTCTATGCCTACTTGTGATCTCTCTCTGTCAAATAAATAAATAAAATCTTTAAAAAAAAAAAAATTGTGAATACAGTAGAGTCCCTCTATCCCCCATATCCAGGACCTCCTTAATAGTATCTTCCATTAATATGGGGCTTTGGGGGGCACCTGGGTGGCTCAGTGGGTTGGGCCTCTGCCTTTGGCTCCGGTCACGATCTCAGGGATCGAGCCCCGTGTCGGGCTCTCTGCTCGGCAGGGAGCCTGCTTCCCCCTCTCTCTCTGCCTGCCTCTCTGCCTACTTGTGATCTCTGTCTGTCAAATAAATAAATAAAATCTTTAAAAATATATATGGTGCTTTTGTCACAATTAGTGAACCAATACTGATACATTATCATTATTTTTTTTTAAGATTTTATTTATTTATTTGACAGAGAGAGATCACAGTAGACAGAGAGGCAGGCAGAGAGAGAGAGAGAGGGAAGCAGGCCCCCGCCGAGCAGAGAGCCCGATGCGGGACTCGATCCCAGGACCCTGAGATCATGACCTGAGCCAAAGGCAGTGGCCTAACCCACTGAGCCACCCAGGCGCCCCTGATACATTATTAATTAGAGCCCATGTTTCCTCATATTTCTTTGGCTTTTGCCCAATGTCCTTTTTTCTGTTCCAGAATACCATGTGACACTTGGTTAGGATTTTTTCCTTCAATTCCTCCGGGCTGTGACAGTTTCTCAGACATATCTTGTTTGCGATGACCGTGGCAGTGTGAATACTGGTCAAGTATTTTGTAAGATGTTCCTCTGTCGGGATTTATCTGATGTTTCTCTCATGATTAGACTGGGGGTGAGGGTTTATAGAAGGAAGAACGGAGAGGTAATGAGCCATGATATCAAGGGTACATGCTTTAAAGGATACTTTTTTTTTTTTTTTTTTTTTTTTTAATTTAGAGAGGGAAATGGGAGAGAGGCCGAGGGAGAGTCTTAAGCAGACTCTATGCTCAGAGAGGAGTCTAATGTGGGGCTTGATCTCAAGATCATGACCGGAGCCGAAGCCAAGAATCTGGTACTTAACTGACGGAGCTACCCAGGTACCCCAAAGATATTCTTGATGTAAACATTGGTCACCTGGCTGAGAAGTATTTTCTAGGTTTCTCCACCGTAAAGCCATTGTATTCTCCCTTCTCTCACTGTCCTCTTTGGAAGGAAGTCACTCTGTAAAATCCGCATTCAAGAGTGGGGTCTGAGACTCCCCTTCCTTCAAGAGGGACCATCTACATAATTATTTGGAATTCTGCATAAGAGATATGTCTGGTCCTCCATTTATTTAACTATTTAAGTAAATAAACAACATGGACAGCTGGATGGATACTTATTTTTTACTTCGGGTAATGATCCGATACTCCTTTATTATTTTGGTACTCAAATTATTCCTGCCATGGTCATGGGGAGCACTTGTCAATGGACTCTTGTGTGCTCTTGACATATCCTTCTCATTTTGAGATTTTTTTCTGGACACTTCCTCGCTTTAGGGCACCACAGCCACTCTGGGCTTATCTTGTGTATTTATTCCCCAGTCTTAGAATCAACCATTTCCCCAAGGAGCACTGATAGGTTTTTTTTTTTATTTTTAAGATTTTATTTATTTATTTGACAGACAGAGATCAGAAGTAGGCAGAGGGGCAGGCAGAGAGAGAGGAGGAAGCAGGCTCCCCGCTGAGCAGACAGCCCGATGCGGGACTCGATCCCAGGATCCTGGGATCATGACCCAAGCCGAAGGCTTTAACCCACTGAGCCACCCAGGTGCCCGCACTGATAGGTTTTAATGGATAACAGTATTTACTAGAGAATGGCATGAGAAGCTAAGAAGTGGCGTGTCATGTTGAGGTCCCGTCAACTAGGAGAGAAAAAAGTATATGAATGTATACGAATTATATATATATCACATATATATACATTTATGTATAAATATTTCCAAACGTAATCATTGGCATTGAAACTAGAAGTTCACACTACTACCTGGGCATGTTTCTTTCTTTCTTTTTTTTTTAATTTTATTTATTTATTTGACAGAGATCACAAGTGGGCAGAGAGGCAGGCAGAGAAAGCGAGGAAGCAGGCTCCCCGTTGAGCAGAGAGCCCCATGCGGGGCTCGATCCCAGGACCCTGGGATCATGACCTAAGCCAAAGGCAGAGGCTTAACCCACTGAGCCACCAGGCGCCCCACCTAGGCATGTTTCTAAAAACACCAATGCCCAAAGCCCAGTCCAGATCAACTTAATAAGAATCAATTAAATTTGAATCCAGACAATGGAGGAAACTGTCTGGCCTGAATCCAAGCAATTTTTTGAGAGCTTCCCAGGTGACTGAAAGATGTCACTAGCCTTGACCATCACTGACAGAAACAAAATAGCAGATGTGAAGACAATGTATTTTTTTTTCCTGGGAAACTACATAGTAAAATTACTAGTAGGCGAAAAAATTAGAGTACTTTCCTGATACCCCAATCTTTATATCCTCAGAGCTTTCCTAAACTTTTCAATTTGACTCCCCACTCATTCATCAAATCCAATCACAGCAACACTGATATTTTATATATGAGCAGAAATGGAGTTGGCCTCATGCTGAAAAGAACCAAGGTGGGAGAAAAGGCCCCCGTGGATGAAGCCCACATACAAAGAACATGGGCATCATTTTCTTCTTAGACCCAAAGAGGTTGAGACCCATCTGAGTACAAAGAGATAATAGAGCATGTTTCATAGCGAACTGTTACACTAGGCACCTACAAGACAGGGTTGTAATAGCAATATTCACCAGGAAAAATGACATTCAGTCAAGAATAAGCTGGGTAGTATAATAAAAAAAAGAAAAAAAAATGTCTCTGGTCACCAGAAGAACCAATCTCATGATGAGAAGAAGGTTGGAACTTACAGCTGCCTGACCTTTGGATTGGAGAGGACTTGAGTTCTATCTTGCAGCCAATGACTCAATCAAATGGGCCCAAAAAAATTCTGAACGCCAAGGATCAGAGAGCTTTCCCGGTTGCGGGACTGTATCGATGTCTCAGGACAGAGGCCCACTCCGCCTGCAGAGGACAGAAGCTCTGTGTGCATTAAGGACCTCTCTAAACCTGCCACTCTGTCTCCTCATCTGGCTTTTCATGTGTACACTTTAGATCAAAATGGTAATTGTAAGTATAGAACTTGCCAGAGTTCTGTGAACACTTCCAGGGAATTACTGAAATAAGGAAGTTGGAAGCCCTGAAATTGCAGCCGGTTGTGCAGAAGTGGAGACAGGCTGGGCACTCCTACTTGTAGCTGGTGTCTGGAGTAAGGACATTCTTGTTGGGGACCTTACACTTGAACTTGTGGGATCTGATGTTAACCCTGGGTAGTTAGTGCCAGATTGAAATGAATTACAGGTTATGTTATGAGTTGCGTGTGCACATGCATGCGGGTTTCTATCAGAAATGTCTTAGTCTTCGTTTGTATTCACAGATATGCACAAGCTTTCTTTCATCAATATGTGTATCATGTGAACTGTGATGAAATCCTTAACTTTGAGGTCCTGGAATATCCTGACTCAGACTGTACAGAACAGAGCCAACATACGCCTAAGTCATAAACTTACTCTGAGAGTCAATGAATGAGTCATATAGCAGAGTATTCTAAGAGGAAGCTGAACCGGCATTCAAACGATGACCAGGAAGAGGGAGAGGGATGGGGAAGGTGAGGAGGAAGAGGAAGAAAAGAAGAAAGGAGGAGGGAGAGGGGAAAGGGAGGAGGGACGCCTGGGTGGCTCAGTCAGTTCATCAACTGCCTTTGGCTCAGGTCATGATCCCAGGTTCCTGGGATCGAGTCCCGCATCGGGTTCTCTGCTCAGCGGGGAGCCTGCTTCTCCCTCTGCCTGCTGCTCCCCCTGCTTGTGTGCTCTCTCTTTCTGACAAATAAATAAAATCTTTCCCAAAAAAAAAAAGACATACAAATGGCTAGCACATGAAAAAATATTGATCATTACTAGCCATCAAGGAAATTAAAATCAAAACCATATTGAGATACCACCTTACACCAGTCAGAATGGCCAAAATCAACAAGAGAGGAAACAACGTGTGTTGGAGGGGATGTGGAGAAAGGGGAACCCTCCTTTACTGTTGGTGGGAATGCAAGTTGGTGCAGCCACTTTGGAAAACAGTGTGGAGATTCCTCAAAAAACTAAAAATAAAGCTACCCTATGACCCACCAATTGCACTACTGGGTATTTTCCCCAAAGATACAGATGTAGTGAAAAGAAGGGCCATCTGTACCCCAATGTTCATAGCCACAATATCCACAATCGCCAAACTGTGGAAAAAGTCAAGATATCCTTTGACAGATGAATGGAAAAGAAGATATGGTCCATATATACAATGGAATATTACGCAGCCATCAGAAAGGATGAACACCCAGCTTTTGTATCAACATGGATGGGACTGGAGGAGATTATGCTGAGTGAAATAAGTCAAACAAAGAGAGTCAATTATTATATGGTTTCGCTTACTTGCGAAGCATAAGGGATAACATGGAGGACATTAGGAGAAGGAAAGGAAAAGTGAATTGGGGGAAATCGGAGGGGGAGATGAATCATGAGAGACTGTGGATTCTCAGAAACAAACAGGGTTTTGGAGGGGAGAGGCGTGGGGGGATGGGCGAGCCTGGTGGTGGGTATTAAGGAGGGCACAGATTGCATGGAGCACTGGGTGTGGTGCATGAACAATGAATTTTGGAACACTGAAAAAATTAAATTAAATTTAAAAAAAGAAGAAAGAAAGAAATGTTAAGACAAATGTAGAATTTTAAATATAAACCCGATCATAGGTATTACATAAGAAATTACTGTTAAATTTGGGTGTGACAACAATATTACAGCCATGCTTCTCATCCATTACTGATGCATACTAAAGCAATTATAGGTGAAATGCTGTATCTTGCTTGCTTTAAGCTATTCCAGAAAAAAAACGGGAGAAGAGCTGTACCAAGAGTAGCAAATTTTAACCATTGTTGTAGCTGGGGGATTAGTACCTAAAGGTTCATTATACAGTGGCTCTATTTTTGTGTACATTTGAAATTTTTTCATAAAAATATTTTAAAAATTGGGGTGCCTGTGTCGCTCAGTCAGTGGAGTGTCTGCCTTCGCTCAGGTTATGATTCTGGGATCCTGGGATTGAGCCCCATGTCAGCCTCCCTAGTCAGGGGAGCTTGCTTCTCCCTCTGCCTCTGCCTCCTCCCATAAGGGAGCTTGTGCTCTCTCTCTTACTCTCTCATTCACCCAAATAAATAAATAAAATCTTTTTTAAAAAGGTTTTAAAAATTAAAAAATAATTATTCATAAGCATTTTCAGGTACCTGTCCTAGACCCTGCCCCTGTGCCAGGAACTGTGCTAGAATTAGCAATACAAAGGGGAGTACCTCATGGATTCCAACTCCAAGGACCTTACACTGGAGGACAGAAGTTCAGGGAGTGAAGAGTCAATCACCCCACAGGTGCATGCCAGTGATGCTTCCCATGCAAAGGACTCTGGCATGCTGTGCACTCCTTTCATGATCCCACTTCTGTTCGGTGTTCTCACTCTCAAAGGATTTCGGCCATGAGATGTCTACTACTCTTGGAACTATTGTCTGAAATCCAAAGGTAGGGCAAGTCTTGGACACCAAGTATGGACCAAGGCAGTGAGCGGTAGGCAAGCCAACATTCCTCAAGGGAAGTCATCACAGCTTTTGGGCTGTCACTCAAAGAAGGAATAGCTTCTCCAAATGATGTCTGGAGGACATCGAGACTTCCTGGAAGCTGGTGTGTGGGTGGACTGGGCTGGTACCTGACCATTATGTGGATTGGATAATCTATCAGTAACAATCTCCAAATGATCAAATTGGAAAATGATTCACTATAAATCAGCCAAGTGAAAAGGTCTGACACTCTCCATGGTGGCAAACTCACACTGATTAACTTACTTACTATGTTCATTAATAGAAGCCACCTTTGGGGCGCCAGGATGGCTCAGTGGGTTAAAGCCTCTACCTTCAGCTCAGGTCATGATCTCAGGGTCCTGGGATCGAGCCCCGCATTGGGCTCTCCGCACAGCAGGGAGCCTGCTTCCCTTCCTCTCTCTCTGCCTGCCTCTCTGCCTACTTGTGATGTCTGTCAAATAAATAAACAAATAAAAATCTTTAAAAAAAAAAAAATAGAAGCCACCTTTTCCCAGACACCTGGAATGGGCCATGCTTTGTGCTCTGTGCTTTGTATATGTGATCTCATTGAGTCCTCAAATCTGCAAGCATTTTAACACGTAAGAAAACCAAGACTCAGAGAAGTGAACTGCCCAAGGTCAAGCAGCATTTGGGGTTTGTTTTTAATCGAACAAAAAAACTAAAGGACAACACACAGACCAAAAGAAGTCCATGTCTTTGTGGACTAGTCCAGCCCCCCAATTCCCAGTTTAAAACCTCTGCTCTGCTTTATGCTGCTACCAAACATACCTCTTTCGAAAGCTTTTTTTCTAATACCCCAACAAAAAGTTTAAGAGTTCTAGAGTATGGAACACAGCAAGTTCCAGACTATTCTTCGGATGAAATGGGATAGCCAACTTATGCTTGGAAATACACATTTCCTGGGCAATATATATTCTCTTCCTCTTCTTTTTTTTTTTTTTTTTTTAAAGATTTTATTTATTTATTTGACAGAGAGAAATCACAAGTAGGCAGAGAGTCAGGCAGAGAGAGAGAGAGAGAAGCAGGCTCCCGCTGAGCAAAGAGCCCGATGCGGGGCTCAATCCCAGGACACTGAGATCATGACCTGAGCCGAAGGCAGCGGCTTAATCCACTGAGCCACCCAGGCGCCCCTATTCTCTTCCTCTTCTTAAAAAGACACTACTCCTTACAAGGGGTCAGGGCTCCACCCTCAAAACCTCATTTAACCTTCATTACTTCCCTAGAGCCCCATCCTCAAATACCATCATATTGGGGATTAAGACTTTAACATGAACTGGGGGGAGGAACCAAACGTTCAGTCTATAGCACTTTATAAATACGAGTTGTCGCAGCTGAGCCCAGCAAGCATGCCCCCGATGTGAGATACTTGGACGGGATGCGAGCAATGTTCACAGAGTATGCAAATTCTGAGCCTGGAAGTGACCATGGGTTATGAATACCGAGGAGTCTCAAACCTCCACCCCTGTTTCAGGCCCAAAAAGTAAACGAAACATCATCGTCTGGGATGGAAAACTCTGCTTCTTGACTTGTATGTGGAAACTCCATCTCATAGATAAGAGATCAAACTAGAAACAAAAGCACATCAACCCTGATGCAGCTGGGCCAGTCAGGTGGGAAAAGGGCGAAGTAGGAATCCTCCAAAGGAAAAGACAAGTCAGCACAATTCTCCCGCGCAAAACCATGACAAGGAAGGAAGATCCTTCGCCATCCGAAAGCCTAAAGTCTACTCTAACCAACAGAAATGGACCATCCTCCTAGGTTCAACAACCACTTTGATCATATAGAATCCTGAATTGACCAGTGATCTAAGGAAGCCAGGACTGGCTCACCACTTAGCTACTGTAGGTGACTGAATGGTATAGACCAAAGAATGGAAATTTGAGGGTTGCCATAGACCTGGGCTCAAATCCACTTGCATCACTTACAAATTGTCTCTAAACTCCATTTTGGTGATGAATTTGACCCATAGGAGTTTACTTTCCAGATCTGTAAAATGGTGATAACAAGATATTGATCCTAGGGTCCACTGGAAAGAATATATGTTGAGGGCTTATTATGTGCCAGTCACCGTGCTAAACCCATATAACAATCACAATGGCCAACACACTCTTCCAGTGCAAGTATGTACTATTTTTACCCAGATCTCGGACAAGGAAACTGAATCATAGAGAAGTTAATTTACTTGTGTGACCAAGCTCACATAGCTAGTGACAGCACCAGACATTTAACTGTTTCCAGGCACTAGGGAGGCTTTCAGTAAACACTTCCCCCAGGATCCCTGGGTGGCTCAGTAGGTTAGGCCACTGCCTTCATCTCAGGTCATGATCGTGGGGTCCTGGGATCAAGCCCCAAGTCGGGCTCTCTGCTTGGCGGGGAGCCTGTTTCCCCCTCTTTCTCTTCCTGCCTCTCTGCCTACTTGTGATCTCCATCTGTCAAATAAATAGATAAAATCTTTAAAAAAATAAAAAATAAACACTTTCTCCTACCCTATGTTATCCTCTAACACTAATAACCTTCAGGTTGAGACACAGTGGAGGCCTCTTTTAAAATGGAAGTATTTTAACTAGGACAAACAGCACATCAAACCGTATCAGCCATGACACCCAATTAGGTTAGCATCTTATTTTCCAAACTTCCGTGAAAACAAAACTCATTTGGGAAACTTGATGTCTCTCCCCACTTCCAGGAACCAGCCCTGGAGATTCTGAAGCAGCGGCCTGGGACAGGGGGCTGGGTTTATCTGTCTGTTTTTTAATCTTGTACAAACATTTCAAGTGATTCTGATGCTTGAGGCGGCTTGGGACACTAGCAGGGGCACCAGGGCCACCAGGGAGCAGAGACCTACAGGAGCTATGTGGTCTTCCAAATAGCCCCACCGACCCTCACCGCAAAAAGGGTGAGAGATTTTATCTAACCCCATTCCTTCATTTTACTGATGGAGACACTTGGTCCCAATAAAGAGAAGTGACTTGCCCAAGGTCACATTACCTAGGTATGGCAGATTGAAATCTGAACCCATATTCCCTGACCCTCAAGGTACTTTTCCTTTGTTCTAAAATGTTCAGGACCAGCTAGTATGGTCCGGGAAAGAGGACAACAGGTAGAAGCAATCAGGAACACTGGGCGGTGTCCAAGTAGGGGAAGTCTGGCTGGAATGGCTGTGTGAATGGCCCTAAGCAGCCCAGGGGGAAACAGAAGCAGCCAAAAAAAAAAAAAAAAAAAAAAAAAAGTTGGGGGGGGTATAAAATAATTGCTTCTGGTAGGTTCTCTAAGACCTGGTTTTGTCACATTCATTCATGTTTATATTTATAGTCTCTCTGTTCCTCCCCGCCTTTTACTTTAACCTCGTATCTTTCTCTTTCGTTCCTTTGTTCCCTCTGTATCCTCTATACCTTTTTTAGATATATTCCCAGCCAACTACAAAGACTTTTTTTTTTTTTGGGTCTGCAGAAAGCTCTCATTTCTTATTCAATGTCTAAAAAGGGTCAGGTTTTTTCTTTCTTTCAGTGACACCTCTGTTCAGAATAAAAGCTTCCCCTTCCCAGCAGTGGCTTTCCTCATTCTTCACATAGTCCAGATTTATTTTCTTAATCGTTCTCCAGAAAACATCCCCGTTTGCCTGATTTGGAGCAAATCCGAACCGCTTAACACGTAGCCAGTGTGTGAGGTTGGTGTAACCCTGCTCTTAGGTCTGTCCAACAGACCTCCGCCGGGGTTACCTTGAGCTGGGGCATGTCTGGGAACCAACAAGGGAAGCATGTTGTGGGGAAACTCAAGCGGACGTGAAATGCCGTAACTTTGCTTTAACCTGTTCATGGCATTTAGGGAAAATCATTTCTGGAGATTATAAAGAAAAAAAACGAATGGGTTCTAACAGGCTGGCTGAGGAGCACTTAGCTAGCTGGGTAACCACCCCCCCCAACCCCTGCACTGGATGGTGTCAATGACACGTCAATGACACATCAATGACATGTCCAAGACCCCTCTCTGGGAGCCACAGCTCTGCTATCCCTGAAGGCCACTATCTAATGAACTGGTAGCCCACAGGGATCCCTGTGGTCACCTGGACTCAGGGATTCCCAAGTCCAAGTGGATGGTGAGCTCAATTACCTCTGAGATGCTCAAATGTGAAAGTGTGAATAATAAGACCAGAGAGCTACTGACCTTTTATTTTATTTTATTTTATTTTATTTTTCATTTTTTAGAGACCCAGAGAAGGAGCAGAGGGAGGGAGAGAGAATCTTAAGCAGGCTCCACACCCAGCCCAGAGCCCCATACAGGGCTTGATCTCACAACCTGAGCCAAGATGAAGAGTCAGACACTTAACCCACTGAGCCACCCAGATGCCCTTATCTTTTACTGTTTAAATTTTTTTAAAGATTTTATTTATTTATTTGACAGACAGAGAGAGATCACAAGTAGGTAGAGGCAGGCAGAGAGAGAGGGGGAAGCTGGCTCCCTGTTGAGGAGAGAGCCCGTTGTGGGACTCGATCCCAGGACCCTGAGATCATGACCTGAGCCGAAAGCAGAGGCTTTAACCCACTGAGCTACCCAGGCACCCCCTAATCTCTTATTTTTTTAAAGGTGCTTCCCAGAATACTATTCTGCAACTACCGTTTAATTCCTGATTAGCACAGCTAGATCAAAGGCAGAGGGCTTTCCTTTTCCATTGGAGGGAGGTAAGGAAAAAAAAAAAAAAAAAAAAAAAGAAGGAAAAACACACGCTAAGTTCTGGTGTGAAAAATTCTTAAGATCAAATCCTGGCTCTGTCATTTGCCAACTGTGTGGTCAGGAGGAAATCATGTACCCTCACTGATGCAGACGATCTTCCTTTGTAAGACGGGAATGATGCTAGTAACAGTTAAGACATGTTCCCGAGGAACGCTGAGAGCATTACATGAGGTGATAAAGGTAAAACCCTTAGAAAAGTGGCTAGAACTTCATTGCCCATATTTTCCAATAGCATGGATATGTCTGATATGATTGAATTATTAAAATCTGTCCCATCCTGTTGCCATCAGGAAAAAAAACCCAAAAAAACAAAGATCCACACCATGGACTGCGAGTAGTAAAAATTCTTAGTAACCATTTGCCAACTCCTATGTTATAGCCATAAAATGCATCCAAAAAGCATAACCCAAACATTTCTAGTGCCATTTCTATATGACTTTGATTTTTAATGTTTTTTTTTTAAATATATTGTGGCAGATTCCTCCTCCTCATAATAATTATTGTAAGGGCGTTTGGGCAGCTCAGTGGCTGAGCATCTGACTTGATTCCAGCTCCGGTCGTGACGTCGGGGTCGTGGGATCGAGCCCGGTGTGCTTGTGATTCTCTTTCTCCTTCTCCCTCTGCCCACCCCTCCCCCATCATTTGCACTCTCTCTCTCTCTCTCTCTCAATTAATTAAAAAAATAATAATAATAGAATAACATTCATCACAGTTAATAATAAAATGAGTATGGATACTCCCAGAACGCTTGTGGGGCTAATGTTTGTGGGGGAAGCTTCAGAGGGAAGCCAGCCCAGGACAGACCCTTACTGGTGATAAACCAAGCAACATTCACGAAAGCACGGATTCCTTAAACAGTGGAGTCAGGCTGACCCAGGTGAAAATTGTGTTTTTGTTTCTTACTGCTCATCAGACAGTTTGGGGTGATTACCTACATTTCTGAGCCCTGGCTTCCTTCTCTACAATAGACATAGTGATAATAGTGATGTCTTTCATCGTTTTTGTGGGGATTAACCAAGAGGAGCGTGAACACTCCAAAAATGCCTCCGTTCTCTGCCTTTCTCTGCCCCTTCCCAGGTTTCCTCTGGTCTATTTCACATTCTGCTTCTCTGTGAGCTCCACAGGAGCAGGGACCATGTCTGTCTGCACCGTTTATTCCCCAGTGCGTAGCACAGTGCGTGGCACATAATGGTTAATGAGCTTCTGTAGAATGAATGATCAAATGAGCATCAGCTTCCAGGAGAACATGAGGAACCGGGGGCTGCTACCTGTTCTTTCCACCTGCCTTCCTCCTGACTCCATTTCTTTCCCTCCCTGAGGTGACCGCCATCTGAACACCCTGACAGTAGCTATTTTTAGATGGAGATGCTGGGTATTGAGCTCTTTCTCTCCATCCGCCTTTATTCCTGTGCTACGAATAGCTTTGTGGATTTTTTTTTTTCCCCACCATAGGATGAATGGCAGCTCTCAGCTGAGAACATCTTCTGAAGTGACCCTTGGTGGTATGAAGTTATTTTAAGCCTGTGATATCTCATCTATTTAGCAATCAAAGATGAGCTCTATGGGCACTCCCAGAACTGTATAATAGGCTGGCTGTTCAAGGATCCCTAGGTAATGAGCCTTCTCTTCCTTCCCAAAATGTCTCAGACAAGTTAAAAGAGAAAAGGTAATGGTACCCAAGTGGAATGCAAAAGCTTAGTTCACACTTGGCATTGGAGGCCCCTGTCAGTGGACCCAAAAATTGAGGCAAAATTAGAAAGGAAGCAATCTGTCATATCAACTCCCCTATTCAACCTTGCTTTATAGCTCTAGCCTTTATCGATCCCCTGAATGTCTAGGGCTCTCTAATACTGAAATCGCTTCACTGCCCTACATCTCACTCCCACAGTGGCCCTGCTTTCATTTCGCTTTTATGATTTTTTAAAATTCTACATTTATGTATTAGTTAACAAGATAATGACCTAACTACCTTGAATAGCAAATTTTCTTTCTTTGATATCTCCTAATGGGTGTTCCATTAATGTGTGTTTCTTATTGCTCATCATTCTGTCCCCAGAAACCAGCATCAGGTAGGTTCTCAATATTTATTAAAAGAATAAAATAATAGGATAGTCTGTGAATGAAAGGACTTCAATTACTTTTGACTTCAGTTAGGGTGGACTGTAACAGAAATGCAAAATATCAGTGGTTTAAAGTAAGTCACTTCTATCTCTTCTCCCTCATAGAAAAGTCTAGAGGCTGAGAGCTCAAGGCTGATATGGTGATCCTGCTTCATGAGAAAACAGAGCCAATAAGAATAAAACTATGGAGAGGTCAGTGCTTTTACTGTAAGTTTTATATAATTACAAATGACAGTAAGTCAAGTACAAGCCCTTTAGTCAGACAAGATTAACTGCAGGCTCTAAAACTTAAGAAGAAAGAAACTCAAGAGTCAACATGGAAATTTCATGGGTGAAGGAAAAGACCCACGTCCCATAACTTTCCAGGGAAAATCATGATCTCTCCAGCTGGCCATATCTCTGACTTGGCTCTTACCTACCATGGCTTCAGAATTCCTAACAAGGAGTGAATTAGTATCCCTCCAGCTAGGAAAACAAATGAAGTTAAAAGAAGGGTTTGGGGAGGCATTCCAAACCCTCCTCACTTCTACAAAAAAATCTTAATACTGTGTAGAGTTTACATGCTGAGCAAAGACTTGGCACATAGTAGGAGACCAATATATTTCAGTTTTCTTCTCTTCCGGTCCTCAATCTTAAGTGGTATTTATTAGATTTATTTTTTTAAAAGATTCTATTAGAGTTACACCTTCAGATTTAAATCCAGGATAATCCAAAATCTACTCATTTTATTCTCAAGGGTATGACTTCTTGATCTTCTAGAATACCTTTAAATGAATATGGGATGTTTCTAATTCCTGTGCATTTAGCAGCCAAGAATTATTTTAATATCATGTTTGAATTATGGATCTCAGGAGCGGGCAGTTGACCTGGAGTCCATGGAACCAGAAGCTTGAAATAATAACAACATTTTTTTCTGGCTTTCCTAATCTATCATATGGAGTGAAATATGTCAGTCAGTTTCAGAATTCCTATACTACACTAATTCAGCCACTTCCAGTAGTAGAGAGGAGAGGGCAGATAAGAGCATCAATCAGAAATGTTTAAAGAGAAATTTTCTGGTATTATTTTAATTGAAGATAACCCTCTACTCATTTATCCATTTATAATCTGTAGTTGTCAGACAGGCTACACGGATCTTGAGGACCCAGAAAATCCCTCCCATTAACGTGAAGATTCCCTTTGCCTCTCTGCTAAATCAGAGCCTCAGTTTCCTGAATTTCATATGTATCTTTTTTTAAAAAAATTGAGGAATCACAGACATATAAAAAGCTCTGTGTGTTTAATGTATATGACCTGATGCATTTGGGGATACCCTCATGAAACCATCACTATCATAAAGACCATAAACATATCCATCATGTCCTGAAGATTTCTCTCACCCTATCATCATCAACATTATTATTATTATTATTAGTGGTAAGTACACTTAACATAAGATTTACTCTTTATGCAAATTTTAAATACACCATACAGTACAGTATATACAGTATAGTATATAGCTATAGGCACTATGCTATATAGTAGAGCTCCACAATTTAAGTACCTTGCATAACTGAAAATTTGAGCCCCTTAACCTCCTCATTTCCCCTCTATCCCCAGCCCCTGGCAATAACCCTTCCACTCCGTATCTAAGAGTTTGCCTGTTATTTTATTTTATTTTATTTTATATTCAACAATTTATTTATTTTAGAGAAACAGAGAGTGTACATGGGGGGAGGGGCAAAAGGAGATGGAGAGGGAGAGAAGGAGACTGCTCCCTGAGTGCAGATCCCAACAGGGGGCTTGATCTCACAACCCCAAGGTCATGACCTGAGCCAAAATCAAGAGCTGGGCACTTAACCGATTCAGCCACCCAGGCGTCCCAGAGTTCGGCAATTTTAGATTCCACATACAAGTGAGATCATTCGGTATTCATCTTTCTGTGTTTGGCTTATTTCACTTAGTATAATAGCTTCAAGTCCCATCCATGTTGTTGAAAATAACAAGATTTCTGTAATTTTTAAGAATGGCTAAAATTAATGAATCAGGAAACAACAGATGCTGGCTAGGATGTGGAGAAAGGGGAACCCTCCTACATTGGTGGAAATGCAAGCTGGGGAAGCCACTCTGGAAAACAGTATGGAGGTTCCTCAAAAAGTTAAAAATAGAGCTACCCTACCACCCAGCAATTGCACTACTGGGTATATATCCAAAGGATATAAACAAAGTGATTCAAAGGGGCATACACATCCCAATGTTTATGGCAGCAATGTCCCCAATAGCCAAATTATGGAAAGGGCCCAGATGTCCATCAACAGATGAATGAAAAAAAAAAATGAGGATGTGTGTATGTGTGTGTGTGTGTGTGCGCATACATAAAATGGAATATTAAAAATGAATTAAAAAATGAATGTGGGGTGCCTGTGTATGTGTATTAGAGTACTACTTAGCCATCAAAAAAATGAAACCTTGGGGTGCCTGGGTGGCTCAGTGGGTTAAGCCTCTGCCTTCAGCTCAGGTCATGATCTCAGGGTCCTGGGATCGAGCCCCGCATCGGGCTCTCTGCTCAGCAGGAAGCCTGCTTCCCCCTCTGCCTTTCTCTCTGCCTACCTGTGATCTCTGTCTGTCACATAAATAAATAAAATCTTAAAAAAAAAAAGAAACCTTGCCATTTGCAATGACGTGGGAACTAGAAGGTATTATGCTAAGTGAAGTAAGTCAGTCAAAGAAAGACAAATACTATGTCATTTCACTTATGTGTGGAATTTAGGAAACAAAGCAGATGAACATAGGGGAAGGAAAGGAAAAATAAAATGAGGTGAAATCTGAGAGGGAGACAAACCGTAAGAGAAGCTGAACTCTAGGAAACAAACTGAGGGCTGCCGGAGGGAGGGGGATGGGAAGACGGAGTGACTGGGGATGGGCACGGAAGAGGGCACGTGATGAAATGAACACTGGGTGTGACATGCAACGGATGAATCAGGAAACTCTACCTCTGAAACTAAGAAAAATTTTTTAAAAGCCTGAATAATAGTCCATCGCATGTATGCACCATACTTCCTCATCCATTCATTCATCATTGGACGTCTGCATTATTTTCGTATCGCGTGAATAATGTTTCCCGTGAACACGGGATCACAGATGTCTCTTCCAGACAATGATTCCGTTTCCTTCAGAGAAATGCCTCGAAGTAGAATTCCACGTTTCTTTTTCTTGACTTATTCCCTTGGTTTAGGAGAGCACCCTCTCAGTACTTGTCGAAGATACAGCCTCAAAGATTTCGTGAGACGTTGTGTGTCTGAAGATTTTTTCTTTTTATCATCAAGCTTCGTGAATCATTTGGATGAGTGTACGATTTTAGTCCTGAGATGATTTTTTTGCCTCAGAATTCTGACGGCACCCTGCCGTTGTCTTCCAGATTCCGGCGCTCAGACTGCAGTGTTACTTCTGAAAATCCCGATGCCACTCCAATTCCACATTTTTTAAGGGCATTTCCTTGAATCTTGGAAAGCTTTCATAACTGATAAAGATTATGGCAGCTGCTCTGGAAACTGACACCGAGGTGGCCCAGCTTGTGGAACTGTTCTTCATTCGTGGTGCAGACACCCAAATGCCCTTAGGTATTGAAAATTCGCATTACGTAGGTGGGATGGTTCAGTCCTTTCCTCCTGTCCTTGTTTTCTGTCCTTTCTTCCTGGCCCTCTCATACGCTTATTGTCTTCTCTTCTTTTTCATCTTCTTATTTCTAAAATTTCAAGCCATTCCCTCAACTCTACCTTCACATTCTTATATTACAATTTGGTGAGTATCTTGTCATATTTGAACTTCTGAGAGTTCCTTCTTGTTCTTTTAAGTTCCTTTTCTAAAGCATCCTGTTCTTGTTTGCTTCATAGATGGAATGGTTATCGTCTGTTGTCTCTATGAGGACATTAATTAATGCTATTGTCATCCCTTTTCTCTGCTTATTTAGGTCTTGACTTTTATATTAGAGGATTTCCTTAAATCTCTAACCATCTGAAGGTTTCCCTGACTCATTATGAATCTATTTGAAATTGGCTTTCATTCTATCAAGACACTAAGGTGCTGACTGATGTTCGTGAGCAGCTCTATGTTTACAGACAGCACTGGTCAGTTTGTGGAATTCACTCTAGGATTAAGGATCTAACTATTTTCTTTCGGGTACCCCTAAATGCCAGGATGTCTGTAGATATTATCTCTTCAGGTGTTCAACGTTCCCAGAGATGACTTCTCCATTCTCCTACCGGGGTGGTCTACGTTTGGCTGACAACATACTGGGAGCTAAGAGGGAAAAGAAAACTATAAGCCTCACTGCTCAGTACTTTTTTTTCTTAGTGTCTTATTTTTAGGAGAGCATTTTACACCAACCTCATCTGAATCTGAAAATCTCATCTAGGAACTCTCTGACTGTATCTCCCTAGGGAATAAACTGGCAATTTTCTATGGAGGGAGAAGCAAAGCAAAGTGATTTTTCATGGTTTACTTTTGTATAAAAACTTCTACCTGGCCTTCCTGCTTTCAGTCCTTCCCCACATCTTTTTTTTTTTTTTTTTTGAACTTTCTGAGCTTCTGTGCAACAGATATGCTTGCTTCTCGTTAGCCTTCCTTACCCCACCCCCATCGGTACTTACAGTACTTAGGTACTTATAGATATAAGTACTACTATACCTATATACTATATACCTAGTACTATAGTACAAGTACTAGATACTTATAGGTACCTAGTTTTCAACTTCCTCAATCTGCTCCCTCAGTTATCCTGTATTCTTCTTTTTTTCCAGCAACAAATATGCTGGCACTTCTTGCCCACCATTATGTTTTCTCAGGTTCTCTGTCTTTGTAGCTTTTGTTTTTGCCTTTTTTTTTTTTCATTTTTACTGTGGTTTGAGAGGATTTCAGAAGACATAAAGGAATGACATAAAGGAATGTATTCAATCTACCACCATGAACTCTTGGGGACCCAGAACCAAAAGGAGACAAGAAGACCCAAATACTAAGTCCCAGTGTACCGTGAGAAACCCCACACCAGGAAGCATATACATAAAAATAAAAACAGAGACTCTGCATAGTAATTCATTACTTAAAGTATACATTTCAAGTAAATTATCTCACTTAATATTTACAGAGCTCCTAAAAAGCACACTCAAGTTTTATTAAATTTTACACATGAGGAAATTGAGGTCTAGAAGTACCAAGTTACTGTTCTGAATATCACTGTCAGTAAAAGGTGAGGGTTGGCTCCAGTATTTCTAACTCCCAAAGTCATGCTATTCCCACGTCATCACCCAGTATGGAATTTCCTAAAGTAAAAAACACAAATCCTCTGCTTATGAAAGGCATGGTGTGACCTTTGGGGTTAAGTACTCTTGGTTCCCTTTGCTGGAGCCAAAACTTCACCCAAGTGCTCTCTTTGATGTTCTCTGCAGTTCTGACCATCATTTGCACTCTAGTCCCCTCGACTATAAAATTTAGCCTTGAACATCTGCTCTTTTAATTTCTACGCTTCTTCAACTTGGACTTTTTGAGTAAACCTGTGGTCCTAATGCCTTACTTCTCATGCCCTCTACTTCATAGCTATGCTACTGCAAACTGGAAGGTGTTATAGGAAGGGACAAGGGACCGTATTTCCAACTTTGCCATTAACCAAATGATTTCAGAGATTTCTCACTCTCCCCATGTTCGATCGGGAGGGCGGGGGATGGGAGGCTAAACAGCTAAAATTTCATCTATGCACAATTACAAGTGTGCTTCTACCACTTAAATAATTGAGTTTCCATTACAACAGCAAATGAAGTATCAAATAAGTCATGCATAGCTTATTATATGCATCCTGACTCAGTCTCTGAGGTCATCTAAAGGGTTTCTTCTCAAAATAAGTGAAGAAATCCAGAAGTAGTAAAGATTTTAGTTTCGCCAAGGAATATTAGAAGTCAAATTCACTAAACAAATTGTCATAATTCAAAGTACCCAAGGGAAAAAAAGGATAAACCCCTTTTTCTCTGTTACCACACCACCCCATCAGCTATGTTATAAGCTTTATAGACTTTCGTCTTGTTTTCCACTATCTATCAGAGATCTTGGTATATAGTCAGTGCTCAACTAACATAATAACTCTTTGATAAACTCAACTGATGGTGTTATAACTAATTTCCAGGTCTACCTCTTACATGAGTTATAACTTCCTCAAGGAAAGTGTGTACGGATGGTTTGCAAATGGAATGCTGTCACATTATAAGTGCTTAATAAATGCTTACTGATATCACATGTGGATTGATGTACTCATTGTCTTAGAGGTAATCTCCTTTTCCTGGGATGTTAAAATTGTAACAACAAAAGTGTGAGTCACAAAACACCTTGAAACTGGCTCCTTGCCTGTGACTTTTTCTGGCTGGTGACAAGATTAATGTCATTAATGCCCACTGCTCTGAACGATCTCTTCAGATGTTATTCAGCATCTGTCTTGAATAATCTGGAATCCATCACTTCCCAAAGAATGTGTGACACATGGAGACTTGAAGCTCCACAAGGATACAGAGGTTATAATCATCTTTTCCTTTTCAGGGTCTCTAGAGGGAACAGCACACTGGCTTTCTGACAACTTATCCTGGAATCCGTATTCTCACCAGAGATCTGAGCAGAATATGAAGAAAGTATTTTGGTTTGGGCAGACACTGGTATTGACACCAGACATTTCTTTTTCTTTAAACTTGACCAAAATGCATTTTCTCCCTCTCGCTTATAAAAATGAGCTGCAAAAGCACCATCCAAAAAGGAAAAATAAAAACTGATTCCAAAAACTGTGTTCTTGTTGTAAAAGGAAAGTCAGCCATTATAAATGTCACAAAAGTCCTTATTTCGCCTTCTTTTCTGAACGATATTTACACTAGGTATAGAATTTAAGGTTGACAGCTTTTTTTCTTTTGATACTTTGAAGTTGCTCCCCGGTCTTTCTGCACTATGTCTAAGAAATTGGCTGTCATCCTTAAAAATCTCTCCTTTGCACACAATGTCTGTTTTTCCTCTGGCTGCCTTAAGATTTTCTTTCATCACTTGGTTTTAAGCAATTCGATGCGATATGCCTCAAAATAAATTTCCTTCGTATTTACTATGTTTTCAGTTTGCTGAGCTGCTTACACCTAGGTTTATATTTTCCATCAAATTTAAAATGTTTTCAGCCATTATTTCTTCAAAGACTTTTTCTGCCCATCCCTGTTTCTACTCTGCCATTGCAAATATATTGAATCCCTTAAAGTTTTCCACAACTCACTCATGCTGGGTTTTTTTTTTTCCTTCCCAGTGTTTTTCTACATACAATACATTTCAGTTTAGGTAGTTTTGTTTCTATTACTACATCATCATGTTTGTTAATCTTTTCTTCTGTGACATCTAATCTGCTGTTCATACCACCCACTGTGTTTTTCATCTCAGACACTACAGTATTCACTTCCAGAAGATCCATTTTTTTTTCTTTTAGTATATCTTCCCTACCTCTAATAAACATGGGGTGGGAAGATATACTATGTTATCTGTAAGAGGGAGGACTAAACCAATGCAGTAAATTTCAAAAGCCAAACAGGTGCCCAAAGGGGAAGGATTATCAGCATCTCCAATGAGGAACTTGCCCGAGGGTCTTTTAGATTTCTGCTGGGACCTTTCTCCTGTTGAAATCATCACACTCCAGGCGAAAAGTGGCATTTCCTCTCACATCACAGTATTTCTTAAAATTCTTCAATGATAAGAATGGCTTGGGACAGTCATTAAAAGCACAGACTCTTATGCTCTAACTCAGTCCTAACAGATGAGAATTTCTAAAGAGAAAAACCACTATTCTTAACAAAGACCTCCATCATCATGGAAGTTAGGGCAACACTATGCATGGATCTGCAAGGCCAGACAGCTCTAAGCTATTTCTTTCTTTCAGCTTAGTCTACACCTAAGAATTCCTGACGAGCTGAAGAGGGATGGAGACAGGATTATAACTATACTCTAGAAAGAGAGGCTCCCCATGCTAAGTACCTTAGGTAAAAGGAATGTTTCTCTTTTCAAATGGTCTCAATTTTAGCATGTAATTGAAGCAGAATTATCAGTTAATCTTGCTAAAACTGTGGAATGTTGCCATTTCTCTTCTTTTTTTTTTAAGATTTTATTTTATTTATTTGACAGAAAGAAATCACAAGTAGGCAGAGAGGCAGGCAGAGAGAGAGAGAGGAGGAAGCACGCTCCCTGCCAAGCAGAGAGCCTGACGTGGTACTCGATCCCAGGACCCTGAGATCATGACCTGAGCCGAAGGCAGAGGCTCAACCCACTGAGCCGCCCAGGCACCCGCCATTTCTCTTTCTTGATTGTTATAATTTATAACTGGTCCTGAATATCTATGATTTGAAATGATCCCTTTATGATTTGAAGGAGCAACTATAACCTCATTTTACCTCTGTGAGTTGTAATTAGTGAATGGACACAACTGACCACCAAATACTACAGTCCACCAGTCATCAAAGATGCAGTAATTCCTCTGACTTATGAAAAAATATTACTTTGAAGAAAAAAAAATTTTCTCCTATAAAATCCAACTGCTAATGTCGATCTGTAGGAAACAAAGCTTAGAACACTAAGGGAATGATAACATTTAGGCAGAATTTAGAAGTTTTATGGGGAAAAAACTGGTAGGTTGGAATTTACAAACCTGGGTCATTTACGAATTAACATCTCAGAAGATATTTCCTGAAAAACAAAAAACAGGCTCTATTGTAATTGTATTTTTAAATGTTATAAAATGAGAAACTCCTATGTGTAACTTGGCAATTAAAAAAAAATCATTTGCTATTGATTTTTAAATCACTGTTTCATTTAACTTTCTTTCCTCGGATTTCGATAGGATGTCTTCTTCTACTGAAGCAGATTTTCTGCACATTAACATTAAAGTCACCTCACAAACAGACATAGCTACAGACCTTCCACATCTTTTTCTTTTTCAGGTGTCCAAAAACACTTTATTCTTTAATTTTCCCATGGATAATACCAATAGAATGCCAGTGATGTTCAGAACTTTTCCTAACCAACTTAATCCCCCCTGGAATTCCAGATCATTAAACATTCACACAAGTAAGTGACCTCAGGTACGTCACTCTGCCTCTTAAGATACAATGTCTTCACCCATAAAATGGTGGGGAGAAGGGACAGAAACAGGACTAAATCAACATGGCAGTTTCTGGAGGTCCAGCATCTAAGGCACTCATTTTATTTTTGTATTTTATATTTAAAAGCACTAAACCCAGGGATACTTGAATGACTCAGTCAGTTAAACGTCTGACTCTTGATTTTGGCTTAGTCATGATTTCAAGGTCATGAGACTGACCCCTGCATCAGGCTCCCTGCTTGGTGCAGAGCCTGCCTGAAATTCTCTCTCTCCCTCTTCTTCTGCCCCTCCCCCTTCCACTGCTTATGCTCTCTTTCTCTCTCTCTTCAAAAATAAAATAAAATAAAATAAAATAATATAAACAAGCCCAGAGTGTAATACTTTCAGATTCTAATACTAGCTCTGCCTTTCACCATGAGTCATCAGAAAAGTTTCTCAATCTCTTTAAGCCTCCATTCCCTTTAAGCAAGATAATACTATTATCTGCAAGATGAGATTATTATAAGAATTAAATGGGATAAGTCATGTAAAACAATTAACATAATGTCTAGACCATGATTAGTCTTCCACAACTGTTAGCTCTCCTATATTATATTATTGCTATGAACTGTATGACTAGAGATGGTAATAAGCTGTTGAGAGTTTAGCTAAGCTGCTCCATGGCCATGCAGCCTTGGCATCCATTTTGCTGGCCAACAGGACTGCAGACGCTGAAATGAACAAGAGGCCATCATACAAGCACATGGCCCAGATGACAGCCCTCAGAGTCAAGAGCAAATGTGAGTTTGGTAAGACCTCCCCAGCTGCCCTTGCGATCAACAGTCTCTCCCTGTGTAGCTCTTAGGCAAGACCTCCCTGGGGTGTCCCAAAATCCGGCTCTTCTCATTTTAATTGACCAATCCAGCTTTTGCCCAGGAACCCCAAAGCACAGATGCTAACAAAGGCACATGCCCCAGGTTCTCTTTCTGCCCTTACTCTGCTTTGACCTCCCCACATGGCCCCTTGAGGCATGCCAAGCACTTCCTCCAGGACCTGAAATAATAAACTTCTCTATTTTAATTCCTCTTGTGGTCTTTTTCTGAAGCTCAGCTCACCATCCAGCCCCCAGTGCTCCACTTAACAACAAGTGTTAATTTGACAGATTCATAAAATAATCTCTAAACACAGGCGCTATTGTTGACTTTCTCAAAGCTGGCTGTTTCTCAGCCCCTCTAAGAAGCTGGAGGACATTGATTTCCACTCTCAGGGACACTCACACTGTGTGTCACCTGCCCAGGTATTGGTCAGGAAGGGCAATACTTCCCCCTCTGTATCTTCTCCTTATAGGTGTATCTCATTGTTTTCCACCAGAAACCAAGAAACTTTTGGACATCCTGAGATAAAAACTGAGTTTACAAAAAACATTTAAGTTAGCTTATTTCAATTTATTTAAAAATTTTAATAATTTTAATGTTAACATCATTAAGAGCCTCCATTTCTCACTGGCCCTGTCTGTGTTAGCACAGTGTAGGGCCATTTTAAAAACAAAACTATTATCTCTAGTATGTAGATTAATAGACAGCAAATCATTCAGTCTGGCGCTTATGCAAATGCTTTTGTCTTCCTCTGGACCTCTGGACAGGGCAGTCAGGAGGGCAGGCAGTGAGAGAGAGCTTGTTTTTATGATCATCTGAGGGCCTCTGTAGGTCATCTCAGCCTTCAAAGCTGACTCACAAATTAAAGAGCCACAATCATAAACCAAATCTAGCGCAATTATTCCCTCTTTGCCTTCTTCCCTTGCTCATTATACAAACGTGCTTTCACAACACAACGGTAACCAACCAGTGTCCAAGACCCTGTGACAGGATCCTTTGGAGAAATTTCAGGTAAAGAGGGTCTTCCACTCCGAAAGACCATGGCCTCCAGTACCATCCTCCTCTGGTTTGCGGAGATATGCGGAGTTTTATTGAGCAAAATGCCCCAATATTTCTACCTACATTGAAGGGGAGAAAACATGGATCTACAGCATATTTTCAGCCATCTCAATTAATGATGAATCTGCTGTCTGGTTCCCATGTGGATCTGCTAAGGAATTAGAGGGATGGAGAGAGGACAGGGGACTTGGAGCTACTCTACCTGCATCCACAACTGACTACATATGCTCATTAACTGTGTGACCGCAGGCAAAGTGATTAACCTTTTCAAATTGAAATGCCCCCGCTGAGTGCCACATCCCATCCATCAGCAACTCCTGGCCTTCTGAATGTCTCTAAAATGTTTCAACGCCATCTCCTTCTTTTTGTCTCCATGGCCAACACTCAACGGCAGCCTTCCATCATCTCTTTCCTGGACTCTCAGAACAGTCTCCAGTCTGGTTTCCCTGCTTCCTCTCTTAGACTTCTATGATTCAGTTTCCACAAAAAGGGATCTTATAATTCCACACCCAATTCCACCATGTGGGAGGTTCTCCCACACCACCAAGCAAATCTCCAGCACCAGCTGGGTGTTCTACAATTCAACTCAATTCTGACACTACCCACCTGGAGATGATGTCAGATTCCACAGGTTGCCCTCCGAACGAACACACACACACACCCAGAAGCCAACTGAAAGTCCACCAATTGGCTATAGATTGGAGGTTCCCGGGACCCCCTCTCTGGGTTTGACTAATTTGCTGGAGTGCCTCACAGAACTCAGGAAAACATTTTACATACTACATCACAGGTTTAGTGTAAATGGATATAACTCAGGAACAGCCAGATGGAAGAGATGCGTGGGGCAAGGTATGTGGGAAGGAGCACAAAGCTTCCATGCCCTCCCCAGACACGCCACTGTTTCCAAATCTCCACATGTTCACCAACCCCAGAGGTCTTCGAATCCCATATTTTGGGGGCTTTTATGTTGGCTTCATTACATAGACATAATTGGTTAAATCACTAGCTATTGGGCTGGAATTCCGCCTCCAACCCCTCTCCTCCCCCTGAAGGTGAGGGAAGTGGGGCTGGGACTGAAAGTTCCAACCCTCTCATCACATAATTGGCTCCACTGGCAACCAGCCCCCATCCTTAGACAAGGTCAAAAGTCACCTTACTAACCTAACCATGGACAGCTTTATCTTTCTTAGCACTTAGCAAATCCCAAGGGTTTGAGGAGCTCTGTGCCAAAAAATGGAATAAAAACGAACTATGTTTTTATTATAAATCACAGTATTACAGATCTTAAATCGGATCTTATTTCTGCCCTGGTTAAAATTACCGTTAGCTTCCCATCTCCAAAATGTCTTACCACGGCTGCTGAGTCCCTGCTTAACCTAGAAGTCCCATGCCCATACCTATAAGACCTCATTTCCTCCTTTGCTTTCCTCCCACCATGCCAGCCTTTCTGTTCTTCAGACACAGAACAGGTTTTCCCGACCTTGCTTTCAAACTCGCTGGTGGCTCTGCCTGGAATGCTCCCTCCCCGGATCTCTACGTGACGGATCCTTTTCATTCCGTATTGTTCTGTATAAATGTTATCCCATCTAAATGCTACCTATGCATAGTATTTTTCATATCGATCTATTTCTTTCTTTGATAGAACATATTACAAATTAAAAATACCTATTTCTTATTTTCCGGCTCTCCCACGAAATGTATGTATCACTGAGGCCTGTTTTACTCACACCTGTATCTTCCTTGCGTTAGGTAGGTGAAATTCTGAGGCAGCCCTCAAGATTTCTGTCCCCTGGATACACACTCTATGTAATCAGTCCCCTCCCCACAAGTGTAGGCAAGACTCACAAGTACAATCGGACATCAATCCCATGACAAGGTTACATTATACAGGAAAGATGAAGATATGCCCCAGATGTAATTAAGGTCCCTAATCAATAGGCTTTGAGTTAATCAAAAGGGAGATTCTCCCCAAGGGGCTGATCTAATCAGGTTGAGTCCTTAAATGAAGTCAGGGAGATAAGCCACAGCAGGTGCTTCCCTGGTGTCTTCCAGAATTCTAATGTTATGAAGAAGGCCACATGGCAGGGACCTGAGGACAGCCTCTGGATGCTGAAAGTGGTCCTCTGCTAATGGCTAAAACACAAAGGGGACCTCCATCATACCACCTCCAAGAAACGAATGCTACCACCAACCTGAGCTTGGGAGAACACATAAGCATCTACTCAAGACTGCAGCCCCGCTGACACCCAGATTTCAGCCTGAGCTAATAAGGCTAAGCCATGCGTGGGTTCCTGAACCCAGAAAATGCAGGCTAACTAATGCGTCTGCAACAACAGAAAGCTGATACAGATAGCAAGATGCCTAGCACATAACAGGCCTATGGTCCATTGTTTTAAAATGTCTCCTGGAGTGGAAAAAAGGAAAATGTGAGGGTATGAAGGGGAGCATGAAAAAGGAAGGGAAGAAACCAAGTATGGACAAATGCTTCCTGATTATTCTAAGGGTGAGCCCTACCAGTACAGCTCATCATACAGATCCCATGACTTATTTGCCCGAAGGTCTCAGACCATTTGGAGAAGGAAATTTGGGGGAAACAGACAGGAAGGATGGGTTTTACTCCCTGTAAATTAAAGGGGGTTGTATGCAGATGAACTAAACAGAAGAAATCTGATAAGAATTCCAATCAGGGGTGGAAAAAAAGCATATTTAATTTCCCAGATGGACAGAAACTCAAACAAAGCACGGACCTTAACTCCTGTAAGCCTCACTATGCCTCAAAACCTTCAACTCAGTGCACAAAGCAGAAGAAAAACCTCAAGGTTTTTTGTTGGATTGTTTGCTTTGTTTCGTTTTGTTCCTCTTTCCCGAAGGAGTGGAAATCTATTATCCACACCTTAATTACAGCAGCAAGCGTTGCCTCTTAAGATTTACCAAGCAGCTCACGGAGCCCTCATAGGGTCCCAGCCAGTGCGGTAGAAAGAACCGCAGCGAGGTGGAGAGACATTGATTTTTCTCTCTGGCTCTGCAGTCCACCGAGCTGGGAGACCCGTGACAAGTCCTTCCACTCCAGGATCCCGAAGCGGTGGTGCAGGGGGGAATGATAATTTAAGCTATCCATCCTCACTCCAGAATAAGGGTGAGGGTCACATGAATACACAGATAAGTGTCGAGAGCTATGTAAATAGGCAACTGATTAAAAGCCGGTCACGCAGAGGAATCCCTAAACTTTTCCTGGCAGAGATCGTTTTTCCTTTCTTTGTCTTCTGCTCAGCAACTGGTAAGGAGCTCTGGATCCAAGAAATAATCCATCTTTCAAAGCTGTTGTTGAAGGACTTAACTCCGTCAGCACTCCCAAGAACCCAGCATGTCAGGAAAACGTAGAACAGCTATCGCTTTACTAGCATGGCCCTGAGATTCTAGTCTGTTTCCCAGACCAGCTCAATCTATACCACTGCTGATAACTTGCACTTGTCATTTACAGACCACTAAGACTGAGCACCTGCTCTACAGCTGGCCGTAGACATGAGGTCGAGCAGCAAATGAAACAAATCCCTTGTCTCCGTAGGGGTTGCAGTGTCCTCTATCTAAATGCAACCTTTGCCTACGACACCCCTCCTCAACCTCAGCCCACCTGTACACACACACCTCCAAATCTCTTAATCATACCACCTCGTGGAGACCCTTCCTTCGCAAAGACATTCCCCAGTCTCCCAGCTGGAATTTGTCCTCATTATATCTAGACACTCAAATGAAGGTAGGAACTCATCATGAGCTGTCTTGTGATATGGACGTCCCCTCTCTATTTCAAGAAGCTTTAAGGTTAAGGATGGCATTTTGATCTTCTTGGCATCACACGCAATCCTTAGCGCATCTCACCCAAAGGCAATGACTGCCCATCAGTACTAGTGGTTCTCAAATGTGTTGTTTCAACACGTTGTGTCTCCTGTGATTGGTTTTTGACACGTACGTCAAGTTTATGGATACCTTTACTTTTAAAGGGAAATTAAAGCCTGTATAAGTTTACCCCCATAATCATATCAGCATGATTCAAGTCATTTTGTGTGCTCTCTTGAATGGGAGGGGAGAATGGAGCTTTCGCTTGGGAACCAGTAACTAGGCGTGACCTGAGGGCATCCACTGGAAGGCGCTGTAGACAAGCCCCCTCCTTACCCATGATTTGGATGGTAAAATCAAGCAAACTAATAAACAAATGTGGAGAGTTGGTTTTTCATGACATTATTAAAACACTTTACTATCTAAGTAGTGCAAGCGTTTATACAACACACAGAGGAGAGAGTCAAAATCTCCTTCCTCTAGTTAGGTCTGGATAGTCTTCTACGCCCGTATGTGCATTGTAACCAACTCTTCTTCTTTTTTTTTTTTTTTTTTAAGATTTTATTTATTTATTTGACAGACAGAGATCAAACGTAGAGAGAGAGAGAGAGAGAGAGAGAGAGGCAGAGAAAGAGGCAGAGAGCCCGATGAAGGGCTTGATCCCAGGACCCCGGGATCATGACCTGAGCTGAAGACAGAGGCTTTAACCCACTGAGCCACCCAGGCGCTCCTGTAACCAACTCTTTAACAGACTGTCATCTCCTCTGCACTGCCTAGGACTCCCTTCCTGCAACTCCCATTCTTCTACAAGAGCTTCTGGTACAGAGTTGTGGAAAGGAAGAATAAAATTGTTTGGGTGATGCTATCAAGAGGCATGGTGATTTCTACCATGTTAAATGACCATTGAGTGTGGGCAGTCATTGTACCTACCAGAGCTCAATGATGGTACCCTCAGCCCCTTCTACGCAGCTTCTCTGGGGATTCTGGTCTCGGAAAGTGTTCATGGTTTGAAAGATTTGGAACCTGCTGGCCTGAAAGTTATAGGCTGACCTCTAAGTCGTACAAAACTGGACACTCTCCCACTGCCCCTCCCCTGTTATCACCTCTGTCTCAGACCGTGCCAGCGACACTTTGGAATCTGTTCTATGATATTCTCTAAGACTTGTGGTAAGAACGTGGGAAAGGGGAAGAGGGTGCTTGCGAATGAACCTTTTATCTCCTTTTTGATACACGCCTCCGATGGGCAAAGTGTTCAAAGAACTATCCCAGTTTCTCCATCTTTGCTATGAATGCCAGAAACTTGGGACTTCAGAACAGATCTGTGTTCATTTAATTACTCCCTGGAAGCAAGTCTATCAAAGGCAGTGGAGGTCTTCTGTGAAGGTGGGCTGTTCTGGGAACACGGCTTGGTTAAGCCCTTGGAAAGGAATGGATCAATGACCAAATTCCCAGCGCAGCAGAGGCTCCTGACCTACAAAGAGAGTCAGGACAGGGATTTGCACAACTGAAATCGTGCTGCTGTGCGAAGCCACCAACTGGGTCCAGTTCAGTGGTTACAGACTGAGAGCCCTTTCAAGTCTCCCAAAGGGACACTGAAGACTCTTTAGACCTCAAGCAAGCACTGATGATCCAAATCAAGACAGAAGTAGAAAAATCCCATCCTTACCTCTTAAGTGCTTACTGGAGCGTCTGAGTGGCAGCTCATGTGGAAAAATATATGATTCATCAAACTCCTGGGGCAGCGGGGTGGGGGGGCGGGGGGGAACCAAACAGACCTGAGAGTCCATCACAGAAGATTTGACTGATAACGTATAACTGACCCATGATCCCACCGCTGCTACCAAGATGGTAGCCTATTTCACTGTAGGAAATGGATAAAAATAAATAAATAACCTTCATCCACTGTGGCTAATAGGGATGTTTAATAGCGTTACACAGGAAATGACACAGTCGGGGATCTTTTTTGGCTCGGACACATCGAAAATTATCTTTCCTGTCTGCAAGGAAGAGAAATGAAAAGCCTTCCTCCTTCCACCAAAGCTCAGACAGAATACAGAGGCAGCAGTAGGGAAGACACAGAAAATTCCATAGAAATAGAGAAGTTATTTCTGGATAATTGGCAGCAGACATGTTTCAGAGCACATGGGAAGATGGATCTCCATGGCAACGCAGTTGATGACGGCTCCCTATTTAAACTCAATGTTGAGCCTTTACACTTGCAGAAGCTGAAGATTTCCTGTACTTTTTGGTAATAAGTTCTCTAACTCCGGGAAGCAAGCATTCCAGCAGAGGTCCACATAAGGCAAGAAGAGCCTGAGATATGCAAAAAATAATCCATAGATCTTAGAGGTTTTATAGAAGAAAGAAAACTCCAGATCAAATGAGAATAAAAATCTAGGGCTAAATCCTTCAGCAGCTCCTGGTGAGGATCAACGGGATGTTAATTACAAGCCTATCGGACAACATTTTTAGTGTGTTGTCTATAATTACACTTGCGTCACAAGTACAATGACATTGCCTATCATATTCCATAACACCGTTTATTTTCAACGAAGACTCTTTTGCTTTAAAGAGTTTTATGTTGCCAATGGACAAAACCCCATCTCATTCAAGATCCTGGTGTCTATGGTAGGCTCAGGTTGATAACAACCCTTGCAGAATCCTCCACTGAACAAAGCTTAGTCCATCCATGAGACCGGACACCACAAAAGCAACATTAGGGGATGTCCCTGTTCTTGGTGTTTGTTTGGTGATTTTCTATCCTCTGTTTGAAAATATTAGAATGAAATGGGACACAGTAGTGATCTTAATGCCCTGTACAGTTTACCCTCCTATTTATTTCCCTTTAAAGACTGGCAGATTGTAATTTGGTTATTGATACCTCCTAGAACCCACTCCAATAGCACAGGTGACACTCGGTGGCACTACCTACTTCCTTGTCCCGTTGGCCATGCCACCTCCACTAATCGATTCTCAGTTAAAGATCCAGAAAAGTGTAGTCTTTCTTTTAGCCCAAAGTTTCAAAATTTCACTATTACCAAGTCTGGGGGGTATAGCTCAGGGGTAGAGCATTTGACTGCACTATTACCAAGTCTACTAATAAAGAGAGAGCAAAGCCATTAGCCAAAGAAACACAGACATCAACAAGCTGCTGTGGGTTCTTTTAGTTAATAGAATGGGTATTAGAGGCATCCAGACAGTTAAATGGCAATATTTTTTAAAAAATTTGTTCCTATGCTTAATTTTCTACAGCCTGATAAAACAATGTAATCTACTCCTAACACTAGAAAGGAAATTCTTAAAGCATTTATTATGTTTGGGTATTATTTGACCCAGAATCACCACTTCTGGTAATTCATCCTAAGTCATCCAAAATATGAAAGGGTTTTTAGCTATGTTAATCACAGTGTCGTTTTAATAGCTAAAAATTGGAAAAAATCTAAACGTCTAGCAATAGGAGAGTGACTAAGCAAATTATGATACATTCATTTATGATGAGCTAACATTTTACAATATTAATCTTTGTAGCTTTTTTTGTTCTGTACTCCATTATACATGACCCTTCTCCTAGTTAATCAGAGGCATTCAAAGGAAATTGGGGTTATTAGGGTAAGAATGGAAAGAAAGAAATGTATCCAGTCTTCACAACTTCCAAAATAAGTCTTGATGATCACAAGGAGTCACTTTTAGGGAAAGCTAGCTGATGGAATTTATGTAACAATGATTGGCTGGAAAGGGAAATGTAGGTGATCGTGCCCCCCATCTCTCTTCTGGTTGGGAGGAGAGAGAGGGCGTGATCTTGGGGCACGGATGCCACATAAGACTAAGGGAACAGAGAATGGACCTATGGGGACCACATGAAGAAAAGTCAGCATCAAGAGATAAGCCAAACATCACCACTGGAGGAAGGCCATCTGGGGGTAGGTGCTGTGACCCCCAGTGAGCAGTTCTTACTGAAGTCAATGGGGGCCTTCTTAGCCATGGCTCCCAGCAGGTCTTCAATGGTTTCTTCCTAGCAAACAAAAGACCACCTGTGCCCTGAGCCTTTGAAGATCTCCAAACTACCCCATTTGGACTAATCCCTTCTAGGATACTCATGAGCCCCTCATCCCAGACTGTAGCATCTTCTGTGTGCAGAGAGTAGTGAGAAGATACCAAGAGATGCCCCAGCCCAAACTCTTGAGCAGGTCTGGAGGGTCCTTTAAACATACAGTAATAATAACAATTACCATTTACTACCGGCCGAGCACAGTTTTAAACATTGTCTAAGTATCAAATTCCATCTTCACAACAGCCCTCCCGATGAGGGGGATACTGTCATAAGCCCATTTTACAGATGGGGAAACAGAGACAAGAGGCACCAAGTAGCTTGCCCATGACCAAGAGCAAATATGTTGCAAATATAGGATTGATACTTGGCTAGTATGGCCTCGGAGCTTCTGAGTTATTCCTAACAACTCAGAGGAAGTTTGCATTGTTAAGCGAACTGATCAGAATTCAATACTGTGCCTAGAATCTGGTACACACAGAACAAAATAGACACCAAAATGTTAATAATATTTGACTCTGGATGGCAAGAAAATGGAGTGATTTAAGTTTTCTTTTGCGTTCTGTATTAAAAATTTTTTCTACAATGAGCATGCAATTACATTTAAACTCTGGGGGAGAAACTCATTTTTGGTGCCTCGTTGAGCTTCTCAAACACACGTGCATGCACACACACAAACACACACTCACACAAATGATTTCAAGTTATAAACTCCAGCTCTATGAAGAAACTGTATATTTTAGCATCAGTGAGAGAAGCCAAGGAGCATATTTCTAACTCAAGTAGTTCAAAAGTACTTTGACACTCTGCAGAACCAGCAAGAAATGCAATTATGCTAAATTTATCCTTTCTATTACTTTGATAGGAGGGACAGGATCGTGGATAACACAGATGAGGTCAGCCTAAGTTGTCGCATGTGAGTACCCTTGACATCTTTCAACATTCTTAGAGCTTGGGATTGTCTTGATGTACTAACTTTCCCATATAGAATCAAAGGCAGGCAGTCCCAATTTTTTTTTTTAAGATTTTATTTATTTATTGGAGAGAGAGAGCATAAGCGTGCATACAGAGCGAGACGGGGTAGGAGAGGCAGACTCCCCGCTGCGCAGGTTCCTGACATGGGGCTCGATCCCAGGATCCCAGGATCATGACTTGAGCCAAAGGCAGATGCTTAACTGACTGGAGCCACCCAGGCACTCCAAGCCCCAGCTTTTTAATTTTCACTTGTTATATGTGGTTTTTTGATGAATGCATATGCTTAGTTTTCACAAGGTTAAATTTACTGATCATGTTCTGTATGGTTTTTTTGCATCTTGTTCAAGAAATCCTTCCCTATCTGAAGTTGATGGAAACATCCACCTCTATTTTCTTATAAAAAGCTTTATTGTTTCCCTTTGTACATTCAGGTGTATAATTCAGAGTTCACTTTTGTGCATAGTGTGTGAAGTACGGGTCCAATTCAATGTTTTTCCATATAGATAACAAATATCTCAGTACCGCTGATGAAAACATCTCCCTTTTCCACTGCTAGTAATACCACCTCTTTTACATGGGCTCTCTCTTCTGTTCCATTGGTTTCTCTATCTATACCTATGGCAGTACCACACTGAATTAATTACTATAGATCTGTAACAAGTCTGGAGATACAGCAGCAGCACTAAAACCGGAAAAGAACTGCCTAGAGAAATCATTTCAGGACCTCCAGTATCCAAAAAACAAACAGAAAACAAGACAAAACAAACAAACAAATAAAACTGGTGGATATGTGGGCCCCCTTGTTAAATTCAGTTTGCCTTCAATTTGCTGATTTGTCATCTTTACCATCATCTGTACTGCTGCTTTATGAATGTGCAATTATTATAGATTCATGGTATAATGTATTACTGGTCCACTGGGATAAAAACAGGAGAGAAAATGAGAGAGCCATAGATAAACAGCATTCATGGGTAAGTTACTATTTGGGTTTCTGACACTGTCCAAGGCCAAGAGGGACTTCCTGGTAGCACTAACATCTTGATGTTTGGAATTCTGATAGATTTGATTAGCCTAATTTAGGAATTTGGGAAATATAGTTTATCACCAATATTATGGCAATTGCTAAACCACCCTCAAGGCTAGTATGCTCTGAGTTTGGCACTGGAGAAGATGAAATGTCACCCTGGGTCATCTTCCTGTTGCTGTTTATCAGGCCACTCTATGTGTCCCTGCCTATAATCAACAGAACCAACCATGGTCTATCAGTTTAAGAGATGGACAACCAAAAGAGTTAAGTTTTTTAACCATGCATTTGTGTCGCATTATAATGAGGCTCGGATAAAGAATGAACAATCAGGGGCGCCTGGGTGGCTCAATGGGTTAAAGCCTCTGCCTTCCGCTCAGGTCATGGTCCCAGGGTCCTGGGCTTGAGTCCCGCATTGGGCTCTCTGCTCGGCAGGGAGCCTGCTTCCTCCTCTCTGTCTCTGTCTCTCTCTCTCTGCCTACTTGTGATCTCTGTCTGTCAAATAAATAAATAAAATCCTGGGGAAAAAAAAGTGAACAAACAGCATCTTATAGACTCTGCTGTTGGTGTCATTCTTGGATATATCTGACTTCCATATGGTAACACCAAGGTCACTCCTAATTCCACCCTGTGTGAATATTCAAAACATTTTCTCTTATCAAGGTCTCCCCACACGTATGCCCACAAGGTCCTGAAGAACAGTAGCAGGTCAGGTGGGTTCCTGGAGACTCACCAACCAATGACCTAAGAACAAGGAGGTCTCATCATGAACTCACTGTGCCTTGCTAAACTCTTGTTTTGAAGTAATAAGTATTTCCTTGGCCTTATTCGGGAGAATTTTCTGGAAACAGCTGGTTTAGCCATAAAAACAAACTGTTTCAAATTTATTTTTTGAAACCCCAAAAAACTAAGTGTTTATACACCCCAATGTACTCATCACAATTTGTCTTATACTTGATGAAACATTCATATATAAGGGAATTTGGTAGGGATGATTCAATTATTCATACCAAATATGAATATGAAGCAGATTTATTCACTACTCTGTAATGAACTAGACTGGGCCTCTCTCCAGAAAACTTGCACATGGAGGTAATGCTCACAGCCCCAGACCATCCATCACACTTACTAGTTACTCAGCTAGCCATCTGGTCTGCAGAGAAAAGGACAAGAATATTCTAACAAACTCTAGGTGAATTGGTCATTTCGCTGCTCACGATACACATTTCCATCACGTTCTTCTATCAGTTCAACAGGTCTCAAGCTCTGGTCAAAGTTCTGACTTTGGGGAAGGATGAAACCTTGTGATAAGATAATAAGAATAGCAATAGAAATGATTATAATGGTTGATACAGGTCTATATTCTTTTCCTTGGCCATTTATCCATGCTCATGGATTGGTGCTGTTGATTTCCATATCTACATGGAACCAGAAGTCATTCTAACCATGACTACTCCCTTGACCTCCAGACATGTGCTACAGCTCCCTACATGGTAATTCTATCTAGACTTCAAACAAGCATCTCTAACATATTCAAAATCTAATATTTTCTTTGTCCTGAAACTCTGAGACCCCCTTAGTCTTCATCTGGGTAAATTATATCATCAACAAAAACTTGCAAGTCAAAAATCTAGGAGTCACTCTGGATTCCTCTTTTCAGTCACATCTGTGGGCTGTTCCTCCACACAGCTCAGGAATCTTCCCACTTCCTTTATTTCCTTTTACACTAGCCCAAGCTGACATCATTTTCTTGCTTGGATCATAAGCAGTAAGCAAGCACCGAATTGGTCTTTGTCCTACTCTTATAAACCTATAATATTCTTTACAGAGTGACCAGAGCAATTTCTTTCAAATATAAATCATATTACTTAGGGGCCCCTTCTGTCACCATAAAACATTCCAATGGCTCCCAATCCCCTGAGAATAAAACCCAGAATCTTTACTGTGTCCTCTAAGATTTTCCATCAACCAACCTCACCCTCTTCTCTATACAACTCCCCATGCTGAAATCATGTTTATTTTTTCTTTGTTCCTCAAATGCTCTAAGTTCACCCTAATTTCTATGCCTTTGTCCCTGTTGCTCCCTCTGCCTAGAACATTCTTCCTCAAGAACACATGATTAGTTCCCTATCTTTTAGGTTTTACCTCAAATGGCATAAGAGAAAGACTTCCTCTAACTGTGAGTCAGGATCCAACCAGGAAGGCAGAAACATTTGTAAGTATATTAAACAGAGGTAGTTTAACATAGGCAATTAGTCATACGTTTGATGGATAAGCTCTGGAGCCACACAAATAAATGACTACCTAAAGATTTGCAACAGCAGGAAAACTAAGTGCACCCAAGTCTGGAAAGCCAAAAGTAAGAAGTGGTATTATTAGCTCCCCAAGCCAGGATCACCAAGTGGAAGGTGGAAGAAGTTTTAGACCAGCCCAGCAGAAATCAGAGCCAGAGAAGAAACACTACCATTGCTAGGGACCTAGTAAGCACAGAGAGATGGAGAGAAATACCCTGGCTTCTTCCGTCCCTGCCCCTCTAATTTCCCACCAGTGTCTTCTATTGGCTGAACCCGTCTGGATACCAGATGACATAGGAGCTTGGGAAACACATGCTACAGTTCCCCACCCCAACCATAATGATCACAACAGGGAAGTGGAAAAGGCAAATCAGAGAACAAACAGCCCAAGACCAGTGCACTACCCCAGTCTACCTTACCATCTCTTCTTAACTGCTCAATTTCAATCACATGACATTGTTAAGCTATCTTCGGAGCACTCATGACTATCTAGACATCTCTTGATTATCTGCTTACTCATATCACCGAATTAGAAAGTAAGCGTCATGGTCCTGGTCTGTATATAGGTCTCCAGTAACTCAAAGAGCACCTGATTCATACAAGGCATTCATTAGATCTTTACTGAAAATGCACCAGATGAGTGATTGCTTCGTTACCAGCAATGTGCCAAGGGCTTTACATGAACTATCTTACAGAGCCCTTACAACAGTCTTGTGACTGTTTTATACATGAGAGATCTGAGGCTTAGCAGAGTATTATGAAGCACTGTGTCTTGGATCGATTCCAGGACCCAGCAGACTCAATAATATCGACTCCAAAGGAGAAATGACCGTCTCCACATAGAATACATCAATATGACACTGGACCAACTTAGAAATTCAGTTTTCCTAATAATGAATACCTTATTCAACACCTTCACTGAGCAGTGCTGGATAATGTAGTTGACATATGCCCATCAATTCTTAGAGAAAGGGAAAGGAAACAAACCTAAGTCACTGTGAATCTCATACAAGGTACCAATCACCCGACCTCAATCCATTGATCCTCAGACAACAAAGCGCTTAGTCCAAGACTTCATAGTGCCCTCATTTTAAGCTGGATACTGGACAATATAAAATACTATGTCTGACTGCTACCCTTTACACGTAATTCTAGGTGTCTTGGTAAAATATGTTCATCCGAGGCAGGGGGTGGAGGGGAACCCACATCTAAGCTCTATCCACATGGCTTCATACAGAATCAGACAGCAATCACAGACCTGCATTACATTTGGGGCCAAGTGTGGCTTCGGGCCGTGGAGCATCTGTCCTTAGGAAAGGAGGGAAGGCTCTGTTTGAGGAAACACCAGCATCTCTACCCCAGCCCAGCTCCGTGTTTGCACCTGCAGTGCGTGAATCATGGCTACTCAGGCTGTCTCAGGGGAGAAGCCAAGATTCTGTCTTTAGCTTTCAAAGCAGCTCTTCATCTTGCAAGACTTTGTAACACAACCAGGCAAGAACATTTTCAGTCCTTGGGCTCCATTAAACCATGACTCAATAAGATAATTCAATTCCCAAAGATAAAGATATAGAAAAAGGCACCATCACTATTGCCTTTGAGCCTGAATCAGGTTCATGCTGTTTTATATTTAAGCCATAGAATTTTATTAGGCTTTACATTAAATCAATAAAGAAAGTCTGGACTGAAGTTTGGAGAGCTTTGGATGTAGTCATAATGGATCCCTTGAAATCCTATTAAATACTGAAATTGGCTTGGGACTTCTGCCTTGTTTAGATAAAATGACAAGAATTTCAGCCATGGTCCTCCAGCCATAATACATTAACTATCCATCCCTGATTGGACTCTACAGGGTCATATAAGAAAAAATATGTTTCCTTCCCCAAATGTAGTATTTCCAGGTCCTACAATTGGTCTTCCAAGTGAACTCTCACAGGATAGGAGATCCTGTAATGTTATTTTTAGTTATTTACCTTCTAATCTACCCCAAATATTTGAGGTGGGTTATAGACATATGCATAGCACATCCATATATGGAATATTAAGTGAAAAAATCAAGGTGAATATATTACGGGGCATACACACAATATAATGCTCTACAGCTGATAAAAATGATTATGCAACCTTCTATGTTTTGATACAGAATGCTCTGTAAGTTTCATTGCTAAGTGAAGGGAACAATGTGCAAAACAGGCGTACGATGCGTACGTATAATTTGGTTTGAAGAAAGGGAGAGACAAATACGTAGAAACTAGTTTTGAAAGGATATATAAGAAATTCTTAACAGCAGTTGCCTCTGGGGAAGAAAACTAGAGACATTTTATACATCTTTTTCGCTTTTTAAAAAATCATATGCGGGGCGCCTGGGTGGCTCAGTGGATTAAGCCGCTGCCTTCGGCTCAGGTCATGATCTCAGTGTCCTGGGATCGAGCCCCGCATCGGGCTCTTTGCTCAGCGGGAGCCTGCTTCTCTCTCTCTCTCTGCCTGACTCTCTGCCTACTTGTGATTTCTCTCTCTGTCAAATAAATAAATAAAATCTTAAAAAAAAAATCATATGCATTTATTACCAATGAAATGACATACTTCAGAATTAATTTTCTTCCAAACCAAGAACAAGTAAACATTGATAGACATTTTTGGTGCCCCACTCAGCTCGCCTTTCAGCTTCTAGAAGTGCTGGATTTACGGTTGACCCCTGCAGGTTCCTTTACCTCAAGGTGGGATTAACTCTTGAGAGGCCACGCATGCTCCAAGAGCGCCCTTGGGGTCAGGCTGGTGCTCGTCTTGACCAAGAACTCACCCTTGATGAGCTCTTTACCCTAGCCGTGACTCTCCTCCAGAGAACACTCCTTCAACAAGCCACGTGCACAAGAATTCCTAATATGGCTCTATATCTAGGGAGTCTGGCCAAAGAAAGTATTATAGAAGAAAAAGTCAGGTTGTACGAAAGATTGAGACCATAAAATCATGTATAGGCTGTCTCCACGTTAGAGTCAACGCTAATTTTATTTCCTTTGAAAATAAAACGCTCCCACCCTTAAAAACCATTCACAATTTTCCACTGTTCTCCAGATAAAGACAAATGGATTTAACAAGTCTTACAAGATACTTTGTCCAAGGCCTCTGCTATCACTCCACATCCGCACACATTCCTCCTTACGCTTTTCATCCCAATCACATTGGCCTAATTGCAATCTCTTCCATTTACCATGCTCCTTTCTTCAGGAGGACACTTGTTCATGCTTTTCCTTGGAACGTTCTTCCTTCCATGCTTTGCTTGATTAACATCTACTCCTTCCATATCTCCTCATACATTCCTTCGACCAGGACAAACCCTTGTGTTCCAAGTTCTCACAATCCCATAGACTGATTTTCTACAGCACATCTCAACATTGGAATTGTGAGACTTATTTGTATTATTCTTTAATTAACAGCTATCTGGATCAATACAAGCCCCTGTAGGAGAAGATCTCAGCAGTTTTGCTCATGCCTGTAATCTCTAGCACCAGGTTTTTTAAAAGCCTTATATGAATCAGGCGCTCTTCGAGCTACTAGAGACATATATACAGACCAGGACCATGATGCTTACTTTCTAACAGTGTTTTCCCACACTGCAAGTGTTCAGTAAAGGTTTGCTGAGTAAATAGATCACAGTTAATGGACATAACCAGCTGAAAGTCAATGCTAAATTTCCCTTGGACCTGCTTAAAAGCCATACAAAATGGGAAAACAACCAGTTACTTAATTCTCAACAGAAAAAAATAAAATAATCAATCATTTACGAGGTAGCTCATCTCTGGTGGTGAAACCAGAGAAAATGTTCAACACTGTATGCTCACTGAGAGGAGAGTTTAATGGAGACACCGTCAAAATCATCCTCCCAATAAATGAAATGATGAATGCAAGCTCGTTGTTTCCTTCGTTGATTCTGAACATATTTATTAAGCATCTACTATATCCCAGGCACTCTGCTGTACTCTGGGGAGTGGAAAAAATGGTAAATAGGAAGATAGAACATTCCTGTTCTCATGGAACTTAGCTTCTAAAGAGATATTTGGATAAAAGTCAACAAAATACAGGAATATTTGTAAGTGCAGTTGAGCAGCAATGCATGCTGTCATGAAAGACGATGACTGATGATTTAGTCTCCACCAGGGGGTTGCCTGATGAGATCTGAAGGCTGAGTAGGCTTTTCCTGGACACAGAGAGGAAAGAAGAGTGTTTGTTCTAAGCGAAAGGTGTAACACATGAAACTGCCTCATGGAGGAAGGTTGTTATGGTAAGCTTGAGCCACTGTGGCTGAGATGGAGGGCTGGAATCTGGTAGAGGAAGAGGTTGAGCAGGTAGACAGGAGTCAGACAATGAAGCAATGTGTCCTAAGACCAACCGAAAGCTACTGAAGGGTTTTAACAAGTGGATGGCCCAATCAAACTTTATTTCAAAAAGATCACTCAGCATCTGTGGGAGAACAGATTGTAGGGGACCCACAGAGACTATGAGAAGACCAATGGATTGTGAGTTGAGGTTAAGGGTTGAAATAATCCAGATGATTAAAGATGGCATTTTGGTCTTTGGGGACGGTATGAGTATGGACAGAAGAGGGGGAATCTCTGATGTGGTTGGGTATCACAGGGCTAAAGCAATTCTCCCCAAAGGGCACAGGAAGTGTGCCAGGTACACAGCTCCAATAAATTGGTTTCAAAAAAATCCAGGTTTTCAAGGACCTGTAAACCAGACTGGTAATACTTCATAAATGTGCCTCATAATTAAGCTTCCAACAAGACCTAGAATTCAAACTTCAACTATTCACCAAGAACTGAGATGATGATCTCCACAGCGCCAACAGTGACACATGCACAGGTTCTCGCTAAGCTGGAAGCCCAGTTAATAATTCACATTCCGTTAGAAAAGCCAAAGATTCTGGTGTACATGGTGCATATATTTATATAACTATAGAGCTCTGCATATATATGCTTAAGTTAATTAGAAGTAACTATATAAAGCTATTCCAAAATGGGAGGATTGATCTCCCCAATTAATTTTTTTAGTATCTTTCTTTGCAAAGTGCTCAGGTTTTAAAAGAACACCTTGAGGTGTGGTTATAGTGACATCTGAGTCTGGTAGAACCAATCTTTGCCACTCACTTTTAAGGTGACCTTTCCAACTAAGTCTATCCCTGGCACAATGTTATCCAAACAAAGATTATTCCTGTTCAGGTGTGCCTCGCTTTACATGGGCAGCAAGTTTTATAGCTAACCTCTTACGCCTTTTTCTTTTTTAACAAGGAATGTTGTATGTAGAATGTTAGCCTGATCGACTGGTAAGACCAAGGGTTTTAAAGGACAAGTGTGTGGATTCAATTCCTATGTGGGCCAATGAGCTACAAATTAAAATGACAGGATTTTTGGCTTGAAGGAATCTCACAGATCATCTTGTCCAAACACAATTGTACAGGTAGGAAAACGGAGACCCAAGAGGATGAATTCTCCAAGATCACCAAGCAGTCTAGTGAGAGCTGGTTTTTTTTTTCCCCCAAAGATTTTATTTATTTGCGAGAGAGAGAGCATGAGAGAGCACGAGTGGGGGTGGGGGGAGCAGAGAGAGGGAAGAAACAGACTCCCCACTGAGCAGGAAGGCAGGAAGCCTGTTACAGGGTCCAGGGATGATGACCTGGGTCAAAGGCAGACGCTTCATCACTTAATCGACTGAGCCACCTAGGAGCCCCACAGAGTTGTTTTTAACACCTAATAAAACAAGGCCACTTGCCAACCCTCCAAAAAAACATTACACAATGATCTTGCATGAATATAATTGAGTCTTCTTATTCTAAGTAGCCAAGTGGCAGATGTGTTTCATGTTTATGGCTTATTTGAATATACAGAAACTCACAAGAGGTTAAGAAAAAGAGGATTTTTACTGGAAATAGAGTAGATGGGTGAAATATTTCAAGAGGAGGGATGAACAATCAGCCTCAGGGAAATGCCATAGCTAGGGCATCACAAGAGATGGTATCGGTAGAAGGCCGAGAACTGATTCCCTGGGAATTACCACTGGCCTTTCCACTTCTTCTAACTCAGACCAAAATTAAAATTTCCAGGAGAGAGTGCTACTTATAGCTCTAATGGTCTCATTTGTATCAGACCAATAGTTCCAACAAGAATGATGAGAAAAGCTGGACATTTTTTTAAAAAGTATGTCTGAAGTCATTGGAAAGCTACCAAGGTGGCCAGGATGTAATGAGAAACTCAATATTCTGTACCAAGTTTCCCACTGAACAAGTTTGCTAATTTGGAAGCAGCTTAAAGGTGATAGTTAAAAAGTATTAGCTAGAGGGTTAAAAAGAACAACTCTTTCAGAAGTCTTAGGGATGCTGAATAAAAGTAAAATTCATGGTGACTGAAGCAGCCATAACTTGAGGGCCCAAGGTCATGGAGAGGATAAAAGTAAGCTTGACATTTGGCTTTTGCATTTCCTGTTGAGGCCTTTATAAATCTGTAACCAGGAGCTAAGGGGCTGAGAAGCCAAAGGGAAAGCACAAAGTAAAATCCTGGGAGACTAGGCAGAGTTTATAGTGGTCTCTCAATGGTGGTGGGACAAAAACAGGATTAGCCAAAAATAACAAATTTCGGTAAATACCCTAAGGCTTTTCACTGGGAGCCCTGAAGCATTCCACCAGCAAATTAATGGCAAACTGAATATAGATCATCCCATACAAAGGCAAACCCAGCTTCCTGTCAGATCAATCTTATGCCAAATAAAGGTCATCTGCCTCTACCTTCTGAAATCAAAACTGTGCCCTTTCTAGAGGCCAATAACATCATCCAGAGTTTCTACAGTGTTTCGTATGTTTATCTGGCATTTAATAAAATGATACCAGTAATATCAAGTGAGGAGATAAAGAGGAGGAAAAATGGGATATGAGACTATCAAACAGGGAAATTAAAATAACTTTAACATATTCAAGAAAATAAATGGCAAGATGGAGAGAATTACCAGAGAATTACAATCCACATCAAAGAATCAAAGAGAGGTTCTAGACCAGGTGATGGGTATTAAGGAGGTCACATGTTGGGATGAGCACTGGGTGTTATATGCAACTAATGAATTGTTGAACACTACAACAAAAACTTGTACCAATGCTGGCTAACTGAACATAATAAATAAATATGCAAAATATGTAAAAATACAAAAATAAAAACTAAGAATTCAGTAGATAATTTAACATCAAATTAAACACAAAATAAAAGAATTAGTCTATCTGAAGCTATATTAGCAGAACATATCAAGAATGAAACACAGAGCATCAGAGGAATATGAGACTTCTGGAAAAGCTTTATGTCATTGGATGCCCAGGAAGAGAGGAGAGAAAGTCTGGTGGAAGGCAGGAGAAGCAAGTTTGAAAAGAATTTCCCCAAAATAACTTATGATATCAAAGCACAATTTCAAGAAACTCTATCAATCCCAAGTAGGAATGATCATTATAAATATATATATAATTGAAACCCTGATACATTACAGTACAACTTCCAAAATCCAAAAGCAATCAGAAAATTTTTAAAGCAACCAGAGGAAAAAGCAGTATTGCCTTCAAAGAATTATAGATGACTTCTCAGCCATGACAATGGAAGCCAGAAGACAATGGAATGATATCTTTAAAGCATGAAAAAATTTCTATAGATAAAATTCTGCTTAGGCTTTCTGGGACCAAATGCCCAGCCCTGCATAAGGATGGGCTCTGGGGAGTAAGTTTCCCAAAGGAAATAGGAACTATAACCAACAGAAGAAAGAAGAAATATGTGAGGCAAAGAGAAATAAGAAGAATCTGTGCACTTATTTAATCCTCATGACTTCTTTCTGTAGAAGGTAGAGAAATAGTTTGCCTAAGGTCATACAGAGGGCTGTCAAGATGCGACTCAAAGCCAGGTCTAACTTCCAATCCCATACCCTTAACCTATATTCCCCACAGAATGCCTTCTAAAGAAGGAAGGAAGCTGGCAGTCAGACTGTCTGAGTCAAACCTGGCAGTCCTGGGATAGCAGATGTTGTAGCCTGATCACCCCCCTATCCAAAGGGGGATCGTTTTAGACTCCAGGGAAAAAAGCAATCTTTCTTAGAGATAAAAATCAACATTTCACACAAGAGCTGGCAGTGCCTGCCTCCCATGTAAAATATGTAGCTTATCTATTTTCCAGCTAATGTGCCAAACTATACTCCCAATAAAGGACATAACTCAATACAAGGGACTCGCAACTGGGTTGTTTATGAACAAAGTCAAGGAAACTCACTCATAAGCAGAATAACCCAAGAACATTAGGGCACTCCCATGTGCAAATGATAATCATCGTGCGGCCAGAATAGGCCAATTCTTCCAATCTGATGATATTATGTCTTGACACACAAAGGAATGGATGGAATCGTGTAGCTAATGAAGTTGCTTAAACTCTTGGTATTCTGGTGAATTACACCCAGGGTGAGATGAAATAAATACCCAGCTAAGGGCTTCTGTTGGAACGTTGCCCATGTTCACTCTTCTTTAATGATTAACAAGTCACAGAAGGGTTATTTTCCCACCCTTCCAAATCAGATGCAATAAACATACGTTAAAAGAGGACAGCACTTCAGAAAAATTATCCAGACCCTTCAGAATAAACTCCGATCTCCTTGTCTGGCAGAAGTGATTCATTCAGTTCCTGAGTGGTGTTTTCTTATTTTGAGCATCCATTTCACCATCCAAAAACACCCTGTCAAATCAGACTTAGACACAGCCTATTAAAATGTTAAGCTTCACCTGATAAAATATAATTATAGCATTTCTGACATTTTTACACAGCACACACATGCTTCAAGCCAATTTCGCTGGAGTTAAGATTTTTCCTTTAGATGTGTGAAAGCATGATGAAGCTGTAAGAAAATATCATTATGTCAAACTCTAATATAGTTGAGAAAATGAATCCAATATAAATAAGAAAACCAAACCAGAATGTGTATAAAATGCACAGGAATGGAGAAAATGGTGACAAAGGTTATGTGTCCAAACACTTGGAAAGCTCATGCAATCACATGATTAAATAAAGACAACAGTGGCATTCAACAGCTAGTTGCTTAAAGGTTTATCAATCAATTTTTCAGCTTATTGGAGCACTGGTTTATCACCTGGGGAGCTTTTAAAAATTGCCAATACCTGACCACATTTAAAGTCATTCGGATCAGAATTTCTGGAGGTGGATTCAGGTATCAAAATTTTTGGAAAGCTATCCTTCCCAATTATTCTAATACATCACCATGGCCAACAATTACTGCAGAGTTAGCACCTGAAAGTGGCTTAATGGTTAGGTCAGCTTGCTCATCCATTACCGTTAAGTATTCATTTGAACCTAGCCATAACACAAGTAACAAAGTCCTTTAGATGAAGCAAGGTGTAAGACAGATGTCCACAAGTTCTATGATCATCCTCCATTAAAAGGATAGGAGGGTATGGCACATTTAGTCACTCCTTTCTAAGGAACAGAAGGTGGCAGAAGTCACAGGATGCAATTCCAAAATTCAGTCCGAAAAAAACAAATCTTCTCTTGCTCTCTCTCGGATCTCCGGCTCTGGGGAAAGCCAGCTGCCACGTGATAAGGACACTCAAGCTTCCCCATGGAGCGATCTATGTGGCAAGGACCTGGGGGTATCCTACTAACAGCCATGTGAGGGAGCCATCTTGAAAGTGGTCCCCCAACCCCAGTCAAGCCTTCAGATAACCATTTCCTCGGTCAGCATCTTGACTTTAATCTCATGAAGACCCTGAGACTGATCCACCCAATTACAATACTCCTGAATTCCTAACCCACTGGAACTGGGAGATAATAAATGTTCAGTATTTGAAGCTAAGTTTGGGGATAATTGTTACGTAAAAACAGATAACTAATATAGGGGGCCAGTCTTCAAACACAGACACCAGGTAACTAGGATTGTCCATCAGTCTGCCACTAGGGCTTAGCAGTAAACTTAACATGTGGTAAGCACTCAGTAAATATTTGTGGAATAAATGAATGGCTGATTGATTGATTGATTGATTGACTGATTGAATGATCAGTGAACTATGGAAGAGATGACTGACTGAGCAATGGAAGAGGTTTCCCTTCTCTGGTTTTCCACAGAATACCAGAAATCTCTGTTTATCTTGCAACAATCACCAACATTTCGGTCTGCACAGAGCCTAAAGTTTGAAAGAATTAAGGTTCCAAATCAACAGAAATGTGTCCCTGGTACTAAAAACAACAGATATTATGTCATGCTTCAGCTTGGTAGAAGAACATTCTTGTTATTTTTACCCCCTTGGGAAATCTTCAGTGCTGTGGATATTGTTTCCCTAGCTTTGCATTTTGCAAATAAATAGGACTTTGGCGGGGGCGGGGGGTATCTGGGTGGCTCAGTGGGTTAAAGCCTCTACCTTCAGCTCAGTTCATGAACTCAGGGTCCTCGGATGGAGTCCCGCATCGTGCTCTCTACTCAGCAGGGAGCCTGCTTCTCTTCCTTTCTCTGCCTGTCTCTCTACTTGTAATCTCTGTCAAATAAATAAATAAAATCTTTTTTTTAAAAAAAATAGGACTTTTTCTTTTTGCTCTAAAAATTCTTAATCCAACGTTCAACAATGCAATTTCCTTAAATAACTAATTGTCTATATATTGTCACTAACAGCACATTCTTCATTTTCCTCATTGCAATCAGCTTCTCGCTTCCCATCAAGTCTTTGGAGGGCATTCTTCTTCTCATCTCTTGCTCAAGAGGAGCATACCTTCTTAGTTACCCATTCCTTGGGTGGAGCTGTTTGTTCTCTTCTTTCCCATGTGGGAAGCAGATGAGCTTTCTGAAACTGTGGTTCCCAAATCCTTTAGGAATCATTTGGTTTATTTATCTAAGTAATCTCTACACCCAATGTGGGGCTTGAACTCAGGACCTCAAGATCAAGAGTCACATGCTATTCCAACTGAGCCAGCCAGGCGCCCCCAAATCCATACATGTGTGTGTGTATATATATATATATATATTTTTTTTTTAAGATTTTATTTATTTATTTGACAGAGAGAAATCACAAGTAGGCAGAGAGGCAGGCAGAGAGAGAGGAAGGGAAGCAGGCCCCCTGCTGAGCAGAGAGCCCGATGTGGGACTCGATCCCAGGACCCTGGAATCATGACCTGAGCCAAAGGCAGCGGCTTAACCCACTGAGCCACCCAGGCGTCCCAATACATGTATATTTTTAAAGACTGCGAGTTGTTCAAGAAATCATTGCATTTCAACGTCCTTGTGCTTTTCCAGTCTATTTTCTATTTTTGGCTAATATAAATATAGCTTGCACAGGTCTGGTTTTTCTTTCCTTACTCTCTTTCCTGGGGAGTTGGAGAGGGATAAAAATTCATTTAACAATAACAACAAAAATTCTTTTAACATAATAATGCCAAGAACTCAGAGCCAGGAGGAGGACATGGTGGTAGTTTCAACGTCCAGGACTGTCAATGCACTACCCACAGGGTTCAAAGACACCATCTATTCTTCAACCCACACCGCCATCTCTACACTGGTCCTCAGTGGAACCAGACAGAGCTGAGCAACTGACATCCAATTTTTAAGTACTGAATAGAAGAGGCAGGATATCACGAGAGGAACGGAGGGCAGAAGGGAGTTAAGGATGTAGTAACCATGAAGAGAAAGCATTGTAACCAATACATATGGATTCATCCCTGTTGAGATGCTGGTGACAAAACTTGAGTGGAAAGGATGAGCCACTTCCCACCCACACCAGCTGATGGTTTGATATTGGACTGACTGTATGGTTTGATATTGGACTGTATGGTTTGATATTGGACTGACTGGACCTGAAAAAGATATGTATTTTTTAACCTTCTTCTGGATAATATGGACCTGAAAAAGATATGTATTTTTTAACCTTCTTCTGGATAATATGTATGTAACCAGTAAATACTAAGATTCTTTCATTATGGGCTGTCCCTGACTCCCTTCCACTCTTAAGGGCTTAAGTTACAGAGTTTTATTAACACCCTTCAGTACGAGCAGCCATGAATTATCTGCCAATATTAAAGGTGAGTAACAGCTTCCATGAACTCAAACATGAAGAAGAATAGAGGCTATTCATAACTTACTATTTTCAATCTGATAGCTGTTTCCAGGGGCAACAATTTGCTTGTCAACCCGCCAAGAGACAGGAGACTACCTATGCATCTCAATGACTGCCAGTCCACACACATGTATTCCCCACCTGATTGCCCCTGAAGAAGTCCCATCCACATAAACATGAATTAAGCCAAGAGCATGTTCTTCTGAATTCACATCTGTCCTCGGCCAGTAAGAGCGGGGCTGTTTTCCAGGGCTACGCGCATTTCAGGCAGGGTAGCAGGCAGGTAGGGTGCCCCCACCGACCATGTGGGTTTCACCCTCCCCTGAATGCTGGCAGGAAATTGATGACCCTAATGTGACTGGCACACAGACTCGCAGCCCCCCCACCCCAGGAGGTAGATCAAGTTGACTTTTGAGAAATATGCTTGCTGTCTCTGACTGTGTTTGTTTTGTTGGCAGACTCACAGAATGCCAAGGCTCCTGGGGAGTTGCCGTCTGGATGACTGGCCAGCAGGGTTCTGCGGGGGACCTGCCTGCCCAAGCCAAGAGAAGCACATTTCCTTCCACAATGGGCTGTTCTTTTGGCTTCTCACCTTCTCTGCCCTCCGTGTATAACTACCCTATGGGCTGCCTCATCTGGGAGTCAAGCCATTGGAAAATGGGGAGACTTTACTCTACGAAACTCAAGAATGAACGGTATCTTCAGTTCCACAAGTTCTCGAACTTTTTTTTTTTTCCCGAACTTTTTTTTTTTAAGCAGCAGGGATATGAGGGGATTTTTTAGGTGATGAGAATCTTCTATATCTCCAGCGGGGTAATGTTTATATGGGTATATGGATTTGCCAAAATCCATCAGATGTATACTTTATATGCTTATATTTTGTTGGACGTCAATAGTACTCCAGTAAAACTGACTTTTTTCCTAAATGCAAAACTAAAGCCCAATAATACATAATACGGTTTTAAAATATGCATCATTTTGGGGCACGGGGTGGCTCAGTCAGTTATGTGTCTGACTCTTGATTTCGGCTCTGGTCATGAACTGAGGGTTGTGAGATCAAGTCCCACATTGGGCTCCACGGTCAGTGGGGAGCCTGCCCGGGACTCTCTCCCTCTGCCCCTCTCCCCACCACTCACTCTAAAATAAATAAATAAATTTCCAAAAAAAAATGTTTAAATATGAATTATTTGGGCTCCAGTTGTGGGTGCCATGGAGGAAGCACTGCCTGCTCTGTCTCTCCTATGTAATAAAAAACCTTGCAAATATTTGAGACAGCATCTGAGGACTCTGAAAAGGAAACGGTAGCAGGCCAGTTGGGGGAAGTCGGAGGAGACGGAGAAAAAACAAAACTCAAAGCAGGACCAATCGAACAGTGAAATTCTGGGATTTTTTTTTTCCCTCCACTCATATCCTCAGCCTAGACCAAAGGCATGACAAAGCCCAGAACTAAACAGTGGATCCAGACAGTAAGAACTCCCAGAGAACCCTCATTCTAGTCTAATGAGGAAGGATGCCCCTAAAGGTCCAGGAAGAGGGGCGAGTTCTCTTTTTATGCTTTTTCCATTTTCTGGCACCCCAGTCCCCCACAAATCCTGTGACAGCAGTAGCCACAGTAGTGGCGGCCACAGCCAGGCAAGGCCTGAAACGTCTCTGCCTCTACTACTGTTTTACTCCCTCTCTCCTGCGTCTTGGCCTCAGGGTAAGGTGCAGTCATGGGAAATGCATGGCACAGGGGAAAACAGAGCTCTGGATTTCTAATCACAAGAGCAGGAAGGGAAGAAGGGGCTGTGCGGGCCAGAAAGCATTAGGGGAACCGCAGAGAGAATTATTCTTAAGATCCTATGCCTCTCTTGAGCCCCAGAAAACAGGCCTAGTGCTGAGAGTGTCCCATCCATTTTCCCTAAATGGGGGACTGCCCTGAAATGCTTAGGTTGTGCTTTTTCCCCATCCTGCATAGCCGGGCAGGTTCTCTGCACCTGCTTGCAAGCTGTCTGCAAAGGCTCACATTTTCTTCCCATCCCTAGGAACGCCGGCAGGGATCCAGACACTAGAGGAGGAAGATGGGTTTGGGAAAGCACTGGAGGTGCCCCTGGGTCAGTTTGGGGAATCCAAAGACGAGGCATCCCCAACAGCTCTTGGGAGGACTTCCTGATGCACTCCACCAAGAAGCTCGTTGGATCTGCATGGCTTCAATTCATTCCCAGCCCTGGCTACTGTGCTCCCAGCCTCTCCCTGGCCCTCGGTCACAGAGCTCACCTCGGTATTCTGGATGGAGGAGACAGAAGTCCTCTTGGCCAATGTCCTACGTGGCTGGGAAACCAGGTTCACACTCACAGGCTCTCACTTACCCCACTGGAGAACTCATGGACTGAAGGGGTCACCCTTGGCACGGAGCTGTGGGCCATGGAGCAGAGGGCTTGTTGAAGCTATTCTTGTCCCCTTCATTGTGTCCATCTTGGCTTGTTTTCGCACCAGCCATCTGCTGGGACTTCTCCACTGGACTCCCAGATCGCCACAAAGCTACTGTCTTCCATGGGTAATTGTCAAAAATCAATGTTCTGGGGAGGGGGCTCCTATAGAAAGCTCCTCTTCTACTCTCTTGCAAACATCCCTTGCTGTCATTACCCTTTCAAGATATTTTTGCTTCTTTTGGAAATCTTCTGTAACTAAAACCTTTTTTAAAAGAGTTAAAAGGGATTGTTCTAGTTAAAACGGAGCTGGAAGCCATACTCATGAGTTCTCTCTCTGGCAGTCTTATCTAAGCTAACTCTATCCTTCCCCCCGCCAAGTTCAATGCAACCAACTAATATTTTTTCAAACACTCCCACACTGAAGCCTTTGCACTGGGCTGTTCACTGAATGCAAGGAGAATTCATTAAAAAAAAAAAAAAACCTGCATCCAATATGAGAGTCAGCCTTTATTGTTTCGGGAGAGAAGAAATGGTTTTCCCTCCTAGTATGCCTTTCACGGGGAGGGAAGAACCTGTTGTTCCCAGGCTCTGATATCCTTCACGACACATGCGTGAGCAATTCGACCCTCCTACAAGGTCCTCAGGCAAGTGATGGTCACGTTGAAGGTGTAGAACCTGGTAAGGGGAACAGAGGTATTCTCCCAAGCCAGACCCACTGTTTGAATCATGGCGGGAAAAGTCCAGTCCAGATTTCCCTGCTGGTCCTATGAAAGCCTTCCCAAGCAATGAGTTCTGCCACCCTGCTCCACTTCAATTAAGTCCCACTACATTGAAATATCTCAAAATACGGCATCACAGGCCATCACTGAGAATCTCTGGAGATGGCCGATTTTCCTCAGTGCCCACTTTAAGCCCCTCTTTTATTAGTATCTGGCCCAGGGCCCTGCAGTGGCTGCTCATGCCGACACCCCCAGGGGGCACTCAGGAAGTTTTTCATTGATATTGTCCAATAATTCTCACTCTGTGCTGACTGTGGCTTTCTTCCTCAATTAGCAATGTAACTGTGATTGCCTGGGCTCCGTAATGAGCTTTTAGAGGCAAGGGGGGGTGGTGAGGGAGGCCACATGTCCCCCGGGGGCAAAGCTGTCTATCTGCTGGAGTCCAGCTGGGGAAGGGAGGGTGTTTATTAGAAGACTGTCACAGGCTGATTGATAGACCTTCCGAAGGATTGTCATCCGAAGATTCTCATTAAATGGGTGAACCACAGCACCAGGCTTCTGTGTCTGGAAGTTCTGTTTCCCCACACAAAGAGCTTAGCCCAGCACAGAACTGGAAACCGTCTTGGCCTTTCCCTCTTCCCCAAACCTTCCTTCTGGGGTCAGACAGGCAAGAATATCTTCATTCTCTAGCCTCTTGGAAGGAGCTGCTGGGACATACGCCAAGTTCCAGGTTGGTGATTTGACTGGAGATACACACCAGCCCGCACCTTCTAGGGAAACGTGGTACATGCTCCAGGGGAAACAAAACCAGAGTTGTTTATCGTGGCTCAGTCTCCTTGCTTGTTTCCTTTGGGCTGGGTTTGGTTCTCTGCCTTTACTGCCTGGGCACTGCGCTAGCCTCCCTTTGGAAGAACTTTTGTCAATATGTCATCACTCTCACTCATTACTTTGCCTACTTGATCCCTCCCCTGCCTATTCTTCCCTCCTCCTGACTTATCTTTCCCTTCACTTGCTTTATTCTGGCCCACCAGCCTCCAGATCTTTGCACATGCTGTTCCACCCACCTGAAAGGCTATTCCTTCCTTCCATCTGGCTAACTCCCAGCCATACTTCGTGTCTCCACATAAGGACGACTTCCAGAGGGAGGCTTCCCTGACTCTTCAGTCTGATTTAGCCTTTTTGATATGTCCTCACAACTCCCAATGCTTTCCCTTCCCGGGATGCAGCACAAGGCTAATCACATAATCATGTGGGTGACCATCCTTTTTCCAGGTCTCTCTTCCATTAGCTTGTAAGCTGCTTACAGGCAGAAACCGCATCTGTCGTGTTTCTGCTAGAAACTCAGTGCCTAGCACATGGTAGACATTGAACAATGACTTGTTGGGTGAATTTGATGGCAAAGGGGCAGCGGAAGAAAGTGTAGGGAGACAGATGGGGAAGTAAGGCATTTTAGCACAAGGATGCGTAACGAGAAGGGTCTCCAACAAAACGCAGGCCACCAATTTAAAGAACAGTTTCCGCACCCTTCACTCCCACTCACTGCTACTAAAAATTCAACACCTTGCTTCTAGATGACCTCCCTGGGATCTTACAGTCTTTAAGATCGGCTGGCCAGGCATGGGTCTCCCTGCGCACCTTATTGATTGAGAAGGTGATAGGTTCAGCCAGTTTCCCTGACATATTCAAGGTCATTCAGCTGAGAAAAGGCTGAGCCCGCCTTCCAGCCTAAAGCATGCAGGACATCTAATGCCACGGAACACATTTGCTCCCTCTCCTGGTCCGGTCGCCGTTCTGTCCCCAGAGGAAAATGATCGGTAACTGTTCTTTATCACTTCTCCACCTAGTCCTTTGGAAAAGAGATTTTTGCCACTGGAGGAGCCGTTAAAATTAGAAGGGAGCTGCTTCCTCTGCAGGCGCTGTAAATAAAGATGAGACTGCTTGGGTCCCAAAGGCGATTTAACTTTAATTGCATCCAGAACCGATCAGCGAGTGAGAGGTGACTCAGACGTGATTCTTCACTAGGGAGGGATGACAAAGTATAATAAAGTTTTGTTTTTCCTTCTTTTCTTCAAATAATGCCATTAAAAGCTGGCTTGCACCTGACGACATAAAATGATGGGGTTCTGAGACACAAAGGCGCTTGCATACCAGGGCACTCCACAAAGTAAAACGGAGACATTTATGAGATCTGCCAAAACACACGTCAGCCAGCACCGGTTCACCTGCCGCTGCTGTTTCCAAGAATGCGGGAGATGGAAGCAAACATATCATTCATGCAGTACATTTTTATTGAGAACCTACTCTGTGCCAGATACTGTCTAAGGCCTTGGAATGGAATGGGGAGCAAAGTAAAATGCCTACCATTGTGGGATTCCCCCCGCCTTCTTATGGGACTGCTGCATACAGCTATGCACTGCAAAACCCTAAAGGGTCCCATTCCCATCACAGCTATGGGAATGAGTCCTGTAGATGTGCAGTGCCCAACTTGCTCCACTGTACACAGCAGCCCTGAGTCACACCCCCACCCACCCACAACTCCTATACTGGCTAAGCCACCATCATTTCCCAGTGGAATTGGTTGTTCTGCTTTCCTAACTGGTCTCCCTGATTCTATCCTACCCTCTAATCATCTTTTCTCAGCACAGCAGATCCTGTACATGGATCCCCATGCGCAAATGCACTCAGTTCTCCAGGGCACATACGTAGGATGTCACCTGCTGAGGGTTTCTGCACGTGTACGTTACCAACTTTGCTGAATCATGTCAAATGTTCCCCAAAAGCATTTAAAAGTTCCTGAACCTCCAAGTGCCTATTATTTGGATGGTGACCCCTGTAGTGTATGTCTTCTCGATAACGCACAGAGAAAAGGAGCCATTTGGTGACCGCTTTCTCTGTCTTTACGTCAAAACCCTGTTCTTCCTCAGCCTGGCAAGAAAAAGATGACTGCTGAGCAGTGGAAATCAGGCGAGCTGTCTCGTGATGAGCCGGCTCCAGTTTAGGTCTGCAAAGCAGTCATCTCCTCTGGGTTTCCACTGACGGCTTCATACCAGGGAAACATCCATCTCGGGCAGAGCGTAAGGAATGACAAGGCGCTTCTGCCACAGTGATTTCCCTTCCTGTTTATCACAAGGAAGATCAAGGCAGGGGCACTCGAGCAGAACCTGTTGCTGAGGGTCTGCTAACCAAGGGGGCAGAGAAGACAAGCCACCGAGAGCTCTGAACGGTGGCTCGAGCCTTCTTTGTGTGGGTCTGGTTATACCAGCTCATGCCCTGTTCTCAAACCCTGAAAGGTGTAACCGTCTCTTCCTCCTTGCCTTATTTGTTTGGTCGACCACGAGCCATTGAGAGTCTACCAAGCTCTACAGATTCCACACTGACCAAGCAGATGAGGGCCTGCTTTCAAGGACTTTCCATCCTACTAGGAAAATAAGTGAAACCACAGGGTGTCCTTCCACTAGAGTTTATTGAGCACCTATATTCTTCTGGGTGCCCCAGATTCAGAGCTCGATGAGTCATGGTTCCTATTTTTGAGAAGCTTGCCATCTAGTTGGGCTGACTTCCATGCACGAAGCGATAGGCACTGTGACAGATATAAGGACGAAGTACCTCTGAGAGCTCAGGCAGAAATATCTAGATCAGATTCTGGACTCCAGACATGCTATTCCACTCACAAGGGTTAACTCCTAACTCTCTCTAGTAGGACAGCAGAGCCCAAGGGGATGGGACATGACACCCACAAGTCTGGATGGAAAATTGGGGGACAATACTGGTAGGACAGCATCTCTCAGAAGTATCTAATCAGCCCAGAAAAGTTCGTGATGCTTGATTCCCAGGAGAGAGAAGATAAATAAAGACCCTGTATAGAATACCTTGAACTTCAGCTCCAGATCACAGAAAACAACAGAAATCATTCATGAAACCTGTGCACACACATCACCTCACTTAATTCCCTTAGCTCCGACAAGAAGTCAGTAGAATCCCTAATTCATAACTAAAACCATGAGAGGTTATTTTCCCAATGTCACACAACTAATAACTTGCAAAATCACAATCTGAACCCAACTCTATCTGACCCTAAAACCCATCAGCGCGGTGACCAGCATCTCATGGTAAAGGACATGAGCAGTAATGTGGACGTTTACTCAAGCACCCATTTCCCCTTTTTTCCCCAAAGTTTGAAGCTGTTCCCACTATGGTCCCACTTGGCTGGCCCCAATGCAGTTCAAAAACTCCACCTCCAGTGACCAAGACCCACTGTGTTCCTAGGGAGACCTGGGCCCCAAGGATGAACAGTGTGTGTCCCTTCACACTCAAACAGCTACGTCAGTGTGTATTGGGAGGTTAGCATACAGTTGAATGTGGGACCCACAGGTGGGGACTGACTTAGCCGAGAGAAGTACCTGTTCCCCCTACTACCCTCGGCTATCTGTGTTTTGGGGCTATGACCAGAGAATCACTTACAGCCATGAGCCTAAAGGGAGCCCCAGGATATAGGACAGTTGACCATGGCCCCTACTCCGATGCTTGTTACTTCATTTTCATCCAATACTTCACTCATCCCATATTATCACATTTTCTGAGCTACTACTTCACTCAAAGCACTATGAAGGAGTCAGGGGCAGTGACACAAACGTGAATCAGATCCAAACCATTAAGTGTATCCATTAAGATCTAAATAATAAAAATGCAAGGAAGAAATTATTTTTGGAATCATCATCATAGTTACTAATATCAGATAATACCTATTCCGTGCTTAACATGTTGTCAAGAGACCAAGCAACTGGTCCTTGCAGAAACTGTGTGAGATAGATTATTTGAAAGGTCCCATTTAACAGATGAGGGCACAAAGTTTCAAAGAGGTTAGAACAGCCTGACCAGAGCCACACATACCGTCAATGACGGAACTGGAATCAGGCAGAAGGGCCATCAGGCAGGGAAAGTTTTATATATGCACAGTATCCTTCAACACATTGGAAAGGACAGAAATCACCCAAAGCCCAACAGTGGCTAACTCACCAATGACTCTACTTCTACGCCGTTATATTTAAGTAAAACGCTCTACAGATATCAAAATGGATGATGGTTACCCACATACTAACCCATAAAGATGCTTATGATAGACTAATTTTAAAAGCAGATAATGTGGGGTGCCTGGATGGCTCAGTGGGTTAAAGCCTCTGCCTTCGGCTCGGGTCATGATCCCGGGGTCCTGGGATCGAGACCCGTATCAGGCTCTCTGCTCAGCGGGGAGCCTGCTTTCCCCTCTCTCTCTGCCTGCCTCTCTGCCTACGTGTGACCCCTCTCTCTCTGTCAAGTAAATAAATAAAATCTTCAAAAAAATAAATAAAAGCAGATAATGCAGTGACATTATAAAAGTGAATTATAAAAGTTTTATTTAAAAAATAACTTTTCCACGCATTTATGCATAGAAAAAGAAGGTGATAGAAAGTATGTTGAGGGCAAGGATGCTTCTTCTGGGTTGCACACCTTTGTAGCCTCAGCACCTAAAAGAGTGCCTGGTACATATTAGAGGGCTAGTCGGTATTGTCAAGGAAATGGATGATTTCTTAGTGAATACATGAATGAGTAAATTAGTGATTGGATGGATGGATGGATAGGTGGGTGGATGAATGGACAGATGGATGGACAGATGGACGGGTAACAATGGCAAAATGTAAGCAAGGATGGCGGGATTTGGGGTGATCTCTCTTTATGTTTACTGCACCCTTTCTGTCTCAATAAGCATGAATTAGCTGTATAATGGGTGGGGAGAAGGACACTCTGTTTTTTTTTTTTTTTTAAGATTTTATTTATTTATTTGAGAGAGACAGCAAGTAAGAGAGAGCATGAGAGGGGAGAAGGTCAGAGGGAGAAGCAGACGCCCAATGGAGCTGGGAGCCCGATGCGGGACTCGATCCTCCGATGCCGGGATCATGACCTGAGCTGAAGGCAGTTGCTTAACCAACTGAGCCACCCAGGCGCCGCGAAGGACATTCTGTTATCTTCGGGATTACATCTTGAAAAGAATAAGTCAGGAGGCAGAAGTACCAGTACAGATACTATCACAAAACTGGGCTTACGATTTGCTTCATTAACTCACATGTCACTATCAGATCTCAATACATAAGCACGTGATTAAACGGCTACAAATGCCTTCATTCTGCCATTCATCAAGTAGGGTTTAAAATATCTGCCAGATCTCTCCTATGAAGCAGTTTTCTAAATTTCAGTCATATAAAAACTTCCTTCATGATTTTTGCCCTAGCTGAGTTCCTAAAGTAAAATGATCTCCTTAACGTTACTTTCTTTCAGACTAGTCACTTTTCAGATTTCAAAGACTTATTAAAATATTAAGTCAGTACCATAAATACTACTAGGATCACTTGCCACCAATTCTACAGACAGTGAAAATCTAAAAAGAAGGAAGACAAAACCATGTGGAATTCTTTCTACATACTGTTGGCGAGCTAAAGACGGAGCCTGTGTTCTGGTTCTGTCTTTATTAAAAAGGAAGATTAGCAAGTGGCAGCGAGCTATTAAATCAGACTAGCACCTCCTCATTCGATTTAATTGGGATTAAAGAACACTGGAATAGAAATAAATTTTCACTATGGAATCCAGTATTATATAATGCTGTAGCCACATAAAACTTTAATGGCGAGTACCAGGATACACCATATCTTGGGAAACACTGCTTTAAAGCAACTGGACACGATGAGACTATGTCTATAATAATAATTAATAATAATAATAATAAAAGCTACCATATATTGGAGCATTTTCTATAGCAGTTTAATCTTCACAAATAGTTCAGTTTTTACAAACAATGCAAAAGATGGTTATTATCCCCATTTCATAGACAGAGATAAGTAATTGTCTCAGGGTCATGAAGCTACTGAGTGGTAGACTTTGAGTCTAAATCAGGGTCTCTCCGGCTTCAGAGACCACTGGAAAGTCTGAGGAAGGGCAGTGGAGACTCTCACCTACCACTGGCGGTGGTATAACACAGAACAACCACTCTGGAAAAGAGTTTGCCTACTTGTCAAAGCCACATGTACACATACCCTGTGACCCAGCAGTTCAAGAGACCCCACTCCAGGGAAATGGATGCGTATGTCCGCACAAACACTTGTACACCAAAGTTCATCGCCACTTACCTCATCATAGACAAAAACTAGTAAAGATTTAAATGTCCCCCAAAAGGTAAGTGAATAAACAAATGAAATACTACTCGGTAAGCACAAGGAATAAGCTACAGACGTGACAAAATGGACGGATCTCACAACCATTATGCTGAGTAAAAACAACAGGTCGTATGCAAATGAGCAGGTAGCATAGCATTCTCTTCATAGAACATTCCAGAATACCAAAAACTCATCTGTGGTGGTGAAGTATGAATATGACTTATCTCTGGAGAGGGGACTTGGCAAGAAAGGGGCACAAAGGAACTTTCTGGAGTCGGGGAAGTACACTGTCTCTTGATCTGAAGACAGAGACTGGATGGTACTTGGACAAGTATATACATAGGTAAAAATTAACCAAGTCATACGTTTAAGATTTATGCATTTTATTTTGTGTAAATCTTACCTTGGGAACGTGCTGGGTAGAAAGTCTTTTGCTAGATATGAAAGCAAACATGCCTCTAATCAGAATAATGGACAGGTTGACAGGCTTTCTTGGAATTCCCCTACATACCATAGACAAAGGGTGCTCAACTGCACTCGGGATTTCATGACACAACACTTCAATGCTGGGCCTCTTTCTTAATCACATCTCTCCTCCCAAGACACTACAGTAAGGTAGTGAGGTCAGGGACCCTTTCTCATTCATCCTCCTGTCCTTAATCGTGTCTTCCAATGAGCCTTAGACATGGTAGTCCTCAACACATCTTTGCTGGCTTGACTTTCATGATTTCAAATGTGATTTATATAGTTATGTCATGATAGTTTAAGAGAATCAAATTTAAAAGCAACAACTGCAGCTTTATTCTTAATCATTTTGAAACTCCCACCTCCTATCACACAGCCTCCCCATTTGGCCATCATAGCTGGAAGGAAAGGGGAGGAGCCTTTAGAAGGACAAATCAAGCTTCTCCAGAACAGTCCTCAGGCTACGTGTGAACATCTCACAAAGGAGCCACTTCTTAAAGTTCTGTTTGTAAGTATTATACCAAGGAAGATGGAAATAGAAGAGCAGAAGTCAAGTTCTATTATTAATGACAAGCCTTATGTCAATAAGGGAAAAGAAGCAATGCCACATTGGCCACTGCCAGTCCAACTTGAGCACCAGATGCTTATGAGATTTGTCCCTAAACAAAAAAAAAAACCCTGAGCCAACAAAAAAATTAGACATTGAGCCTATAGTTAGTGGCCTTAGGAGTGATTAAGCTTGTACAAAATAAGCCCTAGTTCTTCAATAATGACCTTGGGGGACACAGGCAGGTGAGAAGAATGGATTCTGATGGGAGGGGCTGGGGAAGAATGCTTTTTCCTAAGTCAGGGTCTTGGATAGGCCCACAGATGGGGTCCTCTATATTATCCGTTCACACAGTCCACTGAAATCCAAGTTGGGTCTTGATGCCTTGGTTTTCCCATTCTGGGAAGTCACCCAAAGACGCAAGCCTTGTAGTAGTCAAAGCTATGATCGGATATAGTCCTCACCCATCTCAAAGAAGAATACTTAGACTATTGCAGTACCCTGACCCAGAACCAAGGGTGAAAACTGAGATGAGGAGGAACTTAAGTGTCACTACACCCTTCATTGACTGTATCTTCTTTAACCACTACATCCAAATCATGTGTCTCTCCCTGTTTCAAGAGCCTAGCATCAGCTTTGAATTACTGTACCATGTGCCATGTACTGTACCAAGCATTACATTAACCTATGTAATCTTTATGAGATAGATACTTTCCCCATTTTATAGGTAAGAAAACCTGGGTGCAGATAAGTTTATTGACAAAGTTAACACGAGCCAATAAGCTTCGGGGCCAAGATATGAATGCAATTTGCCAGCCTCCAAAGCCCAAATAAATTTAGAAAGATTGAAATCCCTCAGGGGACTACAGGAATCAAAGGGATTTCTATATTACACAGAAATAGACGGAAAACCTACTAGAGACCAAAACATGACCTTCTATTCACCACTAAAAATAAAAGATAATCCTAATTCCTGGGGTGAGTTAGTATTATCAAAAGGGTTATTGCCAGAGAACACAACTAAAAGGAACCATCTCACAGACTTTTTGTACCCATTTCAAAAGCTGAGCTTGCCAGTATCCACTGGCCATCCAAAGGAGGACCACGCTTATAACATCTTTGTAGCTCATCACTCAATTTTCAGAGCATTTACGGCAAAATCACTGTAATATCTTCCCGTGGAATTACATAAAGAATAGGAATTGTTCAAATTTCCTAATTTGTATTCTGAGCACTGCCCTATAGGAGGTGGGGGAAAAAAAACCAAGAAAACAAAAACCCACAAAGTGAACCTATATCATCTCCCCTTACATGGAAATAAATGAAAATCTCTGTGCTAGGAAGATTTTTCCCTCTCCTCTTCCCGGGGAATTTGACAGTATTGGCGACACTCATTTCATTACGCACCCTGCAAGTGTTTCACGAGGATAATCGCTCGGAGCACACAGGTTAAGGCAATGCTGATTTTTCTCTTTTTCCGAGTGCTTCTGGCCACCTGAGCTACGGTGATTCTGCTCTTATCATGGCCTCTGTGGCTGCCACCTAATCGCTCCATCCTGCAACTGACTAACAACTATCCAGTATGAAAGCTTCTGCCTAAGAGGTGAAGTAGAAATGTGTTCACCATGTCAAATGTGTTTCTTGCATGCAAGATCAGGATGTACACTTGTTCGTAGTTGACGGTTCAGTGAAAGGGAAGATAAAGCACGGGGTGAAGAAGCCATCTGCTATGGTCAGAATGCTTATGGCCCCCGCATTTCGTGTGTTGAAGCCTAATCCCCAAGGTGGTATCTGGAGGGAAGCCCCTTGGGAAGGAATGAGGTTGAGATGAGGTCACGGGGATGGAGGCTCCGTGATGGGATCTGCAGCTTTATAAGGGGATGAACAGGTTAGAGCCCTCTCTGCCTTCTAGGACAACAGGAGACGGTTGTCTAGGAGTCAGGAAGTGGACCCTCACCAGACGACAGATCTGCTGGCACCTTGATCTTGGACTTCCAGTCTTCTAACTGTGAGAAATAACTGTGGTGTTTAAGCCACTCAGTGTTTGGTATTTTTGCTAGAGCTACCCAAAGTAACAAAGACACCAGCACACGCGCCGAGTTAGGGACCACTGCAGAATATAAAATCTCAGAGAAGGTGGTCAGCTCTTAAAACCACAGTCATCTTCACCACCTCCCTTTCTGAAGGCCCACCACGGGAATGTTATTTGTTTAACTTAAGAAGAATCAAAATGATGACTAACTGAACTTTTACTACAGGCCCAGATGTTTCTCTAATTGTCAGGACAATTCAGCGTGGGTACTTTTTTTTTTTTTTTTTAAGATTTTATTTGTTTATTTGACAGACAGAGATCACAAGGAGGCAGAGAGGCAGACAGAGAGAGAGGAGGAAGCAGGCTCCCTGGCTGAGCAGAAAGCCCGATGTGGGGCTCGATCCCAGGACCCTGGGATCATGACCTGAGCCGAAGACAGAGGCTTTAACCCACTGAGCCACCCAAGCGCCCCAGCAGGGGGTACTTTTAATCCACATTCTGGACACGAGAGAGTTTGGGTGATCTGATTTGCTCACAATTACCCAGCTAGTAAACAGCTAGACCAGGACTGGAACAGAGAAAGTGACTTTGGTCCTTATAGACCTGCAATTCTCACTGGGCACTGTTGTTCGCGATTGGTGATACAATGGAAAACACTATGGCCGTTCCCCGGAAATTAAAGATGGACTTGCCGTACGATCCAGTAATTTCAATTCTGTATATATATATATATACATGCAAAGAACTGAAAGCAGGATCTTGAAAGATATTTGTATAACCGTGTTCAGAGCAGCGTTACTCACAAGAGCCAGGAAATGGAAACAACGCCAAGTGTCCATCAACAAATGAATGAGTAAGCAAAACACGGTCTGTGCGTGCACTGGGATAGCGTTCAGTCTTAAAGGGGAAGGAAATTCTTAACACCTGCTACAACGTGGATGAACCCTGAGGACATTACGCTCAGTGAAAGGAGCTGGTCACAAAAAGACAAATACTAAATACTGTACAATTCCACTTAGACGAGGTACTTACAGGGGCGCCTGGGTGGCTCAGTGGGTTAAAGCCTCTGCCTTCGGCTCAGGTCATGCATGATCTCAGGGTCCTGGGATCGAGCCCCGCATCGGGCTCTCTGCTCAGCGGGGAGCTTGCTTCCTCCTCTCTCTCTCTCTCTCTGCCTGCCTCTCTGCCTACTTGTGTCTGCCTACTCTGTCTGTCGAACAAATAAAAAATAAAAATAAAAATAATAAAAAAAAAGGAAAAGACGAGGTACTTACAGTTATCAAACTCATAAGGACAGGAAGCAGACCGCCGGTTGCCAGGGACTAGGGGCTGGGTGAATGGGAGTTCATGTGTAATGGGGGCAGAGTTTCAGTCTGAACAAGGGGAAAAGAATTCTAGAGTTGGGTCATGCTGACAGGTGTACAACACGATGAATGTACTTAATACCACTCAGTACACTTAGAATGTCCACTTACCTGTACACTTAAAATGGTGAAGATAATACATTTTATGTGATGTGTGTTTTATCAAAGTAAAAAAAAAAATTCAGAAGAACAATTCATTTTGATTCCAACCAAAGAACTCTGCTAGAAACCGGTAGCCAACTTACGCCTACTGCTTCTGACTCCAACCTTTAGGGTTTAGGCCATTGCCTCATAAAACATGATGTCATTGTGACTCCTTGTTCTCCCTCTGTCCGCACATCCTATTAGCCCCCCCGTCATCAATTCTACTTCTCCCATATTTTTCAAAGCATCCTCCACCCTCAACGATCATGTCTACGTCATCCAGACCCTCCATTGACTCGTCTGGCTCCTAACTCTTGCCTTGCTTCCTCTAGCCATCGTCCCGACGGGAGCCAGAGCGATCTCTACAAGCACCCCGCTCGCTCGGTCCTTCCTCTCCTTTATTTAGATAGCCCTTAACTGACTGCCAGCTGCAGGATACAACCCACCTTTCTTGTCCCTGCATAAAAAGTACAATTTCACCGTGCCTTTGTCTCCTGTTTTCAAATTCACCTCGCGCCGGCTCTGTCCTCCCAAAATGTTTGGAGATCCCAGAACACTTACAGATCTCTCCTGTACAGGGGATGTTCCAGATCTGTGCCATTCCATACTCGCACACTGTTTCGCGTGTCTAGAGCTCTTATTCCTTCTTCCACTACAACATACAAGCCACCTCCTCCAGAGGTCCTAGCCTGCCAAAGCCAATCATTTCCTTGTCCAAGCCCCTTCCATGACTTGTATACACTCACAAAGTACTTAGCTTAGTACCAATGCACCATCAACACTCCACAGGTTATGAAGTTTCTTCTTCGTATTTTGCTGTAAAGTGTTATAACTATTAACAAGCTCACCTCTTCTGCAAGACAGTGAGCATTTAACAAATGGTGACTGACTATTATTTACCTCCGTGGGTCCACTGTCTTAGTTCCAAAGTCAGCAGACTAGGTAAGGCATAGGAGAGCGTTCAGATTAGTTCTTGTCTGATCCCCTCTTCCTCATCCTCCAGAGAAGGGGCCACTAACCCTAGAGTAGTCCAGGTTCTAGTGCCCTGGTTACCAGTAGACTAACTCATTCTTTGTGTACTTGGTCCATCCAAGCAGCCAGATCCTACAGAGCAGCAAGTCAGATCACCTTGAGTCCTTTTATCTCTGTACACATCCTAGAACATGCTCATCACTTCGTCTTGTTGCTGTACTAACATTTAGGGGCTTAGAAGTTAACAGAGATCCCAACAGATTCTTATCCAGGATCACATGTTTCAACCACCTTTACCAAAAAATTTTAAAATAATAGCTTTCAGTAGGATCTTCAACCAACAACGAAATGGTGGCTTGTTCCCTGTTTACTATAATTTTATGTTAGCATTTCACACCTGAAATCTTTTGAAGAGGGGCTGTTATGAGATAGGGAAGAATGTCCCAGAATGCCTGGCTGTAATACCTTTTATTTTATATGTTCTAATAGCATCTTGATGCCATCATTGATTCTAAGACTAGACGCCCACTGAATGTCTATTAATTTGCATTTACTGGGAAGCAGACCCTTAGTGGCTCCTGGGCAGTGGTTAAACACACCACCACGGCAGCAAGTTTGAAAGACTCTTTGTGTAAACCTTCAGTGTGGCCGGAGAAAGCACGCCTAATTTCTGCCCAAGCGAATTCCACTGCCTAGCTCTGAAGCTTTCCACTCATATAGACAACAGATTTCAGAGGTCTGATTTTTGAGAAAGATTAATAATATATCCAGAACATAAAGGCAACAGGAACATAAACTTAATGGCAAACATATAATCAATGTTTCATAATGTTTTTAGAATAGGAAGATATGTAAGGTTTGCTCTCTATAATTTCCTTCCCAGACCTCATAAATAAACAATGACTCTTTTTTCCTATGTTCAATTGATTTATAGGCAGATCTTTACGTAAAGTGCTTCCATTCATTACTAATGCACTGCATAATGCACTGTAATAAGTGAATATAGTTTGAGTATGATCATTTAACATATTAATAAAGCATCAGTGTAATTTCAAGCAACAACCCTTTCATTTTACACAGTCTCTGGATAAGAAGCAGGAAGAAGCAAGCATGAGAGACCCGGGTCCAGGGGATGGAGACCTCAGACATCCCCATTAGTCACAAGGGAGCCAGCAGAAAATGATGAAGCACCGATCACTGGAGACGAATTCTCGAAGCCACAGCAGCACAGCCTAGGAGCAACCCTGCTTCCCGTTCCTTCCCGGAGGGCAGCGGGAATCAGCTCTGTTTTCCTATTGCAAAATTCAGAATCATCAACCCAGCCGTGGTACAAAACCTTCCTGGGAAGGCCAGCGAAGGCTATTACTTCAAGCCTGACACAGTGACCTATTGTGCAATCTCATGGGAAATTGGACAGGAGCTCTTCGCTGAGAACAGAATTAACCCTTGTCATTTAATATTTCATGCCATGCTGGCGGCACCCTAACAAGAACAAATGTCTCCAGCTGAAATGAGGCTTATTTATCCTGAGCGGGATTTAATGATAAGGTTGGCGGAGCCGGCTGTAGCACGACGTGTATCATACCTGCGGTCGTTACGATGGTATCATTGCATTTGTCACGCGCCGGCAAAAATTAATGCCCATACTTTCTGGGTTTGCAAATACAAAAGGAAAAACAGCTACCACCCCAACTTGAAATGGAATATAATTAAACAGGTGGGAAAAAATGACTTTTTTTTTTTTTTTTTATCCCCGCTAGCAGGTAGGTGTACTAAAAGGTACAAAGTGAATTGCTTTTTTATTTAAGATAGGATAACCAGTTTCCTGGGTTTTCGATTTTTGTGGCCTTGCTTCCATTGCTCTTCTCCACGGAAAGAACATCTGTTTTATGAGCTAGGCTCTGGCAGCCCTTCCTCCTCATTTTTCAGATGATGAACGGCATCTGCGTGGTGATTTATGAACCTCAGAGTTCCCATGGTGAGCCTGTCTGGCTGGAGAACCCAGCACTTCTGTTTCAATTGGCAAAACTTCTGGGCATGCAAGCCTCCGGATACAGCATATTGAAACGAGCTCCAACTGGATGGGAAATAGGGCAGAGAGGGTGCTGTTCACTAAAAGGTGTGAGTTGTGACAGAAATGGCTAGCTGCCACCAAAGATGGGCTCTTCCCTTGCAGAGTGCAAAATAATTGCTGGGAAGTAGCTGTCCATCCAAGGACTACATATCCCACCATGCCTTGCATCTAGACCCAGTCATGAGCCTTGTTCTCACCAATTGAGTGTGAGTAGAAGCGATGTGTACCAGTATAAAGTGAATGAGAAGCAGGTGTGCTATGACCCAGCAATTGCACTACTGGGTATTTACTGATAAGATATTTATCAGTATGTATTATATGTAGTGAAAAGAAGGGCCATCTGTAACCCAATGTTCATAGCAGCAACAGCCACAATCACCAAACCGTGGAAAGAGCCAAGATGCCCTTCAACAGACGAATGGATAAAGAATATGTTGTCAAAAAAAAAAAAAAAAAAGAATATGTTGTCCAGATATACAATGGAATATTACGCAGCCATCAGAAAGGATGAACACCCAGCTTTTGTATCAACATGGACGGGACTGGAAGAGATTATGCTGAGTGAAATAAGTCAAGCAGACAGAGTCAATTACCATATGGTTTCAGTTCCTTGTGGAGCATAAGGAATAACACGGAGGACATTGGGAGGTGGAGAGGAGAAGTGAATTGGGGGAAATCGGAGGGGGCGATGAACCATGAGAGACTGTGGACTCTGAGAAACAGACTGAGGGTTTTGGAGGGGAGGAAGGTGAGGATGGGTGAGCCTGGTGGTGGGTATTATGGAGAGCACGGATTGTATGGAGCACAGGGTGTAGTGCATAAACAATGAATCTTGGGAAAATAAAAAATTTAATAGTTTTGCGCAGTGGCAGTATCGTAGCCAATGAGGTTTATCCGAGGCACAATTATTGCCAATTGAAATATAAAATTTAATTTAATTTAAAAATAAATAAAATGAATAAAATAAAAGCAGCAGCAGGTGTGCCTTCTCCACGTGCATTATCCCCATCAGCAACAGATCAGAGAGGACTCCGAGGTCCAAGAAAGAGGGCAGAGCTGTAATATAAAAGGAGCCTGGGGTCACAGAGTGACTGTCCATTCACAAAGATCCTTGCATGAGCAAGAAGTAAATTTCTAGTGAGTGACGCCACTGGGATTCCAGGTAATATCAGTTCCCACAGTTAATATTATCTTGATTAGTACAAAAAACAAAAAACGTTGGTAAAAAAGAGGACAACCTTGAAGACATGATGATGATCCTGGCTTGGCCGTGGTAATTCAGAATGAACCTGTATGCTTTGCACACTTTTCAAATCATCCTCCTCTCTGTCCCCTCCTGTCTCCAGGATGTGGCTCTATCATGTCTAATATATTTCACGTGGAACTAACCATGTCCTCTTCGCCGCCATCTTTATCAGTGCCTGATCGGCTTAACCGCATGACCCTTCACCCATATTATTATCTTAATTATCCTCTGGATCTCAGTTCAAGATCACATCCTCTGGGGACCCTTCCCTGACTGCTCAGACAAACTCAGGTCCCTTCACAATAACCTTTCACAGCACTAGGTTTTCTTAGCACTTAACACAAAAAATAATTTTATTTTTGGGGCGCCTGGGTGGCTCATTGGGTTAAAGCCTCTGCCTTCAGCTCAGGTCATGATCCCAGGGTCCTGGGATCAAGCCCCGCCTCAGGCTCTCTGCTCTCTGTGGGGAGCCTGCTTCCCCTCTCTTTCTCTGCCTGCCTTTCTGCCTACTTATGATTTCTGTCTGTCAAATAAATAAATTAAATCTTTAAACAATTTATTTTTATGTGTATGATTATTTGATTAATTTCTGCCTTCCCAATGAGACTCCAAATGAAGGTATAATGTCTCATTATTTTATCCCCTACGTACAGTTAGCACTCAATAAATACTAATAAATAGATAAATCATATTAAAAATGATCGAATGTTTCCTATATTCCAGGCACTTTGCATTTTTTCATTTAATCCCTCCTTCAAACCCTGTAAGGTAGGTATTACTATCCTCATTTTAGATACAAAGAAACGGAGACTCTGAGTAGGGAAATAAAATACCAAAGGACATACAGCTTAAAGCAGAACTGAAATCTGAGCCAACGTCTGAGTCAAGACCTTCCTGTGTAAGAGTATTCATAGAAATACGTTTTAACCTCATCTCTCAAAAGCTTCTGCTTTTGGGGCACCCAGGTGGCTCAGTGAGTTAAGCCTCTGCCTTCGGCTCAGGTCATGATCTCAGGGTGCTGGGATTAAGCCCCACATCAGGCTCTCTGCTCAACGGGGAGCCTGATTCCCCCTCTCTCTCTGCCTGTCTCTCTGCCTACTTGTGATTTCTCTCTCTGCCAAGTAAATAAATAAAACCTTTAAAAAATGCCTTTGCTTTTAAATAATTCATACATATTATTTTTATAGGCTCCATAAAACTCCCTTTGGTGTGTATTTGCTTTTATTGAGGTATAATCTGCATACAGTGATAAGCAAAGATCTCAATGTTTTAATCGGTTTTAACAAACACACACACCCATGAAACCCACATCTCTAGCAAGATACAGAATACTGCTATCACCCCCATAAAACTCCCTTGTACTCATGAACTTTCAACTCCATCCTCTTCCATGAACATTCTTGTACATATCCCTTTTTTTTTTTGGACATATGTTTTCATTCCTATCGAGTAAAACCTAGAACTGGAATTGCCAGGTCACAGGCTAGGGATACGTTTAACTACTGAAGACATTGCCAAACCGTCTTCTAAAATGGGTGTACCTGGGGCGCCTGGGTGGCTCAGTGGATTAAGCCGCTGCCTTCAGCTCAGGTCATGATCTCAGTGTCCTGGGATCGAGCCCCGCATCGGGCTCTTTGCTCAGCGGGAGCCTGCTTCTCTCTCTCTCTCTCTGCCTGACTCTCAGCCTACTTGTGATCTCTCTCTCTGTCAAATAAATAAATAAAATCTTAAAAAAAATAAAATAAAATAAAATGGGTGTACCTTAGGACACCCACACAAGCAATCTAGAAGAATTCCAGCTGCCTCATATTCTCACCAACGTATGAGGATGCTGATCATTCTAGAGGGTACGGTGGTATATCTCATGGTGATTTTTTTTTTTTAGTGTTTTTATTTTTTTTTTATTTTTTATTTTTTATAAACATATATTTTTCTCATGGTGATTTTTATTTGCATTTACCCATTGGTTAATGATGCTCAGAATTTTCCCGTGCTTAATGGTCATAAGACATGAAGTCTTATGCGCAACTTTATTGGGTTTCTTTTAATAAACAAAAAGGAAGGAAAGGAAGAAAGGAGAGAGAGAAGGAGGAAGGTTGGGAGGGAAGATGAAAGGAAGATTGGTTCTTCCATCGAGCAACTCCACGAAAAGCTCCAGTGGCTTCCGCACCAAACTGGGACCTGATAGATTCAAACTTCAAAGTTTAATATTACGTCCCACCAAGGAGCTCCTTTTATGCCAGGCAGAAACAGAAACTTCCCTGGGTCCATCTGAAACTAAGAAATAGTGCCGTGATACCCAAGGGGATGCCAGATGGATAAAGAGAAGACTCCCACTTTTGAGGCAAGAGCATCCCATTCAGTGGAGAAGGACAACCCAGGGGGAAGATGTTACTGCCCCACCAGGACAAAGGTGATCCCCAAAGTAGGAATCTACTGACAAAATTCCAGTGGTGGTCCAGTGGTGCATCCCAGAACAAGGAATTCCAACATGGTGTTTACTAACACATCAGCGACCCCCATGAGAAAACTCTCCATCTAATGGCTCCCTGAGTTTCTTAACCACCATGCTCAGCTTGTGCTGGAAGAACACTATCATCCAGTCTGGAAAGAATCCTGAGCTATCAGACGCATTTAACTTCACCATAAAACTCAAAAGTGCCACATTTCCTCAAAGAAAGCAAATTGTGAGCACATAGCCAGTTGAGGGCTCAATTACCATGTTTGCCCCTAGAGTTAGGAAATGACACCCACTAATTGGGTAATTGTGTACCTAAGTGCCCGATCCGTGTGGGCAAATTAAAGGCAAGATATATGCAAATCACCCTGCTTGTAAAATTTGTCCCAATAAACCCTACTGTCACTGGATGTCAATCACAGGGACGGCCAATCATATCCACCTCTTTCTGAGTGAATCCTTTTAGCCAAGCAATTCTTGATATCTGAGTCTCACTAATGACATAAAATAATAATGTATAGCTTCTATGACACCTAGTATTAAATTTGAATCATGTCACCTTCCTAGCAAAAATGAGAGATGCCTGAGCTGCGGATTCTTAGAAACGGTTAATAGTGTCTTTCTGCACAGGGGATACGTCAGCTCTTTCTGCTGAAAAAGTTAAGTAGCAATCCCCAAAGAGAGAATGCTTAGCAAGGGCTTAAGCACATCTAAAAAGTTCAAAGGTTCTGCTTATGGTTCTTAATAGCCGCCACATACCAGACCCCGTGCCGAATATTTCACCTGCATTAATCTTTTTTTTTTTGATTTTTAAATTTTTCTTATAAACATATAATGTATTATTAGCCCCAGGGGTACAGGTCTGTGAATTGCCAGGATTACACACTTCGTAGCACTCACCATAGCACATACCCTTCCCCAACGTCCATAACCCCACTACCCTCTCCTTACCCCCCTCCCCCTGGCCACCCTCAGTTTGCTTTGTGAGATTAAGACTCTCTTATGGTTTGTCTCCCTCCCAATCCCATCTTGCTTCATTTATTCTTCTCCTACCCCCTTAACCCCCCATGTTGCATCTCCACTTCCTCATATCAGGGAGATCATATGATAGTTGTCTTTCTCCAACTGACTTATTTTGCTAAGCATAATACCCTCTAGTTCCATCCACATCGTCGCAAATGACAAGATTTCATTTCTTTTGATGGCTGCATAGTATTCCATTGTGTATATATACCACATCTTCTTTTCACCTGCATTAATCTCATGTAATCCAAGAACAGCCTTAGGCAGTAGAAATTGTTATTGGCTTCATTTTACAGATAAGTAAACTGAGGCACAGAGACACTAAGAGACAGGCAAAAGTTCCACAAAGCTACCAAGTGGCAGAGCTTGGATTTGAACCCACCTCCTTGTTTTTCACGTCCAACCTATCCTCAAGTTCTACGGGGTTCCATCTTCTTCTTCTTTTTTTTTTTTTTTAAGATTTTATTTATTTATTTGTCAGAGAGAGAGAGAGCAAGCACACAGGCAGACAGAGGCAGAGGGAGAAGCAGTCCCCCTGCTGAGCAAGGAGCCTGATGTGGGACTCCACTCCAGGACACTGGGATCATGACCTGAGCCGAAGGCAGCTGCTTAACCAACTGAGCCACCCAGGTGTCCCCAGGGGTTCCATCTTCTTAATCTCTCTGAAATCATGTTACTCTCTCTTCTCTGCTGCCACTAGCCTGGCTCTGGCTGCCATCATCCCACAACTGACCTCACTTTGACCATACCACAGCCGAGGTCACATTAATACAATGCAAATCTGGCTGTGTCACTCTTCTTGCTAAAACACTACTGCCTCATGAAGAAGTTCAAACTCCTCTACACAGCAAACAAATCTTGCCACGAATCTTCCCAGAGAACCTTGGAGAAGTCACTGGAGCTCTGCCTTCAATCAGGCAGCACCCCCTGCACACCAACAAAAACTGCTCTTGTGACCGTCCCCAGGGATTCCAAGGTGCCAACACAATGATCACCTCCACCCTCACTGCACTCGAACTTTCAGGATCTTTCAACACAGTTGGGCATCCTCTTTGGGGGGGGGCTTTTCCTCCACTCTGACCCAAGATACCATACCGGGTCTCCCCCTTCCTCACTGATGTTCCTTCTCACCATCCCAGGAAACGGTCTTTGGATCTTCTCTCACCTCTGTTGACATTTAATCTCTCAAGTCCTTCATCCAGTACCTGTGGCTTTAAATCCCATCAATATAAGAAGGACTTTAAAATGTAACTCTCCTGCTCTTACTTCAGTTCTAAACTTAAGACTCAAATTTCCAATTACCTAGTTAAGTCTCTACTTGGGTGTCTAAGAGGCATCTGAAATATAACATGGCCCAAAATGACCGATCTGATCACGTCACGCCCCTGCTGAACATCCTCCCGGCCTGCCCCAGTGGTTCCCTTCCCCACTTAGAAAAAGAAACCTAAATGCTTAGCTCCTTTCTTCCATTCTCCCCCACATGTGTGCAAAATTATAATTACGTGTTAGCCAACCTAACCACCTAGCTTTTACATCTTTCTTTCTTACTCTAATGTAATTCCATCCTACAATGCATCAGACTTCTCTGTTGGCCAATATTACCCATCAAATGAGAATAACCACAGTTACCGCGTACTGAGTGCTTGGTGTGTGCAAACCCAGGGCCCTCGCTTGGTCAACCACATTCTAGAACTTAGGAAAAAGTCATGTCTGGAATTGCTCCACTGGGCTCTGCGTGATGCCCAGCTTTATTCTCCTTGGGCGGAATGCGATGTCTGCTCTAAGTACTGGGTTCGTGATGATAAAAGGCAGCGTCGCCATTACCGTATTGATTTTTGTCTCGCTTGGCAGTGATATCTCCCAGACTCCTAAGGACTTCACCGGCCCCCAGCATGTAACCTTTTGCAGAGACCAAAACCCAGTTCCCAGGTGGTGACAAACAGATATCGTTTGACCGAAGCTCCATGCTGCTCTGGATGCTGATGTGAAGCCAAGTCATGGCCTGGAACAAGGCTTCCGTGCTGACTTGAACTCATCAGCACGGACCAGGCAAGTCCACTCCCTGATGTGGGCCTTGCTCCTTCCAGTTGTGGGATTAGGGTTGTGCGTCAAGCTCTTCTGAACTAAAAGAACTTCTTCTTCACTAACAAAACTCCTGTTTTGTCCAGGGTGGGCTACAAACATTCTTCCCAGATTCCCCTGCAGTTAGGGAGGAGCATGTGACCTGGTTTTGGCCAATGAGATGTAAACAGAAGTCTACTGGGGGCTTCTGGACAAACCACCTTTTTCCTGATAAACCAAAGTAGAACCAACTCAACAATTCTTGTCCTTCCCTGATGCAAGGAAGACATGACACATGGACATAGAACGGCCATCTTGTGTCCATCTGGACAAGGATATACGCGAAGAGTGAACAAAGAACAAAGACAGAAGGAGCCCGGGTCCCCAGGGGCATCTCTGGGTCACCACTCCAGGTCTGGACCCCCTCAATATCTCCAAACCTTCCACCACGTGAGGAAAATACACTTTTTCCTTGTGGAAGCCACTGTTTTTTAGGTATCCTCTTCCATGAAGCTAAACACAAACATCATCTACTCATGAAAATCTTCTATTTTAATATTAGTATCAATACAGATGAATAGTAATGTTCTAGATGTAATGTCTAACATTGAATATTTACATTTATTCACAGTATCTATCATCTATAATACCTACAAATATCTACTATTACTATCCCTCTTAACCATCTAATTCTCTGAGTTATCTTACTAGGCAAAGAATGGGAAAGGTAAAGTCTACCCTAGTGAGTATGTTATCCTTCCCTACCTGCCCCCCCCCCGCAAAAAATTCCCCTTCGCACCAACTTCCTTGAGTCCTTACCAAGAGCCTTACCAAGAGCCTACTACATGCGGGCTCTGTCAAAGCATTAAGTCTGCAGTGATGAACAGAATCCCCCAGTGTGCCCATATACCTCAATTCCTGTATGACTCTGACTACTAACATGGTCTCTCATATCTGCACCAAAGCCTTTTTAAATTCACACTCTGTTCCCCCTCTTCCCTCCACAGTCAGGACCTATTATGAGCTGATCTCCTCCAGACATGGAAAGTTCAGGCCCGTTTTGTATCCCCGTTCAAGATTCTCGGGCCATCTTTTGAACTCTGTCAAAGTTGGGGAAGAAGCGAATGAGACTAGTCATGATTCTCTTAAAGCTTAAGGTATCTGGTTGTAAACAGGTCCGATGAAAGATCTGTAAAGTTCCTTAACGATCTAAAATCCCGAGTTCTCTATAATTCTCTTTCCCATTGCCTTTTGCCTTCCACCCCCAGACACACTTTCCATTATGAAAAAATCTTGGCGATATAGAAATGCCACATTGCCTTTGAATCCATATGTGAGACCAAGATTAGTCTGGTCATTTTCTTTTCCTTCAGGCACCCAGCCTTTTTTTTTTTTCTTTTCTTTTCTTTTTCTTTCTTTTTTTTTTTTTTTTTAACATAAGTAAAGGAAGAATTCAATTGATTCCCAAAAGAATAGAAGATAAATGCCATTTCTGAGAGGGGAATAAAGGTAGGTTTTAGGAATCCTGAATAAGTGAAAGAAAATGCAGCATTGGTGCTTTTGTCTTTCTAATTCGCTCCCAAATCAAAGATTCGATCTCTGTCACTCTCCACAAGACACACACACACACACACACACACACACACACACACTCACTCTACCACCACCACCACCACCACCACCACCACCACCCCTGCATTTCTAAGCCACAGATATTATTCTACAAATTATCCCTCTGACAGCCTGAGATGACGACGCGTGAAGCATCCGCCAAAAAAATCATTTCAATCCACTCCCCGTGTCTGGGCATAGATGTTCCTGGGAAATAAGGACAGCTGACCCTTCGCTTCGGCAGGTTTCTCTCTTCCCCCAAGGAGACTTTCAGGAAGGAACAACAAAATTTCAGCAAGTGACTTAACTCGGCACTCGCTACAACAGGATTCTTCAACCTCAGCCCTATTGGTCTTCGGGGCTGGACAGCTGTTCGTCTCGAGGGCTGGCCTGTGCTCTGCCACAGCGTCCCTTGCTTTCTTGTACCCACCGAGTGCCAGCAGCAACCCCCTCACACACACCCCTACAATCCAGATGTAACCAATGAAAATGTTTCCGGACATGGTCAAATATCCCCGGGGGGGAGGAGGGCGGCGGGGGAGGCCAAAACTGCCCCGTGAGACCACTGCCTTCCAACAAGCACATTTCAGCTGTCCTGATTGTACATCGCAGGGGGGACATGAGAATGTCAGGTCCCACATGTCCCCGAATCACATCTCACTAATACCCAACCACCGCTCACAGGGGCAACTGGTCACCCTGAGGGGCAAAATCAGCTCAATCCCCACCACGCACAGAAAAATAACAGCATCCCCAGAGAAGAGACAAAAATACATGTGTTCATATTTATTACTTAAATTAAAAACAACTCCTTAGGACAAAAACCATCCAGGGTCCTTCTCTCTCAAATTAGAAGATGCTGTGCTTTTCTAATTTGCTCCCAGTTTTCAGTGTCTCCTCCTCTTTCTTTCTTTTTTTTTTTTTTTAAGATTTTATTTGTTGAGGGGGAAGGGGCAGAGGCAGTGGGAGAGACAGAATCCCGAGCAGACTCCAGGCTGAGTGTGGAACCCGACTCAGGGTTCAATCCCACAACCCCAAGACCTGAGCTGAAATCAAGAATCTGATGCTTAACTGACTAAGCTACCCAGGTGCCCCTTCCTCCTCTGCTTTCTTTTTTTTTTTTTTTTAAAGATTTTTATTTATTTATTTGATAGAGAGAGATCAGAAGCAGGCAGAGAGGCAGGCAGAGAGAGAGAAGGAAGCAGGCTCCCGGCCAAGCAGAGAGCCCAATGCGGGGCTCGATCTCAGGACCCTGGAATCATGACCTGAGCCGAAGGCAGCGGCTTAACCCACTGAGCCACCCAGGCGCCCCCCTCCTCTGCTTTCTTAAACGACCTTCCTCTTCCTGCCCCACCGATCAAATTCTTCAAGTCACAGACTCAGGACCTCATCTCTTCTCTCTCTCCAACTCAATGGCTTTAAATGCAACCTTTATCCTGATGACTTCCAAGTTTTGTATCTGGCCTCGACTTCCACTTTGAATTCCAGACTTGTATATCCAACGGTCTACTTGACATCTTCCCTTGGATGGCTCCCAACATACTACACTTCGCAAATTTAAGAAAAATCTCTTGCTTTTTCTTCTGCAAACTGTTCCATATGCAGTGTTTCTCCATTTAAGAAAATGCCACCAACATCCCTGAAGTGATGTAACTCAGAAACCGAGGAGCCATCCACATCTACTCCTTTTACTCCTTCCTGTCAGTCTAATCTAGTAGCACATCCCGAATCCAACCATCTCTCCCTTTCTCCCTCCCCCTCTCTTTTTCTCACTCTCTCTCTCACCCATTCCTGATACTACTGTCCCACACTTGGGGCCTCTCCAGGAAGCACTGTTTATGTTGTTGTCTAAGGAACAGTACCCCCTGGAATTGTGCAATGATCAACTGACAGGACCATAAAGATCAATTCTGATTCCCTAGTCCCAGCTACCATGATCTCCCAGCAGAACAAATACAACAATTTCCTAACAGGCCTCTCTGCTTCAATTAAAAATTGAAATCCACTCTCCAACCAACAACCATGCATGATCTTTACAAAAATGTGCATGGAGTCACAGCACTCTCCAAGTGAAAACCCCAACCCCTCAAAAATTTATCATTGCTCGTCCCGTAACATCCAAACTGTTCTTCATGACTCCAGGGTTTGCCTGACCTGGGTCCTCAAAATCTCTCCAGTTTTATCTTTTGACCCCTTTGCTCCATCCTAACAAATTTGCTTGCAGTACTCCAAATACAATAAATTCTTTCCAGCCCCAGGGTCTTTGCACATGCTTCTCCCATCATCTGGGATACTCCTCCCAGTCCCCACCCTCAATATTCTTCACACAACTGAACCCTTCTCATTTCTCAGTCTCAGTCCCAGTTGCCCTGACCCAGCATTATAAATTAGGAGCTTCTCTTTTTTTATTCTTTACCACAGTACACTTTTTCCTTCAGGATACGCTTCACATTTTAACCCAGTCTGTTTCGCTCACAACTGCACTTCCAGCAGTCAGTAACATAACCAAAGTCATATTAGGCACTCAGTAAATGCTTCTTCTCAAGTTAAATGAATATGTGAATCCCACCACTAAGAGATAACTGGTGTTAATACTTTGTTGTGTGCCATTTCTAGACCCTCATCGTATTCAACTTTAAAAATTTATTTCTTGGGGCATGTGGGTGGCTCAGTTGGTTGAGCATCGACTACTGATTTTTGCTCAGGTCCTTATCTCATGGTCATGAGACTGAGCCCCACCTCTGGCTCTGCATTCATTAGGGGAATCATGACATTCTCTCTGTCCCTCTGCCCACTCTCTGTCCCCCTGCTCACTCTCTCCTTCTTTCTCTCTCTTTCCAGAATAAATAAATATTTAGGAATCTTAGTTCTTCAATAACTCTGGACTAAGGATCTAGTAAAAATAAGTAAATAAACATACCTGAGCACTTAAAAAATATATATGAGTCAGTTATCAGCTTGAACGTCATCCCTCTAGAGATGACCCCTCAGCCACACCAGTGAAAGGAGACCCTGCCCTCAGCCACTAACACCACCAATCATCTTATATCTCTGTGTCTGCTCACTTGTCCCCCATGACTACAATGTAAACTCCATGAAGGTAGGGACCAAGTTTATCACATTTAACGCTGAAGAGCCAATGTCTTTAAGGATCCCTAGCCATTAGCAGGAACTTCATAAATGTTTGTTGAATGGTGAGTGACTCTCTGAAGCCTGCTCTCCAGAAAGCACTGAGCCACATGCAAACTGTCAGGGGAACTTGAGGAGGAGCCTTCTAATTGCACATGACGTTTCAAGGCCATCACCAGCTGCAAGAGGCACTGACGTATTGAAGATGGGCTCTGTCCAAAGCTATCACATGCACTTGGCTCCAGTCCCTGCAGGATGCAGAATGACATTGATACTGACACAGGATGAAAGCTTAGGCTTTCTGGTCTGAAAATGGGGCTCCGTGTCTCAGCTGTCAAGGATAGCAGCTCCAAGTTCCTCCATGTGCTAATCAGACTGACAGCACACTTCAGCCCGTGTCGGGGTCTCGATGCTGTGGCACCCAGACCACGTGACCTAAAAATGAAGAAGCTGCCAAAAGACCTAGCAAAGCAACAGAAAGAGGCCAAGAGGGGAGCCTGGGGGGCTCAGTTGGTTAAGCGTTTGCCTCTGGCTCAGGTCATGATATCAGGGTCCTGAGATATCATGACCTGAGATCGAGTCCCGCTTCGGGGTCTTGATCAGGGTCCTGAGATATCACGAACCTGAGATCGAGTCCCACTTCGGGCTCCCTGCACAGTGGGAAGCCTGCTTCTCTCTGTCCCTCTTCCTGCCTCTCCCCCTGCTTGTGTACTTTCTCTCCCTCAAATAAATAAATAAAATCTCGAAAGAAAAGAAGGTAGGAAGGAAGGGAGGGAGGGGCCAAGACTGTCTTGAGTCAGAGGTAGGGCAGAGAGAGGAAAGACAATCCAGGAAATACAAATACCAATACTCAATATGTTTAAGAGCTTCCTTTCTCTTATTCTTATTCTTGGGGGGCTGGCTCATTTCACACACCTAACCAGAGGTTTTAAAAAAAATGAGGTTTCACTGTCTTAGTTTATCATGCTCTTAACCAGCCACAGACTGGTGACCCACAGGCCATGGAAATGTTCTGCTTGGCCTGCATGGTCCTTTTTTAAGTGGAATTATGTGCCAAAAATTTCCATATTGAAAAACTTTACATAAAAAGTACTAATTCCTCGCTTCTCTTGAAAAGTTAGAAGGTCTTGGCAACTCTGAACCCATATTCTCATATGCCGGCATCCACCGGACCTGAACAGACACTATTGGGCTTTGGGTGAATGTGTCTTTGGATCTCTCATTTCCCACCTGGCCCCCTTCATTTATTCAAAACACCTTCCCAGCCCCTGGCAGCATTGGACTTTGTGGTCCCTGCTTCTCAAAGGAGAAGATTCCCTGTTCCTCTGTCCTAAGATTTCCACAGAAGAAAGAACATCTACCAAGATGCCCACCATCTTGGGGATGGGCCCCAATGACCCCATCTTCTCCTTGCTCCTCCCTTGAGGGTGAGAGTAACAAATTTTACTGGCGAGACTCTTAAGAGTTTGCCTTCCAGGGGAGTTTGCCTCAAAAACAAGGAAAGGGGCTTCACCCACTTCCTCTCAATGACCCTTTCAACTGAGACCCTTTCCTCTTTCAACTGAGATCTCTCAGATTCCTTTCTGCTTCCTTGCAGATCAGGCCCCCCAGTACTCTCTGGTCCCCTCCTGTGAAGTCCTAGAGATGCTAAAGCAGACAAGGACCATCACAGAGCAGGGTGAGAATATTCAGAAGCTGCCTTGACACACGGTGCTCCCCATGGATGTTGGCTTAAGACCTAATATTGGGGAAGGTAAGAGAAGACACCAATCCAAGCTGTGTTCTCCAGTCTGGTTTTATAACACTTGACCCATGCTTTGGGACTTGGTTAGCTTTAGTAACAATTATGATAGCTCCCACTCCCACCCTGTGCTCCCTGTGCATGTCTTCTTCTCAGTAGAACCAGGACAGCATCAGGGGCAGTATTCAGAATCCCATCCTCCAATATGCCTCAAAATAAAGGCCTTAGTGAAATTTGAGAGTTCTTTTTTTTTTTTTTAAGCTTTATTTATTTGAGAGAGAGAGAGATGGAGAGCAAGCAGGGGAAGGGGCAGAGGGACAGAGAGAGAGAGAATGCTTGAGCAGACTCCCCACCAAACTCAAAGTCTGAAGTGGGGCTTGATCCCAGAACCCTGAGACCAACAGCCTGTCACCCAACCGACTGAGTCACCTAGTCACCCCTTAAGGGCTTCTTAAAGCTGCAAATAAATATCACGTAGCTTCCCGAAACACTCACTTTACTCAAGGATTTGGGAAGTGTTTTTTTAAATTTTGAGCTCTCAAAAGGTTTTGTCATAAGCATACCCAAGCATTTTTCCAGGTTGACCAATTTTGTGGAGTTTTTTGTATTTGAAATTATGAAGCATAGAACTTTTACGTGCAGGGAAGCAATCAAATAATTAAGTTCTTTCAACTATGAGAGTATAATCCACAGATACCTCCAAGAGAACAGACTCTACAGAGGAGCAGAAGTTGGGATAATAATAACTGGGTTTTGACATGACTGATGGTGATCCAAAGGTTCTGATGAACTTAAGCAAGGATTTCCCTAGGTGATTCTGCATACCTCTGCACACTCAGATTTGCAATGAGGTTTCCATTATATGAACCTGTTTTTCTATTCTTTAATTGTATAGAAAATCCACAGCTCTCTCACAATTCAGATTCCGGGAATGCCACAGATTTGCTTAATGTTTTATTTCCTCAACTTATGTCCATTTCCCACAATAGTGAGCTCCTGATAACACAGATACACCATACTTATTTTTTTGACTGATGGATTGATTTTAGGGTTAATCTTCATGTACTTTTTTAAAAAAGATTTTATTTATTTATTCGACAGACAGAGATCACAAATAGGCAGAGAGGCAGGCAGAGAGATGAGGGGGGAAGCAGGCTCCCCGATGAGTGGAGAGCCCAATGCGGGGCTTGATCCCAAGACCCTGAGATCATGACCTGAGCCGAAGGCAGAGGTTTTAACCCACTGAGCCACCCAGGCGCCCCAATGTACTTTTTTTTTTTTTTTAAAGATATGTATGTATGTATGTATGTATTCTCTTGGGAGAGGGAGAACGGGAGTAGAGAAGGGCAGAGGGAGAAAGAATCTGAAGCAGACTCAGCACTGAACACAGAGCCTTACCCTGGACTTGATCCCATGACCATGAGATCACGACCCAACCTGAAACTGAGAATCAGATGCTTAACTGTCTAAGACACCCAGGAGCCCTAATCTTCATGAACCATTATACAGAATAATAAATTATAAATTATACTGTCACTTTGGAATATGCTTTAAGATTTAAAAATACCAGAGGCTTGATGACTAAGCATGAAACCAGTGAAAGCAAGCACAACTATGAGGAAAAACCTTAAATAGCCCAGAATCTTTTCTCTCAACAAGAGACTAAGAGCAAAAACAAGGATAGCCCCCCTACTCAACATTCCTGAACTGTTGTAAGGTCACAATTAAGATCTTATACAATATAAATTGAGCCAAATGCTACTTAAAATGAGGGTTTTAGGAGCACTTGCGTGGCTCAGTCAGTTAAGCATCTGCCTTCCGCTTAAGTCATGATCCCAGGGTCCCCTGCTCAGCAGGGAGCCTGCTTCTTCTTCTGCCTCTCCCCCAACTCATGCTCTCTCTCTCAAATAAATAAATAAAAATTTTTTTTTTAAATGAGGATTTTAGATGAACACTGATGATGCCCAGATTTTGGTCTCTAAATACCATTCCCTGTTAAGAGGAACCTAGGTAGGGCACCTGGGAGGCTCAGTGGGTTAAAACCTCTGCCTTCGGCTCGGGTCATGGTCCCATGGTCCTGGGATCGAGTCCCACATCAGGCTTCTTGCTCAGTAAGGAGCCTGCTTCCTCCTCTCTCTCTTCCTGCCTCTCTGCCTACTTGTGATCTCTGTCTGTCAAATAAATAAATAAAATTTAAAAAAAAAAGGAACCTAGGCTTTTTGCACAAATACCTGACTTGAGGTCTGTGGCATAAAACGTATGAGCCTGTAGTATTTTATGCCAGAAAGGAAGGAAGCTATCAGAATTTAGTAGATTCAAGTCAAGAGGATCCAGAGGCTAGCCCAGCCCAAAGGGGCTCCTACCAATCCAAGATGTTTTATTCACACAAAAGAATATTACTGTGCCAGTTATTTATTTCCTTTTAGCTCTACATCCACCCCTTCTGTACTCTGTCTGTGATCTAAGTGGGACTATGCAAACCAAACTTCACAGATTCCTTTGCTAGCTGGCTTCCTTTTAGGTTCTGCTAATAGGTGATACTAGAGAAGGAAGAAATAAGAGGGCTCCTCTCTGGTTTATTTCTATCAGTATCAGGGGTTCCACAGGAGGGGTGGTCCAATCTCTAGTTTCTGCCAATACTCCCAACACCAGGTCTGAGCATCCAGGTCCTAGTAATCCCAGCTCTCCTTTTCAACCCCTCATGGGTGAAAGCAGATCCCTAATCCGCAGATGAATCAAAAACCCACTAATGGTATATAAATGTCTTTGCTTTCTCTGATGATAAAGGTATTGCCTTATAGGCTATTAATTATATTAACTGTTAATTTATCTCATTCTTGATTATAAAATAACTGTAAGGAGTTTTTTCACATTTGTTTTTATACTAATAGATACAGATATAGATATTTTTATCAAACATGATACCCTGGAGGTAGGGGGGTGAAAATGTTTGCATGTGGGTATACAGGGCTTTATTTTTATAATTTCACACTTGGAAGACATCAGCAATTGTACTGTTCACCAACAACACTTTGTCTTAAGCAGCTTGCCTTTTGGTTTTCTCATTGTTTAGCGGGGTGATGAAAAGAAAAAAGCAACAAGATTTTAAGTAGTTGTAGTACAAGCTTTTAAAGAAAACTAGGAGACACCTTGAAAGCTTATTCGATTACATAGCTATCTACTGAGAAAAGATGCTGGGTAGTTTTCAAGCTCAGAACTAAATTGTTACACTTCTTCTAAAAGATTAAAAAGACATTAAGATAAGGTAAATTCCAGAAAAAGTGAGTTAATTCCTCGCTCAATGTCAAGGAGGGGCTCCAGGAGTTTTCTTGTTTAGCTGTTTCTTTTCAGGCCTGAACAATTTCAGCCACAACTGCAAGGCCAAACGAAGGACATCTTTAGCACTAGTGAGAGGTTGCCCAATGAAAATGATATTTCAGAGTTAGACGAAGAGGGTTTATCATGAAGCTCATGAGTTATCTGTGACTCTTCCTACATTTATACATGAAAAAAAAAAATTACAGCCTCAGTAGTTTTAAAAATCATCAGCTGCTTTCTTCACTGCAGAAGCCCTAGGACGAGAATGTCCTCAGACAGTCCTGTGAGTCAGACCTCTCCAAGGACTATGTGACTTCTCCACTAAAAGGTATGCTTGTCGAAATTGCCACCAGAGCCAGACTGCTTTGCTCCACATCTCTAGCAGCTTCCATGGCCTTGTTGTCTTTGTGGCTAAGCTGACATGCTTCACCATCAGCGAATAAACCATTGTTTCTGTTCACATATTCTGAACTGTTCTATCAAGAAGGGAAGACGGGGGGTCTAGGTACTGAACATCCTCCATCTCTGCTGTCTTCAGATCAGCTAAGTGAATAAGACACAGTGGTCTATGAGACTCATGATCTTAAGAACCTTCAATGTCCTTACACTGTATTTGAAACAAAATCCAAGTCTCTGGACTTGGCCTGGGAGGCCTTGACAATGTGATCTCTACAAGTCTCATCTCGCTCTCCATATTCTGGTTACACTGGTCTCCTCTGTTCCTTGGAAGGATGAACTTCTTCCCAGCACAGATTCCTGATGTATTCCTTTCCCTCTGTTTAGAAATCTCTTCCCTAATTACAGGCTGGCTCCTTCTTATCCATCAACTCCCTTTAAAAAAAAAAAAAAAAAAACACCCATTTCCCTGGGAAGTTGCCCCTGACCATCCTATCAAAAGTGTCCCATGCCACTTTCATCACAGCATCATGTACTTCTCCAGGACACTACTCACCGCTGGCAAAGATCCACTTAAGAAAGTATTTGTTTCCTATCCATCTTTCCTGTAGATGATTAGCCCCCTAAGGGTAGGAACCATGGCTATCTAGCCTCGGGGTTGGCAAATTTTTTTCTGTATAGAACCCAAGAGGAGGTCTTTAAGGCTTTGCAAGTCATAGAGTCTTTGTTACAACTACTCAACTTCACAGTCGTAGTGTGAAAAGTCACACACAAGTCATAAATCAATGAGTGCGGCCTTGCTTAATGAAGCTTATTTACATATCAGTGGGACACAGTCGGCTCACTGGCCATAGTGTTCTGACCCCTAATACAGCCCATTATTATAGCCTCAATGCCTAACACACTTATCACATAGCAAGTGAACAAAATATTCATTGGATGAATGGACAAATTGCGAACAGATGACCCCTTACAAAGTTCAGGCTAATGTGTGGATGAGCTTCGGCTTCAGAGTTGGAATTTTTCTCCATATTGGACTCCAACTCCTTCTCTGGTCAATTTCCTTCCTTTCTCTCCAACGTTTCCCAACCTGACTTTCATTTACTGTTTGACAAGTCGCTCTCCCTCCTTGAGCTTCGCTAAATCTAATCTCAGAGCTATTCTTTGGCTGTTCAGTAATGTCTATGATTCATCCTTCATTGACTTGGACTGAACATGAACATTTTACTCTGATCACTTCCACTCCTCTGTACTCAGCAGTAAGAGCTGCATAACACATTTCCACTGAAAAGGAGAGAAAATAAGAAAACGTTGTGAATTCTGCCTACGAAAACTGGTACATCCTTTTTGGATGGCAATTAACCAGCATCTAGTAAAAGTGTAAATATGCCTCCCTTTCCTAGCCATTCTTGGACTTCCCCTGTAACTCTCTTGTATCTCGATCATAATTCTAGGATCTGATGTAAAGAGAGAGGGTAGGCTTCCTCTGGGATGGGGTGGCTACCCACACAGACTACCGGTGATATCCCCCTTGTTTGTTTGTTTTTTAACATCTAAATTTTATTTTTTTTCAGTGTTCCAATATTCATTGTTTATGCACCACACCCAGTGCACCATGCAATACATCCCCTCCTTAATACCCACAACCAGGTTCACCCATCCCCCTCTTCCCCTCCCCTCCAAAACCCTCAGTTTGTTTCTCAGAGTCCACAGTCTCTCATGGTTCGTCTCCCTCTCTGATTTCCCCCAATTCACTTTTCCTTTCCTTCTCCTAATGGCCTTCATGTTATTCCTTATGCTCCACAAGTAAGTGAAACCATATGATAATTTCACTTATTTCACTCAGTGAAATAAATTTCACTCAGCATAATCTCCTCCAGTTCTGTCCATGTTGATAGCAAAGTTGGATATTCATCCTTTCTGATGGCTGCATAATATTCCATTGTATATATGGGACCATATCTTCTTCATCCATTCATCTGTTGAAGGGCATCTTGGCTCCTTCCACAGTTTGGTAATTGTGGCCACTGCTGCTATGAATGTTTGGGTACAGATAGCCCTTCTTTTTACTACATCTGTATCTTTGGAGTAAATACACAGTAGTGCAATTGCAGTGTCACAGAGTAGCTCTATTTTTTTCATTTTTTGAGGAATCTCCATACTGTTTCTACAATAATAAACCTAACCAAAGTGGCTACAATAAACCTAACCAAAGAGGTAAAGGATCTATACTCAATGAACTACAGAATACTCTTGGAAGAAGTTGAAGAAGACACAAAAGGATGGAAAAAGCATTCCGTGCTCATGGGTCATAAGAATAAACATTGTTAAAATGTCTATACTGCCCAGAGCATGCTATACTTTCAATGCCATCCCAATCAAAATTCCACCAGCATTTTTCAAAGTGCTGGAACAAGCAATCCTAAAATTTGTTTGGAACAAGAAAAGACCCTGAATTGCTAAGGAAATGTTGGAAAAGAAAAAACAAAGCTGGAGGCATCACTTTGCCTGATTTCAAGCTTTAATACAAAGCTGTGATCACCAAGACAGCATGGTACTGGCCCAAAAACAGACACATAGACCAGTGGAACAGAGTAGAGAGTCCAGATATGGACCCTCAACTCTGTAGTCAAATAATCTTCGACAAAGCAGGAAAATGTATCCAGCAGAAAAAAGACAGGCTCTTCAATAAATGGTGCTGGGAAAATTAGACAACTATGTACAGAAGAATGAAACTTGACCATTCTCTTACACCATACACAAAGATAAACTCAAGATGGATGAAAGACCTCAATGTGAGGCAGGAATCTATCAAAATCCTAGAGGAGAACACAGGCAGTAACCTCTTCAACATCGGTCACAGCAACTTCTTTCAAGACAAGTCTCGAAAGGCAAAGGAAACAAAAGCGAAAATGAACTTTTGGGATTTCATCAAGATATACATACCCCTTGTTCTTAACCTCAGTTAATTTCACTTCCTCCAATCCAGGCTTCTGTAGAACTCCTTTAAGAATGACAGTAGTGCTTTGTGTTGGGAAGCTTCTGACACGGCCCCAGTGGTCCCTACCCGCTAGACCCCACCTCCGAGTACCGAGTACGCATGCCCTCATATAATCCCCTCAGCTCTCTTCAAATCAGCTAATTAAATAAGACAGAATTGTCTCTGAGATTCACAAAACTGATCCTAAGAATATTTTTATTCAACAGTATATATTAATATTTAATTATCTGATATATATGATAATATGTTTAATATATTAATATTTATTATTGGTCCTATGCAGAAAAAGTATATCAGCCCCCAGGCTAGATAGTCCCACCTCCTAATCTGATTAGAGTTTAGACGAGATCTAGTGACTTACTCTACAGAATATGGCAAAGGTGACGGGATGTCACTTCCAAGGTCCCCTAACAAAATACTGATTTATCTCTTGCCAGCACTGTTTCTCTGGCTCTTCTCACGCACTCTGAGAAAGCCAACTGGCATGTTACAAGCTCCACTATGGAAAGACTTATCTAGCAAGGAACCAAGGGTGGTTTCTGGTAAATACTCAGCAAAGAACTGAGGACTTCAGTCCAAGAGCATAAAAGGAACTCAATCCTGCCAACAATCACATGAGGTCATGAGTGATTTCAGAAGTAGATCTTCCCCAAGTTAAGCCTCAAGATGACCACAGCCCCTGCTGACATCTGCAGCCTTCCCAGAGACCCAGAACCCAAGGATTCTACCAAGCACATCCAGATTCCTGACCTAAAGAAACAGTGATGTCATAAATGTTTTGCTGGTTTTTAAAAATTCTTTTCCAAACTCTTTATTTGTGTTCTGATTTGACACTAATGCAATAATCCTCCAATCATCCATTTATCCTTTCATATTTCCAAACACATTTACTGGACCCATAAAAATACAAAGCATAATAAACACTGTATCTCACTCTGTTTGTGTCCATTTTCTCCGATGTCCTTTTCTCCAATCTAACCTCTTTCCTCTCATACTTGCACATTAGACTAGATGTTTGCTGTTCTGAGCCACTATGCTCAGGGTAGTTTGTTACGCAGCACTAGCTAACTAATATATCCTCTCTATGGCAATGTCAGCCATGCCTACTTGTCTATGTCTTGCAGCCACCCATGTGCATTGAAAGGAACTAGAGCTGACTTTTCTTCCTACCAATGTCCAAGGAATTCTCTAGTCTGGGGGTGGGGGAGCCTCACTCTCTCTCTCATAGCTAAGATACTCTCTATACCTAAGAATCTCCTTCTCTCTCCTGTGTGCCTCCTCCATAGCACCTCTATGTTCCCTGAGGGTAAGACAGTTATAGACAGAAATCAAGGAAGACTTGCTGGTGACCTCCATTTTGTGCCCTGCCTACATTCATCCCATGATGCAATGCAGCACAGGGCTGCTTACCTACCCTCATTGGATAGAGGCAACTTAATATGTTTAATGTCCTCTAAAGGTGGTGACACTTTTTTGTCTTAGATTTCTAGTGTTACTGTAACATTACTTTTCTAGCAAGCAAATAATCCACTCACAGTCATGCTCCTCACACTCTGGAGGTCAGCATTGCATAAAATGTTCTTTTTTTCCCCTATAATTTACATCTTATTATTCTGCATCAGGGGAGAAGGAGTACAATACTAGATATGCAAGTTCCTCTTCAAAATAAGTTTCTGTGCTCAAATAAGTTTGGAAGACACTGTGTCCCACAGATCCCTCCTGGAGATTCATCGTGTTGATAAGCAAACCGAAGACTCTCCCAAATCTTCTGATAAAGAAACCAGCTAGTTTAACCTAAAAGTTCTAAATTTCTTTCCGGCATGGCACCTTCTCTTTCTTTATACCTATTAACCTTCTGTGAAAAGCACTTTCAGCAACAAAACCAAAAGCCATGTCCCTAAACCTGCCATACTACGTCACCACCATTCAATGCCTTTTTTTTTTAATCATGTTCCCTGAGCCTGAAATGTCCTCCTCCAACCACTTACTCCTAGGTTGCAAATTAAAAGCTTCTCCATGGCTTCAAGCATACCCCAAGAAAGTTCAGCATGACCCACCTGTAGGCCATCTCGAGGATGGTTCCAAGGCTGCCTTTCTCATACTTCATGAAGGCACATGTTAGCATACCTGCCTCACCTCATAGCCTTGGGCTGCATGGCACTGGACTGTGTGTTGTTCCAGATCCCAGCATCTAGCACACTCTGGCCACAATGCTGAGAACTTTCCTCCTATCATTTGACCCCACAGACAGGATATGATCATCTCCATCCAAAGTGAGAAAGCTGAGGCCAGTTAAGTGACAGAGTTGAGACCTGAAACCAGTCTAGGAATAATCAGTACACTACCAGTACTGATCCACCACAGTGTATTCAGTGAGGGCTTGGGACAAAACCAAAGAACCGTGACTTAAAACCAAAGGGGAACCCTCAGAGGAAAAATGCCACAGCCTTTGACATTAAAACGGACAGCTCTCCCTTTGGGAAGTGTGAGTTGGGAAACAGAGCGCTAACTTCAGAGAGTTTGTCTGCTTTCTAGAATTTTCCACCTCAGAGTTAATCCCAAACAGAAAAGGAACCAGCGTCATCAGTTCTGAATATGCCCCCACGTGGCTCCCAGAGAGGCCATGGTCACGGACCACAAAGCAAATCCCTCTAATGCGATGTGACTTGGGGCTGAGGGATTTGTCCATCACCTCAGTCCCTCATTGTCCCTCTTTGTCTCCCTTGTCAAAGCCATTCGACAGCCATATCAGCCGAGACCGTCTCTTTCTCTTTGGATTTGTCTCCTTCATGCTTCACTTTCCCCCACCATCCCGCCATTGGCTGTCCATTCTGTTCGGCCCATCAGCCTTGCTTTCAAATGGGTTTTATTTCTCGTGTTTGTCTTATCTGAGCTTCTCATTACTTGAATCTCTCTTGCTTGCATTTAAGAGTTTATCGTATTTACCATTTGGCCGCTTTCCTGGCCATCATCCATCTTCCTCCAACAAACACACAGCAGTACTCACAGCACTCCTGGTCTCTCTTGTCAAGTTTACCCTTCATGGCTGTCTTGTTCCTCGTGCGTGTCACGGACTTCCGATCTTTTTAGAAAGGCACAGTTTTTCTTCTTGCTTGATTTGGGATTTTTGTCCTTCTCTCAACAATTTGCTTCATTCTTTTCCCTTCTCCCCATTTTCCCAAAGATCTCATTCCCATGTTTATGGAGATGGGTTTCCTATATGGGTTTTCTACTCTCTGGCCTCTGTGGTCTTCCCTGAATCCCAAAGTCCTTATTAGTAAGACTAGCCATGCCCATTAAACCATGAGAGCAGATGTCTCAGAAAACCGCGTCTCCAGCTCAATTCCTAAAGCCCCACACAGCCAGGGTAGGAGTTGGGGTGGGGGTGCAAGAAACAGTCTCTTGTCCATAGTGGGATCACCTGCCCCCAATCCCAGTGGGAAATATGTTTCTAAGACAGAAAGGAGAAGATTCCAAGATCTCCTTCACCAAAAGTTCTCAATCCTTCTACTTGGTCAGCTTCCTACTGAGCATGACGGGAGGCCTACGGATGGAGGTATGAGGAATACAGAACTAGGGCCTCACAGAAGTAAGAGAAAAGGAGGAAGGCACTTTCCCTCCCACAACGAAGAGGAGAGCTCTATTCCCAGGAGGTCAGAATGTGCTGGGGTAGAAAGCAACATTCTCTCTTCTCCCTGAGGTGGCACCAATCTCTGACCCTAGGACTGATGATCTCTTCTCGTGAGAGCAGCCTCAAATCATGCACTAAGCATCTCTGCTAGGATCTCAGCATTCTGGTTGGAATGCTGGCTTCACCAAGTACAGCTTCTTAATCTGGCTGAGCTCCAGGAGTGTCCCATGTAAAGGAGGAATAATGATCAATTATTGGAAGAACTGAAATCATTGATAGAAAGCAGAGTGCCTGGAAAATCTAAATATAATTACATGAAAAATCAATTGGCTTTGCCAGGAATGTGGCAAAAAACAAGGGGGAGGGGCGGTGAGAGAGAAAGAGAAAAGAAAAAAAAAAGCTGTCCATCAACATAGCCGTATCGATAATTAACAGCATCTAGAGAATACATACTCAATGTCAGTGCTCTGGGCATGCCACATGGGATAACACAACACTACAAGGTAGATACTTTCTTTTTTTTTTTTTTTTTCCTTTTTAAGATTTATTTATTTATTTTAGAGAGAGTGAGAGAGCGTGCTATAGGAGAGGCCAGAGGGAGAGAATCTTCCAGCAGACTCAGTGCATACACAGTGCAGAGCCTGATGCAGGGGTCAGATCCATGACCCATGAGATCACCACCTGAGCCAAAACCAAGAATTTGACACTCAACTGACTAAGCCACTCAGCTGCCCCTGTAGTTTTTTCTACTCTCCATTTTGTAGATGAGGAAATGAAGGCACAGAGTAAGTACAATAACTTACCTAAGTTACCCAGCCCCCAGCCAGTGTGTGGCTGCATCAGGAGGCAAGAAGGCTGTCTGATTCAAAAGCAAGCCATCTCATTCACTGACTCTGCTCTTGTGCCTTCATCTGGTGTCCAGCCAGAGGTGGCCCTAGATTTGGCAAGGTCTAGGCAATCCCTGGCAAGCTGCCACTTCTACCGTTTCACAACACTTGCCTCAAAATGTGCTGCCACTGTCAGAACATTTCTCCCCATCACAGGTGTGCTGACAACAATTATAAGCCTATTATTAAATTCTTATTAACTCATTATGGAATTTTTAAAAAACAGCATTGCTTAAATTAACCGCGTCAACCATTTCTCCTTTTTAGTCTCTGAATTCCATTTGCTGGCTGAAATAATAAGTCATGTGACCGGGACAATAAATACTATTACTTATTGGATAGAATTTCTCCTGGCCTGATGCATCAGTATCATTCAGCCATGCCCAGTCTTCAGCTCATGCACTTAAGTCATGCTACTCCTGTTTTAAGCTTTTAGACAGATTCTGCTGGGTGTTAGATTTGTTTTTTCTCAGTAAATATTTGTCAGTATCCAAATTTACAAGTTCTATAGATGACGCTCTCCAAAACAGAGTTCCTTCCGCCATGTTCATCATGATTCTCTGGTTGCAAAAGACATAAACTCAACTAGAACTAACTTAACACCAAAAGCAGAGGACGGAAGATTGACCATACCAAACGCTGGTGAAAACGTGGAGCAACTAGAACCTTCGTAAATATCAAGAGAGTGGTGTAGCAGTTTCTGACAAAGCTAAGCATACACTTACCATGTCTAGGTATGAATCCACCCAAGAGAAATGAAAGCATATGTCCATACAAAGACGTGCACCCAAATATTCATAGTATGATCATTCATAATGATCAAAAACTGGGAAAAAATGCCTATTGATAGGTAAATGGAGAAAAAATGGAATATTTACTCAGCAAGGAAAAAAAAAGAATGAACTATGTATTGATCCACACAATCTCAAACTAACTATACCGAGTCAAAGAAGCCAGACCAAAAATTATATGATTTATATTATTTATATATTATATGATTTCACTTACATAAAATCTAGAAAAGAAGAACTAAACTATAATGACAGGAAGCAAACTGGTTGTTTCCTGGAGTTGGGGAGTTAGAGGGAAGGGTTGCAAAGAACCTTGAGGAAACTTTGGGGTGTGATGGACAGATTCATTATTTTATTGTGGTGATGGCTTGATGGGGGTGTGTGTGTGTGTCTGTCTGTCTCCCAGGAAAGTACATATTGGACACACAGATTATTAGGTGTATTAGATGTACCAGTCTCTATACTACAGACTACTGAATTTATCAAATACTCAAACTAATCTGAGTTTAAAATCAGTAATCATGCCATGTTCTACACCACTTTGGTGATATTTTAATTTTATTTTTATTTATTTTTTAAAATAGATTTTTTTTTTTTTTTTTTTTTTTTTTTTTTTTTTTGGTCAGAGACAGAGAGAGCACACACAAGCAGGGAGAGGGCAGATCTGCACATCGGCAGGCAGAGGGAGAAGTGGGCTCCCCACTAAGCAAGGAGCCTGATGCAGGACTTGCTTCCAGGACCCTGGGATCATAACCTGAGCTGAAGACAGATGCTTAAGTGACTGAGCCACCCAGATATCCCATATTTTTATTTTAAATAGATGTCAATATATATATTACGTATTAATGCCTCAAACAGTACCCTTTTAATAGATACCGGTTATTAGATGTTCATTAAAGCAGGGGCAAAAACACCAGTGGGAGGCATGGGTACTGGTTCACAGAAACATATGCTGTAAGTCAAAGAGCAGATAAAATCAGTCATAAAAAATCCCGAGTTTCTAAAACCAATCTGATACTTTTTGCTCCTCAACTCTGTCTCATGCCTAGGTGTCCCTAAAAGGTAGCCATACTCTGACTTACTATACACGTGGGAGATTTGCTCTGGAATAACCTTTTAGGAGCTCGGTTATCAAAAAACAGTCTTGTCTGTCCAAGCTCCAATTTGAAAAAGCCAAAAGAAGCACTCTGATCGGCCAGCTCCTGTCATGTGCTCTTCCCTCAGACCAATCATTGAGGCCTGCGTGAAGGAGAGCTATGAACGCCCAGTTTGGGACATCAGTCACTCTGAGGTCAGCAGCTGGCTCTCTTTCCATCAAGAATCAAGGCCCAAACATAACCACAAGAGGAAATTGTTGTGAGTCAAGAAGATCCTCCAGTATCTGCCCATTCTATCCTCATTAAAAGGGTCCAAAATGTACAGATTTAAATTCATGCAATTTCTTAGTGTTTCTTTGTGCAAACTTACATGAATAAAGCAGAAATATCTCTTACAACTATGGAGTGGTCCAAATTTTTCAGTTAGCCTGGGAGGGTGTTTTTATGGTCTTGCTTAAGAATGATCTGGAGAAGCTCTTTCCCATATGAGGCCCTAAATTGAAGACGACAAACCAACAGCACATGAGTCTTATGATTTCCCTCATGTGTAAGCTGAAGGCAGACATCACTAATAAACAAGATCACTCTTTCCCAATGAACCTGCACATGTCTAAGAGTTATCCCCACAGAAGTCCTTCAGACACCTCTAATGAAACCAGGTGCCATCTTTTTCATAAGTAGTCTCTCAGTTTGCCTTCTGGTAGAATCTGCCTTGGGTTCCACACCATTTCAGAAAACCTTCCTCCTGCCTCAAGATCCCTTCCCATTTCTTGCATACCCACGGTCATTCTTCAAACCCCTGTCTCCTCCAGGATCCTAACATATGGTCTCTCCCAGACATCACTATTTATTGCTGTGTGACTTTAAACAAGTTGCACAAACTCTCTGTGCCACTGTCTCCTTATTTGTAAACTGGAGATCATCAAAGTACCTACCCACAAAGTTGATGGGATGACTAAATAAGATACATATGAAAAAGAGTCATTATAAAAGTAACAAAGTATTGGACACACAGTGAATGTTCCATAAATATCAAATGCTATTGTTAAACTGGATTGCTCCAAGCCTTCCCTTTTGCCCCAGTCAGAATTAACTATCCTGTGTACTATGCCCTATACTCCTGACTACTGAATTTAGCAAACAGTTGAACTAATCTAAATTTAAAAATAGAATGACTATTCCATGTTCTGCACCCCCTCAGAAATATTTCCATCTTAAATAGATCTGAGACATCTTCACTTAAAAAGAGTCACTGGGGGGACTGCGTGGGTGGCTCAGTCGTTAAGCCTCTGCCTTCAGCTCGGGTCACGATCCCAGGGTCCTGGGATCGAGCCTGGATCGGGCTCCCTGCTCACCAAGAAGCCTGCTTCTCCCTCTCCCACTTGCCCTGCTTGTGTTCCCTCTCTCGCTGTGTCCCTGTCAAATAAATACACAGAATTTTTTAAAAATAAAAAAGTAAGTAAAGACTCACTAGGATGGCCATGGTGGGTAACCGCGAAGGGAGCAGGGGAGGTCATCTTTGTGAAAGTAAAAGACTTCAGGTAAAACCACACAGACAGTCATCTACTCCGCCTACTTCCGTGATGAATTTTATTGGCAATGATTATATTCATTTTCTATGAGCGGGTAACAAATGACCACAAACGCAGCAGCTAAAAGACACATTATTATCTCTTGGTCTGCACGGGTCAGGCATCCAAGCATAGCTTGGGCGGCTCTTCTGAGGCAGGTCTCCCAAGGTGGCAATCACCCTGTCAGGCGGTTGGGGGGGGGGGGCGGTCTGCCACCTCACCTTGAAGGCTGACTGGAGAAGGATCGGCTTCCAAGCTCATTTTGGTTGTTGGCAGAATTCCTTGCCTCATGGCTGTATGACAAAGAGCCCTGGAGTCTTACTGGCCAGAAGATGGAGCTACCTTCAGATCCTAGAGCCTGTCACACAGTTCCCTCCACTGTGGCCTCCTCCTTACATGGCTGTTTCCTTCTTCAGGGACAAGAGGAGAGTCTCTTTTTCTCTCTCTAGTGTGTTATGATGGAGAACTGGATAATGAAATGTAATCATGTGAGTGACATCCCATCACTTCCGCCATATTCCGTTGGTTGGAACCAAGGGACATGTCAATCCCAAGGGCTCTCAATGGGGTGGGATTGCCCCGAGGGGTAACACCAGTCGGGGGAGGCCACGGGAGTCATCGAAGACATCTGCCTCCCACAGCGATGAACAGAAACGAAGAGGAGGGGAAGAACTCAAGCCTTCCAGATTTTCCCTCAGCCCACCCAGCTTTCCTTCCATTTTCCTCTCCCTCTCTCCTCAACTCCAGGGTAATAACTTCATCAATTTTCTGTCTGCTTTGAGACTTATTTTAAAGGCACATGTTGGGGCGCCTGGGTGGCTCAGTGGGTTAAAGCCTCTGCCTTCAGCTCAGGTCATGGTCCCAGGGTCCTGGGATCGAGTCCCACATCCGGCTCTCTGCTCAGCGGGGAGCCTGCTTCCTCCTCTCTCTCTGCCTGCCTCTCTGCCTACTTGTGATCTCTGTCTGTCAAATAAAATCTTTAAAAAAAAAAAAAAAAGGCCCATGCTAATCTTCCTTGGGACGCACAGGGTTTTTTTCTGCGTAATTCCCTACAGCTGCTACCCCAAAACCTACCACAAACTTTTTTTTCAACACACACTTTTCCTCTGACAGTTCTGAAGGTCGGGAGCCCTACAGCACTTTCACCGGAACAAAAATCAAAAGTATTGACAAGGCCGTGCTCCCGCCAGAGGCTTTATGGAGGGAAGAACCGTTAACCCGTTGAATTGCTCTTTCCAGCTTCTAGAGCAGCATTCCTTGGCTCGGGGCCCCTCCTTTCACCTTCAAAGCCAGCAGCCTGGCATCTGCACATCTCTCAGCCAAGACCGTCCTATCACCATCTCTAGTAAAATCTTTCTCCCTTCTGCCCCCTTTTATAAAGACCTTTGCGATTGCATTGAGGGCACAAGTAGGTAATTCAGGATGCCTCCAATGTCCAGATTCTTAACGTCTTCTGCAAAAATCTCTTCTGCCATATAAGGTAACATTCTCAGGTCCCAGGGATGAGGACCTGGCTATCCCTGGAGGTCCTTATTCATGTTACCACAGAGGGATTTATGAACCTTTCTCTGAACCTGTGGGAAGGAAGACCAGTTATAATTCAGAATTGTATTGATCTGCTATAAAACAACCACCCTGGTATTTCATCACCCTGGTATTTCATCACCCCCATTTTGAAAGCTCTGTTGGCCCAATTCCCATGGCATAGATCGAGCCATACTTTGAGACCTCCACAGAACACCAGGGATCGAATCAGATCAGAGCTGAAAGAACCTGTCGAGATCAGGTAGCCCCACCCTCCCACCTTAGAAATGAGGAAGCAGAAGTTCTAAGGGAAAAAAATCAGGTCACTTATGGTCAAATGTTTGGTTTGGGGAGGATCTGCGGAAAGAAACCAATCCCAGACTCTTTCCATGATGTCAAACTGCCTCTCTATTGGAATTTTTGGAAGCAGTAACGGTGTCTCCACCCACGAAACTATAAACTTCACTGAACTCCAGGAGGGCATAAACAAGGTTTATGTTACAGGTTTATGTTATGCTGCTAAGTTACAATCATCTTTGTCTGTAAAGTTTCAGAGCAAATACTGTAGACTTTGTAGCAAATACTGTAAACTTTACCACACAAGTCTCTTATTGCCAGACTGAACTCTGCTACTATCACATAGAAGCAGTCCTAGTGTGACATATTTAATATGTAAGCATGTGGGAATGGCAGTGGTCCAATAAATCTTTATTGACAACAACAAGCGGTGGGCCACTTCAGTCTGCGGGCCATAGTTTTGCTGATCGCTTGGCTCAGATAACAGCCAACATTAATAAAGGGTCCCTAGAGTCTAAGAATTTGATCTGTATCACCTCATTCGATCCTCACTACTACCTAATAATAGGTATTATTATTAGGTATTATTATCCCATTTTATGGATGAGGAGACTGAGCCTCAAAGAAGTGGTAACTTGCCAAAGGACATAGTATCACAGTTGGTAAAACTAGGACGAGTCCAGACCTTAGCTCACGTTCTCTATTTGCTACCTCTAGGCTAGGCTGATGGTCCTCAAGCCGGGCTATAATGAGGATGATGGGAGGGGCCAGTAAAAAAAAAATCAATGGCAGGACCCCGCCTCAGATCACTCACTCAGATTCTTGGGGCGGGGCCAGGGGGTGGGGTGGGGCCAGGAGGGGCGGAGGGGCGGGTGGGGGGCGGGTTAAAGACCGCGTTAAAGACAGCTCTTCTGAGCTACAATGTTTGACAGTGGATCAAACACAGAAATGAGAAGGGTCGGGTAGACATTGACGGGAGAGAAGGAAGAAGAAACAAGGTCAAGACGCCAGTGACATCCAAAAACATACTGCTTTAAAAAAAAAAAAAAAAATCAATGGACAGGGGAACCTGGGAGGCTTAGTCAGTATTTCTGCTGGGGTTGTGAGCTCAAGGTCATGACATGGAAGGCCCCGGAGGGGCTCGGAACTCAGCACTGAGTCTGCTTGGGATTCTCTCTCTCTATATCCCTTCCCTCTTCATGCTTGCTCGCTCTCAAATAAATACAATCATTAAAAAAAATAATAAGGGATGCCTGGGTGGCTCAGTGGGTTAAAGCCTCTGCCTTCGGCTTAGGTCATGATCCCAGGGTCCTGGGATTGAGCCCCACATCCGGTTCTCTGCTTGGCAGGGAGCCTGCTTTCCCCTCTCTCTCTGCCTGCCTCTCTGCCTACTTGTGATCTCTCTCTGTCAAATAAGTAAAATCTTTTAAAAAAATAAAAAAACAATAGTTAAAAATAATAATAAAGTAAGTAAAAATAATAAAAATAAGTAAAAAATTTTTAAAAAAATCAATGTACAAAAGCAGCAAAATTTAAACCATCGATAAAATGGAGAAGAGGAGTAATCTGTATTACAAAAGGAAATTTCCACTTCTGTGTGAGGTTCCTGTAACAGAGATTTCCTTCCTGATGGTTGAGAGCAGAGGGAGACACCATAAATTGTTTGAGAGCGTGTGCGAGGTGGGGGCAGAGATTTTAAGCATTAAAATGTTTGGTACCACTGCTGGTTGATGATTAGCCGAAATGAAAATCAAGAACGTCTCAAATTAGAACATGGAAATGAGAAAGACTCTCTTAATTCCCCAGATTGGGGGAATGTCTTTCCTCAGTGTTGCCAGCCGCACCTGTCTGCTCATGACTTTTTTTTTTTTTTGAAGATTTAGATTTAATTTTAGAGAGAGCTAGAGTGTGAGCTCTTGGCAGGGGAGGGCAAAGGGCAAGATAATCTCAAACAGACCCCCCACACACACTGAGCACAGAGCCCAATGTGGGGCTCGATCTCACAACCCTGAGATCACCACCTAAGCCAAAATCAAGAGTCCCACATGTAACCTACTGTGCCACCCAGGCGTCCCTGTCTGTTCACAGCTAGTAAAGAAATCAGCACTGAGTACAGGGAGACTGGAATTAACCACCGTACGCCTACCTGTAGGCCTTACATCCCTACCCTCCATACAAAGAAGACAATTTCCCGCAAACACCCCAAGAATGGAAAGAATTGTTTTCCAGTCCATGCTGGCTCTTGGTGGGAAATGGAGTGAGGGCCGGAAAATAGGAGAATACTGCCGTTTCAAATCAGTGAACCTAAGGAGATTGGCCAGATCTCCTGTCAAGGATGAATTAATGCCTTAGGACTTTAAAATTCTTGTCATTTTGTCGAGCCTCTTATGACTTCTGATTTCACATTGAAGCAGGATCCAGGGAGAAAGAGGCTCATCCAAGGCCAGGAAGAGCCACACAGACAAAGAAATACTTGTGTCCTTCTTAGGATGGCAAGATTTAGCAAACAAAAGTACAGGACACCCAGTAAATTTTAATTTCGGAAAAACAAGGAGTGATTTTTAGTATAAATATGTTCCAAATATTACATGAGACAGCCTTATGTTTTAAAAAATCATTCACTGATTATTTATCTACAATTTCAAATTTAACCGGGCACCTCGAACCTTATCTGCTTTCCTGTATCTTAATCCTTCTCCAGCTCACAATTAATTCCTTGGTCCCAGAATAAAGGCACATTTTGAGTTTGTGTTCATTTGATTGCAACGACTACACCACTGTAGGGAAAATCTTGTGGGGGGAAATAATTATAGCTTCATTAGCACATGTCATGCCAAGAAAAAATGTATTTCTTAAAATCCCGTGTGTTAAAGACAACAGTAGCCTTCCTTTGTGGAGTGAAAAGGGGGCAGAAGCAGGGTATAAACTTCAATAGCCCCTGTGTAAAGGCAGGGGGAAATTATCTCTAATAATACCACCCACCAGGTTGGTCACAGGCAGTTCTAGAACCTTCTATCACAACTTGCTCTCTTCTGTGCATCTTATGATCGTGCGCCGCACCCCAGGAAAGGCAGATAGTCCATTAGGCCAAATCCTTGTCAACACAACCACCTTTGGGCTGATGAGTGCAGGGGAAATAGGCCTTCTCAGAGAGGCACTTTCCTCTCTTGTCCTCAGAAGAGGTGATCCTGGCACCGTGTTGCAGCTGGGTTCCTCTCCGGGACTCTGAACGTGGGGGGAGGAGGTCCCCTGCAACTTGACATAGCTCACATGAATCTCAAATGTGCCCCAGTCTCCCAGCGGCAATATAGGGGTAAGAGTATGGAGAGCCGTCCGAGGCCAGAACATGCGTGGTGCTTAGAAGAGTAGCTACCATCCAGGAGGTGCTCAACGGATGTCCTTCTGCAAGCACGTCACCAGGGTTGGGGAGCTCAGACAGCCAGGCCTGCACTTCCTCTCCCATGACGCCGCCATCTTGAATGCCCCATGCCAAGTGGCGCCATCTCTCCAAAGATCTGAGCGGAAGAACTAGACTCCCCATGTATTCTCTGCCCAGAGTAAGAAGAGAGCTTGTCTGTAACTCTTCCCTGCTCCAAGATCCTGACTGAGGCCTCTACAACTCACTTTAGAGACAAACAGAGGTCAATAAACCCTGGCTGAAAAAAAATCTCAACTTCACATAGCAGAAAATCTAATGGGGAAAAATTGGCATTTTTCTCCACAGTGCATGAGTTGCACATTGTCCCATCTTGCTAAAAACAAAGAGGTAGTTTCTAGAAAGGGATCATTTCTCTTACTGTGAATGCGAAATATTTCTGGTGAGGGGTATTTATCTTCTGGAGCAGTCCAGCATCCAAACCATCCCTCTCATTCATTCATTCATTCATTCATTCATTCATTCACTGTACACTGATAAAGCACGTACCATGTGTCAGGCACTGTTCTAGGAACTGTAGACTTAGCAACAAAGACGACCAAAATCCCTACTCTCAAGCAGCTCAGACTCTAGCCCTAGATTCTAGTAAGATCTCAGGTTCTAGAAGACAATAAACGCTCTACAAGTTAATTACATGTCAGATGATACAAAAGTTATGGAAGAAAATTAAGGGGGAGAGGGATAGGGGGTGCTCACAGGAAGGAGAAGGGGTGAGTAATGGAAGAGTTTGTCCTTTCAGAGACTCCCCGACCCAGATAGTGTTATTTGTCCCTGATACCCAGACCCCACCCAGCTGAATAGCTGGCATGATAGAGCTCAACTGGTAGGTGCCCCCTCCAGAACATGAATCTGAACAGAAGGGACAAAGCCATCAGCTTTCAGAAACACTCATGCAGCTGGGGCTGGCTTTGGAGAGCAGTCACAGAATCCCCAGGATCTGGGGGCAACCACATCAGCAGGGACACCCCAGGCTGGCGGGTCCTGAGGCCAAGCCTGTCTGCTTGCTTCCGACTAGTCTTCCAAAACACAGATCCGTTTCTACCATTCTCTTGTTTTGTTCACAACCAGAACCTCAGACCCGTGTGCTTCTGCCAGGGGGAAAAATAAAATCATGTAGATGCTATGCATTGGGGCCGTTGGGAGAGCTCGATTCTCACACCTTCAGATCTACGATAAAACAGTCCAATCAACCCACGTATGTTTTCCTTTTCCTGCAGGACACCTCCAGGGAGGTGACTCAGATAACGAAAAAATTGTCATCAATTATAATTTGTTCTGGGCAAGGAAGGGGTGGAAGGGAGCAAGGTAAAATACGTTCCATACAGCAACTGTTTGCACACAAATGCTGGAAGCCAGGCAGAGAACCAGCAGACCTGCTCAGATATGTGGAGCTCCCTGTCCCTCAGTAATAGATTATCGTATACACGCTGACGATGTAATGGCTTCATGGGTTTTTTTTTTCTTTTTTTTTTTCCCCTCTCTCCCTGAAAAACCAAGATTTTTCCCTTCTGCCAAATACATAAAGAAAGCAGGACACCAAACTGGGACAGATGCAGTGGGGAAAAGAGACAATTTCTTTCCCATCATGGGACCTCTCAGCAGGTAAATATTGATTATATCTTCCTGGTGCCTCAAGCCATTATTTCTGATACCACTGCCTGCTGACAGGTATGATTTCCCCCTCCTCGTCACCATGGGAATATGAGAGAGAGTGAGGAGGAAATTTTCCCTGAAGAAGCCTGGCAGAAAGGTGCCTTCCAATTACGAGCATTTAATTCACATCCCCAGTGCTGCATCCTTGGGAAATGACAGCACGTGTCCAACCCGAAGATAATTCTTCACCTGATGCCACCTGCAGTTCAGGAAAGCAGAATGCCATCCCTGACCCAGAAGGCAGGACGGAAGCCAGAATCTGGTGGACTGTTGGAAAGCACGCCAGGATCCTGGTGCTTTGGTTATCATGTGAATTATTGATGCCCATCACGGGGATCCACAGGCCAACAGAAGTGACAGAGGCGAAGAGAAGGCAGGTGTGTTATCCGGGAATTGGCGGGGGCAATTCATTGGCGATGAATCCTTCAGCCCCATGTATGGTATGGGCACTGTGGCTGGCACGCTGGTGAGTACCACCCTCACATCCTGCCTCGAGCAGAAATGCATTACTAGCAAGGCTTCCATACCCTGCCCATGGAGGCCCCAGGACCCCAGCTCTGTGCTCGTGAATGTGAGCAGGGAATGGATGGTGGGAGTCCTGGCCCTCAGCTCAGCACAAAAACCTCCAACGGGAAAGCCTCAGTGGCTGCCAAGCCCCAAGAGCAGCAGTAAAACTGTGCAGGACTCCGATGGAAGGAGCCAGGAGCACCCCTGCCTTAGGCTGGGCACACCATCACCACCACCCCCACCAGAAGCAGATGCCAAGACAGGAGTTAAGTCTAAGTTCTTTATCTGGGATGCCATCTCAGGAATTCCTCTCGGGGGAGTGGGGAAGCCTCTCTTAAGATTCAAACCAAAACCCCATATGTGATCCACAAGCCCTCATATGGCCCCTTTTCTCCTTCCATCCACATGTCCTCCCCGACTGCTCAATTCTCAAATCTCCTCTCTTGTCCCACCCCCCCGCCGATGGTCAGTTTTATGAGTCAACCTGAGTGGGCCACAATATGCCAGATATTTGGTCTAACAGCATCCTGGGTGTGTCTGTGAGAGTATTTTTGGATGAGATTAATATAGGACTTTGTAGACGGAGTCCAACAAATTGCTCTCCCTAATGTGGGTGGGCCTTGTCTAATCAGTTGAAGGCCTGAGTCGCACAAAAGGGCCGACCTGCCCCTGTGTAAGAAGGAACTCCTTCCCAGCTTTTCTCGCGCTAGGACACTACTTTCCTACCTTTGAACATGGACTGAAACTGGCTCTGCTGGGTCTACAGCTCATTGACTGCAATCTTGGGACTGGCCAGTCTCTACATGAGCCAAGTCCTTATCATCAATCTCTCTAGATGGATTCATACAGATACAGACAGATAGACATAGATACACTCCTGGTTCTGTTTCGTTGAAGAACCTTGTACAATAGACCCCTTCATATTCTTTTGTGCTCACTTGGCTTCTTTGAAAGTCCCTTCCTCTCTTCTGCCTAGTGCTCTTCACTTAGGTGGGTTCCTCTGCCAGCAATGTTCACCACCATTACCACCATCCCTCACCCTTGCCCTGTTAACTTATAGCCATCCTAGAGCTCTCAGTGCAAACACGACAAAGAGGCCTTCCTGGATGGGGAAGTCCTGAGGTTCAGAGCACAACCTTTCTTGGAGGCCATCAGCACCATCTTTTCAGAGGACAGAGTAGGGAACAGATCAGAAGCCTAAAAAGAGAGGTATCCTCTGACCCAACGATCAGCCCCTAAGAATCTGTCCTAGGCTAATGCTTCCGATTAATGCATAAAGATCAAGGGCATTTATTTCATAAAGATTATATAGGAAGGATGGAGACAGGGAGGAAGGAAGAAAGGGGTAGGCAGAGGAGAGCTTCAAAGGAAAACAGACCAGCAAAGCAAAGAAGCAAACTGAATATCCAACACTAGGTGATTGGTTAAGTATCTTGTGTACAGCCATCCAGTGGAATCTTATTTGGCCATGAACAATGGAGGTACATAGGTATAATTATTGACATGCACATGGGTTCACGATACAACACTTACCTGAACACAAGTTACAGAGCAGTACGTTCAGTAGGCATGTCCCATGGATCTCAACTGCAGTGTGTACGTGTGTGCCCACATATATGTGTAAAACAGAGAGGGTGTGGGGGAATGCATCTGCACACAGCACCACAGAATGTTTGAAAATACATAAAATGAGTTTCCTCCCCAACTCCCTCTTCCTCCTTTGCTTCTGTGTGTATCATCTGAGGTTTCTTTTTGTTTTTTAAGATTTATTTATTTGAAGGGGATGGTGGGGAAGGGCAGAGGGAGAAGAGTCCCAAGCAGACTCGGTGCTAATGGATGTGGGGCTCGATCTCATGACCCTGAGGTCACAACCCGAGCCAAAATCAAGAGTGGGACCTTAGCCAACTGTGCCACCGAGGCGCCCTTTGTCTGAGGTTTCTTTATCAAAGAATAAAAGGGCTCACTCCTTGGGGGGGACGGGCGGGAATCTCTTTGACCTGGCTATCCAAACAACTTGTCTTTTGAATTCTCTGCATTTTTTCCCTTCATTGAAGAAAAGAAAATTACATCCGTGGGACTGATCACAAGGAAGCAGAGCTATGAAGTCAGGGAAAGCTTGGTGACCAGCTGTCCCTCTTCCCCTTACCCTTTCGCCTGGACGACACCTCTCCCATTCTCTTTCCCTCTCCCCACACACAGTTCCACAAACTCCCAAGTTCCAACAAAACCAGATCAGAAGGGAAATACAGAAAATCAAACCCCAAAGCTAAGAGGTTCCCCCGTTCTTCCCTCACTGATACCCCCTCAGGGTTACAGTGGGCATGCCTTTACCCCACTTCATCCGCTCCCCGATCGGAGCTGTTCGGAGGAATTACGGTCTCTGGAAACGGGGCCCAGAATGCTGAAAACCAGAAGGAGATAAGCATATGTTTGCGTGAGCTGAAAAATTGTCCTCTATGGAACGGAGTCAAAATAAATCAATAAAAGCAGTTGCAGACATGCAGTGCCGAGAGAAACTGTTAATTACTGGTATTACCGTTGATATCTATTCATTTGAGACTTTTGTTCAGCAAAGGCAATTGCCTGGGCCTGTTATATAACCAAAATCAAGAGAATTTACAAAGAAAAAGGGGGGGAAAAAAAAAACCTTCTCAGCTCAAACTCAGACAAAAGGATTGAAGGAGAATGAGACAAGTGATATTTTCTGGGGATTTCTGGAGACAAATCAGCTCCGAGAAGCATATGAACCTGCCCAGTTTCATCCCAATATCACCTGTCCTCACGCGCTCATATTCTCCTCATATAAATTTCAAGTTTGAAAGAGCCTAGAGAGTCTCCTTTCTTAAGAGACGTCTCCATAACCAAAAGGTTTCCTCCTTATCAAAAGGGGTTTCTGTTCTTAGATGAGTCCTTTGAAATTATATATAATAAAACCTCGGAGCTTAATGGTTAAGAGTGAAGATTCTGTAGTCCCGAAGACCTGGGTTCGAGATCGATTTCTGTCCCATCAGAGCTCAGGCTCACCGGCTGGAGAGGGAAGGTTTCTGGGCATCTTCCCTCATGTTTTTTTTTTTTTTGTTTTTTAAGATTTTATTTATTTATTTGACAGAGAGAGATCACAAGCAGGCAGAGAGGCAGGCAGAGAGAGAGAAGGAAGCAGGCTCCCCGCTGAGCAGAGAGCCCGATGTGGGGCTCGATCCCAGGACCCTGGGATCACGACCTGAGCTGAAGGCAGAAGCTTTAACCCACTGAGCCACCCAGGCGCCCCCTTCCCTCATATGTTAAATGAAGGGATACTAATCCCCACCTCACGCTATGTAAGGCAGAACCTGTGTGAGGCACTCGCTGTCAGTACCTCACTGGGAAGACAAACGTTGTGAGGACTTCCAACAGCAGGATTTCAGTGCAGGGAATTGGCTGTAGAGACAGCAGAGGACCCAGGTGCGAAATGAGACATTGAGGCGATCCTCCTTTAAGGCAATACCTTGAAAAGTCTAGTGTCATGCGGGGGAGGAAAATGCATAATGAAAAACAATCCAGTTTTAAAATAAAGACGGGATCTGGTCGCACGGATATGTAACTCAGCTGCACTGGTTTCATCCTAGCCCTGGTCTCCTGCCAGAGGGGAGTAGGCAGAAGAACATACTGCAACACCTAGGACAACGGACAAAGGGACAACGGGTGTTACGGGAGCCCAGAGCAAAAGCTGGGCCCGTCCCACAGGATCTGGAGCCACAGAGGGGACAAGGCCACTGCAGAGCTGCAGCAGGGGGTAAAGAGAACACCCCGCTGGCGCCTCCCACTGGCCAAACTCAGTATAACTCTGCTCCTTTGGAGCCCTGAGGACCACAGTCTCCAGGGGGACAGCAAGGGATGCATCCGAAGCCAGATCAGCCCAGACTGGCCCAGGGGCTTCACTCAGTTCCTCTCCCTGCACAGCTGCCCCTCCCACCCCCACCACCAAGAGCTCAGGAATGCGGGATCGGGCTACTGAGTCCAGGTTCTAAAGAAAAACGGGCTTCTATATTTGAGACAGTCGCTACGATGATGACCGCTGGTGGGGCCTGACAATGCATTCTGAAGGGGAGCAGGTTCTGTCCCATCTGTGTCATCTCCCATGGCGTCCCCAGAGAATGGGGGCCCGGGGTTCCAGCACGCACATCGCCACACTTAACAGGGGGCGACGAGGACAAGACCTCGTGACCATTCCCACGCCCTCGGGCTTCATGAAGTCACCAAATCAGAAATGCCCCCAAACCAAACCCCTTCTAGAATGACAGGAAACCAGAGAGACACGTGCCTGAAGAGAGGACATCCGGGCACCACGCAGCCCCCACAGATGCTGTTCTCAGGAGGCAGGTAGTACAAAGCAGGAGGTGCGAGGGAAAGCAAACCGTCCACCAGCAGCAGAACTTCCCATCTGGCAACGGTCACAGGCTCAGAGAACCAGGGGACATGAGAGGGCAAGGCGAGAAAAAAAAAAAAAAAAGCCAAACTGGAAATGGGTGTAACTTGGGGACGCTGGCCAGGAACGCCGAGCAGGAGCTCAGAGGGGTTGGAACGCGGCTTCGGCCCTGAGCTGGAACGTGTGACCTTGGGCAAGTGGCTGCACCGCCCCTCAGCCTCACGGATTGGTAGAACGAGGATGACCACAGAGCCTGGCGCAGTAGACCGTTGCGTGGGCTGAACGAAATTATGTAGGGGAAGAACTCAGAGATCCTGGCTCAAAGCAAATGCACAGTAACAGGGAGCTGACATTATCTTTATTATCATTATTATTATAGCTGAAGATGACAATGGAAGCTTCCACTGCAGGAGGTATTACAAGAATTCAGGGACCTCTGGGATATGCAGAACAGTAATATTCAATGATTCCTGTGCTTGTGGGTCAAGTTCAATGGTACAGAGGGCTTCATAGACACGGAAGGATCTCTATTTCCCTGGGTAGCACCGCACCAGACAAACAGTACGAGACAGATTCTGGACATAGACTTGGATATACAGACAAACGCAGATACAGGTGTAGGTACGGGCTATAAAGGTAGGTGTAGGTCTAGGTCTAGGCGCATTTACATATAGCTGTAATTTATGTTTAGTCCATACTTTGAAACTTTAAAGAAGCACACTAAGTGCTAAACAAAACTAGATAGAAAAGGCAGTTATATTTAACTCTGGCACACAGTCAGGACCCACTCTTCCCTTCAAATTAAGCATTCGCAGAGCAAACACTTCGTGCGGCAGGCACGGTAGCAGGCTCCACAGGGGAGGGCTATAAATAAGAACCAGACACGGGTGCTCGCTTCGGCAGCACATATACTAAGAACCAGACACGGTCTCTGCCACCAGCAGACCTCACATCCCATAGGAGAAACAGACGTTTACAAAAATAAAAATATTTCTCCCTAAGGCTGGGAATGACTACGTTCACATCTGAAGTCTTTCTGGAAAAAGAGCATGTGAACTGTGCCTTATCCGGTGAGTTCATGGGGAGGAAATGATGGAAAGTGGGATTCAAAGAGCTTCTTGCCTTTCCTTTCGTGGGGAGAGTGGAGCTGTCTGACCCTGGAAACAATTTCCATCTCCTTGTTTTGAGAGTTTTCTCAGAGTTTTTTTTCCCTCAGCAGGAGGTGGGTGTCACCAAAGCTGTCACTAAGTGTCTTCCGGGTTCATCCTCAGTGTGGCAGGCATCAGAACTTCTTTCCGTTATGAGTGAATAATATTCCATCATACGGATAGATCATATTTTGCTCATCTGTTCATCAACTGATGGACCTTTGAGTTGTTTTCCCCCTTGGGCTACTGCAAATAGCACTGCTACGAACAATCACCTCTAAGTTTTTGTTTGAACACCTGTTTAGTTCTCTTCCATATTCACCTGGGAGTGGAACGGATGGGTCACGGAGTAATTCTATGTGTAACTTTTTGAAGAACCATCTAATGCATTCTTAGCAGCCATCAGAGGAATAGAGGCTTTCCTTCCAGAAAGAACCAGGAACATACTAGGCTCTCTAGTTTCATTAGCCCATTTTAGGTCACATGTCCACCCCTGCACTGATCGCTGTGAGCAAGAAAATGGAATCCCATGACCGAGGAAGAAGCATCTACCTGTGCAGCAAGGGAAGCTCTCTACCCAAGCCACATCAACCGAAAAGGGGGAACAGGTGGGTTTTTTTTTTTTTTTTAAGGAAAATCTAAATGATATTAACGGAAAAGGAGGGAAAAGGTACTGGAAGAAAATAGCAAGTAATGTCCATCTCACCCAGGAAGCAAGGGCTTAACTGCTTAAATTGTAATGCGGGAAAATATGATGAACATTTTTGACCATTTCATATATGTCAGGCACCATTCTAAGGGCTTTGCAGAAAGGATTAGTGATTCATGTCCCCACTGAACAGCTAAGAAAAATAAGGCTTGCAAACTGTGGAAAGAGCTGAGATATCCTTCAACGGGTGAATGGATAAAGAAGATGTGGTCCATATACACAAGGGAATATTACGCAGCCATCAGAAAGGACAAATACCCAACTTTTGTATCAACATGGAGAGGACTGGAGGAGATTATGCTGAGTGAAATAGGTCAAGCAGAGAGAGTCAATTATCATACGGTTTCGCTTATTTGTGGACCATAAGGAATAACACAGAGGACATTAGAAGGAAAGGAAAAGTGAATTGGGGGAAATCAGAGGGAGAGACCAACCATGAGAGACTGTGGACTCTGAGAAATAAACTGAGGGTTTTGGAGGGGAAGGGGTGGGGTTGGGTGTGCCTGGTGGTGGGTATTAAGGAGGGCACGGATTGCATGGAGCACTGGGTGTGGTGCATAAACAATGTTAGAACACTGCATCAAAAACTAATGGTGGGGGCACCTGGGTGGCTCAGTGGGTTAAAGCCTCTGCCTTCAGCTCGGGTCATGATCTCAGGGTCCTGGGATCGAGTCCCGCATCGGACTCTCTGCTCAGCAGGGAGCCTGCCTCCCCCCCTCTCTCTGCCTGCCTCTCTGCCTACTTGTGATTTCTGTCTGTCAAATAAATAATAAATTTTAAAAAAAAAAACCTTTTAAAAAAAAAACTAATGGTGTATTTTATGGTGACTAACATAACACAATAAAAAAAGAAGATATAGAAAAGTAAGGCTCAGAGAGGTTAAGTAACTTGCTCAAGGTCACACTGCTAGAAAGTGGCTGAGTTGGGATGTGACCCCAGATCTCTCCAATGCTAAAGCTCCTACGCCTTCCTATATACCACTGTGCTGCTTTACCGAGCAGAAGGCGTCAGGTATGGGAATAACCAGGATGACTGCTCGGCTAAGGGTGAGTATCTTAATATTCACCAAAGTACCAACATCTGGATGTTCACATGCACAGATACACTCCCACACTTCCCAGTGACCCAGACTGAACGGACATAACCTTCTGTTTCCCAGCACACATAAAGCCGAAGAAAAATGTATGTCCACTTTTCCTCATTACCTGCATCCTTCCCCAGCCAATGGATCCCTAAAAATGGTGAGAACCCTATAATTCCACTTAGGAACCCTCTGTACCAGACATTGGATTTTGTGGTCTCTTTCAAAGAAAGGGCGAATTAAATATCATCACCAAGCCTTGCCCGATCCGTCAGAATTAGACCGATTCCTTCTCTTGAAAATCCAATGTTTCATTCCCTAAAGCATTTAATGTGATCCAGTCCCCCAGGATGGTTTTCCGGACATGGCAGGGATCGGATCTTTCCGTACTCGGGGTGAAATCTCAGTCCTGTTAACATGGTACCTTGTCTCCCTCCTCTGTCTGAGCTGGGAACAAGAAGGAACCTTCACAATGACAGCCTCATAATAGGAATGTATCTTTCCTGCACATTACATCTCAAGGGATCACTGTCCTTTGTCTCCAACCAATGACAATCCAGCTTCCCTGGGCCCCCTGGTTGCTTGGGGAGAAATGTTACTGCACAGCTCATCTCCCGCAATGCTTTATAATTGTCGCAGAAATCCAGTGTTAATAGAGCTGTCTGGCTAAGGAGATGCATGAGCCCTTGGGTATCCAGATCAGCGCCCCAATGGCCTGGAAGCCATAGCCGATGTTTCTCAATTCTGATCACATTTCGCATATATACATAAGAATAGGAATCAAATCTGATCACACACGAAGATGAGACACGGTCTCCAGGAAACAAAACAAAACAAAACAAAAGACCCAGCCTGTTTATTTTGCACCAAGTATTTTCCAGCTCCCTACCCTCTGCAATCTTGTGTTCTTTACTTTTTCCCAAAATACCCCTTCTTATCTGCACTTATCCAAATACATCTTTCAATCGCCTTCTGAGACCACTTCAGCTTAGAATGATTTTTCACCCTCCAGTGGTGTCTGACCGCACCTCCCGTTTGGCAATTAATCATGAACACCCTTGTGACACTGCCTGCGTCTTTCGACTGAACTGTTTCTGACTGTTCGCACTGTCAGGACCATGGCCCCAGTTTTTTGTTTTGGTCTGGTTTTTACTTTAGAAGCTTTTGTTAATTCGACAGGTAGGTGACATACAATATTATATTGATTCAGGGGTACGATACAGCGATTGAACATTTATATACGTTGTAAAGGGATCGTCACAATAAATCCAGCTACTGTCCGTCACCATCTAGAACTGTGACCTAATATTAATGATATTTCCTACGCTGGGTCACGTATCCCCATTAGCCACCACTGTAGTGATTTTAAAACCGGAAGCTGGTACCTCTTCCTTCCCTCTGCCCCAAGTTTTAACCCTACTGTGAAATAGAAGAACATGGGTTAAGGGAGTGAACAATTCTACCTTCTACCCCTGCCACCCTCTCCAACCACCATGCATCCCCGACCGCCCTCTTGGATGTTCTAGAACTCTGTGAAAGGCTCAAACCATTGGTCACACCAACCACAGACCCCCCCCAAGAGCTCCTGAGAGTACTGAAAATGATTCCATGAATTCTGAGGAGCTGAGCCAAGCGGGAAAGGAAGGAAGGTCAATTCATGATAAAGAGAGTGAACAGAAAACACGAACCCTTCTGTTAAGGATGACAGGTCTACCTGACTTAGTCCAACCATAAGAATGACTCTCCGGGCAGCTCTCCGTTGTTCTGAAAGTTCTGCTGCCACGGGCACCTTATCAAACCTATCATTGCCTTGACCCCGAACTCCCTAACTGCGGCTGCCATTGATTCTATCCACTTGGCCTGACCCCTTACTTAGCCTGACTTTAACGGAAATGTCTTCTGAACCATCTGTGCCCCAGATCGGCAGTCTTTGGAAGTGAGGGCAGTTCAAAGAATGGACTCTCGAGCCAGACTGTTTGGGTTTGAAGCTTACCGTAGGAAGGAGGCTACTTAACATCGCCTGTCAATTTGGAATAGCGGTACTATGTACTTCATGGGGTCGTTTTGAGAGAATTAAATGAGAAAGTCTATATAAAGAGTTTAGCAGAGATCCTGACACGTAGTAAGTTCTCTGTGAATTTAGCCTTTTTATTATGATGGTTAGGGCTCAGATCCTTAACTGTACATGAAGTACTGAAAAAAAAGGAACAGAGTCTTTTCCTTCATGATACCCTCTAGTGGTTATAGAGGAACAAGATGAGCAGAAGCTCTGAAGTCCTTCAGACAGAGGCCAGATCCCACAACAGACTGGCTGCACGACAGTAAGTAAGTTCCTACCCCCTCTGCAGCCTCTCTTCCCTAATTTATAAAGTGGAGTAAGTAATATCGATTTTTTTTCCAAGTTGTAAGTATTCTAAAGCATATATACAGAGAGCTGGGCTAAAATAAGCTTACAAGAAACGGCGACCCATTTGTGCCTACAAACTTGAAAGAATTGCAAGGACATTTTCTTATTTCTGCTCAACTTTCATCAACGGTCTACAAGAGCCAGGAGTGTATATTAAGGAGAAACAGAAAAGGGTTGGTGCTTTATCCTGGGGAGACCCATTTCTCTGAAAGGGCTCTACCACTCCTTTGTGTGGTGGTATAATTACTCAAGATTCTTTTTTTTTTTTTTAATTATTTTGTATTTTTTAAGTAATCTCTACACCCAATGTGGGACTCAAACTTACGACTCTGAGATCAAGTTCATGTGCTCTACCCTCTTGGGCCAGTCAGGTGCCCCATAATTATATAAGATTCCCAAGGCCTTACTCATTAACTAGATTTTTTTTTTTTTAAAACACGAAAGGAATCTCATATAAAGAACATTCTCGTGTAGCTCCGCATCACCAACCTGGCTGTGTCATGTAGGTAACATAGGTCTTTTAACAGGTGACTCAAGAAAGACTACACGTTATTCTACCCTGAGGGCGGGGCGGAAATTCCCTTGCTAATGATGGATTAGGTGCTCTGGCTGGAGTCAGGGGCCAGCATGTCGAAACTAAGCACCCCTCTTCAATACATGGTTTTGGAGAAAAATCTCAAGATTGTCAAAACCACACTTAGAGATTCCATTATAGATACAACTCCTGGAGTCAGTGCCATGCACATAAACCCCTCCCGAGGTACCTTCTCTAGCAGACAGTCTTCCGGAGGCTGAAGGAGTAAGTTTCCGTTTCTCTTCAGCTTCTCTTCCGTTTCCCAGCTGCGTGTTCATTAGAACCTGATGGAAAATGGTAAGAAAAATTAGGACAAAATGTCATCTCTTCTGGCCACACTGCAGGCCAAGTGCAGAACCTTCAGATTCAGCCCACAGGGTCATTTTCCTATCTAGGGCACACCCCTCCATTTATCAACCTCGATCTAAAGAATGAACTTCAGACATGATTTCAAAGAGGAAAGGCCTCAGACAGAGTTCCTGCTGGTCATTCTGTTCCCCTGGAAAATCAATCTTTCCTCTGGTCTGTGGGAAACGTGGTACTATTGTCTGCTCAGCTCCCAGAGTCCTTGGCCCCCGCGGAAGGAAGGCTTACAGACCTTAAGGTTTCAAATGCCTAAGATACCAGGGAGTAAAGAGTCACCATTTCAGGAGTTTGTCCCCCAAAATATCTTGTGCTGCTTTCACCATTCTGAGAGTAGCTGAAAAGTTCCCAAAGCATTCTCAGAAGGCAGGATTAGGCACGCGATCCACGAATATGTCACCCAATACGAACAGTTCTTTCTAAATTGCCATGTCTGGGGGAAAGAAGCAGAAAATAAAGGAATTGAAAGGGAGCAGAGTCACAGGGTTAGGAGCGTGGAGTGGGTTCACGTCCCATCACCACCTCCTGGCTACTCCAGAGCTCAGCCTCCTCTCCAGTAAAGTGGGAATCATAATATCCCCTATCTGGGATGCCTGAGTGGCTCAGTCGGTTAAGCCGCTGCCTTCTGCTCAAGTCATGATCCCAGGGTCCTGGGATGGAGTCCTGCATCGGGCTCTCTGCTCAGCGGGGAGTCTGCTTCTCTCTCCGCCCTGCCACTCTGCCTGTGTGCTTGCTCACTCGCTCTCTCTCTCTCTCTCTGACAAATAAATAAATAAAATCTATTTAAAAAAATAATATCCCCTATCTTACAGAGTTGCGATGGTTATTAAAGTACACAGTCTATATAAGGTGCTTAGCCCAGAGCCAGTCAATACTAAGTATTCAATAAACTGTTCATAGAAACATTTCTAAGTGTGTGATCTCACTGAATATCACAGCCCCATGAAGTAGGTAAGGTACCCCTCTTCCGGGTAGTCACCAAGAAAACAGAAACGCACACAAAGGAATTTACATTGGCCACGATAGCTAGGAATCGGCGAAGCCATGACTCAGACCTAGGTCAGGGTGACCCAGACAATCTTAGCTAATTTAATAAACTGTTAAAGCAGGAACCAAGCCTTTTGGAATCCCACACCCCAGTGGCATAAAGCTTAGCGCCCACCAAGGGAGAGAATCAGCCACAGCGATCCACCAAGGGGACAGCCGCTCCAACCTCTAAGCTGTACAAAGGAAATGATTGTTTTTTTGGTTATTTTTATTAACATATAATGTATTATTTGCGCAGGGCGTAGGTCTGTGAGTCATCAGGCTTACACATTTCACAGCACTCACCATAGCACATACCCTCCCCAATGTCCATAACCCCACCACCCTCTCCCTACCCCCACTTCCCCCCAGCCACCCTCAGTTTGTTTGTGAGATTAAGAGTCTCTTAACGGTTTGTCTCCCTCCAGATTATTAAACATTGGTAAAATCATACCCCGCACAATGAAATCACCTTTAGGGAACAAGGCGAAATTCAACCCATTCAACAAAAGTGCCTCCGGGTTCCTAAAACTGCAAATGGAAAATGGTGCATTCTCATAAAATCAAGATGCTGGGGCCAGGGTTTGGTGGACAGCCAGCTCCGAAGGGGAACGGGGAAGGGAAGTTTCACGGACCAGGCACTTCCTAAGTGTCACACCTCATGTCACGTGTTTTATAGGTCTCAGCACTTCATGCACCAAATAACGCAGAGACAGGAGGATTATCAGCCCATTTCCCTGGTGAGTAAACTGACAGTCAGAGACCTTAAGTGACCTGCCCATGGTCACACAGGAGAAACACCAGCGTTAACACGCACGGGTTTGTCTCAACCCAGCCCCGGGGCAGAGACACCGTTTCACATAGTGCACAATGGGGCTGCTGTCCGCAGAGATATCCCAAAAGCTCCTTCCAGTATACCCAGCTGGACTTTCCAGGAGTCAGCATTCCTTAAGAAAAACTAAATTAAGGGTGCCTGCGGGCTAAGCATCCACTTCTTGCTTTCGGCTCAGGTCTTGATCCCAGGGTCGTGAGATCGAGTCACACATCAGGCTCCACACTGAGTACGGGGTCTGCTGGGGTTTCTCTCTCCCTCTCCTTCTGCCCCTCCCCACCTCACTCCCTCTCACAAATAAATAAATAAATACTTAAAAAAAAGGAAAAATGAAATTAATTAATCAGTGGCCTATGTGCCACCCCTAAGACCTGATTGGCTGACAAGTCTCAGAAATAGAAAGAAACCCTTTCCTAGAAACACGGCCTTCGCTCCAGGGCCCCTGACTCTAATTAACGACTCTGTATAAAGTAAAAGCTGCTTTTTTATCCTTATTAAGCAACATACTCTTCTCTGCAACTCCTAGTCCTCACCCTTTCTGAGCCTTACCTGCATGCTAATTCTCTTTCCCTGTGATCTCTATGCCCGAACCACACACTGAACATGAGGTTTAATTATTGAAAGGGAGGGAGCTCTATTAAAAAAAAAAAAATTGTACCTGAGGACCCGCCAAGGCAAAGGACAGGTAGATACCACCTAATAGGACCATACCTTTGGCCAGAGCGATGTCACTATGGCAAAATTGCAATTAAACAAATGATACCAAGCCGGGGAAAGGTTTATCAGCAGTTTTTGAAGAAACCTGCTTTCCAGCGCCTTATTAAGTGAGCTCCGAAAATTCCTTCTCTGGGTTAAAACCTGGCTTGCAAAATACTGTTCGGAAATTATGCACACTTTAACAGCACTAATGAATCCGTCCTCGCATTCCCCAAACTGAAATCCTTTCCATTTTTAATTAAAGCATACTTTTCATTGAATACTGAAATGACCTCTTTTTTTTTTTTTCTGGGAATTTGCAAAAACACTTTTAGAACAAAAAAGCTATTAAATTATCAATCATGTAGAGTTTCGCTTCTACCCAGGCTGTCGAGAGCTGGAAGGAACGTTACTCCCCCAATTCGATGACAACACAAAGGCGGACAAGCTTCGAAAACTTAACGTTCCTTCAACAGGTCCAACATCCCGGGGGACCGGGAGACCCAGCAGCCTGAGCTCCCATGAAGGGCAGGCAGGCTCCTCCCCTCTTTTCTCTGCAGACATCCAGTGGGTACGTGGAGACACAGCTCAGAAGCTGGGTACAATGCTAGGAAGAGCGGTCCTTGGTGGTTCAGACTCAGACTGAACCCAGGCTGCTGGGATCAGTGCAGAAGCCCACATCCAGAACCTTCTCCCCAACAGCTCTAAAACCTCAAGCCCATGGAGCAGGGCAGCGAACACAGGGCACAGGTTTAGACCCTCTGGGGAAGGCAAACAGGTGCATGACAATGCAGGGATCGGTTTACCAATAAGACACAACCCTCCTGCCTGTCTATATATACACACAAGAGTTTCAAAGTATCAGCAGGGAAGACAGATACAATGAAATAGATGAATGCACAAGGACGGGGGAAATGAGTGCTCAGGGCTCCTTGCTAGGACAGGCAGGAAGAAAACAAGGAGGGATGTGAGCCTTGAACAATGTGATCAACCAACCTGACCTAGCCGACACGGCTACAACACACGCCACCCAACAAGAGAACACACAGGTTTTTCTAGTGCACACGGAACATCCCCCAAGATAGACCGTATTTCCCTGCCTCGAGATCTACGCAGACACTTCCAGGAAATAGGAAATGAGAAAAGACTTTTCAGTTCATTTTTCAGGCAAGCATTACACCAACAGCAAACCAGGCAAAAAAATTAAAAAAAAAAAAAAGAAAAGAAAAAGAAAAAGAAAAACAAGAAAGTAAGCAAGAAAAGGAAACTGGAAATATGCTGTCCAATAGAACTTCCTCTCATAGTGGAAATACCTGCATTGTCCGATGTGGCTCTCGAGCTATTGAAATAGGACTACTGTTAAGTGAAGAAACCAATTTTTAATTTTATGCGATAATTTAATCTATTTATATTTAAGTTTATATAGCACACGAAGCCAGAGATTACTGGATTGTATAACGCAGCTGCGGACCAATGTCCCCAACGAACATGGATGCAAATACCTCAAAAACATTAGCAAATGAGATCTAGCAAGGACCGAGCGTCGTGACCCTGAGAACACGAAGTTGGTTCAGCCTTCAGCCATCAATCTCCGTGTTTCACCACAGGAAGACATTGAAGAGGGAAAACCTCTTAGCAAACCTCATAGCAAGATCTCTCCACCAGACAGGAATTAAAGGTAATTCCCTCAGGGGCGCCTGCATGGTGCCCTTGGTTAAGCATCTGACTCTTGATTTCGGATCAGGTCATGATCTCAGGGTCCTGAGATCGAGCCCCGCCTCCGGCTCTACAGTGGGCATGGACCCTGCATATGACCAAGAGGGGAGACAAACCCCAAGAGACTTAAATACAGGGAAACACACTGAGGGCTGCTGGACAGGAGGTGGATGGGGGGGATGGGGTAACTGGGTGATGGGCTTTAAGGAAAACACTTGATGGAATCAGCCCGGGGTGTTGTATGCAACCGATGAATCACTAAATCCCAAATTCTACCCCCGAAACTAATATTACACGTACTGTATGACATTATGTGTAAGCTAACTGGGATGTCAATAAAATCTTGAAAGAAAAAAAAAAAGATTCTCTCTCCCTCTCTCCTCCCCCCCCTCTTCTTCCCATGCACGTGCAGGTGCCCAGTCTAATAAAATAAACAAATAATACAATAAAATAATAAAATAACCACCCTACAGGTAACATCCTGCTCAGCGGCAAAAGCCTAAAGTCTGAGCCCTCTCCCCCTAAGGTCGGGAACAAGGCAAAGGTTATCCATCCTCGTTAACACTGTGCTAGAGGTCCTGGCCACAGCCCTACAGCCAGGAGCATTGACAAAAGGGTAGACGCCTTGATCAATGAAGCAGAAAATAGGGTTCAGAGAGAGATCCACACACATCCAGCCCATTGATTTTTGATGAAGGTGTAAAAGGCAGTTTGAGCCACAGGACAGGTTACATGGTTGTTTCGTGCTTATTTATTTGCTTATTAAACGTTTGTAAGTATCTCCATGTGGAGTGGGGGGGACAGGACAATAAAGCAATCAGGCATCAAGAATCCCTTCTCATGGATAATTTCTGGAACTGAAACCACTACCTGGACTGGTAACAGAAGAACAAAAGGCTACGTGCAAAAAGGAAATACTACAGCCCTCTGATCTGCCTCACCCTTCTTCACAGCAGATGAAGTCCTAATGACCCTCTTTTTCCCTACTCCCCCCTTGGGAGGCCGAATACCTTTCAATCAAAACCCCAAACTCAGTCTTCTGGCTCAAGTTCTACCAGATACAACCTTGATCTCATCCCTCCCCAAAATGATTTCTTTCTAGACATCACCTTTGTCGTCTGCTTAGAGATTGGTCCTTTAATTTTTATGCAAAAAGGACTTTGGTGTCTTCTCTTGTTTGTTGATTGGTTTCTTTCCAGAAGCTCCAAACTCAGACTAGCATATAACATGAAAAGGGTTGTGGCTCTTAAATTGAGTTTTCCAGACACAGGGTTCGTGTGCAAGGGATCCATTAAAGGAATGTCCAGGAGAAACCAGTAAGAGAGAGAGGAGGCAGGACAGGGGAGGAAGGTGTCGATCAAGCAAGTCTGCAAACCCAGACAGAACCCCACCAAGGGGGGCTTTGGTCTGATGCCACAGGGGACTCAGAAGTGTAAGTCACACTTCCGAGCTGTCCCAAGCAGTAGCAGATGAAGTAGACCTTCCAGTCCTTGGTTTAAGCTGACCTCTGGGCTCCTTAATCTAAGACCATGGATCTCTCCAAGAGAGAGCTGCACACATGAGCTGCTGGAAGTGGAAATGGACCGAAGCCAGGGGTCACACAAAAATGGACTCCAAGTGGATCTGGGCAGAGCACCAAAGGCATTCCTCATCCGCATTTATTAAGCACAGACTTTGACCAGGTGTCCTACTAGGCTTTTTACCACCCTGAATGATCAGTGTTATTATTCCAGTATTTTTATTTAGCCCTGACAACAATGCTACGAGGTAGCTGTTACTAATTCCATTTTAAAGATTAGTTAACACTAAGTCTCAGAGAGGCTAAGTAATTTCCTCAAGATCACACAGCTACAAAGTGGTCATGGTGGAACCGAAAGCAGGGTTTCTGTCTAGATTCTGCCAAGTTGGTTGCTGTTTTCGTCCCTTTGTGTGTCTCTCTTCCTCTTCTCTAGCACATTCCCCCATTAGGTACTGAGGTCCTTCCTAAGACCGACGCCAATGGCCATAATTTCACAAGTGGTTTCCTCTGGGCTCTGACAACAGTCACTGTCTACATTCTGGATCTCGATCAAAACCACCTGCCTGGGATCCAGGCTTGGTTCTGCCAGTGTTCTGCTCTCTGCTGCCTGTCGGGTTGGATAAGATTCCATTGGTAGGGGCGCCTGGGTGGCTCAGTAGGTTAAGCCTCTGCCTTCAGCTCAGGTCATGGTCTCAGGGTCCTGGGATGGAGCCCCGCATCCGGCTCTCTGCTCCACGGGGAGCCTGCTTCCCCATCTCTCTTTGCCTGCCTCTCTGCCTACTTGTGATCTTTCTCTGTCAAATAAATAAATAAGTAATCTTTAAAAAAAAAAAAAATTCCATTGGTAGAATTCTACCCAGGAATTCACAGCTGGGCATGGGAGCACAGAATTTTCTCTTCCTTCGAATGAACAAATTCCTATCTGGTCTCAAGAACCCAAACTGGGAACTTCGTGTAGTCAGAGAAGGCGAGGTCTGTGACCTGAGCATAAACAACAGACCAGGCAGTGGAAGACAGTGCCGCCTAAATAGAGCTTTTAGGGAATATCCAGGCACCTTTTCTGCAACCTAGGGCCTCGAGAGCTTTTCCTCTCTCAGGTCTCCTGGGCCATGGCCTCCTGACCAGACGGCTCCTAAGTTTTCCTTCCGAGCCCTCTCACCTCCACCCTGCATCACAAACGCTAAGCAGCGAAGGAGCGGATCAAATCAACAGGTGGTTTTCATTGCGCCCAACAGGTGAACCCTCTTGCCTTGCGCACAGCCGCACGGTACCTGTTGGGTTCGAAACCTCCAGAGTTCTCCGGGGGGAAACCTGAAACTGGCTCTATGCACAGAAGGCAGAGCCAGAGCAAAGAGAGAGGCCCCTCCAGAGGGCTGGGAGGCAGAGTTAAGACCCCAAGGGACTTACCCGCGAGGCTTGTCCCAGGCGCTGCAGGACAGACAAGCAGATCTCCGCTCCATCTGCCAGGATCTTCACAGCTCATGGGGGCCCTAACGGGGGGTCGGTCTCATCTACGTCCGGAGGGTCAGCACAGGACCTCACGCTCTCCCGGCTGGGTCCTTGGAAATGGCCCACCGTGCGCGAAAGCCTGTGCATTTCAAGGACGCGCCGGCGTGAGACGCCCAAGGCTCCCTCGCAGGTCACGTCCTCTCGAAGGCTTCCTCCAATGGAATCATCCGGAACTAAGGCGCTACCCAATAAAATTAGTAGAGATGAGGTCATGAGGGTGTGTCCTAGTCCGGGCCCTCCCCACGTAAGGCTGCACCGAGCGCCAAGCCTGACGGACGGTGCTGAGGACTGGAGAGCTGAAAGGACCTACCCCGGGAAAGGGCTGCAAAACCCGCTCCGGTGACACTGGAGAACTTGTAAGAAGACAGTCTGAGGATAGCTAAGTGAATAACAAAAATGACGAGCAGCCATCGAGCACCTACTCTGTGCCGTGTGCTTTTTTAAATTAGTTGCGTTATAGGTTATCTTAGGTCTCTTACGTGATATCCTTATCACCTGGCTCTCTGGGAATTCGCCCTTGACCGATGAGGAAAGCGAGGCTCAGAGAGGTTGAGTAGCTTGCCCAAGGGCACACAGCCTATAGACATTGTGGACAGGAGCTGAAATTCGTTCTGTCCGGCTCCAAAGCCACACCGGATTTCATTTTTATTACAAAGTTATGGTCAGAATGAATAGCACAGCGTCAAGGCCCCAGACTCTGCAGTCAAACTGTCTGTGAACCCCAGACAGGCCTCTTACTGGCCGTGCAACCGCGTGCATTTTGCCGGGGCTGCCATAACCAAGGACCCACCTGGGTGCATTCAATGACAGAAACTTATCCCCTCACAGCTCTTTAGTTCCAAAACCAAGGCAAGTTGGCTCCATTCTGGAGACCCTAAGAGCAATCTGTTCCATGGGTCTTGCCTCGGTCCTAGTGATTTCCCGACCATCTTTCGCATTCCTTGGCTTGCCAAAGCATCACCCAGATCTCTGCCTTCATGTTCACGTGGTGTTCTCCCTGGGTGCCTCTCTAGGTCCAAACTTCCCCTTTTGAATAAGGACCCCAGTCGTCTTAGAGGAGGACCCGTTCTGATGACCTCCTCCTAACTAATGACATGTCCAAGAACCCTGCTTCCAAATCACGTCTCCTTCAGAAATACTGGGTGTTAGGACTTCAGTGTGTGAATTTGGGGGAGGTGGGGACACAATTCAACCCATAACGGCGATCCCTGGCAATAACTTTACCTGTCTGGGCTCTCATCTGTCCAGGAGACTACTTCGGGTTAGGAGGACTGAACCAGTGAACACATATACAAAGCGTCTAGCAGAGGGCATCAGCAAGCTGGTACCCAAGGGCCACATACAGCCAGCCCACCACTTGTTTCTGCAGTCAGGAAGCTAAGAACGATTTCTGTATTTTTAAAGATGGGGGGGTTGATCAAAAGGGGAGTATTGCATGACACATGAGAAATGAAATTCAAACTTCAGTGTTATATAAACAATAAAGTTTTATTGGAACTTGATTTTACCCACTCATTTACATACCAAGGACCAAAGCTGAGCTGGGTAGTCGTAGTTCCTACGGGGCCCCTATGGGCCACAGAGCCTAAAATATCCACTGTCTGGTCCAGCACAGAAAGCATTTACCAACTGCTAACCTACGAGATTACCTAGTATGTCGTAAGACCTATATGAATCCTGTTGTGTTTCCCCCTTCTCTCGCTCTGATACGAGCCCCCTGGTCATCCAATTATTCTCTTTGTAGCAGGGAGAATTTTCAACTCGTGGGAAGGAAGCTGTCCCCATCCACTTCACACCCCGTGTGCCTGGGGACCCCTGGTCTTCCCCGAGGCTTCTCCTCCATTGCCTGAGCCCCTCTTCCGCCCTGATGAGCTGCTCTCCTAGCTTGGAGTCAAGTCCCAGCCGCTAAAAGCTCGCTTCTCTCCTGCCTCAGCAATTCTGTCTACTTGGCTGCACAAGCTCCCCACAGCTCCGACGGCTTCCAAAGGTGAGTGCTTGCAGACCTCACATTAATTACAACGAGAAACTCAAGAGTTTTTCTCCTCCCTTTCAATCCTCTCAAGCCCTTGGCATCTCCGACACAAGCCCCCCCCCCCCCGCCTTCTTCCCACAAACTGTGGAAAATCAGCATCTTTTTAAAAAGACGTGATGCCCTTTTTTCTCCTATTTTTCAGCAGCCAAAAAAAGAAACGAGGCCTCGTTTTCGTTAGCTGGCTCATGGGGGATACCCAGGAGGAAGGGGGCCGGGAAGGAAAGAAGTGGACCGAAGCCGCCGAGCACAGGGGTGTTTGCAGGACAGAGGAAGGAAATAGATTGGGTGCTGAGTCAGCAGAACTGGCGAGAGCGTGCAGTTCACATGGGGAGAGAAAAACACATTTTCTCGCAGCAATCAGAAGAGTGGAGGGTTTAATTGCCAAAGAGACTACAATTGTTTTGGCTCAACATGTTCATGGCTTTGTACTGGATGGCATTTTGTGTTCTCTCCGTTTCTTTTTTTCTTTACAAAAAATTGCAGGATTTAGGAATAAAACCAAGTTATAGGCAGATTAAAGTCTTTGACTCTTAATTAAAGGTTTTCATTCCGCCATTCACATCCAGCCTCAGAATGGTTCATGCAGACATTCCAGTTGCCTGCCGTTGAGGAGAAATGAGATGTTCTAAAAATAAGTCCGTTTGCCTGCACAGTCCCTCTGAGGTCAGACCATTGTCCCCAAGGAGAACACAGCTGTTGCTGTTGTTATGCCGATCAGGCTGGACTCAGACCCAGCCCGGGATGGGGACACTTTTCTGCTGGAAACCTGTGGGGGAGAAAACTCTCCTTAGAGAAGGCCCCAGGATTGCCCCCAAGGGATGCCAAGTTCTAGAAGATTCCCTCTCCCTGTGAGCTCTCTTTCCCCTTGTGCTGATCAAACTTATTGTCTATTTTATAGCTATTTTTCTGACTATCTGGGGTTTTTATTTTCTATTTTCAACAAATCGTTTTAATCTTTTTTTAAAATAGCCTCACTGAAATATCTTCTGTATATAAAATTTTAGATAATTAAAATGCACAACCTGAAGTTTTGTACATTGTGACTATGTCTAGGTGTGAATATATATATACATTGTGTATATAGACATCACAATCAAACTAATTAACACATCCGTTACCTCTACAAAGTTACCAGTGGATGTGTGTGTCCATGTGCCTGTGTGTGTGTGTGTGTGTGTGTGTGTGTGCGTGTGTATGTGTTTTGAGTAGGTAGATTTAAGATCTATCCTCTTCACAGATTTAAAGTATACAATACATTGTTGTTAACTATTTAAGCCTTGCTGTGACATTACATTTTTAGGATTTATTCACTCCACATAACTGAAAGTTTGTACCCTTTGACCAGCACCTCCCCATCTCTCCCCCCTCCCCTGCCTCCCCTGGCAATGACCATCCTGCTACTTGTGAGTGTGACTGTTTTCTATTCCACATATAAAGGAGATGATCCAGTATTTCTCTGTGGAAATAATCTGTTTTACATAACCAACACTTACATAGTACTTACTCTGTATCAGGCATGACTCTAAGAACTCTGTGAAAAAAAGGCTCTGAGTTAACCCAATTATACAAATGGGGAGACAATTAAGTGACTTACCCAAGGTCACAGAAACATGTTTCTATTGGGTGGTAAATCTTTCTCATACTAATTTGTAGGAATTGTTTATATATATTATGGCTATTATTCAGTTGTGTGTTATAATATATTCTACTGTCTACACAATAGGAGAGAGACTCATCCCACTGTTCGCAACTACTCTTGTATCATGCTTTGCTTCCTCTGAGCTACACATACTAACTAGCAAGAACATTTAATTTAACCTTATGTTCAAGTTATCCACTACTGTGTAACAAATGATCCCTCTCCCCTGCTTAAAAAAATATATAGATGGATAGATAGATAGCCTCACATTCTAAGGGTCAGGGACTTAGCAGCAGCTCAGCTGGGTGGTCTAGTTCGGGGTCTTTTGTGAGGTTTCAGTCAAGTAGGCAGCCAGGGCTGCAGTCATTTCAAGACTCGAATGATGTAGAAAATCTACTTCCAAGCTCACCCATGGGTTGGTTGGCAAAAATCAGTTTTCACTGGGTTTTGGTCAGAAGCCTCATTTCCTCACCATGTGGGCTGCTCCATGGGCCTACTCACAACATGGCGGCTGGTTTTTCCTCAAGTGAGTGAACCAACACAGAAGGAGAGTGAGAGAGCCTCTCGGACAGAAGCTGCAATCTTGTATAACCTAGTATCAGAAATGATACCCACCACTCCTGCTGCTTGCTGTTGGTCACACAGACCAACCTCGGCACACTCCGGAAAGGGATTCCCTACAGATGTGATTATCAGAGGGCCGAGATCATTGGATGCCATCTTGGAGAAGGGCTACCACACCATGGGTCTTCCCATGATCATTCTCCATTATTCATTTGCTGTGGAAAAACTACACGCATACTAAATCCCACTTTTGAAAAGGAGAGAGAAACTCAGAGTCTGAAATCTCAGATGTGGATTTCCAAAACGATGGGGTTTATGCCTTCCAAGATCCCGTAAGCCCAAGACTCATATTACCAGCAACAGGAATTCTCTGGTTATTTTAAGAAGGAAGAAGTTTACTTAAAGGATGTTGGGTAGTTTGTACAATCTCCAGCAGGGCTGGAAGACTACATATTTGAAGGCTACATAACCAGTCACGGTATGGAACATTCATTCTTAGACTTATGCCAGTGAAGACTCTGTATCTGCCCAACACGATCAACATGGTACCCTAGTGTAGTCCTGGAAACTCTAGAATAAGGAAGTGGCTGTTTTTCCTCTCCAATATGAACTCTCCAATGTCTTCCTTCTTCACCAGTTTCTGATTCAAAGTCTATATCAGGTATATTTGACTGGCAAAGTCATTGGATGGGCCACTGCCAAGGAGACTAGGAAAGCAGGTGCCTACCATGTCCAGCTTCACACACTAAGCCTCATCGTTTGGAAGATTCCTCTGAACATAAAGACCTCAGATTCCGAGCAGCCAAAACATATGACAAATACTGACTACACTTACAAAATGTGGTGAGTTGAAAAAACACAGCATGTCTAACCAAGCTGGAGAAGATTTTAGACACAGAGCATCTAGGAAGATCGATGCCCCCATTTTACAGATGAGGGAATGGAGGTCCTGAAAAGTGAAAGGAATACTTAGGGTGATATAAGAAATAAGGGACAAAGGCAAGACTTCTCCTCCTGCCTCTCAATTCCCCTTTACGATGAAGGGGGGTTCATAATCTCTCTGGCAACATGGGTCCCTCTGGCAACTTGGCAAAGACTCTAGACGCTTTCAGGGTAATAGTTTTTAAATGAAGAAAACAGGATCCATTGGACTACTAAGAAGAGTAATCATATTGAAATCTATTATGGAAATATTAAAGTAGTGATAGAGCAATGTGTATGCAGAACACATTAGTCTTGATTAGCACATTAAGGGAAAAAAAAAAAACCTAGTAGCGGGTCTAACAACTAGCGTAATTTTCAAAGAAGTGGTGAGCCTGAAGGGTATTTGGAGATGCCGTAACAATTAAAATGAGATATGAAAATAGCTATGATTTCCAACGGCGACAAAGTCACAGGAATTGTTATTTCTCTTATTGTTTGTTGCCTACATTTACCATCGAAGAAGTGCTGAAAACCAGTGAGAGGTCAGTGAAAAAAGATGTTTGATCCAAGTTGACTCATCCTTCATGTTCTGTCTAGGGGGCTGTGGGGACTGGGGTTGTCATACCTGGCTAAGAACTCCTAAAGTACATGATGAATATATTTCCACCTGCCTAGACGTCTGGTTACAGAGTGCAAAAGCAGGGGGTGCTCCAAGGTGGCCAGTGAAATAGGATGAAATTGATCATGAATAGGAAGTTTCCAAACAAGACCTTTTTTACAGGTACTGTGTGTGTGAGTGTGTGTGTGCATGCACAAACACATACGTGAGTGTGTGTTTACCCATTGTAGGACAGTCCTCTATTTACAGACATGGGAAGATGGCATGATAGATTGTTAAATGGGTAAAGCACGTTACAGAATAACCCAACAACACAGCAAACATTTACTGAGCACCTGATACAGGCACTTTTTTTTTTTTTAAGATTTTATTTATTTATTTGACAGACAGAGATCACAAGTTGGCAGAGAGGCAGGCAGAGAGAGGGTGGGAAGCAGGCCAACCGCCAAGCAGAGAGCCTGATGCGGGGCTCCATCCCAGGACCCTGAGATCACGACCTGAGCTGAAGGCAGAGGCTTAACCCACTGAGCTACCCAGACACCCCCAGACACTTTAAAAAAAAAAAGTTTATTTATTTTTTTTAATTTTCAGTGTTCCAGAATTCATTGTTTATGCACCACACTCAGTGCCCCATGCAGTACGTGCCCTCCTTAATCCCCACCACCAGGCTCTCCCGACCCTCTACTCTCCTCCTCTCCAAAACCCTCAGTTTGTTTTTCGGAGCCCACAGTCTCTCAGGCACTTATTAAGGTAAGTACTTTACCATCTGTTACCTCGTTGAATCTGCTCACCAACACTTTAGCATAGCTATTTTTATCATTTCATTTTAGAGTTGAGTGAAATCAAACCTGGAGAGAGGAAGAAACTTGCCCAAGGTCACAGAGCTGCAAAGTGATGGAGCTGGCCTCCACATCCGGAGCCTGGGCTCCTACCCGTTCTGAGGACCCAATTTTGCAGGTATGTGCTTGCATAGACAAGGCTGGGGACTTAATACGCGCCAGCCCCCTACCCGCCTTACTTCTGGGGATAGGACAGAAATGAAAGAGACTTTCTTCTTCTTTTTTAAAAAATCCAAAGAGGCTGAAGGTGTTTTAAAAGGTAGCGTGGAGCAAAACACAATAGGCACAGTAGGATAAGGTGTGAAAATAAGGAAAACCAAACAATCTATCACTAGGTAGCAAAAATATAATAAAATGCACGGAGTTAATAAACACCAAGCTTGGGGGATGAGAGCTTTCTTCCAGGAAGAGGAAGGCGTGGGGCTTCAATCATAGCGATCGTGTTTCATTCCGTAAGCCATGTGGTGGGCACCTGTCACTTATGTGATTATTGTAGACAGCCCCATCTTTGAACTATTGCATCCCAATTTTCATCGAAGGAGGAATTGCTAACAAGAAATGGCTCCCCAGGTTCGTTGACCTGTAGCTTGGACATTGTTTGAATGTTCACAATGTCGTTTTTGAAATTTGGAAAAGAAGAGGTTGGGAGAGGGAGCAGGTGAGACAGTGGCTGCATTTGGGAAGGAGGGAGGGAGTAGTTATAAGAATGGGGCACAAGGAAGCTTCTGGATACCAGAAGTGTTCTGTATCACTTGCCTGGGTCATGGTTTTCCCAGGTGTTGTGTGTTCCCTTTGCTGCATATGTGTTACTCATCACAGTGAAAATGTATGAAAATATCTATGAATAAACAAAAAAGCAGGAGGTACAGCTAAGTCATGGTAACAAAGAATTCCACCTTCTTACTTTGTGACTGGTGCCCTGCCATCCCTGGTCCCTTGGGTCACTCGTCAGGTAACCACCACCACCACCACCACCACCACCACCCCAGGCTGCAGGCACCTGGAGAAACCAGAAGGACCATAGATCAAGGCCTTTGAAAGCACGCCCCTGCTCCCAGCGCCCTCAGCGAGGTGACTCTTGTCTAACGGCTGTCGGCATCACAGGAACCCAGAAAAACATTGCCATATGGCAAGGCTCCGAAGGGGAGCCTACAACACGGGGACAGAAAAGGAGCTTGCAAGTGCCACTGAAGATTGGATCCCTGTTTAATATGGGGATCTTTCGGGGGGGTTGGGGTTTTTTTCGGAAACCACAGGAAGATTTGCGACACATCCGCCAGCCTCTCCCCAAGAATGGCCAGGACTCCTGAAGGTCGTGGGTCACTGCTCTGCTGTCACGTGGGGAAACAGAAAGGGATTTCTGGAGCAGAGAGGGGGAACCGAGAGATCTGTGTGAGTTTCCTCGGACTGCTGTAGCCAACCGTCATAAATTTAGTGGCCTCGATAACACAAATTTATCATCTTCTGGGTCGGGAGGTCAGAAGTCCAGGATGTGTCTCAGTGGGCTAAAAACAAGGTGTTGGCAAGACTATGTTCTGTTCCAGGGGGCTCTAGAGGAAAATCCATTTTTTTGCCTTTCCCAGCTTCTAGAGGCTTCCTGCCTGCCTTGGCTCACGTCGCCCATCCGTCTTCAAGGCCAGCAATGGCCGGTCAGGTGTTTCTCATTATGCTGTCTCTCTGACCTGATTTCTGCCTCCCTCTTTCACACTTAAGAGTCCTTATGGCTACACTGGGTTCACTTGCCTGATTCAAGGTCATCTATCTCCTAGTTTAAGGCCAGTTGGTCAGCCCCCTTAATTCCCACCTGCCACGTGACAGGACATAATCGAGGTTCTGGTGACGGGGACATCACCTCCAAGAGGCCATTAACGGGCCGACCGCCCTCACCATGGATGTGTTTCTCTGTTGTCTCCTGCCCCATAGGCTCTGTGAGGGCAAGAGCCTTTGTCCCTCGAGAGCCCCGAGAGCTGTGGGTCTCAAAGCACCTGGTGCTATCGAACTTCTATCTTTCACATAGTCACTGTGGGGTCTAAGAACAATTAAGCTCAAGAACTCCCTTTCATATGACATCAACCTGCCTGTATTCCCATGTGTGTGTACTTAGCATCAATGGACGTAAGGGAACAATGGTGGACAGGAGGGGAGACAGAGAAATTATGCGGGAGCTACAGATCCCCTCACACGATCAACTTCCAAGTTCACTTAGGACTTCTAGTGACATTGGCCAGGGACAGACACAGTGCCACAAAGAAGAAGGCGGATTTAAAAGACGCCACAAAGGTACCGCGTGCAGCTATTAAATAATTAGATAAGTTTAGAGCATCGGTCCCATCAGTCTCTTTCCCAGTGTTTTCCTTTAGGTCCTCAGAGGCTAGTCATGTTACACAGACACAGAAGGCATCAAAACACAGATTCACAAAAAGGGAAACTCATCTCCCGTTCAGTTCGCCGCAACTTCTTATTATGTAAAAGTGACTTCTCAGGTTAATGTTGCTCTGTGTTTAACCCCTGCTGGACACATGCTAATCTCCTTTGTCACACAGAGAGAGCAAGCCTCTGGCTAGAACCTTGAGCAGGCTTCATCCTGATGGGACCGAGCCATGCAGGCCACTCCAGATCACTAGTTTGGGGAGCCCTGGGGCCAGCTCCCTCTTTTTTTTATTTTATTTATTTATTTATTTGACAGAGAAAGAGATCACAAGGAAGCAAAAAGGCAGGCAGAGAGAGAGAGGAGGAAGCAGGCTCCCCGCTGAGCAGAGAGCCTGATGCCGGGCTCAATCCCAGGACCCTGAGATCATGACCTGAGCTGAAGGCAGAGGCTTAACTCACTGAGCCACCCAGGTGCCCCTGGCTCCCTCTTCTTTGTCTAGTTTTACCGAGATATAACTGACCGATAACACTGTGGAAGTGTGAGATGTGCATCACCGTGACTTGACTTATATGTACTGTGAAGGGATGACCACAACAAGTGTGGTTAGCAACCATTGTCTCAAGAGATACAAAAAAAAAAAAAGAAGAAGAAGAAGAAGAAATTTTTCCCCATGTTCCCTAAAACATTATTCAGAGTAGCCACAATATAAGAAAAACCTAAGTGGAGGTGCCTGAGTGGCTCAGTCGGTTAAGCATCTGCCTTCAGCTCGGGTAATGATCTCAGGGTCCTGGGTTCGAGCCCTGCATTGGGCTCCCTCCTCAGTGGGGAGCCTGCTTCTCCCTCTCTCTCTGCTGTTCCACTTATTTTAGCTCTCTCTCAAATAAATAAATAAAATCTTAAAAAAAAAAAAAAGACCAAACCACCTATGTTTCGTCAGCAGATGAATGGATATAGAAACTGTGGTATCCATCCCCAATGGGATACTATTCAGCCATTAGAAAGAAGGGAATCTTGCCATTTGTGACGACAGGGCTGAACCCTGGGGATTTTAGGCCTCATGAAATGCGTCACACGGAGAGAGGCAAATATGGTAGGACGTCGCTTATATGTAGAAACTAAAACCAAACCAAAAATAAAAATAAAAACCAACCCCCTCTTCACAGCTGAGGAAAGGGAGGCCCCGAGCTAGCATCCTGAGCCCCGTCTCCTGAATCCTCGTCCGGTGTCTGACCCTCATGTGTGAAGGCAAGAACCAACAGGAGAGAACACAGACTAGACTAGATGGATGAGAGAAGGGAAAGCAAAGCAGGCAGGAAGGAAGGCGTCTCCTTCCCTGGCTGGGCTGCTCAGCACCAGGCCCCGGGGAGAAGACATGAATGTGAGAGGAGCAGAAGGAAAAATGAAGCAGTCAGAATCCCCATTGTCAGGGAGGCTTGCTCTGTTCTGGCCACAGCCCCTGGTGGTGGGAACATTCTGGGTGTGGGAGGGAGGTTCACACAGGAACAGTGTCGGGAAGCAGCTGGGGGTACGCTAGGAGCTGGACTCAACACTCCCTCGGGCCCACAAGGGCACACCTTGCAGAGGGGGGCCCTGGCGGGACCTTGTGAGTCACTAAGACCCCTCAAAATCTCTGTCCTGTGCTCCCCACCCCCTCCCACTTCAAGGGAGTCTGCCCCGGCCCTTCCTCCAGCCAGGCCAGCCTCCTGGCAGACACAGAGATGACAGATGGCTCCAAACTGCAGCCAAAATCACCTTTTCAGGAAAAGGCTTCCACCTTTTGAAAAGGACCCAGAAAACACAACATGGCAAAGGGTTTCACACTTCTTTCAACCGGACGGTTCTTCCTGTCAGTAAACCCACAGGCAGTCAGAGTGTCCAAGGGATGCTCAACCAGAACACAGTGAGTATACAAAAATGTACTTCTTTTAAATCCATATATATATAAACAAATAAAATATGCTGATTAGAGTTGGTGGGATATGACGGGGTTACCGGCGTAGTAATTTCTGGAAATGTAGCTACTTGCCCCAGCTCCGTCATTTCTTTCTTTCTTTCTTTTTTTCAGATTTTATTGATTTATTTGACAGAGAGAGAGAGAGAGATCACAAGTAGGCAGAGAGGCAGGCAGAGAGAGAGAGGAGGAAGCAGGCTCCCCGCTGAGCAGAAAGCCCGATGCGGGGCTCAATCCCAGGACCCTAGGATCATGACCTGAGTCGAAGGCAGAGGCTTTAACCCACTGAGCCACCCAGGCCCCCCGACAGCTCAGTCATTTCTCATAATCACAGATCAAAAACCATTGGGTCAAACTGCCCACACCGTCCCTTTCCCTGGGTTGCTGAAAGAGGCTCATTTCAGGTTTTCCTTGGGTTTAAAGTTGGCCCTACTTGAAGAAACAATGACCAGAGACAAGTGAAGTCTAAAATCAAAGTGCTCTTTATCCAGAAAAATCTCTACTAGAGGTCAGAGAGACAAATAAAATTTCCAGAACTCAGCCTGGGATGCTCCCGGCTGTTTCGGCCAGTTGAGCTTTGCTACCCATCCCTCCAAGGTCCGTGTATCAGTGTGTCTATGTAATAAATGACACCATCACTTAGTGGTTTAAGACATCAATCATTTTTTCCGTTCACTGTTCTACGATGGCATGGCAGTTTGGACTGGGCTCAGCAGGGAGGTTCTTCTGGCCTCTGCTGGTGTAGCTGATCTCAAGTGTGGGTCTTGCATGTGTCCGTGTTCAGCAGATGGCCAGTTGGGGCCGCTTGGGTTGACTTGCCTCATGTGGCTGTTGGTTGGGAGGCTGTATCAGGGACAACAAGAATCTGCAATTAATGGTCTCTTGTCATCCGTTATGCTGGCCTGGTCTTGTTCACAGGTGATGGAGGGTTTCAGAAACATCAAGAGCGCGGAGGCCTAGGCTCAGAAGGGGCAATGCCCCTTCTACCACTTTCTGTTGGCCAAAACAAATCATATGGGCGTCTCTCTTTCAAAAGCTAGATACATGGGCTGCTCTGCTTGATGAGAGAAGCATACGGCCAGTGTTGCAGTCTACTACAGAGACACAGAGGCACTTGTCAGAAGTGGTAGGAAGGAGAATAATTTATGTTGGAAGTTTCAGTTGCCTGGTGGGTGAATGGTTCACCTATAATCCATGGACGTGTGTCCATAAGGCCCCGGAGATTGTGGAACTGGATATCCAAGTGTCCCTCCCCTCCCAACACACCCACTAATGAAAAACATCACAGCACTCTGTCTCACCTGCTTCTTGCCTGCCTCCCTCGCAATCTCATTTTCACATCAGAGACCAGGCCAGGTTCCCAAGTCCCCAGTCTCTTCTCCACCACCCCTGCCCACAACATAACCCCCTCAGCCAACCCCCCATTCTGGCTTTTCTGGCAGCTTCTCTCATCCCCGCCTTCTACATATCAGCCCAGCACACACACAGACTCCTGGAAGCGTAAAGGAAACTGGCCACAATGGGAGGGAACTCGTGATGCAGGTAATTACGCAGGGGAAGTGGGGAGCGGTGATGCCCAAAGAATGCAATTTCTCAGCTATCACACTTCTTCCCTGAGCCACTGGGGCAAGTTACCCCGCCTCCTTGACCTTCAGTCTCCATCCGTGACATAACTCTGCCTTACTGTGCTGTATCGATGGTCTAAACACGCCAACAGTGCTTGTGCAAGGTACAGTGCTAAGACCTTTGCACCTGTGCTAACCCATTTAATCATTATCACAACTCCATGAAGAAGCTACTAGTTTTACTGTTATTTTATAAAGGAAGAAATAGGATCCTAAAGGTTCCGTACCTTGGCTGTGGCTACACAGCTACTAAGGGTCAAAGCTGGGATTCAGACTGAGATAATCTGTCCCCCAGATATGTATTCTAGCCACTATACATAATTCTTGCAGGCACTGTGTGTTTGTGTGTGGCTGACTTTTTTTTTTAATTGGGAAAACATGTGCCTCCACCCAATAGTTTCTAATATAAGAAAAATAATAATTTAAGGAATACAAGCAAATAGGATTTTTTTTTAAGATTTTATTTATTTATTTGAGAGAGGGGCAGCTGGGTGGCTCAGTGTTAAAGCCTCTGCCTTCGGCTCAGGTCATGATCTCGGGGTCCTGGGATTAAACCCTGCTTCAAGCTTTCTGCTCAGCGGGGAGCCTGCTTCCCCCTCTCTCTCTGCCTGCCTCTCTGCCTACCTGTGATCTCTGTCTGTCAAATAAATAAATAAATCTTTATTTGAGAGAGAGAGCATGAGCAAGGGGGAAAGGGGTAGAGGGAGAGAGAGAGAGAGAGAAGCAGGCTCCCCGCTGAGCAGGGAGCCCTATGCAGGACTTGATCCCAGGACCCTGGGACCATGACCTGAGCTGAAGGCAGATGCTTAACAACCGAGCCACCCAGATGCCCCTCTTTCCGACTTCCTACGCACCCCCAGTTCTTCTCCATAAAGGCAACAAAGAGTATTTGATTCCTACAAATCTTGCTGAAAATATGCTTTTTTAAAGCAAACAAAATATGTATAAACATGGATTTAGAAAGGTAGAAGTGTAGGCGTACATACACAGATACAGACACAGAGATCCGCAGCCTGATTTCTATACTGATGGAAACAAACTCTATACAGAGGTCTTCAGATATATTCTAAAAATTGTTTTATTTCAGTATGCCTTTTTAAAAATATTTTTATTTATTCATTTGACAGACAGAGATCATAAGTAGGCAGAGAGGCAGGCAGAGAGAGGGAGAGAGAGAGGAGGAAGCAGGTTTGTTGCTGAGCAGAGAGCCCGATGCGGGGCTCGATCCCAGGACCCCGAGATCATGACCTGAGCCAAAGGCAGAGGCTTTAACCCACTGAGCCACCCAGGCACCCCCGGTATGCCTTTTTTTTAAATAGCTGTGTGGCTGACCCTTGGGTAACACAGATTCAAAGTGAGTGGGTCCGCTAATACAGAGATTTTTTTTTTTTTAAGTAAATGTAGTACAGTCCTATAAAGGTGCTTTATGACATTCCTATTAACATTTTCTTTCCTTTACTGTAACAGTATGGTATATAATACAAGTAACCATACAAAATATGTGTTGACTGTCCATGCTATTGGTAAGGCTTCTGGTCCACAGTAGGCTATGAGTGTTTAATTTTGGGGGGGGGGGTGTCCAGAGTTATTTGCGGACTTTTTAAAAATGATTTATTTATTTATTTTGAGAGAGAGAGAAAGGAGGGGCAGACGGAGAAGGACAATCTCAAGAGGACTCTACCAAGAGAGGGTAGAGCCCATCACAGAGCTCGATCCCAGGACCCTGAGATCATGACTAGAGCTGAAATCAAGGGTCGGTCACTCAACTGACTGAGCCACAAAATACGTGCCCTATTTTCAGCTTTTTGACTGCACAAGGGTGTTGGCATCCGTAAGCGCAAGGGGTTGTTCAACTATGATGATGTGTATTATTATTCCATTGTTTGGATGAACCACAATTTCTTCTGATAGACGAACAGGTTATACGTAATATTTTCCCATTACAGTGTCACATCATTATTACCTGCGTATGGGTCTTTGTGCAAAGATACTTTTACAGTTCAAATTTAGAGTGTAGGATGGTTTGTTATTGTCCCACACATTAATATATTCAACAGGAATTTAGTTGAGCAAAAACACCCTCCTACGAGACAGTTCCTACATGTCTCACTTCCTGGCAGTGGTCTTGGTCCAAATGGCACAGCCTGTTGGTGGTGCATTCCAGAAGTGTGTTGAGTGCAGATGCTACCCAAGGAAACATCTCTCTTGGTGAGAGATGAAAACAAAGTAACCTCCCCCATTCTTCTCTCCACAACCCTCCACCCCCAAAGCAGCCAGAGTTGATTGCCACAGTCTCAGCATGCCTATTGCAATTTACGACAAACAAAACAACTTTCCTTGTACTTGCTGGGAGCTTGGAGTTTCAAATTTTTTAAGGTCCTATACCTGTTAGAAAACCTTACAAGAACTAAGGACTATCATTGCTCCATAGCCTGTCCAAAATAGTGAATATCCAGAACTGATCTGGGAGTCTCAGGTTCACACACATTACCCCTCAGATATACAGATAAAATGCAGATTATTTTTTTACTGATCTGGTCTTTCTCATGACTTTCCTGCCTACTCAGTAGCAGGAAAACACACAGAGAGACACGTACATACAAATAAATTTGGTCAAGCTGCATGCAACAATTTATACATTCCTTTAGGTAATGGTGCAAAGATTACTCATCTTCCTCCCAGAAGACTCCTCAGAGCCTCATCTGGGAGTTATTTCAACCCTGGCCATGTCGGTCAGGTCATACAGCACCGGTCCTGTATCATGAGTAACCCCAGCAGATGTGGGCCACCAGAAATTTCCCACCAAAGTATGATCCCACTTATATATGTAGTCTACAAAAATAATTAAAATAAAAAGGACCTCTTCTCTTCCTTTCTTCCAGTCCTTTCCTGGCAGCCTTTTCTTTATTGAGGTGAACGTCACATACATAAAATTACCTATTTTCTATGTGCTGCTTGTTTTACTGAGTGCATACACAATGTTGATCAGCCACCACGATTCCGTGTCGCTGCAGAACATTTTCATCACCCCACAAAGAGACTCCATAATCATTAAACACTCAGTCCTCATTCCCAGCCGAGGACCCTTTTTAAACCCAAACATAAGCAAAGAAACCACAGCATCCCTACTCCCTTCGCTGCTTTTTCTCCACATGACTTCCCATCATCCTGCTTGCTATATTGTTCATGTGTTTATCTTATTATCTGCTACTCCCCCCGCCATTCATTCTGGAATGTGAATACCATGAGAGACAAAAAAAATAATTTAACAATTTTATTCACTGCTGTATCCCCAGTGCCTAAAATGGTAGCAAGCACATACACGTGAGATATGCTCAAAATATATGTGTTGGGCTGACGATGAATGGCTTCCGTGTAGTGAATTCATACGGGTCCTTAAGGATCACAGTTTCTCTCTCCATTTACTTAGAAAACTATGTTTCCAAATCCAGTGGGAAATTTGATGGGAAACTTACATAAATTCTGAGACTATGCCTTTTTTTTTTTTTTTTACTTAAAAAATAAAGACCGGAGAATCCATCTCAGGGAGCATGGCAGAAGGTTTTTCTACTTAATTAAGAAACCAAACCTGTTTCAATCTATAGGCAAGTGGTAAAAAAACAAAACAAAACAAAACAAAACATGAGATTCTATTGACTCTCATTCCCAAAAGACTTCCCTATAAGCCTCAGCCCTGATTTTGCTGCTCCTGTTCTGCCCCTGTTTTGGTCTTCCCTTGTACACCTGGGATCTTACGGTACTGGGAAGACCATAGCCATCACCTGGTAGAGACCTGTAGATGTGAGAGCTGAGGCCCGGAGAGAAGCAGCAGCATGGCCCCAAATCAACCAGCCAGTAGCTAGAAAAACCATGACTTGATTCCCCACCAGAGAATGAGCTCCTTGACAGCAGGCAATACCTGTGCCTCATCTTCCCCTTCCCATGACCCACATAATGGCCCGGCACGTAGAAGGTGCTCAGCAAATGCTCACTAAATGAATAAATGCCTCTACAGTCTCTTTCTGGATCATTAACTACATCTTTTGAGGCTCCGCGGCTTGGACCCTCCCTGGGATGAAGCCTGCAGAATGGTCTAACGGATTTCTTCCCTCACCTGCTGGAAAGCGAGCAGAGCTGGGACCCATCTGTGTTCATACACATCTGGGACTGTTCCTGGGGCAGAGCAAGGCTCTGGTTTTCAACAGAAGCCCAGCAGAGGCTGAAGGGCTTTCCAAAATTAAACAGCAGCCCAAACAGTACTCGCTGATTCTGAAGATCACTGCTCATCCCCAAGTCCCTCCCTGGAACTGGGTGTCCCCAGACTCACCTGGTCTAGAATGTTGTGCTCTTAGGCTGCCTGTTATTAAGGAGAGGGAAATGTGGGGACCAAGAAGCTAATGGAGACTTCAGCCAGAAAGTCATTTCAGATTTGCCCTCGCTTAGTTTCCTCTGTCCTCAACTCCCAGACATTGCCCTGGCTGGTCCTTCTCTTCATCCTCAGCTCTAGTGGCATCCCTCATTAATCTCTTTCCAGATCGCCCTGTTAATGTTGTCCTCCTCCGCCTGCCTCCTATCCCTCTCGTATCATCCTGCTTAACTTTCTTCATAATGCTCATTTTTGTCGAAAATTATCTATTCCCTTTCTTGCTTGTTGACCTGTTTATTGTTACTTTCCTCCTAACTGGGATGTGAGTTCTCAACTGCTTCCCCAGTGCCCAGAACGCCAGCAAGCACACTACAGACCATCCATCAATACTCATAGAAGGAATCGTTGGCCAGATGTTTTCCACAGCTGGCAGAGCTAGCTGGCAAACACCTCTGGCTAGCGAGAGGTCTTGGTGCCAGCCCAGGATCTTCTAGAATGACTCTCCTCTGTGCTGAGCACATTCACAGTAACTCCGTAACGGAAGTTTTTATCATCACCCTCATTTCTCAGGCAAGGGAACTAGGAACCAGAAAATAGCATGCCCCAGAGAGCTCAGCTTATATAGGCAGAGCAGGGACTCAAATGCAAGTCTGTCTTAGGCCAAAGCAAAAGCTTATAAGAACGCTACTGCTCCCACAGCCCTGCTGAGCAAAGGAGCACCAGGACCAAGAAGAATGGCTAACAATTACCCAGTGCTTACCTTCTACCAGGCACTGTTTCAAGTGCTTTAAAAGGGGCAGATGCAAGAGGGGAGTTCGTAACATATAGACGCTCTACCTACTAACACGCTGTTGGGTAGAATAAATCAAGGCTTGAACAGAGAGGACACCGCACATGATGGGCACCCCCCATTCTTCCCCTGTGTTTATTCCCTCCCAGTGTGGAAGGGGGGCTCCCAGATTGAGCATCTAGCTGCTCAAAGGGGACATTGTACAGTATATTTGGTAAATGGCCATCATAGGTCTTTGAGCAGAACAGAGGAGGTGTCGGGGTAGGGGGTGGAATTCTATGTAGTCTTCGTCAAGGATGGCAAGAACCTAGACGGACGCATATCAAATGCGCCTCGTGCCCATGATTTGGCCACCTCTCTTCCCATCGCACCAAATATCCGTAATTTAAGAGTTTTAAAACATACAGGTTGGCGGCTGGTTGCCCATTCCCAAATTTGAGAAGAGGCGTTCATCACTTGCCTGGCGGTTCTAGAGGTCTTCTGAGCACTAGATGCTTCTCAGCATCCTTTGGAATTGTGTTAGATGACCATGAGCTTGCTGGCTCCTGGAAATGGGCAACGCACGGATGCCTGGCTGCCTCAGTCGGTAAGAGCATGGGGCTCTTGATCTTGGACTTGTAAGTATGAGGGCTGATTCTGTGTGTGCAGAGACAGGGCAGTGGTGAAAAGAGATGAGGTGAGCAGGGCAATGGCTGTGCATGGCAAGAGAGGCTATACTCGTGTTAGACAAGGGCAGTTCAAATACCCCCCAAGACGATGCATGCAGGGATGTCGTGTGTGTGTGTGTGTGTGTGTACTGGGGGAGGGCAACTGGAAGATTATGGCTCACCATGTCATGAAATAAACAAGTCCTGGGACACCTGAGTGGCTCAGTGGATTAAAGCCTCTGCCTTCCGCTCAGGTCATGATCCCAGGTTCCTGGGATGGAGCCCCACATCGGGCTCTCTGCTCCGAGGGGAGCCTGTTTCCTCCTCTCTCTCTGCCTTGCTTCTCGGCCTACTTGTGATCTCTGTCTGTCAAATAAATAAATAAAATCTTAAAAAAAATAAGCAATTTATTAGTTTATTAACTTATTAATTCCTGTGGCTCAACTATTCATCACAGCCCTTCTTGGCCCATTTTAGAGGAACACATTCTCAGAATGTTCTGGCCTTTGCAAATGCATTCCAGGCACTCCCAAGCATCCAGAACCAGAGAGGAAATGTCCCGTCTGGGTTCGATGAGTTACCCCACACACAAGCAACACAGAACTCCATGCCAAAATTCTACTGAGCTTCTTAATTAAATCTTCCTTCAGGATCCAGAAAGCACTTCAGGATTTTTCAGGTCTTGCGCCAAAATCTGCTTTTGGACTGGGAGGCGATTGGGCTGACTTCAGATCCCCTGGAGCAGAAGACTTGCCTCTTTCGGTACATCCCAAAGGATGTACCCATAAAGCAGAGAAACTACATATCGTCATACGTTAAAATTTTGGTCTTGACCCTGTATTTTAGAAAGGCATTCATTGGAAATGACTAATAAGAAATAAAGACACCAAATTATTAACCGAGGTTATCTTTTAGTCATGATTTTCCTCTTAATGTACTATTATTTTCTAAAATGTCTACAAGAAGCAGGTATTGGTTGTTAAAAACGTTTTTTTAAGATTTTTAAAAATTTTATTGATGTGAAAGAGAGAGAATGAGAGAGAGCGTAAGAGGGGGGAGGGTCAGAGGAAGAACAGATTCCCCACTGAGCAGGGATCCAGATGCAGGACTCCATCCTGGGACTCGAGGATCATGACCCCAGCCGAAGGCAGTCGCTTAACCAACTGAGCCATCCAGGGACCCCAGAAACTTTTTGTAAAGATTGGTTTTGTGTCTCGAATTCCATTTATCGGACTACTTCAGATTTCCTTTCTCAACAGATATTCATGGAGGACCTACTCTGTGCCGTCTCTGGACCAGCAAACACTAGGGTCCTCAAAACGCAGCTTCCTTTTATAAATAAAGGTTTATTGAAACAAGGCTACTCCTCTTTGTTTACTTATTGCCTATGGCTGCTTTTGTGCTTTAAGAGCAGAGTTAAATAGTTGCAAGGAAGACCACATGGCCCACAGAGTCTGAGATATTTGCCATCTGGTTCTTCCAGAAAAAGTTTGCTGACTCGTGTGCCATATATGAGAGGCTCAACGTTAGGTAATAAAAATCAACAGTGAGCAAAACCAAGAAAGATACATCCCCAGGGTCAGGGAATTTGCTGGGATTTTTTCCCCCTACTTTAGGGGGTACCCATATTCCTAAAAAGAGTCCCCCTGCAGTTACAGGAAATGTCACCAGAATTGGGGTATTCACGGTTTTTTTCCCTCTATGGCTAGAGAAGATTCTTGATGGCTCAGAGATGGAGAGACCCCCAGTATTGTCTTCTCTGTTAATAACAGAAGCACAATATTAGCCAGTGTTTCCTCCCTCCCCAACACAATGCCTGTCTTATAGTTAGGCACTTGATACACTTCAGCTATTATTATCAGCATCGTCTAGGGACCCCCCCAAATGTATTCACCATCCCCTGTCTGGGACCCAACTTTCATCCAGTGTTTAAGGGGCCAGTGTCTGTATGACAAGCCAGCAGAATTCTCGGGTCTGGAGATTTTAACACACTTCTCTTTATCTGAAAACCCTCATTTGAGAGCCACAAAGCTGGGAGTCTAAGAAACATGATATATGGAAGACACACAATTCCTTCCTAAATTCAAACACCACCTGGTCTGGGAAGTGGAGATGAATAATTAAAGGGATGATTTTTCAAACCCTGTTCAGTAAACAAGGTCCCAACACCAGACAACCACCACCCTTTGCCTTCTGCTGGACTGCATCTCCTTGGAAACGTTATAATAGGCTTAATACAAGCTCGGAAGATTTTTAGATCGGCTGTTCCCTCCACAATGGGAATGGGCTTAAGTATTCTGTTAAAGAATCTCGCATTGAGTTGGCCTCAGCATTAAGCTGCTAGGCATGCAGAAGCGGGTCGGGAACAGGTGGGGAGAGAAGCAGGGCCCTGAGCCACCTCCGCAAAGGGAACTCTGCAGGTAAACGCTCTAATTAGGAGATTGGAGTCTGTTCAGCATTCAGTAGGATCCTTCCAAGTCTGTCTCCTTTATTCAATTAAGGAAATGATAGGAACCTTCAATTTTCCCTATGATTTAAAATAATGATAAATGATCAGGTAGAGTTTGGGGATTTATTTTTTTAAGGCACATTTCTAAAAGAAACTTCTGAATTTAATCACGCCTGCTTCTGGGAAACAGTCATCAAACAGACTATTGGCAATTCAAATCTTCTCCCCCACGCAAACACACCCTTTGTCAGCAGCGGTAGCAATATCCAACACAGAATGAATCATTCAGACCTGGGAGGGAGACTCTGCAGTGAAAAGATAAACAAGACAACAATAATAATTATTATCATAAAGCTAACGGAGCTCCGAAAGAAAGAGTAGAAATGATTCAGGTCCATGTTCAAACTGGAAGGTGTAACAAAAAAAAAGAAGAAGAGGGGCGCCTGGGTGACTCATTCGGTGATGCGTCTACCTTCAGCTCAGGTCAAGATCTCCACCTGAGATGGAACCCAGCACGGGGCTCCGTGCTCAGAGGGGAGTCTGCTTACCCCTCTTCCTCTGCCCCTCCCCCCACCCATACATGTGCTCCTCTTCTCGTAAATAAATAAATAAATAAATATCTTTTAAAGAAGAAGAAGAAAATCACATACCCAGCAACATGGGTGGACATATTCAATGAGCTGCCCCTACCTGTATGGGACTCACTATGCTCCAAGGATGATTGGCTTTTACCATCTTCTGAATCTAGTATGTCTAGCTAGGATGCCTGCATTTTTTTTTTCGTCGGGGGGGGGGAAGTATTGTGTATTACTCAGGGCCCAACTACCCAAGGTTTTGGCTTTCCCTTTTCATCTGGGAGCCATTTCCGTGTTGTGGAATAAGGAAAAGATGCTGAAATCCTATGAGCCTTGGGGGCTGGAGTGGAATAAGGTGCACTTCAAACTGAGGAGCCTAGATCATGGGTTCTCAAGTAGGACTTTAAATCTGTCTCATCAGATGAATGACCTTGTGAGATTAAATGAGATATTGCCTGTTAAACACTTATTATGGTGCGTGGGAAACAGGAAGTGAACAAAACCGTTAGCTGCCGTCATCATCGTCATCAACAACCGGTTGGATTTTTGAATTAATGCCTAAATCCTCTTGATGACATTACAGCTAAGTGGATGACCAGCCTTTGTTTGGAAACCTCCAAAGATAGGAAGCTCACCACCTCCGTTCTTCATATGTCTCCAGGCCTTGGAAAGTTCTTTCATGTATTCAGCTGGAATTTCTCCCACTGTGACTTCTGATCCTTGGTCTTCTAGTTCTATCCTTTGGGAGTCTTAAAAGACAGGGATAGTCCCTCTTGGACTTCGTAAAAGTTGAAGGTTTAGTTTTTTTTTTTGTGAGTAAAGAAAACCAACTCTGGGAAGCTTTGGCATTAAAGGAGATTAACTGGAAATATCCTGGGGTATCTGATTACATAAAGAAGGAGGAGAAGGAAGGACAAGGAGGAGGAAAGGCAGGAGGGAGGTTGGGGAAATGGAAGGAAAAGGAAGAGGAAGCAAATCAGCCTCAGGAACCAAGCAGGTTCAGGGTCAGGTTTATCAGAAGGAGTCCCCAGACATTCATCTCTAACACTGCCGTAAACAGGCCTTCTCCACGGATCCAAGAATGTGACTGGCTCCACCTGAGTTAGGTGTCTGCCCTTGAGCCAATCATCTCTGGCCAGGGGACAGAGTCACCTACTGCCAGTCATGGCGGGAGCTCACCTGTGGATGGGGGAGTAGAAAAGCGACAGAACTGAGGCACCTGGGTGGCTCTGTTGGGGTAAGCATCCCACTCTTGGTTTCTGCTCAGGTCACGCTCTCAGGATCATGAGACCGAGCCCCACATCAGGCTCCATGGTCAGCATGGAGTTTGCTTGAGATTCTCTCTCCCCCCTCCCCCCCCCCAAAAAAGATTCTCTTTCCCCTTTCCTTTCTGCCCTCCACCTGCACATACTCTCTCTAATAATTACAGATAGATAGATAAAAAGAAAGAAAGAAAGAAAGAAAGAAAGAAAGAAAGAAAGAAAGAAAGAAAGAAAGACAAACATCACATAGAACAGCATCAGTATGAAATGAACAGCCTCCCAGCCATCATACTACGAGGAAGCCCAAGCCATGTGCGTGAATCACAGCACAGTCCTTAGACTGTCGGCAAACCTATTTTCTAGGTTAAATATTCTTCAGTTCTTTCAACCACAGTGGTTAAATTATTTGGTTTCCTCACTAGAATGTTAAGCTTCATGAAGACAAAGAGCCATGTCTGGCTCAGTCACGGACATATCCCACCACTTAGTCAGGGGCGTGGACCACAACAGGTGCTCAAATAATTGCTGAATGAACTGATTGATAAATACATTAATTATCATTTTTGAGATCCTTGGGGTTACTCGCTTCCAAATGGGACTCTGTCCCTCTCAGTCAATCCCACTGACGGTAAAAATAAACTCCAGTGTCAAAAGGCTTTTTGCATAAAATGAGAAAGAAGGAAAAATAACTCATCAGTCTTATTTTAAATCACCTGACAATTTTGTTTATCCATCTGTTCCTGTTACTCATTCCTGAGTAACACACTCCAAAACATAGTGGCTTAAAACAACAATAGCCATTGGCTAGATCATGAATCTACATACTGGACAGGGCACGGTAGGAGGGCTCATCTCCGTTCCACATGCCAGCATCTGGAGTAGTTTGGCTGGGAGCTGGAGAATCCACTTCCAAGATGGCTGGCAAGTTGATGCTGGCCGGCAGCTAGAAGCTCAGCTGAGGATGTGAGCCAGGACCTCATCTCCTCTCCATGGGTATCTCTCCATAACCAAGCTTGGACATGCTCACAACATGGTGGCTGGGTTCCAAGGGTAAACACTCCAAGAGAACAGGACAGAGAAGTACGTGAGATTTTTATGATGGAACCTCAGAACTCACGCACATGCCTTCAGCAACATGCTCTGCTCTTGGTCAAGGCAGCCACAAAGGTCCACCCAGTTCAAGGGGAAGGGACACAGATGTCCCCAGGCTACGAGTGTGAAGGTCACACAGAAAGAGCAAGTGGGAGGGGAGCTGTTGCTGAGGCATCTTTGGAAAATACAATCCATCCCACCAACTCTTCTGTTTTGGCGCAGGCATTCGAATTGGGTTTCAGCCCTGCATGTGTAAACTTCTACCCAATCGTCCATTTTTGAGTCATTTGTGCTAGGCATAGGGTGAAGTCCTAGAAGTACAAAGATAAATGCAAAAACTGTCTTCCACTGGGGAGTCCACAGATGGGCAGAGAAGATGAATAATGAAAATCTAATGTGGTAAGTAATTCAGCCAAGATGTATACAGGCAGGGGAAGGAAGGATCGATTCTGCCTGGAATGGAAACTGGTTTATCTAAAGGCGTTTCCCTAGTGGCCATGGGTGCCATCAGGCTGCTCAATTACTGTTTTCACATTTAATATATATTCCTCTAGATGAGAATTAGCCAGAACTCAGCCAGATCCCCTGAGTTGTACCATGTGGGGGCCACATTAGCCACAACCAAAAAAAACCAGGCCTTCTTTGTTCCCAAAGGTGGTAGCAACTGGCACTGATCTCTTAGAGTTCACAGGTCCTCCTGGGAGCCTTAACATTCTCACAGGAAAGAGAACTCCAGAGAAGAACTAATAATGATGATAATAACGTTTAAAATACTTTATTTTTCAGAACATTTTTAGATTTACAGAAAATTGGAGAAGATGACCCAAAGAATTCCCACATGTCCTGAACCTAGTACCCCCTATTACTAGTATGTTGGATTAGTTTGGTCATCTATTACCGGGACTAAATCAATATTGATACATTATTATTAATAAGGTCAGTGGTTTATTCAGATTTCCTTAATCTTTTGCCCAGTATCCTTTTTTAAAAAAAGATTTTATTTATTTATTTGACAGAAACAGCGAGAGAGGGAACACAAGCAGGGGGAGTGGGAGAAGGAGAAATAGGCTTCCTGCCAAGCAGTGAGCCCGATGTGGAGCTCGACCCCAGGACCCTGGAATCATGACCTGGGCCGAAGGCAGAGGCTTAACCCACTGAACCACCCAGGTGTCCCATATCCTTTTTTTTTTTTTTTTAAATCCTAGGATCCCATCCAGGATACTATGGCACATGTAGTCAGTGTCTCCTTAGACTCCTCTTGGCTATGACAGTTTCTCAGACATTCCTTGTTTTTGACGACTGCAACAATTTTGAGATGTCCCAATCACGTATTTTGTAGGATTCGCCTCTCTCGGGACTCGTGTGGTGTTTTTCTCATGATTAGACTGGGGTTTTGGATGTGGGGGAGGAAGACCACAGGATAAATGCCATTTCTATCCGATCACATCGAAGGCATATAGTATCAGCCTGATCTATCACTGTTGATTTTAGCCTTGATCCCCTGGCTGAGGAAGTTTTTGTCAGATTTCTCCAGTGCACAGTAATGAGCCTTCCCCTTTTGAACTGTCCTCCTTGGAAAGAATTCACTGTGTGTAACCCATGTTTAAGGAGTGGGCAGCTATGCTCCTGCCTCCTCCAGGACAGACTGTCTATCTAGACTATTTGGAATGCTTCTGGATGGGATATTTGTCTCTCTTCCCCATTAATTTACTTGTTCAATCACTAATTCGTGGTAGTGTGGACTCACAGATATTTATTTTATATTTCATGTTATAATCCAATACTAATTTATTTTGTTGCTCAAAGCGCTCCTGCTTTGTAATTAGAATCCCTTTCCTTTGCCCCCATCACTGGACTGTGCTAATGACTTTTTTGCACATATGTGCAAGTACTAGAATAGAAAGGGCATGTTGTGACGTGTACTTCTCACTTCGTCATTCACATGATGAAGCCAGTGGCGTAAGTGTTCTCGTTTACACAGGAGTCTGAGATGGAGGGGGTTCCGTAAATTGTCCAAGGTCACGGAGCCCGTAAATGGGGGAGCCGGGATGTGAATCCACGCTGGCTGGCTTCAGAGGCCCTGCTTTTTAAAAAAAGTTGAATGTCAAAAGGAATGCAACCTCGTGTTATCTCCCAACTTGTTGAAACACCAACATTGGTTGTACATATTGGTATATTAAAGAAACCCAGAGGCAACCGAAGGAGCTTCCAATGGCCACAAGCACTGATGGCCACTTCTCTGTATCTCTTGGCTTTGGTCCTGCACCCCAATATCCCCTATGCACAGCCGAGAGGAAAACCTGGCCAGAGGAAACCACCCTTGTGGGAGAGTTACAGCCTTAACGTGCTGTCCCCTCACAGGAAGTTGTAGAAAGACATGATGGGCACGTAGGGATGGATGCCGAAGCTGACATTTTCAGAGTCTGAAGGGGTGGTATTTTGGGGCTTGAGTGGATCTTCTTGGAGTCCCTTAAATTAGATCTCATGAACCCACTCCACCCACTCAAGAGCAGGCCCTCAGCACAACACACTCCCTTCCAAGCCTTGAAGGTAAACCCCCTCCATTCTCCCCTCCAACCCTGGAAGTTGCCAACACAGCTTCAGGGGACTCTACCGAGAATCACTAATCATGTTTACACTGGGCTGGTGAAAGCCCAGAGCCAAAGAGAAAATACAGAGCCAGGTCCCCTTCTGAAAGGCCCGTAAGTCACCAGAGATGTGGATCCAAAGACAGAATCCGGCATCCCTCTGTCGTGCGCACCAGCTGTAGGAAGAAGCTCTAGTTGACTGGTTTCTGTGTCCCTGTCCAGCACAGCCTGGAATTACAATGCAAAATGTTCACTCCCACCCTCCCCCAGGTTCAGCACCCGTGGTCCTGCCTCCCCCAAATCATGCTCCGTTCTTCCTGTTCACCAGCCTGCTTTCTGTTGGTAGAAGACAGCGGCATCCTGCACAATGAAAGTCCCTTTTAGCAATTTCTCTGCTGCCTCCAAGAAAGGGGGGGAAAGTCTCAGCATGAGGGCGGCCTTTCTTTATCAGTTTCTGCTTTGGAAGATGGGAATGCCATCCTTTAGATTTCTTAAGGAAATAGAGCAGAGCCAAAGTAGTCGGTGGCACTCAGCTGGGGTTTAAGACCTCTTTCATAATGCCTAAAGGACTTCAAAAAGTTTCAAGGACAATACCTAGCGTAATACACTCATTGACATCTAAAGAGCCCGAGAAAACTAGGCCATGGGTATAATGAGAGGCAAAAATACTGATAAATGGAAGGGGAGACGCACCAGAGTGTCCCTGTGAGCTTTTGCTTCCTACTTTAAGAATAAAATTGGATGGGAGAAGTGGCTTTCAGAAGACGTCAGAACTGCCTTGCAATTCTGGCAGGAGCTAACTTTGTTTTCTAAATTTAAAGACATCGTAGCTTCTATAATTTGTCTCCAATGAAGCTACGCCATTTATTATTTATTTATTTAATTTTTTTTTTTTTTTTTGAGTCCTGGTTTTGTTGCTAACTTGCTCTATGGACACGGTTACCCTCTTGGAGAATATTCAATTTACTCATTTGTATAAATGGGGGGCACCACATTTATATGGTGCCCCCATATGGGGGAGATATTGACCTGAAAGCTTCCCTCATTAGGCACTTTGACAAGATACCCTAAAATGGCCAGGACCCTCGGAGACAAAGCAGAGGTTGGTCCTGTCCTCCAGGAGCGTAATTACGTAGCAGAGAACGTGAAATTCACATGGACATATGATCAAAAATAGCCTGGAATGCACACACACACACACACACACACACACACACACAGTCCCAGAGCTACTGACAAGTCACTACGTTCTCATCTTTTTCTGACTAACATACTTGGCAGAAAAGAGCAGTTAATTCACTCTGGAGGCCAGAGGTTATTTCCATGCAAGGACACTTCCCTGTGTATTATGTCAGGGCCATTGGTCAAGGTTAAAGGGTGTCTTGACCTTCTGCTGGGCTCTTCTCAACAAACTTCTCCCTGAGGACCATCGTCTACTAGCATGACCGTAACGCAGCGGCCCACGGAAGGAGAAGAGAGAGGAATCAAAGGGAGTGATTTTCTGCTGCAAACAGCTACGTTCAAAGAGCTCACTGGTTCATTTATTCCTTCGCTCCCTCAACAAATATTTATTCAGCGGTACTCTAGGTGGTCAAGTACTTTATTGGCACTGAGAATACAGCAGCAAGCAAGAGGCTCACAGCCCAGGGAGAAGCTGGAAAATTTTAGCAGGCAGTTCCAGGATAGCATTACAAGCTCTGGGATAGGGTAAGCATGAAGGCACCGTGGGAGCACAGATAGTAGGGACTTCTCTCCTGTGAAGCAAGAAGAGAGGACTTCCTGGAGGAGGTGACATGGAGGCTGAGGCCATCCGAACTAGCAGGAGCTAACTGGGTGAGGAAGTGTGATGAACAGGTTCAGGAAAAGGAACAGTGAGTGCAAAGGCACGGAGGTGGGAGAGAGTGTATTGCGTTCCGGATGGAGGTTGCAGTGGAGAAGGGCAGGGTTGAGACAGCAGCCTGCAAAGATCCGTCTGGGTACGTTAGAGGAGTCCATGGAAAACCACAGAGAGATTTTAAGGAAAGAAGTGGCAAGGTCGGATGTGCATGTGAGGAGGAGCTCTGTGACCATGGTAGAGGACGTAGAGAAATAAAACTGGGGGCTTCCCCGGAGATCTCAGCACTCCGTGAAGACCGTCACCCCTGGGAGAAAGCACCCTCCTCCATACTGCCATCATTAACACTTGGAACAACCATGTGAAGAAATGTAGCATCTACTCCCATTTTACAGAAGAAGGAAGGAAAGTGCTAAAACCCTTTCTCGACTTGGGGCTCTCTTGGTGTTTTGGACCAGATAGTCTCTGTGCAGGGACTGTCCTGCACATCGTAGGAGGTTTAGCAGGACCGCTGGCCTTCAGCCCAAGCAGAACCCTCCCACCACATGTGACCCCCCTCCCCCAAAATGTCTCCAGAGGCTGCCATGTGACCCCTGGGAGGGCGCCACCACCCCTGCTTGAGGTCCACTATTCGAAAAGCTCCAACCCCACTGTTCACACCAGCTGGGACTTCTGTCTTCAGAATCTGCCCTCTTTGGACTCCATTGAGCACGCTCCCCTTCCCTGCCAGCCTCATTCCTTCTGGCCTTGGCCAATACCTTGCTTTCATCAATTCGCCTTTAAGCCTTTACTGGGAATCATAAGAACAGATGTCGCTTTCTCCTGTCATTTTAGTTTTCTCGTACATTAAAGCAAGGACTTTTTTTTTCCCCCTCGGGAGCTAAAAATTGTTACCACGCTAGGAGCTAAAGACTTTTTTCTCATCACATGCACATTTCTATACATGTCCTTTCAAACCAGTCGAGCACTGGCAGCCGGCAAGAGGACGATTCACATGACATCAGAGCCCATTTCTGCCCAGTCCCAAGGTGTCTGCCCCTGTCTTGGGCACCACCATCCATTTGGTGATTTGAAGTCGCCTCTCACACATTTTTAACACAACCCCAAATTATTCTTCTCGTGGCTCTGCATCAGAAAGTTTGCCTTGTGATTAAATCTGCAGATGTAAAAAAAGAGAGAGAGAGAGAGAGAGAGAAAATTGGAATTTCACAGAATGGTACATGCAGTGAGAGCATGGTCGAGCCAATTTCCTCTGTTCCATCTTTATGTGGAAGTGTGGCGGCTGGGGAGACTGTCTTCCCCACACTCAAATTACCCTGCCAGACAAAGAGAAATTTTTTAGAAGAGTCCTGAGCATGTAATTTTATTACCTTAGCACCGATTTTAATATAATTCATGTAATTTCTTCTGCAGGAGAAAAGTTATTTTCCTAAATGCCTGGTAAAATGAGAACTGATGGATTTTTTGACTCCCACCAGCTCTCCTTGGTAGAATTTTCTGCTAAAAGAAGAAATGCCAAGAGGTGCTCAGCTCCAGTGGCCTCATCTGGGAGTGGAGAGCATTCATGGGGATTTTCAGGCTTGTTGATTTCTAATGACTCTGTATCTCAAAAGAGACCAAATGCATCTTAAAAACCATCATCTCATCAACATGGAGCCAAGGTCAGATTTGGTCAGGATTCTCAATCTCTGCTCCTACAGCCATGGAGGTCGGATGGTTCCGTGTCATGGAGCCCTTGTGTTTTCAGGCGTTTCTCAGCATCCCCGGTCTCTACCCATTTGATGCCAGGTGCACAACACCCCCGTTGGGACAACTCAAATCTCCATCCATTGTCACGTGTGAGTATCACTGAATTTTGATTCTTTGTTGCAAGACCTCTCCAGTCTATTCCTGGGATACACCTACATGGAGGAGAAGAGGAAGCTGCATTCAGTGCTCAAAATTCATCCACGGGCAATCCAGAGGGGCTGACGAGTGGCCCAAGGAAATCGAAAAATGTCCAACACAACAACCTCCTGTCATTTCCTTCCAGTACCTAAGGGTCAGAGGTTACTAGAGCTGGACATTACTTTCCTTTCTGTTATTTATGTAACAGATGTTTATACAGTGAACATGTGCTAGGCAGTGTTGTAAGTGCTTCAAAGGAGCAACTCATTTGAACCTTGTTACAATTCTAAGAGGTAAGAACTATTGGTATTATCACCCCATTTCACAGATTAGAAAACTGAGACACAGAGACATTAAGTGTAAATTAGAGAGTAGCAGACCAGAATCCAGCCTAAAGGCTTTTGATTCCCTCTCTGGGTTCTTCATCAGGAGGCTATGGTGTGTGTGCTATGTACTAGGAGAAGGGAATCGAATTTGGACTCTGATCTACCTGGGTTCAACTCCTGGTTTGGTCACTTACTAGCCAGTGAACCTGGTCACGTTCCCTGAGGTCTCTAACCCTAATAACCGAACACCCTCGATACTATCACATTGGAGGTTAGGGCTTCAACATAAGAACTGGCAGAAGAGTGGACGTAATTCAGTTCACAGCAAACTCCTTCCACGAACATTTGCCAGCGTGATGTTTTTAAAACCTAAGTCAGAGTAGGCCACTCTTCTGATTATAACCCTTTACTGGGCACTCACCATGCTTAGAAAGGAATTGGGATCCCAGACCATGAACTTGCTGCAGGATCTGCCCTTGCCTATCTCTCCAGCCTCATCACGCACTGCTTTCCCATGATTTACCATGATCTGGCCACACTGCCATTTCTTTGGTCCTCAGCACACACCAACTCCATCCCTGCCTCAGGCACTTTGCATATGCCCTTCCCTTTGTCTGGAACACTCTTCCCGCACCCGTTCGAACCGCGGGCTCCTTCTTTGCATTGAGACCTCAGCTCTCCCGTCAACTATTCCTTTAGGCCACCCAAAATTAGCCCTGCTCACAGTCCCTGCTTGCATTCTATCTACTTTGTTTTCTTCAAAACACATCTCACTGGGGCGCCTGGGTGATCGTGCTGGTTAGTGTTCTGCCATCGACCCAGGTGAGATCTTGGAGTCCTGGGATCGAGCACTGCATTGGGTTCCCTGCTCAGGGGGCAATCTTCTTGTCTCTCTCCCTCTGTCCCTTTTCCCCCACCCTGGCTCTCTTTCTCTCTCTCTCTCAAATAAACAAATAAAATCTTTACAAAAATACATATGTATCAGCTTCTGAAAAAGCACCTGCCCTTCGGAAGAGAGCAGAGACCATGCCGGTCACGTTCATCGTACCCCCAGCACCCGCCACCAAGCCCAGCACCTCGCAGGAGCTCATTCAATAACCCGTGAAGGGGACAAGGAACGCACCTCTTCGGCTCAGGCATGCACCTCTCCTTCTACTCTCTCTTTAACCCTCCCTCCAAAGCAAGTAGCTCATGAAAAATAAAGAGAGTTATGCCCTGCAATTACCAGATGCTCGGCTCAAGAATGAAGTGGAAATAGACTTGGAAATTACATCACAAACAAACCCACCTTGCAAGGCCCTGTGACAACCACAGAGAGCAGAAGGATGGCTGGTTGCCTGCTCCCACCACCAGTTCCCAGAAGGAAAGAGAAACCCAAACCCCCACCCTGCTTTGTGTCTCCCGATGGAGGTAGGGGAAGGATGCTGAGTCTCCCCTTGCTCCAAAAATCTCTTCAGTCTTTTCGATCTCAGTGGTTACGTTCCTAAATAACAAGGAGAAATGCACAAAAGAGGGGAAACTCAAGTCATGCCCGTCACAATGGGCTCAGGCACACACTGCGACAAAGCCCTGTGAGGAGGTGCCTACAGTGATTTCTCTGCTAAATCCCACCCCCGACAGACAAAGAAATGAATTTTCCTCACCTTCGTCCATCTGCAGTGCTCATCCTAGCCTCCCCGAGCCAGCCGTGCAAATAAAACCACAGAGTCCCCTCTGTTCACATTATCTATGTCAGTGGTCCCTACCTGCTGGCAGCTCCCGGGCCCACGGAGAGCCTGCAGATGGGCCTTGTTGGACCTGCAGTATTGTTTTTATTTGAATGAGTTGCCGGTATTTGAAAATAAGGAGATTTTATCTAAAAACCTGTATTTCCAACTTCTTTAGAAAAACAAGCTAACGTCAGTCTCCTGTCTCCACAATGCAAACCTCTGCCTGGCACTGGGAAATGAAGGGCCACTGTGGCATTCTAGAACTTTCCATTTTATCACAGTATCCACTCAGCCCACTTCACTCATTGACATTATCTGTCTGGACCTCGTAAGTAGTGCGTGCGCCACCCCTTTAGTACACACACACGTGTACGTGGACACACACACACACACACACTCGGCAGTAAAATTAATAGATTCAGAACTTTTGTGGGGGGTCAGAAGCTTTACAGGGCTTGGATGGAGGACATCTTGGAACACTGGTTTCTTGAATCAAATGGAAGGATCCAGAATTCTAAACGCCCCCTTGGCCAACCTCTGCGCCCTCCTCACAGGGGACAAAGAAGAGGAGCCAGGAACCCTAATCATTCTCACCCTGAAGAAGCAGCACATTTGCAGTGATGAATAGGTACATGTCATTCTCATGGGGACACACAGCAGGGCCAGAATCTGATTTTAAAGACACTCCACGTGGCAGAGATTGCTAACTTCACCAAAATCCATTTCTTCTTCCTGGGCATGCCTGGGTATCACCGTGCAGAGGTGACTCATCCGACAACCAGAAACATCCAGCTTGGACTCGTAAATGAGAAAAAAATCACCTTCTGTTGGAGACACTAGGCATTCTGACAACTGTCTGTTGCCTCAGCTTTCTCTACCCTCATATACCCAATCAGCTTCCAAGAAAAACATAAATAAAAATGAAAACTCCATGCAGACACAGCCACTGGGGTAGCTGCCATTATTTTTTTTTTAAGATTTTATTTATTTGATGGAGAGAGAGATCACAAGTAGGCAGAGAGGCTGACAGAGAGAGGGTGGGAAGCAGGCTCCTTACTGAGCAGAGAGCCCGACACGGGGCTTGATCCCAGGACCCCGAGACTGTGACCCCAGCCGAAGGCAGGGGCCTAACTCACTGAGCCACCCAGGCACCCCAGTAGCTGCCATGATTAAGAGTCAAATATGTGCCCGGTGCTTTATGTACTATTTCTAATGTATCAGTGAAGAAACAGACTTGGGAGCTAAGCGATTCGCCCAACGCTACATCGCAACCAGGTGGGTCAGACTGGAATTCGAACTCAGGTCTGATTCTGAAGTCTAAGACTTTCCATATGGATACGAGTTTCCAAGTGCCTATGATGGACCAGTCTCTCTACCGGTTGTTGTATCCACTTTTCATTCGATCCACCCCATAAACTATCGAGAGAAGCACATTAGCGTCTCCATTCTACAGAGGAAATTCGGGCTCGGAGAGGAAAAGCACTTCTCCTGAGGTCCCATTGGTAGGTATGAAATTCAGACTCGTGACTTTGTCTCTCTTCCCACTATTTCCCACACGATGGAAGGAAGGGTTGGCAAGACTGAGGGATGTTGACGTGTTTGGACACTTTTGATAAGTGAATTACAGTGTTATTCACTCACACAAAAAGAAACTGTACAAAAATGTGCTTTGTAAAAACTTATGATATTGTTACATTGCTTGTAATATCATTGGAAATATTTTCATCTCTGTATTTATAGACTTGAAAGAGCAAGAATACGCCATCTAAATCCTAGTGTCATATTATAAATACTGCATTGCATTGTCATATTATATACGCTACATTCTGACATCATATTATAGACAGTCGATAAATGCCGAATGAAGCAATGTAAGTAATGAACCCCTTGGAGCCCCCCACAACACATGTGCTATTTGAGATTTCCATGACCATGCCCTTTCTGGCTCTGTTGCCAGGGACACACACACACACACACACACACACACACACACACACACTTTTGTTACCCGACCAGTTTCTCACATTTCTCAATCCTCAGCCCAAGTCTCTCTTCCTCCAGGAAGCCTTCCCTGAACACTCAGGAAAACCCGAGTGTCTTTCCTCTGTGTTCCCGTAGGATGTCCGACTTTTGTCCTTGTTTCTACCATGTTCTATTGAAATTACATATTCTCCTGTATCTCCCGCACTAATCCAAAATTCCTTAAGAACAAGAACTAAATATTTTTCACAGTTTTATATGGAAAACAGTGACACATAGGAAGCGCTTAATAGGCACAATTTTCCTAATCTAAACAGAGGCAACATGGGCTGGAAACATAAAGAATTTCCAATGAGATTCAGGCAAAATTTAAGTGCTCATTCCAGAGGAAACAGAGACCATCTGACAGTAACTCCTTGCACTGGAGACTGACCGTCCCTTCTTTGACTCTGTCCGTACCCTTTAGAATGCAGAATGATAAACCACATGGACTTAAATGGATCAAACACAAGGCGGGTGTTCAATAAATATTTGTTGAGTGAATGAACTTATGGGTGATGATTCCCCACCATCACCCATCATTAAGGGGACCATTAGCATGCGTGGGATGATCAAACTCACCACCAACCAAAAAGCCTTTCCTGTCTATGAACCAAGGTCACTGAATGTCTTTCAGCACTTGTACACGTAACCCAGATAAATTCTGAGGGTCCCAGGGGCTCAGATCCCACCTGGAGTCATATAGAGCAAAGCCCAAGCTGACAGCCAAAGCAAGTGACAAAGCAACTGCCTTCTGTACGCGGGTCTCTCAGAGACCATTACGGGGGAGACAAGGCATAAACCTCAGCCAGATTTCTCGCAACACCATTTCCTCCCCTCACATTGCTCTCACCTGCAAACATCTCCAGATCCTCTCTCTTGCCAGCCTAATGGAGAACTCTCCCCAACCTCCATCCTACAAACTAATTCCTCTTCTCTCTTCCCACTCTCTGTCTACTCTTTGTTGGTCGCCCTTCTGACTTCCTTTCCCCTCCTCTTCCTCTCTGCTTCAAGGAAGAATCCGGTCCTGCCACCTCGAGTCCTGCCTTTCTCTTTCCCTGTTCCTCCATTGTTTTCATCCCGAAGAGCCTGGAGGGGGGGCGCCTGGGTGGCTCAGTGGGTTAAGCCTCTGCCTTCGGCTCGGGTCATGATCTCAGGGTCCTGGGATCGAGCCCCGCATCGGGCTCTCTGCTCAGCAGCGAGCCTGCTTCCTCTCTCTCTCTGCAAGGACTCCATTCTCCTTAACGTGATAGTGGAGGAGGAAGATGACAAAAGCCGGAAACACACATTAAAAAAAAAAACAATCACATCCCCGTGACACACACACGCTCTTCCCTCTACCTGGAATGCCTGAGTTTATTTTGCTCACTCAGTGTTTTATCACCTCAAATGTCCCTTTTCCAGAACTATCCTCCTCACCCGTCTCAGGGTTAGGCACCAGCTGACAGCCTGGCTTCCATAGCGCCATGATTGTTCCCCCATGAAAGCGTTCTTCACGGCGTCGTGGTAGTGTGTGCCCCTGTCTCCCCTCCAACAACCTTGGGAGCCTCTTAAGGAACGGGGCCACCTCCTCTAACCCTCTGTGTACTCAGAGCCTGGTGCGGTATCTGGGACAAAGTAAGCACTCAGTGAACACTTGGATAAATTAATGGGAAATGCCTGGTAGCCACCCTTCAGAGCTTTACTTCTTGAACTGAGGTCACAAATTTAGTTAAAATGTGACTACTCCTATAAAACAGTATCTTAAAGCTTCACTCACTTTGACCCTAGCATCAGGGGAAGGAGCAGCCAGGAGGACACCAAACATCTCCCCCTCCCCCCCAAAAAAAGTTGAATAAATTAGACGAAGAATGAAGACCCTTCAGCCAAATGTCCTCTCCTTACAAATTTGCCTAGAGCCCACAATTTTGGACTTCTTCACTGGTGATGCTTAAGAATTCTTGAGTTCCCAGAACTTTATTAGGTAAAGAAAGACACGTACAAATCACCAACCCAGAAGTGTCCAGATCTGTCCAAACCCTCCCACGTGTACCGTGATCTGGTGCAAGCAGTAAATACAACCCTGGAATCAGACAGGTATGGGTCCAAATCTCCGCAGCTTTGAGCCAGTCTCCTGGCCTTGGTTTTCTCATCTATAAAATGGGGATAACCATTTACTTACCTGAAAAGGCTATTGGGCAGAATAAATCAGGCAATGCATGGAATGCACTTAGCACCACGTCTGGCACCCAGTAAGACTCAATACATGTCTCCGTTATCATTTTTAAATATGAACTTGACTCCCCAGAAAGCCCCAGCGTCTCTGTCACAGGCAGACAGATACAGCATTCCTCGAACAGATGTCTGAGCCACGGCGGATGCTGGCACACGTGAGACGTGAAGGGACAGTAAACACACGCGGCGACTAGTTCGAGGGGAAGTCACAGAGGGATCTACAGACACACAGAGATCGGCACTACCTGATTTCTCCCTAATACACCATCCCCTGCCGTCACCAGCTGCTGAGATAAGCCACCTGCTAGGAAATCGTCAGGAGAGAAATGCCACATCACAGTTCCAGAATCTGAGCACAAAATACTACAGACTCAAAGGAAAAACATATGGTACACCAGAGGGGAAAAAACAGTGACGAATGTCTCCAAGAAGCAGGACTAATCAGATGAAAGAGAAGCAACCGCCACCATGAAGCGGTTTGTGACAGAGCAATCTCCCCTAAATGAAGAAACACTAAATAAACGGCTCCCAGGCTTCCAGAAGCCCTGGAAAGCCCTCCCGCAGAAAGAAAGCATCTCCGTACCAAGCATCTTTGGGGCGCTGCACCGAGCCACCCGGGAGCTGAAAGGTGTGCTGGAGAGGAAAGCCATTATCAGCTGGTGTGATGCCCTATGTCAATTTCCCTTCTCCCTCCAGACTCCTGGGGATGGGCGTGACCCTCCTCGGAGGAAGCAATAAGGCAAGAAAAACAGTCAAGGTAACAAGTGGTCCTAAGGGAGAACGGCTTACTTATGTGGACCCTGTGTTTTTCTTTTCTGTATCTTGAGGCTTTGGCATTCGGGGCTTTGCTGACCTGGAGGGATGGCCCCTCCGAGAGTTAGCTCATTCCTGGAGATGGAAAATGGGAGTGTACCTTTCCTGTGCACACTGACCAACCCACAGCCCACAGCGTCAACCTCCTTCTTCACAGGGCTGTCATAGTGCGGGTCACTATCCCTATCACCCACATCACCCCAGGGCCATACGCCAGACAACCAAGGAACAGCCTTTACCTTATATCCTGGAGCCTGCTAGAAATATTCACACTAACCAATCCTAAACCTGCTTACCCTGCCTCACCCTTTCCTTCCTGAGGACCTCGGCCCTCCGGGTAAAGACCAGCTCACGTTTTCCCCTCAGTCACTCTGCCTAACCAACCTTGGCGCTCCCTGAGTTGCGACCTCTTCCTCTTGGGAACTGTGAGTATAGCAAACTAACTTTTCTACAGCAGCCTTTTCCTGCTCTGTTGACCTTGCTGAACTTAAATACTAACAAAACCTACTAACCTAAAATACTAACAAAACCTACATTTAAAAACACAGTCTAAGCCATCTTCCCTAAGAGATCATGCATCTTCGGGTCTCAGGAGTTTCCTTCCGTGCAAGGGTAGCCATCAGATAAAACGCAGCAGAGATGAGGGAGCTTAACAAAGCATTAGCTGGCTTGCACTGATCGTGACCTTGGGGAGTTCCCTCTTGCTGACAGTCCAAGTCTATCTGCTTGAGGCCTTCTTTGTCTTTCGGGGCATCCCCAATCCCATTAGTGATGAGTTCTCTGAGAGGGGATATTTGAGCTCAGGTATGAAATGGTTTGAGGAAGGGGCACCTAGGTGGCTCGGTGGGTTAAAGCCTCTGCCTTCGGCTCAGGTTATGATCTCAGGGTCCTGGGATGGAGTCCTGCATCGGGCTCTCTCTTCGACAGGGAGCCTGCTTCCCCCTCTCACTCTGCCTGCCTCTCTGCCTACTTGTGATCTCTGTCAAATTAAAAAAAAAAAGAAAGAAAAAGAAAAAGAAAAAGAAATGAAGTGAGGGAGTCAGTCATATGTTGGTGCCAGGAGAAAGCAATCCAGGTGAAGGGCACTGCAAGTTCAAATGCCCTGAGAATGGAACCTACATCTACCTCCTTATCAGAGGCATGGCCCAGCATGACAGTTTTGAGGTCCATAATGATACGTAAAAAGAAGCCAGACACAAAGGACCACATACTGAATGATTCCATTTGTAAGAAACATCCAGAATCAGCAAACCCACAGAGATGAAAAGCAGACTGATGGTCGCCAGGGTCTGGGGCCGGGAAAGGTAGGCATAAAGGTGCAGGGTTTCCTTTTGGGGTGATGACAATGTCTTAGAACTAGACAGAGGTGGTGGTTGCACAACATCTCGAATGTTCTAAATGCCACAGCGTTGCCAACTTTATTTTTTTTAAGAATTTATTTATTTATTTGACAGACAGATCACAAGTAGGCAGAGAGGCAGGCAGAGAGAGAGGAGGAAGCAGGCTCCCCACTGAGCAGAGAGCCTGATGTGGGGCTCGATCCCAGGACCCTGGGATCATGACCCAAGCCGAAGGCAGAGGCTTAACCTACTGAGCCATCCAGGTGCCCCAGCATTGCCAACTTTAAAAGGTGTTCATTTTATGTTGTATGAATTTTACCTCTTTTTTTATAAAAAGAAGCCACCTTATTTCCTCACACCCTGCTCTCCTAATTAGACTCCCACCCTTCAAAGGAATCTTTTCTTTCTTTCTTTTTTTTTTTTTTTTTTTTAACTAGGCTCTATGCCCAGTGTGGAGTCCAGTGCAGGGCTTGAACTCACCACCCATAAGATCAAGACCTGAGCCGAGATCAAGAGTCAATGCTCAACCACTGAGCGCCACCCCCCCCCGCCCCCGCCAGGCACCCCAGGAGTCTGTCTTTTCCTTGCCTTGGTGCTATTTGTTTGTTTCCTCTTTCCATTACCATCTTCCATGCATGTTCAAATGTGAGTAACTTCCATAAGCACAAACTCACCAGAAGACCAAGCCAAACAACTGAGTTGCCAGGCTTTCCACAAAGAAGAGGCAGAGTTCAAAGAGAACAGCAGGTCCCCCTAGGGATGGTAGAATGGATATCTTGAGCCTGGCAGCAGCCCTAACTAAAAAGAGAAGAGATCCACCATTTTCTCCAGGCCCTGCCTCTGTTTCTCCCTTCTGTCCCCTGAGGAAAAGCTTGTTATTCATAGACTCAGACCACTTCATGCCCACCTTTCCATTTCTTCCAATACTTCTCTAACTCCAGCCCCTTATCTGGACCTTTAACTGAAACAATCTCTTCCCTGCTTCCCACTCTTCCCCACCTAAGATCCTTCACGCTTGGGTCAGAAGAATTTTTAACAGAACATTCGATCATGTTAGTTCCCTGCTCTGAAACATCTGATGGCTCCCAAATTCAAATGGGAGATGCCATTGCAAGATGGCGCAACCCCATCTTTCTGGCTCCAACCTTATTCCTAACGGACTAAGTGCAGTCACCAAGCATTCTTTCAAGTTTCCTCCTTTTGTTGTCCATCCTCCTCTTTCCTGACTGTAAAATCCATCTCATCCTTCCAGACCCACACTTGTCTTCAAGTAGGAGACTCCTTTGCTGACTCTGAATTAACCTCCCTCTTGTATCTTCAAGAGCATGGGTGAGGCTGTTGTGATCAGGGTAAGAACATCTCATGCAGACTAGGAGTGGCTTGAATGTGGAGACTACACCTCAATTAGCTCCGTGTCCCCAGTCTCTAACAATGACTGGCCCCCGTGCACCCAGACCTTAGTTTGTTGAAGTCAAGTGGATTGAAAAGTCTCAAGGACACCAAGAGGACTTTAAGAAGCGTGTCCTGAACTTCCTGAGCCTTCTCACTCCATAAAAATGAGATCTGTGGCAGAGACCTTGGAAATTAATTAAGTATTAGGACATATCTATGCTCAGACACGGGCATCCAGGTACTTCTGTAACACTCCCACAAAATGGCACCATCAGACCATATTCTCCTTTCTCAACTCATTAATATTTGACTTCTCTGGCCCTTAGACTTCTTGAATATTTTAATTACAGAATCTTATTACATGCTCAGGGATTTTAAAAGAAACAGACACAATTTTCATAAAAGTTTTATGAATCTGACTCAATATGTGAATATATTTCAACCCAATAAGTATTAATAGTAATTAAAATTTATGGCACACTTACTTGGTGCCAAGAATTATCTCATTTAATCCTGACTACAGTCTTAATGAGGTTCAGAGAAGTTAAGTATTTGCCCAAGGTCACACAGAGCCTGACTTAACTGACATCCTTTGCCAATTTCCACAGTTGTCTGTCTTAATATTTTTTTATTAATGGTTACCACTTCTGGAGCCCTTAGCATATTCAAGATGGTATGCCTATTCTCAGAAATAGCAGGAAATCAATGCTGCACTCCTTCCCCAACAATTGATATTGGTCCTTGGATCAGATAACACGAAGTCTATATTCTACCCCAATTCCCAGAGCTGCCCAATGGGATTAGGGCCAAGGGACCCACCTGGATGACACACCTTTTACTGGCTTCTCTTCCCTTACATGATGCTCTCACTCTTCAGTGGTGCATAAAAGGCCAGATAGTAAATATTGTCGTCTTTTGACGCAGGCTGTCTTTAGCACAGCTGCTCAACTCCATCATTGTTGCAGAATACCGTAGAAACAATATGTAAAAGAATGAGCATGGGTGTGTTTCTATAAAACTTTATTTGTAGACACTTAAATTTGAATTTCATGTGACTTTGCTGCGTTGTGAAATATTATTTTGCTTTTGATTTTTGTTCAACCATTTAAAAATGCAAAATCCATTCTTAGCTAAACGACAGTAGTTTGCTAACCCCTGCTTTAGAATACTCTCTTCTGATCCTACCATTAACCATATGAGACAAAAACCATCATTGTTCCCATCTTCCAGATGAGGAAAACTGAAGTTTAAGAAGATTAAGTGTCAGGGCACCTGGGTGGCTCAGCCGGTTAAGCATCTGCCTTCAGCTCAGGTCATGATCTCAGAGTCCTGGGATCGAGCCCCACATCAGGCTTCTTGCTCAGTAGAGAGCCTGCTTCTTCCTCTCTCTCTGCCTGCTGCTCCCCAAGCTTGAGCACTTTTGCTCTCTCTCTGTGTCAAATATATAAGTAAAATCTTAAAAAAGAAAAAAAAATAAAGATTAGTGACTTTAAGATAACACAATTTGGGGGGCTTCTGGGTGGTTCAGTCCATTAAGCATGTGACTCTTGATTTCAGCTCAGGTCATGATCTCAGGGTTGTGAGACTGAGCCCCAAGTCAGGCTCTGCTCTCAGCCGGGAATCTGCTTGTCCCTCTCCCTCCTCCTCCCCACGCTCCCCCCTCCTCCGCTTCTCTCTTTATCTAAAATAAATAAATTTTGCACGTATTGCATGGAGCGTTGGGTGTGATGCATAAGCAATGAATCTTGGAACACTGAAAAAATAAAATTGTTTTAAAGAGAAGAAAAAATAAAATAAAAAACATCTTTAAACAAATTTTTTAAAGGTCACACAGTTTGGGTCAATTCCAACCAATAACTATGGGCCACGGGGTCCTGGATGGTCCTCTGGCGTGCCTGTTCAAAAGGTCTCAGCACCCAGTTACTTCGGAGAGTAAAGAAGTGGCGCCCCTGATGGTTCTTGAATCGGTACCTTCCTCTGTGCACACCTTCTCCCCGACAGAGCAGCGCGGTGACTCAACACGCAGCAGCAGTGACAGCCGCTGCACCCAGATGCCAGCCGAAAACGGCTCGCTGGAACACCCCTGAGAACCAGCTGCTCATCCTTACTTTGCTAAGAAACCACGCAGTGTCACAGCAGGACAGGAGAGCTTGAGAAGATGCGAGGGTTGGCCGAGAGACTCCTAGGAGACAGGACAGCTGGAGCAAGCCACCCTTCGCCTGCCATCCTGTTGGCAGGATGAGTCTAGCCTGCTTTTTTTCTGTAGTGTTTGTGTACGTGTACAGATACACCTGCAAGTGTGGTTAAGAACACAGTGCATCACACACCTGGGACTAAAGACAGCTTAGCTTATACAAGCCTGAAGCTCGAAGCATGTGTGCCGAGTTTCAGCTTAGTCAATAACATGGTGGAAGTTCTGCCTCGTCCCATCTGGTCTGCCCGATGCCCCCGTGGACACCAGAGTGAGGCAGGACTTACATCGTCCTTACCGTGTGCCAGGCATTAGTCTCAGACTTTACATATGATGGTCCGTTTCATTCTTCCAGTAACTCTATGAGGTGGGTGCTATTGACAACCCCACTTTACAGATGAGGAATCTGTGAGGTCAAGTAACTTGCCCAAGGTCACACAGCCAGTGAGTGGCAGAGCAGGGCTTTGAACCTAGGTAGACTAACTCTAGAATCCATGCTCTAAGCCAGGACTTGGTAGACATTTTCTATCAGGGGCCAGATGGTGAATGTCATAGCTTTTGCGGGACACAGATGGTCTCCATCACAAATGATTTATGATGATGGTGGTGGTTATTATTATCACTATTATTATAGAACCCTTTAAAAATATTTTTAAAAATTCCTTTTGAGGACCATTCAAGAACAATCTTCTCTAAACCATTGTCTATGGTGGGGCGGTGTGAAAAACAGGCCCCAATTCTGGCCATTGAGACATAATGGAATTCTGCTGCAAGGATTTCTGGGTAGGCTTTAACTTTCTTGGCAAAAAGTAAAATGCAGCCGACATGACCCTTCCTTCTGTTTTCCAGGGTTGGATAAAGAAAAGATGGCTGGAAAGGCAGCAGCCACTCTGTGACTATGAGGGAAAGATCAAGAGAAGTACAGAGATACCAGCCACAGCAATACTGAAACCATGGAATCACTGCCAGCTGTTGCCTAGAGTTGGAATTCTCATTACAAGAGAAAAACAGTCTGGATGGGTAAGATGAAACTCAGCAGAATGCAGTTTCATGAAGTGAATATGGTGGGGCACAGTCCTAAAGATGTTTCCCTGTGAAAGGGTAGTACCCCTAAGTGTTGGACATGCTGCCTTCGCAGTAGCCATCCCAGAACATACAATGTACCAAGAGCTCCTGAATTTTGCATGTTACGGGAAGACACTGCCTCTTCTTGTGCCAAGGTCCAAGTACAGATTCCAGAAGGGACTTATTAGTTGAAGGGGACAGCATATTCTGATTATTCCAGTTTGATTCACGCCATCACTCTCTGAGGTCATAGGAGCAGGGTGAATTTGCTACACAGTGGCTCCCGCTATCATGTGGTTAAGGAAGAGGCAATTCCTAGCAAGGCATGCTGCATATCCCAGCCTGTAGTGTGTCCCAGTGCAAGTCCCCTAAGGTGCAGAAATCACTGTGGGGAAGACTATAGAGCATTAAAGGCCCTGAAAAGTCCTGCAATAAAGACACCTCTACAATTCTGCTTAATGCAATGTTTTTCAAATTCATGGGATCAAGGCCTTCTTTTCCTTTTGTTAAAAAAAAAAAAAAAATTCTGGGCGCCTGGGTGGCTCAGTGGGTTAAGCCTCTGCTTTCAGCTCAGGTCATGATCTCAGGGTCCTGGGATTGAGTCCCGCTTCGGGCTCTCTGCTCAGCAGAGAGCCTCTCTCTCTCTCTGCCTGTCTCTCTGCCTACTTGTGATGTCTCTCTGTCAAATAAATAAATAAATAATCTTTTTTTTAAAAAATCTTAAAAATTGGCTTAACAGGGGCGCCTGGTGGCTCAGAGGGTTAAGTTTCTGCCTTCGGCTCAGGTCATGATCTTAGGGTCCTGGATCGAGCCCCGCATCAGACTTTCTGCTCAGTGGGGAGCCTGCTTCCCCCTCTCTCTCTACCTGCCTCTCTACCTACTTGTGATCTCTCTCTCTCTGTCAAATAAATAAATAAAATCTTTTTTAAAAAATTGGCCTAACATCCCATAATATCAAACTACGGATTTTGTATTTTTCAAAATTCACTTTGAGAAACTAATCTACAAAGAACTCAGCCTCTTCTTTTTTTGTTTTTTGTTGTTGTTGTTGTTGTTGTTTTCCAGAGAGAAAAAGTGAGTGAGCATGAGCAGTGGGGAGGGGCAGAGGAGGAGGGAGAGAGAGAATCTCAAGCAGTCCCCACGCCCAGCACCAAGCCAGCATGGGGCTCGATCTCACGACCCTGAAGTCACGAACCAAGCAGGAATCAAGAGTTGAACCTTAACCAACTGCGCCACCCAGGCATGTAACTGATATGTCCATTTAATGTCACTCCCCCCGCCCCAAAAAGATGTTAAATCAATAGTTTGTTGACCATAGCTTGTCTTGCAATCAACGGCACCCAGGAATTAAGAAATATGGTAACACACGATGTCAGCAATCCCACCTCGGGGTATAGATTTCCAAAGAAAATGAAATCAGTATGTCTAAGACATATCTGAAGCCCCATGTTTAAAGCAGCATTATTTACAATAGACAAGACATGGAAACAACCCAAGTATCCATTGATAGATCCACTAAATAGATGAGGACACACACACACACACACACACACACACACACACACACATATTTACTGAGAAAGAGTGTGCATTATTCATCCATTTTCAACAACATGGGTGAAGTAAGTCAGACGGAGAAAGACGAGTACTGTACCATCTCACTTTTATGTGGAATCTTAGAAAAACTGAACTCAAAGACACAAAGAGTAGATCCGGGAGTCGCCGGCAGCTGGAGGGCGGGAGAAATGGGGAGATGTTGGTCAAAAGGTACCAATTTTCGGTTATAAGATGAGTAAGTTCTGGAGATGTAATGCCATCGATACAGAATGCCAACAATAGTTGAACAGTACTGTAATATATAACCTTCTCCCACCAAAAGAATAAAGGAGAAACAAGCTAAAAGTAAGGAAGACCTTCCCTGGCTTCCAGGGGTTCAATTTCTGAGTCTTCTTGGTTGAAAGCTCTCAGGCATCTCTCCTGAAAAAAAAACTAACCCAGCTTATAACACTCTTGTCAACACGTGGCTTTCTCCCCAAACACCCAACTATGTCACCCCTGTTCCCTGAAACACTGAGGGACATACAGAGCCATCATTAACTCATAGTTACATTCTCAGGAGATAATAGTGATCTATTGCTAAAAACGAATGCTGCAAACTGCCCCAAAACTCAGTGTTTTGAAACAATAGTTATTTTAGCTCACAAATCCTCTTGGCTTCAAGCGTTCTTCTGGTCTCAGCTAGACGTCAGCCGCAATGACTGGGAGCTTGACTTCTGCTCCACGGGTCTGTCTCTTGTCCTCCCCCTGGGGGCCTGGGAATGTCCTTCTCGCGGAAGTGAGGAACCCATCATGACCATTTCCCTGCCTCTACTTGTGTGACATTTGCTCACATCTCATTGGCCGAATCAAGTCACATGGCTGTCCAGCGTGAGAGTGAGAGGGCTGTGCATGTCACATGACACAGTTCTCCCGAGATGTAAAGAATCAGTACCATGTTTACATGCAAGGAAACTGACCTGGAGAAGGTGATAGGGAGATTCTTGGGTCTTATTATTTTGTATTGGGCGATAGAAAGTAGCAGATAGAAAGTAGCAGATTTTACTGCCCACTGTAGTTACATTTTCTTTACGTATCCTTAAGTGGTTTTTGCTTAGAGGGAAGACAGAAATAGAAGGCTCCCGTGGATTTGGAATGTCAAGTAAGAAAACTCAGGATACCCAAGGACTTGAAGGAGGGATGAAGACTTTCCTATCAAATAAAGAAAATCACACCTTCTGCTCCAGCCCCCCAAGAGAGGGGGCCGCCTCCCTGGGGAAGTCTCCTGCCTAAGGAACTGGCAATAAGGCTTTGCTCCACACCTGAGAAATCCTCAAGGTCACCCCGTGCAGGACCGTCAGACTTCAGGGAGAGAGAGGGAGCCTTCCGCTGAGGCATGCTGCTGGAGAGGAAGCCATTCACTTTCGCAAGTGGTTAAAAAAACCGAGAGCAGAACCTAAAATTAGGAAATTAAAACTAAAGAAGAGAATCCAGGCAGAATCTTTTCCATCAAAAGTAGCAAGCATATGGGCCCCGCTGTCAAGTGCAGACCATCAAACTGAAAAGTGTAAATGAATCAGGGAGATTAGACAGATAAATTGGAAAAGGAGGAAAGTGCCTTTTGAAAGCCCAATTCCGCGATTTGATTTGTCACCTGCAGGAAAGCTCTTCCGTCCAGCCCTTAGAGACCACCGCCTGCCTTAGAACTTTTGGTGTTGCCCCTGGAAAACTTTCTACAAAGAATAATAAATAAATAAAAGTCCCCCAGGATATTACTCAATAGAAAGCTGTTTTGGAAAGTGTCTGTAACAGCCTGTTGTGTGTTTTAATGAGTTGAAATGTGTGCCTCCATTGGCTGGGATTTTAAAGAGAGCCTCTTTCTGCCTGCTTCCTCTGGCTTCCACCGGCTCCTGTTTGATTCTGCATATTCATAAAATGCTCGGCAGGACACATCACAGTTCAAAGGCGCTTTCAGCTTTGATGACTTCAATAAGCCTGTTCCTCTGCCACTCAGCAGTTAATTCCCTGAGCTCCTAAGACACTCCTACTGGGGATTTGGAGCAGTGAGATGGCAGAGCGAGGTGCAGATTTCCAAGGCGGTAACAACCTTTGCAGGGATCTGGAGGAATGGGATTGGCCAGATAGGCTCTGTCCACTTCTGATTAGCAGGGGGAATAAGACTTCACCCATCCCAAGTTGCAAATACTTTGTAGTTTCCTTTCCTTCTCCTTTGGGAATTTCTGTTAAGCACAAAGGCGTTGTAAAATCCACAGAAGGAAAAGAGGAATAACAAAAACTGCCTGCCGGTAATTTATCAAGACAAAGCTTCCTTCGTAGCTCCTGACATCATGTACTTTTCCTTTGTCTGGGTTGTCCCCATCCTAGTTCAAGGCCACCTTGACTTTTCATTTGGTTTGGAGTAATGGCTTCCTCACTGATCCCCCTGCCTCCATCGTGACCTTATGACCAGAATAATATTTCTAGGACACAACTGTTGGGCCTCTACCGTGTATCAGGTTAGGTGCTAGGCTCTGGAGAGAGAATGCTGGGCAAAGCCAAGCCCCCAGTCTCAGCAGGCACGGTGTAGTGAGGAGACTGGTTTTGTCATCTAACCACATAAATAGGTAGGAAGCTGCCAGTAGCAGGTAGCAGGGTGGTTGGAGGTTGAGGATGTGGCCACGAGGGGACATATAACAGAAGGGCATGGGAGATCAGAAAAGGCTTTCCTGAGAAGGTGATGGTTGAGAGCCAACTGGAAGATCTTCAGGAGTTAATGAGATGTGGGCGCCTGGGTGGCTGAGTCAGTTAAGTGGTCCACTTTCAGCTCAGGTCATGATCCCAGGGTCTTGGGATCAAGTCCTGTGTCAGGCCCCCTGCTAAGTGGGGAGTCTGCTTCTCCTTCTACCCTTCCCACCTGTTCATGACCTCTCTCTCTCTCTCAAATAAATAAAATCTTTAAAAAAAAAATTAGAGTTAATGAGATGCTGGTGGGCTTGAGAGAGGAGACAAAGAACATTCTAGCAAAATGGGACAAGCTTGAACCAAAGCCCTGTGGCAGGAGGGAGCATGGCAAACTATGAGGATCCCAACCTGTCCATCTCCTGCTCCACTTGATCTTAAGAAAGAGGCAAAATCCCTACACTGACCTCAAAGCCTTGCATGACCTAGCCCCTGACTGCTACATCTCCTGCCATTTCAAGCCCACCTCTCACACTTCTACCTTCCAGCTGATGCCAAACCCTTCCCCAACACCTTTTGTGGGGCTCCTTATGGGGGGGGCGGGGAGGAACCTCATTTGTAGAGCACCTAGTCAAACATCATGCTAGATATTGACACACACGCACACGCGTGTGCGTGTTACCATTATCATTTCTCCTACAGGGTAGTTGCTGGTGTTGCCTCACCGCACAGGGGAGGAAGTTGAGACTTGGTATGGATAAGCAATGAGACAAAGATCCCAAATAGTAGGAGGCAGGGCTGGGATTCATACCCCAGGGCTGATACCAGAACCCTAACTAACGTGTCATGCTGTTTCCCTCCAACATGGTGGAAGTCAAGAAGAAGAGATTGGGTGAGTCCTTGGGTAGGGCATCAGGGAGGCCCCATAGAGTTCCTCTCTTGGGCCAAGTCCATCTGATTGGTAGTAGCAGTGCTGAAAAGGACTCTGGGGCCATATCCAGGCTTCCAAGACAACCTGCTGGGATTGATTAGTAATGTCTGCCATGAGTGAAGGACAGGGAAGTGACAGCCTGTGTGCTAGGTATTTTTCATCCTGGGCCAGATGGGTGTAGACTCTGGAGTTCTCCAGTTCATATCTGGGAAGTGTAGACCAGAGCTCCTTCTCCTAAGATTTCCCTGGGTCTTCTCTGGCCACCCTAGGGGTGCTGTTCCAGAGATCCCAACCCAAGTACTGATAAAGTCAGAGATGCTGCTTAAACCCAGTCGACCAGAGTCTCCCCACCTTTATCCTGAACTCCCACCTACCCTCCGCATCTCTTCCCACCAGGCTTTTCCTCCCAGGACCCCCACCGCCCCACCTTGTAAGAGACTCAAACCCACCCTCCCCATCATGCTAGTTGGCTTCATCCTCACGTCCACACCCGCAAAACTCAAAACATAGCAAAGGGAGAACTTGGATGATCTCGGACTCCATGACCAGCGTTCCACCACCAGGAGGCCTCCCACTTTTGGAGACCCTCCGGGCTTTCCCAAAGCCTGTACAGAAACTTCATTTACACTTGGGAACCCCAGTGTTGTGTCTCCTGTAAGTTTATCACAATAATCCCGAAGGGACTGGTAGGACCCGGAGCCGTGCCCAGAGGTTCTGGTAGAGTGTCGGCAATTTTGACCACGCCATCCATGTCAGAAAGAACAGACCCACGGGGCTGCTTGTTTTCACCACACAGTGCTCCCCGAGATCGGAGCTTTCTTGAGGAAACATAAATATGCTTGCCCCTTTCATTCCCTGCCCCCCCCCAACCCTGATGCTTATCTTGCCAAGAATACTTCTGGTGACTAGAAACAAATTCAGCTTCTTTTTTTTTTTAAAGGCAGCCTTTCAAATCCTCTCTCCGGGTCCAATTATCTTTTATAGGAGACAAATATTTTACCTCATTTCTCTGTATTTCTCAGGCTTAGTATCCACCTCCTTCTCTGTGATACCCTAGCAGCGGTACAGAACACAGGAGAACAGGGACCGCATTGGACCCCAGGCTGCTTTCCGCGGTGCAGGCAGAAGAAAATGGTTGGGTCCTTACCGCGAGTTTTCATTGCCCCTCAGAGTAGATCTGGTGTCTGGCCCATTTACATTTTCTTGTCTCCAGTTTTTCAATTTTAAGGATGACTCTACATTCACTAGAAAGCAAAGTTTGCTTTCTCTGGTCTGTTTCTAGAGGCTACTGGAGTACGGATTTAGAGTACAGACTTTGGGGTCAAACTTCCCAGGTTTGAATCTTGGCTGAAGGCCTTTTTTTTTTTTTTTAAGATTTTATTGATTTATTTATTTCACAAACAGATCACAAGTAGGCAGAGGAGCAGGCAGAGAGAGAGGGGAAGCAGGCTCCCTGCTGAGCAGAGAGCCCAATACAGGACTCGATCCCAGGACCCCGGCATCAGGACCTGATCCGAAGGCAGAGGCTTTAACCCACTGAGCCACCTAGGCACCCCTGGCTGCAGCCCTTCTTGAGGGCATCTGTGAGTCACACACCCTCGCTGGCCTCAGTCTCCTCATCTATAGTATGGGATTAATGTAGTAGCTGACGTGGGAAGCAAAGGCAGAAGAAAAATGACTAAATTTCCTTACTACCTACAGCCCACTGACAAGTCTTTGAAACAAATGGAGGGACCTTCCTCTAGGAACTCAACTGCCTCAATGTTAATACTTTGCTAAGAGCAAAAGGCATCTAGCCTGAACCCCACCTCCCCCCACCCCCTCAACAAACCAGGATCCTGGAAGTCTGTTTTAACATATAAAAATTTCTTTGAATACTTCCTTTATCTCTAAATCCCCCAAGATATATGTTGGCAATCATTCCCCAAGCATATGGCCCACCGATCTACATCTGAAGGGTCTCATGAGAAGGTTTTATTAGATGGTAATAAATGACCTTTCACAACAATAGCTAGCCCTTTCAAGGTCCTAGAAACCTTGCTTCCAAAATTTCTTAGAGACGTACACTTTCCCTAACCTCCTGCCAACTTGGGGGTATATACTGGACCACTCCCCATGACCCCAGTGCTGCTCTTTCCGCCCAGAGGTCCTGTCCCCATGCTTCAATAAAATCGCCCTTTTGCACCAAAGACGTCTCAAGAATCCCTTCTTGGCTGTTGGCTTCGAATACTAACGTCGTCTTCCTACATCAGCAGCTGCCTTGCAGTCTCAGGAGGGTGAAACCAGCTAATATTCGTGCTGAGAACAGGTTTGCCACATAGTAAGCCATGCATAGGTGTTTGCTAAATAAAGTTAATATTTTGGTTCAAGAAAAAAAAATCTCTGCCCGAACCCCTCTCTTCCATTCTGACAAACAGCTGACTGTGTCTCAGAATGCTCTGTGGATTAGTGAGGACAGACAGACAGACAGACACTAGAAAGGCAGCTGCCAAGGATTGTGCAAAGGAAATGAAAGTTCTTGCTCCGTCAGAGCTAAAGGATAAGGTCTCAGGAAACCCTTGTGGGGGTTTTTTTGCCCCCTCCCCGCACAATGTCTAGTAAGGTTTAACTCGTTGTCGTTATCTTTAAAGGGGTTGCTTCAAATGAAAATATAATTTTATGGCTTCTCTTGAAAGGAATTAGAAGGCCCACTGAACACAGCAGCCATCTGATGGATGGGGAGGACAGGGCTCGGCAGTACCCCTCCACCACCCCACCCCACCACCCCACCACCTGGCCCACTCATGGGCCTCCCCTGCTGGGCCCTGGGAGAGATCTGAGGTTATCATCCCCACCCTAGGTCCTCAGTGTGATTCTACAGGAAGGAGGCACCCAACATTCAGAGGCATGCGAATGGATTTGAGCAGAGCACTTCCTGTTTCTGGCCTGAGCATCTGGTCAAATGTCTCCCCAACCCCCACAAGGATGGGGGTATGGGGGGTGTGCCCCCACTCAGAGGGCAGTCTGCTTCTCTTTCTGCCTCTGCCCCCACCCCGCTCATGCTCTCTCTCTTTCTCTCAAATAAAAGAAAATCTTTTTTTAAAAAAAGTCAATTTCCTTTGTGTTTCATCAAAGTGGGCTCCTCAAATGCCTTTCTTGGGGCTCCTGGGTGGCTCTGTTAGTTAAGTGACTCTTGGTTTCACCCCAGGCCATGATCTCGGGGTCATAAGACCAAGCCCCACGTTTGTTTGGTGGGCTCCATGCTCAGCAGGAAGTGTGCTTGAGAATCTCTCTCTCTCTCTCTCTCTCCATCTGCCCTTCCCCGAAGCACACACTGTCTTTCTCTCTCTCTAAAATAAATAAATAAATCTTTAAAAAATATATATAAAATAAAATTAAAATGCTTTCCTGGCCAAGTTAGAACAGCTATGGAGAAGAAACTTGACTATCACTAAGGGGGAAAAAATGACAAAAATGAGGTGGTTTCAGGCACCCTATTTGGACATTTTCAAGAACTAGAAGTTCCAAGGACATGCTGTTATTAACTCAGAAAACAGTACTAAGCCCTACACAGAGTTATCATCAAGGACCACACCAGTCAGCTTTGGCAACAGCTGCCTGACCCATGTCTCTACAGAAATTGTCCTGGTGCCCTACACAGAGAAGGAGCTCAGAAATAAAAGTCAAATGGAAATGAGCGCTTGGGTCCTTATGAGTATGAGTTAATACTGAGCTATAAAAAAATAATCAAAACCTGTCCCCGCGTTCCTATCCATAATTGCTTATCTAATTGCCCTGAGAATCTATAAAAGGAGTCTGGTCTTAAAAAGCTCTTATCTCGTGAAGGTATTTGTAATAGAAAAGTGAATGATGGGAACCAGGAGACAAAAGGGGGACAGTCAAATTTAGTCAAAACCGAAGGATATTTTTTATGATACTAGAGCTACGAGTAGCTCTTGAGACATTTAACGAATCCCGATGACGAGTTCAAGAGTGCAGGGAGATTAGAAATGATGGGAGGCGGGGGACAGGGAAGGTCTATGGCAATGACTCCTATGAGAGATGATAAGGTATGAACTAAGAAGCCAATGGCAAGAAGAGCCGTCTGGTGGGGGATGCCAATAGGAAAGTTCCATTTTGTAAACTCAACAGGAGGTGACAAGTTGAATAAAGGAAGAGCAAGCAGCTGAGCAAAGCCCCCTAGGACACAGTGTCTTCATTAATATGATTTTTTAGCCATTAGATCTGCAACCAGATGTGGTTTGGGGATGTACCATTGTCCTCCATCATGTCAGCACAGCCTACAACCCTCAGGTATTGGAGCTACAGCCCTGGTTTCTTAGCAACTGTGGCTTCATCAACGCCCCGCCAGGCCATCTGGAGATCCCAGGCAGGGCTGGGAGGGCTGAGAGGCCCACTTCCAGTCTCATGGGAGGGTTTCAGTGTTTCCCAAAGACCAGCCTGCAGAAGAAAGTACTGCACGTAGCCCAGGAAAGCAGATCCCGAGCCTTCGGAAGTGGCTGCTGACGTCATAGAGCTTCACCCTCCTCCAGGATCCTCATCACTTGAAACTAACCAACTGTTCAGGAGTTGCAAAAACTGCATCATGACCAGGACCTGGTTAGATGTCTTCAAAGGGGGATCCTGCTTCTGTAGGGTGGGTAGATTCTTTTTTTTTTTTTTTAAGATTTTTATTCACTTATTTGACAGGGAAAAAGAGTGAGAAAAAGAGAGAGCAAAAGCAGGGGGAGGAGCAAGCAGAGGGAAAAAAGTGTCCCGGCTGAGCAGGGAGCCCCACATAGGACTCAATCCCATGACCCTAGGATCACGACCTGAGCAGAAGGTAGATGCTCAACCGTTTGAGCCACCCTGGTGCCCCAGGATAGGCAGATTCTGAAACTCTCCCAGGATGCTGGACATTAGATGTCACTGCCTGGTAAATATGGACCACTTCTCATCCGAGGAAATTCCTCTCTGGACTCATCCTCCTGAGCCCCACTGTCACCACCATCCATCTCCTTAGGCTTCTCCTTCCCTAAACCTTCTGTTCATCTCCCTTCTGCTCTGAACCTCCCACCCTCTTTTTTGATGGGCTGCCTTGCCCTTGACTATAGGATATCAAGAACTTCAGCCCTCTCTTGTCTCTCCATCATTCGCCCAGGCTCTGCAAGGGGGCAGGGGTCATGCCCCACATTAGAACCAAATGTCCGTCATGGCACTTTTCTAAACAATAGAACCTTCCAATCCCTGAGATTAATTACACCATTTCTCTAGAGAGCAGAAAATCTGCAGCCAGCTTTTGTTTAAGATAATAATAAAGCCCCTTGCCACTCTGCTACTGATGTCAAAGCATTTTGTGAGACCTTTCCCTTGGTGCTCTCTCCTGGCATGGGTACCCACCATGCTCGCCTAGAGTCATATTCTAGCAGAACAGCAGAAGACCAAGATGGAGAGATTTCCTGCGGTAGATCCCTTCTTGGTCCCGTGAGGAAGCTGGGGCTCAGAGAGAGGAAATGACTTGCTCTGAGTGGCTTGGCAACTTTGTGGCTGAGCCAGGGTCAGATGACGACCTGTGATAGCCAGCCCAGTGTCCCCACAATTTCTCTGGTGATTTCCACACTGGAGTGTACATCACAAAAGCCTGGGGCCAGCCCATGACCAGGGATGCTGATTCAGTGAGCGTATATGGCTTATGGGGCTTCCACTGCAGACAACAGAAACTCCAACTCAGTAAAAGAGTTTAATACCTCACATAAGCGAAGTCTGCAGAGAGGTCAAGCCTCGGGGCAGGCCAATTCAGCCACTCAGAAGTGCCATCAAGAGCCCAGGTTCTGTCCATCTCTTCTCTCTGCTCCTTCGGTGTCAGTTCTGAGTCAACAGCGGCCAAAGGACAAAGAGATGCTATTTCTCCTCCTGACTTTTCTTAGGAAAGAGGAACCTTCCCTGGAGATTTCAACAGGCTTCCCTCTACTTCTCACTGGACCAAATTAGGTCCAAGGGCCCTTCCTGAAGCAATCATAGGCAGCAAAATACCAATTCCCTGAGAGCAGTCAAATTATACCAGATTAGTTTTCCTAGCGTTTTAATATGGCACAGGGGAGGGCATCCACCTGAACCACAAAATCTGGATTCTGTTAGGAAAGAGAAGAGGATGGGAGCAGAGCCAAGGCAGATGTTAAATAAACAGCCAGAAGGGTCCACTTCCAAGGGCCAAGGTGTCAGACCCAAAGATGTGCCTTCTGGAAGCTTCCAGATGATTCTAGAATATGTTGCTCATGAACCACAGTCAGAGAATCATGGCCCACACCATGCTGCATATATAAGCACTCATTCACAGTCACCCTTCCCCCCCCAGCTAGAGGTAGACATTCCAGGAACCTTCACAGGCTGATGAGGGAAAATTTGAAGTCGCAAAACTTTTAGGTTATATAGCTCAGGGGCATTTCTGTTTCTTGGGATGACCTTTTCTCCCAGAGTCCTTCTCATAATCCCAGCTCTACGGACAGCCACAAATCTGTTTCTCACTCCTCATGTAAAACAACAAGTAGTCACCCAAAAAGGTGGGGGTGGGGAGTGGATATTCATAAAGCTTTGTTGGCATTCCCAAATGGTGCCTCCCACATTGTAAATTCCCTCAGTTACTATCTTGGCCACGTGAAAATGAAGACGCTTAACGACATGATTTTAGCCATGAAAGCAACCACCAGTGCATTGTTTTCTGAATTACAGAAAAATTCCTCTGGGTCCATGGGGACCAGAGGGAAGAAATGCCCTTCAAGAGAATGTCAGGGTTCGGTCAGTCATATCAAACCCCCAAGCATCTCCCCAGTCTGGGTCCTGGAACCCACTGTTATCATAGTTAGCACTGTGTTTTGAATTTACTATTTATTTGTTTGTCTAGATTTGGGGCTCAGTGAGGGCAAGCACCATGACTTTCAGCCCTCCTGGCCTTCATAACAACTTTGTCCTCTTCCCAGGATGCTCTCCCCTGAGCCCCTCCTCATGGTTCATTCTCCTGACCATTTCCAAAACACCTTAGAGCATCAATTTGGGGATGACCTCCTCCAGGAAGCCTTCCCAGACCTCCAAATGCCAGTGAGCCCTTTTGATTCTTCCAATATATCTTGTGCTTAACACAGACCTCATCATATCACCCTTTCCTGGCCTCCTGTGTCCCTTCCCAGACATGTAAACTTGGTTCAAACCTCAGTTACAAAACCCATGATTTCTCTGAGTTCCCAGTTTCTTCCTGCTTCTCTCTGCCCTGAGAACCCCCTGCCCCATGCCTGTTGCCTCTGTTTTAGCCCCTAAGACTATTGCATTAGATCACAGACCTAGAATTCCCAGAAACAAGGACTTGCAGCGTGTATCCTCGTGATCCTTATAATCAGAAAATTCTGGTCAGCACTGACTCAGGCCTGGCTTCTGGGTTTCATTTCCATGCTGAGAACTCTCCCAGGGGACACAGAAGTCTCAGGAAATGCCACATTATTTTCTCATCTCAACCCTGGAAAAGACCATTATTATTATTATTATTATTATTACAGTACTTAAAAAAAGAGCGAGATGTTTAAATGAGCAATAAATTATACATGTGGATCAAGATATAACTGCAGGGGTTTTCCTAGGCGACACTCTCTACAATAAACATCAAAATCCACCCAAAAGTCCACCAATAGGGCACTGGTTAAATATTGTACATTTTAACCACACAGTGGAATTTTAAGCAGCCATTAAAATTGATGAGGTATTTCTAAATTTGTTGACCCAGAAAAAGGACTATGGCATAATATGGAGTTAAAAAGCAGGTTACAGAATAAGGGAACAAGCAGGATGTGATCTCATTTGCATAGGAGTGTGGGGGCGTGTGTGTGCGCGCACAGGTGCGCACGCGCTCGTATGAGAAAGAGAGAGAGAGAGAGAAGGAGACAGGGAGGGAATGTGTATTTAGAAATATCCGGAAGAATATTTATCAAAATGTTAAGAGTGGTTATCTCTGGGTAGTGGGAGTTTAGGTTTTTTTCTTTCCTCTTTCATATATATATATATACATATATATGTATATATATATATATATATCAGTATTGAATGAATCTTATTTTTATTACAAGCACATGTTTTTACGATGGGGGAGGGCTCTTTCCTGGGTTTTGCAACTTTCAAGAAAAGCCTTGGACAGGAGCAAGAGCCACAGTGAGTCTGTCCCCTCGTTGACTTGTGATGGAAAAAGAGAAAAGGGCCATGGGCTGACTGATTATAAATGAGCTTGGCTTCTTTTTTTAAACTGTTGTGCCTTGTCGTTTAGAGCCACTGTCTCTCCTCAAAAGGAGAGAAACTGCAGACCCCCTCCTGCCTTGCCTTTGCCCCAATTACCCACTACCCGGATGCCTGTTTGCCCACACGGAGCAGAGATTGTCAATCACATCTAGAAATTTCCAGGAGGATCTTGGTTAGTCGAGCCACCTTCCCATGAAGCCTCCACCAAAAGGAATGGTCCTTTCCCCTGAGATCAGTAGTGCGGCTACCAGGCTCCTTTGAAAGTCTTCAGATGCGATCCCTTATTCTGCCCACCCGCCCCCCCATATGGGAATTCTGGTTTAGAGCCATCCGTCTCCTCTAACCTGGGGTCTTCTGGAAGAACATAGCTCAAATCCCACCCACCACCACCATCCCTAACCATCCGAGCACAGCAGGAAGGTGACGGAGACTAGGGAAAGGAATGAAAAAGTCCTCGAGAGATTCTTGGGGCTGGAATGACAGTGAAATGCTCACTATACTTAAATGGAGTTTTGCAAGCAGTTCTAGTGGGTTTGCCCAGAAAATGCTGCTAATTAAGCATGGGCAGCAAAAGGTGCAGGCTCTGTAAGGCACGGCAAATAGGGTCTGAAGAGGTGAACCCTGTTCTGCAGGGAAGTACCAAAGGAGAGGATAAAAATCACTTAGAAACCCACAAGGTGAGCTGCCAGAGCCTGACTTCCGTAAAACCTTTGCTTTTTCAAGTTGCGAGGACAGGTGGGAAGGCACTAGCTTGGGCCAGGGGTACGAGCAATCCTTGATACCCGCTTTACCACCCCCTCTCCCTTTAGACAATCTGCAAAACCTCTTAGTCCGGTCCTGACAATAGATTCCAAACCTATTGTATTAGGCAAGCCTCAACAGAAAAACAGAGCCAGTGGGATGAATGGACAGTGAAGCTATTTAAACTGTGTGTTTAGGAACACCTAAAGAAAAAGAATGGGGCACCTGGGTGGCTCAGTGGGTTAAAGCCTCTGCCTTCAGCTCAGGTCATGATCCCAGGGGCCTGGGATCGAGCCTCATATCGGGCTCTTCGCTCAGTGGGGAGCCTGCTTCCTCCTCTCTCTCTGCCTGCCTCTCTGCCTACTTGTGATCTTTGTCTGTCAAATAAATAAATAAAGTCTTAAAAAAAAAAAAAAAAAGAATGGCAAGGTAAGACACGGTCGACAGTTCAGGATGGCTAGTTGGAATCATTCCAGCAGGCTTTGGGCCATAGGGTGGCCTCTAGCTGCCTGGTCCCCACTCTGGAATGATGAAAGCTGCAGAACAGTCTCCTGGGGAGTGAACGCTGGGTTGAGGAGATCTGGTTTGGCATTGGTTAGCTGGCATATCACAGGGACGCTTTCCCTGCTGGGCCCTTTGCCAGGTTTAGCCCAGAAGGGGCAATCTCTCTCCAGCCAGAATGATTTTTTTTTTAAGGCGTCAAAACATAATAACATACAGAGAATTTAAGAATATATGTACAAGAGAGATAGAAATAGAGATCTCTGTCCAGCTATTTATACATGTGTGTGTAACTATGCGTGTAGATCTATGTCACTTGTCCAATGTTACTAGTGCTGAAGGTTGAGAAACCCTGGTCTATGCCATTTAGAATCACGTGATATCAGCAAGACAGAAGCTGATGCAGACCTCACATACTCACAGGGAAAATAAAAGGGAGGGTCTTTTCTGTCTACTCTAGCACAAGCCTGAGGATTCACTTTTCCCAATGGCCTGAATTCTATAAAGGACCCATCCTTGATCCCGGCATCGCGGCTAGTACTGTGTGACTTGCTAATTTGGCATACACGGGGCAGAGCCCACCCACCACGACAAGAGTCCACCCCATCTAAATCATGTGGCTGAGAACAAGAGAGAGTGAATTCGGACAAGGAAAGCTAACGTGCCTTTTGTTATGAAGGCAAATGATGCCGGAGAGGCAGCCAGCAAATGTCCCTGGGACATTTGTGGTGAAGGGAGGAGCTATCCTGCCGTAGATTACATTTCCCAGCATGCCGTGGGTTGAGGTTGGACCTATCACATGCCCTAAAAGTGTATGTTATTTTCTGGAGTTTCAGGGCGCAGTTCTCCAGTGGGTAGGGGTGTGTGTGTGTGTGTGCGCGCGCTTCCCTACACTGACTAGCTGGGGTCTAAGAATTCGACTCCATTCAACTCAGTTCTGATGTTATCTACCCAGAGATGAGTTTCCATAGAAAAGGGACTCAGTCCCACAAGACTGCTCTCAACTTCAGAGGCCAATCGCTACCCCAGATTGGTAGCTGTACTTCTCACTGACCCACGGCAGACTGGATTTTCCAAAGATTCCCCTTTCAACTCAAGATGTCAATTGCAAGTCCAGGTTGTTACCTGTATTTCTGACCAACTGCCCAGGCTTAAATTAACTTGCTAGCATGGCTCCCAGAACTCAGAGAAACATTTTACTTACTAATTCAGGAACCTCCAAGACAGGAAAGGAGCACAGAACAAGGTTTGCAGGGAAAGGGCACACGGCTCCCAGAATCTGCATGCGTTCACCAACCTAGAAGCTCCCCCAAACCTGTCCTTTTTATAGAAGCTTCTTTAAATGGGTATGGTTGATTAAATCATGGGCCCCTGGGCCATTGGTGAATGATTCAGTCCTCAGGCCCTCTTCTCTCTGGGGGAGGTCAGTGGATGGGACTGAAAATTCCAATCCCCTAATCCACAGGTTGGGGGGGGCAACCACCCCATCTTTAGGTACATTCCAAAGAACCTCATTAACACGACAAAAGACACCTTTATCACTCTCAACACTTAGGAAAAATCCAAGGGTTTGGAAGCTATTAGCTAGGAACTATGGTGAAGAATAAACATACATAAGAAATATATATATTTGATCATTCAGGTGACCAAATATATTTCCTATAAATCACAGTATCACAAGTGTGAAACAAAAAAAAGTATTACTTTTAACATTAATAATAATTTTAAAATCTAGTCGTGTTTGGGAGAAAAGAGTCTTGAGCTTATTTTCCCTAATTTGGATATGCATGATAGGAACCCATAAAACAAGTCAGGATTTACAGGCTAGCAGGAATAAAGTCAAGAAGCTTTCCATAGAGCCTAGTATTAAATCCATCACGTGTACAAATCTGGGGAGGGTGGGGGAGAGATTTCAAATCCTGCAGCCTGAAGATTCTCAGATCAAAGGACCCGACTGATCTCTAGGAGATTAAAGGCCGTCTGATCCGCAGATAAAGCACTCACCTCCTAGATGAGAGATTTATAAAAACAATGTCGGGCTCCTTTTATTGATTGACTGATTGATTGATCGATTGATCGATTTTGTACAGCTAAGTCTCTATTTTTTTGGTAAGGCCATGTATTCCTTCTTTTTTTCACATTTTCAAGAAGGAATTAGCGAACCCCACCGTGTGCCGTACTAGACTGGGTGTAAGAGATGCAATAGGGAATGAGTTTAGCCCTTTCTCTCAAAGAGCTTATAGGTTCCGAATTTGCATGGGAGAGTTAACAGGCAATTACAAAAGAAGAGAGAGACAGAGAGAGACGCGTTCCAATTGAATGATTGGAAAACACACAGGCAGGATACCACACCAAGTCCTAGGGGGTAAAGTAGAGATGGTTAAATCACAGCAAATATTCCATTTCACCCCGCCTACATTTCCCAGCATCCTGTGCAGTAAGGAGAGGGTCACGTGTCTAGTGCTGACCAATGGGCTGTGAGCGGGACTAACATACGTCACTTCTTGAGGCCAACAGGAGGAATTTTGCCTCCCTTCTTTGCCTCAGAGTTTGGAGACCGTTGTTGGGCGCACCCGCCGTGAGGCGGGAGATGGAATGTCAAGCTGACGGAGACCGGCCCGCAAGAGTGCGGGAGCAGGGGCCCGAGCAGGGGAAACAGCCTCTGCAAGCTTCGGAGAAGTCGACTTTGAGTGAAAAGGATCCTTTTTTAATTTTTTTTAATTTTTATTATTAATTTACCTTGGAGTTCTAGAAATTTCCCCACATGCATTTATTTCTTCACATTCAAGGACAAAATTTCTTTTTTTTTTTTTTTTAAAGATTTTATTTATTTATTTGACACAGAGAGATCACAAATAGGCAGAGAGAGAAGGGGAAGCAGGATCCCCGCTGAGCAGAGAGCCGGATCCGGGACTCGATCTCAGGACTCTTGAGATCATGACCTGAGCCGAAGGCAGAGGCTTAATCCACTGAGCCACCCAGGCACCCTTGAGGACAAAATTTCTACCTTTTAATTTGAAGCTTCTCCGTTTATTGTTCTGCGTGTTCTCCTTTAAGCAGCTAATGATCGGGAAATAAACCCGAGAGGGTCCAGCCTAGCTGCTGTTTAAACAGACATTGGAATGCAACACTCTGCGAAAGAGACGCGGTCTCGGAGCTCTCTTGGAAGTCTTCACTTTGGTGTGTTGGCTCTGCTAAATTTCCGCTTCTGCAGAATAAGCCCTTTTCTTTACTTTCAACTTTGCTGGAAATGGTCTGCTTTAAATCACGTAGCAATATTGGCTGCTTCAACCCATCCATGCCCCCCCCCAGCTCACCTCCCTTAATGTATCACGACAAAATCCTCTCCAGAATCCCACCAGCATTCACCCAAAGGACTTCCTGCAAGAAGCCCATGGATTCCTGGCCCACAAATCATCAGTTTAAGGAGACATAAAGTGGAGCTTTAATCTGGGGCCAGTATCAGTGGAGTTTCCAATTAATTTTTATTTTTTTACTGAGAGACTCTTTCCATAAGAAGCAATTGCAAGCAGTGATGAGTGGAAGGCGAGGGGAAGTCTGTTTACAGCAGGTACACGGGCAGGAATTCAAGTCCCAGTTCTCGAGAAAAATATTTTCAACCCCAATTGCCAGAGCAAAGGGAGCCTTCTCATCATCTGCTACACCAATAAAAAAGAAAAGTGAAGCAGGGGGCTCTGGGCTGCCATTTGGAGCTCAAATAATACACAAGATAAAGCAGCAGAGAGACGGGGATATTCTGCAGTTCTAAAAGAAGCTGATGAAAAGAACAATTTAGCCGAGCGATATGAGAGAGAGGGCACAAGCATTACGGTGAGATGGACCTGACCTCACAAAGTGGGTCCCCTCTGACCTCAGTCTCCTCTTCGGTAAAATAGGGTACCATCACTTATCTTGCATTGGTTTTTTTTGTTTTGTTTTGTTTTAAAGATTTTATTTATTTATTTATTTATTTGTGAGCACACAAGCAGGAGGAGCAGACGGCAGAGAGTGAAGCAGGGTCCCCGCTGAGCAGGGAGCCCAATCTGGCATTCGATCCCAGGACCCTGAGATCATGACCTGAGCAGAAAGCAGACTCTTAACCGACGGAGCCACCCAGACGCCCCTCCTATCTTGCATTGTTGTCCGGAAAGGTAAGACAGATAACATGTCAGTGTGAAGCTGCTGCGAGGCAGCTTCTAGAAGCTGCACAGACATTAGCACATTTAATCCTCACTTTAATACTGTGAAGCAGGTGCAGTCGATACCCCTATTTTGCCGATGGGAAAGTTTTTTGTTTTTGGCTTTTTTTAATATTTTATCCATTTATTTGACAGAGATCACCAGTAGGCAGAGAGAGGGAGAGGAGGAAGCCGGCTCCCCCCTGAGCAGAGAGCCCGATGCAGGGCTCGATCCCAGGACCCCGAGATCATGACCTGAGCTGAAGGCAGAGGCTTTAACCCACTGAGCCACCCAAGTGCCCCGCAGATGGGAAAGTTTAACAGAGAAGTCCAGGGGCTTGTCAGAGACCACAGGAGTGTGGGTGGGATTCAAACACATTCAGTCTGGCTCCCAAGTTCATGCTGTTAGTTGTGTAGCATGTAGTTAGGCGTTCAAATTAACAGAAGTAATGTAGTGTTAAGTCACAGGGAGGTCAGTAGGGAACCTTTATAAAGCCCCACGTTAAATGTTTTATAGGCATCTCATCCAGTCTTCACAATAACCTGGTCACAGAATGATCATTACCGATGAGGAGGAGCATAAGCAGAGGCTCAGAGGTGTGAAAAGGTGTGGGGCAGATACTTGGAGACAGCCTTCTTCTCCCAGCACGGCTTTGGGGTATCTGCTAAAATCTTTGCTGCCAGGACCTTTCAAAGCTTCAGCCATGAGTGCCCTGGTAAATAAACTGTTTCTTAGCGAGAAGGAGGGAACTGTCTGAATAACGAAGGGCTTCACCCTGCCCCTGAGCTTTCCAACCCCCATTTCCGGGGGGTTTTCAGTGTTTGGGCATTGATAAGATGGCCTGTTGTAGCCTTCCAGTAAACCACTTCTCTTGAACTAGCTGGAGTTTCTAATTCTAGCCACTAAATGATCTCTGTCTAGGTTATAGCATAATTGCTGCCGATGAGTAGGTCCCCATTTCAAAGACATGGTTGACCACAAATGCTTTAGATCCAACCATTCTACACTTGCTGATGGAAGAGTTACTGTTTACGGTGTAGACCCTAAAGGATTGAAAACGGGTCTTCAAACACATTCAGGTACATGTTCATTGATAGCCGCACTGTTTCCGATAGCTGAAAGGTGGGTACTGCCCAAATGTCCATCAACAGAGGAATGGAAAAACAGAATGTGATATTTGCATATCATGGAATATTATTTAGATCTAAAAAAATTAAATCCTGATAGAAGCTGTAACAGGTACAAACCTTGAACCCATGCCCAGGGAAAGTGCCAGATACACAAGGCGATAAATTGGATAATTTAATTTTTATATGAAATTTCCAGAACAGGCAAATCCATAGAGACAGAAAGGAGAATGGAGGTTGCCAGGAGCTGAAGGGAGGGGGTAATGGGGAGTGTCTGCTAATGAGTACGGAGTTTCCTTTTTGAGTGATGGAAATGTTTGGAACTAGGAAGAGAGATAGTGGTTGCACAACACTGTGAATATGATAAATGATACTTAACTGTTTACCTGTAAGCGATTAACTTTATATTATATGAATTTAGCCTTAAAACATTTTTTTAAAGTTATTGGTTTTGTTTTGTTTTGTTTTTAAGATTTTATTTATTTACTTGACAGACAGAGATCCCAAGTAGGCAGAGAGGCAGGCAGAGAGAGAGGGGGAAGCAGCCTCCCTGCTGAGCAGAGAGCCCATTGTGGGGCTCGATCCTTGGACCCTGAGATCATGACCTGAGCCAAAGGCAGAGGCTTAACACACTGAGCCACCCAGGCGCCCTGAAATTTATTGTTTATGCAGACTGTACAATCCAACAGTTCCACTGCTGGATACATTTCCTTGAAACAAAATAAAGGCATAACGTTACTCATTGAAATACTGCTTATAATAGTTAAAAAAAAATGGGAAAAGAAAAATGCTGGTCATGGCAGGGACAGCTAAATGTGGTTCAGTCATACAATGGTTAAAATTGCACACAGCCATCAAAAATAATGAACCAGATCTGTTATCACATGGAGCAATCTCGAAAACATATTGAGTGAGAAAAGCACGTTGCAGAACCCTACACACACCGTCATTCATAAAACTATGTAAAACCCATTCAAGTGTATGTTGATGTGTTAGCTACAAGTTTTTAAAAAAATGCCCATCACGAGCATTTACACTAATTTCATGGAAATGGTTGCCTCTTAGGAACAAAGAGGGAAATGAGGAAGATGGAGATGCCCTAGTTTGAGTTCTTCTGCAAACAGAGTCTAAAATAAGGAGTTTCGGGGCACCTGGGTGGCTCAGTGGGTGAAAGCCTCTGCCTTTGGCTCAGGTCATGATCCCAGTGTCCTGGGATCGAGCCCCACATCGGGCTCTCTGCTCTGCGGAGAGTCTGCTTCCTCCTCTCTCTGCCTGCCTGCCTGCTTGTGATCTCTCTCTCTCTGTCAAATAAATAAATAAAATCTTTTTAATAAATAAATAAATTAAATTAAATTAAATAAGGAGTTTCTTGGAGTGGCAATGGCGGGACGTGGGGAAAGAAAGACAGGAAGGGAAGAAAAGCCTGTAAGGCATGTATTCATCAGAGGGTTCCTGCTGCAGGCACGCAGTCTCATTGGGATCCTCTGAAAAGTCACAAGGGCGTATGCCCCAGAATTGATACACCAAGAGACAAGGAATATGAGATACTTTTTTTCCTAATTTCCATCTCTCATTGTTTGAGGGATGGCCTCTGGGCTTTGCTTCTCTGAGCCTTTTTGGATTGCCTTGCAGGCAGAAAGCAAGTTTCCTTGCCACTGAAGGCAGCTCTCCTCCAGGGAAGCTGAGAGATGCAGGCTTTTGAGTTTCATGCCAGCAGGATGCACGGAAACTGTCCACTGTAGCAGCAAGTGGACTCCGACTGGCCACGGGGGTGCCGCAGAGCACATTCACCATATATGGCTCAGGGGGAAAACTTCACGCACCACGCTTTGTTTATCCATTCATCTGTTGATGGACCATTGGGTGGATTCCACATTTTGGCTATTGTGAATAATGCTGCTGTGAACATCGGCATACAGCTATCTGTTTGGGTCCCTGTTTTCCGTTCTTTGGAGTATACACCTACGAATGGAAATTGCTGGATCATAAGGTAACTTCATGCTTAATTGTTTGAGGAACCACTGTACTGTTTTCCACGGTGGCTGCGCCATTTTCCATTCCCACCAGCCGTGCACAAGGGTTCCAAATTCTCTGCATCCTTTTCTTCATAATAGCCATCCTGACAGGTGTGAAATCGCGTTTCATTGTTGTTTGGATTGCCATTTCCCTGTTGACGACGTCCATTATCCTTTATGGGTCATTTCTGCATCTTTCTCTGAGAAATATATATCCAAGCTTTCTGTATTTAAAACTTTTCAAAATAAAAATGTTTAAGTTTTCACCAGCCCGTGGCTTGAATTAAACTGCCACCTTTTTCAGGAAGTCTCCTTTCCCTATATTTCTGACAATCAGAGTTTCACTCATCTTCATCTCTCAGCAAATTTCAGGCCCAAGTGTATCACTCGTTCCGTTGGTCAGCAAGTTCCCTTGAGAGCACTTCTACAAAGCTTCTTTCCAACCTCTGAAGTGACAGGCAAATCCAGCTTTGGGCAAAGGTCCAAGAAGTCACACTCCAGGAGGCAGGAGCTAAGGTAAAATCAAGTTGTCATCAGTTGTCAGCTTGTCCTTCATTCTGGTCTAAAAAGACGTTGGGGATTTGGGCTTTTTTTCTCTGGTTTTACATAGAAAAATCATCTTTTCTCACGCCCTAATCACAGAACAAGGAGTTGAGAACACAAAGTTTCCAAAAAAAGGAGAGAGTATTCCCTTCCCAAGTGGGCGGGGGCATAAATTTTAGTTTATATCCAATCTCAAGTCCTATGAAAGATTATCAAAGTTTATAGTAGAACTATTCTCCCCACTAGAGTTTGTAGCTAACCAGATTTTCACTCTGTTGACATGTCTATTGTCTCACATTCTATGGGAATAATGAGCTTCATTCAATAGCTTCTAGTGTTTCCCTGCCCTAGTTGTAAGTTCTTTCTATTCTTTTTCCCCAAGCCACTGGCTTTCTTCCAGGCACATTCTATATCTATATCGCATTCAGTTGGAGGCAACTCCATGGGCTTGGATCTAGGGCTTGGAGATCAGACCATCAGGGGGCACTGCCCAGGGTTAGAACCTGGCCTTTGGTCCCTTAATATTATTTTGTTGTTTTTGACCCTGCTGTTGCTGCTGACCTCTCTGAATATCATTTTCTTTGTATGTCTTAACAAAATCAATCGTATTACTAAAAATAGCCAAAATACTGACTTTATCTGGCTTAAACAATAAAGGTATTTTACTATATTTCATTTAGGGGTGGCTGGGTGGCTCAGTGGGTTTGGCGACTGCCTTCAGCTCAGGTCATGATCCTGGAGTCCCAGGACTGAGTCTCGGATCAGGCTCCCAGCTCCATGGGGAGTCTGCTTCTCCCTCTGACCTTCTCCCCTCTCATGCTCTCTCTCACTCTCTCTCTCAAATAAACAAACATATATATATATATACACACACGTGTGTGTATATATATATATATAATTTAACAGGAAGTTTAGAGGTCAAGTAGGCTTCAGGCTGATGGATTCAGCCACTCAATGATGTCATTAGGGACCTAGATTCTTCCCATTATCACTGTTCCACCAGCCAACCATCAATGTCATCCTAAAGCCAGTTTCCTTCTAATTGTAAGAAAGCTATCAGCCCCAGGCTACACCGTACCAACCCTACAGAAGGCAGCAAGCTTTCGGGCCATCTGGGTCATGGTGGGGTATTCTTCCTTACACCAGTGGCACTCATGTGGGTGACATAATCCCTCCTGGGTCAGGAACAGTATCCAGAGGGGTGCTGAGCCCTAACTGTGTTAAGCCCAGTTCTGGAACCAAACACTGCCAGGAGGGTTGGATTTCTCATAAATGGCCTCGACTGTACAGCCCCCAGGAAGGAAAGGACCTGCTGAGTAGGGCATGGGAGAATAACTGAAAAAAAATACAGAATTTTATTAGAAAGGAGAAAGAGAACAGTGAACACTGAAAAAAACATGGTGGCGACCACTGCGTTACACCTCGGACTTCTTTTAAGAAAACGTAAATATATATAACTTCTTGAAGTTTCTAGTTAGGTTATACATAAGAGCACGTAAGTATGAAAATAGTGTGATACGTATTACAATGATACGTAAGTTATATAAGTATAAACCTGGCATAGAGCTGTTGCTCAATAGCTGGTAGTTTTTGTGATTATCTAATAATTATCAGCATCTCGTAAAGGTTTTTATTAAAGATTTTATTTATTTATTTGTCAGAGATAGCATGAGCACAAGCAGGGGGAGTGGCAGGCAGAGGGAGAAGCAAGATCCTCACTGAGCAGGGAGGCCAGTGTAAGACTCGATCCCAGGACCCTGGGATCACGACCTGAGCCAAAGGTAGATGCTTAACTGACTGAGCCACCCAGGTGTCTCATTAACAGCATATCTAAAATTCTTGTAAGACTAAGCTGCTTTAAGACAGAAACTACTAACCTGATCTTTAATTTTCATAATAAAAGGTCAAGATTCCACCTGCTTTCTGGCATGCGATCATACAATAAATACCCTGTCAGGTAATAATAGATCTTCCCTCCATCCATTTGATCATGTATTCATGTTTTCAGGCTCTTAAGACAGCACAGAAAGTGAAGTAGGAGAAACACAGCAAAACTGGAGGTCCTCTGGGCATCCCTGGCACCTGAGGAGCTAGGCTTTCTGAAGCAGTGACTGATAGACAGGAGTGTGGCTTAAGGGGAAAAACCAGCCACTCTGGCACCAAGTCTTCACTACAACTCAGGTAAGACCCAGAACTCCCTCCTGGACTTGGGAGGGGGAAGGTGTTGGCTTGGGGGAACACAGGATATATGTATGGCCTGCAGTCATCAAAGTGGGGAAGACTTGTGGTCTTACCCTCAAGGGCAGCCCGACCCTCAATTAAACAAGGTTTCAGCTAAGAATCCACCAGCAGGAGAGAGATTCAATCAAGGGATGGGAAGCATGAGAGAAACCAAACCCCACCCCAGGCAGACACCTGTCTGCTTCTGCACCCCACGCCCCCAATCCTGGCTGCACTAGAAACAGCAGAACAGCCTCCCGCAGAACTAAGGCCAGAGCACAGGCTCCGTGTGAGCCACAGTCCCAAAGAAATGCGCAATGCAGTGAGTTAATACAAAGTGCTTCAATCCACAGGAACGGGAACGGAAGGCTGAAGCCAGCTGGGATGGGCAAGCTTTCTGGTTCCTTCCCCACCCTGCTTCTCATCTCCTCTTGGTCCTGAACATCAGTCCTCTATCGAGGATCCAGGCAAAAATCCTTGGCAAACTCAATAATATTAACGCATTTGGAATAAAATTTCCGCATCTTGTTAGCATAGCGATGTGAAGCAAATACAGATGAGAGCAGTGGCTTTCTGCTCCTGTGGTCGGCCAAAGAGCCCTCTCTCCAGCCAACCCAGTTCCTAGTGCAGGCACTGGAGTGCCATCTTATGGTGCGGAATAAAAAGGACACTGCTGTCTGAGCTAGGAGAATCCTGGGGAGAGATCCACAGTCATGCTGTATGCACATCTGCCTGCTGTCCCGAAGGAGAAGAGAGAAGTAATCACTGCGGTCCATATCTTCTCTCTAAAGCTGAGCCACATCTCAAAAAATCCCACCACAGCTTCTTCACCCAGAGTCCCAGGAACTCCTCTTGTAGGAAAGGTTGGCTATCTTAGAAGACCTTCCTTCTTGTGTACTCAGCAAGTTGGTGTCTAGAGAACATACTCAGTGATTTGACCAAGAATCGAAGGGATTTTCTTTTTTCCAAATAAAGCTTTACAAGTCAAGCTTTGGGGGATCCTGAACTTCTTCTGCCCGGACAGATGGGGCCTCCCTGGGTAATGGCGGGAGCATGTGACTGTGGAAACAGGTCTGGCGGGCAGAATCTCAGGGAACTTTCCTAACTTTACTGCGCTTGCCATATTACGGTATTATATACTTCCAGGTCATCAGAATCACCTTCTGCACAATCTTGTGGAGCCCTTTACTCCCTTCACAACATGGTCCCAAATCTGTCCCAGGTTCAGGCCTCTCTTATTCTGTACCAACCAACATCAGCAGCAGAGGCTGTCATCTGGCGCGCTGGGGAGCCTGCTGAGGGCTTAGGTAAGTGGATACGGGTGACCTGCTCGAAGCTGTACCTGGCGCATAGTAAGAACTAAGAGGGGTTGGCTAGGGTCACTTCTGTTATTCACGTTATACAAAATTTGGTGCTTATCTTCAGAGATCCCAAACTGTGCAATATCTGGATACATAAAAATCTGTACCACCAACCTCGACATTTGAAATTTCAAGAATCAACATTTATTAATGCCAGTCATTTTTTCCTGTTGGAATTATCCTCAACCGAGGACATTTATGGCTCCCATGGGCACCGGTAATGTCTGAAGTCATATTTGATCATCAGAATTAGGGGGAGAAGTGCTACCAGCATTAAGCAGGTTGAGACCAGGATGCTGCTAACATTCCACAATGCACAGGGCTGTACCCTCCTCTCCAAAACAAAAAATATCCAACCCAAAAGGTCAGAAACGTCAAGTTTGAGAAGCCCTGCTTTTATCCTTTTGTACATGTTATCTCCTTTAATGTTCTCAACACTCCTATAAGGTAGGCATTATTATGACCCCATTCTGCAGATGAAGGAACTAAGGTGTAACAAAGTTCTACAACTCATTCAGACTACAGCCCCCAGGCCAAACTTGACACCCTGCTTGGTTTTGTAAATAAAGTTTTATTGGAACCATCTTGTTTGTGGTTCCAATAACACAATAAAACATTCAGTAAAGTTTTATTTGCACCATTAGAGCCATATTATTCATTTCTATATTATCTATGACTGATTTCATGCTCTAATAGCAGTGCAAGTAGTTGCAACAGAGATGGTCTGCCCTGTAAAGGCTGAGTATTTACCATCCGGCTCTGTATAGAGAACATTTCCACCCTCTGCTCTTGAAGAACACACACAACTGGCTAAATAGTTTGAAATGCCCATTGCCAACATTTGCCCTTTGTTTACACCATGGATGAGAAGGTTTACCCCAGGCCTAACTGAGCATCCTTCTGCCCCTCAGAACCTCTTCAACACAAACAAATTCAGGATAGACATCAGGAGCCTTGTTCAGCCTAAATTATCTGTGTTCTGCCCTTTGTGTCCACAGATAACACAGTCCAGCCATCAGTACAACCTGGGCTATGGACCATGGGATGGCCCCGAACCATTCCAACTTCTTTCTACAGAACTCCCCTTCGTATATCTCAAACAGGTGATGTCCTAGTCACCAAAGTCACCAGGAATTCACATTGATTGAATAGTTGAACCATCTATCAAGCACTTTTATAATGGGGTATGAACTCTTTTAATCTTTACAACAACCCACAGGCAAAGTATTATTATTTTCCACACTTTACAGATGGAGACCTTGCCTTTGCAGATTGCCTGACTAGGAAAGCAGTCTGCCTCTATCAAAGAAGATCTTTGTCTTCTTCAGTCTGGTTAGCCCATAATATGTCCTCTTACTCAACAAATGGATTGAACAAGGCAGGCCCAGGTATTAGCAACAGTACATAAGTCACAAGCTCTGACCTCTCAGAACTTAACTACCTGTAGGCTATGAGCAGATAATGAAAAAACAATGGGAGTTCTAGGGATAAACCTGATGTTGTAGGAGCAAGAAGTGTATCTAACCCAGCATGGACCCCAACCCTAGGAAAGGACACCTCAAAGGACTCTTGAAGTATAAGCTGGCAGTGAACACAGCCGGAAAAAAGATGCAGTGGTGGGGAAGAGTCCTTATAGGCAAATCCATGACCCCAAGACCACCCAACTAGCCAACAAACTATCTGCCCCAAATCTAACAGTCACCACCCTGTTGGAGATCCTCCAGTGGGTCCCCATCACTCCCCACCAGAGTCTCAATCTTGAGACCCCCAGTGGACTCAACCTATCACTTACAATCTATAATGTATAACTTCTTGATGTCGTCTGATTTCAACATTTTCCTCTTTGTCTCCTTGACATTGTCCCAGCTGTTCCCTCTGTTGGGACCCTCAATCCTTGTTCTTGCTCACCTAGAAAATTCCTTTCTCGTCTTTCAAGAGTTGGGTAAAATGCCATCATCTCTGGGACATTTGCCTTGAACCTTGCCAACCCTCAAAAGGCACCTTCCTCCTGGGATCTCATAACATCTTTTGTCTTCCTCCAGGCTTTCCAAACCGTGTTAACCACAGTTTACACAACCACCGTATTTTATATCATGACCAGCACAAACAAAAGTTTCATAAATACTCTTCTGTCCCCTTGAATTCTGCCTCTGTTATTACCATTAATATGGTCCTATATTCAGAATGCTACAACTCCCCGTGTTGATTGTATTTTCCTTAAGAACTATTGTCAAAAACTAATGGTGATAACTAACATAACATAATAAAAAAAAGAACTATTGTCATTCTCAATATTCTAATCTTTCAACCCCATTGCACTTAGCACTATGCCTAGTGGACTTTTAATGCTCCACGACATTTTCTGGAAATTGGGTTGGGCACTCCAGATATACTTACACAAGAGAGGGTCTCTCCGTTGCCAAAAGGATTGAACACCCAAGACCTAATGGCAGGAATGGCAGGCTCTGTTCCTTCATGCCACATAGTCAGGCTCTCATAACTAACCCTGACCCATTTATTCAAGAAAGAAGTCCATGGAGAAATACCAACATGAATATTTTCTTTCACTGCACCCAAAACTTGACCAGAGACTTAGGACTACAAGGCCACATTCCCATCACTACCACCCTCTCTTACCACCACAACATAGATACAGCCCCTGCCCCCTGGACTCTAGACTGAACTTTGTAAGATGTTAGGCAGTGAGGTCTCATCTCAAGAGAAAACTAGAAATTATACTTCAAATCCTTTTTTTTTAATATCCATACTGTTGGATTCAGCAGTACTCCTCTTGTGATTATTCTCTAAAGAGATAATCAGAAGTTTGGTTCCAGGGTTCGTGTTCAAAGATACTCACTGCAGTATCATTTAATAAAGTGGAAACCTGGACGAAAATTAAAATTTCCCATAATAGGGTTTAGAAAATAAGTTAGGGCACATCTATACCGGGGAAAATTGGGCAGTTATTTTTTTAAAGTGCTTTTTAAGAAGATTTGAAAACATAGGAAACTTGATACCATGTTAGGTGAAGAAGCAAGATAAAAGTTGTATGAACAAAGATGTTTAGAGGAAAATAGTCTTCACATCTGGAACTTACTTTGAAAAATACCCTCAAAATAAGGTAGATAAAATGACAGAAGTATGAATAGGTGAACAGAGGGAGGGGTGGATGGATATATGGATGGATATGTGGATGGAGAGAGAGAGATAGGTAGAGGAATCGAAGGAGGAAGGAATTAACGGAACAAGAGAAAGATGGAGAGAGGAAGGGTAATGGTAAAGCTAATTGGTAAAGGGTAATGGTAAAGGGTAATGGTAAAGCTAATTAAGTGCAATGTTAACGGCAGAATCTAATGGTTGGTACATGCGCGTCCACTATACAATTCTAATCTTTGGTATGTTTAAAATAGTTTTACAATAAAATGTTGAAAAAACTATAGGCAAAGCATAATAACTTTATAATAAATGTTTATAATTATGTAAGTATGACTGTGTTTATATAGACATTCAAACAGGTAGGTGTTCATTTAGATAATAGTGAAATAAAATAAACCCAAGTAAAAACAGTAGTTATTTCTAGTAGCAGCATTATTGGTGATTTAGACTTTTTTTTTTTTTAGCACTCTTTTCTTTTTGTTTTCTTTTTCTTTCCCATATTTTGAATAGCAAGCCTGTGTTTCTTTGATAATCGGGGGGAATGGGGAAGATATTTAAGAAAAAAAGATCACTAGAGAAGAATGTTCAATGCCCCCTATTCTCTTGTTTGCGACTGAAAAGCTGGGAGCATCTCTGAAAATAATAAATTGTAAAGAACAGAAGATCCTACTGAGGCTCCCGTCTGGGCTATGACCCTCGCAGGCAGTTAGAGGGAAAGGAAACTGGAACACTTTTCTGGAGCCGAGCCAGGACGAGTCTGCAGCTAGGATTTGGGCAGCATGCTCAGGCACTCAGGGCAAGGGAAATAGTTTTCCCGCAGAGTGCACTCTGGGAGAGGGTCCGGGAGCTGAGTGGGGTGGCAGTTCTGACAGTCCCTAGAGCCTGTTTCGATCATAAACCCTGAGTTGAAGACTGTGAGTCAAAATATAAATCTTGTTACCAATCTCTGTTCCTTCCAGACACAGAAAAGCATTTCTGGGAGCATCTCTCATCTTGGACCAGGAAGAAGGACAGATGGTCCTGTGTGGGAGAGGCCCGATCCCCCGATCCCAGAGCCCCAGCCCATCTCTGTTCTTGGAGCAGAATCTTCCACCCAAACATGCCAATTTTGAGCCACAACCCAGTTTCTAACCTACTCCATTTTTAAGCCCAAAGCAGAGGCAAGGCATCTTTTTTTAAAAGTTCAAAACCATGCTTAGAGTTCATAGTCACTGGTAAATACTAATACCATCAAGGAGATCCGGAACTTTTTACCATAAAACCGTGTAGATCTTCTGTGAAAAAAAATGATGAGTGACTATGATGTTTGCCATTTCTTTTTAGATGTTGTTTTTCTCCATTCAAAGTTTCTAGTTATAAATGGACTCTGTGAGTTATTTTAGACTTAAGCCGCTCACTCATGTAAGTCACATTTCACGCCAAGTCCTCATATTCCAAATTATTTTGTTGATAAATGGTGTATTAACTGAGGCATCTCTGACCAGTGGGGAGAAGAAATGATAATTCTACAATACTGGTAAAATTTGTGGCCAAAAAAAAAAAAAAAATTTCATTTATTGACTTGCGGCAAATACTTAGCGCCCCTCCCCCAGATGCTGAGCATAATAGAATAGTATGAAGTACAAAGAGGAGAAGTGGGCTTTGAATATCCAACAAACTCCAGTTTGTTGAATTCTCTCTATAGCCTTTCTTCAGAATGGGGCTGGGGAAGTCCAGTGGGAAGTCCAGTGGGAAGATACCCACCCCAACCTTGGCTACTCAGCCCCACACATGCTCTCCAGGGTTCAGCTCCATGGCTGTGGCTCTGTGTTCCCAAGATTCTACCAAAACATGGAGAAAGAAAAAGATACATATCTTAATATGTATACATTAGGAATATACCTTAATGCACGTGCATGTGTGCACACATACACATATAATTTAGGAATGATTGTAGAACCTACATAGAAAGATCTCCAAGATATATTATTAACCGACAAAAAGCAAATATATATATCGTTTTCCCTCACTTGGAGATATAGGAGGGGACATTATACTATATATTTATATCATGGTTGTATATGTACAGGTTATTCCCAGGAGGATAAGCAAGAAACCCCAGGGAAGGGAACTGGGTAGGTGAGAAACAGGAATGGGAAGGGGATTTCCTTTCCAGAGTGTGTCCTATAGAATCCTCTCCCATGCATGTGTTTTCTATACCGAAGAGTAAATTTTTATAGAATCATAATCTCACAGATACTTCAGGAATTTATTATAGGGACCATGCTATTCCGCTGTGGTTGAATGTGTTCAAGACAGTGTTAGTAGATAAACTGTGTTGGGTGGTAGTGGTTGGAGGAATCATGTAGGTCTTTCTTACATGACTTGTATTTTAAACATTGTATTATGAATGACTTTAGACATAAGCAGATACAGGCAGAATAGTATAAATCGAGGGTCGGCAAACTCTTTCTGTTAAGGGGCAGCTTGGGACGTTATTTCGGGCTTTGCAAGCCAGATGGCCTCTGTTGCAACAAACTCAGCTCAGCCAAAATTAGCCAGAGGAAATACCTATAGTTTTCCAATAAAACTTAATTTACAGAAGCAGGCTGTGGGCTAGATTTGGCCCTCGGGCTGTAGTTTGCTGACCTCTGATAAAAATAAGGACCCATCACCAGCTCCAGCTACCATCAACCCACAGCCCATTCTGTCCCATCAGCTGCCCCCCCAGATTACTTAGAAGAAAACCCCAGACATCATATCATTTCATCTTCAGTGTTTCCAAACATACTTCTAAAAGATAAGGGCTCATCTTTTAGCATCGTACCTGAAGGGTCAACAGTAACGTCCCAATAGTCTCAAAATTCAGTCACCATTCAAATTTTGGCATGTCTAAAAAAACATGATGCATCCTTACAGTTGTTTTTTTGGCCCGATACAATTAAGGTTCACACAACCCTTTTAAGTCTCTCTTCTCCTTTCTTACCCCGATTCTAGTTGTATCTCTTTTAGCGTTAAGTTGGATTTTCCTAAAAAAACAGAGTCTAACCTGTCATGCAGGATGCTCTGATATATTTTTAGGAAAGTCTGAGGAAGTGCTGCTAAGTGGACGGCAATGTCAAGATTATCTTGATCCAAACTGACGGTCACCTGGTCATGATTGGTTCAACAAATAAGTAGCATTGCACAAAGTTATCAACCACTTCCTTCCAAGGTTTTGGGCATTTGAAGAGGAAAAAATTCATCTGCTGTGCCAGCTGTGTTCCCCCTAGGAATTTGTCCAAGTATTCAGGGATACATCAGAGATGCCTGATGAAGGGCTCCATGGCTCCATTATTGATAAGAGGACACTGAAAAACAACCAAAACGCACAGCATTCATGGCAACGCTGGCTCATTAACTGGCTCATTTGATACCATACTGGTGGAATATTACACGATAATCAAAAATCGTCATTTGAAATATTCCAATTGTAAGTCAGTGCTCTTGACAAAATATTAAGTGACAAGAAACAAACTCCAAAGCCACATACGTGTATGATCATACATGATGAAAAGCAACAAAATGTTGCATCGTTACCTCCAAAATGGGATTATATGGCTTTAATTTAAATACTTACTCTTTGGGGAGCTTTACGAATTTTCTTTAATGTGCATGCTTTATTTTTAAATCAGAACAGCAATGATACTGATAGTTTTATAAAGATTTCCAGGTCTTCGGTTGTCATTTCTAGCTCTTCCCTGCCCCCAACCCTTGCTTCCTGTCTCTGTCTTGTAAATTTAGCAGGATGACCTTGGATCATCCCAGTAATTTTGCTCAGGACCCAAAGGCCACCATCCCCAGCCCTGGAGGGCAGCAGCATTGTCATGCCTTCACAAACCCAAAACAAATGGGACTTAAGGGCAATGACTCAACAATTCACACCGTCTGCAGAAATGGGCCCCCATTTCCCACCATGTGCTCTCCTTTTTTGGACCCTGAGACTCTATAGGTGAAAACCACAGCACGGGCTTCCAGATGATCGTGCAGGAAAACTAGAAACTGTAGATGTCCAGTAGTGGGTTGGAGGGTTACATAAATGACCGCCAGTAAGGAAGCAGCCGTTAGGAATCCTGTTGTGGAAAATGGTGAACAGCAAGGAAGGGGGTTCTCTGTGCTCATGGCTTCATGATGCTTATGCACTCAACCCCGTATCTGTCCACATCTCCTCCCTCACAGAGTGGTGGGCCTGCTCGCCGTTCCTGGAGCAAGCCAGGTGTGCTGTGGACTCTGAGTTTTGCACTGGCCATTCCTTCTGCATGGTTTGCTCTTCCCTCCTCGCCTTCTCCAGAAACCACCTCGCTCGAGAGACATCCCATCCAAGATGTCACCTTTCCCGGAGCATAGAGGTACCCATCATATCCCGCTTCCTGCCTTTCTGTTTTCTCTCTACTGTTCAATATCGAACAGGGAACATAGTTTAGTTATTTGTCTGTCTGATATCCACCAACCCCCGCCTCACGTAGAAGGCAAGATGCTTGAGGAGAAGGGTTTTTGCTGTTGTTGCACACCCGGGACCCAGAGCAGCCCCAGCAGCTCTGGAAGGCGGAGTGATGGACAAATGAGCAACTTTACTTTCTTTCATTGTGAATCTTTGTTTCTTTAATCTCTTATGATGAACAAACACAACTCCCATAGTAAAGCGCCTGGTGAGCTGTTCTCAAGATGCTGCAGTAAGATCATCGTAGGCGGTTACTTCGGCCAGAGAGGCATAGGAAAATCCTTAGAGAAGTTTGTCTTCATGTCTCCCCTGAGCTCCAAGGGAGGTAGGTTTGGGGTTCACAGGCACCCACCACCCTGCAGGGACGAGTCATGAGATCCCTGTAACCCGGCAAGTGCTGTCCCTTCTGATACCCTTGACCCAGAAGCTCGGGGGAGCATGGTCAAGGGGACCATGAGTGGACCAAGAAGATGAAGAGTGACACTCTCCTGTGATGATGATGATGATGGTGCTGCTGCTGATGGGTCTTGCCAGATCCTCCAGAATGCACTGAGACTCCGAGTTTGCAGAAACGGACACCAAGGCTGCAGAGGAGATGCCCGCCATAAGGGCCTCTGAACCACAACCGGCCTTGACACCACGCCCAGGAGGTAGGTAGGGAAGGAGTGCTGTGAGCCCAGCCCTAGAAATGATCCCTGAGCTGAGGAAAGACTCCAGGGTAGTGGGGTGGAAGCCCATGCAGCAGGCCGAGCAGGACCCCTGGCGGTGAGCAAATGGTGCACCAACCTGGGTGAGCTAGTGCCCAAATCACTAAGTTATCCTCTCCTTACCTGCATTTGGAAATCCAAGTTCGAACCAAGTAGCCTCCCTCTGGGGCTCATGTGTAATCCGGGAAGGGGTTGCAGGTCTCAAGAGAGAAGACATTAGACCTGCTGTCCGTACAAGTATAAGGTGTGGTTAATTTAAGAAGACAAATTTTAATAAAAATATAATTAAATATATTTAATAAAGTTTAATTACATAAAAATCTTAATAAAAATGAAAAGAGGAGGGATGTATTTTACTCCTTTCTGGGGACTAAAGTACTCCCCAGATAGGGGAGTTACTCGTTCTGTCCATACATTTTAAATTAATTAATGACCTAGGAGGTAAATACATAATATACAAGTATTATATGCAGTAGATAAATAAATGAATAGGTGAGTAGGCAAACAAGTAAATAAATACATTGTTTCAAAAGAGAGGGAGAAAGAAACAGGCCGTTGAGTTTCAGCAGGATATGCACACAGGCTCTTGATTAATGCGAGTTCAGCTTCGTGGAATGTTATGCCCGAGTTCCCATCATGAAGAAGAGGTCTGCATCCAGCCTGTACCGAGGAGACAAACCTCTCTTTCAGAGCTGCTGCATCTGTCAGCATCCTTAACCCTCCCTGGGTGGAGGTTTACTATCCTCTTAGTTATTCTTTTAGTCATTCTGCTATTAGGAGGGCACGAAACATTTCATTTTTATGTTGCCTCCTCATATCTTCTAGTTGGAAAACAGTTACAGAACAAGAGCCTAAGATCCAGGGACCCACCACCTGTTTGTTCCATCTCCTGCGGTGTTCATGGGAGGCCACCATTTCTGAATGTGGCTGTGTTGAATGCCTTAATGATAACTTTGGATCACATTCTCTGCAAAGATTTCAAGGGCAGCCCCAAATCTGTTCAATGAAAGCACTGAGTTTATATTTACGGCCTACTTAATAAAGCCAACACAGGGTTAGGTATAAATGCTTATGCAGAAACAGAGTTGAAATGGGGCACGTTGGGAGAAAATGGTGCAAGGGGAAAGGATGTATTAGTCATGGTTCTCCAGAGACATAGACCCAAGAGAAGATGATGAATAGGTAGATAGATAGGACGGGTGTATGGATGGATGGATGGATAGTTAGTTAGTTAGTTAGTTCTTAGAAAGAATTGGCTCATGTGCTTAGGGAGGCTGACAAGTCCCAAGATCTGCATTTGGCACTCTGGAGATCTAGGAGACCTGAAGGTATATGATCTAGTCCGAAAGCTGGCAGGCTTAGGACACAAGAAGAGCCAATGTTTCAATTCAACTGTGAAACCAGGAGGCAACTGATGTCCCAGCTAGCTCAAAGGCAGTCAGGCTGGAGGAGTTCCCTCTGACTCAGGATGGATCAGTGTTTTTCTTCTATTCAGGCCTTCAACTGATTAGGTGAGGCCCACCCACATTCCGCAGTAAAGCAACATGCTTTACCCAGTCTACTGATTTAAATGTTAACCTCACCCAAAAACACCCTCAAAGACATACCCAGAATGGTGTTTGACCAGATATCTGGGAGGTCTATGGCCAAGTCAAGTTGACACATAAAATTAACCATCACAAGGCGTTTAGCAGAATTACATAGGGAATGGGGTGACATCCATTAACTGGATTCATGGGAAAAATTATGTTCAGTTTAGTACCCAGTTGTGAAATTATTCTTCCCTTCAACTGAATGAATGTTAATTAGCCATAAATGCAAGGCACATGAAAGGATGGTCAACATCATTAGTCATCATCCCTTAGAGTGGCTAAAGTTAAGAGGACTGACCACACTAGGAGCTGGTAAGGACACCAAGGAACTGAGGCTCATGGATATACAAAACGGGGTAACCACTCTGGAAAACAGCTTGGCAATTCCTGTAAGCATTCACTTACTTTATGATTCAGCAATTCCACTCCTATTTCCACAAAAGTAAATGAAACCATATGTCCACAAAAAGTCTTGTAAAAGAATGTTAATTGCAGCTTTGTTCATAGAGTTAAAAACTGGAAACAACCCAAATGTTCATCAATACAAGAATGGATAAATAAACCACAGAATATTCATGCGATGGAACACTGCTGAGCAATAAAAAGGAAGGAGCTTCTAATCCACGCAACAACAAAGATAAATCTGACAGATATAAGTAAGACCGAACCAAAGAAGTTCAAGAATATACGAAACTAGGGGCACCTGGATGGCTCAGTGGGTTGGGCCTCTGCCTTCCGTTCAGGTCATGATCCCAGGGTCCTGGGATGGACATCGGGCTCTCTGCTCAGCAGGGAACCTGCTTCGCCTCCCCCTCTGCCTGCCTCTCTGCCTAGTTGTGATCTCTCTGTCAAATAAATAAATAAAATCTTTTTAAAAAAAAAGAATATACGAAACTAATCTGTAAAGATAGAAGGCAGATTGACAGTGGCCTTTGAAGGGGAGGGAGGATAACCAGAAATAGGTATCAGGGATCTTTCTGGAGTGCTGACAATGGTCCGTATCTTGATAGGGGATTGGATGGTATAGCCATAAACATTAGCTAAACTCATTTACTCTTAAAATCTGTGCATTTTACTTTATAATTAGGAGAGTAATTAAGCATCTTACCAGTAAAAGTTTGCAAAAGTGCAAGTCCCAAGACTGGTATGAGACCAGCCTTTAGAGGTGAGTGAAACAAAAACCTCCAGATTTTCTTTGGCAAAGACAGTAGGTACTTTGCAGAATAAATTGGAGGGAAGCCAGGTCTCTGGGAATACAGCAGAGACAAAATCCTTGTCATTAAAATAAGAACTTTGCTGAATGCGAGACTGAGAATAAAGGTCCAGAAACAAAGAACCCTCTAGCACAATATCCTGGTACAGGTCAGGAAGTCCAAGGACAGTGGCAGAAGTACAAACAGTATCAGGATCAGTAAAACGTATTGGACACAAGGAGAGCAAGCTCCAAGCCAACGAGAGTGAGCGGTATTCCTTGAGCCATATCAGACTAATTGTTCTGGTAATCCCTCTGACTTCCTTTCGTGATTGTTGTAAATATTTGACTTGAGCTAATTCTACAGCAAACTATCGAGTTCCCATTCCATCGGTGGATTCGTTCTTTCTCAGCTAATTTCAATGTTGTCTTCATGAAGTCTTGAGTGGAACAGAAATTAATAGCTAACAGTCATTGAGGACTTAATAGGTACCGAGCACTGTGCTAAGCCCTCCACATGCATTAATTCTTTCAATCTTGCCCCACCCATGAAGCAGATACCGACTACAGAATCCCTGTCTTACCAATGAAGAATCTGAGGTTCAATGGGGTAAAAACTTTCCTAAAGTTAATGAGATAGCAAAGGAGAGGCAAGATTCAAACCCAAGCCCTTGGACCTCAGAGACCACTAACAGCTGGGCTCTATTGTCTCCGTCCAGAAATGTTTCAAAATGCATGGGTGCTACCCAACCATCGTAGAATCTAGGAGACTCCTGGAATCCTTTACACTATATAAGAATGTCCGAGAAGCCCACAGAAAGGAGCTGTGACCAGCCAGGGCCAAGAAAGCTATCCATACTACCCAATGGCCCATTCATGCATTCATCATTCACAATATTTATGAGCCTACTGTGGGTTAGGCGCTGCTTGCCACTGGACAAAAAAAAAAGAACTGAACGCCAAAGGCTATTCTACTACATTTGGTAACACCCCACTCTAAAGTAAAGTACATTCATAGACGACAAAGCAGAAAACTGCAACCTGATGGCCAATACCCCTTTAAGAAGTCTAGAAACTCCAGTGTGGAGTCTGTGTAGCATCCACTAGGAATCTGTAAAGCGGCAGCCACAGGCAATCTGTTATGAGGCTGAATAACTTATACCTGCTCAAGAGGCTGTCTCTGCTTCCTGAACAGTTTTATCAGGCCCTATGATTATTTTGTAATGTAGAAATTGATCATTAATCAATGTTGCCTGAGCAACACACTTAGAATAATAAATCAAGACAGGCTCCTCAACAACAAAGCTCTGGGAAATTGCTGGAAATTAGCATTGACTGATTGCTGAGACATTGCTCTCCTGGGCTAAAGGGGGGGTGGTGCGGGATGGATGACAACAGGATGCACAAACAGATACTACAGGATGAGCAGAATTGATGAGATGGCACAAGGAATGTAAAATACATGCCCTAAGAATGACAGTGTCACATACTGAAGCAGAGAAAGCCGGCTTGAGCTGAGGCTCTGCCCACATCAGCTGTGTTCATCTCATTGCCCTCTGCAGGCTCAGTTCCCTCACCCTTACAGATGAGCTCATCTTTACAGTGGGGGTGAGATCATGTCTGCAATGCTGAACCCCGGAAGTTAATTGTTAAGCAGAGATGAAATCGTCATGTCAAGAGTGAAAGCCCAAAAATGGAGGCGTTCCGGTTTGGAGGGGCTCTTCTCTACTCAAAATATTGACCTGATCAAAAACTATGAGCAAGGCGCCTGGGTGGCTGAGTCTGTTTAAGTGTCCGACTCTTGATTTGGGCTCAGGTCATGATCTCAGGGTCAAGGGTCGAGCCCCAGGTTGCTCTCCATGCTGAATGTAGAGCCCGCTGAAGATTCTCTCTCTCCCCTTCTCTCTGCCCCTCTTCCCCCAGCTCATGAAGGTATATGCTCTCTCTCTCTAAAAAGAAAACAACAACAACAAAAACTATTAGCTAAGATATATCAGAATACCAGGTTCCTTAATGGTAGTTGGACCTGATCTCTTTGCTTACTTCCAACATTTCTGTCTCTTCTTGCCTTTGCTTAAGCAGAACAGTTAAAAAAAAAAAGAAAATAGAATAAGAGGGGCACCTGGGTGGCTCAATGGGTTAAAGCCTCTTCCTTCAACTTGGGTCATGATCCTGGGGTCCTGGGATCTAGCCCCACGTCGGGCTCTCTGCTCAGCAGGGAGCCTGCTTCCCTTCCTCTCTCTCTGCCTGCCTCTCTGCCTACTTGTGATCTCTGTCTGTCAAATAAATAAAATCTTAAAAAAAAAAAAAAAAAAAAGGAACGTCTTCACCATTCCCAGTAACCAGGTAAGCTACTTCCCCACCCACAGTTTTTGCGCGGTCTCTCTTCCCATCTTAACAGAAAACTGCCTTCTCTCTCGCATGGTCAGAGGAGAGAGTGCTCTGCTGTCTCTCTTTCTTTTTATAAGGGCACCAGCCCTATGGACCCTTATGATCTCATTTAACTTTCATTCCTCTTTACAGGCCCTGTATTGGAATATAATCCCATTGTGGGGGTTAGGACCTCAACCTATGAATTTGGAGGGGACACAGTTCAGTCTATAGCGATGCCTAAGATATAGGACTTCAATGCCCAGGGAACCCCCAACCCCCCTCAGGAAAGAGCGCAGCTGGGGTCTTATTTTGCTAATTCAAGCCACAATCGTTTTATTGTTCATCATCATCAATGATGTGTCAGAAACTGTAACATTCATCCATTCAAAATGCAAAGGCATAGGGAAGATCAAGATCTCTGGGGCTAGAGTGAAGGAAGAAGAAGGGGAACATGACAGAAGAGGGTAGAGAGGAGGTGGAGGTAGACTGTGTAGGCCTAGATGAGCTCGGGAGGAACTTCAGTTTGGGGAATGAAAATGCTAGGCCACAGTCCTTGGACATTTGCATTTAGAAAGGAGGAGAGGGGAAGCTATGTTTATTGTATGCCTATTGTCCTTGTCAGTTCAGGCTGTTGTAACCAAAATCCTATAAACTGAGTAGCTTAAGCAACAAACATGTATTTTTCCAGAGTTCTGGAGACTAGGGAGCCCACTACGGAGGCTCAGGCAGATTTGGCGTTCAGTAAGGCCCCACCTCCTGATTCATATATAGCCGTCTTCTTGCTGTGTCCTTACATGAAGGGAAAAGGAAAGAAAGCTCTCTGGGGCCTCTTTTATAAGGACATTAATTCCATTTATGAGGGCACCCCTCTCGTGACCTAATCCCAAAGTCCCCACTTCCAGATACTGTCACTCTGAAGGTTAGCATTTCAACATATGGGCTTTTGATGGGAAAACAGGACATAAACATTCTGCTTATAGCACTTATTATATGTCAGGAACTGTATACTAGGTACTCACCCTATGTTGATCTACATTTAAATATGCATAATATTTGCTGAGTGATAAACATAATCTGCAATTCTAGAAATCAAGACCTATTTTATATTCCAAATCAGCACTAAGGTGTGAGAGGAAGAGGTATGTATTTAAACCTCTCTGACCTTTCCTTGGTTCAAGATGGAATAAATGCATGATTTCACATGGGCAAAATGGAGGTCATATAAACAGCCTATTAAACTCAATCATATACATAATAACCTGTTTTCTATTCCACCTAGGAGGTTAAATATCCAACTTTTAATTTCCAAATGGTCTTATGCAATCATTGCAATTACCATCCTATTCAACTGTAGAGGTAATTTAAACTGTGGGTTGCATGTCCATCACACAACCTATTTGTAATATACGATTCTAGCTTGGATTCCAAGGATAAATATTATCTTCCAAACAAATACAAGTTGAAGGTAATTCACAAATAATAGCTTGCAAAGGAAATAAACTATATGCAGATGGCATGGTTAAGAGGATTAGCTGAAGAAATACTGGAATAAATAAAAGAATTCAGTAAGATGGCTGGATACAAGATAAATATACAGAAATCAATAACTCTCCCACAAATCAATAATGTAAAAAGATCCCCAAATTTTATATACAGGCCTTTACAAAAATAGGTCTGGCTTTTATATAAAAGTAGTACAAAACTGCTGTTTAAATACAAAAAGAATGACTTGTGTGAATATGAGCCAAAAAATAATTAGTATTTGTAAATGTGATGTTCAAACACTGGGAGAAGTGTTTTACAGATATCATTTGCCTAAAATGATTTTTGCAGACCTTGTAATGTAGATGTTGTTTTTCCGTGATATACAGATGTGGAAACTAAACCTCAGAGGAGTAATTTTCCCATGATGAGAAAGTCAGCATGAGATCTTCAAAAGGTAAGATCTGGGGTAGGGGGGTAGGGAGAGTGTGGTTGGGCTATGGACATTGGGGAGGGTATGTGCTACAGTGAGTGCTGTGAAGTGTGTAAATCTGGCGATTCACGGACCTGTACCCCTGGAGCTAATAATACATTATGTTAATAAAAAGATTTTTTCCAAAAGTTAAGATCTGATTGTACAACTGCCCTATTGAAAACCCTTGTCTGACTTTTGTTCTTCAAGTGAAAACAGATCCTTGCAAAGTTTTGCTTGAAGGTCACTGCTGCCTCTCCAGGCTTATTTCAAGCTACTTTTCCCTCCAGTTCTGTGAATTGGAGATTAACCCAGACTATCCTGACCCATCAAAGATAGGCAGACCCATGTAGTTGAAGTAGAGCATTTTCCCAAATTAGTTTTTAGGAGAAATACATTTCAAAGCTTAGCTGGCAAGGGGCGAAAAAATAACCCAAGGTGAAAATAGATTCTTCCCAAACAAAAAGGAAGAGAAGTTACATGTGTTTTCACGAAGCTGGAAAAAAAAAAAAAAAAAAAAACAACCTCAACAACAAATAGGGAAGAAAATATGGACCACCCTCTCCTTCTCTTGTGAATATCCATGTAAAAATCTAAATAAAATACCAACAAACAGCGCCCCAAAGCACTCATGTTCCATGACCAAGTGGGGATTCTCTCAGGAATCCAAGGATTCCTGTAAGTACATTCCCTATTAATATAATACACCATGTTAATAGAGCAAAAGAGATTATCATCTGGATAGATAAGAAAAGACATTGATAGGGTACCTGGGTGGCTCAGCCGGTTAAGCGTCCGACTCTTCATTTCCACTCAGGTTGTGATCTCAGGGTCGTGAGACTGAAGCCCATGCCAGGCTCTGTGCTGGGCATAGATCCTGCTTAAGATTCTCTCTCTCCCTCTCCCTTCACTCCTCCCCCTGCTCGTGCTTGCTGTCTCTCTCTCAAATAAATAAATAAATCTTTAAAAATGAAATACAATGGCAAGCTACCCATTGTCAACAGAGCTTAATTTCACAACCAGGTTAATATGGCAAAAGTCAGAGAAAACAGGTGCAAAATCTGGATTTGGAAACCAGCAGGGGAGAATGTAAGCTACCTGAGAATGTGCAGACATTTTGAGGTGGGCTTTGGATTCTGAGGAGGAAACTGAATGGGGGTTCAAGCTGATGTACTCTGAATCTTGAAGTGGCCAAGAGAACCCAGCTGATGCTTGAGTAGGATACATAATAAAAGCATTGAAAAAGTCTGATAGCAGAGACACCTGCCAAGGGCCCAGGAACAGTATTAAAGAAGGTCCAGTGCTGTTGGGAGAGGATTCACAGACAGACAGCAAGGCAAAGGCATTCTGGGCTGAGCCAAAAACATGGAGGCCCAAAAGATAGAGTGTTCTAGGGAGTGCCAAGAGAAATGACAGGGGTTAGCCCTGCTGGTGCCAAACAAAAGTGTTTATCTCCAGCCTTCCGGTCCAACTCAGAAGTGGCCCAGAGAGACAGTGGTGAAGAAGCATCCTCCAGGAGTCAGAACTCGGGCAGTACACCCTTGGCCAAGGGAGAATTAGAAGCCTGGAGCTGCACCAATATACAGGTAGTTGCCAATCATGGCTGGGTGGGGAGCTTCTTAGAAAGAACAGACCTGTGAGGCTGGTGACAGGGAGACCTGTAGGAAGTATAAAAGGGGGGACACCTTGGAGTAGGCTCAGAGTGATCCTATGAGACATTAATCCTAGAGAGAGAAGGTTCCCAGTAATCTGATGGGCAAGATGGCGTGCTCTCTGGCTGTCCTTCAGCCCTTCCCCCCCACCCCTGTGCTTGCTCAATGGATCTATGTGCAAGTTGACCGGGAGGGAGGCCACCCATGAGTTCAACAAGAGAGAGAAGGGCAGTAGGCTTCCCGCTGGGCAGAGAGCCCGATGTGGGGCCCGATCCCAAGACTCTGGGACCATGACCCGAGCCGAAGGCAGAGGCTTAACCCACTGAGCCACCCAGGCTCCCCAACCCTCTTGCTATCTTTCAGCCTGAAAGCAGCCATACACTAAACACTTGAATGTATGGGTGTTGCTATATCCCAATAAAACTTCATTTGCAAAAGCAGGCAATGGACAGGATTTGACCCACCCATCTTAAACTATTCTGTACAAGTAACTAGTGTGTTTCTCTTTCTCCTTCCTGGACCCAGATTGACACAGTGGGCATGAGTCTTAAAGCCTATCACATTCCCGTGAAACATTCTGAGAAGGGTTCTGATCCTGTGTCAGAACAATCAGAGGCAATGACATGATTGAGAGAGAGTTCTTACTGCTGCCTAAGAAATGATGTTCTTACCCTCTGGACTCAGAGTTAAAAATAAGTTTTCATGGAGCTGCTAATAGTCATTCTAGCCCCAAGAGGGGACAGGCTACCTGAGAATGAAGTTAATAGAGAGAAAAGTTAATTGGGGGAATATAGAGCCTTATTCGGATGAGATCATTAAACCCCTAGATCCAGCAGTGCCTGAAGCCCATAGCTGAAGTTTTAGAGTCATAGATTACCTTTTGTCTTAAACATTTTGACTTCAATTTCTGTAACTTGCAGCTCAAGGAATTTTGGCAAATATAGAGGCACAAATAGGAAAACACAACAGGACCAAAATCTCTTAGATTACCATCATTCATTCATTCATTTAACAAACACATGTGAAGTGCCTAAGTTTGTCAAGCACTCGATAGAGGCAAAATATATAGCCCCAGTCTTCAGCAATTAGTGGATCATTTTAGAAAAATACTGCTAAGCCTTCCAACATAATGCATTTTTACAACAAAGGCGATTAATCAAATCCTGATGCTTAACTTAAAAAAAAAAAAAGAAGAAGAAGCATTTGAAGGAAAGCTTACACTTTTAGATACCCTTTCCCAATAATTATTATAAATCTCAGTCTGAACTCATGTGTTTAAGAAATCAAAGCTTTCTTTATTTTCTATAACTCCGTTTAATTTCTAGTTTAAGCCTTATTCCTTTTACCTGAAGGTTTTAGGTTCTTCCCCACTCCTACCTCCAAGGTTATGGTAAGGTTCTACTGGTTTTTCACTCTGCCAGTTCATCAAGGAGGACAGAGGTCTATGTTCATTGAGCCACATAGAATACACATGAAGCTTACCTTGTTTCAGCCTATTATCCCCTTCAGGTCTGTGGCATACGCTGCTTCTTGCTTTCCAAATATCTATCTTCCTTTCTTCCTTTGTAAGAGAACTCCATTATAAATGCTAAACTCCTCAGTCTCCCTTTCAGCTAGACACAACTGTGTGACTAAGTTCTAGCTGGTGAGGTATAAGTAGATGTACCATAAGTGCTGGAACAGATCTTTCTGAAGGGGTTGCTTTGCCTGGGAGAAGCACTCTTTCAACCTTCCTCCTGCCAAGAAAGCAGATGTGGTGGCTGGTGCCTTGGCAGCCACCTTGGAATATGAGGCAACCTTGAAAAAGGAAACCATAAAGTGAGGATAGAGGAACAAAAAGATAGAAACCCCTGATTGCTTTGTGTCACTGGCACGCCAGCTCTGGACTGCTTGCCTCTGGTCTTCTCTGGGTTTGTTTAGACCACTTTGTGGACTACTTAAGCCACAAGATTAGGACACAGTGGTCTCTGTCACTCACAGGCATATGCAATTCCTACTTCAAAATCTACTAGTTCTCTCTGCTGCTCTGCCACTTCAGAAACCTAGGAATCTATACGAGGCCTCTTTCCTTAGTCTGGGAAAAAGGCCCTCTGTGATCAAACGCTTTTCTTATTAATGGGTTCAAGATTTTGAAGTGGGAGAAAGGAAAAGGAGATGAGAGTGCCACAAATGCAGCCCCAGGCACACACAGAGCCAACTCACTGCTTAATTGGGGGCGGAGGGAGAGGAACCAGGAGACAAAAAGAAAACAGCACACATCTCAACAGCGTGATCCAACAACACACGGTTCCTGAGTAGGTTTTGCAAACTATTCCTCAGCCTTCCACTGAGAGCATTAATATTTCCGTCTTTTTTTTTTTTTTTACCCTAGCAACAATTTCTGCAAGATAACACTTCTACAAAGAGTTGTAAGTTTCCATCTAATAAACACTGCCAATTCAGAAATTCATAATACATGAAAGCAACCCTGAAGGCCATGAAATCAGATGGATTTGGAGTAATACCATAAGCCTTGTTGCAAAGAAAAATAGTCATCAAGCTGATCTTTGAAGTAAAGAAAATAATGAAAGCAAGTGAACACGGTCTGAGAAAATTAGAACGGATTATCCTCCCCAAAATGGGATGATTAAATATGCGAACACAAGCAGAATTCGGCTCTCTGCTCCCGGGGCCCCTGTGCACCGCGATCTGTATACTTTGTTTTAGGAAACCTGTGTTTGTTGGGGACTGTTTTAAATGATTAAGGAGCAGAGATGTGTAGGGACACAAACAAAGAGACTCGAGTTCCATATTTTATTGTGAATCAGGTCTGATTCACAAGTCACGCTGAGCTTCGAATCCAAGCAGGGAACAGGAAGAGAGAGCGTGCAAATAGCATAAATCATGAATAGGGGAGGGCTTCAGGTGATGAATTCTTCAGGAGTTTCGAAAACCTCGCAACACTTTCACAGATTGCCCTCGGTGGTTGTGTGTTTTTTTGTTTCTCTTCCTCGAGACCCTTGCTAAGGAATATTTAAGAGAATGCTAGGGTCAAAGTCATCTCAGATGAGGACCGGGAGCTACCCCTTCACCAGTGGCTCCAGAAAACAACCTGTAATGTAAGTGATTTGTTTTTAAGTAACTAACAATGGCTTGGTAATTTCTTACCTGGGGCCTCCGTGAATGCCAGGTCCCTGTGATACTCACATAAAGATTTACTTTGCCATTTGCGGTTCACGTTCAATCAGTGAGTGGACCTGTTCAGCAAGACTCTATTGTGCATTCCCTTTGGTGCCTTAATTCTGAAATCAGTAGTTAACCAACTGCAGCTTTTGCCTTGAGCTCATTTCAGTTTTATAGCAGCTCAATTTAAAAAAAAAAAAAAAAAGTAGGAAAGGAAGAATAAAGTTTGAATCAGTAATATGGAAACCTTCTCAAGGAGAAACTATATATTAATAAGATATTAGTATTTCCAGGGGAACATACAGAGCTCACACTGGTTCATCTGCCCATCTCGTCTTTTTCAATAACTGCTTCAGCTCAGTCTAGAGTAGGAATTCACTATTAGCATCTTTCTGATGAGGACACTAAGACCAAGACAGTCACCTAAAGCCACAAAGCCACCTCAGATGAGATGGACTGGGGCCACAAATCAGTCTCTGCCCGGTGGCAAGCACTGTGCCCTTTTTACTCACCTAGGGTATCAGGTGCCTCTGAATTTTCTCCTTGTGCCTGGGTCGGTGATGCTCAAAAGAGGGGAGAGAGGAAGGGATACAGGGAGGGAGGAAGGAAAAGTCATTTCAGAGCCTGATTTCATTTCTACACTCCAGAAAGAGAAGTGGAGATCTGATAGCTCTCTGATTAATTAAATATTAATTTAGGTAAACAGCTCCAAAGGGCCTTGGTTCTCAAAATGTGGTCCCCGAATGTAAGACACCACCATTGTCACAGGAGAACTTGCTAAAATGCAGACTCTGGCTTCTGCCCAGAGCTACTGAATCTGAAACTCTGGAAGTCACGAGAGCCCTCACAAGCCTACCTGGTAATTCTTTTTTTTTTTTTTTTTAAGATTTTATTTATTTATTTGACAGACAGAGATCACAAGTAGGCAGAGAGGCAGGCAGAGAGAGAGGAAGGGAAGCAGGCTCCCCGCTGAGCAGAGAGTCTGATGCAGGGCTCGAACCCAGGACCCTGGGATCATGACCTGAGCGGAAGGCAGAGGCTTTAACCCACTGAGCCACCCAGGCCCCCCCTACCTGGTAATTCTAATGCGTGGGTCTGAGAACCAGACTTGGAGCGGCTTAGGTTAAATCTGGCCCTGCTCCATAAGCTGTCTGAACTTGAACACGTCCTTGAACCCCTCTGAGGCTTAATTTCTTGAGGGGTTAGAATAAGGAGAATGAGTACTCTTCACGATGGCCAGGACACGAGAGATGAGAGACTGTCACAGACCAGAGGAGTCAGGGGCACAGCATGGCAGCAAGCAGTGTGGTACCATGAATGGGATCCTGGGTTGGGGGAGGACAGCTGGAGACTGAGCGGCATAGGGTGGGGACGAGGCTTTGGGAGGTGAGAAGATCACAAAGGGGAAGCCGCCATGAATGGGATTAGTGCCCTGATAAAAGAGATCCCAGAGAGTGGCCTCATCCGTTCCAACCAGTAAGGACACAGGGACACCATCCGTGAGCCAAGAGGAAGGCTCTCACCAGACACCAAATCTGCCAGCCCCTCGATCTTGCCTTCCAACCTCCTGAACTGTGAGAAAGAAATCTTCGTGGTTTAAACCCCCTAATTACGGCATTTTTATTACAGCAGCCCGAATGGACCAAGACAAGGCCAGGTGCAGCTCGTCCAATAGAGTCTGGATTTGGTGAGCGGTACCCTAACAAGGTCAGTTGCTTCCTTTTTGAACCGTGCGCCCCAGTGAGATAAGACACTGACAAGGAGGAAAACTAGTGGATCCTAGAATCTGTGTACTCTCTTTGCAGCTTTTCTCCAAATCTGAAACTGTTCTAAAACTTAAAGTTTATTGAGAAAATACAACGTCACCTAACTTTCAGATGTTGTGTGATGTGTGAAGATAGTACCTAAGTGAAGGGCTCTGTGGGCAGCCGACACTTGGGGAAGAGCTGGGGTTGAACCAGCTTCACCCTGGTCTGGGTGAACCTCCTCTCTCTCTCCCATCGGTGCTTTTTTTTTTTTTTTTTAAGATTTTATTTATTTATTTGATAGAGATCACACGTAGGCAGAGAGAGAGAGAGAGGAGGAAGCAGGCTCCCAGCTAAGCAGAGAGCTCGTTGCGGGGCTCGATCCCAAGGACCCTGGGATCATGACCTGAGCCAAAGGCAGAGGCTTTAACCCACTGAGCCACCCAGGCAGCCCCCTTCGGTGCTTTTTAAGGAGCATCGCTATGGGGAACGGAGTAGGCGAGGTAGGTTTTCCTCTCATCCTGAACCCCCACCACCCTCCTCCCCCTCCCACCAACTCCCCTCCCAGGAAGAGAGCAGCACCAGCCTTCCCGCAGCACCAGGGCGACTTTTTAGTAGATTTATTGTCAATAGCCCAGTCAGTAACAGCTGTTTGCATTCCTTATCCTCCATTGCCTCTTGAATGTCAAGTCTCTTAGCTGAAAGAGCATCCTTCATTTGGCTCTGCTTGTTTTAAGAATTATTTTTGCACGGCGGTGTTATCGGCTCAGCCACCCATTCTAAGCTTCCAGGCCTCCTGCGCCGGACATGGATACAAAAGAAATGGCAGATTAATTCCAGATATCACTTTGTGCAAGCCAATTAATTTCAGACGCATTTGTCCATAATCGCTGTTCCAGTGGAGGCTCGGTGTTTCCCTTCCCGCTGCCCTCTGGCCTTGTTTTGTGGATATGCAGCAGTCACATTGGAATTGGTCTCATGGCACATCCCCTTCCGTGCTGTGCTGGAGGAGGTGTTATCCCCAGCATCGCCCTAAAGCCACATTTTTTCCCCTTTACAACTGTGTTTCATAGAGCTGACCTTTGTTCCTCATTTGTCATCTTTCCTAGTTGGACTAGTTGAATAAATTCAACACCCACAAGGTGCACATTTGTCACAGAAAGGTGACAGCTAAAAGCACCATCACAGTGAAAAAGCAGTGGGGGCGGGGTGGGGGGGGGAGGGAGAGAGCAGCCCCGAGGGCATTTGCTTCCCCATCAGAATAAGAACAATGAGGCACCTCCAAGAACCCCGGTTGGAGCTTGTTGCATGAAGTCCACAATATTACCTGATTTTTTTTTTAATTCTGCAGTTTGGTTTGGTTTGGTTTTTAATACATAGATCTGTTCTGACTGTGCTACTCTAAGCAAAAAATGCATACCCAGTGCAAATACTGACTTATCACTGGGCCACATGAAACATGATCTCCAGTATATCTCTTCCCACACATCTCTCCCTCCCCTATCTTGGCCCCACTGCTGGGCTCTCTCTAAAGGGAAGGAACACATGCCAAAGCATAGCCAAGGATTTCAGTGTGGAATGGCCCAGCATCTGGGCACTGATGTGTCTATCTACCCAGCAGGAAGTTTCCAGCAAAGATCAGCAGAGAGTGACATTTCTGAACTAAGGATTTAGACTCAGGGTGGTATTGGCTCTCCCATCTATGATGAAAAAGGAAGGGGTTTCCGAAGCTAAGTGTTTTTGTCCTCTCAGACCTTTTGGCCAGAAACTCAGCTTCCTTGCTGCTGGGATGAATCTCTCCTGTTTCCCCAACAAACAGCCAAGCTCTGAGCAGCATCTACAACCACGGCCACGCGTTCTGAGCCGTGTTGGAGCCATTGGCCCAAGTCCTCCTCGTGTAGCCACTCCTTGCAACTCTGAAAGGTAGAGAGTCCTGTTGTTGCCATTGTACAGATGGGGACGTTGAAGCCCAGAGAGGCTGAGCATGCCTCCTGGAAACACACAGCTGGGGATGATGGATGCAGGATTCAAGCTCAAACAGCCTACACATGTCTGTCCTCAGCAAGCCCCCATGTCCTGAGTTTTCAATTTGAGAGTCTCAAGTTGTGGGAGAAGCTGAGGTTGAGGGCAGGGAAGGTCAATTCCCCAGCACCCTGGAAAGAAAACACATCAGTTTCTACACAAAGCAAGTGTAGACAAGGAAGCAAAATGCCGGCTCAAAAAGAAATCTTTTCTTAAGAGAAAAAGAAAAAAAAATCGCAACAAAAAACAACTTTTTTTGTTTGTTTGATCAATAGAACAAGAGGGAAATTAAAGCTCTACCAGGAAAGCAGGCTGCCACAGGGATTACAGGCAACAGATATATTTTTTTTCTTTATTTTCTTTAGTATCAAACAAATTAATAAATAACGATGGGAAATTGCACAAAAATGTCACAAGAGAAGGAGCAATATTGCATCTTCGCAGGTCTTTGTGCTGTTCTCTCGGCCAGGAATACCTTTCTTTCCTTCTCATTTAATCAGCTCGCCCTCACCCTGAAGACCCACCTTAGACACAGCCTGCTTATGGTTTGCCCCAACTCTCTTCCCTGCGCTTCCTAAAGATGCTGATTTTATCCTCTGCTGTACACGTCATGCATCACAGAGCAGGGACTGCAAATGCAAATTGCAGACTCAAAACCTAAGTTGCAACCTGGAAGCTTACTCAGGCATGACCGAGCGCGAGTGAACAACGCGGATGAGGCCCAGGACAAGAGGGGGTGGTGGAGAGCGGGGAGCAGGACCCAGAGTGCCCTCCTAAAGGGAGGAAGGAGCAACCACTCCGTGACCACTAAGCCTCCCTGTAAGCGCGTCCTATTCCTGGTTATTGACAAATACGCTGAGTTGTGTCACGAGAAGCTAGTTGTGGTGGTTAATTTTGTGCGTCCTCTTGATTCGGCTTCGGGATGCCCAGAGAGTGGGTAAAACATTATTTCTGGGCATGTCCCTGAGGGTGTTTCTGGAAGAGATTAGCATTTGAATCGCGGACTGAGTAAAGAAGATCAGCCTGGCCAGTGCACTGGGCATTTTCCAAGCCACTGAGGCCCTAAGTAGGGCAAAATGGTAGAGGCAGGGTGGATTTGCTCTCTCTGCTGGACCTGGGACTTCCAGATCTCCTGCTCCGGACACTGGCTCTCCCGGCTCTGGGGCCGTCCAGACTCAGGCTGGAATTTAGTGCCATTGGCTTACCTGGTTCTTGGGCCTTTGAGTTTGGACTAGAACTACACCACCAGCTATTGGGTACCTCCAACTTGCAGACAGCAGAATGTGGGACCCATCAGCCTCTGTAATCCCATGAGCCAGTCCCTCCTACCAACCTCTCTCTATATATTTGCATATATACCGTTTGTCCTGTTTCTCTGGCGATCCATGACAAAGACACCAGTAATCCAGATTCTTGTGGTGGGAAAAAAAAAAACCTCAGTTTTTATATATTGGCACTTAACTTTTTTGATGTTTTAAATACTATGAAGCCAACCAATAACCTCTCTCTACTGGTTACTTGTTTCTGTGCTTGCCTCGAAAACTAAATATTAAGCCCTTTACTGGTTCAGCAGGAGTCAAGAAGACAGACATTTTGAAATCATGATGTTGCTCTTCGCCAGGTTGAGTGACCTTCAGTCCATTACTTAACGTCTCTGTGCCTCCATGTCCTTATCCTTCATAAATTTGGAGACATAGTAAGCCTATCTCCTAGAGTTGTAAGAAGTCCACTAGCTAATATGAGTCAAGTACTTAGAATGTTGCTTTGCACAGGGTATGGGCTCATTAAGCATTACTTACAACCATCATCGTATCTTTATATTCTCAGTACCTAGCATGAAACTTGGCACGTAACTGTTGTATATTCGATGTTTATGAGGCTAATTCATATTAATACTCCTAGGATGGGCTAAAAATAAAATAGCGACATATTCAAGCAGATAGGAAATTTCAAGTCTGATACATGTCTTCCAACCTCTTCAAGCTCTTCCAGATAGATTGGCTCTGGGGTCAGATGTCTTTCCAGATCCTGAAAGAGGAACGCATTTGCTAAACGAAGTTATCTCTAGAACTTGGACCTGTTACAGCTCTCTCAACCTACAGGCTGATGATAGAGAACTAACTAGCAAGGCGTCTTGCTAATCTACTCACCCTCCCAGACTCCTTTGCAACCAGAGGTGACTACGTGGTGCCATTCTGACCAGTGAGAGACGAGTGGACATCCCTGGGGAAGCTTCACCTTCCCCAGGCAAAAATTCTCAAAGAGAAAGTGATTTTTGCCCTCACACTTTATCCTCCCTTCTTTCTGCCTGGAATGTAGAAATCACACCCGGAAGTGCAGCAGCCCTTCTAACACCATGAAGACAAAAGCCACACACAAAAGTTTGCAGAGCAAGAAAATAGAAGGAGTCTGGTTTGGGATCACTTCCTTGAGCAGCTGTAGGATCGTGCTTGTTCTGAATTTGTTCCATTGGGATTAATACCACGGGAACAATGTGAGCACAGTGCAAATGTCACTTTTGCTTGTATGTAAATTTCATCCACGAGAAACACCATCTAAATGCAGAAGACTGCACCTGCTTGAACTGGGCCCTGCATCTGTCCCACTCCCATTTCCACAGGCAGACTTCAGCCCTTTTTCAAGACAAACTGCTATATTTATCATGCTACATACACTTGTTTCTTAACTGTTTAACATGTGTTAAAAAATATATGCTACCGGGGCACCTGGGTGGCTCAGTCGGTTAAGTGTCTGTCTTTGGCTCAGGTTGTGATCTCAGGGTCCTGGGATTGAGTCCTGGCTCAGGCTCCCTGCTCAACAAGGAGGCTGCTTTTCCCCTTCCCTCTGCCCCTCCCCGCACTCATGTTTTCTCTCTCTCTCTCTAAAATAAATAAATAATCTTTTTAAAAAAGTATGTTTCTGTCTTCAGTGAGTTTTCATCTTGCGGGTGTCTCCCTGATGGTGGTCTTGAACACTGCGTCCCAACGCCATCTTTCCCATAAATTTATGGTCTTTCCAGGACAGTTTTGCAGGACAGTGATTTTTAATGCAGATGTCCTAGAAGAGTAGAGCTGACTGTATTATCTCTGGACAGCTTACCTCTCGGCTCCTGTCATATTAAAAAAAAAAAAAAGTTATCATGTTTAAACCACGGTTTGTTACACACAGACAAACATATTCCCAACTAGTACACTTTTCATAAAATCTAGGATTAGCACTCGTGAGTTTTGTCAAGGGTGCCAAAGGATATTATTCCAGGTTTGTTTGGAATACCAGACTGCTCAAGCCAAAATGGTTAGGTGTCTTCAGAGAGAGCTTCCTCTACCTTCCCCACCGCTAACCTTGACCACGTATGGAATGTGGGACACGACTGTGCTGTGTTGAGGAGGGGGAGCCCCTTGAGGAGAGAGAACTCCTGGCTGTCTTCTCTCGTCCCTTCCCAGTGGCTTGAACCAGAGTTTATTCGCGCAAAGACTCTTGAGGCCGGTGGCTTTGTTAGCTCTCAGCACGCTTTCCTTCTGCCTCCCCTGCGTTTCTCAAACCACTGAGGCTGGCCAGGCTGGGCAGGCTTTCCTGACCATCAGGGACATGTTCTGCCTTTTTTTTTTTTTTTAAGATTTTATTTATTTATTTGACAGAGAGAAATCACAAGTAGACAGAGAGGCAGGCAGAGAGAGAGAGAGAGAGAGAGAGAGAGAGAGGGAAGCAGGCTCCCCGCTGAGCAGAGAGCCCGATGCGGGACTCGATCCCAGGACCCTGAGATCATGACCTGAGCCGAAGGCAGTGGCTTAACCCACTGAGCCACCCAGGCGCCCCATGTTCTGCCTTTTGAGAAATAACCCGCTTCAAATGGAGCTGCACAAGGGGGCTAATCATGGCCATCAATTCACTCCTGTCTTGTTTCTTTGGCGGATGGGGAAGGCAAGGGACAGCCCATGAGGAGAAGCTGGCGGGACAGCATCAGGGGCGGGAGCTCTGATTTCACACTTCTGTCATGATTCTGTCTGCTCCCAGGCCCCATTCCTCCACCGTAGCCGCTGCACTGTAAATTAAGCCAAAGACCACGGAGATGAGAGAATAAACTGACTGGCCTATCTATATAACTGGACATTGTTGGCCACATGTGGCGCCCCAAGATGGGCTGGAAAGTTCCCTCGAAGATTCAGCATGCGTCATTCATGAGGGCTTGTCTCAAAGTTCTAAAACTCTGCCATGTTCATTCTTACAAAACCGCAACTGTCTCCATGTCTTGTTCCCCAACCAATGAGAAACGGAAACAAGAGCCATCAAGGTGTATTTCCTGATGATTGTGGTGCCTGGGAAGCATCTCTGATCCGGGGGGATGAGGGAGATGCCACCACCCAGGAATGCTGAAGACTTGAACCCAACATCCTCTCTGCTTTTCCTGCAATATGGCTGTTTCACGTCCACAGTTTTCCCTAGACCTGGAAATGGCTCCTCCCATTTCCCCACCAAGGGAATCCTATTCAAATCCTCCTTCCCCAGGCAAGCTCATCCCTTCTCCCACCTCCCAGGAGGAAAGTGGGAAAATAACCTCTTTCCACTGAAGTTGTCAAAAGAGAAGAAAATGGGCTTCCATCTCCTAGCAGTCCTCCTCTCAATGGAAAAAACCAACTCGGAGTGAGACCAACACAGAGGAAAGCCAAGTAGAGAAATAAAGACGGATGTGTTCTATTATTTTTCTTTTCTTTTCTTTAAATTCCTTTATTTGATAGACATATCACAAGTAGGCAGAGAGGCAGGCAGAGAGAGAGAGAGGAGGAAGCAGACTCCCCGCCGAGCAGGGAGCCCGATGCAGGGCTCGATCCCAGGACCCTGAGATCATGACCTGAGCCAAAGGTAGAGGCTTAACCCACCGAGCCACCCAGGCACCCATGTTCTATTATTTTTATTTATTTTGATCATTTTTAATTTTTATTATTGTGGCAAAATACACACAACCTACGATAAAATTGACTGTTGTGGCCATTTAAGGAGTACAACACAGTGTCCTTCAGTACATTCACAATGCTGTGCCATCATCACCACCTGGCTAGTGTTCCAGAACTTTCTTTTTTTTCGCCCAAATGGAAATCTTCCAGCCATTCAGCAGTCATGTCGTATTCCCATCAGCTCCTGGTAACTTCCAGTCTACTTTCTGTCTCTGTGGATTGGCCTGTTCTAGATGTTTCAGAGAAGTGGAATCATACCCTATACATTTTTGCCCCATTTCACTTATCATAATGTTTTCGGGGATCATCCATGTTGTAGCAAGTATCAGAACATTCCTTCCCTGCTCCCAGCCTTATTGAGCTATGTAGTTGGCAAACAATATCATGTAAGGTTAAGGTGAACAACACGTTGATTTGATACGCTTATACATCACAAAATGGCTACCACCAGAGTCTTACCTAACACTTCCATCATAGAACGTAATTACAATTTCTCTTCTTTTCAGAACATTTAAGGTCTACTTTCTTAGCAACTTTCAGGTGCAGAATCCAGTATTTATTAACTGTAATCCCCATGCTGTACATTAGATCTTCAGAGCTTAGTCATCTTATAACTGGATTTCCGGCCAACCTCTCCGCTAGTTCCCGCAGCCCTCCCCCAGCCTCTGATAACCACTAGTCTACTCTGTTTGTAGTACATTGGCCCTTTAAGATCCCACACATAAGATCACACAGTGTTTGTCTTTCTCTGTATCTCACTTAGCATGATGCCATCAAGGTTCATCTTATGTTGTCACAAATGGCAGGAATTCCTTCCTTGAAAAGACTGGATCATATACCAGAATATATATATAAAAAATCTATCTAAATTTGAAGAGATCTAAATATATCTAATAAATATATAAATACATCAAAATATCTGGATCACATTTTCTTTATCCATTCATCCATCAGTGGACATGTAGGTTGTTTCCATGTCTTGGCTAATAGAATAATGCCCCAGTGAACGTGGGGGTGCAGATACCCCTTTGAGATCCAGTTTTCGTTTCCTTTGGATATATATCCCCAAGTGGGATTGTTGGATCATATGGTGGTTCTTTTTCTAATTTTTTGAGGAAACGTCATAGTTTCTTGTAGTGCTTGCACCAATTTACATTCCACCAATGGCACATTGGGTTCCTTTCTCCACATCCTCACCAACACCTGTTCTATGTTTTTATTTATTATTATTATTATTATTACTATCCTAGCAAGTGTGAAGTTATATTTAATTGTTTTGATTTGCATTTCCCTAGTGACTAACAATACCAAGCATGTTTTCATGTGGGTTTTTTTTTGTTGTTGTTTGTTTGTTTTGCCATTTGGATATCTTCTCTAGAGAAATGTCCTATTCAAGTTTTTTGCCTATTTTTAAAATTTGAGTTCTCTGGGGAAACACCATGACTGATGATGTCATCTGAGCCCTAGATGTGTGACTTTCCAGTTAAGGGAGTCAATAAATTCCCTTCTCTGTTTGAGTCATGCTCCATGTGTCTCTGTCACTCACATCCAGAAGTTCCTGACAGATAGGCTGAGTCCAGGGCAATAAGCTTGGATTCACATCTACTACTTACATCACCAAATAGCAACTCATAAAATAAATTGCGCTTACAGTTGTGTTTATTTCTACTAGAATTTTTCCCCCTTTTTATTCATTTATTATTAACATATAATGTATTATTTGCTTCAGGGGTACAGGTCTGTGAGTCATCAGGCTTACACATTTCACAGCACTCACCATAGCCCATACCATCCCCAATGTCCATAACCCAGCAATCCTATCCCAACCCCCCCTACCTCCCAGCAACCCTCAGTTTGTTTCATGAGATTAAGTCTTTTATGCTTTGTCTCCTTCCGTATCCTATTTGTTTCATTTTTCCCTTCCTAATTCCCATGATCCCCCACCCTGCCTCTCAAATTCCTCATATCAGAGAGATCATATTATAATTGTCTTTCTCTGATTGATTTATTTTACTTACCATAATACCCTCTAGTTCCATCCATGTCATTGCAAATGGCAAGATTTCATTTCTTTTGATGGCTGCATAGTATTCCATTGTATATATATACCACCTCTTCTTTATCCATTCATCTGTTGATGGACATCTAGGTTCTTTCCATGGTTTGGCTATTGTGGACATTGCTGCTATAAACATTCAGGTGCACATGTCTTGCTGGATTCTCTCTCTCCTTTGTTGGCTTTAAGGAAGCTAACATATCTTGGGAAGCTCCATGTTGAAAGGACTGACATATGGCCCCTCGGAACTGAGAACAAGAACCTAAAACCCTTAATCCCATAACAGAGACCTGGGTTCTTCCAGCAACCATGCGTGCTTGGAAACAGATCATTCCCCAGTCCAGCCTCAGATGAAATCACAGCCCCACCTGATACTTTGACTGCAGCCTCACTGAAGGCCCAGTTACGCAGTGTCCAGGCTCCTGGACACAGAGAAACTGTGAGGTGATAAATGTGAGTTGTTTTAAGTTCCTAAGCTCATGGAAATATGGCTATGCAACAAAAGATAACTAATGCATTAACTATTAATGTCCTTCTTATTAATACATAAATACTAAGTAATAATCCACTAAGTATTAGTGTGCATTAAATAGCAGGAAGATTATGGAAGAGATGGTCTGGATAAGAAGGAAAAGTGACTTGTAGTTGGTTCCTAATCATTCCAGAACAGTGATCAGTCATGCAGACAAAACCACAAAAAGTTTCGTTTCCCCAGTTTCTGGGGATGGTTTGCCTCCTTTCTGCTTTTGACTGTCAAAGAGAAGTTTCATGCAAATGAGACATCCCACTGGAAAGAATGGATAGTCTCAGGTTGGAGACCAAAGAAGAAATCTTAGTGGATCTTAACCAAGGTGCTTATAAAACAGATATTTCAAGGCCTAATTTATAATAAAACACCCAGCTGAGACTTGATAAAGTGCATCTCTAGAGAAAGGAAACAGAGGGAGAGTCCCAGTCTCCCAGCTGCTATAGGACCATATGCAAAGCCATAAGTGAGGCGATTAATGACTCCTCGCCACCATAAATACATTTTTTTTCTCTCCGATGAGTCCTGGGGGACAGGAATCTGGTTATAATTGGATGTGTTGCAATATTGCTTTTCATTTACAATTACAGTACCGAGAAAATTAAAAGGAATAGCATACGGAAAAGGAATAGCACACCAGCACTGGAGTGTGCTGGTAATGGAAAACTATGCTCATCAATATGCCAGCAATGGCAGCTCTTCCTACCCACTGTCCCTCTCCACCGTTTGGCACCTGCTCAGCGGAGAAATGGGTGCCCTGGGACAAGGCAGGCATAGGAAATGGGAACGATCATCCTTCCTTCTGCTGACATTCAAGACATGTTTTGCCCCCCTCGAACAGATTAGCACATAATCATCCCAGCTCAGGACCCCAGAGAAAAATAAAACTCTCACGTCTCCTCCCGCATCCCTGCCACCTTCCTTCTCAGTTTTTCCACGATGGAGGACACGGCTATTCTCTCCAGAACTTTGTTTTCCATGACATCCTCTCTGAATGCATTTACTAATCAGAGAGCAGATATTAAAGGAAAACATATCTGGAGAATTCAGTGCACTTGGTGCCCAGTGCCTTACAGGTGCTAACTGGGGTGTTTCTTTGATACCTTCATTTTGCATTCATACCATTCCTCCCCTCCTGCCAACCCCAGCCTCACTCTTGTTCTCACTGAAATGCTTCTGAACTGGTCCCCAACCCTCATCCAGCGGTTGAGTGTCAACCGTGTCAAGTGTCAAAGTGTCAAGTGTGGTCCCTGCACCAGCAGCGTCAGCATGACCTGAGAACATGTTAGAAATGCCAACACTCAGGCTCCAGCCCAGAGCTCCTGAATCTGACACATCAAAGGTGAGGACCAGCCATCTGAGTTATAACAAGCCCCCCGGGGGTATCCAGAGGCAGGCTGCAACCTGATAAAGCACCATTCTAATCCCTTTTCATGCCTGTTGGATCATCTACATCAATATCCTTTACTCCGAACTCTGGGTTCACCAGAATTATTTTTGGAAAGCCAGAAGGCCATTTGCTAGACCTTAGAAATCTATTCGAGAAATTTCTCTTGCTCACGCGGTTGCAAAAGAACTTCACTTGAACATGAGATAGGACTTCTTGTTTGAATTACCCTTTAGCTCCACTCTGTGGATCTTTTGTGTTTTGTTCATACCTGCTTCCAGAAGCTTGCTGGTCAAGGTTTTAACAACTGGCTCCCTGGGACAAATACGCTTCAGTGCGTAGCATTTTGCCAATTTCTGTGGTGTAAGACTCCCACGGCGGCCCATGTCAGGCTCCCAACATGACATCAGCAGAAGCAGAGTTGGGGAAAGATACATACAACGGGTTCTCACAAGCCTGCCCCTGCTGGTTCCAGCCACCCACTTGCCAGCTGTCCAAACTAGAGCCAACATTTCTTGGGGTAGAAAAATCTGTCTTCGGTCTCTTTGGCATTGCCTCTCTTTGCTTGGGCAAAGGGGAATGTTTATTCCTGAACACGTAGGAAGGTAAGACCTTTGACTCTCTCCTCCATGATTCTGTGTTCTTTCTGTTCATGCCAGCCCCAGGGAGAAGAGGCCTTGCTGACTGGAGGTGACATCTGGAGACAGTCAGTGGGGCACATTTTTTGAGCCAGCTGGGTACTGGGATAAAGGCAGGAACCAGCTAAACCCTTCCTCATCTTCCTCTATGCCCAGAAATGGTGGGTCTCCTTCCCGCCACTCCCTGTTTCTCTCTCCGTGTCATGGTTCAAGAAGAAAATGTTGCCCTTGGCTCCTCCTTCAGGGGCTGCTATGGTCTGTGGCTCCAGGGTGGCTCACACACTCAGCCATTCCCAGCTCTAGGCAGTATGGTCCAGGAAGCCCTCTTGGACTTCCCCACACAAGCACACACACAAGCAAGATAAGTCTAGTTCTGTGGGGATGGGGGAAGGAAGGGCCCACCATGAATGCAGCCTGCTCATCACTTCCCTCTTGGCCTCATCCTCGTGGGGATGGGAGGCATTCTTGGCCATGAACCCTGAAGCCCTAACCCTTGGCTCATTGCCCAGAAAGCACCAGGCACTTAGCTCATTATGGAGTAAGAAGAGCCTAAGTTTGGCATCGACAGTCTTGAGGTCAAATCCCACTTTGCCACTATGGGTCAAGTGTTCTCGAACACCACTCGACCTCTGCATCTCAGTTCCCTCGTCTAGGAAATGATAATAGTAAGAGCTATGTCTCCCAGAAGGGTTCAAATTGAATGAGATGATGTGCATAAGGCAGCCAGCTTGATTCCTGGTAGATAGTAAGCGCCCCATCAGTGAAACTGGGTGTAAGTCTTGTTTCATGGTGTCTTGGGCCAAAGGCTCAGCCCCTAGAGACCCGGCCAGTCTCCACGGCCGACCACATCCCAAGGACGGCAGCCCATGCAGGGGAAGCTGGGCCCTACAGTGGCCAGTCCAGTCCCCTGTGGTAGCTGATGTGTGGCTCCCTCCAGCACAAGCCAGGCCCCATGTTGGTTTCCATGCTGGGCATGGCACCTGCTTTAGATTCTCTCTCTTTCTCACCCTCTGCCACCCCCACCACTCCTGTTCTCTCTCTTCCTCAAAAAAAAAAAAAGAAAGAAAAGAGAAAAAAAAAAAAAGACAGCCTTCCAAAAAAGGGGGATGGGGGACCAGGAGCGTAGCAGCCACCTAAAGTATGAGGGGCCTAATATCCCAACCTTTTTCTAGTAACTGAAATAAAGATAGATTCTGATCCTTCCACTTAGCGAGCACACTAGTCCTCCGGGGATCGTGTTAAAATGCAGATTCTGATACAGGAAGGCTGGGGCAGGGCCTGAGATTCTGCATTCCCCCAAGCCCCCGGGTGAAATCAATGCTGCAGGTCCCTTGAGGCACACTTTTAATAGTACAGTATTGGACAGTAATGAGCCTGGAGGTGGAGAAGGCAGGGAAAACTGGCCTGCTGGGGATAAAGCCCCAATCCATTGACTTTTGAAACAAATGAGGTTCTCTAACATCTCATTGTGAGAGAAGCGTTTAGGAAATTATAAAAGGCTTGCCTCCTTAATATAAAAACTTCAGGAAGATAAAGCTCAGCTTAGCGGGGCTTTTATAACTCTGTCTTTTTAAAAATGTGATATGCAAATGCCATCCCTCTCTTCTTGGACTGCAGTGTTTCACGACTATGACACAATCCGGTCATAAATTATGGTTATTGTGATTTTGAATTTAATTTAGAATTTTCTTTTATGTTATAATCATGCTTAGAAGGAAAGGCAAAATCGATATATCATGCTCTTGTGTTTTATTGGTTAGGGTTTAAATACATTTGTTCATTTGACTACTCACTGATTGCATTTTTAAGTATAATGTATTTTAATGCTACTTTTCTCTACAGCACACAAAATGCTTTAAGGCCATAAAACTCTGTGATAAATAGTAACTGCTCTCAGAAACCAATGCATCAGCGATTCCTTTGAAGAATGTCTTCAAAATGACTCTTCAAAGATGCTGTAATGTGGTTGTATCTACGTGACATCAAAAACATCGGAAGCAAAACTGTTTTGTCTACACTGAGCCAAGTCTTGAGATATTTACATACATTTGAAGACATAGAGGAAAAAGAATCCTGGCAAGGAGCTGATTTTTGCTTCACATCCTGTTCACAGCAAGCGAAGAAGGAGCCCATACCAAATGATGCTTTATTAATTAAAGTAAAAACTCACATCTGACTTAACAAGCATTTACTGGGCAACCCCATTAACCTAAAGCCAGTGGATTCCCACACCAGCCAGAAGCCTTCCAATCGCAGAGAGGCCGGAACGAAAGCCCTATGAGGTCCCGTCGGCAAAGGAACGGCAGCACAGGGCGGGAGTTAGAGCATCCAAAAGCCACCAAGCATCCAGACATCCCGATAAAATTACAGTCCGCTTCAGTCTCATTAGTGGCAGCCACTGACGGCATCAGGACCAGAGCTAGAAGTAATGGCAAGGTATGTTGTACGTCCAAGATGATGATTCTGCTGGGTTTAAAGTAAAACTTGGGGCTAATTTTGGCGCAGGGCACCCCAGTTTAAAAAGTGGAACTCATTGTTTTTGAGACGTCAAGGATCCACTGTACGGGAACTCTGGGTGTGTCAGGAAATTATTGCCACAGTAACGCTGCACAGACCTCAGTGGCTTACCAAAAAAAAAAAAAAAAAAAGCATTTCTTCTTGCGTTCGTGGGTCTGCAGATGGAATGTGTTTTGGCAATCGCAGGTGCAACTGACTAGGTGTAGGTTCTCTGCTCCAGGCTGTAGGGTCAGTTCAGGATGGCTTCATAGGTCCAAACCGAAGGGCTAGTGGTTTCATGACTGCTAAAATGCAAGAGAGGGGCCCCTGGGTGGCTCAGTCGGTTGGGGGTCTGCCTTCGGTTCAGGTCATGATCCTGGGGTCCTGGAATCGAGTCCCATATTGGGGGAGGGGGAGTCTCTGCTCAGTGGGGAGCCTGGTCTCCCTCTCCTGCTCCCCCTCCTCTCTCTCTCTCTCTGCGCCAAATAAATATAATCTTAAAATAAAAATAAAATAAAATGCAAGAGAACAGGTCCAACTCTACAGTCCTATTGCAGGCTCAGCTCACACCCCAAGCCCCAACATTCCCATTGGTCAAAGCAAATGATATGGCTGAACCCAAAGTCAAAAACTGGGGTCAGAGTGAAGAATGGGGACCAATAATATAATCTACCACACTAGATACATCAGTGTTCCTCAATCTTGTACTCATTGTCACTGCACCCTGCCCCAAGCAACCCTTAAACTTAGCCATCCTGTAGAGAATGCAGGAGAAACACCTTACAAGAAGTTCTAGAAGCTTCTACAAGAAGTTCTAGAAGTTCTAGAAGCTAAGTCCACTTATCCCTCTCCATCTAATGTTGTCCTCTGTGCTCACTTCCACAGCTTTAGAGAAGAAGAAACCTGGCTACAGGTGGGATACCTACCGTGTGAGTCTTCCCATCGCATTTTATTCCCAGTTTCTTGTACCTCTGTCTCTACTCAAGTGCCCTGTGGCCTCATTCCCACATTGACACGCACCACTTCTGCTTAAAGAAATCATCTTATTTTATGCATGGAAACCTCTCCAGTGCAGCGTGAGTGTTATTACCAGTTCACCACTTTGTACAGCCTCTCAAACAGCTAGCAAATCGGAGAGCCCTAATCTTACAGCTGCCACCAAGCTCCTGGCTGCAACTGTACATGTCGCTTCCCATTAGGGTAACAAGAGACTACAGTTATCCTCAGAGCATACCGCAGTGCCTTATTGCTGATATTTCTAGCATAATGTTACAGTCTAACTCCCCCTCTTAATAAAAGACCGAAGTTTTTCACATTAATTACAGCAGCGATTAATGTGCCTATAAGCACATCACATTCCTAAATGGCAAAAGATGTCTCTTACCAGTTGGGAATTGTATTCAGCAGCTTGTGACAAATACCTAAAAGATGCAAGCAGCTTAAACAAATTCAGGGTTGTTTTTGTTGTTGTTGTTGTTGTTGTTTTCATACGTGAAGGGAGTCCAGAGATACACAGACAAAGCTAGAAGTAAATATAGCTCCCGAAATTGAGCTTTTCCTTTCTTTCTACATGGTTATCCTTCATAGATGGCTTCCATCCTGGTGTTGCCTCATAGTCAAAAATGGCTGCGAGAGCTCCACATATCACACCCATAAACCAGGCAGAAAAGAAAGAAAGGTGGAAGGGCAACAAGTGTGGCTGTCCACGGATTCAACCGAGTTCGTTTTTTTAAGTTACTTTTTTTAAGTTATTGATGTTATTTTGTAATGCATAATGGTCACTCTGGATTGTGACAGTCTTTATGAAAACTTGGGTCAGTTGCAGAAAGAAATTTCAGTATGAGAAGGGAAAGTTTCAAGTCCTCACTGCTAGGACTTTCCTTTGAGTAGCAAAAGGAAGCCGTATCTAAACACAGGGCCAAAATCCTGTAGGTGCCATCTTCCCTGCTCTTGATCTGGTTTGGCCAACCTTGGTCTGGAATTCTCCCTGAAAACTTCTCCAAATATCTCTGTTCAACTCTTTATTACCTTTCTGGGACAGTGGGGAGAAGGAGATCCACTGTCTTCTTCCCTGGACACACCTCCCACTCCTGCTTACAAATGCCCTGCGGCTGAGTCAGTTGCAACTATAGAAAAGACTGCTAGTTGCCTTCCCGTTTTTATTTCTTCTCTTCTCTGGCAAAAGAATCCCAATTTTATTTCATGTGGCAGAAGGAGTGTTTTCTGACCTCTCTTGTCACTGGAGCTAGTTAATATTATATGAGAATAACTTGTTGATTGGAGTTTCCAGGGAGACTTCTTGAAGAAGGCTGATTCATCTAGGAGATTACTGTTTTTCTTTCTCCCGTGCTTCCTGCCTCTTGCATGGAAAAGCTGGTGTGATGGCAGGAGTTCCAGCAGCTGTTTTGAACCATGAGGCTCTTTGCCTCTGAAGGCCTATGTTCTAGTGAGGCAAAAACAAACAAACAAACAAAAAACAAAAATAAAACAAAAACAAAAAAACTTTATCAATAGATACAGATGCAGATATAAATATAGGGAGTGTAGGTCCTTGATGGCCAAGAAGCCACACTATCAGTTCTAAACTCTCACCTCTGGACCTCTATATTAAAAAAATAAGCATCTATCATATTTAAGCCACTGCTATTTTGGCTCTCTTTTGGTTCTCTTTTATATGGAGCTGCTGAACATTATCTTAACTAATACAGCAATTCCTCACTTTAAAGATTTCATTCTGAGTGTAAGTGAGTTCACTAGTTCAGTGATTCAAACTTTGGCATGTACCAGACTCACTGGAGGGTTTGTTAAAACAGATTGCTGGGCCCCATCCCCAGAGTTCCTGATTTGGTCATTCTGAGAGAAAGTCTAAGAATCTGCATTGCTAACAAGTTCCAGGTAATGCTGATCCTGGTGCTCTGGGGACCACACTTTGAGAACACCTACACTAGCTCATTCTTAATTTATTTGGATGATTTTCTTTGTAGAGACTGTAAAGGAAACAAGCCACTGGGAACTGAGTCATTCTTGTTTTTCCCTTTCTGGCTTTTGGCTCATGAATTCTTTTCCCAGACATAGCAAACTGTACCTTTTGCCTGATTTTTTTTTCTTTCTTGGCAGCAAGCTCTTCAATGTCTACCATTATAAGAACCACTGTTAGCTTGCTAACATGGACTTCGGGTGCTGGCAGAGAGCCACGTAATTAATGTAAATCCTCAATTTGTGAGTGCTTTATCTCATACATGTTCCACATTCCCTTGATCTTTAATGCCAGACTTTTCATAAACTATAGTTCAAAATTGTGTGGCCAAAAAAAAAAAAAAAAAGAAGTTTTTGTGTTTATGGCTTTTGGTTTTGCTGTTTTACTTTGCATCTGAAGATAGTTGTATATATTTTGTCCCCTAAGATATTATATTGATTCATTATCTCAACAGCAGTTCAGTTCATGCCATAGCCAAAGGTGAATTTTTTCTTCAGAGTTCTTTCCAGTGGACCCATACATTTTCCTCTTCTAGAAGATTCAAAGCAATGGCAATATACAGCTGGACAATTTTTTTTTTTAAACCAACCAGCATCCATTCTCCTATAGTTTAGTGACAGCATCCTGTTTTCCACTTGAAAATTACCCCTCCCCTTTCTCAGTGCACCCCCCCACCCCGCACAATGGAGCATGTAACCCAGCCACAGGTAGTCAGAGCCCATATTCTCCTTGTTTTGCACTGAATTATGTCTCCCCACGCACCAGCCTTCCCCCTCCCCAAATTCATACATTGGACTCCCAACCCCTAGGACTTCAGAATGTGACTGTATCTGGAGATAAGGTCTTTAAAGAGGTAATTAATTTAAAATGAGGTAATTGGTGTGGGCCCTAATTTAATATGATTGTCATCCTTGTAAGAAGAGAACAGAGCTATCTACAAGCCCAGAAGAGAGAAGCCTCAAAAGAAACCAAGGTGACCTTGACCTCAGACTTCTAGCTTCCAGAATTGCATGACTATAATTTTCTGTTGTTTACTCTCCTTGGTCTATGATTCTGTTATGACAGCCAAAGCAAACAAATACATCCCTGGCCTTGGGGTTGGCAAACTTTTCTGTAAATAGCCAGATAATAGACATTTTAGACTTCCTGGGACCTGTGGTCTCTGCGACAATCATGCAACTCTGCCACTGCAGCATCAAAGCAGCCATAGGCAACACTCTAAATGAATGGACCTGGCTGTGTTCCAATAAAACTTTATTAACAAAAGTAGACAGGCTGTCCTTGCACTGTGATTTACTGATTCCTGCCCCAGATGATTGGTTCAGAAGTTAGCACCTGACTGAGGCCTGGCCAGTCAACACTATTCTGTTCCTCCAACCAGAATGTTTCAATATCCAATTAGGATGAGGCTCCAGAACTTGCTCCAAACCAGTAGGAAAAACACTCTCTTTCCACTAGACTATATTATGAGGGTGTGAGAACGCAGCCACTGTGTTCAGAATCAAATCCAAAGTCCTTTCCATGACTTCAAGGAATGCTGAGCTTCAGGCACACATCTGCCACCTTCTATCTGTTTTTACAAGGTCCAGAATGCAATAGATGCACATAGATGCCTAAAGAACAAATAAGCAGTAATCAACAACTTAATTTTATATATGTAAAAAAATATTTTATATATATTTATATATATATTTTATACACATATATAAAATATAAATAATACATATATCCAAATGGTCTTGGCTGCTTGCTTGAATCAAGTTAACAAGAAGAGTGTTGATTGCACTGTTTGAAAACAACCTAAAGTAATATATCATGCTGCATTTACTTGGCACCTTATATAACAAGAATGTTAAAAGAATAACAAGACCCAGGAGAAAATGCAAGGGGGAAGATATCCAGAGTCTCTGAGAATGCCCAGAGAAAAGCAGCTTTAAAAACAAATTTGGTCAGTAATAAGGGAGATAGATTCAAGGATTGCTGAAATTTTTTCTGCCAGCTTCTGTAATTTTAATTTAGATCATTAACAGAAGAATTCAACCTGGCTTCCCAGTATGGATCGGAGAGAAGAAAATATTGGAGCTTAAAAAAAAAAAACAAACTGAGAATCGAATCGTGTATTACTTTCTTTCCAGACTGATAGTTATTCTGTGTAGTAATTATTAAGAAAATTGGGTGTGAGTTTGCTTGTGTCCAATGGCTCTTGGTGCTGGTGTCGGTTGGTTAGCAGACCAAGTTATGCTGCAGTAAGTAATAAGCAACACCAAAATTTCAGGGGCTTTACATGAGTTTATTTCTTGTTCCTGCAAAGCTCGAAGTCTGGGCAGCCTTCTGGGGAAGCCACCCTCTATGTGGTAGCTACTTCTACGGCATTTCCACTTCAGTAGATGCCTGACTCCAAGAACATGAAGAATCACACACTGCCTCTTAAATGCTTTCATCCAGGAGTGTCAGATGACCCTTCTATCTTCAACCCTTTGGCCAGAACTAGTCACATGGCTTTATCAGCCACAGAAAGCCGGGAAATGTAGTCTTTTCTGTATCTAGGAAGAGGGGAAGGATGGGAAATCGTAATTATCACAGTAAGATGCTTACAAGATGGGGGAGTGGGAGAAGCAACTGAATTCTTGCAAACCAATGGGGAGGAAGCAGAGAGGAATAGGGATGCAGATGAATGGAAAGGAGACACACTCAGGTGCGACACCGTGAAGTTGTTCTCAAAATACACCCTTGTACCAACGCCTGCTTATGACATTGTTCACTGAGCTGTGTAAAAGAGAAAAAAGAAAGAACATGTCATAAAACTGAATTAACAATATGATCCTTCATTATTGCTAAGATTGACGATCATAAATGGCCTTTATACATCTTTTTTGTTTTAAAATGTCATTTCTTTTACGACTTGATAGTGCTAATAGTTAGTAGTTGCTTATCTAATGCCCTAACGTGGCAAAATAATGTCCATCTGTAAAATGAAATTCTGGGAGTCATTGACCTAGTTAATGGCTTTGCCTAGAGCCTGCTTTAGCTGTGTAAGGAAATTTACTTTTTTGAGCACCCGTTTTGCCCTGTTGAACACATTTCAAAGGAAGGTATCATTATTCCAAATTTATAAATAAGGCCACAGAGAATTAAAATAAGTGGTTCCTGGTTATAATTTCTCAAGTTCTCCCAGTCTTCAGCCCTATAATAAGTCCCTTATTCCTTCTTACTTCTTGTGGTTCTTCATGGGGATCCTCAGCTCAGGACCTACACCTGGAGAATCTGACTTATGACAAATTGCTGAATAAATGATATGCTTTGTGACTTACCAAGGCCGCACTGTCATTAGAAAGCAAGGCTGGACCTCAGTCCAGATGGACATGACTGAAGTCCACATTCAGTCCCCAGAGCCCACTACCACTTTAGGTACTGAGCTACCCCAAAGCAGCAAATTAAGAGGAACTTCTGGGTCACATTCACCAAGTGCACATTGGCAGAAATTCCTCCAGATACGGAATAATTATATTTAATGCTAAGCCTATTAAGGAAGCACGCCTTGCCTGCACACTGGCAACAAGAAGGAGTTACCATTGTGGAGAATCACACAGTAGGGTATCTGAGAGCAAAAACTGACTAATTCTCAGCACAGGTGCTCTTATGGAATATTGATAGCTCTTCTGAAGACAAAGTAGAGTATCTTTGGCTCTTTTTACACCAGCAGGTGTTTCTCACTCCCAGAGCCCAAAATGTATGTGCCTCCTAAGACTGTAAAAATAGGCACCTCTCACATTTCTCTATAGGAACACTTAGAAACAAACAACATTTGGAAAACCGCATACATCTTATATGAATTTGTTCCACTTTTCCAAGGGGCTTGCTAAGTCTGAAAGATGAGCATAGATATTGGTATATTCATAAATTTCTGGTGCTAAGGCACTTAAAATTCACTGTTCCTGAGAAAGGCACGATGAGGCAGAACGACTGTGAATAAGCATTGCTAAGCATTGCTTTTTTGGAGATTTCTTCACTAAACAAATCTGTAAATATCCAAAGTGCTTTTATTATTATTAAAACCCTAAATCTTATGAATTCATATTAAATATATCAAACATTAATTTGGGTATTGGGAAAGCCTCCAATAAAACTTAATTTTTCTGACTTAATAGCTGTTACCAACAAAATGAGGCCATTTTTATACCAAATATTTTCCATCTATATAAATTTCTAACAATCCCTCTTGTGTCTACACTTTCTTCTCAGTAGATGAAAATAAAAAGTTCTATAGATCATGAATTGTTTTAAAGCTACTTTTGTACCAGGACCTCAAAAAACACACAGAATGTACTTTCTTTTAAGTGCTCTGCAACCTAGGACTTATAATACATTGTCACAAAATATCACAGATCTTATTATCCATCAGAAATATTTAGATGGAATAGTTAAATAAATGAGGCAAAGATTTGCTTCCTTAAAATTATGGTTCCCATTTGAGGCTATAAAAAGGTACTAAAGCATAAGGAGAACATTACCCTAAAGTTTCGGAGGAAATACAGAACTTAACAAGGATCTAAAAGAAATGGACAAATTTTTTTTTAATACTTACTGGTAAATAGCAACTAATTTTATATCTAAATAGGAAGAAAATGAAGAGTTCTCTATGAAATACAAGTAGGTAGCCATAAGAATTGAAAGCAAAAATGTATTTTTGAAAAGCCAAATAAAATATTATTTTTTTAAAGATTTTATTTATTTATTTGATAGAGGTCACAAGTAGGTAGAGAGTCAGGCAGAAAGAGAGAGTAAAGGAAGCAGGCTCCCCGCGGAGCAGAGAGCCCAATGCAGGGCTCGATCCCAGGACCCTGGGATCATGACCTGAGCCGAAGGCAGAGGCTTTAACCCACTGAGCCACCCAGGTGCCCCCCAAATAAAATTTTTAAAGAATTCAAGGAAATCTAAACCCTAACAGGATGATTAAAGTCCACATTAGAGATAGTTTAAAACAGAAAATACATTGTAGAAAATTGTGGTACAAAGAACTTGGGAAACCCTCAAGAATACAGAGAAGGGGGGAAAAAGCAATGAAAATCAATTTTTTAAAAGATGGAAATACAAAAGGAGTAATCATAAAACAGAATATCATATAAGACTAAATGTGATGATATACACAATGGAATATTAGTCAGCCATTAAAAAGGATTAACTATTGCCATCTGTGACAACAGGAATGAACCTAGAGTGTATTATGCTAAGTGAAATAGTCATACAAAGACAAATACCATATGATTTCACTTACATGTGAAAATCTAAAATCTAAAAACAAATGAAAAAAAAAGACCAAGGAGCAGAATCAGATCTGTAAATATAGAAAACAAACTGATGGTTGCCAGAGGGAAGGCGAGGGTTGGAGAATAAGCAAAATGGTTGAAGGGGAGTTGGAGGCTTCCAATTATGGCATGACTAAGTCATGGGAATAAAAGGTATAGCACAGGAAATATAGCCAATGGTATTGTAATAGTATTGTATGGTAATAGGTGGTAACTACAATTGTGGTGAGCATAGCATACCGTATAAACTTGTTGAATCACTGTGTTGTACACTGTATTCACAGTACTCAATTAAAAAAAAAAAAAGACCAGACATGCTGATTGTGCCAATAAATATAAATGGATTATATTTCCCTGTCAAATCATTAGGAATTTTGAATAAGATTTTAAAAAATAAATCTCTATTTTGATTAAAACATATATACCAAAAAGGAAGCTTAAAATAATAAAGGAAGATCTATCAGACAAATGCAAATAAAAAATGAGGCATGAATGAGAAGTAAAGTAGGTGAAAATTCAGTGTTTATGCACATATGCATGGACAGGGTGTGCTGGAGGCATCTTGTACTGGCTCACACAGATGATTGTGCACATCTCTTCCCACCTTGACATTTGGCAGCATCACAGTGCTTGTTTTGCAGAGAGCTTGTTGGTACCAGCACACCACTGTATGTATTTCTTTCCTGAACTCCACTTCTCAGTGTTTCCCAGCATAATGGATATGATTTATCATCTTTGATCTTGGTTATCATCACTAAAGTACTCTTATTTACTATGATGGTTAACTTTATGTGTCAATTACACAGGGCCATAGGGTACCCAGATATTTGGTGAAATATTATTATTATTGTGGGTGAAATATTATTATTATTGTGGGTGTTTCTGCAAGGGTGACTTTGAACGAGATTAACATTTTAATCAATAGAGTAAAACAGATTGTCTTTCATAATGTCAGGGGGGCTAATCTAATCAATTGAAGCCTTAAATAAAACAAAAAGAATGACCTTCCCATCAGTAAGAGAAAAGTCTCCAGGAGACTGCCTTTGGACCTCATCTACATTATCGACTCTACAGGATCCTGAGACTGCCAGCCTTTGGACTGAAATTGTACCATAGGCTTTCCTGGATCTCTCTTGGATCTATAAACACACACAATAAACACATCCACATACCTTATTGGTTTCATTTTTCTAGAGATGCCTGATAAATACATTTATATATAACATGCTTCTCTTTAAGCATTGCTTTATAGCTATATGAAGAAGATTAATTTAGATTTAGTGCAAACAGTCATTTTATACCATGAATTCTGTATTCTTAATTTCCGTAATTTGATTCATTTGTTAGTTGTCTGGAGTCTGAGGGAAATACTTCCAGGACGAGTATGTTAAAGGTATACATCTTGATCATGTCTGAGATTGTCTGTTGCATTCTCAATCTTAGCCTTATTTTTTTTCATCATAAGTTGTCTTTTTTTCTGTCTGAATGCCCAGCATATTCTTTTTCTTCTTAAAATTCAAAAGGTTCATGAAAATAGTCTGTTTGATTTGAAGATGAACGTTTTAGCACATGGTTCTGCCCTCTTGAATTGGGGTCCTCCTTACAGTCACTAACCATATGGTGGTACTGTTGTAATTCTACAAACCCTTTCTACTGACACCTCTAAAAAAATCAAACATAAAACCCTCTTAGCCTTGATGCTATGTGGGTTATACTCTTTGCTAGTCTATTTTCATGAGTTCATTGTGGCCTATGCTCAGGAAACCATAAATTTAACATAGAAGTCCTTATTCAGCTAAAAGGAAAAAGGGGGGGCATCTCTATTATTCCTTTGAATTATTTCATCTCTATATGCTGTTTGTTCTTTCTGAAAATTTTCTCATTCTTCTCTCTCTATTCTACATTTCTTTTGTCTTTCCCTTAAGTTCTTAAGTCTGTGTTCATGACTTTGTCCTCTTCCTTTGAGTTTTGGGAGAAATTACTAAACATGTCTTCCATGGCGCTGGTTCCATTTTCTGCAGTAGATAACCCATAACTAGACAATTGGGTCCATTGCGGATTTTAGCTGATGCATCGTGTATTTTCTCTCCACACAATCCTTCTGATCTCCACCTCTTTCCTCTGTAAGACCACTCACAAATGCAATGTTTCCAAATATCGCTCCTAAGAATTATGTTCAGATACAATTTAGAAAAATTCTAAAATTTGAGTATTTTCCCATCTCCTCCAACACCTCTAGTTTGCAAGGTGATTTTTGTTCAGATTGTTGAGTTTGATCCCACTCTTTTGAAATTGGCTATACTTTCATACATCAGTTGGTTTCTTGTGTACTTGCATATCTGTGGTGATGAGCAGTGATGCCAAAACCATTGTGTCTGGTCCTGGTGGTGTGTCTGTCAGAGCTTGAGTCGAAACATGATTCACTCCCCTCCTCAATCAGTTTTGGGCAGGCTTTCTCCCACTTCTTTCCTCTCTTTACCCTGTAAGGAAATTCCTCCCAAAGAATTAAACTGTCCAATCTTACTCTATTATAGGGGAAACCAGTTCCATTACGGATTTGGTCTACTCTATCCCTAACGTGTATCATCTCTCTTCTACCTGCAATGCAAGTTTCCCCCTCTCTTCTCCAACAAGCTACTTTGCCAGAGTGCAATCAACCCATCTGACTCCGTTGCATTTCTTTTTGAAGACTCTATTACACAAATACATGCCTCGTCCCTAGACCTTCATCAGTCATTAGTCCCACCAAGACAGAGAATATCCCAGGGGGATGTTTTGTTTTTCCTGAAATGATGTGAGATAATTAAGATGCTATTAACTAGTCTTGAATCATTTTGGAGTCTTTTAAATTCGTTATCTAATGAGATTAGGGACTCGCTCTGATGTTATGGGAAGGTAATTTATTTCCTTCATCAAAATGAACAAGCAATTGCTCACATCCCAAAAAGATGGTAAACACCATCTATATTTGTGGTGTTATGTTTGAGAATAGGACATGAAAAGATGACAAAGCCTCTCTGACCTATTACTGATTCCATCAAGTGGAAATCTGCACTTATGCAAGTCAATTAGAATAAAAATAATAAAGCATGCTAAGTGGTACATGCACACAAATCAGATCAAGTTTTTGTAGTTATGTTCACACATACTCTATATGCTACATATTGACAAAGCACAAACTCACTGATCTATATATTGCTATAAATCAATACAATATGCACACATACGTAAAATCTAGAATGCATCCATATTTTACTAAATGGAATCTATACATTTATTCTTCAGTTCCTTCCCTTGGATTTACTGCTAACTCAGAATAAATTCACCCAAAAAGTTAATATTCAATTTCTACTTACCCATTACCGTCTTCTTTCTTTGGAACCATAGGAATTTTGCTGGAGAAAGACATGAGAAAAAAGTTTCATCTAAAAGTATTTTCTTTATTTAATTTTAATAATATAATTTAACATGTAACTGGTGTCTGAAATAAAATGTGTGGTGGATAAAAAGTTCAGGGGGCGCCTGGGTGGCTCAGTGGGTTAAAGCCTCTGCCTTCCGTTCAGGTCAGGATCCCGGGGTCCTGGGATCGAGCCCCGCATAGGGCTCTCTGCTCAGTGGGGAGCCTGCCCCCCCCCCACCTCTGCCTGTCTCTCTGCCTACTTGTGATCTCTGTCTGTCAAACAAATAAATAAAATCTTAAAAAAAAAAAAGTTTGGGACAGAAATGTGTCTTTTCTCAGGGTGCTGACAATTTGATATAAAGTACAGTTCTTCAAAGCTGCAGCTCACCCTCAAAAAATTACCTCCACACTATCTTTTGACGTCTGTGGTTGCCAAATTTCTCTGTACTTTCAGGCATCCATCTCATTCAGAAATATCCTTCCCCTAATATTTGCTGAGCTCTGACTATGTGTCATGTTAACTCAGCTCATCTTCAAAACATTCCCAAGATCCACCTTTCATTTCTGTGCTCTCATTTTACAAATGAAAAGTCTGAGGCTCAAAGACTTGCCTACAGCCATGAAATTCCTAAGATGCAGAAGCAGGGCTCCAAGACATGGCTCTTTGGTTGCAGAGCCCAGGCTTTTGCCGGTGTCACTGGGCTGAAACTCCTTGGAATAGAGCCTCTTTGGCTACGGTGGTTATGTCCCATAGACGGACATCCATGGACGTTCCAGAGTGTTGTTAGTTACTTAAATAAAACACCTGTGGACATCAAGGATGGATTAATACTAGAAGATCTAAAATTCAATGTATTTCTTCAATAGATCAAAGAAAAAAATCATGATTACGTCAATAGATGCTGAAAAATATTTGATAAAAGCCAGAGTCTGTTCCAGATTTGAAATGAACCCCTCAATAGGAGAAATGATGTGTATGAAAACTACCCTAGATCAGCAAAAGCATATTAAAGTGGATATGATCAGGGGCGCCTGGGTGGCTCAGTGGGTTAAAGCCTCTGCCTTCAGCTCAGGTCATGGTCTCAGGGTCCTGGGATCGAGCCCCGCATATGGGTCTCTGCTCGGCGGGGAGCCTGCTTCCTCCTCTCTTTCTGCCTGCCTCTCTGCCTACTTGTGATCTCTAATAAATAAATTTATATATATATATATATATATATATATATATATATATATATATATATATAATGAAAATGATCAGTTCCACTAAAACCAGAGGCAAGGCATGATCACTTTCTTCTGCAGCAACCTCCCAGCAAAGTCCCAGAGCTCTGGAAGGCAGACTTTGTGTCCTCCCCACTGGTGGATTCTTCTCCCAAGAAACAAACATGACCAAGAGGAAATATATAGAGAACGTGAAGCATGGAGATCCCTCAGTGAAGCCAGCTAGTCTGCCAGCCTCACCAAAGCACACCGATGGCCAATGTGGGGCTCTGCCAACAACCATTGTCCATTCTGATTACACCTGGCCGGCCCCAGGAAGAAGTGGCACAAGTCTTAGAGGCTAGGACGAGAGCTATTGATTCTCAACATTTCCAGAAGATGGGAGAATTAATGTTTCCATTTTCTCTTTATTTTTTTTAAATATTTTATTTATTTATTTGACAGACAGAGACCACAAGTAGGCAGAGAGGCAGGCAGAGAGAGAGGAGGAAGCAGGCCCCCTGCAGAGCAGAGAGCCCGATGTGGGGCTTGATCCCAGGACCCTGGGATCATGACCTGAGCCGAAGGCAGAGGCTTTAACCCACTGAGCCACCCAGGCGCCCCAATGTTTCCATTTTAAGGGGAGTGTGGGCAGCAGAGCTCTAGCTGGGTGGCCCATCACAGTGACAGACCTCATATTCTTCGATGAAACTCATGGTTTAAAAAAAAAAGAAAAATCAAGGATTTATCTGAAAGTGGCCTAGGAGGGGACAAGAAGAAAGAATGCTATTTACTTTCTTTTTTCCAGATTGAGTAAAGAACCAACCTTGTGATTTGTCTTAAAGAGTAATTCCCGTGAGTAAACTATTTCACAGCCTCATTTCTCGCACTGAAATGATATGTAAACTATCAAACTATTTCCTCCTTCTGTCGTTCCAAGCACTTGTCTTGACTTCTAAACATAATTCCTCACTCTAAATGTCAATGCTGTATATCGTATCTCCCTGTGCAGGTAAAAGCAGGCAACGATTAGATCTACATTAAATAATAAATTCCACTTTTGAAATGAACCAACTTTGAATTTCCTGAACCTATTTTTTTTTTTTTTTAACTGAGAAAGCCCCTTCACCCCATGGCATTTCTTAGGAAAATATAAAAAGAGAACTCCAAATTAAGCTACCTCAGAGGTCAGGAAAACACCAGGCTATGAAAAAATATTTTAATAGGTTATAATTTAATTTCATTTATTTAATGAATTGATTTTATTCCCAAAATGCAGCACAATGTATATTTGATGTCTTATTTTTTATTGAATTCAATTTTTGTTTTTATTTAATTTTTCATACCAAGGGATCCAAAATAACAAATATAAGACAATGTACGATATCTCCCTCTTTTCCTCATTCCCATCTGTCTAATTTCCTCCAAAAGAAAACCAACAGTGTTACCTTCCTATATATCCTGCCACATTTTCTGTATATTCAAGCATAAATATATATTGACAAAAGTATCTTACACGCCATTCTGCACTTTGCTTTTTTCACTTAACAAAATCAATTCTTTGTGTTTAATGAGAAACTCCAGGGTTTGGGGGGGACAGATGGCAATAAAATATTAGGATTTTTTGGTAATCATAATATTCTTGCATACATGCTTGGGATGATAACTAGCTATTAGTTATAATTTGTAGATTTAATTCTGTATACATGCTCCACCCCCATGACAAGTTCTTACAGAAACATGACATGGTTTATTTCTTTTTAAGATGATCATTGGTCACTACAAGCAATGTGATCCAGTAACCAGGCCCAAATTTATTGTCACCCACCTGTTTCTTTCCCTGACTGTGCTTCTATGAGACTAGGTAGAACCGTATTTGGAGAAAACACCAGAAGTCTGTGTGTAAGTCTCCTTGTGACAAGGTGCCAGGGAAATGCCTCCCCCCGCTGCCCGTCACCACCCCTACGTCCCTTTCTTTACAAGAAACACTAACTCCAAATCAGGCAAGTGGATTACAACAGTGTCGGTAGTGCCTAGTGACAAAGACAGCTTTTTTTTTTTAAGATTGTATTTGTTTATTAGTGAGAGAGAGAGAGAATGAACATAAGTGGGGGAGGGGCAGAGGAAAAGGGAAAAGCACACTTCCCTCTAGCAGGGAGCCTGATGTGGGTCTCAATCCCACGACCTCGACCTCAGGCTCATGACCTGAGCCAAAGGCAGATGATTAACTGACTGAACCACCCAGGCACCCCATAAATGAATAGTTCTTAGAACATTGTCATTCACAAGGTCAAAGCTCTTTGTCAAGGCCATAGTCAGGGCTTGTGTAATCACCAGGACCCCATGGCCCAAAGGGCCCCAGGCTTGGTTGAATGCTCTGCTATTGCCATCTTGAAATTCCCATTACATTTTTAACAGGATGCCCTGAATTCTCATTTGCACTGGGCCCCACAAATTATATAGCTAGTCCTCTCTCCCTTTTCAGAATACATTGTAAGAGGGAATATGCAGTGGGAGAGAAGGAATGTCTCTAAAAATAAGGGAAAACACAGTTCACAAAGCTTGCCTGACTTAAGTATTTCTTCCCCCAGGGAGAGTCTCCTCCAGGCTCCTTGTAAATCCGTACAAAAGGTTAATTGCCTAATCCATAAGAACCGCTATCATTTTCAGATGTCCTTGCAAAGAGGGGCAGGTAATTGGTTTTCATGCTCAGATTCATTCTTACTTTTTTTTTTCCTTTGCCGTTAATGATGAATGGTTTGTCAAACAGTAAAAAATATTTTTATATTTTTATTTTAATTACACAGTCATCAAAAGTCCTTATTTCCAAGAGAAGAGATTAGCTTAATGATTAAATTCCCTCTGCTTCTCTGAGTAATCATTACTTAACCAAATACAAGTCTTCTCTCAGTGGACTAATGATACAGTTTTAGTACGCAGGTGACTTCATTTTCAGAGAATTAATGTAAGTGATCTGCAACAGTGGGTTCCCACGAACCTCAGGTCCCCAGCAAAATTCTGCAAGTACTACAAAGACTTCATCCTGTGTCTACCAACCCTTGCCTGCAGACAGAATCCTAACAGACTGCTCAAGGTCATATACTAAAAATTTTCAAATGCTTCTAGATGCTGTCGGGATTAATAATCCACAAATCTATTTGAAACTGTTGCTGAATTCATAGCAGCTTTTTAAAAGTATCATAGCAGCCAACAGGCACAGAGCTCCGACTGTCATCATGAGGGATTGATCCAAGAGTGTTCTGAGTTTAGGTTAAAGGGATGCATATGCATCCCTGGAAAGGAAGGGAACCAGATGAGCCACATGTTCAAGTCTAAAAGACCCGGGATGTCATTCGTGGGCTGCCAGTGGCCGGCATCTAAGGAGGCAGTTGCAGGAGGGCTATCTACAGGTTTAGAAGTCAGGTAGGCTGTGCTTCCTGCTCCAGCTTAGTTGGAGCCCTTGGGCAGGCTACTTACCCTCTCTATGTCTTATTCTCCGCACTTATAAAATAAGGAAAATAATAGTACCTACCTTATCCTCTTAGTGAACATCATCTTTCCAAGGAAGATCCCGGTGGTAGAAGGAACTCCTGTCTCCATATAGGGGGAGGAAAGAGCTGAACATGGCAAGCTAGAGCCAGGACAGTGGTTAGCAATGTGCACGGCAGATCCATGGAAAAATCTAGCTGTCATGTCTACACAGTGCAAACCTATGCTAGAGATGCCTTGGGTAATGTTATCATGGTCAGGTCACTTGCCCACCTGTTTCTAGCCGAGTGGTTTTCCTAACCCATATGATCATTGAAAAGCACACTCCAGCTCAGCATTTCTCAGTTGTTTTGTTCATTACCTTTTAAGACATTGTTTCCTCTAATTCTTCCTAATTGCCTTTCTAATGAAATTTTAATACAGCAGATGTATTGCAATTCTGTGCGTTATGATTAATTTCATGCGTCAACTTGGCTGGACCATGAGTTGCAAACCCCACCCCTAGGGTACAGACTTGGAAAGGAGCTGTAGGCTCCAGATGGGGGGTTCTTGGCCAAGCAAGATAGTGACACGTGGCTTCTGGGGACCCCTTGTCTCAGTTCTGTCTTTCCAGACTGTGGGCTGGACACCTTCCCTGAAAGCCGGTCCTAGGACTTCGGGCCCCACCTGGCTTGCTTCACTTCTGATACCCCCATCTTCCTTCAAGTTCTAGACCTGAACCCCCCTTACCCCTCTATGTAAAACTTCTGAAATTCTCTTTTCCTTTCATAATCATCTTTAAAGCATTTAAAACCTGGACCCCAAAGGTTAGCAACCACGGACTGCTTTCCCCTTATCAGAGGGTAGCGATGATTCAGGCATCAAACACTCCTTGGCATTAAGAGGGAATGTTTGGTTTTAATCCTTTCGGGTCTGTGTGCTTCGGGTCCTAGAATGAGTTGGATTGTTTTAAAGCAGCTGTCATGAAGTTTCTGAGTTAAAATTGGTTGAATGCTGGGGCGCCTGGGTGGCTCAGTCCATTAAACATCTGCTTTCGGCTCAGGTCATGATCCCAGGGTCCTGGATTTGAGCATCACATCAGGATCCCTGCTCAGGGGAGAGCCTGCTTCTCCCTCTCCTTCTGCTGCTCCCCCTGCTGTTCTCTTTCTCTTTTTCTCTGTCAAATAAATTAAAAAATTAAAATCTTGGGATGCCTGGGTGGCTCAGTTGGTTAAGCCACTGCCTTCGGCTCAGGTCATGATCCCAGGGTCCTGAGATCAAGTCCCGCATCAGGCTCCTTGCTCAGTGGGGAGCCTGCTTCTCTTTCTGCCTCTGCCTGCCGCTCTGCCTGCTTGTGTTCTCTCTCTCTCTCTCTCTCTCTCTGGCAAATAAGTAAATAAATAAAATCTTTTTTTAAAAAAAATTAAAATCTTAAACAAAAATTGGTTGACTATTCATGTCCTGCTATATTCTTCTTCTCTCTAACAATCACGTGAGGTAGGTCCTATGACCAGCCCTGTGTTTTTTTTAAGATTTATTTATTTGCAAGAGAGAGACAGAGAGAACACGTGTGTGCCATTTGGGAGGTTGGGAGAGGGAGAGAGAGAATCCCAAGCAGACTCCGTGCTGAGCATGAAGCCCGAGTGGGGCTCCATCTCACAACCCCGAGATCATGGCTGAGCCAAAACCATGAGTCAGTTGCTCCACTGAGTTCACCACCCAAGCACCTCTCTCACCCCCATTTTAAAGATGAGGCAACTCAGGCACAGAGAGGTTAAGTAACTTGACTGAGGTCACACAGCTCGTAGGTACCTAAGCTCAGTTTCCAACTTTAAACCACCACAAGCTAACTCTAAGGGTCTCACAGGTATTCCAGCCCTAGAATAGGAGGTAAGCCTGGGAAGCATTCACTCTTTACCCATCTTCTGGATTTAGTAGGCATTTCACATAGGTATGTGAAATACCAAGGTGTTTTGTTTTGTTTTGTTTTTAGATTGCATTTATTTATTTCACAGATAGAGATCACAAGTAGGCAGAGAGGCAGGCAGAGAGAGAGGAGGAAGCAGACTCCCTGCCAAGCAGAGAGCCCGACATGGGGCTCGATCCCAGGACCTTGGGATCGTGACCTGAGCCAAAGGCAGAGGCTTTAACCCACTGAGCCACCCAGGCGCCCCAGAAAGACTGAGGTTGTTAAGAGAAATTGTAAGGCCAGTCAAGCTAAAGGTTAACCAAGGTGTGCTGGGTTCTAGCTCAGCTCAGAGGGGGAAATGATGCTGAATCTCATTCCCATTCCAATTCAAAGGCCAAAGGCCAACCTCCTGGCCTGTGCGCTCATGGGCAAAAAACTGAAACTTACAAAGTGACCTGTAGGGGAAGGGGCTATGGTGATCAGGATAGTCTAAAATATTAGGGGAGATTCGCAGAATTATTATGACAGAGACACAAGAAAAGAGGAAGAGAAAGAAGAATCCCATCACCTTAAGTTGGAAACTTTTGCCCAGGGAAAAACTAAAATGTCAAGACAGAATCTGTGAGAGTTTATAAGTCCATTTCCCCAGGTACCAGATTTTGGCATTAAGCTTTGTCCACCACATGCATATTAAATCTAGAATTCACAAGATAATAATTTTTAGGGCTGGTGAAGTATTTATACAGCAAGTGGGAATTGGTTTTGGTTTTATTATAAAAGCAATATAAGTTCATGGTAAGAAAAACCAACAGAATAGAAGGGAATAAAATAAAATATAAAGGTCTTACTCTGATGCCAGTCACTCATTTCAACTCCCCAGAAGCAATTGCTTTTGTTAAGAGATTTAATTCCAGAGGTCTCCTATGCAGTAATGGGAAAATATTGGTTTTTTTGCTCATGTTTTTAGACAAATGGGATGCCGCTCTATATTAATGTCTTACAACTGCTTTTTTCGGTATATAGTCACATGTATTGGGAGCTTGCCACACACTGCTTTTAATAGTTGTATGATATCCCACGTATTAGAGATGCAGGAAGACATTTTAATTAGTCTCCTACTATTGGACATGTAGGTGAAATATCTGGGAAGTAATGGTAGTTCACGAAATGATTTGACAAATATCTTCGTATACAAGCTCCCGCTGGAGTACAAGTTCTTTGGTGGCAAAGATGTCACCTGCTTGGTTCACTGCTGAACTTCCGGCATTTAGTACATGGCCTGATATACACAGGTGCCCTATAAATGTTTATTGAGTGAATACATCTTCATGTGTATGTGTATCTATACAAGTATTTACATATTAAGTATATGTTGACCAATCACCCTCCAAAATTATTGCTTCCCTGTGTACTCCCATCTAGGTTTCCTTCTGTTTGGTTTTGGTCTACTGGGGACATCTTAAAGCTCAATGTAATAGAACTAGTGAATAATTGTTTATGTTTCCCATTGCTGCTGTACCTAGTTAACGTGAATTTAGTGGCTTAACATGACACCAAATCATTATCTTCCAGTTTGGGGAGTTCAGAACTCCAAAGTGGGTTGGCTGGGCTGCGTGTTTTTTCTGAAGCTTTTAGGGTAGAATTCATTTCCTTGCCTTTTCTGGCTTTTCTGGTTTGCATTCCTTGGCTCTTGGTCCCTCCTACACCGCTCCCACCTCTGCTTCCCCTGCCACGTCTCTCTCTCTGACTCTGACCCTCAGGAGGGACATATAACAGGAGGTCATATAACAGGAGGTTATATGGACCCCTGTAATTTACACTGGGCCTCTGGATAACCCAAGATAATCTCCCTATCTTGAAATCACATCTGCAAACTCCCATTTGCCACCGAAGGTAACATATTCACTGGTCCCAGGGATTACGACACGGACATCTTTGGGGAGCCATTATTCTGCCTACCACAGCTTGGGAATGAGGTTTCAACTTCATTGTCACTTAAGCACAGGCACCCTAAAGGTGTGTCACGTTCCTACTTACCTCATCCTGAGCAATATACTAACTCGCTCAGTGGTCTTGCCCAAGTTATATAACCTCCCTGGAGAAATTAATACTTGTTTCCTAGGAAATGCGGCATGTAAAATATTGCAGATAAACTTTGCATTCGACCAGCATTCGGGAATCATTACATGCTGTTTTAATCCGACAAAAGTAAGTAAAGTCCTGGTTAAGCAGTAACGGAGTAGAGAAACAGATCCGCTTGCATACTGCTGATGGGAATGTAAATTGGTGCAGGCTTTCTAGACGGCAACGTAGCACTGTGAATGTAATGAAAAGCCTTATGTTTGTTCTCTTTACCCCACTAATTATCTCTGCGGAGTGTATGTTAGGGGCATGGTTGAATTTATGTACTAAAATGTTCAGTGAAAAATTACTTATAGTGAGGGGAGAAGTGGAAACAAACTAGATGTCCACTAATAAAGGATTAGATTAATAAGTGTGGTACATCTCGTGACAGAAATCTCATCAGAGGGGCGCCTGGGTGGCTCAGTGGGTTAAAGCCTCTGCCTTCGGCTCGGGTCATGCTCTCAGGGTCTTGGGATCGAGCTCTGCATCAGGCTCTCTGCTCGGCAGGGAGCCTGCTTCCTCCTCTCTCTCTCTCTGCCTGCCTTTGTACTTGTGATCTCTGTCAAATAAATAGATAAAATCTTAAAAAAAAAAAAAAAAGAAAAGAAAGAAAGCTCATCAGCCGTGTAAAAGGGTTTTGTAGAATACTCGATACCATGTTCAGAGGTTTGTCACATGTTAGCGACAAACTTGGAAACCTGCCTTATTGATTATTGCCTCAAATCAATAAGAGAATTGTGTGGTGCGAGAGTGTACGTATAAAGAAAAAAGAAAAGATTGAAGGTATACATTTCATGATGTTACAGTGGCTATTTCTAGGTCGTGGGATAACAAGTGATTTTCATTTTTCCAGCAAGGAAGGCTGGGGTTGGGGTGGAGAGGGCATTTCCACACAGAACAGTGCCTCTGGTTGGGTTCTCAGGAGGTCCTGGTATAGCACAAAAACTTCCGAAGGTGTCCCTCTAGTGGAAGAAAGGACGCCACGGCTGCGGGGACACCTGGTGGACTCCAAGAAACAGACGGAGGGTTTGAGAGGGGAGAGGGGTGGGGGGTTGGGTTGGCCCCGTGATGGGAATTAAAGACACGTATTGCACGGGACACTGAGTATTACAGTAAACAATAAATCTTGGAACACGGCATCAAAAACGAATGACATACTGGATGATGACTGACATAACATTAAAAAAAAAAAAAAGCAGAGAATTCCTCTAAAAAAATAAAATAATTAAAAATCGAAAAATAGCTTTTTGTATTCAAGACCTTTGCAGAGAAACAAGGGCCTGAAAGTGGTAAACTATTCTGGTTATCCCCCCAAAAATGTTAATAGGGACACAGAGGTCAGTTGCAAAGTAAGACTCCAACCTCGCTGTAGGAAACGGGCTATTCGTTCCGGGCGCCCTTGAACGCTAACGATTAGCTTGGATTAGTTCTCGTCTCCTTGCTTTAGGGTAGCTTTGAGCGCTAGTCGTTGATCCAGGCCGCCCCACTCTCAGACCGGGGCTGGAGCCTGAGGCCTGGGGATGACACCTGCCAGCAGCTCCAGCGCCTTCTCCGGACTGTACGGTTCTTCGGCCCCACTCGGCTCCTCTTCGGCTACGTTCGGCCCGCGCTCCTCCCGGCTTCGGCGGCTCTTGGGCTGAGCTCGGCGGGCTCTCACCCTGTCGGGCTCGGCTCTCTTCGGCTTCCTTCGACCGACGCTCGTCTGGCGCTCGGCTCTCCTCGGCGGAGCTCGGTCCACGCTCGGCTCGCGCTCGGCTCTCCTCGGCGGAGCTCGGCCTACGCTCGGCTCACGCTCGGCTCTCTTCGGCTGCGCTCGGTCCACGCCCGTCCCGGACTCGGCTCTCTTCGGCCGCGGCCCCGGAAGGGCGCGCATGGAGCCGGGAGTGCCGGCTCGGCCGACAGCTATGGCGCCACTGCTGGAGTATGAGCGGCAGCTGGTGCTGGAACTGCTGGACGCGGACGGGCTGGTAGTGTGCGCCCGCGGGCTCGGCGCGGACCGGCTCCTGTACCACTTCCTCCGGCTGCACTGCCACCCGGCCTGCCTGGTGCTGGTGCTCAACACTCAGCCGGCGGAGGAGGTGCGGCCGGCCGCGCGGGGGAGAGGGGACCCCGAGACCGTTGGGGGCTCCTGAGCCGATGCGGGCCCTGGCGCGGGTGCGAGGCCCTGGCGCTTCTGAGGGCGATGCCGGCCCGTGGCACCGGAGGGAGGGAGCCCTGAACGGGGGTCTCCAGGCAGAGGGAGGTCCCTGACAGGGGCTCGAGGACACGGCGGGTGGGAGGGGTCCCGAGGAGGATGCAGGTCCCTGGCGGGGGTGCGGGGACGCTGAGGAGGAGGAGAAGGGACCCGAAGTGGATGAAGGTTTCTGACACGGGGTGGGGAGGGGACACAGAGGGTGCGAGGGGCTCCGAGGAGGATGCAGGTCCCTGGCGGGGGTGCAGGGACGCAGAGGGTAGGAGGGGTCCCGAGGCCAAGGCAGGTCCCTGACACGGGAGCGGGGAGGGCTTTGAATAGGGGTCAGATGCAGGTCCCCTGACGCAAGCTCGAGGACGCAGAGGGTAGGAAGGGTCCCGAGGCGGATGGAGGTCCCTGACACGTATGGGAGGGCTTTGAAGGGGGGTCCGTAAGGCAGTTGCAGGTCTCTGCCACGGGTGCATGGACACTGAGAGGGATGGAGGGGCTCTGAGAGGAGTGGGGGAGTCATTTGAGGAGCATGGGGGCGGAGGGGAGGATTGGAGGTCCCTGAAGAGGACGGGGATGTCTAAGGAAGGACACAGACACAGATACAGGGATGTGTAGGGAAAGGTACAGATCAGAGCGAGGAGGAGTCCCAAAGCTGGATATCATGGGGCTTGCTGGGGTTGTAGGAGTGGGATCCGTGATGGGGAACAGAGGGTCTCAGAGGGTAATGTGTGAGGCTGGGGAGAGCCCTGTAGGGAAGGGGTGCGCCGGAACTCGAAACTCGGTGGGGAGAGGGGCATTGGGTTAGAAGGAAAGGGAGCTGGAAGCTGAGGGTGCTGGGGATGGGTGCCTGTGGCTAAGGACTGGAGGACACCGAAGACAGAAGGCCGATACGCCTGGGCTAAGATGGGGGCTTGGTATTGGGAGGTGGCACAGCCTGGTCTGATAAGTCTGATGAGCCTCTTGCTAGAGCAGCTGGCCAGGAGGAAGATGTCCACAGAGAAGAATGACCGCAGACTCCTTGACGGATGTGTCTAGGTATCCCCAGTACCTCCCACAGAACCTAGCACAACACAGGGTCCCCAAAGAGGAAGCAGAGGTTCCACTGAAGATATAAAGGGCCGAGGGGCCACTGACACGAAATCCCCTCTGGGGTGGATCGAGACAGAGCTAAGAGTCTAAAACACAGCCTGGGAAAAGCATTCTTTGTGATGGGCTCGCACAGTCCGCTTGCCTGCAAACCTGGCTTTGGCGGCAACTATTTTGTAACCAGCAGCAGGCTTTTAGCCGAGGGTTTAAAACGTCTTTTTTGTTGTTGTTAAAGCGCTAAGAACAAACTCAGGTGCAAGGATTCCTTAGTGCAAACCCAAAAATAAAAATAAAAGCCTAGTTAAAGGCAGATGATTGCAGGCGATCGATGTAAAGTCGCCCCTTGGTTCGCTCGTTCCTTCAGTGTATTGTCTCTCGTCTTAAATTCAAAGACCTGCAGCCTAATTAAAACCGCTCTGTATTCAACAGCCTACTAATCACCTCTGGTTTGCTTTAGGAGTACTTCATCAATCAGCTCAAGATTGAAGGCGTCGAGCACCTCCCTCGCCGCGTAACAAATGAAATCACCAGTAACAGTCGCTATGAGGTCTACACACAAGGAGGGGTCATATTTGCAACAAGTCGAATACTTGTGGTCGACTTCTTGACCGATAGAATACCTTCAGATTTAATTACCGGTAAGATTTGAAACCTTATTATTTGTACATAAATGGGCCTGTTTTTCCATCTGTCCCCTCTGCTGAACGAAACCAGGACCTCCTTGTGCACACTTCTAGATGTTTTTGCTCAACACTGTGCTTCCAGGTGTTAGCACAATACCAGACACATTCTAGATGCTTAAAAAGTATCTGTGTCTTGGGGCACCTGGGTGGCTCTGCCTTCAGCTCAGGTCGTGATTCCAGGGTCCTGGGATCAAGCCCCACATCGGGCTCTCCGCTTGGCTGGGAGCCTGCTTCCCTTCCTCTCTCTCCGCCTCTTTGCCTACTTGTGATCTCTGTCAAATAAATTTTAAAAATTTTAAAAAAGTATCTGTGGCCCGCATAAGTAACTAAATTAGTGAGTAAAGTAAGAACGACTCTTCCTGGTTTCCTAAGCTCAAATCTGGTAAATATTTGGTGATTGCCTGGTATTTGCTTTAAGAACTGAATCAGACTCAAAATGTTTACAAATATTCTTTATATATTTCCTGAAATATTTGGTTTTCCCTTGAAAGAGGTTTTTTTTCCCTCCATGATTTGAAATTAAACCAAGCAGTTGCTTAATTATTTTGAGAAGTATGGTTTCATTTTTGTTAGAATTAATATGGAAAAGGAATTTTTTTTCATTATTATTCGTTCTTTTGGAACCCTTTTCTGGTTTTCCCCAAAGCTAACGTGGGGGCCTTACCTTGCCGCCCTCAGATTTCGCTTTGCTTCTCCCCAGTCCTAGCACTAAAGAACACCACGTTATCTTTGCCTGTTTGTTTGTCTGTCCCGCTCATGAGATAACAAGCTTCTTAAGTACAAGGGACAACTTGTTCATCCCAGGCTAAGTAACTGGTACACACATTTGTTGGACAAAAGGATGCATGAGTATGCTGTGACTTCCAGTGAACTTCTGGAAGGCAGAGAAACTGTAATATTCATAATCGTACTTCCCACTGTGGCCCGGAACCTAGAAGACCCTCAAGAAATAGTTAATGAATAAATATATGAACGAATGCTTTACGTGGTTCATGGTAAACTGATTGAAGATCAGTGTTGTTATAGTTTTGTAACATTTATTCTATTGTATTTTATTTTATTTTGTTTTTAAAGATTTTGTTTATTTGATAGAGGGAGACAGTGAGAACAGGAACACAAGCAGGAGGAGTTGGGGAGGGAGGAGCAGGCTTCCCGCCAAGCAGGGAGCCCGATGCAGGGCTGGATCCCAGGACCCTGGGATCATGACCTGAGCTGAAGACAGACGCTTAATGACTGAGCCACCCAGGCGCCCCTAGTTTTGTAACATTTATAATTGCCATCAGCCAGGGCCCAGGCGGTGAGGTCTGACTCACCTGGCTTTGAAGGATGATGCCACGACTTACAGGCAAGTTACTTAATTTTTATAAGCCTCGAGTTATTTTTCTTTTTCTCATTTTTTTAAATTGAGAAAATAGCACTTCCCAGAGTTATCATTAAGGATTAAGTGAGTGAAAATAAATGGCTTTAGTATTGCACCTGGGACATACTAAACAGTGGAGAATAGCAAAAAACAAAAAATATTGGCTTTTCATCACCAGAAATTCTGAAACATCGGAAAGTCTTTTCCTGCTTGCTGCTTTCTTCTCGGCCTGGTTTTGCATTTATTTTTTAAGTGGATAAAATGGGGAGGGAGGGCAACGCACGGGAACCACCACTAGATGTCAGTATTGCTCTGACTTTTAGTAAACCTTCGCCCCAATTAGGCCGAGAGCAGTAATGAATCAAAGAAACATGCAGCTCATAGCTTATAGGGAGCCCCTAATTAAAAGCGCAAAATTCCATATCCATTTCTGAACATGTCCCAACCCTTAATGAAGCTGGGGCTGCTGCTGCCGCTTGGCTGAATGGAACGCCCATGAAGGCCAGAAGTGAATCCCTTCAGATTCTGCACTCTGGAGGTATTGTCCCCCAGAGGCTCCCCCTGGCACTTTCCCCATGGCTCTCACACACCAAACAGCAGTCCTTGAAGCATGTAACCCTCTGGAAGGTTCTGAATGCCCCCTGCCCCAGTTTTCCCCGTCACTACCTATGAAAATCACCACCGCACCCACGCAAGGGTCCCTGCCAAGTACAGCACCTCAGCAGTGAGAGAAGTGTGTACACAGGTACCCTGAATGGTACTTTCGAAAGACAGGACAGGAGGCTTGCATTGCCAAAACGGCTCTAGCACCTCCAAATAGAACTCAGGACACACTTTCCATGACAAACTTGAAAAAAAAAAAAAAAGTTACATGTTAGTTTGGTGCCCCCAGTGCAGTAATTCAGTTTTAAGTTCATTCAGCAAACATTAAATTTACTAAGGGTCCCTTGTTTGGCAGGAACGTGGTAGGGGCTGATGGTAGAAAGATCAGTGAGACGGTGTGGTGAGCAGTTCAGTGGAGGAGACAGATGGAAAGAGGTAATGACAGTTCAGTATGGCACAAAGCTGTCCTGGGAGCATCAGATTGAAATGTAGATAGGCTTTTGTGAGACTGCAGTTGCCCCCAGTAATACAGCCTGCTTGTGTTTTCTTTCTTCTTTTTTTTTTTTTAAGATTTTATTTATTTGAGGTAGGTGAAAGCCTCTGCCTTCAGCTCGGATCATGATCTCAGGGTCCTGAGATCAAGCCCCGTGTCGGGCTCTCTGCTCAGCAGGGAGCCTGCTTCCTCCTCTCTCTCTGCCTGCCTCTCTGCCTACTTGTGATCTCTGTCTGTCAAATGAATAAATAAAATCTTTAAAAAAAAATTTTTTTATGTATTTGAGAGAGAGAGAGAACGAGTAGGGGCAGAGGCAGAGGGAGAAGCAGACTCATCACTGAGCAGGGTGCCCGATCCAGGACTCGATCCCAGGACCCCACGATCATGACCTGAGTTGAAGGCAGATGCTTAACCACCTGAGCCACCCATGCACGCCTGCTTATGTTTTCCTGTTGCTGGTTTTTAAAGTGGTGGTGCGGGTCGGGGAGTGGGGAGGAGTCTACAGGTGCTGTCACTTAGGAAAAACCGTCAGACACCCCCCCCCCCCGCCGCCGGTTTGGAACCTTTAGTCTCCCATTGCTTGTTGGATAACTTTGATCAACTTGTTGCCCTCTCCTGGTCTCATAGTTATATGTATCTCATAGAAGTCTCGTGAGTATTAAATGAAAACAATCCACTAGAGTACCTAACCCCTGCACCTGGGATGGAATAGTTCCATTCCTCCATTTCCTCCAAAACCCATTTCCTGGGTTTTCTAAAGAATGACAGTCTTTTCTTACTCTTTTTAAAGATTTTATTTATTTATTTGACAGAGAGATCACAAGTAGGCAGAGAGGCAGGCAGAGAGAGGGGGGTAAGCAGGCTCCCTGCTGAGCAGAGAGCCCGATGCGGGGCTCGAACCCAGGATCCTGAGATCATGGCCTGAGCCGAAGGCAGAGGCTTAACCCACTGAGCCACCCAGGCACCCCAAGAATGACAGTCTTGGAGCACTGCATTTCCTTAAATTGAGGTTCATCTTTCCTTTAGAAGTTTCCTTTCATTACTTTAACCTTATGGGATATTTCAATCTAGGCCAGCAAGCATAATCTAGGAAAGTACTTGGAAAGCCCAACGACTAGGCCCAGAATCCTTGCTCAGTAGTAAATTTGTTACATGTACATATTGTAGTTATTGAAAATCCTTTCTCTACAGATTCCTAAATAACACTGTTAATTTCTACTATACCTGAAAAACCATTTGCTTAGCTAGAATACATTCTAGCTTCATCCACGTCAATCCAGAATTTGAACACTGAAACAGGAGCATCTGAATTGGGCTCACTGAACTAGCAGAAGAAGGGGTCACAAATCACTGTCAATGTCATTTCCCAGACCCTAGGAGTGATGTGAATTGGTACAAAAATAAGCACATTTATGACAAATTTATATATCAGTTAATGGCTTGTTGTAGGTCTATGAGACTGAGAATCATCATGAATAATTGAGTTTTTGATTCAGAAATGATGTCTGTGCACTCTCATGTCATGTGTGTTCCTCATTTATCACTAACCAAACCACATCAAAGTGGCATATGTACGTATAATATTGTATGGTTTTATTATATTCACATATGAAAGATTATCTGGTCCAGTTTTCTTGTTTTATAAAGAAATGCAGTAATTGTCCTTGTTTTTGTTATCCCAGAGGTGTCAGTCACACTACCCCGAAACACAGGTATAGTAAATACATTCATTAATGGTTTTTATTTTATCTTATTTATTGATTTTTAAAGATTTTATTTTTTTTTTAAAGATTTTATTTATTTATTTGACAGAGAGAAATCACAAGTAGATGGAGAGGCAGGCAGAGAGAGAGAGAGAGGGAAGCAGGCTCCCTGCTGAGCAGAGAGCCCGATGCGGGACTCGATCCCAGGACCCTGAGATCATGACCTGAGCCGAAGGCAGCGGCTTAACCCACTGAGCCACCCAGGCGCCCTAAAGATTTTATTTGACAGAGAGATCACAAGTAGGCAGAGAGGCAGGCAGAGAGAGAGAGGGAAGCAGTCTCCCTGCCAAGCAGAAAGCCCAATGCGGGCCTCGATCCCAGGACCCCGGGATCATGACCTGAGCCGAAGACAGAGGCTTTAACCCACTGAGCCACCCAGGCGCCCCAACGGTTTTTATTTTAATGGACTAATTTACCTCTCAGTTGAATATACTCCCATTCCAAAATGGAATTACTCTTCTAGGTGATGCAGATGTTGCCCAGACTTCTGAATCACTGCTCTTTTACGTAGGCCACATCTGGTTCAGCCATAAAAGGAGAGTCAGGGAGCCACCCACCAAGCTCTCAGAAATTCTCCCCCCAGGCCAGACACCCCCCACGCCAAGGCCTTTGCTCTTACTGCCCCCGCAGCCTGGAGCTCTCTTGGTGCACGTGGTGGCAGGACTCGCCCCTCATTTCCAGCTAGCCTTGGCCGCCCCCCAGCGGCCCCCAGACATCTCTCCTCTAATCCTCCTCCTCCGATTCATTTCTTCCCCCGCCAGCACTTAGCACTCTATAACCTAAGCACTCCACGTGTTTGTCCTGTGCGTCGTAAGGACCCCGAGGACAGGGATTTACGTCTGTGTGCCCACTGCTGCGTCCCCCCCGCAAAACCAGTGCCTGCCCGTGCCCGAGCAGGGACGCAGGAGACACGCGGTGAATGAGCGAATGGAGACGAGCAGGAGGCTCCATGACCGCCGGTTCCATGACCGCTCCGCCCTCGACTGTGGTCTCCTCACAGGTATCTTGGTGTACAGAGCTCACAGGATAATCGAGTCTTGTCAAGAAGCCTTCATCTTGCGCCTGTTCCGCCAGAAAAACAAGCGTGGCTTTATCAAGGCCTTCACAGACAACGCTGTCGCCTTCGATACTGGTTTTTGCCACGTGGAAAGAGTGATGAGGAATCTCTTCGTAGGGAAGCTCTACCTGTGGCCAAGGTAAACAGCGCCACGCCACAACTTGCCGTAAATGACCTGCGCACTTTAACGCGACGTAAAGGGTACTGTCATTGACCTGATACCTGATTGCCAGGTTCGTAACAAGGGCATCAAGGAGAAGCGGGTGGTCCCCATCCCCGTGGTTCCTTTACAAGGAGACAGAGATTTGCTGGTTATTTTCCCGATAGCCCATCACATCTGTCCAAGGGCGGCCCCTTGTGCTCCTTCTTGCTCCCCGAGGAAGAAATCTAGAGGTTCACAGGTACAACAGCTTTAGCTGAACCGTAGGTTTGTTGGCTAAGATCCCCACTTCACTTTGAAAATTACCCATTGGGGTAATCTAGAGGTTCACAGGTACAACAGCTTTAGCTGAACCGTAGATTTGTTGGCTAAGATCCCCACTTCACTTTGAAAATTACCCATCGGGGAATAGAATGGAAAGATTCTGGAAGAACTGATGCCAATGTCTAGAAAAAACCCTAAGGTGGTGGTGTTCCGTCACCGTATGCCTATGCTAATAGGTATTTTGGTTTTACTATATGACATTTAAGAGCATTTACCATGGTGTTTTACCTTTCTTGGCCACGTGACCTGTCACAATGACCCAGCTCTGCTGTTACAGCAGCAAAGCAGCTGTAGACAGTCCATAAACAGTGGGCGTGACTGGTTCCAGTAGAACTTGTTTGAAAACCAGGAGCTGGGTTCCGCCCAGACAAAAGTCCTGCTGACACCCCCCCCCCCCGTTATTTGAATAATAATATCCATTCTTTGAGGTTGAAAGTATTCCCTGAAGGCATTGCCATTTTGCTTTCTATTTTGTGTCTTAATTCCATTTACAAAAAAAAAGAAAGAAAGAGAAAAAAAAAAACAAAAGATCTATGAGAGTATTAAACCCAAACCAGAAATACACAGCTCTTGAAACTGGAGAAAATCTTTGAAAACTATTTGTCTCTGTAGGTTCCACGTAGCAGTAAACTCGTTTTTAGAACAGCACAAACCTGAAGTTGTAGAAATTCACGTTTCCATGACGCCCGCCATGCTCGCCATTCAGACTGCCATACTGGACATTTTAAACGCGTGTCTGAAGGAGCTCAAATGCCATAACCCGTCCCTCGAAGTGGAAGATTTGTCTCTAGAAAATGCTATCGGAAAACCCTTTGACAAGGTACTCCGTTTCTTTTCCTCTTAAGCACCGTTTGTGATGTTGTAGTTTTAAAGAATCCAAGTTATTTTTGTGATTGCAGTGTCCTTAGTAGGAATTTGCTGTTATTTTAGAATTAATTTGGAGCTGATTCAAGGGTAGCTTCTTTGGTTTTCTGGAAAGCAGCAATTTGTAGTAAAATACATGGGCCAACGTAAAAGCAGAACCCTGATTTTTGCAGTTATGCAGTGATTATCGTATTTTAAATATAATTTAGAAAGGGATACGTAACCTTTTTTGCTCTGCAATGACCGCATTTGGATATCTACAGGTAGAAGAGTTTTACATAAGAATGCTCCATGATTTATGATCTTTTGTTTGGAATAAAAATAGTTGGGATGAATTTTCATTACTGAGGAATGTGAACCTTGATCTCTTAAAATTACATTTTGAATTGAGAAAATGGTAAGATTAAGTAAGACCTTAATTCAAAGACCTTCTATTCTAACTGACTTGGGGGGACTGGGGGATTGTTTGGAGAGAGAGAGCGTGTCCACATGCGTTTGGAGGGGGAACGACACAGGGAGAGAGAGAGAAAATCTCAAGCACACTTGATGCTGAGCCTGAAGCCCAATGTGGGACTCGATCTCACAACCCTGAGGTCATGACCTGAGCTGAAATCAAGAGTCGGAATCTTAACCAACTGAGCCACCCAGGTGCCCCTCTAACTGATTTTTTTTTAAATCATAGATGAATTAATACAGTTATATAAATGTCAAAGATTGAACTGTAGATCCAGAAAATGCTGACTTTTAAAAAATTCTGGGCAGCGTTTTTTCTTTTTTCATATTTTGGTGGAACAAATTCCTATCTTTTAAACTCTGAATCAGTCTCTCACTGGAAATAATATAGTGATTATTAAGCAGGAAAAATTGAACTCCTCACATCTCTAATTCTTCCAATAAGTCATTTTACTGTGAAATAACGATACACGAAACTAATTTCATGTGTTCTGTTCCTGTGTCCTTAAAGAAAAATGATCAAAAACAAACCTTCATGTCCTTTTAATAGAATGTATATGTTCTTAGAAAAAAAAACAAAATATAACCTGATATTTTTGTACTAAGTTTCTGCTTACCATTCCCTGGCTAGTAAAGGTCAAAGTATTATTTTGGATGTTCTTTTAGACACCAAATGTAAATGCAGACATAACTTTGCATCTTGTTAGAAAATTTAACTTTGGGGGGCACCTGGGTGGCTCAGTCATTAAGTGTGTGCCTTCAGCTCAGGTCTTGATCCCAGGGTCCCGGGATTGAACCCCGCATCAGACTCCCTGCTCAGTGGGAAACCTGCTTTCCCCTCTCCTACTCCCCCTGCTTCTGTTCCCTCCCTCGCTGTGTCTCTCTCTGTCAAAAAAGTACATAAAATCTTTTAAAAAAAAAAGAAAGAAAAGAAACCCCATAGCTTTAAAAAAAAAAAAAAAGAAAGAAAGAAAGAAAATTTAACTTTTGTAGATGATTTTACCCAGCAGGTATTCAGTTATATGTTCCATTTGGTCTAGGACAGTTATAGCATCTACCTGTTCTCCTGGAATAATGATTAATAATATAATTTCATTTTCACAAGAGTCCCATTTTGGACAATAAATTATACAGCCATCCAAATATTACTCCTGCTGAGTATTAATTTTGTTAGATAAGATGCTGCAGAGTAATACAGCGTCTGTAGCTTCTATAGCATGCTATAAGTATTATCCTTTTTAGTTACAAAATCAGTTTGTGAAGGAGTGTGTGTGTGTGTGTGTGTGTGTGTGTATACACACACATATATAGCTGTGGGTTTGTAGATATTTCTATAGTCTATACAAAAAGATATTCTGTACCTTGGCAACTTTTTAAAAAAGATTTATTTACACTATTTGAGAGAGAGAGAAAGCAGGGGAAGGAGCAGTGGGGGAAAAGAGAATCTCCAGCAGAGTCTGCACTGAGCACAGAGCCCAATGCAGGGCTTGATCTCATCACCCTGAGATCATGACCTGAGCCAAAACCAAGATTGGGATATTTAACTGACTGAGCCACCCAGGCGCCCCTATTTTGGGGGGTCTTAAAAAAATTCATGTTTAGTCCACTGTTAATTTAACAAGTATTTTCCCATCCATGAATCACATTAAAAAAAAAAAAGAAGTAAATCTTTTACACCACCAAATAAGGCACATTGTTATTTAATTTGGTACGTGTACTTTCCCTGGTATATGCCCTCTGTTCCCTTTCCAACTGGATGCCACATTTTTCTCTCTCTAGGATAGGGTCACAGCCAAGCTTGGCAGAAATCAATACGTTTAAGCAACACACTTTGACCCTTCATAAAAACAAATGACTGGGGGCACCTGGGTGGCTCAGTGGGTTAAGCCTCTGCCTTCGGCTCAGGTCATGATCTCAGGGTCCTGGATTGAACCCCGCATTGGGCTCTCTGCTCAGCCGGGAGCCTGCTTCCTCCTCTCTCTGCCTGCTGCTCTGCCTACTTGTGATCTCTCTCTCTCTCTCTCTCTCCCTCTGCCAAATAAATAAATAAATAAATATATAAATAAAAAGATTTAAAAAACAAACAAATGACTGGTTATTTGATGTTTATCAGGCCTATTCTTCTAAAAAGGTGCGTATGAATAACCATGAATTGACTCTCTGATCACAAAGATTCTATGAATAAGACACTCTGCTTTATCTTTGAAAATTTAAACACTGTAATTAGAATCTTATGAACTGAAATTTTCTATCCACTTTCTTGGGAGATGCTGTTGGGAGTTTTTTTGTGTGTATGATAAAATAGACAGAACATAAAATTTACCATCCTAAGCGTCTTTAGGTATATGGGGATAATATTCATTGAAAGTATAATTGGTATTAATAATAGCTATATGGAACATATTTTTAGGAATACTACATTTTATTCTTGTTTTAGACAATACGCCATTATCTGGATCCTTTGTGGCACCAGCTTGGAGCCAAGACTAAGTCCCTGGTTCAGGACTTGAAAATATTACGAACTTTGCTGCAATATCTCTCTCAGTATGATTGTATCACGTTCCTTAACCTTCTGGAATCTCTGAGAGCCACAGAGAAGGCTTTTGGTCAGAATTCAGGTGGGAGATAAAAATACTGATATTATGGGAGCTGATTTGAATAAAGTGTTGGATTTTGTTGAGGAATCAGATGTAGGGAGTGCTATATTCAACTACGTGGTATACTGAGATTTCAAATTACATTTTATGTTCATAGCGCAAGGATGTAGGTTTTATTGATAGCTAATGTTTCCGCCTACTTAACTTCTGTTCTGTATAATAATAAATATTCATATCCATTCCAGGCGATTTTATTTCTAGAAAAGACTCTGTATATTACAGGCAGTCCCCAACTTAGAAATAGGTTGTGTGCTGGAAGTTTTGTTGTTAAGAACTTCAAATTTCATTTTCTTCAAAGAATTAGCAAGGGGCTTTAGGGTTTCATCAGCCAGACTGCTGAAGACTGAAGAGATTTGCAGGGAAACATACATATACAACTGGCCGCCATCTTGTTTTTCTACCAACCACATCTGCCTCAGTTATTTTGTCCTCTGTCACTGTTTGACTAGACCACCGATTTTCAAGTAGTCATGGGCCCCTGAGGCCAAGATTTAATACAATTAATAATTGTTACCTCTTCGTCAGGGACATTCTTAAGTAATAAACTACAAATGCGTAGCAATGAAGAATACATTGACTGCTAGTCCGCTTTGGTTCCCCTCCCTTGAGTACACTCGGGCACCAGCACTATTACCCAGCAATGCTTTTGCATCATCATTGGGAATGTCAACACAGTGGGGAAAAAATTAAACAATGAGTCAGTATTCTTATGAGAATAGATTTGATGTCCAGACCCCCTGAAAACATCCCAGTGACCTCCAGAGATCAGCAGGCCACACTTTGAAAACCACTGGTCTAACCAAGCAGTGATGGAGGCCACAGTAAGGGAGAAGGTGTGGTTCAGACGAGAACAAGATGGCGGACAGTTGTCCTTATAGGGCATGTGACCATCAGAGACTTTAAAATTCATCCTAAATTGAAGACTTTTTTTTTTTTTTTAACGTTTCGTATTAGGTTGGCTGTTTCTTGACTCCAGCACCTCAATGTTTGTAAATGCTCGAGCAAGGGTTTACCATCTTCCAGATGCCAAAATGAACAAAAAAGGCAAAATGTCTGAAAAAACAGAGATTAAAGAAGAACAAGGTATCTTATAGGCTTAATCTTTAACTGTGTCCTTTATTGAAATATTTGGTGTGGGAATTCTTATGAAGTCAGTGTATTAATATTAAATATCTTTCAGCCATGTGAAAGACCTGTGCCCATATATTAAATATATGTTATATGCAATGTATGTGAAAAGTATCCAGCACAGCAAGTCTTAGAATCCATTGTCAGGGGATTCCAAGTAACAAGTGCCAAGCATCCGTGAAGAGTATTCTCACCACTACATAAGAGCTACAGATTGATTTTCTTTTTTAAACTTCAGAGTAATAACTACTTTTGGCACCTTAAAGTCTTAACAGAATGTTTAACATTCCTTTTAGCTTTAAAAAAAAAATAAATATACTAGAATGTGGCAAGTATGGATTTTATTCCAACCCTTATCTAGTAGATATAATAAATATCATTGTTTTTTTTTTAAAGGCATTGGATAGGGTTGATGCTGACATTCTATATCATTCAAAGGTCTAGTTCAGAAGTTAACCGTGTTATTGATGTGTCTGAGTACTCCCAGAAACATTTGATTGCTGTCTACTTGTATCCCATCTTCAGGATCATGACTGTCATGGGGATTTTAGAAATAATAAATACCATGACTGTACTGATTCTTTCCTGTTAAGTAGCCTCTTTTATCTGGCATCACTGTTGCCGAAAACACAGAGTCTTCTCTAATTCGTGACCGTGCATGTAACTTGCTCTCAGGGCGCTGTGAGGCCTCTATCAACATTGGTCTGGAGTGTGTTTCATTTAGACCTTAATAAATAGATCTTTTTCAAGAAAGAAGATTGTATCTGGCCTCCGGAAAGAGGCTCAAAGGAAGGGGCTTTTGGAAGGATACCCGTGTCATCTATTGTTTTGAAAGGCTATGAAATGTTTTATGGATCAATGTTATCACGTAGAATGAGGTTGAACTTTTATTTCTATACAGAAACAAAAAAGGAACTGGTCCTAGAAAGCAACCCCAAGTGGGAAGCATTAACCGAAGTACTGAAAGAAATTGAGGCAGAGAATAAGGAGAGCGAAGCCCTTGGTGGTCCAGGTAGGAGGAAAGAGATGGTGACATTTGCTTTCAACATGGAGCAAATGAGTCTTCTTTGTTAGCTCTTTAAAAATAACTTATTATGGGGGCACCTGGGTGGCTCAGTGGGTTAAGCCTCTGCCTCTGGCTCAGGTCATGATCTCAGGGTCCTGGGATTGAGCCCCACATTGGGCTCTCTGCTCAGCAGGGAGCCTGCTTCCCCCTTTCTCTCTGCCTGCCCCTCCTCCTACTTGTGATGATCTCTCTGTCAAATAAATAAATAAAATCTTAAAAAAAAAACTTACTATGATTTTGTTTATAAAATGTAAAAAAATGAATGCCAAAGGAACACTGAAATCCTAGTGGCAGCCTCGTTTTCTGTTTGTTTGATGTGATTTTCTCCAGGTTGAATCCTTGCATATTCATGATGGCGGGCTTTTTCGCTGGTTTTCTTCTCAGGACTTCTATTTAAAGAGGCAGTTAATCTCCACGTACACGTTCACCAGGCTTTCAATCTGGAATCCCCAAGGAGAAAGCTAATGGGCTTGCTTTATTCTCAGCAAGCATCTTTCCAAAAAGTCTTAACTGTTCTATGGAGCAGCATTGACTAGGCCCTCCGCCCCCCACCAAAAAATTCCAGATTTCAGGGCTGCTGTCTTCAAACATGAATATACTAGTAGATTAGCACAGGAGACAAAGCTGAACTACATTAAAAAAAAATAAAACCTGTTATAAAATAAAACTAGATTTAAAAAAAAAATCCATTGAGACTTTGAACTCCTATATATCAGCACAGACAAGTGCATAACTCTTATCTGAGTAAATGTGCTGGTGATGTTATCCCAGAACCTGCAGTACTGTGATTAAAGACCCAAAATCCTGCATGCTCACTTAGGAAAATTGCTAAGTAGGAAGAAAAAAAGAGAATGGGAACAAAATGATGTCTGGGAGTCACATGGGCATATTTGGTTCCAGGGTTTCTTCTATGTATTTTCTGCTTCACACTGTTTAAGGTCATCGTGCAGATATAATTTCTGGGTATATAATTAGCGAGTCAAATGATAACGTTCTTGAGATGTATTACCACATTTGACTTGTACAAAGTTTTTATGAATTTTCATTTCCTTTAGCAGCATAGAAGTTCATCTCTTTCATTTTTTTAGATTAATTTACTTATTAGAGAGGTAGAGCAGGTTGAGGGAGGAGGGGCCACAGATCTCAAGTAGACTGCATGCTGTGTGCGGAGGCCGACGTGAGGTCCAGTCCCACGACGCTGAGACCGTGACCCGAGCCGACATCCAGAGTGGGTCACAACCAACTGAACCACCCAGGCGCCTCAGAGCTCATCTCCCTTTCAGCTAGCACACAATGACTGGAGATTCTCTCTATGTTCATGTTTATGTATACCTATGTATGTGTAATGGTTTTATCAATTTGATTGGAGAAAAATGTCCTCATTTGAAATTTGGTGCTAGGTAAGCTCACTGTTTTCTTAAATGTTTTTCCTCTTTTGTCAATTTTTTTTTTCCTTTGCCAATTTAGACTATGTTCACAATTTGTATTGGCTTTTTATATATTAAAGACACCGTCACTTATGATGGCTGTTTTGGAAATTTGGTTTTTTGTCTTCGCTTTTTTTTTTTTTTTTTTAATTTTATTTATTATTTGGACAGAGAGAGACACGGTGAGAGAGGGAACACAAGCAGGGGTAGCGGGAGAGGGAGAAGCAGGCTTCCCACTGAGCAGGGAGCCTGATGTGGGGCTCAATCCCAAGACTCTGGGATCATGACCTGAGCCGAAGGCAGATGCTGAAGGACTGAGCCACCCAGGCACCCCCTCGTCTTTAGCTTTCTTAATGCACAGTTGTTTAGATTATAGATATCAGTCTTCTGTGAGATGTCTTCCATTGCTTTTAAGCAGAGAAACTCAAATCCATCCAGAGAGGTGGAGAATAGTCACCTTTTTTATGATTTAATATTTAACATTTGACTCTATAATCCATTTGGAATTTATTTTGGTATATCAAATCCTCTGGAAAATTATTAATTAAAAAGAGCTTCTGTAAAGCCTCCATTATATCAGGGTACGCTTTCATAAGACTAAATGTTTCTGGCTTCAACTTTACTCAAAAGATTTAACTAATCCTTTCAGAGAGGGAAAACATTTGATAAGCATCTGAGACCCTTTTAAGCAAATTGTGAATGTTGTATCCTACCGCCAAGGGGTAAGACGTGTTTTCTTTGTGGGGAGGGAGGGAAGAGGCAGGGGCCAGCCAGGGAGGGAACAGGGGGACACGTGAGGTCATAGTAACATAACACTGTTGCGTAATTTTAGGTCAAGTACTCATTTGTGCAAGCGACGACCGCACGTGTTCCCAGCTGAGAGAGTACATCACTATCGGAGCAGAGGCCTTCTTGCTGAGGCTGTACAGGAAAACCTTCGAGAAGGATAGCAAAGCCGAAGAAGTGTGGATGAAATTTCGACGTGAGGACAGCCCGAAGAGAATGGCGAAATCGAACAAAAGGCCTAAAGACCCCCAAAACAAACAGAGGGCTGCCACCAAAGAAAGGACTCTCAAAAAGAAAAAGCGAAGGTTGACCTTAACTCAGATGATGGGGAAGTCTGACGAACCGGAAGAGGAAGGGGATGTCAAGGAAGGCGGGCCTCGGGACACAGGCAGTAGCCCAGAGAGCTCCTTAGAAGAAATCAAGCACGAGGAATTTGACTTGAACTTGTCCTCTGACGCTGCATATGGACTCCTGAAAGACCCGCTGACCATTCTGCATCCGCTCCTGGGCTGTAGTGACCCCTACGCTCTGACAAGGGTGCTCCATGAGGTGGAGCCAAGATACGTGGTTCTGTACGACGCCGAGCTCACGTTCGTTCGCCAGCTCGAGATTTACAGGGCGAGCAGGCCTGGGAAGCCTCTGAGGCAAGTTCTAAAGAATATGAGCCGTTTCTTCTCTCTCTCTCTCTTTTTTTTTTTGTATATACATACCTATATATGTATACGCATACACACACACAGTTGACACATAGTAAATTAGTTTCAGGTTTAACAACATCGTGATTCAACCATTCTGTATGCTACCGAATGCTTACCATGACAAGCGTATTGCAATATTTTTGGTCACATTCCCTATGTCATTCTTTTCATCCCCGTGGCATATTTATAAGTTTGTACCTCTCCATCCCCTTCACCCATTTTGCCCCTTCTCCCCACCCCTACCCCTCTTTGACAACCATCGTCATGTTTTCTCTTTGAGTCTGTTTTCTCTCTTATTGTTTATTCTTTTTTTTTTTTTTTAAGATACCACATATAAGTGAAATCATATGGTATTTGTCAATCTCCGTCTGGCTTATCTCACTTAGCATACTACCCTCTCGGTCCACCCATGTCGCAGTGAATGGCTCAGTAATACCCTATCGTACCGCTTCTTCTAAAGGTTTCAGTTTCATGGTTTGTTAGGCTTTACCACAGATGGCCTACCCGTTACACGTGGATTTTCTTTAACATTCTGTTGTGACGTAGGTCATAACCATTTATGAATCCTTCTCGCTTCCTGGTCAACCTGGGAAGTTGGCAAAGGAAGGATGTCAGATGTAGTAAAACAACGAATCTAGGAAACTGTCTGTGTTCAGGTTACTTGCTGCTCTGTTGTTCAGTACTGTTTCCTTTCCGCATTGGTCCTAGCTTATGGGGTGCTGTATCTGACCAAGTCTGGGAAATGTATACTATCCTCACTTGTACCAAAAAGTACTGTGACTTTGACTCAGCTAAATGGCTTTGATCTTCTAAAATGTCATCCTTATAAATTTCAAGAAGTGACTTTAAATTACATTCACATAAAACGCAAGTATTTGGGGGAATTATTGTACTAAGTTTTCTTGAGTTTCAAGAAATAGCAGATAAAAAATCTACAGAAATATCAGATGAGAAAATGATGCCTCTCAAAGAATATAGTGTTCTGGGCCTCCAATTATCTGAGGGAAATTAACAGCAAAATTAATATCCTGAACTCAGGCTGAACCAGAAGCGGAGCCAAAAGAAACCTTGCTAGCAGCTTAACTAATGCACCCTTTCCAGAACAGAGATGAACAGAGCAGGTAGGTCAGAAATAACACAGGATGAAGAGATTAGATGAAGCTGGTCAAAGAATTATAGGCAATTATAGGTAAATTTTTCAGACTTTGCTACTGATCAGCTTTGTAGATAGCTTGTGTGCTCCCAAGTTCTTGGTTGCCTAAGAATGGAATAGTGTGATATTTGGAAACAAAATGGCGGAGTCGGAAGAGACCCAAGAGTTCCACTCCTCCCTCCGTCAGTGGGAAACTGAGGCCCAGTAATAACGAATGACTTGCCCTTGACCACATAACACTTGTGGGGAAGAGCTGGGGGTCTCCGGACTCATTGTCCAATGGTTTTTTTTTTTTCTCAGTCCATACTTCAAAGAAATATAACCTAGGAGCATGAAGTCCAGAAGAAAAGTCAAAGGCTAAAAAAGGAAAAACCTCTGATAGAAGGTGAGGAAGAGGGAGAGAAGAAGTGCTCAAGTCAGCCTCTGAGCAACAAATAAGCTAGAAAAGCAGTCCTCCCTAAGAGAAAATAATATATCAAATTATTTTCTCGAGCCTGATACCATCCCTGTGTCTTCTGCGTCTGTGTTTATATAACACGTGCCATGGCTTGATTCTGTGAAGACATTGGATAAAACAGAGCCGAGGAAGAAGATAAAGGTCATATAGATTTCATTTGTTTATTTCTCACTAACATGAACTTTCACAAGCTGCGTTTTATAACCGCTCTCCAACTCTGCAAATGATTGTTTGGCACAGGTGTAAAGAAAAAATTGAAAAAAGAGAAGCCGCTGAGATTTTGTGTTTTCTGATTTGTTTATAGTTATGAGGCAAGAATTATTCTATCCCTCTCTTTATATTTCAGTGTTTACCTAAACTCTGTTCCTCCTTTCGGTGCAGGGGAAAAATGTGGTAATGAGACTTTCACCAGGTGGGGTTTAGGCAGCTTAATTTTAGGTACGTGATTAATGGAGCCTTTTATTCTTGGTCAAATATTTATTATTTGAGCAGTTTAGATTGCTGATTTCCAATGCAATGCTCTTCCTTTCAGGGATTAAAAATTATGTTTTTACAGCCTAAGAGAGTTCTGTTTTAACTGGCAGGGTCTACTTTCTGATATATGGAGGTTCAACCGAGGAACAGCGCTATCTCACTGCCTTGCGGAAAGAAAAAGAAGCTTTTGAGAAACTCATAAGGTAATAGATAGAGGCCCTTCAGGATCTAGAGGGTCCTCTGGATGGGGGCATATACGGCTGCCCTGGGGAGGCATGGAGGGGGCATGAGGTTGGGAGCATCGCCTCCAGATACGCCTGTGGTCTGATTCATCCCAGGGTGTGTGCACATTTCTTGTCTCCTCCCTCTCTCTTCCACCATCTCCAGTCGCCTCTCGATGATTTAACAAGGTACTGGAAACATGGCGAGAGCTGCTTCTCTGCTTGCAAAGACGTGTGACATAAAACACCAAAAATACACCTCCACCACTGCTTTTCTGAGAAATATGTCCTTAGATCTCCCCCTCCCCACCCCCACACACGAGCTTTCTCCCTTCCATTGAAATGATGATTTATTTTCTCCTGGTAAAATTTCCATTGTCTGTGGGTGGGCGACCGCCTTCCCATTTGCTGGGAAATGCTTTTACAACACAGGCAGTTCAGATCACCAGCAGTAGAATCACTCTGGGAAGATATTTTTTTGAAGGTGTGATGTTGATCTAAACGTACGTGTACTGTTTCTAGGATGAGTGTCTGGTAAGGTTCCCAATCTAAATAGAAATTGCTTTCCAGTGTGACATCAGGAAGATGTTCTAAGTGACATGGGCACGGACTAGACGGCCACCTTTTACCCACCACAGGTATTTGAGAAATCTGAGAACCTTGCACCAGGGCTGTTGTCAAGGAGGTGGCAGCTTGGTGAGGGAAGATGGGTCACATGGTCTGTAAGGGGCCTCAGAAGCCAGGGCAGGGGCAAGACGGGGCAACCTTGAGCTGAGCCATAGAATAGACTAGACCAGAGGAGATCATGGCTTGGACTGACCAATCTTCCAAGCCACAGACATTGGTAGAGCATCAGTGGCAGTGAGAGGGCAGAAATCATTTTTAGCGGCTGTCCGCATGCTAGGGCTCTACACGGAATTTCAAAATGGACAACCTTCCTCCAGCCCTGACGGTGGGCTCTCAGCAACCACCAGAATATCCCCGAAGCCTGGTTTAGCCAGGGCATACATTCCCGAGTGCCTCCTGAGTCAGGGCCACTGGGTCCCTGCGGAGGGCTCAGCACAGTATATGACCAGACCCCTGAGTACCTCTGAGTACCACAGGCTTGGGCCATGGATTCTTCTAGCTTCCGGTCAGTCCTTTCAGCCTATGAAAATGCTTTCTGTTAACCTGCTCTGTGGGCTGGTTTATATGGTATATGTGTGTATACATGGGATTTTCTTTTTTGTTGTTGTTGTTTTTTAAGATTTTGTTGATTTATTAGCATGAGCAGAGGGGAAGGGCAGAGGGAGAGGGGAAAGCAGATGCTTAACCAACAGTTTAAAATACATAAGATATTTCAGAAAATGTGATAACCAACCAGGCTAAACAGCTGGCCTCTCCTTGTCCAAAGCTTTTAGTGCTTCTCTATCTGCTAGACCCTCACTGCCCCAAGTCTCAAAACAGTCAGAGGTCTCCTGGGCGTCTGTGAGGTGCCATGCCCTGTGTCAGTAAGGAGATGCTGTGGTCACAGTGGTGCCGGAGGTCCCTCCCTCCTCGAGCTCATCCTCTAGTGGAGAAGATGAGCATTAGGCGGTGAAGAGTATTACGCGAACTAGTCGTGGACAGAGTCTGGCTGCAAAGGTAAAGAACGGGTGCACTAGCGCAGGTCCGACCTTGCCCGGGGGGAGAACCCAGGTGCCTTCCTGGAAGAAGCAGTAGGTGTGCAATGCATCATCAGTGTGCATTCGGTGCTGCCCTGACAGGGCGGGAAGGGGCTTCTGTGTGCGAAGGCTCCTGGGTCCCAGAGGCCCTGCTGAGGATTCAGATGCCTGTCAAGGCAGTAAAACAGCATCAAAGCATCCTCAGTATGAAGTCTGTTTTTAGAGGCTCTCGCTGGCCTCCAGTGAAGGACTAGATGGGGCAGGGAAATGAGGCAGTGGTAGCCAAGATTAGATTGACAGGGAGAAGGGAACAGGCTGAAGAGAGAGGTAGGAGATGGAATCAAAGAATTGGTACTGGGGCGCCTGGGTGGCTCAGTTGTTAAGCGTCTGCCTTCGGCTCAGGTCATGATCCCGGGGTCCTGGGATCAAGTCCCACATCCGGCTCCCTGCTCAGCAGGGAGTCTGCTTCTCCCTCTCCCTCTGCCTGCAGCTCCCCCTACTAGTGCTCTCTCTCTTTGTCAAATAAATAAATAAAATCTTAAAAAAAAAAAAAAAAAAAAGAATCAGTGTTAGAGGGTGTGGGTCAGTACCTCCTAACCAGCCGTTTCTCCTTTACAAAACCTCCTCTGCCCAAGGCTTCACGGGTTAACCATCCCCAAGTTAATAGATGACCACATAGAGCTTCAGATTTTAATGTACTTTTATCTCTGGCTTGGCTTAATTCCCCAGCTGTCAGTGGTGACCGTCTACTTATTATAAGGTAGATCTTCCCATATTACACAGCAATCAGATAGTTTCACCATTCAGAATCTTCAGATATTTACTTTCCCAGGAAAGGTGGGGAATTTGAGAAGTGTTTGTTTCAAGAAGGAAAATATCTGTGAGGTGCAATGCTGAAAGAGCGTTTGCACCAAGCCCGTACTTAGAAATTTGACGTGAGAATAAGACGAGGTGCTTTTGCCAGGACCTCCACGGGTGATGTCATCAGCAAGAAAGCAGCGCTACTATTGAAAATGCCCCAAAAGGAATGAAGAGAGAGAGAAATGAAACTCCTAAGTATCAATAATAAAATGCTCCCTAGGTAGAAAAATTGGCAGTAACGTTCTGAGTATACATAGCTTTAGAGAGGTCACTGCTTTTCAAAGGCAGGGGTAAGGTTCTTTGGAATTTTAGTTAGAAACATGCTCGCCAGGGCACCTGTCTGGCTCTGTCGGTGAAGCACATGACTCTTGATCTCGGGGATGTGAGTTCAAGCCCCTTGTTGGGTGTAGAGATTCCTTAAGAAATAAAAAATAAAATAAAATAAAGAAAAAGGTGATCCTAAAATCAGTTAACATGAGGGCCAGAACCCATTACTTTTAAAGGCAGACTTCTAGTTCAGCGCCTCCTTCCTATATTACCATGTTGTAGAAGCAGTTCAGATATCATTAAAGATACTGAAGCAAAAATCAGAAACCTCTGTACTGTAGATTAAGTAGAAATAAGAATCTGCATTGATAATTATCATTTTGTGTCTGTCACACGGAGCGACTTGGGTAATTACGCTGAATGTCGAAAGCAAAGAGCTGAATATTTATTATGACGGCGAGTTTCTGTTACATTAATCGAGTTACCGGTTTGGGAGGCTTCCTGTGTTCTCCGTAATCCAGGCTTCATTTCGGGAATTTACTACTTCCCACTTTCAATTTGCAGTTAAGTTATAACATTCACGGTGAACTAGCTGCTTTTACGTAACAATATTAATTAAAACCGTTGTGGAATCATCTGAAAGCAAAACTTTTTCAGCATTGTCACGGATAATTAGGGAATAAGGTTACCACGTTATTTAAAAAGTACAGTTTTAATAACAGCTAACATTTTATAATGCCTATTATGTGCCAGGCACTGTCCTGAGTACCTTCCACAGCAGGTAAGCCTAACATGCCTCTTTTGAGGTAGGTTTTATTATTATGCCCATTTTACAGATGAAATTGAGGCACAGAGCCATTAAACTGCTTGTCCAAGGCTCATGGCCCGTCAGTGGTTTCAGAACCACAGACTAGAGATTCATACTCTAACCCACTAGGCTGTACAACCACTCAACAGACTACAAATTAATCAGAAAATTGGGATGTCCCCATATGTGATATGTAGCTTAGCTAGTAAAGTAAGTGGAAACAGAGAAAAAGGATCCCCAATATTAATCCCAAATGTCAAAGAAATGAAGGAGCAATAATTTTTCAATAGCTTGCCCTTTGTCCTCAACTTGAGTCTACTAGATGTCACAGAGCAGTAGCAAGTGGCTTTCAGGGCCACGGCCATTGCAAAGACTATTCCAGCAGGCCACACTTGACACTGGTACTGAGAATCATGAGGGAAAGACCTGGAACTGTGCCCGCCCCCCTTGCATGAACTGTTTACAAAACGCTGGGCTAATAATAACTTTGTGTTTGTATATTGTTTCAAGGAGTATAGAATTTAAAGTGGTGATTTCTGTTCCCCAGTGGTATCTTGGAGTGGTACCCTGTTCTAAAACATCATTTATCCAGAGTTGTTGGAAAATCGGTCTCTCCGGTTTTATTTCCTTTCACTGGAAAATCTTTGCTGTTTTAGCCCTTCCTGAAATGATTAGTGAGTACTAAGGACCCATTTCCCTTCTGCTTCACGGTACCCCGGGCTCTGTTCCTGCCGTTGGTCAGTCCTACCTTTGTTTTGTGCCTGCTCGTGCTCCCCCAACTCCGTTTCCTGCCCTGTGAGGGGAGAGAGCCAGCCTCACTCCTAGACCGCTGACTGGTTCATGGATTGATGGTAACATACTTCTGGGTTTGAAATATAAGACCGTGGCAAGCTTGGCCTCCGCTCTTTGGTTCTCGAGCATATCGTCAGGACTGATGTAGTCCCTGATGACGAATCTGAGTTACGGTTGTGTGGTCCTGTCAACCTACCCGGTGTGAGCTGCGAGCTTCCTAGAAGGCAGGAATTACCGCATAACCATATGTCGATCAGAGCACCCAACGCAGCAGGTGGGAACACTCCAGAAGGGTTTTTACAACGAATGCAGGAGCAAGGGAATTCATGCTGCTCTATTGCCTAAATGTTGATTTGTTTGTTTGTTTGTTTGTTTGTTTAAATCTCTGTTGGGAAATTTGTATGACTGGATTTTCCTTTAAAATTTAAACCGTTTCTCGGGGCCTCCCACCTGGAGTTTTTTTAAATCGAAGTACTGTCACCTGCCCTGTGATTTTCTTGATCATTGATTTCTAACCATCGCTATCTGTGATTTACTCTGAAAGTATTGGAATGTAAATGATTTAAATTATTCTTAATGCTCAATAACACGTTAACATGTTTTTATAAAAAGCCCCAATCTCTTGGTGGCATTTTTTTTACCCGCTCATTTCATGTCCCAAAGTGCTTAAAGGACACAGAGCATGGAAAACGAACAGCAGCTCTTTCGCTCTGGAAGATGGTCGTAGCACCCAACCACGGACTTCTTTCTGCTTCCTTTACCGGTCGCTCATCTGTGTAGTTTTATTGTACTTATTTATCTAACGTATTTCTCATCTTGACACTCCTGTGGCCATGTTCTAAGTTACCATCTATAAAAGATTAAAATCTAGAAATTTTGAAATTTCGTTCAAAAAAGGTTGAAACTACTTTCCGCCCCAGGGAGAAGGCCAGCATGGTGGTCCCTGAAGGGAGGGAAGGTAGGGACGAAGCAAATCTGGACCTGGTAAGAGGCCCCGCGGCTGCAGGCGCTGCCGTGGACACCCGTAAAGCAGGTGAGTCCCGCCCTGGGCCATGCGCTCCGGCGCCCACAATGGAGGCTGTCGGGGTTCTAGAGCTTTCCCGCAGAAGCATGCTTTTTCTCAACGACCTTGTAAAAAATGGGTGCCGGCTCCCATACCCAGGGTCAGCACTGCCTTTCCCTAACCACGTGTCCCTCCCAGAGCTGTAGAATAAAGGGGTTGTGTTGTAGGCACCCCAGCCTCAAAACCAGTCACATTCCGGCATTGCTCATAAACGTGGTTGGCTGGATGAGACGCAGGACGTACTTTTGCAGAGAAACTTTGATAAGCGCCCATTAGGTTCTTATTTTAACCCGAAGGAATGGGCTTCGCTCAGACAGACATTGCTAGAGCGCCTCCCCACGTCTCTCCTCGCCCCCGTGTGTTGCTTCTTGGCACTTCCCCAGGTCCCAGGTGCGTGACACTCTCACTGCCGGGCACCATCTGAACCATGGCGTGCCAGCAAGACGTGCTGAATGCCAATTGCAGTGTAACCCAGATATAACCCCCTCCCTGCTCCCCGAATCCTTGTTTCCCCATGGCAAGCAGCTGCTGTCAGCCATGCGGCCTGAGGAACGCAATACGACTGAGTTGACTTAGCCTCTGCGGCTGGGGGCCCGGTTAGAGCCATGGGCCTCCCAAATCCGGTATGTCCAGGAATGACCACAGAGGCTTGTTAAAGGTGTGGATCCAAAGGCCTCACTCCATGCATCTGAAACGGGGTCGGCAGCTCAGGGCCTTCTGATGGGAATGCCCCTGGACTGTGCTTTGGGAAACGTGGCCTCAGAGCATCGAGGTCTGTCTTGAAGATTCTCACAAAGTCAGATAGGTTGGTGACACTTCATGCAGAATATAGAACGAGTGAAGGAAGCTAGACTTGACCATGCAGGTGCCACACAGAAAGCTATTTACAGAAGTTTGTCCTTCTGAGTTCAGGCTTTCCCAGCCCTGTAGTCACGTCTTGCAGCTGCTGTAACCACTTACCGCGCACTCGGTGGCTTGAAACAACATACATTTCTTATCTTACAATTATTAAAATTCCAAAGTCCAAATGGGTTTCACTGGGCTAAAACCGAGGTGTGAGCAGGGCTGTGCTCCTCCTAGAGGCTCTAGGGAAGGCTCCGTCTCCCTGCCATTCCCAGTTCCTAGAGGCACCTGCACCCCTGTGCTGCTGGCCCCTTCCTCCTTCAAGCCAGCGGCTCTGACTCTGCCCTTCCTGCTTCTCTCTCACTTTTAAGGAACTTTGGGCCCACTTGTATAATCCGGAACAATCTCTTCATCTTGACATCCTAAATTTAATCATATTTGCAGTGTCTCCTTTGCTTTGTAAAGTAACATATTTACATATTCCAGGGATTAGGACATGGACATCGTAAAGGGACCATTACTCTGCACACGGCAGATGCCGGTCCTCGCTAGTGCTGTCCTTAAGCCAGCAGCCTTAGCGTTATCTGGGATGTTGTTAGAAATGCAGTTTGGGGTGCCTGAGTGGCTCAGGTCATGATCCCAGAGACCTGGGATCGAGCCCCGCCTTGGGCTCCCTGCCCAGCGGGAAGCCTGCTTCTCCCTCTCCCACTCCCCCTGCTTGTGTTCCCTCTCTCGCTGTCTCCTTCTCTGTCAGATAAATAAATAAATAAATCTTTTTTAAAAAAAGAAAAGGAAATAAATGCAGGGTCTTAGGCCCCACCCCAGACCTACTGAGTACAGAACCACCTCTAACTTGCTCCCAGGCGGTTCTGGGCACATTCAAGTGTGGGAAGTTCTGGTCCACTGGCTTCTTCCATCTTCCCACGTCCACACTCACTGGTACAAAGACTAGCGGCTCCAGAATTTTTCATGAGAGCCTCTAAAGCAGTTGACCCAGCAAGTGTTCGTAAGTGTCCAATACGCACCTGACTCTGTCATAGGAATTGGGAATGCGGTGGTCAGTAGAAGGCGAGCAGTGGGGCCATCTGGGACCAGCCGTCAAGGGCACTGCCGAGAGAAGGCAACGGCGAGCACTGTTGTTATGAATCATCAGGACTTTCTTCGGCTCTATTTAGTTTAAGAGAAATCGCCTTTATTTACTCTGTAAACAAACCTTTCTGAAAACACAGAAAAATGAGGAATATCAACATGGGGTGTTATGTTACCATGCATCACAGGTTGACAGCAGAAACAGATTTTATTTTATTTCTCTACATTTTTGAAGATTTATTTGTTTATTTTAGAAAGAGAGAGTGCAGGCGGGGGAAGGGGCAGGGGAGGGAGAAGGAGAGAAACAGGCTCCCTGCTGAGCATGGAGCCCAACCTGGGGCTCCATCTCGCGAACCCCAAGATCATGACCTGAGCCAAAACCAAGTCCAGCACTTAACCAGCTGAGCCACCCAGGCGCCCCTGAAACACAGCTTTTAGACTTCTGTTCTGTTCCATCCTTGGGAGTTCCTCCTCAGTGACATCACCTGCAGTGCACACTTTTTGCTCCCAGGTGGCCAGGAACAGAACAGGACGCAGCAAACCATAGTCGTGGACGTGCGGGAGTTCCGCAGTGAGCTCCCCTCCCTGATCCACCGACGGGGCATCGACATTGAACCCGTGACGCTGGAGGTCGGAGACTACATTCTGACCCCGGAGATGTGCGTCGAGCGCAAGAGCATCAGCGACCTGATTGGCTCGTTAAACAACGGCCGCCTGTACGGCCAGTGCATCTCCATGGCCCGCTACTACAAGCGCCCCGTGCTGCTGATCGAGTTTGACCCCGGGAAGCCCTTCTCCCTCACCTCCCGGGGCGCCCTCCATCAGGAGATCTCCAGCAACGACATCAGCTCCAAACTCACCCTTCTCACGCTCCACTTCCCCAGACTCCGGATTCTCTGGTGCCCCTCGCCTCACGCCACCGCCGAGCTGTTCGAGGAGCTGAAACAGAACAAGCCACAGCCCGATGCGGCCACAGCCGTGGCCGTCACTGCGGATTCGGAGGCGCTCCCTGAGTCGGAAAAGTATAACCCCGGTCCCCAGGACTTCTTATTAAAAATGCCAGGGGTGAACGCCAAAAACTGTCGCACTTTGATGCAGCACGTGAAGAACATCGCGGAACTGGCCAGCCTGTCACAGGACAAGCTGGCGGGCATTCTGGGCAATGCCGGCAACGCCAAGCAGCTCTATGACTTCATTCATACCTCTTACGCAGAGGTCGTGTCCAAGGGAAAAATGAGAAAGTGAACAGTGACGGCTGTCTTCTTGTCACGTGACTGTGCTTTTCAGCCACTCTCTGCCGGTATTCCTAGGCCCTGATTAATTATTAGCTCAGAATTTCCCTGTCTTCCAGCACTTAATGGTTGTGCCCTCTGCTTCCTGGCTCTGCGGACCAGAACCCAAGACTCCTCTTGGAACCCCAGGCCAGAGTCCGTATGCTCTGCTCTTCATTGAGGTGGGTCTGGAGCAGGGGAGGTGTCTGCAGGTGCTTCTAGAAGGCCATTCTTGAAACAGGCAGCAATTTATGTTTCTGACACAAACCAAAAGAACACACAGTCATGTTCTTGCCCTCTTCAGAGACACCCCAGAACCCAGAGAAAGAAACCCTTCTGCCATCCCTCCCCACTTCTCTCTACATTGTCCTCAAACATATTCTTCCAGCTTTCTGCCTCTAAGAGAGATTCCTGGGGTCTTTCTACTGTGGTGTAAGATAGCCTCCTCTAAATCTCGCTGGTGCATTTCCTAATCCACCGAATGTATGCAACATGTACAAAGCCAGTAGTTTTTAGGCATGAATTCTCTCTTTCCAGAAATTGATGGTACAAGGGAAAGAGTCCTTGGAATGCTCATTTTTTCAAATATTTAACCTCCTAACTCTGTGATCTCTAAGCCTGAATGGCCAATTAGAGTCTCTTTAAGACTTCCTGGTTCCTGGGCCTCTTCCAACACCCTGAGACCACCAGCGCCAGAGCTTCTCCCCAAGCAGTGTAAGCTCACCCTCCACTCCCCCCTTCTCTGTCCCTGTGCCGAGCGCATCCTTGTGTCTGTGTGAGGACTTTGACACAAGCAAATTGAGTGGCCCACCAAGTCTTTAAGATTTGGTTTTCCTTCCTGGGGTCGAGATAAAGGACTTAAAAAGTAAATGGAAGATCAATGCATAGACTATCTTAAGAAATACACACCTACTTAAAAACTCACAAAACCATCTCCTCCTTCTCAAACCTTCTGACTGGGTTAAGTTAGCTTTCTACTGAAGTGTACATATGGGGACATTCATAGCATCTTTGTGCCGTTTTTAAGCTTTTATATTTCACCATTATTAACTTAGCTCTTATTCTCCTATCTAGTAATGAGTAGTGAATTTTCTACCTCAAGAGCTGATGCAGATATAGACATTGGTGCCTCTAGCCATACTGCACAGTTCCACATTTCCTCCATGTCGCCCGTGTTTTTGTTCCTCACAGTGTTTGCACTCAGAGTAGTCACTGGACCATGTAACGCAAAATGGTCTTCACCTTCACAGAAGTTCTTTCAACCGACCTCTCCAAGCTGAACCGCTCATGTCGACTTCTTGCTCTCCTGGTATGTTAACCTACATTAATACTGCTAAAGTCGATGTGGATTTCAAACTCGATACAGGGTACCACAAGAATGAATTGAGGGGTATGAGGGAACCATATTGTTCTATGAAATTCTGTACAGTGATCTGAGGAACATAGAAGAGCACAGGAAACAAAAGTTAAAGGTAGAATAAAGGATCAGGCTTCTAAATGTTTCCAAGGGCTAAATAGCTACCCCGGAGACTAGAAAACAAGATGTCAGGTACAGATGTTAATTTTCACTTCTGTACACGTGTATTTAAGAGTCCAGTCTGAGTGAAAAGTACATTAACATCGATACAGCCCCTCAAAAGGAGATGGTTATTACAATTTTTCTTTACCCTCGTCTAGCACTTCTGCTTGTGTTGTGTAGTTCCTGGTTTTTCTTGTAGAATTCCACCTGGCTTATATTGTTCTTTCACTATGTAAAAGGCAGATGGAACATAGCACATCTTTTGATATGGGTCTCACTCCAGTTTAAACTTTCAGAAATAAGCTCTGTTCTTAAAGCCACCATAAATAGCCCTTGTCGTCTCGTACAACATGGAGAACACTCTTGGTTGTATTTAGAGGGCCGGTATCTCTGGCTCTTGGATTCTGTTATTTGCTGTTCTACGTACTAGACATTTGAAGATGTGCACTGTCTCATGTGTACTTGAATTATGAATGGTAGTTTCTAATGAACTCGAAAATGCTCATTATAGATGCAAGGCTCTCACTACCACGTCCCCTTCCAAGTAAATAAATATATTTTAATGCATCTGTAGTTGTGGAAAACCTTCAATACAACCTTCGTGTATTGACTTTTGCCACATCCTTTTACAAATTTTTATGATCTAAGAATCTTTGGCAAAGGAACTAATGCATGAATTTGCAGAATTAATGTATCACTTTATTGTCGAGCATCATATTGTTACCTTTGCCTTTTTTCTTTCAGAATAGTAAATATACCAGTTACTTATGAACTCGTGCTTAGCTTTTTTTAAAAAACCTGAGTTCAGCATTTTTTTATTTTACAAGCTTTTTGCTGATTTGTAAAAATCAGAGTGTATGAAAGATAAAAGAAGTCATTTCCAACTTTGTTTAAATCATAGTGCCTCTTGATATTCTTTAAAAATTATACAGCAAGAAATCATTTTATATAGTAATAGTGGCCATAAATAATGTCCTTTTGTCAAGAAGTTGCCACTTTTTTCAGTTTGGGGCTCAGGAGACCGTATGTCTCTGTGCATTTGAGTACATCCCGAATGCAGTTTCCCAGCCCAATGGGACTGAAAATAATTGTCCATTCATCAACCCACTGGCACACAGAGGGTTAAGTCTAGATTTGGTTGTGTTGAGATAACAGAATCTAGAATGAATGAGTGGCCTTCAGCAGGAAAGTTACACTGAAGCAAATCTGAAGACGTGGGCGGGGGAGAGAGGCAGACATCATTAGTCTTTGCTTTTGTTTTCAAGCGTAATTCGATTTTCCTTTGGCTCAAAAAACTTCTTTAGGGAAATTCTCTTGTCTTTTGTGTTCAGTTTAGCCTAGAAACGTCCTCTTAAAAACCAACAGTTTAGGAAAGTTCTTTTCTCAGTCTCGAATACATTAAAACGCATCCAGACTTCAACGTGCGTTGTCATTTTTCTTCATAATTTTGCTTTCTGTTTTGGTTTATGGCTACATCCTGTCCAATTCCAAACCCCAGTACTTCACTGTCTTTATCCACAGGTTTTTGGTAAGCCACCCTACTGCTGTTTTTTAATTTAAGGGCATGTAAGCCAAAATTTGGATGGGAGGGAAACATAACTGATTTATATCAATTTGTAACAAGAATTGTATGTGAGTGTGTTTTTAATAAAATCTGTATTTATTCAGTATTTTCCTCAGCATTTTATGGGCAAAGGAAAAATAACCATATATAGCGAAAGGACCTGTATTCCCAGGGCGTCATATTTCCAACACATTGGCAAATATAATTTGAAGAGAGTATTTCATGTGTCTTTTTGCCAATTTGAAGAGAGTATTTCATGTGTTTTTTTTGTTGTACAGAAGAAATGATGAAAGCCAAGCCCCAACCCCCTGCTTTAGCATTTGACGTGTGTGATAAACCCACTTTCTAGGGCCTTAACATGATTTTCTTTGGTTTATTTTTCCCTTACTGCTTTTTATTTTGTACATGTGTCCTTAAGGAGAGGGAGAAAAAAGACTATTCTCCTTCTGAAAACACTCATTTGTTGACCTGTAATGAATGTGTGGCAAGCACAATGCTTGGAACATTTTAACTCAACAGAGATTAATTTCCTGCTGCCCCTGACTCATACCATTTTTTGCTTTGTTTTGTTTTGTTCTTTGGTTCCTTCCACGTCAAAGTTGAAAGTAAATTATCCTTTTGACACATCTAGAATTCGCTGTAATCTCTTAGGTTTAATTATTATTTGATTAGTTTACTAATTGGCTCGCTTTGATGATTTAGGTATTTTGGTTTCTGCTTGAAAACATAGAACGAATCCCTTTTTAACAAGGCATAAGTCAGGTTATTTCTCAAAATGTTTTAATGTCAGAGTAAAGGCTCCGGTAGAATAATTAACCCTTTCTTAGGAGTCCTGATATAGCACATTTACTGAGCTCTCCTGCCTCATCTCCGTTAATTTGCATGACTATTACGTAAAAGCTTCTCTTGCTGTGGTGGAACTGAGTGACAGGTTAAGTCATTTGCCCAGGGTCACCCAGTAGTAGACAATAGAACCATGATTTGAACCCAAGCAGTCTGACTCCAGCACCCATGATGACACACTAGTGACCGGTGGTGGGGGAAGAGGGGTTTGTGTCTACTTTCAAATACCTAATGACAGATGTGTCACAGAAAAGGCAAATTGGCTTGTTTTCACACCTTTCTTAAATGTCAAAAGCAAGCATGCGAAATTTGGAACCTGGTCAAAGAAAATACTGAGTACCCTGGATACAGTATCCAGCTATATACAGCTGGCTATTGTCAGGATGCCTGGCTGGCTCAGTGAGTACAGCTTGGGACTCTCAATCTCGGGGTCATGAGTTGAAGCCCCACACTGGGTGCAGAGATTACTTACAAAATAAAAAAGAGCTGGATGTCCTCTCGTAGCATACACTACCTGGGAAGTCGTCTAATTTCCAGGGCTCCTGATCTCTTACTGTTTCGCAACTTTTTGAGAATAGAGGTTAACTTGTAGAAACCCCAACAGCAATACAACTGATTCTTGTTCAGTAGCGTTGCAAGGTATTGCCTAGCAGGACACGAAACACTTCTGCATTTATTTGCAAAAATATTTCTGCATTCATTTGACCAGCTACAAATATCTGGGTTTTCATTTTCTTTTATTATTATTTTATTTATTTATGTATTTGACAGACAGAGATCACAAGTAGGCAGAGAGGCAGGCAGAGAGAGAAAGGAGGAAGCAGGCTCTCCGCTGAGCAGAGAGCCCGATACGGGGCTCGATCCCAGGACCCTGGGATCATGACCTGAGCTGAAGGCAGAGTCTTTAACCCACTGAGCCACCCAGGCGCCCCAGTCTTTCATTTTCTTTTAAAATCAGCCCTAACAGCTTATTGGTTTCCTCATTAACTGAATCTAATAAAATTTTGACTTCTGTTGTTTTCGTTTTGATTTTTTTCCATTTGTATGAAAGTCGTATTTCTAACGTTGTGCAAAAATTATGCTTTGTAGGTGGCGTTGCCAACATGAGCTTCCACATGATGATAATACTGTATTTCCTGCCTCATTCAACCTTAAATTAAGTCTTGTAAACTAGAAGATGGATACTCTACATAGGCATTTATATACATATATATTTAGGAACTGTACTTTGATACTAAGATGTTAATATTACAAACTATCAATTGATCAAATATTTAAGAACTATAGACTCATTTTAAGATGCTGGCTCAGTGCACCCCCATTTCTCTGTTTGCAAAAGCGCAGCTGAATATTTCATCCCAGAGCTAATTTTGTGTAGCCCCTGACTATGAGTGTTAAGGAGAAACTTGTCCAAGATGAGAAAGAAGAGGAATTTTAGATATTCCCAAGGATCCACTTGCCTGATGAAGATATTTCTACATCAGAAGAACACTGACTGCTCCCCAAGGGCCTGAGAGTCAGGTAAACAAAATCAACTTGTGATTTCACCCAAGAGAGTTTCCTGGGATTCATGAAAATAGTAAATAGACCATGTCTAATGAAGATGATGATATTTGGGGATCCTTTTCCAAAGAAGTTGGTGTCAGTGCAAGCATGCCTTTCACTGAGAGATTTGCTTCTCCGTGCAACTTCATTCCTGGGAAGGGAGACGCCCAGCAGAAGCTTAGGGAAGCAGATAATTTAGTAGACTAAGGGAAGCATGACTGGGCAGGTTTGTTTTCAGCGTAAGGCGTTTACTGCAGAGGGCAGAGGGCTGTCTCTGGGCTTGATGCTGCAAAAGCCCCTGCCACCAAGGGACATTCAGCCTTATGATGAAAAGAAGTCAAAGAACACGAGCAAGTAAAATAACTAAAATATCACAGAGAGGTAGAAGTGTTCTGGAGGTCCGAGGAAGACCTCATAGGGAGGTCTACAGCTGTAGGGATCCAAAATGGCCTCAGAGAAAAGGTAGAGCTCAAGATGGGTACAGCACGGATACAACTTCATCAGGCAGACACAGGCAGTGTGGACAAGTACACGTCCAGAGCATTAGCAAAGAAACAGAAAAATGGTGGTGTTTAAAGAAGGCGTCACTAGCAGCAGATTTGGGGCAATTCACTGGGGCCCTATTGAAGGGGTCTCCTCTATTCCAGACTTGAGGAGTTTGTTCTCATTTCAGGAGGAAGATGAATGAATAAGGGAAGGGTATGATCAAGTAGTCTGTTTTACAGCTGCAGTCTGGCAGTAGTGAGTCTGAAATGGAAATATTAGTCGAGCACTTACAATGTACTGGATATTTTATGTTCCTTACCCCATTATGTCCTCACCCCCTGAAATAGGGACCTTCCCCGCTTTGCTGATGAGGCAGTGAAGACAGAGATTAAAAAATTCAAGTCATACTGGAAGCAAATGGCAGAGATGAGACTCAAACTCCCAAGCTGACTTTCTTTCTGTAGCACCTTGCTACCTAGAAGGAAGGACTGGAGATGGAAAGACCATTCTGGAAGCTGTGGCCATGACCCGAGCCTTAGAGAATGATGGCCAGATCTAAGATGAGAGCTTTGGAAACGGAAAGGCCAGATATTGAAGAGGAATATGGCAAAGAACATCAAAGTCAAGGACGAATCTACATCATTATTGAGAATTTCAGCCCAGGGTCAGAAAACGATGATGCTGTGACCAGGAAGGCCCTGATCATTTTATAAAGAAAGTCAAGTTCAGTTTTGAACAAGTGGATTTTGAAATGACCAACAGTGAGGCAGATCGTCTCAATTCCAGGTGTAGCTGATGGCTGCCCTGAAGTGAGAACCGATGGGGCCCCTGGGTGGGTCAGTCAGTTAATCGTCCAATTCGTGATGTCCTCTTAGGTTGTAAGATCGAGCCGCACGTGCGTCTCCTTACTTGGTGGGGAGTCTGCTTGAGATTCACTCTCTCTCGCTCTGCCCGTTCCCACCCCGGACACGTTCTGTCCCTCTCTAAAATAAATAAATATATCTTAAAAAGAAAAAAGAAAAAAAAAAAGTGAGTACCGAGGACGTCAGATAAATGGTTGACACAGAAAAAATATGAAACTGAACATCAGGAAATGCCCAAATCTAGGAGGCAAGAGCATAAGGGAGGCAGATCCAGGAGCTCCTGAATGTCTCACAGCCACCAGCATCAAACCAGACCAGGAATTTCACAGGAGTGACCCGCAGGGTTAGGAGCTGAGCACGGGCCATGCCAGTGGACCCAGAAAGCGACAGAGATGACACCACGGAGAGCCCTCCCAGGGAGCCTGAGGGCACACACCAGACGGGGATCGGAGGAGGCCAGGGCACAGTGGAGCTGGAGAAAAAGAACAGACGAGCAGCACTCTGAAGGGAGTTGTGTGTGTAGGTGATCAGAAGGAAGGAGCTGAGCCGGAGAAGATGCTAGAGAGAGCAGATCATTCATGGAACCCAAACCCACTGCTGGAGGGCCCGGGGGTGGAGGGAAACAAGAGTGATGTTGCTTTTCTTCCTTTCCCACCCACGAAAAAAAACCCATTTTTGTATTGATTTGCCTCTTCTTTAAAGCTAACATCTATAGCACCGTGTACCCCCCGCTTGGAGGGGACTGGTAAGCCACGAGCAGTAACAATGAGCTCTTTTCCGAAGTTCTAACACGGTGCTGCTGTTTGGCGGTGAGGTCTGGCCGTGTTTAAGCTGGCGGGGGGAGTGATCTCCAACCCCTTCATCTGTAACCTGGCTGTAGGGTCGCGTTATTCCTTAAAGCATCCCTTGCAGTGATTTATGAAACGCAACTTATGGGCCTGAGAATGTGGCCTGAAAACACGGCCAGCGCTGGGCAGCCCTCACCAGCCAACGCTGAGACTCGGTAAGGATTTTTATTTTGGTCGCACTGAGCCTGCTGTAACTGGGGCGGCCGAGTTGCTATGGGGATTTCTTCTCCAAACAGTGCGCTTCGCTTCAATACGTTGAAACAGCAGATAAATCTCCTTTATGTTGACTCCACTGTGACATTACCTCTCGTCGAAACATTCCCCAGGCTCCCATCAGGACTTGGGTGTAGGAATTTTTCAATCGGGGCCAAGGAGGCATTGATGGAAAGAATCGAAAGGGAGGCCCCTTGAACCCCCGGAGGCTTCACAGCTCACGCCTGCCTGCGGAAGCCCAGAGCCAGAGCCCGGAGGCGGGTTGCAGCTGGGAGAAGGTTTATCCCTGAAGCAATGACGTGTTTAAGTGCTCTAGTGTGGGCCTAGGCTGAAAGCTGTGACTCACGCCCCGCTCTGTCACTAATAATTGGGGATGGGGGTGGGGGGGCTGTGGGGCAGGATGCACAGAAAACTCAGCTGTTCTTGCAAATCTCCTCTAAGTTGCAAAGATCCGAGATGGCCCTGGAGTGTGGGAAAGAAGGCAGGCCCCTTCCACTCCGGGCCGGGGCGCTGCCGGCCTCCACCAGCAGGGGTCCCCATTGAGTCACAGGTCGCCAACGGAGCTCCGCGGGAGTCGCCGGACACTTTAAGGATGACTGCACTTTGAATGGGGGTGTATCTGCCTCTGGTTCTTGCCTAACCATGACAGGAGAGGGAAGAAAAGTAGCTGCCTGTTTCCAGCATGACTCATTATAAACAAACGGAGGACAGATTGACTGCGTCTTATCAGAGCCCGAGTATGTGCCCCGGGACTGAGGGTGAGTCAGACTGGAAGTCGCAAGTCTTTTGTTGGTCGAAGGGATTTTTGTTCCTTGCGGAAGAGGGGGCGGGGGAGTGCTATTGATTTCTTAAACACAATCAGTGACCCCACACAGGCAGCCCTGGGCTTCTAGGTGAGGTCAAATCCCCCCCCACCACCACCACCCCCAACCACAAAAGGCTTCCAAACTAAAGATTAAAACTGCCCGGGACACGTGGGACCCATTTAGAGTCAATGAAAGCGTTCGCAGTCTTGCTGTGAGCCTTTCACAGCATCCGCATAGGCCAGTAATCATCAAGGTGTACACTTTAAGTATGTGTGGTTGTAATGTGAATTACCCCTCCAAGAGTTTTAAGAAGAAATACAGTTTCTTGGGGGAACTTAGGGGGTGGGAGGGCGGTGCTGGCCAACCCATTTTTACTGCGATTTCTCAGGAAGCTATCTGGACACCCCCCTCACTTCCCCATCCACCCCTTTGTGTTGCTACCTGCATTTAGGTGCAAAAACAAGCAAAAGGCATGCACCTGGAGGGAGCAGGACCTGGTGTCATCTCACGCTGATCGGCTGAGCCTTGATCCCAACTCTCAGAGGGTGTGTTGGGAGGCGGTTTATTTATGCCTCCGGAAGGAAGGCAGTAGGGACAGGGAAAGGCATAGGCAGGCAACAGATCTGGAGTGGGGTTTAGATGTTGGCTAGCAAAGGACAAAGCAGCACCCTCTTGAGGTCCCCGCCCCTCACCGCCTCCCTGGCAGCCACAGGACCGCAGCGGGCTGTTTATGCCCCGGGTGGCTTCATAGTCGGGCGAATGCAAGTCAGGTCAGGCCCACGGCGTGACTGCTCTCAAGAGCTCGGCAGGGATGGGCGGTGTCGACAGATCCCGCGCACGTGAATGACTTAACACTTGGACGCCAGCGAGCGAGTGAAGTGAGGGGGGAGTGAACACGCGTGTGCTTGAAATAGTGAGCGAGAACCAAGTTAGCCGGGCAGGTGGAGTGCATAAAGACGAGGAGCGGAGGCCTGGCCCAGATTTAAACGCCGACGACCTCAATTAGGAAAAGAGAGACATGTGTGTGTTTCTGGACTTGATAATGAGCTCCGTGGGCAGGAAGGGAAGCTCTTCTTGCAAATAACCTGCTTCTGACCGCTCACCTGTCTCTTTCATGTTTCCGTGTTGTGTTCTGTTCCCGCTGCTGTCTTTCGGTGAATAAATTCAAGGTTGTACATCAGACCTGGGGGGATTTGACTGTCCCCTTTAACGAAAGGGTCCTTAACGTAGGAGGGCTTTGTCTCTGTTCCCTGATCTCCCAGCCAGTCACCGTCTCTAAGTGTGCGTATGTGTGCATGTGTCTGAGTGTGTAGGAAATGGAATATTTGAGTGTGTGGAGGCGTGTGGATGGTGGTTGGGTATGTGGGGGGGGGTACTTTTTTCTGACGCCCTGGATTCTATGTCTCCTTTGAATCTATGTCCACAGCGGCTGAGCTCACATAAAACAGTCATATGTGTCCTTAATCTGCAAATACGGAACCAAATTTCAACTCTTCTTTTGACATACCCCCATAAATACATTCATACCATTCTAGATCATTCTTTGCTCTTTAAATACGACCTGTAGGAACAGTGTTTCACTCTACACACGATTCTCTTGGAATCCAGGGTCTCCCATGTTATTATTTGGAAAAACAAGTCTAGTTTACAACCATGCGTTTGTGAAGTGCCTACCGTGGGCCCGAAAGTAAACCGGGCCCCTAGAACGGAGTTACGGTCTATTCATTCGTTCCAGTCTTAAGAGGTCCGGGAAGTGGAGCCAGGTTTTGTACTTGTAATAATGGAATTACAGACAAGAGTTACTTACATTAAAAAACAAAACAAAACAAAACAAAAAAAACATTCATTGCCTGGAAATGACCAAAGCTTCCGAGCACTGGGCTATCCATTACGGAGTCCTGGGGGTGGTGAGCACAGGTTACGGAAGTGGTAGGAATGTGTCACATTTAATGCCTTGTAGGAATGAGATAGCATGTGAGCCGAGGCTTTTGAGCACAGACCCCATGTCCTAGGTGTTCAGGATCTTCGGACTAGTCCTTGGGACTCTGAGTGGTGCCACAGGGTACCTCTGAAATGGGAGAGAATTTTTATAAAAGGAAAGATGTTCTCCAGGTCAGTCTGTTCAATGTACTCCTTAGGCTGGTTTAGGAGACACCTTTTTATATGTGTGCCTTTCCGTCGGTTCTCCAAACCTGGGTCCTGGGTCCCTTCTGACTGCCTCTTCAATCTGTCGTCCAAATTCAAGCTTTCTTTGATTCCTCTTATTAACAATCTTGTTTCTCTTGCCACATTCTAAATTTGGCTTCACATAAGGTGGTGTGTTTTTTTGTTTTGTTTTTCTTAACTGGACTGCCGGGACCCAGAGCTGGAGAAAGCAGCGTCTTGGTTTTGAAACACACTCCCCTCTGATGCATGCACGACCTGCTCTGATTTAATTTGTTGGTTTTAATAATGGAGAAAGTACTCCTGAAGCTAGCAGCCTCTGCAAAAAAGCTAGAACTTTGACCCTAAGATTATAACCTACATCGAAGCCCGGGGGTCCGCCTTCCCAACCCTCTTACCTTGCTCCTCTCAACCCAAAACGAACAGTCATCCTGATTTGTGTGTTTAGTACTCCCTTGCTTTGTGTAGCCCCATTGCTTCTTATATTTATGATGTGTATGCCCAAAAGAATATGTGTCTCTATATATGTCATTCTTGACTTTATAAGAAAGATGTCATCCTGTCATATATCCCTCCCATTGTCATAGGCTGCTGTCATTCATTTGTTCCGGCTTCTCTATAATGTTCTGTTTCAGTGACTATACCACAGTCTACCCACCAATCCTTGTTCCTGGCCATTTGGTTTGTGCACAGATCCGTGATTTTGTAAATGGTTCTTTCACGAATATTCTCGTACCTGGCCTTCTATGTGTGCAAACGGTTCTCTCGGGTACGCACTTAGGAGTGACATTGCTGAGTTAGACGGTAGATGTGTGTCCCACGTTAGGGCACAATGCCAGACAGCGTCCTGAAGTAGGGATAACGCCCGACACTCGCATCAGCCGTGTGTGTGGATCGATCCAGACCCTCCCGACACTTGGAATGATCAGACATGTCTCGAGTCCGCGGATGGATTTGTGTAGAGCATAGGACCTCATTATGGTCCTGGTTTGCATTGTTACCTGTCATGCTGAGGACTTCTTTGTATGTGATTGGCCAAATATGTCTCTTACCTCCTGAGAGATAGCCATGGTTTTTGCTCATTATTCTACAACTCTCTGTGCTTTTTTATTTTTTTAAGATTATTTATTTATTTATTTATTTGAGAGAGAGAGAGAGAGAGAGAGAGCTTGTGAGAGAGAAAGATCACAAGCAGAGGGAGTGGGAGGGGGAGAAGCAGACTCCCCGCTAAGCAGGGAGCCCAATACAGGACTCGATCCCAGGACCTAGGATCATGACCCGAGCCGAAGGCAGACGCTTAACCGACTGAGCCACCCACGCGCCCTGTTTGTACCCTTCTAACTAAAGGAGCACTTCCTATACTGTCAGACCGATCCTCTGTACGTACTTCTTTTCACTTCCCTTAAGGTATCTCTTGATAAGTTCTTAGTGGAGTAAAAAGTTCTTAGTGGAGTAAAATATATTAATCTTTTATAATCAATACTTTTTATTTAAGAAATCTTTTAAGAAATTATTTAATAAAATCTTCTCCAACTGGAATATCTAAAAGCTATTTATCTATATTTTATACTAAAAGTGCAAAGGCTCTCTCTCCTGGCAGAAGTTGAAAATACGGGTGGGAAGATAGGAAGCAACGGGACCCCAGGCACAGTGACCTGTGGCAGGGGCAGGTGAGATATCAGGGTGATGGGGCCAGACCCGGGGGGATTCATACCCATGATGGGCTCTTACCATATTTATTAGTTGTATCATTTTTCCCTCCAGTTACAAACATACATAGTCTCACCAACTTTGGACCATGGGAAAGAAAAGGACCGTAATCCCATCACCGGGGGATTTTTCTGTACATTTTCACATGCAAGTCTCTTGATACACACCGCTCATTCTCCTGTTTATCCTGACACCAGTACCCCGACCTTAGCCAGGGACACTTTGTAGCCATTACCTTCCTTGACCTAGGAGTAATTCCTACCAGTGTTGACCATGACCTTTAAAAAAAAAAAAAAAAGTACAATGAACTTAAGCTAAAGAAATTATACTGAGCCTGGGTGACTCAGTCAGTTAGGTGTCTGACTCTTGATTTTAGCTCAAGTTGTGATCTCAGGGTTGTGAGATCGAGCCCTGAGTTGGGTTCCACGCTGGGCATGGAGCCTGTTTAAGATGTTCTCTCCCTCTTCCCCTCCCCAATACTCTCAAAAGAAGGAAGGAAGGAAAGAAAGGGAAAGAAATTATACTTAGAATCTTGTGCCGTTATTGAAAAATAAGGGTAGGCAAAACAATGTCTCATTTTACTAGCCAGAGTTATGACTTCTCTCATTTTGACAAGTATTCTAGACTTTTTTCTATCTTTCTTTACATATGTATTATATTCCATTTAAGATGGAATCTTCCTATATATACCGTTTCGTAAGGTGGTTGGTATTATTTCCCCCCCCCAACATTGTACCCTATTTTTCCAGTGTAAGAAACACTTTTCTACACCATGATCCAAAGGGTCCAGACTATCTCCTTGTGTGGGTAAAATCTAGAAGATTCACCCAGCGTGCCTTACAGCCACCAGCCACTTGGAAAGGACGCTGGCTAGTAGTGCTCTCATACCCTCAGTCAGCTTTGGGCTTTTTTTTTTTTTTTAAGATTTTATTTATTTATTTATTTGACAGACAGAGATCATAAGCAGGCAGAGAGGCAGGCAGAGAGAGAGGAGGAAGCAGGCTCCCCACTGAGCAGAGAGCCTGATGCGGGGCTCCATCCCAGGACCCTGAGATCATGACCTGAGCTGAAGGCAGAGGCTTTAACCCACTGAGCCACCCAGACGCCCCAGCTTTGGGCTTTTTTAAACCCAGTCCATACTGTCAACCTTACATTTCCCATTGCTCCCTATTAGCAGCCACGAGGAAACGAACATATCTGAAGCTTTGTGCACATCTGTGATCACATTCTCAGGATAACTTGTGGTAAGTGGGAATTCCTAATCAAAGAGTAAGAAGATGTTTCCACTTTTTGATAGATGCAGTTGAATTGCTCTCCAAAAAAGGCTTTATCCATTTATATGCACACTAGCGGAATATGAGAGGCTACTCTCCCACACCCTCGCTAAGAATAGAGATGGTCCCTTTTACCATCAGTACGCCAAGTTCAAGGGCTGGGTTTCCTAAGTTTCTGGGATTCAGTGTGAGCTGCAGGTTTTTCATGTTTTCTGGACTCTTCTTCTTGAGTCTGTGGTCTCCCGCTTCCTCCCTCTCTCCTCACTCTCTCTCTGTGAATTCCCTATTGGTATCAGTTCCCCTTTAACCCATCAAATGTTCTTTCTCTTATTTATCTATGCGAATTTATATCTGGGGAGGGTTTTAGCAAGTCCCATAAACCTTGCAAATATCCTTCTAAATGTGTGTTTTGTCTCTTTGCCATGCATTTGCCCTTCAGGTGTTCAAAATTGTGTATGTTGTCGAAACTTTTGGAGTTTTCAAAACTCCTTTTTCATTTGAGAATGCATAAAATCCACCTAAATTTTCCTCTGGGATTCTTGTTTCCCGTTTTTTGGGTTTTATTTTTTTTTAAGATTTTTTAAATTTTATTTTTTTGTCAAAGAGAGAGAGAGAGTGAGCATAGGCAGAGGCAGAGGGAGAATCAGGCTCCCTGCTGAGCAAGGAGCCCGATGTGGGACTCGATCCCAGGATGCTGGGATCATGACCCAAGCCAAAGGCAGCCGCTTAACCAAATAAGCCACCCAGGCGTCCCCCATTTTTTGTTTTTTTAAAGACTTTATTTATTTATTTGACAGAGATCACAAGTAGGCAGAGAGGTAGGCAGAGAGAGCGGGGGAAGCAGGCTCCCCGCTGAGTACAGAGCCCGATGCGGGGCTGGATCCCAGGACCCTGAGATCATGACCTGAGCCGAAGGCAGAGGCTTAACCCACTGAGCCACCCAGGCGCCTCTGTTTCCCGTTTTTTATGTGTAAATCTCTGTTCCATTGAAAACGCATGTCGGTGTGTGACCCAGCTCAAGCGTTTCAAAACGGCCAGCCAGTTGCCCGGCACCATTTGCTAAAGAGTATTTTCTTTACTCACTGCTGTGAATTCGTACCTTTGTCTTATGCCGTATTTGTGTTTATACTTCAATATGTTTCTAGGCTTCCAATTCTGTTCCTGTCATGTAGCTCGTTTCCCTATCATATGAGTTTAATTATCGCTTTGTAATAAATTTTGATATTTTTTGGACTGATGCCTTCCTGTTATTATGCTCTTTGAAATTTTTATTGGCTGGCTGGCCAGCCTTAAGCATTTACTCTTTCAGATGAACATTTAAGACTCTTTTGGTCAAGTTTCCAACAAACGTTACGTTTTGATTTTTATTGGAATCACATATTTATGTTCTTTTGGCGATAACAGACACCCTTACGATATGAGCGAAGTGGCAGGTTACTTGTGTTGAAGTCATTTATCTGGTTCTTTGGTTAGATTTTATAGTCTGAGTCTTACACATCCTTGGCGTGTTTTTTGCAGAGTTAAGTCCGAGTTATCTGTGGCTATTGCGAATTGTGACGGTCCTCCCTTTCCTCCCCCAACCCCTCACTATTCTGCCGTATTCGTTTTGATGGATTTTATAACTGGTGAGCTCACAGAACTGTTATTCATTTTCGTGGTCTTTCAGTTGATTCATTTGGAGGGTACAGGAAGGTTATCCCTTCATTCAACAGTAATAATGATACTTCTGTCCACTTTTCAATATTTCTACCTCTTTCTTGATTTCTTATCTTACAGCATGGGTTGGAGGACTCAGATGCCCACGGGCCCGGGAAAGTAACATCACTGAGCGAATTGAGACAGATGAGGCCTTTGGCAAACAGGAGAACACAGGTCTTGTCTGAAGGGGGAGTTTCATACTTAATTCCAGCCAATTTCTGCTGTTTGGGGAATCGGCCTCATGTTGACAGATGGTCAGATCAAAAACAAAAAAAAAGGTATACCAAAGATTTTTATTTTAAATAAGATACTTGGGTAAGTATCTCCAACGTTGAAAATGAACTCAGATTCAAATTTTTTCAACATCAGGCAAGTCAAATATAGACTGACATGTTGGGCCCAGGCTCATAGTGTGCTCTATTTTGGCTGGAGCTTCTAGAATTTAAGAACATATTGAGTTGGAGGGGCTCCTGGGTGGCTCATTTGGTTAAGTGGCCAACTCTTGGCTTCAGCTCAGATCTTGATCTCAGGGTCATAAGGTGAAGCCTCACATCGGGCTCTGCTCTCAGCATGGAGTCTGCTTGAGATCCTTTCCCTCTACCTCACCCCCTTCCCCACGCTCTGTCTCAAATAAATAAATAAAATATTTTTTTAAAAAGAGAATGGATTGAATTGGAAAACTAGGCATTCTTGCCTTACCTTTCTTAAATGGGTAAAAATGCCCCCAATTATTTATCCATTTTGTAATCTCTTAGTTTAATATTTTCATATTTAGCCTCTGCCTCTCTCCAATTTAACAGGAGTATGGCAGGAAGAAAGAAGTTTGAATTCTGTTAGCTGGCACGGTTTTCTTCTGTGCCCTGTGTGATAAAGCCATACATTTTCTCTTATCAGACCATCCCTGCATTTGTAAGTGGTGGAATTAAACCATACTCAGTCATGGTATAAAATTCCTTTAAATATAAATATATTATATTATATTTTAATATTATAATATTATATTATAAATATAAATAAACAGTTATATTTTATTTTCTATTTCACGTAATGAGTACGGCATTGGAGGAAATAAGTTTTGGGGTTTTGGGTTTTTTGTTGTTGTTTGCGGATTTTTTTAGAGAGAAAGTGGACAAGCGAGTGGGCAGGAGTAGACGGAGAGGGAGAGAGGGAATCCACTTAGTGCGGAGCCTGATGCAGGGCTCAGTCTCACAACCCTGAGATCATGACCTGAGCCGAAATGGAAAGTTGGACCCTTAACCAACTGAGCCACCCAGGCGCCCCTGGTTTGGGGTATTTTTAGCAGAAAAATTCACCTATTGCTTCTCTGTCCATATCACCATCAGCCCCTCCTTAACTGATGATTTCTCAAAATATTTTTATTGAATCATAAAATCATCAACGCTTTCTCTTTTCTCCAAGGAGTAGCTGGAGGAGGGAAGCTGTGTGAGCATGTTGTAGGTAGGAGAGAGGGCCTGGAATAGAAAAGATCAAACACTCATTTCTCTCCTGGGGACTTGGCTATGCATCCAAAAAGCCAGCTGGGCAGATGATGCTACTATAAGATTGCTTATAAGATTGTAGATAAGATTCCTTATCTACCCGGTGCTTCCCACTGAATGCCAACTAGAAGGCAAAGGTGGTCTCTACTTGCTGTAGAATGAATGTTCTGATCCCCTCAAAACTCACAGTTTGAAACCTAATCCCCACCATGAGGGTATCTGGAGATGGGAATCTTTGGGAGGAGTTTGGATCCTGAGCACAGAACCCTCATGAATAGGATTCGTGCCCTTTGTAAAGGGACCCCAGAGAGCTCTCCCCCACTTCTGCAGAGGGACGACCCAGAGAAGATGGGCATATATAAACCAGGAAGGCGTCCCTCCCCTGACACCAACTGTGCCAGCACCCTGACCTTGGACTTCTAGCCTCCAGAACCATGAGCAATAAATTCCCATTGTTTATAAACCGCAGTCTGTGATACTCCGTTGTAACAGCCCGAACAGACTAAGACTCTAGTCACGGCCCAGGCTTCATCTACAGCAGTTGACACTGTAATGTGACCCTTTAAACTTTATCCCAGAGGGTTCAAGGCTTCTCGGAATGAGTTTTGTCTTATCTGGGGAATCCTGGGGCCCTGGCGATCATTGTTTGGAGTTGCGCCAGCCAGCAGGAAAATGCTATGGCCGTCCGTGACAGACAGCTACATGTGCTGGGCGTGTTTCTTAGATCCTAGGATAAGCGCCTTCTCTGACCCCAACCCTAACTTCCCTAATATTCTCTCCTCTTCTCCTGGCTCTTGAAGGATCTGTAAGATCAAGACAAAAAGGAGCCTGAGTAGAGGGTGGATTGAAAATATGAATTGCCATTGTCAGCATAGCTTTGAGGACGGGGGCACAGTGGGGCGTGAAACACACTTTCCAGCCAGACCAGGTTACGCCTGCTTGTAAGGCGTGGTGGCCAGGCTCCCTGGAAACTCAGCAGAGGACAGCAGTGGTCTGGGGCTGGGACACCTGCCCCTGATCCCTGGTCCCTAAGTGGAACTTGGTGCGGGACCTTGTAAGTATCCTCTGGGCTTTTGCAGGGGATGGTCAACAGAGAGGAAATGCGAAGTCGGGGGTTGGAAGAATGGGGGTCTCTGCCAGGCCCCAACTCCCAAACCCCCCTTCTTTTTTTTTTAAGATTTTATTTATTTGTGTGAGAGAGAGAACAAATAGGGGGAGCAGCAGGCAGAGGGAGAAGCAGGCTCCCCACTGATCAGGGAGGCTGATGCAGGACCCTGGGATCATGACCTGAGCCAAAGGCAGAGGCCTCAACCCACTGAGCCACCCAGGCGTCCCCCAAACTCCCTTCGTCACTGGATCTAGATCTTCACTCCTCATCAGTTATTACAAAGTCTCAGTCCTAGAATTTCTCTCCTAAAATAATGAATAATAACAGACACCTATTGAGCTCTCCCTATGTGCCAGATAACATGCTTAGTGTTTTTTTTTAACTGCTTTATTGGGATAGAATTTATACACCATAAGATGGACCTGTTGTGAGTGTACAACTCATTGATTTTCAGAAAATGTATAGGGTTGCGCAGTCATCACAATCCGGTTCTGGAACATTCCCTCACTTCCCAATATTACCTCAAACCTGTTTGCGGTTAATCTCCACTCTCCCTCTCAGCCCCGGGCAACCACGAAACAGCTTTCTGTCTCTACAAAATTGTCTTTTCTGCACATTTCAGAAAAACTGGTTCATTCAATCTACGATCTTGCATCGGGCTTTTTTTTCACTGAGTATGTTTTTGAGGTTTGACTGCGTGGTAGCCTGTATCAGCGTTTTGTCCCATTTCTTGCTAAGTAGTGTGCCATGGCATGGACAGACAGCACATTGTGTGTCTCTGTGCCAAAGAACGGACGTTTGGAGTGCTCCAACTTTGTAGCTATCGTGAATAACGCTGCCATGAGCATTCAACCTACAAGTCTGGGTGTGGATCTATCTTTCCATTTCTTTCCAGCAGATACTTCGGTAAATTGCTGGGTCGTAAACGGAACTTGTGTTTAACTTCTTATGAAACTGTCTGTTTTCCAGAGTGGCTGTGCCATTTCACATTCCTGCCAGCAGTCTAGGAGGGACCTGGTTTCTCCACGTCTTTGTGAACCCTTGCCATCATCTGTCTTCTTGATTACAGACATTCCCCTGGGTACAGAGCAGAAGTTGTGCATTGTGCTTCTTAGATCTTATCCTCCCTCCCACAAACACCTAATTAGTCAGGTTATGGGTAGGAGAAGCTGTGTTTAAGAGACAAGCCCCAAACCTCATTGGCTTCAAACAACAAAGGTTTATTTCTCACTCATGCTACATGTCCAGTGATGGATAAAAAGAGTGATGCTCATCGAAGACACCCAGGGCCCCAGGCTACTAGGAACTCCTGAATGACTTTTCACAAATACTAAGAGGAACACATTACCATTAGCGTTTTATCAAACTAAAAGCTGCGAGCTTAAGGGCCTTGGTGGGGGATATATAGCTAATAAATGGAACCAAGGCAGTCCGACTCCCAAGCCTGTCTTCAAGCTACTGCTGTAGATTCTGTAGATACTGCTAGTTATGGATAGATTTTTCTGAGACATCCCCATTGGAAGAGTAGGGGACAAACTTTGGCACCAGCTTTGCTTGAGCTCATGGTAGGATAGGTCACAGGTCTACAGAGATCCGTATCATGGTCACCAACTTCTACTGGATATTGGTTACTGCCTTAGGCTGGGGTCTGTGTGATCCGATCTCGAAAGGTAGAGAAGACCCATATCCTGTCATTACCTTTGTAACCACAAATCATATCCTTCTGTCCTGCCCCCACCCCAAGCAAGAACCATGTTTTGCTCTCAAAAAACTGAAGACCCCAGAGTCCTGTGTGATTAGATGCAATCTCATAAACTTCTTGGAAACCAACTGGAAACCAACAAAAATGCTGAGAGAGGGTCTGTTGTAGTGAGTAGGGTGTAGCGACAGGTAACTCCCTACAGACTTGGTGCCCCAAAGGGAGGGGCACCATGGGGTTCTAGGTACCATGTGCTGAGAACCCTGTGATGGTGAGGGGTGTGGGTTCCGGGCTCAGACCTGGTTGGGAAACCAGGCTGGCCGTGAAACCTGGTGCTGGGTGCTTCCAGACTCAGTTTCCTCCTGTGAAAACAGAAAATAATATACAGGAGGATCTTTTCCACTGGGTTGCTAGGATTCAATCAGAAAACATGTGAAAAGCACTCAGCATGGGGCCTGGAACTTTCTGAGGTTCTGCGGTCCTGTTAATAACTCCAACACCATCATAGTCGTCACCGAAGTGTCGAGGTAGATGGAGACAGAAAATCCTCCCGATTTGCTGTTCGGGGCTTTGCTGGTCCTTGATTCGCGTTCTTGGCTGAAGTCCTCCTTGGATAACCTTACCCACCTCTGACCAGGCTGTGCTTCTGTCAACGCTGGCCCGGGGACACGTATGATACACTGAGGCAGAGGAAGGGAATTCAAGAAGAATTAGATAAGAACAGAGCAGTTAGGAGCAGGAGAGACAGTAATTTCCTGGAGGGTAAGAAACAGCAGAGCACTGTGTTTAAGAACACAGTTCTGCCTTTTTATGAGCTCTGTGACTCTGCGCGGGTCACTTACGCTGTCTGGCCTTCTGTCTAGGACAACTCACAGAGTGAGGTCATTAAGACAACTTCACTTTTGTCCCCTCTTATCTCCTTCAGATTTCAGGGCAGTGTGTTTTTGTCCTGGCACAAGATGGAAGCTTCAGGCAGGCACCATGACCTTCTTTTTCTCGCCTTATTTTTATAAAAAAGTCATATGATTTCTAAGTTATGGATGAGTCCCATTTCCAAAGTCGGAAAGTCCTATCCAATATACTAATCAATACTTCAAACTTTAAAGTTAAGCCTCTCTTCCTCTTTCTCCATCTGGGGACCACCATCATGGGCTGCTTGCTTTGGGGAAGAAGGAAACAGACACGCTCTCCCGCCGAGGTACATACAGGAGCGGTTGGAAAAGAGAAATGCAGGGCCGAGAAGGGTGGGTGGAGTACCTACTTGATAATTAGAACAAAAAGATGGTGTTGCCCCCTCTCGGGGTGCTCAAGTCCCACATGGGGTCATGGGCAGGTGCCAGAGAGTTCCCAGGCCCCTGGCTCCCTTGGGCGTCGGGATGTTCTGCCCCCAGCCTCTGTCTGATGAGGGCTCGTGGCCCATCTAGGCCACCCGGTGAGACCGTATCTAAGAGGATCCAGCAGCCAGTTTGCCCGTGTGAGGTTGCAGGGAAACATACGCACTCTTCGCCAGAAGGAGCCTTGGATTTGCAAACTTTCTGGCCACGCCTCCCGCCCTCTGGACTTCTCAGAAGTGAGTCAGAAACAGCTTCCCCGGTCTCCATCTCTCCAGCTCCGAGGATGGCTCATCAGACTCTCCACAGTGTCTCCAAGAAGCTGCTCTGACCAGACTTGACATGCAGGCATACGTTAAATACCTCACCTCATGTGTACATGTGTGTGCGTGTGTGCACGCGAGTCTGTGTGTGTGTGGGCACGCGCGCGCGCGTGTGTGTGTGTCTCTGGCGGGAGATGACAGCATGGTGTTTGGAAAAAAAAGAAAAAAAATTGGTAAAATCCTCCCTTAATACCTATTGAGTCTTTTACATCCTCTTTGTGGCTTAGGGATTTGTGAATGAGGGATTAGAATTTGAAACTAGGTGTAGAGTCTTTGCTGGGAAAATCTACATCTTCATTGGGTCACTCCACTTTGCAATTTCTGTTCGAAACTCAGCATCTTGCCAGAACCTCCCAGTTTAGCACCCTGTTACACGTGACGTGGGGGAATCTTACTTATACTTGCCCGGTGGGATTTTTTAGGAGAACGCCACGGCTTTAATCGCTGGCACTAAGCAGCACGCCTGACACTTAGAAAGAGCCCAGATACACGCTGATGTGATCGTCTTGGCTTTGAACCCCCGCAGGGAGCTGAGAATGTGTGTTCCGTGAATGTGAATGAACACCTAGTAAATATAAGGTAAGCGCTGCATAGGCATTTGTTCCATACGGTGCCCACCGGGCCAAGCAGTAGGTTGTTCTGCTGGGTACATGGAGGGAGCTTCAGCAAGTGCTTGGGATCTCAGTAAACAGAGAATGAAGCCATTGTGCAAGTGCCTGGGAGCAGGCTGGTACGTGTTTCTGGAAGATTCCAACAGGGCGAGAGAAGGGAGTGCAGGATAAACTCTTGCTTATAGGTGGGGCTGGGCTGTCAGCGTGGCCAAATCCTGCTTTACTCTGGGCCAGCCGGGCTCCGCTGGGAATCTGTCGCGGCAGCAAGGGGTAGGAAATTGACCTCGAGCGGCTTAAACTGACAGGGGACGTCCTGGGTCCTGAAAGTGCAAAGCTCCAGTGGAGGTACAGCTCAGCTACGGGGGCAGCTGGACCCAGGAACTGGTCTTCCTCAGGGCTGATTTCACCCCCAGCCAGGTCCTGGGGCTGATCTGGACCCCGTGCTGATGGGGCGTTCCCGGCTGGGGACCCTGTGATCCAGGAAGCTTCTCTTGAGTTCAACCACCAGCTCTGTGACCCTGAGCAAGGTCATAGTCTCTCGGTGCCTCCAGAGAGAGGCATGGTCCTTACCTCGTAGGGTTTTTAGAAAGATGAAGCTTTTACCCACTGCTTCGACCCGTGCCTGGGATGAGGTGGCCAAGGGCTGATTTGGCGATAGCGCTTGCCCCGCCAGTGACTAGACTCTGTTGCTGCAGCAGCCCTCAGTATTTGTTCCCACTTATTCCAGGTCTTTCCACCCCAACTTGTCTGTCACAGCGATGTCATCACAGAGCCTCTCAAAACCCAGTAGCCGGTGGGAGTCAGAGCAAAGTCATGGCAGGCTTGGACCACAGGCCGCCTTGCTCCCCACAGGAAGGGGGACTGCTTTTAATTCGTGGCTCAGCATCTGCTGTGGAAACCCTAGCCATCCCTATGTTTGGGCCCATGGGAGCAGCCGAAAGGAAATTCTACCTTTCAGTCCCTTCCCTTAGGGAGTTTGCAGTCTAATCTAAAAGACCAGAATAGTCTATCAAATACGGCCGAAATCAGGACCCATTTCCGGAGGGAACTCCCAAATGGCCCAACCAAGTGTATTTGCAGAGTGATGTCATTCCTTGACAGCTCCCTCTCAGTTATAACGTGAGTGAGAATTTAGTTAAAAAAAAAAAAAAAGGAGACAGAATCGGGCCAAATCCCAATGTCCAGTTCACCTGCTTCCTTGTCCCCGCCCGCTGCCACCTCCTGGACCACACTTGAAAAAGGACAACCCTTCTTCACGTAGTACCAGCAGGGTAACCCGAGAGACACCCATTTAGCGCATCTGTCCCTGTGAAAAGGACCTTTCAGTGACACTGAGCTGAGTGTATCCCGCTCTATTTATAGGCACTGTTTGTTTAATTTGAGTCCAGTCTCTAAGAATAAATAATGAACTCATCCTGGGGACAAGCCAGAGCCTACAGCTCTGAGGCGACCCGTAAATCCCTTTTCCTTTCCTTCTGGTTCTAGAAGGGATTCTGTAGTTCCAAGGTGAGCCGCTTTTGTTTGCTGGGCTGGGGTGGGCTCAAGACCCAGGCAGGTCTGGAGATTTGGTTTTATGGAGGTTTTTCCTGAGGGATGTGGGGGAGTTTTTTTTGGTGTTCGATTTTGGGTTGATCTTGAAGACCGAGATTTTGGATGTCTCTGTTACCTCCAAAGGAGGGACAAAGACCAAATGTCTTGACCCCTTGATTGGTTAAACGTCAGGTGCAAATCGACCCGTTAGGACACAGCTGTCCCTCAGAAAGGAGGATGTGGCAGTGGAGAAGAAAAGTCCCTTTCCTTCCAGCACCCTCCTGACCTGGTAGCAGAGACTGGGACTTGCCTCTAAAGGTACAGTACCCTTCCTGGTGTTTCTTTGTTTTTGTTTTTCCAGAATGTGTGATGAGGACCAGGAGCCATAGCTCACTTAAACCTTAAGTATCTAACCCCAGAATATGGTGCCTATGAGTCTAAAGGAGCAAACTTGGTTAACTGGTGCTCCAAGTTTCTCCCATGCTGACCTCCTGGTATAGTGATGCCTAAAAGCAGACCCACTGAGTCTGAAGGGAATGACCTGAAGGAAACCATTGGGTTCGGTCTGTATATTTTTATACTATAACTTCCCGCGCCCATTCTCCCTTTCCCGGAATTTATCCTAGAGAAGTTAACCATCTTCTATGATAAAGAGAAGAACGGTATCCATTCATTTCTTAATTGTCGCAGCATCTGCTGACTCTCTGCTCTGTGACAGATGGTGTTCTAGGCACAGGAGACACCTTGATGGAGAGGACAAGGTGGTCATACTGTGACAAGGTCTGATTTCCTTTGAAAGATTCAACCTCTTTGCTGTCTTCCAGCCAAGAAGTCGGGCTGGCTGGGACGTGCTTTCCCAGCAGACCCTGCGCTCCATTCACTTACCCATCTTCCATTCAAAAAATATTTCTAAGGCTCACTGTACACGTTAGGCACGGGGTTGGTGCCAGACACCCCTGGATACAGTGAATGAAATCATCCCTACCTTTGAGAAGTTTGGAGTCCGGTGGGGAAGAGGGACGTTACTCCAGTAATCACCTAAATATAGTGTTACAAACATTGGGGAGTCCTGTAGGGCAAGGTTCAGTATGTCATGTGATAGCGCAAGAGAGGGATGGATCTGGTTGGGTGGACAGAATCAGCAACGACAGAATATTTAAGTTCCTGGGTGGCATGTCATCTGCTGAGCACAGAGACAACTGAGGTCCATCTGTAGGCGTGCTTTTGAGTTTCCATTAGCTGCGCTGAGCCCTCCACACTCACCTGACTGTCCTGAGGACTGTTACAGACTGGTAGGTCTCAGTGGCCCCGAGAATGTCTGTGTCCCTCAAGAGCATGTGGGTTCTTCTGAGTCATCAGCATACTGAGCTTCTGACGTTAACTTACGGGGCAGCTGTGGACGAGGTGAGATGTTCTTCTTCTTATGGGACATTGGGGAAGGGAGTAAACAGTGTCATCCCATGTTGTTTTTGTGCTTTTACTCGTGAACGGTGATCTTGCCACCTGAGTCAGAGACCCGGGTGGACAGATGGCCCCGCTTGCCTCGCTAGAGCTTCCCACCCTTAAACGTTCATGTGCATCAGCTTAGGAAAACCAGTCTCTCAAAGAAGCATTGGCGCATCCCAGGTCTCTTTCTGTACTAATTTGGGTGCAACTTGGAGCTCCTTTCTTCATTTGAAAAAAAAAAAAATACCATTTATCACATTGTGTCTTTCGTGTTTTGTGCCCAGTGTTTTGGTAGGCACCTAGTTAAAGCTGGGACAAACAGAAGATGTTACCTTGCTCTGCAGAAGTTTATAAGGCTATTCAGAAAAGAATTCTCCTTTGCTGACCCAACCAATTTTTATCCAGTACCTACACTCTGCCAGTCACATAACCAGGAACTGTGAGGTCCACACATCAATAGGACAAGCACGGTCCTTGCTCCGTGGAGCTTGTGGTCTATCCCAGGGAGAAAGATACTCAAACCATCAAGAAATAGGGTGCTTGTGGGTGGTTTTACACAGTAGGCTGCTCAGAGAAGGCTTACAAGAAGTTGTGACATTGAAGCAGGGTCCTGAATGATGAGATAAAGCCAACTGTGAAAAAATTTAAAGGAATTCAAGATCCTAGACAAAGAGCAAGGGGAGAGGCTGTGTAGCCCAAGGGTGATTGGCTTGTCTGAGCAATGACCAGAAGCAGGTATGGCTAAGCGTGTGGTCGGGGGTGAGTGATAGGGAATCCAGGACGTAGTGTGTAAATTTTATTTTGAAGGCAGAGGAAGCCTTTGGCAGGTAAACAGAAGCCACATCAGCCAGTGCCTACCCACCTACCTTGGAGGGTAGTGGTGAAATTTTGGGACTAACAGGCCCAGGATTCTTAGAACTCAGAATCCCAGGTTAACCTGAAACTGATGTTGACCCGTTTCTGGATAAGAACAGGCACGTCTAACCTTGGGAGCTTTCCTGGCTAGCGAAGGATCAAGCAAAGTGAATACAACACAAGACAGTCTTCTGACTGTACCCTTTTGGGTACAGTGCTCAGAATCTTCAAGAAACCATTGCTTCCCTGTTCTTGGGAATCTGGTTTGCTTAATCTAACCAATGCTTTATTTTTTTTTTTTTTTCACCTTCTGGCCCCTATACCAAAGTGATTGGCTCAGGAATGGCCATATAACCCAGTCAAAGCCCATAAAACACAAGAAAACACTTCTTGGTAACTTTTGGCCAAAAGAATTTTCCTCTTTCTTCCTTGGAAGCTACCAGTATGTGGAGGTGAAGTCTAGATCCCCTGCTGCAGCCATTTGTGACCATGCGGGACGATTCTGGAACTGCTAGAGATTGTCAGTGCCTGAGGCACAGGATGGTGCCCGAGGATGAAGCCAACACCACAGAAGATGGGGTTGAGAGATGGAGGGAACTGAATCTTTGGGACAGCACCAAACCCCTTGATCAAACTTGACCTGAAGCCTAACCTTTGCCTAGGCCTTTCAGTGGCCTCAACCAATTTAAAATTCTTTGTTGCATAACCCCGTTTAAGTAGGGATTTCTGAGTCTTGCAACATAAAGAACCAATTTGATGCAAACCTTAGAATAGGTACCCAGCAGTGCCAAGGGCCTCCTCTGCACCCCGGGTCCTCTAGAAGGAAGTGAGCCTGTTCCAGAACCCAAATAAAAGGTCTCACCTCCCACTTGTCTATTTCAGGGTTTCCATGCCTCCCGTCTCCATAGCACTGTGACTCTCTTGGAAAGGCAGAGGAACCAGAGAAGGAGAATGGGGCCTGTTTCCAGGCTGCGTTGCCACGCTGAATGGCTGGGGAGGCTGGGGGGCTGGGGAAAGGCAGCTCCACGCTTGACATTTCAGGATAGAGATAACAGGGTAAAAATAAACCCCCAAGCGCCTGTAGCCGAGCTCGCTTCTCTCCTTCACAGTTCTTATCTCTCCTCGCTTTGGGGACAGAAAAGGTTCCTCTCAGGTCACGCTGGGCCTGTCTCTGTGCCTCTTCGTGGGGAGGAGGAAGTGCGGGTTAACACCCTTTCCGGCCTGTGCATCCACCTCCGGGAAGGCAAGGGATTCCCTCCATCCTCAGCCCTGCTCCTGATGGCACAAATAACCTTGTGCATCTTTGTCCCCATCTGACGCTCGGGGTCGCCGGGGCCAAGGAGCTGGGGTGTCTCTGTTTTCCAGATGCAAAATCAGTAGGGCTCAGAAAGGGAAAGGATTGATGGGTGCAGAGCTTCGGGCCGATGGGAATGCACGAGCTGTGATCTATACTCAGGGCCTTTTCCGCCTTTGTGTTTGCCCGCGGGTAAAGAGAGTTCGACGCCCTTTCTGCAGGCCGGTGTGCAGGCTTTGTAGGCTGGGCACCCCGTGACTGCCAAGGTTGGGGGTGGATGGGGCATTTATACCACCTGCTCTGTAAATATCAGTCCTTGTCACTTGAGAGCCTCACCCTTTGGTCCCTTCCCAGTCACACCTGCCCAGAGCTTGGTAGGTACCACTGGACAATCTCCTTGTTTGCTGTAGAGGCGTGGCTGGGACAACACGGTACTGAGGGACAAGGCTTGATTCTGTTGCGAAGGTTCACCGAGACCCCCTCGACCTCCGTCTTCTCGTCTATAAAATGGTGATAAAAGTGGGCAGTCATGTAGGACTGTTACAAGGGCTAAACCAACCTGGGCCTACTAGCTGATCCTCTGGAACGGGGAGCTCCGATAGCTTTCTCTGGGCCAGAGTTTGCATCCGGTGACAAAACGCCTCTCACCTCTGCACATGGAAGAAGCCCTCCGTGTGCTTTCTGTCTCCAAGGCCAGGGATTTCCACCGAGCCATTTTATCGGTTAAGATTCTTGGTGGTTGAAAGTCACCAAAGCACTGATCCTAACTGGATTACATGAAACTAGAATGTGTTGGCTCCGTGGGGACTCTAAAAGGTGGTAGAGGCTAGCTTCAGGCACAGCTGGATCCAGGGATGGAAATGATACCATCAGGATCGGGTTTCCCTCTCTCCATTTCTCAGCCCCTTCCCTCTTGGTTGGCTCCCTCCTCGTGATGGCAGAAAGGGCTACAGGATCTCCCAAGTCTCTGGCTCAGGATCAAGGCCAGGGGGAAAGAGCCAGCCCCCAGTATTCCCAGCAACTCCCTTCCCTTCCCTGAACCCATCCGTTGTGGTGGCCGGAGGAATGGGAAGCCCAGGGGAAGCCAGGCTCAGATGGCACACCAGCCCTAAAGGCACAGGCAGGTCTCTCCCCCTCAAATCCTGCATCCGAGAGGACGGACTGGTGGTAGACAGAGGGGAAATCAGGTATGGCAGCCAAAAGAATAGGTGTCCTTAGCAGCCACCCACATTTTCTGACCTTGTGCCCCAAAGTAGACCTTGATGAATTGGCTTCTGGAATCCCAGGGAACAGAGCGGGCTAGGAATGGGTGCGAAGCCAGGCTGAGTAGCTCCAAAAAAAAAAATTGAAAATTCCCTCCCGAGGTTCCTTGGTGCCAACCGCTGACCAACTCAACCAGCTGACCTTAAACAGGATCCTTCCCCGCACTTGACCTGCGGCCTGCCAGGGGGAAAGCCGGCATCCTGGACTGGGGACTGGGGCGCTGACAAACTGGGGAACTTTCCAAAAGCGTTCAGCATTAGGGAGTGTATCCCTGTTCCGCTCTGATTATTAGTTACTAGTTATTCATCTTTCCTCTGAAAAGGACCAGCCATCAACACAAATACAGAGCACTGCCCTCCAGCCTCATGGCACACGGAGAACTAGTCATAATGCAAAACAGCACTGGTATAAAATTGCAGCAGTCACTCTTGCGTGCTCTAAGGCTGAGGACTGCTGGGGCTTGCCACTCTTAAAAGGAAAGTTAGCATGCATCAGAGAGTATTAAAGACCTGCCTAGCACCGACTTGAGATTTGCTGAAATGAAGACAGTTAAAACAAATTAGAAAGGGAATAACTTCCCACCAGGTGATTCTGTGATGTTGAACCCTAGCGAAGTCCTACTTGGGTTTCCTGCCTGGACCATCGAGAATTCTGTCATGTGCTGCAGGGCAGGGGAGTAGGTCCCACACTTTGCCTGCAAGAATATGCTGCCTACAGTTGAACCTGCAACAACAAAGATACTCTAGAAGCTTCCCTCACCCCTCGTCTCCCCAAGCCTGCTGCAGAGATGGAAAAGAAATGGAGACGAGCACCAGAAAGATTTTTTAAAAAATAATTATGGTAATTATGTATGCATTTCCAGTGGGAGATTCTGGGAATTATTCCTAAAAGGCTGGAAAGAATTTTTCTTCTTTTGATCTCGATTGGGAGCCAGAGAAAATCAAATTAAGAAAGAAAAGCAACTGAGAATCCTCCGTGGGGAGGAAGGAGCAGGACTGGGGCTGCTGGCAGGGTCCTGGGGGAAAGAAGAGGAAGGGAGAAGCCCCAACACCTTCCTGAGAGGAGGGTGGGTTGTGTCCACACGTCTTGCCTGTGAGGCTCCCTTCCTTCCTTTCAGGGGCCTGGAGAAAGGACCCCTTGGAGTTCTTGAGAGTCACGGGGTGGGGGTGGGAGGTCTGGCCAGCCTTCCTCAGCAATGGCCCTGACTTCTGGGGAGCCCCCCCAGTCCTAGCCAGCCTTCTGAGGCCGTGTAGGCGGCAGGCAGTTCTTTAGGGGGGGAAAAAAATTAGAAAAAAAAAAATCCTCCCTTTGAAGCACTGGGAGAAATGGTCCTGTCACTTCCCTAAATCTTCTCCTGTGGTTGCTAAGCAGCACGCCTCTGCCCCTCCACTTCCCTCTGCTCGCTGTCTGCCTCTCTCCACCCTCCGCCCCCTCCTGCCCACGCTCACAGTGCTCTGCCCCACAGTCCCTGAGTGCAGGTCCAGCTCGCGGGACCACACAGCGCCTCCCATCCAGCTCTGCAGATCAGGCCCTTTGGTCCTGGCCCAAGAGACCCCCAGGAGCCTCTCCAGGCCCCCCCCCACCCCAAGCTCCCTCCTTCTCCCCTTCCTCCCTTTTTTCTCTGCCTCCTTCCCTCTTTCCTTCCTCCCTTCCTTTTTTTCTCCCTCCACAAATAACACTGAGCACTTACCATGAGCCAGGAGGCCCCTGGGAGCTAGCGGGGTGCAGGCACAAGCCGCTGGAGCATTGTGGGAAGCACTAGTAGGAACCGCGGGGCTGGGGCACCCCTTCCCCTCGCCCTGTGCCCCTAACGTTAGGAGGGCTGTGCATTCTCCCGAGTGTGAAGCAGGAATTTGCAGCCACCTCACCAAACATGCCTTGCACGTTCTGTGGTCCCGAAGGCCTTCTCCAGCCCCGGGTCCCCTCTCTGATGTTCTCCTAACTGCCTCTCCTGGGAGCTCTCTGCTTCCTCCTCGGGCTCCCCGCGCTAGTCCCCTGCCCACCCCCTCACCCCCACCTCTCCCCGCGCTGGCTTTCAGACAGCTGATTGCTCTTCTAGCTTCTGCCTTCAAACATGCAGGAAGCCTTGCCCCCTGCACGAGGCTCGTGTCACCGCCCCCCCCCCCCACGCCACGCCCCCACCCCAGGCAGAAAGGCCATCCAACACCCGGGACCCAGTCAGGGGTGCGTGCACGCATGCGCGTGGGGTGCGTGCGTGCGTGCGTGCGTGCGCATGGGCACCTGTGCGCAGACGCACAACACCGCTCGGGTGTCAGGGAAGGATTCAAAGTATAAAGAAAGACGCATACATGGTAAGCCCCAATTTCAATCCATCGGTCATTTCCTCTGATGGGGAGTTGGGCGGGAGGGGAATGATCTCGAGGATGTAGTCAGGGGTGGGAGGCGGGGACGGCCTGTGAGCTGGTGCGCACCGAGGCGTCCCAGGCGGCAGACCTTTCCGTGCCGAGCCAGACCCGACAATTTGGCCACCCCAGGCCGTGCTGTCTCCGTGATGCTTTATCTTTTAAGGACAGGAGCAGGGATATGGGACTTTGCCCCATTATCTCTGTACCTTTTTGTAGGCTTAGAACATTTCGCGGTGAAAAGAAGAGAGAATCTCTCCCAAGAGCAAGTCACTGATTGTGTGGGGGAGATCAGAAAAGAGTTGTAGGAGGTACTATTCGAGGCGAAGCTTGAAGGCTAAGTGAGAATCCCTCCAGCACTTAACCACTTCGTTTTGGAAATCTTTTCCTGCCTCTCCGAATACCTCGCTTCAGCAAAACAGGGACAGAACGTCAGGGCTCTCGTCTTAGGGGTCAGCCTGGCTGGGCCACGGGCTCCTGGGGTCGTTTGGTTAAACATTGTGTCTGGGGAGTCTGTGAGGCTGTTCGTGGAGGAGCGAACGTGCAGATGGGTAGACTGAGTGAAGCAGATCCCCTCCCCGAGGTAGGTGGGCCTCATCCAACCCGTTGAAGACCCAGTAGAACAAAAGGCTGAGTAAGAAGGGATGCTTTCTCTCTGCCGGATGGTCTTGGAGCTGGGACATCGTTAGGCCTTTGGTCTCAGACTTGAACCTACACCACCAAGTCAGGCACTCCTGACTTTCCAGCTTGCCTGCTGCAGATTTTGAACTTCTCAGCCTCTGTAATCACAGGAGCCAATTCCTTATAATTACTATCTATCTGTGTGTCTATCCAACGTCTATCCCTTTGGTTCTGTTTCAGTGGAGAACACAGACTAACACACTGGGTCTGGTACTTCGTCCTCAGCACCCAGGCCACACCCCACCCCCATGCACTGTAGGTGCTCCTCACATCTGCCGAAGGAGGACACAGAAATGCAAACACTGGGAACTGCACAGGGTGCGGACTCACGTGGGTCCCTGGCTTGTTTGGTGAGCAGAGAGCCTGGTGTGGCCAGTGTGCTGAGAGGTAGCAGGGGTGGGAGGGGGGGAATGGAGGAGTGGGCAGGAACAAGGGTGGAAAAGCAGACTGGGGTCAAGTCGTCTCGTGCCCCCAAGCCCAGCTGCATGCCCTCATCTGGAGACTAGAGCCGGAAACTCAGACGCAGGCAGGTACCGGGCGGGTCTCGTGGGGAAGAACGGAGCCAGGCTGTGTGGCCATGGGGAGTAGCTGCTCCCTGAGTTGCAGCTGGGGTGGGGTGGGGTAGCGCTCGGCTCCAACCAAGTCTGCTTACGCAGGACTAGAGCTCCGTGTCTCAAGAGAAGTTGGAAGAGGCTACTCTCGTGCAAAATTTCGAAATGTTTAAAAAACCCAATGCAGGCCAAGCAAAGGCCCATCTGTGGGCCTCCAGTCCTTGATGGGGAGCCAGATAGGGTTTTCAGAACAGGCCTATGACGTGGTCCTGTTCGAGGCTGGGATGAATGGCTTTGGCAACAGGCTGAACAGGAGGAGGGCAGTGGCTGTGGGCCACAAGCTGCGACTCCCAGAGGCCCTTCAGAGAAGCTGCAGGGCTTGATGGCAGCCCCAGGACTGATTTCTGGAGGCCCCTTATTTGAGTGGGTGGTGGAGTGGGCCAGCTGGACCCCAGGGAAATGATGGGGCGTGGAAAGAACCGACCGTCACTTTTCTCTTAGTTCCCAAAGCCAACCGTCCCATTCCATCCTCGCCCACCCTGGGCCACAGAGACCACAGGTTACTAAGGGTCAGTCGCTGGACAGATGTGGCCATAACTGATCGCAAGGGACTATGGGAGAAGCTGAAATGAACCTTTCCAGGCAGGGTTGTGACCCCTGGGACTCACAGTGGGGTAACTGCAGGTCGTTTGGATGTGGAGTAGAAGCTATGTGCTGACCCACTTGGACCTTTTGGGGATGCTGTCCCCAGGCTCTCCATTGGGGCTGGCCACAACACAGCCCATGGGGCCCCTCCCCAGGGTCCAGCCTCTGTGCTTCCTTTTCATCAGCCACAGACTTGGGATGTGTGGAGACCTGCTTGCGGCCCCCCTAAAACAAACCAACCCAAGTCCCAGAAGGGGCGGAGAGAGAGCCAACTGGCAGAGCTCTGTGCAGGGAACAGACATTTGGAGGCAGAATCTTCCAGCCCAGAGCTCCAAGAATGCACTTCCCAGGTTCTGTTCAGTGACTGGAATTTCCTCCACAGGAGCGATCCCCCAGCAGCTCCCACGTGAAGCCAGACTTCCCACCCACCCTGGGCAGCTACCAGCACAGGCCCAGATGCCATCTGTCTGCCTGGCTCTCCCCCAGGTGCTGGGCTGCCATTGGCAGGGAGTGCTGGGGTGCACTTGGATTTTACCTGCCAAGAGCCCTGGGCCAAGGCGTCCAAGCTTCCGGTCTCCAAGATGGGCTGAGCGAGCCCACTCAGCTGTGTGGGGAAGATTACAAACAGATATCCGCACCTTCCTTCTCGCCTCTTCCTTCTGGTCCCAGGGCTGCCCCAGCCTCCAGGAACTGAGGGACGATAGCTGAGAATACAGAAATGACCTGTGGAGAGTGACAGTCTAAATTATTCAATGTATAACTTATTTATACGTTTCCTTGATTTCAAGAGTCGTGAAGGAAGCTCTCTTCACAGGTCTTTTTAAAATAGTGAGGAAGACAGGAAGAAAGCGGGGGCTCTTTTTTTTTTTTTTTTTAAGGGGCTTATTTATTCATTATAGAGAGAGAGAAGGGGAGAAGGACATAAGCAGGCTTCCCATTGAGTGAGGAGCCTGATGTGGGGCTCCAGCCCATGACCTTGAGATCATGACCTGAGCTGAAATCAAGAATCAAATGCTCAACAGACTGAGCCAGGCAGGCATTTCAGAGAGTGTGGGCTTTTTCTTTTTTCTTTCTTTCTTTTTTTTTTTTTACCAAGTTTCTATTTTATTTATTTGAGAGAAGGGGAGAGCACGGAAGGAGAGAGAGAGGGAAACGCAGACTGCCCACTGAGCAGGGAGTCTGACGCAGGTCTTGATCCCAGGACCCTGAGATCATGACCTGAGCTGAAGGCAGACACTTAACCAACTGAGCCACCCAGGCGCCCAAAGTATGGGCTCTTAAAAGCAATTGTACTCAGTGAGTTTTGATTGCTGGCGAATCACATGTCCTTGCAAAGGTGTGAAGAACCGAAAAGGACCTAGAAGAATCTCCCAGCAAGATTCTTCCAGGGAATGGGAGGGGAGCTCGGATGAGAGTCTTGCTAGTAGCAGGTGGGGAAATCAGAAACCAGGTAAAGTTTGTGCATCTAGTCTTTCCTAGTTCGTATTATTGTTTCCTTATTGACAAATAAGATTTCGTTGTGTGGATATACAGTAGGCCCTCTTACCTGCAGTTCTGCCTCCCACAGTTTCAGTGGCCATGGCCAATGGAAGACCCAAACCAGGTGATCCTCCTTTTGAAGTATCATCAGAAGGTTAGTGGTGGCCTAACGCTAGCTACGTCACCACGCTCATGTCACTTGCCTCACCTCTTCCCGTCTCGTAGACATTTCATCATCTGACATCATCCCAAGAAGGAGGGGGAGTCCAGGACAATCAGCCTTTTGAGATAAAGAACATGTGGTACACATATACAGTGGACTGTTACTCAGCCGTAATGAAGACCGAGGTCTTGCCATTTATGACAACATGGATGGACCTAGACAGCGTTACGCCAAGTGAGATAAGTCCGAGAAAGACAAATACCATATGACTTCACTTATATGTGGAATCTAAAAAACCCAAATAAAACCAACGAACAAGAGGCAAACACATACACAAATAGAACAGACCTGTGGTTTCCAGACGGGAGGGAGCGGATGGATGGGAAAATGGGTGACGGGAAGTGAGCAATGGGGGAAGGTAGAGGATGGAATGAAGAAGTCGTAGGGCTGGAAGGTACAGTGTGGAGAATGTGGTCAGTGCTACTGTAACCGTGTTGAATGGTGACCGATGGTAACTGCACTTGAGGTGACACAGCATGAAGTTCAGTGTCAAATCACTACATTGTGCGTCAACGGTACTTCAACTAAAAAGAGCTACAGGGCACCTGGGTGGCTTAGTCAGTTACATGTCTGGCTCTTGATTTCAGCTTAGGTCATTTACTCGGGTCTTCTGTAATTTTTTGCAACAGTATTTTGTAGTTTTCAGTTCAAAAGTCTTGTGTTTCTTTGGTTTGATTTACTCCTCAGTATTTCTTCTTTTCGATGTGATGGTAACGCCTTTGTTTTCTTAACTTCATTCTTGATTTGCTCATCATCAATATGTAAAAGAGACAGTTTCTTTTTGTATATTGATCTTGTATCCTGCAACATTTCTGAACTCATTTAGAAGTTCTTTTTTTCAAATTATTTTTATTAACATATAATGTGTTACTCGCGGGACACCTGGGTGGCGCAGTCGGTTGGGCCACTGCCTTTGGCTCGGGTCATGATCCCGGGGTCCTGGGATCGAGTCCCGCATCGGGCTCTCTGCTCAGTGGGGAGCCTGCTCTCTCTCTGCCTCTGCTTGCCACTCTGCCTGCTTGTGCTCTCTCTGTGACAAATAAATAAATAAAATCTTTAAAAAAAAAATAATGTGTTACTCGCCCCAGGGGTCATTTAGAAGTTCTAATGTTTTTTGGTGGACTCTTCAGGATCTTCTATGTATAAGATTATCTTATTAGCAAGTGAAGATCGTTTTATTTCTCACATTCCAATCTGGATATTCTTTATTTCTTTTTCTTGCCTTATTGTCTTGCCTGGCTAAAATCTCCAGTAATATTTTTCATAAAGATTTTATTTATTTATTTGACACAGAGAGCACAAGCAGGGTGGGGGGGTAGCAGCAGAGGGAGAGAGAGAAGCAGGCTTCCCACTGAGCAGGAGCCTGGTGTGGGGTTCAATCCCAGGACGCTGGGATCATGGCCTGAGCTGAAGGCAAACGCTTAACTGACTGAGCCACCCAGGTGCACGAATCTCCAGTAGTACTGAGGAGAAGTGGCAAAAGTGGGCATCCTTGTCTCGTTACTAACCTTAGGGGAACTAAAGACCAATCTTCAGTCTTTCACCATTACATATGTTAGCTCTGCGTTTTTCATAGATGACCTTCATCTGTGAGAAAATTCCCTTCTCCTAGTATGTTAGGTATTTTTATTGTGAAGCATGTGATTTGCTTTTTCCTCTCAGCCTTGTGAGATTTATGCATATGTCACTCTAGTTTATAATATCTACTTTTACTGACGACTTTTTAGGGCAGGTAGAGAAGTCTAAGTCGCATATCACCCGTTTCCGTTGGTCGCATCTTCCTCATATCTCCCACACCCACTCCCCAAATGCCCCCACCACAACTCTCTACCCCCAGACAAACTCTCTCCCCTCTCACCCACTTCCCAAACCCAAACAAAAACTCTCTTCCTTCTCATCCTTCTGGGGCCAATTATAGGACAGTGGGAGTTCCCCAGAAGAGTCTGTTCACTCTGCTTGGTGGGAGGAAAGTAGATCCGCAAGTAGATCCTCCTAAAGGAGGGCGAATTTGAGCCTAGGTTAGAATAATGGGTAAGATGTTGCCAAGGAAAAGAGGAAATAGCTTGAGCAAAGGCATCTTCGGGGACAGGTTGTGCTCTATTATTAAATGAAACTGAACATAGCTACTAACAAGGTCCAGGCAGCTTAGACTCGATCATTATTATAAGGATCTTCTATGTCTGTGATAATTGCATCCATTGTGTCTATACACTCAATATGCTTTCTGGTCTCTAGGGTTGCCCTGCCCAATATGTGGTAGCCACAAGCTACCACATGTGGGTATTTAAATGTACATGAATTAAAATCAAATAGCATGAAAAGTTTAGTTTTCTTCATCTATGGTAGATTCATGTCTAGGGATCAACAGCTACGTGTAGTTAGTGTTTATCAGAATGGACATCATAGCTATAAAACATGTCCATCACCATTTCAGAAAGATCTATTGCACAGTACTGCCCCACTAGCCCTGAAGGGAAGGGAGATGTAATTGAAGAAGGGGGCTGCGGAGTTTGAGCAAGACCCACGAGCCCTGGGCATAAGCTAAAGGCAGCCAAGCCTGGAGGTCAGTAGGTTAAGTGCAAGTTCTAGCTCTGCCACCCTCAATTCTTTGGACAAATCACTCCCCTCTCTGGTTTCCTCATTGCCGAGAAAATGAATTTGTTGAGCAATGCAATCCTATGAGCCCATCCAGCGATTTATAGATTCTGTGATTACTTAGCAGAAAGGGATATAGTAAGCTGTCTCCTCCAGATGTAAGGAGAAGAGCCTTGGACTCAGTGAGAGAGAGCAGGTGGTCCTGGCACTACCCAGCAGACCTTGATGGGCTTAGTCATTGAACCTCTCTGAACCCTATTTCTCCATCTGCGAAGGGGAGGTTATTGGGAGGCAAACTCAGAAGATGTAAAGGAAAGCACTAGAGATGGAACCATGGACCAAGGAAGAATCTGCAAGAGCAGGCTTGGGTGACATCATAGAGATTGGGAGAGTTGGATCAGTCACACGAGGAAACCAGAGAAGAGCGCCAAGAGGGCAGATCTGGGAAAAGCGCGCAGTGGCCGAGAAAAGGGACTGTTACTGAATGAAGATGAGTGGTAAATTACGTGCCATTGACATTGTTCATGACCTCACCTGGACATTTCCATATGCATCGTGTTGCCTCCACAGCAACCCTGAGTGGCAAGTAGTGTCATGCCCTTTTCATAGATGAGGAAACGGAAGCTCCGAGATGTCAAACAGATTATGTGCGTTTTGACACGTAGTAAATGATAGACCTGAATTTGAACCCATGGCTGCCTGACTCAAAAGCCCCATATTCTAACCCTTCTGCTTCAGTGAGCCTAAAGCTTTAATCCTACATGGGCTGGGGGAGCCAGCTGTCTGTGGTCTGTAACCCTAACAGTGTCATCATCTGTGTTTTTCCTTCTATCTAAGTGAGCTCTTTCAAGTGGAATGAGTTTAATCCATTATCCTCCCCCAGCCTATCCAGCCTCCCAACAAAGATGATTCAAGAGGGCCCCACAGCAGAGCTACTAAAGTCAGCCTTGTATCCGGGCCACCTCCCACTCCTTATGGCCATAAGGATGGCCAGCACTCAGGAGACCAGGGCTGAGTCTGAGATGTTACGTCTTACACTTCTCTCCAGAGCCCTCTCAGGGAAACACAGAGATCCCGGCTGGTAGGGTGGGAGCCCAGGCACTCCAGAAAGGCTGAGAGGGGGGCCGTGGTACAGAGCATCACCCTCGATGGGTGTAGCAAGTCTGGTGGTAGATTGCACAATCTCCATTTTGGGGACTGGATATTGATCAATTACCATCAAAAGCAGTCATACTGATTTATATTTTAAATGTTCTAACTTCTTCAGGGCATTGACCCTTGGCCTTCCTGCAGTGATCGAGCCAAACAGCAAATAGAAACCCTCATGTCATGTCACTGGGACTTCAGTGATTAAAAGCGGGATGGCAGGGCGGGGCCCTACAAAGAGAGAAGAAGGGGAAACACTGTAAATACCGCGTACATGTGACCCTTTTGCCTGAACTTGAAAAACCGTCTTCATTTGCAGTTAATTAGATTAATTCAGCTGCGATTACAAATGGAATCTCTTGCTCCAGCAGCAACCAACGCTTGTTGGACATGTGTTGTAATCTTGCCTTTAAATACAACCACATGTAGGGCATGTTTTGTTTTCTCTTGGCCATTGGACTGGAAAACTATTAAGACAACATCTGCTTTGCTTTCCGATTGAATCGGGGCAAAGAGCAGGTCCATCTCCTGTCCTTCAGATCATGCCTTGGGATATCGAGTTACAGCTGCTAACCACTTTCCCACTCCCTGAGAGTCTGATCCTGAACATGAGTTTCCTACTGGACACTCTGGTCTCACTCACCCCAAGACCAAACTGCCTTCTGATCTTGGCTCCAGGCTGTGCAGCCCATCCTTGCCCATCCCAGACCTCTTGGACGCTCTGTTAATAACCCGTTATTGGCTCTGTCGAGTTTTTTCAGGTAGTACTCAACCTGATTTGAAATTCTCTTCCTTTCCTTTTAGTTATTAGTCTCCTCCAGGGGAATAGTCTTTCCAGGAGGGCAGGGACCGTACATGTAGGCCCCTTCCATCCCCATCCAGCGAGGCCCAAGAACACATAGCAGACGACTGAGTAGCTCTCTGCTCTGTAAATCAGTGTTCCCCAACTGGGTGAAGAATGAAGTGAAGTCTGGTCTGAACCATTCGGTGAGAAAACCAAGGGCTCTGGGGCACCTGTGGGGCTCAGTTGGCTAAGCACCTGCCTTCCGCTCAGGTCATGGTCTCAGGGTTTTAGGCTCCACATCGGGCTCTCTGCTCAGCAGGGAGCCTGCTTCTCCCTCGCCCTCTGCCTGCCTCTCTGCCTGCTTGTGATCTCTCTCTCTCTCTCTCTCTCTGGCAAATAAATAAATAAAATCTTAATAAGAAAAAAAAAAGAAAGAAAAGAAAATCATTGGCTCTGTAATCGTTTCTGTCCTTCTGATAGCATCAAGAGCTGCAGTTTGGTTTGCCTGGATCTCTGTTAACATCTCTTTTCAACATGCATTCCTCCCCCCACCCTCCCTGCCAGCCTTTAAAAAAAATCTGACTGTTTTTTGTTTTAAAGATTTTATTTATCTATTTGACAGACAGCAATCACAAGTAGGCAGAGAGGCAGGCAGAGAGAGAGGAAGGGAAGCAGGCTCCCGGCTGAGCAGAGAGGCTGATGTGGGGCCCGATCCCAGGACCCTGGGAAGGCAGAGGCTTTAACCCACTGAGCCACCCAGGCACCCCCCAAAATCTGTCTATTTAAGTGGAAAGAACACCTCTGGGCTCAGAGCTAAGGGCAGTTCCCAAGGAAGCTAGGATTTAATGACGTTGTTTTGTTTTCTGAGCATTTAATTTTTTTTTTTTTTCAAATACTCAGGGCTCTCTAGCTATGGTGGTGATAGAATATTTTAAAAGGAGTTTTGAGTTCAAGTGTATTGTCTGAAAGAAAAACGGTCACAGCGTGGGAGGAACGGGATAAAAGCCTTGGAAGTGGTATCTATATGTTTGAAGTTTTGGAGTGAATGAATGTGTGCATACCATAGGAATATCGATCTAATCTGTTTGGCCAGTGCCTTCTGGAGGAGAACTTTATTTTTCTCTTTTCTCCAAATGGTTTAGGTTTGTGCTTTTACGTCCCACCTCCTCATCTCTTTCTCTTCCTCCTTTCGCCAAGGCAGACCTTGGAGGGGGATGGCCGGAGGGGGTGGGGTGGCGTGGGGAGTAGGGGTGGGGTTACTGTGTGGAAAGAGACCAGGCAAAGAGAGGGACATTAGGCCTGATGTGGGTAGCCCCTCAGGACATGGAGCAGAAGTATGTAGGACTGAGTCCTTGTCTGAAATTGCAGACAAATCATGCATCTTTCTGGAAGGAGGTTTGCCACCAGAAGGTTTCAGAACTGCTGGCCTGAGGACGCCACCAGGAACCAATTGTTGCCGTGGGGTTCTGACCCTTGGTTTTCTGTCACACACAACTGGTCAGTTAATAATGCAGCAAGTTAATAATTAAAATGGGGGTTATTTGATCCTTAAAGATGTGCACTTGGTGGCTCCCGTGTTCACTTGAAGACCACTGTCGTCTGCAGAATCCGCAGCATCTCCCAGAGGGCTCTGGGCTCATCCCTGTCCTAAGCACAGGGAACAACTGTGCATAGAGAACAGCTACAGTATCCGCGTCCACACTCGACTTTGCACTTGTGCACACAGAGATCAAGTCTACCTTGTTTATCTTATGCCTTCGTAACTCTTCAGGCTTAAATGCCTGTCCCCCTGTTCTCCCTGCTCCCTGCTTCCCCATATGATCTCTTGCTAGTATCCCAGAATCAGAGTGGGTTTATAAGCCAGGAAGCAGGAAATCGGGGCTGGCTGTGTGGCTTCAAGCAAGTTTCTTAACTTCTCTGACTCATAGTATTGTTAAATTTAGATCACATACAGGAACAAATGTAGGAGCTCTATAGAAAGTTAGCAGAGTCATAAGATGTAAAAGGTCCATTCAGAGGGCAGGATTCGGGTCACCCTCCTAACCAATAGCTCATAGAAGCTGCTGGAATGAGGCTCCTCCCAGCCAGAAATAAGTTGTGGAGTGTTTGTTGCATTTTTAAGCATAATTTTTTAAAGAGATTTTATTTATTTATTTGACAGAGAGAGGCAGAGATCACAAGTAGGCAGAGAGGCAGACAGAGAGGAGGAAGCAGGCTCCCTGCTGAGCAGAGATCATGATCTGAGCCGAAGGCAGAGGCTTTAACTCACTGAGCCACCCAGGCACCCCAAGCATAATTTTTTTAAAGGTGGGTCCCATGTAGATTCTTCAAAGTATAGTAAATAACCCTGTCCCCCCAACCCTGGTCACATCAGTAACTACCCACCTGGGTATTTGAAGTTGTTGTAACAATTTTTTATTATGTGTAAGTCTCCCAGCCCTATTCCCAGGCCATGTGAATGAAGTGTTTTGATTGGCCCCAGATATGATCATGTGATTGAGAATTGACCAATTAGATCAACGCATCCCCCCAGTCATAAGTTACTGACTCAAGTAAGAGTACCTTGCTGGGTTTGGGCCACTGAGATGCTAAAAGGCTTTTACAGAAATGTCAGAGATGTGGCTGTGTTCTTCAGAGCTGGCTTCATGTAGGGCCATAGCTGCCGCCTCCCTCTTGGCAGCAGGAGGAGAGAATTTGAGGATGCACAACAGGAAATGGAATAGGAGATGGAGAGATGAACTTGGGACTTTATTCCTTGAGTTCTGGCATCCAAATGTGCCTGAATCAAACTTTTTGATATGAGATGTAGGTTGTGTTTGTTTGTTTCTTTTTAAAAAGATTTTATTTTATTTATTTATTTATTTATTTATTTTTTTTTAAGATTTTATTTATTTATTTGACAGAGAGAAATCACAAGTACACTGAGAGGCAGGCAGAGAGAGAAGGAAGCAGGCTCCCTGCTGAGCAGAGAGCCCGATGCGGGACTCGATCCCAGGACCCTGAGATCATGACCTGAGCCGAAGGCAGCGGCTTAACCCACTGAGCCACCCAGGCGCCCAAAAGATTTTATTTATTTTAGAGAGAGAGAGAGTGTGCATGCAGAAGTGGGGAGGGGGGAGAGGGAGAGGGGGAGGGAAGGGGAGAGAATCTCAAGCAGACCCAACACTAGTGGTGGAGCCCAACTCAGGGCTGGACGTCATGACCCTTGAGACCATGAACTGAACCAAAACCAAGAGTCAGACACTCAACCAACCGAACCACCCGGGTGCCCCAAGATTTGTTTCTTTCTTGGTGTTGATTACTTACAACCCATGGCCTCAGATCCCGTGGGGACCCACTGACCCATTGAAACTATGAATCTTAACTTTCACTTGTATTTTGCTTCTGTTTTGGTACCACAAAGAGAGTAAGAATCGTCAATCATGTGTGTTCAGCATGCTACAGTTTATAAACACTTTTTGCCGATGCTGTATCATCTAACCATATATTATGCCACTGTACAGATGAGTAAACTGAGGGTCATAGATTAGAAGTGATCTTGTGCCCAAGGCCACACAGTTAACAGTTCGTGGTCTCCAGCCCAAGGTCTTTTGGTTCCCAGGAGCATGTTCCAAATGTACCTGTGGCCAGTGGTTAAAGGGTTTGAGGAGATGCAGGTTAATAACCTAACTTCAAGTACAAGATATTCTGTTGATTGAACCCAATGTTCCCCTTTCTACACTCCCATTGGAGGGGGTGTCCCCACACCCCTAATCTTCTGTATGAAATAAAAGATGCCCAACACGCTGTTGGTAGGGTGCATGATACCAGACTCCCAAGCTGAAGATACATCCTTCTCAAACTCTGGGAAATTTTGCACCCTAAAGTATTACGCTCCACTTGCCACGTCATAACCGTTTTCTGCCCATGTGCACAATCTCCATTCCTACATTTTCCCTCTAATTACTTAGTCAACCTTCCTGTCTTTGTCAGGGTCCTCGGTTGCAAACAACAGAATCCGTGTTGGTGACTTTGAAAAGAAAGGGACAATGTTAGGTGGTATTAGGTGACTCACAGAATCTCCAGTAGGACCAGATAATCGGGCTTGGAAGACGCAGAGCCAGGAGCAACCCCTGTGTCTGAGCTGCAAGGGAGTCCAGGAAAGGGAGTTTCTGCCTTCCACCTTTAAGAGAAGAGAATCTGGGGCACCTGAGTGGCTCAGTGGGTTAAGCCTCTGCCTTTGGCTCAGGTCATAATCTCAGGTTCCTGAGATCGAGTCCCGAGTTGGGCTCTCTGCTGAGCAGGGAGCCTGCTTCTCCCCCTCTCTCTCTGCCTGCCTCTCTGCCTACTTGTGATCTCTGTCAAATAAATAAACTCTTTAAAAAGAGAGAGAGAGAGAAAGAAGAGAATCTTAGGTGAGAAAATTTCCCAAACCTAAGAGATGTATGTAAGAGGTGTCATCAAAAGCACAAGAAATTGTTTGTTAAACTTCCTAATTCTTCTTGGTTGTCTCTGCTGCCACGAACTCACCCCCCACCCCCAGGACCCTTCCTCCTCCTTTGGGGCTACTCCTGTGTTCTCAAAGCACCTTGCGTCTACAACGATGATGGCGTCTGGTTGTCCTTGACCTACACCTCCCCCATCCAGGAGCCTTCTTTCTCCATTCACAGCGCAGCTCCCCCTGCCTAGATTTGCCCTTCCCTGCCCAACCAGCATCCTCCTACCTGTTCACCTCGTTAACTTCGGTCTATTCTTCGTGTCTCCCCTCAAAAGCAATATCCTCAGAAAAGCCGGTACTGACTCTCCTCCCAAGTTATCCGCTGTCTTGGTCCCTTCAGGCCACTGGAACAAAAATACCACGGACTAGATGGCTTTAGACTACAAGCATTTATTTCTCATGGTTTTGGAGACTGGGGAGTCCAAGATCAAGTGCCTGGCCGACTCCATGCCTGCTGAGGACCTATGTTGTCCCCTGGCAGAAGGGTCGAAGGAGCTTCCTTTATAAAGGCACTAATCCCATTCAGGAGGACGCCACCCTTATGACCTAATCACCTCCCAGAGGCCATACCCCCTAATACCACCTTGGGGGTTACATTTCAACTTAAGAACATCGAGGGGACTTTCTGTAGGTGGTATTCATTTACAGTCTCTTACCCTTTCAAGTTCATCTATTTACCGTCATTGATTTATTTTAAGACCGGTCTCTCCTGGGGAGAAATGAATCTGAGCGATAATTCAAATGAATCTGGGCAGTAACAATGCCAGAAGCAGGGAACATTGCAAGGAGGGTGGCGAGGCTGTTTTTCTTGGAGAAGGCAAAGAGGCAGTTACCGCGCCCCGTTCCTGGAAGGAAGTAGGAGCTGGGCGGTTGTGTAAGAGGCGCACACTAGCAGATCCTCTGGGCCACACTGACCCCAGCTCTGCAGCAGGAGGAGGCCTGCTGCCAGGAGCCCTGCTGGAGAGCAGGAAAGGGGTAGGAGGGTAGGAAAGCTCTCCAGCTTCACTCCTGGGCGGGGGGAGGGGGGAGCAGAGAATAGGAGGGAAGCTACTCCCACTTGGTAAAACCATGTTTTAGTTCGGATCCTCACGCCTGGGAGCCAAGGCGTGGCCCTTTTCCAAAGTGTCCTTGCTGGGGGAGAACCATAAATCCTCCTTCTTCCCTTCTCCCTGGCCCCCTTCCCTAGTAGACAAAATGCCCAGCTCTCTCTTATCTGTAGAATCTTCCCTTTAACCCTGCTTTCTCTCTTTCTTCACCGCCAATATTCTAGAAAGGGCTCGCCCTTCCTGGCTATAGCTTACTGTCTCTTTAACCCTTGGCCAGCCAGCTTCTGCCCCTTAGTCTGTGGGGACTGGTTTCTCTGAACGGTCATGAATCGGTCATTCCTCCCTCTCTGGGGTCTCTCTGAGAGTTTTGGGAAAGCTTGGGACTTCCCTTCCAATGAAAACATACTCTTGCATCCATATAAAAATTCATAAGTAGTTTCAGAAATCCACCGACTCCTAAACTCTACCCTCAATCTCCAGGATAATGACCCCATTCTTGAGTGCAAAATCCAGAGGTCTTTTCTGAATCGACTTTGGGCATGAAGAAGAACCCAGGTTCTAGTCAGTCCATTTGCTCTAAGTCCTGGCCCTGCCCTTCCTGGGGACCTGGGCCTGAGCCTCTCTGAGCTCAGTTTCTACAGTTATAAAACAGGGATAATAATATCTAGCTTTGGGTGCCTGGGTGGCTCCGTGGGTTAAGCCTCTGCCTTCAGCTCAGGTCATGATTCCAGGGTCTTGGGATCGAGCCCCGCATTGGGCTCTCTGCTCAGCAGGGAGTCTGCTTCTCCATCTCTCTGTGCCTGCCTCTCTGCCTACTTATGATCTGTCTGTCAAATAAATAAAATCTTTAAAAAATAATAATAATATCTAGCTTTACAGGGTTGTGGAAACTTACATTAGTTCATTTGGGTAAAACCTTTAGAAGAGTACTTCATGCATCTTAAATACTCGCAGGTTTATCACCGTTGTCTTTATTATTATTTTCGTTTCCGTGTTTATTATTCTCACCAACCTTATTCATTCTAGATGAACATGGTTTCACTTCTGACTCACAGATATGTCTTGTGGGCTGTATGCTATTCTAAAAAAAAAAAAAAAAGAGAGAGAGACAGAGAGAGAGAAGTCACTGACAACATTTAGAAATTAAGAGTTCACGCGATAATCTGTCTTTTTGGCTTCTCTTGGAAAATCAGATCTGACGATCCTGGGTCATTTCCACCTGGCATCGTGGCCTGGAATGGGGTAGTGTGAGCAGTTCTCCAGTTTGCCACGGTTCCCACCCATCCCCAGCACTGCAACCAAGAACCTGCAGCCCGGGGATCTTTACACATACATAACCCTGTTCTTTGACAGTCGAGAAATCGCTGTTATACCAAGGGAAAGGAAAGCCAGGCCAAGCAAGCCGTCTGTGTTTTAGAAGAAAGCATGAATGCGTCTGTGTAAGTAAAGATGATGCTTGTGAGTTTTATGATATAAACACCTTCCGCCACTTGGTGACTGCCCAGCCCGTGCGGGCATCTGAGCTTCCCATCTTTGGCTGGGCAAGACGGCAGAGTGTTGGCCACGGCAGGCTTCCTTCTCAGCTGCCTGTCCCTGCCCCAAAGTACTTCTTTTTCTCTTTTCTTTCTTTTTCCTTTTTTTTTTTTTTAAGACTTCGTTTATTTATTTGAGAGAAAGAGTGAGAGCACAGAGAGAGAGGGAGAAGCAGACTCCCCACTGAGCAGGGAGCCCGATGTGGGGCTCGATCCCAGGACCCCAAAATCATGTCCTGAGTGGAAGGCAAAAGATTAACAGATGGAGCCACCCAGGTGCCCCAAAGTACTTCTTTTTCATCTCACTCATCTGGTGGTGTGAATGACATAGGTGTCAGAGCTGGACAGATACACATGCAATCTGACCTCTTTGGAAGCATGAGTTTTGTGTCTCTGGAGAAGACACCCACCCTTACCAGGTAGGGCTGTTTGAGTTGAAACAAGGGAATAAACATCCAGCCCTTTGCACGATGCCTGGCCAATCCCAATTGGCCAAGTTATCACTTGCATGAACCCTCCAACACCCCAGCAAGGCGCTCACCCAGTCATGCATTTCCAGCAAATTTGCAAGACTATGATCGTTCACCCACGAACGATCATATCGTTCAAAATCTTGGTGTAGATTACTTACAACCCATGGCCTCAGATGCCATGGGGACCCACTGACCCACTGAAATTATGAATCTTAACTTTCATTTGTATTTTGCTTCTGTTTTAGTACCACAAAGATAGTAAGAATCGTCAATCACCTGTGTTCAGCACGCTACAGTTTACAAACACTTTTCACACGTGCTGTATCATCTAACCATGTATTATCCCACTGTACAGATGAGTAAACTGAGGATCAGTTTACTCATCTGTAAAGTAAAGAGTATTTTAGTCCCGTGAAAACATCCCAGACCGGACCTCTTAAATCAGTTCTCTCCCATCAGCCCCTCCACCCTTAGAGAATCTTATCCCTTGTGCCTTTTGTGGCAGTTGGTAGGCATAGCCTTGTATTTTGGTCTTCCGTCCACTCGGCAAGCATTTGCTGAGTTCCCGTCCTGTCTCAGCCATTGTTTGGGCACTGGGGATATCAGAAAAGACACCGAGTCCCAGCGTTCTTACAGGAGAGTCAGAGTGGGAATTATAAGCACCTTAAAATGCAAAGTAGGTCATAGCAGAGGGTGATGGGGCCGTGGAGAAGACCAGAGTGACGCGGGCAGAGGGGTGGCATATTAGCCGAATGGTCATGGAAGACCTTCCACGAGTCGACTGTGGAGCCAGCCCCAAGGCGAGCTGAGAGAAGGGCTTTCTCAGCATTGACAGCAGCAGGGACAAAAACCATAAATCAGGATACTATAAGGCCATGGTGGGTCCAAATAAAATCATGCTGGGGGCCTCTCTCCTTCCTACCTCTAATGAGCCCTTAGTCCTTCCCTGCCACTCCGTTTCCTCCCACTTCTGTCTCCTACCTCGAGCTTTCCTTTCAGAGAAAGATCCTTTTCTGCTCGAAACTTCTACCCTCTGCATCAAGACCTGCCAGTACTATGTTCTGAGCCAGGAAATGCCTCTGGTCACATGTTAATTAGTGAGAGGCTAATGATACATGACTTCACTTCACATAATGTCCAACAAGGCTTTCAAAGGGAAAAACAATGCCTTCGTTTCAAGATGTGCCCCTGACAGCAGGAGTGTATCAGTCACTGCGGCAGGTCCCTGGGAGAGATATTTTTAGATGGAACAAGCCTGCAAATCGCCTGTGGTGTATTAGCTTTCCATTGCTACTGTAACGCATAACCGCAGGTCTGATGGCTTTAAAACAACATCTATTTACTCTTCCGTGATTCTGTAGGTCAGAAGTCCCCAATACAGCCAGACCCAGAGTTCTTTGCTTAGAGTCTCACAGATCTGCAACCAACGTGTCAGTGGGATCACGTTCCTTTCTGGAGGCTCTGGGGATGAAGAATCTGGTTCCAAGTCGATTTCAGTTGGCTGAATTCAAGTTCCCTGTGGTTGTGGGACTCGGGGAAGGGGGGAGCCTGATGCAGGGGCTCAATCCCAGGACCCCAGGATCATGACCTGAGCCGAAGGCAGGCACTTAGACCGACTGAGCCACCGAGGCACCCCTGCTTCTTCTTTTTTTTTTTTTTAGATTATTTATTTATTTATTTGTCAGAGAGAGAGAGAGGGAGAGAGAGAGAGCACAGGCAGACAGAATGGCAGGCAGAGGCAGAGGGAGAAGCAGGCTCCCTGCGGAGCAAGGAGCCCGATGTGGGACTCAATCCCAGGGCGCTGGGATCATGACCTGAGCCGAAGGCAGCCGCTTAACCAACTGAGCCACCCAGGCGCCCCGACACCCCTGCTTCTAAGGACTTTCTAGAATCATGTGATTTTAGTGGGCCCACCAGGAAATTCCAAGGCAGTCTCCCTAACTTAAGGTCTCTGGCCTTAATCACATCTGCAAAGGCTCTTTCGCTCTGTAACATAACATCTTAACAGGTTTTGGGGATTGTGGTGCCAGCATCATTGGGGTGGGAGGGCCATTCTACCCACCACACGGAGCAAGGAGGCAGAGTAATGGGACTTACGTCCTCACTCTCACGTGTACTGTAACTCTGGGCAAACCTGTTAATCCCTGAATTCTGATTTCTCTTTCTTTTCTCTTTCTTTCCTTCTTTCTTTCTTTCTTTCTTTTCTTTTCTTTTCTTTCTTTTCTTTTCTTTTCTTTCTTTTCTTTTCTTTTCTTTCTTTCAGATTTAGTTATTTATTTTAGAAGTGGGAAGAGGCAGAGAAACCAGACTCCATGTTCAAGGTGGAGCCCTGTGCGGGACTGGATCTCATGACCCTGAGTTTAGGACCTGAGCCGAAACCAAGAATGGATGCATCACTGACTGCCCCACCCCACCCCAGGCACCCCTTGACTTCTAATATCTTCTTCTTCTCTTAGACAGGGATGGAAGCTATGGCTCCACAACCCTCTCATCATCCCATTGTAGAATTTCACCTTCAGTAAAATTACATGCACAAAGGCACTTTGGGAACTCCCCATAAACATATAAATCATTGTTACTATTGTTCTTGTATCCCATGGTACTATGCTTGCCCTTGTGGTTTATGGTGCCCCTCGTCCTGCTTGTAGGAATTCTCCAGCAGGAAGGGACAGCTGCCGCAGAGTTGGTTAAGAATCAGGGCTTTGGAGCCAGATAGCTTGTGTTTAAATCCTGGTCCCTCTGCATACTGTGTGACCCTGGACAAGATTTTAAGTTCCATATTTCCCCCCCTTTTTAAAGATTATTTATTTATTTATTTGACAGAGATCACAAGTAGGCAGAGAGGCAGGCAGAGAGAGAGGGAGGAAGCAGGCTTCCTGCTGAGCAGAGAGCCCGATGCGGGGCTCGATCCCAGGACCCTGAGATCAGGACCTGAGCTGAAGGCAGAGGCTTAACCCACTGAGCCACGCAGGCGCTCCAAGTTCTGTATTTATTTCATTGTTCAGGAAATGGAGAGAGTGACTTCTGCCCCGGGGGGCAGTTATGAGGAGTAAATGAGTTGACCTTTGCAAGGACTATGCCTGGCACCTGCCGGCAGCGGCCGTCACCACCGCCATCCATCTTATGATCAGCAACCGCACCACCGCGTCCCGTCAGTGTCCTTCGCAGCCCTTTGTCCCATCTGCGAACATAATTATCATCTGTGTGATTGCTCAGCCTGTATTACTCCCACTAGATTTGAGTTCCATGAGGGGTATTATGTGGGGGGGTTGCTTAGGAGTCATGTTTAACTGCATAAGTCATCAAGAATACATTTTGTAGGCCGTCTGGGTGGCGCAGTTGGTTGAGCGTCCGACTCTTGGTTTCAGCTCAGGTCGTGATCTCAGGGTCATGGGATCGAGTCCTGCGTCAGGCTCCATGCTGGGCGGGAAGCCTCCTTGAGATCCTGTCTCTCCCTCTCCCTCCCCCGCACTCTTTCTCTTTCTCTAAAAAATAAATCTTTTTTAAAAAAATACATTTTGTAAATAGACTGAAATGTCCAGAACAAAACTAATGTCTCCTTCAGACTCCAGGTTTCCTCCTGGTCCCTTCTTTCCCCCAAAGAGAGGTGGCCTGGATTCTGAGAATATCAAGTGTTGCTGTGGGTGTGAAGAAATGGAAGTGCCTAGACTATGTAAATTGATATGGTCTCTGCAGAGGGTAGCCTGGCAGTGGCGATTAAAATGAAAAATGGTGACTTTTTCATGACTCAGCAGTTTCCACTTCTCAGAAGGTGCCTCACAGCCACTCTGGGGCATACGCCGAAGAAGCCACAGAGAGGGATGTCCATTGTTGTGTTCTCCCCAGCAGCAAAAATGGGACAACCTGAGCCTTCATCCAGAAAGGAATGGTTCAGTACAACAGCTTCTCCCAAGAGATGGTATAAGATCTCCTCTCTAAGAGGTGGTAGATCTCCTCTATGTTAACATTTTCATTTTTTTAAAAGATTTTATTTATTTAATTGATGAGAGAGAGAGAGCACAAGTAGGCAGAGCATCAGGCAGAGAGAGAGGAGGAAGCAGGCTCCCTGCTGAGCAGAGAGCCTGATGTGGGGCTCGATCCCAGAACCCTGAGATCATAATTTGAGCCGAAGGCAGAGGCTTAACCTGCTGAGCCACCCAGGCGCTCTGACATTTTGCATTTTTACTTGGACTTTACGTGTTTGAATAAGAACGGCAAAGTCACTGTGAACCAGACACTGTTTCCACATTTAAATTTCCCAGCAACTGTATAAGATGCTATTCTCCCTAATTTAGAGAAGGGAAAGGTGAGACATGGAAGTTAAGTCCCTTCCCCACGGTTATTGAAGGGATCTGGAATTAACCCAGACAGTCTGACTCCCAAGTAAGTGGGGGTTAATCATGATGCTAAATAGCATTTTCTTGTTTATATAATGCACAGAATGTATTAATAAGAGTTCAAGTCTTAATGTGTATGAAAGCAATAAGCCACAAGTGAGCATCATCGAAAGTTCAAAATATGAAGGGTGCCTGATGACTGAAGTTTCGAGATAGTTCTAGAACAGTGGACAGCCCCAGAAAGAATGGAGTGGGTCTGCACAACCAGTTTTGTCCTGTTTATTTGTGTTTTCCTAGTGCTTATCGAGGCAACTTGCATGAAGTAAGAACTTGTCAAGTACTGGGGAATGAATAAATAAACTTTGTGCAAGGACTGATGGCAGGAAAAAGGAGCTGAGACTTAGGTCTTCAAGCTCCTTGCTGCCCCTCCCCCCAGGCCCTGTGTCCCCAGGATCCTGGCGGGGCAGGTGCAGGGAGGCTCGGGTTTCCTGGAGCCTGGAAAATGAAGGTCTTTGAGGCTAAGTGACAGAGTTGGAGATTCCTGGAAGAGCAATAAGGAACCTAAAAAAAGCCAAAAACAAAACCAAAAACAACTCCTAGAACTACTCATTGAGGATAGCAAGGTTGCAGGATGCACGGTCAACACCAAAAAAATGGATTCTTTTCTGTACACTAGTGATGAATCATTGAATCAAAAAAAGTTTTTTTAAAGACTTTATTTATTTGAGAGAGAAAGAGAGAAAAAGCACAAGTGGGAGGAGAAGCAACAGAGTGGGAGAGGGACAAGCAGACTCCCCAGTGACCAGGGATGGAGATCCCAGGACCTTGACATCATGACCTGAGCCAAAATCAAGAGTCGGACATTTAAGCGACTTGGATCCAGAGTTTAAAACACAACACCATTTACAGTTGCTGCTCTCCAAATAAAATAGTTCTGCGTCAATCCAACAAATCATTGACAGAAACTACATATGTAGCTAAAAGTTTAGTGACATTGATGAAAGAAATTTTTTAAAAGACCTAAGTAATGGAAAGATACACTCTGATCATGGGTTGAAAGATTCAACATCATGTATGTGGTAGTTCTCCCCAAACTGAATTGTGGGTTTCACACATTGCCTATCAGAATCCCAGCAGATCCCAGCAGTGTTTTTTTTTTTTGTAGCTATAGACAGTATGATTCTAAGTTTACACGAAAAGGCAAAAGAATACTAAAAAGAATACTAAAACCATACTGAAAAGGGAGAAAGTGAGAGATTATAGGTTCACTCTGATGGTAAGGCTTATTAGAGAGTTAAAGTAATTGAAACTGTGTGGTATTGGCAGAGGGATAGAGACCTAGATCAGTGGAATAGGATAGAGAACACAGAAGTAGACACACACGTGTGCCCAAGTGCCTTTTATTAAAATAAAAGTACAGGAAAAAACTGGCCATCCAAAGGCAAGGATATGATCCCCAATCTAGTCTCATACCTTGCACAAAAGTTAACTCGAAATGGGTCATAGCTCTATACATAAGTATAAAACTTGCAAAAAACAAAAAAAAAAAATAGGAGGACATCTTTGTGACCTCAGGTCAGGCAACGAGTTCTATACATGGTACCAAAGGCACAACCCATAAAAGGGAAAATATGAAGTTAGACTAGATCACAATGTGAAATTGTAGTTTTATGAAAGAACCAGCTAGGAAAATGAAAAGATAGCCACCACCTATGAGAAAATACTTTCAAAATTCTGGATCAAAAATATAAAAAGGGCTTGGATCAAGATTATATAAAGGGGGGCACCTGGGTGGCTCAGTCTGTTAAGTGTCTGACTCTCGATCTTGGCTCAGGTCCCAATCTCAGGGACGTGAGATCAAGGCTTTTGTCGGGCTCCATGCTGGGCATGAAGTCTGCTTAAGATTCTCTCCCTTTCCTCCTTCCCCTCTCCCTCCCTCTCTAAAAAAAAAAAAAAAAAAAAATCCAATTAGGTATTGAGCAAAAAAGTAGACATGAACAGATAACGGACATTTCACTGATGAGGGAAGACAGATGGCAAATACACACATGAAAAGATGTGGCCATTATGGAAATGCAAAACAGAGCTACAACGAAATGTAACTGCACACCTGTTCGAAAGGCTCTCTTGAGAAAATATGGGCATACCAAGTGTGGGTGGGTATGTAGAGCACCCCCACCTCTCCCACTGCTGGTGGGCAGGTAACATGGCGCAGTCACTCAGGAAGAGTCTGTCAATTTCTTCTAGTTAAACACGCAGTCACCATATGACCCAGCAATGGCGCACCTGCTGTTGAAAAATCTCTATCCACACAAAAACCTGTACTCAACTGTTCACAGGAGCTTTATTTGCAATATTCCCAAACTGGAACCAGCCCAGTGTCCTTCGACAGGCAAATGAATAAACCAACTACTACTTCTCAGCCAGAAAAAGGAATGAAGTATTGATAGATCCAACAATTTGGTTGGATCTCGGGGGTGTTATGCTGAGTGAAAACAGTAGCATCCCGATCTCAAAAGGTTACATTCTGTATGCTTCTGTGTATATGTATCTTGAAATGACAGCATTATGGAGATAGAGAACAGATCAGGGGTTGCCAGGGGTTTGGGTAGGGGAGGGTGTAATTATAAAGGGGTCAGGGGAAGAAATTTCTTTGTGGTGATAGAACAAGTCTGTATCCCGGTTATGATGGCTGGTACACTGATCCATACGTTTGTCAAATTGAACTCTGCTGAACTCTGAGTAAGGCCTATAGTTTAAGGAATACTATTGTATCAGTGTCATTTTCCAGGTCTTGAAAATGTATCATTGGTTTGCAAGATGTTTTCACCAGGAAAGGTCCAGGGAAGGTACATGAGAACTCTGTACAAATTTTGCAACTTCTTGCCAATCTAAAATTATTTCAAAATTAAAAGGTTTTAAGAAAAAAGAAGTTTAGGGGTGCCTGGGTGGTTCAGTGGGTTAAAGCCTCTGCCTTCAGCTCAGGTCATGATCTCAGGGTCCTGGGATCAAGCCCCACATCGGGCTCTCTGCTTGGCAGGGAGCCTGCTTCCTCCTCTCTCTCTGCCTGCCTCTCTGCCTACTTGTGATCTCTGTCAAATAAATAAATAAAATCTTAAAAAAAGAACTTTAAAGGGGCTTACTGGTAGTGATTTGGGGATGGTAGCAGAGCAATAGTCAGCCATATAGAAAGGATGGAGTATCTTTCTAGAGCAGTCCTGTCTTATTTACTATGATTTCCTCCCTGGGCTTACAACAGTGCATAGCAAATAGCAAGACCTTAACAAGTGACTGGGGAATAAGTGAACACACTCAGCACAATGTCTGTCCTAGTCTGACTCCATGGGCAGGAAAAAGGAGCCCAGACCCAGGTCTACCCCTCCCCCAGCCCTGTGTCCTGGGATCCTGGCTGGGCAGGTGTGGGGAGGCTCGGGTTTCCTGGAGCCGGGAGATGGATGTCTGTGACGCTGAGTGACAGATCTGTGGATTCCTGGAAGCGCAACAGACAGGTGGGCTGAGGACAGCAATGCTGGCGCAGGCCTGGCAGAGGACACAGTCCACTTCTGGCCATGTGGTTGGGCGGCTAGTCCTGGAGAGGAGGAGCCCCTTGTCCTGGCACCAGCTCGGGCTTTGAGACTCTTTGAACTGCCTGCCTACAGCTCTTTGAATTTTCCTGCCCTCCTTGGTGCCTCTAGGCCTGGGTTTCAGTCTATATTATGGCTTCTTAAATTGTATGATTTTGAAACAAGACACCTCAGTGTTTCCAACTGCAAAATGGGAATGATATCTTCTGCTTATTGGATGCTTGTGTGTGGATATTGAGATTATTTGGGTCAAGGGCTTAGGGCTAGGCAGGTTATCTGGACTCAGGGAACATGACGATTTTCACCTTCCTTTTTGCAGTGGCATTGGGGAATCAATAGAAAGCGTTAGGCCCAACATTCTGGGTGGGTTTCTTGTTCCCACTGAGGCACTCCGCTGTATCTTCTTGGCTTCCAGTTGAGAGCAAGTTAAATCAAGCATCCAGGGCATTCTCAAGGGAACATGGAAGCCTTTTAAGGGCAGCCAGGGAGGCAGGGGTGTGGTAAGGCCTTTAAAGAGGGTGGCAAGATGCTGTGTACTGGTGGCGAGTCGGGCTGCCTGGGTTTGAGTCCCAGCTCTGCTCTTTGTAAAGAGTCTTGGGCACCATATTTAAGGTCTTAGAATCTCAGTTTTCCCGTCTTGGGGACCAAGACTCCTGACTCAAAAGGCTGTGTGACTACTGAATATTTTAAAAGGAAAAAAAATACCGTGTGGAAAGAATTTAGCACGACGCCCCAGACCCAGTGGGTGTGCAGTAAACGGCGAGGGGATGACATTGATCAAAACCATTGTCTTCATGTTGACTGTGCGCATGCGCGTATTGGGAGCTGCTTTCTGCAATCTGTAGCTCTGAGGAGCTGCTTGACCTGCCTCCTCGTCCACCCTGGGGTTGTCATAAGGAATCAACATCCTGCCATCAAAGCTGAGCCCAGGTAGCTGCCCCCCCCACCCTGGGTGCTGTCCCCTGGGCACAGTGCTTCTCCCAGGCGGCCTCCTCTGGGGACCGTGCAGAAAGTGGCTATCTAGGTTACCTGCCGCCTCACCTGACTCATTCCCTGGAAACTGGGCCCCAGCGTACTGGGCCAGATAACATCCTGCGTGTCCTCAGATGCCCTGAGTTGTATCCGGTAGGTGCCTGGGCATGGAGAGGGGAGGGCAAGGAGTGAGAGCCTGTGTTCGATTGGCCAGCCAGCGGCCTTAGAATGCATAACGAGGAGGGAGCTTGGTCTTCTAGAGTGTGGGCTCCTGCTGCCTTCACAGCCCCCTTGCTGGCTTCCCCTCTGGGCCATCTCTGCGGGTGTCACAGATGAGACGGGTCTCGGGAGTCTGCAGGAGGCTCAAAGGAGCATTCAGTCCAGAGCCCTTGTTTTCTGATGAGGAAACAGGTCCCTAGAGGGTTGGCGACCTCCCTACAGAGGCAGAAACCAAACAGCTCCTGGAACCTGGTCTCCTGGCCCTCCCGCAGAGCTCACCCCTTCTCCCTCCTCGCTGCATTGCTACAGAGTGTGATCCTGGTTCGGCTGCTGGTTCTGCACCTGATTGGCTGCCACTTGTGTGCCTGACACCGTGCTGATGCCCTGCGTGCCATCAGCTCACTTCCTCTGCGCAGCGGGCATGTGCTCGTTGAACCTCACGCTAGGGAAGGGGAGGTGGGCGCACTGATTCTCTTGGGTCACTCGCTCCGGGGAGGTGGCCGGGCCAGTCAAAGCAAGCAGTCTGGGTCCCCAGTCTGTGCTTTTAGGAACCACACCCTAGTGTAGGCAGGAGACCCCGTGACCATGCCACTGGGGATCAAAGCGGACTATGTTAGGTCATGTCATGGTCGGCAACCAGGTTTACGAGGAGATTGGTAAGAGTTCGAGAGTGGGTTTTGGGGAGGTGGGACCAGGAACTGGATCATTTTGACCAGGAGACTCCCCGGGGAAGGGTTCTCAACTGGGGGCTTTGAAAAGAGGAGCGAGCACCTATGTGTGTCGTGATGGCAGAGGGCTGGGGACAGGATGGGAATTGCATGGGACAGACTCACACGAGGAATTGTCCCAATGCCAATAGCCGCCAGCTAAGAAACCTGTACATTAAGAAACATCCAGAGAACAGGGGACTATCTTGTGAGGAGACTCAAAGACAAGCCTCTGATAGGGAGAGACATTTGGGGAGGGACCAGCAGGACTGGGCAAGCTCAGGGAGCTCTGGACTTCTCTTCAGTCATGTAGGGAAAAAATAAATAAATAAAAGGAAAACAACCTAGGATTAAATGAGGTCAGCGTTGCCCAAACTCTGATAAAGAGATCCGTGTATCATTTTAATGCATACGTTCTAACATGCACTAGAAAACTAACTAGCGTATCACTTCCACAGTTAAACGAATATCATTATTCCGGTTGAATGTAAAGGAAGGATTCAAATTTGTTTTCGAGTATCTGTGACAGGGAGAGCCAGGCCTGGGCCATAGGGCCCTGCTTCCCATTCATTGACAAGGCCTGTTATGGGCTGAACTGTGTCCCCCACACGTATGTTGAGGACCCCAGTACCTGTGAATGTGACCTATTTGGAAACAGGGTCTTTGCAAATGATCGAGCTAATATTCAGTCATACTTAATGAGATTGGGCCTGAATCCAGTAAGATTGGTGTCCTTATAGAAAAAAAATATTAGTGGGGCGCTTGGGGGGCTCAGTCAATTAAGCATCTGCCCTTGGCTTGGGTTATGATCCCATGGTCTTGGGATCGAGCCCCACATCAGCTCCCTGCTCAGTAAGGAACTTTCCTCTTCATCTCCCTCTGCCTCCCATTCCCCCTGCTTGTGCTCACTTACTCTCTCTCTCGAATAAATAAATAAATATCTTTTAAAAAACTGGGGCCCAGAGACAGACATGTACAGAGGGAAGACAACGTGAAGACAGAGGGAGATCACCACCTACTAGCTAAGGGATGCCTGAGGCTTCCAGAAGCTAGGAGAAGGGCATGGAACAGGTGCTACTTTTTAACCTCACAAGGAGCCAACCCACCTGACAGCTTGATCTTGGATTTGTAGCCTCTGGAATGGAGGGAGAATAAATTTCTGTTATTTAAGTCACCCCAGCTGGGGGTACTTTGTTACAACAGCTCCAGGAAATACAAGGCCCGAGTGTCAAAGCACAAGAGTTTCTTTGCTGGGTAAACCCTGCCTTGGGGTCCAAGAAGGGTATATTTTTCTCTACCTTGCAGAGACAGAAATACAGTCAACCTTGTCTTTTTCCTTGGCTCTTTGGAGATTTCACTTCTGGGGTGGCTGGACTCTGGATGTGTTCTTCCAAACTCAAGAGTGGTCAAAGCCACCACACTGTGCTCATTCGTACCCTAAACTATTATACCCTGCACTGAACTTGACTTTGCGGAGAGTCAATTAGCATGTGCTCCTCCCTGAGCCTGTGAGATAATCCTCTTCCCATAAACCAGGAGTCGGAGGTCCAGAAGAGCCATGGGACCGCAGCCATTGTGTAGGACACAGCCCGCAGATGGCAGGTCCCCAAGCATGAAACTTCTGACCACAGATCTGCTTTGATGCCAACTGATTTGCTCCGGAGCCCCCTTGCTGCCTTTCTCTCTTGAAAAGTTGCACTGTCCGTTCAAGAGAGAAGTGCACCGATGGTGCAAAGTGCAGAGCTGTGTCTCGCCTTCTGATAGCTAGGGATTAGAAGTAATTCTGCTACTATGATTGCTACTACTATTACTTACACAGTTCGATCATGCTTCCAACTACTCTTACTAACACAGTTCGTGCTTCCAAAAATGCGTGCCAGACACGTGGCTAAATATTTATCATACGGTAATGCTCGGGGCCTCAGTGATGTGGGTACTATGCCTTCCGCACTTTCCTGACTCTATGGTGACTGACGTGAGGACACACAGCACGGGGCAAAAGTGGGATCTGGCCTAATAGTCTGTGCTCGGTTTACCATCACACAGTCTCCACATACGTGTCTGTTCGACTCCTGGTCCTAGCTACCTGATCAGTATCCCAATTTTTGGCAATTATTACACCACTATGAATTTCCTCCTACATGGGTGATTCCTGCCCACCTGTGAATATATATTTTGGATAAATGCCTCTGATTGGCATTGCTGGCTCAAAGAGTGTGTGTGTTTGTGTCAGGTAATTTTTGCCTTGATTCTTTGCTTCTCCTGTTAGGGGGAGGAGAAGCCACCAGCCTCAAAGCTCACCTTACCTTGATCACCAAAGCTTACTCAGTGTGATCTAGCAGATGTGTATTGGACAGCTTCTGGGGAACGGAGGGAGTCTTGGAGGCTATTCGCATAATCTTGCAGGGAACCCAGACCGATCCCTGGGTAACCAGGACCTGGACTCCCTAAATCTGTCATCACCCAGGTTTCATCACCCAGGTTTCCGCAGGCCTCGTGTTTTGGAGTCTGGCCTAGGAACATTCTCCTGGCCCATGATAAGTACACAGTAAGCCTTAGCCATTACCACCATCATGACCCTTTGGGCCAGCCCCCACTCTCCAAACCCTCTCTAGAACTGAGTAGCGGCTGCCTGCCCCCTTCTTATGATCCCTACTGGGTTCGGAGAAGTTAATGACCTTATCGAGATTATGCCAGATTATCTCTGTCTCTTTTTTTTGCACCCCCCCTCCCCCACGAGACTCCAGAAATCTGGCTTTTTATGTGAAACGTCCCGACTTTTTAATGTTAGCAACTAATTAGGATTAAAAACAAAAAGCAACAAAAACCCACTCTTGCGGTTAAACAAACGCCATCTGCAGACCAGATGTGGGCTGCCAGTCAGCCTGGGAGTCCGGCAGACGGGTTTGTGTCTCAGCCCTGCCACTTCCAAGACAGGGAACCACGTCATCAGCCTTGAAAGCCTGGGCGTCCTCATCTGGAGAAGGGCAGTGTTAATCCCCCACTTGGCGTGACCGAGTTTGAGTGACGGACAATTTGTATAAATTGTCTGGCCTATTGCTGGCACTTATTACATGGTAGGTCACTGCTATGGTTATGCCAATGACATTGACTGAAGTCAGAATGATGGTAGGCGGAGTTGTTTTGAGGGACGCTGGTTCCATCTGGGGCTTGTCAAGCTTTAGTGGTCGAGGAAACACCAAGATGGAGTTGTCCAGAGGCAACTGGGAATGTGTGGAGGCAGGAGATTTTTTAAAAAAATATTTTATTTATTCATTTGACAGACAGAGATCACAACTAGGCAAAGAGAGAGGAGGAAGCAGGCTCCCTGCCGAGCAGAGAGCCAGATGTGGGACTCGATCCCAGCATCCTGAGATCATGACCTGAGCCAAAGGCAGATGCTTTAACCCACTGAGCCACCCAAGCGCCCAGGAGGGTTTTTTTTTTTTTTTTTTTTTTTTTTTTTTTGTCTTCCATCAAGAGTTTCTCTTTCCATAGAGGTAAGATTTTCTCTCTCTCTCTCTCTCTCTCCCTCTTTTTTTTTTACTCTTTATGTGAGTTTGGAAAGATCACGGGCTTTTGGCCACCATGTTGGATACTCCGAAGGCTTGCTGACACTGCTTCCTGGGAAGCAGCATAATTCCCTGAATGGCTTCTCTTCTAGTGGGAGGTGAGCCTGGAAAGAGGAAATCAAACCAGGTCTGGTTCTTGAAAATGGCAGCACATGAGGCAGAGAAGGTGTTGGAGGCTGCAGGCAGAGGCCACTCACTCACCATCTTGAACAAAGAACAAGGAACTCAGATGATGTCCACGAGCATTTTCTGAGAATTCTCCACTGTGGGGCCTCGGTCTCACTTTTTGGGAGAACCATGGGACTCTAGTGAGGAGATAAGGGCTCTCATTGCTCTTCTGCTCTGCATTCCCTCTGTGACCTTGGCCAAGTCCCTTCTGCCCTTTGGACCTATAGTCATTATCTGAAAAGCAAGTAAGTGTGTTAGACCATGTGTTAATTTGCTAGAGGAACCAACACACAATACAACACATGGGTCATTTAAACAACATAAATTTCTTTTCTCACAAATGTGGAGGCTCAGAGTCCAAGATCAAGGTGCCAATGCATTTGGGTTTTGGCGAGAGCCGTCTCCTTGGCTTGTAGATGGCCATCTTCTCCTTGTGTCTTTGTGGTTTTTTTTTTTTTAAGATTTTATTTATTTATTTGACAGACAGAGATCACAAGTAGGCAGAGAGGCAGGCAGAGAGAGAGGAGGAAGCAGGCTCCCTGCTGAGTAGAGAGCCCTGGGTGGGGCTCGATCCCAGGACCCTGAGATCATGACCTGAGCTGAAGGCAGAGGCTTTAACCCACTGAGCCACACAGGCGCCCCTTCATGTTGTTTTTGTGTGTGTTTGTGTGTCCTCACCTTACAAGGACTCCAGTCATAATGGATTAGGGTTCACCCTCATGACCTCATTTCAACTTACCTCTTTAAAGGCTGTGTCTCCAAGTACCATCACATTCTGAGGTACTGAGGATTAGGACTTCAGCATAGGAATTGGGCAGGGGTGGGGGGGACACAATTCAGCCCACAACAGACCAGTTCAGTCTTTCTCACAATCTGGGAAATGGAATTTACTTTCCATCAAGTGCAGATATAAACCTTGAAGAACAATCAGTCCTTCTGATTACTTGAAGAAGAAAAGGTTAGGTTTAGGAGTAATGTGACTTTAATACCCTTCTGACACTTGACAGAGCAAATGGCAAGCAGATCTGGGGCACGGAGCCTTCAGCAGGCAATTATATATCTGTGTCAGTTACCCATGGTTGCATGACAGATTACCTTCAAACTTAGTAGCCTAAAACAATTCACATTTATTATATCACATTTATTCCATGGGTCGGGAATTCTGAAGCAACTTAGTTGGGTCGTCTGGTTCAGGGTTTCCGATGAGATGCAAAAGCGTAAAGCCTTGGCTGGGACAGGCGGACAGTCAACTGGACAGGTCAAGTTGGTGCTGGCTGTGGGAGGAAGCCCTCCATTCCTTGTCACATGACTTGAGTGTCTTCACAACATGGCAGCCGGCTTCTTCCAGAATGAGCAGTTGGAGAAAGCAAGAGGGCAAGGAGGAATCCACAATGTCTTTTATGTCCTAGACTTAGAAATCATCTACCATCACTTCCAGTCATTTCCATAGTGTCCTTTTGGGAGACTGGAATGAATAGGACACAAGTCAGTCCCATTTACTATGGGAGGGAAACACAATAGGGCATGAAGATCCTTGGGCTAGGATCATTGGGGGGCTAATTGAGAGACTGACACAGTAGAAAGTCTTAAGGGTTTTATTTACTGATTATTCTTTGGCTCCTTTGTATTTGCGTATACAGAAAATATATACCCCCGACTTGGGCACTCTCACTCTCTAAAATAATTAAGTAACTAAAATCTTTAGATTGTTCCCAATTTTTTGCATTTACAACATTGGTGACTGAAACATCCTTGTACATGTCTTAGGATAGATGATGAGAAGGGAAAGTGCTGGGTGATAGAATATGTGTGTTTTATATTTTTACCAAATGGAGCCAATTGTCCTTTATAATTAGTTATCCTAATTTTCACCCCCCCCCCTTCAAGGCAACATCTTACAAAGGTTTCCATTTCTCCACCACATTACTAATTCCCGATGTCGCCGAAACTTTTAACTGTTGCCAGTCTGATGCGTAGAGAAGTGGTATCTCAATATTTCGATTTTTGAAAAACGTGGTAAAAAACAGATAACGGAAAATTCACCATCTTGGCCATTTTTTTGAGAGCACAATTCTGTAGTGTTCAGTCTGTACACGTTGCTGTAAACACAGCAGCTCTCCAGAACTTTTTCATCTTGCAAAACTGAAGCTCTGTACCCCCGAACAATAACTCCCATTCTCCCTTCCAATAACCCCCCCAGTCTCCCTTCCCCGGGGACAACCACTTCTCTACTTGATATTCCTATGAGTTTGACCACTTTGGATAAAATGTATGAGTAGAAATATACATTTTGTCTTTTGAAGACCAGCTTATTTTGCTGAGTGGAATGTCCTCAAGGGTCATCCACGCTGTAGCATGTGGCATGCCACCCTTCCTTTCTGAGGCTGAATCATAGCCCGTTGTATGGATAGACCACATTCGCCTTATCACTTTATCCATAGATGGATATTTGCGTTCTTGGCACCTCTTGGCTATTGTGAATAATGCTGCTGTGCGCAGGGGTGTACCAATATCTCTTCTTCCCATTCTTTTGGGTATAGACCTAGAAGGGGGATTGCTGGGTCATAGGGTAATTATATTTTTGATTTTCAAGGCGTCTTCGTCCTTTTCTCTAGAGTGGTAGCACCATTTTACCACCCTCCCTACCCATTCCAAGGGGGCACGAGGGTTCCAGTCTCTCCACATCCTTGCCAACATGGGTTATTTTCCGTGTTTTTTGATAGTGGACATTCAACCTTTTAATTTTACGTCTCCCTGAGTATGAGTGAGTTTGGGCATCTTTATACAATCCCGCTCAAGCAACGAGGAACTTACGGTTCTGGGAGATTCCATCATTTGCCACAAAGCTCAGGGCTGCTAAGTGGTACAGAAGAGTCCGGACCCAGGGTTGTAGGCTCCTGATACCCCTTCCAGATATGATCCTGCCTTCAAATCCGCAGGGCTTCTTTAAGAAAAGAAAGGAGGGGGAAGGAGTAGCTCCCTGCTTCTGAATTCCTGCCTGGTATGCCTCTGACAAGTGGGGAATCTACCGAGCATTATTGTTCTTGGATCCACGGGCAGAGTGTCGTTACATCCACCTAGGAGGAAGTGGTGTCTACGCTAATACCCTGGACGGGAAATGTGTGCCCAGAAGATTAGCTCCATTGTGTGGGGCTGGACGCTTTCCATGGACTTTGTTTATGGGACAGATTGTTTTTGTGAAGTTGTTTGCTCCGGTGAGTCTCCGAGCCCTAGAGGCCCGCTGGCTGGGGACAGGGTCCAATTTACGGGCAGTCTGGAGCATGGTCAGGAAAGGCGACAGAGGAGAGGCCCCTTGGGGGACCTCAGGAGTCTGTCTAGGACTCCCTCAGAAAGCAAAATTGTGGCCCTATTTTATTTATTTCTAAAATTGGATGCGAGGTGGGCGGTGGGTTTTTCTTACCCGTTAGCTCCTGTGGCTGATATTTTTATGTCCACTGCCTACATCCCATGTCAGTTCACCTCTGCACGCATCCATATGTGTGGCCGGAACTTTGAGGGTGTTGCTTTTTGTCCTCCCAATTCCATCGGCCGGAAGCTTCATGTGCCAGACAGCATGAGCTCGCTTGCGCCCATTTGTTCCAAATCAGTGAGCAGATGACGCTGGGTGAGCGTGTGGTTCACACTCCTTGCTCCCAGGAGGAGGCCACAAGGGCTCTCTCCTTGGGTGGTCTGGGGGAATGCATTGTGTCTGCATGTGGCCCAGATGCCAATTGCTAACATGTGCTCTCTCTTCATTGTTCTAGTCTCCTACCCACCCACCCAGCCAGGCACCACCCAGGCAGACCGCCCCCAGCACCCTGAGCTTCCACACTGTCCTCAGACCTCAAGAATTTAGGCCAGGCAGTCTGGAAGAGAAGGATGCACAAAATTGCAAAAAGAAATAGAAACTTTCTTGGCTTCTCTCAGCCTCCGCTTTCTTACCTGTGCAATGGCATGATAAGGCCATGCCGGCTCCCCGAGCTTATGGAGGGAGTCAAAGATGTTGGCAGCTAGAGGACCTACTACAGCACCAGGCATCTGGGAAGCCCTCAATAAATAGTTCCTATTATTTCCTGAATGCCCACGCTGGGGTAGACCCTGTGCTAGGGACATGGGAAACTGACATAAAACACACCCTTGTCTCTAAGAGCTCACCTTGGAGAGAACACCGCAATTAACAGGCTTGTGTATGGAACATGATGATAAGAGAAGCACAGAGTAGTCACCTAAACGAGGCTTGGGGTATCAGGGAAGTCTTCCTGGTGGAGGTGACAGCTGAATGGAGCCTGGGAAGTGACTCCCTCTGCTTTTTAGAGGATCCTGCCGCAAGCATGCATGAACCTCCCGTGACACCAGTTGGTGCCCCAGTCCAGTGGAAGGCCTTTCCTATCTGCTCCAGCTCTGGCTGTCCCCTCCCTTGAATCCCCTCAATGCTGTGCTAAAAAAAAAGAAATCTCCACTTCACTATTTCCTCTCTTCCCTAATGCAAATGTCTTTGTTCTTTTTTTTTTTTTTTTTTAAGATTTTATTTATTTATTTGACACAGCAAGAAAGAGAGAGAGACAGCGAGAGAGGGAACACAAGCAGGGGGAGTGGGAGAGGAAGAAGCAGGCTTCCTGCTGAGCAGGGAGCCTGATGCGGGGCTCGATCCCAGGACCCCGGGATCATGACCTGAGCTGAAGACAGATGCTTAACTGACTGAGCCACCCAGGTGCCCCGCAAATGTCTTCATTCTTTAAGCAAAAGGATATCGCCTTGAAGGCTTCCATGACTCCCACAGTCCCTGGGAAAGGCCTTGATCTTTCATTCATTGGTTCCTTCACTTAATCTACTCAGTGTCCATAAATACCAACTGGTAATGAGTCTCACGCTGGAAAAATCAGGTCCAGGGTCTATACAAGCATTAAAATGAGGCCCGTTTGTTTCTTTCTTGTCACCGAGCCACCACGCAGGTCCCAGCGGTTCTGGGCATGGCTCATGGCAACGTCCATGGCAAGAGAGCAGAATGGAAGTAGAGGGGAGGTTTGAAGTCCCACGTCTGGCATCTGACCTCTGTCACGCTCTTGCTTTGCCCTGGTAACCCTGGGAGGTGGCCTTTATTATCCTGTTGTGCTGGTCACTGTCCCAGAAGATCACAACTGGGGGACGCCTAGACAGCTGGGGGTCAGCTCAGTCCACTCCAGGCGCCTCCCAGCCCACCAGCCCTACTGTAGCTCTTCACACATGGCAAAGGACCAGAAGACTAGAAAGAGTGTAGGGTCTGGAATCAAGCTGCTTGGCTTCCCCTATGTTATCCCCACCAGCAAGAAGCTGTATGGTCTTTGGCAAATCATTTAAACTCTCTGAACTTCTGATTGCTCACATGTAAGATGGGGATAGTGTTAACCCCTACCTCGCTGACTTGTGAGAAGTAAGTGAGATCATAGCCCTGTGTTCGTTAGGGTGTGTGTTTGGGCGCTAATCATAAAGATTGGCCCCAATTTTATTTGGGGATATGTGCTCCTTGGTGTGACCTTGAAAGAAGTCGGGTTTTGGGGGATTAGTAAAGAAAAAGGAAATGAGTCCTGGACAGGGACCTAGCAAGTGGTCTCTATCACGGCTGGTGAAGTGTCAGCACAGTGTTTAGCGCAGAGTAAATACTGCAAAGCGTTAGTTAGTAGCAATAGTATTAGTCATGAACTCTCCCGTGAGATCTGAAATTTGGGCTGACACCTACTTGGTTGCAAGGCAATTAGGGAAAAATGGTTGTTGGATCCCTCGGAATCACCCAATCATTTCAGATTTTTAGCTTGTCCCCCACCCCAACACAGGGTGACTCTCTGTCTCTATAACCTCTGGTTTACCTCTGAGTGGTTTTAGCCGAGCATGAGTTTTAACGCACAGTTCAGTTCTTCCCACGGGGCACAGCCACACAATCTCATATTGGATTTCATTTCCAGCATTTCTTGGCCTGAATTCGGAATATACCAGGCTTTATGCACTCTACCCTTTTGTGTGACTGTGTCTGTCTCCCTCTCCATTCCCTAAAGGTGCTAATCCAGCAGCTCACTGTTAATGGTGTGAATTTCTCCCAACCGCCCTGGTCGTGTTTCTTAATCAATAGCCCAGCTTGTCAGCACCAAGTAAACACAGCTTTGATTTGAAACAAAGTGAAGAAGCCAAAGGTTGCTGCTACAATATCTCACGGAGAAGGAACCCTTTCTTCCATACGTTAATTAGGTCCTTAAGTCAACAAATAATAGCAATCCTTTGAGTGATGGCTATGTGCCAGGCACTGCTCTAAGCACTATACGTGTACTGACTCATTTCATCCTTGCGATCTTTCAAGGTGTTGTGACCGTCCCTATTTTGTAGGGAAGAGAACTGGGGAACAGACTGGCGGATAGTGATTTGAGTTCTATCCTGAGTCGGGCCCCGTGCCCAGGGGCTGAAAATGCAGGATTAAATAAGACAGACCTGAACTCCTGTCTCACGGCACTTTGAGTCTAGTAGAAGAATATGGACAAAAAGCCAACACCTAAATTAACAGGATAGTTTCAGAGGGTGTTTTAGTCGGGGGTGGGTTTTTCCGTAAGTACCCAGTAACCCAATCACAGTGAGGTTAAACCCTAGGGATTTATTTTCCTCCATGAAAACAGGTGGCGAGAGGATGCTGGTGCTGGTTCTATGGAATCTGATATTTGTATGGTTTTTCCCTCCTGGTCATGGAATGGTTGAACAGCTCCAATCACCAGCGCTGAGATCCAGTAGGTAGGTGGCAGATGGGGAGGGATGGTGCCAGTATCTTTCATTGGCCAGATGGGGGTCCCATGGTCCCCTCTGCCTGGATGGCCATGGAAGAGAAGGGAGCTGGTCGTGTAAGTCAAGTCAGCTGGGCAGCCGTGCCTACCACGGGAAATGCAGGGGCAGACGCCAAAGAGGACCCTGGGAGAAAGGGCTCCCAGGTATGGCACGCTGAGGGGAGGTGACAATGGAGCAGGGACCTGGTGACAAGCGGCCAACCCTGCGAAGATCTGGGGGCACAGCCTTCCACACAGAGGACATAGCAAAGCAGAGAACCTTGCTCAGAAATGAGCCTGGTGAGACGTTGGGACAGAATGGGGTCCAGAGCAGCCAGAGGAGACGAAGATAGAGGCAGGTCAGGGGGCAGCCCCAGAGGAAGACAGGAGCTACGGCATTGTACACAGCGTTCGGATCTCACCGGGCAAGTGATAGGAAGTTACTAGAGGCTTTTAATCAGGGAACTGAAATGATCTAATTCATGTCTTAAAAGGAATTATTGGGGCAGAAGAACTGCTGGAAAGGTCACAAGGCTTAAGGAGACTTAATTCTAGGTGACGATATGGTTTTCCCAGCTCCCTCTTCCTGGTTTACTTTTCTCTGCCTCTTGGACCTGCTCTGCACACCCTCCCGCCACCTTTGTCTCGCAGTGGCTCCTGGAGCACCGGGCTGTGCTGTGTTCCTCTTCTGTCATTTCTGTCCCCCAGTACCGAGCCCAGGGCCAGGCGCATGGTGACACTTGGTAAGTGTCCCACACCAGAGCCATTCATACCCCTCTCTCATGGGTGGGACTATATCAGTGGCTCTTAGCCAAGCGAGTCCGCCTCCCAGGGGATACTTGGCAACGTCTGGAGACATTTTTGGTTTTCATGACCAGAGCAGAAGCAGAGGCTGCTACTGACATCGATTGAGCCCAGGGATGCCACTAAGCATTCTGCAATGCACAGAACAACCTCCCCCACCACCTGCAATACAGAATTACCCAGCCCCAAATGTCGGCAGTGCTGGGGTTGGGAAGAGCCGAAGTACCTCGACATACCTGTTCTATTATTTCCTTAGTATTTACCTTACATTCACTCACTCTCCAAATTTAAAAAAAAAAAAAAAAAAAAAGGCTGCATATCACTTCCAAAAATAAGAAATCACGGTCTCTTGCCATCAGTAGAAGATAGCCAGAAAGATGGATACTCAGCAAACCAAAGTCAACTACGTTCTAGCCGGATTGTGTTACTAGCTCAAGGCTCTGGGTTTCCCGTGGTTAAAAAGGGGGTTGGGGCAACGTCACGGAAGGCTAAAAAAATGGAGGAACTGCTTCAGATTGATGAGAGTGAAGGGAGAGGACTTGTACAGGCAGTGTCATTCTGAACTGGATCCTGGGTCAGAAAAACTACAATTACTGAAATGGCTTTTTGGGGACAGTTTGCAGGCTTTGTGCATGAATTTAATATTAGATGCTGGCACACTGTCACTGGGAAGTTCCTGAGTGACCGTACTATGATGACAGAAACCAGTGTCCTTCCTTGTACTAAGGGGGTACATGAACTATTCAGAGATGATCGTGACAATTTACTCTCAAATGCTTTTGTAGTAACTGTGTGTGTGACTTGTCTTTAAGAAAACATGATTGGGCAGTGGTTGTGAATTTTTTTTTTTTAAGATTTTATTTATTTGAGAGAGAGAGGGAGAGAGCAAGCAATAGCAAGGGGACAGAGGGAACAGGAGAAGCAGACTCGCTGCTGAGCCGGGAGCCCGATGTGGGGTCGGTCCCAAGACCCTCAGATCATGACCTGAGCTGAAGCCAGATGCTTAACTGACAGCCCTCCAGGTGCCTCAGTGGTTCTGTGCTTCTGCTAACGTTCTGATACTTGAACCTCACTACTTCTTACTACTAAATTTTATCCACACCTGTAGGGTTGGTATTTTACAAAGATCTCCCCAAAGGTGCAGAGATGTTTGAGAACTGTTGCCCCAGGGAATGAAGAGTGAGGGGCTGATTCCATTATAAATCTTTCTGTTTTATTTTTTTTAAAGTGTGTCTATGTGCACATGTGCATGTAAATACATATACATCTGTATATCTTTATATTTACAGGTGTGTATTATATATCTGTGTATATATACACGTGTCTATACACAGACAGAGAAAGAAAACAAATGCGCAAAAATGTCAACAGTTGGTGAATCTTGGTGAAGAGGGTAAGAGTGTTGATTATACGGTTTTTGCAACTTTTCTGTTGGCCTAGATTTTTTTTTTTTTCAAAATAAAAATTAGAAGCAAGAAAACAAACACATAAAAGATCTCCTGAAGGTACCTATAGAATCACAAAAGTCTCCTAAAAGCTCAGGAATGAGGCATCTGGGTGGCTCAGTTGGTTGAGACTTTGGCTCAGGTCATGATCCCAGGGTCCTGGGATTGAGACCCGCTTTGGGCTCCCTGCTCAGCGAGAAGCCTGCTTCTCTCTTTCCTCCCTGTTCCTGCTCTCTCTCTCTCTCAAATAAATAAAGTCTTTTTTTAAAAAATGAAATAAGTAAAAGCTCAGGAAGGGCTTCTGTATTAGTTTCTAATGAGTTGAAGGCTTTGTACGTTACTCCCAAAATAGTTAAGAAAAATTAAGATGTCTACCAAATGGGGAAATGCTGTCTTCCATGTCTTCATGTTTTTGTTGACGGAGACAGCCAACTCAACTAAGGAATGATCCTAGAATTGTTTTTTGTTTTATTTTGTCTATTTTTTTTTTTTTTGCAGGGGATGTTCTGTTATCGATGCAAATCACACTTCTTTAGAACTGTAATTCTGTGTATCCATGAGAGAATGTTCTAGTCAAAAGTGGCTGAGGCTGGGATGCTCTTGACGGATGAGAAAGAAAAAAGATTTTCTTTTAAGAAAGGTGAGCCAAAAAGCCACTAAAGAAAGAGTAGCAGCCAGGAGAGGCTTTCTCAGCAGAGGGATTGAAATTTCAGCAAATACAAAGAGGGATGATTTTCTCATTGTGATCCAGTGTGTTCCATGGGGGGCCAGCCCAGGCAAGACCTCGGAAAGTTCAGCTGTGGGGGGTTTCTCTTCTGTCTTAGGAAAGTACTAGCCCCAAGACTAATTTATTATTACCCTGTGATCAGAGGATAATACTCTGGAAGCCACGGGCCAGTTTGGTGGTGAATGTCCTGCCCCTTGAGGTCTTTAGATCATTGTGAAGGGACTGGCCCCTCCCACTGCATTCTGAGTCCTGGGGAAATTCCAACATCCCCACAAGGATGTGCCTGAATTCCTAGGGCCTTACTTTCTCACTGTCACCTGGGTCTTGACTTCCTCCTGGCTTGACTGACTTCTCCGTCTGGCTTTTGTGGGAATTCATTTGTCTTTACTCTGGCAAGCATTGAGTCAGTCAGTCAGCCCCTTGCTGCGATTTCCAGCACACACAGATACACGCAGACACAGACACACGCAGACACAGACACTCACACACTCATGCCCAGAGGCACATAAGCACAAAAGTGTGTCCACGCCCGGACAGGCACAGCTGGACCCACAGACTCAGACCGACAGACAGAGATACACCAGACCTGAGTGTGCAGTGACCTTTACAAGGAGCTCAGAGTCTGGAGGGAGTTTTTAATACCAATAACTTTCAAGTAATTATTTTATATACATATGCATATATGTGGCATACGTATATATGTATATGTGCATATGCATATACATGCACATATATATGCATACATATATGTATATGTGCATATATATGAATATATATGTATATATATGTGTGTGTGTGCTTTTATTTATTTATTTGAAAGAGCGAGACACAGAGAGAGCACGAGAAGGGGGAGGGACAGTGGGAGAGGGAGAAGCAGACTCCACACTGTGCAAGGAGCCCTACATGGGACTTGATCCCAGGACCTGGAGATCACGACCCCAGCCAAAAGCAGATGCTTAACCAACTGAGTCAGCCACCCAGGCGCCCCAGATCATTCGGTATCTTCAAAGTCCCCTGAATGTCTTTCCCTTTCTTCCTTCTTTTACTGTCCCTTCTAATATTCTTCTCCTCTTTTTTTTTCCCCCCCATTGGAACAGTTCATTACTTCTCAGCTCTGGGCGTCACATGCATGTGTCTTCTCTTATGGATGTGCTCTGCTAAGAAACACACCTCCAGTTTGGGCTTTTTCTCTGGGCAGGTTTGGCTGGGGGGAAAGAGAAGCACAAGTTTTGATCTCCATGCTTGTATGAGTTCTGTCACAGGCCCTCCCATGACCCTAAAACACTGGCATCGTGTCTTTGTCCTATTGGGCTGCCGACAGAAAGACCATAAACATGGTGTCTCGTAAACAATGTTGGTTTCTCACAGTTCTGGCGGCTGGGGTGTCCAATATCAAGGTGCCAGCAGGTTTGGGGTCTGGTGAGAGCCTCTTCCTAGGTCCGCACTCGGCCATGTTCTTTCTGGGTCCTCGCATGGCGGAAGAGCTGAGGGAGATCTCTGGGGTCTTTCCTATAAGGAACTAATTTCCACTCCCAGGGGCTCCACTCTCCTGACCTAATCACCTCCCAAAGACCCCACCTCCTAATGCCATCCCTTTAGGGGTTAGGTTTCAACATATGAATTTGGTGGGATGAAAACGCTGAGACCATGGCCGGTTATTACCGTTTAGATAGGGTTTGGATTGGTGGGAATGGTCGTGGTTTCAGAGATCGCTACCTGTTAGGATTGTTGGGAAGACCATATGACAGGGAGAGGATAGTCTTTTTGGTGGATAGTGGTGGTGTCTACTGTGGATTTATGATTCTCTTCTAAGTCACCTTATGACCTAGTATTCTCGGGGATCCCGGTCCTGTCTCTTGGAACACGCCAAGCTCTTTTCTGGCTCCCGGCTTTGGGTGTGCTGGTCTCTCTTCTTGAGGTTCTTCTCCCGTTCTGGATATGTTCAACAACTCGGTGTCTCAGTCTTGGTGTCGTTATCTTAGAAAAGCTTTTCCGGACCTTAGTGATTTCCTTCACAGCATTTGGCAGAGCTCCCAATCACTTTAGTTTTCTTTTGAACTTAATCTGGAGTCTGTTCCCCTCCCCTAGGCAGTAAACTCTCTGAGGACCAGAACTCTGTCTTGTTGTTGAATGAAACACCCCCTCCTCTAAACCCTCCCCCAAGAAATGGATAGCTCATAAGGGCCTTCTTTCTTTTTTTTTAAATTATTTTTATTAATATATAATGTATTATTTTCCCCAGGGGTACAAGTCTGTGAATCATCAGGCTTACACATTTCACAGCACTCATTATAGCACGTACCTTCCCCAGTGTCCATCACCCAGCCACCCCCATCCCTTACCCGCCCCCGCCACTACCCACCCAGCAACCCTCAGTTTGTTCAGGGTCTTATTTCTTACACCCGGTTTTGCATGGACACTTTCCAGGTTGCTCCTAGAAAATCCTGTCAACAATAACTAGTTGTTAGGTAAATTCAGCATCTCATTTTTTAAAAAAGATTTTATTTATTATTTGAAAAGGAGAGAGAGAGAGGGAGAGAGCATCTTTTTCTTTCTTGTTTATTTTATTTTTAATTTTTAAAATTTAAATTCAATTAATTAACATAATATATTGTTGGTTTCACAGGTAGAGGTCAGTGATTCATCAGTCTTTTTTTTTTTTAAGATTTCATTTATTTATTTGATAGAGACACAGCAAGAGAGGGAACATGAGCAGGGGGAGTGAGAGAGGGAGAAGCAAGCCTCCTGCTGAGCAGGGAACCTGAATGCAGGACTCGATCCCAGGACCCTGGGATCATGACCTGAGCCAAAGGCAGAGGCTTTAACCCACTGAGCCACCCAGGTGCCCCAACTTTGACACTTCAAAGAAAATACCAATTTTGTATTTTGTAGAATGTCACCCCATTTGGATTTGTCTGCTGTTTCCTGCAGCAGTAGTTGTGAGTTCTAGGGGAGGAGTCACAGAGGTGAAGTGCCCTTCTTATCAAATTGTATCAGGGGTACTTAAAAACATAACACAGTACTAGTGAGGTTAACTTCAGTCACTTGGTTACTGTGGTGTTTATAGGGTTTCTTCAATGTGAAGTTACTATTTTTTCTCTTTATAACTATACTATTTTTTCTCTTTATAACTAATAACTAATAAATTTTGTCTCTTTATCCCTTTCTCTTGGGAAGGGAACTTCAAGACTTTCCTTCCTCAAACTTTTGCCCACTTAAATTTTAACATCCATGGTCGGATCTATGGCAGCAATTACTACTGTGCTTTCCAATGGTGATTTTTTCCCCTTCATTCACTCCACATTTACTTATTAATTTTTGGGAAAGGGTGGTACAAGCAAGCGGGGGAGGGACAAAGGAAGAAGAATAGAGAGACTCTTCAACAGGCTCCATGTTCAGCATAGTGCCCGACTCAGGGCTTGATCTCACAACCCTGAGATCATGACCTGAGCTGAAATCAAGAGTCAGATCCTTAACCCACTGAGTCACCTGGGTACCCTTCACCCTACATTGATCAATTGTACGTCTTCTTCAAGGAGAGAGACTTTTTCCCTTCCTTCTTTCCTTCCTTCCATCAATATGAACTCAAGGGTTAAGCCTTATAATCCAATACTGTTGTTTTTTGTTGCGTAAATTGTTCCAGCTCTGGCCACTCCCTCAGGTTGGCTCCTTTATCCTCTCAATAAGCACCCAGACTTTTTAAAGCAATTCCCTACTTTCCAGCACTGCATGGTCTCCCTGGCTCCTCTTGTTATTTTCCCTGCCCCAGCTCTGGAAGCAACCACTTCTCCCAGGAGCCCTGGTTCCTTTTATTGGAGTATGGTGTTTAGAAACCAAGATAGGAATGGTAAGTGTGCTCATCACTGCTGAGGAATCCTTGTTTCTAGGACCTCTCAGTGTTCAGAGCTTGGAAATACGTATATTAATCCATGCAAACACATCCATATTTATTTCTTTATGTATCTGTCTTTGTATTTATTAAAAAACTAGTTCATTACAAGGCTACTTATTGTAACTCAACAATCCAGGATCATTCTAGCCTCCCTCCTTATTTGTAATTTCCTTTATTTGTAACTTTTTCTTTTTCTTTTTTTTTTTTTTCATTGAAGGGCTGGTCCCTAAATCTTGATACATTGTAAAACACATTCCCCCCTCATCCCTCCCTCCATACTTCCTTTCTCCCCTAGATATGGCTGGCCTGAGAATTCAAGGTTGAACATTGGATACCGCTATCAGAAGCTAGACAGAAAAAGAATCCAGAAGATTTCATGGTCCTAGTGCAAAAAGCACTAATTACATACTTAATATTTTATTGGCAATAGGGTACATGAGGTCAGCCCAGGCTCTGGAATGTAAGCTTATTGTTCCAGCCAAATGAGTCAGTTGAAATGGGAATACAGATTTATTTGAGCAGTTGTCTATCAACAAAGCCTTGGGGGTGGATGGAAAAAAGCGTAGTTTTTCTGTTTTCTGCTCTAGCCCTCTGAAGAAAACTCTTACCTACTGATCCCCTTACCTTGCTCTCTGACCTTGCTACTGAAAGCACCTTGCCTCTTGTGGCTGCCTTATCTCCTTACTCACTTCTGCCCCTCCTGCTCCAAAATCCATGTTGGTCTCATGTTGTCCTGTGACTCCCCATCTTGATTTCTCTCTTCACAGACGCTTGTGAACTTTTACCAGAAAGTAGGTCCTTAGCAGAAAACTTTCATGGCTGGGGCTTCAGAAACATTTCCACCAGAAAAACCTAGTTTACATTTTCCTTTATTTCGTTGTCTGAGGTTTGGTTTCTGTTCCCTGCGTCCCCTGTCCTTGTAACACTTCGGGTGTGGGGAGTTTTGTTTTTCCGTTCTTTCATACCAGCTTGGAGCCGTTCAGCATGAAACCTCAGGAATGTTTTCTGAAAACCCAAATTTTGCCCACTGTGCTCCAGATACCTGATGATAAGGAAGGAGACCAGGAGTTGCCCAGCCTGATGGCATACAGAGCGTTTTTTATTTGAACTTCAAAAGCCTGACTCTTTTAGCCCCCCCGGGAAGAAAGAAGTAAGCCTGTTCCAGGTATTATTATTTGTGTGTGTTATCAAGGATTGCAGAAGCCTACAGCCCTATTATTGGGCTGGGATCCTGCCACTCCCATAGCCAGGGCTGCGGGCCACCTTCACAGTGCTTGGGCTGACCAGGAATGAACCCAGAGTCAAGTCCATAAGAGGGGGAGCCTCAGGAGAGCCCATATTTTCTTAGCTGTGTCCAGGTAGCCTGATACTGGTAACCACAGACTTCCTGAGGCGGAGCTGACTGGGCAGCTTTCCGGGGGACGCCAGGGGTGTTAAACCACTGTGGGCACTGAACCATCAAGGAGACAATGAAGAATTCATTTTGGGAATTCCAAGAATACTCTTCATTCTTGGAGGGAATGCTTAGCAAAGTCACTTAGGGTTGGCGGGAAGGGAGGGAGCATGTGGTAAGTAATAATATTAATAATGACAGCTACAGGGCCACGCTCAGTAGAGGCAGTAGGGAGTAGTAAGGAGACAATGACAGTAAAGGTAATAATGATGAACGTGGCTGAAATTTAATTCAGTTCTTATATTTCATTGAATTCTCACAATTGGGCGAGGCAGGAACTGTCTTTAGTCCCATCTGACAGCTAAGAAACTGGGACTCAGGAGAGATTAAATATGGCGCTTGTGGTCACAGAGCTGCAAAGTGGCAGAGGCTGAATTAGAATCCCAAAGCTGCTTTCCAAAATACTTGGCAGGTGGTAGTCTTCTTGGGAGGGTTTCTCTTGTAAGCTGTAGGGCTTTGGTTTTGCTGAGCTGTGTATTCAGAGGGCTACGTCTGTTGCTGATGTGTAAGTCTCTCCCCACCTCCACCGAGAAGGGCAGCCACCAAGACCCCATCCTCTACAAGGCTGCAATCCAATGGAGGAGGCATACACACACTGTTTATAGGACCATGCTCTGGGGGACGATCCCAGCACCGAGGATGGGGTCGTCAAACTGAGTATCTGAAGATTTGGCTGATGTTTGAAGGCCGGGAGGTAGGCATGGACGGACGGCGTGCCAGGTGGAGGGACCAGCATGAGTCAAAGCACAGAGGCCTGAAATAATAGTGTGTGTGGTCCTCAGTGGTAGGGACCCTGTCGTACTCTACCATCACATGGTGAGCCCCTCATAATACAAGGGTGTCCAGCTTGCCAGTGCATCAGAATCACTGGGAAGCCCCATGAAAATGCCGAGGCCCGGGCTGTACCCGAGCCATACGGAGCCAGAAGCTTCAGGACCCCTGCCTGAGCTTTCTTGCTTGTCCAGTTGGGGTTTGAGCCATAACAGAAAAGTTTTTCTTGAGTGAACAAATGAGCAAATGACCACACTGTATGCTTCAGTCAGGATAGACTTGCACACACTAGGACAACCAAATTCGCGGTGGCTTAAAACGATAAAAGTTTAGGTTTTGTTCACCTTCTATGTCCACGTGGATTGCTGGGGGCTCCACTCAACAGAGCAGCAGCCCAGAAGTGACACCCACTCCCTCTGCTCACACTCCTGGGCCTGGGCTAGTCACGTGACCCTACCCAGGTGGACCAGGAAGTTCCACCTTGCACGTGCCCCAAAGGTGGAAGACCAGAGGTCACCAGTGAATGGCACAGATGAAGCCCAGGCTCTAGGAAGCCGGGATCATCAACTTCATTTTCGTGTCGTAGTGAAACTGCAAAAGCTTGCTCAGGGCCAGGTTGAAAATACGGAATTGGATTTGAGTTCATTTTTAATTTTTTCCTGGCTAAAGACCTTTTTCCTTTCTTTCCTTCCTTCCTTTCTTCCTTCCTTCTTTCCTTCCTAATGAAGGTGGATGGTGCATGGTGTTAAATTTAGTGGTTTAAAGCAGCCTGGGGGGGCGCCTGGGGGGCTCAGTGGGTTAAAGCCTCTGCCTTCAGCTCAGGTCAGGATCCCAGGGTCCTAGGATGGAGCCCAGGACTCTCTGCTCAGGAGGGAGCCTGCTTCCCGCCCCCCCCCCCCCCCCCCGTCTGCCTCTCTGCCTACTTGTGATTTCTGTCTGTCAAATAAATAAATAAAATCTTTAAAAAAATTTTAAAAAATAATAAAAGCAGCCTGGGATCTGGATTGCCTCCAGAACTTGGGCTCCATGGCCTTACCAGAGGTGGGGCCTGGGCAAGTAGCAGAACCACCATGTGCCCATCCGCGAGATAGCCAAAGGATGGTAAGGGCAAAGGAAGGAAGTGTCTTCTGGAATAAAACGCTTGGAATCAGGTAGTGCTTATCTGAGTGGGATTGATATTGTCCCGGGGAGGGGGAGATAGAGGTGAAAAGCTAGTCAGGAATTGGGGCAGCTCCTGACACAGCCAGGGAAGAGGTATACCTGTTCCCCATAAGCTGTTCCTTTCTCGGGCCTGCACCCCTGTGAATGTTTGGGCTGCAAGGAACAGAGAAGCCAACACGAGTTGATTTAACCATTCGCTTTAACTCCGGGAAGGAGGTCAGTCCAGCAGCTTGGCGACGTAGTCAAGGACCCAAGGTCTTTGGTTTCTCTGTTTCTGTGCCAGATAGCCCCTATCTTATCTTGCAGCTGTGGGCAAAGCTGTGGGGGCAGTGGGGTTTCCATGGAAGGTGGGGAGAGTGAGCTGGCTTTCTGGTACTCTCCCGGACAGCAGAGAAAGTTCCCTTTGTTGCTGCCCTAGTGAGTTTCTCTCTGAGTCTCCTAGGCTCCGTCTGACTTTGCCCTGTGAAGGGTCCATGTTCTTGGTGGGAATGCTAGCTGGTTTAAGCAGAGAGGGGAACACGATAAAGGATGTTACGTACCGCACAGAATCATGGCGAGGGCTGGAGAAAAGAGATTGGGGTTAAGCTTCTAGGAAAAGTGCCTCAAAGCACATGGCAGATCTGGCCCCAGGAGCTAACCCCCACTCTGCCTAAGCTTGTTCTCGCTGGTGCAGCTTCTCCATTGGGACCTCTACCTGCAGCTGCCTGCCGTCTCCCAAACCAGCTGCTTTGGCCACTAGTCGCTTCCACGGAACTGAGGCTCATGATCAGATTCAGCTTCATGTGAGACGTCTGCCCAGCAGAGCCTGCATAATATCCCTTGTTCTAGTTACAAGGGAGGTGGGAGATTTGCATCCTGCTTTCTACTTGGGGGTGCTAGGACTTGCAATGTGATGTTTTATCAAATTCTGATTGGCTAGTGATCTGACAGCTGTGTCACTACAGCCTGCCCATCCTTGACCAAGTACTGGTGGGGCAGAGGTGGTGGGATCCCATAATGAGCTTGGATTTGCCCAGTGGGGCAGGATGTGTATGTGGGGACCAATGTCATAGCTCCGGTTGGGTTTCCTACTCTGCTGTCCCAATGTGTTCATGGTATGCATGGTCTGGGATGCCTTTTAGGGTCTCCGTCCACCCTCCCTTCCCAGCCCCCCAAAACTTCCCAGCCTATCTTGCTGATGGCTTCTAACACAATAACTGAAGCTTAAATGCTCAGCAAGTTTTTATTGAACAAATGAGTGCTAGACAAATCACATAATTTAAAAAAAAAAATCCTCCTGGGCCGGAAGGCATTTTAATAGTGCTTTTTGGACATTCTCCCTCAGAGGTGTGCATACTAGAATCACCCCTGGGCTTTTTGTTTGTTTGTTTTTGTGCCATCCAAGTGTAATGTGCTTTTGGACACTGCTGTGTCCATTCCTTCCCCGATGAGGCTTACTTCCATAGCAAGACATTGCCATTCATGGGAACGTGCGGCATGCCTTGTGTCGGGGGGAAATCTTACTTTATTTGGGGTACAATGGCCTGAGTGTGTGGCAGCTTCAGTTCCTCTAAAAACCTCCTCCCAAGTGATGATGTCACTGTGGTTCTATTAATCCCCAACCATACCGAAATTTTCTTAAGAAGTCTCAGATTAAATTTTCTTTTTCTCTTCACTTTTGCCAACAACTTAAAAATATATGGGTAGCTTCTCATCTCTGAGGGGAGCCTTTTATAAAACTGGCTCCCAGAATCCCAGGAAACAGGGAAGAGAGAGGGCATTTGAGGTTCAGGAGCCTCTGGTCTCTTTCCACAATTGAGGGGGGGAGTGTGGGGGTCATTTTGTCCACTAAAGAGCATTTATTGTTTGCTAGAAACTAATTTTATTTCCCTGCCTGAGCAGATAAGGTCATATCCTCCACCTTGATTGGGAATTTGTACTGGGGCATGGCGACAGAATAAAACATGACATTGCACCCATGGTAATAATAGGTATAATTTACTGAGAGCTTAATCAGTGTAAGGCACTTTTCTGCATGCTTCATGTATATTAACCTGGCTAATCCTCCCAACAAACTCTTTATGTCCTTATTTTAGATGAGAATACTAAAGCACAGTACACCCAGAGGAGAACATTCGGTGTCTGATGACCTAGAGCCCCAATCTCAGGGAATTTCCTGGTTTTCAGCTGTGTGACGACATGGGCATTTGGGACAGTGAAGAACCTTGTTAGTCACAGAGGCCAAAGTCTGTGGTTCTGGGGACAGACAAACCTGGGGTGCAGCCCCAGCCCTCCCACTTACTTCCTGTGTACGCTTGGGGAATTTCACTCCCGTCTTGGCCCTTTGATTTCTTTCTCTGAAACAGGGACAGCCATACCTCCTGCATGGGGTTTTGGGTAGGACTTAGTGAGTGAATGAAGGGACAGTACTGAGAGCAGTGCTTGGCACCTGGTAGCTGTCTATCCGATGTGATTTCCCCTTTCTCACTTCCTCCATCAGCTGGACTGTGTGATTTGGGTACATGGAGGGGCACTCGTAACCTCTGGTCTGCAGAGAATGGCCATGTTTCTGGAGAGAGTGGACAGCCTGGGAGAATGGGCAGGCCAATGTTTGCTGATGTTAACGTGACTGTCAGGTGGCCTGGGTAAGCCCATGCAGCCTTGATGCAAGAGGAAGGGGTAGCTAGAACCTCCCAGGCTCTTGATTTCACAGCAGCTTGCTGGCCCCGATGAAACAGCTCATGCTCTCTCATGTGACTTAGGTGCCAGGCAGTATTGGGCTCTGGACTCAGGCTTAGGTTCATATCCTGTCTGACTATGGGAGCTCAGGCCAGGTTCTTCATTCCCCCCAGTGTTCGTTGTCCTATGAAGAATATATCCTATGAAGAATTAACTTGGAAGAATATTGGTAGCAACCTTGAAATGCCCTCCATGGTTGCTAGCCCCTTTGCTTTAGAAATAATTATATAGGGACGCATGGGTGGCTCAGTTGGTTAAGCGCCCAACTCTTGATTTCAGCTCAGGTCGTGATCATGGATTGAGCCCCAGGTAGAGCTCTGCGCTCTGTGGGCAGCCTCCTTGAGGAGTCTCTCCCTCTGCCCCTCCTCCTACTTTGTTTGTCTGTCTATAAAATAAATAAATAAATGTAAAAGAAACAAACCAACCAAACAATAATATAATGTGAAGAGTTCACCCCGGGGAAGAAGGCACACCTTTCTCTGCATCCCCTAGCTCTTTGTCCTGCGTTCCATTCTACTGTGCTCTCTACAATCAAAAGGCCACCAGTCTAAAGAGAAGACAATGAAATATAAGAATATAAATAGTCACATAGTTTTCAGGGCCCTACACCGTGTCTGGCACAGGGAGACCTTAGGGAGCTCATGTCCTGCAGGAGAAGCATCTTCTGGACAGCAGCTCCATCCAACCATAGAGGTGAGAGCAGCCGGCCTCCTAAGGAGCGCCCGCCTCCTCTCACCTTGGTGAACCTTGGGAGGGAAGTAGAGACGGGCTGATGGACTCAGCGTCCTCAGCCAAAGAAGGGCCAAGGCCAGGGCCTGGCGTTGTCATGGAGGCCAAAAAAAATGGGGCTTTGGCTTGGGCGGCAGACAACCCCGGACGCCAGTTCCTAGCAGTGTGACCTGGGGCTATTTACTTAATCGAGCCAAGCCTCCGTTTTCTCCTCGCTGGAGTGGGGAGGATGGTAGTACCCACTTCGCGGGGCTGTTGTGAGGGGAGTTGCAACAGTACTCTGCGCCCAGTAAGCACTCCCAGACCTGCTGCTAGGATTACTGCTGTCAGTGCGGTCCGAGCCTCTGCAAAGGCTGGCAGGTCCCGGGCCCCGGGCAGGCGCATGCGCACCCGGCCGGCCAGGTGAGGGGAGTCGGGAGTCGCGCACCTGGCTTTTAACCCTTCGTGGTCACGGACGTGGGCGGAATGGCTGCAGGAGCCCGGACGCCGGGTCGCGAGCACCGCTTGGCCTGACCCCGCGGCGGGGCGCGGCTGCTGCGGAACGGGCCGTGCCGGCTCCAGGCCGGGGTCCGCGCTTGCGGCCCTGCGCCCGGGGGAGGGCGGGGGAGCGCCGACGGGAGCGAAGTCTCGCGAGATCGCGCGCGGCGGCGGCGGCGGCGGCAGCGGCGGCGGCGGCGGTGGCCGGGGAGGTGAGCTGCGGGCGGCGGTGGCGGCCGTTGGGGGCTGAGGAGGGGGTGAGGGCGGCGGAGACGCAGGGTCGGGCGGGGGAGCGGGCCCGGCGAGCGGCCCGCGTCCTGGGGCGCCGGCCCCGGTGTGCCCGGCGACCGCAGCGGAGCCGCCCGCCCTGTCCGCGCTGTCCCGGGACCCGCGCGGGCGAGGCGGGGCGGGGCGGCCGGGCCGGGGCCGCGGGGCCGGCCGGGCCGGTCCGGTCCCTTTCGCGGCCGGGCCCCGCGCTCGGGCGCGACCCCGGGAGCCCGCCTCGGTTCCCGTGGGCGGCGGGGTTGACTCCAGGACGCGGTGCCGCTGGTCGCGGCAACACGGTTTACCGAGTCTTTGCAGTCTGCCGGGCACTTAACTTGCGCCGCTCCTGGGCTGCACCGAGACGTGAGGCGCCCAGCCCAGAGTCACACTGCGGGGAAGCGATGGGATGGGGGGTTCAAACCCAGGCGCGCACGCCCGGTCCTTGCCTCGCATCCTTCTCCCCACCCCCACCCGCAGGGTTTTCGGGCTCAAATTCCAGTCCTAGGGTCCCAGTTGGGCTGCAGAAGCTGTGTGGGAGCCCCCCTGGGACTGGGTGCAGCATGCTGTGTGAGTTTCTTAGGGGAGGGTCTTCGACTTTTGTCGTATTCCCAGAAGGGTTCCTGACTCCCCAAATGGACAGGAACTCTCGTTGGGGCTCCGCTTAAGACCAGAAATGGCCTTAGAGCAGCCGGTGTGCGCCAGGGATGGGTTGTCAGGCTGAATACAAGTCAGATATTGGAGCCCAGGGCTTGCCTTAAGCAGAGGAAACTTTGAAGTTTGATTTTGGTTAAGCACGTGATTCCACTCTTTGGAAGCGGTGGTGCTCAGCCTTGTCAGAACCAAGGCCCCTCCCCCTTGGCAGCAAACTTTTGTAAAGCCCACCTTACTGAAATTCATCAACAACGGAACCCATGTACACACGCGATTGAAAATCAGTACGATGCTCCAGTTGACACGTAAGGGAGGAATACAGGAAAAATGTATGACAGAAATTGCCCCATCATTTACATTTAGCGCCGTACTGGGTGCTTCCACCTGTTTCTAATGAAAGGTGTTTAGACTGGTGAGCAGTGAAACTATCAGCATTTTCAAACAAGAAAAGGAAAGAGCAAAGATAGAGATGGACCCTGGCATGGAGGGGGAGGGGAGCAGAGGGGGAACCTAAGTGTTGGGGTAACCTATTTATGAGAATAGAGGAACAGCGTAGATGGAAGTAAGGATGGCATGCCAAGGTAAATTACAGAGTCAGTCAACACCTAAATAATAGTAGTATATTATGGAGGCCTCTATGGAGGGGATTTTCCGTGTTTTCTGTCCACATTGTATGGCACCTTTGTGTCACAAACTTGGAGGTGCTGCTCCCTTGAGCCACAATACTGGATTCCTACCACTGATCACTGATAACGAATAAAAGATGAAAATGTTTGGATTCAGGGTCAATGTCTCATTAGTTCAGATATGCTCAGTATTAACGATGTTGAGTTAACAGTGTGTGAAGTGGGGAAAGAGCCACTAGTTTCAGACCTACAGTATCTCAACTTGTCTCACTTTAGCTGCCTTCTCCTAAATTACTGGGGTTCCCCCATAATTGCTTATAAAAACTTCTCAGTGTTATGTTCTAAAGTGATGCCAGTTTATGGTGATTAATCTGGCTAGACTTCTTTTAAGATTCTCAGAACCAGCATGGATTTTCATTATGTGGGTCTGTTCCATGCATTGTGTGAAATCCAGCATCTTGGTCTCCAAACACTAAATGACAGTCTTGTCCCCCAGTTACTTTTACATCTAAGCATCTCTCTTAGAGGACAGTACCAGGCCCCCAAGATTTACTCTAAACAGCAATCCACTCTCTACCCCAGTATCAGGAAAGGGGGCAGAATCTAACTGACAAACAATTTTTGTTGGAAAAAAATTTTCCCCTGTTCTTTCTGAGGTAACTGACATGCCAGAAAGGTAGGCTCTTGGTTCATGACAGTCTCATTGGTTATTCTAGAATCTCAGATGGGAGATAAAGTTAGTACCTATGTCCCTTTGAAAAATTTGCTTCATTGAGATTCTTGTTAGAAATGCTGACAGCTCGGGCGCCTGGGTGGCTCAGTTTGCTGAGTGACTGCCTTCGGCTCAGGTCATGATCCTGGAGTCCCGGGATCCGGTCCCGCATTGGACTCCCGACTCTGCAGGGAGTCTGCTTCTCTCTCTGACCTTCTCTCTCATACTCACTGTCTCACTCAAATAAATAAATAAAATATTAAAAAAAAAAAAAAAGAAAAATGCTGACAGCTCAACACCTGAGTGAGTGAGGAATAGAAGGTTGGAGTGGACTTCGGATGGGACAGTGATAATGTATAGAATAAAAAGGTCTGAATTAAAGTAAGATATAAATTAGTGTAACTATTTATTAAATAGCCTTTTTTTTCTTGCAAGTATCCATATTAGAGAATTTAGAAAATGTAGATGTGTACGAAGGTGAAAATAAAATGTCCTATAATCACATAGGTCCTCAGTCCTCCTAGTGTGGCATATTAGAAATTGTCTTTTCCTTTAAAACTGTTTATCTTGCCACCAGGAGGAAAATGCTGAGTCAAAAAGTTCTACTCAGACTAATATATGGCTGTAGTGTAACATTGTACATTCCTTCAACTCTTGTTAAATCTGCAAAGCAAATTTATTTTTTTGTTGAATGGATAGGATGCTATGAAGTGTTTATTGTTCATTGCTTGTTACTTTTGAAAAGTGCTGTGGTAACAAACAAGTAAAGACTCTTGTCAAAATAGAACTGTAAGGTATATAAAATTGACTGGAGTTAGATACATTAAATACTTTCGGATTGGAAAATTATCCAGACTGCGAGTAATTAACTTTTATTACTTTGAACAAGTAGTATCATGTTGCAGGGTAAAAAGAGGTCACTCCTCTTTTTTTCTTCACTACTTTTTAAAAAAATCACTACTTGAAAAATATATATAATTTGTACCAAAGCAAAACAAATAATATGAATTGCAGAGATACTGAGACTTCCAGTTGCCAGGTATGGGGATACATTGTTAAATGGGCCAAAATCCATGCCTATTTAGATGAAAAGGAGTAACTTATTGTGTACATATCTTTGAGCTTTATAATTAAGCTATTTCATTATTTTAAAGATGCATATCTAAAATGGAATGCTATCTTAAAATTGGCATGTCATGTGATAATTGGCAACTTTTCTTAGCAGTACATGAAATAATTGTGTGTCCAAGAATTGACGGTGTCTTACATTCAGTGAAAAAGGGGATATGTAGGAATCTCCGCACACTGATTAATGTTTAACATGAAAACATTTATCCAAAGTGTGACCTGCGAAATAAAGGTACACGACATTTCTAGGAACTTCCACCTAGGCTAGAATTCTTGACTTGAAAGATTCCTATAAGAAAACGTAGCCCCGCCACCCCCTCCACCAACATGTAAAGCCAATGAAACATCAGTGTTTGTATATAAGAACAGTTTTTTAGAAAGAAACTGGTGTTTTTTCATGGAGAGCAGGTGGTATGGCTAATGGATATGAGGTAAAGTTCATCAGACAGTATAACCCAACAGATATAAGAATATGGGTTTTTTTTTGGGGGGGGGTTTCATTCGAAATGCTCATAAGTCCACTCATAATTGAAAGTTTTCTCATATGGGACATCCTTAAATTGAACTTCAACAATTTGTAGCTGTTTCTGTTGTCTTAATAAGAAATATTTTTGAGGCCTCCTGCCTGGCTCAGTCCATAGAATGTGTGACTCTTGACCTTGGGGTCGTGAGTTTGAGCCCCACATTGAGTGTAGAGATTAGTTAAAATCTTTAACTCAAAATTTATTTACTACATGTTCAGTACAGCCTTTTTTTTTTTTTTTTTAAGATTTATTTGAGAGAGGGGGGAGCGCATGCACAATGCGGGGGAGGGGCTGAGGAAGAGGGAGAGAGAGAATCTCAAGCTGACCCCATGCCAAAAGGGAAACCAGCAGGGGGTTTGATCGCAGCACCCTGAGATCATGACCGGAGCCGAAATCCGGAGTCGGAGCCTTCGCTGACTGAGCCACCCAGTGCCCCAAGTACAGCTTTCATTTTGGAGCTTAAGTGGTATCTCTTAGCCAGAAAACCTGTGCAAGGACTTTTTCCATCTGATATTGAGGGCACTTTCTGCAGGAAAGTCAGCCACGTGAAGACGGTTTGCATACCTTCTCCCGCCAGGTGGACTTCAGCTTTTCTTCTCCAAGTGTGGCTCCCCCAGCCAGTGGCTACATCAGCAGCCTCCTGAGGGTTGTTTGAAATGCAGACTCTGGGGCCCAGCCCAGACCCACTGAACTAGGATCTTCATTCTCATAGAGCCCTGTTGCAGGTGACGCGCAGGAACGTGTGGGAAGCCTGGACTGGTTCAGTTGCTCTCAGATTTGAGTGTGCATTGCAGGGATTGCTCCCTCCGTTATTTCCAGAGTTTCTGGTCCAGTAAGTCTGGGCTGGGGCCTGAGAATTAGCGTTTTCACCAGGTTCTCAGGTGATGCTGCTGCTGCTGGCCTAGGGGCCCCTTCCTGTTCTCTCTTGTAATTCCTTGCCCCTTTAAATAACTCTTTTTATAAATTATTACAGTCATAGGCTTAAGATTGGTTGAAGAAAAAGATTCCATAGTCTTTTATCATGTTGAGTGATGGCCCCGCTACAGGCTCATCCGTGAGTCCGCTTCCTGATTCTTTCTGTCCCTCCCCACTGCTCACATAGGTGTGCGCTCTCTCTCAAATAAATAAATAAATCTGTAAAAAAATAAATTGTTTGTCAATATCTAATTTCAGAGAAAATTCTCTTTTAATGCTCATTGGATTTTGACTCTGGCTTATGAGTAGTTCTCTTTCTGTGAGTCACACTTTCAACACTTTAAAGTTGTTTTTGTGTAGGTAAAATATTCATGTTGAAAAATTAAAACAGCTTATTTTGAAGAGTCTAATTTCCAACTCTGTTGTAGTCTAACCTGTCCCCTTTCCTCATAAATATCCTCTTTTATTTGTTTTTTTTTTTTTAAGATTTTATTTATTTATTTGATAGAGACAGCACAAGAGGGAACACAAGCCCAGGGAGAGGGAAAGGGAGAAGCAGGCTGAGCAGGGAGCCGAGTACGGGGTTAGTCCCAGGACTCTGGGATCATGACCTGAGCCAAAGGCAGATGCTTGACCTGAGCCAAAGGCAGATGCTTGACCTACTGAGCCACCCAGGCACCCCTGTTTGTTTCCTTATAGATGTTCCTTTGTGTAGACACAAGCTGATACCTGTAGAGTATATATACTTCCTTCTTTGTGTAAAAATATAGCACACGATATAAATTATTCTGTCCCTTGCTTTTTGGTTAGTTAATATTCCTTTGGGATATTTCCATATTAGTGTATAGGAAACACTAGTTAACAGCTTCAGAATATTCTGCTGTATGCCCATGCCCTAGTTTATTGAACTAACCCCCATTGGTGCATATTTGAATTTTTTCCAGTCTCTTAACAATCACAGACAGTGTCCTGGTAGATACACCTGTACAGATCTCATTTCACAAATATGAGGTGTATCTGTGGGATGTCTTTTCACAAGTGGGATCGCTGGGTCATTGAGCAATGCATTTATAATTTTGTTAAATTCTGCCTTTCTTCAGGGTTATGTCATTTGGAACTCCTGCAAGTAATGCATCAGGGTACGTGTTTCTCTATAACCTCTCCAACAGTGTTTTCCAAACTTTAGATTTGTATTATTCTGATAGTGAAAAATGTTAACAGTGTAGTTTTAATATGCATTAGTTTGATATGAAGGAGGCTGAGCATCTTTTCATACGCTTATAGGTGATCCGTGTTTCTATGAACTCTCTGTCCATACCCTTTGTAATTTTTCACTTGGATTGCATTTCTCTTATTGCTAGGAATGTATAAATTGGAGCAATTAATCCTTTAGGATATGAGTTGCAATTTCCCTCAGTTTGCTATTTGTTTTTAAATTTACTTTCATGTATTTTGGTACAGAGAAAGCTTAAAAGATTTTTCTTTAGATTTTAGATAGTTAATTTATGTGTCTGGATTTTGAGTCACAGAAAGGCCTCCAAGAATTTGAAATTTGTTCAAGTTCTCCTTCAGTACTTTTGTGGTTTCATTTTTACATTTAAATCTTTGGTATATTTGAGATTTATTCTGGTGTTCAAGGATAGCACATAGATTGCACTTTTCTGTGTAGCTGCCAGTTATCGTTACCGTTTGTTTCAGAATGCAATACGCCTTGATTGTTTTCAGAACTTCCAGGTATATTGGGGCATATCTCTGGACTTCCTATTCTATTCCATTAGTCTTTCTAGTTGTATGCCAGTACGCAGTATTGGTTTTACAAAATACTTTACTTTCCCCCGCTGCCCTTCATTTTCCTGGCAGCTTTTCCTTGTTTATTTTTCCATGTGAACTTATAATCATTTTGTCTAGTTCCAGAAAAGAGACACTTAAAAAATTGAGATCATGTTAAAATTATAAACTAATTTTACAGATCATTGATGTCTTTCTGATATTTTCCTATCCAAGAACATTGTGTATTTTTTTCATTGGTTTGATTCGACTCTTGAGTCCTTTTGGAACATTTCAAAGTTTGTCTTACATAGGTTTTGCCAATTTTTTGTTAAATTTTTTGTACATAGTTTATCTTTTTTGTTGCTTTTGTGAGGTCTTCTCTTTGTCGTCCCTAAGTGGTTTTGATTGTGTGCATGAAGGCTGTTTTTCTGGGTAAGCACAGAAATTGACAGACCCTGAAGTTATAAGTAGTTTTCAACCGACTTTAAATTCTGCCAAATCCCTTATGCATTTTTGCCTAAGAGAAAGAAAGCTTTGGGAGTCAGACCTGCAGTTTAAATCTGGGTCTGCGTTTATTAGCTCTGTGGTCTTCAGAGATCCCGTCTGACTTCTCTGAGCCTCATTTCCCTCCCCTGTGAAAGGAACAATTCTGTCCATATTAGAGCATTGGAGGAATTAAAGAAGAACATGTGAAACTCATCACTTAGTGCTGCTTCTGCCACCAGCGCCCATGCAGGTTGAGGCTCCTGGGCTTTTTTTTTTTCCTTTTTCTACTCTTCCCCCCATCACCTTTGAAAGAGGAAAGAAGAAACCGTGGAGAAAACAGTAAGGTATTAGATTGAAGTTAAAAGTAAGCTGGGATTCCATTTGAGCAAGGTAATCAGTGTGCTTGAGATCAGGGAGCAGACTCAGGGGGGCATTTGAGGCCCCTCCTGCTTCCTGGCTTAGCTCCTCATTGCTCAGTCAGATGCACCCTGACAACAAGGCTGCTTAGCATTCCCTTAAGGCCCTGTGTTTCCTGTAATGCCGTGCCTTCCACCCAGAATGTTCTGCTGCCTCATTCCACAGGTTCGGATGCATACTGCCCCGCACCATGGAGGAGCAGTATCTGTCTCCTTGTGCAGCTTGTGTGCCCTGTAGCGTGGGTCTTGATAGACTGGAAACTGAGGAGAGAAACCGTATCTGTCCGCCCATCAGAAATGCCTGGGACGGGAGCCTGGGTGGCTCAGTTAGGCATCTACCTTCGGCTCAGGTCATGATCTCAGGGTCCTTCCCCTCATTGGGCTCCTTGCTCAGCGGGGACCCTGCTTCTCCCTCTCCCTCTCCCTCTGCTGCGCCCCTGCTTGTGCTCTCTCGCTCACTCTCTCCTTCTCAAATAAATAAATAAAATCTTTTTTAAAAAGTGCCCAGCAAAAGACCTGGCAAAAGATAGCTACTCGGGTATTTGTTAAATAAGTGAACGAATAATTGACTTTGATCTTTAGCCATATATTATATATCTGGGTAACTCTTAGCCAGTCTACTGTAAACCCCTAGAGGACAAGGATTATGTCATTTCTCAGTAATAACAATAATAACAATGATGGTGGTGGTGAGAGGCAAACAGACTTCTTAACGTAAAAGCATATATTAATAAGAATAAAAACTAACATTCATTTTTGTTGGATGGGGCACCTACAGGTTCTTGAACAATTTAGGAAACGTTATTTGATTACGCTTGGAACTTCCCCGTTTCCTTCCCAGCCATCCCTTTTTAGTAGCTTCTGTTTTGTTCTTTCCAGTTTATCTTGAACTTCACGCTCTCCAGGAGGCTATCTCTGACCATCCCCGCCAGGCATATAGTAGGTATTCAGTAAAAAGTAATTTTTATTTTTTTCCCCCCTCAGGTTCACAGTAAAGGTGCTAAGAAAGAGAATGTAAGACAGGAAGATAATTAAATATTTTTACTGAGGTAAGTTTTTTATGATTTTATTTATTTATTTATTTATTTATTTATTTATTTTGAGAACCCTCTCCCCACCTCTCACTGCTGTGAAAATTCTTCTCCACAACCTGCCTTCTTAAGATGTAAGAGGGAGATTGTTCTAGGAGTATATTAAGTTCACGGAACCTGGGGTTCTTAAGGTGGATGCCAGGAACATGGGTTTTTTTTGAACAAGGTTATTTGGCTTTACTTTTTTGAATCTAATCTTTAAATTCCCATGACTTCATTGTCTTAAAGTTTGGTATTGAGAAGGGGATCCCAGCAGGTGGAAAGCCATGAGCTTCTTGGTGGTTATATATACTTACAACATTTGGTGAAAATGTTGTTTTTAAAAACAGGGAACTGAAAGGATTTGAAGGCCTTTTTGGTGAGATGACAACACTTCTTTCCTTAAATGAGATACGTTGTATTTTCTTACTGTAACAGAAAGGTCTTGCATCAGTATAAAACAACATGATGACACAAGTAAGCACCTAACTCCTCTCACCCAGAAATGACTGCCATTTATATTTTGGTGAACATACTTTGAGAAATGTATCTATGGATATAGAAGTATTCATATACAAATCATTAAATAGTTGGTTTACACTACATATGATAGTCTTTTAATGCAACAGTGTATTTTGTATATCTCTACATGTGCATTGTAAAAGGACTGTGTAACTACATATGATGATTTTACTGACTCTTGTATATTTCATGGTTTGGAGGCACCATGGTTTATTTAATCATTCCTTTGATGACCATGTGGATTGTTTCTAGTGGATAATGGCGTGTTGATTAAACCTGGACTCACACCATTGTATACTTGTTCGTTTATTTTCCTAGAAGTATGACTGCAGAGTCAAAGATGATGTACATTTTAAATGTGGATACAGGGGCGCCTGGGTGGCTCAGTGGGTTAAAGCCTCTGCCTTCGGCTCGGGTCATGATCCCAGGGTCCTGGGATCAAGCCCCTCATCGGGCTGTCCGCTCCGCGGATAGCCTGCTTCCTCCTCTCTTTCTATCTGCCTCTCTGCCTACTTGTGATCTCTGTCTGTCAAATAAATAAATAAATAAAATCTTAAAAAAAAAATAAAAAAAAATAAATGTGGATACATATGTTTAAATTGCACTCTGTAAAGACTACCGGTTTCTTACCACCACCTCCCCCAAAATTGATGAGAGTCCTGTGTTCCATACCCCTGCCCCATGAAGTTTTGTTAATCTTTAATCTTTGCCCATCCAATAGGAGAAAAAAAATGGTATCTTTGAGATAACAAGGCTTTTGACTGAAATAAGCCTTTTATGTTTTCAAAGACCCCTTTCATTTGGTATTCTTACTTACATGAAAAATTTTCTGATTGAGAACATAACGTGTGATTCTCATGTATAAGTGAGACACTCTCTTGGACTTTAATATGATGAAAATCTTGAAATATGTTGAGTCCTTTGTTTTTAGTTCTGTTGCCCAGATTACCTCATTATAAATTCTTTTAAATTATTGGCAACGATCTAATTGTTTTGGATACCAAAGGTTTTCCTCTGTGGGGAGCAGTACTCTTGTTTTTTATTCATTTATGGTGGAGCTTGAAGATGTTTTAAAAAATTAACTTGTTAACATCTTTCGAGCATGGATCCCAACTGCCAAATAGCATAGAGAATGGAATTCACAAATTTGGATGACAGTGAAATACTTTTTTTTTTTTTTTAAGATTTTATTTATTTATTTGACAGAGATCACAAGTAGGCAGAGAGGCAGGCAGAGAGAGAGAGGAGGATGCAGACTTCCTGCTAAGCAGAGAGCCTGATGTGGGTCTCGATCCCAGGACCCTGGGATCAGGACCTGAGCCGAAGGCAGAGGCTTTAACCCCCTGAGCCTCCCAGGCGCCCCGACAGTAAAATTCTTACTGAATTTGTCAGTTACGTGAATATGTATTTAAATGTAAACCTGTGATTACTGATGTTGAGTACCATCTGTCCCCAGAGTGTTCTACCAGTTTCTGATATGAATGTGGACTCTAATTTTACGTTTGTTTTAGATTTTATTTCAATCAAATCAGAGTTACTTAAGGTCTCCCACGAAACAGACACCAACTGTGTCATTGTCTTGGTGTTTGTTCTTTGACTCAATAAAAAGCCAACTAAACTTTATCATTTTATCCTATGTATAAAATGCATCTTCTTAGAATACAGAGTGTGTTTCATGTGGGTGCTGTTCTTTTCATTTCAAGTGAACATTAACAGTGTGTTGAGGGTGGGACCAAGTACGTTTTAGCAATCCGTCCAGCAACTGGCATCACACCTGGCATGTACATGGCAGACTTTCAAGTTGTTTTGGAAGGAATTAGTGATTGGTATATATTGGTATTGCTAAGTTAGAACTAAGAGGTAAGTGAGACGTGCCTTAAATTTTAATTAAGAAATTTAATTTGTTAGAGAAGAAAACTAGTATCCATGACTCTTAAATGCACCTAAATCTAGACATACATAATTGGAGTGACACTTGCTACGGTAATATTTTATTTGGATTATTGATTTAGACTATATCTCACTTATTTTCAGAATCGTATGTACTACAGTGATTTAAATCGGCTTTGTTTTTTATTGTTGCTATTAAGGGCAAAGTAAGTATCTCGGTAAGATACTACATCTTAATTCAGGAGTCCTAGGATATTTGGTATTAGAGACCTGGGACTATTTTTCAGTTTTGTTATTTGAAGACAAGAATAAAGTACATACCCCAAAGTTTAAATTATAATGGAGTGAAATTGAGTTATATTTTAATTGTGTGGTTCAGCATTTATTAAAAATAGAAGTAGAGAAATGGATTGCCAGCCTTTGAGAAGAATGTATAAATTTTTGTCCATTATCCTGCCTTTTAAGCTTTTCTGACTCCTAAACCAGTTTTTCACAGCCAAAATAAACAGAGCGCATGGAACAAGCGCTTAATAGATTTAAGCAATGTTGTAGGCTTTTGTTTCATACGTTTCGTTTCCACTGGAATATGGGATTCTAAAGAATGCATGAGCTAGTTTTAATTAGTATTTTAGCAGCTGTTATTTGCATAAAAAATTTTTAAAATTGATTAAATAATCCCCTAGCAATTTCATTTGTACTTTAATTTCCATAGCAACGCCTTACTAAATAAATAGTCCAAAGTTAAATCTAGGCAGACCTAAAAGGAAATTATTGAGTCTTCATTAGTGGGCTCTAAATTAACGAGATTCCTGGACTTTTCCCTTGGATATTCTGTGGGTAATGGTATAACCTTGTATTTGTTTTCTAGAATAACCAAAGTTCTGGGTTCTTGAAACACTTTTCTGTGGTAATATAGGAATTTGCTTATATGGTAGCTTTCATTTCACTGATGAGTTAATTTCTTTAATCGCATGCTTTGAAACCCTAATTCTAAAAATACTCTTGAAAAGTAAGGAATTACTAGTAGTAGTTAAACCAAAGTCTTAATTAAAATTAAGACTTTATCCTTTATTTCTCCTTTTAACTGCAGCATTTGTAAAAATTGTTGTAAGAATTGTTATTTAAACAGATTTTAAGACATTCTTATGTATGGGTTGGATTTTGTGCATTTGTAATGATTTCTTCCTATTTTAGGCATAAAGCTTAAAGTTTAGACTGGCAGTATAAGTGGTTATTTGATTGGGAAGTTGGAAAGAGGAGAAGCTCTGTCTTCATATCCAGAATGTGTGGTGGTAGAATATGCAGATGAAATGGTTTCATGATCAGGGTGAGAGTATGGAACTGCAGGGGAATGGAAAGACATTTTTAAGTGTGTGTAGAGAGCCGAGATGCCCAGGAAGCACCCCAGGCTGACTTCTGCAGTGTGCATACCTGAGTTGGTCTCTCACAAAGGCGTTATTATTACCTCTGTGAGGTGAAGAGGGGTGGAGAGCAGTAGCCTTGGGGCTCAAGTTCCAAAGTGAGCATAGGGCTTAGAGAAACACCCTAGGGAAACCCCCAGTCTCTGACTGCTGCATCCTCCTAGAGAAATTTCCTTGCTTGCTGACCCTGGAAGCTTTGCCTCATGGTGGGTGTGATAGAAATTTGTCTGGAGCTGGGCAGAGGGAGTCTAACTGTTGTCTGTTACTGCAGTGTCCAGATGCCCTCTTTAAATAGACTTCCAGCATGGGAGTATGGCTACTCACATCATACAGTGTGATGATAAATATGGGGGTTCCATGCAGTCTTGGCCTTCGTGCCCGTTTGGTTTGTTCAGAGAGGAGACCCGGGTCATGGTGAGGGTTGTGTTTGTGTATGTTAAACCTAGTAAGTTTTGTTTTAAATAGATTTCAGTCTATTCTAATGTGACAAAGTTTTTCAGTATGAATGTTCTAGCAGCTGTCACTCAAACATTAATTGCTGTCAGTGGGAAAGGATATCCTCCTACATCTTTTCTGGAGTGCTTGAAACCATCCCACTTCCTTTTTCTTTTACCTTAAGAACTGATTACTGACACTTGGGAATTATAATCAGATTGCATCAATCTTTACAGAAAGGTTACCAATTACTGCACTGAAAAATAGGCATTTCTCTCTGATAGTAAGTGTTTCTCTTGGTGTGTCTCAGTTCAGTACTTTTAAATACCTTTTAGGTGAATGAATGCTTTGTGTCATGCCCTGATTTAAAACATTTAAAATAGACTTTATTGATGGCTTTCTTACTTTCAGTTCTATGGGAGGAGGTAATTTATTTAATATGAAATCTTCATAGGACCTTTTGGTTGTTTAGATGTCCTCGGGGTAGAAAAAGGAGGGCTGATGTCAATTACTTACACTCTGATATCAGCTCTAAAATGGGCATTTGTTGTGCAGAGTTGAGAGCGGTGGCGATTTGCATCTTGAGCAGTTGGCATTCCCTCATTTTGTCCTTATAACACTCTGAGGATAGATGTAATCACCCAGTTTTAGAGCATCATAAAATGCCTTAGGAAAGTTGTCCTTGGGCACTCAGCTAGTGTGTTAAGAACCAAACCTAAGGGGCGCCTGGGTGGCTCAGTGTGTTAAAGCCTCTGCCTTCTGCTTGGGTCATGGTCCCAGGGTCCTGGGATAGAGCTCCACGTTGGGTTCTCTGCTCCGCGGGGAGCCTACTTCCTCCTCTCTGTCTGCCTGCCTCTCTGCCTACTTGTGATCCCTGTCAAATAAATAAATAGAATCTTTAGGGGAAAAAAAAAAAAAAGAAGAACCAAACCTAAGCAAGGACTCGAATTCCTATCTGGCTCCAAAGTCTGTACTCTCTTCTTACGAACACCAACAGAGAAGGGGGTCTCGGAGTTGGTCGCATGTTTCATCATCGTAGATACTTAAATGTCCCAGAGTGCAGTCCAAGCCACTTTATGACTACCGTCAGCATCCTTCTCACCACCCTCTTATTTCTAATGTTCTTCAGCTTCCACTGATGAAGTGAGAAGCCTGCCAGGGTGTCTGGCTCGTGGTGTTCAATACAACATAGGCTTGTTTAATTTAGCAGTGCTCGGAGATGAAAGGTTCATGATGGCCAAGTACAAACAGACCTTCTGTGGGATGTTAATTTTGTTACAGGAGGGAATGCTTGTTTTTCATTTTTTCATGAGTTAAAAAGGACTTTGACTTGTTTAAATCTGTGTAATCAAAGGGAAGCGAGCAGTGCTGCTAAACACTTTTTTTTTTTTTGGGGGGGTTCAGTCTTTGGTTAATTCCATTTCATACCTGCCAGCGAATTGCAAATCGTGTGTTCTTTTGTTCTTTGCTCTTTTTCCTTTGGATTGGATTTTATGGTTAGTCGCTGTGGGGATTTAGTGGTAGGAAAATAAATCATCTCCTCCTCTGAACAGATTGTGTGTCTTTTACAACAGGTTATCCTGCAGCAGGCAGAGCAATTCGGTAAGGCCCCTGCACAGAGGTGTCGCTGTAGGAATTTGTGCCCCCCCTTTTTTTTAAAATAATAGCTCTACTGAGATATAATTCACGTACTGTAAATTTCAGCTCATATGTGTAAAGCGCACAGTTTAATGGACTCTAGTATCTTCAGAGCTGTGCACCAAACCTCCCTACCTAATTCCAGAACGCTCTGATCCCCGCAGAAAGAGTGCCCATCCCCATTAGCAGTCTCTCTTCATTCTTCTCTCCCTCCAGCCCCTGGCAACCACTAAGCCGCTTTCTGTGTCTGTGAATTTGCTTGGTTGGGATGTGCCACACGAATGGAGTCCTACAGCATGTGGCCTTCCGTGTCTGGCTTCTTCCACTTTGCATGTTTTTGAGGCTCATCTGTGCTCTAGCATGCCTCAGAATTTCATTCCTTTCTGTGGCTAGGTAATATTCTAGTGGCTGCATTTGCCGTATTTTGTATAGTCATCCGTTGATGGACATTTGGGTGTTTTCCATGTTTTGGCTGTTGTGAATAGATCCGCTGTGACCATCCAGGTACAGGTTTTCGGGCAGACTTGTCTTGGATGCAGACCTGGGAGTAGAGTTGCTGGGCCTTATGGTAACTCTGTGTTTAGCTTTTTTCCAAAGTGGCTGTCCCATTTTACGTTCTCATCAGCAATATTGAAGGATTCCAGTTTCTTCCCACTCTGCCCAGTGCTTGCTGTTTTCTGTTGTTGTGGTGGTTGTTTTCATAGGAGCCGTCCCAGTGAGTGTGAAGTGGTATTTTTCTGTGGTTCTGACTTGCATTGCCCTAATGACTCATGATGCTGAACATCTTTTCATGTGCTTGTTGGCCATTCGTGTATCTTTCTTGAGAGATATACCTATTCAAATTCTTTTTCCATTTGAAAAATTAGATTGTCTTTTACATATACTGGAGACACACATCACATACCCATATCCTTATTAAAATACAAATGGTCCAGTTTTCCTCCCATCTTGTAGGTCATCTTTTCACTTTCTTGTTGTTCTTTGAGGCCAAAGATTTTAAATTTTGATTAAATCCAGTTTATTTTTCTTTTGTTGCTTGTGTGGTCTTCTCTCTGAAGTTTTTTTTATTAAATTAAAAAATCATAACTTATTTCTAGGCATCTCCCATGTAAGAAATTGGTGCAAAATGGTCAGCTGATTAACTATGCAGTGGGTTAGAGGCATTAAACATCTTTTGTGTTTTCAGGTATTCTCATTAATTCAGCATGAAGAGGAAGTTTCTTAGCCTAAGACACAAATCCCCCCCCCCCTCGCGCTTTTAATTAGAAAGTTGTCTTTCAGCATTCTGCCTAGCTCAGAATGCATACATCATTCTTGGAACGTTTCTAAGTGTTTCACATGCACTGAGCACTTCACGGGACCCAGGGAGCCAGAGGGTGTGGAAACGGACTCGGTCTGCAAGGCCCAGGAGCACAGGTGCTACGTGAGGAGTGTCCACAGAGGGCAGCGGAGAGATGTGGAAAGGAGGAGGGAGGAGGACTCTCGATCTGGGTGACAGCACCTCAGGGAGGAGGAGACACTTGTGCTTTGTCCGCAGAGACCGTTAGGCGATCAGGAATTCTCTCTTCCGGCTCCTTGCTGCTGTATATGTCGTGTGCCCAACACCGGGTATAGTCTAGCAGTCACAGTTAGGATTATTTGTAGCATGAAGTACAGATGGAGATATGATCGCTTGATGCCGAGAAGTGAGCCCAAACAGAACCGTGTGTCTTGAATTTCTTCAGGTTTCCAAGGCTTTCAGAAAGGAAACTATGCTCCTTACTAATTAGTTCAGCATGATGGATGTGTGTGTGTATGTGTCGTCTGTCTGTCTGTCTGTCTGAGCTGGAACCCATGTAATTCCATGTGATCAGGACATAAAATATGGGGCAGGGAGTAGCAGTTGCTTGGCTGGAGAGGAAGAGTGATTACAGAGAGTTGGGTGTATCCTGTTGAGGAATTTAGATTTTGTCCATATCAAGGAGAGCCATTGAATCGTCCGGCATGGGGAGCGTGGTGTGGTCACTCTGGAGACAGTATTGGGGGTGCCGCAGGCACGGGACAGGATGGGGACTGAAGACCCATTACACTTTTCAGTGCATCCAGGTGGGAGTTGACAAAGACCTGAATGAGAGCATTTGTAGCAGAATTTGGGTAAGTCATGGGCTGGAAAGGTTTAGGAGCTGTTAGGAGTCCTGGCTACAGGTAACAGAAACCCTGCTGAAACATTAAGTCACAAGGGGGATTAAGTGGGAGGTTCCTGGAGAAGGTACAAAAGGAATGAAATGCTGCAGAAACCAGGAAAAACCCAGGGGCCTGAAGGGAGAGGCACTCATTATAACACAGACTCTTGATCCTATGTCTGCTGCCTCCAATTTCTCCACAGGACAGGGGCTGTCTTCATACTCTTCAACCAAGGAAGAAAGAGTTTCTCCCTCTAGCTTTAGTTTTCAAAAATCCCAGGGGCTCTCTTGGTCTTGAGTTTCATGTCTTTCTTGGACAGGGTCTCTGCTGGAATTTTCTACCGCCGCCACTTTGGCAGTTTTCCAGAAGTAGGGAAGGGTCATTCTGGGTAGAGCCAACCATGCTCATCTACTCTGGGAATATAGGCAGGACGCAGAGCTTGAGGAGATCTGAGGAGGAAGGGCAGGTCAGGAATGCCTCCCAAGTTTGTGGCTTTGGTAACCTGTGACGGCCACTTTTCCGTCCAAGAATAAGGGCTCGGAGGGCAAGCAGACCAGAGAGCAGTGAGCAAACGGAGCTCATTTTTAGACTGGCTTAGACTGGCACATAGGGCTTATCACAAGTTGTGTGTTATGTATTTTTATGATTATTTCATTGGTTTGGCTTTCTTCACCATTAGAAGCCCCGGAAGACAGGACTGTCTTCTTTGCTGTGAATCTCCAGAGCCTCCCGTAATGTACTTGGCATGTAGTAGGTATTGAGTAAATACCTACACAAATTATTAAATTCAGAGGAACATGTCCAGCAGGCAGCTGGATGGAGAGTTTGGGTCTCAGATGAGGACTGGAAATAGAGATTTGGGGGTATCAGTGTAGGGCTAGATGGTTGACAAGCCTTGAGAGTTACCCTTATTGGCTAAGTCTTTTTATGAAAGTTCAGATACTATATAGACCTGTAATTTTCATGTCCCTGTGATAAAATTATGCTCTTTTCCCCTTTGCCCTGCTTGGTATTTAATGTCAGTGATTTCTGCTGATAATCCTACCAATGATTTTTTAAAAAAATTCTATGCCAGGTTAGAATTAGGGTTTGTGATAGATTGGGAAATAAAGGTGATAAAGACAGAGATTCTATTTCCTTTTAAGAGTAACTGACTCATAGGATGAAACCTTGGATAGGATTTCAGATCACTCCTGTAAACTCTCAGAAAAGATGTTTATAAAACACTTGGAACAATACAGATTGTACTAAGAAAATGTGCTTTGATCAACTCAGGAGATACAAAGCAGGGAGCTTAATAACTCAAGTCCTATTTGTGAATGGAAAGGACTGAAAGTTCACCTTAAAAGTAAGAAGTCAGTTCACATCAAGACTTTAAATTTTACATTGTGGATAGCAGATGTTAACTTAGTTTCATCTTTTGTACAAAAAGAAAATGAATTGCAGATTTCAGGTCTTGGCCTCTTGAAAGCGGACTCCCGATTCCTATCTCTTAATAACCATTGGAACACTAGTTTAAAAATGGAATTTGACTTTGGTTTTTTACCCTTTAATTTTGAGGTGAGTGTGCTTCCAGCTCCGTCTTCCTTCTATATTCAGGAAAACCACACCACTGGTAGTTTGAATATGCCATAATTTTTATTATTTAAATATTAGAAACACACAGTCATGTTTATATAAAGTAGTAATACTATATTCACACTGGGGAGATGGTTTGTTTCATTTTAAGGCGTAACTACAATTGCCTTACTTTTTTAGGCTGAACACGCTCCTCTTAACCACTCTGCCATATATCAAGATACTATATTAGTGTTTCTGTTGCCTAGATTCTTTTCTCCACTCTCACCCCCTGTAGTAGAGATAGGAACATTTTTACTTCTTTAATTTTCCACCGAAGAACTTTCCCTAAATTTGCCTGACTACGAATGTAGGCCAGTGTCTTCTAGCAAGTTGTAGTTTGCTAGAGCATGTCTAAGAACCCAAATTGAGTAGGTTATAACATCTCCGTTTTTAAAAATTACTGAAAAACATGTATCTTAAAAATACACCTCAGATACATTTCTTTTGATTTATAGATTGGCGCTTATTCTTTCAGATAGAGTTTCAACAAATACCTAAAATGCTAATAAGACTTTGTATATTCTGAATTTTACCGAATTTGCTCAAAGAGTGGAAAAGTATACATTTGGGATTTTAACGACAATGTGATCAGTATTAGGGGTTTGATTTCCTGCATAAGTTAAGTTACTAACTGCACTGACAATTATTAAGTACATGGAACAATCTCTGTCTTGAGAACCTAGGCCCTTGCCAGTTGTATCCCTTTTGAAATCAGTTTATGGGGCCGAAATAAAAGAATGTTGATTTCTGGAGGTACCCCTTGTCAGCTCCTAGAAAAAACAGTTAAACTGCATGCGATACAGTATAGTGTATTCTATATTCTGAAATAATTTTATTCTTTAAGAGGTAGTTAGCTTCATTATTTACTAGTTAATTCTTCAGAGGTAGCATCATTCAAAATAGAAAAGTTCACAGCGTGGGGGTCCAGCAGGGAAGAGGCAGCTCTTACAGACAGTGGGAAACACGTGGTGCCAAAGGTAGAGGCCTGCGTCCCCCTTGCACTTGATCTCTGGACTGGGCAGGGTCCTTCCTCCGTTGCCTCACCTAAAATGACATGATCATTTTCCCAGACATGGGATTTCCACTCATTTAATTTTGGATTTTCTGATGACTGATGTGTATAATTCAAATAGCAGCATTAAATAATTGGGGAGGGGGTCTATCTATCTATCCCTACCTAGATTTAGTCTAATTAGGGGAAGAATTTGTCTGAGTTATGGAAAGTATGTAACAATTGAAATGCACTTCTGAGTAAGTGTGTGTAGAGTTTAGGCTAATATGTTGCCTGGCGGCTACAAAGAATCTGGTAAGTGATTGTAAGTAATTTACATGTATTCTGTAGGTAAAGAGAAGTTACCAGTGTGCTTCAGTTGTAGTTTCTGTAGTTGAAGCAGCTGAGAGATCTTGTTTATTACGTTCTCTTCTGAATAGTCTTTCTTAATTGCAAAGAAAATGCAGAAGCTGTTCAACCTGTTCTTGCTACTATGTCAGTGAAGTCTAAATTTAAGTGAATTTTACTCTACCTCTTAAAGATAGCAAAGTAGTGTTTGGAAATTCTCTAAGGGTGAGAGTGTGTGTTCTGTAGACTTGTCTTAGGCATGTGTTACCTGTGAAACCCCAGGAGTGTATACAATAGGTTATTTTCCAGGGGCTGTGGAAGGCCAGACTAGTAGTGCCTCCCCGGGGTTCCAGGCTTACCATTTGAAACCACGATTCTCTGTCGTCATGAGTGAAATGTCGAATCCTGGGAGGAATGAAGAATGAATTACTCACTTATGTATCTCATTGGTTATAACTTCCTACTGTATTACTTGCTCATATGATAAACACTGGTAGGATTTTAAATCAGAATTGTTTTTAGCGCTCGACACATGGTGAGGAGCAGTCATCGTGCTGCTGTCAGGCTAGTTCTGAAACAGCTTTTCCCACAGAAGAGACCTCGCCTGACTTTGCGACACTATGGTCCCCAGGGGTACTGAGAGCCAAAGCATGGAAAACAAATTGTTATGCACACCTAGTCCTGTCACAACTTTGTTTCTCTTCTTTGTTAAGGCATCCTGTCCAGCTAACCCCGCTGATAATCAAGAAACCCCTGGTGCTCGTGGTTAGATGAGTCTATATTCTCAGGGTACTGTGGTCCCACTCAAGGCCTGACTTGGGAGACTGGCTGTTGATGGCTTCAAGGTTTCCTTTGCGCTATTACTAATGGGAAAGCGCTCTGTGACCTTGGGCGGGTTGCAGGTTGTTAAAAGTCCTGCATATTCTGCCTCACTGTAAAAGACACCATCAGAGCATTGTTGTGCGGGGGAGGGAAAGTGTTGCACGTACGTGTTAGCACGGCACCTGGCACATTAGAGATTGCCAGTAGACGTTAGGCTGTGGGACAGCATTTTCCTCCAAAAGGAAATGTAATAAAGGAAATGTAGGGCAATAATTGATGGTAGAGATGTCTTGAAATAACACAGATTTGGGTGTCCAGCAGGTACCCTTTCCACATTTTAATGGAAGTAACTACTGCAGGTGAGATGGAAAATTCCATGACAGGGCATTCATGTTAACACCTGGCAGTGGAGGATGTCTCCTTTTTGATACTGACCATTTTACCTAAAACAGGATCATTTTTTTTTTTTAACTCTGAAAAACAAAAAACAGAAGGTAAAATAACTGAATACTGGTTCGGTTTTTTATCTTTTGCTTTAATGGTTACTGCTTCTCTATGGGGAATAAGAATATTTACAAATCATGCTTTAGAACCTGTGGTCTGGAGTTGTAGAATATTTAGAAGATTAGCAGTGTTTAATGTGGATATAAACTTGGGTATGATGTGTTTAGAACATGTGACAAGGAATCATTATGTCAGTCAAAATTCACTAAAAGCTTATCGTTTAGTAAAATTATTCCTTTGAGAATCTGAACTTGACAGTTCAGAGGCAACCTGAAAATTTTGGGAACAGAATAACAGTTTCTAAGGGAATGTGAAGCACAGTGTCATCAACAGTTACCTCTAACAAGGGATATTCGTTAATTTTTACATCCATTTCATGAGTTTGTTCAATTTTTTAAAAAGATTTTATTTATTTATTTGACAGACAGAGATCACAAGTAGGCAGAGAGGCAGGCAGAGAGAGAGAGGGGGAAGCAGGCTCCCCACTGAGCAGAGAGCCCAATGTGGGGCTCAATCCCAGGACCCCGGGATCATGACCTGAGCCGAAGGCAGATGCTTTAACCCACTTTAAGCCACCCAGGCGCCCTGAGTTTATTTAATTTTTTCAGAGAAAAGAGAAGTACCACTGCAGGGGGAAAAAAAAGAGAGTAAATGTTTTCAAATGGATAGACCTGATCATCCAGCTGTAAATGAGCCTATCTATGTATGTGTGGCAAGAGATGTGGATCTGTTGAATTTTCTTTGTGATGAGTAAATAAGCTTCCATTTTCTGTCAGATGTGATTACTAACCTTGGTCTGGGTAGGATAGAACTCTGTAAAATTGACAGTACAGAATACACGATGTCCTGGAGGGTGTGTTGTCTGTGGTAGGAATAGAGAATTTACTTAGAGCTTCCTTTTTGTTGTTGTTTTTTATGTAAATCACTTTGGATCCGTCTGCCTAAGTTTACTTACTGTTATTGAAGAATAATTGACATACGATGTTATGTTGGTTTCAGGTGTTCAACAGTTCAGGGTGTCAGTGCTCACCCTGACAAGTATAATCACCATCTGTCTTCATACACTGTTAGTACCGTGTTACTGACTCTATTCCCTACACTGCATTTTTCATCTCCGTGACTTACTTATTTTATGTTTGGCAGTTTTAATCCCTTTTATCTATTTCACCATCCTCCCATCCACCTCCCCTCTGGTAACAATCAGTTCTCTGGACTTAAGAGTCTGTTTTGTTCATTCATTTTTAGATTGCACATATAAGTGACGTTATTCGGTTTTTGTCTTTCTCGGTCTGCCTGAGTTTTTCACATCTTTTTATATTTCCAAGCTGGCGGGACCTCTTGTAGCTGACAGGCTCTGCTCTTGCAGCTATGTATGGAGTACTTTTTGAGTACTTGTCCTGAATTCACTTAGGTTTCCAGAGATACCTTCATTCTGGAATTCTAAACTGACAGTGTATAATTCTTTAATCATCTTGTCAGTAGCATTTATTATCTTGACTTGGTGTTAGAAGGATCTGCCTGTTTCCCCTGATGTTCTTTAGTTGTGTTATTTAAACGCAATGACTAAAAACTTACAGATTATTCCCAGACTAGATGCAGAATGGCTTTGTATTTTGGTGATCATTCTGCATGAAATCTAATACTTAAAACAGTGCCAGACAGAGTACATGCACAGTAAATGTTTATTGAATTAATGAATTGTTCTAGGGTGGCTCGTGGTCATAATAGTTTCAGTATTAAGTGACCAGCATTCAGGACTGGTAGTTGAGCGAAACATTTAGGCTTCATCTGGAGCCAGAGAACAGACCGCTGTGCAATCCTGGGAGACCAGTTTGTTCACTTTTCCATCCAATAGTAATTTACTTTTACAGTGCCGTTTATGTAGAGGAAAGGTCAAAGGGAAAGGTGTATTTGAAGCAGTTACATCATTTGCTTTGCTACAATAAAAGATTTTTAGCATGTAGTGAAAAAAGGGACAATTTAAAAATGGATATTATAAAGTTTAGGCAGTTACTTTTTTCCCAGCTTTATTGAGGCCTAATTGATCCACAATAAATGGCACAGATTTGAACTGTAGAATATCATGAGTTCTGACACATACAGACATCTTTGAAACCATCGCCACAATAAAGATAATGGAAATATCCACTTTTTGTACCCTTTGGAACCCTGCCCTCTCACCCTTTTGCCCCCTTCTGCACACAGCCACCGATCTGCTTTCTGACACTATAGATTAGTCTGCCTCTTGTAGGGTTTCACAGAAGTGAATTTTTAATAGTATGTACTTTTTTTTTTTTAAAGATTTTATTTTTATTTTATTTATTTGTCAGAGAGAGAGAGGTAGAGCGAGCGCGAGCACAAGCAGACAGAGTGGCAGGCAGAGTCAGAGGGAGAAGCAGGCTCCCTGCAGAGCAAGGAGCCCGATGTGGGACTCAATCCCAGGACGCTGGGATCATGACCTGAGCCGAAGGCAGCTGCTTAACCAACTGAGCCACCCAGGCGTCCCTAGTATGTACTTTTTTTTACTGTGTTTCTTTTCACTTAGCATAATCATGTTGAGATTCATTTATATTGTTGAATGTATCAATAATTAATTCCTTTTTTACTGCTGAGAGGTATAGATATGCTGCAATTTATATATCTCGTCATTACTGATGGCCATTTGGGTATTTCCAGTTTCCGACTATTACAAATAAAACTTCTCTGAACGTTCATATACAGGTCTTTGTATGGACATGTGCTTTCTTTCCCCTTAGGCAAATACCTAGAGGTGGGATGGCTGGATCCTATGTGCGGTGTATGTTTAACTTTTTAAAAATTGCCGAATTGTTTTTCCTGTTGTATCCTTTTACATTCTCTACCAACAATGCATGAGAGTTCCAGTTGCTCCACATCTCTGTCAATAGTTGGTCTGGGCAGTCTTTTCAATTTTAGCCATTCTAGTAAGCATGTTGTGATTTCTTATTATGCTTTTAATTGGCATATTTTCATGTGCTCATTTGCCATTTTTCTGTGAAATGTCAAGCCTTTTACTCATTTATTGGATTGTTTATTTTCTTATTACTGAGTTTCAAGAGTTCTTTATATATCCTAGGTACAGATTCTTTTTCTGATACATGATCTGTAAATACTTTCTATCAGTCTGACTTGTCTCTTACTTCTCTTAACAGTGTCTTTCAAAGAGCAGATGTTTTTAATGTTGGTAAAGTTCAGTTTATCAATTTGTTCTTTTATGGGTTATGCTTTTAGTTACCATATTTAAGAAATCTTTACCTAATCCTAGGTTGTGGAGATTATTTCCAATGTTTTCTTACAGGTGTTTTAGTTTTAGATTTTACATTGAGGTATATGACCCATTTTGACTTAATTTGTGCGTGTGTCACAAGGTGTGGATCAGAGAGTTCATGCTTTTTGCATATGGATGTCTCTATCTACTGAGTTACCTTTGCCAAAATCAGTCATCCATATATGTGGATCAATCTGGGACCCTCTGTTCCAGTGATACTTATTTACCTTTATGCTAGTACCATAGTCTCTTAATTACTTTATAATAAGTTTTGAAATTTGATAGTGTTAGTCCTGTAAATTTGTTCTTTTTTTCAAAGTTGTTTTGGCTATTCCAGGCTTTTTGCATATCCCATGAAGTTTAGAATCAGCTTATCAATTTTTACAGAATAGTCTGCTGAGATTTTGTTTGGGATTATATTGAATTGGTATTATCAATTTGAAGAGAATTACTTCTTTATTTTTTCTTTTGAAAAGACTTTATTCATTTATTTGAGAGAGGGCACGAGCAGGAAGGCACAAGCAGGGGAAGCAACAGAGGGAGAAGTAGTCTCCCAACTGAACAGGGAGCCCCATGTGGGGCTCATTCCAGGACCCTGAGATTGTGACCTGAGCCGTAGGCAGCCGTTTACCTCACTGAGGTACCCATGCAACGTGGAGAGAATGACTTCTTAACAGTACTGAGTCTTCCAACCCATGAACATGTTATTTCTCTCTACTTATGTCTTTAATTTTTCTCAACAGCATTTTAAAGTACAGAGTTTGCACATCTTTTGTCAGATTATCCTTAAGGATTTCTTATATTTTTGGTATTATTATTAAGTGGTAGCCTTAAAAATTTCAATACAGAGTTGCTCATTACTAGGATAGAAATACAATTATTCAGTTTTGTATATAAATCTTATATCCTACAACTTTGCTAAACTCACTAGTTCTTGTAGCTTTTTTGTGAAGTCCATTGGATTTTTCCACATAAATAGCACCATCACATTTAAATAGTTTTATTTCTTTTTTTCTAACATGGATGTCTGTTATTTCTTTTTCTTGCCTTATTGTACTAATCAGAACCTCTAGTATAATATTGGATAGAAGAGGTGAGAGTGGACATCCTTTGTCTTAGCAATCATTCAGTCTTTTACCATTAATTGTGAGGTTACTGTTAATTTTTTGGGGGTCCCTTCATCAGGTTGAAGAAATTCTTTTCTGTCCTTAGTTTACTAAGATTTTTCTTCAAATTAGGAATAGATTTTGGATTTTGTTAGATACTTTTCTGCATTTATTGGGATGATCATATTGTTTTTATTTATTAGATTGTTAATATGGTAAATAACACTGAGCCTAGTTCAAATGGTAAATGAACCTTGTGTTCTTGAGATAAACCCCACTTGGTGTCATGATGTATTATCTTTCTTATGTATTATCGAATTTGGTTTGCAGAAATTTTGCTTAGAATTTTTAAGTGTGTGGGGCGCCTAGGTGGCTCAGTGGGCTAAGCCTCTGCCTTCTGCTCAGGTCATGATCCCAGGGTCCTGGGATCAAGCCCCGCATTGGGCTCTCTGCTCAGCGGGGTGCCTGCTTCCCCTCCTCTCTCTCTGCCTGCCTCTCTGCCTACTTGTGATCTCTCTCCCTCTGTCAAATAAATAAAATCTTTAAAAAAAAAAAAAAGAATTTTTAAGTGTGTATTCATGAGGGACAGAATAGCTTCTTTCAATGTCTCTGTCTTGTATCAGGTTAATGCTGGCCTCATAGCATAAGTCGGGAAGTGTTTCTTCCTGTTCAGTTTTCAGGAAGAATTTGTGTAGAATTGGTACTATTTTTTCCTTCATTTTTTGTTAGAATTCCCCAATAAGGCCATCTGGATCCATACTTTTCCTTGAGGGAAGATTTTAAACTACAAATTCAGTTTTTAAAATATATTTATGGCTATTCAGGATATTTCTTTTTGAGTCAGTTTTGGTACTTCGAATCTTTCAAAGAATTCATCTATTTCATCTGCATTGTTGAATTCACTGCCATAAAGTTTTTCATCATAGTTCCTTGTTACATTCTTTATATTTGTCAAGTCTACGGTAATAATCGCCTCTCTTGTTTCTGATACAGGTCATTTGTGTCTTCTCTCTTTTTTCCCGAGTAGTCCAGTTAGAAGTTTATTGACTTTTTTTCTTACCCTCTCAAAGAACCAACTTTTTATTTCTTTCCTTTTTTTTTATTTCATTGATTTTCTTCTTTGATCTTCGTTATTTCCTTTCTTCTGCTTACTTTCTCTGTGTGTAGTTTTAGTTATTTTTCCTTTTGTTAATTTTTCTAATTTTATATGGTATGGTTCCATTAAGGTCTTCCTTTAAACTGTTTCCTCCTCAAAGCAAATGAGGAAGCCGGGGCTCAGAGGGGTTAAGGGAGTCAACAGTTAATACGGATAGCCTTTTCTCTGTTATCTTACAGTGTTATAAATGCTGTGACCGAAGCAAGTAAGAGTGTGAAGAGAGTTTAGCCTGTTAGGAGTGGGATAAGAGGGCCTCTTTGGAGAATTTGATGACTGAGGGATCTTATTTTGTTGAAATCTAGGATCAATTTGCGACACCAAATCCAAAGTATTAGTTCCTAAAGTTGTATTAGATTAGCTGCTGATCTCCTTCTCGGTTGCTGTATTCTGAAAAATGAGTTAGAATATTCTAGGAGTACGTCTGCCTCCAGTGAAGGCTCCCTTGGATTTAATTGACAAACCTGCTTTTTGTTTCTGTTGAGACTGTTTGCAGTGGTCATGGTAACCACAGCTGTAACAGTAGTGACAGGCATTGCTGACGGGATGACGGCTGAATAGGAGGAAAATCTGGGGGCGGAATGTGGGGGGGGCGGTTATGAAAAAGAATTACATCAATATCTTGCTGCAACCAGTCTCAGTAAACAGTATTTCTCTAATTATTCCTTAACACATTAAAACTTTAGAAATTTTTTTTATCATTAAAAAGGCTTAATTCTGTAATTATTTTATCAGTGGAGTGAAACCAGCACAAGGTAGTAGTAGTATCTTCTCAGTGTCCATATTAGAAGGTTGAGTTTATCTCCAGTCTGAATCAAGGTACTGTATTTAGGGATTTTGAACAGCTATTCACTGGGGGGTACTGGTGTGGCTGGTGGTCAGCTGTAGGGAAGAAACAGGAGAGAAAGATTAAGTGGGATTAAGATTATGTGGGATTAAGTGTCTAGTTTGTAATGGTGCCCAGACCAGAACCCAGATTTGTGAGTCGGAAAATCTGGATTCTAGTGCTGCCTCCCTACCTGATACTCTGTAACTGGGAGCTTAGCCTGAAGATACTTTTCCTCTGGCTGTGGTTTAAATGAGAAGATGTGTGACTTATCACTTAATGAATGTTTAATACTATTTGACTGGGGAACCATTTCCTTGAGAAAAGGACTCAAGGAAATAATTAAAGGGTCACATGCACGTGAGAATCTGCTTAACTTAGAATTTTTATTTCCCAGAGTGACTCCAACCTCATCCATGTCATCTGCTTTTAGGATCATATGTTTTCCTAATTAAACAAATGCAACTGATTTTTCAAGCATTTATAATGGCTTTAAAACCTGTTAGCTCTGTAGCTTTATTTGGTCTCAAACTTGTAACCAGGTATCCAGCAAACAGTATGTGCGAAAGACAACTGATGCTGCTTCTTGCGTTAAAAGTTTCCAGGTTTGTAAAACATTCCCACCGCCTGGATGTTTGCATCTGCCCTCTCCTGATGCGTACTCTGGTATGTGCATTTTCCTCTCTTTGGGGGCTTTAGCTTTCAGGTTAAAGGAGAATAGTGAGGTGGAGACTGCTGGGTGATAAAAAGTCTTGGAGTAGAGAGATCATTTGCATACCAGCTCCCTCCACCTGGAAGTGCCCCCCTCCTTCCTCTCCTTTCCCTGTCTTACTCTAAGAGTTAGCTCCTTTGCCAGTCCTCCTACTCAGTTGCATTAAAGAACCACCCCCCCTGCCACCCCATAACACCTCGCCCTCATCTAATACTCTTCACCACGCTATGTTGTGACTCTTGTGTTTGCTAGTCTTCCTAACAAACCTTAAAGTCAGGGAATGGGTCTTATTCATCTCCGTATCCCAGCACCGTGCACGACTCCTGATTAAAAAGGTGCTCAGGGAAATCATGTCATACAGGAATCCTCAAGTGTGATGTGTCATGTTTAGAGAGTAAGGATATAATGCTTAGAGGGTACCTGGGTGGCTCAGTCAGTCAAGCATCCCACTCTGGATTTCAGCTCAGGTCATGACCTCAGGGTCATGAAATCGAGTGTGGAGTCTGTTTAGGGAGTCTCTCTCTCCCTCCCTCCCTAGGCCCCTCCCACCCTGGCGTGGGTGCCCCCCTCCCACCCAAAAAAGAAAAAAGAATATACTGTTGATCTAACTAAGGTGTTTGCTCTTGCATTTTTCAGCCTCCCCTTGTGTTTCTTCTCCTCTCTTCCAGTCTCGCAATCTCTCTTTTCACTTAGGGAACGTTTGAGCTAGGAGAAGGAGCTGAGGGCTTTTCTTGGCGTTATTAGCAGCCTTTGTGATCTCCCTCAGTGCTTATTAGTGCACAGACTTTGGTGGCACCCTGGGATACTCTCTGGAGTCCCCATTTCCCTGCCGCAGTCGGGACGGGGTCTTACCAGAGGTAGCTGAGCTTCCGTGAGGCACATGGGCCGGATGGCGACAAATGTCACCCCCTCTTACGGCCTTCTTGAAGCCAGTCCAGCAGGACCGCTGTCAATGTGGGGCTGACATGGAAATGACAGAAACTGAACAGGTAGCAGTTTTAAGGAGGCGGACGGGGCCCTGCCTCCCCGTTCTGAGCTGTAGATGATGACGATGGAGCTAGGGGCCGCCTGCCATCAGTCAGCAGTGCGTCACCTCCCTGTGGGACAAGCTCCGCCGGGTTTCTGGATGCCCCGGCGTACAGACTGTGGTTTGCTTCTGGAAGAAACAATCGTGAAACCACAGGGTGACATAACATATGTATGAATGTGTAATCTACCTAGTTAATGGGTGACTGTGTCTTTGCAGAGGGTGCTCTTGAACCAGAGTGGAAAAAATCTAGCAGAAGACAGACTGCAAATGAACTTTGACATGGTGTAGAGTAGAGAGCATTGAGGGATGAGCCCTAAGTCCAAGGTTAGCCCCAAAGCCTGATCGTTGTCTTTGTATTGAGGTAGGAGCGGCCTCTAAAGGGATCTGTTGTTTGAATGTCTGGGCCGAGCGTACGTTCTCATTCTTTTCACCATTTTTTGGAGTTTCTGGTAGTTTCAGGAAGCCACGTGACATGGTCTCCTAACTTGGTCCTGAAATTCGTGCTTCTCAGCTGCTGCTCAGAAGTAGCAGAGACCGTGATGGCTGAAACTCACGAAGTGGACTGATGTCTGTATATTTTGCCCCTGACGGGACAGCAAAGTGAATTTCTTGAATGTTCATGTAGCTACATCTTGCCTTCTAAGTGTCTCCGTAAGGCTCAGGTTGTTGGAAGGCCTCGTTATCTAAGTTGTTGAGCTTTCACCTGTAAACCAGAGTGTCGCATTCATCGTAGAGAATCAGGAACCAAAGAAATGAGCATTGTTTCTGTTAATACACAGTTATTTCCAGTCATAAAATTTGACAAAGACAGGCTTTTAAACTGTAAGCTTTGAAAGACACTAAATTTCAGGGGTGCCTGGGTGGCTCAGTGGGTTAAAGCCTCTGCTTTCGGCTCAGGTCATGATCCCAGGGTCCTGGGATCCAGCCCCGCATTGGGCTCTCTGCTCAGTGGGGAGCCTGCTTCCTCCTCTCTCTCTGCCCGCCTCTCTGCCTACTTGTGATCTCTGTCTGTCAAATAAGTAAATAAAAACTTAAAAAAAAAAAAAGACCAAATTTCAGATGAGATCTTTTCCTTGAGGATTTAATTCCCGCCGTTCACTAGTCAGCTTTTCCGGGTAGGCTGTGTGATCCCATTTGTGTTTCTTTGGGAACCACACTGAAGAAAGCAGGGTTGAATGTATAGTTAGTATCGTTAGCCAGTCCGTGAGGTACATTTGCTTTTCTCCTTTGTTATCCTCGTAAGAACTTAGGGCTGTCAGGGTATCACCAGTGCTCTTTATAGGTCTCGTAATTAGGTGGGGAGGGAGTGGGTAGAAGGAAGGAAACCAACCAACTATTAAAAAAAGACCAAAAAAAAAAAATGTGAACGAATGCCCAGAAATTGACATTTAATATCATAGGAATCCGCAAACCTTCAGAAAGCAAACAGCCTAATTAAAATTGAGAAGTTGAGGGGCGCCTGGGTGGCTCAGTCAGTTAAGCATCTGCCTTCAGCTTAGGTCATGATCCCAGAGTCTGGATCAAGCCCCACACGGGGCTCTCTGCTCAGCGGGGAGCTGCTTCTCCCTCTCCCTTTGCCTGCTGTTCCTCCAGCTTGTGCTCTCGCTCTCTCTCTGTGTCAAATAAGTAATAAATAAATCTTAAAAAAAAAAAAAGTTGAATCCACTTTTCCTTTCCTTTGAGTTAAAATTGCTGAACTGACAGAGATCTCGAGAAGTTTTTTGCTACCCCTCTTGCCTGATTTAGGCTGTGTTTTAAATTAGCCCACGGAGGTCTCTCCTCTAATCTCATAGAATTGTCCATGACAGTTCTTTTATAAAAGGTCAGTTATCAGGAAAAAGTGATGTTTACTTCAAAAATAGAATGTTATAATTTATACCTTTTGCTCTGTCAGAGTCTGAAATATAGCTGTGGCCTGATGAGAGAGATATATTGCTTTTTTATGGATCTTTTAGATTTGCAAGTAAGAAGATGCTGTCCTTTTATTAATGGAAATGATCGTCTATGTTTGAAAAAAAGAAATTTTGATTTAATGTTAATGGTGAAGTTAGAGTGTTCTTAGACAGAGATGAAGTTACAGAGAGTTAGATGCTGTCATCCTTTCTCTTCATACTGAGAACAAAAGCAAATGATTGTGAAGTATTTCAGTGGGTTGAACCCTAAGTTAGAGCTCGCCTTTCCCAGTATTATAAGAAGCACTTTGCCTAGTTGCTATGGAAACAAATTTAAATTATTGAGTTGAAAGTTATGATGTCGCTCTCGATACAGACCTGCAGTGAAAGATAGGTGTTGAAAACTAAAACTCTTCATGCTGCTACTCCTGCAACTACCAAAAGGACTGATATTGACCTCACACTTGTTTTAAGTGTAAGTGGCGGATCCGTGCTAGAGACCTGGGCACACAGATGAGGAGACAAGGCTCTCAGCCTCTGGGAGCTCAGATTCGCATGGGGGACGTCATCAGACACCGGGAGTAGCGTGGGGCTGTCGACAGAATGTCGCAAGATGCAGCAGGAGTGCTACCGAAGGAGCTAGGGAGTGCTCAGGGTGACTCTCCTGAAGCGTGGAATTCGTCTGACAGGCAGGGAGGTGGGTCAGAGGTGGTGTTCCCACAGAGGAAACTGCATGGGTTTGGGCTACGAGATGCAAAGTTATTTTAAAGCATTTCTTTAAAAAAAAAAAAAGAAGCATTTCTTTTTACACCACTATCCGTCTTCTTAGCCATAGTCTTAGGAAATAATTTACTATTCAAATATTAAATTTATTTTAAAGATTTTTTATTTTTTTGTTTGTTTATTTGACAGACAGGGATCACAAGTAGGCAGAGAGGCAGACAGAGAGAGAGAGAGAGGAGGAAGCAGGCTCCCCGCTGAGCAGAGAGCCCGATGTGGGGCTCGATCCCAGGACCCTGGGATCATGACCTGAGCCGAAGGCAGAGGCTTTAACCCACTGAGCCGCCCAGGCGCCCCTCAAATATTAAAGATTTGACTTCATGAGCCAATTGAATACACTTTGCAGTCAGTCTGCCATCTGCCCCACTGGACTGTGTAACTGAGGTGTTTGACCTCTCCAGGTCTCACAAGGATTCCATGGGAGACTCTGTGAAGGGCACAGCTCAAAGCCTGTCGTTGAATAAGCTTTGAGGAAATGTGAATTGCTTTTTCACAGCGTCAGTCTCATCATTGTTCGTTGCAGCTCTCCGGTCATTTTGGGTGCTTTGGTGACTGTCAGTGAGGATACTGCGTTTATAGAACATTCCCATGCTTGCTGGGTTATAGATCTTGTCGGTGGTGCCCCAGCGAGTACTGCTACATGTGCTCAGCATGGGGCCGGCACTAGTGTGGAGAAGTGTCCGTGGTTCCTGCCCTGAGGCAGCTTCCAGCCTTGCTGAGAATGTAAATGGACAAATATAAGTGAAGTGTGGGCTGAGCTGCCCTCTTTGGCTGTGCAGGTGCCCCGTACACCATTCAGAGTGGTGTGGTGGTTTGTGTGGGCCGCTGTTTGCCAGTGGGTCTGGGCAGTGGGTACTAGAGAGGGAACAGGATGGAGACAGCAGTTAGGCAGAGGCCACTGTGCCGAAGACTCGGGGAAAAACCACACGGGACACTTGCCCGCCTGCTGGACTGGCTGGGTATAAGAGGGAAGCACTCACTCCATGCCGGGCTTCTGGGGCGGCTGCTGAGACAATCCCGTCCATTCACATCTAGGCACTTGCAATCTCACCACTGTGCAGGGTCACTAAGGTTCGTCAACACCTATCATTTTCCTTTTCGATTGAAGGGATTTATTATATCCTTCCTTGATGGTAGTTTTGATCAGATATAAGGAATGAGCAGTAGGCATAGGGTAGGAGGTTGGCCCAGTTGCGGGGGTGGACATACTAGAAGATAGACTTCATTTTGGTCTTCCAACAACAGAAAGTTCAGGAACAAATACTAAAGGAGTGCCCTGTGCCAACGAATCCACTGGAAGCCAGGGAAAAATACAGAGATGAAAAGATGAGCTTCCTCACCCCAGTGACCTGAGAATCTTAGGGCCGATGACAAGATAGAGAGAAGCGGTGGAATGCAGTGCACGTGGGCGGCGGCTGCAGGAGAGGGGTGCAGAGGGGTCAGCGGTAGTAAGGCCCGACCTGCACCCGGGAGAGGCTCCTGTAGGGCTTACCGGGGACTCCAGACACACCCTCATCTTTATTCTTTCCCAGGTGTCTGGTGCCGGGCAGGCACAGGCAGCCGTGAGCTCTCATCCCGGACAGTGGAGTGGCCACCACTGCCTTCTGTCCCCGCCACGACCTCTCCTCCAGGCACTCCTCTTTACTTGATGCAGTTCAAGCCGTCGCAGTGGACTGTGGCTCTGCCAGGGCTGGAGCTGACGGTGACCTGGGCAGCTCTCCACCTGGCCTCCGTCTCCCAGACCAGGGCCGGACACTTCTCTGACTTGGGAACAGCTGCTGGGCCTGATGCTGGGCGCTATGAAGGGGTGGCATGAGGGCAGGCTAAATGACATCCAGGAAGCTTGGTAGCATCTACAGTTTCGCACATCTGTCCCACTCTTTCCTGAACGGTCCAGGTGTATGGAATTCTCTAACACACCTCGAATCCTGACGGCTTGCCTAAGATGAAGTGTTAGTGCTCGGGAGAGAATACAGTGAGAACATGTGCTTGAATTTCATTGTAAGCTTCAGTTCAATTAGCAACCCTGGATAACAAAATATCTAAATGCATGGTCGTAGCGTACTGAATGATGCACGCAGAGAACCCAGAGCCGATGAGCAACTTCATCTTCTTTCTGGCTGGGCTCATGTTAGCTACTGAAATCTGTGCATGCGAGATGGCCATGGGAGCAGACTACTGGGGATTGTGGCTGCTTTGTACAAGTCTAGGAGGGGGCAGTTAAAGCCTGCTGCCCAGGGCAGGGGGGGGGGGGCTTCTCTCTCTCCTGGGAGTCGAGATTCTGATGCATTTTCATTTTACTTTTAAAGAGAATGTTCGCCTGTCTCTGGTTCAGTTAGAGTCTGAAAAGCTGTGTTTAATAATGAATTCGGGCTGTGTGTGTGTGTGTGTGTGTGTGTACGTATGTGTGTGGTTACGTGTTTTAATCAAACCAGTTTCACAACAATAGTAGCAGCAACTACAACAACAAAGAAAACCCTTCCCTCATCTCTACTAAATGCAGTAGCTTGATATTTGGGATTTTTAAAAGTGAATGTCTTAATGCCTGTCATTTAGTGAAAGAAAACATGAGCTCCTTATAGTAATCTGAAACTTGTATAATCCACTTTAAATTTGTGCCCCATTCCTATTTTATCTTCTTAGTCTCTTCTGTCCTTTGGTTGATTTAAATATCCAAACTATTGGAGAAAATTGTTTGCTCTTTAAGGGGTTTGAAGCTTTACTCTCTAAAGGCTAAAATATAATTTCTTCATTGTTTCTTAGCAATTCCTATACAAATACAATATTATTTTCATGCAGGAAGCTGAAAAGGCAGGCTGTTCTAAAGGAAGCTGTTGTGTAGTTCCTTCCTTTCCAAACTTTAAGCCGAACGCTTTTCCTCACCCCAAGTTCAAGGGCTTAGTTTACGTGTGTGAAAATAAACTGAGCAGCACCTGCCGCTTAGTCACAAAGGAGAATCTTGAAGCTGCTAAGCAAACAGATATGGTCAGTATAAGCTTTTGAGGTGCTCAAAGCATGTAGTAAGGGAAAAAAATACATTTCAAAATAAATAGTATGAGGAAGTAAAGATAGAAGAAAATGTACACTGAGGGGTCAAGCTCAGCACCTGAACCGTGTACATTTTACTCGCATTACTGTTATCATTGTGGGCACCAGTATTTGGAAATTTGTCCTTGAAAATGCAGACTTGTCAGTATTCTCCAAGGAAGGATTTGACATATTTTATAGTTCTTTTTCTTTTGTAAAAAAAATTGTTTCAGCACGTCGAAATAGCAAGAGGAGGAAAAAAAAGGTAATACTGAATTATTTTGTTATAAAAGTATTCGACTTTATCTGTTGACTTCATTCAGGCATCTCTTAGTAAGCTCAGATAGTTCAGGACAGCCCACTCTAAATATCTGTCTTAGCATGGATACCTTGCTGAAGTCCGTGGTGGCTCCTTGAAGTCCTTTTTGACACTGACAGAGGAAATGAGAGAACTAAGTTGTTCATATTTATTTAGTGTAAATCATCGTGCTTGTTTTCCATAAAACGCTGGCCACTCTAGTCATATTAACTTCCGTGGAGGCCCAAAGTTCCCTTGGGAAATTACCTCAAAACTCCTATTTTACTAACGAATGTTGTCTGGGAGAAAAATGTAGAAGCCTTGCTAGAAATGTTATAGACTCCTTTCTGTTATCAGCAGAGTTCTGTGAGCTGACAGTATGAAGAATACCAAATACCACTGCAGTGTTTGCCAGGAAATCATACACGGGGCCGAAGATTTCCGTCCCTGAGGGGGCAAACAGCATCTTAACTGCTTTCACTGAGTCGGAATAGGAGGGGCAGAAGGAACAATAAGGGTCAGTGGTTTGCCCTGTAATTTCAAAGTCACTTTAATGCCCCTTCAAGTAGGGTTATGTCGTGTTTACCGTGTCGCCCTGAGACCTACTAGAAACTTGAAAACACCATCTGGAGACGTGGCAGTTGGAGCTGGGCTCCGAGAAGATCCTAGGGTAGAGTCAGCCCTGCCGCCCTGAAGCCTGACTGTCTTGGACGGGATGCGTGCAGGGCACGGAATCGGTGGCCCGTCCCTTAGTGTGATGTATGTCGACAGAAGCGTGGCCCCTGCGGCTCTCCGTGGCCAAAGAGGAAGCTCAGGGTGTCAAGGCAGTCGGGTCAGGGCTCGGGCGCCAGCTCTCCCGACAACTTGCTTGGAGGCTTTGGACACATCACTCCACTTCTTTAGGCCTCTGCTTCCTCATTTATAAAGTGCGGGGACTGAATCATGTGATCTCAGAGATGCCGGGCCCGTCCAGTCTCCCAAGCACGGTGACTGTAAAACAGCCTTCCACCTCGGCGCACTCAGCCCCTCTCTCCGGAGCTCCGGCTGGAATCCACCCAGGGTGTGCTGTCAGCCGCTGCTGCTGCCCGTTCCTTTCTGGGAAATGTCTTTTGTCTTTTCTTCCTTCTCGCTGCCCCCACGTTTGACCAGGCTGTCCTTAGACTTGTCAGGACCATCCCCTCACCCTCCGTCCTCACCCTCCCCGCCCCCAGCCCCTCATCCGGTTCCTGTTTTCAGTGTAAAGCCCTGCTTTCCCACCCCATCCAGTCCTGTGCTCGGAGTCTCTCCTACCTTAAATACTCTTTCCCTCGGGAGTGTTTCCTTGCTCAGAAATCACTGACCAACACTGTGTGGTGCTTTTTTTTTTTTTTTTCCATCTATGAATATTTTAATAAATATTTTCATTAACTTTTTTAAATTTTTTAAAAAATTTTTATTTTTTTATTAACATGCAATGTATTACTAGCCCCAGGGGTACTCTGTGGCTTTTAAGACACTCTGTAATGTTGCCCCACCCCATCCCTCTGACTATTTTCTGTCACTCTCCAGCACACCCTGCTATGCAATAAGACCAGTTTCTTGCCCTTTGCACAAGCATTCCATATTCTTACTTATGCCATTTGTTCATGTTGGTTCTTTCATCTGGAATGCTTTTTTGTCTTCATAACCTAATAACAAATTCAAGATGCGAGAAAGGTGGGATAACCGAGTAAAGCTCTGTAGATTCGAGGCAGAAGAGGTAGAGAGAGAGGGGTGGGGTTAAGCCATCCAGCAGAGGAAAGAATATTTCTGAGCCAGGAGGGAGGGACAGTGAATGTTAAACCTGCAGGGGTTTTGAGTCACAGAGAAAGGAAGTTTTTTGTTTTTGTTTGTCTTTTTTAAAGATTTTGTTGTTGTTGTTGTTGTTGTTTTGGACAGACAGAGTCACAGCGAGAGAGGGAAGGAGCAGGGGGAGTGGGAGAGGGAGAAGCAGGCTTCCCACCGAGCAGGGAGCCTGATGTGGGGCTGGATCCCAGGACTCTGGGATCATGACCTGAGCTGAAGGCAGAGGCTTAAGGACTGAGCCACCCAGGCGTGCGAAGAAAGGAAGTGTTAAAGAAGCCACTTCACACCAAGTGGCCTTTGCGCTGAAGGAAACAGAGGCCAAGTTCTTCTGCCCAGAATGAGGGGGGTTGGGGGGATGTGCTAGGGACCTGAGGAAGGTAGGAAATCCTCACTTGCTGTTTGGGATGGGCATAACCAGAGGTGAGGAAAGGATTTACTGGGAAACATTGAGAATCCAGTTGAAATCAGTTACTGTGCCCTGGGACACCCTCCTCTCCTTTTTATGAGTCTGTCCAGCAGTGCTTGGCTTTAGGGATCTGGATGGGGGAAGCCAGAGTTCGACACTGGTACTGGTGAAGTGGTCGGCCCCCTCCACCGCCCCTGCCTAGTTCCAGGCTGGTCAGGGGCGAGTGAGGGCTGGGTAGCCTGGAAGAGGAGGGTGCCACGCGCAAGCCGCCCCCGACCCGCCCTCCCAGCAGCTGCTCTCTTTTCCTCCAACCACTTTTCCCACCTCACTCCTCCATGGCCTTGCTGACCATCACTCAGAACATAGAAACAACCAGAAGAGGACGTCCTAAAGCAGCTTCTGCCAAGTGCTCCCTCCTAACTGCACAGGGACCCGACTGCAGGTCCCATGTGGGGCATTGCCTCTGCCCTGGATGCCATCCCCTCTCCTACTCAGGAGTGCGCCTCCGCTGACTTTGGACATCCTCCACCCCAGGGGCTCTTCCCTGTTGCGGGGCAGGTGTGCAGTAGGCATGGCGTGGGATTTCGTCGGCTTCCGTGGTCTGTCAAGCAGGCACAAAGGAGCAATGGAGTTGAAGGGACTGAGCACTAAGTAGAAGAGGGAGGAGGCCATAGTGAGGAACGGGGAACAGTAAAAAGGCAGTAGGACAGTGGCGTGGAGACCCCAGGAGGGTGAATGGATTGGTGGATCCAGACTTTGGAAGAAGGGGAGCTGGAAATTTAGGAGGTGGTGGTCAGAGGGTGGGTAAATGAAATTGTGATGATGGAGTATTCTTGGTTTGGCAGGTGGTCTTGGGGGTGAGGGGTGTTGGATAACAGCCCAGTGGTGAGGATAGTCTGGTGATAGGACATTCAAAGCCAGAGGCCTTCAGGGTGGTGGGGGAGGGAGCATCTGGAAACAAGAGTGATGATGAGCTGATGATACTTACCCCACCTCCAAGTCCAGGAGTATGACAGCTGCGGGAGGGAAAACCGCCGCCCGATGGGGCCGCACAGGAAGCCACGCGCCTGGGCCAGATTTGCCTGGTTCCGCTCTCACTCCTGTCTGTTCTGAGTGCCACAGCCAGAGAGACCAGTCGAGAGCAGAAGTTCGATTTTTTTTTTTTTTAAGATTTTATTTATTTGACACAGAGAGAGATCGCAAGTAGGCAGAGAGGTAGAGAGAGAGGGGGAAGCAGGCTCCCTGCCGAGCAGAGAGCCCATTGTGGGCCTCGATCCCAGGACCCTGGGATCATGACCTGAGCTGAAGACAGAGGCTCTAACCCACTGAGCCACCCAGGCGCCCCAGAAGTCCGATTTTTGTATCCCTGTTGTACTCTAACTCCTCTTTCTAGCTTGATCCTTTCCCTCCTTCAGGGTTAGGGTTACTCAGGGGCTTCCTTCTCAAGGCTCTCCTCGCTGCCCTGTTTGAATCCAAGCACCGACATCCCCACTCCCTGTTTCTGTTCGTCCCCACAGCACTCAACCGCGCATCGGCGGTCTGTTCTACTGATTTGTAAATTCCAGAAGGACAGGCACTTCCGGGTTATTGTGCCATCATATTTTCAGACTGCTTCAGACCCTGTGTCTAGTACAGAATTGGGCAAAAAGCAGGTACTTAGTGACTATTCAGTGAATATGAGTTGAATGTGGAATTGTTGAGTGGTTGGAGGGAGGGAAGGCGGGCTGAACAAGCAGATAGAAGCGGCAGCAAGAAGGAGGCGGTGGGTGTGGTCGCCAACTTCTGGGGTGGGATTGTTGTGCGGGGTGGAGAGGATCTTAGGTTTCCCATTGTGGAGGAAGCTGAATTTCTGGGAGCTGGAGGATTCGAGAGGAGTCCAGCTCCTCTCGCACGATGGCAGGAGATCAGACAGAAAAACTACACATCAGGCCCAGTAACGGAGGAATTCAGGAGGGGTCAGTACATGATTCTAACAGACAATGAGGAGGAGACAGTTTGCGGGGGTGGGGGGTGGTGGGGGAAGGAAAAACATATCCACAGAGAAACTAAGTAGTAGTTGGGAGGTAGGTGTGCCTCCCCTGACATCAGGCTTCGTTCCCCCACTGCAGTCTCCAGAGTGCACTAAGTTAAATACGAGCTCTTTTAGTTGAGTAGGTCTCTTGAATTATTTTAGGATAAAAAGCATTACACAGAACTAAAAAGTCTGTTACTCTGGCATGAGATAACAAGAGTCTGTCAGTAAAAGTAGTGGCTATGAATGGCGAGTCCTTGGGATCGCTGGGGTGGAATTCTAGCATTTGCTTTTCAGACTGTCATAGGTTCAGAATATAGAGTATGATTTGCTCTGGTATATTTGTGGTTGGAAACTTTAATGTGCCAAAGTCTTCTCAATTGACATCTGAATGTCTTAATTATGTTTCTGGTAAATTTATTATTCTAAAGTACCCTGCCAGACCGTAGTGCTTTACAAAGTTGGCAGCAGGCTGATGATGACCTAATTTATGATTGAGACTCACTGTAAGTGTTCTAAATGTTTCAGTGCACAACTATTTGTTTTGTCCATTTGAAGTGCATTTTAGGTGTACTTTAGTACATTAGAAGAGTTGTTTTCTCCTGGCCCAAAACAAATAAGCATAAAACAAGTGTTTAAGTATTTTAAACCCACTTCCCACATTTATTTATTTTTTTAGGCACAAAGTGCCTTCCAGGGCGTCAGAAAGTGTAGTCCCATTTCCAGGAGGATGGGTAGATGATAGCCCCTTTGCAGCCTACACTTGAGGCTGCTTCCACCATGTTTCTGCTGGCTCTGAGCTTCACTGCCTTATACTTCCCGCCCTTAGCTCTCAAACCTTATTTTCTCCTGCTGTCTGGTTTGCTTCAGTTCCATTGCTTCCTTTCTTTCTAGTACCTTCGGATCCAAATTTCTCATCATCGCTTTCTCAGATCTTTCTAGATTCTTCCCTTCCTGCTTCATTCCGTCCTTCTGCTGCACTCTGTCATCATTAGGCTTTCCCTTCCTCACTTCTTACACCTTATTGTAATGACACGTTTTATGTCCTTGTGCCCTTGTAGGGTCCATGACCTCAGAAGGACCACATCAGTCTCTGTTTATGTCCTCAGCACCTAGAAGAAACAGTGCCCAGGACACAGAAATCCCTGGCAGATATGTGTTTAGGAGTGAAGGGATGATTGGGAGTGGGGCCCAGGTCCTTCCTCCCTGTCTCTGCAGCTGTGCCCAGTGACCACTTGACACGGGTACAGAGGGGCCAGGTGGCTTCTGCCGAGAAAGCGTCAGGTCACTGGTGTGTTTATGGCTGTGCTCATGGTGATGGGGAGGGTGACCCTCAGACTCTTTCAACTCCTAACTGGCTGTATTCGGAATGATTCTACTCAGATGAGGATCTGGTGCTTGTTACTGACTGTACCTACTCTTTGTTCTGTGTGGCCCTCTGGGGAGGAAGAATGATAAAGTAGATAGATAAATTTCAGTGAAGTAATCTCAGTTCTTTCCCCAAATCCTGCTGCTGTGTCTGCTAGGATCACGTGCCAAATACCTAGGTTTTTAAGGCAAAGTTACATAAAATGAATCACGTAGTAGGGATATATGTTCTATTTGGAAGTTTCATACTTTGTTAGTAAGGATAGTGACTTAGAAAAATACTCTGAACACATAACCTACTTTGCCCAGTTCCCTGGAGTTTGATCAAAGTTTATTTAGCACTTTGTGAAACTCCACAACCCCTTACTGTAAATTCTGGAGCCCGCCTGCTTTTTCTAATTTTGGGGAAGTTTTTTACTCTGGGTTTTGTTTGTTTGGTTGGTTGGTTGGTTGGTTTGGTTTTGGGGGTTTTTTAGAGAAGTGTTTGGGGGTGGGGAGCAGTGGAGAGAGAGAATCTCAAGGAGGCGCCACGCCCAGGGTGGAGCCCAGTGCGGGGCTCAATCTCATGGCCTGAGCTCATGATTGGAGCCAAAATCAAGAGTCAGATGCTTAACCAACTGAGCCACCCAGGCGGCCTAGGACTTTTTTGAATTTTAAAAAATTACTGTGCTACCCAGTGAGGTCTGGGGCACTACCCTGTAATTAAACATTAGGACTCCTGCCTTGAAATACTCCCATTCAGTAGGGTCAGCGTGCTATGAATAGCCTCAACGGAGTCCGTGTCTGGTCTCGCTGCCACATGGTTCTGGTCAGGTTGGGCCAGAGATGAATTTTAAAACGTCAAGGTTTGGGAGTTTGTGGGGCTTTGAAATTAGTAGGCAGAGAACTGGCATAGATACACATCTTAGTGTGGTACTTAATACCCAAGCATCTCTTGAATGCTTTCCCTCCATCAGAATCAGCGTTAGGTCAAGCCATGACTGACGTCTGGGTTGTGGCAGCCCCTTCCCACTTAGTTACTTAGCAGTAGATTGTCCTAAATCAAGCTTTGTTTATATCACTCCTCTGTGTCAGTCATTTCGGTGGCTTCTTACTGTCCTAAAGATAACATCAGCATTTCTTGCCCATCGCTCAAGGCCATTATGATCTGGGCCTGTCTACCCCTCCAGGGCTTCAGCAGCTGCTCCCACTTTCCATTGTACAGACGTATTTCTTCTGTTCCATAGTTCCACCTGCCCACTAGCTGTCCCTCGTGTCTGGGATAACCGCTTTACCCAGCCTTCGTCCTTACATTTCTTTCTAACTTGTCTGATTTTCAGGTTTTGAATTAGATGTCACTTCCGAGGAAACCTTTTCTTTCCTGGTTCTAGAGGCGATGCTGCATTTTGTATTTGGATGACATTTTATACTCCTCGTGCATCCTGTTATAATTACATTGCTGGTTCTCTAGAGCAGGTTTCTCAGTTTTGCACTATGGACACTGTTGATGTGACCTGGTATGTAACTCTCTCATAGGGCTCTGACATTCGACCTGCTTGGCCTCTGGCTTTTGACCTCACCATTTGCCCACTAGACATGGTTCTAAGTCATCTATACCAGGTTTCTCTGCCTTGGCATTATTGACGTTTGGGGCCAGAGAATTAATTCTTTGTTGTGGGGGACTGTCACTGTAAGGAACATCCTTGGACCGTACCCACAGATGCCAGTAGCATACCCCCTGCCCTCTGCTGCATTGTGACAACCCACAGTGTCTCTAGCCATTGTCACATGGTCCCTGGGGGACATAGTCACTCTTAATTGTGATCCATGGTCTAGAAGGAAAGCTCTTCGTGGCAGAGACCTTGCTTCCATGGGTCTTCATAGCCCTAGCTTGGCACACATAGGTGCCCTTAAAAGTATTGAAGTAAACTGGTGAGCAGGGGAGGATGATGGTGCTGCCTGAGGAAGGGGATGGGTCAACGGATGGATGGATAGTTGAAGGAAAGGCTCCGCTCTCTCATAATGTGGAGCATATGCAAGTGCTTTCTGCGGATTGAGCTACTACAGACAGTGGGCTCAGGCTCTGTTCCGCCTGTTCCTCCTTTTACCTACTGGGCCATTCCCCAAGGACTGCTTTCCTGCCGTAGAGCTAGTGGCACAGAATCTCCTGATTGCTGAGAGGCCGCCTTAGAATCCACCAGGAAGCGTTTGTTAGAGCGCCCAGGAAGAAATGGGCACAGAATCGCGAGATAGATAATCAGAAGGAATGAGATAACCAGATAGGAATCAGAGGCAATCCCCGCCCTTCAGGTGCTCCAGCGTCGTGCAAAAGACACCGGGTTGGTTTGTCTCTTTGTCCCGAAGGCCCTTCCACCCTTCCCTTCCTGGCATATTCCTACCCCTCCCACCCAGTCGACGCTATGTGGGGCCTTTCTGTTATATATTCCCGGAGCACTTACTCTCTCCATCATAGTATTCCTCACAATTTTAATTGCATAGCTTTTTCCTTGCTTGTCTCATGTTTCTGTTCCTTGCGGCTAAACTCTGTGAAGGGAAGGGCAGTGTGTGTTTCTGCAGCTCCTGGCACTGGAGAACTGTGGAACTGTGGAACTCCAGGGAACAGGCACCTTGGAGGCGTTTAATATACAATTTATATAAATGTGAGGATGCACATAGTAGGCCCTCCAAGAGCAAAAAAGTACCGTGTTGGTTTGGGCAGTGAGATGGGAGAAGAAATTGGACTAACAGTATCTGGGTTGACTTTCTGGGAGAAAAGAAGTAGAAAATAAAGAATACAAGAAAAGAAAACCGAGAAGCTGCCCATAGCCCCAGGCATGATGTGAGGAGACAACCCCTTCAGTAGGTGTCCCTCTGCCGCTTTCTCTCTTTCTTGAAAATACAAATTACGCTTTGAAATAACCTATGGATATGGAGGAGTGTGGAGAATAATACAACCTCTGTACAGCTTAGTCATATCATAATATTTGCTACCTTTGCTTTACATGGAAAGCCCAAAAGGCTATAAAGTGAAACAGTGCGTGTAGAGCCGATGCCCGCTGCGGACGTGCCAGTGCCAGATGCTGTTCACCATCCTCCCGAAGGGAGGGTGTGTGACTCCCTTCCATGGCTTTCTACTCATGCTACATGCCTTTGTATTTATGCACACTGTATTTAGTTTGTGGGTCTTGAACTTTGGGCAGTTTGGTACATTCTTGTATATTACAGCGACTTGCTTGTTCGTTTCATGGTATGTAGGGGATATTTCCGTAGTGATGTATGTAGCAATAATTCCTATTGTTCATGACTATTACCCTTTTTTGTTATGTGGCATTTTAGGATTATAATAGTTTGTTCATGTGCTGTCAGCGGGAGTTGGGTAATTTCCATGCTTTGCCGTTGGACAGTGTTGCTGTGGACATGTAGTACGTATTTTCTGGTGCTTCTCTAACAGCTTCTTGAGAGTACCTAGAGGTGGAACGGCTGGCACACAGGGTATGTGCATCCTTGACTTCACTGGTTGTTGCCAGGTCATTCTCCAGTTGTAGCAAGTGCAGCTCCTTAGAGTGATGTTGGAGAGTTCCTGTTGTCCCATACCCTTGCCAGGCCTTGGTATTATCAGATTTTCAGTTTTTTTGCTAATTTGAAGTGGTACATTTTCTTCATTTCTAGTGTGTTTGAACATCATTTCCTTGTTTATTTGACTATTTCACTTTCCTCCTTTGTGACTTGTTTCTCTTCTGTATGTTTTTTCTGTCAGATTGCTTACCGCCACTGCCCTCTATATCTTTAGTTCTTTATATATTCTGGCTACTTATCTTTTGTTGATATTTTACATTTCAAATATGTTCTCCCAGTGGCTTATCTTTTATGGTGTGCTTTGTTGTGTGCAAGTTTACATTTTCGTCAAGTCATATTTATTGGTCTGTTCATTTAAGGTTGGTGCTCTTTGCATCATGTTTAATAAATCCTGCCGTACTCAGAGTACTTTGGGGTCATAAAGAGATCCTACCATATTTTCTTCTAAAAGTTTGTTCTGCTCTTTAGCATGAGTCTGATCCACATGGCATTTATTTGTGTGTGTGGTATGAGATAGGGAATCATTTTCCATGTGAATAAACTGGCGGTATGAGCCAGCATCTCTGATTGCATAGTCCATCTTTTCCCCCACTAATTTGTAATGCCACTTTGTCATGTATTAGATTGCTCAATCTGCAGTTCTGCTCCACTGGTCTAGCGTACATTCTTGTGTCACTTTTATACTGGCTTAATTACTGGAAATTGATATATTATGCAAAGCTCCACAGTAGGAACTTCGACCAGATGGTTGTGATTGGAACGTAGGTTCTGGCAGTAGAGTAGTGGGTATTTGCATTGGGCAAGTCGGTGGATGTGATACTGGGCAGGGTTTTAAGGAGAACTTTGAGGGCACAGATTAGATCTAACCACGGGACCCAGTGGGTCACTGGATGCTACTGAGGATAGCCATAGGGACTATCTTTGAGCAGCCTTCAGTGGTTATTTCAGAGTGAACTAAGGGTCTCAAAATGTTACCATTTGTACATTCCCGGCAAACTTGTATATATCCCTTCTGTTTTTTCTGGAGACCTTTCTGTTAGCTTTTCTTTAAAGTGTTATTCTCTTAAAACCTCACCAGATGCTTCAGACATCTCTTACATGAGAAAGCCTTTAGAAACTTGTTATTATGAACATTCATTGCTTTGGTGTTACAGCTTTCCTTTGAAAATAGGTTCTTAGCATTGCCACTTTCTTTTACAGTTAATGTGGCCCCCTTTTTTAACCTCAGGCTTACTTTATTTTCTTCTCTACTTTGTACTGAATTGAATCAGAAAAAAATGAATGCTATTTTTAAGTGCTATTATTCTTTTGAAGAAAAGCTTCCATCTAAAATGTTTGTCTAAACTCCAAGGGGTTTCTAGCAACTGCACTTACTTTATGAAGAATGAGTAACATGACCTTTTCTTTAAATTTTAGAGAACAAGAGTGATGTCACAACGCTCCAAATATATGTCGTTGTCTTCCTTATTATGCTGGTATTTGAAGTCTTACTAAGTAGTTAACTGACTTAGTAGGAACCAAATAACTTAGAAAATTGGCAGTACATAGATCATTAAGCCCTCGTGAACCCTCTGGTGCTTCTGTGCTGTTTGAGAAAGAACTGTTAAAAGAGATGCAGCATGGGGCAGGAGGACCCAAAACCTCTGTATTTCTGTTTTTCTAATTGGAAATGGCTTTATTCTCTTTGCAGACTACACAAGTACAGCATGCTCATTGTGTAAACTTCACACAATCCCAAGGAGTCTAGAACAGCACCACCCACTAGACCCTCGTGCCGTGCCATGGGCGTTCTCATCTGTCCGCCAGTGCAGTAGCCATTAGCCCCACGTGGCCGTGGGGCACTTGAAATGTGACTAGTTTGATTGCAGACCTGCATTTTTTGTCTCATTTAATTTAAATTCATTGAAATCTAAACAGACACATGTGGCTGGCAGCTGTAGTCTGGGACGCTGAGCACTCACCCGTGGAAGTGTATACTGGCAGTCAGTCCCTGCGTGTCTGTTGGTCTCCGTGTCTGCCTGCCCATTTCCGCTCTTTGCCTCCTGCCCCACCTCTGTCCACCTCGCCGTCTTCCTCTTTAGTTTGCCTTGTCCAGTCTCCCTGCCTGCTCTTGCCTGCCAGCCTACCTGCTGCTCTGCCTCTGCCCCAGTTCTCTTGCTCAGTCCGTGTGTGTGTTGTATGTATACATGATCTTTTCTGTTCAGTAGCCAGGTTTGATATCTATATCTATATCTATATCTATATCTATATCTATATCTATATATAAAATGGATATTTACCCTTTCAGTTCAGGTCATGTACTGGTGGGCAATAGGTTCTTCTCAGTTTCTGTCTTTGAGTATTTTTTTAACTACTATAGCATTAATATAACTATAACATTTTCCTGTTATATTTTTTTCCTGTATGTTCTTCGCGTACTTTGCTGTCGTGCACAGGGTTGGGTTGTTCAAAACCATGAAGTCTTTCTTTTGTTTTGTGCTTTGGTACCTGTTGGAGTTTCCTGAGCACTTCAAAGAAAGACTCACGGCCCCACGTCACACCCCAACCACTTGCCTCAAGGACCACATTAAGGTTTACAGCCTTAGCAGTGTGCTAAGAAGACGGAGACTGGAATGTTGCATTAACGTGAGTGTCTGCCCACTGCTGTCTGTCTCGGGTCGGCACGGTGCAGCTGCCTCTACCTTTCTGGAGCCGTCTTGTCAAGGGTGTGTAGGTAATGGCAGCACAGGGCTCACCCTCTGTCCATCCCCTCCCAGTGGGGTGGAGGGGAGCACTGCTTCTTGGTTGGGATTTCATTGCAGGTAAATACTTGGGGACTCAGTCTTTTCTGGATTCAAAAGGAAATCACAATTCCTACCCACAGTTTAATGGAAATCTTGGTCTGGCAAAGAATGGTCATGCCAGCCAAAGGTTTAAAACCTGAGAAGAGTTGAAGGTGGCCCCAGAGATGGGTGAGGGTGAGTGGGAGCCTGCTGTGGCTGACAACTCAGCTCTGTCCAGTTGGCAGGTCTTTTTTTCTTCTTTTTTAAAACCATATCTCCCAGAATTTTGTAAAAATATTCTGTTGCCACATATCTGATTAAAAACTCTTGAGTCTTTTAAAAATAACTTGTTTAATGAAATTCCATGTAATAGTTGCTTTTATTTGGCAAGTGGGCTTTATGCACTAAATCTGTCTTAGAAGGTTTATAATAAGCTGAGGTCATTTCCAAGTGATCTTCCAAGGTCCATGTTCCAAGTGATGATTAAAGATTTTTTTCATCTTTATCTGAAAAATATTTTTCTTAAGGACAATGATGTATTTATAGGAAATAATTAAAGTAATGTTGCTTGAAAAACAAAGGGCTTGTGGAACACAGCAACCTGAGCTGCCTTCCCCTTCAGTAGTTAGTCATTTCCAGTACGGATCTTGTAACCCTGATGATTACTTCAAGGACTAAATTCAAAATCCTGAACTTCTCTGGCTCCTTTAAGAAAAAACCAAAGAGGTAAATGTTATAAAGAATAAAAAGTACATGGAGAGCTTTTACTGATTGTACTTAAAAAAACAAACAACTTCGGGAATCTTATAATCCATTGAGATTAATTTGGGTACCTAGATTTCAGAAGTGACTATAAGAACAATGCCCTTTCTTTTATTTATTTATTTATTTATTTTTAGAGCCATTGGAGGGGTGTGGAGGGAAAGAGGAAGAGAGAGCATCTTAAGAGGCTCCACTCCACGCCCAGTGTGAGCCCATCCTCACCACCCTGAGATCATGACCTGAGCCAAAATCAAGTCAGACGCTTAACCAACTCTGCCATCCAGGTGCCCCAGAATATTACCTTTCCTTTATTTATTTATTTTTTATTAAAGATTTTTTAATTTATTTGTCACAGAGAGAGAGAGAGAGCACACAAGTAGGGGGAGCAGCAGGCAGAGGGAGAGGGAGAAGCAGGCTCCCCGCTGAGCAGGGAACCCAAGGTGGGGTTTGAGCCCGGAACCCTGGGATCATGACCTGAGCCGAAGGCAGACTCTTTTTTTTTTTTTTTAATTTATTTGACAGAGATCACAAGTAGGCAGAGGCAGGCAGAGAGAGAGGAGGAAGCAGGCTCCCTGCTGAGCAGAGAGCCCGATGCGGGACTCGATCCCAGGACCCTGAGATCATGACCTGAGCCGAAGGCAGCGGCTTAGCCCACTGAGCCACCCAGGCGCCCCTGGAAGGCAGACTCTTAACCGATTGAGCCACCCAGGCACCCCAGCACCTTCCTTTAAAAATGAACTCTTTTTTTTTTTTTTTCTTTCCCATGTTGTATTGCCAGCTATCTGGAAATCCAAAGCCTATTAAATCCCAAATGTTGGAGAAGACAACACAGTATATAAATATTGATTTCAACTTCTGTTACTTTTAGAGCTAGCCTGTGTTAGGGAGATTTTATAACCCATTATCATTTATTCATCATGGTATTTTTGTGTGTCTGAACAGTTGGTACGAATAACTTTTTTTTTTTTTTAGTTTGAAGTCTAATCAGAAAGTCAAGACAAGCTAGAAATAAAGCCTATTGTGAAGTTTTTGCAAAATTTAGATAATAAGTGCGATGCTCTATGTCGTTGCATATACTAGGGGCCCAGGCCTATGGTAGACAAAATAACGGTCCTGGTTGCTAACATTGATTGACTCTGCGCGGTGTGTTCACAGCTCTGCTGTGACCTCTCCTCTGTCTTCAGTTCTTTTAATTCTACGAACTACGAGCCTTCGTCACTTCCATCTCTAACCAAAGATCCTGTGGCTTTGAAAGTTCTTACCCACCAACTAGACAATTTCAGAGCTGGAATTTGAACCCAGGCAGCCCAACAAACAGAAGAAAGCCTTCACCACTGGAGGTCTTGAGTAATACGGGCTGAATACAATGGCAGGTGGATACTCCAGCCAGGATGTTACCATAGCTAAAGAGGAAGCCAGTGAGCAGTTACTGAATGCCTTCTCAGCGCCGAGCTGAATATACTTCCGAGCCCAATATACTTCCGAGCACTTAACATATATCGTCTCCTTTAATTTGCACCCGCAAGCTTGGGAGACACCATTTATACCCATCTTACAAAGAGGCTTAGGGAGGTGAAGTGACTTGCCCAAAGTCATGCCCCTTGTAGCTCGTGTGGTTTACAACTGCACAGGAATGATTAACACCAATTTGAGAGAGATTTTTATTAGTTTATTGCAAGGATTGCTTTAGCTCTGTTCAGTTCAGTATTTTAACCCTTGGCTAAGTCGAATATAGAAAGACAAATTGTAGATGACACAAAGGTGAGAGGAAGTCTATATTGTGCTGGAGGATGAGACAGTATTCAAAAAGGTTCTTTGGTTTTGATTTGTTTCTTTTTAAAACATAAGTACTACATCCGCCTGTTCAAAGATGATAGTAAAACAGTAGGAAATCTACTCTCCCCACAGGCAGCAGGCACACCGTCACACCACTGCGCTCGCTCACACAGGTGACAGCCACTCCACCGCTTTCTTGTGTCTGCACCCAGAGTTCCACTGTAGCAAAATGAATATATTCTTTTTCTCTTTCTCTCATTTACTGTCTCACTTAGCAAATCAGATCTCTGTCCCTGTCAGTGCCCCCGGAGAGCTTCCTCGTTCTTTCTGATAACTGTGGTGCTTACTGTGTGGATGTCCCGTGTATTTAATACCGTAAATACACAACTGTGAATTCAACCCGTCTCCCGGGGTCGTGACTGGAGTTTTTTCTAGTGTTTGCTCTGAAAAATCAAACTGCAAGAAATCGTCTTTTGCCATGTCATTGCTCTGACTTTATTTTTTATCAGTGCATGGTAACAGTCACTGCTTTTGACATACATTTCTGATTTTTGACAAATAAACCACAACCACAATCAAGATGTAGAACAGTTCTCTCACCCCCAGACTTCCCCTTGGCTTCCCTTGTTATCAGTCCCACTCGGGGCAGCCCCTGATGTCTTCTGTCTATCTAGAGCTCTGGCTTTCTCGCAGAAGTGGCTTTCCAGTTCTCGAAGCCCTTTGGGGGCAGCTTTCTCTCACACAGAGGACTGCATTTGAGACGCGGGTATATTGCTGCAGATGCCAGGAGCTCCGTCCCGCTACTGCTCGGGGGCGATCTGTTGTAGCGATGCACCAGCTTTTTATTCTGCTCAGACCAAAGGTCATGTGAGTTGTTTCCAGTTTGGGACGGCTCTAAGTGATGCTACTATACAAGTGCACATACAGATCATATTTTTTTTAAAGCAACCTTACTGAGGTGCCATTTATATACCCGAAGTTTTACTTATTTAAAAGTGTAAAGTTCAATGATTTTTTAGTAAATTTACTGAGGTAGGCGGCCTTTGCTACAATCTACTCTTACAACATTTTCATCACACGAACAAGAAACCTAGCGGCCATCCCATGTACATGTAATCTCAGTTTCCACCCTGGCCTCAGAAGACCACTGTTTTCAGCCATGAAGGCTTTCTGCTTTGCTTTTTCTGGAAATCTCATGTAAATGGAATCATACGATTCGAGGTCTTTGGTGTCTGGCTTCTTTCACTGGGCGTAATGTATTTTAGTTTCTTCCATGTGTCAGTATTTCTTTCCTTTTTGTTGTTAAATAATATTCCATTAGGATATACCACTTTGTGCTAATTTCATTAACTAATTGATGGTCATTTAAATTGTTTATAGTTTGGGACTATTAGGAATAATGCTACTATGAATATTTGCTTGTAAGTCTTTGTGTGGATATGCATTTTCTTTCTTTTTTTTTTTTTTAAGGATTTATTTATTTATTTGACAGAGAGATCACAAGTTGGCAGAGAGGCAGGCAGAGAGAGAGGAGGAAGCAGGCTCCCTGCTAAGCAGAGAGCCCAATGTGGGGCTTGATCCCAGGACCCTGGGATCATAACCTGAGCCGAAGGCAGAGGCTTAACCCACTGAGCCACCCAGGTGCCCCTGGATATGCATTTTCATTTCTCTTGGATAGACACCTAGGAGTGGAAATGCTGGATCACAGGGTAAAATTACATTTAGCACTTTAAGAAAATACCAAAGTGCTTTCCAAAGTAGCTGTATCATTTTACATTCTCACCAGCACTGTGTGACAGCTCCTCGCAAACACACATCGTGAAAGAACTTTTCCAACTAACACAAAAAAGACCAATGACCCAACTTTTAAATGGGCATTTTTTCCAGAGAAGATACATAAATAGCCAATAAGCACATGAAAAGGTGCTCAACATCATTAGTCATTAGATAAATGCAGATCAAAACAACAATGAGGTACCACTTCATCTCCACTGAAATAGCTATGATTAACCCCCCCCACAAAGAAAAGGATTTGGAAAAATTAGAACCCTTCTATTTTGCTGGAGGGGAGGATGTATAATGATGCATGCCGTGTATCCCTGTGGACAGTTGTGTATTGCTCTTCAGATAGTTAGGCGTACAGGTACTATATGGTAATTCCACTCCTATGTATGTACCCATACATAGAATTGAAAACATGTTCACACAAAACTTGAACATGAGGTTCATAGCAACATTACTCATCACAGCCAGAAAGTGGAAACAGTCGAGTCCATCACTGGTGAATGGACAAACAAAATGTGGTAAATCCATACAATGGAATACTACTTATCTAAAACAAGGAAACGAATACTGACAGGTACAGCATGGCTGAATCTTTGAGAACATTATGTTAAGTGAGAGGAGCTCCCCACAGAGGCCTCTTACTCTCCATGAAATGTCTAGAATAGGCAAATAGAGACAGAAAGTCGATGAGTGGTTGCCAGGAGCTGCAGGGAGAGGAGACAAGGAGATGACTGCTGATGTACACGCGATTTAAGTGTGGTAAAAATGTCCGGAATTAGTGAGAGTTGCGTGCCTTGTGAATATACTAAAAATCACGGACTTTCATGGAAAGTGGTGACTTTCATGGAATGTGAATTTTATCTCAATTAGTTGAGAAAAACTCCAAACTCCTTATCCACTACTGTCGTAAAACTAATAAAATTTTCACAGATGATTGACATTGTTCTTTTATGATATGTGCCAAAGTGTGTTTATTTTATTTTTTTAAAGATTTTATTTATTTGACAGAGATCACAAGTAGGCAGAGGCAGGCAGAGAGAGAGGAAGGGAAGCAGGCTCCCTGCTGAGCAGAGAGCCCGATGCGGGGCTCAATCCCAGGACCCCAGGATCATGACCTGAGCCGAAGGCAGCGGCTTTAACCCACTGAGCCACCCAGGCGCCCCAGTGCCAAAGTGTATTTAATATAGAGAAGAATTCACAAGTATTCTGAAGGACTGTGATAAAATGAGAATAGATTTCCTATTTAACAGTGGCAGTAGAAACTGATTTATAGTCGTAGAGTTGCTAGGGTGCTGTTAATGGTACTCTGAATATGAACTTTCATTTGGCATGTACTCAACATTTGTCTCAAAGTACACTATTAACATATTTTGCTTAAAGTTAGACGATTACAAAATAATATTTAAGTTGTAATTTGTATTAACAAACATGAGGAAACTAAAAAAGGCCCAAGTTTCTAATTTGAGATGCCTTTGGCATCAACATAAATCTTTTTTTTTTTTTTTAAGATTTTATTTATTTGTTTGAGAGAGAGACACAGTGAGAGACAACATGAGCGAGGAGAAGGTCAGAGGGAGACGCAGACTCCCCATGGAGCAGGGAGCCTGATGCGGGACTCGATCCTGGGACTCCAGGATCATGACCTGAGCTGAAGGCAGTCGCTTAACCAACTGAGCCACCCAGGCACCCTCAACATAAATCTTTAAAATGCTTTGTGGTAGAACTTCTTTTATCTCTTCTCCACTGGTCCAGTGTGCTGGTTTACTGACCTTCACCAGGCCCTTTGTCTTGGGACAGGAGGTGACACTGAAGTCTGGTATGCATTTCTGTTCTCACTGATGAAGTTGTATGCTAACCCAAAATCAGCTGTGTTTATTCCCAAATCCGTTTATGCCAGTAGCAGGAGTAATCATAATTACATAGTTTAACTAAATGTTACATAAAGTGATGAAATACGAGTGCAAAAAAAGTTAAATATTTGGAAACACAGTCATTTACTTAATACTATTGAATCAGGTGTGTGAGAGAAATGGGAAAATCGGATTAAAAATTGTAAAATATAGTTCTTTACTTAAAATCCTTTAAATTTTTGTTCCACTGTATAAAAAATTGAAACTCAAGTTCATAGACCGTGGTTGTTTACGCCAGACAGCTGATACATGTGGAGAGAGAAGGCCTTGCCCCTGTAGTGGAAGACTGGCAAAACCAGAGGACATTTATAGACTCTGATTTAAAAGAGAATGTGTCAAGATTTATATGTATTATCCTTAACGACTCCTCTTGTTTAAAAGAATGTTTGAGTATAGCTAATATACAGTGTTGTTACACGAGTTTCAGGTGTCTAACATAGCAATTCAGCAGTTCTGCACTCTGGGCAACAACTCTAGGCTCATTGCAAGTACGGCTGTCTTGTCACCGTACAGTGCAGTTACTACCATCAACTCTATTCCTGATGCTGGCCCTTTCATCCCTGTGGTTTAATCATTCTAGAACTAGAAGCCTGTACCTCCCATTCCCCTCCATCATCTGGCAAACTCTGGCAACCATCAGTTTGTCCTCTATTTATAGGCCAACAACTCCTCTTTTAACTGAGTCTTTTCAGTTTACCAACTATCTACCTGGTAACTAGCTACCTGGTCCCATCTGCTACTTAACTAGCCATGAGATCTTAGACAGGTAAATTAAACTTTAGCTTTTTGTGTGTGTTTGTGATACTTGTAAATTTAGTAAAACACCTTGTTTAAATTTAAATTCTACTGATTCCTAGTATCACAGAGAATAAAGAGCTAGAAAATAGAAGAGACTTCCCTCTTTCTTTCTTTTCCCTTCCTCGTTTCCCTGTCTGCCTTACAGAACCTGGAAGTAGGAGTACAGTGTCTTTTTTTATCTGTTAAATAAGACATTTGTTTAGTCTGTTTACAAATATTTACTTTGTAACATGTAAATCAAATGCTAATTTATGAGTCAACAAAATTAGAATTTGTTTTTAACCCAGTATTTGCTAAGTATGGAAATCATCTCAGTTTAAAATTAATCTTCCAATCAGTTCTTATTCTCTCAGAATCATTCATTTTGAATAAACTTGGGAAATGAAGTTGTTCAAGCTTTTAAAAAAAAAAAAAACATTTTGGCCATTTGCCTTGGAGCATAATACTTTCTAGCTCTTTATGTCTTTTTATATAGTAATTTAAAAGCCACGTGTGTTTTAAACTTCTGCTAATTCAAATTTTGATTTATAAGTGTGTCAAAATGAATATTTCAGAAACAGTGTTTACTTAAGTATTAGTTACAGTATTTAAGAATGCATCTTTTTGGAGGCTGTTAAGGATACAGTTTGCTCTGTGTTATGTTCAGTTGGAACAAATCTTCAGTAAACAAGTTAAAAAATAAATCCCCCGTCGGCATATCTTGAGCTATAAGAGCCACCTCAAGCATAGGAAAGCAGTTACATAATTTTTTCTATACAGCGTATTGTCCGTTTTTGGTATATCTATAGTACATTTTCGCTGTGTATTTAATGACTGCCCATAAAAATCCAACTGCTGCAAAAGAAAACCATACTCAGAAAAGTTGTTGATTTGGAAGAGTTTTAAGCTGCTGTCAGAAGCATGCCATGTTTCTGTGCAGTACATCCACGGCTGTAGATTTCATTTCTTCCGGTCTGGAGTTCAATTCCAGCTACGCCCTCAGGGTTCGCTGAAGGGGAACAGTAGGAGGAAGAGTGTTGCCTTCATTTGCTACCAAGCAGTCATGCTTCGCCTGCTTCTGCCCAATGCTAATGTCGTGTTGTAACTGCCTGATTGACGAGGTCTTTACCTCTAGGAGCTGCAGGGGTTATGACCGAGTTGTTATTGGAACCCCAGTGCCCAGCAAAGTGCCTAATGCCCTGGGTCTTCAGTGTGCTCGCTGAAGATTTGTTCTGACGGCTCCATCTCCCTCTTTCTCAGCACCGCCCCCCCCCCCAACATAATGCTTCTCTTTCAGTTACTTACTCTGACGCACTCACATTTGGCACATAAATGTCACGTTACTAGGGAAGGAATATGGTCTTCGAAGGTGAAATCATGGCTTTGACTCTGGTCTCTCTCAGTTGCTTTATCTTTCCAAGCTTGGGTTTTCTCATCTGTAAAATGAGAATACTGCCTGCCAACAGAAAAGTCATTAGAGTAAAATTAAGGAATGCCTAGCATAAACTTAAGGCCAAGAGGAGCAGAAATGGAAATATTCTTCCATTTTCTTTTACTTATTTGTCATTTGTAAGTGAGGAAACGGGATCCCTGAGAAGTTAATTGCTTTGCCTAAATCCCAGTAGCTATCTCTCTAGTGCCCCCCCAACCCCCGCCCCCCTATTCCCAGGTTCCCTCCTAGGAGCCTGTCCCTTCTCAGAGTGAACGCTCTTCACCACTACTCCTCCCTGCCTTATCGAATGATACCACCAGCTTTTCTGTCCGCCCACGTCTGGAAATCTCAGCCACCCTCAGCTCGTTATTTACCTTTGGAATGAGGCAGTCATCAAGCCTTGACATTTTGCCACTTAAATATTATTTGACCCTATTGCCCGTTCTGCATTTCCACAGTCTTAACCTCGTCCCTCTGCATTTCAGCATGAGATTTTATCAGTAACCAGCCTCTGCCAGAATTCTCTTTCTAAACTACAAGTCTGTTCATATCACTGTCCCTTACGGTGCACATTCCTTCGCAGCTGTGCTCTGACTTACCACGCCAGACTCCTCTTCTGCCACTCCCCGGCCTGCCCATTCTGCACTAGCACCGTCCGCGTGTGATGAGAAAAAGTCTGCGCCTGCAAACTCCTATTCATCCTTGAAGACCTTCCTGGCTTATCCAAATGCAGTTAGACGTTCAGATCTTAAGGGTCTTGTTCTACCTACTTATAGTCTCAGTTTTCACACCTGCTGTACTCATTCCCTCTCGACCTCTCTTCCCTCTCATTGGCCAAATGATTTATTCTCTCTTGAAAATAAGGGGTTCCACTGGATCAGTGAGTCTCAGCACTGGCTACACATTAGAATAGCTCTGTCGAGGACTAGTTATGTCAAAATCTCTGGAGATCCTCCCTTTCCTGCCCCTCCCAGGATTTTTTTTTTTAAGTCCCTCAAAGGAACGTTAAGAAGTACTTAGACTAGACGTCAGTTCTAAGGTAACTTTCACATAAAATATGTTAGTCTAGAATTTATAGTCTTTTTAAATATAAGAGCACTCAAGTAATCAAACCAGGAATTAAATTAGAAAAAAAAATTAGGAACAAAAACACCTTTCATGGTTGAGAGTTCATCAGTTAAGAGTTCATCAGAGTAGGGCGCCTGGGTGGCTCAGTGGGTTAAGCCGCTGCCTTCGGCTCAGGTCATGATCTCAGGGTCCTGGGATCGAGTCCCGCATCGGGCTCTCTGCTCAGCAGGGAGCCTGCTTCCCTATCTCTCTCTCTCTGGCTGCCTCTCCATCTACTTGTGATTTCTCTCTGTCAAATTAATAAATAAAATCTTTTAAAAAAAAAAAAAAAAAAAAAAAAAAAAAAAAAGAGTTCATCAGAGTAGTAATAGTGTGGTGAAATAATGTTTGTATAGAAACTTGCAGTTTTAGAACTCTCATTTTCTGGTTCCATCTTAATTGTTAAACTGAGTATGACAGATTGGATAAAGTATTTCCTTCATCGGTTTTTCTCCCAGTTAGAAGCTGGGAGGTAAATATTGTTTATATAAAAATATAAACAGGTTTGACTCTGAATTCCTGATATCCTTAAGCAATTTCATTTAGAAGACAATATAGAAGTAGCAATATATTATTAAGGAAGTATTGTCACATATACAGTTGGCAGGAGTTCTTAAATAAGTAAATGAATTTTGGATTCTAACATTAGTTATTTAACAAATTGCTGCCAGGAGCTTTGGAGCAAGAATAGGTAATATAAAGTACCCCAGCATTGATACCATTAATTTACCCAACCCCACCCAAAATTGTTTCTCAAAAGTGCATTTGATTTGAAAATTTCAACTTGTTTGATTATGGGACTTAATAGTAAATCTGTTTCTGATGTAGGAAATTACTTTGTGTATGTGATTAACATTGTCTTTGAACTTCCTGATTCAAGTTTTATCTTGTCTGAATTCAGAGATTTGTTTTTACTGGCTGTAAGCCAGGTGTTTCCCTAATGTTTATAATTCAGGAGAGCTTGAAAGAGCAGGGACAACAGTTGTAGTGTTGCTGAATCATTTGTTATTGAGTATATTTGGATATTCTGTCTCTGCATTTGGCTGATTTTATATTAAATGTATTAATTTTGATATTGATATTCTTTGGACTCTTTTTATTTAGTTTCCTTTATATAGCATTGATTATATACCCTTTATTTACTAATATTTCTTGTGCATTAGTCATTAGGAACAGTTAGGTACAGTGGAAAGAGATTTGGCTCTGTACTCCACTCAGTTCAAAATAGATATGAGCACTGATTTTGAGACTACCTTAGCCCAAGGGCCCAGCATCTTTTAAAATACAAGTTATTATTATTGTGCTATCTTGACTTCTCCATGCAGAAAAAAAGATATGAATGAGTGAATAGATGAACAAGAGGGCTCTCATTCTGTGGTGTTTTTGTTTTCTGTCTCTGGTGTTGTATCTGACAATGAAGAGGTGTGTTTTTGAGAAGAAGAGCTATATTCCAGGTTGATCTTACTAGTGTTATGTTGTGCTTTGACCTGGTGTTGGATAATTGTTGGATTAGTTTCATTTTGCCATATGGGTGTGTAGGGTATTAACTCCATATTCATTCATTGTCAGTTATAGACAAGTTAGTATTTTATCACACTTTCTCTAGTTAAAGCTAAATGATTGCTTTACTTTCATAACTAAATTATGACCCAGTGAAAGAATTCATTCTAATGCCATTTCTTTAACATCTCAGTTAGAGGCTGTTGGATGGACAGTGTTTTTTTTATGTTTGATGTTACATTTCAGTTTCAAAAGAAAATTATCAGGCAGTTAAGTGGATATTGGGTGACAGCTTACAAATTTGGTAGTAGAATGTGGGACTAGATAGAGTCTAGACTCAATCAAAAATGTTCGTGAATATTAAGTTAAGATTTTGAGCACTTTTTCTTTTCCTTTTGCTACATTTTGTAAAAGATTTTCTTAGCTTATAATTTTCTTAATTTGGAGGGAACGTGTGGGAGTTTAAGGTGCTCATAATGTCAAGGAATAATAGGTTGAAAGAAATTCTTCAAGATGAAGAAAAAATAATCCTGCATGAAAATATTTTAAAGTCTCATGCATAAAGGATCTTTCAAATCATTAACGCTAATGTTCAGAGTTTGTACATCATACTGTTATAAGGGCAATATGGTACTGGTATTTTAGAATTAGTTTACTGTGGACAGATTTTATAAATCTAGGAGCCATGTTTTAATATTCTGTAGTGAAACAGGTCATTTTACATGTAAGTGTACCTACCTAACACATCTTTTTTAGTTTTCTTCCTTCCTTCCTTCCTTGTTTATTTTTTTCCCTTGGCTTTAGTGTAGTCATTTCAACCTCAGGCTTCTTGTTTGCCTGACCTTTTTCTGTCCCTTTACTTCCATCCTATTTATGCCTTCATATTTAAAGTAGGTCACTTATAGGCATGATGTTTTTAGACTTTTAAAATCCATTCTGTCAGTCTCTTTTTATCATAAAGTTTAGTCCATGTACATTTAAGGTAACCATTGATAAAGTAAGATTTTGATCTACTGTTTTACTCTTTGCTCTGGTTTGTCCCATCTCTCTCTCTCTCTCTCTCTCTCTTTTTTTTTTTTTTTTTTGTTTGTTTCTCTGTTACTTCTTTTTAGGCTAGTTGAGTATTTTTAGAATTCCTTTTTAATTTTCATATTGGCTTTTGAGCTAAAACTATGTTTTTTTAATGGTTGCTGTGGGAATTACAATAACTTTAACGTCTCCATGGAGCTCAAGTTAAGATTGCACACCTCTCTTATAATGTATAGAAATGTAATAATGTTGTGATAGTTACCCTTCCCCATCTTTTATGCTATTGTCTTATATATTATAAATATGTCCATGATAGGCCCCTTGACATAGTACTGTAAATATTACTTTGAATAGTAATAGTTAAGAAAGCAGGAGGAAAAACAAATCTTTGGTTTTTATCTACATGTTTAACATTTCTAATGCTTTTCATTCCTCTGATCCAAGTTTCTATCTGGTATCACTTCCCTTCAGCCTTGAAGAAATTCTTTTAGCATTTTTCGTAGTGTGTGCCTGCTGGTGACAATTTTGCCTTCATTGTTAAAGGATATTTTTGTTGAATATGGAACTCTGGATTCTGTGAGGTTTCCTCTTAACAGTCCTGTTTTATTTTAGCAACTAACTTTGCTGAACTCACTTTTGCACACTCTCTTTCCTGTGGTGAGCAGCAAGTGAAATCTCAGTTCTGGTTTTTTGTTTTGTTTTGTTTTGTTTTTTGTTGGTTTTTCCCCGTAGCCGGGCTGTTGGGATTCTCCTTGCATATGCATCATTTAGGGGGTCACCAGAGACTTGGGCCGAGTTCATACACAGAATTTAGGACCTCCTCTTTCCTGGCTCATTCTTTTCTGGGAACTAAATACAGAGTCAAGAAGTAGATCCACATGTATGTAGTCAGCTGATCTGCAATAAGGTTACAAAGGCAGCTCCACAGAGAAAAGATAACCTTTCCAACAAATGGTGTTGGAACAGTCACGTACTTTTATGCCAAAGACAGAAAACTTTGATTCCTATCTCCCAGCATATACAGAAATTAATTCAGAGCACATCATAGACTTAAATGTAAAAAACAAAACTATGAAATATCTAGAAGAAAACATGGTAGATAATCTCTGTGGCCTTAGATTAATCATACATTTTTTAGCTACAACACTAAAAACATGATTCAGAAAAGAAAAAAATCGACAGGTTGGACTTCATCAAATTAAAAACAGGTGCTTTTTATAAAACACTGTTAAGAGAATAAAAAAATAAGCCGTAGACTGGGAGAGAATATTTGCACATCATATATCTGATACGGGACTTTTGTCCAGAATATATAAAGAACTTTCAAAACAATAATAAGAAAATAAATATATTCCATAAATATTAAATATATTTTTAAAAGGAACAAAAGATTTGATCAGGTACTTAACCAAAGATGATACACAGATGGCAGATAAGCACATTAAAAGACCCTCAGCTTCATTAGGGAAATACAAAGTGAGATCACAGTGATAAGGGGCTCAGAGTAGCATAGGAAGACCCTAAACTCCCCTCTTCCAGAGACACAGCAGGTTTACAGCTATGTCGGAAATAATTTTCCTCTGAAAAGCACCCAAGAGCTAGATAAACAGTAGCCTCCACAACAAAAGACAAAAGAGGCATCATGAAGGGTAGGAGGAGCAGCCAGTCAGGGTTACCCCATAGTCGAGGGAACCCCCAAGGGCAGAACACTCACTCAAATCATGAAAGGATTGTGCCTCATACCAGGCACCCCAACCCTTGGGGCACGCACCAGAATAACAAGGCCCCAAAATGTCTGGTTCTGCAAATCAATGGAACTTAATACTAGGAGGATCCTAGAACTGCAGGGAATGGAGATCCTGCTCTTAAAGGGCTTTCGTGCAAAAACATTCATTCCGAGATCCAGCACAAAAGCAACAGATTGAAAAGCACCTAGACCATAAGTGAGGGAGAACCACTTACTAGTTTCCTGCTAGAGAGGCAGGAACCTGCAGGGACTTGATCTGGGGACAGAAATACTGGTGGATGCCATTTTTGCAATCTCATCCTAACTTGCCAGTGACTGAACTGACTGGTTCTATTTTTGGTGCCCTCTCTCTAGCCTGCTAGCACCAGAGGGTGTGCTCTTTCCTACCCCATGTAATAACGGGGCTAGGCAAGTGCCTCACGCCCCACCCATCCTGCTCAGCATCCCAGCAGCAAAAGGGTTGGGTTAACGCCCTGAGCCCCAACCCACCCCACACAAAGACCAAAGCCACAACTAGGAAAGTCAAGCAGTCCAAACCCCTCCCTCCCTGTACAGTGGCTGAACTACAACCAGGCCGGGTGAGTGCCCTGAGCTCCACCCTTCACACATAGCAACCACATCCCTAAACCAAAGGCAGGCACTCACAACCTGTACAAGGGACACATGGAGTGCCTGGTTCTGGTAGCCAGGGGAGACTGTGCTTCTGGGTCACATGGCAGAGCTTCTGCACAAAACCGTGCTTTCAGAACTCGGGGAGGAAAGATACAGATGTAGTAAAAAGAAGATGTAGTAAAAAGAAGATGAAGTGAAAAGAAACATCTTTATCCCAATGTTCATAGCAGCAATGGCCACAGTCGCCAAACTGTGGAAAGAACCAAGATGCCCTTCAACAGATGAATGGATAAAGAAGATATGGTCCATATATACGATAGAATATTATGCCTCCATCAGAAAGGATGAACACCCAACTTTTGTATCAACATGGACAGGACTGGGGAGAGATTATGCTGAGTGAAATAAGTCAAGCAGAAAGAATCATCATATGGTTTCACTTACTTGTGGAGCATAAGGAATAACACAGGATATTGGGAGAAGGAAAGAAAAGTGAATTGGGGGAAATCGGAGGGGGAGAAGTACCGTTGAGAGACTGTGACTCTGAGAAATAAACTGAGGCTTTTGGAGGGGAAGAGTGTGGGGGTTGGGTGAGCCTGGTGGTGGGTATTATGTTGCATGGAGCACTGGGTATGGTGCATGAACAATGAATTTTGGAACACTGAAAAAAAAGTGAGAAAAAAATAAGACTCATGGAGGTATTTGTTTTGGCTAATACATATAGACAGAGAGGCAAAATGAGAAGCCAGAGGAATATGTTCCAAACCAAAGAACAAGGCAAATCCCTCGAAAGAGACCTTAATAAAACAGAGATAAGCAACCTATCTGATAAAAAGTTCTGAGTAATGGTCATAAAGATGCTCAGTGATCTCAGAAGAGTAAAAGAACACAGAGAGAACTTCAACAAAGAGAGATAGAAGATACAAGAAACTACCAAACAGAAGTTATAACGGAAATAGAAAACACTCTAGAGTGGTTCAGCAGCAGCATGGATGAAACAGAAGTACGACTGTGTGAGCTGGAAGACAAAGAAATGGAAAACACCCAGACAGAGCAGCAAAATGAAGAAAAGAATTGTGAAAAGTGAGGATACCTTAAGGGATTTCTGGGACAACCTCATGCATACTAACATTCACATTATAAGGGTCCTAGAAGGAGAAGAGAGAGAAAAGCCTAAAAAAATTATGTGAGGGCGCCTGGGTGGCTCAGTCGGTTAAGTGGCTGCCTTCGGCTCGGGTCATGATCCCAGGGTCCTGGGATCGAGTTCCATATTGGGCTCTCTGCTCAGGAGAAGTCTGTTTCTCCCTCTCCCTCTGCTTGCCACTCTGCCTACTTGTGCTGTCTATCTGTCAAATAAATAAATAAAAATCTTTAAAAAAAAAATTATGTGAAGTGGGGTACCTTCATGACTTATTTGGTTAACATCCAACTCTTGATTTCGGCTGAGGTCGTGATCTCTGGTCCTAGGGATTGTGTACCCCTCCCCACACCCACCCCGGGTGCCACACTCAGCAGGGTGTCTACTTAAGGATTCTCACTCTTCCCCTCCCCGCCTCCACCGGCACACACTTTCTCTGTCTCTCTCTCAAATAAATAAATCTCTAAAAAGTTAAGGATAGAATCTTAAGAGCAGCAAGAGAAGAGCAACTGTTAACGTACCAGGGGAAACCCTATAAGGCTTTCAGCAAGTTTTTCACCAGAAGCTCCACAGGCCATAAAGGAGGGACATGACATATTCAAAGTACTGAAAAGAATGAATAACTGCCGACCAAGAATTCTCTACCTGGCAAGGTTTTCATTCATAATTGAAGGAGAGATGAAGAGTATTCTAGAAAAGCAAAACCTGAAGGGATTCACCACCACTGAACCAACCTTGTAAGAAATGTTAAAGGGAATTCTCTAAACACTGAAGGAAAGGCGCTAATTAATAAGAAAATATATGAAAGTTGGACACCTGGGTGGCACAGTTAAGTGTTGGACTCTTTGTTTCAGCTCAGGTAGTGATCTCAGGGTCATGGGATCGAGCCCTGTGTCAGGCTCCACACCCAGTGAAGAACCTGTTTAAGATTTCCACCCCCTCTCTAAAATACATAAATCTTAAAAAAATGTATATATATATATATATATATGAAAGTAAAAATTCCAGAATTACCAGTATTCCAAAAAAATCCAAAAATTACCAGAAAAGGTAATTAAGTAATAAAGGTAGTGGATCAGCCACTTATAAAGCTGGTGTGAAAGTTAAAAGACAATGGTAGGGTTTTTTTTGTTTTTTTTTTTTTTAAGATTTTAAAAAATTTATTTGACAGAGAGACAGAGATCACAAGTAGGCAGAGCGGCAGGCAGAGGGAGAGGAAGGGAAGCAGGCTCCCTGCTGAGCAGAGAGCCCGATGCGGGACTCGATCCCAGGACCCTAGGACCATGATCTGAGCCGAAGGCAGAGGCTTTAACCCACTGAGCCACCCAGGCACCCCAACAACATAGTTTTATTAAAAGTAGAGTAGTAAAAGGATATATAAAATAAAAAGATACAAAGTGTGATATCAAATATATAAAACATGGAGTGGGAAGTAAAAATATAAAGATTTGGAATGCATTAAAAATTAAGTTACTATTGAAATTAACAAGTCAGGAAACAACAGATGTTGGCTAGGATTCAGAGAAAGGGGAATCCTCTTATATTGTTGGTTGGCAGCTACCCTGGAAAACAGTATGGAGTTTCCTCAGAAAGTTAAAAATAGAACTACCCTATGACCCAGCAGTTGCATTATTAGATATTTATCCAAGATACAAATGTAGTGATCCAAAGGAACACATGTACCCCAATGTTTATAGTAGCAATGTCCACAATAGCCAAACTATGGAAAGAGTTCAGATGTCCATCAACAGATGAATGGATAAAAAAGATTGTGTGTGTGTGTGTGTGTGTGTGTGTGTTTGTGTGTGTGTAATGGAGTATTACTCAGCCATCAAAAGAGTGAAACCTCGTCATTTACAATGACATGGATGGAACTAGAGGGTATTATGCTCAGTGAATTAAGTCAGAGAAAGACAAGTACCATATGATTTCACTCATACATGGAGTTTAAGAAACAAAGCTGCTGAGCGTAGGGGAAAGGAAGGAAAAATAAAATAAGATGAAAATAGGGAGGCAAACCATATGAGATGCTGTACTCTAGGAAACAAACTGAGGGTTGCCGCAGGGGAGGAACTGTTGGAAAGGGGTAATTGGATGATGGGCTTTAAGGAGGGCACTTGATATAATGAGCACTGGGTGCTATATGGACTAAATTCTACCCCTGAAACTAATAATACAGCATATGTTAACTACAATGAATTTAAATGAAGAGTTTTACAAAATTAAGTTACCATCAACCTAAAGGAGACCATATATAATAAGATGTTGTGTGACCCTCATGGTAACCACAAAGAAGAAACTTAAATATACAAAAGAGAAAGAGAAAGGAATCTAAGCATAATGCAAAAGAAAATAATCAAACCACAGGGGAGAGAGAGGAGAAGAAGCAGAGAGACCACAAAAACAGCCAGAAAACAATGAACAAAATGGCAATAAGTACATACTCATTAATAATTGCTTTATTTTTTTAAAAAAGATTTATTTATTTTTAGAGAGGGTGAGAATGAGCATGTATGAGCAGGAGGGAAGGGCAGAGGGGAGAGGGAGAGAGAGAATCTCAAGCAGACTCCCTGCTGAGCCTAGAGCCTGACATGGGGCTTGACCCCAGGTCCCTGAGATCACCACCTGAGCAAAATCAAGAGTCAGACATTTAACAGACTGAGCCACCCAGGCACCTCATAATTGCTTTAAATGTAAATGGTTTAAATGCCAACCAAAAGGCAGGGTGGCTGAATGTATAGAACCAGAATTTTCTATGTACCGCCTATAGGAGGCTCACTCGGAATGTAAAGACACACAGACCAAAAGTGAAGCAGTGGAAAAGGAGACCTTCCATGCCAATGGAAATGAAAGCTGGGGCAGTTATGCTTATATCAGACAAAATAGAATTTTTTTTGATTAGTGTAAATTATTATTATTTTTTTAATTTTTAATTTTTTTGATAAAATAGAATTTAAAACAAAGACTGTAACAGGAGAGTTGCAGGATACAGAAGTAATATACAGAAATTTGTGCATGCCTACACCCTGATAATGAACTATCAGAGAAATTAAGACGATAATCCCATTTAGAGTTGCATCAAAAGCAGTGAAGTAACCTAGAATAAATTTAACCAAGAAAGTGGAAGACCTATACTCTGAAAACTAGAAAACACTGATGAAGGATATTGAAGAGGGCATAAATAAATCGAAAGATATGCTGTGTTTTGGGATTGGAAGAATGAAGATTGTGAAAATGTCCGTACTACCCAAAGCAGTCTACAAATCAACCAATTCACTGCAATCTGTATAAAAATTCCAATGGCATTTTTCACAGATGTGAAACTAAGAGTTCTAAAATTTGTACGGAACCACCAAAGACCCAAAATAGCCAAAGCATTCTTGGGAAAGAGAACAAAGCTGGAAGTATTATACTCTGGAATTTCAAACTGTACTGAAAAGCAGTAGTAATCAAAACAGCATGGTCCTGGCACAAAAACAGACATAGGTCAGTGGAAGAGAGTAGACCAGAAATAAACCCACACCTATATAGTCAGTTAACTTACACAAAGGAGACAAGAACATGCTATGGGGAGAGGACAGGCTTTTCAATAAATGGTACTGGGAATACTGCACAGTTGTGTGCACAAGAATGAAACTTGATTGCTTTCTTAAGCCATACACAAAAATGAACACAAAATGGATTAAAGGCATAAATGCAAGACCGAAACCATAACACTCCTAGAAGAAGACATAGGCTGTAAGCTCTTTGATATCAGTCGTGGCGATATTTTTTTGGATATATCTCCTTAGGCAAGGGCAGCAAAAATAAACAGATGGGACCCCATCAAACTAAAAAGCTTTTGCAGAGTGAAGGAGACCATCAACACAATGAAAAGGCAGCCTGCTGAATGAAGGTCATTGTAAAGCCATATATCTGATAAGGGGTTGATATCCAAAATATATAAAGAACTTACGAAAATAACAACAACAACTCTGTCCATTAGATATGGGCAGAGGACCTGAATAGACAGTCTTCCCAGGATGACATATAGATGGACAACAAGCACATGAAAAGATACTGAACATCACTGATTATCAGGAAAATGCGTATCAGAAGTACAATGAGATATCACCTAATACTAGTCAGAATGGCTGTCATCAAAAAGGCAAGAAATAACAAGTGTTGGTCAAGTTGTGGAGAAAGGGGATCCCTTGTACACTGTTGGTGAGAATGTAAATTAGGGCAGACACTATGGAAAACAGTATGGGGGTTCCTCAAAAAATTAAAAATTGAATTACCCTATGATCCAGGAATTCCACTTTTGGGTATTTAGCTGAAGAAAATGAAAAAACTAATTGAAAAAATATATATATATATACACTACCTTTATGCTTATTGCAGTATTATTTACAATAGCCAGGGCATAGAAGTAATCCAAATATTGATCAATAGATAATGGATAAAGAAGGTTGTGTGTGTGTGTGTGTGTGTGTGTGTGTGTATAATATTACTCAGCCCCCAAAAGGAATGAAATCTTGTCTTCTGTGACAACAGGACCACGAGGATATCATGCTAAGTGAAATAAGTCAGACAAAAGCTAACACTGTATGATTTCACTTATATGTGGAATCTGAAAAAATGAAAAACAGAAACAGAAACAGACCTCATAGAACAAACTGGTGGTTGGGAGGGGGAAGGTGGGACTGGCAAAATAGGTGAAGGGAATTAAGAAGTAAAGACTTTGAGTTAGGGGCGCCTGGGTGGCTCAGTGGGTTAAGCCACTGCCTTCGGCTCAGGTCATGATCTCAGGGTCCTGGGATCGAGTCCCGCATCGGGTTCTCTACTCAGCGGGGAGCCTGCTTCCCTCTCTCTCTCTCTGTCTGCCTTTCCGTCTACTTGTGATTTCTCCCTGTCAAATAAATAAATAAAATCTTAAAAAAAAAAAAAGACTTTGAGTTATAAAATAACTAAGTCTCAGAGATGTAATATGCAGCTTAGGGGCTGTAGTCAATCATATTGTAATGATTTTATATGATGACAGGTGGCAACCCGACCTATTGTGATGATTATTTTGAATATATAAAAATACCAAATTCCTGTCCTGTTCATCTGAAACTGGTATAATATCTCGAGTATAATTCAATAAAATAATACATAAATAAATAAAACCACACTGAGTTATCATTTCACGCCCATTGAAATAATTAAAATGAAAAAGATTGACCATAATCGTCAGCGAGGTTGTAGAACTACTGGAATTCTATGTCACTGCTAGTTAAGACTGCAGAATGGCATAATCGCTTTGGAAAATACTTTGTTAGTTTCTTTAAAATTTAAATACTCAGTTGCTGTACGATCCACTCATTTTATTCTTAGATATTTATTATGCAAGAGAAGTGAAAGCATATATCCATATAAATACTTGGACAAGAATCTTCATAGCACTTTTATTTGTAATGGAAACTGAAAACAACTAAATGCCCATCATTAGGAGAGTGGGTCAATGAACTGTGATTGGGAATTAGGGAATGCTACTAAGCAGGCAACAGTTTGGTGAAATGCTTCACCCCTGCATAATGTGGACCACCATCCTTTTAGCTTTCAGCTTTCTTTTTTTTTTTTTTAAGATTTTATTTATTTATTTGACAGAGAGAGATCACAAGTAGGCAGAGAGGCAGGCAGAGAGAGAGAGAGGGGGAAGCAGGCTCCCTGCTGAGCAGAGAGCCCGATGCAAGACTTGATCCTAGGATGCTGAAATCATGACCTGAGCCAAAGGCAGAGGCTTAACCCACTGAGCCACCCAGACACCCCTAGCTTTCAGCTTTCAATAAGCTTTCTTGCTGCCCACTGCTCACCCTGTAAGCCAGGTCGAGCCCCACATCGGGCTCCCTGCTCCGCGGAAGGCCTGCTTCTCCTTCTCCCACTCCCCTCTCTTGCTGTCTCTTTCTTTCTGTCACTTAAATAAAAAATAAAATCTTTTAAAAGAATAAAATCTTTAGTGACATCAATAACTATAACTTTCTTTAATCCACAGTATAAAAAAATTATGTAAAATACCTTTCAACTTATATTTACCTGGTAAGTGCTATTTTAGATAGGAAGTCCGTTATTCCTGTGTGTTGGACAAAGCACCCAAGATCCAGAGAAAGTAAACGAATTGGCAGTTGCTTCACAGCAGTGAAGCTGGACTAGAACCCAGGGTTTCCATTTTAATATTTTTGTGTAACTTGGAGAAAAATCAATGTACCATCTCCTTACACGTTTTTACTTGACAGTCTCTTCGGCAGGCCGCATTTAAGAGAGGTCTCGGACGCCCGTCGCCAGTCGCTGGAGCACCATGGATCCCCCAGGGGCACTAGACGCCGAGGATGAGCTGGGGCCGTTAGCCCATCTTGCCCCAAGTCCTCAAAGTGAAGCTGTTGCCCACGAATTCCAGGAGCTGTCCTTGCAGCCCAGCCAGCACCTGCCCCCTCTGAATGAGAGGAAGAACGGTGAGCTCTTCAGCATGCGCAGTGGGGACTGGGTTTAAAGACTTTCCTTTTCGTGAGCCAAGTTAATTACTGTTTGGTAGTACTTTTTTTTTTTTTTTTTTTTTTGGTTGGTTACATTGGGCAGCCTGTTACGAGGGGAGAGCCTCATTGGGATGCTGGCTGGTTTTGAGTAAGGCATACTTTACTTTGCATTCAGTTCTTTCATTATTCCCCCAGTAAGTATCTGGTAGCGGTATTCTCTGGTTGCAACCATGCTAGCACTCGGTTTCACGCTCCAACGACACTGGAGGGTAGCCTGCAAGACAGACTGAGGCTTGGACCAGACTTTCCCCGTCTCCAGTGTGTTGCACCTTAGTTTCAGAAACGACAGCCTTTAAGTTATTTGGATAACTTAGTTATTTGGATAACTTTAGTTATTTTAACTTTATCCACAAGTTATTTGGATGATCACTAAGAAAACAAGAATTTCTTATTTGAGTATTTTTCTATGAGTGGGTATAGGATATGATTATATTGTCATTCTTTGACTGCTTGTCATTGTGTGCAAAATGAATATTTTCTATTCATTTGGTATCTGTCAGGAAATTTTCATTGGTCACAGAGGCTTGTCAGAGTCTCCAGAAAATACAGTACTATCGGCTTTTAATGTAAATAAATAAGGATAGATAATAGACACTTAATTTTAATACTTATAACGTAAAAACTAACAAACATAAAATGTTAAAATTTGTGAACACATCAAGCATATATATTAAAAGGGCCACATTAAGAATGTCAGCTGAATTTAGTGTGCTTTCTGTAGTTCTGAGGAGTTTTACATTTACAGATAGACATTTTTAAATTTTTGGTTTTAAAAGCCAGAAGAAATGAAACCATTCCGTTCTAGAACACTTCCTTATGTACCTTGTTGCTTATTTTTCTGGGTTCTGTTTCCCAGTCCTTTTCACTATTGGCCTTATCATATGCAGGAAAATGATATGCTGTGATTCTCCGATCTTCCGTACATGTATTCAGAGTATACTTGTCTGCTTCAGATAGGGTCTCTGGTACTTGTTCTTGGGCATAACCCTTGTCAAGTGTGAGTGGTGTAAAGCAACATTTTGGCTTAAGTGCTATCAGACATTTCAGGCTATAGAACCTTCCACCAATTAGGGGCCTTCCTTTCTAAGACTAACTGACAGAGTATAACCACATTTATTTATTATTTATTATTTATTATTTATTTATTAAAGCATGACTAAGTGTCATCAAATTCACTTAGTACCTTTAGACCTGTGTCATGTTCAGATTATTATCCTCAAGAAAATATATGTGAGTTGTACCAGTATAAAACTGCAGGAGTATACAGTAACTCAAGACAATGGTCATATGTAGCAGAGGAGGGAAATGTGTTGCAAAAGTTTATGCTTTGTGGTGATTTACTTGATGAAGCACACCACATTCTCTTGCAAGAATGTTGTCTTAAATATGTATGCCTGAATATAAGGTTAGCCCGAATATTAGGTAGACTCCCTATATAAATTTTTAGGAAGATGGAATAAAAGGTAAAAATTTTAGTTGAGTCATTTAGTTACATGTATATAACTAAAATCACATTTCATGAAGCTGTGCAATAATATAGGATTGCTTTATTCACCCTCATATTTCATAGAGCCAGCTTGCTTACACTTTATCCATGAATCTTTGCGAGAAGTGCCTTTTTCTTTATCATCAGCAAAACCCCTTGGCATCATCCGTCTAGCACTAAAACTAAAACCCAGCGTGTATCTTCATTTCTGTCTCTTCTGTCTTGAGGTAGAGTGGTTTTTGAGTTCACACATGATCTGACACGGGAGATTTTATGTCTAGACTACCATTGACGAACCAGTGGGGTTGGGTGCGTGTGTGCGTTGTGTGTCTTGCCCTTGTATGTTCGCAGTCTCTATAACATAATCACTCCTGTGATTTGTGGTTGGTCATAACATTTTATGTGGCTGTAGTTCCTGTAATTTTAGAATATAATTATCTGTTTTGCTTTGCTCGAGTAGGTAACACTGTCACTGCCCTAAAACGTGCAGGGCACAAATGGGTCACAGTGAAAAGTACTTCACCTCCCAGTCTTTCCCCTTAGCTACCTAGTTACTTCCTCAGAATTAACTACTGTTACTTGCGTCCTTTCTGACCGAATAGCATTTTTCCACTTTTTTAAAAGCAGTTTTTCAAAGTCTTTTTTTAACAACACTCAGTACTTTCAATTTTAAGGTTATAACCTGGGACTAGTTAATGTGTTGGCTTCGTCTTCCCCCCTTTTGATGATTTCCTACTAAGATATTTTTATAAACATCCTAAAACTAGCTTTGAATGGAGTTAATTTTAAGCAAATATGTTTTCCTCAGGTACATTTTTGTTCACTATTGAGTAGAAAAAGTATCTTATAATCTGAGATGCTATGTAAAGATTCAAAAAGCAGTTTCCTCTTTTCTAATAGGTGACATCAGGAAGTTAAAAACCTTACCTTATATTCAGGCATACACCCCAAGTTCAGACTATGATATATTAGCCTGATTTGTGTGTATATTCCAAGGCATACTGGAATCCTTGTACAGCTATCAGAAATCTACCTTTAAAAAAGAAAAAAAGATTTTATTGATTTGACAGAGTGTGAGCACAAGCAGGGGGAGCTGCAGGCATAGGGAGAGGAGGAAGCAGGCTCCCTGCTGAGCAGGTCGTCAGATGTGGGGCTCAATCCCAGGACCCTGAGGTCATGACCCGAGCCAAAGGCAGATGCTTAATGTACTGAGCCACCCAGGCAGCCGAGAAAGCTACCCTTTTTGATAGTTTTATGAGTAGAGTGGAATCACATCAAGTAATAGGGAGATAAAAGAACCGTAACTGTCTTACCTTACTTTTTTACATTAATTCTTCATTTTTTAAGTTTTCTTAGTGCCATGTTTAGGTCATATCATACATAAAATGTAGGTCTTGGCCTCAAAATGAATTAATACAAAGTACTGTTTAGATTATGAAATAGTCAAATTTAGGTATTTCTTTGGTGATTGTGTCTCATTTTTAGTCCTAAGCATTTGAATTTCACTTGTTTGAATTCTTTCCTTTTCGAGTTGGGGAATATGAAGATATTTCAGTTTGGATTAGTGTATAGAAGGATCATTTCACCAAATAGCTTATAAGTAAACCTAACGAGGACAGAGAGGTTGACACCTAGGCAGTGACGCTAGGGTCTTCCCTTATTTTTGACCAATATTTATGTTGGTAAAGCAGCGGAATAGCAGACAATTCCTACTGTTGCAGGAAATGTGAAAGATGTTTACCAAAGAAAAGCTAGGGCCTTTCTTGACCCCTGAATGTCGCCAAAATAATTCCATAACTGGAGGTACCTCAAAAGTAAGACAACCGATTAGACCATTAATTCTTCCCAGCAAGGGAGTCCTTAGTAAAGGAAACGTGGATATACAGTCATGGACCTTTAATGAAACTGTGCCTGCACAGGAAAATTGAGCTCTGTTTGGGTGTTTTACACAATATTAGCATTCCTTCAGATGGTAAACACAGGCAGTAAAAAGGTAATCAGTCCAAGGGACGGTTATTTTTTTATTGCCAAACTAGGAAAAGCTCAGGTGCTGTAAGTTGAATGTAGCTTTATAAAGGCAAGGAGAGACAAAGTGGATCGAAACAACATGCCTGAAAGCGTCCAGCTCTGCCTCGTGCCCCCACTTAGAGGACCACATGTAGGAAGCTTATAGTTGTATGTCTTGAGGTCATTTGCAAGACTGATAAGCATGCTGGTTGGTGAATTTAAGCTTTTAAGTCACTGCCAGCTTTATCATGCAGTAAAGCAGATAAGTTGACATAGATTTCCTCCCCCCACTTTTTAAAACAGTTTGGCATTTTAATACTTCTTGGTACAGCTCTGAAGATGGGTCTCGGTTATGTTAACATGGCCATGGATTCACCACAGGCCAGCTGTCACTAGTATCAAGTAGGTAGAAAATAGTATCTGCCACTTTTCCCTTCCTGTATTAACAGGCTTTTTGAAATTGTATTTGCTTTGAAATCACATGTTTTTAGGACTCAGAAAAAAGGAAACTTTGTTGTTATTCTTATTTTAAACTTCGGTATTTCTAGTCACTGCAGTGGTTGGGTTTTTGAGTTAATGGTCCCATTTTAAATTTTTGTTCCTAAGGTTTTCCATCCATTAAATTTATCACAGTGAATAGTTTTAGACCATCTCTCAGTCTGTTCTAGAGTGATCATACTAGAGAGAAAATAATTCATTCACAAGTTTGTTGCATACAAGGGAACGCGAGGTAGTTTTTTGCATCGTATTCAGTACAGGTATTAATACTTTTGCAGACAGTCAGGTGAAATTTGCCTTGCCATGAAACCCAGCCAAAGAAAATTGCTTGCCTCGTACCAAAGAAAATAAATGGTATTTGCTCATGGCTGGTCTTTTCTTGATGTTTTACCTAGAAAACATTTCCCCACTCCTTGTTAACCTACCTGTTAGGCTTATGGTCACTCCAGGTGTTTGAAAATGCCCAAAGGTGATGAGCATTTGTCTGAAACAGAGCCCTGTTTCTTAGCATGTACGCAAGATGGTATGCTGTACTGGAGATTGGTGAGGAAAGAGAGAATATTTCTGTTTTCCTCTGGAGCAGACAACCAGGCAGGATATTCTCAGAGTGTCATAAATGGGAAGCAAATGAATAGATGCTAAATGACCAAGACATGGACGATAGGGTTCTTGCTTTCCCTTTCTATAAGAAATAGAAATGAATAATTTTCTGTAACATTCTCTTATCCTTGGCTTTACTATTAACATATTTAGGATCTTGAATATTTAAAATTCTCATGATGTTAATAAACAGTCTGATACATTTAGATATTTCTTTTTCTGCTTTCAAGAGTTACTACAGACAGAGTACTTAGTCTGGGAAGAGAAATATATATAACTTCCTTAATTAATCTTCCTTCATTTCTAATATGTTTTTAAAAACTAGGCTCTACATGTTAATACTAAACACAATTTGAACGTTTAAAAGCCAATCATGAACCCCCTGATAGCTGCAGAGGAAATTCTTGATTAATTATGGCAGCTTTCCTGTCTCTTTGTGACAATTTCTTGACCCTTTCAAAACGAAAACCAAGTCCTATAAGTAGCTTACAGGTGGGGTACTCTCTTTCGCAATAATGGTGTTTACCAGCTCTCTGTTAAAGAGTGTGTTGTGTTTCACAACATAAATCAGCTAACCCTGTCCACCTTCCTTTTTGTGCGCTGGATTTCTTGTTTGGACAGTTGGGCTGTTACTGAGATGTAGTCTGCTTCAGTGCATCGCAGAACACACCCCAGCAGCGTGTGGGTGGGGGCAGGGGTGGGGCTGGGCAGTAGCTACACGCTCCCTCCTGCGGGGACGAGTCGGAACAGTGCCGTGGGCCTGCTGTGGTCCTTCGTTGCTGAGGGGGTAGCGGGAGCTTCCAGTTTCAGGAGTGCATCTAGGACTCTAGGCCGAGCCTAGCACACCTGAAAGCCCTATTTTGAGTTATTCATCCAGTATTTACCCAGTTTTTAAATTGCATCCTCTTGCAGAAATGCTCTTGAATGTCAACAATTAACATGTTTATTAAAAGTAAATTATAGAACATAATAATAATTATCAGTGCAGACTAGCGTGAGGCCACATTATCTTAATATTTAAAAAATGTTTGCCTAAAATCGTTACAAGGGTTTTCTAAAGTTATCGGAGTCCTAGAAGTACATCATTTCTTATATAGACTATTTGAGATAATTTTTGTATGACTTCCATTAGGCTCTGGTCCAGCAAAGAAACAGAAACTTATTAATTAAGAAACAGTCTTTCCTGTGTCTCAGAAAGTAATTTTAAAAGAGGACATATATAATATAAATAATTAGTTACTAGATATCACTCAACTACAATACCCTCGCTACTTAGACCTTTTAAGACTACTTGTAATTAATTAGTTGGCTTATAATTAGACCCTCTGGTAGGCCAAGAGACTTTGTTAAAATTAAGTTGGGCTCTTTCTTGCCTGTGTGCTCCACCTAACCCAACCACAGGGACCTCTGTTAGCCAAAAAGGAAGAGGAAGGGTAGATGTTAGACACCTGCTCTCTACCATGACTGAAGGAGAATGATAAATTTAGGGAATATACGGGGGGGAAAGTGACTCGTGATTTTTCTTCCTTTGTTATTTTACGTTAAGATATCACTAATAAGGCACTGTTGAGACAAAGCAAGAAGACAAATATGTCAGAATAACAAATGTTTTGGAATTTTCTCTTTGGTTTGTAGTTGATAATCGCCCTAATTCGCAAATATCATACCCAATGTTTTTCTAACTCCTTTAAATTAATCCGTACTGTTGGCTACCCTCACCTGCTGCCCTCACTATTATTAACAGGAAGTGTAGTCTTTTGGGAGTCAGGACTCCAGTCTCCTCTGCTGACTCAGTCTGTGAGCATGGGTAAGTCTCGGAAGCTCTCTGTGTCACGGTATGCCCATTGTAATATCCGTATGGTAGCTTTCAGCCCATGTGTCTCTCTCTGGCTGCCCTTCCTCATTGCATCTTGTGTTCTTATATCTCATTCTCACTTCTGCCTTGTGCTGTTCATCGGGCAGCAGAACCAGATAGAATGGAAGATAACGTCCATCTCAGTTAACAGATGGAATTTTCCACAGACACAAATTAATAATGTCGCTGTTTATTACGTTCCTTGCAGATGTATTATTAAACATACATGCCAGCTCGCCCAATTAGTCAGACTTTCCCTCCATATTTAAAAAGAAAGAGAAATTGACTCAATTGTGTTATCCTAAAAACAACAACAACGAAACAAAACAAAACAAAACTGTATCTAATTTAGGATACGCAGTATCTCCCTATTCGTGGTATTTAAGGGTTGGCAGGTATGCGTTAACGTTTTTGTAACAGCGTCAGACTGTCAGTTAAAGGATAGTATTTTAGCTTTTTTTAAAGCCCAAGTTATTTGTTTTCTTTTCTGTTCATTTATGTTGTTGTTTTCATTAAGGAAATGCTAATAGTTGGGTGTCTGTTTTGTAAAACCCAGGTTTTTAAAGATGATCTCTATGTTTAATGAAGATAAAACAAGAAAAGCAAAAAGTCTGATTTACAACTTGCATTTGGTTCTCGTCGGTTAGTTAGAAAGCTAACAAGTACTAGGATTTGTCGGTGATCTCTGCAGATTTGATATTCCTAGCTACAAATTGGGAGACTCTCTGACAGAAGCCACGATCCCAACGTAGTGGTGAGGAAGCCTGTTGACTGGGCTGCGTGGTCAAAGTGCCGGCATATAGTGTATCAGGGGAAAGCTTGTCATATCTGAATACCCAGTTCTCCAAAACCGTTTTAAAAATCCGTATTTCAAGAGTGGAAATCGGGATGGTTTTATTACTAGACAATATTTATTGAGCGATCATTATGTCTCCTACCTTAGAATAATTCTTAGATTTCTAAGCCTTCTGGTCAATGTTAGCAGGTCAGAATGTGGTGCATTCACCTAAAATTGCTGCGCGCATAGATCCTTGAAAGTAATCCCTTCAAGTATATATAGAGAAAATGAATTTAGAGATGATTCTTGCAGATAACTGAGAGAGAAAGAACCTAATTTTAAAGGAGGAGGTCAGTGGAAGAAAAAAAAAAGAAAAAGACAAAAGAGAAAAAGAGGTCTGTGGGGTCAAGCATAGAGCCTGCTGTCTTGGACAGGACAAAGACACAAAGCCCGTGTTTTTAATTCATAAACAGCAGTCACGTTGTGTGTGCCTCACACGCCACTGAGAGGCTTACAGCAAGAGCGCTCTTATGCTAATTAGCATGTGCTCGGTGCCTCGTAAGTCCTCGGTTCCAGGTACCCGGCACTGCCTGCTTGATGTCATAACGCCACGAAAGAAGCAGTGCGCACAGTGGTGACAGCACCAACCCCGGAGGTCCCGTGTCTGAGTCCGGGTCCTGGCTGCACCGTTCCTGGCTGTCGACTGAGACAAATGACTCCCCGTCCCCTTGCCTCACTTTTCTCATCTACCAAATGGGGATCATACTGGCCCCTGCTTCACAGAGGATGCAATGTGTTCGTGTAAGTCAAGCCTGTAGAACATCGTGGGCAAAGTAATTAGCACGTTGCAGCTGTTAGTTACGGTCATGTATGTCTTGAGAACACAGTTCGGGTTGACGGGTGAACAACATGGATTTGAACTGCATGGGTCACGTGTGCAGATTGTTTTTGACAAATATAGTACGGTCCCGAAAATGTTACTTTCTCTTCTGTATGATTTTCCTTTTTTTTTTTCTCCTGGCTTTACTGTGAGACTACAGCGTGTAATATATGAAACTCACCGAGTATGTGTGAACTAACTGTTGACGTCATCTCTAAGGTTTCCAGTCAACCGGAGGCTCTTAAGTTTTGGAGAAGTCAAAAGTTATTCATGAATTTCCAACCCCCATGCTGTCTTGGAATTCATACCAAGTGAATACGGTTTTCAGGACTCCACCACAATGTTTTATAACTGAGTGCTTCTTTCAGTAGGCCTGGTCATCTCGGCCCCCATTTTCCACAAGTATTTCTCTTTAAAGATGTCAAATGACGTGCAGTTTCTTAATGTCTCTCCATGTACCTTCATAACACTTGAAGAGCAGCTTATCTGATGAGCGCCAAGGGGTCAATGTAGTAGGCACTGATTTCCCATGAAGTTTGTCTCTCTCGTTGGTACTGCCAGTTCCCACAATCCTAGCATTCCCTGGGCATCAGTCAGTGTCTACAAGGAATGATTTTCAAATATTAAAGCATGTGAAAAGACAAACAGGCCAAAACTCAGAGCTCTCTAGGGACTATGACCTCCAAAACAGACTCTGTTCTGACATTTTCACAGGCTGCTTGAAGGAATTCCAGCAGGGCCATTCCATTTGGTAAACTCCTAAACAAACCCTCTGTCATCAAGGACTGATTTATCGATTTTTCTCCTTATGTACTTGTTCTGAAGAGATTAAGATAGTAGATATGGCTGCTTAGACACTTTTAAGGCATTTGATGTATATGATAAGTATTATGCAGAGGACTTCTGGTATTTTGAAGTAGTAAAACAGTTATTTGCTATGTTTAAAGAGATTTCTTGCTCTGAGTTGACTTTTAAATTCTTTCTCTTTTTCGTTTTGATTCCAGGAAATCTGTGTCATAATCACATCTCGCAATTAAAATGTTTTCAGTCTGAACCTAATTATTTAATAAAGAAATTGATTAAATTTGTGAATGACCTTTTCAAAAATAAATATGCATGTATACAATGACTTATTTCCCAAGGACCTTTGGCATGTGTGAAAACAAACAGTTCTAGTGGTGTAGGATAATATTCTATGAAATCTTGGTGTGATGACAGTTGTTTACATTATGCTCTAAGGTCACTTGAGTGGGGGAGGGCAGATCTATAAGTTGTTTTTCAGTTCATCTGAATTCTCTTGAAATAGTCTATTGTATATTATTATAAGGTTCTTTATAAAAACATTATAGTGCAAAAAAAAAAAAAAATGAGAAGGGAAGAACCCAAAAGATTTAGAGCCTGAACAACCTAAGGAAATGGGTAATTAGGATTTATTTGATTTATAGTTGGGTTTAAATGCTACCAGCCCATGGTTGTCCCAGTCTGGTGTGTCTGAGTGTATGTATGAAACTCCAGGACCAAACAGCATTCTGCATCTGAAGGGGCAGGTTTGTGGCGGTGGGGTGGGGCGCGGTGGTTGTGTGGTTTCCTTCCTTCTTTGCATGTTTCTTTTCAATGAGTTAATCCTTTGGGTGAAACTATGAAGCTTTAAGTATTAAACAAAAGAACTCCTACACAATCAGAACTTTCCTATGATTCGATATCTGATTTTGGTGTTGGATTATAATATGTTTTGAGCAAATTTTAAAGTGGGACACAAGAAGTGAATTGGTATATGATTTCACTCAAGCCTCTTAATGTCAGGATAAATAAAACTCATGTTATCATATTGTAGTAACCCATCAGAAACCCAGGGTATTTTAGAGGTCTCCTTGGTAAAATAAAATGGAAACAAAAGTGAAATAATAAGGCGCTTAGTAATTGGTCACAAGTAGTTATTGAATGTATCAAAGAATTACGTGCCTCCTGATTGATGTGTATAAAATGAGTATGAATAAAAAGGTCTATATGCTCTTATTACTGTTTTTCTCAGGCCAAGAATAACAAAGTGATATTTTACTAGACATACTCTCAGTATGAGAAAGTATTACTTTTCTAATGTAGTTTTCTAACATAGATGTTTCTGTCTCACACCGTCAGTTTCAGTTAGATAGTCTCTGCGTCTTGCAAAAAAGTGGAATTTGATTAAATAACTTGCTGATAAACTAGTGAAATCTCTGGCTGCATCATCGTGTGCTTGTTTATTTGTGCATAGAATTAGAGTAGCTGCTTGACTGTGTGCTCGCTGAGTGCTTTCAGAACCCTCAACGGAAACAATGTTCACACCTTCAAAAATCTGAAGATTTTGTTGGGACCCCGAAGTATAATTTGGAGGATTTTCCAGGTCAAAGAATTTAAACTTACACCAAGCAGATCAAGTTAGGATTGGAAAAGTTGAAATTTAAAGAAGTCTAAGAACTTAGTCTTAAGCTATGGGTTTCAGAATCTGATGGTTCTAGACAGTGCTGTTGTTTTTGTTCTATTACGCGATGTAATAGTGTACTCTGTGTAACATGTACTTTCTCATAAAAGTGGATACCTTTCTTAAATGACCATGAATGTTTCATATATCCTTGAGGGTGGAACGGTATATATAAATGTTAGTTAGGTCATTTGGTTCATAAGATTTTTCAAGTCTCGTATATTCTTCCTGATTTTTTTTCTTGTTCTTTCAGTTGCTCAGAGAGGTATGTTGAAAACCCCAACTAAAACTGTGGATTTATTCCTCCTTTCAATATTTTTTTTTCCTTTCATGTATTTTGAGTGTGTGTTATGTTTTCTAGAGTACTAGATTAAAAAATGTCTCTGTCTTTCAACTGCAATATTTCGATAGTTTCCATTTAAAGTAATTGTTGATTTATTTGGCATATTAGTTATCTGTAGCTGTGTAACAAACTACTTCATACCTTAGTAGCTTAACACAAGACACATTTATATCTCGCCGTTTCTTTCAGTCAGGAATTTAGGTAAATCTTAGCTGGGTACCTCTGCCTCACAGTCTCTCAGGAGCCTGCACTCAGGTATCAGCCAAGGCCATGTCATCTGAAGTTCCGGCTGGGGAAGGATCTGCCTGTAACCTTTGCTACATTGTTGTTGGCAAGATTCAGTTCCTTGAGGGTTGTTGGTCCAAGGGCCTCATTTCCTTGCTGGCTGCTACCTGGAGGCCTCCCCTGTTCTTGCCATGTGGGCCTGTCCAACATGACATCTTACTTTGTCAAAGCCAGTAAGAGAGAGGTCTGCCAGCAAGACAAAAGTAATTTTTTTTTCCCCAACATTTCCTCAACAGTGCCCTACTCTACTGTTGAGAAGCAAATTACTCAAGGGGAGAGGACTATATGAAACCATATATACCAGAAGGCAGAGATCAGTAGAGGCCATCTACCAGAGTTGAGTTTAAGTCAGTCATTTTGTGGTATGTTGTATTTGTTCAGTCTGTTCCTTATTCCTCTTTTCTTCCCTTTTTTTTGGGGGGGGGGTTAATTCTGTTTTTAGTATTTTTTTTATTTTTGTAGCATCCTATTAGCTATGCTTTTTTCAAATGTTCACTTATCTTTCTTTTCTAACGAAGGTCTAACATGCTGCTAATTGTATCCAATAAAATGTTCATCTTAGTTTATTTTTATCTCTGTAAGTTCCTTTTTTTTTTTTGCATTGTTTATTTCTCTCATCACTGTATTCACGTTTTCCTTTAAATACTTGTACATAGTTATGGCTGTTAATTCATGTTTTTTTTTTCTGTTATTTTTGCATCTGTTTTTATTGACAGATTTTTCTCCCATTACAAAGACATTTTCCTCCCTCCTGGCACGTTGTCTGCTAACTTTTTATTGGATATAACATCGTGAGTGTTACATTGCTGAGTGGCTGGATTTTGTTTTGGTTGTCTTCCTTTAAAGCGTGGGTCTTTGTTTTGGTCCGAGTGTTGGACTTTTGGATCACTCCCAAGGCCTTCTTCAAGCTTTGTTAGGAAGGATATAAGGTATCATTCCCTCCAGGGGTGGTGCCTTTACTAGGCCTTGACCCCCTTTGGAATCTCTGCCGAATGCCCCACTCAGTGCCCCGGGGAGATCTTTTTGCTCAGGCTAGTCAGAGCTCGAACATCTCCCAGCCTCCTGTGCACCTTGGAAGTGTTTAGCCGCTGGTTCTCTGGTCATTTCATACCCCGCCTTGTGAAACCGCTGTGGGCACACATAACTCAGGACTGAGCAGACACCCCAGGGTGCCCCGTGCAGCTCTCCAGGACTCGTTCTCAGTATAGGCCGCAATCTGCCGTTCCGCAATCTGCCCCGCAACTCCCGGCTGTCGTTGCTTCCCCTTAGCTCTCATCTCCGGCTCCCCAGTGCCGCCGGCCTACCTCACACTGTCTGAGGGCTCGAGCTCACGGTCAGCGGCTGAGAGGCTCATCTCAGTTGTTCCCTTTCCTCTAGGAGTTCCAGTGCCGCGCTGCCCGCATCCCAGTGCGGGAAAGCCATTGTTGCATGCATTTCATCCAGCTGTCTGGTTTCCTCTGATGACAGGCTGGGTGCAGTTCTTGTTTTCCCATCACAGCTGCGGACCAGTCTGGAACTAGGGATTTAATACACGGCCCGTGGGCCTTCCACCTCTGCCTTCTGACTGGACTGCCGAGGCGCTGCTCTGTGTCTGGGCCACCCCCCTCAACCCGATCCCACACCGAACATGGAGACCTTGCTGGGTGCAGGAGGCCGCTCCCGGCTTGTGGGCTCAAGGCTGAGGCTGGTAGTTATGGGGACACTCATGTCAGCCAGCTTTCCAGCTTTTGCTGTCGGTGCAGGGTGGTGAGCAAGCTTGTCAGGTGAGGGCCTCCTGGATCCCTCGGAGCCCGGGGTGGAGGCAGTCCGCCGTTCAGGAAGTCCGCATGCTTCAGTGCGGGACCTCAGGGAGGGAGGAATTCACATGTCGGCAGAATCCATTCTTCATTAATAAAGAAATGATTATATATTATTTTCTCTTCACAGAAATGTTGAAATTCAGAAAACTTCTCTTTGCCTCAGTATTTGAATTGGGTTCAGTTTGGCAAAAGAGTCAGCCTTTAGCCGATTTAGAAAATATAAAGAGTACATTTTTCTTCTCACATGTATATTAATGGGAATTTTCTTGTCAAGAATATCTAGTTCTATTAAGTGAAAAAGCATAGAATTAAATTGCAGATTCGCCGTGAATGCAACTCACCATCCTCTCTGCATTGTCCCATCAGCCCCCACCATGTCCTCCAAAAAACACCCTGCAGAGAATTACATCAAATTAATTTTGGCATTTTATGTACATACATAGTACTCTCACCTGCCTTCTTTCCTGTAGTGTGCATTTTTCATAATACACATACAGGTGTACGTATCAAGGAAGGAAAAAAACCTTTTTGAAAAAAATATGCCACATATATAATGGGAAATGTTAGAGTAAGTTGGTAGCTTGTGATTATATTACAGTATTTGGGTGATTCTCCAGAGAATTAGATTCTACTTGGATTTCTTAGGTTCTGCTCAGAGGCCACTAAATGTCAGATGGAATATTCACAACATGTAACAGATTCTTATTCTTTGTTGACAGAGCTTTACAGGAGAATTTATACTGAGGGTTTGCGTGGTGTAATGGAAATGAAGGAGAATGTTACTGAGATCGCCTGGGGATCACAGAGACACAATTCAGTCGAAGCCTCTGTCATCTGGGTCCCATGGTCTATGCTTCTGCATTACCCCTGGGCCCAGTGGTTGACAGCTCCCACCTCGGTTCACATGGCCTCTCTGGCTGCCCACCTGTGCCCTCGTGTGGCTGTCTCACTGTTGCCGAGAAGACAGAGCAGGTTAGGATGCAAGGAACAGATGGGAGTCACTGGTAGCGAGCAGAGTGAGTGAGGCGTAGGTGTCAGAACTGGCCCCAGAGCCCCAGAAGGACAGAGCCCGGGGCAGGTGTTCAGGTCCATCAGATGGCTGTCAGATTGGTTCTCAGTCTTGTTCCATCCAGGTGACGTGTTGACAACGACAGAGGGAAACCAAATGAAAAGTAAAAAGATTAATTGTATTTTTGGAAATTAGAATCATCGATATATACTCAAACTGTGGACTTTAGAATGTATTTGTTTTTTTGTCTAGTTTCAGATATACGGTTCCGTTTGATTAGCCCAAATGTTTGAAAAACAAACTTGCATTAAGGTGTGAAGTGGTCCAAATATACTAATGCAAAGCCTTCTAATAGAATTTTTATTTGTAAGCCAAATACTTTTTATAAGGTGCTCTTCCCTGCCTTTACTTTTTTTTTTTCTTTTTTTAGGAATATAATCACGTAGGTCATATACCTAACACTTGTATTCTGACTGTCTAACTTACTCTGTGTCTTCTCACAAAAACACTTCATTGCTTGCTTCTTTCTGCGAAGTAACCAACACACATTTTTTTCAAAATCCACCTGCAAATAAGGCCCTGTGTTAGGTTTTTCCATGTGTTTCTGCATAATACTACATTCTTTCCCCTTGCCCATACAGTAGGCCTGGAGCCCAAATGGGCAAATAGCTAAGCGAAAGTACAAACTTGTGCCTGTGGAGAGAGGGCTTATTCCCTGAATGGGTAAAGTCCTTTTCCCTTATGAGATGGATTGGAAGTGTTTTCATTTTATAGGAATATAAACTGAACAGAGATTAAATAATGCAGGGACAAGAAGTGAAAAAGAAACAAAGTTTTAAAGATATGGTTGCTTTTAACACCACCTCTAAGGTTATAAAGGGAACTAAGGTTATATAAGGATATAAAGGTGTTAGAGTAGGGCAGATAAATTTTATTTGGAAGAAAGAGAGTTAAAGGTATTTTGAAGGCAGACTGTTTTAAGTTTTATACACAGGAAATATAAATACAATCGCATAGAAAGCTAAAATGTTAAGATCTTGCTTGAGCAGAATAGTTTTACTTTAAAATTTCAAGGCCTGTTGATGTTGACGACATTCTGCCTGTCGCATCTGCCAGGATCGCCCCTGTGGGTACGTTTTCGCCACATGCACGATGCGTGCAGATGAAGCATGGTCACCACCCTCTTCTCGTGTCGCACTTCACTTTACACTCTTCTCAGGCGCTTCCATGCTAGGAGGGAGACCCTACAACCAGGCCCCTTGGTCGTTCGGACCAGAGAACTCAGGCAGTTCTGTGTGTCTCTTTATTCTAGCCTTGTACTTCCAAAGGTACTCAGCTAAATGAAGACATTTGAAAAATTCCTCTAATGGAAGATGTCCAAACAGTCATTTTGCTCTTTTTAACCTTTTAAACAAATACATTTTCAGGTTAGTGAGTAAAATTGAGATCCTAATAATAGATTGTCCTGTTAATGGCAATTTGCTTCATATTAAAGTATTTGATATTTAAACATTAAAATAAAAATCTCCTTTAATGTAGTCTATAAATCGTTTTTCCCCCTATGGAAAAAAAATATGAATATAATATAAAGGGCTATTTTTCTGATTTCCTATAGTAGGGTAATAATGTTTTTACCTGTTCTTTTTAACTCCTGAACTTAGACCAGTTTATTAACGTTTTAGTGAAGAGTGATTTATGAGTAAGTTGCAGGCACGCCTGAACCTGTCAGCGTGCGTCTTCTAACACTGTAGGCTCCTGTAGACCACGAGAGTTATGACTCTGAAAACCTAAATATTGATACTAGCGTATATTTAATACCTGCCCCATATTCGTATTTCCCCACTTCTCCTAATGATGTCCGTTGTTGGTTTTTTCAACCAGGATCTTATCATGTAGCATTAACTGTATTTAGTTGTCCCCTAATGTCCCCTAATCTGGAACAGTTTCTCTACCTTTTTTAAAGACTTGCTTTTTTCTTTCTTCTTCTTCTTTTTTTTTACATTTCTTTTTTTTTTTTTTTAAACGTTATGTTTTTTTTCAGAGCAGTTTTAGGTTTACAACAGAATTGAGAGGAAGGCACAGGGATTTATCGTATGCCCCCTGTCCTCACACATGCACAGCCTCCCCCATGATCCGCATCACTCACCAGAATGGCCCATATTTTTCTTTACCAAGGATGAACCCATGTAGACACCTCATAATCACCCGGTGTCTGTAGTTGACCTTATGGCTCTTTCTGGGTGATGTACATTCTGTGGGTTTGGACAAACGTATAATGCCATGTGTTCCCCATATTTTGACAGTCCTCAATACCCCCTGCACACTGTTCATTTCTTCGATCCCCGCCCCAGCCCCCAGCCTAGCAGCCATTCATCTCTTTAGTTCTGCCTTTTCCAAAATGCTGTATAATTGGAATCATCCAATAGGTAGCCTTTTCAGACTAGCTTCTTTTAAAAATACGTATTTAAGTTTCCTCCATGTCTCTTCATGGCTTGAGAGCTCATTTCTTTGTAGTGCTGAATCATATTGCATTGTCTGGGTGGACCACAGTTTGTTTTATAGAAGCAGATTTCTATTGATTCCAAGTTTGGTGATTTATGCAGAAAGATGCTATAAATATTTGCATGCAGATTTTTGTGTGGGCATAGGTTTCTGATTCCTCTGGGAAATGCCAAGGAGCACGATTGCTGGATTGTATGGTGAGAGTATGTTAACTTCTACAAAAAATCCACCAAACTAATTTTCAAAGTGGCTGTACCATTTTGCATTCACAACCACTTTTTTAGTTTGTTTTTTAATCTTACACTACTTGGCATTTTTTAAAAAGATTTTTTATTTATTTAATTGACAGACAGAGATCACAAGTAGGCAGAGAGGCAGGCAGAGAGAGAGAGGGGGAAGCAGGCTCCCTGCCGAGCAGAGAGCCCGATGCGGGGCTCAATCCCAGGATCCTGAGATCATGATCTGAGCCAAAGGCAGAGGCTTAACCCACTGAGCCACCAGATGCCCCACTACTTGGCATTTTTTAGAAGTCCAGGCCAGTTATTTTGCAAAATGACCCTCAGTTTGGATGTCTGTTTAGGTCCTTGCGATTAACTCAGGTTAAACATTTCAGTGGGAATATTATGTAGGTTGACGTGCGTGAATCACATAAGGAGGTACGTGACATTGGTTCCATTACTGGTGATATTCAGGTTGATTACTTGGGTAAGGTAATGTTCACCTCCCATTTCTCCTATGTAAATGTCCACTTTCCTTTTTGTAAATAATAATCAATTACAGTATAATTAATTACAAAGTAGTGTGTAGGATAGTTCTGTGTTCTAAGCATCTTTCAGCCATGATTTTAATGATGGTTTTTGTTTAAATAAGTTATCAAATAGGTACTTGAAATTGATGGTTTTCTAATTCTGACATTTCTTCTCTAGTAGCTGACATTCTTCTGAAAAGAACCTTCTTTTCTAAGGGAAGTATCACTAGATTGTGATACTTTTTATAATTGGAAAGGTACTATCCATTTCCGTCATCATTTGTGATACAAGTGGTCCCAAATTTGGCCAGTGAGAGCCTGTTCAAGGTGATTTTTGTGTTCCTTTGACCCATCCTCAGCTTTTGAGCACATACCTTCTTTCTGGCAAAGGATATATCAGGATCTTCTTAAGCTTTCATGGCCCCATGAAACTAGTCCTGGAGTTAGCCCTTTCCCTAAGGATCCCTGGTTCCAATCACTGAGGATGATTGGTTTTTAGAAACCAAGATCTGAGAGCTAAGCACACTCATTGTTACTTGGGTGTCATTGCTTCTAGGCCTTTTCAGTAGACAGAGCTAGAACTTTTTTTTAAAGAAAAAAAAAATCATCATGTCTACCCAAAAGAACCATGTAACCTTGAAGAAGATGAACAAAACCAGAGGATTTACATGTCCAAATATCAAGACCTGCTGTAACACTATAGTAGCCTAGACAGATAAACAGTCTGACCAGTGGAACAGAAGAGAAATCAGAGATAGTGTTTATCACTTAACTCACTACAAAGGTAACACGTACGTATGGTGGGAAAGGATGGTCTTTTTTAATAAATCGTTCTGGGTTAAATATCCACTGGAAAGAAATTTACATCACACACACACACACACAAAGTCCAACTATGAAAGGTTAAACAGTAAAGCTTTTAGGGGAAAACATCTCCATAACCTTGGAGTTAACAAAAATTTCTAAACAGAGCACAGATAGCATGAGTCAAAAGGGAAAAACTAGACTGTTTGCATTATGTTTGAATTAATAACTCTAGTGCACCAAAGAATACCATTGAGAGAGAAAAGGCAGCCCATAGAATGGGAAGAGATAATTCTTAATCCATATATTTAACTGAAGATTCTTCTCCAGAACATATAAGGGACTCCTATAAGCCAATAGAATGAACCAGACAAAAGCCTTGACACAAACTTCACAAAAGAGGAAATCCAAATGGTGCCCATATATATGGACATGGATATGTGTTCATTAGTCATCAGAGCAGCACAAATGCAAACCTCAGCAAGGTACTACCACGCGCCAACTAGAACAGCAAAAATGGAAAAACACCAGGTAAATCAAGGAGCATGGTGTATGGAACAGTTGGTGGAAATGTTAACGAATGTAACCATTTTCAAAAACTTCTGCATAATTCTAAGTATCAGTGAGTCCACTTCTAGATTCTGTTCAGCAGAAATACATACAGGTGTTCATCGGAAGATGATGTCATAACTTGAGTGATATGAAATTGCCTTTTTTTTGTAAGCACTATGAGCGATTTCATGAGGTTCAGTCTACTGGAATGCCAGTAGCACTATTTGGTTTTTTGTTTGTTTGTTTTTATTTAAATTCAATTAGCCAAGTTATAGTTCATCATTAGTTTATGACATAATGTTCAGTGACTCACAGTTGAGTATGACACCCCGTGCTCATAATATCACATCCCCCCTGAATGCCATCACCCAGTTCCCCAGTCCCCCACCCACCTCCCTTTCTGCAACCGTCAGCTTGTTACCCGGAGTCAAGACCCTCATACGGTTTGTCTCCCTCTCTGATTTCTTCCCATTCAGTTTTCTGTCCCTCCCCTATGGTCCTCTGCACTATTCCTTATGTTCCACATATGAGTGAAACCATACAATAATTGTGTTTCTCTGATTGACTTATTTCACTCAGCATAGTCCCTCTCCAGTTCCATCCATGTCGATGTAAATGGTAGGTCTTCATCCTTTCTGATGGCTGTGTTATACTCCACTGTGTATAAGGACCACATCTTCTTTACCCATTCATCCACTGTTTGCTGTAGGGAAAGACTAGAGGCTGCCCAATGCCCATCTCCAGAAGAATGGCCCGTAAATTTTCACCTACCACCCAGTGGCATATAGCCGTGGGAGTCAGTACAGCACAGCAACATGTGAGAATCGTGTGACTCTCACAAAAATAACACTGAGTAAAGACAGCTAGTCACAAAAGAGTATGCATGATTTGATTCCGTTTATGAAGTTCAAAACCAGGTAAAACCATGCTCTGGTTTGAGAAATCCAGGCAGCAGTTACCACTGTCAGGAGAGACGTGATTGGAAGGGAAGTGCAAAGGGAGGGCTCTCCAGGTACGGGAAATGTTTGATTTCCTAATGCCAGTTGCCTGAGTGCTTCCAGTTTGTAAACATTCAGCAGCAGATCATCCACTTGTGACATTTGCCTTGTTTGCATGTATATTAAATTTAAAAGTTAAAAACTAAAAATAAAACAATAAATAGTGTAAAGGTTACCTGGGAAACGACGGGGAAATCAATGACTTCTGATCTGTTCCTCATCCCACCTCAGTTCTACCATTAACCTGTCCCCATGCTTGTTTCTGACAGTTCAAAATAAATTATAAGCATCTGTGCACGCTTCCCTGCACACGTGTATATCACATGTCATTGTGTATGTCACCAGAGTTCAGTATTTACTTCAAACGACCTTACTTTGAGCGCCCGCCGTCTGTGCTTCTCCCTGCATTTCTTCTCCCCAGTCCGTTGCTGGCCCTTCTGCCCAGTTGTGCTCTGAGATGCCACCAGGCTCTCTCAGGTCCGATTCTGAAAATTTCTTAAAATAGTATTGTCCGAGACACCTTTGCCTCGTTATAAGCCGGCTTTTTATTGTGAAATTATTGACGTTCTTTATGTGCCCTTGATACTTGCCAAATGTATTTTGTGAATGTTCTCCTTGTCTGTGCCTTCCTTATTGATTTTCTTAAAGTGTCTTGTGATGAGCAAAAGTTTTCATTTTTGATGAGGTCCAATGTATCAATTTTTTTTATGATTACTGCTTTCTTCCCCCCAAGAAACCTTGGCCTACCCCCAAGCCCTGGAAGTCCTCGCCTTTATAAAAAATCCTTCTAATGGCTTTTCGGTAGTTGATGTTACATATCATATGTCTGTGATATACTTCCAGTTAACTTTGATGTCTGGTGTGAGGTAGGGGTTGAGGCTCATCTTTTTCCATATGGAATTCTGGTTGTTTCAACACCATTTGTTAAAAAGCCCCCTTTCCCTCTACTGGATTGCTTTGGCACTTTTGTCTGAAATCCAAAGACCTTATAAGTGTGGGGCTGTGACTGCCTCTCCTGTTCCATTAATATGTTTCTTAATTCTTATGCTGGTACTATACTGTCTTGATTACTGTAGTTTTATAGGCAGTCTTAAATCAGGTGGGGTAAGTTTTCCAACGTTGTTTTCCTTTTGTAAGAATGCCCAGATATTCTAGGTCCTTTCCATTTCCATTTCTACTTTATAGTCAGCTTGTTTAAAAGGAAAAAAACAAAACAAAACAAAAAACCTAGCAGGAATATGATTGGGACTGTGTTGAATCTAGAGATTAATTTGGGGTGAACTAACCTCTTAACGTCAGTCCATCAGTATAACATCTCTCCATTTGTATTGGCCTTCCTTAATGTCTCAGCAGTGCTTTCTAGTTTTTAGTGTAGAAATCGTGTACATCTGGGACACCTGGGTGGCTCAGTCAGTTGGGCATCTGCCTTTGGCTGGGGTCATGGTCCCAGGGTCCTGGGATCCGTGTCCCGCAAAAAAATAAAAAATAAAAAAATCTTGTGCATACATCTGTTTTTGGCAGTGCTATGAATGAAATTATTTTTTAAATTTTAATTTATATACTCTGGCTTCATGACCTAAAAATAACTTTCTGCTCTACTTTGCTGATGATCTTGTAGACTTTGAATAACCCTTTCTTAATTGCCCCATTCTGATCTATGTTTCTGTGAAGCATAAGGTGAAAACCCCTTTAAAAGACATTTCATTCTGCATCAGTTCAGATAAGGACTTATTTTCCTCAGAACTGCTAGGAACTACCTGGAGTGAGTTTATTTGTGCCTGTATGTTATGTGATAGTCTTGCATAAGCGCATGTGTACATATGTGTACTTTAAAGAAGGTGACAGTTATGTTGCCATCATTGTGGGTGGATGCATTTTGGCCTTGGTTTTGTGATCATTGTTTATTGGCGCAGTATGTTTTTGTTAAGTGTTGAACTCTGTGCCAGATGCTCCTCTGCACAGGGGTAAGCTACAGCCTCTTCTCTCAAGGAATAGCCCAGTGGCTTAGCTCATTCCACAGTCACTGATGAGTGTTTATTGGTGTTGTATTTGCTATAGAAACAGAGCAACCAAATATAAGGAAATCCAAGAAAAACCCATGTTTTTGGAAATATTTCTTGTCTGATAAAAATAGGGCTTCCATACTACTGACATTACACTGTTTTCTTTATTTTAACTTGCCTCTGTGCGTAAGTATGACCTAGCGTATACTGTAAGTGAGCATATCCTCCCAGCAGCCTTGCCATTTGTGACTGAAAATTACTGTCACTGAGCTGACACATAGTTCAGGAAAACCACCTTTTTCCCCCCCTCCCTCTGATTGAGAGTACTGGGACCAGACTCTGGAAATCAGAAGACCCTGCTTAGGCCTGAGAGGGCCCATCCATCCATTTAGCCTCTCTAATGTGCATGAAGTTCCATGCTATTAGGAACATCCTGAAGTGGTAATAAATGTCCCTTTGAAGGAATCGATGACTGTTGGTGATGCTAATATTGTTGGAAGCTGCATTTAATTAGGTATATGCCGTTTTGTGCTTTACAGATCTCTGTGTCCAGGAATTTGCCCTGTTATTTTAAGACTATTTCTAGAATATTTTGGTTTCCCAGCCTTTTTTTTTTTTTTTTTTTGGTTCATTTGAAATTGTATGTAATATTCATAGAAACAACGGAGATGTACTTTGTCGTGTTAGTTCCCAAGGCCTTCTGTCCTTCCTTATGAAGTATCATTTACGAAAATGTGTATATGTAGATTCTTTATACAGTTTGAATATCTAATATCCCACTTCTCGTTTTCTTTTTAAATTTCCCTTATTCATATTTGTTTTCTGGGTATAGTCTCTAATGTTATGACTGAGAAAATGTTTCTCCTTGACAACACTTGAGGTATGTTTGCCTTACTACTTCCTATTTCTTTTCCTGTTTCTTTCTCCCTCACTAGACATTCTCGCCCCCCTCTTTGAAACTTCCTAACTCCTTGTAAGTTAACATGTTAGTAACGTTCTTGGAGGCTTAAAAATCTTCATGTTTCCAAAATTAATATATAGGGGAAAAAATAGAAGCTACAACAAACACAATAGTCTGGAAAAGAAACCATTGTGATGATATGTAAATAAATAGCTAATATCAGTTTTTATGAGAAGTGCTTTCATTATAAGCCAGTGTTTGCACTTCTCATGCTTGGTTTTGCATTTTCTTTGGTCTTTTTATGCTGCTTAGATACTTAGCTTACTAGCTCTTTTAAAAGGAGTTTGACTCTTCTAAAAATGGCAGTAGCAGATACTTACAGCAAATTTAGGAGAAAGAAGAAAAGGAGAGACAAAAAGGTTAATACATACACCCACTTCTCCGATAATCACAGTAAAATTCTGTAGTAGCTCTTTGATCTTTTGTCTGTTTATTTTGGTTTTAAAATGTCGATTAAAATTTGTTTCCTGAGTTTTATTGTTTTATCTTTTCCAATTTAATATATTTTTGTAGTTTTTTTTTTACTTCTGTGCTTTATAAGCAACCACTTATTGCATATTGGCTTAAGTGAGTAGATTAGTTATAGTTTACCCATATCCTTACTCTTGGACACTTGAATTGTTGTTAGTTATTTTGTTAGACTAAAATCTTTGTATATAATACACTACCACTTTTGTAACTGTTGAAATACCTTTTAATTCCATCTGTTCAAGTACTGTGTGTGTGTGTGTGTGTGTGTGTGTGTGTGTAACAAGCATGTCAGTTTATTAAATGCAAAATGGAGGAAGAGCTAAGGAACATTTTCTTTTTTCTCTTTTTTAAAAATATAAATCCAGTTGATTAACATGTAATATATTGATTTCAGAGGCGGAGTTCATTGATTCATCAGTTTTATATAATACCCAGTGCTTATTACAACATGTGTCCTCCTTAATGTCCATCACCCAGTGACCCCATCCTCCAACCCCCTTTCCCCCAGCAACCCTCAGTCTGCTTCCTGTGATTAAGAGTCTCCTATGGTTTGTCTCCTCCCTCTCTGATTTCGTCTTGTTTTATTTTCAAGTATTTCTTACTTTAGTGAACTCATGGAGTCTTAAGATGTATCCTGGCTAAGGGAATGGACTTTGGGCTCTTTGGACAGAGCGTCTGAGTTTAAGAATCTCAGCCAGTGGGGTGCCTGGGTGACTCAGTTAGTTAAGCGTCTGCCTTCAGCTCAGCTCATGATCCCAGAGTCCTGGGGTCGAGCCCTCTGTCCTCCGAGCGGGAAATCTCTTTCTCCCTCTGCCCCTCACCCCACTCGTGCTCTCTCTCTCTCCCTCTCTCTCTCTGTGTCAAATAAATAAGTAAAATCTTAAGGAAAAAAAAAAAAGAATCTTAGCCAGTTACCTTACAAGTGTATTGGTTTCTTCATTTGTAAAGTGGGATGAAAGCAGGTTAACTGTTCATATCTGTCAGGGTAGTTGAGTAAATGAAAGGAAACAGCATTTTTAGCTGAGTGTCTCATATACAATTAGTGCTCAGTAAAATATCTATAGTAACTGTTATTGAATTGGTTGTATTTTATAGAAATAAAGGAATTCAAATGAAATTAAGTCTCATTTATATATTATAACTAAAATGCTGTCCCTTGTATTTGAGTGGCTCGTGGAATTATGTGTATAATGGTAAATGAAACAATTCTAGTTTGTGAGATGGTGAAAGTCCTCTTGTAAATTAATTTTATAGTTTGAATTTTTGAAATTACTCATATACCATGGACTCCATTAAAATGATTTTCTCTAATTAGCTTTATTAGACTGCTTTACCAGAATGTGGCTTTGAGGTTGGTAGTATATTATGTCATCTGACTGTCCCTCAGACATTGAAACTAGGTGGAATGTTTGTTAAATGGAAAAGTTTTTTTGTTTTTTTGATTTTGTTAATTCTTTTCAAATGGCTTCTCTCTTCATGTTGTAAAAGAAATGTCAGGCATAACTTCTTTGCCAAATAATACAAAGAATGACAATAGTGTGTAATATGTGAGAGTCATTTCCTAGAACAATATCAGAATCATAAGATAAGGAAATACCTATTTTGCAAAATGTCAGAATATCATGATTTGCTGACCGTTCTGATGAAATAAATTACTCATTTCTTCTCAATTTGAAATTCATAAAAATGCCTTAAAATTGTTAAGTGCTTTCTCAATGGCTGCCTTGCCTCTTTTTATAGAGATACATATTTGCTAATCTAGAATTATAATACTTAAAACTTGTTTAAATGAATTACATATAGACTGTTACTCTAATGAGACACTTTGGATTGTGCATTCAGAATATTTTACCATAGAAAATATTTTACTAAGGTTTAGTATTTTTTCATCATAAATGTAAAATATGCTCATTTTTTAAAAAGATTTTATTTATTTAATTGACCTAGAGATCACAAGTAGGCAGAGAAGCAGGCGCAGAGAGAGGGAGAAGCAGGCTCCCTGCTGAGCAGGGAACCCAAAGTGGGGCTTGATCGCAAGACCCTGAGATCATGACCGAACCAAAGGCAGAGTCTTAACCCACTGATCCACCCAGGCGCCCCTAAAACATGCTCATTTTAGACAATTTTTAAAGTTCAGAAAGATAAAATGCAGAGCGTGTAAGTAGGCTAAGAGTCCTATCATTCACAGTATTTTATCCTGATCTTTTTTCCGTTCATATAATTTCTGAAAAGATAAAATGGTGACCACATTGAACATGCATTTATATGGCCTCCTTTTCTCCTTTCATCTTATAGTGAATTATTTTCCATGTTATTAAATATTCCTTTGGAAAAAAAATCACTTTTACTTATGTGGCTCATTGTAAGTACTTGATAATTGTTTTCCAGTTTTGAAGTCATTATTTCAGTGGTTGTACAAGATATCATTATATACTTGTCATAATTTATTCACTCTCTTGTTTATTAACAGTTGGATCATGTCTCTGCTGCTGTGGTTAATGCTAGGATAGAGAGCACTGCACATAAATTATTTTGTTTATCTGTATATTCTAGAATATTTCTTTAGAATAAAGACCTAGCTATTGAATTATAGGGTCAAACAGTTTAGACCTCTTTCTCGATTCTTTAACATAGTTCCAGTGGCTTTTCTAAAATAAACCAATTGATGCATTTATTGGCAGGGTTCGTCAGTACCCCCAGCTTTCTCCTATTTGAAAAATCTTTGTCATTAAAATTTTTGAAGGTTGAGTTATATTTTACATACACTGAAACGCACAGATCTCACATGTACACTTTGACTCATTTTCTAAAACTTTCTTTTGAAATAATTTCTGACTTATGGGAAAGTTGCAAAAATAGTGCAAAGAATTCCCGAATACCCTCTGTCCAGATTGCCCAAGTGATAATGTCTTAATCACACTGCTTTATCCTGCTCTTTCCATATCCATACATAATGGTTTTCCCAGAACTATTTCAGAGTGAGTTGTGGACATACTGCCCTTTTACCTCCAAACACTTGGGTGTATGTTTCCTAAAAATAAAGATACTGTCTTATATAACCTTGGTATAATTATTTAAATCTATAATTAACACTGATATAGTGCTGTTTACTAACCCCAGACCTTATTCAAATTATGCCAGTTGTCCCAATAATATCCTTTATAGCAAACGAAATAAAAATGTCTTCTCCCTGTTTCATGGTCCAGTGGGATTTATTTAGTTGTCAGGTTGCTCAGGCTTCATTAAAATGGAACAGTTCTGTAGGCTTATTTTTTTGCTGCTGCTGCTGTTTCTTCTGTTCTGTCTTTTAAGACATTGTGGAGGAGTATGGGTTATTTGGAAGCGTATAGGTCAGTTATTTGTGGAATGACAATCAGTTTGGGTTCATCCCTTGGTTCCTCCTGATGAAATGAGACCATGCCCCTTCAGCAGGAAGACCACAGAAGAGGTGTACGATGTCAGGTTGACCCTTTATTGGTGATGCTAACTTCAGCATGTGGTTAAGGTAGTACCTTCCGGGTTCCTCCACTGTAAAGTTAGTATTGCTCTGTTTCTAATTTTGTAAGTAATAAGTATAATGTGAGGAAATACTCTGCTATTAGGTGAATATCCTGCTCCTTTCAAACCAGCTTGCACCTGTCCGAAGTAGTTTTGGTGTCCCTTGGTAATTCTTGCCTACAACCATCATGCTGGTGACTTCTGACTCCATCATGCCTTACATTTATTAGATGGCATTCTACTCTAAAAACATGCTTTCCTTTCTACCCTCTGTATTTGTGTATTATATCAGCATGGGATCATGGATACTTTCGGTATTTATTAGTAAATAATACTATTTGCTAATAGTAATTCTGTTACTATTATTATTTTAATGCTCAAGTTGTCTTAGATTTGGCCAGTTGGGATTTCCATTAGGCTGCCTTCTGCGTCCTTTTTCACAGGTTCCCATCACTGTTCGAGTACTTACTTGCTTTCTGACACAGCAGTATGTTCCACACTCAATTTGTACTTCTTCCTGCCCTAGCGCTGCCATCAGCCCTTCCTCTTAGGAAGTCTGGTTGGTTTTAGTGGAGTATTTATAAACCAAGACCTGGGAGCTGGGTGTGATGTGCTCACCACTACTGTTTGGTCATTGCTTCTAGATCTTCTCAGTTGACAGAAATAGGAAATACGTGTTTTTGTTCACAAACACACGTCCATCTGTATCTGTTCTTGTCTACCTGCATTACTGCATGTGTTAAAACATCAGGCATCTTTACTGACATCTCCACTTTTATCCAGCACCACAGGCTTCTCTGCAGCCTCCCCCTTGCCGTATTTAAACCCCTTCTCTGATGGGGAGAAACTGCTTTCGTCCTCCTCCCATCCACAGTGTATTTTCTAGAATGCACATAGTATTCAATTCTAGAATACCCGTAGTTTTTAAAATTGCTAACTCATGCCACTGTGAGAAATAAATCTGCTATACTTGAAATGGGTAAACTTCATGGCATCAGTAAACCTATTTTAAAAACTTGCTAACAGGAGTTGAATCTTTATTTACCTTCGTTCTGTCTTTAGCCCAAAGGTAGATAGTCAGAAGTTGCTAAGGTTGGTTCTGGTTTCTCTTCAGTGTGTCCGTGTTATTTATTTGAAATACAGCTGGGTTCATTTATTGTGTTTGTATTCAAACTTGGGTATTCTTCCAACTTTGCTGATTTTGTTGATTTATTTTTGAGAATGTAATATGTTAACAAGGTTCTAAAAGTCAAATTATAGACAAAGAAAGATGTCCTCAGTTAAGCATCACTACCCGCCGCTCGCTCCTGTCCCATCTCCAGCCTGCACCATTCCATCCTATTTCCGCACCCACTGAAGGGAATCAGTCTCCTTGGTTTCTGGTTTCTCCTTTTTTGCTTTTTTTCTCTCAGATAAGCGACTCTATTTTCTTGTTTTCCCTTCTTTCTTATACAAGAGGTGACATTGATAATGTTAGAGTTTGCTTTTTTCACTTGCTATTTTCTGAAGACCGCTTCATCCCAGTTTATACGGTGTGGATGCCCCGTGGTTTAGTCAACCAGTCCTGTGCGTGGGGATTTAGGCTGTTTAGAGTATCTTGCAGATACAGATCGCGCTGCAGTAAATAGCTTCGGCATGTACCATTTTATAGTGTTGGAGGTTTATCTTTCAGGTACATTCCTAGATAGAAGATTGCTGGGTCAAAAGGTGAATGCATTTGTAGGTTTATTTCATGTCGCCAAATTCCTTCCCTGGAAAGCTGCACCAGTTTGCGTTCTGATCAGCAGTGTACACGAATGCTCATTCCCCCTCAGCCTCACCAACACAACGTGTTGTTGTGTTTTTGCCGTATGTTGGTGAAATTTCAATTGCCTCTCTCTAGCGATGAGTAAGGTCGAACGTTTTGTCCCACCCAAGTACTAACCAGGCCCGACCCTGCTTAGCTTCCGAGATCAGACGAGATCGGGCACGTTCAGGTTGGTATGGCCGTAGACAGGTCGGACGTTTTCTGATACATGTAAGGGCTGTTTCAGAATATTTTTGGAGGAGAGTGTGAATTACCTACTCATTTTTCAGTTTGATTTTAAAATAATTTTTATGTTGGAGAGATCAGCCCTTCCTCTGTAATGTGTCTGTTTTGTTTTGTTTTAGTGTGGCTGATATTGACCCAGTCTTTCCTTTTATTCCTTTTGGATTTGGGGTCACAGTTAGAAAGCTTTTCCCTATATCCCAGTTATAGAAGCATCCATCAATATTTACTTAGAGTACTCAGATGGTTTGATTGTTTTTTTTTTTTTTTTTAAGTTTTATCCCTGATCTCTTTGAGTTTATCTTAATCTAATAAGGGTCCTTTTCCCTTCTCTACATAGTACTTTTTTCCCTCTGGGTTTTCTCTGTGTGCCTTGGGTGTTTTCATTTTTTTCCAGATGAGCTTGTTTAACCCCATTAAAAAGTGCGTTGGTGTTTTTACTGACATTGCATTAAATGTGTGAAGTAACTCACAGAAAAATGGCATTTTTATGATGTCATATTATCCTCTCCAGGAATGAGGACTATCTATTTGTTCAAGCCGACTTTGGGGTTTTCCAGGAGTTTTACACATCTCTTTAGTTTACTCCTGAGCATTTATCTTCTCTGTCACTCTTACTGATGGGGTGTCCTCTACTTGTGTTCTCTAACTCCTTATTGTTTGTATGTCTGGAGGCTGGTGATGGCGCTGTGTGTTTGTGTGTTACTGGCAGTTTGCCAGGTTTCTTGAATCTGTAAATTTATGTATTTCATCAAACTGAGGGGATTTTCAGGCATTTTCTTTGCAAGTACATTCTCTGCCTCATTCTCTCTCTGCCCTCCTTCTGGAACACCAGTCACTCATGAGATAGACCTTATGATATCATCTGTGGGTCATGGTGGCTCTGTTCTTTGTTTTTTAAATCTTTTTTTTCCTCTGAGGCACATCGCCTTTGTTTGTTTATTTTATTTTTACTGATATTTTTAAACGATTCTCTGATTACTGCTTTGGACAAAAGCCATAGATTCTGGTGAGAAGTCCCTTCATTTCAGTTTCTGTTTTTCCTCCTCTCTACTAGTTATTAGGAGATGTTTTTAGTTTCCAGGTAGACAAGGCCTTTTTATTTTTTTTTTTATTTTATTAATAATTTCTAGTACAACTACATTGAGATCAAGTGCTGTGTGTATTTGTTTATTTTATGGGACTTGCTAAAGTTTTCTTTGTGCCCTAATCTGTGATTTTTTAAAAAATACTCCATGTGTAGTTTGAGAAGGTGTGTCCTTTGTCACCCAGTAAAAGTTCACTACAACGCCTTGAGGTCTCCTTAATGGTTATGCTGTATGTCCTTTCTTATTTTTGTCTGCCTCATCTGTCTTGTGCTGAGAGGCAGATTCAAGTCTCCTCTTCCTCCTGTGTTTCTGCTGGCATCCCACTGCTCCCCTGTTCATTTTAGTCTGTAACGGCAGCTCTGTTGATCGGTGCGTGGTCATCGCTGTTAGAGATGCGTCATTCATGATGGTGCTTCGCGTTAAGAAGTGTCCTCTGTGTCACGTGCAGTGTTTCTAACTTGAATTCCATGTTTTCTGTGTTCAGGGTCACTACCACCACCCCCCATCCTAGTCTGTAACACATACCAGTTCACCAAACTCACACATGCCCAATAGTCCCTGCACACCAGCTCACGCCTCTGGCACATGTTTGAGAAATCACTCAGTCACAACACACGGGATTCAGTTTATTTATTTTAACAGATGAAAGGGCCCGTCAGTGTGAGTAGAGTTTTGTTGTTGTTTTTAAGATTCTTTAGAGCAGTTCTGTGGCTCAGTTGTTTTTAGACACCCACATAAATAATCTGCTGCATTCAAGTTTTGTAAAGGGAGACTGTTTCAAAATTGTCATTAACATGAAGGAATTTCTCTGTTCCCATAAGTACCATTGTGGGTTTTCGGTTTTAATTTATCAAAATGTAATTGATGTACAATAAACGGCACGTATTTTAAGTATTCAACTTAAGGAATTTTGAATCCACCACAATCAAGATAACATTTTCATCACCCTTAAGAATTTCCTCCTGCCCCTTTGTAATCCGCTCCTCTTTTCACTACAGTCTCCGGGCAACCACTGTCTGCTTTCTGTTACTATAGATTAGTTTGCGTTTTCTAGAATTTTTTTTAGAAAAATAGATAAAGTGCTCAGTTTCATTTGGCTTCTTTCAGTCAGCATAATTATTTCGAGATTTATGCCTATTGTGTTACTCTTTTTTATTGTCGAGTAGTATTTCATTGTATACCAAAATTTATTCATTCAGTCACCTGTGTATGCATGGTTATTTGCTGTTTTGGGCTTTTAAAAATAAAGCTGCCAGGCCTTCTGGGTGGCACAGTCAGTTAACCGTATGACTCTTGGTTTCAGCTCAGGTCATGATCTCTGGGTCACGAGATCGAGCCCCACGTTGGGCTCCCTGCTGAGCATGTAGTCTTCTTCAGATTCTCTCTTCCTCTCCCTTTGCCCCTCCTGCTCATGCACACGTGTGCTCTTTCTCCCTCAAATCTTTAAAAAATTTTAAAAATATTTTAGCTATTCTGACTGGTGTGAGGTGGAATCTCACTGTGGCTTTGATTTGTATTTCCCTGATGCCAAGTGATGTGGAGCGCTTTTTCATGTGTCTGTTGGCCTTTGGATGTCTTCTTTGCAGAAAGTTCTATCTCTTCTGCCCATTTCTTGAATGGATTATTTGTTCTTTGGGTGTTAAGTTTGATAAATTGTTTATAGATTTTGGACACTAGCCCTTTATCTGATATGTCATTTGCAAATATCTTCTCCCATTCTGTTGGTTGTCTTTTGGTTTTGTTGTAAATAAATAAATAAAAAGAAAGCTGCCAGTAAAGTTCCTTCAAAAGCTAAGAATCCATCTACTATCTAACCAAGCCTTTATATTTAAAAAAAAAAAAAAGGAATTCAGGGACACCTGGGTAGCTTAGTCAGTTAAGCATCTGACTTCGGCTCATGTCATGATCCCGGGGTCCTGGGGTCGAGCCACATGTCAGGCTACTCAGTGGGGAGCCTGCTTCCCCCTCTCCCTCTGTTCTTCCCCCCAGCTCGTGCTTGCTCACTCTCTCATGCTCTCTTTTTCTCTCTCAAATAAATAAAATCGTTTAAAAAGGGGGAGGGGAGGGAATACAAATATCTACCCAAAGATTTATATATAAATGTTCATAACATATTTATTCATAGTAGCTCAAACCTGGAAGCTATCCATATGTCCATCAACAGATGAATGTTTGAACAAAATGTGATCTATTCATGCACTAGGATTACTACTTGGTAATAGAAACCAATTGCTGATACACACAATGGCATGGATGAATCTGAATCATATCTTAGTGAAAGAATTCAAACACAAAAGACTACATATTGTATAATTCCATTTACCTGAAATTCTAGGACAAGCAAACTAATCTCTCGTGATGGGAAGCAGATCGGTGATTTCCTGGGTTGGGTGTGGCAGTCGGATATACTGCAAAGGGGCAGGAAGAAGGCTGCAGAGAGAAAATGCTCTGTATCTCAAATGTGACCATAATTTCACAGCTCTAAATCTCCATCAAAACGTGCCATAAATACACACTTTAAATCGATGTATCTTCCTGTCTTGATACCTTAGTAATAGTGATTTTAAGTGTCTGTCAAACAACCAGAGAAATGTGGTGGGTAGTGTTAAGTCTATTTTAAGGAAAATGCTCGTCACCCAGCCTCGGCTGCTGAACGTAAGGATTTAGTCAATTAAGGAGAGGCTTGACCATATGAACATGATTAAAACACCAGAACACATCTCATAGGAAATAAAAAATTGGATGAGATCAAGTTCCAGCTTTTGAGGGCTTGTGAAATCTGCTAATGTGGGTATGGTATATCAGAAACGTGCAGAGTATCAGTAGTTAAAAACATGCAGTCTCTCTCAGCCAGGTTCTGTGAGAAAATGAATTCCTACCAATATGATTAGAGTGACTATTTCTTCAATTATCCCAAGGATGACATAGCTAATGCCATTTTCCACACATAGGAGAGAAGCTAATACAGTGGACACCTTTGGGCATGAGACCTTAATTCTCTCACAGAACCCATGGAGAAAAGCTAGTGGCCTGAAGCCTGCTTTCTGCGTTAAAAATCTCTCTTCTGTTCCTTAAAAGCTGTGTAGCTGGACAGGCTGCTTCACCTCCTGGTGCCTCCCTGTAAGCGGGGGACAGTAGTGGATGGCGTTCTTGAGAAGAGTGATCTGAGGGAGCGCCTCTCAAGCCCTCAGGATCGTGCATGACGCTCGTGCTCAGGACACAGTCAGTGACCCATCACCCTTAATGACCAGAATTGGCAGCTCTCATTATCGTTCCAGAAGGCTTAGTCTCCCATGACAGGTACCAGGAGCGTTCAGAGGGAGCAGAGGAAAAAGACCTGACTCTTCAGTGGTGTCGAGGCACATTCTGTAAAGCTTCTGAAAGTGATCGATACTGCAGCTAGTTCCTGAAGACTGCCTGAGGACCATTTCCACCAGAGATGGAGAATTTCAGGCAGAAGAAAAAACCTGAGTAAAGGCAGGAAAAATTCAGAGCATTTTAGGGGATAGTAAGCAACTTGATTTAGCTGAAGCACAAGGACCATGTCAGGGTTAGTAATGCCGCTCAGGAAATCAGGAGATGGAGCCCGGATGACTTGCATGCCAAGAGAAGAAATGTGAGCAGAATTCGGTACGAGAGGAGAGGCCCAGATGAGTTTCGATTGGTCCAGTGACACTGATTTGTTTATGCAGGCAGCGTTCATTCCGCAGTCAGAGTATCCTGGGCCCTGAGGCTGCAAAGATGAGTCCGGCAGCATGGGATGGCGTTGAGGTGTGGGGTCTGGAGCTGGATGCTGCTGAGGTCTAGGCGAGCTCATCCCTTGCCATTTGCTTTTGTTGTGGGTGTTTTGTGTGTGTGTGTGTGTGTGTGTGTGTGTGTGTGTGTGTGTGTTTAATTTTTGATTTTCCATTAAAGTCAAGCAAGGACTGTCTTATGAAGTCATAGGTGAGTTAGTCCTAAGTATAGCACATAACCTTAGAATCAAGATATCTCAACTGCAGAAGGAAAACTCGCTTAGAAAGTGCCATTTAGAAAGCAAGTGCGTGATGATTCAGAGGCAAGATTTGTGTTCATGGGGGCCTTGCTGGGTGTTCGGAGTTAATGGTTGGCCCCAGTGCAAAGGATGAGATTAATAAGGGAGAACATTTAGAAATGGTCAGAATCTTAGGAGTCCAAGGGGATGTGCAGTTATCTTAGTGAGTGCAGAGGATCCTCAAGGAGAAGCCTAATGAACTGATCAGTTTTGTAAGTAGATGCGAAGGAGCTACAGCCCTGAGCCCAAGTGTCTGGACACCCCTTGACAGGAAGAAGGATGACTTCACCAAAGACAGGAGCCGGAAGCGGAGCGGGAAGGTGGAGTAGCGCTTCTGTCTGAAGACCTCAGTGTTAGCAAATCTGGGGCCCACGCTGCTTGCTGGGAAAGGTGTGAGGCTGGTACTATAGTGGGCTCTTGAGGAAAATGGAAATGATCCGAAACAGTGTCCCGGTTGAGACTAGAGACCAAGGAGACATCACGGAGCAGGTGTGAAGGCATGACCTGCTTTGGTATTAGATTTGGGTAGTCGTCCTGCCTCTTTTATCTTGTCCGCCTCTGTCAGGACTCCCACGGTGGCCAAGCAGGACATCCAGTCAGATGGGGGAAACAAAGGCAGATGTTTCGTTGCCCAGGATGCCCTAGTGGAAGCCAAGCAGCAGAGTAAAAGGGTCCCCTCACCCCATTCGAGTTGAGCGATGAAGGAGCGTTTCACAAACTTAAGTTTCCAACAATTACTAGAAGACTTCATTTTTATTAGTCTCTGTCACCCCCACGGCCCGTGAAGTACCAGCCTGTGCTCCGGAGCGCTTCACCCTCCCACGAACAGAAACTCCCGCGTCCCACATGGCCCTCCGTGTCCGTCTGCGCGCCCCGGGGTGTTTTTGCCCCCGTGTGCCTGGCTGCTGTGCCGGGGCCCCCAGCCTGGGCGCCTCAGGCCCCGGGGGCGCACCCGGCCACCCCAGCCCGCCGCCCTGGCACGCGCCTCCGCGGAGAGCGCGGCCCAGAACACGCCCTTGGACCCAGACGAGGTCCTCGCGCGGGTTCCACGCCGTTCTCGGACCGCCGCCGCCGTCAGTCACCTGGGGGCGCTGTTTCGGCTTCATTGTTCCGTGAAGGGAAAACGCATCCACGTGTGGAGACCCGTCCGCTGCCATCTCATGAAATCTGAAGTAGCAGGAAGACACCAGAAGACACTGAGCGCCAAACCGCAGCGCGGGGCGGCCTGACGGGGGTGTGGGAGGAGATGGAGGGCGCGCGCGTGCTTAGCGAGCTGCTCTGCACTCCCGCGGGCGCGCCGCAGGGCCCCGAACCCGGCAAACGCGCAGCCACGGAGGCCGCAGGCCGGGGAGACCCTGCCAGGACGGAGTCCGACCCGACTTTGCCACGTGGGGAGCGCGCCGTGCCTGTGCCGGGCACTTCATATGCATCTGTTCCCCCGTTTGCACACTCGCGGCAAACAGCTCTTGTCCTGTCGAGGTCGTCATGCGTTTCTGTCCACGAGGCAGCCACGGCACGGAGATGGCGCTGCTTTTCCAGGATCGCGTGGCTCTCACGGTCGAATCACGTTTACCTCTGAAGTCGTGCGCATTCCACAAAACCGTCCTGCGTTCACCTTCATAAGTCCGTCTGCGATGCTATCTATCACCCCCTGAAACTAAATTACTGGTGTTTCTTAATTACGTGCCTTTGAAAGACCTGTGGGAATTGAGTAAAAAGAAAGAAAGCCATACAGGTTTTTGCTTTTGGGAAAAGGATGTTGGACTCAGAAAGCCAGGATTAACCGGGGTGGCTTCAAAATACATTATTTCATGTCTGAACTGCAGTGTTTTTCTTTCCTTTTTTTTTTTTTCCTTTCCTTCCCTTCCCCTTCCCCTTCCCCTTCCTTTCCGCAAATGCCAGTACGTGTTTCCCATACCCCAGAGCTGCTGAGGATCAAAAGATCTTCAAGGTCCACAAGAAATACGTTAAATCCACTTGTGATAAAAAAAAAATCATTATCCCAGGGGCACCTGGGTGGCTCAGTGGGTTAAAGCCTCTGCCTTCAGCTCAGGTCATGATCCCCGGGTCCTGGGATCGAGCCCCGCATCAGGCTCTTTGCTCAGCGGGGAGCCTGCTTCCTCCTCTGTCTCTGCCTGCTTCTCTGCCCACTTGCGATCTCTATCAAATAAATAAAAATAAAATCTTTAAAAAAATAAAATAAAATAAAATAAATCATTATCCCAGATGGCAAGCATTTGTTATTTTCTCGTGGAGGGTTTCCTGCCTACAGTTCACTCTCACTCTTACTACCTTACGGTTTCTTCCTCGGCAACACAGGAGACGTTGGTTTTTCCCTCTTGTAGATTAAGCATTCTCAACAGGAGCACAGATTGGTTCTTGGGGTAGAGACAAAAAGATCACACCTTTCATGTGTAAGACACATACAGCTTGGAAACGGACATGTCGTCAATCTGTGGTGTTGAAATTTCATGGAATGTGATGAGGAAAAAATTCTGTAAGAAAGGGTCGGGCCATAGGGACGATGATGGAAAAAAACGGTGAAGAAACACTCCCGCGGACAGTTTTCTTACCCCACCATCACACTGACCGTGACTTAGCGTCGCATCTTCCCGTCTTTGCTAGGATGTGACCTCTCCCACTTTTCAGTCCTCCCTTCCGTCTGTCCTTCTCCCGTGTCCTCTGTGACTCAGAGTCCGAGGAAGACGACTCCCAAGAGGCATACTCGGAGGCTGGCTGTCTGTCGTAAGTCTGCCTGTGGTCATAGAAACGGACAAAGCTTAGAAATGGAGAAAAGATTCAAAGGACCCCTTGAACGCTGACAAAGTGTGCTGTGTCATGTGTTTGTGACTTGTCCTGAGGCTGTGGGCAGGGGACTAGGGAGACAGACGGCCCTGGTCACTCGCATGCCATCGGAGCCCTGCGATGGAGGGGTGCCGTGGGGACGCACAGGCTGACTGAGAAGGAGCGGGGAGATGTGCTCCTCTGCCTCCCGGGCCGTCTGCCCCTTCGCACAGGAAGTTCTCGTGGCTCCCTCGGAGCACGGCTTGGTCAGCGCACCGTGGACAGTCCCACCCCAGTCCCGGATGCCTGGCCAAGGCGCAGGTCCCGGCCTCAGAGAGGGGAGAGCTCACCCAGCAGCGCCGGCCGGAAAGATGATCGGAAGCACGACTTACCGCCGACTCACCGGGCTCTTTCGCCCTGTTGCGGCCCTCGGTTACGCTGTAGCACTTGGTCGTTCAGATCATTGCTGGTCCTTCAAAATCTCATTCTCTTAGGAATAACAGAAAACTGTGTCCCTTCTCCTGAAACAGTGGTTTCCGTAGGGCTGTTTCTATTGGAAGTACTATGTATTTTTTTTTTTTAAGACTTTATTTATTTGACACACACACAGGGAAATCACAAGTAGGCAGAGAGGCAGGCAGAGGGGTGCGGGGGAAGCAGGCTCTCCACTGAGCAGAGAGCCCGATGTGGGACTCGATCCCAGGACCCCCAGATCATGACCTGAGCCGAAGGCAGAGGCTTTAACCCACTGAGCCACCCAGGCGCCCCAATACCCATGTATTTAAAAAGGAACAAAAACGAAGGGCTTTTAAGATATGCTGTCTGATGTCAGAGCTCACACTGTGTCTATTTTTGCGGGAAAAAAAAAAGTTTTAATATCAGGATTCTTAAGTTGGGCTTAATAATTATTAAATTGTTGAGATTTACCATAACTAGTTGTCTGAAGATAGAATATTTTTTATAGTGTTTTTATAATTTTAACAGGAGGGAGAATTAAGGCTCAAATACATATTTTGCTAAAAATACGGCACCCTTGGGGAAAACTTGAGGTGTAATCTGGACTGACATTTTTTCTCCCTAAATGTGTCCGGTCTAGTTGCCCTCCTCTGCATGGCTTCTGTGACACGGGCTCCGGCCTTGTGGAGGCAACCTCACCAGGGGCCTGCGTCTGCTCCGCTGGGGGGGGCTACTGGAAGGCCTGGTTCCAAGTACCAAGATGCAGGAGATGAGAAGAAGAGGCATCCTCTCTCAGTCCGGTGTCGGGAATGCTATAGGAAAAGCACAACTCAATGTTTAGCAGTCTGTTTCCATGCTATTACTAATTATCGTCTCTGTCTCTCTCGGATGCTTTTACATTGGTGAAATGGTGCGTAGTTGGTGATGTTCTCAGGTCTGTGCTTACCCCAGTGCAGCGTCATCCCAGCCATATCTTTTTTATCAGCAGCTTTGTGAGCATATAGTGAGACTGCCAAGTTCTTGTGTAGGTCCCTTGAGCCGTGTTTGTTTCTGTTCTGAGTCCCTGAAGCCTTTCCTGGATTATTCCTAGTCTCCAAGCCATACAGTTTTTCTCACGCTTATTAAATATCTATGCTTGGAGTACTGGGAAAATTGACTTGATTTATGGAACTCTCTTTCATAGGAGAACAGCCCTTTTGGGTGTGTGTACACACACACACTGTGGAAGCAGATTTACCCTAGCCAAAGTGACTTTAATCACCTATCCTTTGAAGTTACACATCCCTCGTGACAGCAGAGCCAAACGACACTGAAGAAGATGTCGTACACAGAGTACGGAGCAAGGACAGAGCTACTGCACGCAGCTCACGGGGTAACTGTGGGCCGTTCTCTCTTAGAGAGAGCGCAGGTGCCCTTCCTCCCTCCATCCCTAATTCAGTCCAAAAGACATTATGTGGGGGGTGAGCAAGGCAGCTGCCCTGTGGGGGTGGGTGCAGTGATCTGCGAAGGGCTTCGGAGCCCGCCTGGGGTGAGGAGACATCTGCATAAAGTTTGGTACAGCAGTGACAGTAGTGGGATGAACAGGGTATCCATGAGTGGGGTGGCGGAGACAAGATTCCCTTTATAGGAGAAAAGGGTTACAAATATGTGAGAGAAGCTTAGAAAGAACCTTTGGTGTTGGATTAGAAATGGAGGCATCAGGGTGAACTCATGGTTTTCAATGTGTATATATAAAGAAGTCCAGATGTACATACTTAAATATAGATCTGCATTTACATCTGTTAATATAGAAAACCATAAGTGTGTGCACACACAAACCACAGACATGTTCCCTGACTTCCTACAGAGGAGGCCTGGGAACGCTGACACCCTCATAGCAATGAGGACACCTGCTACTGAGTCTTTGCTTTCTCAGCGGAGCAGGGAAGGTAGCAGATGAGCCTGGAATACCTTGTACCAGAAAGTAATTCAGCACTCAGAGGAGCTGAAGGCAGCAGGAAAGGACTCCCACTAGTCAAATCTGGAATAATCTGAGCATCAGACTAAATGGTAGGAACATGCTGTCACCCACTGAATAAAATAGGAATCCGTGAGTCCACGGTGATGGAAGTAGGTGCTGTAATCCACATGGGGCGGGGGGTTTCTCCTTACACTGAAATGTGCCTCTAATGAACGCAGAAGCAATGATAGAATTTTCTAAGTCACCATTTGGTGACCATCCTAACAAATAGTTCAACCCCACAAAATCATTCATTACGAAGAGAAAAACTAACTTTACAATGAAGAAACTTGGCCAATACCGTCTTAATCCATTCATCAAAACAAATATTGTCAGTTAGAAGACGAACTGGATTTGTGCCCCACACAATAGGATGCAGAGAACCCACCCCGCTCGCCCCGTGGTATTCCTGCCGTAACTGGAGTCTGGTCATGAAGACACACCACAAAACTCAAACTGAGGGCAATTCTACAAAATAACTAGTATGTAATCTTCACAATTTAAGGAAGGAAGAGTCAAGAGAGACTGAGGATCTGTTCACAAATGAAGGAATACTGAAGAGGAAATAACTCAGGGCCATACGTGATCCTGGTTTGGATCCTTTTGCCTGAAAGGATGTTGTTGGGACAATTAGTGGAACTTCAGTGGAGTCTCTGGATTAGATGGTGATAAATTGGTGTTGATTTCCTGATGTTGATGGTTATATTGGGTTTTTATAGGACAATGTCCTTGTTTGTAGGAATTATACACCGGAGGGCTTAAGGTAAAGAAATGTCATGTCAGAGCCTTCTCACAGATGGTTCAGGAAAACCATGCTCTGTGAATTTGAAATTATTTCACATTTTTAAAAATACCAAAATAAATGTTCTTTCAGGCATATTCGCCACTAAATTATTTTTTTCTCTCAAAACTACAGAGACAAGACTTTAGATACAAACCCACAGCAGGACAATGTGTTTCCTTATTGAAATTTTTTTATATTTATCAGATGCAAAAATAATAAGCCTACAGAGGATCCTTAAAAGAGAACTGTTTTATTTTTTAACATACTCAACACACGCACACAGCCATTCTTTTCTAAAAAAATGAAGAGGCTGGTGTGGTTCTGTATCTACCCAGGTTTCTAAACTTGTGGCCTCAGCACAGTTGAGTGGGGTTTAAAAAGCAGCATGCTGAGAAAGAAAATATTAGGGTTTGTTGTTTTTGTTGTTATTTTTGCAAAGTAATTAAGAATGTGGGGTCTGAAGCCAGGCCGCCTCTTGGGAATGCTGGCCACCACGTATGTGGGAGGAGACTTCTGACAAAAACAGTCAATTTTTCAAGGCCTTGGTTTCCTCGTCTGTGAACTGTGATGACGTCGAACCCCCAGGCCCGGCAGCAGGACACATGAGGGGACTCGGGAAAAGCGCTGAGACTGGGTCACCCTGCCCGCGCTGGATCAGGCTGGCCGCTGCCGCTCTCGTTTGAGGAAGAGTGGAAGTGCGTTCGTGAAAGCATTTGAGCAGGGTTATGTTGGCTCTCCTTCTCCCTCACCAGGAGCAGAATTACTGGGAGGCCATAAAAGTTACGGCTTCTGCTGTGAAAACCTGCCCGAGATCAGACTAAAGCCTGGAGACAGAGCACGTTCTGGAGGACCGCAAGCGTTGCAGTAGGAGAGAGACTCGGGCTTCGGAGAACTCAGACTGGCTGAACTCCAGACCTGCCGCAGCTGCTCTTGGACTTTGGTCCTGGTCTGTAAAATGGCTAGAATGTACCTTTAATCATCGCAGTCAGAAGGGGCTCTTGGGGGCTAAGGGAGATAAACTTCGCCAAACTGCGGAAAAGGTGAATGACCGAAAGAATGTCCTCAAAAAGGCTTTTATTCCTCCTTTAGAGATGCAGGAACAGTCAGTGTAGAACAGAGGCCTTGGGATCAGAAAGGAGCAGAGCATTCTAGCACGTTTTCGAGAAGTGTGATAAGCTCAGTGCTGTTTGTTCCTGTGGGGGTGTAGACTCCCAGCACTGGGCTTCCATTGCTTCAGAAGGAATTTCAGTTGACAAGAGCCGTGTCCGTGTTGTGTAATCCCATTCTCAAGAGCTGCTGGAGAAGCGTAGATCGCTATCTTTCTAGAACAGTCTGGGTTGAGTGCACACCAGCCCCGGAACCAGGGACAAAGGACAGAATCCTCAGCCAGTTCCCATCTGTGTTTCAGTGGGGACAGCAATCCTGGGCTTTTCTGGCTTTGAAAACGTAAGCCTTTCTTCATCCCGCAGAAGGATCGTGTCAGATGCACACTCAAAATGTATGGGTATTTCTATTTTGAAGAGAAAATGTGCTTCCTTTAGAGATCATTTCATCCAAAATCACTGACTATTGGGCACGGATGGAGGACTTCTTTAGAATTTTGAACAATTAAGTTTTCCTTTTGCCGCTTCTCCTGCTTTAATTCATGTACTTAATCGTGCAACAAGTATTAATTGAGAACTAGTCTTCCAGGCACTCTGGTAGATGTCGGTTATAAAAAAAGTGAACCAAACGTAGCCCTCATGGAAGCACATTCCATCTGCCGCTCTTAACAACCTCGCATGGCTTTTCTGGGCACCCTTTCACAAAGGTGCATACTTTGAGCCATTTCAAAAAAAAAAAAAAAGCTTCTTTTTGGCAGGAGCTACGGGTGGACATATATTCGCTGGGGCTACAGACAGGCTTGTCTCCGCATTTGCCTGGCGTTGCCATCCCTAGAGATTTCCTCCCAGCAGCGTCCCTCATGTTCGGGGGGGACAGCAGTCCGTGGCGGGCAGGAGGAGGGTGCCTGTGGCCGAAAGCCCATGTGAGATCAGACTTGGGCTGGCCGCTGGTTGAGTCGGCTCTGAAACAGAAGCTCTCTTGCTGTCTCTGCCTTTAATACAGGGGAGGGAGATTTTTCCCTCGGAACAATCATGGCGATGTTAACTCGGTCAGCCGACTAGTGGCACAGAGGGAAACTGCCGCTCGGGTCCGGACTGGTGACGGCAGAAAGCCGCAATTGCAGTACGTTTCCCTGTTACAAAGAGCCCTGGCTCTGCCAGGAGGAGCCGGACGCCACAAAAGAACTTGGGGAGTTCAGCGTCCCGGTCGTTAGGCAGTGCCGCTGGTGGCTTGTTTATGCAGCGCGGTCCCTCCGCTGGGAGAAGACCCGCTTCCTTCGGATGCCCTAGACTGTGCCGTTTGTGCGGCGGGAGAACTTACTGAGTAATGAATGTGCTCGTCTGGCTGATAGAAAGTATTTCCACAGCCTGCGGGTGTGTTTATAGAGAGCCGGCGAGAGACCACAGGCAGCAATTTGTCTTCTTAGGTATCAGCAAAGTCTTCTCTTTTAACAACTACAGGATTTATTTTTAACTGCTTGACTCAGTGTTTGTCAGATGATTCGGACCATCAAACTGCAGCTGGAAGGACCCAGCGCGCGGGGGAAGCTGGAATGGCAAGGGGAAGGGGGCTGGCTGGGAAAAGGGGTGGGATTTCAGCATCGTGCCTCTGGGGCTCTGCCTCCCAACGTGGGAGAGAGTTTAGGGCTTCCAGCAGCACGAGTGTATTTGCGGGTCAGGCTGGGAACTGAATGGGAATGGCTGCCTTCGGCTGCTTAATGACATAATTGCCCAGCGACCGGGGTCTTGTGAGGAGGAACCCAGGATCCAGGGACGGGGGACCGGGGACCAGAGCGTGCTGAGCGCTGGTCTCTGCTGCTCGGCGTGTTGCGCTTCGCTCCTGCTGGATGCTGCCGGTCTCCAGAAGCCTCTCACCATGATCGATAGCTCCAAGAAGCAGCAACAGGGCTTCCCAGAGATTTTAACTGCTGGGGATTTCGAGCCCTTAAAAGAAAAGGAATGCCTTGAGGGGAGCAACCAGAAAAGTCTCAAGGAAGGTCAGTGTGTCTGTGCACGGGGGCACAAGCGCCCAATCCGTGTTCCCGTCAGCCAGGCTGAGCGTGTCTGTCTGCTGACCGTGCCGTGTGTCTGCTCTCTGTTCGCTCGGGTACCTCACGCGTTCTAAGTTCTTTGAAATGAAAGCTTAACGCCGTTCTCGGTGGCTCTTTCTAGCTTGCGGTTCATTAACTGATAGGACTCCAGGGATTTTGCAATAATTAATACGGGAAGGGGACTTAGGAGGCCAGTCCTCGTTTCAGGGAAACCTTTCCAGGTTCATTTTGTATATTCTCTCATTCTTTCCATTTTTTTTTTTTTTGGCCCCCGACCCCCACCCCCCGGAGAGGCCACTTCCTTTTCAGTAGCATTCAGGGCGCTGTTTGTTTTAGGTTTACAAATGCATGATTCCCGGAAAATTAATTTTTTTTCCAATTGACATGTTTACGGGGTTTATTGTTTAAAACCAGGAAGGTAGCTAGTGCTTTCTTAATGATATCTTTAAATGGTTGGTTTAATTGGTCGTAATGCACATTGCATCGTTTTGTTTTGTTTTGCTTTTAAAAACACATTGCTTGGTTTTGTGGTCTTTTAACAAGGCAAAAAATAAGCTTAAGGATACTGTCCATTATTTTTGGTGGCCACTGCACAGTACCTCCCTGACTGATTGGAGAAAATGGCCAAAGGTATGAGCTGTGCTGTCCCCTGTCGTGGCACATACCGAAGAGTGGTCAGACCAGTTCATGTGCTTTACTGGAGCAGCTGGAGACCAAGGGCTGTGGTTTCAGAAATTCGGGATCTACAGAGATTAAGTTTTTCCTGAATTTGAGATAATGAAGGTCACCCCCTCTCAATGCGTGGTTACTTTGGAATTTGATTTTCTAGGGCTCCTTGGGAGGAAAACAAAAGCCCACGGTAACATTTTATCTGCATTCAGCTCCTGCCATCAGCCACCCCTCACCTCTCACTCGCCCTTGCTTATCTTGGAGACCCAGAGAGCACATCTGGACTTACCTGCCTCAGTAGCAGTTTGAGCTGCTTCTTCCAAAAGGATATTTCCTCTTTTTTTCTCTCTCTCATTTAGACTATGAGAATGTGATGATAGAGATTGTTACAGATTTGAAAGATAAGAAGAAGAAACAATAGTTGGACTTTTTAGAGTTGAACTACTTCTGGGTATGGGCAGAGAAAACATCCAGGTCCAAACAAACGACACAATTAAGTATAAATAGCTGTTGCCAGGAAGCAAACAATGGGGTCGCCTCTCCTTGCTCATAGCAAGCCTTCCTGCGGATTCCTGGAGAATCAATACCGGTGGAGTTTTTAGGACACGTTCTGGAGAGTCCCTGAGGGAGGTTGAAGTTTTTAAAGCATTAACTTAAAAAAAAAAAAAGAGTTAATTATGTAAGCATCATTGAAGTCATGGCCAGGTGTTCAGCTCCCGGTTTGTACCTTACATTTGAGGCAGGGAAAGAAACAGAGTCGTCACAAGCGCGGAGTAGCATAAGGAGCAGGGAAGCAAGGATTAAAACTAGGGAAGCCGGCTAGAAGCAGGAGCAGCACGGACAGCAGAGCAGAGCTGACATGGTTACGTAACGTATGGGTTGTTTCCCTCACCATTGCGACCGTGCCTCCCATTTAGGCTTGTGTGATAGCCGAGTGTCCAAAGGGCCCAAGGGAGAGGTACTGGGGAGCGGGTCCCAGCCGCGCCATTCAGGAGCCCCGTGACTCTGGACAGGTTCACTGCTCCGAGCCTTAATCTCCTCATTTGTGGAATGAGAAGCCACATGTACTTCACACTGTGTTTATGAGATGCCCAATTTGATGCCACTTTGTCGTCTCTCTGCTTGTCTTTTTTCAGCCCTTTGTTACTTTTCCTTCTACTTAAATTTTCATTTTTAAAATTCCCTATAAATTTACAGCTATAGAGAAATATTCTGTATGTTACTGTCATATAAATTCATATAAAATCACATAAATTCATACATAGGGGCACCTGGGTGGCTTAGTCGGTTAAGCTTCTGCCTTTTGCTCAGGTCATCATCTCGGGTCCTGGGATCAAGCCCTGCGTTGGGCTCCCTGCTCAGTGGGGAGTCTGCTTCTCCCTCTCCCTCTGTGCCCCCCCCATGCTCACTCGCTCTCTCTCTTCCTCAAATAAATACAATCTTTAAATAGATAAATAAATTCATACATATAAAGAGGTAAGGGAAGAGAACTTTCATATTTTAAAACACTCCACAGAAATGGTTAAGTGAAATCACTCTTACGACAGTTGCACTGACCACGGTTTTGCTTTACGTACCTCCACAGATTGTGTTTCTACCCATTTTCCTCTAGAGATAGGGCCGAGAGAAAAAACAAACAAAAACCCCTTAGATATCAAAGATGATCTGTTATCTCCCCATTAGTGATGCCGAAAGAGAGATTAGACCTCGGTTCAATTAGAACAGAAAAAAATAAGAAATTTTGCGGAAAGCACTTTTTAAAAATTTGGAGTGGCATAAAAATAAGGTGATTCGTGTGCAACAGTGGGACTCCTCTAATTGTGTCGCTGTCACAGCCTGCCAACAAGTCGCAGCAGTCAGCGTAGCAGACTCGTAGAACACAACACTGGGATTGGGGACAGTCCTCAGTGAAGCTTCATCTGCTCTTAGGCCATGGACCATACGTTCGTTATATTAATCCGTGAAAGTTGATTGATATAGCAGTGGTTGTGGAAACACCTAAACACACTGGAGTCTAATTAGATCCTGTGCTATTGGTCAGAAGAGACAAATGTACTAGTGATTATTGGTGTCCAATGGTTGATGCCTCATGTGTTAAGGGATGCCAAAAATATTCATTATATTTCACATCAGCAGTGTTTAGTCCTCCACTCCTTTTTGGCAACATTGGTTTGGGTTTGGGTTTGTTTGAAAGAAGAGTCTGTGCAATTTTTTTTTTTTTTTAATATCAAGAATGCAAGTTTCCAGGTAGTGAAGGAAGGCTAAATTTTGGTCCATTCGTTCTAACCACATGGACACAGCTTGGTCTCTCTGGTGTTTCTGACGTGTGTCTGCTGTCAGGGTTGCCAGTCCAGCCCACTGCTCAAGAAGGTGCCCTGTTACTAACTTACATTGGGATATTTCAGAATTCCTGTTACTGTTGACAGTGCTAGTTAGCCAGAATTATTATTAGGGGGAAAGCAGACTTCTATTAGCAAATAATCATGGGCTTCAGAAATTTCTGTGGCACCTCAACAAGAAAATTTAGTAGTATCTATCGAAAATTTAAGAAGAAAATGTTCCAAGTGTGAACAGCCTCTGAATAGTTGTCATCCCATACCAAAGAACTGTTTGGATAACAAAGCCTGTTACCTCACAGTTTTGTTAATGCTTGTATAAACTTTCTGATAAATACCAATCCATGTGTGTAGTGGGAGAATTTAATTATTAGCTGCTTTGGGTGAAAATAGCAATAAATACCATGAATTCTTGGGGCGCCTGGGTGGCTCAGTTGTTGAGCGTCTGCCTTCAGCTCAGGTCATGATCCCTGGGTCCTGGGATCGAGCTCCAAATTGGGCTCTCTGCTCAGCAGGAAGCCTGCTCCCCTCCCCACTCCCCCTGCTTGTGTTCCCTCTCTGTCTGTCTGTCTCGCTCACTGTCAGATAAACAAATACAGTCTTTTAAGTAAAAAAATAAATATCATGAATTCTCCTGATCAAATTCAAGATAGAGAATTCTCCTTAGACTAGTTTACTTTGTCAAAGCAGCAGTATGGAATCTTCACTTTTGGCATGTCCACAATAGAAAGTGAACATTTCTAATTGCATTCAACATGGATGAGATCTAAATTTAATTTCTGGGTCTAAAACTAGGGATGGGTAGTAGAGAACACTGACTTGACAACCAAAGAATTAACAATTAGAAAATTTGAGGGCGAATCACAGAAATTGAGGTGATTTAATTCAGATAAGTGGTTTAATCTGAGTTATTATTAAGATAATGAAATATATAACACCAGTGCTGCCAGGTAGTTGTAATTAAAGAGGAAAATGGTTGTTCACTTTAAATATGTCTCTTACAGTGAGAATAAAAACCCTAGAAAGAAAACTGGGCTGTGTATTATTTTACTTTGACTAACACTTACTGTTGTAACAAACAGCCCCAGAACTCAGTGTTTTAACCAGAGGGCATCTCTTGCTCAGCACACAGCCCAAAGCGGATTAGACTGCTGCCCTAGTCAGCTGTCCTCTGAGAAGTGACTTGGGGAATCTGGGCTTTTCATTGTGCTGCTCAGCCCATGGGTGTGGGAATAGGAGGAAGAGTTACGGAGTTGGGGGCCACATTCCCACTTCTGTCCCCGGCTGGTAAATAACACTTGAGATAAAGTATGTGACAGTCTGTGGTAGCCTGCATAGTAAACAGTGGAGTAGATTAACGTGGTGTGCTGAGACATGGCTGGAGTAGGCCTTTTTAAGAAAAAGGTGCACATTTTCCCAAAGTCTTCTGAGCCAACTAGCCTGGGGGAAAACAGATTAAACAAATACCTTTACCAAACTACCCAAACTTTTCTACATGTTGGAAATTATCTCATACGTACTCCCCCGCACTGTCCATTAGCCACATATGGCTGTTTAAAATAATTAAAATGAAATAAAATTTTTAAAATTCAGCTCCATCATCACATTAGGCACACGTGGTTCGTGCCTGCCATGCCCAACAGTGCAGATTATAAAACACTTTGTCAGTGTGGAAAGTTCCGTGAAAGACAGCGCTGCCGTACCCTCTCCCCTCCACACCTCTGCCCACCACGTTCCTTTCACCCCAGCTTTGCAGGTTCAAAGTCGCCGAAAACTCAGTCCCGGTGCCATTTCCTGAAGAACGTCGCTGGACGCTATCATCTGAAAACACTTTCTTCTCCCAGGCGTGTTCTGAGTAACTCCGTCTGCATCTCTTCTTCACCTTTTACCTTCTGCCACGGTGACATGCATACATTTTTGTCTTCACTCTTACACTGTAATGATTTGGGGGATGGAATCCTCATGTGGATCATTTTTGTATCTCACCCCTAGTGTCCTGCATGTCATGGACACATTAATATTATGCAACAGATATTTAAAGAGTATTATCTGCCTCTCTGCCTTCTTGAACAGTGTAATCGGAACTCCTCCCTTCAGATATAATTTATAATTCAGATATAAACTCATAACCCCCTGTGGGATGCATTGGTGCCTTAAGGCACTGTCAAGGTGTGTAAAATCACTCATTCGTGCACAGAATGATCCCCAGATCATTACTAGATGACTAGCACTGTTATTTATGGGTTGGTTTTTGCCAAAACCTGGCAGTTCTCCCTTTTCTGATAGGCTGCTTCTAAGCTTCTGTGAAGTAAGCAACAGAGTAACAAAATGGAGTAGTGAGATCTGATTGTGCTGTCCGCTCAACCAAAATACATTTATTGAGCTGTGGTGGGAGAAAGGGACAAGTGGGCAGTAGAAATAAAGAAAGCTACAAAGCCTTCTCTGAGCAAAAAGCACTTGAGTTTTGCAACATCTCATTTGATTCCTCTGGGAATTTTTTCTTTCTTCATGTTCTATCAGTGTTCTACAAAATTCAAAGTGTTGTATGGTGAGGTGTCACCAAATTAACATTTAAAAAAAATAAATCAGAAGCGTATGATGTGGTCCTTATAACAAATTAAAATAACATATAGGTATGAAGGAAAAGTAAAAGATCCCTCTTCCCAGGCATGATTCAGTGTTTAAAAAAAAAAAAAAATGGGTGAATGCTCTTTTTGAGATGAAGTTATATAATTTAATTTTTTAATTAGAAATAATTTCATTGTGCAGAAATTTGAGTACTCAGCATCATGCCAACATACAGGGAGTTCACAGCCTGAAAAGTGAGCAACTAAATGATAACATAGGAGGTAGAACTTGCACATACGTAACAGAGAGCACAGGAGAAACCCATGTGTACTTTGGTCCAAATGAGAGGGTGACACCCCTGCAGCCAGCCCTCTGTACAGCCCGCTACGACCCTGGCAGCTCCAGTGGGCCTCCTTTTCCCGGGAAACAGACTTCTCCAGTTTTCCGTCACCTTTAAGCGCACCTCTGTCTACCCGTTGGCTCCTGCTGGGAACCTCAGTGGGACTGATGCCTGATCTCCGCCTCATAACCTGCCACCAGGTCCTGTCACCAGATCTGTCAGCTCGACCTCAGAAATCTTTCTCTCACCACAGCCTTGTTTCACCACGGCCACTACCCTTGCCTGCATCCCCTTCCCCAAATACGGTCTTTACGGGGGTCTTCACTCAAGCGGACGGACGTGGAACTGCCTCCCAGTCTCGCCCCACCCACTCAGACCCCTCCATGAGGGAGGCCAGGCCCTTCTGTCCAGAAGCAGGTTACACTTCTGTCTCTCCATCGCTTTCTACTCCCAGCATGCCTCTCCCTCCCCACCCCACGCTAGTCCATTGGCCTGAGTGCCTTCCTCTGCACTGCAGTCGCTGTGACACGAGGACAGCACATAGGTCAGCCCACTTCTCTGTTCTCTCTTGTGTTGGTGAGCAGATTACTATGTGCATGTGTGTATGTGGATAACTAGGTAGGTACATGTGTGTGTGTGTGTGTATCAGTCCCATTCCTGAATCCACACAGTGGGCAGAAAGGCCAAGCTATCAAGTCAGGGATCAGGAACCTCAAAAAAGTAGCACCTGCTAATTGGAAGTAAATAATATTTCACAGCTTTCCTGTTTCATTGTCAATTATCCTTTTATTCAGAGAGGCTGCCTTGGGCATTTATGTTAAGACATTTGTGAGTCTTTTATGCCACATACATCTTCCCATCTTAGAAGAATTAGGAAGGAGTTTTTACCAGTCAGCACCTTTACCTAGAGCTACACACTGAAATTCTGATGCAGTAGTGGAATATAGAATTTCTGATTGCCTCCAAAATAAGAAAAATAGTATCTTCTCTCAGAACCATAGACACTAACAAATCTAGAAGTTTGGGTGCAGAGCCAGCATCATCCTACAGATTAGAAATCAATTGTCTCTAAGAAACAAATCAAATATTGTTTTAACCTCTTCACATTGCTGGTGATGAAGCAGTTAAGTGGTTGATTTTGCTTTTGAAGCGCCTGTTATTTGTGTTACACTTGCTTTTATGCCACTGTGTACTTTATTTCCATCACTTTTTAACCAAACGAGATGTTTAAAATGCATATATGTATAATACCCTTCTGTACGGCTGCCACAGACTAATGTCATCCCTGCCGATCTGTGTCAGGCCCTTGGCTTGACATCACGTTGTCACACCACGAGAAGCATACTTTAAATTCATTCCAACTTTTGACAAAAAGGAGAAGGGAATTTGTGTGAAGGTATGATCGGTTTAAAGAAACATGCCCCATTTTTAGCAGTCTGTTTCCATGGTAACAGAAGCAGCAGCCAACCATGGAGTTATCAAAGTGCCTGTAAATTTCCAAGGCTGAGTGTTGGAAACATTGTTTTCCTGACCTCATGCTGCAGATTAATTCAGGAAAGCTATAGTGTGTGAGCTCGGACTGTTAGCATTCTCATTTTGACTTCATTTTTAATTCCTAATAGAGGGTAAATGGTGCCTTTTAGACCGTGACCTCCTTGCCAGCAAGTGTAGAATTCAGAGTCTGTACCCCCTGCCTCTCCACACGTCCCCCAGCCCGGTGGACTTCCTAAGGATACAGTAGACTTTCTGACATTGGAAAGAAAGATAGTATTTCCTATGCAGCCTAAGCCCTAACTTTCTGAAACGCTATTTTGCATAGTTTTTGTTTTGTTTTGTTTTGTTTTAAGTTTACTTGATGCTGTCTCCCTTTCTTAAGTGGAAAACAATCATAGTATGCAATCATAGTATGAAAACTCCCACTCAAAATGCTGTTTGCTCTTCAGCCCGGCCGAGGTGTGGATTTCTGGACACACTGTGTGGCTCTGCTTCCGCTCCAGAAAGGAAGTGCTGGTGAAGGGAGCTGACTTCATCAGCGCAGAGAGTGTGGCTCTCACGAGACAAACCACCATTTTATTTTGGGCCTCTTTGTGTTCTATTTTGTGGAATCACTTAAAGAAGAACCTTATTTTAGAACTGGCAGATTTGACCCCTGAAAATATCACCAGAGGTCTGTGACCTTTGGTTGCTACTTTTTATCCTTTGTGAGAGTGCTTAAGTGCTTTTTCCCTTCTTTAATGGATCATGAATTTTACATTAATTGTGAGTGGAGATGAAAACAAATTAGCGTCTACCAGTTTTTCATGGTTTCCTTTACTCCCTTGCCCTTCACCTTCCCTTACTAATCTTCTTATACCCTTTAAAGCAACATAATTGGACTTGCATCTTGTGTTCTACCTCCCATACTGACTCAAAAATACCCTAAGGTCAAGTTACTGCAACAAAGAGAAACAGTCTTGGTTCTGCCCATGATAAGCACTTTCCCATAGGAAATTCTTCCATTGACTTATTCTTAAATTTGACACTACATTCTCTTTCTTTAGAAAATATAACTCCAGGGCACCTGGGTCGCTCAGTTGGTTAAGCAGCTGCCTTCAGCTTAGGTCGTGATCCCAGAGTCCTAGGATTGAGTCTCGCATTGGGCTCCCAGCTCTATGGGGAGTCTGCTTCTCCCTCTGACCTTCTCCCCTCTTGTGCTCTTTCTCAGTCTTTCTCAAATAAATAAATAAAATCTTAAAATTAAAAAAAAAAACCTCTGTTATATACTGTAAGTATACTACACAAAATTAAAACATGTTTATTGAAGGTTCTATATTATGAGCGTTGTAGAAGGTGCTAGAATGTAGAGCTATTATCTAGAAGGGGAAAGAGAGGCCAAAACAACTCCAGCAAAATGTAAAATTTACCGTGACAGGGAATATAAAACGTGGCTGTTGCTATAGTTATCACACCACAGAAAGATGACGTCATCATTAGTGGTCCATGAAATTGTGGTGGTGGAGGGCTAGTGAGAGATGAAAGAAATGGGAAATTTGATTATTGAGTTACTAGTTTCTTTTCTTTCCTTTTCTTTTTTGAATTTATTTATTGGAGGGAGCGAGACCAAGATAGAGAGGACAGGAGGAGCAGGGCGAAACAGGCCACCCACTGAGCAGGGAGCCCGATGCGGGACTCGATCCTGGGACTCTAGGATCATGACCGAGCTGAAGACATTCACTTAACCAACTGAGCCACCTAAGTTACTAATTTCTTAAAGTCTGTTTTTCTGCTTTTTTTTTTTTTTCTTTTTTGAGGTAAAATTGGTGTAACCTCAACTTAGCCATTTTAAACAGTTCAGAAGCGTTCAGTATATTCACCGGGTTGCTCAAACACACCTCTAGTTCCAGAACATTTTCATACCCCCCAAAAAAGCCTGTGTCCGGTAAGCAGTGCCTCCCATACCCACCCCACCCCACCCCCCGTCTGTCCCCAGTTCCTGCTTGACACCCGTCTGAACTCTGTCTCTGCATTTCCCAATTCTGGATATTTCACATACGTGGAACCATCTACTGTGTGGCCTTTGTGTCCTCCGTGGAGGATAATGTTCTCCAGTCTCATCCGTGTCATGGCAGGTGTCAACGCCGCATTCCTTTTTATGGCTGAAGAACATTCCATCGTGCGGACAGGCCATAGCGTTTACCGTTCATTCATGGCAGATACTTGGACTGTTCGCTGCTCTGCGCGCGCACGCGTGTGCGTGAGTGTGTGAGGGTGAGCCCCCGTTTTCCGTTCTTTCCAGTTCACCTAGAAGTGGAATTTCCAGGCTGCGACTCTTCTTCTCTAAGACTTTGTATAATGAGCTTTAGGAAGAACTGCCAAATGTTCTAATTTTGTATCTTGTGGTCTTTTCTCTGATCAAAACGATAAAGTTCAGAGCCAGTGAGTGACTTGCCAGTTTCCTGACTGACTTCTGTCCCCCAAGCTGTTGCCATTATTAGTGGGAGCATTTCGGTAACAAACAACTGCGTTTCTCTTTCCAACTTGCTCTTCACAGTCAAACCTCCTTCTTCACTGGCCTCGAACTGACTTTTCCTTCATTCCTCTCACTTTCAGCAAGTCGCCTTCTTTCCTCCTCCTTTGAGAAAATAACAGCAGTCGTTGGGAAATCCCTGGACATCCCAGACCAAATCTAGATCGCAGGCTTACCCAATCCTCTTTCTCCTCCTGTTGTCCTAGAGGAAGTATCTTCACAAAAGCAGTCTTTGTGTTCCCCGGAACCCCTTCAGGGGACCTACGGCTGGGTCCTGTCCTGTGCGTTCTCCTTCAAGTCATTCATTCCCCTCCTCCCCCTCCCCGCTCCTGTGTCTTGATCTCGGTCAGTTATAAACTGGCTCGGGTGTTTTCCAGCTCAAAATTCCACGCGGCCGAAGCTTTTTGCCTTCTCTCCTACCCTTCAGAGCAACATCTTGAAAACGTTGCTCCCAGTCACTTCATTCACACGCGTGCCCCTGCTTTATTCCGTAACCTCCTCCGGGCTGCCTTCCGTCCGCCACTCCAAGCAGTCGCTCCTCGGGCGCTGAGAGCTCGGTGGGTCATGACCCCCGCTGGAAACACGCTACACACGCTCTCCGGGCTCCTCCTCTTCATAGACCACTTCCTCCACCCTCCTCTGCTGGATCTGCATCCCCTACCTGACCCACATGTGGGCTTGTCCTTGTTAACTTTCTTGGGAGCGGAGTCTCAGGCTGCTTTTGCCTTATCTTTTCTATATTTTCTAGCTCGGCGAACACTCATGGCTTCTAATGCCACTGAAGTGACGACTTTGAATTTTCAGTCTCCTGCCAAGACTTCCTTCTGAAATCTGGACCCACAGAGCCAGCTGTCACTTTGACCTCTCTGCCTCCAGTTCACACATGGCCAGGACTGAGCTCCCGAATGGCCAGCTTGAGCTCTTCGTCTTGGTAAATGGTCTACTCAGGTGCTTAAGCCAGAAACCCAGGCATCGTCTTCCTTGTCTCTTCCTTCTGGAAACACAACATCCAGTCTCTTACCACGTACTGTTGATTTTAGTCTAAATATATCTTAAATCTGTCTGTTACATCTCTCAGCTGTGTTGAAGGAGGAAAAATGAGATGTCTTGTGCTTAAGGTTTCTACCCAGGAACATCAGAAAAATTCTACCAAGTTTATAAATAAATAGGAGGTTTGCAAGGGACAGCTTGAGCGGGGCTTCTGACATCCACCACAAATATCTCCCCATTCAGTCAAAAACCTGCCCCATCACGCTCGCTCATGCTTTTGATATCTTTTGGTCCCTCGCTGCTGATTAATTTTATCAAATTTCACCATTATTTTGGCACAATATTTGCCATTATTCTTGGGTGAGTAGAAGTGATCTTTGTTTTTGAATTTAAATCAAGTTACCTTAAAACATGATGATGTACATTGTGGGGGAAGGGTGGACAGAAGGGCACTCCCTTACCTCATAAGTGGGAATATAGATTGCTCAAACCATTTGGATTGCAAAGTGCCTCTATCAGAAATTTAAATGCATGTTCCATTATCATACATTTTATGTATATCATCATCATCATCATCATGGGAAGGATACCCAAAACTGAATGAGGACAATCAGTGCAGCATTGTTGATAATAGCAAAACCTCTGCAAACTTTCATACATATGGTGATACATCCATATGTATACATGTACATTCATACAGCCAATAAGAAGAATGAGCTAGATATTGTGGGGCTTTTTTTCAAACAAATCACCAACCTCCATGAATAGTATGATCCTACCCCGTGTATCTCCTTTGCATATTTTATAAGCTGGAATATTCACCAAATACCCTCTGGGGCCATAAACGTTTCACAGTGGTTACCTCTGCGGAGAATGCTGAGAGTTGCGGAACGGGATGGACTGACTTTCACTTTTCTTCTGAATGCCTTTATTATGTGTGTGTGTCACTTTTATCTCAACAAATAAATAGAGAAAAATTCTCATAAAACGTGGATTTTTAATGGAGGCATTGGTGGTGTAGTGGTGTATTTCTGAGACCCAGGCCCAGAAGGAAACCCGTCAGCAAGTGGCTGTTACCCTCTGACTACAGAAACCCATCCACAGCAAAGAGCTTTAAGCATGTGAATCTTTATGGAATTAAATTTTTTAATCCTCCTGATAGTGGAGGAGGGCTGCGTGTATGGGGGCTGGGGTGTATGCAGAAAATCTGTACTTCCCTCTCAGTTTTGCTATAAACCTAAAACTGGTTTAAGAAATAATAATAAAGTCTTCAAAAACATCCTTACGGTTTTATATTGGGAAAAAAAGCAGTGGCTACTTTTACCAAGTTACCTGAAGCAGTAGTGGTCGCAGTAACGGTGTTAATCACCACCACCACCTTTTTAAACATCCACTTTTAAGGAAAAGGAAAAGTGTATCAGTCTTTTGCTCTCTGAATATAGATTTTTTCAAGACTTGAAATTTTTGGCCTTCCCTGGACTAAGCAGGTGTAGGTGTCAATTTCCCTGCTGAACCGCTGCTCTAATAAACCCCTGTGACCCCGACTGGATGGGGCCCTCAGATTTCATTGTCCTGTGATACTACGTGGGGGCCCGTTACTCCCTCCCGTACCTGTTCAAAAGATAATATGAAGGTAACATTGTCTTGTATCTATAGGATCAGGCCCCTGATTTAATGCAGTTTAAACAATACATAATCAATTTTTGCCAAGTCCAATCACTTTTTTCTCTTTACTCAAACATCTGTTTGAAAAAAAATTAAATTTAAAAACAGAAACCAGGCCCTGTTTTTTACCTAATACTGCCTTCAGAGTCAAGACAGAATCAATTCCAGAGTGTCCGTTCGTTTTCCATCGTTGCTGTCGCCCCTGGTTTGCCCAGCCTTCACTTGACTGCTCAGATCTTGGCCTTTATTTTTCAGCCCTCACGATTCTGCAGTCTTTTCTGCCTGATGTCCTGCAATGAAATAACATACACGGAGTCCTCTAAACTTTCAGACAGCTGCTCATCTCCCCTCCCCTTGTTAGCCTACCCTCCTTCATACCCCATAACTGAAACCAGCTATTTATAAAGAATTTCCAAGACCATGGCTGACTGCCACACTGCTTCCCAGAAAGGGTCATTTCTGCCTTGTTTTTATAGTATACAGTCCTCAGCTGTCCCTTTGCAAAGCTCCTGCCCAAAACTCTGCTTTGCTATGGCTTGTTCGACTTGTTCTAAACTGCCGTCTGTTATTAAAATGCTGCATAACATGGGTCTTTTTTTCCCTTTAGAGTGAAAAAGCACTTTAATTATGTCATATTATAGAAACATTTCAAGTATTATACATATAGAAACAAAAGAGAAAGGACATATCACCATGGTTCAGAAAGCAGCTGAGAATCTTGAAGTGGGGTATAAGTATTATGTGAAAGATATTATTGCATTTTAAGGTTTTTTTTCTGTAGGAAACTAATCCTGAAGTTTTGTTCTAAAGGCAGTTTGGTTCATTTAAGAAGTGGAGGAAAGGAACTAAAAGAAAGTACTCTTTAATGTGTAAACTATTTGTGATGCTGAATCAGAGGGACATTTCCTCTTTAACATTTATTAGATAATAAGCTCCCTTTCATTCTTTGGAATGGTGGTTAAAAATCAGATTTTTGCATTTCTTTTCTGGAAAAAGAACAAGTTGCAAACACTTCTGTTGATCAGTATTGTTTTTATCTGTTGTGGCAAAGAATAACGTGAAGTAGAATTTTCAAAATAAACTGAATTTGGAACACTGAAAAAAATAAAATTTTTTTAATAATTGTGTTTCTTTTTCTTTCTTGAAATATTGAAATGGAAAAATTCAATAATTGATGAAAAAAAGGTCTTTCTCTAAATGAAGTGGATATAAAGTAGTCCATGTTCATGGTCTCACACATCTTCAGTATTTCAAAAGATGCTGGTTTGTGCATGAAGAGATTAGTCTCACCACTTCATGGTCAGACCTTGTATGGACCACATAAGGACTTTCTTCCTTCTAGGAATTAAACTCATTGAGTTTAAACTTACGGATTTACTGGGCCCATGTGTTGGATTATTTCATTTCTACCTTTTTCAAAAGATAAAGACATTCTTTGAAAATGTTCCCATATGAGCAGTTGTAACGCGAATTCAATTTTACTCTATTATTACTGTGTGCTTTGTTTCCTGAAAGGATGCGCCACTCACTATTTTGAACTACTTTTTCCTCCCTCAGAATTCTCTAGATTTACACGTTTTCTTATCCTGCATGTAGTATTTGCAAAATGGCCATGGAGAACCCTCGATTTTAGTCAGTTTTCTAGTAGGGTGGAGGCCATGGATGAGGTACTGGGATGGAGTTGCTCAGTAGCTCAGTTGATCAGCTCACATCAGCGCCAGGAAGAATGCTGTCAGGTTCGGTTTTCAGACACGAGGCCATTGCCCGGGACACTGGTTTCTCAGGCAGCTGTACGACCACCTGCCGCCACCACAGGAAAGCACGCCTGGACCAGCGTCTGGGCTTGTGTTTGCGGCCACAGAAATGCTGTCTTATCGATACGTGCAGAGTGTGTCAGGTTTTCCAGAGACCAGCCGGCATGACAATTTCCTCCTTTGTCTTAAGAATGACAACTGTGCAGCAGGCCCTGCGGTGGTCAGCATCGTGGGCCTTCCCTGTCTCCATGGGGACATGAGTCTGTCGCCTGCCAGGGCCCAGGAAGATGCTCTCCAGGCTCAGTTCATAAAGGCCCCCGAGAACCCCGAGAAAGCATCTTGATTCCCACAACTGCAGACGGCTCCCTGGTCATTAACGGAGTCAAGTCGTCCATCTTGAGGGCCCCGCACCCCTTCACTGTCCGGGTTGAGCACCGCTGCTTTCTCCCAGCTCCGGTAGTTGGAGGACAGTCACACAGCCTTGTCTTTCCTGGCCTGGACGTTCTGCCTTCGGGGTGCAGATGTTGCCTGTCACTTCTTAAAGTGAACTCGTGTGCTGGTTTGATGAGTGGCAAGTCCTAAAAGGCAGTTTGATCTTTCCCAGAACTGTGAGTCAGCCCCTCTGTGTACTTTGTATAACCAGTAGTTATTCTCAGGAGAACTTCGATCAGGTTGTGATTGATCAGGTTATCTTTCCTATGGGCCAATACAGTAATTGTGTTTTTAAAGTGTTAAAACCCAAAGTGGCGGTGTACCCGAGTCTCTCTGCAGGGCCTGGTGCCCGACACTCCGTATCACGTGTCCCGCGTGCCCACCTCGTGCTGCAGTGAACGCTAATCAGTCTGGGTCATCAGTCTTAACAGCCTGGCTAGCTACTTGTGCCTCTGCCTCCTCATCCATTCCTGGTCATGCTGATGGCTTTGCTTTAAAGCACACCTTCCATTCTTAGCTGCTGCTCCTGCTGCTCTCGGCCATGCGTCCCAGATGTGCACCTTGTAGCCAGTAGCAGACCCCGAGTGGGTGGGCCCCAGTCCGCGAACGTGCCTGCGGGGGGGCTGCCTGCCGCCCCAGCTGCAGTGTAATGATTGTGCATCTTAGGAAAATTCAGTAGGCAAGGGGGAGAGAACTGATTGGGCAGCGTATTCTCCTACCTTCCCAGCAATGTGACATAGGAAGCTTGTTTTGCCACATAGGAAACCGGATGGAAGACACAAGTGGTCCGCGTTCAGTGTTGGTTTGACTTGAACGTTGGTGACATGCATTCACTTTGCGTGTTACCCTCGCGGTAGCACATGCCCTTGCATGTCAGCATGAGAACGTGGTTTCTAGTCCAAGGTGCTCGAGCTGCCGGCACTGCCATCACCGTGCATGGGTGCGGCTGCCCGGTGTGCGGTCAGGAGACACTTCCAGGCTGCCGGGCCGTTGTCATCACTGTTGGTTTGCACATGAAGTTGTCGCCAACCTATCCGTCATTTCGAGATGCCATTTGCCCTAAAAATATGTATTGTGTTTGACACATTTGTCTCAAGTATGGTGCTTCGTTTGCTTGTTTTAAACCAAAGAAGGGGGCTGGTGATGTTTGCGTTACCCTTTCTGTTTTACACCTTTCTTTGAGGACTCCCTTGTGAGAAAGGAAGGCTACTCCTGCTAGAGATGCGTCAGCGGACATGGACCGCCGGGTTCCAGAAGTGTCAGCCTTTGAACTGGACATTGTTCTCACCCTTTTCTCCTCTCAGTATTCCTCTTGTTGGGATTCTTTTTTTTTTTTTTTTTTTAAGATTTCATTTATTTATTTGACAGATCACAAGTAGGCAGAGAGGCAGACAGAGAAAGAGGGTGAAGCGGGGCTCTATCCCAGGACCATTTATCACGACCTGAGCCAAAGGCTGAGGCTTTAATCCACTGAGCCACCCAGGCGCCCCCTCTTGTTGGGATTCTTGAGTGTGACCGTCTCAAACTCAGACAAGCATTAATTAGCTTTAGCATTCACAGAAGAAAGTTAGAGTGCGCAGGCATCTGGGTGCTATGCTATGCACGGGTCATCTCTTTGGGTTATTTTTGTTCCTGGTAAAGTACTGCGATGGGAACATACTATCCTCAGTAAGCTATAAGTTATCAGGGCAAAGATCTTTGTGTTAGAGCATAATTGATTCAAAGTAGCACACACCATTTTAGTCTGAGAAGCATGTGCATATATTTTTTTGACCCATTAAATTTTTCTTTTGCTTCACGTAATAGAATCTTGGGTCAGTTGCTTCGATTCTAAATGGGACGTCACTGATGCTTTGTGATCCTACGTCCCCCAGAAGCAGCAAAACAATTTTTTTTCAGTATTTAATAAAGGATGACCTTCATATCTAACAGTGAATAAGGAGATGTGTTTAAAAGCCATTTTACAGTCTAGACTGTTTTGGAAGTCTGACTAGGCTTGTGCTCTGTAGTCGGCACAAGGGCGAGCAAAAAGCAAGGATATGAGGGCTGTGGGCCCTGCATCTTTAGCTGTTGGGGTTTATTGGAAGTAGGAGCCATTGTGTTCATTGCATTTGAGCCTGGGTACGAGACTGCTCTGAGCTAGCCTCTTGTTGCAGCCATCACCCCCTCACTAGAACATTCTCTTTCTTTCTTCAAGAAATACATGAAGGTAATTTTTTTTTTTAAGCATCATGACAACCCTTACTCAGACCCTTAATGAAGCTCACCTTGGTTTTCATCCACAGATGAAACCATAAAAAGCAAAGTAGAAACTTAAAATTGAATGTAAGGTAAACCAAGGAAAGTAATTTTCAGAGTTACTTCATGTATTCCTCTTGTGTGAAATTGGCTCATTTTCCAGATTTAAAGAAAAAAAAATAGATGCTAGGAAAGGAAGCTCGAGAAATCGAGGGGGGAAATTATTTTTATTAGATTTGGCAAAATGGACTTTTAAATTTTGTGATGTATTCTTTATTCCCTACAAGTTCTAATGATTCATTTATTCTTCATTAAAATGATATCAATTGATTTCAGCTTTTTGAGAACTTGTAGAATGAGACATGGTGTTAGGTTTGTGCAAAGATTATTAAACTTTAAGCTTTTAATGTAGAAATTTTCCTTTGGCTCATTAGTAATATCTCACAGGTCTAATTTTTATTACAAATTTGGTCTTCATTAGAACTATTTAAAACTCATTCCAGATGGCACAAGTCTCTCCAAATAAGTCAATCTTAAAATAAATTTTTGTTATTAACTTACTTTAAAAAAAAACACCAAATTAATGTAAAGGAATCCCACATTTCTGTTTCTACCAATTAGACTATTTTATTAGTAAGTCTTAATGTATAGACCAACCACTTTTGTTTATTGGTTTATTGGCTGAGGTACGTTGTGATTGCAAACAGGTAGAAACTACACATCAATTTCCTATCAGTCCGACGGTGCCAGGTGGTACCCTTACTCAGTTAGGAATAGAAGGTGTTTAATAAAGCTTAGTTGTATCCCCCCTGGGGCCTGGCGAGTTGGATCCCGTCCTTGCTCATAAACTCCAATGGTGGTTCTTTCCTTTTCACAGTGCTCCAGCTGAGGCTGCAGCAGCGGAGGACAAGGGAGCAACTGGTGGACCAGGGCATCATGCCACGTAAGGTTTCAGCGCCGCTGTCACCTCCAGGGTGACGTAGCACAATGCACGTGCCCGAGGAGAGCCTGGAGCACACTCTGCTTTGAGCTGTGTCCATTGGGTCCGTAATACGATTACCGCACGTGCTGAGAAGGAAAACCAGGCATCAACAGTGCCAGCCTAAGAGAATCATCTCAAATACATTCTGAAAGCCAGGTGCAGCTTAAAAGATGGACCTGAATTCTGTATTACATAAAGAAAACTGGGAAACCGGGTTAAGATCAGGTCTTACTTCATGCATGAGCATTTGTTTTAGTTTTGAAATAATTGAAGTCATCTCTACGTAATAGGTCTGCTGTTACTTAGACTTGCAAAAGTAGGATGATAAAATTAATTCAAAAGCCTTGTTCTACTTTAATTCAAAAGAATTACCTTTGATACAATATAGTGTCTGGTCTGGAATGAAGGGCATCTCAGTTACAGGACTGATAAGCATTCTACTTACAATTAATACACCCTTTCTTGCCCACATACACCTGACTTCCAAGTATCTTGATGCCTCCTTCCTTTATTTTTAAAAGTTGATTAATTTTAAGAATATTTGCCCATTGTCTTCTTACCTTTACTCACTAAGTTGGGAGGTGATTTTATACTTTAGAGGGGAAGATTGGTTGCTTTGGTGTTAGGATTATTTATATGAGTGTTTATCTAAAAATTGATTTCTCTAAAAAGTAACTTATTTGGTTTTAAAAGACTAAAGAGAAGTTACAAACCATACTTATACTTCCCTGTTGTCTGACTCATTGATATTAACCTTTTTTTTTTTTTTTTTTTTTTTGGTTCCTAGAACAATTTTTCTCTGCAGTAGATATTTTTCCCAGTAAAAATTTTTTTTCTGGATTACTATTAATTATCTAAATATTTTAAATCTCATATTATGATAGACACAAAAGCTGGGTTGGTAATCTGCCAGACTTCTCTACCACTACATTCCTGATGATGAACCAGTCAGATAGTATCGAATTAGGATATTTAAGACACCACCACTAGTCCTCTGTTAGGAGCTGGTCCCTAGTCAAAGCTGTTTGGGCTGGGGAATCTGCAGTGTCAAGTGCCAGAGCTGAAAATAATTCTGCCAAGAGCCGACAGGCCAAGTTTTGGAGGTGACAGCCCAAGTAAGCGTAGCCCAAATCCCATCCACATTATCTGACTGCCTAGAGTTATAAGTAGACGTACACACAAAAGATTTTGCAAAGATAATTGATAGAAATACTATAGTAAGTGATGTTTTAGCAAAACACTTCTTATCCTCATTCTGGGGTTCTGGAATATTTAAAGTACTAATAGTTAACATATTAAAGAAACACTATGTCTTTAGAGTAAGCTGTATTGTTATACAATAGAAAAAGCACGAAACTTTCTCATTCACAATTCTAGATTTAAGTTCTACTTTGACCACAATCTAGTTGTTTAACTTCAAGCAGTCCTTGAACCGCTTTGAGCCTTTTATCTGTCCTGGGGCTAATACCTACCTTGCAAAGTCTCTGTAATGATCAACAGTGTACTTGTGATGGACCACAGTGCATCGGGCTAGGAGCACATGTTGTCACAGTACACGGTAACTCAGCTCTGCTCAAGGGAAGTGCAGAGTGCCCTCGTGTTCAAGATTAGATCCTAAGGACATTTGGGCTTTTTCCAGCATCTTATAGGATCACTAAGAGCAAAGACCTGTCAAGGAATCCCCACACAGTTCCCTTGGTGATGGTGATTTGGCCCAACTGTTGGTTGGAACCATCTGACCTGGTATTTGCATTTTCATTGTGTATACAGCTCTATTTTACTGTTCACTTGTTTTATTTGTGAAGACATAGCTTTCATTCTGAAACATTTAGGTTTCCAATTTCGCACATCTCCTAAAGGAACTAGTAATAAATGGAACCATAGATACAAACTAATAAGATGAGGAGGGAACATCAACATAACGTACCCTAACGTTTGACTGAAATATTAACGCCTCTGTCTCTGCTCCCGAAATGATTCCTGTTCTTTTCACAGCTTTGAAGAGCCCAGCTGCATTCCATGAGCAGATAAAAAGCTTGGAACGAGCCAGAGTAAGAAATTCCAGTTTCAAATGTTCTCCTTCTCTGCTTCTTCTCTCTTTTATTTTAAAGTACCTGTGGGCAAGTAGCAGTCTTAACTTATAAATATTGTCAATAGAGAAAATGCAGTGTATTTTCAGGACATGTGGTGTGCAGAGTAATATATTCTCAGGTAGTTTTATCTTGGGAGTTTGTAGAAAATGCATGACATTCAAATTTTGTTCTTTTAAGACTTGTAACTAGTTTTGTCCATAAAGGACAAAGCATACCTCACTTTGTTGCTTTCAGGGCATACCAACAGTTTTTAGAATAATGATGGAGTAGTTTTGCCATTTACAACCCTGGCAGACTAACAGCCCGGTCTTGTCCTGACTTCCCATCTTTAGGTAGTTTCTTGACCGGGTCCGTGGTAGCTGTACCTTTGAAGGGCAGGAGGATTTGCTGAATAAAAAATGTAGCTAGGTTCAGCCCTGCTTTACTCTTTGAGAGGTCTCTGTCCTATTTGCACATTGATTTCATGTTTATTATTTTTCTATAAAAGGATCCTTGTGCACATTCGTTCTTTTTCCTTTAGGGAAAACTTCTATCATGCAATACAAAAATAAGAATGTTCCAAAAATTCCATAGGAATTTTCCCAGAACTCAGTGATAATCTCTTAGCATCTTATAAAACAGAAAACCCATTTGAAAGCCTTATTGTTCAAGTTGAGAATTCTTCTGAATAAGAAAATATCATCAAGGATATGAATTTGCCAACAAACATACATTAGGATTTTAAAGAAATTTATAATTTAGGTGGATTTTTCTGTGTCCTGAAGTGTAGATATTTAGCTATTTAAATGATCAAAATCTGATGTCTGTTTAAATTATAAGCTTTTGCCTTCTCCAAGTTTTAAAATAAATGTCTGTAAAGTGCTTACTTTATGCCCGCGTGCACTTCAAATCCCTGTTACAATTTTGAAGGCTGCAATTTAAATTATGTATTGGATAATAGCTTTTCAAAGTACTAATTTCTACTCTTTACTTCCCAAAATCATGACCAAAGAGTGTACAATTTATTTAAATGGAGTACCTTGAGAGAAAAATGTACAACCACAATAAGTCATAAACAATTTATGGTAAGACTTTCTCTCTCTCTCTGTCTCTCTCTCCCTCTCCCTCTCTCTCTCTCTCTCTCTCTTTTTTAAAGACTGAAAACTTTTTGAAGCATAAGATTCGGAGCCGACCAGATCGTTCTGAACTTGTCAGGATGCACATTTTAGAAGGTAAAATTTTTATTTCTGCTTGTTTTGCTGCATTTTATCAAGAAAAGAAATGAGAATTCCACCACTGCTGGGTTTTTTTTTTTTTTTTCCACTTTAATAACTTTTCACCCAACAGACTGGCATCCTCCAAATTGGATAGCAACATGAAGACCCAAAGCTAAAATCTTATGTGAGATACGTAGGGAAGGGGCATTTGAATCTCCAAATAACCAATTTGTGGACTCTTCCCCTGCCAGCTGGTGTCGTAGATGTCTCTACCATCTGTTCTGGAAAAACATTTTTGGTCCAGAGGATTTCTTCATCAGTGAGGAACATATGTCCATTAAGCCAGTGGCCACGAGTAACCCTAGATTTTCAGCTACCAGACCCTGTTACATACCTGTACAGTGCCCACACCTAACGTCTTGTGTTTGTTGCTACTTACCCACAACAGTCCCTCTTGATCTGACTATTAACATAAACACCCTCCACTCAGCCCCCAGGTTTTCTCTATGGTCTGGCTTCATCACCTGTGAAGTGATGGCAGGCACAGTTCTCTTCCATCTCTGGTGAGACGTGTGGCTCAGGCCAGGATATTTTTCTCTCTAAGACCATATTTGAAAGCTGGCTTCCCCACTATAAGTTCCCAAACTACATTTTCTTTTGTTGTTTTGCTTCTCTGACTGATTTATTACTCAAGACCAGAAGCTTGACCCTGTGATACTCTTGAGTGTGTTCAACCCTGAGATGATACAGAAAGAATCTGAAAATTTCTCAAAAGATTGAGAGACAGTTCTCAAGTAGAAGGACTATTATATTTGTTCTTCTGGCCTAATGATAGAGTCAATATTAGAATTACATCGGTATTACAAAGCAAAGTATTATATTGTGGCTCAACATAAGAAATAATATCCTAAAGGTCAGACATGTCCAAAAACCTTCTGGAAGCACTAAGGTTGCCCGCATTTGAAGTGGTGGTTCCTTGGCTGGTGAGCTAGACACCAGAGACCCAACAAATGAGCCAAATGGATTCTTGCCTCCATGAAGCTGACATTCTGATGGCACAGACAGATGATAAGCAGGCAAAACAAATGAATCACAGATTGTCAAAAGTGCTTGATTGGCAAGAGATGGGCTGCTATGACAGGGACTAGGCACAGGCTGACACCACAGTAAGGACATTGTAAAGAAACTGCAAGATCAAGTTGAGATCTATAGCCCGAAGTAGGGTCTCTTCTACTCCAGAGAGTCTATGATTATGGGACAGTCTTTCTATCTGGGGTGGGAGGTGAGAGGTCTGTGCCTTTCACTACTTTCGGTTATATTCTCAGCAGTCCGAAGGACTAGGAGCCTTTCCAGAATGGCAGTGGTAGGGTCCGAACAGCTATCATTTATCCCTGCTATCAGGGGGATAGGCAAATGTACCAGTAAGTTCACTGGACAAGTATCTCCTTCTGTGCCTACTTGACCTATACCGGACATTTTTTGAAGGAACAATGCTGTTTCAACTTGCCTTCTAACTGTAACTGGCTTTATTAATACCATTAAAACCAAGGCAAATACAGTTAACTATCCAAAGGAATCATATTTGCTTTTTTAAAAAAGATAACTCAACATTTAAAAACCTAATCGCGTATATGAATGAACCGTAAGTGATGTTTTTAGGACATCTGTTCTCGAGTTGGGATTTTTGAAATAAGAAAGAATTTATCATCAGTAATTTAAAAGAGAACTTCCAACCACCCCTCAGCTTATTTTAACATTATCCCAATTTTGATCGAATTGGATGTTTGGCAGGCAAAAGTCTAAATTATTTTTCTGAAGTTCAGCTAAAATCCAACCTCAGTGCTGGGAGATGAGGTGATGATAAGACCAAGAACAGAAACATGAAAAATGCCAGCCTCTCATTTTCTGCTTTTCCAGACATACTGCTGATATCACTTGGTTGTGTTGATGGGAAAGAGGAAAAAGACTGTCCTACCTAGATGTTAACAAAGCATTTAAACATCAACCTGAGAGTGATCTGCGTGATCATCGTCTTTCTGGCATAAACCACAGCTGTCATACATCATCTACAGTTTCCATTTAGAGTGGAAAAAAAACATAAAGACACTTGAAAAGCAATCTGAGTTGAAAATCCTAGATTTTGTCATTTTCCCCCCCAAACAGTTTAATTGTTAAATTGCCTTAATTTTTTTTTTTTAAGATTTTATTTATTTATTCGACAGAGATCACAAGTAGTCAGAGAGGCAGGCGGGATGGGGGGGTTGGGAAGCCGGCTCCCACTGAGCAGAAAGCCCAATGCGGGGCTCGATCCCAGGACTCTGAGATCATGACCTGAGCCGTAGGCAGAGGCTTAACCCACTGAGCCACCCAGATGCCCCAAATTGCCTTAATTTGATACCAGTTTGTTTTTTAATGACTCACCTTTATCAAATCATCCCAAAGTATTTAAATTAGGTTCCCAAGAAATAATTTTATTTTTGAAGCTTATTATTTTCCTATAACATTTAGTTCAACTATGTATTGACATCAGATATGAACTGATAGGAACTGTTTTGTGGACAGTCAAGGTTGACTTTCGGTAAGCATGTAACTCAACTGGTGGAAAGAAAAGTGTTCAGCTGTGCTGGAGAGTAGTCTATAGGCCATGGGCTTTTGGCGAGCTTTGGGCTTCAGCCGGGATATTTTACCTGCCAAAAAAAGAACATCAGTTATCCTGAGATTACTTAAGGGGAATCTCATTCAAAGACCTACTATATATGAGACAAGTAACTGTCAACTCAGAATTTTGGGTTAACACCTCACCATTTTTTTTTCATCAGTTATAAACATTATTGAGAACAATGTTATAAAATGTTAATGAGAGGTACCAGAAATGCAAGTCACTGACAGAATTACCCAAATGAATGAGTTACGATACTTACATTAGTTTCGCATCTGTTGTACAACCCGTCCATTTGTAGTAGATGAGTTGAAGCTTCTTTAGGACCAGTAGTTACCCTGTAATTAGATTATTTCAGAGTTACGTATCCAGAACTAAACCCAGATTCTTTTTTTTTTTTTTTTAAGATTTTATTTATTAATTTGACAGAGAGAAATCACAAGTAGACGGAGAGGCAGCCAGAGAGAGAGAGAGAGGGAAGCAGGCTCTCTGCTGAGCAGAGAGCCCGATGCGGGACTCGATCCCAGGACTCTGAGATCATGACCTGAGCCGAAGGCAGCGGCTTAACCCACTGAGCCACCCAGGCGCCCCCTAAACCCAGATTCTTAATGATGATGACCGACTCTGAGACACCTAGGGATCAGTCTGAGAATATGATCTGTATGTAGCTCTTCCCATTAACTCCTGCAGAAAAAGCTTATAACCTAAGTAAGATCCAGTGGCCCCCGTTTCTCGGCACTGGCTTTGCAGTGCAGCCGAATCTAAAAACGGTGTCCTTCCTGAGCCGCGGACCTCATCTCCCTTGCCCATCCTCCATATTTCCGGCACCTAATAAATGTGAGTGTGGCCCTCCTGCCAGAAATGAACAGTAGCAGTACCCTGGTTCTGGGCTTCAGTCCATGTTAATTTGAGTCTGAGGGCATTGTATAGACAATATAAAGTGTCCAGGACTAAAAATACATAAGTATATACCAGAGCATTCTCAGATGGTCATTTTCTCTGTCTGTAAATACATCGAGTACACATAAATACGAATACTTTTAAGCCAGTTTAAATTAAATTAAATTCTCTTGGCCTGAAATCACATTATGGAATAGAGTAATTCAAGCAATGGTTAAAACTGGGTTTCTTCTTTTAGAGACACTCGCAGAGCCGTCCCTGCAGGCCACGCAGATGAAGCTGAAGCGAGCTCGACTAGCGGATGATCTGAATGAAAAGATCGCTCAAAGACCTGGTCCTATGGAGCTGGTACAGAAGAACATCCTTCCTGTAGACTCCAGTGTTAAGGAGGCAATTATAGGTAAGACCCTAAAAATATACTCTTTTCTGTGAGAAAGAGGAACTTAGAAGTTTAAAACAAGTTTAATCCAAAAAGCCAGCACCAGTCATGAGTGGTGTTTTCTGCGTGAAGTAGAAATTGATTAACACTTAGACCACGTCCCGTTATTATTATTTCTTTATATATGCTAAGACTGGCGTCTCTTACCAGTTAATACAGGATTCCTCTTGTCACATCTGAGGTTATGTCCTTAGGTTCCGATTTCATTATGATGTTTTCTAAGTTAACTTTTTTACATTACTCTGTTTAATTCCTCTTGTGTTGTTGAAGATTTTTACAGACTTTTCAATTCTGTTTACTTCTAGGAAAGATAAATCGCTTGTTCCGTGTTAGTTCAGCAAAGTAAACCGCACATGAGTACAGATGTGTTTATTAAAAAGGGTAATATCTGCCCTTTCATCCTGATCCTCTTATACGTAATTAATAATGTTGCCAACTCCTCCCCCCACTCCCAACACACGCACATACATGTACTCTTTTCTGGCATAAGTTTTAGTAGAGAAAAAAATCTGGAATAATACCACTTACTCAGCAAGCAGTTTTAAAAAGTTAATATCCTACTATAAAAACTATTATAGTTTCCATTAGTCTGGGGACTTGGTATTTTGCATTAGTATGAGTTTAAATCTTAGGCAGTTTCTAGTCAGTGATCCTAAGTAGTACATTCAGTGATTATTCCGTTCAGTCCCAAAGAAATGCAGCCGCAGAAGGTAAGACGTCGGTACAACAGGGCCTGTCCCAGAAGTAGGACTCGTCAACAGACACCGAGTCACGGCCCCATTTTCTCTCACACCTCTCAGTGCTTTTTAACGCTTGTATCCAAATCAGGATCCACACAAGGGCCACACGTTGTCTTTGGCTGATGTCTCTCTTAAGTCTTAATCTCCTGTGTGGGTCTTCCTCCTCCTCTCTTTTCTTACCGTGTATCTGTTGGGGGGCAGGCCTTGTTGTGTCCTCTAGCCGGTCCACACGCTGGATCTTACTGAATGCATTCGCATTCCCAGTGTCACTAAAAACTTTTCTTTTCTTCTGTACTTCCGGAAACTGGGAGTGGGCGCCAAAGGCTTGATCTGGTCAGGTCTGACTTCTCCCCCAAGTACTCATCATAGGTAGCAGTGCGTTCTTTCCCTGGGAAGTACATTATGTTCAATTTCTTTTTTTCTTTTTTAGCCAGCTGCTCCTGTTCTTGTAATAAACAGTGTTTCTTTTTCTTTATCATTTTAAGCTTGGTATTCCAAGGCCAAGATAAGCTAAAAATCGCTTCTCTCTTTAGGTGTTGGGAAGGAGGACTATCCTCAGACTCAGGGCGATTTCTCGTTTGATGAAGACAGCAGTGATGCCTTGTCTCCAGACCAGCCAGCCAGCCAGGAGTCACAGGGGTCAGCCGCGTCCCCAAGTGAGCCGAAAGTTAGTGAATCTCCATCTCCTGTGACTACAAGCACTCCAGCCCAGGTAGCGCCTTTCTTGCTTCTCCCACAACCAGACAGCGCCTTGTTTTATACAGCGGGTAACTGAGCTGCTTCTTCCAGAAGAGTCTAATAGACATTTTTTTCAACTGTGACACAAACACTGTTAACATTTTCTCAGTAGATTCTTACATTTTATTTCTGTTCTATATCCACATTTTTTATGTTACAAATAGTTGTATAATTTGCTTCTTAAAAATTTTCTCATAACTTTTTTGGGGATATCATTTGCATACTATAAGGTATACCTTCCCCCTTTTTTTCCTGCCATCTTAACCATTTTAAAATGGGCAGCTGAGTCATGTTAAGTACATTGTTATGCAACAGATCTCCAGAAACTTTTTGTCTTGCAAAACCGAAACCGTATCCCTTAAGCAGCAGCCCCCAGCCCCTTCCTCCGTTGCCCTGACAATCACAATTCCACTTCCATTTCTAAGAATTTGACTACTTTAGGGTGGGGGGCATGGGTGAACTAGGTGATGGGGATTAAAGAGAACACTTACCACCATGAGCACTGAGTCAAGTACAGAATTGCCGAATCACTGTATTGTACCCCTGAAACTAATATTGCGTGTTACCTATCCTGGCATTTAAATAGATACATATATACATACATACATATGAATTTGACTACTTCAGATATTTCATATAAACAGAATCATACAATATTTGCCTTTCTGTGACTGGCTTATGCACTTAACAAGTCTTCATGGTTCGTTCATGTTGTAGGTTGTGACAGGATCTCCTTCATTTTTAAGGCTGGATAATATTCTATTATTTGGGTATACCGTATTTTATTTATCTCCTTGTCAGTGGGTCCTGCATTGCTTCCATGTCTTGGCTATTGTGAAGAATGGTGCTAGGTACATGGGCTTGGAAATACCTCTTCGAGATCCTGCTTTCAGTTCTTTGGGTCATATACCCAGAAGTGGGATTGATGGATCATCTGGGGATTCTATTTTTAACTTATGAAGGAAGCTCCATACTGTTCTCTGTAGTATGGAGAATTTCACACTCCCACCAACAGTATGCAAGGGTTTCAGTGTCACCACATCCTCACGGACACTTACTAATTTATGTTCCTTTGAATAGCAGCCATTCTGGTAGTAAGAGATGATATCTCATTGTGGGTTTGTTTGTTTTTTTAAGATTGTATTTATTTATTTGACAGAGAGAGACACAGCGAGAGAGGGAACACAAGCACAAGGAGTAAGAGAGGGAGAAGCAGGCTTCCTGCCGAGCAGGGAGCCTGATGCGGGGCTCTCGATCCCAGGACCCTGCGATCCTGACCTGAGTGGAAGGCAGACCCTTAAGGACTGGGCCCCCCAGATGCCCCTCTCATTGTGATTTTGATTGGCCTTTCTCTCATGATTAGTGCTGTTAAGCATCTTTTCATATGTTTGTTGGCCATTTGTATATCATCTCTGGAGATAAATCTATTTGAGTCCTTTGCCCATCTTTAATCAAAGTGTTTGTTTTTCTGCTATTACGCTGCAGAAGTTATTTGTATATTCTGGGTATTAACTCCTTTTCAGATACATGATGAGCGAATATTTTGTCCCTTTCTTTGCGTTGCCTTTTTGCTCTACTGATAGTGTCCTTTGAGGCACCTAAGTTTTTAAGTTTGATACAGTGGCATTCGTCTATTTGCGGGCTTGTTACCTGTGCATTAGGTATTCTTCTAAGAAATTATGGCCGGGGCACCTGGGTGGCTCAGTGGGTTAAAGCCTCTGCCTTCGGCTTGGGTCATGATCCCGGGCTCCTCGGATCCAGCAGGGAGCCTGCTTCCCTTCCTCTCTCTGCCTGCCTCTCTGCCAGTTGTGGTCTGTCTGTCAAATAAATAAAATCTTAAAAAAAAGAAAAGAAAAGAAAAGAAATTATGGCCAAATCCAGTGTCATGAAGCTTTTTCTCTATGTTTTCTTCTAGGATTTTTATAGTCTTGGGTCTTACATTTAGGTCTTTTAATCCATGTTAACTTTTGTCTATGGTGTAAGAGAAGGTTCCATCTTCATTCTTTTGTATGTGATATCCAATTATCCCAGCATCATTTATTGACAAGACTGTCCTTTCCCCCTTGGCACTTGTGTTGAAGGCCACTGACCATATACACGATAATCTAAGGACTCTGAATTCTGTTGCATTGGCTTATGTGTTTCTCTTTATGCCAGGACCACACTGTTTTGATTACTGTCACCTTGTAGTAAATGTTGAAATCAGGAAGGGTGAGACCTCCAACTTCATTCTTTTTCAAGACTGTTTTTGGCAACTTGGGAGTCCCTGGAGAGTATTAGGGTGGATATTTCTATTTCTGTTTTTTAAAAATGGCACTGCAAAAATTCGCCCTTTTGAAATGTCTCATTCAGTGGCTCTTTGCAGAGTCACAGAGCTGTGCCACTCTCACCACCTCACCGCTTCTTGGTAAGATTAAATTTTCCCTCTTAAAAATGAAATTCACTATGAGAGCTTAATGGTGAATTTAGTTACTGTAGTCTAGTGGTCCTCAAATTGCCTGTAGCGAAAGACTAATATGTGTTTGCTTTTTAAGTCATTTGTTTAATTTCCAACTCATTGTGGGCTAATCTTCTTGCGAAATAACAATGCAATAGTAGGGTAGCCGGGCACCTGACTGGCTCAGCCACACAGCCTGCGACTCTTGATCTCAGGTTGACAGTTTGAGCCCCATGTGGGGTGCAGACATTACTTTAAAAAAAAAAAAAGTTGTGGGATAGCTTCAAATCCTATATTTCATATAAACGGAATCAGAGGTCCACAGATCACACCTGGAATAACTCTGTCACAGATTTCCCTTTGTTTCTTGTTTGCCTGAACTGAGGTTTTTCATATGCTAATTCATCATTATTTCGTGCTGCCTGTTTAATTCCATGGCTTACACACATTTTTCTAACATCCCTATTCAATTTTTTTTTTTTTTTTAATATTTGGCCTAATATAAAGTTCAGGGCCAGTGCAGGGAATTTCTTTTGGCTTTTCTTTTTCTTTTTTTAAGCTTTTATTTATTTATTTGACAGACAGAGAGATCACAAGTAGGCAGAGAGACAGGCAGAGAGAGAGAGAGAAGCAGGCTCCCTGCTGAGCACAGAGCCCGATGCAGGACTCGATCCCAGGACCCTGAGATCATGACCTGAGCCGAAGGCAGCAGCTTAACCCACTGAGCCACCCAGGTGCCCTTCTTTTTGGTTTTTAAAAGTTACATTTACAGGGACGACTGGGTGGCTCAGATGGTTAAGTGTCTGCCTTGGGCTCAGGTTAAAATTGGATCCTGAGATTAAGTCCCACCTCGGGCTCCTTGCTCAGCAGGGAGCCGGCTTCTCCCTTTGCCTCTGCTCCTCCCTCTACACGTGTTCACACTGTCCTCTGTCTCTGACACATAAATGGAATCTTTACAAAATAAAAAATAAAAGTTATATATACAGATAATTACTTAAGAGAAAATTAGGCTCAAGATACCTTTCTGGCTGGCTTTATTCCAAAATGTGTTGTGACATATTGTGTCCTGAATTCTTTTTCAGAACACACAGATAAACACCAGAGGATTGAGTCCTATAGGAAAATATTCAAATAAAAGATATATTCCCTACCCCAAAAAAAGAATTAACACATAATATCTAGGTAAAGAATGATTTTCCAGGTTCTTTCAATCCTGATGCTAAAATGCTAATGATTTCACACTGTGGACAGTATAATACACTACCAGGTTCTTCCTTCAAAATGTACATTTTAACCGCCCCCCCAAAAAAAGTTCTTCTTTGAAATATGTATTTCTGTGTGGTCTGTAAGAGACTAACACTGCCTTTCCTTGGACTTTTCTCTCTTCTTTTCAATTCTGATCAAAGTACAGCTGGAAAGGAATTTGCCAGAACATTAATGGAACACACATCACATATTGGAGCTCAGTTTATTTTATGCCTAAGCAATTCTTGAACAATGGAAAGCTGCTGAAAATTACCAACAGCCTGCCACATGTGGGCACCAGGAACTGTTTCACTGGTGCTTTTAATCCAAAGACTTTTTTCTCTATGCGATTTCTGAAGCCATTTAATTAATCATTTATGTTAAGCCCCCACATGCTTTACCTGTAAGTGTGACCTGATAGGATCTGTGTTCATTTTCACAGTCTGTGCTATAGGGATGACCCCTGTGCCAAATTGGAAATAGTGCTGATAGGAAACCTTGTGGGTCAGTTACTCAGTGTAACTGAAGTGTGTGAAGACGAGCTTAGGGGAACTTGGGGTACTTTTTTCCCATTGTATCTAGTAACCTCCCGGTAGACGACCTTTTCCAAATAATGTAGAAACCTTGGGTTAAGTGAACAAAGAGGATGACCAAGGTCAGGTAAGCCATGTACACGTGTATTACATCATTAGTATTAGACTATGTTTTATCTCAAATGCTTATCAATAAAGGACTAAATTAGGCCATCCAAGATATGGCTCTAATTTCTCCTGTTACCCTTTCAAACTAGCTTCCTGTTACTTATATACGAAGAGATGCTATCGCTGGTAATGTTTTAGTTTTGAGCTGGTTTCCAGCATTAACCACAAGGTTAATGCTGGTTCCATCCTAGTTCCTAATTCCCTTCTCCCATGACCAGTAGGAAAGTGCCTAAAGTGTATATTTGAAAGAAGAGGGCTTTCCTGTTTATTTATGAACAAATCAAGGTTTATTGACTACAAATGAGATGAGGGATAAAAAATACTGGTCAGCATGTGCCAAGCACCCCTTTGGGCCTAGCACTGAGCTACTTACTTGACGTGTGTTTCCAGGGACAGATGTCATCAAGAGACCATCTGTCTGGCCCGCCCAGGGTTTGAACTAAGGACTTTGTTCTTGTTAAGCCAGCAGTTTGAGATTCTTCCTAAGACCCTGTTCCAGCCCAGCATCCTGTCATCCTCTTACGACTCATCGTGGCACCTGTTATTTGCACTCTTTAACAAATGCATACATTATTTACTCAACTATACAGTCTATGCACATACCAGAAGTCAGTTACCAAAAATGAATAGTAGTAATTCTAATATTTACTTTGCATCCCCATTCTGGCCCCTAAGAATCACTTCGACTGAGACGTAATCATAAGAACTGAAACTATAAAACTCCTAGAAGAAGACACCAGGGAAAGCTTTATGACACTGAATTTGGTGATGACTTCTTGGATATGACACCAAGGCAACAAAAGAAAAAAATACTTGGGCTTTATCAAAATGGAAAACTTCTGTGTATCAAAGGGCACTGTCAACAGAGTGAAAAGCAGCCAATGGAATGGGAGAAAATATCTGCAAATCACAAATCTGATAAGGGTGCCTAGAATATATACAGAACTCCGTCAACTCAACAGAAAAATAACTAACCTGATTTAAAAATGGGTAAAGGACTAGAATAGACATTTCTCAAAAGGACATAGGAGCACCCGGGTGGCTCAGTTGGTTAAGCATCTGCCTTTGGCTCAGGTCATGGCCTGGGGTCCTGGAATCAAGTCCCACACCAGGCTCCTTGCTAAGTGGTGAGTCGGCTTCTGCCTCTGCCTCTGCCCCTCCCCTACACTCAAGCTCATTCTCCTTGTCTCTCTCTCAAATAAAAATCTTTTAAAAAGAAAGATAAAAGATAAACAAGGGGCGCATGTGTGGCTCAGTCAGTTAAGCAACTGATTCTTGATTTTGGCTCAAGTTAGGGTTGTGAGATGGAGGCCAGCGTTGGCCTTCATGCCGAGTGTGGAGCCTGCTTAAGATTCTGTCTCTCCCTCTGCCCCTCCCCCCTTAAAAAAATTAAGAAAGAATGAATAAACAAATGGGTAGTAACCACATGAAAAGATGTTTAAGAGCATGAATCACTAGAGAAATGCAAATCCAAACCACATTAAGATACCAGCTCACCCCATTAGAATCGCAACTATCCAAAGAACAAAATTAACAAGCATAAGGACGTGAAGAAATTGGAATCCTTCTACCCTCTTGGTTGGATTGTGAGATGGTACAACCACTATAGAGAGCAGTGTGGTACTTCTCCCAGAAAGCTAAATCTGGAATTACCGTGTGATCCAGGAAGTCCTGATGTGGGTGTATGGCTCCAAGCGTTGATAGCAGGGACCGGAGCTGGGGTCGGTACAGTCGTGTTCAGGGCAGCATTACGCATGACAGCCAGAGCTCGAGGCAGCCCTCGTGTCCCCTGACGAATGAATGCTAAACAAAATGTAGTATATCTGTGTGATAGAATATCAGTCAGCCTTAAAAAAGGAGGAGATTCTGACCCACATGACAATTTGGGTGCACCGTGAGGACATTACAGTAAGTGAAATACGCCAGACACAGAAGGAAGAACTGTGATTCCACTATTATGAGCTACCCAGACTAGTCAGACTCGGACACCGAGAGTACAGGGTGGTTGCAGGGGCTGGTGGGAGGCCAGGATGGGGAATCATTGTTTAATGGATTCGAGAGTCTCAGTTTCGGAAGATGAAAACGGTCTGGAGACGGGTGTTGGTGACAGTCACAGAACCGGGGGAATACGCGTAATGCCACAGAACTATACACTCTGAAATGGTCTGAACGGTAACTTTCATCTTAAATATATTTTACCACAGTTTATTTAAATAATAGATTTTTTCAATGCAGGACACATGCACATCCTCACTACTAATCAGCTCATCAGTACCAGCTCAGTGTCCACCAGATGTTGTGCCAGAAGATTAATTTAACGTTACAACTGCTTGTACTAAAAATGAGATGCCTAAACCGTTCAGCTGTGCGCTCCATAAACAGAGTGGTCAGTGCTAGGTGATAGATTGTAACAAAACTAGAATTTACGTAGGAGATCCATCCATTAAATATACAAAGCATGTGTTTTTGATTTGTATTCAACTCATTTGTACTAGTATTCATTTTATTTGTCTGGGGATCGGAATATGGAAACAATATTTAAAGAATAATTGCATTTTGCATTTCTTATTTGCATATTCCCATCTTAATTAAGATCTCTGCTGCATCCTAAATTAAAGACACATTTATTTTGGATTTAAAATCTACAGTACAAAAAAAGCTTTGTTTTTAAATATCTAATTTCTGCTCCTCTAGATCGCATAAAGAAATCTAATAAAAAAGGAACTTAGCAGAGAACAGTGATTGGTCCTTGACAAGTGTATCATCTTTATAGAAGGAACCAGTATAGACAACTGATATGTTATAAAATTTTAATCAGCTTAAACATTTATTCTGACTTACATTTTTCTTTGTAGCAGAACTTTCCCATAGCATTTTCTTAGGAAAGTCAGTCTTCAAGGTTCAAAGCGCTTTCTTTTTCCTTTTTTTTTTTCAGTTTTTCTTTTTCAGTTTTATTTTAAAGCCTAAATATTCATGTCTAAATATTAGACAGCAATGTTTTTCTGACATTTCTTGTCACAGTGTCGTGATGACAGTTGAAGAATTGGAAGTTATGAGACCTGTAGGTCGGGAACAGCAGTCAGATCCAATAAAACCAAGCAAAGTTTGCAGCTTTTTTGTTTTCTTGGAGAAAAGATTCTGAATCATTTTGAGATTAAATTTTGAAAGTACAAAAGGTGAATGTAGGTCTCAGTGGAAATTTAAACACTTAAGGCATTCTTTTAAGATTTTAACGTATTGCTCACTTGACTGTGGAACAAAATAAGTGTAGTATTCTTTATGGCTTAGATATTCTTTTCATCCTTTTTGGAATGCTGGCATTTCAGAAGTACTGCTCTTTAGATTTTTTTTTTTTTTTTAACCCTAGCCACCAGGATCCTAATAACATCAAGATAGGATGTAAGATTGTTTGAGGGGTCATTTCTAAAGCATATGAAAGAGACCGGCAGAATGTAAAGAAGAGTTTAGACATTTCTCCCTTTTTAACCAGAATTTAACCTTTTTTAACCAGAATTTATCTTCAGAGTAGGTAATACTAATAATCACTGTATCTCAGCTAGCTTATTCTCGTGTTTCACCGGGGTCTGTGGTTTTCTGAGTAGCAAAGTCACACTGAAATACCACAAGAGCTAATAAGATGAGGGTATCAGTAGTCAAGGCTGAAGTTCACTGGGAAATGTCTAGAACTCAAGGACAATCATTTTCATACATATTATAATGGATACCACATCCATGCTTCTGGATTATTTTTCAGATTTTTAACAATGACTGCTCTCAAATGCATCATTGCCATCATATTAGTCTGTGGGGGCTGGACTGGTAAAACAGCTTGCCAGGTTTAAAGAATTTATCTACAAGAAATACACACACACAAGTAATACATATATTTATCATATATGCAAATATATATATTCAAATATGCAATTTCTTCTTCATATGCCAATTATATCACAGCCAAGGAATGTTTTTCCCTGTATGAAAATTGACCCGGAGATAAATATCCTCACTTCCAAAAACTGTGCAAAGTGAAAGGGAAACAACTAAAACCACATCCTTTAAAGCACTGATTAGCTGGCCTTGACTGTCCTTTTCATGTCAGAGGTTCACTGAGGCGGCGGCTGGCTCAGGGCCTTTTGGGGGCAGAGATCAGCGTGAAACACAGGTGTCAGGAGTCTCAGATAAGGCCCTTTCTTTCACATCTATTTGAATGAAATTGAGTACAGTAGTCTCCCCTTATCCACAGGGGATACTGGAAACCACAGATAGTACCCAACACTGTGTATACTGTTTTTTCCTGTATGTACTGACATAAAGTTCTCATTATAAATCAGGCACAGTAAGAGATCAACAACTATAATAATAAAATAGGGCAGTTCTAACAATATATAGTATAATAAAAGTTACGTGAATGTGGTCTTTTACTCTCAAAAAATCTTAACCGTCCTATACTCGCCCTCCTTTGTCTCGTGGTGATGTTGGAAAGGATACGTGCCTACGTGATGAGATGAAGTGAGGTGAATGAGGTAGGCATGTGACGCAACCTCAGGCTGCTGTTGACCTTGTGACCGTATGTCAGAGGAGGGTCGTTTGCTTCCGGGCCTCAGATGCCCATGGGCCACTGAAAATATAAACCGTGGTGGAGGGGGCTACCGTGGAGCCATCTTTAAAAAGCCAGCACTGTTCATTATAATTACTTAAAAGCTGAAATCGGTGGCAGAAAGGAAAAGCGAGCTCAGGGAGAGAGCCACATGGGCAAGCAGAGTTCATCGCACACCCACACACATACTCAGAGCCCCAGCTGGCCTTGAGCGTCTCACCCCGCATGAGTAAAGCCACAAGGAATTTCCATTCACCCATTACACAAATATTTATTGAGTAACTAGTATGTGCCAAGCTTCATATTTCTTGCTGCTGAATAGCCTCTGAGTTCTCAGGTCATTTATTTTAAGGAGGAAAAATACAGTGTGCTATTCTTAAACCCAAATACATCAGCAAAGGAACTGACTTTGATTCTCGTAATGAATTTGAGAGTTGTGGGGGGGGGGGCAGTGGAAGTGATAAAAGGAGACATTTTTCCTTAAGACAAGGCTGGTAATAGTGAAGTCCATGTTCTAATTACTGTGCGACACTGAGCGGATTTGTTACAATAGTAAGATCTGCTTCCAGTAAGTGAATACGTAAAATCTACTTAAAGTATACTGTTAGCGTAGATGGGCTGTTGGGTTGTTGATAAAATCTATCAAGGCCTTCCGTAGGAGCTTCCTTTGTTAACACGGGACTCCACAATGAGGTGTAGGGGTTGCTCATTTGGCCTCAGGAACAAATTAGTTTCTTGCTTTAGGTGTGAGGGTGCGCCATCAGCCAGTCAAGCCGCTGTTACAGACGCATTTGGCAGGTGCCCTCCCGTTGCAGGAAATGAGGGTGGGGATGGCGGAGGGGCGGGCTCGTCCGGTTTGGACACGGGGACACAAAGTGGAAAGCACAGTTAAGGACCCATATGTGGAGTGGGCGTCCAGGGAACGGGGGCTTTCTTAGCTCCAGGCCCTGGGTCCAGGATGTGCTAACAGTGTTGGGGAGAGCCTGTGACCACGTCTAAAGACCACACGGGAACTCACCAGCATTATTACTCCACTCTGGACAGCAAGAGAACCTCACGAGTGTCCTGTATTGTTCTGATCATTTTTACAAGAGTCTTGGACTTCCCTTCTGCCAAAACGGGGCGGTTCTGACCATATTTCTGAGAAAACACCACCAGGGTGGAGTCAGTCGAACCTCATTTAGCTTTAGCTTTTCATTGCTATTGGGACAAAGACTGGCTAGCTGGCTCTGTGGAGGTGAAGCATGGGGCTCCACCATCTGGGTCCAGATATAATAGTATATTTTTCTTTTGTTTTCCGGTGGACTTAAAAAAAAAAATGAGGTCATTCCCTTCTAATTCTGGTTTTTCTAATTTTATGTCATTGAGTTCACATACTTGTTCGCTTTCTGGCTTTTCCACCAGTTTACTTCAGTGTCCCCTGCAGTTCCTGAATTCTTGAAAACTCCTCCTGTGGATCAGCCCCCCACCAGGTCCACCGCACCTGTCGTCCCCACGAATACTGTGTCCTCAGCAAAGCCTGGGCCGGCGCTAGTAAAGGTGGGTCCCTGCACACACGCTGGTTCGAGGTCTTTACTGGCGGCTTGTCTGAGGGAACACAAAGGCACATGTCTGCGTTGGCCAGCCTGGCTTTCAGTCTGAAGCCTTGAAAACAAAATCACAGGCAGACTTGCTCGATCACGCCTCGGTCTTGGAAACCACCACCTTCCACAAATGCCCTATTGTTCTGTAGTCACAGAAGAACCGCAAAACATTCAGTCTCCGTGAAACTCCCAGAGTCCTGCAGAAAGGCTTTAGGATACATTTTATCAGCAGTTCCCAGTTCTGCCACCATCCAGGCTGCCAGAATGAAGGAAACCCTGGGAGTGGGGTAAGATCGAGCTGCTTAGTGCTATGCTGGGGAGTCGGGAGCCTCACAAACAGATGTCTTTAATGGGAACGTGATTTCAGACTGTATACACAAGGTCAGTGTCCGCGCTAGTCCAGATGTATTACATGACAGGTTAAAGGCTTTAGAAAAGCGGCTGTGTTTTTTGATTTAGCAGATTTGGCCTGTCGAAGCCAGGTTTGTTCTCTAGATAAGCTGCAGATTGGTGGCACCGTTCCCTACATTTGACTGGGCGCAAATAATCCAGCTAGAACAAGCCCCACGGAAGATCAAAATTCTTAATATATAGTAGTATACTTTTGAAAGTGTATTTAGAACTGCCGGATGGGGGCGGAGGGGCGGTGATAGAGAATAGTGTCATCATTTCAGATGTGGCTTTGCCAAACATAGCAGAACACTGATGTCAAACGTTTAGAACGCAAAAAGGACTGTGGAGAGCTAGCCAACCCTCCCGGCACCTTCCAGAAGGGAGGCCGGAAGAAGTAACGAGGCTCGGAAGGATCCAGGCTCCCCAAGGGCAGCCAGGCCTTCTTTCTGCCTCCCCAGATTCCTTGCTTCCATCCACTCTGGCACGGTCGTGGTCCTCGGCCCTCCTGCAGAGACGGCTCCCTGCTCCAGCCTCTCTGTGTCCGTGCAGCCCAGCGTTTGTGGCCCCAGGGCACAAGTCAGTGTATCTCACCATCTTCCATCACTTAGTACTGAAGCCAGAAATTCCCGAGTGTGGCACGTGGCAGCTGAGCTAATAACATCAGCTCTCCTCCCTTGCCCACATTCCCAAGCGTATGCCACAGACGGCACAGAGAGCGCTTGGATGCCGACCCATCCGTCCCTGTGGGTGCAGAGTTCTCAGCCTCTCCTGTTCTCTGGGTCTCTCCTCTTCACTGGTGTGTCTGTAGGGAAGGCTTTGACCTTGGGGCCCTAGGCATTGTTGAAGAAGGTGAGGTTCAGAGGCTTGGTCGGGGGTCCCGGGACTCTGCTAGGAGAGGAAGAGACAGGTACACACGAGAAACAGATCACACACAGTTCGGCGGGGCGGGGGGGCGTTCTGAGAGGAAAGCTGTTGCTCCCCACCCTCACTTCGTGGGAGAACATGCCAGTGACTAGGTAAGTGACTAGGTAACGGCAGATTTAGTCCGAGGCCTACTGGTTACTGTGTGCCTGTCCCCTCCCTTTTCCCACAGGTGCCTTCCTGATTAGCCAGGTCAGTGGTTTCATCATTACATAACAGCGTGCCACCTCGGGTTCCCAGACCGCATCCATTGTTGTCATCACTTTGAAAAGAACAGGAATAAATTCGGTTATCGATAGCACAATAAGCAGATGACAGGGAAGTGACTAATACTGTGAGATTGCAGTATTTGGGTGTATTTTCCTTAGAAATACGTAACTTGAGGGGCACCTGGGTGGCTTGGTCAGTTAAGTGTCAAACTCTCGATTTGGGCTCAGGTCATGACCTCAGGGTCATAAGATCGAGCCCCTCTTGGAGCTGCTTAAGATTCTCTCTCTGCCTTGGCCCCTGCAGTGTCCTCTTCAAAAATTAAAAAAAAAAGAAATACATAACTTCATAGTCTGCTCTATTCCCTTAGAAGCATTTTTTCTGTTTGTACAGATCCACTCAAGAATGACTCAAGAATATTTTAATGACCATAAAATAGTCCACAGTTACAGTGACGGATCGCTCGTCTTCTCCCATTTGTTGCTCAAGCCCGCAGCCTGTTCTAACTAGGAGTCCTTTGCGTGAGCCCTTCCGAGTGTGTCCGCATGAGACACCGCAGTGACTGTTGGCTGAACTTGAATGGATAAGGCTGCATAGCCTTCCCTTACTCTAAGGGAACACGGCAGCAGGAGGAAGTGAGTCCTTAGGAGCCAGATTTCTGGTCAGAGGAGGCGTCCCTACATTTTCCTTGCCCTGGAGGCGCACTTGGTCATTCGGTGGCCTCGGTGTCCGGGGCCCTCCGCGCTCGCTCCCGAGTCCCTCAGGCACACGGTGGTGGCTTCTCCTAAAACGTTCTTCTCTTTCTCCCGAAACCAGCAAAGCCATCCCAAGAACCCCAACGACAAGCACCGCAGCAAGAAGTGCAAGGACCCCAAGCCGCGGGTGAAGAAGCTGAAGTACCACCAGTACATCCCGCCCGACCAGAAGGGCGAGAAGAGCGAGCCACAGATGGACTCCAACTACGCGCGCCTGCTCCAGCAGCAGCAGCTCTTCCTGCAGCTGCAGATCCTGAGCCAGCAGCAGCAGCACTACAACTACCAGACCATCCTGCCGGCGCCGCTCAAGTACGCGCGGGGCCGCGGGGCTGCGGGGCTGCGGGGGGCGCCGGCTCGCGTCCTCCGCCCAGGGCCTTCTGCTGCCCGGGCTTCCCCGTCGTGCCCTGGTCCCTGGGAGAGCGGCCGGCAGGCCAGGCCCGTCTCTGTCCCTGAAAGCCCTTCCCCACCTTGCGATTTAGAGGGGACTCCCACCATGACCCACCCGGGAAGTTTTTGCCTGTTACTCACCCAAGTAGTAGTAGATGCCATGAGCAAAGCACACAAGTGTACGACCTGTTGTGAACAGTTAAAAAAAAAAAAAAAAGACGAGTGTAGGAGCTGGAGTGGTTGAGAAAGCTTTATGAGAAAGGTGGGGTACTTATATGGGAAAGAGCCTGAAGCCAGGGAAGGGCCCTTTCAAGCCAAGGGGGACGATCTTAGTGCAAGAGCAGAGGAAGGAGTGGGTGATGTCTGGTTACTGGCTGATGAGAAAAAGAGCCAGAATAAAGAATGTGATTCGCTTTTAGAAGACAAAACTGAGTTGAGCCGCTGTCTGGAGGAGCTCGCAGCCGGGCAGCCTTGAGTCTGGATGTGGTAGGTGATTCAGAAGGCTGTCACGGTGGAATCAAAGTGCGAGGAAGAGCGGTTTGATGCTGGTCCCGGAGGGGAGTCTGGAAATAGGAAAACAGAAACTTCACAGCAGAGTAGATGTGAGAAGATGAAAGGGCATTGATAACGGGAAGGAAGGAACAGGTGAGGGATGTTTCAACGACGACTCAAGGTCTTGGTGACCAACAGCTGTGGAGAAGGAACACGTTTCCAGTCTGAGCCCATTGGGAGCGATGGAAGGAAACGAGTTCCTCCAGCTTCTGGGACTGAATCCATCGCAGGGCATGGACTGCAGACTTGAGCTGTGCACTGAGAGAAATTTCTGGATAGCCATCCTCAGTATGCATTTGCTGGGAAACATAGATAAAAATGCAAAGACCTTATCTTTCGTTTCCCTCAGTTTTCAGGAGAAAGGGATAGTTACATTCAACTCAAAAAGAAACTTTTAAAAAGATGCAGAATTTCATTACAAGAAAAAATGTCTTCGGTGATCAAGCCTCTCAGGGTACGATCTGTGGAAACTTGACTCCTGCCTTCTACACGTACGCCGAGCATTCCTGCACAGGGCCCTATCTTCTCGGGGTAGCAAAGGAGTAAGACCCACTCAGAAGCTCCTCTGTTAGGAACCGTCTCCTCATATGCTAATGATTATCCGTTTACTTTTTTCTTTGAAGATCCTGATATCTCAAGGAAGATTAGACCTATTAATCCTTCAGACCTTACTGTAAAGTACTTAAATCTAAAAGATGAAGAGAGAAGGAGTTTGTGTAGCATGTTAGTACTTTAAGAGCAAGCAGGCCTGAGTGAGATGTTGACGTTGGAAGGAAACCAGGGAGGACCAAAGAGAATTGGAAGAGTATCAGAGGCAAACGGCCGCTGCCTTACAGCTTCGTCCAGGCCCAGGGAGGCGCCCTCCCCTGCCGCCGCCCTCCTCTGGCAGCAGGCAGCGGGGATGCGAACGCGAACCCTGGCTCCCATCTCAGTGCTCCTTAAGATGCACCGAGCTGCGTGCTCAGCACGTGACATCACCCTCCTCCTCCTAGTAACTCCAGGAAGAGCTGGAATGTCTGATCCCTACTCCCAGGCAAGGAAACCTGTTAAACTGAAAATCCCATGAAAGGATTGGTTTGCGTAGGATCTATGAAGTAGTCTTTTCTGTAACAAAAGAAATTGTGTGGGGCCGGTCTGTGGATGGAAAGAGTACATCTGCGGGTGTCGAGGACCTGGTCTCTCTCGGTTCCTCGCCTTCCCATGAAGGCTGTAGCTCCCCTCTCCTTCGTAAACATTCCCATCCCTGCAGCCGCCAAGCCACCTACCTAAGGAAGGCATCCCCCAAAAAGAACAAAGAGGAAAGACCCCTTATCGTTCCGCATTTGTTCACCGAACATCACTTCTGTGTAATTTCCACGTCCTGGATGTGGAAACGTTGTTTTTATCACAGTGTGTGTTTTCCCCGGAATTCTAGCACAGAGAGCAATGTGGAAGTCTTATAGCGCCCATACAGTGGGGTTTTATCTGATGACACACACTGCTGGTGCCTTGGGAAGATCAGGAGCCCTGGGAGACAGGGCTGTGATCCCAGCAGAGCCACACACTGGCAGAGGGTCCTAGAAGGTCCCTTCATGTGTCTGGACTTTGGGTTTCTCATCTACACTGTCATCACATTCCGCAAGGTCCCCACCCCCCAACACATCACCTTTTCTTTCTCTGTGGATTTGGGGGGGGGGGGGGTGATGATCAACTTACTATTTCAAAGGTCAGAGTAAACATTGAATTGTTAATCCTAGTAACAAGTAGGGTATTAGACAGTCTCAACAAAAAAGACAGCACAAAATAGAATCAACAGGTATTTTTGATGGCACATCAAAAGGCACATTTACATGGTGCCTTCTCAAGGAGATAATATTCACATGAGAGCAAAAGCTGGTTAGGAGGAATTTTGCACTTTTTAGTTAAGAAAGCCCAGATATACAGTACATAGGTAATTATGCAGTACCCCTGTGGTATTAAAATTTCACTGGGAGGTTGATTAGGAAAAACGAAATCTAAAAAAGCTCCTTGCAGGGAAAGTAATGAAAATAGGGTTGAGAAATTCTGATTTACATTAAAAGTTTTCATAATTCTAATAAAAGATTTTAAAACTGAATTTTTAGAAAGGAAAAAAAATGATACATAAAACATTTGTCATTCCATCCAAACTTCAAAAAACTTAAATACTTAAAATATTTAACTCACGAAATTTAGGCAGATTTTATGTCAAGAGTTAGCTGTTGACAGGGCCAGAAATGGCTTCAAACACCATCTTCCTAAAACTCTCTTGATAAAGCTGCTCTAACTGGGGACCTCATCCTCGTTCAGAATAAGGGATTCAGAGTCTCCTTGCTTCAGCACCAAGGTTCATATAACAGTAAAACTTGGGGCTGTAGTGAAATTGGCTCTTCAGTATCAAGCATCACGTGAACCTTTCTCGAATGGATAGCAACCAGCCAGAAGAGAAATGCCGTTGTTGCCAAGAGTAGCATACAGGGAAGAAGTTAGATGAGGACCTGGCTTCGATATGGAAAGGAGTTTAGGAAACGGAGGACAAAAGTACAACAGATGCACCAACATTTCTTTAATAACCTTTTTAAATGAAGTATAGGTTGTGGAGAGGCCCATACATCATAACTGAAAATCGATGCCAGGTAGATCCCTAAATCAAGAAACAGAACATCCCCAGTACCCCCAGGAGGGCGTCCTTGCGTTCCCTCTCAGTGACTACCTGACTTGTGTCCCATAGACTAGTTCGCCTGTTTTTGAACCATTGCATAAATGTCATTTTACAGTACACATTGTTTAGCTGCTTTTGCTCAGTACTATGTTTGTGAGCTGCATCTTTCCTGGCACAGAAAGCAGCAGTTAATTTTTACTCTGTCTAGTGTTTTACAATCGAGCCACTTAACCGTCCTCTTGGACAGTTGGGTCGTGTCCGGTTGGGGCTGGTGTGAATGACACCATAAATGGTTCACACATGTCTATCTTGTCAGGTGTCCTTCTAGGAATGCCCCTGGGTCAGAAGAGGGGTGCAGGTTTTTCTTTAGCAAATAGCATAAAACAGTTCTCCAGAGTGGTCCTTCCAGTTCACACTTCCACCTGCCACGGCTGAGAGTTCGGGACGTTCCGGGTCCTCGGTACCCACAGTCTGAGTCATCATACAGCACTTGTGCTCGGCATGCAGTGCTGTTCTGTTGGGCTTTTCTTGATTGTCCTCCTGTCCACTGAGGCTAAGCCCTGTCCACACATTTATTGACCACTTGGGTATCCTTTCTTGTGGTACGCTTGTTCAAGATTTTCCCATTGGTTCTGTGTGGATCAGCACTATTTATTGTTAAGGACCACCCTTTTCCTACTGCGCTACAGTGCTGTCTTAGTGATAACTCAAGAGGCTGTATGTGTGAAGGTCTGTTTCTGGATTCTCTCTTCTCTTCCATTTGTTCTGCCCCTAGCACCACACCATAATAACTGGCTTTGTAATGAATTTTGATATCTGGTGGTATGACTCTTCCGACTTGGCTTTTCTTCAGGGATGCCGTGGCCTTTCTTGGTCCTTTGTATTTCCATATAAAGCTGAGAATCACCTTCTAAGTTTCTACCAAGCAAGCAAACAAGCAAACAAAATTGACAGGGATTTTCACTGCAATCTAATTTGATGTCTGTCTTCAGAGTATTGAGTCTTCCAACCCATGACTGTGGCATTTTTCTCTTCACAAGCTAACACATTGTTAGCAGAAGCAATGTCAAATTCAGAAATTGTTTTATTATAAACTCTCTCATTTTCTCATTCTTTTGAAGGCCACTTAATGACAAAAATAACAACAGTGGGAATCCCGCTCTGAACAGTACCACACCTAACCCTCCAAGACAGAATACATCTGCTCCTGTGAGAAAGCCGGGACCTCTGCCTCCTAGCTTGGATGACTTAAAGGTGAGAAGTCCAAGGAGAGTTTATGCACCCATAGGTACCACAGAAAGGTAAATGATTTGCCAGATTTCTCTAGTATGTATAGGTAAGTTTTCAGTAGACCTTCAACTTCACCAACATAAAATAATCTCTATAGAGGCACTTTCTGTTTATGTCCATTACGCTTCTTTTAAAATGACCAATAATGGGGTGCCTGGGTGGCTCAGTGAGTTAAAATGACCAGTAATGATTCTCATTCGTTGAGCATAAACCATGTGCAGGTACCAGACCAGTTCTGACTGCAGAGGCAGAGTATTTTCTTCCCTGCTCGTTTCCAAGTTTGGGAGAAGCAGGAAAAACGTAACAGTCCGGAATCTGAACTCCAAGGCCAGCCTGCATGTGTTTCCACCCCAGCTTGGCCTTCGGTTATCTGTGGTAGCGCGGACCACGGCGAGTCAGCCTGTCTCTGCCCCCATCTCCTCTGCGAACGAGGAATTATAATAGTAATACCCACACGTCCTGTGAAGAGGAGTTGGAAGAGTAAAGCACGTCCAGCAGTGTCTGGCACATGGTCATTACTCAGTGAATGTGATGGTTATCATCATGATTTCCCGTTTTCAATCCTTGGACATAAATCCTTGCTGGATCACTGGCCTTTGCAGTACTTGGGGTCTGTAGCTCTGTGTGTCTGTGGGTTAGGAAGAGAAACCTTCCCGCTTGCTGCTGTGCAGTCATAGGAGCTGACAGACATCGGCCCCTTTCTCATCAAAGTGGCCCGTAGATTTGTCCGAAGTGGCAGGGCCAGGAGAAGAGGTGTGACTTGTTTGTACTTGCAGGTGTCGGAACTGAAGACAGAACTGAAGTTAAGGGGTCTTCCAGTGTCGGGCACCAAACCGGACCTCATTGAACGCCTGAAACCCTACCAGGAAATGAACAACAGCAGTGTCACCGCGGGCGGCGTCCTGACAGTGCCCGCGTCTGCCATCGTCACCAGTAACCCAGAAGTCACCGTGGCACTGCCCGTCACAACACTGCACAACCCCGTGACCAGCTCGGGCTCCTCCTTCAAGGCAGAACTGCCCCCTGCCGGCAGCAGCACCGCCGCCCATGTGGAGACCGTCAGCTCCCCTCTGCCCATCTCCCCGTCGCCCTCCGAACAGTCCAGTCTCGGGACCGAGGACACAAACATGGCAGACACCTTCACCGAGATCATGACCATGATGTCACCGGCGCAGTTCCTGTGCTCGTCCCCTCTGCGAGTGACGGGCCCCGAGGACAGCCCGAGCCCCACCAGCAGCACGCTGTCGAGTCTGGAACTGGACGCGGCTGAGAAGGACCGCAAGCTGCAGGAGAAGGAGAAGCAGATCGAGGAGCTCAAGAGGAAACTGGAACAAGAGCAGAAGCTCGTGGAAGTTCTGAAAATGCAGCTCGAGGTGGAGAAGCGAGGGCAGCGGCAGCCGCCGCCGCTGGAACCACAGCCGGGCACCGCAGCCAGCTCGGCGGCCAAGTTAGACCCGAAACTCGGCGGCGCCGGCTCCTCCGTCAAGGACGAGGCCTCGCTCAGCGACTGCTCCGGCTCCAGGCAGCCGGGCCCGGGAGCCGGCCAGCCCATTGGCCAGCCCCTCTCGGTGGCGGGCCAGGCCCTGGTGGCCAAGAAGGCGGTGGTGATCAAGCAGGAGGTCGCTGTGGCCCAGGCGGAGCCGCCGAGCATCGTCCCACAGTTTTACGTGAGTTCGCAGGGACAGCCGCCGCCTGCCAGTGTCGCTGCGCCTCAGGCTTTACTGACCACACAGACCGCCCAGCTGCTGCTGCCGCTGTCCATCCAGGGCTCCCGTGTCACCTCAGTGCAGCTCCCCGTAGGCAGCCTCAGACTCCAGGTGTGAAGTGTGTCTTCTAACTCCCTTGCCTTACAGCCTGCTGAGAGCGGAAGCTCGCCTCACGCTTTCTCCCAGATGCCTTCACGCCAGGCTTCGGGGTGCAGGAAATGCGGGGGTGGGGGAGGGGGTGGCCTCATAGAATCGAATTCCAAAACGTGAATAGCTAGCATTGTTTCTGTACGGAAAAAACAAACAAGAGCTGCTCTTCCACTTTCCATACCTTTTATCTTCAGTGAACACAGTCTCCCGCATGCAGGCATTTCTAAATACTCATCACAGTGTCATGAGAATAGCTAGTGTCACTGGGCACTCTGTGTGCGGGACACAGCATCAAGCACTTCATCATTCTTTTTATTTATTTAACTAACTAATCTCTACGCCCAAAGTGGAACTCGAACTCATGACCCCAAGGTCAGGAGTCACACGCTCCTCCACTCCTCCGACTGAGCCACTTTGAGATAGGGAAACTGAGGCTTGGCAAGTTGCTCCAGGACGGAGCTGGGTAATTCTGACTAGAGCTGTCACTGTTACGCCCACTCCTATATTCTGCCTCCTAAATGTAGTTGTTGGAAGACACCAGTGAGGCGAAAATGCCAAAGGCTTGTTGGGCATCTAAGGGGAATGTGACCGCAAACCTAGGAGAGAGGATGTGGTTGAGAGACGTGCTAAGGCACTCATAGGCAGGAAACCTCCTTTTACGCCTGTGTAACCCGTGTTCTGACCTCAAGCTGTTTTTATGTGATGCGTTTTGGTAGGTTTGAACAAAATGTGTGGGCCACAAGTAAACAGAATGGGGACAGTGCTCCTCAACTTTGATGCCCCAGAGTCTCTTAATGGCAGAAGAGACTGGTCCTGTACCCCTGGGGTTAGGAAGCATGACCCAAGGCCCTTGGCATGTGCAAAAACTCTAATTCCCCTGTTTAACCTTTCCAGTGTCTGTGAAATTGAAGGTCTACTCTGTAATAGAGCTCTTCTGAGCCTTTTTTTTTCCCCCAACCAAATCTTCAAGTGGAGTTGATGTTCTCAGAATAAGAATTGTGTTTTATTCTGGGCCTGTGTGTGCCCCGGGGTGTGGCTGACGGCCCCCCAGAGGGAGCACAGCATGCAGCTCAAAAGCAGGAGTTAGGGTCCAGTGGGCCCCAGAGATTTCCCTGCTGCTTCTTCGGTTACTGCAACAGCTGACCTAGTATGTGGAGAGCTCTTGTAGGCTTCTATTTCCGTTTTCTCTTTTCTCAAAATTTTTGAATGAAAATCTTAGCCACTTAAGAAACAATCAGAGCATGAAGATAACTGGTCTGGTGTTTCACTCTCTGGTTTAGAATTCAGGCTCAAATCTATGTGTTAATGAAATGAAGTTTGTATCTGTAAATATTTTATTTCACTTCAGATATGATCTCCACATGACCCGTTATTCCACATCTAAGCTCTTTTTAAAAAAAAAAAATATATATATATATATATATATTTATTTATTTATTTATTTATTATTTTTTTTTTTTAGTAGCCTCTGTGCCCAACATGGGGCTCAAACTCACGACCCTGACATCAGGAGTCTCACGCTCTTCCAGCTGAGCCAGTCAGGTGCCCGCACGTCTAAGCTCTTGATTCTGAGATTGATTTTGACAATTAAATTGATTTTTTATCTGCTTCCTAGACTCCAGCACAAACAGGAATCCAGACTCAGCCTCAGACAGCAGCAGCCACGCTGTCCTCGGGCTTAGCCCAGACTGTACCTCAGAAGCAAGACACTTTCACGCCACATGTGCTCAGTCAGCCTCAGCAAGTTAGAAAGGTAGGTGAAGGCAACGGGTGACAGGCCGTCGCTGACGCGAGCTATCGTCTGCTCAGCCATCCTGCAAGTGCCTGCAAAGCAGTCTCCTTGTGAGAAGCACCTGTCTGTTCTGTGTGATGTGCCCCTTCCTTGGGCAGGCCTGAGGGGCCATGGCCTCTGGCCGCAGATCACCCAGTTGTTTGGGGAAGAGAGTTCTTCATTACTGAAAGAGAGCTCGTCTTAACAGTTATAAGCCCCTTTTCCAAGGAAGAGTTTCAAAAGTGTGTTAATTAATCCTCATATGTAGGATTTTCTGGGGTTCAAAATAAATTTATTTTCAAATTAATATTTTTTGGAGGGGAAAAAAGTGCTTTTCACTGGGAAGAGATGTTTGAAGATGAAAAAGATACTTTCTGAAAGGTTTACCTTGAGTAAGATCTCTGTATAGGTAAGAGTCGCCATCTTGCAGATTAAGAGCCAGAAGACCCAGGTCTGCTCGTTCTGGTTCCCCACTTCCTACGTGGTTGGCCTTGTGCAAAATTCACTTACTTTCTCTGAGTGTTATTTTCCTTGTCTTTAAAATGACAGTGTTGGGCTAGGGCTCGGTAACTTCTGCACATGTTCTACCAAGAAGTTCTGATGTGAAGGCCCCAGAAGCTACCAAAATTCCCTCCTATCCAGTAGGTGGAGCTACGTGCACATCTCCTTGCCAGGAAACTCTCAAAGGCCTCAAAAATAGGTCTTACCCTTTTATTTTATTTTATTTATTTTTTAAAGATTTTATTTATTTGACAGAGAGAGATCACAAGTAGGCAAAGAGGCAGGCAGAGGGGGAAGCAGGCTCCCTGCTCAACAGAGAGCCCGATGCGGGGCTCAATCCCAGGACCCTGAGATCATGACCAGAGCTGAAGGCAGAGGCTTAACCCACTGAGCCACCCAGGTGCCCCTATTTTATTTTTTTAATTTATTTTTTAGAGGGGGCAGAGGAAGAGGGAAAGAGAGAATCCTAAGCAGGCTCCATGGCCAGCACAGAGTCCAGCATGGAGTTTGATCTCATCACCCTGAGATCGTGACCCGAGCTGAAATCTAGAGTTGTACGTTGAACTGACTGAGTCACCCCGGTGCCCCAGGTCTTAGTATTTTAAAAGTTGAGAATTCTCGGAATCTTAGTCTTCAGCATAAAAGATCTTGGATATTTAGGTGTACCTATAGACATGGTCCAGGGGGGTGTGAACTGTCTGGGCTAAGACCACTGGAGCAACAGACAGAAACAGTAGTCATTTGTGCTCTCTTCCAGAATCTCCTCTGGGAAACGCAGTGTGCAAGGAGTTATAGCTGCGCATCACTTACTGGGCTCAGAATAACATTTTAATTTAGTGATAAGCTTAGTGAGTATTCCAGATGTCCAGACAGTTTGATTTAGACAGGAAAGGGAAAAACAGAGTATAGACAAGATGAATAAGGGCTTATTCACTAAGTGTCCAAATACTAGAATTAGAGGTCATTAATTCCAATTTAAAGGAAGAAATTCTTGTACCAAATATAAGGAAATTCAGTTTTTCCAAAGAGGAGTACACTTACTTATGGAACTCCCCACCCAGAGCACTTGTCCTGTTTGGAGGGATATTTAGACACACACATAAATACACTTTCCCGCTTGAGAAATATACATGTATATTTACAACAGAAATACAGGGCTAAGTTTTTCTTTTTCAGAATACGGTACAAAGTATATTGGATCTGTTTACGTCTAAATCAGTTCTGTGAAATACAGTGGCAAAAGCCCACTGTGGCCATACATCTGTAAAAGGCCATAAAAGCTTTGACTCATAATGGGCCAGACACCCACTGGGTCATTGCACAGGAGGGAATCCTCACCGTACCCCGACAGAAGTTAGCTTCTCAGACTTTAAATGGGGCCTCGCAGGAATCTGGAGAAGTTTTGAGAAACTGGAAAAAAGAGTGTGGCCACAGCCCGGGTGGCTGTTATGGTCAGCTAGAAAGGGGGCCAGGTGGCGGCAGCAGGTTCGCGTGCTGGCCAGAGGGGAGCTTGTTACCGTGAAGGACTGAGGAACCAGGAGTGTGGGGGCTCGACCAGGTGTGGGCGTCCCGGCCCTGACTGTGGCAGAGGGCGGGAAGGGGGGCTCAGCACGGAGGCTGTGCCAGTTTTCCAGCGATCGATAGCAAGGGCCCGGATTAGGACAGCAGAGAACAGAGGCCTGATTCAGGAGGCATTCCGAAGCTCTGTGAGCGCTGAGGGCAGAAAGCGCAGGAGACTGACGGCTCCATTCAGCAAAGTTTTAAAAATAAATGAAGGTAAAACCAAGAATTATTTTTCCTCAGCAGCTGGAGGTGGTGGAAGGAAAGGGCAAAGTTTAGTTTGGAATATATAAAATTTGAGATGTCCGAAATTTATGCTTGTAAGGGTTATAAATGTGGCTGTGGCACTTGGGAGCAAGGTTGGAAAAGAGGAGAGGTTGTGGGGCTGTAGCTGAATCGTGAACATTACAGCCATGGGAGTAGATGAGATCATCCTGCTGAAGAAGAGAAATTAAGCTTTTGTTTAAGAGAAAAATTACACTGAGCAAATGCTGATTTCCCAGGAGGTGTGGTCCACACCACCCTCAGAGACAGGCCACCGAGTAAAGGGACAGTTGGTGCTAGAAAATCAGGGTTGGCAAACGGTGGCCTTGGGACCACGTCCAGCCCCTGCCTGTCTCTGTGGATAATATTTTGCTCGAACCCAGTGCCACCCATTTATTTCTGTATTGTCGAGGCTGCCTCTGGGCTACCGCAGGAGAGAGGAGAAACCCGGGGCCTGCAGGCCCTAACTGGATACCTGATGACTCTTTCCAGCAAACATTTGCTGACCCTTGTCCGAAAACGTGGTTTTCTTTGGTCGGAAGAGGAAAAGAACACACTGAATGGAAAATATTGGTTCTTTACAGGTTTTCACAACCTCCGCGTCGAGCGCCGTTCTCCCCTACCCGAGAGCACCCGCCCCAGCGGCCCAGCAGCCCTGTGTTACTAAGACTCCCCCCAGCGTTCTGCAGCCCAGAAGTGCCCCACTGCCCTCCCTGCAGAACGGACCTACCACCTCCAGCAAGGTAATGCCGTGAGCACGGAGCAGCAGCTACAGGACGTGCTTGCTGGCGTCCAGAAGCATTCCACGCCCCAGCGTGCTCACCCTGGACTGTCCGCATGCGTGCGACAGAACAGACTACTGTGGTGCCCGTTGTGAGGGGCAGCTTAGCTCTTAGCACACAGGATGGCACCCTGGCAGCCGTGCAGGTCCTAGGTCCTGGGGCTCCCCCGTGCTAGGGCAGGGCTCTGCCTGGCCAGGAGCTGACGTGTCCCTCCCTCTGTTTGCCTCAGCCCGGCTCACCCCCGCCACCCCAGCCGTGTGTCGTCCAGCACTCCCTGTTTGGGAGCCCGGTCCCCAAGACGAAAGACCCTCCCCGCTACGAGGAGGCCATCAAGCAGACACGCAGCGCCCAGTCCTCCCTCCCAGAGGTGAGTGAGCCCAGCGGCCACATCCACGGGCTTGCATCTGGGGAGTAACCCACACACGGGTCCTTTGTTGAAGACGTACTTGCCGCAACAGAAACACAAATTTCAGAGCCAGGAGCCTTGTTTGCACTTGAAATGCCGTTTTTTTTTTAATTGAAGTAGGGGCAACATACAATATTACATTGGTTTCAGGTGTACGACACAGGGATCGACGTTTATAGACGTTCTAGAACACTCAGCAGTGTAAGTGTGGTTCCCATCTGTCACCACAGAGTCACTCCGAGGTCACTGACTGTCGCTGTGCTGTATTCGGGAACCGGACATCTGTACCCCTTCATCCCCTTCTCTTTCCCCCGCCCCCTCCGGCAGCACCAGTGTTTGTGTTTCTGAGTCGGTGTCCGTTCTGTTCGTTTGTTGTGCTTTTTGGATTCCACGAGTCAGCGAACTCATCCGGTATTTGTGTTTTTCTGACTGACTTCTCTTAGCGAAGTTCCCTCTCAGTCCATCCCTCCTGTCACAGAGGGGAAAGAGACTCTTTATTACCGGAGAGTAATACTCCCCCGTGTGAGGGAGTGTGTGCAGCACGCCGCCTTCAGCCCTTCGTCTGTCAGCGGACACCAGGGCTGCCTCCGTAGCGCTCGTGGAAGTGACGCTGCGGTCAACACTGCGGTGCATTTATCTTTTTGAATTAATGTTTTTGCGTTCTTCAAATAAATACCCAGAAGTAGAATTGCCAGATCCCGCGGTCGCTCTAGTTGTTGCTTTCTGAGGAGCCCCCGACTGTTTTCCACAGTGGCCACACCAGTTTGCATTCCCACCGGCAGTGCAAAAGGAGAATTCCCTTTTCTCCACAGTCTTGCCAACGCTTGTTACGTCTTCTCTTTGATACAGGCCATGCTGACTGGTGCAAAGTGGTCTCTAGGGGTTTTGATTCATAGTTCCCTGATGATGAGCAATGCTCAGTGTCCTCACTAGGTCTGCTGGCCAGCTGGATGTCTTCTTTGGAAAAGTGTGTATTCTGCTGTTTGGGAATGGAATGCTCCACCTGTATCTACTAAGTCTGTCTGGTCAGATGTGTCACTCAGAGCCACTGTTTCCTTATTGATTTTCTGCCTGGACGATCTTATTAGTTGATGTAAGTGGGGTGTTGAAGTCCCCTACTGCTGCTGTATTACTGTCCGTGTCTCCCGTTGTCTGTCAGTCTTCGCTACAGAGAGAGCCCCATGTGTATCCGTCCACCTACAGATACGTACATGCGGCGCCCACGTCAGGGGCAGAGATACTGCAGTTGACTGTCCTCTTTTTGGACTGATCCCTTGGTCATTATGCAGTGCCCTTCATTGTCTCTTGTTCCAGCCTTTGCTTTAAAGTCTGGTTTTTTAAGTTGTTTTAACTTAAACTCAGTTAACATCTATTATCAGTTTCAGAGGTAGAATTTAGTAATTCAGCAGTCCATACCCCACCCAGTGCTCAGGACATCAGGGCCGTCCCTAACGGCCATCACCCGGTTAACCCGCGTCTGTTTAAATATTGCTACATCAGCTTTTTTTTTTTTTTGCATTTGTATGGACTGTCTTTTTCTGTCCCTTCACGTCTGTATGTGTCTGTAGATCTGAAGTCAGTCTCTCATAGGCAGCATATATCCATTCAGTAACCTTATGTCTTTGATTGGAGCATTTAGTCTGTTTATATTTAAAGGTATATACTTATTGCCATTTTTTAAACTGTTTCTGGTTTTTGGTGTTTTTTGTTTTTTTGTTTTGTTTTGTTTTCTTTTCATAGTTCTTCTTTTGCTTTTTTTGTAATTAGATGACATTCTTTGATGCCATGCTTGGATTAAACTTTTCCCTTTCATAATTTTCTTACTTCAAGTTATGGCCTTTTCTACTTAAGGAAGTTCCTTTAAGATTCCTTGTGAGGCCACTTCAGTGGTGATATACTCCTCTGACTTCTGGTGGCCTGGGCAACTCTTTATATTTCCCCCAATTCTGAATGATATCCTTGCTGAGTATTCTTGGTTGTAGATTTTTTTTCCCTCTCACTACTTTGAATATGCCTCTCCCTTCTGGCAAAGTTCCTGCTGAAAATTCAGCTTATAGCCTCAACTTTCCTTATACATAACTAGTTGCCTTTCTCTTGCTGCTTCTAATAAATAGACTTTCTTTATCTTAAATTTTTTGACATTTTAATTTTTATGTGGACATCCTTGGGTTCATCTTGTTTGGCTCTCTCTGTGCTTCCTGGACCAGGCAGCTTCCTTCCTCAGGTTAGGGAAGTTTTCAGCTATTATTTCTTCAAGTAAGTTTTCTGGACCTTTCTCTCTCTCTTCTCCTCCTGGGACACTTAAAATGCGAATGTCCGTACACTTGCTGTCCCAGAGGTCTCCTAACCTATCCTCATATTCTCTCTCTCTCTCTTTTTTATTTTTGGCTGTTAAGTTTGGATGATTTCCACTACCCTGTCTTCCAGATCATGCACCTATTCTCCTGCATCCTTTAATCTGCTATTGATTCTCTCTCTTGTGTTTTTCAGCTCATTTATTTTATTCTTCAGCTTTGATTGATTCTTCTTTATATTTTCTGTTTCTTGAAGTTCTAAGTTCACCCACTCTTCTCTCAGATCCGTTGAGCAACTTTAAGACCATTACTTTGAATTCTTTATCAGGCAGACTGCTTCTGTTTCATGTAGTCTGCCTCTGGATTTGTTTCTGTGTCTGAGATAGGCCGGCTACATCTCCTGGTCTTAAAAGTGGTGGCCTGTGTAGAAGGCATCCTGTGAGGCCCAGGAATGCAGACCCCCCTGCTCACCAGAACTGGTCACTCCAGGGGTGTCCTCTGTGTGGACTGTGTGCACTCTGCTGTCATGACTGGCCAAGACTTCTGTGGGTGTGCTGGCGGGCAGGGCGACAGTGCTAGCAGGATACAGAGAGACAGAGTGTCAGAGCTGGCTCCCAGCAGCAGTTACATTCATACACAAATTTCCCCCAGATCCCTGCTCTCCCAGCACTTGCCCTAAAAAAGTAAGTCTCCTTCACACACAACCTGGACACTTTCCAAACTGCCACTTCTGTGCCAGGTCTCACACCAAGTGATTAAAAAGTACTGGCCCTTTGGGGCGCCTGGGTGGCTCAGTGGGTTAAGCCGCTGCCTTCGGCTCAGGTCATGATCTCAGGGTCCTGGGATCGAGTCCCGCATCGGGCTCTCTGCTTGGCAGGGAGCCTGCTTCCTCCTCTCTCTCTCTCTGCCTGCCTCTCTGCCTACTTGTAATCTCTGTCAAATAAATAAATAAAATCTTAAAAAAAAAAAAAAAAAAGGTACTGGCCCTTTAAAAGCAGAATCTCAGGTCCCTAGAGCCTTCTTTTTTTTTTTTTTTAACATTTTATTTACTTACTTGACAGAGATCACAAGTAGGCAGAGAGGAGGAAGCAGGCTCCCTGCTGAGCAGAGAACCCCATGCGATGGGATGTGGGGCTCAATCCCAGGACCCTGGGATCATGACCTGAGCTGAAGGCAGAAGCTTTAACCCACTGAGCCACCCAGGCGCCCCTCCCTAGAGCCTTCTGGCCCCTGCCCCACTGATTTACAAAGTCAGAGGTTTTGGGGGCTCATCTACCCATTGCAAATCCCCAGGTTGGGGTACCCACTGTGGGGCTCGATCCCCCCTCGATCCTCATGGAGGACTCCCACGCTCCCAGGTGACCTAGATCACGGTGCCAGGGATTTGGTTCCTGACCACGTCCCTGCCCCTCCTTCCCTTCTCTGTGCGGCCGCCTTTAGATCTTTAGCTGTGGGAGAGAGAACCTTTGTTAGCCTCCAGGTCATTTCAGAGTGAGTCTCACTACATTTAGTTACACACTTGATGTGTCCATGGGATGTGAGCTCAGGAGCCTCGCACTCGGCCATTTCCCATGCTGCTTCTGTAAATGCTACTTTAAATCAAAATACCGTGCACTCTGAAGACTCCCAGACAGTTTGGCAGCTGTGGAACTTTCAATTCCTACTTAATCAAACTCGAAGTGTTTCCTTTAACTTCTCCTTGGGGGAATGGGTCCCATGAAGCATAGATGAGATGACGGCCCGGCATGTATTTTATACGGGCTTCTCTCTTTTTATTCAAGTACCGTTAACACACAGTGTTCGATTAGTTGCAGGTGTACAATATAGTGACTTCGTAATTCTATACACTTCTCAGTGCTCATCCCCTTCATTTCAGCCATCCCCCCCACCCACGTCCCTCCGGCAACAACCAGTTCTCTGTATTTAGGAGTCGGTTTTTTGATTGCCTCTTTTTCCTTTGTTTGTTTCCGAAATTCCACATATGAGTGAGATCGCTTCGTACTTGTCTTTCTCTCCCTGACTGACTTCACTTAGCATTATCCCCTCTGGGTCCATCCTTGTTTTTACGGCAGAGTAGTATTCCATTGTGTGTGAATACCACACCTCCTTCAGGCATTCGCCTGTGGTGGACACGGGTTGCTTCCATAGTTTGGGTATTGTAAATAATGCTGCACTTTCCACGGGGGTGCATATCTCCTTACAAATTAGTGTTTTGTTTTCTTTGCACAAATACCCCATACTGAGATTACTGGATTGTAAGGTAATTCTATTTTTAATTTTTGAGGAACCCCCATACTGTTTTCCACAGTGGCATCACCAGTTTGCATTCCCACCCACAGTGCACAAGGGTTCCTTTTTCTCCACATCCTCATCAACACTTGTTATTTTTAGCCATTCTGACAGGTGGGAGGTGAGAGCTCCTTGTGGTTTTGATTTGCATTTCCCTGATGAGGAGTGATGTTGAGCATCTTTTCACGTGTCTCTTGGCCACCTGTGTCTTCTTTGGAGAAACTATTTTTTGTTTTGTTTTGGTTTGGTTTGGGGTTTTTTTGGTATTGAATTGTTTAAGTTCTTTATATATTTTGCAAATATATATATCAGATATATCGTTTGCAAATATCTTCTCCAATTCAATAGGTTGCCTCTTTGTTTTGTTGATGGTTTCCTTTACTCGGCAGAAACTTTTTATCTTGGGTGTAGCACCAAGTTTAATTTTGCTTTTGTTTCCCTTTCCAGAGGAGACATATATTAAAAAATGTTTCTATGAGTGATATGCAAGAAGTTATTGCCTGCGTTTTCTTCTAGAACTTTCATGGTTTCAGGTCTCACATCTAGGTCCTTAATCATTTTGAATTTATTTCTGTGCACAGTGTAAAAAAGGCGTCCAGTTTCATTCTTCTGAATGTAGCTGTCCAGTTTCCCCAACACTGTTTAAGTTAGACTGTGTTTACTTGATTGTGTATTCTTGCTTCCTTTGTCATAGATTAATTGGCCATAGAATAGCTTTATATCTGGACTGTATTCTGTTTTATTGATCTACATGTGATCACTGCTGCCTGTGTAATGTTGTTGCGATCACTATAGTTTTGTATCTTGACAACTGGGATTGTGATGCCTCCAACTTCATTCTTCTTCTTCAAGATGGCTTTGGCTCCTCGGGGTCTTTTGTGGTTCCATACAAATTTTAGGATTATTTGCTCTAGTTCTGTGGACAGTGTTGGTATTTTGGTAGAGGCTGAATTAAATCTGTGGATCGCTTTGGGTAGTGTGAACATTTTCACAATATTGGTTCTTCCATTCATAAACATGGACTGTCTTTCCACTTGTTTGTCATCTTCAGGTTCTTTCATAAGTTTCATAGTTTTCAGACTACAAGTCTTTTACTTCCATGGTTAAGTTTATCCCTAGGTATTTAACTCTTTTTGGTACAGTTGAAAATGGGCTTGTTTCCTTAATGTCTCCTCCTGCTACTTCATTTTATTAATGTATAGAAATGCAACAGATTTTTTTTTTTTTTTTTTAGAAATGCAACAGATTTCTATATTAACCTTATATCCTGTGAATTTACTCAGTTATCAGTTCTAGTAGTTTCTTGGTGGAGTCTTGAGTGTTTTTTACATATAGTATCATGTCATCTGCAAATATAAGTTTTACTTCTTTCTTTTCAGTTTGGATACCTTTTAGTTCATTTTGTGTCTGATTACTATGGCTAGGACTTCCAGTGCTGTGTTGAATAAAAGTGGTGAAAGTAGACATCCTTGACTTGTTCCTGATCTCAGAAGAAGAGCTGTTTCTCACCATTGAATGTGGGGTTTTTCACATACGGCCTTTATGATGCTGAGGTATGTTCCCTCTAAACCTTTGGTGAGAGTTTTTATCATAAATGGATGTCATGCTTTAGCAAATGCTTTTTCTGCATCAACTGATGTGATCATATGGTTCTTACTTTCTCTTACCAAGGTCATGTATCACATTGATTGATTTGCAAGTATCAAACCCCCCTTTCATCCCAGGAATAAAAACCACTTGTTCATAGTGAATGATCTTTTTAATGTACTGTTGAATTAGGTTTGCTAATATTTTGTTAAGGATTTTGCATCTGTGTTCATCAGAAATACTGGCCCACGGTTTTCTTTTTCTTGTAGTGTCTTTTTTTGGTTTTGGTGTCCGGGCAGTGCTGGACTTGTAAAATAAATTTAGAAGCTTTCCTTCCTCTTCTATTTTGGATTAGTTTGAAAATAATAAGTCTTAACTCTTCTTTAAATGTTTGGTAGAAGTCACCTGTGAAGCCATCTGGTCCTGGACTTTTGTTTGTTGAAGTTTTTTTTTATTACTTGATTTTACTTCTTTGTAATCAGTCTGTTCAAATTTTCTGTCTCTTCCTAATTCACTTTGGGAAAGTGAGATGTTTCTAGGAATTCATCCATTTCTTCTAGCTTGTCCGGTTTGTTAGCACATCATTTTTCATAGTATTCCCTTATACTCCTGTATTTCTGTGGTATTACTGCGTCTCCTTCATTTGTGACTTTGAGTCCTCCTTTTTTGATGAGGTTAGCTAAAGGTTTATCTTAGTTGTTGTGATTTCAAGGAAACAGTTCCTGGTTTCCCTGATCTATCCCATTGTGGTTATTTTTGTCTCTATTTCATTTATTTCTGCTCTAATCTTTATTATTTCGTTCTTTCTACTGGCTTTGAGCGTTGTTCTTTTTCTAGCTCTTCTAGGTTTAAGACTAAGTTGCTTGAGATTCTTCGTGCCCCTTGAGGTAGGCCTCCATCGCTGTCATCTTTCCTCTTAGAATAGTTTTGCTCCATCCCAAAGATTTTGGACCATTATGTTTTCAGTCTCGTTTGTCTCTGGTTTGTTTCCTCTTTGATTTACGGGCTGACCCAGTCACTGTTTAGTCGTGCATTATTTAGCCTCCACATACCGTGTTCTTTCCAGATTTATTTCTCGTGATTAATTTTTAGTTTCATGCCATTGTGGTTGGAAAAGATGCATGATAGGACTTCAGTCTTTTTTAAATTTATTGAGACTTGTTTTGTCTGTGATCTATTCTGAAGAACGCTCCATATGTACTTGAAAAGAATGTATTTTGCTGTTTTTGAATGAAATGCTTTGAATGTGTGTTAGGCTCATCTAGTCCAATGTGTCATTCAAAGCCACTATTTCCTTGTTTTTGTCTGGATGATCTGTCCATTGATGTAAGTGGGGTGAGGTCCCTGACTATTAAATACCACTGTCAGTTTCTTCCCTTACGTCTGTTAGTAGTTTCTTTAGGTTTAGGTGCTCCCAGATTGGGTGCGTTAACTGTTTGCAATTGTTAGATCCTCTTACTCAGTTGTTGGCTTTATCATTATGTAGTGTCCTTTGTCTTAAAGTCTGTTTTGTCCAATACTGTAAGAATTGCTCTGCCAGCTTCCTTTTCACTCCCATTTGCAGGATAAATGTTTTCCATCCCTTCAGTTGCAATCTGCGTGAGTCTTTAGGTCTGAAGGTAGGCTCCCGTCAGCCCTGTATAGATGGACCATTCGGTCACCCCGTCCATTCGTTCACCCTGTGTCTTTTGATTGGAACATTTAGACCATTTACATTCAAACTAATTATTAATGGGCATGTACTTATTACCACTTTGTTACTAGTTTTATGGTTGGATTTTATTTCTCTGCTCCTTTCCTGTCTTGCTCTTGTGGTTCGATGTCTTTTTTGAGTGATCTGCTTGATTCCTTTTTCTTTCTTTTTTGCGTATCTATTACCAATTTTTGATTTGTGGTTACCATTAGGATGAGAGATAACATCCTGTGCATATAGCAAATATGTATTAAGTTGATGGTCATTTCAGTGTGCGTCCATTCTGAAAGCACTACATTTTTACACCTCCCCTTGCACATTTTATGTACATGATGTCATACTTTCACATCCTTTTTTTTTTTGGCCATTCCCCTGTTATAGGTATAATTGATTTTACTGCTTTTGTACTTTAACCTTCACACTGGGTTTTATAGGATTAATCTAGTTTCATTATGTTTGTATTTACCTGTGAAATTTTTTCCTTTCCTAATTTTCTTCCTCCTCATGATGGCCTTTTCTTTCCAAAGAAATCCCCTAATGTTTCTTGTGGAGCTGGTTTAGTGGTGATGAAGTCCTTTATGTTTTGTTTGGGAAACTCTTTTTCTCTCCTTCTAATTCTCTGAATGATATCCTTGCTGGGTGAGTATTTTTGGCAGTTTTTTCCTTTTAGCACTTGGAATATATCATACCACTCCCTTCCGCGCTGCAAGTTTATGCCGACAAATGAGGGGAGAGTCACATGGAGTTCCCTTGGCATACAGCCGTTTACTCGGTGTGGTCTACACGGGCCTGCTTCCTTCCCCCGGTTACTTACTTCTTCAGATAAATCGTGTGCCCCCTTTTCTCTCTCCTCTCCTTCTGGGGTCCTCGTAACGCGTCGCAGAGTTCCCTTACCCTGTTCTCACTGCTGCTGCTTTTGTTGTCCAGCGCGGCTGCTCTCCGTTACTGTCTTCCGGCTGCCTCATCCGGTCTCTGCTTCCTCTGCTCTATGATCGATTCCCTCTTGTAGCTTTTTAATTTCATTTATTGAATAGGTCATTTTCGGTTCTTTCTTACATGTGGGGATGCATTCCCGTCTCCATCTCGGGTTGTTTTGTGTACTAGGAAAGTCAGCTCCGTCTCCTGCACTTAAGAGCAGTGGCCTCGGGAGGGGGAGGTCCGTAGTGCCCCGTGCCTGTTCCCCAGCAGTAGCTGCTGGTGGGGGGGCTCTGACGTGTGTTGCGTGCACCCTACTGCGGTGGCTGAGCCGTGTTTGCCTGCAGTCCGGGCGGCTGCAGCGGCCCACTTTGCCTGTTGTGGCAGGGTTTGATCTCTGGGCTGTTAAGGGACCAGACCAGGGCAGCCTTGGGCTTGTAGTTGGAGGAAACCAGATTCCTGCCCTCAGCCCACTTGCCAGGGCTGTGGTTGGACCAACCCGCAGGGCACTCTCCCTGCCTTGTCTCCAAGAGCCTTTCCTTGGTGGGTCAGCTGTCCGGTCAGAGGTTGGTGGGTCAGCTGTCCGATCAGAGGCCTGCCCCTGCTTCCTGCTGAGGCTGCAATAGAATTCGTTACTGTCCTCTCTGCCCGGGGCAGGTGGCAGGGTGTGTGCGCCCAGGAGAGTGCGGAGCAGGGGGTGGTGTTCGCAAGGCAGGTGAGGGTGTTTGCCCTGGTGCCTGCAAGTGTCAGGGGTCCAGGCTCAGGCAGAGGAGGAACGGCGCCACCCCACCCCCGGCTCTTTTGCCCTTGCTGAAGTCTCCCAAAGATCACTTCCTCCCCAGCACAGGTTCTGAGATCAGGCAGTCAGTCTTCCCTTACATGCCAGGTGCTTTTCAAACTGCTGCTTCTAGGCTGTATCGCAGTGGGTTGTCTGGCAGGGTCTTTAAGGGTGGGGGCTCCGTTTCCTATGGCCATCTGGCGCTCCCTGAGCTAAGCCCCACTGGCTTCCAAATCTTCCCAGTGCAGCTCCCCTGGGGCTGGAGTGCCTGATGGAGGGTCCTCTCCCTTCTCATGCTTGTGGTGTCCCTCATCTGCAGCTGGTCTCACCGTCCCTCCTGCGTCTCGGCCTCCCGGCTCTCTCCCGTGTGTCCTCCTGTCTGCCGCCCACCGTGGGAAGGCTGTTGTGCCCGCCGTCTTAGTTGCACCCACGTGGCTGTTACCTAGGTGTTTCCGTGGGACAAACCACCATCTTCCCAGAAGTCCTCTGCAGGTCCCTCTGTTCTAAGGTCTCCATATTTGTCAGGGTGGCATGAAACGACCTTGGCCCTGGCTGGACGTCAAGAGTGCTCAGCCCCCGCCTCGCCCGGCCTCGCCTCACTCTTGTCCGCAGCCCTCTCCGCTCTGGCGGGCAGCTTTGCTAGCATGTTGAGCAAAGGCCCTTGGAAGCGGACAGGCCTGGGGTCCTCCTGACTTCACCGTGTGCGCAAGATGCCTGCCTGTCCCCCGAGCCCACCTTGGGGCTCCCCATTCTCAGATGGGAACAGAGCTCCTGCCTGGCCTGTGGCGGGCGCCCAGCAACGGGAACCTTGTCCCACCCCACCCTGAGCCTCTCTCCTGGTCTCCCTGCCCATCTAAACCGAGCACGGGCACTTTCAGGAAGGAACCCCCGCCTCACCGAGGCTGCCGCGGGTGGGCATCACGGCACTCTGGGGGCCCTGCGAGCAGAGGACATACTCGAGCCGTCCCAGGAAGAACGTTCGGCGCCCGCAGCAAACGGGGCCGTCAGCCCAGCTGTGCCGGTGCCCGAGCTCCCACGTTCTCGGCGGGGGACTCGGTGTGGCCCGATGGCTTGTGTGCCAAGAGCTGTCGACACTCTCTGCAGCAGGCCCCGGCCAGGCCGGACCCTCAGCCGGGGAGTGTCTCGCTGACCCACCTGCTGGCCTCAGGGAGCAGCCGCAGTGCGTGTCCGGTCTGGTGCCCTTGCCCAGGGCGTGCAGGGGTGCTCGGCAGGGGGCGGGGGGTGCCTCCCTGAGGGCGGGGGCGCTTGCCTTGTGCTTCGGGCCAAGGGAGCGGCACTGGGGTCGTCGCGAAAGGTTTCTTCGGGTCCGTCCTCTGCAGGGGCCCTTCTCTGTGAGGGAAAAACCAAATTTCAGGAAGAGTTGGAAACACGTACACGAAGGATGGGAGAACCAGTGGTGCTGGACCAGGGGGCCTGATGCAGGACTCGATCCCAGGACCCTGGGATCATGCCCAGAGCCAAAGGCAGACACTTAACGACTGAGCCACCCAGGTGCCCCTTAAACTGGCATTTTTAGAGAAACAAAAGGTAGCACTCCTCCTTCCTAACCTGGTTCTCAGAACTTCTCAGTCTATAACATGGAGCACACCAGAGAACAATGACGTCACTTTAATCTCTGGTTCGTGCTTGTAGGCGGAGGGAGCCCCGCTCTCCATCCGGGGCTGGTCGTCTCTATATAGCTCTGCACATCAAACTCCAGGTTTTTCAAATACGTTTACTCAGACTTCCAGTTCCACTGCTGGCGAAGGAACCTACCAGCGCTATCAGCTGTACAGCCTGGTCCTAAGACAAAAAGCAGGAACATGGAGGCCCTGGAGAGGGATCCGATGCGGTCACAGTCTGGTGAGGAGTCCGCGCAGGGGAGGGCGAGAGAGCGTCACTTCGCTCTTCTGCTGCTTTTACTCTGGGGTCAAGCTAAGTGGTGAGGTTACTGGCAGAAAAACCAGAGCTTTTATGCCCCGGGAAGTCAGAGAGCCGAGTTGAGATCAACCTAAGAGGGGAAGAACTAGAGGGGAGATCCCCAAATTGTCTGCCCACACCTCCAGCAGACCCCTCAGCCACACAGGCACTCTGTGGTCCTGGAAGCTGAGCTACAGATAAAAGATGTAAGCTGTGATTGGAACTTCTACCCAAAAAACATTTTGAAAGGTCATTAAGTGCCTGATGACACACAAGAAACCACTCAGGGCGCCCGGGTGGCTCAGGCCTTAAGCGTCCGCCTTCTGCTCAGGTTATGGTCCTGGGGTCCTAGGGTTGATGCTGCATCGGGCTCTCTGCTCCGCAGGAAGCCTGCTTCTCCCTCTCCCACTCCCCCCGCCTGTGTTCCCTCTCTCTCCATGTCTCTATCAAATAAATAAAATATTAAAAAAAAACAAGCCACTCATGTGAGAAAAATAACAGAATACAGAGGCTTCACAATTTGATATCCAAAACAGGCATTCATAACGTGCAGTGTGCAAATAAGAAAATGCAGTCCTCTCTCAAGGGCAAAAGGCAGTCAACTAAGACCAGCTAATCCAGATGTTAGGACTTGCAGATAAGGACTTTAAAACAACTAACAATCAGTGAGGTAAAGGAAAATATATTCATAATGAATGAAAACTAGCAAATATAGAAATGATTTTTTAATGAAATGGAAAAAGTAAAATGAAAAAAATTATGGATGGTCTTCACAGAACGGAGAGGACAGTGAAAAAGGTAAAAAGGCTGTAGGTAGGTAAAAGGTAAAATTTAGTCAGTGAACTTGAAGATAAACCAATAGAATTTATCCAGTCTAAAGAACTAAAATGTTTTTAAGGAGCCCAGAATGTCAGACAGGCTAAGATGGCACGAGAGGAATCTGAGAAGAGAATGAGGCAGATAAAATGCTGTAATGAAGGTCAGATTTTCACCAGTGTGATGCAGACACGTTTATCACTGGGAGATGCTCAGTGAACACCAACCAGGACAAACAGAAGGCCTGGTCCTACCATAGTCAAATTACTGACCGCCGAATTAAAGAGCAGATCTTGACAGCATGAAACGAAACACAGTGCACACAGGGTAACAACAATTTGTTTTATGATTGACTTTTCATCAGAAACTACCAGAATCAGAAAACAGTGGAACAAGATCTCTAGAAACTCTTAGAGGGGAAGAACAGACTGTCAAACCGGAATATTCTCCATCAAGTAAAAAATGTCCTTTAAGAATGAAAATGAACTAAAGATATTTTCAGGTAAAGGAAACATAAGAATTCATCACCAAAAAACCTATACCGTAAAAAATAAAATAACTAATGAAATTTCAGAGGAAGTGGATCTTTACGTTTTCAGGGATTTTATATTTTATATACAACAGTACAACATGAAATAATCTGTGAAGAACTACGGATGTTTACTGTATGCCTACAGCAACAACTGAAGTACAGCTTTTATAAAATAGAAAGATTGGGGCACCTGGGTGGCTCAGTGGGTTAAAGCCTCTGCCGTCAGCTCAGGTCATGATCTCAGGGTCCTGGGATCGAGCCCCGATCAGGCTTTCTGCTCAGCGGGGAGCCTGCTTCCCCCCTCCCCGACTCTGCCTCTCTGCCTACTTGTGATCTCTGTCAAATAAATAAATTAAATTAATAAATAAAATTTTTTTAAAATGCAGAAATTATCAGAACAACTAAAAACAGACCCAACTAACTACATCTTAAGCTGTCTGGTATTTCTTTGACATCCTTCCCTGGGCCTGGACTCAGTGACTCGCTTATGACCGAACTGGCCGAAGTGATGGTGCTGGACTTCTGATGCTAGTTCAGAAAAGGCAAGTCCCTCCTGCAGCGCTCTGGACAGGCCCAGGTGAAGGGGAACGAAGGCCTCCCGTCGATCCCCAGGACCGAATGGCCATCGTAGAGTGAGCCATCTTTGTAAGCACATTCTCCCCTGAAGATGGCCGGAGCCTGGCCAACATCTTGACCCATGAAAGACCCCAAGCCAGAACTACTCATCTAAACTCTTGCTAAATTCCTGACCCACAGAAACTGAGATAATAACTTTAGCATTTTAAGCCACTAAACTGCTTAGAGTAATGTGTAATACAATAGGGAACACATACATGCACCTATAAGAGAGATCCTTTTTTTTTTCATTGATACAAATTTTTAAAGATTTTTATTTATTTATTGGAGAGTGCGCGGAAGCCATCACAGAGGGAGAGGGAGAAACAAACTCACCACTGAGCAGGGAGCCTGACATGGGGCTCGATCCCAGGACCCTGAGATCATGATCTGAGCCGAAGGCAGGCACTTAACCGACTAAGTCACCCAGGTGCCCTAGTTGATAAAATTTTTATTTTTTATGTTTTTATTTACATTCCACTTAATATGCAATGTAGTATTAGTTTCAGGTGCACAACGGAGGGACTCAGCACCTCCATACACCTCTCTGCTTATGACAAGTGCACCCCCTAATCCCCCCAGCCCCCCCACCACCCACCCCTCTTCTGGTACCCATTCATCTGTTCTCTATAGCTAAGAGTCCGTTTCCGGGTTTGAAGAGACATACTTGAAATACAAAGACACAGGTTCAAAGTAAATAATCAGAAAAAGATACACCATGCAAACAGTAAACCGAAGAAGTCTGGAAGAGGCAAGTGATTAGAGCAGCCGTTTCACCAAAAAAAGATACATGGATGGCCAGCAAGCACGTGACCAGATCCTCTACATTATGAGTCATTAGGAAAATGCACATTGAAACCACAACGCCATACCCCTACACACCTATGAGATGCCTAAAATTGAAACGACTGACCATACCCAGTGTTGACAAGGATGTGGAATGACCAGAAAGACCAGACACTGCTGGTGGAAACGGAAAAACATAACTTTTTAAGAAATGGCTGCTTGGCAAAGTAAACACCGTAACTCCCCTAGGATTCCAGCATGCCCCTCCTCGGTGCTTACCCAGCGCAGAAATTTATACACAAATGCCACAGCAGCTGAACTTATAACAGCCAAAAAATGGAAACAACCAAAACAAACCTCCTGGGCAATAAAAATATTCCTAAGGCATCCTCTCCAGCGTGGAGAAAGCTCAGAATTATTATGTTCAATGAAAGAAGCCTCATCCACTACCAAAAACACTTCCACTGTGAAGATTCATTGCTATAAAACTCCAGAAAATGTGAACTAAACTCATCTATAAGCAGAAAAAGCAGTCACTGGGTTGCATGGGGAAGATGGGACTATTACAAAAGGCCACTGAGGAAACTTGCAGGGCACGGGTATGCTGGCTAATTCGACTGTGTTGACAGCATTATGGGGATACACAGATGTCAAAACTTGGCCTGTGCCCTCTGTAAGTGCAGTTTATGCTTACCTTCTATTTTTACATAAATGGAAGTGAATCAAGTATTTTTAGAAGCAAGTAGTAGCGGCCTCTCAATGCAGTGGTAAAAACTAAGGGATGTGTATAGGTCGGCTGATGTAGGTATCAGCCCTGTTCCTGCTCTTAGCTGCTCATCAGCTGTGACACACTGGGTAAATGGCTTCATGTCTCCAGTGACCTCCGTGTTCTCGAAATTATCAAGTGATAGATTCGTAAGGTCGCTTAGAGCTCCCGATTGGAGAGTGCTTCTGTGTCTGTAGGAAAGAAGGCTGATTTCTGTTCTCCTTTGTTGTAGATTTCCAACGCACACAGTCAGCAGATGGACGACCTCTTTGATATCCTCATCAAGAGTGGAGGTAGGTCACAAATCACATCAGACCCCATCCGAGTAGCCTTTTATGACAAGTTTCTGAACGTTTTCCTGTAGAGCTCACAGCCTATCTTGGAGTAGTGAAAAATGTATTCTAATCCCAACCAAGTTTACTGTTTTCAATTAGGACATTAAAACAACTTATAAATGGAGGAAAAGTTACTCTTTCAGCTTAAAACAATAACATCGTGTTAGATTTTATCCATAGATCTATGCCTGCTGAGAATGGACTGTCTCAAAACAGCCATATAGAGCCCCATTTAAATTCCTCGTTGAAAACTTCAAAACCTGTCCCATATGTAGATGACCGTGGGGGTGGGGACGAGACCACTCTGTTGTACACACCAACGTCGTAACAACCACGTGACGTCGCACAGGCCCTTAGTATCTTGGTGAAAATTTAAAGGCAATTTTAACGCACCTTCTACATATAATTGAAAATCTTGGACTTTATAACTTTATATCATCTTAGAAAGGGATAAAGGTATGAACCACACAGACACACATTCACAAAGTCAAGGCTATCTCTACCTCAGCAAATGTATCTTTCAAAATAGGTATAAAAATCAGTATTTTAAAATTGGAAACACTGTTTTAGAATAAAGGATTCTTACATCACCTTGATGAAAGGAGTTTTATTCTGCTTTCTAAACAGTGGTAAAAATTTCTCCATTCATAGCAGGTACTATTTTGGTTTTGAAGACAAGAAATTCTTGATGCTTAACTATAGCTCTACATGAGCAGTTCTTTTTTCTAAGAACTACATTGGCCTTACAAAATATGATATATTTATGCTCTGGAAATAAATAATTGTTTCACGGCCTGATCTTAAGGTTTGGGTTTTTTTTTAAAATGCATTTTTCCAAAGACTTTCTAAATGATTAAGCGGAGTAATTTTTACAGCCCAAACTTAGAAATGAAAATGTGATGACATCATCAAATGAGTTATTTTCTACAAGGACTTTTTTTTTTTAATTCATTTATTTGATAAAGATCACAAGTAGGCAAAAAGGCACACACACACACAGAGGAAGGGAAGCAGGCTCTCTGCCTAGCAGAGAGCCCGATGTGGGGCTCAATCCCAGGACCCTGGGATCATGACCTGAGCTGAAGGCAGAGGCTTTAACCCACTGAGCCACCCGGGCACCCCAGGACTTTTTTTTTTTAATGGCAAAGTATCCATTGAGGACATTATCTTACTGTGAATGAAGGCCAGTGATAATGAAAACAGAAATGTAAAGAATTGATTCTGAGGCAGGTTACCTAGCACTGTCAGCTTTCAGCACGGTTCTAGAGCTGCCCGCAGGAAAGGACACACAACAGACGTACACAGGACACGCGCAGGGAGTCAGCACATGAGTCCACACGGTCGACAACGCATGCGACGGCATGGGCGTGTGAGCTCCATCACGTCCTCCTGCGTCCCAGTCAGAGTTCCCACAGCTCTTAGCAAATCCATTTCTCCTCCCGTGTATGCACAGAAATGAAACCAGATACCCACTAGAAAGTAAAAAATATTCAAATATGTGTATCTAAATGAAAGCTGGAATCCAGAGCAGATGGTGGCGCATTCCCTTTGCACCTGATCCCGCAAGAACGCATCAGTAGTGCTCACTAAGACATCTGCCAGAGCATCAAGATTTTAGGTAAACTCAGAAAACAAGCGAACAGGTCAGAAAAATAAGGTCAAGGTCAGAGGAGTGGTGTGTTAGCTTTAATTTGGGAGGAAAACAAGACAGCATCGTTTCTGTAGAACTTCCTGCAGAACGTATGTGGCTGACAGGACATGCGGTTCAGCTGTCACGATAACAGGAAAAAGACTAATTAGATCTGCCGTGGTCTCCGAATGCATTTCGCGTCTGCACAGATGGGACACCCACTTTGACTTTAAGGGTGGCGACCACAGTCATGGCAGATCCATGGTTCCGTGTCTAAAGCCTGAAATAGTGCAGAACAAGGACCCAGAGATCAAATAATCAAAATAATAAAGCCATCGACTCCTGCCTGTGATGCTTATCACGCTTACTGAAAGGGAGAGAAAGTGTATCAGAATGTTATAAATTTCAGTGTCCATTTAACTCAAATGAGTCACCCTCCGCTAGGTCACCAAGGACCATAGCTGACGAGTAGCACCGCCGTCATCCTACCCCCATGGTGGACGGTGTCTGAGTCCTTGCCCGGTAGTGAAACTACTCTCCTGGTACGTGACAGAAATGTTTAAAGAGCACTGAATCGTTACTTACTGATCCCTTCAATTGTTTTGCACAGAGATCTCCCTCCCTATAAAAGAAGAGCCGTCGCCCATCTCCAAAATGAGACCGGTGACAGCCAGCATCACCACCATGCCGGTCAACACAGTGGTGTCCCGGCCACCACCCCAAGTCCAGATGGCGCCACCCATCTCCTTAGAACCCATGAGCAGTTTGTCCGCCAGCTTGGAGAACCAGCTGGAAGCGTTCTTAGATGGAACTTTACCTCCGGCCAACGAAATGGCCCCACTGCCGAGCAGCAGTGAGGACAGAGAGCCCTTCTCTCTGATCGAGGACCTCCAGAACGATCTGCTGAGTCACTCGGGTGTGCTGGACCACTCACACTCCCCCATGGAGACTTCCGAGGCCCAGTTTGCCGCCAGTACCCCCTGTCTGTCACTGGACCTTTCGGACTCGAACTTGGACAACATGGAGTGGCTGGACATCACGATGCCTAACACGTCAGGGCTCACTCCCCTCAGCACGACCACCCCCAGCATGTTCTCCGCTGACTTTCTAGATCCACAGGACCTGCCGTTGCCGTGGGACTAACATCGCCGACTTCTCGTTCGAGCCTATGTCGTTTCAGAAGATGAAGATCATTCTCCAAGGTCAGTTTTTAGAGACAGATTCAGAGTTGCGCTGTTGCATTACAATATGTTGTCACGGGAAGAACGGATAGATGGTCACAGCCTGGAAACCGAGTGCGAACACATTTCACGGCACCCAGCTGTGAATTTCTCCAACTTAACAGCACAGGGCCTTCTGAAAAGTCACGGGTTACAGAAGACCCACCTGTTTCTCCAGACTTCGGCAGAGAACGAATAAAGACATCCAGAAGAGGGACGTGTGCAGGAGAGCGACACGAGGATTCTCTGGCCGTCCATGAACTACATTTACGCCTCTGCGGTCACCTTCAGACCCGACGCTCAAGGCAGACAGCTCCCCTCCAACGAGGGGACAGCGGCCCCTGCATGCGGCCCGTCCCAGCCACGACCGGAGCCGGGCTGCGGGCGGCAGAGGCCGGGGAGGGCGCCCGCCCGTTCCCAGACAGCGGCCACTGCGGACTTCTGCTTCCGTTCGGAAACCAACATCGTTTATCTGTGTCGTCGTTTTGTGATTTGGGGAATCTTAACCGTAGCTTCCAGGTTTCAGTTCAAGTGCGAGATCCTCCACCATCATCAGACGACGTCTCCAAAACACGGTCCTAAACCATCCACTGTACAAAGTCCTTGTGTGCGGATAACACTGAAAATTCTATTAGCAACCCTCGGGGTTCAGTAGGTGGGTTTTAATGTGTATATGAGACATTTGTATGTCCACCCTGACGTTGTGATTTGTACAGCCTACATTGGGGTAAGGAATTGGTAGCCAGCGCTCCTACTTGTTTTAATAACTTGACTGTTTCTAGAGTCCCTGAGCCATGTGTATTTCCATATTTAAAGAAGTGCTGACTGATTTTCAGGTAACCAGACCCATCTCACAGAACAAGTAAGGCTCGTTGTAAAATATCCTTCTGAGCTGTTGAGTTACAAAGAGAGGGCCGAGGAGAAGTGTGCCGGGGGCCCCGAGTGTTCCCGCGGGGGTCCCGGGCCGGAATCTGGGCAGGCTGGCTGCGGGCCCAGCTCTGACCACCTCTTCTCTGCCGTTTTCCCTGACGGCATCCTTCAGGCGAGTAACTGGATGTCATTCCCGAGCTCTCACTAGGTTCTCAAGCCGAAGAGGGAAAAACTGGAGGTTTTACTAGTCATTGTTTCATATAGAAAAGAAGTTATCACCCATTTGCTGAGTAGTTCCTTAAGAATTTTCTAAAATGCCAACTATCACAGGACTTCCAGAATTATCTCAAGCTAGTCATTTAAGGTTAGGACAAAATGTAAATAACTTTTCAGAAAAAAACAAAAAAAACCCTGAAATCTACCAAAAAAAGTGTAAAGGTGTTTGTTGAATAATCTCACCATGGTCTGCACCTCACGTTCTGTAAACCCAAGGGCCACGTTGCTTTCTCTGCGTCCTTAAATGGTGATGTCCCCACGGTGACGTGCCCGATCCAACCTGACCCTCTGCTTGGAGAGAATCCACACACACATCACGGCTGGGTCTGCGCTTTGCCTGAGCGCCGATCTGATTTCGGTTTGTAGATCCTCCACGGGAGGAAAGTTTGCTTTTCCAGGATTCGGCCGGAACACAGGAGCCCTCCGTTAACTGGCACTTCCCAACCTGAGAGACGTCTGAAGCGTTCGGGGCAGAAGCGGTTACGCTCGGTGTGGTCTGACGGAGCAGTTTCAATGCTCAGAAACTGGGAATCCAGCGCCTGGAGTCCAGTAGCCTGGGTCAGCAGGACGCCGCCGTGGGAGCAAGCCCAAGAGAATGTCACCCCGGGGGGACGCACGGCCCCAGTGCATCCCTTCCAGAAGGGCCTGCGTCCGGGGACCGGCTGCCTACTGGGGCAGGTACTTGACTGGGGGTGGTCCTGGCCGTGGGTTTTGTCTGGGGCTCACCTGCTCCGCACGTGGACTCTGGGCTTCATCTTCACTCAGATTTCAGTGGCTTCTCAAGTGCACCCCAGATACCAGTGGGACTGTGGGAGGCAAGTGACCAGCTAGCGCCGTGGACTCTTGCTATTTTCACCATCTTGAGTGGTGCCTGAGATGCTTTCCAGCCCTCAGCTCCCCCGCTGCTTTTTCAAACTAAGGCCGGAGACATGCCACGGGAAGGGTGCTCTCCAGAAACCCACTGGAGCGCAGACAGCGCCGCCCCGCCAGCCTGCTTGCTCTGGACTGGGAGTTCCTTCACGTGTGCGTCCAGACCCTTACGGCCGGGGCTTCCTTGACAGGGACGGCGAGGAGCCTGCCGACCCGAACTCCACCAGCCCCCGCCGGCACCATTCCGCCGGGCCCTCCCATCCTGGCGTGGGCGGCCGGCCTGCGGGGCACGGGCCGCTGTGTTCAAGGTGAGACGTGCAGCAGGTGACGTGACCAAAGACCGTGCTGTCCTCGAGGCCCCTCTGACCGGACTGTCTGCGTTGTCACGGCCGTCAAAGCACAGGGCAGGGCAGCCAGGACGCTCGCGTGTGGTGTAGACGTGGGGGTGTGGCCCATCGTCTTGCACAATGTCCCGTTGCCAAGGAAACAACCAGCTCCTGGACATGTGCTCTCTCCCATCCAGTCTGACCTCTCCGAATATTCCGGAAACACCGTCGCATGGAGCTTGCCTCTCCAGGGTATGCAGGTGACAGCTCCTGTCCTCCGGGCCGGGAGGAAGAGCAAGTCGCCCCAGAGCTGCCCTGGGCTTTGCGAGTCTAGGGGCCGGGGGCTACTGTGTACATTTCAGCAGCGCGCGTCCAGGGAGCCCCTCCGGGCATGTTGCTGGGGGTTCACTAGCGTTCTTCCAGAATTGTGCAATCTACTGTACAGTACTTGCCACATATTTGTACATAGATATATTCTCAATTCGTGGGATTTCTTGCTCAGATACTCTGTGTTTTATAGGACTATTTTTATAATACTAGAGAGGTCTTATTTAAGTTTCCTTTTTAAAAAACCCGGTTCTGTGATCCGTGTAACTGACACTTTAGGAAGTGCGATTTCGGGAGGCAGTCTGCAGCGGCCCCCAGGCTGCTGCCCGCTGAAAGCAAAGTCACGGTCATCCGCTAGCACCCCGGAACTGTGCGGTCAGCAGCCCCGAGTGGTGGGTCGGCAGCCTGTCCCCCCCTCTGCTCACCAGAGTGGACTCAGGCTTCCTCTGCCCTCCCCCCGCCCCCGATCATTCCAGGTCACCCCACTTTCTAAAGCGCCCGTTCCTAATTCCCAGGCTGAAACCAGCCGCAGCAGCTGGCCCAGCAACTGTCCCCACAAGCGATGGGACAGCCCCTCTCATGTCCACAAACATGCGGGGCCCAAGAGAAGTGCAGGGCAAAGGCGCTCTGGCCGGCACAGCCCCCGAAACCCCTTCAGGCTCTTGCCGGCAGTCACTTGAGAGGGGCAGCCCGCTTCTCCAGGTCCACACACAACCCTCCCTGTTCTGTCACCCTCTCCGCACACACGCGTCTCCCTGACCCCCTGCAACACAGCAGAACATCGCACTGTCCACTGCCCTGGAGGCCACGGAATGAGCCCAGGGGATCCAAGCACGTTAACTGGAAGGGCCGCTCCGTCGGGGAGCAGAGCTGAGCAGGGCAGGTCTGTGTTTGCAGAGCCTCCTACCGTGTCCTGGCTCTTCCGCCGAGCGCTGCGGTCACAACTGGAAAGTAACAAGACGCGGCCGTTCTTCGCCCTGTCTCCAGCCCCGCTCCCATGCACGCCTGTCCGGGCCACCTGTTCTCTTGGTGAAGTGACTCTGTCTGCAGGACCACAGGGAGGCCGTGCGTGCCACCCCCCACCCCCCGCTCCCTCTTCCCTTGCCGGATCCGGGGAGCGCCGGCAGCCCCGCGGAGCCTCTCTCCCTGCGATCTCCGATCTCCGGTGCGAGGCCAGGACGGCCCAGAGCGGCACGTGTTTACACAGAGCGCTTCCCCTGCCGCACCAACACATCGCTGTGCTCCGCGAGCCGCGGCCAGGCAGTGTCACCGCTCCCGGACAACGGGATGGCCATCTCAGACCAAAGGTGCTCTCTGGAATCAGAATAGGTCCTTGGCGATAATCCACGCAGCTTGTCATGTTCAAAAGAGCTTTGTGCCAACCACTAAGACAAAGCTTTAACCAAGTTCATAGAATCACCGAGACCCGTTCACCATTACCTCTCTACGTTATGCTGTAAGGAAACTGGCTGACCGCGGAGGAGGGAGCATTGAGGAAAGGGTTTAGTATCTACCAAAAGTACTTAACCTCAAGTAACCAATAGTAATGCAAACTTGCTTTAAAGGAACCAAAGGCATTGCCAAGTATTTGCCAAAAGAAGGCACTTTTTATTTAAAATTTGAGACTAACAATATCTCAACAGTCAGTCCCAAAAAGGTATTAATCCATTTAAGGTTATAATTTTCATAAAGGTGTAGATATTTCTCTATTGTTTTCATGTAAAATAGTATAGATTTGTTTTGTTGGTTTAAGAATAATACATATTTAGTAGTAATACAGTTTCTTCCTAAGTGCAGATTAGTTTCCTTTTTTCTTGCTTGCAGTCGAAACACAGCGTGATAGGTGTTTCTCTTCTTATTTTCATGGTCACATTACGTCTTAGCATCTCACTTTGTGAAAACAAGGAGAAAGATACCAACCTACAGAGCCCCGCTTACTAAAGCACTAGCTTAATGAACAAAAAAATGACGGCAATCGGGGGGTCCATTCATGTATTGCCTTTATGTTGTTTTTTAAAAGAAAACCATGATGCCTTTGTATTTGCTGTTTGCACCCCTGAAATCAATTCCGTATCATGTTTGGATGCCATACATTTGCACATGTACTGTACATAGTAACGCATACTGTATTTTTATATGTGTGCACATTTCTCATCAGATCTTTTGTACATAGTGGCAGTATTGTAGCCGGTCAGGAAACGTTTGATATCTCAGCAATTTTGCATTTTTGTGTCTCAAATAAAAAACATTTTGATGTACTACGTACGGTTCTTGCTGTACAGATGGTGGGCCACACCCTACGGGCCAGGGCGGGCCACGGTGGAGCTGGGTGTGGGCAGGGGTTTCGGAGGAGACCCCCCCCTTCGGAACTCGCCCCACAGGAGCTGGCCACGCACAAAACCAGTAGCCTCACCGAGGCGAGCTCTGTGGCTCACACATCCAGGGGGCCAGCCTCCCCCAAGGCCAGGAACGGGGGATACAAAGGAGAAGCCGGGACTGGCTGAACTTGAGTATGACAAGATTGACACCAAAGTCATGTTCGTTCTCCTACAAGGGGAAGGGAGCCCTGAAGGGAGCGTGATAGAGCATGGCGAGCACGGCCGTGCAGGGGAAACACGCACACTTTGGTAGCAATCGAGCCACCAACAAAGTTCCCCAGATGCCCAGAGAGTCCTTCAATGGAACCAGGTTTCAAAAAACTGTATGAGGTGTTTTTATCGACCATAAAAATGGTCTTTAGAATTGGGTCTTCTTTTCCTAAAATGGCATTTAATTTTCAATCTAGGAAAGTGGAAGCCCGTGGTGAAGATACAGTTTTGAGGGAAACAGCATTCTATTTTCCTCCTCAATCTGGTGAAATACAATGGCCACGAGTAAACCAGATTGGCAGCCAGGGCTTTCGTGTCGCTGTCTGTGTCACCCGCAGCCCGGGAGAACAGAAAGATCACGAATTACCTAACTACAGCCCCAGGGTCGGTCTCTGTGATGCTGAGGGACCAAGACAGCAGCCTTAGCACATCTGTGGGTCCGTGATGTTCCCAAGGGCCTAAAATGTCTCATCACATCACACATCACCAGCCAGTGTCCCCACCCCGAGGGGGGCAGAGAACACTGTCAGAGGGAGCAGGGCAGGTGCCCCGCCTCGGAGGAGAGGCCACGGACAGAGCAGGGGGCTCTAGGGAAGGTGCGCGGCCCACACGGCACGTGCACACGGAGAGGACGTTCCCGGCACAGAGAACAGGCTGGGCGAGGCCAGACATGAGCAATTGGGGCCGTGGCCCTGCCGTGCGCCCAGCCACAGGCCAGACAGATGCTGGCGTTCAGCTGTGGGACCCCCTTCACGCACAAAGTCTGAAAAACCAGGTCCGCACAGTAGGCGAGAGCCGGGCATGCAAGGACACCCCCCCCCCCCAATGGAGAGGCCTCAGAGTGTCCTGTAGAGAATTCTCTTAACTTTGGGCCACACCGAGCCTCGGAAAGCTTTTCAGACACTGGACACAGGCATCATCCCGCATCTCCACAGCCCCTACTGCACACTGGCTCTAGAACCCGGGTGAATCTCCCGTCGCTGTAAACGCAGACACGCCCACACACTCAGCGTCGGGAAATGAACAAGAACCAGCCCGCGGGGCAATCACGCACCGGCACCGAACCGGGCAGACCGACTCCAGCACAGATGGGAACCACACGTCCCCGACCCGTTAACGTGGCCACACAGTCCTCTCGGAGGTTTCTCGTCCCTCATGACCCTTCCTCCCGCTCCTTCCACAAACGGCTGAGCTTCTGAGAAGTCTGACAAGCCGTTCGTCTGAACCTGCTTTAACTTCCGAAAGAAACCTCATCTTGAAACCCTGCCCGTCTTCTCTGCTAGTGTCTGTGGCAAGGTACTAAAATTAAACCCCTACTGTGTCGTTAAACAAAAAACAAAGGTGTTCCCCAACGTTGGGAAGGCCCTCTTGTTGCTCAGGACTGTGTCCCAGATCCTTGCAGGTGGGGACCATTGATGATGGTCCAGCCGGGGGTAGGGTTCGGGGGGGTGGGGGGTCACTCACCCTGGACAACACATACAGGAGACTCAAAAGCATCTAAAATCCAAAAGACACAAATGCTAGTAGGATCCCGTCCGACCCTGATGGTGAACCGACAGCGAGGAGGGGCCTGTATTTGGGTTCGTAGTTAAGCATGTCAAATGCTTCCCATTAGGGACTCCAGTGTTGGCCTTTGAGACCCTTGCTCTGCCTCTTCTCCCGCAGCTGGATGGTCCTCAAGTCCACACTCAGCAGAATGGCAAACAAAGCTTTGTGCCCATGAAGTTCGCTCGACCAAGAGCACAGTCACAGTGGTTTTGTTACGTACTTTAAAGCACTAAAAAAGGTCTGCAACGCCATTGAGACAAGCAGCTTTATGTGCTCTACTTCAGTTATGTCTGTCAAACAACGTGGAAGGTTGGCCAGGACATCACATGCGCAAGAGACACAGAAGCCACAACAGGGAGACCAAAAAAAAAAAAAAAAAAGTGCTACAACCTAAAGCTACTTACCCGTCTCCCCACACCTCTAGTACACAGCGCCAGCGAACGGGAAGGCAGCCGAGGACAGAAACATACTCAGTGCTATTAGACCCCAGACCCTGCGCCAAACACTTCACACAACCTCACTGAACCACAAGTCTATGAGCTAAGAACTGTTATTGCCCCCATTTTACAGATGTGGCAACTGAGGACAGAAAGGGGAATGATTTGCCTGAAATTACACAGGAAGCAGAGCCCGGATGCGAGACCACGCTTCTGATGCCCCGGAACCCAGACCACTTCTGCAGACTCAGTGCATACAACACTTGTCTCCGTTCCAATATGTTACCAATTCAACCAGTCGTGGCTGACCGAATTTCCATCCGTCATGAGGTTCAGCCCCAATTGTGGGTCTCCCATGTCTCCATGTCACACGTTTTTACAAAGCAGCTATTCCCTGGGAGTGGTGTGTGGCATTCAGGCTAGGGCTCTGACTAGGTTAGCCGGCCACCGCCAGGATTACAAGACCAGGACAACATAAATGAGCCCCAGTGGCCACAGTCAGTGACTCACTCACAACCAAACATTGTCTATCAGGGCTGGGACTTCAAGAGTCCCTTGAGCACATCTAGAAGCCCAAGAGTCACAGAACAGGGACTCCTGGGTGGCTCAGTCAGTTAAGCATCTGCCTTCAGCTCAGGTCATGATCCCAGGGTCCCGGGATCAAGTCCCGCATCAGGCTCCTTGCTCAGCTGGGAGCCTGCTTCTCTGAACTCCACCTGGCTCTCCCCCGCTTGTGCTCACCCTCTCTCTCTCGTGGACAAATAAATAAAATCTTTAAAAAGTTACAGGACAATTTTTAAAACACCTAATAAGGTTGAAGAGACAAACTCTGTGACTCCGCTGTTTTGGTGTACGTCCTGGAGAAGCACCCTTGGCCCCAGACCGCCATGTGCCGGAATGAACATTAGCGCATCCAGAGCAAACAAGGAAGACAATCCGTGCGCCTTTCAGCCAACTTTAAACACAGCCATTTACCTAAATACGCTAAACCAGAAAATCAAATGTGTCACCATAAAGAATCTCCAAACAAAAGGCTTCAGGGAAGAAAGTGGAGGAAGACGCAGGGGTAACTCAAGTCACCTTTTAAAACAAGAACACTGTGGGGATTTCTAGATATAAAGATATAACGTATTAAAAAAAATATAGCTGGTAAAGACATGTCCATTTCAAGGTTCAGGCTACTTCTGGAAAAAGAAAAAAAATGAGACTGTGGAAGGTGTAAAGTAATCTTCAATTAATACTGAATGTTTCATTTAATTTCTTTCTATGTTTTATTTAATAACTATAGCCATATAGAACAACATTAACATTACTTACTGGCAGTTGATTTCTTTCTTCTGCCCCATGCTTTTCAGTGAGTTGGAATTATTTCATGTAAGAAAACACTTGTTTAGGGTCCCCTGGGTGGCTCTGTCAGTTAAGTGTTTCATGTCTTCAGCTCAGGTCATGATCCCAGGGTCCTGGGATCGAGCCCCGCATGGGGTTCCCTGCTCAGTGGGGAGCCTGCTTCTCCCTCTCCCACCCACCCTGCTCATGTTCCCTCTCTCACTGTGTCTCTCTCTGTTACATAAATAAATAAAATCTTTAAAAAATAATACTAATAAATAAATAAAAATAGTAAGTTATAAGGGCATGATATAAACAACTCTATGCCAATAAATTAACTTAGATAAAACAGACAAATTCCTAGAAAGCACAACTACCAAAAGCAGACTCGGGGAAAAAAATCAGAAATTCGAATAGACCTACAACAAGTAAAGAAAATGAATTAATTTTAGAAACTACTGACAAGGGGCACCTGGGTGGCTCAGTGGGTTAAAGCCTCTGCCTTCGGCTCAGGTCATGATCCTGGGGTCCTGGGATCGAGCCCTGTGTCGGGCTCTCTGCTCAGCAGGGAGCCTGCTTCCTCCTCTCTCTGACTGCCTCTCTGCCTACTTGTAATCTCTGTCTGTCAAATAAATAAAATCTTTAAAAAAGAAAAGAAAAGAAACTACCAACAAAGTGGCTTCACTCATGAATTCTACCAAAAATTCAAAGAAAAATTATTAGCAATTTTTCACAAACTCTTTGAGAAAAGAGAGCTCCTACTGACTTTCTATTAGAGAGGATCCTGACATCAATACCTAATAAAGACATAAGAAAACAAAATAAACACACCGGTGCGGGTTAGGAATATATACACAAACATCCTAAACAAAGGACTAGCAAACCAAATACTGCAACATACATATAGTATCATACATTAAGATATTTTCACATTCCCAAGGGTTCTGAATGACGCACTGGCCCAGAAGGACTTCACAGATAAATTCAGAGCCATCCCATTCTATAGCAACAGAGTACACATTCTTCTCTAGCGCACATGGAATATTCTCCACAAGAGATCACATCCTGGGTCATAAATCAGGTCTTAACTGGTACCAAACGTTTGGGATCATTCCCTGCATATTTTCAGACCACAATGCTCTGAACCTAGAACTTAATCACAAGAGGAAATTTGGGAAGAACTCAAATACATGGAGGCTAAAGAGCATCCTACAAAAAAATGACTGGGTCAACCAGGAAATTAAAGAAGAATTTTAAAAATTCATGGAAACAAACAAAAACTGAAAACACAATTGTTCAAAATCTGTGGGACACAGCAAAGGCAGTCCTGAGAGGAAAATATATAGCAATACAAGCCTTTCTCAAAAGAACAAGAAAGGTCTCAATGGCACAACCTAACCTTACTCCTAAAGTTGCCAAATAAAGCCTAAACTCAGCAGAGAATTAATAAAGATCAGAGCAAAAATCAATAAAATAGAAACCAAAAGAACAGCAGAACAGATCAATGAAACTAGGAGCTGATTCTTTGAAAGAAGTAATAAGATTGATAAACCCCTGGCCAGACTTATCAAAAAGTAAAGAGAAAGGACCCAAATTAATAAAATCATGAATTAAAGAGGAGAGATCACAACCAACACCAAAGAAATACAAACAATTATAAGAACATATTATGAGCAATTATACGCCAGCAAATGTGACAATCTGGAAGAAATGGATGCATTCCTAGAGGTGTATAAACTACCAAAACTGAACCACGAAGAAATAGAAAACCTGAACAGACCCATAACCAGTAAGGAGATTAAAGCAGTCATCAAAAATCTCCCAACAAACAAGACCCCAGGGCCAGACTGCTTTCCAGGAGAATTCTACCAAACATTTAAAGAAGAATTAATTCCTATTCTCCTGAAACTGTTCCAAAAAACAGAAATGGAAAGAAAACTCTCAAATTCATTTTATGAGGCCAACATTACCTTGATCCCAAAACCAGACCAAGGCCCCATCAAAAAGGAGAATAACAGACCAATATCCTTGATGAACACAGATGCAAAAATTCTCACCAAGATACTAGCCAACAGGATCCAACGGTACATTAGAAGGATTATTCACCACAACCAAGTGGGATTTATTCCTGGGCTGCAAATTAATTAATATAAATAAAAGAAAGGACGAGAACCATATGATCCTCGCAATAGATGTTAAAACAGCACTTGACAAAGAACAGCATCTTTCCTGAGTCAAACTCTTCAGTGTAGGGACATAGAGAACACGGCTCCATACCATAAAAGCCATATACAAAAAGCCCACAGTGAATATCATTCTCAATGGGGAAAAACAGATTTTCTGCTAAGGTCAGGAACACGGCAGAGATGTCCACTATCACCACTGCTATTCAACATAGTACTAGAAGTCCTAGCCTCACCAATCAGACAACAAAAAGAAATAAAAGGCATCTGAATTGGCAAAGAGAAAGGCAGACTCTCAATCTTTGCAGATGACATGATACTCTTTGTGGAAAATCTAAAAGACTCCACTCCAAAATTGCTAGAACTCATACAGGAATTCAGCAAAGTGGCAGGATATAAAATCAGTGCACAGAAATCAGTTGCATTTCTGTACACTAACAATGAGACAGAAAAAAGAGAAATTAAGGAGTTAGTCCCATTTACAACTACCCCCTAAACCATAAAATATCTAGGAATAAACCAAACCAAAGAGGTAAAGGTTCTGTGCTCAGAAAACTAGAGAACACTCCTAAAAGAAATTGAGGGAGACACAAAGAAATGGAAAAACATTCCATACTCATGGGTTGGAATAATAGATATTGTAAAAATGTCTACACTAGAGCACCTGGGTGGCTCAGTTGGTTGAGCGACTGCCTTCGGCTCAGGTCATGATCCCGGACTTCCAGGATGTAGTCCCGCATCGGGCCCCCAGCTCCTTGGGGAGTCTTCTTCTCCCTCTGACCTTCTCCTCTCTCACTCATTCTCTCTCAAATAAATAAAATCTTTTTTAAAAATGTCTACACTACTAAGAGAAGCAATGCATTCAATACAGTAATACCATCAACTTTTTTCATAGAAATTGAACAAATAATCCTAAAATTTATATGGAACCAGGAAAGACCCCGAATAGTCAGAGGCATGTTGCAAAGAAAAGCAAAGTTGGCAGCATCACAATTCCAGACTTCAAGTTCTATTACAAAGCTACCATCATCCAGACAGTACGGTATTGGCACAGAAATAGACATGTAGATCAATGGAACAGAATAGAGAGCAGAAATACTATGGTCAACTAATCTTCAACAAAGCAGGAAAGAATGTCCAATAGAAAAAAGATAGTCTCTTCAACTAATGGTGTTGGGAAAATTGGACAGCCACATGCAGAAGAATGAAACCGGACCATTTCCTTACACCACACACGAAAATAGACTCAAAAATGGAAGACAGACCTCAATGTGAGGCAGGAATCCATCAAAATCTTTGAGGAGAACACAGGAAGCAACCTCTTTGACCTCAGCTGCAGCAACTTCTTTCTAGGAATATCGCCAAAGGCAAGAGAACCAAGGGCAAAAATGAACTATTGGGACTTCATCAAGATCAAAAGCTTTTGCATAGCAAAGGTAACAGTCAACAAAACCAAAACACAACTGACAGAATGGGAGATACTTGCAAATGACATATCAGATAAAGGGTGTGTGTATGTGTGTGTGTGTGTGTGTGTATCTTTATATATAGATAGATAAACATATCTTTATAAGATTTATAAAGAACTTATCAAACTCAACACTGAAAGAACAATTAATATCCAATCAAGAAATGGGCAGAGGACATGAATAAACATTTCTGCAAAGAAGACATCCAGATGGCCAACAGACACATGAAAAAGTGCTCATCATTCAGCATCAGGAAAATACAAATCAAAACGTCAATGAGATACCACCTCACACTAGTCAGAATGGCTGAAATTAACAAGTCAGGAAATGACATATGTTGGAGAGGATGCAGAGATAGGGGAACCCTCCGACACTGTTGCTGGGAATGCAAGCTGGTGCAACCACTCTGGAAAACAGCATGGAGGTTCCTCAAAAAGTTGAAAATAGCTCTATTTTCTGACCTATGACCCAGCGATAGCACTGCTGGGTATTTACGCCAAAAATACAAATGCAGTGATAGGAAGGGGGACGTGCACCTGAATGTTTATAGCAGCAATGTCCACAATAGCCAAACTATGGAAAGAAACCAGCTGTCCCTGACATTTGAATGGATAAAACTGTGGCATATATATATATGATGTTCTCAAGGATTTTGACGGATTTTCATGGATTCCTGTCTCACACTGAGGTCTTTCAACCATTTTGAGTCTATTTGGGGGTATGGTGTAAGGAAATGTTCCAATTTCATAAAGATGTGGCATATATATATATATATATATATATATAGAGAGAGAGAGAGAGAGATCTGTGTGTATACACACATAGATATATAGATATAGATATAGATATAGATATCTCCAAGTATATGTATTATTTGGGTCCTCTCTCTCTCTCTCTCTACACACACACACACACACACACACACACACACACACACAGGAATATTATATAGCCATCAAAAATGGAATCTTGCCATTTACAATGATGTGGATGGAACTAGAGACTATTATGCTAAGCAAAATAAGTCAATCAGAGAAAGACAATTATCATATGATCTCATTGATATGTGGAATTTGAGAAATAAGACAGAGGATCATAGGGAAAGAGAGGAAAAAAATGAAACAAGTAGAAACCAGAGGGAGACAAGCCATAAGAGACTCTTAATCTCAGGAAACAAAGTGAGGGTTCCTGGAGTGGAGGGGGTGGGAGGGATGGGGTGGCTGGGTCATGGACATTGGGGAGGGTATGTGCTGTGCTCTGTGCTGTGTGTTACGTAAGACTGATGAATCACAGACCTGTACCCTTAAAACAAATAATACATTTTATGTTAATGACAAATAAAAATGTTTAAAGATGCTATCTTGCCATTTGTATTGACATCAGTGGAACTAGAGGGTATTATACTAAGTGAAATAACTCAGAAAGACAATTCTCATATGATCTTACTCATATGTGGAATTTAAGAAACAAAACAGAGGATCATAGGGGAAGAGTGGGAAAAATAAAACAAGATGAAATCAGAGAAGGAGACAAACCATAAGAGACTCTTAGTCACAGGAAACAAACTGAGGGTTTGCAAACATGCTGGAGGGGCAGGGGTCAGGGATGGGGTAACTGGATGATGGACAGTGAGGAGGGCCCATGATGTAATGCGCACTGGTTGTCATATAAACTGATGAATCACTGACCTCTACCTCTGGAACTAATATACATTATATGTTAGCTAACTGAATTTAAATTTTAAAACATAAAATTAAAAAATGTTTTTAATTTTTTAAAAAAGATTTATTTATTTATTTATCAGAGAGAGAGCGAGCGCAGGCAGACAGAATGGCAGGCAGAGGCAGAGGGAGAAGCAAGCTCCCTGCTGAGCAAGGAGCCCGATGCGGGACTCGATCCCAGGAAGCCGGGATCATGACCTGAGCCGAAGGCAGCCGCCCAACCAACTGAGCCACCCAGGCGTCCCAAAAAATGTTTTTAATTTTTATTTAAAAAAATTTTTAAACTTATACAAGATGTAAAAAAAAAAAAAAAAGATGGTCAACATTAAAAGTCATTAGGGAAATGCAAATCAGAATCCCATGAGATACCGTTCATACCCATTAGGATAACAACTGAAAAAGAAAATTACAGATCTTGGTACAGATTTGGACAAATTGGAACCCTTGTGCATTTTCCATTGTGGCTGTAGCCACTATGGAAAACAACAGGACTACACCCTCAAAAAAATCTAATATACCCAGCAACACCACTCTGGATATATACCTAGCAGAACTGAAAGCAGACTTTTGAAGAGGTATTTGTGTACCCTCCTTCATAAAAGAATTATTCAAAATAGCCAAAAGCTGGAAGAAACCCAAGTTTCCAATGATGTGAATGGATAGATCAAAATGTGGCCTATACATGCAAAGAAGTATTATTTGGCTTTAAAAATTCAAAGACAATTCAAATTCATAGGCAGCAGAATGGTAGTTGCCAAGGGTTGTCATAGGGAACAATGGGGATTTATTGTTTAATGGGTACAAAATTACAGTTTTCCAAGATGAAAACAGTTCTGGAGTTGGGCAATGATGATGGTTAACAATGGAATATACGTAGTGCCACCGAACTACACACCTAAACTGGCGAATTTTATGCTATGTGTGTTTACCACCACTAAACAGTTTTAAAAGCAGATGTGGGGGAGGCACTTTCTGTATAATAGAGCAAAGATGTGGATTATGGCAGACTTCTAGTTGCAAATGATGTAAGCTGCAAGGTAGGTGAGTACCATCTTAAAACACTCAAAGAAAAGAAAGCTGTTAACCTATGGTTCTGTTACCTGCAAAAACATCTTTCAAAAATGAAGGTAAGAGTTTCTCAGACATATAAAAGCTGTAACAACTCATCACCTGCAGATTCTTATAATAAATATTAAAGGAAGGAGGTATCTGGGTGGCTCATTCAGTCAAGCATCTGCCTTCAGCTCAAGTCAGGATCCTGGGGTTCTGGGATCAGGCCCTGCATTGGGCTCCCTGCTCAGCAGGGAATCTGCTTCTCCCTCTCCCTCTCCCTGCTCATTCTCTCTCTCTCTCAAATAACTAACTAAAATCTTTTTAAAAGAAGCAATATTGGGGCACCTGGGTGGCTCAGTGGGTTAAACCTCTGCCTTCCACTCAAGTTGTGATCTCAGGGTCCTGGGATCGGGCCCCACATCGGACTCTCTACTTAGTGGGGAGCCTGCTTTCCCCACTCCCCCCACCTGCCTCTCTGCCTACTTGTGATTTCTGTCAAATAAATAAAATCTTAAAAAAAAAGAAGCAATATTAAAGGAAGTCTTTCAGAAAGAAGGAAAATGATACCAGACACAACTCTAGATCTACACAAAGGAAGAGCACCAGAAACAGTAACTACATAAATAAGTATATGACAATTTTTCTTACTATTTAAATCTCCTGAAGGATAACTGGCTGGGACAAAGAGAAAATAAATAGGAAGATGATAAAGATACCACGTCAATTGGCTCATTAAATGTAAATGGTCTAAATAATCCAGTTAAAAGGCAGAGATTTTCAGAATGGTTAAGAAAGGAAACCTGACTCTATGCTGTCTAAAAGAAACACCTTTCAATTATAAATAAACAGAAATAGGTTATAAGTAAACATATAGAGAAAGGTATGCCAATCAATTGTTTAATTATTGAAGTGGTTATACTAATAAATTACTGAAATAGTTATATTTATTTTTTTGAAATGGCTACATTTACATGATACAAAGTTTCAAAGATCTCAGAGCAAATAATATTACCAGAGATAAAGGTCATTTCATAATGATAAACTCATCAAAAGTCAAAGGAATTCTGTTTATGTACTTAGCAGATGCAAATAACGTGAAACAAAACAACAACAACAACAAAAAAAATCACAGAATTTCAAGGAGATACAGATAAATCCACAATTGCAGTCGAGATTTTAATACCTTCTCAGCAGCTGATAGAACAAGTCAGGAGAAACCAAGTAAGGATTTTTGTTTAATATTTTAAAATACCAACAATCAATTTCATATGTATAAAACATTTCACCCAACAGCAGAATAGAGTCTTTACAAAGGCATATGTTCCCCCACCACAATGAAATTAAGTGTGGAATCCATAAAAGGAAAATCCTTTAGAAAATCCCCACATGCTTGGAAACTAATTAACACACTTCAGAGTAAACTGTGGGTCAAAAAATAAGTAAAAGAGAAAATAAGCATTTTGAACTAAAGGAAAAGAGAACTAGATCCAAAGCTGTGATATGCTGCTGAAAGCAGTAGATGAAGGGGAAGGTATGGGGTCAAATGCCTGTAATAAAGAAGAGGGACTCAAATCAATCGTTCAGTGTCCATTTTAAAAAAACTAGAAAAGCGAGAGGAGTTAAGATAGCGGAGGAGTAACAGGCTGAGACGACATCAGGTAGCAGGAGATCAGCTAGATAGTTTATCAAACCTTCCCAAACACCTACAAATCCAACAAGAGATCAAAGAGAAGAAGAGCAGCAATTCTACGAACAGAAAATCGACCACTTTCTGAAAGGTAGGACGTGCGGAGAAGTGAATCCAAAGCGACGGGAAGATAGACCACTGGGGGAGGGGCTGGCTCCCAGCAAGAGATGGAGCAACAGAGCACAAAATCTGAACTTTTAGAAGTCTGCTCCACTGAGGGACATCGCTTCAGAGGTTAAGCCAGGGTGAAACCCATGAGGGGACAGCGTGGTCCCAGGTCCCATGGGGTCACAGAAGGATTGGGGGTGTCTGAGTGTCGCAGAGCTCACAGATATCAGAGTGGGGAAGCCGGCTACAGAGACGGAGCCAGGGACTGAGCTGTCAACTCGGGGTTACCTTAAACTGTGATCTGTTGCACAGTCAGACCACTGCTCTTTGAACAGGGACCCCAAAAGATCCAGAGAGACCCCCTGGAAGAACTCGGGGAGCTGCGGGGGTTTGGAGACTCCAGGCGGGGCTGTGTGCCGGAGACAGAGATGCTTGGTCACAGGCTATGTGAACTCAGAGCACGACTGGAGGCCAGGGAGATGGGAGTGACTGAGTGCTTTTCTCTGAGGAGGCACTGAGGAGTGGGGCCCGAGCTTTGAGCTCTTCCAGGCCGGAGGCTGGGGACTGGGAGACCGCCATTTTCATTCCCATTCTCCAGAGCTCTACGGAAAGCCTTCAGGGGAAAAAAGCTCTTGAGAGCGAACCAAGCAGATTACTCAGCCTGGCACCTAGTAAGGGCAGTGCAATTCCGCCTGGGGCAAAGACACTTGAGAATCACTACACCAGGCCCCTCCCCTAGAAGATCGGCAAGAAATCGAGCCAAGACCAAGTTCACTTAGCAAGGAGAACAGGGGAACTCCAGAGGAGGAGAAAGCAAAGCATGGAATTCATGGCTTTCTCCTCGTGATTGTTTAGTCTTGAAAAATTAATTAATTTTTTTAATTTTCTTTTTTCCTTATGCTAAAATTTTTTAACTTTTACTCTTTCTTCTTTGAATGTTTTTTAACTAGTTTATTTTAACAATACCTTTCATTTAAAAAAATCTTTCTGAACCTTCATTATTATAGTCCTATTTTATCCTTCATTGTATCTAACTTTATTTTTTGTATACACATAGGGTTTTTTCTTCTAAATAAATTTGGGATGCTTTTTCTAATAGATCAAAACACACCCTAAATCTAGCACAGGGTTTTGTTCTAGTCTCCAGCCTGAGCTAATTCTCTCCACTTTCGTTTTCTTTATGCTCCCAACCAACTTATCTTATCAACTACTTTTTTTTTTAATTTTATTTATTTATTTGACAGACAGAGATCACAAGTAGGTAGAGAGGCAGGCAGAGAGAGAGGAGGAAGCAGGCTCCCCGCTGAGCAGAGAGCCCGATTGGGGCTCAATCCCAGGACCCCGGGATCATGATCTGAGCTGAAGGCAGAGGCCTTAACCCACTGAGCCACCAAGGTGCCCCTTATCAACTCCTTTTTTAGAAATTTTTTATTTTTTTAAATTTCTTTTTAGAAAAAATTTTTAAAAATTTTCTTCTTTAGGGGTGCCTGGGTGGCTCAGTGGGTTAAAGCCTCTGCCTTCGGCTCAGGTCATGATCTCGGGGTCCTGGGATCAAGCCCCGCATCGGGCTCTCTGCCAACAGGGAGCCTGCTTTCTCCCCTCTCTTTCTCTGCCTGCCTCTCTGCCTGCTTGTGATCTCTGTCTGTCAAATAAATAAATAAAAATCTTTTTTAAAAAAATTTTTTCTTCTTTATAGTCATATTCCATCCCTTCATCGTGTTACCCATGTTTACCCTTATTTTGTATTAAGTTTTTCATTCTTTAAAATTTTGGAAGGTAGTTTCTTCTAAGAGACCAAAATACTCCCAAAATTAAGTGGGTGACTCTGTTCTATTCACCAGTCTAGTGTGTATATATATATATATATATATATATATATATATATTTTATATATATATATTTCCTTTCTTTTTTTCTTTTTTTAATTTTTTTTTCCTGAACTTCTTTTTACCTCCCTTCTTTCCCCCACGATTTGGGGTCTCTTCTGATTTGGTTAAAGCACATTTTCCTGGGTTCTTTGCTACCCTTCTAATATTTTATTCTCTCATTCATATATTCTTATCTGGATAAAATGACAAGGTGGAAAAACTCACCACAAAAAAAAGAACAAGAAGCAGTACTGAAGACTAGGGACCTAATCAATACAGACAACAGTCATATGTCAGATCTAGAGTTCAGAATGACGATTCTCAAGGTGCTAGCTGGGCTCGAAAAAGGCACGGAAGATATTACAGAATCCCTATCTAGAGAAATAAAAGAACTAAAATTGAACCAAGCTGAAATCAAAGAAGCTATTAATGAGGTGCAATAAAAAACGGAGGCTCTTACTGCTAGAATAAATGAGGTAGAAGAGAGAATTAGTGATATGGAAGACCAAATGACAGAGTATAAAGAAGCTGATCGAAAGAGAGACAAACATCCACTGGGCCACGAGGAGAAAATTCGAGAGATAAGTGATACCATAAGATGAAACAACAATTAGAGTAATTGGGATTCCAGAAGAAGAAGAAAGAGAGAAGGGAGCAGAAGGTATATTGGAGAAAATTATTGTAGAGAATTTCCCTAATATGGCAAAGGGAATAAGCATCAAAATCCAGGAGGCGCAGAGAATCACCCTCATAAATCAGTAAGAATAGGTCTACACCCTGTCATCTAATAGTAAAATTTACAAGTCTTAGTGACAAAGAGAAAATCCTGAAAGCAGCCCGGGACAAGAAGTCTGTAACATACAATGGTAAAAATATTAGATTGGCAGCAGTCTTATCCACAGAGACCTGGCAGGCCAGAAAGGACTGACATGATATATTCAAAGCATTAAACTAGAAAAACATGCAGCCAAGAATAATATATCCAGCCTGGCTATCATTGAAAATAGAAGGAGAGATAAAAAGCTTCCAGGACAAACAAAACTAAAAGAATTTCTAAACATCAAACCAGCTCTATAGGAAATACTGAAAGGGGTCCTCTAAGCAAAGAGAGAGCCTAAAAGTAGTACACCAGAAAGGAACAGAGACAATAGACAGTAATAGCCACCTTACAGGCAATACAATGGCACTAAATTCATATCTCTCAATAGTTACCCTGTATGTAAATGGGCTAAATGCCCCCAATCAAAAGACATAAGGTATCAGAATGGATAAAAAAACAAGACCCATTAATATGCTGTCTACAAGAAACTCATTCTAGACTAAAGACACCTCCAGATTTAAAGTGTTTAAAGTGAGGGGGTGGAAAACAATGTACCATGCTAATGGACATCAAAAGAAAGCTGGGGTGGCAATCCTTATATCAGATCAGTTAGATTTTAAGCCAAAGACTATAATAAGAGATGAGGAAGGACACTGTATCATACTCAAAGGGTCTGTCCAACAAAAAGATCTAACAATTTTAAATATCTAAGCCCCTAACATGGGAGCAGCCAACTATATACACCAATCAATAAAAAAAATCAAAGAAACACATTGACAATAATAGATAATAAATAGACTCAAGGGACTTTAACACTCCCCTCACTGAAATGGAGAGATCATTCAAGCAAAAGATCAACAAGGAAATAAAGGTTTTAAATGATACACTGGACCAGATGGACATAACAGATATATTCAGAACATTCCAACGCCAAGCAACAGAATATACACTCTTCTCTAGTGCACATGGAACATTCTCCAGAATAGATCACATCTTGGGTCATAAATCAGGTCTCAACTGGTATCAAAAGTTTGGGATCATTCCCTGCATATTTTCAGACCACAATGCTCTGAAGCTAGAACTCAATCACAAGAGGAAATTTGGAAAGAATCCAAATACATGGAGACTGAAGAGCATCCTTCTAAAGAATGAATGGGTCAACCAGGAAATTAAAGAAGAATTGAAAAAATTCATGGGAACAAATGATAATGAAAACACAACAATTCAAAATCTGTAGGACACAGCAAAGGCAGTCCTGAGAGGAAAATATATAGCAATACAAGCCTTTCTCAAGAAACAAGAAAGTTCTCAAATACACAACCTAACCCTACACCTAAAGCAGCTGGAGAAAGAACAAGAAAGAAAGCCTAAACCCAACAGGAGAAGAGAAATAATAAATATCAGAGCAGAAATCAATAAAATAGAAACCAAAAGAACAGTAGAACAAATCAACGAAACTAGGAGCTGGTTCTTTCAAAGAAGTAATAAGATTGATAAACCCCTGGCCAGACTTATCAAAAAGTAAAGAGAAAGGATCCAAATTAATAAAATCATGAATGAAAGAGGATAGATCACAACCAACACCAAAGAAATACAAACAATTATAAGAACATATTATGAGCAATTATACGCCAGCAAATGTGACAATCTGGAAGAAATGGATGCACTGCTAAAGGCATATAAACTACTACGACTGAACCAGGAAGAAATAGAAAACCTGAACAGACCCATAACCAGTAAGGAGATTAAAGCAGTCATCAAAAATCTCCCAACAAACAAGACCCCCGGACCAGACGGCTTCCCAGGGGAATTCTACCAAACATGTAAAGAAGAATTAATTCTTATTCTCCTGAAACTGTTCCAAAAAACAGAAATGGAAGGAAAACCCCCAAACTCATTTTATGAGACCAGCATTACCTTGATCCCCAAACCAGACAAGGATCCCATCAAAAAAGAGAATTACAGACCAATATCTTTGATGAACACAGATGTGAAAATTCTCACCAAAATACTAGCCAATAGGATCCAATAGTACATTAAAAGGATTATTCACCACAACCAAGTGGAATTTATTCCAGGGCTGCAAGGTTGGTTCAGCATCCGCAAATCAGTCAATGTGATACAACACATTAATGAAAGAAGGAACAAGAACCATATGATACTCTCAATAGATGCTGAAAAGCATTTGACAAAGTACAGCATCCTTTCCTGATGAAATTCTTCAAAGTGTAGGGATAGAGGGCACATACCTCAATATCATCAAAGCCATCTATGAAAAACCCACCACAAATAGCATTCTCAATGGAGAAAAACAGAGCTTTTCTGCTTAGGCCAGGAACACTGCAGGGATGTCCATTATCACCACTGTTATTCAATATAGTACTAGAAGTCCTAGCCTCACCAATCATACAACAAAAAGAAATTAAAGGCATCTGAATTGGCAAAGAAGAAGTCCAACTATCACTCTTTGCAGATGATATGATATTATATGTGGAAACCCCCAAAGACTCCACTCCAAATCTGCTAGAACTTGTACAGGAATTCAGTAAAGTGTCAGGATATGAAATCAGTGCACAGAAATCAGTTGCATTTCTTTACATCAACAACAGGACAGAAGAAAGAGAACTTAAGGAGTCAATCCCATTTACAACTGCACCCAAAACCATAAGATACCTAGGAAGAAACCTAACCAAAGAGGCAAAGAATCTATACTCAGAAAACTAATAACATACTCATGAAAGAAATTGAGGAAGACATAAAGAAATGGAAGAAAATGTTCCATGCTCATGGATTGGAAGAACAAATATTGTGAAAATGTCTCTGCTACCTAAAGCAATCTACACATTTAATGCAATCCCTATCAAAATCCCATCCATTTTTTTTCAAAGAAATGGAAAAAATCCTAAAATTTATATGGAACCAGAAAAGACCTTGAATAGCCAGAGGAATATTGAAAAAGAAAGCCAAAGTTGGTGGCATCACAATTCCGGACTTCAAGCTCTATTACAAAGCTGTCATCATCAAGACAGCATGGTACTGGCACAAAAACAGATGACACATAGATCAATGGAACAGAATAGAGAGCCCAGAAATAGACCCTCAACTCTATGGTCAACTAATCTTCAACAAAGCAGGAAAAAATGTCCAATGGAAAAAAGTCTCTTCAACAAATGGTTTTGAGAAAACTGGACAGCCACATGCAGAAAAATGAAACTAGACCATTTCCTAACACCGCTAATGAAAATAGACTCAAAATGGATGAAGGACCTCAATATGAGGCAGGAATCCATCAAAATCCTTGAGGAGAACATAGGCAGCAACCTCTATGACCTCAGCCGCAGCAACTTCTTTCTAGGAATATCGCCAAAGGCAAGGGAAGCAAGGGCAAAAATGAACTACTGGGACTTCAACAAGATCAAAAGCTTTTTGCACAGCAAAGGTAACAGTCAACAAAACCAAAACACAACTGACAGAATGGGAGAAGATATTTGCAAACGACATATCAGATAAAGGGCTAGTATCCAAAATCTATAAAGAGCTTCGGAAACTCAGCACCCAAAGAACAAATAATCCAATCAAGAAATGGTCAGAGAACATGAACAGACATGTCTGCAAAGAAGACATCCAGATGGCCAACAGACACATGAAAAAGTGCTCCACATTGCTCGGCATCAGGGCAATACACATCAAAACCACAATGAGATACCACCTCACACCAGTCAGAGTGGCTAAAATTAACAAGTCAGGAAAAGACAGATGCTGCGAGGAGGTGGGGAAAGGGGAACCCTCCTACACTGTTGGTGGGAATGCAAGCTGGTGCAACCACTCTGGAAAACAGCATGGAGGTTCCTCAAAATAGAGCTATGCTACGACCCAGCAATCACCTTACTGGGTATTTACCCTAAAGATACAATGTAGTGATCGGAAGGGGCACATGCACCCGAGTGTTTATAGCAGCAATGTCCACAATAGCCAAACTATGGAAAGAACCTGGATGTCCATCACCAGATGAATGGATAAAGAAGATGTGGTGTATATATATACAACGGAATACTATGCAGCCATCAAAAGAAATGAAATCTTGCCATCTGCAATGACGTGGATGGAACTAGAGGGTATTATGCTTAGGGAAATAAGTCAATCAGAGAAAGACAATTATCATATGATCTCCCTGATATGAGGAAGTTGAGAGGCAATGTGGAGGGTTTGGGTAGGAAAAGAATAAATGAAACAAGATGGGATTGGGAGGAAGACAAACCGTAAGAGACTCTTAATCTCACAAAACAAACTGAGGGTTGCTGGCGGGGGTGGGGGGCGGTAAGGAGAGGGTGGTGGGGTTATGGACACTGGGGAAGGTATGTGCTATGGTGGGTGCTGTGAAGTGTGCAAACCTGGTGGTTTACAGACAGATTACAGATTCACAGACCTGTACCCCTGGGGCTAATAATACATCGTATGTTAATAAAAAAAATAAAAAATTATTTAAAAATAAATAAATACTAGAAAAGCAAATTAAGCCTAAACTAAGTAAAATAAATAAATAAATAATAAGGGTCAGAACAGAAATAAGTGACAGAAAAACACAGGACAGGAAGTGGGGGAAAATCAATGGAAATAAAGCAGTCCCTGTGGAAGAGAAGTAAAAATCAATAAGCCTCTACCAAACAAATTAAGAAAAATGAAGAGAAAGACACGCATTACCAGTATCAGGAAGGGGGGGGGCAGTGACCCCAGCAGACTCTGTGAATGGAAGTGGGTAGTAAGGCACTGTTAGAAGAAACTTCACATCAGTAATTCAGCAACTTAGTTGGAACAATTTCTACTACAAAGCTTACTTAGGAAGAAATAGATAATCTGATTCATCCTGTATCTATGAAAGAAATTGAATTAATAAGAAAAAAACTTTTCATTAGGAAAACCCCAGGCCCACATGGTGTTCTGGTGAATTACACTGATCATTTAAGGAAGATATAATACTAGTTCCATCAAACTCTTCTAGAAAATTTTAAAGCTGGCCCTCAAAGTCAGGGCCAGCACCGGCAGTAAAGGAAATGCTTCCTTTACTAAAAGAATAGTTCCATATTCCTTATGTCAGTGTTACCCGGATTCCAAAGCTAGAAAAGGACATTACTAGAAAAGTGAATTACTGACCAATATCCTTCATGAATGTGCAAAATTCCTAAATAAATTTTTAGAAAATTGGATGCAATAATATATAAAAACCATAATATATTGTGAAGTGGAGTTTATCCAAGGAATGTGGGGATGGTTTAACATTGGGGGAAAAAAAGTCAATGTAATTCAACATATTAAAAACTAAAAAAAATTAAAACTATGGTCATTTCAATAGAAGCAAACGTGATGAAATCTGGCACTCATTCCTGACTTTTTAAAAAAAATCCCTCAATGAAGTAGCAATAGAAGGGAACGTCTTCGACCTGATAAAGGGCATTTGTGACAAACCCACAGTAGTTAACATCACACTAATTATGAAAAGACTGAATGTGGGTGCCTGGGTGGCTCAGTTGGTTGGGTTTGGCTCAGGCATGATCTCAGGGTCCTGGGATCGAGCCCAGCATCAGGCTCCCTGCTCAGCAGAGAGCCTGCTTCTCCCTCTGCCTTTACCTGCCATTCTGCCTACTGTGCTCTATATCTCTCTGCCAAATAAATAAATAAAATCTAAAAAAAAAAGAAAGAAAGAACTGAATGCTTTTTCCTTAAGGTCAGAAATTATCCAAGAAGGTCATCTCACGCCACTTCAATATCACACTGGAAGTTTTAGCCGACAAGGTAAGGAAATTAAATAAAAGACATTCAGATTAAAAAGGAAGAAGTCGGGCGCCTGGGTGGCTTAGTGGGTTAAGCTGCTGCCTTCGGCTCAGGTCATGATCTCAGAGTCCTGGGATCGAGGCCCGCATCCGGCTCTCTGCTCAGCAGGGAGCCTGCTTCCCTCTCTCTCTCTCTCTGCCTGCCTCTCCATCTACTTGTGATTTCTCTCTGTCAAATAAATAAATAAAATCTTTAAAAAAAAAAAATAAGGAAGAAGTCAGAGGCACCTGGGTGGCTCAGTGCATTAAGCCTCTGCCTTCAGCCCAGGTCATGATCCCAGGGTCCAGGGATGGAGCCCCTTGTCGGGCTCCTCGCTGAGCAGGGAGTCTGCTTCTCCCTCTGCGACTACCCCCACCCCCTCAGCTTGAGCTCTCTCTCTTCTCTGATAAATAAATAAAAATGAAGAAAAAAATTAATAAGACAAAAGCTTCTGGTTATGAAATCAGTATTCAACAGTAAACTGCATTTACTTCTCCCTGCTTCTCCCTTTCCCACTCCCCCTGCCTATGTTCCCTCTCCAACTGTGTCTCTGTCAAACCAATAAAATTAAAAAAAAAAAAAAGAAAAAAAAAGAAAGAAAGGAAGAAGACTTAAAACTCAGTATTCACAGACGACATGACTGTCTACATAGAAATCCGGAGGAAGGTACCAAAATACTACTCCTAAGTGAGTTTAACAAGATGGCAGAAAACCAGGTTAATACAAAACACTTACGCATATTTCTAATTACCAGTAATGCACTGCCAGGAAATGGTAAATTTAATATCATCCCCAATACCATCTGAAACATGAACTACACAGGGAGAAATCTGACAAAGAGGTCACAGATGTGGATATGGACAACTACAAAACACTGCTCCGAGAAATTAAAGAAGACCGACATAAATCAAGGGATGTTATCATGTTCATGGGTGGGGAGGCTCAGTTCTGTCAACATCTTAGTTCTCTCCAAAGTGACCTACTGACCTACACTTTTTTTGTTTTTGTTTTGTTTTTAAAGATTTTACTTATGTATTTGACAGATCACAAGTAGGCAGAGAGGCAGGCAGAGGTGGGGAGGAAGCTGGCTCCCTGTCGAGCAGAGAGCCCGATGCACACGGTCCTGGGATCACGACCTGAACTGAAAGCAGAGGCTTTAACCCACTGAGCCACCCAGGCGCCCGTGAACTTCAGTTCCCATCTCATATCACATACAAAACGAACTCTAGGGACGCCTGGGCGGCTCAGTGGGTTAAGCAGCTGCCTTCGGCTCAGGTCATGATCCCAGCGTCCTGGGATCGAGTCCCACATCGGGCTCCTTGCTCAGCAGGGAGCCTGCTTCTCCCTCTGCCTCTGCCTGCCATTCTGTCTGCCTGTGCTCGCTCTCTCCCTCTCTCTCTCTGATAAATAAATAAAATCTTTAAAAATAAATTAAAAAAAAGAACTCTAAATGGATCACCTAAATGTCAGTTTTTCATTGAAAACTTTCTAGGGGAAAACCTCTATGACTTCGAGTTAGGCAAAGATTTCTTTATAGATTTCTTAGACACATCAAGAAAGGAACAGATAAACTGGATTTTATCAGAAGTTAAAATGTCTGCTCTTAAAAGGACGCTATTAAGAGAATGAAAAGAGCCACGGACTGGAAGAGAATATTCAGGAATCAGTATCTAATGAAGTATTTGTATCCAGCATACATCAAGAGCTTGCTGAGTTCAGTAAGAAGAAAACAAACAACCCAATTAAAAAAGGCATCAGGGATTTGAACGGACACTTCTCCAGAGAAGACAGGCGAGCAGTAAATAAACACATGAAGACATAGTCAACATGGCCAGTCACTGGACAAATATAAATTAAAACCACAGTGAGATTTCTCTGCAGGGCTGTGACAATAGCTAAATTAAAGTGACCGTACCAAGCATCGGTGGGAATGAGGCCCTGGAACCTTCCTACACAGCTGGTGGGAATGTGAAAGGCACAACCACTATGGGAAACAGTTTGTCAGTTTCTTAAAAAGATGAACCTATGATCCAGGCATTTTGAAAGCATTGCCATATCCTGTCAAAGGTTTGTACGGGAATGTTCGTCGTAGCTTTCTTGGTCATCCCTCCAAACCGGAAACAGCTTTAAAGCTCCCTACTGCTCAGGGGCGCCTGGGAGGCTCAGAGGATTAAGCCTCTGCCTTCAGCTCAGGTCATGATCCCAGGGTGCTGGGATTGAGCCCTGCATCAGGCTCTCTGCGGCTTCCTCCTCTCTCTCTGCCTACTTGTGATCTCTCTCTCTCTGTCAAATAAATAAATAATATTTTTTTAAAAAAATTCCTACCGCTCAGTAATCACAAGGAGTGAATTCTTGGTATGAAATAATCTAGGACATGGATGAGTCTTGAAATAAGGGCAGTGAGTGAAAGAAGCCAGAAAAAAAAAAATTTTTTTTTTTTTAAAAGAATGCATTCTGTTTGATTCTACTTATGTAACATGCTAGGCACTGCAAACTCACACAGAGAGGCAGAAAGCCGAACAGGAGTGGTTGAATGGTGGGAGACAAAGATTCTACAAGGACAGGAAGAAACAACCCAAAACCCAACAGCCCAACTCAAAAGAAAGCAGCCATCCGGGGTTTCTACAGGTGTTTGGACCTGAATGGAGCTCGTGGCTTTTCTTGGAGATCAGCTCAGGTCTGCATGTGGTGTTTGTGTTGTGTCTCTGTATTTGCCCTTGCAGAATTTTCCAGAGAGCCGAATGCACAGCACTCGCCCCTGGGCCGGGACAGCTGGCAAAGCCCAGAGGTAAACACCAGAGTGGCCATTATCACTGTGGACACAGGTAGACGGGGCCCAATGAGCAGCTTCGTACTCAGAGCGTCCATTGCAAGAAAACACAGGGACAACTTTTTAAGAATAGACAGAGAGAGGCTCCTGGGTGGCTCAGTGGGTTAAGCCTCTGCCTTCGGCTCAGGTCATGATCTCAGGGTCCTGGGATCGAGCCCTGCATGGGGCTCTCTGCTTGGCAGGGAGCCTGCTTCCCCCCACCCCACCCCTGCCTGCCTCTCTACCTACTTGTGATCTCTCTCTCTGTCAAATGAATTAATAAAATCTTTAAAAAAAAAAAAAAAAAAAGGCTGGAGAGAGAGAGAACCACCGGAAAGAAAACCACCACAAAAGCTTTCCCATGAAATCTTATTCCAAAATTTCGGTTTCCCGAAATTTTGCACATGTCCAAAACGAAATGGGGAAAAAGGGCAAAGTCCTGTTTCATGTTCGACCTTTGTGCCCCTGAGTTTCACACGTCCGTTTCCGTTTTTCCAACATGAAAAGCCAAGCCACCACGGAAAATACAAAAGGTTTGTTCTGCTCTGTAGGTAAATTTATCTTCATGTTTGTTCCCATTTCAATTTTACCCGCTTATCTTTTCCAGTTGCCAAGAACAGCCCTGGGAATCATCGCCTCCCACGCCAAAAGCTGGGGATATGATAATTGTCGTCTGATGACAGGAGATGACATTTTTAAACAGTGACTTTCAACTTCATATCATGGATGTCATCTTTAACCATCTATATACTGCCTCAACTCCCACATGAAAGGGGAGAGGGGTGTGTCTGGGAGATAGCCCCCTTCCAAACCTAAATTCACCAAAACGCTGTATTGGCTTAAAAAAAAAACAAATTGCAACCCAGAAGATCAGGTGTCGTTTTGGTAACAGTGTCCTTAAAATACAGGACCCAGAAGAAGGTATCTATCTATCTATCACAATGACTTCCTGGTTAATAGGAGTAAAGATTTGGGTTTTTGAAATATATATTAATAAACCTAAGGGAAAATAAATTCTTCTCTGCTGTATTGAGAAACACCATGTATCGTTCCTATGAGATACGGTGCTATTTTATAGAAAGGGGCGGTCATTGGGGAAGGAACCCATCTGGGACATTCACCTTGTGTCTCTTACAAGCTCCTAATACTGAAAAGAGCCGAAGGTATCTGTTCATTTTGACAGCAACGTAGCCATAACGCACCTCTCAACCAGTTGGGAAGACCTCACCCGCGCTGGCACAGAATGTCCGTGGCTGACTGTCTCTGTTCCTTCCAACCACCACCACACAAATTTAAAAATGAAAGACTTGAGGGGCGCCTGGGTGGCTCCGTGGGTTAAGCCTCTGCCTTCGGCTCAAGTCATGATCTCAGGGTCCTGGGATCGAGCCCCGCATTGGGCTCTCTGCTCAGCAGGGAGCCTGCTTCCCCCTCCCTCTCTGCCTGCCTCTCTGCCTACTTATGATCTCTGTCAAATAAATAAAATCTTTAAAAAGAAAAAAAAAATGAAAGACTCGAACAGAGCCAGTATCGAAGCTCCTTGTAGCCCACCATCAGGGCCGGCTCACTCACCAGCAGGTGGATGTTTGCTTAAGGCTGCTAATATGTGACCGAATGGTGACCTCAAGAAAGCAATGACCCTGACCTTCCTGGTAAAGGCCCCTCCCCTTGTGAACACAGGGAGGCACAAGCAAAATTACAAGAAGGGCAGCTCAGTCTGTAAAGAAACACTCTAGGCGGGGAAGGCGCTAGAGCCATTGGCAGTGACACAGCTGGACATCAGATGCTTTGCTGTTTTTTAAATAAGACAGATTCCAAGGCATCTGGGTGGCTCAGTGGGTTAAGCCTAAGCCTCCGGCTCAGGTCATGATCTCAGGGTCCTGGGATCGAGTCCTGCATTGGGCTCTCTGCTCAGCAGGGAGCCTGCTTCCCCACCCCCCCACCCCCGCTTACTTGTGATCTCTGTCTGTCAAATAAAGAAAGAAAGAAAGATTCCATAACATTTACAAAGGAAACCATTTGAGGGAAGATAAACCCCCAACACTGATTTTCCTGTGTGTAACTGTGGCTCAACACAGAAGCAAAAAAGAAATGAGATGGAAAGATCCTAAGTAAACCTCTAGAAGGAGGAGGAGGAGTCTAGGGTCCTTTGCTTCTGCTCCACAGAGAACAAAACACAAGAGAAACAGCAATTTGATTCTGTTACTGTCTACTGCCTTGTTTGTTTCCATATACGTAAAACCGCTGTCAGTGCTGCCTGCTCGTGTTTGTACCCCAGATACTCTCATTCACCTTTGTAGCGCTTATCTGAAAAAGCAAAAGGGAAAAGTAAAAGAATGAAACTTTTCATTATTCTTAGCTGCCAACTCCATCTCATTCTAGCTCCAGAATGAACCCGCTGAAGCACGCTCTTCCGAGCTGAGAGCTTCTAAGACTGATTTCATGAGGTGACCCCAGGGCATTCTGCACAACTGCAATTTTTCTGCAAAAAAAAAAAAAAATTACTTGACGTCTTCGTCACATTCTGTGTACGGCTGGCATTATTTGGGAAAGTGTGTTTAAACAAGGATGCCCTCCCTCTCTGAGCTAGGAGACCATCGCTCCTTCTTAACTTTTTTTTTTTTAAGATTTTATCTATTTATTTGACAGAGAGAGATCACAAGTAGGCAGAAAGGCAGGCAGAGAGAGAGAGAGGGAAGCAGGCTCCCTGCTGAGCAGAGAGCCCGATGCGGGGCTTGATCCCAGGACCCTGAGATCATGACCTGAGCTGAAGGCAGAGGCCTTAACCCACTGAGCCACCCAGGCACCCCCCTTCTTAATTTTGTTACAGAGATGACACCAGCGACACATTCTGCTTCAGTCCCCACCTGGCTGTGTTCTGCAGGGACCCCCACAACCCCTACCTATGAACGGTGCCAAAAGCAGACGAACACAGTAACCACAAGTACCCCAGCGACCCCTTCACCGAAAATCACAGGAAATTCACGTAATGAAATGCAAAAGAAATGAATTTAGAATCTAGGACCCACAGGCGCCAGCCACAAACAACGGGCCGATGAAATATTCTATTTCCTCCCAACTCATCTCCAGGTTCAATGCACTGCCCATCAAAATCCCGGCAGGCCTCTCTAGAAACGGATAAGCAGGCTCAAAAAATTACCGGAGAACGGGAACACCAAGGACTAGAATACACAGAACGATTTTGTAAAAGAAGGAAGTCAGAGGATTTACAATCCTTGATTTCAGTACTCCCCATAAAACACAATAATCAAGACTGGGTGGTCACCAGCATAAAGATAAGCCCACAGATGAATGAAACATAACACAAACTCCAGAAACAGACCACAGATGCGCAGAACACTGAATTTTATTTATTTTTTTAAAAAGATTTTACTTATTTATTTATTGGGCAGAGAGAGAGAGAGATCACAAGCAGGCAGAGAGGCAGGCAGAGAGAGAGGGAAGCAGGCTCCCTGCTGAGCAGAGAGCCGGATGTGGGACTCAATCCCAGGACCCCGAGATCATGACCTGAGCTGAAGGCAGAGGCTTAACCCAAGGAGCCACCCATGTGCCCCTAGAACACTGAATTTTAACACGGTTATCACAGCAATTCCGTGGGGGAAAGGATAATCATTTCGGCAAATGGCGCTGGAACAACTCAACATCCATATGGGAAAAGCAGGACCATCAAGCCCTACCTCACACCATACACAAAAATCAACTCAAAACGGATCACAAGCCTCAGTGTAAAAGGTAAAATGATAACAGTGCTGGGAGAAAACCTTTGTGACCTAGGGTGACAAAGGTTTCTTCGTTAGGACACAACAAGCATGAAGCATAAATGGAAAAAAAAAATAGATAAACTGGAATTCATCAAAATTAAAAGCTCCTGCGCTTTGAAAGACACCTTAAAGGACGTGAAAATTCAAGCCACAGACCAGGTGAAACCACTCACAATCTATATGCGTATCTGACAAAAGACTCATATCCAAATTAAAAAACCAACTCTGACAATTCAATAATAGACAAACGAGCTATAAAAATGGACCAAAGATCTAGCGACCACCTTCCCAAGACAGGTAACAAGGAGCTAACAGGCACAGGAAAAGGTGCTTACTTTCGTTAGTCATCAAGGAAATGCAAATTAAAACGAGGTAACAACCACATACCCACCAGAAGAGCTAAAATTAAAATGCCAGGATGTGGAAAACATGAAGTAACTGGAACTCGGATATTTTGGGGGTAAGGGGACACGTATGGTGGCCCCAGGCCCCTTACACCTGCTTAGTTCACAGCCCAGACCCCCACCCAGCATCTGAGGTGCTCAGCCTGCTCTGCAACATCGAATTTCTCACAGAAAGGAACAAAGGAAGGCTGTGTTCTCTGTCTCTAGCCCTGGGCTCTCACTCCCCATGATGAACAGTGCTGTTGCTAGGAGTGGCTGACGGAGCTTTGATTTAGGTTATTAGTAAAAACCCGCTATCACGAATTCAAGTGACCTAAATATCTAAGCTTAAGGGATTCCCCCGACATCTTCCTCATGCAAAGGAATTTCTCCAAGGTACCCGAAAGCAGAGGTTCTTTAAGTCGGGGCCAGCACCGGCAGCATCAGCGTGACCTGGGAGTTTGTCCAAAAGGCGGCCCCTCAGGCCCCACCTGAGCCCGTGTGAGTGGGTCTGTGCCTTCCCGAGACTGGCAGACCCAGTAACAGGTTTCCCAGGGTCACAGCTGGCCCTCCTTGACTGTAAAGTGTCATTCAAATGGGTACAACCAGGGGCACCTGGGTGGCTCGGCCTGTTAAGCGTCTGCCTTCAGCTCAGGTCAGGCCTGGGGTCCTCGGATCCAGCCCCGCATGGAGCCCCTGCTCAGGGGGGAGCCTGCTTCTCCCTCCCCCACTTCCCCTGCTTGTGCTCACACACTCCTTCCCTATGAAATAAATGAATGAATCTTAAAAACAAAACAAAACAAAACAAAAAAACCAAATGGGTTCGGCGAGTCCTGCCTGGAAGGGGAGAGGGCTCTGGAGACAGCTTCATTTTTTTCAAGCAACCTTAACCCTGGGGGACAGGCACAGAGAAACAAACAAACAAAAAAAGTACCAAAAAAAAAAAAGGATGCAAAACTATGTATTTTTTTCTAAAATGCAAAAAAGCGACGGTATTTTACTACAAAAGAAATATAGATGTTCCTGAACTATTCAAATTCAGGCGACTTCATTATACGGACAGAACGAAAAGAGCCAACATATTTCATCATCTCGCCCACCAGAAAGGCAGGCCCTGGTTTCTCGCCCTGGCATTTGGGGAGCCCTGGGATCAGGTCACATTTCTGTGTGTGCTGTCAGGAGCCTCCGGCCCAGGGCCTCTGCTAGGGCTCAGGAAACGTTTGTTAAATCTAAGTTCTTTCCGTCAGGGTGAACAAGGAACACCTCCTATCACCAAGGAATTTAAAGTTTCTGCCTGACCCAAGACGGGGTACGAGGGACAGTCAGTGCCAGGACAGGCCTGGAATGGTGGCTGGAGGGCACCAGCCAAGGAATTTTCACAAAACCACAAAGAGGACCGCAATGAAAGGAACCCCGAATGCTAATTCCTTCTACAGAGTTTTGTTTCAGGACCTACCTTGTGCAGGCACCGCTCGAGACGCTGGGGCCAGGACCGACTAATCTTCCTTCCACGTGTCCAAGATCTGTAGGTCTGCCAAGAAGATAAGTAGGGTCAGACCCCCCAGCACCTGTGTTCTCTAGTTGAGGGTTCACAGCAGGTGGGAGGGCCAGCCTCTCCCAGGACCCCTTAGACCCCGTTCCCTGGGGGCACCCCACCTCCCCAACAAGGAACAGATGCCCCTCTATGATTCCACTCCCTGCCTTCCCTCGCAAGACAAAGCTGGGGAAAAGCACCTGTTAGACTCTGATTCCCACTCCACCTGCCAGTTAGTTCTGGGCTCAGCTCCCATGTGAATTTCTCTCATTTGCTAATTTCTTTTCATCTTTGATAAGCCTCTGCCACTTCCGCACAATCCCTCCAACGGCTCACTGAACACCCAAAAAAGGAGGCGGACGATGAAACCAATTTTATCATGAGCTAGCTGGAAACACTGCTCGGGAATGCATGTTTTCATTCTGAAAATGTTCTTCGATTTTTTTTTTTTTTTTTTTTTCCTAGTGAGGGAGCTGCGGTGAGGTTTGCGGGAAGATCTCCCACACTGTGGGCGCAGCGTCTCAGGGTGCTTGTCCCGGTATCTGAGGGGAGCTGGGTGGAAAAGGGGTGCCTTTTCCACTCACATTCCCAGACCTTGACATTTAAAGCAACTTGGCGAACACACCTTCCTGGTATTTTTAAGTTTCCTATTTACCTATATGTTTGCATGGTGGGCTGTGAGCATTCCTAATCAGTATCTCCCACCTATACTACGAACAAACATCTCTGGTAGCAGATGGGAAAAATGCACGGAGCAGAATGTTCCGGCGCACCAGAAGAGCCGCACACAAGGCAAAAAGCCTACCTCCCAGAAACTGATTAAATCAATTGTGATAATGGCCATTGCATGGGAAAGCATGCAGCTATTAAAGAGAGTTAAGGTAACCCGTCGTGCATCATGGTCATATTATCGTATACACCCTAGGATAAATAATTTACAATCTTGCGTTATTATGTATCCTATTAACGAAACACTAATTACTAGGATTTATTAAATAATATGCCATCATTTATGGTATTTTGTATTCCGCGCTGCAAACCACTGGATGAACCCATCATCCATTAATATTCATGAAAAATCAAGGTGCAGAGAATTGCAAAGTCAGTCCATTTGTATAAAGACAAGAAGCGGAGAATATAAATACTTTGGAGCATAGGAGTGTGCCTATCAGCTATGGGGAGCAGCGGGGCCCGGCAATTCCCCGCGCATCAGCATCACCTGGAGGGCCTGGGAAAGCGCAGGTCGCCGGGCCGCACCTGCGGGTCTAACCTGGCGGGGGTAGGGGAGCAGGCGAAGTTGCAGGGCTGCAAGCTCCCAGGTGATGCTGATGCTCCGGGACGAGGCTCGCGCCCTGGGCTCCACCGTGGCAATTGGGGGGACAAGGAGCTTCGGGCTTCTGACTTCTTTAACACTTACGCATTCATTCAACAACCCTTGCCGAGCGTGGGCCCCGCACAGGGCGGCCGTGGAGCGCCCGGGCTGTCGGGCTGGCCACGAGAACCGCCACCTTTCCTCCGCTTCCGGGTGCTTCGCCCCCCCAGAAGGGAAACTGAGGCTCCGACGCGCGCCCGCCGTCCAAGGTCTCGGACTAAGTCTGGAGGAGCTGGGATTCGAACGCTGACTGTGTCGCCGACAAGCGTCCCGCCGGCTCCCGAGTTCCGGACACGCCTCTTGCCGTGGCCGTGGGGACTCCGGGACCAGCGCCCCCGCGCACGCGGGAACCCGGCAAGGCCCGCGGGTCAACCCGCGGGAGTCGGCTGGGAGCGTCCGGCGCGCGCCCGCGGGAGCTTCGCCCGGCCCCGCCCCGCCCCGCCCCGCCCGGCCGGCCGCAGGGAGGGGCGGGGCCGCGCGACGGACGGGCGGGCGCGCTCGCGCCGGCGCTCGCGCCCGCGGGGCGAGCGCACGGGAGCGACGCCAGGATAGAGGCTCGCGGAGCCGCCATTCTAACGCAGGCGCGGTGGCCAAGTGGTAAGGCGTCGGTCTCGTAAACCGAAGATCACGGGTTCGAACCCCGTCCGTGCCTGGCTATTTGTCTTCCCGGACGGGGAGACTTTTTAGGCGTGGGATCACTTTTCCAGAGTGTCCGTCGCAGAGCCCGCCTCCTGGGTTCCGCGTCTGGAGCCTCGGCCCTGGGTGCGGATGGGCGCAGAGCTGGCCACTGTTTTCACCCCGTTTGGGTTCACGCGCTCCCCCCGGTCTGGCCCCGCAGCTTCCCCAAACTCGGCCCGCGCCGCCCTCCGCTCCCTGCAAATCAACGCCCCTTACCCCCCGTCCCCGCTGCGGGAAGCTGCGGGTCCCCCCGACACCCGTGGCCCCGGGCAAAAAAAAAAAATCCCTCCAGCTGCTGGCACTGGACTGGGGAGCCACTGAGCTTCCCCTGCACGTTAAAATCCAATTTTATCCTCTCTCCTGAGAGGACCGCGCGGCCCGAAGCCGGGCCCACGCCCAGAGTCACCGGCTGGCGGCTTTTTTTTTTTTTTTTTTTTTTTTTAAACAAAATCCGTTGCAGGCGCCGCGTGAGAGAGGAAATCCTGCCCCGACGCGGGGCCGTTGGGACGCGGGAACCTGAACCCGGTCTGGGCCTCCGTCTGCCCTTCTGGGAAATGGGTCTGCGCCGGCCGGAGGCGGTTGCCAAGCCGCTTGCCAGACGCGCGGGCGGTCGAGGCGGCCCCAGGAAACCGAGCTGAGGTCGCGGGGAACCTGTTTTCTCTGCAGCGCGGAAGGATGCACCACGCGGCTGCTCGGGGGCATTTTAGGGTCCAGTGACCTCGACCCCCCCCCGCCCCCCCGGGGCCGCTGGCCTATTTGTCGTCTGAAAACCGGCTTCACCTAGCTCGGGGGAAACCTGGGTCAGCCTGACATTCCTAAGGGAGTCGGGGGGCTGCTGCTTGTCTGCGTGGACTGGGGTGGGGAGTGGGGGTACCTCGGTGCACCAGCCTGATCTGGGAGGGCTCCCTCTGATGGGGAGAGTGGGGGTGGGGTTGTGATGCGGGGGAGCGGGGGCGGGGAGCCTGGCCAGGAGCGGCCAGGGGGTAAGAACCCCCGCCGTGCCAGCCTTCATCGGCTGGGTTCGCGGGACCCCACCTCCAGCGCTCCCGACTTCAGTAAATCCGAGCTGGGGCCTGACCCTTTGCATTTCTACCTCCCTCCCACGGGGTGCTGATGGTGCGGGTCCCCACGGGGAGCCGCTCTTCGAGAAAGAGAGCCACGCTCTAAACCCGGGGGCACGGGCGTGTGCATGTGTGCAAAGGCGGGAGCTCACGCACGGGAAAGGAGTGAACAAGGGGGCTTCTCACGCTTCAGCCTGGGGCTCGCTGATTCTTCGGTGCAGTTGGAGACTCTGCATTTCTGGACTCTTGCTGATGCTGGGGTGGCTGGTCCCCGCCCTCCCGGGCTGGACAGAGGGCAGGGTCCACACCAAATGAACAGTCATTCCTCTCCGTGGGGATGGAGGGGGGGGGTCCAATCGGGGAGCTGTTGAAAGGCTTCATTTCTATCCTGCAAACGTTCACCTTGTTTGATTTTCCAGGAGATGGATGTCTTACGTGCAATTCCCCCCCACTCCAGATTCATCCCAGAGCCCACAAACCCAAAGATAACCTATTAGAACACAAGCACCACCTTAGAACGATCCAGAATTAACAGATAATGATTGAATGTCCTCTTCTCTCCACTGGGCACCCACTTATTTCTTTTTTGAAGAGGGGTCACAAAAGAGCACTTAGATTCCTCTCTATTTAAAATATCCCTAAATAGCCCTTCCTGTTAAACAAACAGAAAACCACACGGCCTCCAGCAGGTAGGCCAGTATTGAGGGTGGGGGGCAGGTGAGTGGACAGCAGAGATTTTCCTGTCTTTCCCTTCAAAGAGCGGAGCAGCGTACCTAGATGAGGACATCATCCTAGGAAAGCACCCCCAATACTTTCCCTGCCCCACCCTACACCCTACGCCCTCCTTGGCCCCCCATGATGCATGGACTTTAGAAAAAGGCAATTTAAAATCTAAAGCACTCTAAGTACCATTCTCCACCACCCCCCCACCCCGCAATGGCACAAAATATCTAATGGCATGTATTTATATGTGGAGAAGCTGTAGGGGTAAGGTGGGGGCACCTGGGTGGCTCAGGTCATGATCCCAGGGTTGTGGGATGGAGCCCCCCAACTGGCTCCCCTGGGAAGCCCGCTTCTCCCTCTCCCACTCACCCTGCTTGTGTTCCCTCTCTCGCTGTGTCTCTCCCTGTCAAATAAATAAACAAAATCTTCAAAAGAAAAAAAAAAAAAACCAAAACCACAGTTTGGCATACACTGCCAAATCAGCCCCCAAAACTCTGAATTTGGGTCCTCTTTCCACTTAAATGCGTAACGCTGATTATGTGTCTGAATAAGCAAGCCATTTTATGTCGATTTAAACCACTTGTGTTCATGAATATAGAAAGCCATGTTTGGATTTCTATAACTTTTCTACGAATTTCTGGAAGTCGGCTTGAAGTCAGCTGTGTCTGCTCTGTAAAGAATTGTTCTCTGGTCTGCTTCGAGTATGTAAAGGGAAAGATAAAGAAGCCCCCTATGCTTGGTTGGAGGAGAGGTTTGCACTGGGAGCTGGGTAAGGACAGATCATGAGAGGCAGCGGCAGAAAAGGGTTAAAAAAGAATTCTGAAGCCGAAGAGGGAGCCCAGGATCCTAACCTTAAGGAGGAGGAAGGGCTGTTGGTCTGCGGAGGCTGTGCGGGAGCAAACTCCAACAGTGACACCAGGTGGCAGCAGAGAGCAAGGGCAGAGTTAGCTCTACCAGAAACCCGTGGGGGCCATACACCCTCCACTTAACTTCTCCCGGCCTCAGTTTCTCTCATTCTAAAATTGGAATGATGCACACTCACTTGCTTCTCGTCTGGTGGAGTCCTTCTGATGGCAACATGGTAACCCTCCAACAGCCAGGATGTCATGGGCAGTCATTAAAAGGAATGACTGATTGATGGATCTGGGGATTAATTTAGCAATAAAAGCCGTGTTCTGCTTTCGGGGGGTTTGTTTTATAGCTTTATTGAGGTATAACTAATAAACAAAACCACCCACACGTATCAAACGTTGAGAACTGGATGAGTGTGGACGTATGGACGCACCCGGGGAAACCACCACTGGGGTCAAGGTGGTAGACATACCATCACCTCCAACTTTCCCGGGTCCCTTTGCTTGTTGTGTGTACGTGATGAGAACACTTAACATGAGATCCGCCCTCCCGACAAATTTGCTAACGATAATCATTCTGTTCTACAGATCTCTAGAACTTCTCCATCTGGTATAATGTAACTTCAGGGGATGTCTTCGTAAAAAAAATAAATAAGCATATTTATCCACACATGTGTGGATTTTTATGTTGGTTTCTCAGAAAGAACACTCACTTCCCACCCCCCGCACCCCGCTTCCCTGCGTGGAAGTTTCCCTGCCCTGCTGTTGGCCATGGAGACCCCCAGGTAGAGGGAGTGGTGGTGGTGAGTTACAGACCCCATGACCAATGGCTTTCCTATTATCACAGCATCAGAGACAAAAGTTGTGTCACTTTCAGGGTCATCATTTTTGCAGCAAAAACTTACAAACTTACCTGAAAATGTGAAGAGTACACAGGTGTCAGGGCACGGGAAGGCAGAGACGTTCACACAGAGCTCACGCCGTGTAGACGAGATGCCAAGTGTGCAGGGAGAAAGCCCACTCTTGTCATCCGAACTGACCCCCCTCAAAGGAGAGGCCTCGGGTCCACCGCCCTGGTCCGTCTCCCATCTGGAATGACATCATGGGCTTTGAAAACCTACATTAAAGAATAAAAAACGGCCCTCTTAAGAAGCGAGTGAGTGATCCGTAGTCATGCCTGAGTTGAGAACCACATTTCAAAACCAGAAGCATATTTCAGGCATGAGTAGCGCTTAAAAGAAAATATTGTGGCAGCCCCTGGAAGCACCAGACGTTGTTTGTGTCACTTCGACTGGAGTTTTGCTTTTGCAAATCACCAGGCTGGCGCAGGACGATCAGTTCCCAAGACAGGCTCCCTTCTGCCCCCTGCCCCCCACGCTGCCCCCCTCACTCAGGTGGGCAGAGCTGATTTTTCACTCCCTGTGGGCACAGAAGAACCCCGGAACTCGATGCCTGGCGGCACGTAAGATCTTCGACAATTCTGGAAACACTTCCTTGGAGAAGTGCTGGCGGGCGGACTCCTCCTGTTATACTCGCCTTCTGGTATTTGCACCCCGTGTCATCCCTTAAGTGGGAAGACTGTGACCTGCTTCCAGCCAACGGAATCTGGCAAAGGGGACGTGATGCCACTTCTGGATAGCAGACCCCTCCTGCTGGGGGGATGGGCTAAGCGGCCACATGGGGGAGGCCCACATGGCCAGGAATGGAAGGCATCCAGCAAGAAATGGAAGCCTGGGTCCAATGCGCCACAAGGAACCGAATTCTGTGAGCAGCCGTGTGACCTTGAAAGTGAGTCCTTCCAGTTATGAGCTAAACATTCCTGTCACACACATTCACACCCCAAATTCATATGTCAAAGTCTTCATCCCCAACGTGATGAAGTTAGGGGATTAGGACTTTGGGGGTAATCAGGAGGGGCTGAGTTATGAGGGTGAGGCCCTCAAGACGGAGCTCATATCTTAAAAAAAGAGTATGAGACACTAGCGCTCGCTCTCTCTCTCCACCATGTGAGGACAAGAAAGCCATGCTGGCGACAGACCCAGGCTTGCACTCGTGTTCTCCCGCCACTGGACTAAGTCACCACAACCTTAGCCACTTAAAACCGCAGCATCTTTTTCTCTGTCTGTGTCTGTAGGTCTGAAACCTAGGCGGGTTCTGGGTCTCACACAAGTCTAAAGTCAAGGTGGTGACCAGCCAGGCTATGATCAGACACTCTGGAGGAATCTGGTTCCATGCTTTCTCGGGTGGCTGGCCAGATCAGGGTCCCTGCACTGGTAGGAATGGGCTCTGTGTCCTCAGTGCCTCGAGGCCTCTTTCCAGTCCTTGACATCTGCGCCAAGTCCCCTGTACATTTCAGATCTTGCCTTGTCTTCTGCATCTTTCTCATGCAAGCCAAAAAAAAAAAAAAAAAAAAAAAGTTTCTCTGCTTCCTGCAAGCCAAAGAAAATTCTCTGCTTGGGAGGGCTCCAGATTTTGGATTGGGCCCACCTGGATAATCAACTCATCCTCTTTTTAAAAAGTCTATAACTTAAATTACATCCACCAAGTCCCTTTTGCCACAAAACACAACGCATTCATAGGTTCTCCCAAATTTGGGAGACGATGATCCTGCTTACCTCAACCCTTGACGCACCCCTCCTCCCTCACCTGCTCATTCACTTGGTCCGTGCCTAAACCTCTCTCTAGTCACCTACTGTGTATCGGTTTCGACTTCCCCTGCTCCATCTCTTCTTTGATGACTGGTGCTTGGACAGTTGCAGTAGACTCCTAACTGGTATCATTTGCTTTCCATCTTGCCTCTCTTCCAACCTCCTTCCACTCTCATTTGACCTCTCTCCAACACAACAGTGAATATGTCACTCTCATGAATCCATCCTTTAGATCCTTCACAAGATGCCCACCACCACCAGCATAAATCCCAACTCCTCAGCATGGCATTTCAGGCCTCAAGCGTCCCCCCTCCAGTGCTCCCTCTTGCTCTTGTTTTACACCAGTCTTTAGCATGTCTTCAATTCAGCTTCATCCTGGGGGCCTGCAAATATGCTGTTCCCTGTCCCTATAATGAATGACCTTTCTCCTTCTCCAGCTTCCTGGAAAACTCCTACGCATACCACAAAACATTGCCCCACTATTACTAACTTAACGACTATTTTGAATCATCCCTCAGTGCATTGGTTGGAGCTGCTCTTTCCTTGACACACCACCCGCACCTTGAGTTTATTGTTTTTTCTAGCACCTACCACACGATATCACAACTACTGGCTTACATGCCTATGCATCTCCCAAGAGATGAGAGGCTAAAAGCTCAAATGCCCAGACGAGCCAGATGGGCTGTGTGGACGTGTGAAACCTTTCGGGAATAAGGCACCAAGGACTCGAGGGGCATGAGGGAAACTGGAGAGTCCACGCCAGGCTAAAAGCCACCACATTTCTGAAAAACCCAGGCAAATAAGACCCAGGGGCCTTCCTCTGGCCTCTGTAAGGCTTGCGGAAATTCGTGTACACAAGGCTGTTCACAGCAGCATTGCTGGGAAGAGCTGAATGTCCGTCCAGGAAAACCGAAAAGCAAACTGTGGAATGCTCACAGAAGAGAAAGAAGTTCAGCCGCTCAAAGAAATACACGGTAACTCCATCCAATGACATGGAGAAAGCTCGCAAAATGTGGAGCAAAAAGAAAAAAAAAAAAAAAAAAAAAAAGGCAGGCAGAGAAAGATGATGCCATTTATACAGCGTAAACATTGTGCAAACAAAGCCCTGTTTGTTTCTGGCCTCATAGGTGGTAAAAACATTTTAAAGACCTGAGTGTGACAGTGTCTACACTCAGGACAGCGTTGTCTCTGGGGATGCCAGAGACTGGCCACAGGGCAGTATTCACTGAATTTGCATTTGATTGGATTTGATTCCTGTATTACTTACGCTGGGTGGTAGCACAGAGGTGTTTGTTAATTTATTCTCTGTTGTTTGCTGTTGGCTCATTGGCTCGAAATGCCTCACAATTAATGGCAAAAACAAACAAAACAAAAGAAAAGTGTGGTTCTCGTGGGGTCTAACCTACATCACGCCGCCCGGCACGTTACACAGCGAGGAAAATGCTATGTCCGTTGTACAGATGGCATCACTGCGAGAAAGAGAGAGGAGGTCCGCTCCCCAGGTTCCGGAGGACGGACTGGCCTTGGGATCCGGGCTGGAGGCCTGTGTGCAGAGATAGAAATGGCCCACCCCTGGGCTTTTCCCAGAACCAGCCCTCCCAGGCTCGGATTTATGCGGACATTGCAACAATGTGGCATTCCAAGGCCACGGCAGTCTGGTATCAGAAGAGAGCTGAACAGCCTTTTCAGTGTCCCCCGTGGCCTTCTAGAAGCTACCAGAGCAGGCTTCAGTGGGGAGAGGCTCCAATAATCCAACTCAATGGCTCTCAGAATTCTCCCACTGTCTCCGTGCCCAGCCCATCCGGTAGGAAGCTGCCTTTGGCCTTGGCCTCTCCAGACTCTGTCCACCTTCTTCCCTGCCCACCCCGCCACCCCTCCCCGCTACCCTTCCCCTGCAAGCTGGGATGACTCTCTTCAGACCAACTCGCCACTTGTCACCTACATAACCTATTCTTTCTCCTACTACCTGTCCCTTCCTAATGCATCTCCATGATGTCTAGGTTCCTTTCAACTAGTCCCATCACCCATACCCTGACGGGCATATGAAGCCCTTGCCCACAAGGCTAACCCAGAGTCTTTGGGGACCAGGTATGGATGTTCAAAAGATTCTACTCTCTTTCCTTCCCCAGTGACAGCCACTCCCACTGACCTGAACCAGCAACTCTCCACTCTTCCCACATCCCCTGTCCAGGATAGGTAAGGTAGCCAGCCATCTGGTTTTCCTGGGACTGTCCCAGTTTTATCACTGAAAATCCAATGACCCAGAAAACCCCTCGGTCCTGTGTAAACCAGGATGATGGGTCATTCTACCTATCCTTCCGTCCAAAAGAAGCCAGTCATCTCAGGAACTCTCTTAAGAGACTTGGGGACAGGCCACCGCTATTAGGAATGGCCACCAGCCTCTGACCAGCATGAGGTCCTAAACTCCAAGGACATCTTGCCGTCAGTGTCACATAGGGATTGCGGCATCCCCAAGATGCAGGTGGAGATCCGGGCCCCGAATAGAACCATGTGGTCCCAGGCAGCAGTGAAAGTTGCACATTGCATTCTCCAGGGGTAGACACGGGGAAATTTCTATTCTAGGCCATGAAGGTTGGGGCTCGCCACACTGACCTCAGCTCTGCATTGCAAGAAGAAAGAATTTTAAGTCAAGGGGTCAAAACTCAAATACCTATATGACCAGGCAGACGACCTAAGCAAATCCAGCCAGGCAGGAAGTATGCCCTTAGCACTTGGGATACTTTTTTCTACAAGGAACAAGAGCTGCCCCATCTCAAACTGCCTTTAAAAAAGAAAGATATTTATAAGGTATTTACCAGGATGTCTAGAGGTATGGTGGGTCTCTCAACTGAATGTTTGAGCAACTCCATCAGGCCACTAGAGACACGGCTTCCTTCTGCCTCTCTTCTCTGCCATCAGCATGTCAGCTTCGCCCTCAAGTCTGGCCCAAAATGGCTGCTGCGGTTCCAGGCATCACATCCAAATTCATCATCTCTCATTGGTTGGGATTGTATCAGAAGATTATTCTTCAACCAATGACTGGTGGTTTCCTCTGAGCTGGGGAGGGGTGAGGAAGAACAATGAGAAGAGAATTTCCATGACGGAGTTGCAGAAGGATCTGGGACAGCCACCTGTAAACAGAGACACTGGTGGTCCATAAGCCTCCTCGTCTTCCTGGTCTCTGAGCCAGGCACCACATTTCACAGCCTCTTGGGGTATTTGTTGGACCTCATGACTGGTGCTCACCAATGTGGGACACTTCCTAACTGATGCTTTTAAAACCTGATTTGCTTTCCCTATAGCCCCTGCCCAGTTCATGGAGAAAGAATGAAGCCCTAGAAGATATCAGAGCACCTATCATGATCTTGGGGCTGTGGGATCGGGCCCCCCATTGGGCTCCATGCTCAGTATGGAGCCGGCTTGGGACTCTTTCTCTATCTTGCTCTGCCCCTCTACCACCGCCCCACCCCTACCCTGCACTTTCTCTTTTTCTCTCTCTTTCTCTCTCTCTCTCGAATAAATAAAATCTTTAAAAAATATATTTTAAAACATTTTTGAAAAAGATGCCGAGCCCCAAAATAAAAGGCACCTGGGTTTCTAATTAACCTGTGGATCTCCCTGCTCCCGTCTTCCCGGGCTGTGATCCAAACAAGAAATAAAATTGTACCGTGGTGAGCTACTGGAAGTGTGGGACTGTTTGTTATAGCAGCTAGCCTTCCCTGACTGATGTTCTACCACGGGCTGCTCCTTTCTAACCAACTGTGGCCCCATGGCAATGCGAGCCCACTGCTGCCAAATCTCTTGATCAACTGATTTTTTTTTTTAAGAGAAGCCAGAAATCTGGATTTTTTAAAATACGAAATTTCCTGATTGAAAAATGTTGGCAACCAAATCAAATTTACTATTATTATTTTAAATGGTCTGCGGGCCAAAAGAAACACGTCTGCGGGCTCCACTTGGCCTGTGGGCTGCCAGTGGCAACCTCTGGTCAAAACACTTCAAAGTCAAGAGTATTGATTTTTAAGTTGGTACTGGTCTGAGCGGTGGCCCTAGGCCCAGGGTCATGTGGGTTCCAGAGAGGAGGTCTGTGCGGAAGGAGATGCCATCCGAGTCCTCCGTGGTCTACCTGGGCTGTGTGTGGAACATTCTTCCAGGTTCCTGACACAGCTTGGCCCCCCCTGCTGGAATTCCAAGACATTGACTTTGCATTTCAGGACACGCTAGACCAGGCTGACCTACCCACCCAGTCCGTGGTACAGCTCCCCGCTAGTGTCCAGAGGCACGACCAGTTCCCCACTCCCATTTAATAGGGATGGACGGTCGCTATGACTTACGGAGTGGCTTAGGTTGCACTCCACGCAAATCATGTGATTTCACTCTCTTAAACATCCCCATTGTTACCAGTGAGGACAGCCAAGAACTTGTCCAAGGTCACAGCCTAACTGATCTCTGGCATCTCTTTCCATTGCAAAGCCTTTCTTAACTGGCCTTTGTAACCGGTCTGTGTCACTTTGTCTCTAGCAGGCGAGGGTTGGGTCCCCAGCAGACCGAGAAGCAAAGAGCCCTTGGTCTCACCAAAGAGCAGTTTGTCTTTCTGTCTACCTGGGGCCTGGGGTTGTCAGCCTCCTGAGAGCCCCCACATCTTCACAGACGGGATGCTGCTGTAGTCCCAGTGCTCACCCCCACCCAGGTTCTCTTCTAGTACTTTTCCTTCTTTCTGCTATTCCTAACAAAACTTGATTTCGCTCTCCCATGCGCCGGACGGGGCAGGGTACCAGGAGTCCAGGCCTTTCCCGGAAGCTCCTTCTGCCCAGGACAGCCACACTTCTGGCCTGGGGCCGTGGCATCTTCTCCCGGCCAGAAACCTGGGTGCAGGTGGGACCCTTTCCTGGGAGAAGGCCAGAGTGGGTCCTTGGGGCTTCTGGCCGAAGAGTGGGGTGTTTCCCCGAGTCTGGCTTAACTGGATGTCAGGCCAGCCACCGGCATGGGTCGCAGGACACGGAGCCAGAATGGGCAACAGCAGCCCTTCAAGGGATTGGGGGACATCTTTTAGGGTGCTTTATTTATTTTTTTTTTAAAGATTTTATTTATTTGACAGAGATCACAAGTAGAGAGAGAGGAGGAAGCAGGCTCCCTGCTGAGCAGAGAGCCGATGCGGGACTCGATCCCAGGACTCTGGGATCATGACCTGAGCCAAGGGCAGAGGCTTTAACCCACTGAGCCACTCAGGCACCCCTACGGTGCCTTTTTTTTTTTTTTTTTAAGATTTTATGTATTTATTTTGACAGAGAGAAATCACAAGTAGATGGAGAGGCAGGCAGAGAGAGAGAGAGGGAAGCAGGCTCCCTGCTGAGCAGAGAGCCCAATGCGGGACTTGATCCCAGGACCCCGAGATCATGACCTGAGCCGAAGACAGCGGCTTAACCCACTGAGCCACCCAGGTGCCCCTTACGGTGCTTTTTTTAGAGTACAAAGTAAAGGCAGGGCCCTGGTTGGCTTGGGAGGGGCGTCTTGTCCACAGGTGCTCGCTGTGAAGAGTGACTCGGAGACACTTACATAAATGTCATATAATTAATTTCCACAGGAGGCTGTACTAATGAAAATTCTGAGACTATGTCCATGAGGCCAAATTTTTGCAGCATTTCTGAATATTTTTTCCCTTGTTAGGATGGTTTTGTTACGTATTTTCTGTTAATGGGACTTAAAACGGCAACTTTTAAACACAAAATAAATAAAAAGAAAATCTTTATAGGAAGCAATGTGGGAAAAAATGCCAAGTACCCCTCCCTACCAGGGTATTTGATTCATTTAAGCCCCACGAGAGTCCTGTAAGGCAGGTATTAAAATTCCCACTTTACAGATGAGGAAGTTGAGGCCCAGGCACCTTCAGCAGTGTCCAGGGTCTCCCTGCTGGTGAGAAGCAGTAGGGGGAGCCCAGCCTCTCAAGTGCCCTACCCCATAAGAGAGGCTGCAAAGACAATGCAGTCTTCATGGAGACCACATGCCAGAGGGACTAGCAGGGAGAACCCAGGTGGACACCCTGGCCCAGCTTTGGTCATTCATGGTGCCCTGACCCGACATCTTGAGGTCAGGGACCTGTCCTGTTTGTCCCTGTGGACCCAGTGTCAGCTCTGGGCCTGTCACACAGCAAGCTTGGATCCAAGAACAACTGACCTCAAAGTCTCAGTTGTTTCCTCTGGAAAACGGGCAGAGCTCAGCAAGCTAGTATACATCCGTGCTTGGCGCACAGTAGGTCTTTAGGAGCAAAGGGGGGACCGCTGATTATCAGTAATCAGCCCTTTGCTCTAAGTGGCAACTGACCTATTCCCCCTGTGCCACATTCCCCTCCAAGTTGCTATGGAAGAAACTATCTCCTGGCCCCCCCCCCCGGCCCCCCCCCGCCCCCCCCCCCCCCCCCCCGCTCCGTGAACCCAGAGCCCTCCCCCCCACAGCCGCCTTTGCCTCTCTCTGAGCCCTGCCCTCCAGGCTTCTGGAATTAGACCCCTGCTGGGGCGAAGGGGCATAAGACACAAAGCAGTGAGTCGAAGATCAGTGCAGTGTCTACAAACCAGGACTCCCCCTCTTCCTCTCCCCCCAAAAGTGGAGGCGGAGGAGTAGGGGTGCCTCCCCAGGGGGAAGAAGGAGAAGAGGGGTCTACCCGGCTCACACCTCCTGGCTGTGGTCCCTGGGATCCCCTTGATGGCATCAGGAGGCCCCACCGGGTTGGGCGATGTGTTTTCTGCGTGTGACACGTGTTGGCCAACAGAGGACAGCAAATACATTTTTTATGATCCTGGGAGGCTCAGTGCGGTCACGTTTGCTCGAAAAGAGGCTGGTCAGTAGAGGGGACAAGTCGTGTCTCAGTTATTTGGATCTTCTTGGGGCAAGAGAGGACACTTGTAGGATGATGGGGGGGGGGTCCCAGGGCAAGGGATGCAGGTAGGGCAGATTTCAGGAGGGGCTGAGCTGTAGGGGAGGGTCCCTCTCACCGTGGGAACCTTATGTAGCTTATGGAAGGGGTGTCCCGCCAGGTGACAGATCTTCACCAGGTGGAGAAGTTACCCTCAATGCCCTACCCCCCATTTCCAGCAGATCTCTCTGACGCGGCCGCTTGGAAAGCAGCACCAAAGTGACACTGGAGCGGGACAGGGGCAGGTGGGAGGAGGGGGAGAAGCACAACTTTATGTTTTGGCCCGAAAGCGGGTTGGTATTTGGGGAGTTCTTGGGAACAGAGCATGTCCGTCCTGTTTCCAAAACTGGGGGTTCCAAGGGACGCCGGTTATCACAGAGCAGGTTAGGATTAGGGTGGTGACCAGGCGTGGGGGCCCGTCTGGGTGCTGCCCCAACTTCCACTGTTTGTTCATGGGACGATGAAAATGGGAGGATCGGCTAAAAGCGCCTGCTGGCACTGTCACCGCCTGTTCCCAAAAGAGCCTAGCCGATCTGGGGGCGAGTCTGAATCTTAAGTAGATGTGTCCCCATTCAGGCACCCTGCACCCCAGCCGAGGGATCCCTGGAGCGCATGTGGAGGACTCCTGCCCGCCCCCAGAAGGGAGGCCCAGCCCAGGCTCCCTCCTCCGGCCCACGGGGTGTTGGAAATGGGGAATCTCTCCCTCCCTCGTCCGTTCCCCCCCACCACCCCAGTTTGGAGAACCCCAGGTTCTGCCCCCACAGGTCGAGGCTGACGTCGCCGCCGCATTTCTAGGAATGCCCCTATCCGCTGACTATATTTGGCGAGGGTTTCTAGGAAGGCACCCCCCCCGCCCCCGCCCCAGCCCCCACCCGGACAGGCGGGCGCGCGCCGCTTCCAGGCTCTCGCCCTCTCTCCGGGGCAGGGGAGGAGCCGCCCCGCCTGGGCCGCCGCCGCCTCCCCAGCGCCGCCAACCCCCGGCCGGCCCAGCCCCCGCCCCGGGCCGGCCGTAGGGCGTTGGGGGGGGGAGCGGGGGAGGGGGGAGCGGGGGGGGGCGGGGGCGCGGCTTTGTGGCGGCAGCGGACCGTGGAGGCCGGGTGCAGCCCCGTCGGCTCCGTGCTCTCCGCAGAAAAGGATTTTCTACGCCCCCCGCCCATCACTTGGATCCTGTCTGGGGAGGGAGGGGTGGGATCTTTCTCTGGAAGTCACCCCCCACCCGCGGTGAAGGATTTGAGGCTGGGCTCCAATCGAGGCGGAGGCTGCAGGGCCCGCGGGCGCCCCCCACCCCGCGCACGCCTCCCGGGAGCCCAGGAAGGCGCAGCCCCGGGGGGCCCCCCTGCGCCCCCGGAGGAGGCAGCGGCGGTGAGTGTCCCCCCTCTTGCCTGCATGGCACCCTCCCCCCCGCGCCGGGGCGGGGGCCGCGGCAGGTGGGTGCCCAGGCCCCCGAGCCCAGGGGGTGCGGGGCGGCCGCCTGTGGGGGGGGCGGGTGGGGACGCGAGCGGGGAGGTGGTGGCGGGGGCAGCGCCCGGCTCTCCGGGGACCCGGCGCTAGACGCTTGTCTGGGCTGCGATCCGCCGCCGCTGCCGCCCCCCGAGGCGGCGGGGCTGGGCTACCTCCCCGGCCCCCTCCCCGGCTCCCGAGAGGGGCGTGTTAGGCGAGGAGGTGGGATCGGGGCGAGGCACCCCCCCACCTCCAATGCTGGGGCTTGGAAATTAATGGGCGGTTGGAAAGGCAGCCACCCCGCCCCCACCCCGGAAAGCCCGTGCGGGAAACTGACTCGCTGCGTGACCCCGATATCAATGCCGCGCCGAGAGCAGGCCGCCCGCTCGCCGGTCCGCGCCCGCCGCGCCCCGCCACTCCACGTGCGCCCCGCGGGCCTCGCTGGCTCGGCCCGGGCCCCGGGGACCGCCGGCAAAGCAGGGGAGGACAGTCCCCAGAGAGTTAATCGCCTCCCCGAAGTAAAGTTGGCTGCCCCCACCCTCCCTCCCCCCGAGGAGCAGGCGGCCATAGCACGTTGGCTTAGCTTTTGATGGGCAGGAGCCCGGGGTGGTGGGGGGGGGGACGACACATGCAACTAGGTTCCGGGGTGCAGACTGGGGTGCCAGGGCCCGAGACCACACCGTGTTGCTCTGACAAGAGTTAGGGTAGAAAACGGTGGTGGGGGGGAGACATTTTGGTTTGGGGATGGGGGGAGTGGCTTTTCTGCTTTTCCCCTGCTTCCAGTCCCCACCGTGGGGAGCGTTGGAATGTGCCGCTCAGATCCTCTGAGGACACATCCATATTTATAATTTATTTTTAGGAGAAGTTGTGAAAAAGAGAGGGGGTTTAAAATGGGGAGAAAAGGGGGGGTTGGCCCTTTCGGAACCCAGAGGCTAATTGAGCTATTAAGGTGGAAATAATTTCCCCCAATCCGGGCAAGCAGCAAATTTGACTTTAATGAGGGACAATTAAGGGCATAAATAACTAAACTTTAGCTGGCTGTGGGGGGTGGGGATTGGATGCGGCACCGAGGGCACTCCTTTTGCGCTTCGCTGAGGGACATTTCGGCGCCCAGCCCTCACATCTTCCCAGGGAAAGCTTTTGGGCCCAACTTGTGGGGCTGGGGGCAGGAGAGGGGAAAGATACTGGCTTTGGGGGTGGGCAAAAGACCAGCCCCCATCTCTCCCACCACCATCCTGGCGTTTCAGTGAGATCAACTGTCATCTCTGTAGGCAAATCCAAGATTTCCTTTAATTATCCAGGATTCTCCAAAATCCTGCGTCCACGGGGCCGCCTGCCCCAGGGCCGTGAGCTGTGGAAGGGAACACACTTCTTTCGAAAGGTTTTGGAGGCTGTGGTCCCAGAATCGGGGTTTTGAGGGCGAGATGAGTTTATGTTTTATCCAACTGGCCCACAAAGTCCCGCTTTTGGGGTCATTCTAAACATCGAGGGACTCAGGCCCAGCAGCCGCTGGAGAGAGAGCCGAGAGCTAACACCTCGAAGTTGCCTGTCTAAAAGCTGATTGGAGAAGGTGGGGGGGAGGTTTGCTACTTTTGGTAAAAGTGAAAGGCTGTTGGGGGGGGGGGTGGATATTCTTGTGTGTGTGTGTATGTGTGTGTGTGCACGCGCAATGTGTGGTCGCACACACCACTCAGTTTGTTGAACCTGCTAAGTTTTTAAGAGCCTCTCGCCTTGGGAGGCCAGAAAGAGAGAAGGGAATCGTACAATTTTTTTCTTCCTTCAGTGGTTTAATGAGATGTCGTATAGGACAGGATTTGAACGGAATGAGTGCTGTCCCCGCTTGACACCCTCCAAATCAAACACCGTTGGAGCTCTGAATGGTAATGATGTTAGATGTGTCTTCAGGAGCACCCCTCTGCTGACTTCCAACACAGACTATTTCTTTGGTGCCTTGCTCTGAGCCGTTTTTATAGGAAACTCAGGATCGTGTGTTCACGGGAGCTCTCTTAAGACAAGGGTGATAGGGGCACAAATGCTCAGCCCAGAGTATTCACCTTATTAAGTTGTCTTAATTTACACACACACACACACACACACACACACACACACACACACAGCCTTGCCCTCCGGTTGTGACCTGTACAGACACCCACATACCTTAAGTTGATTTTACTTGCAAACCTGGATTTCAGTCGCATGTCCACAGCACCGAACAGGAAAGTGAGCTGTACCCGGAGAACTCTGGAACACGGGGTTCTTGATGGGAGATTCTGTGTTTGTGACAGACAGGAGACATGTACACATAGATGATATTTGCACTCCGGGGCCTTGGCAAAAACAGTTCTTTACTTGCCGAATTCTTTCTCTTTGTTAGGGGACACGATGAAACAGCACAATTTTCCGAGAGTCCACCGTCCCAGCGTGGCTCATTGATGGGAAATTGTCACGTTGTGACACAAATTGTGTTTGTGCTTTGCTGAATCGTTGCCCCCCACCCCCCACCCCCCGCCACCCCAGAGAGCTGTCAGATCCTATTTGCTTTGCTAAATAAGGATATCTCGCCAAATTAGCCTGTAATGATACTTGTACAAATCCGGGGTTTTGCGTGAATTAAGGAGGCCTGAACGGGGAACGTTGCGCCAAGACACTGAGCTCTCATCCAGGCGGTGAAGCCGTATGTTAACGTGCCTGGATGGCAAAGTGGGGAAAATCAGACGGAGTTTCGTGCCGGGTGTGAAGCGAGTCTGCTTTCCTGCGAGCGTTTGCAGTGGCACACGTAGCCGCCCCTGCCACGGCGCGTGTAACTCTGAATACATTTAGCGCAACTTTTCCCCCCTTCGGAGTCTGGAAACAGGCAGGGTGGCATGGGGGAGAGGCTTGCAAATCAGGACTCTGCAGAGAGAAGTCTTCGGTGGTCTGGTACTTCGGCAGAGAATCACAGCTCCTTTGCTTATTCCTCCCTCTCCCTGCCTGCAGGGATAAGAAAACACACGTACACACACGCGCACGCAGACACACACAGAAATTAACAAGGAACTGCTGAATGTGCTGAACGCATTTTGGCTTTTCTCCTTTGGCCTCTCTGTGTGAAATTTCATGAAGGGGTTGCTCTCTCCAGCCGGACCCCCCACCTCCTAGAGGTGTGGATTCCGAAAGAAAAAAAAAAAAGAAAGAAACTTTGGATTTAGTTCTTAGTAATATACACGATCTGGCGAATCTCATCGAGACACAAATGTTTCGAAGGGGGATCATACGATCTAGAGGGGTTAGTGCAAGGGGAGAAATACTTAAGAATAAAACATGCGTTTATGACTCAAACCCATGAAAGGTGGGAAAGTCCCTACAAGGGAACACGCCCGTTTCTTGCTCCCTAGCACCACCCCCAACACACACACACACACACACACACACACACACACACACGCCACCTTATATTAAGAACAGAAAGCTGATTCTTGCCAGGTAAAGGTATGGCTTTCTTGTAGCAGATCAGCTCACCCTCTTTTCATTGGGATCGTGGAGTAAATACAGCTCGTTTGTTGGGGGCGGTTAAGGATAAAAATTAGCCAGATCATGGTTAAGGGAAACTCGGTCCTTAGAGTCACTTGCCAGAAAAGAAAAAAAGAAAAAAAGTGCACACACCAACAAAATGAAACATGGTTCTGGAACTTTCTCTTTGCCCAGCATCCCAAACTCAGGAACATGTACAGTTTTTTTTTTCCCCTGTGCTGTTTATGTACAGAATGAGGGAAACAAAACCACCACACGACCGTGAGGTAAACCACCATCGACTGTATAGGCTGAGCAGCCACGCAGGAGCAAAAGGATGGATGACAGAGCTGGGAAGGAGTGAGCTTTGGGGTGCTGCCGCCTGCGTGAGCCCCCAGCCCTTGTCTGGTCTCCTGCCTGGCATCTGAGGTGGTAGGAGGCATGTCAGTATTTACAGTCAGAGTCCTCAAGTTGCGGATTGTATATCATCTTTCTTCTATCAAGCATGTGCATTTAAGGAGCCACAGGGTAAACTTGTTTCTCGGGTGTCCCCTGACGGGCCGCACCGCTCCATGAAAGGGAGACACACGCACGTAGGAAGTGAAATTGCTGTTGGTGTCACAGGAGAGCCATGTTAAAAATGCTCCTGGAAGATGGGGACGATGGAGCCTTTTGTCCAGGATTTGCTTGGCCTCCGCAGGACAGGGAGGTGTTGGCCGCCTTGCGCCTGAACTTAGCTGTGCAGCGTGGTGTGAAAGCTCTCAGAGGCGTGCAGAAAACTAAGCTCTCTTGTTGGAATCGTGCGTGAGATCAGTGCCCGGGCCTGTTGGCATCTCTGCCCGAGGCAGCCTGGACTGCGGCCAGCCCAGGCCCGAACGTTGCCTTAAAGGTGCGAACCAGAGCCTAAAAGAGCCCCCGGACAGGTGCACCGGGTGGGGGGGTGTCTCTCCTCCAGCCGGCAGCATTTGTTGGCCAGAAGAGGGGTGTTTGGCTCCTGAGGGTGGCCTCCCCAGAGACTGCAGGGCATAAACTGTCCCGTTTACCACGTGCTCTCTGGCAAGGGCAGAACCCCACTTCCCTAAGGAGAGCCTCCCAGATGCTGAGAGGGAAACAGATAAGGCTGTCCTAGGGGCTTGGGGCAAATCCTCCTGTGCGAGAGCAGATGGGAGTCTAGAAGGTTCAGGGGCAGAGCTGTGCTTTGGCAGGCCAGCTGGAAGTCCTCTAGGGGATCCTTGCATTTGGGGTGGGCCCAAGGGGCATGGCACGGGGCCAGCAGCATGTCCGCTACTGTGCGAGCCACCCGTGCAAGCTGCTGCCTTCCCCAGCCCTCTTCCGTCGGGCAGCGAGGAAGACCCAGGCTGGCAGGGCAAGGGTCGCAGCCCACAAGTGGGGAGAAAGCGTCAAGAGGCCCGTCACAGGGCCGGCTGGGCAGATGAGGGGACCCCGAGCCGGCCTGGCGGGGAGGGGGTGAGGGAGCAGCCGAGAGAGAACCGGGTGGGCATCCTGGAGTGGAACTTGCAGGAAACAAGCCAGCTCAGGCGTGTTGCACCCAAGTCAGCCAGTCCCACGGGACACCCACTTGGCCTTGTGGGTTCCTGATGGTATCTTACAATGGCATTCGAAGGTCCAGACCAGGCACTCGCAGGCCATGCCATATTTAGCCTCTGTTTCACCCAGAGAGTATTTTAGGTGCTGCTTGAAAGAAGAGATCCGGGCTGGGCCACCAGCTGTCACATGGCGAGTGTGGAGTCGCGCCCCCTTGCCGGCCTGGCCCGGACGGCTGGGTGCTCACCGGCACAGATGCCCCGTGTCCCTGCCAGAGCTCAGGGGCCGCGCAACAGGTGCCCAGAAGCCCGCGAGCACTCGGGGAGCGGGTTCTGGGCCGGGAAGGCTTTGAGTCCCAGGAAGGCTTTGCATCCTATTCTCGTTCAGTGGCGATAAGTGAGGTGGCCTCCATTCCCAGGGCTCACAGAGGCTGTTTTCAGCCCCTCTCTCCTCTCGATGGCCCAGTGTGATAGGCCAGCTTGCTGAGCAAGCAGCCTCCTGCTCGGGTGTCAGCAACCAGGGAAAGGTTAACCCTTTCGGGGCCCGGGGGTGCCAGCCGGCATAGGGGAGCGGCACCCACAGAGAGCTTGCTGGCCGCCGGCCCCAGGGAAGCCAGTGCGCTGGGCTGCTTAGTCCTCGACGTCTAGTAGTCAGACCTGAGAGATGGTGTCCTGGACCTCAGCAGGGCTTCCCCCCTGTCTGTACCTGCTTCTGCCCCATCAGCCACGTATGGCCATGGAAACCACTGCTCCCCTGTCCGGGTCTTTCCCCCTGGGTTTCCACATTGACTTTCTTTTCCGCGCTCCACATGAGGAGGTACTGACCCATGTGTGGTTCCCTTAGATCGGGAAGGAGAGTTCTGGAGGAATCCACCAGGGTCTTGGGGAAATGTCACGGGCGAATCGTGGAAGTGGCCTGATGCTTCAGTGTCAGTCCGTGTCACGGACTGATGATTCTGCTTCTGACCGGCTCTGGGATCCCTGATCTCGGTGTTCCGGGCACAGAGGAGGCACATCTGTTTTCGAAGCCGCTGCACGGCGACCTGTTTAGCCGATTATCAGCCGTGGATCATCAGTCTTTCTGGGGAGCTGGGAAGGGCCGGCCATGTACCCTGAAAGCTCTGGCTTGTTGAACGTTTGCACTAACTTCGTACATTTTTTCCTTTTTAGTTTGGCTCTTGGTGCTCCGAGAGCCACCACTTCCTGCCCAGCTGGTTTGTTACCGCAGGGAAAATGAGGGACTTTTGGGGGCAGATGTGTTTCCGTTCCACTATCATAATGCCCCTAAAAATCCTTATTGCTCTTGCAGTATTCCTCGGGGTCCCTGGGCCAGCTGGGAAGACGGCATCTTGGAGGTCCTCCAGCGACTAAAAGAAGAGAAAGACATTCCCCCCCAAAGCTCTCCCTGCACACACAATGTCCCCTACACTCACCCAGGGCGCATGACTGGTTCCTGCTCCAGCCACGGCCACGAGAAAGAAAAAGACACCATCACAGACACTGGTTGCTAATCGTGCTTTTTTGCCCTCCAGGGGCAGAGTGTTGGAGGTCAGGCCCGGGAACCGGCCGCTGTGGGGACTGTGCGCCGCCTCTGGGTAGGGGGAGGAGGGTGGAAATGGGGGGAAAGGTGGAAAAGGAGCAAGTGTTACCAGTTTGACCAGGCGGGTGAGGCAACTCTCACGGTTCAGCCTGGTCCTTCCAGCCGGGCCTCTGGGATCTTCACCTTGGCAAGGGGCCCTGGCCAGCCCTGGCGTTCTCCCCATCCCAATCCCTGAGCCAGGCTGTGTTCCCGTTTTCTGCCTCAGTTTCCCTATCTGCCACGGGAGGGGCCACCCTCCAGGCTGTGGCCTCGAAACGTTGGCGGTTGTCACCCACTGCTGGAGTGAGCTTGGGCGGTATGAGCCCCGAAGGTGCTTTGAAAATGGGGACGTTAGAGCATTCACCGGGGAAGGTGTTAGTCCTGGTGTTTCCTAACGCGTGCCTTACAGGCTGAGGTGGCTGGAGGAGGGGAGAGCGCAGCCCCGCAGCGTGCATGTGTTTCTGGAATCAGCCTGCTTGCGCGTGGGACGCCCGCTGTGTTACCCCAGGCCAATGGCTCAACCTCTCTGAGCGGCTGTATCGTTCTGTGTGAAACCCACAGGTTAGAATAGCCGCCTCCCAGGTCCAATGCGCAGACCTACCCAGCGACCGGAAGGGGCAGCCGGTTCCACGTGCCATTTCCTCTCCTCGGTATTTATTTCCCTGTACGGCTAATTTCTGTTTGCAGCAAGCACTTGTGTTCAGTTGAGCGTAGCGGATAGAAGGACCCCTTTTCTGTAGCAGCTTACGTAAGTGAAAGAGAGTACGTTGCTTGGAAGAAAAATACTAAGCAAAGTATAGTAGAGGTGGCCTAAAGATGGGGCAGAAGTCGAGATGGTCAAGTTTCCTAGGCCCCCTTAATTAGGCATTCGTGTGTGTCTCAGTGATTCTTTGGCACCCACATAGTTGGATTGCCAGTTCAAATCTGTGGCGGGCTCCGCCCATGGCAGCCTGGGCGTCACAGGTCCTCCCTTCTCAAAGCTGCCCCCTCCCCCGCCGCACACCCACGCCAATGACATCTCCACCCCTACATCACGTCCCACCCTACCCCCGACCCGCCGTAACTCAGATCCGTCTCTCGCCATAGGATCGTCAAGACCCAGAGCCCTTCCTCCTCCCCACGACACCTCTCTGGGCCTTGGTTTCTCAGTGGGATGGGAAGAAGAATAAATCCTGTGTCCCAGATCGAGAAAGTCACAGGGCTCCATCTGGCAGCTACTGCGGTTCACAAATGGCACCCGTGGCCCTGGGACAGGGCAGGGGCCACAGCAGTGCCCTCAGCCCAGAGGGACACTCCTTCGACAGGCCACCCCGCGCCAGGCCCGGGCACCAGCTCTCTGCCCACCCTCCTGGGAGGGTGGCTTTACAGGGAAACAGCAAGGGCTCGGTCGCAGCCAGCAGGGGCGGACTCTGGTTTCACTTTCTGCTGTGTCATGGGGTGGGGGGTGGCATCGGGGCCCAGCTGGCCAGCTGGGGCAGGCACCAAGAGCCTGGCGGACAGCTGCTGGCCCAGCTGCCCGAGCACAACCCATGCCCCCGCCCCGTGCCGGCCAGGATGGGGGCTGGGTCTTCAGGCACCCCTTCCATGCCTCTCTCCCACTTGGTGGGGAGAACCCCAGGTGGAAAAGCCAGAAGGGAATGAGACGGTTTCTTTAGCTACGGGATCTTCTGGAACAAATTCTTAAGCCACACAGTCCTGAAATTCTGAGAATTAACAACTATCGATTCCGGATCAGAATGCCCCGGCTAGACGCTTCCTGCCACCCTTCATGAGCTCGGGGCTGTGGAGGGCCTGCTGTGTGCAGAGCACCAGGCCAGGGGCTCAGAGCCCAGCTGGGAGCAAGACAGCCCCTGTCCTCATGGGGATCCCCCCTTGAGTCAGGAGACAGACGAAAGAGAAGGCAAAGAAAGAACCCCACATTAGGGAGGAAATTTCACACCCTCGGCTTGGTGTTAGGGTCTCGGGGAAGGGGCATGCATCCCTGCCTGTGTGTGCGCTCACGGGTGTCTCAGTCACTTGCTGACTCCTGGGACACACAGGTGGGTTAAGAACACACAGACCAGGAGCCAGATGTCCTGGATTGAATCTGGACATTTTTGAATCCAGATTCTTCCATTGACTGGTATGTGACCTCAGGCAAGCTCCCTCTCCTCTCTGGGCTCTGCTGCCCTGTCCAGAGGTGCTAGAATAATAGAACCCACATGGCAGGGCTGCGGTGAGGAGGTCATAAACGCACGTCCCTGAAGAGCTAAGGACACTGCCTCCCATTGATCATGCGCTGCCCAAGGCATAACCGTTTTCTAAGAGTAACAAACAGGGACTGTTCTCATAGGCACTTGACGTACCTCGTGTACCTTTACAGCCGTAAGCAGCCCTTAAATGGGCCTTAACGGGTCCTTGTTCAGACGAGAAAACCGAGGTGCAGGGAGGCTCCCAGCTGACAGGGTCTGACCCCACGTTGTGAGCCTGGTCCTGGCTTGAGTGACCTGATGTCGTCACCTGAACATTTTCAGTAATTTTGGCACAGCGGACCCAGGTTTTCATTTTGCGAACTAGGGAGCCAGCCCCGCCCAGATCTGATTTATGCCCCCAAAGCAGTCCCTCTGAGCGCCTACCATCCACAGAACCTACAGCCGGGTGCAGAGTGATTTTCCATCAGTGCAGGGTTCGGTATGGGATGGAAATCCTGGGGACAACAGGAAGATCATTTCCAGGGCTGAATCGCCCAGAGACGACTTGGTTTGCTTTTTGCCCCTCTGAGAAGTCAAGGGGGCAACAGCCAAGGGCAGCCACTGTCATTCGTTCACGGGTATATTCCTAGGACCCAGCGCATATTAGCTGTTCAGTTAACGTCTGTGAAGCGAAGCAAATGAATGAGGAGGCTGCTGTAGTTGCTGATCCAAACAGATTTAAAGGACGCCTCCCAGAAAAGCAGATCGTCAGGGGTACAGTGAGCCCTGGCTGCCACAGCAGGCTTCTGGGTAGCCCCTGAAGGGGGTGGGGATGTGCATCTCATTCCCCCCACCCTCCCCCTCCGGCCCGGACCCCACCTGCTAACACTCTGCAGGAGGGTGCTGTTGAACGGCTTCTGCTGGGGAGCTCAGAGACAGCATGGATATTTAGAGACATGTGGGCCCAGATTCCCTAGCACCTGTTATTGGAGAAGATGCAGACAGAGTTCAGTTTAAAAAAAAAAAAAATACTCAGGTTTTAGTTCTGGACAGGTGCAAATTCCAGCTAGGGGTCAAGGGGGTAATGTCCTGGGCTACTAAATGAGAATCTTCCTCTGAGATTAGAGGCCTTTCATACTCTCACAGCTCCAAATTATAGATACTACTGAGAAACAGAGAAGCATCTCCAAAGCCTTTAAGATATCTCAGACCATAATAAACATTTGTGTGTTTTCACCAGCTGTTTTCACAGGCATGATCTCCACTGTGTCTGATAACCCTATAAAGTTCTTTTCTAAATAACAACCATTAGCATATACTGAGTGCTTTATATGTACTAGGCACTTAACACACATAAAGTCATTGCCCAGGCAACATATAAGGGAGACACTGTTAGCGCCTTCAGCTTGCTGATGAGGAAGCACCTATTTAGAGAAACTGACCTGTCCAAGGTCACACAGCTCCTGTGATAAGCTGGGGTTCAATCCTGGATCTTGGATCTCAGGGACCAGCAGACTTCCCTCTAAAGGGCCAGATACTAAATATTCTCAGCTTTGCAGGCCATATGGTGTGTGTCACAGCTACTCTACTCTGCCATTATAACCAAAAAAAAAAAAAAAAAGACCCAGCACAGAAATGAACGGATGTGCCTGTGTATTCCAATAAAACTTCATTTACAAAAACAAGACATGGGCCCAATGGGGCCCACAGGCTGTAATTGGCCCAACCCTGAAAAACTTGCCTCTGGTTTGGCCCCTGGCAATGTTCTCTCCCATCCTCTCTCTCCTCCCTGTGAAGTGACTAAGCTATTTTAGGTGAGAGACCCCTAGCTCTGGAGACATTGAATTGGCCTCACTATTCTTGAGGAAATTATGAAGCTCTTGGAATTTATAACTATTAGGAATTATTAGTGACTGCCAGAGTAGGACACCATGGGGATCCGAAACTTGTAATTTTAATAGCTGTGACTGAGTAACTTTTAAAGAGGAAAGGGTTATAGTTTTTAGAAAGATACCTCGGGGGCGCCTGGGTGGCTCAGTGGGTTAAGCCGCTGCCTTTGGCTCAGGTCATGATCTCGGGGTCCTGGGATCGAGTCCCGCATCGGGCTCTCTGCTCAGCAGGGAGCCTGCTTCCCTCTCTCTCTCTCTCTCTCTGCCTGCCTCTCCGTCTACTTTTGATTTCTCTCTGTCAAATAAATAAATAAAATCTTAAAAAAAAAAAAAAAAAAGAAAGATACCTCAGTGGTACGCCTTGGCTGTGGAAGGAATGTCTCCTCAGAGAAGGCAGTTCTCTGAAGTCTGTGAGAATGGAAATAGAATGAAAAACCTCTTAAGGCCTAAGAAGATAACTGAAAGGCAGGATAGCGTGTGTGTGTATGTGCAGAGAGAGGGTACGGGAGAGGGGGCATTTCCCAAAAGGCTGTGTAATTTGCACAATGAAAATATGGGGCCCTTTGTTCAAAAAAGTATTCAGAAGTTGAAGATGGCAACGGCAGAGCATTAAACCAAACGCAGGTCTGTGCAACCGTACGTGTCACCTGCCCACGAGGCCCTCAGAAGGGTGCCCGAGCAGAACTAATTCATTAGACACAGGAATGTAAGCCTTGGTGCCTAGGAGAGACGTAAGCACTCCTGACCCCCAATTCCTGAAAGATTTCCGAGAGAAGTTGGGTCTCCCCTGTGGGAGACCCTGGCAAGGGACAGAGTTCAAGCCCATTCCATTTGAATCTCCAAAGAGAAGATGACCCCGGCTGACATGTGGGTTATAAGTTCTTAAAAAAAAAAAAAAAAAAAATTGGCTATTTGCCTTAAGCCTTCCTCCCCAAGAGCCTGGGGTGGTTTTCCTTGGCCGCACCATTTTGTCCCGGACTCTGAGTGTCCTCTGATCTCATGGCAGATGACGGGGCTGTGGTCTTCAGAACAGAGGCCCACTGGTCAGCAAACCATCCAGCGGCAGGACCGCCAGGACACGTTTGTAAGGCAGGCGGTCAATGAGGCAGACACTGGCAGCCCATCGTAGCACCCAGTCCCTCTCGGCTCAGAATTCCATTAGCCTTCTCAAGGACAGCCTCCACCAACTGAAGGAACCTTATTTTCTGTGCTGATCGAGTCTCCTCTCAAGAATGTCTACTTTCTTACTCAAGACACCAGAAATTCAGAGCCCCCCGAGGGTGGGTGATGCCCAGCGATGGACTTCTATAAAGAGAGCCTTGTCGTGGAGGGGTATATACAACACCACCGGGGAAGGGGTCCGCGGAGGATAGAGGGCCTCCTTGAGGAAAGACCAGAGGAGGACCTGGTACCTCCTCCTGTTCTCTGCGGCAAGTTCAGCGCGTGAAGGGATGTGCGTTCGCTGCTCATTTGCCTCCCAACGCCACAGAAGGGGCATGAATGGAGCCAAGGCAGCGCAGCCCTCCACAAGACAGGCGCAGTTCTCACCCTTAGCAGAAGCAGCCAATCGTCAGCCAAAGAGAAGGAGAAAAAAAAAATTTTTTTTTTTTTTTTTTTTTAATTTGCACACAGCAACCTAATGACAGGAGCCAGAAGAGAACTACAACAGGTCTGAGGAAAACCTGCGGGCAGCAGCTTGGGGTTTGGGAGACGGTACAGCGGGATCTTAAAGCGTCAGACTCGAGATCGAGATCATTCTCTGCCAAGTAAATGTAGAAGCACAGCCAGAAGATGACTCTGGAGGTGTTAGATGGCTCTGGGTTGGTTGGTTTTTTTTTTTTTTTTTTTAAAGATTTTATTTATTTATTTGACAGATATCACAAGTAGGCAGAGGCAAGCAGAGAGAGAGAGGAGGAAGAGGACTCCCTGCTGAGCAGAGAGCCCGATGCGGGACTCGATCCCAGGACCCTGAGATCATGACCTGAGCCGAAGGCAGCGGCTTAACCCACTGAGCCACCCAGGCGCCCTGCGTTGTTTCTTTTTGTTTGTTATTTGTGGGGTTTTCTTGCAAGCACCTGCTCTCCCTCCCCCCCCCCACCCCCACTTCTGCTAAAACACCTGGCACTGGTGGGAATACAGCCAAAGATGGCCGCCCGCCACACCCATCCTTCCACCACGTGGTCCAAACATGGACACGTGACAAACAGGACCCAGCCCGGCAGCCCACTTCCGGGCCGGACCACAGTAATTGGTCCGAGTGTGGTCATGTGACCCAAGCACGGCCAATCGGGGCTTGTCCCTCCTGGAGTGGGTGGGAAGTTTGCTTTAGCTCGGCTCTCTAGCATCTGGTGGGTTTGGTAACCCGTGGCCCCAGAGACCGAGGTCCACAAGCCGAGAGGGAGACAGGAGAGATGGGATTGGGGTGGGGAGGATGGAGAGAGGCTGGCGCCAAGTTCTGACCCCGTAGCCTTACAGGTGCCGGATGCAGGAGCCGCTCAGCCCTCCCTGCCCATCCCAGCTAGCGGAGTGATGGCTCCGCCATAGCCCCTCAGTCAGATGGACCCTGGTTTCTGTGCGGCCCAGCAGACCCCAGTTTAGGACGGGGGGACCGTGTCCTCTTCGTGGGCTATGTGACACTAAAAGGGGTAGGTTCTCCTCAGAACTCCTGGTCCCCAGGTGGGCCTGCTGCCCTTGAGAATGGAAGAATCCCCAGGCCCCGGTCCGTGTGCTACCCCGTCCACCATTCATTTCCCCCCGAGTCGGAGCTGGAACTTGGACTCAGGCCCTTTTCCTGCTCGCCTCGGTCTCCCCAGCCTCACCCCCGGCATACCCCCACCTCTCCTCTCCACCAGGGACCGTGCCTGTGGCTTATCCTGGCCAAAGCTCTCATCCCTACCACCTTAACATTTGTGTTTTCACAAATGGAAACCTGTTCATGCCTGTTTTCCCCGCCGTGAGTGAGGATCTTGGGCATGGAGACCCTGGACATCTTTGCGCCCCCCAGCTGCTGGCGCAGAGTAGGCGGACAACAAGCATGGAAAGAAGGGACATGAGGAAGGAAGAGGAGGGGAAAAGACGAGTGCATTCCTGCTGATTCCTGGTCCCACCAGTGGGTCCCTGGCGGGGTCACGTTCTGTGCTGGCATCCCCTGCTCAGAGTAATCCCTCCGAGTGGACACACAGCCCCTGCCCGCATCTCCTCCAGTGACCCCTCCCTCTTCTCTCTGGGGCCTTCTTGGCTCCTGTCTTCCATGTTTTCTTTCTTCAGCCCCTGCCACCACCACGGGTCCTTCTCTGTGTTCCGTTTATCTTAGTTACGATCTCTCCTCTCCTGCTGGCATGTCAGCATCAGCTGGTCAGGCATCTCTGTTTGGTTCCATGCTGTCCCCTCGGGACCTGGACCGGTGCTTGCCCCCCACTAGATGCTCAGGAAATATCCATCTGTGGGGTGCATGAATGCATTCTCTGTGTTCCCCCAAACACACAGGACCAGCAGACTTGTCTCTTAAAGTACCTATGTGCTTTGCACATTTTATAGGGGTTACAAACGTCAGGTGATGCGTTAGTTTCCTAGGGCTGCCCTAACAAATGGACACAAACCAAGAGGCTTAAAATGGCAGAAAGGATTTCACTGTCCTGGAGGCTTGAAGTCCATAACCCCGCAAGGCTACACTCCTACCAGGTGCTTCAGGGGGAGAGCTGTACCTTGCGTCTTCTTGCTTTCGGTGGCTCTTCCGGTGGCTCCTCCGGTGGCTCCTGTGGTCCTTGACTTGTGCCCACATCGCTCCAATTTCTGCCTGGCTCTTCATACACTTCTGTGTCTGACTCTGCGTCTCTCTTCCAAGGATGCGTGGAGTGACCATCTGGATAATCCAGGATAAACTCATCTCAAGATCCTTTACTTAAGCCCATCTTCTGCCACATAAGTTCAAATTCACAGGTTCCAGGGACTGGAAAGTGGGCATCTCTAAGTGTCTCTCTGGGACCATCGTGTAACCCACGCCAGGTTATTTGAATAAACCAGAAAAACTGGGGTGCCTGGGTGGCTCAGTAGGTTAAGCATCGGACTTCGGCTCAGATTGGGATCTCAGGGTCCTGGGATCGAGCCCTGCATTGAGCTCCCTGCTCAGCGGGGAGTCTGCTTCTCCCTCTGCCTCCCCTTCCCTCCTGGCTTGTGCTTTCTCTCTCTCTCTCTCTCTCTCTCTCTCAAATAAAATCTTTAAAAAAATGAAAAAGAGTCTAAGAGTCTCTCTCTCCCTCTGCCCCTCCCTCCCTCTCTCAGGGAAAAAAAAAAAAAGGAAAAAGAAACAGAAAAGCAAGGATTCCCATAACCCCTCCATTGGCCTGACAGATACGTAAGGAAAAGAGGATTATTTTACATTGCTCCAGAGTATGGAAATCGTTTTTAAAAACACGATTTCAGGTTTTTGAGTTGCCCCAAGTTTTAAAAATAAAACCATGCTGGTGGTAAGAAAAATAGTTCAGAAGAGAATAGTGTGGGAAATGCAGGAACACCCCTTCGCGATGTATCGCGAATTCCGCTTTCTGAACGGTAACCGCTGCATGCAGTTTGTACAATCTCCATACATTTTCGAAGCATGTTCAAGTGTGTTCACTTTTTTTGCTCGTGACATTAAGCAAGCCGGGGGCGTTCCAATATATCCTGAAGACGTGACAGCCCTCAGACCCACCTCGTTCTTTCTAATGACTTCTGGCATTGCACCATACTTAACCTGTCCCCTACCGGCCAGCATTTCAGTTAACACCAGGATTTTGCCATTATAACATACACTCTCTTTGGCATGTGTCCAAGTATACTCATAGGGTACATTCCTAGAAGCAGAATATCTCTGTCTAGAGGATACATGCCTTTTTAATTTCTGCAGCTCCTGCCCAGTGCCCATCAAGAATTCGTGGGTAGGGGAACCCGTTTCCATGCCCTTGCCCACCCCAGGAAGGACGCAGTGTGTCAGGGGGAGAAAAGTCCAAATGAGGTAAACAGACTTGCCAGACCTGGGTGGGGGTGGGGGTGGGGGTGGACATGGCTCCCCTCTGAGGTGATAAGCTGTTCAGAGTCCTCCTCAGCTTGGGTTTTATAAACAAAGGCCGAGTTTGGGGAGGTGAGCCAGAACCGTGCAGCGAGAAGCGTTGTGCAAGTCAGTATTTATTTCTTTAGTGCAGTTAGAACTTAAATATGGTCAAAACATATTCTTCTTTTAATTTACACAAACAAATATGTTCCCCGGCTGACACCTCCAGTGCCAAGTTTCTAGGGGAAATGAAATTCTACTGTGAGATTATAAACCACTAGGGAGAAGAGAATAGAAAAGCTGCCTTGAGTTTGCTTTTTGCGTCCAGAAGCAGGCTGCTGAGAGGTGTCTCTTTCTGTGTTAGTTTCAGATCAACCTGCCAGTAATTTTAGCGAGTGAGCCATGGAGCCCATAAAGGCCAGAAGATGGAAAACACTTCAGGGTTGATAAAAGGAGTTCTGCGCGGCTCAGAATCGTCCCTCCTCTAAGCCCACTGAGATCTATCCGGAGAGGGTCTGATGGATGGAGGAAAAAGAAATGAGACGTGGAGTCTCCCTTCAAGGGCTGTGCTCATATAAAACCGAACAACTTGAAATTGTTCCAAGAGGGGATTAAAGCAACATGTTATTTTGAGTGATTGCTTAATTTATTGAGCTGCGGCTAGATCTGTAACAAAATACAACCCCTGCAACTGGTAACCTCCTGATGCAACTGAACTTCTGCAGTTAAGGACTATTTTCCAAGAGTTTCTCTGGAATGGCTTAGAATCTTCAGCCTCTGTGGTGGGGTGCTTCTGAACACTCAACTCCTGGGCAAGTTTTGGTGGTGGTGGTGGTAGTGTGTGTGTGTGTGTGTGTGTGTGTGTGTGTGTGTGTGTGTGTGGTGTTTTTTTGTTTTTTGGTCCAAGAGCGAGAGAGCGAGAGGCTGATGTGAATAAGGAAAGGAAGCAGTGTTTATTGACTGCCTTGTGTTCACCATGTGCTTAATAGACATTATCTCTAATCCTGACAACAGCCCAAAGAAGTAACTCTGATTAGTCCCTATTTTACAGATACGAAGCTTGTAGCTATTAAGTCATTTTCCAGAGTGACGCTGTCCAAGACTGGAGCTACTAGTCTTATGTGGCTATTTTTGCGCGAATTAGCTAAGGGTTAAAAAAAATCTGAACATTCACTTCCTGGGTTGCACCAGCAACTAGTTCAACGGGCTAGTGACTACCACATTGCACAGCAATGACACAGCAAGAGACAGAGACTACACAGCACAGAGAGACTGTTTCAATTACGGCAGAAAGTTTGAGGGATCGCTCTGTCAGTGATCTGAAAGGCAGCACAGCAAGAGACCGAGACTGTTTCGATTATGGCAGAAAGCTCTGTCAATGATCTGAGAGGCGGAAGCTGGGAGTGCCAGGATTCAAACCCAAGCTGCTTCGAAGGCAGCACCATTCTGTATCATCCCTGGCTTCCTTCTAATCTCCTTTGGCCAAGAAGCAGGGACTAGAGCAGTGATTCTAAGCCCTGAATGCACATTAAAATAACCCAGACTGCTTTAACAAATAATACTGATGGAAAGGTCCTGGCCCCAGGATTCTAACTTAATTGTGATTGGGAGGATTTTTTTTTTAAAGATTTTATTTATTTATTTGACAGAGATCACAAGTAGGTAGAGAGGCAGACAGAGAGAGAGAGAGGAGGAAGCAGGCTCCCTCCTGTGAAGGCAGAGGCTTAACCCACTGAGCCACCCAGGCGCCCTGGGAGGATTTTTTAAAAAAGATTTTATTTACTTGGCAGACAGAGATCACAAGTAGGCAGAGAGGCAGGCAGAGAGAGGGAGAGGAGGATACAGGCTCCCTGACGAGCAGAGAGCCTGATGTGGGACTCGATCCCAGGACCCTGGGATCATGACCTGAGCTGAAGGCAGAGGCTTAACCCACTGAGCCACCCAGGCGCCCTGTGGGAGGATTTTTTTTTTTTTTTAAGTCCTCATGTGATTCAAGTGTGCAGGCAGGATTGGAAGCCACTAGACGAGAGGATCCACACATGGGATAGGGGAAGGAGCTGGTTCATCTGCCGTGAGAATGTGGAATCTCATGGACCCGGAAGTGGACATCCTCCAGACTCACCTCTAAGTGTCCTCCTTAGAGAGCCCAGGTTCACATCTGAGGGGACAGACTGAAGTGCTTTCTCCCATGTTGCCTGCTCGAGGGGACACACAAAGAGCTCTGCTTTTAGAAGCATACTTTGTCACACTGTTGGAGAAGGAAGGAGTCGCAAATGCAAAATCAGACAGTGAAAACCCCGTAGCCCCAGATTTGAATTGAAAGTATCAGGGTGAAGTCCTGCTAGATTTTGCCTGACAAAATGAAGCATATGTTTCTGACCACGTCTCCTGAAAAGGTGAGAAAGAATGAGCAGTCCAGAAGCTACCTAAGCACCCCTGGCACCCACATTATGGTCTCTAAACACCGCTTTTAACCAGAAATCAGGACTCTGTGGAGATATGGTTGATTCCAGGTGTGATGCAGGAAATGGACAGGTGAGCCTGAAATATCTGGTCACCCAGGTCACGTGGAGCTGTCAGAGACTTCTGGGGCCATGTCAAAAAGGATGCAGAGGATAGTGTGAAGAGGCTCCCACTAGCCAAAGATGGGACAATTCGAGTTACCAATAAGAATAATAACCTCAAGATATTCAAACATGTATATATCCACATCTATGAGGTCACCAAGATACTTAAACCTAAGTTACCAAGATACAGGGGCATCTGTGTGGTTCAGTCAGTTAGGCATCTGCCTTCAGCTCAGGTCATGATCCCAAGGTCCTGAGATTGAGCCCCGCATCGGGCTCCCTGCTCAGCAGGTAGTCTGCTTCTCCCGCTCCCTCTGCCCCTTCCCCCCAGTTGTGTGCAAGCTCTCTCCTCTCTTTCTCTCCCTCTCCCAAATGAATAAACTTTAAAAAAAGAAAAGTAGAAAAACATAAACTCATTTGTTACCTCTCAGGATGCTGAGAAAATAACTCATTATTTTGACAACTGTCAAAGGGAAAGAACCAAGCAATTATCCTTTCTAGTATGAATAATAGCTTGCAGTAACCCAGTAGTTGGTAAGGGCAAGCTTCCCTTTATGGAAGTATTCCAGCTAACAATCAAAGACAGAAGGATAGGACTCGTATGCCATGATTTTGCAACCCAGTCATCATCAATGGCTACTAATGTCAAAGAGAGGGACAGTGAGACATTATGGGCCTTCAAATGGAAATACTAAACAGCCACTGCAAGGTTATACAAACACACACACACAGACACACACACACCCCAAACATGAATCTAAGTGAGCTTCTAGATCTAGCTGATTTATAAGAACTATAGCTAGGAGAGAAACACAGGTAACAGCAACATGGGGATACGAAAAACAAAACTCAGTCTGTAGGATGTGCCACAGAGCAACCAACCCAGTTTTTTCAACAAAGAAATTGCAAGAGAAGAAAAAGGGAGGACATGAGTCCCCACAGGTTAAGGGAGACATAAGAGATACAGCCACCAATCACAATGTATGAACCTTAGATGGGTCCCGATTTTAACCACTGGAAAGAAAACATTTAGGGGACAACCAGAGGAACTGAACACTGGATATTTGCTAATATTAAGGAACTACCTTTAGTTGTAGGAGCAATGATGGTGGTTAAAAAAAAAAAAAACCAAAAACTTTTTTTTTTTTTTTTTTAGTGATATGCAAAAATATCTGCAGAAGAAATGGTTGATGTCCAGAATGTGCTTCAAAGTATGTGGGATGAAGGGGGCAGGGAAGGGGGTAGAGAGAGAACAAGATTAGCCAAGAGCTGGGGATTGTGGAAGGCAGGTGATGGGTAGCTGGGGTTCACTGTAGTGTATACTCTTGTATGTGCTTGAAGTTTTTCAGGATAAAAATAAGAATGCCAGCCTTTTCCTTCCCTTCTCTCAAGGGCCTCGGCTTGGTCTGCCCACCCACTGCTGGAAGCTCGGGAGCAAGCCTGGGTAGCCAACTAGAGGTACATCTCAGCATGCACACATGTGTACACACACACACACACACACACACACACACAGCCATCTCCATGGCAACCAGCGATGTGAGAAAACAACCTCCACAAGGCTCCTGTCCACATGAGGATCAGGCCAGGCTGCCGGTGCCATGCCGGGCCACCGTAGCTGCTCCCCTCACAGAATTCTTAGATCTTCACAGGGGGCTCCCCCTCCGCACATCTGTCTACTTGAATCCCTTCTCTATCACTCTTGTCCCCCTCGAAGTGCCCCCCGAGGATGTTGAGTTCAATTCGCAGACAGAACAGGACCCTGAATTGCATCCAGATGTAAATTCTGATTTGACCACTTAATGGCAGGACCTTCAACTTCCCCGAGCCTTGATCTTCTCACCTGTGCAATGGGTATAGTGTGATCTCAACTAACTCAAGAAATTTCTATTATTGAGGGGACGGGGCCAAAAGGACCTAGTCTCCACCTCATGGAACCAGACACTTGGCGGTAAAAGGCAATCTTAACAGAGTGTAAATGCTGTAAATATAAAGTGCATGCCGTGAAACTTGAAATGTAAATGTGCTTAGTCACATCCACATTGTTTTGAAAATGGGCAGTCACTACTTAATGAAAATTTGAACTCCCAGCTTTACTTTTAATGAACCAGAGTATCCAGCTATGCCAAACACAGAATAATTTCCCTGAACTCTGGTGCTCACACTATCATGAGGTAAGTACTAGAGAGACAGAGAGGCAAGGTAGCTTGCCCAAGGCTACACTGTGGGTATGGGGCCCTGTCCTCAGTGCTCAGTCCTCTAGGCACTGATTAAACTTTGAAATGCAGCAGCCGAGCCCAGAAATCAGGGCTGCCACGAGACCAACAGGCTCTCCAGCTCAAACTCTATTTGTGCAAATGAGCAAACAGTGGTCCAGAAAGGCCACGTAACTTCCTTCTGGCCACAAAGCCACACAGCCAAGTAGCTGCTAAGCCTATGTGTAAGCTGCTTGGGGAGAAGATGTAGGGAAGCGTCCCACAGCGAGAGAAACAGGCTTTTGGCCCCACTTAATCCTGTCCCGGAGTCGGGGGACTAACCATCCTGGGGGTTCCAGGGAACCGGGACTTCAGAGGGCTGAACCCAGACAGGTACTGGACCAACTAGGAAGAGTTGGTCATGCGATGGCGGAGCAAGGCGCCTCCATGGATGTCTTCCAGGACACGAGGCCCTGGGATGGAGCAGGCTGAAGAGAACCATCAACGAGCCCCCTTATAAGTGCTGGGGCTTCAAGCTCAAGGTGCCCTGGAGGTACCGCCCACCTGCCATTTCAGTGGCCTCCTTCCTCGCCCACTCGGATCTGTCCTCCCCCGCCCCCGACAGTCTGCATGTTCTTTCTGAGTCCTAAATCTAATTATCCCACGTCCCAGTTTAGAAACCGAAATGGGTCCTCATTTTCCCAATTGCTTTAGGACAGACCCTGAACTCTGCCGGCCCAGAGGCCCCCTTGCTCGGGTTGCCTGGCCCAGCTGCCTCCTTCTGGAACCCACCCCACTGCTAGGATATTCCAGGTGGGACTAGGCGAGCCAGAGCCCTTCTAACTGCACCCCACCCCCAACTCACGCACCCTTCTCCTGCACCCAGCCTTTCTGGCTCAGAGTCAGCCCAGCTGTAACCACGGGGCTATTTGTCTAATGAACTGCTTAGTCCTATCTAGTCTCCCCCATCCCTGGCTAGACTGTCCGCCCCCAGGAGTAGGGGCTGTTACGTGATGTTCGCTTCTGTATTATAGCCCCTGTCTTGACGATGACACACAAAAATGGGACCTAATAAGCAGTCATCCAACGGCCCAGCCAATGCCACCATCCCCTCCAACTGGGCCTCCATGTGAAATCACAGAAACCAGTTCGAGCCACCCTGACCTCCAGTTCGCATTTCAGACAGGCTGGCATCCGGGATGTCACGTGATAGAAGATGATCCCAGGAAAAGATTGGCCAAGTGGCTCCTGGAAGGAGGCAGGGCAGCCAGGATCAAGGGTGGTTTTTTTTGTTTTGTTTTGTTTTGTTTTTCTTCAATTATCATACCTGTGCTGCCCGTTCTTTCTTGGCTCCGTTCCCATCTCTACCTAAGCATCAGCTCAGGAGGAAAAACAAAAAACAAAACAAAACAAAAAACCCAAAACATCAACGAAACATCAGCCCCGGTGTTTGAGAACAAGATGGCTGGCTGGGTCCCTCTCAACTAGTAATTAATGCTGAAAACCTTCATGACTTGCCTTGGCCACAAGATGATAATAAAACTGTGCTGCCTGATTATTTGCCTACTAATTCCCTTCTCTCTCTCTCTCTCTCTCTTTTTTTCTTCCCCTTTCCTTAAATTAATTCCAGAGTTCCTCCAGATTTCTCGTTGCTAAGCTCTGAAGTTCCAGGTCTCGCAGCGCCCGCGCTGATTGGCTGGGAGGCGGCCGGCAGCGCCAATCAGAGGCGCGGGCCTGAAAGCAGCATCCACAGCACCGCTCGCCCCGGGGTTTTGGAATTTTCTCGCTGACGTTATGAACCGCAAAGGTTTTTGTCTAACTCTGCAAAACCTGTTCTCTTGATCTTGTCAGCCTCTCCCTCCGGAGCTCAGGCTTTCGGGGGAGGAGGGCATAGGTGGGTGCCAAGACGTCCCGGAATTTCCCCACAGCGGAAGGGAGCCCCCCCAAGCCCCCCGCCGCTGCCCACCATCCCGTGGCCCGGTCAGGGTCAGCGACAGAACCCATTCGTGGTGGACCACAGATGACAGCGTGATGCCCTGCCACTGGCAGGGGGATGCCTCCAGCCCCCGCCCTCTTGGTGAAGCACTGAAGAAGGCTGAGGAAAAGAGGATGTCGTCGAATGCAGAGGCCGCATTTGTAAAGGCCTTTAAAACACGTGCACGGTCAAGGACACCCAGGGGGGCCATTCTGGTCCCAATGGTAACGCCAGCCACCACCATGAATGGAGGAGTCCCTTCAGTGTGCCAGAAACTTTAAGACCGCTTTATTGAAGGACGACTGACATACAAAAAGCTGTATGTGTTTAACCTACACACTTGGCTGAGTTTGCGCCCATCACCACAGTCTATGCCATAAACAGACCGACCCCCCCCACCACCACCAAAGTGTTCTCCAGCCTCCCTGCTTTCATTTTTCTGGTGATAAGGACCTTTAACATAAGATCTACTCTTTTTTTTGTTTATTTTTTATTTATTTAACAGACAGAGATCACAAGTAGGCAGAGAGGCAGGCAGAGAGAGAGGAGGAAGCAGGCTCCCCACCGAGTGGCGAGCCCGATCCCAGGAGCCTGGGATCCTGATCTAAGCCGAAGGCAGAGGCCTCAATCCACTGAGCCATCCAGGCGCCCCTAAGATCTACTCTCTTAGTACACTTGTAAGTATACAATATTGTCACACACACACACATGATCAATGGAACTCATTCCTCTGCACAGTGCATTAGATCTCCAGAATTTACTTAGCCTGCATACCTGCAACTCTGGGGCCCCTGACCAGCATCTCCTGGCTCCCGTCTCCTCCCAGTCCCTGGCAATCCTCCCTCTGTTCGCCGGTTCCGGGACTGTGACTGTCGTAGATGCCTCATCTAAGCGGAATCATTCAGGACTAGTCCTGGGACTGGCTTATCCCACGCCACATAATGTCCTCCGAGTTCATCCCTGTGTTCACATACGGCAGGATTTCCTTCTTTTCTCTAAGGCTGAGGAATATTCCACGGTGTATATACTTCCCTCATCTTTATCCACTGATGGACGTTTTGGTTGGATCTGGCTCTTCACTGCTGTGCCAGAAACTTTACACACACATTTCCTCCCAACCCCAACTCCCAATGGACACAGGGAAAACACCACCGACTGCCCCTGGGTTTGCTTGGACTACTTCCACCTTCTACTAACGGGGGAGCCATACTAGAAGAGAAATCATGTGACCCACTTCTGGCCACAGTGATTGGCTCTGGGATGGACACATGACCAAGTTGGGCCAATCAGAATCTACCTTGGACTTCCTGGAACAGATTTTTCTGCCAGAGCTGTGGGAAAACAGACCAGTCACCCCTGGATTTGCTGAGATGGTGATGGGGGGCGGGGGGGGGGATGCTTGTAGAAGGGGTCTGAGGGTGATGTGAAACCCCTGTGACAATGCTTGAGCCCCAGAATGCAGCTAGAGGGGACGTCAGATCTACTCCCGGGACTTGAGTTACGGGAATGGTAAACTCTTTACCTGCTGAAGCCAATTTGCCTTGTGTGTGTGTTGCTTCTGACAGAGTGTAGTACAGACACACGCTTTCTCCTCGTGGCCCCTGGGTCTGGGTTGGGCAATATGCCTGTTTTCCCACGTAGGCTCCTCACAAGCTCCTGGTGAGCTATTCTATGTTGCACATGGGGAAACTGAGGCTCAAAATGGCGAGGTATTATCTTGCACAGATAATACTGCTAGTATGTGCTCCAGGATTGAAACCTGGGCTTATTCCTGGATATCGCAGAGGCCCCCCTTGTCCAAACGGAACTCAAGAACCTCTTGCAAATCTGATTTGCACACAGGGTCCCCATCTCTGGGATAGCATCCCCTTCAGAATGGTGGTGCTGAACAGAAAACCAGTGTCACCCCTGATCCCTCCCTGCTCACTAAGTCCTGCCCATCAACCTCTTCCACAACCTGGAAGCATTTACTTCTTTCCCTGTGCACCTCTCCACCTTGTCCAAGCTCTCGTTTCTTGAAAATTTGTCTCAAGAATTGCTTCCCCCATGATGCTCCTGTGCCCCTCCTGGACCCTTCCCTCCAGTATGGCTCCCCTTCGCATCCAGAGGAATTGTCTCAAAATACTCATCTGGTCATATGGCCTTGCTCGGGGACACCGGGCCCGATGACCTGATGGCATACCTTTGCCTCCAGGGGTGTTTTGAGAATCATGCAACCCAGCGGTCCCACCTGACTTCTGGGCACAGTGTCTTCAACCCAAGAGGTGGGCAGGACACAGCTCCCAGCATCTCTAGGCCATTCTGTCATTCATCCCACCAGTGGTTGCTAGCACTCCCCAGTCGCTGTTTGCTGTGGTGGGGCTCCAGAGATGACCCGTCGGCCACCTGAGTGAACCTCACAGAGCACTCGCCACGGGCTGGGTCTGCACTCCATGCTTCCCGCCCACGAGTTCACTCACTCCTCCAGCAGTCCCGTAAAGCAGGGACTATTCTTAACTCCATTTTCCAGATGGGAAGAAAGAGGCCCCTGTTTTCATGAAGTGTATATGCTATTGAGAGAGCCTGACAAGATCAAGGTACACACACACACACACACATACACACGACATAATTTAGTGAGTGATGAGCCCAAGGGTGAATCTTGGAATCCGAGCCTTCTGGATTATTCATCTCACCTTGTAGCCTATAATGCGGACAAGGCTCAGGGCAAGAAGAGAAATGAAGGCCCAGGTCCTATAGGTCAACAGACTCAAAAGTTATAAATCAAGCCAAGAAATCCTACAAATGCAATATGTGCTATCCTCCCTCTGTGATAGACACACCCTCGCTATGACCTGAAGGTCATGGTTGAATTCAGAATTCTCCCAGATTCCTTGGAGTGCCACAGGCCCTCCCACTGCTCTGGCCACCCTTCTTTTGCATTCTGCACCGTGAAAGCTTCATACACCTGCACAGACAGCCCAGCCCGAAAGTGCTAGCTCTGTGCTAAACCCCACACGTGGCTGCCCCCGAGCCCCCTGGAGGTGAGGGGCACACACATAGGGAAAGTCAGCCTACCCTCAGCAGGGCTCGAGAAGGGAAGACAAGACACATGAGCAGACTTCGGAAATGGGTCAGTGCTGCTGGGACAGGAATTCCAGAGTCCTGGATCCCCACAACATGACCCGGAAGTGGAGACTATGTGGGCACCAGGTGGGCACTGACCCCTGGCTCCATGGCTCCTTGGCCCGGATGGAGAAGGACCAGTGGGAGCCCCCTGCAAATTCTGGGGCCGGGCCAGCCCTGCCTGAATCCAAGGCAATGCTGCTCGTGGTCTTCTGGTTTATATATAAGGACCTTGTCATTTGCACCTTGACTACCCCATCCCACCTGTCTGTTTCCGTCTTATTTCCCATACCGGTTGAATGGTGCCCCCGCGCCCCCCTGCCATATTCATGTCTACCCAGCACCTCAGCATGTGCTTTTATTTGAAAAGAGAGTCTTTGCAGATGTATTCAAGATAAGGGGCCGTCACACTAGGTTGGGCTGGGCCCTAACTCCAATGATGTCCCTGTTAGGATAGGAGAGGACCCAGAGGCACACCCGGAGAGAAGGGCCCGTGATGACCCAGGTGGAGAGGGAGGGGACCCAGCTACAGTCCGAGGAGTGCTAAGGATTATGGGAAGCCACCAGAAGCCAGGAAGAGGCAAGGAAGCCTTCTTCCCTGGGGCCTTGGAGAGAACATGGCCCTGCCAACACCTTAATTTAGGACTTCTGGCCTCCAGAACTGTGGGAGGGTGGATCCCTGTTGTTTCCTACCACCACGTTTGTGGTCCTTGGCTGTGTCACCCCTAGGAAACTAACACTCTTCCCTGCTCCCCCCGCGCCTTTCCCTCCCCCGGCCTCTCCTCCGGAAAAATGTCACTGGCAGGTGGCAACGTTCCCCAGCCCCTGCCAATTCACCTGGACAGCCTCAGAGCCAAAATGCTCCTGACCCTCTGTCCTTTCCAAGAAGATTACCTCCACCCTGCCCAGGCAGCCCCCGGGGGGGCAGCCTCCTGCTCCAGGGGTTATGAGAGCTGCCTGAAGCAGCAGCCAGAAGGTGCACTCTGCTCTAGGGAGTCCCTCACGGCTGCCCACCTGGGCTGCACCCCAGCTAGCACCCAGAGGAATGTGTGTCAACAGACTCCCTTGGGCTCCGACCCCATACGGTTTGCTACTTAGCTTGCCAGCGGGAAGCTTAGCTGTGTTTGTCACAATTGCTAGTGTTGGGTTACAATTAGCTGAGGCTGAGGCTGTGGAGTTGGGGTGTGTGTGTGTGTGTGTGTGTGTGTAGAGAGAGAGAGAGAGCTGTATATAATCTTTGGGGCACGAAGCCTGCAGCCGAATTGCCTGACCTCCCTCCTTCCCAAATGCAGATGACGAAAAAGTAAACTGAGCAAGAGATCAGGTCTCTTTAGGAGTGTCTGAACTCCATAGCATAGAGCTGCTATTTATTCTAAACTCCAAGAAATGAGATGACTTATCCCCGAATGGGTTGTTGGGACTATACACCGTTCGAATGTCAAAAGCCATTTGTCTGTTCCTCCATCCACTAACCCCCCATCTACCCATCCGCCCACCTATCCAGCCATCTAGCTATCCATCCATCCATCCATCATTTCCTACGCCCCCACTGTAATTACTGTAATGCTGTTGCTGACAGCAAAAGTAATAATAATAGTTCCTTTTCACCGGGCACCTCCTAAGAGATAGGCTGTGTGCTAAGCACTTTGCATGTACCATCTCAATTCTATACAATAGATGCCAACAGACCCATTTCACAGTGGGGCAAAAGCGAGGCACAGAGAGGTTAGGTCTCTGGCCCAAGGCTTCACGGCCCACTGCATTAGATTAAACATGGGCAGAAATTCCCGGTTGTTCCCCTGCCAAAGAGTGCTACTAAATTTAAGCTGGCCTCGTGACTTGCTTTCGCTAATAGGACTTGCCAGCGGTGGGACTGTATGAGCCCCAAGCCCAAGCCTCAAGACGCCTGGCAGCTTCCATCTTTGCTGACTAAGAAGGCTGACCTGAAGGCGCCACATACGGAAGTGGGTCCTACCTCCTGGAGCACGAAAGCCCTCATGAAGGAGAATGGAAGTCACCAAAGTCAACAGCCAACAGCCAACCACAGCTGCCACACACGGAATGGTGCCATCTGGACCTTCCAGGCCAGCAGACGTTCTGGCTGAGTGAGCCCATGTGTAACCAGCACAGAACCCACCCAGCTAACCCACAGCATCAAAAAAAAAAAAAAAAATGATCAATTGCTGTTTCAAGCAGCTATGTTTTGGGGTTGGCACTCAGTAAGGCTCACTGAGACATGCTATAGAAGAAGGCAAGATAGGATTCTACCCCGTTTCTAGAATCCGGGCCTTTCAGAGCAGGGGACTGTGGCCCCTGAATGCGGGGAGCTCTGGGGAATAGGTGCCCCAATGAAGACCATGCTGAGTTATCCCTACGAAGGGACATGTGTCCCAGATGGGTTCCCAGGACACCGACTGTGCGTTTCACTCACACAGCACAAGAACATCCTATTCTAGGTGTTGGGTATATGGTGGCAAGAAATATACAGGACTCAGATCTCAGGAAGCTTGGGATTTAGGGAAGAAGACAGACAAAAGCAATTATGAATTGTGAAGAACAGGGTATAAGAGACCAAGAGAGAAGGCCATGGTGTGGGCTAACTTTAGATGAGTGATCAGGAGAGATTCCTCCAAGAAGACATGCTTAGGCTGAGTCTACCAGAAGCACAGGGACGAGAAAATTTCCAAGAAAAATAATCCAGGTCAGAGGAAGGAGCTGAGCAAAGGCCCCGAGTCAGAGCAGAGCCTGGGATTTTGAGTATGGAGGGAGCAGGGTGAGGAAGACGGATGAAGACAGAGAGAGGATGTGCCAGACCAGATCAACCAGATCACACGGTTCGGTGACTGGCTTAGTGCATTTGGGCTGCTATAACCCAGATCCCACAGACTGGGAGGCTTATCAACAACTCAACCTCTTTCTCACAATTCTAAAGGCTGGGACGTCCAAGATCAAGGTGTGGACCATTTCAGGGTCTGATGGGGGCCAGCTTCCTGGCTCATGGACAGTCGCCTTCCCCCTGTATCCTCACCTGGTAAAGGGGTGAGAGAACTCTCCGGGGTCTCTTTTATCAGGACATTAGTCCCACTCAGGAGGGCTCCACCCTTGTACCCAGTCACCTCCCAAAGACCCCACCTCCTAACACCATCACCTTGGGGCTGAGGAGTCAACATATGAACTTTCATGGGACACATTCGGTCTAGAGCAGAGGTTATAGGGAAAAAACTGGAAAAGTTCTCCAAGTGTGCTGGGAACGTAATGGCCCGTCTTGAGCAGAAGAGGAACATGATTGTATTTAGATTTTAATAAATACCTCTGCCATAGGGACAATGGATCAAAGAGAGGCTGTGGGAGGAGGTAATGGGAGACCAGAAAGGAAGCCAGTAGGGACATGTCACCAAACGGATACCTCTGTGAGCAACCAGAGCTCAGTGTAACTGAGGAACCTGGGGAGACAGTATGGAACACAGAACCTCAGAACGGATCCAGCAAGAGGTGAGGGAGCTGGGGTATTTATACACCAGACCTCTCCAACCACTGGTTGAGGACCAGTTGTCACCTCATTTCTATCCACAGTTGGATTTTTCCAACCATTCTTTTTTTATTATTCGTTAAAGATTTATTTACAGAAAGAGAGCATGTGCCTCACGTGGGGGGAGAGGAAGAGAGAGCATCTCAAGCAGACGCCACACTGAATGTGGAGCCCAATGTGGGGCTCAATCTCAAGACCCCGAGATCAAGACCTGAGCCAAAATCAAGAGTCAGACACTCAACCCAATAAGCCACCGAGGCACCCCCTCCAACTGTTCTTTGCATTAGCTGAGTTCTAATTTGCCCCATCCAGAGGTGAGCATGTTGGTCCAGTTCCTAGATGTGACCCAGCCCTCTTAGTGCCATAAATGTCATCCTACCATTAGCTGAGGCTCTGGAGAGAAATCGAACCAGACCACCATCACTGGAGCTGAGCCCACTTCATAGCCCCGCCTGGAGCTGCCTACCTGTGGGCCAGGGACACTGGGATCCTATGGCTGGGTGGGGGCGAGGAAGGGAGGGACGGTCGGCCTCCCAGACCCACACTGGCATCTTGAAAGTCCCTGGAGCAAGAGGGGGCAAAGGAGCCTGTTGTGCATTTGTGTCTTTTCTCCTCCCAGCTGCATGGGTGCTGACTAATGCTAAGTGGAGGGGGGAGGGGACTCCGTCAAAGACGATCGGCCCTTCCCTGCCCTCCAGTTGGGGAGCAGCCTTGCCGCTTGGCAGAGAGCGCAGACATATCTGCCCGTCCCTAGGCAGCCCAGGTTGATCTTTTATCCCAAACTTTTATCCCGACCCTTCTGCCCACCATGATAACAGGAAAAGGTGATGGACGGCCTCTCTGTCCCCAGGTACCAGCTCTGGCCAGCTGTGCCTCCTTTAGCAAGTCACTCAACCTCTCTGTCCCCCGGATTCCTCACCTACAGCATTAGGGTGAGGAACGCAAGGATCCCAGCGTTCTCACAAGTACGGGGCACAGCAGACACTGGGCCAATGTAGCCACCACTGCTGGGAGCATGGAACCTAGCTCAGGAAAGGTCTAAAAATACGTTTTATTGGATTTTCCTTCCAAGCTACAAATGCAATGGAGGCTCCTTAAAGCAAGCCAGAGGGCAGAGGTGAACAAAGGAAAAGCCTGATGTCCTTCCCGCCCTGCACTGAACCTCACGACCCCCCTCCCCGGCCCACCACACTCCCGCGTACCCTGGACAGGGTGACCGTTCAGCCATATATATATTTTTTTCCTTTCCAAACCTTTCTCCTTACAAGCTCCCTGTATATACATGTGGTTTATTTGTTTCATTTTTACAGAAATGAGCTAATTCCACCCAGATTTGCCCAGGCCGTGACCACAGAAATAGACCTCATTTTTTTTTTTTTTTTTTAAAGGCAGGTTCCTGTTATTTCCCACTGGCACTAAAATCTCAATATACTTTGAGGTATTGGCCCCATCCTCTGCCCATGGCTATTTAGGGTTCTTCCAGCCTAAATAGGCTCAACCAGCCACGCTCCACTAACACCTTGGCTTGACCGCCTCGGGGAGGCTCCCCCAGATGTGACCAGGTGTGTGTCCTGGTCAGAGCTCCACGCTGCCCTCCAAGCTCAGTCCCTGTTAGGGTGAGCTGCGCCCACCCTGGGAGGTTGATTTTGGGGGTGATGGGCAGGAGCAGCTGGGGCTGAGGGTTGCTGAGATCCTCTGGAGAGGAGATGGTTCTGGAAGTCTCCAGGTGCTTCCAAGGGGCTGGGAGGGCTTGGAGGGGGTGCCCGGGAGGGAGGCCCATGCTCCAAGGATGCCCTTGGCCTGGTGCTCTTGGTCTATCCAGGATGAGGGGGAGGGGGCCTTCACTGGAGGCCAAGGCTACCAGTGACCCCCAGGTACCCATTTAAGGGACAAAGGGCTTGGGCAGGAGGCGAGGCAGGGTGAAGGGGGCCCAGTCCTCCATCCTGGCTTGTGCGGTGCCCCCTACTTCGGAATGAATGACAGACTTCTCTATTGCCACAGCTTCCCAGAGCATGTAGAGGGACGGAGGCTTGCATGTGGCCTCCCAGAGGCCTGGAGGTAGGACTGGGGCCTGCCTAGAGGACCTGAGGGGTATGCCTTGGAGGGGGGGGGGTGCTCCAGTGTAAAAGTCCCAGGAGACTGCCTTCCAGAATGTGTTCCAAGTAAGCCCACCTTGCCAGATTACCACCCACACCCCTCACCTGCCCTTCCTCCTAGCAGATATCCCCGAGGCCACCTCCACTGGCCAGTCCTTGGAAATTCACACTCCCTGTGCCTGGAACCCTGCCCTGACCCCACCTCTCAGAGCCCGGCTCCACCTGGTCTGCAGGGCCATGGCCTGAGCTCCCACCTTGACATCCGGCCCCCTGCCTTTGCCTCTGCTGTTCCCTCTCCCTGCAGCTTCGTGTCCCTGCTGGTGCTTCTGTCCTGCAGGGTGTCCCCCCCACCCATAGGACCTGCTCTGAGAGGCCTGGGGAGCCTTCCTCAGGCTGCTCTCTCCCCCCATTGCCTAACTGTAGCGTTTTCACAGCTTTCTGCTCTCCCTGATGTGGACCTTGCAGCACATCCCTCAGGAGCACAAGGGCTCACCCAGGGTTTTCACTGTGCTGTCCCTGGACTCAGCAGTGCCTGGCATGTCACTGGGGCTGACAGTTGCTATCACCAAAACAAAAGCCATCCCCTAGCCCATCCAAAGAGAGGGCCAGGGGCTTAGGGCACGAACTCCCGCTCACCTGCTCACTGGGATGTGGTGTCCCCCCCACAATGACAATTCCTTTGCAGCACAACCTCAGAGCAGGGTGCTAGGATTTCCAGGTGACCTCACTGCTCCTGCTACCAGCCATCCCACTCCCCAGAAAGCAGAGGAGGGGGGGCCCTGGTGAAGAGGAGGTGAGGGCACGGGTGGGGAGAAGAAAAGAACCATGTGTGCCCTTTTACCGGGCAGCCAAGGACATTCAAGGCCATTAGGAACATGGGACCAACTTGGCACAGTCAAAGACCACCACAGGTGGCCTATGACGGGAAGCGGCCACCTTCTGTGGGCTCCAGTCACCTCATGCCGGCTTCCCAGAGGCTGCTGCCCAACCCACAGCCAAAGGACTGTGGATGGAAGCAGAGGACAGAGCAGAGAGAAGATGGTTCAGCGCTGGCCCAGAGACAGAGGAAGGGACCATGAGCCAAGGAGGGCAGCTGCCTCTAGAGCCTGAAGAGGCAAGCAAACGACTCTCCCAGAGAGCCCCTAGAGAAGGAATGCAGTCCCGAGTTCCCCTGTCAGACTTCAGACCTCCAGAACTGCAAAATACCAAAACTGGCATTATTTTAACTCCTTAACTTGTGGTGACTCATTGCAACAGCCTCAGAGAACAAAAGCAATGGTCTAGAGTGTGTGTGTGTGTGTGTGTTTGGGGGGGTGGGGATGCTCAACTCAGGGCTCCCACCAGGACCGGCTGCAGAATCTGTGGAGGGCCGAGCACAAAAGAAAATGCAGGGCCCTGGTTCAAAACTTCGTAAGCATTTCAAAATGGCGCCAGCAGAGCCTACAACCAAGGGTGGGGTCCTTCGGAGCGTGGAGCTGGGGGCATCCCAGAGCCCGCCCTGGGTCCCAAGGGAGCTAGCACATTACGTGGTGAGCTCTTCTCCCCAAGACCCGATATCCGCCCTCTCCCACCGCCCCCAGGACACCTTGCCTTGACTTCTGGGACTCAGCACCTCCCTTCCCTGGTTAACTACAGCATTTTGCCCCCATCCTCTTGAGTGTTTGTAAACAAACTTTCTTCTGGAGAGATTATGGATGTAGAGAAGAGTTGCTGAGGCAGGAAAGCATCCTGCCACCCCTTCACCCAGCTTCCCCTAAACCCATCACCTTGTGGAACGACCAGTAGTTTCCTCAAAATGAAGACCTTGACATTAGGATGTTACTATTAACTACACTGCAGACCTCATTCGGGTTTCCCGTTTTTCCACGAATGTCCCTTTTCCCTTCCGGGACCCGATCCAGAGAATCCCCACGATATTCAGCTCTGCCTCCCATCTTAAAAATTAGTACCTAAATTTGATGACGTGCCAGGCCCTGTGCCTAGGACGTCCTACCCTCGGCCTCCAGGATTTCTCATCATCGTCACAGCGATCATCAGCATTTTGCAGACAAGGAAAAGAAGGCTGATCCAAAGTAACAAGAGTGCCTCCAGGACCCCTCACTGAATCTGGTTCCTAGCTTGCCATCCCAAACCGCATCCCTCCAACATGTTCCCCAGGCAGGCTCCTGTCCTATCCCAGAGTTTCCCAAACTTGAGTCCTGGGTGGTATTTCCTCCTGTGCTCCTTCCCTGTTTTTAGTTTTCTTGAAACCAACTCATTTTTAAAAACCAAACAAGGGGCGCCTGGGTGGTTCAGTGGGTTAAAGCCTCTGCCTTCGGCTCGGGTCATGATCCCAGGGTCATGGGATCAAGCCCCGCATAGGACTCTCTGCTCATCGGGGAGCCTGCTTCCACCCACCGCGCCCCCTCCCGGCCCCCGCCTGCCTCTCTGCCTACTTGTGATCTCTGTCTGTCAAATAAATTAATAAAATCTTTAAGAAAAAAAAAGTCAATCCATTTAAAACAAAACAAAACAAAAAAACCAAACAACATTCTTAAAGGACCTGCCACACATCGATCACAGTGGAAAGCCTCAACTATTGGCAGAAGGAGAAGCTAACCATGCAGGAAGAGAGAAAATGGAGAGCAAGTGACGTCATGCATTCCAGCAGATGCTGGTGCCCGGGCTCTGGGTGACCAGAACCTCAGCACTGAGTGACCTGGGTGGTGCCTCCACCATGACCAGACAACGCGATCCCAGGGAAACCTGGCGGGCCAACCCAGGTGAGCCAACATGGCAGCCAGGAAGGGACTCAGTAGAGTTAAACACCAAATAGCTCCCCATTTATGAAGCACCTGCTGCACACTATTATCCCTGTTGCCCCGATGCACAAACGGAGGCTCAGAGAGGTTTCATAGCTAGCCTATGGACACACAGGAGTAACGACTGAATCTCTAAGCAGGGGCCTCAAGTCTTTTCCTGAGTTGGAGTGAGTTTCTGGGTGATCAGTTCCCATTCATTAAACACCCACTTCCGGGCATCTGACATTGTATCACGTGTGCCTTGGGACCACTGGAGCCTAGGTGCTGGGAGTTTCCCCAGTTTACAGATGAGGCAACCAAAGATCGGAAAGGTTGGGAATCTTGGCCAAGGCAGGAAAGAACGTAGTGTGACCAGGACTCTACCCGAGAGCAGCTGGACCCCCAACCCAGAGCTGCCTGAGCCACACATCTAGTGCTCCTGGGGACATAGGAAAATCTCAGAATGTTCTGGAAAGAGATGCCAAGAGTCTGGTGACCCCAGCAGCATCAGGCATAGGTAGCTTTGGGTCAATCAGGGTAGGAGAATGTGTCTTGCCCTCTGAAGGTAAATTAGGGAGGGACAGTTGAGTTAACAGAAGTCCTCAAGAATGAGCTGGTGTTTGAAGATGAACATCGGATTCACTTTCTGGGCCTCTGAGGCTTTGGCTTCCAAAGGCTCAGGCTGGGGGACAGCCACGTACAGCCTGGGAGCCAGACTCAGCCCACTGCCCCCTTTTTTTAAACGTGGTAACATTTAATAGAATGTGAAATCTACTTTCTCAACAAATTTCTCCGCGCACAAGACACTACCGTTAACTCTAGGCAAGATGTTGTACCGGTTTCTGGAATGTACTCATTTGGCCTTTCTGAAGCTTTTTAGACCGATTGCCCAGCAAACTCTTCATTCCCCGAGCCCCAGGCCCCAGCAACCACCACCCTACTCTCTGCTGCCGTGAGTCTGACTACTTTTGATGCCTCCCGTGTAGACTCAAAAAGAGTATTTGTCTTTCCAGGACTGGCTTTCTGTTGCTGAGCCGGCAGGTGCATTCACGGTCATCGCAGAGATACGGCGGGATTTCCCTCTCTTCCTAAGGCAGGATGGCACTCCACTGTAGGGCCACACAACATTTTCCTCACTGGTCCATCGGTCACTTGGGGAGTCTCCACATGTGGGCGATGGGGATCAGTTTGGCCAGGCACGGGGGCATCCAGACGGCTCTTTGAGACCCTGGCACACTGGATCAGCTGGGAGTTTGATTTTCAATTTTTTGAGGAGACTCCAGACCATTTCCTTAGCAGCCGCCCCCTCGTACAACCCCGCACGCGTGCACAAGGTTACAATTTCTCCACATTCTTGCCAACACTTGTTTTTTTGGTTTTTTAAAGTTGCCATCCTCGTGGGTGTGAGGGGATACCTCAGTGTGGTTTGGATCTGCATTTCCCTGCTGATGAGTGAGGCTAAACCCTTTTTCACGTGTCTGTTGGCCAGTCGGGTCTTCTTCGGAGAAATGTCTACTCAAGTCCTCTGCCCATGTTTTCTTCGGGTTGCTTGTTGTTTGGCTGTTGAGCCACAGGGATCCCTTATGTCTTCTGGACTCCAGCCCTGATCAGATCTGAAGTTTGCAGACATCTCTCCGGCTCTGTAGGCTGTCTATTATTGGTGTTTTTTCCCAGTCTGATACCGATGATTTTTTCTGGCGGTGCTATTTTTGAAAATAACATTTAACATATTTTTTTAGATTAAAAACACTTGGGGGGGATAGAAGTGACATATAATATTGTGTAAGTTTAAGGTGCATGGGTGTTGGTTTAACACATTTTGATGATTGCATTTATGGTTATTACAGTAGCCTTAGCTAACCCCTTTAGCACATCACGTTGATTTCTCACTTTTTTGTCGTACTGATGTTAATAAAGTTTTATCGAGACACAGCCACACCCATGTTTGCATACAAACTCTCCACAGCTGCTTTTGACCTACAGTGGCAGAGAGGAGTCATTGCTACAGAGACCATTCAGCCGGCAAAGCTTGAGATACTTGCTGTACAGAAGGTTTGCCAAGCCCTGTCCTAGCCCTCAGGGGCTTCGGGGAAATGAGGCCAGGGCCCCGTACTTGTGCCAAGAATGTGCTGGAAGCCAACAGGGTAAAGATTACATTGAGTAAGGGAAGAATGGAGGAAGGGAACACCATTCTGATTCTTGAGTGTCAGAGAAACTTCAAGAGGGGAAAAAGGAGGCCCCTGAACACAGGGTCCTGACCCAAGCAGCCCCACCTTCCAGAACCTCAAGGGGCCCCTGATTACCACCCCCATTCCTATCTCCTGTATCTGTCTGGGCCAGTAGACCACAGCGTTGACTCTGCAAAGCAGGATAACCCTGAAAAAGCAAAGCTAAGCTTCTCCATCAGCCTGACAGGATTTAGGCTTAAACAGAAATTAAATGAATTTATAGAAAATTTGAAATCCAACACACCTGAGTCTGGAGCTGTCTTACACACCCACCCACGTCCACCTTATTGAAAGAGCAATCGTGTGACAGAAGTCACGTTTGCTCGTATTTCAGGAATGTCTCCACGGAGTTAAGGCAGACGCGCAAAAGAAATCCCCTGCTCCCTGTTCCCTCCAAAGCAACTGCCAGCCTCATCTTGTCCTCACCAGGAGGAGGCAGGAAGGATCTCATCTCCATTTCACCGGGGGAACAAAGTGAAGCCCACGGGCTGTTTTCTTCAGCAAAACCGACCCCTGAAGTCATGGTGCGTGGAACCTTCTAGAAAAAGCTCTCCCTGGGCAGGAAGTGAGACAGCCTCTGAACTGAGTGCTAGCATTTGGCATGCGGTTTGTTTTGGGGAAGTGGTGCCCCCTCTTTGCTGGTATCATCCGTGCAGCATGAGGTCTAGAGGCAGTCGTGGGATGTGGGACGCGATGCTGTGGACTGCGCTCGGGCTCCTCACGCTTAGGGTCTCCAAGGAGTAGAGCCAAAGTTTCAGGCAGTGCAGGAGGCCTGAGTGGGCTCCAAGGGGGCTCGCCATTTGGTGGCCTCATACATAATGCCCGGGATCTAAGTGAGGCTCATGCATTTCAAGGCAACCCCCTACCCACCCAGCCCCAGCTCCCAACTGATGTGTACTCAGGACTCAAGCCTAGGAGAGCTCCCCTTGCTGCCTGCCTAAGCCACAGGCTGGGGCAGGGGTGGGGAGGCAGTGGGGAGTGGGGAGGGTGGGGGGCTGGGGCAAGACTCCACTGCATTTAATGAGCGGCTTCCATCAGGCCAGGGCCCCCACAGCAGAGAGAAGACAGGCACGAGACTGACAGAAGAGCGAGGGCTCACATCGCCTCTGGGGTTCACATGCCGCCACCTGGCTCCTCATCCAAACTAGTGGGCTTTCCGGAAGCCCAATGACACTCTTGTTGCTTGCCTGCTTCATGCCAGGCTCTGGGCACAGGTGCCCATGGAATCCTCCCAACAGCCCAAGGTTAGAGCTATTATTACCCCTGTTCTCATCGATGGAGGAAATGAAACAGAGACGTTGAGTAACTTCCCCGAGGTCACACAGCCATAAGAGGCTGAAGTGAGACTCAATGTGACACTCACACGGAAGCTGCTGCTCTAAAACATGCTTTGCTTTAAAGATGTTTCATTTTTACTTACTTTGAAATTCTGAAAAGTGCTAAGTTCCCCTGGGTCCAAAAGGAAAAAAAAAATAAAGAAAAAGGGCAATGAACGAATCTGCATTCCCTCTCCTCCCCAGCTCCTCTGCTCGACCCCCACCTCCGTAGGTAACAGCCATTCAGTGGTAACTGCAGATAAGCTAATGATGCAAAGAGGTATATACTATACGCTGTTTGAACCTTGCTTTACTCAGCTAATAAAGCTCGGAGACGGTTCCTCCCTGTTGCTGAGGGCTGCAGAGTAAAGTATTCCCATTATATGGACGGTGCCAGTTTCTTTAATCAGCTCCTGCTCATGGGGGTTTAAGCTGTTTTCACTCCTTCGCTTTTAGAAACAATGTTGCGAAGGATAACCTTGCACAAAAATAAGGTCCCACATGTCTCCGTTTATCTCTAGGACTGCTGCTGGGCTGCAGCCCAGCTGGGACAGAGGGTTTCTGCATTTGTAATTCGGACAGATACCGCCAAAGGAGAGCAAGTTCCAAAGTCCCAACCCCAAAACCCTGGGGAGCCAAAACCCCGGGCGGGGGAGCGGAGAGCTGGAGAAGTACCGCCTCCTGGGGGCGGGGTCTGGGGCGGAGCCAGGCCAGGGGAGGGGCCTGGAGGGCGAAAGACCGCCTCCCCGCGCTGACTGGCTCCCCTAGTCCCGCCACCATCTCACCATCTCAGCAGTTCCGCAGCTCCGCAGCTCACCCCACCTGCTTCCTCTAAATTTTCCCGTGATGGCTTAACTGTCATGCTAGCACGTGGCCTTAAACGCACACGATGAGACAGCACACAGGAGACAAGACAGAGACACACACAGGACAGCAAGACAGAGGGGGCGAGTGCCAAGTTGTGTTAAAAATGAGCCAAATGGGAAAACATGCCCAGAAAGGGAAGCCTTCACCACCCTGTGCGTCCCCCACCGAGGCACACCATGCAATGGGGCAAGGCGTCATTGACTGGACTTTCCCTGATGAGCTGAACTGTTAAACAAGGACACCAAGCTGCCTGACCCATACCTTGGGCACTTTCTAATCAGGAGGGCATTCGTGGCAGCTCGTCCCTGGGCCAGGACCCCGTGCAAAAGGTTTCACGTGCATTATCCGGGTGAAGCCTCCAGCCACCCGTGAGGTCAGTTCTATTATTACCCTCATTCTCCGTCCTCCAAAAGAGGACACAGGTGAGGTCATCACCAAGCCCCACGCTCCACAGAAAGTATGTTTGGATCATCATGGCCATAGATCATTAGCAGGACATTTGAAGGGGCTGGGTAACAGGGCTAAAAATATTTATTTGGAGCACAATCTTAAGGCAGATCAAATTCCCATCCAGACACCCACCTCCTGCTGCAATAGCTCTGGGGACCAGGAAGGCTTGGTGAGTGAGCGGACAGAATATCCCAGCTCTTCTTTTATGATAGGCACCGATTTATTATTTGATCAAAGTAATGCATGCCTATGGCAGGAAAGTTGGAACATATGGGGAGAAAATGGAATGGATCCATAAACCCACCACCCAGCGGGAGCCTCTGCTAACGTCATGGGACAGCAGCTGCCAGTCTGTTTTCACCACGTGCATACATGATAATACGTTCATGGGAGTAGAACACATGTGCAGAAAAGAACACGGTTCAGAAACGTAGAGCTTTCCGAATTTTCAGAGCACCACCTCCCCTGTAACAAACATCCAGATGGAGAGACACACCATGACTATGCATGAGTTTTCTAAACAAAATCAGGATCCTATGGTGTTGTGGCTTGAATTATGTCCCCCAGAAAGCAATGCTGCCGTCCTGACTCTGGGCACCTTATTTGGAAATCGGGTTTTTAAGGGTTGTTGCAAACCCCAGAAGCTAGAAGAGACAAAGAGGGCTTCTTCCTCGAGTCTTCAGAGGGGAGCACAGGCCCTGCCAGCACCTTGATGTCAGACTCTGAGCCTGCAGAGTTCTGCGAGAATCAATTTCCATTGTTTGAAGCCCCGCTGCTTTGGTCAATTTGTCATGGCAGCCTAAGGAGACGAACACGTATGGGGTGTGGTGTTTGATATTGTTTCTGGTTATGAAAGTCCTAGGAGTTCACCACTTCTCACCTGAGCACCTGCTCCAGCTCCTGGACTGACAATCTAAGAACGTCACCTGCAGCTGGCTGACCGGTGCGGACATCTTGGATGATGTCACCACCAAAAGCCCTTCGGTGGCTCCTCAGTGTCCCCATGGCCTGGCTCCTGCACCCTCCAACTTCATTTTACACCTTGCTTCCTGCCCAGCCACGTGGGTCATCTTTGGTCCCTTCTCCGTTCTGTTTTGGCTGCCACAGGGCCTTAGTACGTGCTGTGCCATCTGCCACAGATGCCCCCATTCTCCCTTGACCTGCACCCCGCTCATCTTCACCCTTCAGATCTAAACTCTTTCCTGCCCCCTACATCATGTACCCTTGTAACCCTAGTGATCTTGTGACTTCTCCTCACGGTGTTTGAGAGAGGGGCTTCCAGGACACTCAGCTAGCTTCCCTAGCTACCAGAGAGGACACCCCCTCCTTCATCTTCCACTGGCCCTGGGTCCCCGGTACCCCTTCTAAATGTGTCCTACATCTCACCTCCCCCACCCCATCAGGCCACCTCTTGGCATTATGGGAGCGTCCCTCGGCCCTCTCTTTCGCACACTCTGCTGAGAACTCTGCGTTAGACACACCCTGCCCTCTTACTACAGGGTCCACGGTGACGTTAGGGCTTCAAGTTTTCCCAAGTACCACCAGTGGGGACTTGCTTTAAGTTACCTAAGTCACAAGGTCACTGTCAGGCTCTGGGACCAGATAGGATGGACTATAAAATGCTCAATGGGCACCATGAACATTTGGAGTTTTGTCTGGAAACCCAAAGGCCTGGGGTGGGAACACAGAGCTGAACACATCATCTGTAGTGTGTTTAGGGTTCAAGTGTGCCCCGGGTTCATATCCCTAGAAAGGCAGTAAAGGGTGGCGTACTTGGCAGAGGCGGAGGGGAAGCCCTGGTCCTGGGGAGCACACAGCCATGTGCGGTCTGCATCTCCTCTCCCTCTGTCTAGGGAGGCAACGCTCCCAAGAACAGATTGTCAGGGCTGGTTTCCCAAGCGGAGAGGCAAGGGCAGCCTCCCTGCTAACAAGATCGGGCAGCCCGGAGAGGGAGGCACTCCAGCGGCAAGTCTGTGCCCGTCTTGGGCAGGGCCCCAGTGCAGTAGAGCAAAGCTCAGCCCACGTCTGCTCATCCCTGTGCCTCCCCAGGGAAGGCTGCGCCCAGCAGGGCCGAGAGCAGCGTCAGCACTCAGTAAATACCTTGCGGATGGCTGACTGCCCGGCTGGGCTGAAGTATGGCTGGCTGGTCGAGCGGATGGACAGAAGGACAGAGACATGGATGGATGAATGGACGGGGAATGGATTAGTGAGGGTTGGATGGACGGACAGAGGTGTAGACACATGCATGAAGTCAAGAATGGGTGAGTGACATACAGACGGATGAACAGATGAACGGATGGATGGATGGATGGCTGATGAATGAGGGACGGACGGAGGAACAGACCAACAGACACACGGATGACACTGTAAATCTTTAAGGACAGAGAAGGAGACTTTGCAGGTCCGAGCTGCACAGCAGGTGTGATGGCAACAGCCCAATCTTAAGGTAAGCCGCAGCACCCGGCTGGCCGCCCACTGTGAAGAGTGATTTGGGCAACTCACACCTCGGGGACACATGGACACTGTGCCCACACCCTCCCAGGCTTGGTGTGCGCTGCTGCTTATGCCTAGACCACCCCCCAACTGCCACCCCCCAACTTTCTCCACCCCCCAACTGCCCAACTCCCGCTCGGTCCTTTTTTGGACTCTTCTGGGGCTTTCCTATCTCACAGAAGACCCCCGAGGGGCCCTCCTCTCTCTAACCAGGCTGGGACCAGCTCCCCCAGTGACCACGGCATCCCTCCCGGGATGCACAGACCACCCTCTTTGGTGATGGTCCATTCACTCCCGACTCCGCCGTGGGCTGTGGGTCCCTCGAGGGTGAAGAACACACCAGGCCTCTCTTTCCATCCCCGGTGCTAAGCCTCAGAAAACACCGCTGAACCTAGCCAAGCACACAGAGGAGGGCCTTCTGGTCCCCATTCCTGCAGCCACACAGGCCCTGGGAGCAGACCAGAAATACAAGCCCCCACCTTGGTATTAAAAAACAAAATCAGAGTCACAGAAGAGATGCGGGAGCAAAAAGAAAAATACAGAGCTTCCAACATGTAGCTCAAAAGAATGGATAAGCTCCATATTTATGTAAGATATCACATGCAAAACGAGCTGTCAGAGGAGTCAACTCTGCGAATCCCATCCTGAGAACCACCTTTCCTACGTGCGGAAAGGGGCCTGAGCCGAAGGGACTTGCCCAGGGTCATACCTGGTACTGGGCCTGGGGCTAGGGCTGGGACCCCAGGGCGGGGGCCTCGTCTACCGGTCCCCTCATCCGCTTTCTGGCCACGAAGTGGTTTTCAGGTTGGGAATCTGGGTGGTTGGCCAGGCCTGCCCACGTTGGGGAAGACTCATGCCCCAGCACAGAGGGGACAAAAAGGCTCAGAGAGCCCAAGTCACCCACCCGGGCTCACACAGCTCACAGTCGGGTAAGAAGGGGCTGGCTGGAGAGATGGGCAGGCCTGGAAGACATCAGGCCAGGCAGAGACTTCCGCTCTAGGGTCCCCCCGAAGCATCCCCCGGACCACGTGGGAACTGGGAAGCCTCAGATCCTGTGTCTCTCGAGTGGTGATAAGAACGGCCATGCCCATCACGTGAAATCCCACAGTCAGGCCCCAGGGCCAAGGTGACCGAGCTAACAACGGAATACCGGCTCCATCCATTGGGGATGGAGAGAGGGAGGGGTTGACCGCTAAAGTCCTTGGGCAGACCCTGCCACCCCTCCTCTCCCCGGAGGCCATGCTCCCACCCCGGCCCCTCCTCCCCGACTCCTCTGGTCTGCTCCCTGCTCGCCTCCAACATTCAGCACCGATTTCTGCCCTCTGCCCCGACAAGGAAGGGTGTCAAGGCCACGGGCTTTGGAGCGGGAGGGGGCTGGGCTTAAACCCGGAGGCTCCCACCTGCTGACTGTGGCCTCCAACAAATGGTGTCTGAGGTTTAAATGTCCCTTCCAAAAGGGGAACCGAACATCCCCTGTGGGAAAAGAACCTGGGGCAGAGCCTGGGCCTGGGAGGGGCTCAACAGTCGTGAGGCGAGGGCAGGCTGCTCAGAATCTCCCCCCGCCGGCCCGGCTGAACTCCTGCTAGATGCTTCCCTTTCAAACCATAAGCCCATACGGCCACTCCAGAAAAGAGCTGGTCCTTGTCTTAAGCACTGAACATAAATGCAGACATTTATCCTGAGTGGGCACTGACCCCAGAGAAATGAAAACTTGTGTCCACACAAAAGTCCGTCGTGGACAGCCAAGACCTAGAAGCCGCCGACGCCCCCGCACCCCCCACCCCAACAACAGACGACCAGTTAAGCAGACTGTGGTACGTCCCTGTCAGGGGTTACTACCCAGCCCTAAAAAGCAAGAAACTGCTAATCCACAGAACAACCCCATTGGCTCTCATGGGCATGACGCTGTGTGCAGAAAAGCCAGCCTTCTGGAGACAGGCTATAGGATTTATAAAACATTCTGCTAGGACAAAATTAGAGCAAGGAGTCCAGACACCACTGCCAGCGGCTCGGGGACAGGGCGACAGGGGGACAGGGTGGCAGGTGGGACACCATAGGAGATCTTTACAGGGAGAGAGTAGCTCTGTTCCTCACCACGGTGGGGGTGCCCTGAATCTACACACGGGACAAAATGCCAGCCACACACACACACACACGCCTCTTACCAATGTTGACTCGCAGTTCTGATATCGGGGCGTAATCACGGGAGGTGGGACCATGGGCAGAAGCTGGGTGAAGGGCGGTCCATGGGACCATGCTGCATTCTCTTTGCAATTCCCTGTGACTCTATAATTATTTCCAAATTACATTTTTAAAAAATGACACACATGGTGTGATGTCTGCAATTTGCTTTCAAATACTCTAGCCCAATGCGGGAGAGAGCAAGAGAGGGAACCCAGAAAGTGGGGAGAGACGGCTCAGCCTTGCCAGTGAGGACGCTGCAGGGCGGGGAAGCGGAATCACTGTCTGGTCTTCCTGACTTCCCAGCATTTTTGAAGCTTTCCATAGTAAAGATGGTAAAGGAAAAATGCTGATATGCATGGGCGGGGTCTACGTCTGCCCCCACGGCCTGGTGCAGGCGGGAGCAAGGGGCACTGACTCACGGTCCGGCCACAGCCCGGGAGCTTGGCCAGCAGGCTGTGTGTATACATGCTCACCAAAGGAAATAAATAACGCTTAACCACCGTTGTGGAATTCGGCCACGCCAGGTCACACGTTTGTCAGGCCATCTGGAGGGCAGGGCAGGGCCAGAAGGGGTCCCGGGCTGTTTGGAACTCCTGGAGAGACAGAACTTTCTGGAAACTGGGATGGGGGGTGGAGATGGCTCCTAATGAGGTGTGTTGGGGGGGAGACTCCCAAGAAGAGGTTGGATCCACAGCACAGTTTCCCCAGGGGGTCCCAGAGTCTTGGGGCTTGGGGAAGGCTGGAGAGGGGCATGTCACTGCAGGGAAGGGGGGCGTGGTCCCTCAGTGTGCCTGGGGGATGGGCACGGCCGTGACTGTCCACCCCACCTCATCTCTTCAACGGCATTATGACTTCAGGAGACTTTTAAGTGATGCCTTGACCTTGGGGGAGGCCACTTCTTGCTCTGAACTTCATGGGTCCAGTGATGGCACGCATGGTAGTGTCCTGGTGAAGGTCAAGCGAGGTGGCCCCAGCCATGCACTAACCGGGCACGGCCCTGAGGACTTCAGTGTGGGGCACCGTCACCAACCCATCTGCCCAATGAGAAACCAAGTCCCAGAGAGCTTGAGAAACTTGCCCAAGGTCACAGGGACACGCGCAGGTAAGCTCAAGGATCCAGATGTGCAGGTAAGTTCAAGGCCCTCCGTCGACGTTACAATGATGATTTTAAGTTTTATGGCATGTTCGCCGCTGAAGCAGGTGCTGGGAGGGAAAGAGAAAATGTCTCTCTGTTCCCATCCGAGGACCTGCCCACGCTCAGCCGTAGCTGGAAAAGTGAGGCTGGGCCCCACCGGCCAGTTCCCAGACCAGGCCAAAGAACGCAACTCCTACTAGGAAGGGTCAGATTTGGCAAGCTGGGGTGGAGGGGCGCAAACAGGGGGTCCCCAGCCTGGCCCACCACAGTGACATGTCACAGAGGAGCCGGAGGGTGGGTGGCAGTGGGCCTTCAAAGCCAAGGGGGGTACTCCTGGCTGCCAAGCTCAGAAACAGTGCCCGTCCCTCATCACCAGGCTCTCAAGCCTCTACTTGCCCCTCTGTACAATGGGGCTAGGCGGGACCACCCAGGTATTTGGAGATTCGGCCAGTGCCCCTAACGCTCCCGAGCCATCCAGGACTTGATGCATTTCTTCCTCACAAAGAAGAAAAGAAGGCCACAGCACACAAGAACAAGAGGGCGGTGTGCAAGGAAGAGATGCACAGCTAGAAGCATCTAGAAGGGACTTCTCCAGCCCTGAGGCCGGTGGGGACAAGACTGTCGGCGCTCAGGGTGAGACCCACCCATGCTGGGGAAGGCGCGCCTCCCCCCTCCCTCTGTCCCCCCTCTGCAGGGGTGCAGGGGCCGATGCCCGCTTGGAAATTCCATCATAGGCCCTACAGTCTCCTGCTGAAAAGCCCTGAGGCCCTCTGGGTTCACGGGCACTGTCGGCACGGGGCGCTGAGTCACGGAGCACCTCCGTCAGTCGTTCATGATTAAGGAAGCCGGGTGCACGTAGGCAGCGGGCAAACGTAAGGAGAGGCCATGGGGACGATCACCCACGCATCCTGAAGGAAGGCCCCAGGGCCAAGGGAGCCCCGGGTGGCGTGAAAAGCCTTCAATTATTGCTGATGACAACCTCCTGGCCAGCTTTATGGGGCAGTTAATGGGGAGTCCGATCCAGACGTGAAGAGGTTCCTTGCGGGACGAAAGGTCAGCTGGAGGGGGGTGATGGGACAGGGATGGAGACAACTAGAAGAAAGAGACAAACCCACGGACCCGTCAGCATGAGAAATCCAGAAAGACCGGTCTGGGCCGGAGGCTGGCAGGTGCTGTCCTTCCAGCCCACACCCACCGCCGGCAGCCAAGGCTTGCCAGCACCCGCCGGTGGGGTGACCATGACACCCTGGGCTCCCGGCACATCTTGTCCCCTCCAAGCCCTACCCCAGCCTCAACGGCCCCCTCCACAACACAGCCTCTCATTGCCCCCCCCCCGCTGGAAGCGTAGACTCCTATGCCCTTAGGGATCTGGTCAGAGACCCAGGAGTGCAGGAGGGCAGGTGCCCCCAGCCCCGGGCAGCCGTCACTTAGCTCCTGCTGGGGCTTGGTGTGCGGGAACGGGGGTCCAGGGCTGCCAGAGTTTTCTGTTGTGCCAGCAAGTCAGAAACCTAGATTGTTTTTTAACCTTAATTTCTAAACATTGCAATTCCAAAATTACAGAGAGAAATCTAGGTGCTGTACGAGCCGCATGAAACTTGCCCATAACCTGCTCTGCCCCGGCCTCAGATGAAGTGGAAGCCTCGTGGACCCGCCTCTGGTCACCTCGCAAGGCTGCTCCCCTCAGGGAATCAGGACTGCAAACACCAATGCCAGGACACAGCCAGGGGTTCCCAGCACCCCGCCCCCACCCCTCAGAAAAGCATCCCAGAACTCCCCAGGGTGAGGGGACTCAGTTCCCTGGGGCCCCGGAGAGCCTCTTTTCAAGTCATGCAGCGCACACAGGGCTCAATTAACTGCTTTCCTCTATCCTAAGCCGCTGCTGATCCGATCAAAGCATCCAGAGAGACAACAAACATATGCACAGTAGTTCAAATCCCAACTCATCCCTGAGGCAAGTCGAACATGATGCAGCCCCCCCCCCCCCCCCCCCCCCCCCCCCGCAGCCTCTCTGAATTCTGCCCCCTCCCTCATCTCACTCCACAGCAGCCTCATGAACATTTCAGCTCCTGAATGTGCCAAACTCCCTCCTGCCTCAGGACCTTTGCACGTGCCATTCCCTTCACCTGGAAGGCTTTCGTAGCAGATCTTTCCATGACTTGAGTTGGGGCTGAATGTGGATGGGGGACACACATCTCCCAGGAGACCCCAACCATACTTCCTTATAAAGTGACACCTTCACTGGCTTCAAGCCACCCAGTCAGGCCAATATCACGGACTCTTCTATATCTCAGGGTCTTGGCCCAGGCAGCATCCTCAGCGCAGGAAGCCAGTTTCCACTTTGTCCCAAGACCAGCTCCTTCTCAGACATTTCCTCCCTCGCCCTTTCCACCTCCCCTGCTGCTCCCATTCCCGTGCCTCTCCAAGTAGGATTAACCCCTCTGAACCCTGCCTCAGTTCTCCCCTTCAGGCCTCAGTTCCAGAGTCACCTTCCTTCCCAAACTCTCCAGGGTAGGCCTCCCCTAGACGCCTTCCCGGTGATTCTCCAACCCTTTGCATTACTTCATTTTCTTCTGGAACCCACGGCTCCCTGACATTATCTTGTTAATGTGTCCCTTTCTCTGGTCTCCCCTGGCAGACTTGGACGAGAGCTCCACAAAGCCCGGGGCTTCAGCTGTCTCCTTCCTGCTACATCCCCAGGGCCCCCCAAGCGACCGGCCGTCAGCAGGCGCCAATAAACGCGTTATGTCCATGCCTCTTAAACAGGCATGCTTTTTGGACGGCGTCCAGATTTTGGAAATTATTCTCATCTGAGGGGAAAGAAATACATCTCAGAAGCAAGAAAGTACCATGTCTGAAGGATATGCCTCTGGTACACTTGCCTCCCACAAGGCCATTCCCGTGCTGTCCATGGTTTGTGGGCTCACTGTGCCCGGTGCCAGGCCTGGCTCTATGCTGTGACCCCACTTTCTGGGCCATTCCCTCGGCAGAGGCTGAATATGGAGCAGGAAGCAGGGACTCCCCCGCCAGCCGCCTGGGGCCCACGTCCAGCTGCACGGGCTCTGCTAACACTCTCGGGCAGCAGGTGGCATCTTCCTGATCTTTCAGACGAAGAACCTGGGCTCAGGGAGGCCCAAAGGGCTCACATCAGAATCATGGCTCAGTGAGCAGCTGTCTGTCCCCTGGGCTGTTATGGGGAAGAAGAAGCAGGGTCAGGAGAAATCAGCTGGAAGCCAAGAAGCCTCCACTTCGGGTCCCACCGGAGGCGGGGGAGAAGCTTCCGGTGGCCCTGCCTGGTTGGGGGGTGGTGCAGAGGACCCGCTGCAGTGTTTTCATCCACATGCACAAGCTGTGAATCAGCAGGGCCTGGCACAGGGACCGCTCTGCTCGCAGGCCCAGCCGCTAGGGGATGTAACCTCTGCCCCCAGGCCCTGGGAGGAGCTGCCTGCCTTTCTGGACAAGCTCCAAACTCAGGAGGCACTAGGAGGGTGAGTCTTTTCTTCTTGAGACCTCAGACGGCAGCGTCCCTCAGACAGAAAGAAAGGCACGAGGCACTGTCTGCAGAAACCAGAGATTTCGTGAATGACTTGAGCTGGGAGCAGGGAGGTAGATACATGGTGTCCAGCACCCCAGAAGGGCAGCTCGCCCATCTCTCAGTTGGCCTCAGACTTACCCCACCTATAAAGCAGCAACAGTATCAGTGGCTTCAAGCCATACAGCTGGGCGGACATCACGGCTCTTTCATACCCCAGGACCTTTGCACAGGCTGTACTCTCCCCCTAAAACACCTTCTCTGCCTTTGTGGACATTTCCCTCCTGAAATTCCCTGACCCCTCTCCAGCGCCCTTCCCTGGTAAGCTAGCGCCCATGTATCCAGTGTCAGCTCCTCTAAAAGTAGATCCCATTCAGCAGGCCATACCTCTGCACCCCTTGGCCACGTGTCTGACAAGGTTATGTGTGTTATGCCTATGATGGAAGGACAGCACATTGTATGGCGTATGGGGGATGGCACACCAGGGCTTCGTGCATCCCAAAGAGCCACCTCTCAGCCAACACCAAATCCATGGGCTGGGCCCCAGAGAGCCCTCTCCTTCCTCCCAGCCTTTACCTGGGGACCCATCCCCTAGAGTGACCCTCAGAGTGAAGCGCTAAGAGGGCTGACCCCTCTGCCCAGCCAGAGCTGACCCTCCTTTAAGACAGTCCTTGACCCAAAGGGTCTCCGTCCCATTTCTCTGTCTTCTGGATGCCACAGTCCGTCACCTGAGCTCGGCACAGGCCAGAGCCAAGGTGGAGAGGAGGGTTGGTGGAAACACCACTTTGTCACCTCCTGTCCCCCAAGGGTAGCACCGGGGCTCTCCGTACACCCAAAGGCAAACACCTGATGTCTGGACAGACTCCCACAGTGCGTGTGAAGGAAGAAGGAATGAAGACCCACGGGTTGAGTGTCCAGAGGCTGAACAACAGCAAACCCCGAAATACACACTTCTCTGGCACTTACTGGATGCCAAGCCTTGCTCGAGGTCCCTTTTCCATTTTGTGGTTTCTTTTTAATATATATACTTTTTATTTTTGTAAGAGAGATAGAACGTGAGCTGGGCAGATGGGCAGAAGGAGAAGGAAAGGCAGGTTCCCCACTGAGCAGAGAGCCCGATGCGGGGCTTGATCCCAAGACCTGAGATCATGACCTGAGCCTGAGCCGAAGGCAGATGCCTAACCGACCGAGCCACCCAGGCGCCCCTCCATTTTGTGGTTCGTTCCCCAGGAGGCCTCAGAGAGACTCGGTGAGGAGGTGGCAGAGCTGGGACCCCAGAGCCCAGCAGTTCAAACTCTGTGTAAACTGGGTGACGGCTCCCACGCCCTCAGCCCTGGAGTCCTGCCAAGGAGACAAGAGAAGCTCCACACCTGGGCCAGGCTGAGGCCCACACAAGCATCGGGGAAACCCCGAGGGGAGCTGATGGAGACCCTAAGGGCTTCCCCAGAGGTCAATAGAGGGAATCTGCTCGGGGGGGGGGTGCCCACGGAGGGGCACCCCAGGCCCCAGACCCACATGAGGGCCACGGGAGCTGCTAGCCAAGCTGGGTGGGTGTGGCTGAGTGGCGGGCACGGGGCCCAGCACACGGTCACCCTGACCTCCAAGGCAGGCCAGCTGGGAGTCACTCTTTCCAACCCCATCAGCAGAGTTTGGCTGCGGCTGCCGTGGGAAGCCCAAGGTAGAGGAGACTATGGGTTTTTGCTTCCAGCTGCTTCCAACAAGACCACATTTGCCAAACTTCATCTCTGGCTCCCCAGCTCCTTTGGCTCTACTATATTCCGATGTATTCTACCCACCATCACTTACCTAATAACCCTTTCATGATAGGGTCCCTTAAAATATACATACACACACACACACACACACACACACACATGTGTATTTCATTTGAGATGGAAGTGTTCTAGCACTCCCCGGTGAACTCCTAGTCCAAGGGGCTACTTACACTCATCCCCACAGCTTTACAAGAAAATAACTATAAAGATAAAACACGGCTCACCCATGTGCCCTCAAAGCATCTTACACTCACCAGAAGAACCAATGCTCCATTCTGTCCAACTTCTGAGAAAGAGGCTCAGTCACTCCCTGCTTAATGCACAGACCCCAGAGTCCTTGTTCCCAGGCTTTCCAAAAAAAAAAAAAAGAAGAAGAAGAAGAGGTGGAGTGTTCTGGAACATTCTTTTGACCTTCCATGCAGCCGGCATGAGATGTGGGGTTACAACCCTGAGTACCCCCATGTGTTCCTTGGGAAGAGACCTTGAAACCCCAGTCCAGCTGGTGTTGAGGTGTTGAGTAGAAAGAATTATGCCTGGATTAGAAGCCAGGGGCCCTGGGTTTGAGCTGCTGCCTATGAGTAAGTTTGTGTAGGACACTGAGCCCGTCCTTCCCCGAATCTGGGCCAGCACAGCAAGCAGGACTAAACCTCCCAGAGGGGATTTTACCTCCCTAAAGCTCCAGGATGGCTGGCAGCTGGCCTTGGGCCTTCTATAAGGCACAATGATGACTAGCAGTGCCCTCCCCATTCCTAGACCAAGTGGGGAGTGTTTGCACGTCACCACTGAGGGGCACGGACAGCACCATTCGTGCCCTGTCCCCCCCGGAAAAATCCCAAATGTTAACAGATTTGGAGCTGACACAACACTCGGGGGTTGGAGGGAGGACTGTGCAATCAGGGCCACATTTAACAAATGAAAATACAAAAAGCCCAGTTACATTTGAATTTCAGAACATGCTTTTAGTGTCGGTATATCCCATGCCATGTTTGGGATATACTTATACTAAAAAAATGTACTCCTTGTTCAGCTGAATAACTGGGTGTCTTATATTTTCTGTGGCAACCGTACTTAGGACTCTTCCAGTCCATTGTGGGAGGAAATTCTCCCCCAGCCCAGGACACAGAGCAAGAAGCAAGCCCCCTTGTTGGGGCTGCCCCCTCATATCCTTGCGGGGGAAGGCAGCAGCCAGTGCACAAAGGAAGCCAAGAGGAAGGCTCAGGGAGCAGGGCTTTGCTGGGCCTGGTGGGGTGATCACTCACTTGCTGAGCATTCGTGGACCCTACATGACACCAAGCATGCTTTAAGTACATTAATTCTTTGTGTCTTTACAAGAAAGCAAGGTCAGGTAAGGAACTGAGGTCAGAGTCACTTGGTAACTGTCCGAAGCTGGACTCGAACCCAGGAGGCCTGGCTCCTGGTGGGGCGGGGGATGGAGGGACCCCTTCGGCGTGCACTGCTCTTTGTTAAGGTCTTCATGCCCCTCACCTTGCCAGGAAGGGGTCGGAAAGGTGGTGACTACTAGTGATTAATACATATTTAACCTAAACTTTATGGGTCTGGAAGGGTGCCCTGATACCCACTGAGTCTGGGACAGGAATGGCAGGAGCCTGAGGTTGCCTGTGGCTCCCCAAGGACGCCAGGCTAGGATGCACGCTCCCTGTCCTGGTCCCCTTCGCACCAGATTCTGCTCCTTTTAGGAATGGATGAGTCGTGAAGTCAAATTCCACAGTGGGGCGGTGCAACCCCACTGGGAATCCAGTCTGGCAAGGAGGGGGTGCAGGTCCCCATCTCCCTGCACCCCCCACCCCCTGCAGGCTGGGCAAGAAATCCTCATCAGCCCTTGGGGGACACACACAGCCCTCCATCCCTGAGTCTCGCTGCCTCTGGGCTCACACTGCTATCTTTAAGGCAGCAACTTTAATGGTTGGGGCCAGGGAGTAGGAGGAGAATGGAGGCCCGGAAGCTCTAGGAGCTGATGGACCCCAGCCTGCCATTCTGTAGGTGGCCCTGAACACCAAAGTCTACTTTGACATCCTCTAGGGAGAGCCAGGGTCTAAGTCAGGGGTCTAATAAGGCAGGCTTGGAGGCTTGTGAGGTAGATAAGCCCAGGGTTCGGGAGACCCCTCACTGGAAGGGAGAAGGGCCAGGGTCAAAGGCCAGAGTACCTCCACCCTCCCCAGCAGGTGTCAGAAGAACAGACCCAGGCCCCTCCATTCTGACCATAATCCTAGGCCAGCTGGGGCCCAGAGACACCCGAGAGCCCTGAGGTTCCCTCCAGGCCCTCCCCAGTCACCCCATCCAAGACCTCAGGCTCCAGAAAGAGCTGACTCAGCGGTCCAGGCAGAGACCCTGTGGGGTCTCGCCAGCGGGGGGCCTGTGCTGGATCCCAGAGATCCCAGATGCCTTCCTTTGACTTGGATCCAGAATATAAAAAGCATTCTCACAACTCAGTAATAAGATGACAAATAACCCAGTGGAAAAATGAGCAAACTACTGGAGGAGACAGTTCTCCAGAACAGGTGTAAAAAAAGTTCAGCGAGCCCATGGAAAGATGCTGAGCTATGGGAATGGCCGCAAATGGGCAGCCCGTTTTGGGGGAGGTAGCGGTGAAAATGTCATACAACTAGACTGTGATGATGGCTGCATAACTCCATGAATTTACAAACACGTGTGACTTTTATGGGGTGTCAAGTAGACCCCAAGAAAGCTTGTGAAAAATAAAGGAGTCCCAGAGGCATCCGAAGAACCCCCCCGTCCCCCCTCACCCCAGGCCAACCCCCTCTGTGTGCGTGACCCCCACGTGCTGCCTTTAAAGCGGGATAAGGGGACCTTCCTGGTGGCGTGGCCACAGGGAGGGGCCTGGCTGCCACCCCTCCTCCCAGACCCTCTACAGGAGGACAGACCCGCAGGGGGGAGGCTGGCAGGGCAGCAGAGGGAAGGGTGGGGAGGGAGCACTGCTCTTTGGGGAACCAGCTCCTTCCGATGCTGCCATAGTCACTCAGCCAGACGCTTAGGGCCTGGGTGTCATCGGAGGGGAGTGGTGCAGGGCGGGGAATGGGACCACCAGCAGCAGGTGCCCTCCTCGGCCCTTCCTCCCCCTGGGGCGGGAGTTCTCCATGTGGACCCTCCAGCCCCAGGCTCCTGGAGCAGACAAGACCTCTACCCTTCACCCACGACGTGCCATAGGGCAGCAGGGCACCAAGCCCCCACTCGCTCAGCGATATGGGGCATGAACAGGGCAGAGCAGTGCAGAATGAGCCCAGCCCCCAGAGTCAGACCTTCTGAGTTCCAATGCCAGCACGGCCACTACATGCTTGTCCAATACCCAGCAAATTCTGTCACTTCCCTGAGTCGAACTTTTTTTCTCCAAAAAAGGGCCATAATACAAAAAAGAGGGCCTTCCTGGTAGACTACGGCGAGAATGAAGGGGGTAGACATGGAACTTTCCGGAATCCCTCTCTCTTTGCATCGATCGCCTCTGGACATAGGAGCTGGTGCACAGCAGGGCCCAGAGGCGGGACTGGAAGTGTAACAAGGCACAGACAGTTCTGACCGACCCCTGAAGTTGGAGAGCTGGACCGGGGAGGCGGGGGGGACACGGGCTGCTTTTTGCTTTTCTCTCCCCCGTGAAAAACTGGCCCCTCGTGTGAAATGGCCCGGACAGCAGCTCCTCCAATCTGGCATTTCCTCCAACGGTAAAACCGAGGGTTGCCCCTGTGATCTTGCCATCCCGGTCCCGGCCCGAGAAAACTCACATCCACGCAAAAACTCGGACGGGCACGTCCCCTGCAGCTTTACTCATAGGAGCCAAAAAGCGGAAACAAGTCAGATGTCCATCAACAGCTGAACGGATGGACAAGACAGTACATCCGTGCGTGGAATACTGTTCAGCCACGAGAGAAAGCGTCACGTCCTGAGACATGCCCCAGCCTGGGTGGATCCTGAGAACCTTACACCGAATCGAAGAAGCCAGCCAGAAAAGGCCACATTCTCCATGATTCTGTCCCATGGAAGTGTGCATAGGAAGATCTAGGAATCAGGGAGCAGAGGAGCTGGTTGTCTCCGGCTCTGCAGGGAGGGTGGGGGGCGAGAAGGAGGGGCGGAGCTAACTGGTACCGAGTCGTGTGCTTGTTTTCCTGAGATGTTGAAAATGTTCTAATAGTGATTATAGCGCCGGCTGCATGTATCTGTGAGCTTACTAAGAACCAGCGAATTTTACTTTAAGTGGCTGAACTGTATAGTATGTGAATTACAGCGGACTTTCAAGGCCACTGGGCCCAACTCTGTCCCTAGACACAGCAGACTGGGGCCGGAGGGGAAGCGCTGTGCCCAGGGGCACTCGAGCCTGTTGGTTCAAAGGAAGAAGGCTGCGGGGGTGGGGCATGTGCTTCCCCTGGGATGGGGGAGGTGCTGGGGAGACAGGAAGGATAGGTGTCCCTTGGTTGAAGGCAGGCGCCCCGTCTCCATTCCAACCCTTCAAGCAGCCCAGGGTCCTTTGTCTCCGCCAAGATGAAGGGACAGGAGGCCACAGTGTAGATGCCTTATGTACAGAAGGTGGGCTCCCTCCCAGGCATGCCAGGTAACCCCCTCATTGTATAGAGGTCGAGAGAGACATGGAGGGGTGATAGACCTCCCTGGGCTGAGGTCACAGAGCAGGCAGGACACAGCCCAGAGTGCAGCTGGGTCCGTGGGATCCCAGTTCTGCAGATAAGAGGGGCCCCCTGCTCCCAGGCTGGGATGGGGGAAGGGACACTGGCCACAGGCTGCTGGAGAGGGAGGGGCAGGGATCTTCTCCACTGAGCCACCGCCTTGAGCTCTAGGGGCCCCTGCATCTGGGCAAGAGCCCCAGCAGCCCTCTCTACCCCCTCGGGTCTCTCAAAACAGCCATGGGATTGGGGCCTGGGAGCCCACACCTCTCCTGTCCCCACCATCTCAGGGGTCGGAGGCCAGTCTTCTCTCTGCACTCACTCTCTCCACGGGTCCTGGGCTAGTTCCCCACGTTTAGATCCTGCCCCTGCCCAGTGCAGCTCTGGGTAGGTTGGAAGGAGTAGCCGGGGAGGCAAGGGGGGAGGTGGGGGTTGGATGGTTCCTCCTGTGACCTCCCCCAGTGCCTGTAGGGCTTGGGGTCACACCTCTCACCTCACAGGGATGATCCCATGAACCCATTCCCAGGACACATGTCAAGGTCCCTGCCAAGGAGTGAGGAGGGGGTGTGAGCTTGAAGGCAAAGTCCCCACAGTGGGCACATCATTTAATCAGGCCATTTAATCAGGGCACATCATTTAATCAAGCTGCCTAACCCATCCCAGGAGCAGGAGAGGAGGTAGAGACCTCCAGACCCACCAGAGCTGCCCTTGACTCTGAACCCAAGAGCCCAGAGGGACTTTGGGGAAATGGGGACACCTGTCAGATAGGCCTTTGCTGTCCCTCTTAGCCATTGCTTGCCATCCCTGGATCCATCTTACCAAATCAGACCCACCAGGCCACTCTGCTTAGCAAGCCCTCACTGGCTTCCCAGCACCTGGCACTGGGGACACCTCCCTCACCCTCACCCCTATTTCAGCTCTAGGGACTTGGCCCTGAACTCCCATACTCTGATGCCTCCTTGCTTCAACCTATGCTTTTCCCAACTGCTCTTTCCTCTTTTTTGCCCAGAACATTCTATCCAGTTATCACACCTCAGCTCCAACCCGATAGCAGTCACCCTTGATGGCCTTGGGGAACTTGCCTTCATCCATCTTTCTTTCTTTAGCCTGGAAGATCATGTCTGGACAGAGGTGTCAGCTGAATACATCATCTGAATGGCTTGGGTGCATGATTTAACTAGACCCTCACAATATGGGTCCAGCGTCCCGATTCCATAGTCCAGAGAAGAATTTAGAGACCACGTAACAGAGAGTAGGCAGTAACTCTAAGAATGTGACTCAACAGATCCATGGACTCAAACAGAGTCTGGAAAGAGACTCGGGACCTCAAAAGAATTTAGTTTGCAGGAGGGTGGCCTCTCCAAGCAGCCACGAAGGGATTGATCGTGCCATCAGCCAGTCTGGAAACTGAACACAGTGAGATTTCTACTCCACTTAGAAACAGTCATCAATAATCCCTCCATTGCTTAGAGACACATTGTCAAAGCTGAAAGAAAACAGACACACCAGTGACCATGAGCACACCTACTACTCAGGTCTTGGCTTCTAACTACCATCTCTTCTTAACTGAGCACTGGGGCTCTTTGGAGGAATGTTTGACTCCAGACGAACTTAGGCTATCTTGTACCCACAAGTGAGAAAGCCATCAAAGACAAGAAGAAACAAAATGGAGCTTTTGAACATCACAAAGAATTGGGACTATAATGAACCATAATATATTCCGGAAATAAAAATACCTGTGTCTGCACTGAGCCTCAGTACTCACCGATCTGCTATTTGCAAATTTACCTACATGCTGAAATGTATTTGTAATCCCCAAATCAGGACAGTACTTTCAGTCATTCTTGGACATGCATGGATTATACATTTGGGTCATTGGACTCCTGGGTTCCCAGCCGAGGTTGAACAAGGCAGCACTCTGCCTTCTTGCTATGGCTCTCACAGTGTAAGCAAAAGTCTTTTCTGTGGTCCTTTGGGTGCCATGCTTTTCACATTATTCTGGGGTGCTTAACATGGCCCTTGGGCTTAGGATACTGAAATTTTATTCTTGAGGGTAATAATGTATTCTTCTCCCACAGAATGGTGCACTGGGCAAATAGATGGGCTTCAGTCCAACTCCTGGTCAGAACATGGTGGCTATGATTCCCACCATGTTAGGCCAGGCCTTGTGCAAGGGGCATTGCATGCCCAGCGTCCAGTTGCCCAGGTCTGCGCCTGCTGGCTGGCGATGGGTGACCACAGGGAATTGGCTTCACCTCTCTGCACCTATCTGTGATAGGATTATCATGGTGATAAATCATAGTACCCAACTCCAATAGGACCATTTGAGGATTAAAGAAGCTAAGGCAAGGGAAGGGGTTAGTTTAGGTTGGCAGAGAGAAAGGGCTGGATAGCATTATGGGTTTAGAGATGCAGAAAGAACAGGGCAGCTTGCCACAGGCTGCTTCTGACCAGCAACAGAAGGCAACAGGGCTAGGAAGTCCCCTTTTTAAGAGGGATGGGGCATATACACAGACATACACATACATGTGTATCTACATGAGGAATCTATCTCCGGATTTATGGACAACCAGTCCTCGTTAGTTAGTGGCAGATTCTGTATTTGTAGAACTGCCTACTCGTTAGAATTTATTCACAGCCCCAGAATCAATACTGGTCGTGCTTTGTGGTCCTTCACGGGCATGTATAGAATGGCAAGAAATCTGACTCCCCCGTCCCCATGTGCACACGCTTAGCCAAGGTTGAACAAAGCCATACACTGCCGTCTTGTTTCAGCTCTTACACTGTAAACAAATGTCCTTTCTGAGGTCTGTTCAGCACCACAGTTTTTGCATTTTTGCATGTGTGCTTGTTGTCGGTGATTTCAGTATTCTAAATGGTCCCTAAATGCAGGGCTGATGTGCTGCCTAGTGTCCCCGGGTAAAAGCAGGTGGAGATAAGCCTCGTGGAGAAAATCCTTGTTAGGTAAGTTTCATTCAGATGTAAGTGACAGTACCATTGGCGCAAGTTTCACCAGTCAACAATGTCTATTAACTAAGGTGAAGACGTTGTCTTTAAACAGAAACACACATGAGAACCGGGTTACGTATTGATCCGACGACAAAAATGTAACCGGAGGCTCAGAGGAACCTAACCCCGTATAACCCCTAAGAGCAACAGCTCAGGGTTTGCTAACCCAGCGTTTGCAGGAAGCGGACGGAGTATAAATACCGTGAGTAACAAGAACCAACTGTGTATGACTGACTGTTCCTATTATGCAGATGAGAGAACAGGCTTGGAGGAATTCACTCCCTTTCCAAGGTCACAGGGCTAGCTGTCCTCAGATGCAGGATTCGACCCCAGCTCCGCGGATGCCGAGTCTGCGGCCCCTCCCCCCAGAGCCCAGGCATCCGGAACCTTTAGGGGGTGGGTTCCACTTGACTGCTCAGCCGTGCTGCTGTCTCCATCTGGAAACACCTACAAGGTGTCGAGGGAGCCTTGTTCCCTGGCCCGGCCACCAAACAGGTGCCAATGAGGGTGGGGGGCAGCTGCTGGTTGGTGGAGATGCGCGTACCAGCAAAGGGGCCACATGGGGAGCCAGTCACAGATCACTGACTCCCAGAGGGTGGCCGGGGGTTAAGGGAGGCTCAAAGAGGCTGGATCCGAACCCTGTGCTCCACTGGCTGGCTAGGACCTCAGCCTGGCTCCTCAGTGCCCCAAGTCCCTGGTCTATGCAAGTGGGGTTAACTGCACCTCTCTGAGGGGCCAAGAGGCATACCTGGGATGACAGCTCACCTTGTATCTTTTTTTTTTTTTTTTTTTAAAGATTTTATTTATTTATTTGACAGAGAGAAATCACAAGTAGATGGAGAGGCAGGCAGAGAGAGAGAGAGGGAAGCAGGCTCCCTGCCGAGCAGAGAGCCCGATGCGGGACTCGATCCCAGGACCCTGAGATCATGACCCGAGCCGAAGGCAGCGGCTTAACCCACTGAGCCACCCAGGCGCCCACTCACCTTGTATCTTAGAGGCCAAATGATGCCCTGATTCATGCGCACCCCTGAGTAAGCTTGGGGAGAGGTGCTGGCCTTCCCCCCGCCCCTGTCCATTTCACAGATAAGGGAGCTGAGGCTCAGTGCCTTGTGCCCACAATGCATAGCGCTGGGGTTCCAGCTCAGGATGCTTCCCACCGGGCCTCAGCACTCCTGCTGGACTCCCGTGGTGTGAACATAGGATGGGGAAGACACACTAGGGGCAGCAAGACCCTCCAGAGGACAGAGAAGATGATCAGAGGGGGCCTGAGTCTATCACAACCCCCCTTTTAATTTTGCCAGTTTCTTACTGGAGCCTAGAATACAGGGCTGGGCATGGCCGTGGAGGTAACCGTTCTGCAAATGCTTGCCCCTACTATATCCTAGGCACTAGGCTGGACAGAGTGATGGTAAGTAGGGCTGCTGCCTCACTGCCTGTCCAATATAGTCTGTAAATCCCCATGTGTGGGGGGCTCTGAGGCCAAACAAGGACACTCCTTCCTCGCAAGTAGAGCATTAGAGCAGTTCTTACCTGCAAAATTAGCAGGCCACGTGGGAGGAGACAGTTGCAGAAAGGTCATGGTCGAGGAGAATGTCTGCTAGTCACACAGCAGAGGGCAAATGAGAGGAGTCGGCCGAAGGTGTGCACATGTGAGTAGCGAAGGCATTTTCGAGAACAGGGCTCAGCAAGCTGCAGCCCCCAGGACACACCTGGCCCGCTTCCTGTTTTTTATAAATAAAGTTTTATTGGAACACAGTCCCACCCATTCATTTAAATGAGGCCTGGGACTGCTTTCTCTGTTGCAACCGGAGAGTTGAGTCATTTGTATAAAGACCATATGGCTCAAAGAGCTTGAAATATTTACTATGTGGCCCTTTCTGGAGAGAGCATGCTGATGCCTGTTTCAAAAGGTACAGGTGTGGTCAAGTGCCATTCTCTGCCATCTCTCCAGCACCTTAGCCTGGTGCCCAGCCCAGCAGAGACAGTTATAAAGCAAGAGGAACCTGCTAACACATCGTTTTCTAGTTCTGTTCATGGGAGCTCTTTTCCAGCACAGATTCAAAAACACATCTTCCCAAGTCAGTAAGTGTCCAGCCCTTGACAGAACAATGGGGGAGAGGGAAGGGCCCCCACCCAGCGTGGCCCTCACCTCCTTCTTGGCCTGCCTGTCCCCTGGTGTGGCCGATCTCCTGCCCTGCCCTTAGTGGCCTGGGGCTGCCCTGCAAGCCCAGCCAAGCCTGTGAATCATCAAGGACTGACTCACCCTCTGTCTAAAAATACATATTGTCTCATGTTGGCGGGCACGGCTTTGATCGCTGTTTGTACTCAATCTGGTCTTTCTCTGCTTGACTTTTGAGCTGTTTGCAGGCAAGGCCTGGATTTTCATCACTCTGGGTTCCCGGGGTCAGGTTCTGTCTGACCTGTGAGAGGAAGAGCTCGGGTCCTGGGTGCACATTCTGTGTGGTGAATCATTTGCTGTGTGACATTGGACACACTGCCCAACCTCTCTGAGCTCTCAGGGCATCATTTGTTGCCCGGATGAAACAAGAAAAGCAGGCACGGCCCACTTTTTTCTATCTGAGTCTGGGGAGGGGCAAGGACCTGCCCACTGACCCCAGGCTGGATTTTTCTCTGCCAGCGAAATCATTTCACATCATTTCAGCATCCAAGGAAATCAGGAACCTGAGCCGACACCAAGTCCTGGATCTCGGTGCCAAGCACTGGGGAAGCTCCAGTTACAGAAAACAAGTGGAAACCACAGGCCCTGGGCCGAAAGTGGAACTCATTTGGGAGACAGCGAGGAACAGTGGAATATAACCCAGAGCCCGGGAGGCAGATCTCCCCTGAGCCAGGCCACTGTCCAGGTGGGGAGTCTGGGGCCCCTCGGAATTCTCGACCTCGTCCTTGCGCGGAGGGCAGGGGAGAGAGCCGGGGCCGGGATAGGACCCCACCTCAGGATGGCTGGGTGGTGATTCAGAATGTGGGCCTCAGGCTGGAGCAACTTGGATCAGATCCTGGCTTCTCCCCTCCCCAGTGCTGTGTGGCTGGGGGCCGGTGCCCTCACCTCTCTGAGCCTCAGCTGCCACATCTGTGACGTATAGGAACTAGGGGTGCCTCCGCCGTAGGATCGCCATGCAGGAGGCTTAGCACGGTGGTGCCTGATACAAAGAAAACCCTCAGTAACTTATAAACGATGATACACAGCATGCGGGGAGGGGCGGGGGGAGGGGGCAAAGCCCGGCAGCATCCCCCACACACACACACATTTTATTTATTTGTCAGGGAGAGAAGAAAGACAGCGCGAGAGCGCAAGCAGGGGGAGCAGCAGGCAGAGGGAGAAGCAAACCCCCTGCCCAGAAGAAAGCTGAACACGGGACTCGATCCCAGGACCCTGGCAGACACTTAACCGACTGAGCCACCCAGGCGTCCAGTAGAAAACAAGGCAGAGCCAACCTCGCCCCCAAAAGAAAGTGAATAGGTAATGGTGTGAAGTACGAGAAAATATATACTGGCCTCTACCCCCGTTTCTGGCACAGAGCTCCGAAAATCTAGTAACTTCCTAGGCGCTAAGAGCACCAGGAACGTCTTCTTGTTTCTGGTCGAGCGACTCGGGGTGGGCTCCTGGATGTTAACAGCCTGGGAAGAAAAGCAGGTGCTTGGCCTGGGAGCCAGGGCAGGACTCAACTCGGGCAGGACTCGACTCTGGCAGGCGGGGGTCGGCAAGGACGCTGAGCAGCCAACATCTGGGCAGAGGCCTGACTGTGAACTGGACACTATGGGAGGAGGAATGGGGGGCAGGTTCCAGATGAGGGGAGCAGCCCTGCAGAAACACTGAAGCAAGACACAACCACAGGAAGTTCAAAGGGCCAGGGTCGGGCCACATCGGGATTTTGCTTGATGTCAGCCATCCCCGGGGAGCAGATCGAGGGTTTTTGAATGGGGCCCCCCGACCCCGGAGAAGGCCTTTCTCTAGAGCACAGGGCTGATGCAGGTGGCCCTCCATGGGCAGCCCCTCCCAAGGTCACGTGCAGGAACGGCCCCGCTTCCCCTAACCGGCAGGGCTATGGCCACAGACCACTTGAGGGCCTCCCGTGGCCCAAGACCAAAACTGAGCTGGGCTGGGAGGGGTCAGCTCAGGACGGTGGACTTGAGGAGCCTTGGGGAGATACCCTGACTCATCCTACAGAGGAGGAAAGGGAGACACAGAGAGGAGTCACACCGGGGTCACACGGTAAGTTAGTCTCATTGGTTCATTCTTCTGTTCCTCCGCCCAGGAAATCATTTGCTGAGCCCGTACAGTGCGCTCCGTCCTGGACGAGCACCAGGGAAAGGAGGGTGAAGGGCAGGACATGGTCCTTGTCCTAAAGCTGCCCACCCTCGAGACATGAGAATGTGGCAACTGACAGAGCAGCCTGCTCCCCAAATCCCCCGCCGCCCAGCGGGGTTCCAGCTTACCGCCTGCCCCTCCCCCCGGCCTGCTGATTTGGGGGGTTTGTGTTTGGGGGCAAACAGGTCACACTTCCCCCCCTCACCCAGATGCACAGACATTTTCCCATCCTCCTGTCTTGTCTCCAGAAGCCTGTCTCAAATGGGGCGGTGGCGGCGGAGACATAAAGCACCGGAGACAGGACGGATGGAAGGACAGATCACAGCAGCAAGGCCCTCCCATTCACCCGCCTCACTCCTCCATTCCCGGACATCACCTAAGAGACTCTCCAGTAGGAGCCGGGCCCATCTCCAGTTCTCTCGTCGGTCGAGCCTCTGACTCTCTAACAGCGGGGCAGCTGTCCCCGAGTGATGCCGACTTTGCTAGTGGAAGGGGCATTTAAGGCACAGGTGGAGAGGTTGGGAATGCACCAGAATGGATGCGGGCAGGTTGCACGAAGCCAGGTTGCCTGTCTCCTGAAAGCTTCATGAGTGGGGTGGCAGCAGGAGGTGGTGGGTGGGAGCCCCTGTTCCCACACGTCTGTCTGAGCTGCCAGCCCTGACCGGGCGAGTCGGCACTGGGATGGACCGGCCCTGGGTGCAGGACATCTCCACGACAGTTCCAGCATGGACAGCATACACCTGCATCGGCACCATCTCCCCCTCCTCCCGCAACAAGGGACCTCCCTGGCTCCCACCTATTGCCACTGTCCATCTCTCTCTCAGCCCCAAGGTCCAAGTTCAGGGGCAGCAGGAAGTTTCTGGGGGGAGTGACCATACTCATGTCCGTGGGACAAAGACTTCCCGGGACCTGGGAATTTTAGTGCTAAAACCAGGACAGTCCTGGGCAAACCAGGACCTTTGCTCACCCTAGCAACTGCCCTCTGGGGAGATCTGAGATATGGGGAAAGGGCTCTCGATTGCCAGATTACATCCCCTCCCTTAATTATGCTGTTGCCGGTGCCTAGAATTCTGCTGTGATCGAGTAAAACTTTCCAAAGACGCCCCTCCACGCTGGGTGATCAGGAAAAGGCCAACTAAAATAATGACATTCGATTTTTTACTCATGCGTTTGGCCCACATGAAACATTTGCTAACGGTAAGTATTGGCCTCCGTGTTGGGAAATGACCCTTCGTTCCGGAGGACAGGCGAGGCAGGCACATCTTCGCCCCGGCAGCTCCTCTTCTGGGGGTTTCCCCGGAAGAGCGGGAAGAACATTTGCATCAGGAGAGGAGTAAAGGGACGCCCCCTGGGCGTTGGGTCCTGACACGTGCCACACCACGGATGAACCTTGAAATGGAGAGGCGAAATGAAAGCACCCCGACGCGTGGAGACCCATGTTGCAGGATTCCATTTACATGAAATACCCAGAATTAGGAAGTCCATAGAGACGGGAAGCAGAGGATGGGGTTGCCACGTGCCAGGGCGTAGAAGAGAATGAGGAGGGACTTCGTAGCAGGTATGGGGTTTTCTGGGGGGAGGGGGGCGCGGTGATGGAAATGTCCTGGAACTAGACAGAGGTGGTGGGTACACAGCATCATGAATGCAGTAAATACCACTGGACTGTTCACTTTCAAATGGCTAGGGTTTTTGTTTTAAGATTTATTTACTCATCTGAGAGTGAGACCAGGTGGTGGGGCAGAGCGGGAGGGGGAGAGAGAGAGCCTCAAGCAGACTCACGGCTGAGTCTGGAGCCCAACACAGGGCTCGAACCCACGACCCTGAGATCGCGACCCGAGCTGAAATCAAGAGCGGGACACTTAACCCACTGAGCCACCCAGGCGCCCCTCCTAGTCTTCCTCCACACTGAGGCTAAGCCAATCGGCCCAGGCCCCTGGCCAGGCCCTGGGAGCCCAGTGACCAGGAGATAACCAAAGAGCTGATGCTGAAACGTCTCATGAGGAATTTGCAAGGGAAAGGATACGGTGTCTGGGATTTTCTTCAAATCCTCCAGGGGTGAGGGGTGGACAGTAAGGACAGAGAAAAGGACTGACGATGGAGAGGCCAGGCTCCGGGGAGCTCATCGCGTCACCCTCCCTGTTCGGTGTTGGCATGAGATTTCCCAAGTAAGAAGTCCAAACAATGTACCAAATGGTACCAAAATGCACCCAAAAAAAAAAAAGGACACAAAGATACGTGATCGAGGAATGGAGAGGACAGGCGGCAAATGGAGGAAGGCATTAAACAAATCAACCGCGCAGGTCTGACAAGCGTCCTAACACGATGTTGGGGGAAAAGCAGCAAAACAACAAAGTTTTTTTGTTTGGTTTTGTTTTGTTTTTTAAAGCTTTCAGTGGGCCTCACTGTCTCCAGAACACCTCCACGGGGCTCAGCGCCCAAGGCACGCACCCTCCAGCTGGCCCCGACCCCAGCCCTGTGTCGTTGCCTCGGGGATAGGAGGGGGTCCTTCCTGGGGGAGTCCAGAGGCCCGGACCTCAGGAGATGTTGCCTTCACCCCTTGGGGCTGGAAAGTCACTTCAGCGACTCCCAGATTTGGCGTGGGAGGGCACGGCCTGGTCAACCAACATTGCCCGGGGGCTGCCTCAGGCTCCAGGAGCAAGGCCCCTTCTGTTTGCACAGGAGCCTCTCCATCCCGTGGGTCATTCATCACTGGTCCAGACACATTTCCTGAGTGCAAGGCCTTGTCCTGGGTGAGGGCTTACATCCTCAATGGAACACGTCCTTGCCTTTAAGGAACCCCTCCAGAGACAAATGATCTGATCAAGCACTCAGAGGGAACCAAACCCAGGACCCAGAGCAGCAAAGCTGGTCAACACCAGCTTGGTCGGCCGTGTGCTGACTCCCACTGAGGCCCAGAGGAGGCCAGGGCCTCTGCACAGGAGCGACCGCAGATTCCAGAGCCCTCCCTGGGCCCCTGCCTGGCTGAGCAGCCCCTTGCCTGTCCTCGGTGAGCCCGCTGAGCCCCCCTGCCCTGAGAGGACACCTCATCAGAGGAAAAACAAGGGCAACATAGAAAACACAAGCATCTGCTCCCCGGGGAGCCAGGCTGTGGCTGTCATTCAGAGCCTGAATCTGGATGCCTCGGGGAGCACCCAGGGTCAAGATCGGGGTCCGCACCAGTCTGGCCACCAACACAGCTGCCTTCTCCTTAAGCAAGGCCCGGGCCCAGGGACTTGCTCAGGCTCTCGGTTTGGCTGCACCACTGGAGCCGTAATGACCCCCCTTGACCCCCCGTGGGCGCGTACAGAGAGCTTCAACAGCTTGCCCAAAGTCCTGCAGAGCGAACCCCTGGCCACGACCTCTATCCAGAGAAGGTCATCAACCCTTCGGAGCCACTTTGCATACATTATCTTGTTGAAATCCCCAACCGCCCTAGGAAGGAAAAATTACCGTCTGCATTCTAGAGCAGGAAACCAGACCCTCGGTAAAACCAGAGACAACTCAGTGCAGGGTGTCAGGGAAGAACAGCAGGGACCCCCCAACTCGAGCAGCACCCAGCCTCCTGCCCTTGTCACCGTCCCCACGAATAGCGACTTAACCTAAGACAAATGTATTCTCTTACAGTTCTGAAGGCTGGAAGTCTCCAACGGAGGTGTGGGTACAGCCGCACTCCGCCCAGGGGCTCCAAGGGAGAATTCTTTCCGAGCCCTTTCCAGCTTCTAGAAGCTCCCGCGTGGCTTGGCGGGAAGGGAGCGCCTGGCTCCGTTTTCCAAACTCATTTTTCCAGCCTCTGGTTCTGTGTTCACCACCTCTCTAAGACCTCTCCTCCTGCCCTCTTGCCTCCTTGTCCAAGGACCCCGGGGATGATGTCCCGGAGCCACGGGGAGAATCCAGGTGTGTGTCCTTATTTCAAGACCCTTAATCACAACAGCCACCCGGCAACACCCCTTTGACCAGGTGCATTAACCTAGCCCCAGGTGCGGGGAATTAGAGAATCCACGAGGACCTTGGCAGATACTACCCCTCACACTTTTAAGGGCATAACAGATCCCTGGGAAATCTTGTTAAAATGCAGGTTCTGGCTCAAGAGGTCTGGAGTTCCAACAAGTAGCCCACTGATGCTGATGCTGTGGTCCAGAGGCCACACAGTCAGAATCTAGAAGGGTCTACAAGCATCCGTGTAAAGGGCCTGGTCATAGCCATTTTCAGTTTCACAGGTCCTCTAGTGTCTGTCGCGGCTACTCAGCTCTGCGGTCACAGGCCCAAGCAGCCATGCACCATATGAGAGGGAATGGTCGTGGCCGTGTGCCAATAAAACTTTATTTACGGACGCTGAAACGTGAATTCCGTGTCGTTTTCACATGTCATGAAATGCGATTCCTCTTTTGCTTATTTTCAACCACTTAAAAATGCAAAAACCCCTCTTTGTTTATGGTCCGTGCAAAGCCAGATGCCTGGCCGGATCTGGCCCATTAGCCATCGTCTGCAGACCCTTGATCTGGAATGTTCGTTCCAGGAGGGTGTGGACTTCTGTCTTGTGTGCCTAGCACCAAACTGCTGCTCAAAACATAGTTGATGCTTGCGAGAGCAGTTCTCTCGTGTGGTCCCCATAGCTACTCGGCCCAGGTGATGGCTTTGCAGAGGATGTGGTGATGAGAGTGTTTTCTCTGGATTTATTGCCGGGGAGAACGGCACAGAGATGGGGTGTCCCAGGACACGCAGCTGGCCTCCTGAACGATCCAAAAGCACTCTGGCCCCATCTGTGGCCTCCCCGATGGCCAGCTCCGTGGGACAGCCCGCAGGCTATCTCCTGGGACGTTCTGCTCCCGGAAACGGCAGGTCAGGGGTCCTTCACACAGCCATTCCCCGAGCCAGGCTGCATGGAAGCTCTCGTCCGGGATGGAAAGGCAGCAGAAAACCCTCTCTTTTGTTTAGGACGAGCAAACACCCAGGCACTTCTGGCCCAGAGAACCAGACTGAAGATCCACCAGATCAGAGCCTGGTAAAAAGACTGCCTTCAGGGGTCAGGCTGGTAGCATCAACATGGGGGGTGGCTGAGGTTGAAACCACAGGCGCCAAACAGCCGCATTGTCACAAGCAGTGACAGCTTCCAGTTGGGTGTCTTTTTAAAGCTCTCTGTGGCCAAGAGAACACATCAGCCGAAAAGCCACCAGGTATGTGGCCTCTCGATTTTACAGAGAGTGAACTCTCACCCCAGGACTTTTGCCCATGCTGTTTGCTCAGCCTGGAATGCTCTTCCTGGCCCATTAGTGACCTCCTTCTTGGACTTCGAGTCCCAAAGAGCCCTTCCCCCACAGGCACCTTACGTGTCCCTTATCACACTCACTACCTTACATTTTTGTGGGTGATGATTTGACCCACGTCTGTCTATTCTCATAATAGTTTCCTGCGGCCGCTGTATCAAATGACCATAATCGTGGTGGCCTCAAACAGTGGAAAGTTGTCTCTCACAGTTCCGGAGGCCAAAAGTCCAAGATGAAGGTGTCTGCCGGGCTGGTTCCTCTGGGAGGCTCTAGGGGAGAATCCATCCCATGACTCTCTCCGGGCTTTTGATGGTTCCTGCCAGTTCGTGAGTTTGTGGATGCATCACTCCAAACTCTGCCTGTCTCCTTCCCTCTGTTTCTCCTCTGTGTTTGTGTCTGCCTCAGATGTCCCGCTCTATTCCGAGAGCACAAGTCACTGAGCTTAGGGCTCATCCTAATCCAGAAGGACCTCATCTAGGTTTCTTAAATTTGTTACATCTACAAAGATCCTATTTCCCAATAAGGTCGCATTCATAGCTGCCTGGCTTTGGGATGTGAGCCTATGTCGTGGGCCACTTGCTCAACCCTTTATACCCTTCTACACTGGCAAGTCCATGAGGCCAGAGACCGTGTCCACCAGTATACCCCTGGGACCTACCAAAACAGTTTGGTAGCCTCACATACCTTCAGTGATCAACAGATACTTGTCAGAGGCAGGACTGGCTATGAAATCTGTGGGGCCCGGTGCAAATGGAAACTCAGAGCGTCTTTTTACAGAGGTAACAGGGATTTCAAGATGGCGACCGCAGAGTGTTCAGCCAAGCCCAGGGCCCTTCTGAGGGGGGACCCCGGTGGCACACCCATGAAGCCGGCCCTGACTAAATGAATGATGACAATGAGAGTCTCGAGTCACTCTGGAACGACTCATGAAATCCTCTGCAGCCCAAGGTCCAGGTGTGGATCCCGACCTTCTGTCTGTTTTACAGGGAGTGAACCAAAGCCTGGGAAGTCAAGAATGTTCGAGATCAGATGGAATCAAGCTGGACCCAGGTCTCCCGACCCCGGATCCCTCTCCCACGTCACTGAATCTTTGGCAGGAATGTTCTCTGCTCAGCCCTCTTAATTGCGCCCAGCACCAGTCCTCACACAAGCCAAGGACACTTCAAAACATGTGCAATGAGGGCCCTGAAGGACCAGAAGAAAAAAAAAGAATTGTTGGAATTTTGCCCACAGTTAAAATTAGTCACAGGCTTGGCCTGAGCATCTGTGTCCATCAGAGCAACGCTGGATGGGTACTTACCCTGGAACCCCGTGTGTAAGGGCTACCTTAGCCCCATTTCACGGACATGAGGCTTGAGGGCAGGGTCAAGTGCCCCAAGGTCACTGCCATTGGCTTCCAGTTCCATCTGACTCTAGAAGCTGAGGTCAGTACCTCGCCGCTTACAACCCCTTGACAGTAATGCCAACACCTGAGTGTAAAACCCACGCGGCCCCTTACCCCATGTCTTAGGCAAGGAAATGAGGCACAGACCAGTGACTTGACCAAGGTCACACGATCGGCAGGGGTCTGATTTAGAATTTAAACCCAACCCATGCCCTTCTGGGGTCCTCGCAGCTTGCTCACTGCTTGGCGACACCACTCACAAGGCTCACATGGGGTCACACGAGGTGGCAAACAAGGCAGATGCTACTCCCATCCGTAGGAGACACTGATCCAGTAGGCGGAGAGGGTCTGGGGGTCAGCCTTCCCCACAAGTGCCCCCTCCAAGGCGAGTCCAAGGCAGGGGTTGGGGCGCAGGATGAGGAAGCCCTTTGGGCTGTATGGACGCAGCTGTGAGCTTGGACAAACGGGGAGGGCTGACAGCCGGGGTTGGGGGGTGGGGGTTGGGCAGTGGGCAGTGAGGGTGACCTTGGCCACCTCTGTCCCGAGGCAGTGGAGACACCGCCTTCCCTTTGAAGTGGGCCCAGCTGCATACATAATGTGGCCTTTACTGCTAAAGTCTTTCATCAGCTGAGAATTTCTTCTCTGGAAAGGGGCCAGCTTCCCACTTGCAGTCTTGGGGGCTGGGACGAGAATGACTGACGTCGCTCAGGAATAGCCCCGCCCAGGATTCCTTGGGACACTGGAACACAGGGTCGCAGCTGGAGTGGTGGCTCATTCTCTCCCAGCTCTGGAGGGAAGAATTCCTCCTCCTCCATGCAGCCCCTGGTGATTGCAGCAGCCCTTGGTCTGCCTATTGTCGGTTGGTGTTTCTCCCTGGGAGTGTCTGTGTCCACATTTTCCTCTAAGTATGAAGACACCAGTGCTCGGACTTGGCGCCCATCCCAATCCAGCACGACCTCATCGGAACTGGATCACCCTCACGAAGCCCCTCTTTCTGGGTCATATCCACAGGTTCCAGGTTGACATGAATTTGTAGGGGCACACTCTTCAACCTAGTAGAATCCCCCCGGCCCCAGAAAGGGATACGCCTGCACCATGCCTGGATGGTGGGTCAGACGCTGGGCCCCGGTCCCTGCCTTGGCCTCTGCTGTGGTGGGTGAACTGAGGCAGGAGGAGCAGTTGATCAAGGCCTGCCAGTGGCCAGGGCGGGAGCTGACGGTGAGGGACAGCACAATGGCGGTTAGTGTTACAGCCGCTGGCCTCCTTTTCTCCTCTTTGTGGCAACTGGAGGATTTGCCCTGTCCCTACTCGGGGCTCATGAACTCTCCAGAGAGAACACAACTCCTAGCACAGGGTAGCTGGGCCAGTCAAAGCAGTACAGCCCATTGGACAAAGGAGTTGGCTCAGAACTGGATATAGAGCCCAATCAGCACCAAGGAGACTCAAACAGGGCTTCTGTTGAAACTTAACCCTTGGGCGGCTGAGAAGGTGGCAGCCCTTTTGGCACTATGAGGATGGAAGCTGCTGCATTTATGTGAAACCATCTCCGAGAAACGTAGAGCCAACAGATGGGCTGTATTCCTCCCTCACCCCCTCCCTTCTCTTTTCTTTCTTTCTTTCCCTCTCTCTTTCTTTTAAGTAGGCTCCATGCCCGACATGGGACTTGAACTCACAACCCTGACATCAAGGGCTGCAAGCTCTACTGACTGAGCCAGCCGGGAACCCCAGCAGATAGGACTCCCGATGGCCCCGTCGAGTCCTTGGATCCAGCGATTCCTGAAGCCACATCTAAGCCTGCACCGGGGAAGAGAACAGAAGCGCGGTGTGAAAGCGCCTTGAACCTCAGTATCGACGTAGAAACCAAGGTCTGGTGTGCTTGGGCAAGTTTCCCAAGGTTACTGTTCTCACTCTGTAGCAGGCACTGGTCTAGACAAAGCTGGGTCCCTGCTTAATGGGAACAAGACAAGGAACAAAGACAGTGTCAAGGAACAAGGCCACTTGGAGCATTTTCGTCCCCAGGCATACCCAGGAAGAAAGGACTCGAGAAGGGGGACTCAAGGCTGCTCCTGGACAGCAGAGGGACACCAGGGATAGAGCAGGAGGGAGGGGATAGAAAAGGACAGGCTGAAGAGAGGGTTGGGAACAGCCCCCCACCAAGACTGGGGAGGGGGCTGGGTTGGCAGAGGCCCCTGAGAGGTCGGGGGTGGGGTAGAGTGAGGGGCCTCGGTACTAGGTACGCTCTGGTCCCCACAGTCGTTTCAGGAGCCATGGAGGGCTCCTGGTACTTAGAGTCGGAGCACAGAACGGTCTCCGTGTGGGTTCAAGACGAGAAGGCCCTTCCATGCATGATCAGGAAGTCCTGAGACTTCCTCCCAGTTATAAGGAATGAGGGCAGGAGCCCCAGTACTAAACCGATGGTGGACTGAAACACATTCCACTTGATTGAGAGGAATGAAGGACTGACATTTCGCCCATGCTACCCAAAGCCATCAATGGCTTCTATCACAACCCCAATGGCATCTTTTACAGAAATGGAAAAAATAATCATAAAAATTGTTTGGAACCACAACAGACTTCTAAGAGCCAAGGAATCCTGAGAAAGAACAAAGTGGGAAGCATCACCCTTCCTGATTTCAAACTATACTGCAAAGTCATAGGAATCAAAATATGTAATCAAAATATATAATGCTGGCAAAAAAAAGAGACATGTAGATTAATGGGACACACTCAAGGGCCCAGAAGTAAATCCTCCCGTATAAAATCAATGACTACTGGACAGGAATACTCAATGGGAAAAGGAAAGTCTCTTCTATAAACGTGTTGAGAAAACCAGACAATCCACATCCAAGAGAATGAAACAGAGCCTATCACACCACTCACAAAAATGAACTCAAAATGGATTAAAGGTTTAACCATAAGAACAGAAACCATAAAGCTCCATAGAAGAAAACACAGGGAAAACGCTCCTTGACACTGGTCTTGGCAATGATTTTTAAGACATGACCCCAGTAGGTTATAGCCTCTGCCTTCGGTTCAGGTCATGATCTCAGGGTCCTGGGATCAAGCCCCACATCGGGCTCTCTGCTCAGCGGGGAGTCTGCTTCCTCCTCTCTCTCTGCCTGCCTCTCTGACTAGTTGGAATATCTATCAAATAAATAAATAAAATCTTTAAAAAAAAAAAAAAGACATGACCCCAAAGGCACAAGGAAGAAAAGCAAAAATTACTGAGTGGGACTACATCAGACTAAAAGCCTGCACAGTAGAGGAAGCACTAAACAAAATGAAAAGGCAACCTATGAATGGGAGAAGATATTTGCAAATGACACATGTGAGGAGTGGTCATTATCCAAAATATATAAAGAGCTCCCATGACTCACTAAAACACAATCTGAGGTTAAAAATGGGCAGAGGGGCACCTGGGAGGCTCAGTCAGTTCAGCGTCTGCCTTCGGCTCGGGTCAGGATCCCGGGGTCCTGGGATGGAGCCCCACATCGGGCTCCCTGCTCGGCGGGGAACCTGCTTCCTCCTCTCTCTCTCTCTGCCTACTCATGACCTCTGTCTGTCAAATAAATAAATAAAATCTTTAAAAAAAAAAAAAAGATGCTCGACATCACTGATCGTCACGGAAATGCAGATCGAAACCACAATGAGATATCATATCACCTTGCACCTGTCAGAATGTCTCCCGTCACAGAAGACAAGAGATAACAAGCGGTGGCCAAGGATGTGGAGAAAAGGAAACCCCTGCACGCTGTGGGTGGGAATGTGCGTCGGGAGGGGGTAGGGGCAGCATGGAAAATAACGTGCAGGTTCCTCAAAAAATTAAAAATAAAGTTACCATAGGATCCAGCAATTTCATCTCTGGATATTTACTCATGGGAAGTGAAAGGGGGTATTGAAGACATGTTTGCACTCCTGTGCTCCCTGCAGCTCTCTGCACAGGAGCCCAGACAGGGACACAAAGTGTCTGTCAACAGGTGAACAGCTACAGAAGACGTGGTCTATGTCCACAGGACAGAATATTTTTCAGCCATGAGAAAAGGCAACCCTGCTCTTTGCAACAACATAGATGAACCCTGAGGGCAGGATGCTAACTGAAGTAAGTCGGTCAGGGAGCCTCTGAAGACAACGAACTCACAGAAACAGAGTCGAATGGTGCGGAGTAGGGGCTGGGGGTAGGGGAATGGGGGAGATGTCAAAGGTTACGCTTCCAATTATAAGAGGAACATGTTCTGGAGATGCAATGTACCACATGGCGATTATAATCAGTAACACTGTATTACATACTTAAAGTTGCTAAGAGAGTAGATCTTAAATGCTCTCAGTACAAAAAACAAAAGGTGACGTGTGACGTGATGGGGCGCCCTGCAGGTGGTCGAGAAGCCATGGGGGTCATCATTTTGCAACCTGTATGGGTATCAAATCAACACACGGTACACCTCAAGCTTCTACCATTGTTCTGTGTCAATTCCATTTCAACAAAGTTGGAGCATTTCTGAAATAAAAAAGTTTTTTTTTTTTTTTTTAAAAAAGGACTGTGACATTTAAGAAGAGCACGTTGGTGGAGTGAAATGCCTTCATCTAAGTAATGTTGGCGGATCCCAGCGAGGAGGCTGCTGGCTACTCCGTGCCCGGCCTCTGGACCCTTCCATCTGCCTGTTCTGAGCGAGGAGTCAGCTATTAAACACACGCACAAAGCACTTAGAACAATCCCTGCCTCACAGCACAGCCACATAAATGTCTGTCTTTATCGTCACTGTTATGATTCTGTCTAGCACTTTGCAAGCCTCAGGTGAGAAGTCCTAGTTTTGGTAAAACATCAGCGCTTCCTCCTGGGACAAACATCTCTTAGAGTGCTGAACATTAGACAGAATAAGAAACCCAAGTCTTCTTCTAGATGTTTAAGGAGGAGAATGTAAAGATGCTTTGGTAAGTCCCTGAAATGTCCCCCCACTAACCTCCCTCCTTGGGCCACGGACTGAATGGACGCATGGCCTCCGCCTGCCCCACACTCCCTTGCTGTGTGCCGCTGCTTTTAGAAACCACATTCGGTGGCTACCCACTTCCTCCTGCAGTCCGCAAGCTGGTGCTTCCCTTAGAAACCGCTTCGGGCCCTCCAGCTTCACGTGGCCCATGCTGGGACCCACGCTGGGACCCACTGCATGAACAAGGTGAGTCATTACTTTCTCTCCCCACCAGATTCCCCGGTCCAGCCCCAAGACAGCCATCCGCCCAGATCCCTGCTACCTTGTAGTTAAGGCGGACTCCCAGGATGAAACCTAAGAGAGAAGAATATTCCAGCTTCACTGCAAACACATGACCACCCACGACACTGAGAGATGGGCAGGTGCAGAGCGTGGGCTGAAGGAAACCTGGCTGAGAGAAGGAAACTGTCCCCAGTGAATCCTGGTAAGCGTGGGGTCGCCCCGAAAGGGGCACACTTCGACCAATGACTTTCATATATGCAGCTAAGTTAGCTCTGGGGGTTTAAGGCCACCTGCTGAGGTCTGAAAAGGGGAGGGCTAGGAAGTTGTCACCAGCTAAGTGCGGATGCCAGGGTCACAGGAACGCAAGGAAATGTTGTCGACGGACGACACAAGATCCCCAATGTTAGCCAGCAGCCAACTCACTATGTCTTTTGAGTATATCCAGTTCCTAATAGAGAATACAGTGGCAGAGCGCGGTGTGAAGGGAAAACCACCCCCAAGTACCAGTGTGCAACTCTGTCACTAAGCCGAAGAACAATTAGTTACTCATCGGGAAGACTCAAGCGAGACACATTTCCAGCTCGCGACTGCTTAATCAATGCTCCTGCTCTTTATCGGAGCGAAAGCGTTAATTTCCTCCTGAACACTCCTCTCCCACCCAAAGCCCCCCATGCACACGCGTGTGCACGCCCCACCCCGTCCTCTCAGACACCCCGCCCTGCACTCATTCACACACAGTGCTTTCTGCTCAGTCCGCTCTGTCTTCCAAGAAGAGAGGGTGTTAAAACACCCCATGCGTCATTTTTTGGTGACAACTTCCTAAACTCAAGAGTGCTTGGTCTCCGCATGCTTAATCTCCCCGGCGCACGTCGGACTTCTCGAATTAGGTGCACGCGGAGACTGCAGCGGCAAGTCTCTGCCCATACAGCGCTCACGTCGGTCGAGTCCCTCTGCGTTTGATAGGCAAGAACCTGGTAAGCTTTTGCAACCTCACGCTCAAAACGTATTTAAGTCAATTTCTTAAATTTAAGAAAATTTAAGAAATTTAAACTTAAGAAATTTAAGAAAATGTGAACACGGCATTAACTATGAATGGTGCCCCACATATGCACCCATCTCCCCCCTCCTAGTGATTGGAAAGAGATCAGTGCTTTTATGAAATTCAAAGGACTGGTAAAGAAGATTTTTAATAATACAGCTGAGCCTTCTGTGCATCTTTTATTAAGTTCTTGTACACCCTGGTTCACTAGTAAAAATAACGAGCGAGAATATTGGCATATTTTATCTTCCATTATTATGGAAGGAGATTAAGGAAAAAAGTCTCGGGGCGGGGGGTGCCTGGGTGGCTCCGTGGGTTAAAGCCTCTGCTTTCAGCTCAGGTCATGATCTCAGGGTCCTGAGACCGAGCCCCGCATCATGCTCTCTGCTTAGTGGGGAGCTTGTTTCCCCGCCTCTCTTGGCCTGCCTCTCTGCCTACTTGTGATCTCTGTCAAATAAATAAATAAAATATTTTTTAAAAGTCTCGGGATTTGTCCCTTTTCCCTCTCTCTCTCTCTCGAAAGGCCTTGGTCATTGGGAACCCATTGTGAAAAACGGAGATTTCATCTTATGTGAAATCATTTGGGAGTGCCCTTTCTTCCACAGTGGGGAAAAAAAAAAATCCTTATATCCTGGGGCTTATAATTTAAGAGGGGGTACTCAATTTTTGCCCTAGGTAGGTGCACACATTACCGTGGGACCCGGGGTGGGGGGGACTCTCTAGATTTTTCTCCCAGTTATATCCCCAGGCGCTGTAAGGACTTTAGGTCTGTCTAGACAGACAAGAGGAAAGGTCCCCCAGAGCCCAAAGGAAAACCAGGAAGAAATAGGTCGACGCTCATTCACTCAAAAACCACCTCACATTCCATAAACCTGACCTCTGTCCTCTTGGAGAGAGAAAATTGGGTTGACCTAGTGCATTTTTTTTTTTTTCCAAATCGGAAACTCTATAAACGCTCCGTATCCTGGGCTCTACCCCAGCTGTAGCAGTGCAGAAAAATGGGAGAGCAGAAAGCTGGGATATCACTCTAGGGAGGTTCACACTGTAAAAGAGGGGAACTGGGTTACGCCCCTTTCCCTCCGAAATCTTAGCACTTTGTGAGCCCACCAGCTGGCTTGGGGACCTTTGGTTTTGCGGGCGTCATCATGCTACTGGCTGGATGTGGTGGAACTGGTGGGGGGCTGAACTGTGAGGGGGAGAGGGAGCCAGGGAAAGTCACATAATAGACACAGCACAACTCTAGATTCTAGATGGCAGCCCCTCACTGATCATGTCTCCTTCGGTACTTCCTCGGTGCTGGGTGATTGTAGACTTATACCTCATTTCATCCTCACTACAGTCCTGCGAGGTAGGCACAGGTGGCAGTGATTACTGATTCTTCCAACTCCATCTCCCCTTCCTTCGGACTCCTGGAACCCCGGGAATGTGTCTACTTGGGGAACTGTATGAGTTGGCTATTGCCACGTAACAAGTAAGTCCAAAACTTAGCACTGAAAACTACATTTTGTGTTTGTGGGTCAGTTCTGTGGGCTCTCTAGATCAGGTAGCTCAAGAAGTTGCTGTCAAGGTGTCCACCAGGGCTGTAGTCATGTAAAGGTCCAACCAGGAGGATGTTCTTCCAAGCTCACTCATGAGACTGGTGGATTGAAGGCCTCTGGACCCCGCAACCTGTTGGCCAGAAGCATTGGTTCCTTGCCACGTGGGCCTCTCCATAGGACAGCTCACATGGCAGCTGGATTTCCTCAGAGAAAGAGAGGGCATCCAAGGCAGAAGCCACCTCTTTTTATAACCTAATCTCAGAAGTGACCTCCCATCACTTTGGCCAGAGTCTACTAATGAGAAGGAAGTTACAAGGTCTAGCTCACACCCAAAGGAAGAGGATCATACAAGGAAATGAACACCAGGAGGCAGGGATGATTGGGGCCATTTTTATTTATATTTTAATTTATTTAGTTAGTTAGGAGGCTCCACACCCACTGTGGAGCCCAACACAGGGATTGAGCCCACCACCCTGAGATCAAGACCTGAGCTGAGATCAGGAGTCTGACATTTAACCAGCTGAGCCCCCCAGGAGACCAGAAAGTGGAAGTTTTATGGTGGACTTCTGGGGTGGCTTCTAAAAAGGTGAGTCAGGATGTATTTCCTCTTTCTTGCAGGCTGGAGCTCTGGCAGCCACCTTAGACCATGAGTTGACCTTTGCAATGGAAGCTAGCACAGAGAGACTGAAGGCGTCCAGGTCCATGATTTCACAGACCCATTCTACAAGCTTTGCCTGCCTGACTTGGATGTCTTTTTTGTCGGTTTGTTTGTTTTGTTTTTTGTATATATCCTTTTCCTCTTTTTTAAATAGGCTCCATGCCCAGTGTGGGGCTTGAACCCACGACCCCACAATCAAGAGTCAATGGCTCTACAAACTAAGCCAGTCAGGTGCCCCTATATCCTCATTCTTAATTAAATTTTTAAAAATCTGATTTGAGTTAAAATATGCATAACATAAAATTTCCCATCTTAGCTGTTTTTCAGTGTCTGGTGCAGGGGTATCAAATACATTCACACCGTTAAGCAGCTATCACCACCATCCATCCCCAGGACCCTTCTCATCTTACAAATCTGAAACTCTGTACCCACTGCACACTAACTCCCCATTTACCCTCTCCCCAGCCCCTCACATGTCTTTTACATGAGTGTTCCAAACCACAGCATTCAGACCTCCGTTGCGCACAACCGAACTGGTTTCCAACACTGAAGTATTATTATCCCCATTGTACAGAGCAGAAAACTGAGGTTCATAGGCACCTAGAACTTACAAGGCCCAACGCAAGTAAGTAGTGGAGCCTGGGCTTGACTTCTATTTTGTTTCATGCCAAAACATGTCACTTTCCCAATGCTTCTAGAGAGGCATTGGCAGAGGGAAATCATCGGAAGTTCTTGCCCCATCTTCTAGACAGTTTGCACCCCGTGAAGTCAAACAGAAGACAGGAGTGGTGTGTGATCACAGTCCCTTTGCTAGGTGGCAAGCGGGGGTGGCTGGTTTTATGCGTCGTGTCCCCCGTCTCTCCTGCGGGGACACTCAGCAAGGAACACCATGGGCCGGGTTTGGTTGGTGTTTTGGGAGATGTTCCCAATTTCAGAAAAAGCGATAGAGAAGGCTGGAAAGAGCAAGAAGTCTGACCAACAGACGGTCCGTGTTGGAAGCCCGCGCCCCAGGCTGCGGGCCCTGTGCAATAATAACGCCCTCCTGGCTCAGGGAAAGACAGACTCCAAGGCTCGGAGGCCCAAGGCCACGTCTTCCGGAGAAAATTCTCATCAGACCCCCACGAGAATCTGAGGGAAGGCTCTGGCTGACCGGCGGCACGCCCGAAGCAGGGAGCTCCATTTCAAACCAACCCCACGACCTGCCAGACCAAAGCAGACTTCCGTCACCTCAGCATCCCCGCGGCCTTTTCTTGGGTGAGAACGTTCTCCTCCTTTCTTTTGCTCCCCCAGAACACTCGCTGTTAGAGCCTTCCTGGATGGGTAGGGAAGGAGGACTTGCCATCAGCCTATCAATGAGCTGTAGGTCGATGGGAGCGGCCCCAGGGGCTGAAAAGCATTGACTTGCTCCGGCGAAGCCGCACCTGTCTGTTTTCACTCTGCATCGGTCCTCTGTGAGTCTGCACACCGGCAGGCTGTTTTCACGGACTGTGGGGTCCTTCCTGTACCGAAATATTCCCCGTAGCGGTCAGGGCTCTCAAGGCGGCAAGGGACAGACACATAGCTCTGTGTCTGAAGGGGGAGGGAAGATGACTCAGTGATGGACCTCACTGGAAGGGGGCGGGTGGATCCCCGCATCAGGAGCAAATGGATCTAGGATCCCCATGACGCCGTCTATAGTCACTCTCAGACTGGGCTGTCCTTCTCCACTATTGCAAATGGGATTTCCCTGGACACAGGAAAACAGTTGCCAACTCCAATCATGTTCTTCCCACGCAGGGCCCCAGACAGGCAGGGGACTCTTCCCAGGGACGCCACTTCCAGGGAGCGATTGGCCCATCTCGGCGGCGGGAGGGGGGGGGCACTCTACCTGGCAGGCTGGCAGGGCCAGGGTTGTGTGCCCACCCCCTGTGCCCAGCTAGGAGGGAGGGGAGCTGTGAAAGGTGGGTCCTACCAGAAGTACAGGACAGCTCAAAGAAATGGGGTGCTTCCAGGAAAAAAAAAAAAAATAAAGCGACCTGCTTCTGGGTCAGTCTAACACTGCCAATCTGGGGAGGAAGGTTTGGCACGCTTGCAAGTGCCCTTCCCACCCCGATTGGCTGCAGAAGGACCTCTCAACATGCCGCCACTCCTGAACCAGGCGGGGGGCTCACTCCTCCTACCCGCCTTTGTTTGCATGGGGGATTTTTTTTTTAAATATTTTATTTATTTATTTGACAGACAGAGATCATAAGGAGGCAGAGAGGCAGGCAGAGAGGAGGAAGCAGGCTCCCCAGGGAGCAGAGAGCCTGATGTGGGGCTCCATCCCAGGACGCTGGGATCATGACCCGAGCGGAAGGCAGAGGCTTTAAAACCTACTGATCCCCCACCCCAGGTACCCCCCCTTTTTTTTTTTTAAAGATTTTATGTATTCATTTGAGAGAGGGAGAGCACAAGCAGGGGGAAGGGCAGAGGGAGAGGGAGAAGCAAACTTCCTGCTGAGCAGGGAGCCCCCTATGTGATGCAGGGCTCAATTCCAGGACCGCAGGATCATGACCTGAGCCAAAGGCAGACACTTAATGACGGAGCCGCCCAGGCGCTGCTGTCTGTGCGGGGATCTTAACCACCAGCTCTGCGGTTCCCGGGGACAGATCCTGCCATTCTGCCTGCAGGCTGCCCCAACTACGGCTGGGCTTTGTCTGTTGGCAGGGAGGGACCCCACCCCCCACCTTCCGTCCGGTCCCCACCTAAGCCTTCCAACAGCTGTCCTGTGCCCTCTGAAGATAGAGGAGCTGCTTGTAAGCTGCTAAGTCCAGATGATATGCAACCTTTCCTCTCCCTCCAGTAACTCTAACACCAAGCCCCAGAGGCATATCCACGGCTCCTGGGCACGAGGAGAAAAGGGAGGACCGTGGAGACCCCATCCATCGCCTGCGGGCAGAAGGGGCAAGCAGGTCTGATTTGCCTGATGGATCCGGCTGAAGAGACATGGGGTCTACACTCATTTATGGTTTTTCCCCCCAAACTGCTTGGGCCAATAGGTAAAGTGCCCCTTTCCGGGGAGCCCTACTCTATCGTGACCCCGCACGACTCGGCTGCTCCCAGCCACCTCAGTTGGCCAGGGGCCTGGGGGGGGGTGCAGGAGGATGTTGAGGACCACCCAGATGGCGCTCGGGCGTGGCTTCCCCATGGTGATGGGCAGCTGATTGACCCTGACCGTGGTCACTGCCGCTCCCTCACTCTCCTAAGACAGTGGCCTCTGTGCCTAAGAGAGGAGCTGATGAGCATGGAACACGGGGGCGACGGCGGCGGGCTTCCAGGGTCAGGATGGACCTCAGGAATCCATCCTACCTCATTTCCTTCTTTCATGATCAGATCCTAACCCCAAGAGGCTGTAGGCTGGTGTTTTAAAGGAGGGTCTGCAGACCGCCTCCCTGAGCGGTCCTGCCTTTGATCCCTGCACGCTCTACCCTATCTTCTTAGCCTTGTCACCACCACCCCACCCCCGACCCCCGGAGGCAAAGCCGAGAATGAACACAGCGAAGAGGTGCTGGTCCTGCAGACCCCGGGGCAGACGACAGCCCCATTGGGCATCCAGGCGCTGACTTGAAACCCTCCGTGGATGGGCCCTGCGTTGCCCCCTCCAGGAACCACGGGGGACAGTGAAACCGCAGCTCTGCCCAAGACTTCACTTTTCAATGGGGAGCTTTTCTCGCTTTCTGTCCTTGGTGCCGGGGGGCCGGAGGGAAGCGGAGGGAGAGGGGCCGAGCCTTCCCAAGTCCCCACTACGGCCCCCTTCCTCTGTGGAGGGGCCTTCGCTTCCAGAATTGAGCCATTTCTCGGCCCATCGGTCTATTTTCTGCAGCAGGGCTGGCTGCCCCGTGCCAAGGCTTCTTACCACAAATAGAACCTCGGAAAGGGCTCGCTGGTTTCCTCTCACATTTCAGCCGGCTTCCATGGCCCCAACAGGGACTATTTGGCGTCTCTTCTGTTTTGCTGTGACTGCAGGCACCTCTCGAGGCTCTCCGTGGGGATGCCTCCAGGGCAGCCTGGCTTCTCCGCTCTGGCCTCGGGCACAGCCCACTGCTGCTCCCCGGAAGCTGGCAGGAAGCAGCCAGAGCGCCAGCGTGGGTTCCAAGCTGTAGGCTAACCGCTCAGTCAGATGGTAAAGGACGAAGCACGGGTGTGTCTCCACTCGGTGTCCCTGTCCCCTCGGACCCCCGCCCTCCCAAGCACCTCTGGCTCCCACCAGTCCTTGGAGATAGGATTGGAGAGCTCCTTGCGTGAAGTACCACAGAACTCAAGTGATCTACCACCGAGACACCCGCCAGGGGCTATCTGCCGTTGAGACACTCTAGAAGCCATCTCACAAGAGGTAGTGGGACATAAACCATCACCCCACTAACCTGCTAGGGACCATCAACCAGGCCAGAGCGACATGTGCCCCAGACCGGCTTTGCTGTGTCAAAGCACAATGCTAACCAGAAGCAGGGGAAAGCCACTTCTTGAGACACTCACTACAGAGCCTCAGAAGATTCCAGAACAAATGCAAACCCAATCATCTGAAAGGTTCCTTCTCTCAAGCCCTGGGGCCCTGGAGAGCTCAGTCTCTGGCTCATAGACTGGGTTCAAATTTTAGTTCTACCACTTACAAGCTGTGTGACCGTAGGCAGTTTAAGTGCACGAAGCCTTCCTTTTTCCCTCCCAGGGGAACAAAAGGGATAATAATAATAATAATACTGCACCTGGTACATAATAAACCTCTAAGTACTAATAACAAGTGCCTACAAGAGCCAGACCCTTAACGTGAGAGTAACATTTTCCACATGGTTCAATTAAGCACCTAAAGATGCAAACCAGCTAAAAGAAGACTTCTAACGTAAACAAGAGATGGAAGTGACCTTGCCCTTGGATAAGCTCCCAGCCCCCACTGATTTGGTTTATAAAGTGTGTGCATTTCCCTCGCAGTAGACACAGCTTTCCCAAGATCTGTGGCTCCCAGACCTGAGCAGGCACCAGAAATAGCCAGAGGGCTTGTTTCCAGACAGCTGGACCCCACCCCTGGAGTTTGTGACTCAGTAGGCCTGGGGTGAGGTCCAAGAATTTGCATTTCTAACAAGTTCTCAGGTGATGCAGATGCCCCTGGGAACACTGAGCTTCAAAGACCAAGGACCAGGGCAGGGCGTGTCTTCCCGCTCTGGGCCCCTCCAGGGCTTTGTAAGTGGAATGCTTGGCTGGCACCCTAGGTGGGTGGGCGTTTTGGACACCACTGCATCCAATGTGGATGCCTTTGGTAGGATCCCCAAATGGAAATCGCTTTGTCCACACGTAGGCAGAGCCTGTAGGATGCTTCTGCTCCCGGATGCTGTAATCTCCCTTCCAGGAAGCTGTCCCCTGAGAAGTTGTCTAAGATACGGACAAAGTCTTAGGATCACCGGTGGCTTTGAGGAAGAGGAGGTGACAGGTCTGTGTAGAAGTCTCTATTCCTGGAGCTGGGGATGGACAGAGGAGGGGTGAAAAGTGGGGATAATCTGGTTGCACCCCAGTGCCCTGACTCTGGGTGCATACAGGCCATGCATGGTGAGACGGCCACCCCGCATCCCTTGGCACGGGTCCAGCCATCATTTCTTTATCCTCCTTGCACGGGATGCCCATCATAAGGACAGAAGCCAGGGTCAAGCCTCGGCCAGGCACATGGGCACTGAAGTCAGACATCCTGGGGTTTAAATTCCAGCTCTGCCATGTCAGGGCAAGTTACCCAGCTGGCCTGGCCCTCGGTTTTATCTTCAGGGGAACATAAAGCACCTACCTACATGTCCAGACATCACGAAGCCCTTAGAAGAAAGGATGTTTCTCATACCCATGTCCCATTACTATCACAGAAAACCAGACTGGGGTAGGAAGAAAATTCACTTTCAAAAAGCCAGAATGGAATCCTCGAGGAGGAGCGGACTTCATTTGAAATGCAAAGTTCTGGAGAGCAGGGCTTCTGTGTTTCCAAGGAGGAGACTCTTGGTTCTTCCCGTGTAAGTGAATGATGGCAGCCAGATGGGCAAAGACCTGTTATCTGGGAGGGGTTGGCAGGGGTCCAGCCTGACCCACGGGAGACTGAAACTGAGCTGCCATCCTGGTCCTGGTGGGTAAGCTTGGGTCTGGGTGACCCGCCCGGGGCAGACCTGAGCCTCACAGTGGGCTGCCTCCCCTGTGTGGTTTCTCAAGCCTGGCTGCCCTTGGAAAGGCTTCCAAGTCTAAGTGGGAGGGAGCGGATGTTCAAGGTGGGGGTGGACAGCGAAGGCTCTGAGGCTCCATGAGGTGGGGGGGGGCGCCTTAGTTCACTCCCCACCAAGAGCAGGTGCAGCTGGACCATGCAGAATGCTAGGGTTGGTAAAACCAAAACATTCCCAAGGAACCTCCATTTCCCCCATAGACATAGCCTCTGAACGCTGACACAGCCTAAGCTCCTGGGGCCACAATCATTTGTCAAGGTGACTTGTAGGCACGGCGCCCCATTCCACGAATGGAGGACCAGCTGCCGGGTCCGATCAGCCCTTCCTGAGTCAAAGGAACAGTGCTGGGTTTCCAGATTCTTCGGGCTGAGAATAAGGGGCTCCTGTGTGTGCATGAGTCACACACACACACACCGGCCAGGTTCTCTGGATCCAAGCTTCCTGGTCTAGTATTTCCCTGCGTTGTCACTTAAAAGAAACAGGCAGGGAGGAGGTTCAATCTTCTGTCCTCTGAAACACAATTTAAAGCACCCCCCCAAATGGGGGGGGGGCTATTTCTTTTAAATCATCCCTTCTTTTTTGACAGAAATGTCTTATCTAAACCATTTCCATCTTAAACGCCCCTCTCAGCTTTCTGGAATGTTCTCTGCAGGCACAGCCACACCGACCAGGTCCACTGTCCAGCCGAAAGGGAAGGCGCCAAGAGTCAAGCAACAGAAGACAGACTGAACCACTCTCATCAGGGACCGGATGACTCAGGAGGACAGGGTGGCCCACAGCCCCGGGGAAACATGGCCTGGCCTCCACATATCCTATTTCCCCTCCTCGACAAAATCAGACGCATCGATTTACCCCATGAATCATTGGGGGAAAAAAAGATTTCAATTGAAGTCATGAAACTTAAGTTGTGAGATTAAAAAAAAAAAAAAATCATCCGAAAAGATGACACTATTTTTAACACTCACTAGTTTCCCGGGTCAGGAGAGAGTGGCCTGGCCTCAGCAGGAACCAAGGGTCAGGGCATGTTCCCCTCCGCATCAAGGGAAGGGCACACGCAGAAAGGATGGGCCCCTCTCTGTGCTGCTGTTCGGCCAGAGTTAAGAGCTCCCTTTTAAAGTACACACCCGGGGACACCTGGGTGGCTCAGTTGGTTAAGACCCTGCCTTAAGCTCAGGTCATGATCCCAGGGTCCTGGGATCGAGTCCCACACCAGGCTCCTCTTCCAGCAGGGAGCCTGCTTCTCTCTCTGTCTCTGCCTGCCACTCAGCCTGCTTGTGCTCTTTCTATGACAAATAAATAAGTAAAATCTTAAAAAACAAAACAAAAACACACAAAAAAAGTACACACCCTGGGAAGCCTGACTGGCTCAGTCAGTTAAGTGTCTGACATCTGCTCAGGTCATGATCTCAGGGTCCCGGGATCGAGCCCCGTGTTGGGCTCAGTGGAGAGGCTGCTTGAGGATTCTCTCTCCCCTCTGCTCCTCCCCCCACTCTCCCTAAAATAAATAAGTAAATCTTATAAAAAATAAAATTAGAACAATAAAAGCACACACCCTAAGACCCACCCTTGCTATTAGGTCAACAGATTTTTGCGCCAAAGTCACCAAAGCAATCTAATTGGAAAGGTCTTCACAAATGGTTCTGGTGTAATGGATATCCACGTGGATTAAAGGGACTTCGACTTCTGCCTCACGCTTTACAAGCAAAAATTAGCTCAACGTAGATCACAGACTGACTCATGAGCCCCGGAACTCTAATGCTTCTATAAGAAACACGAAAGATACTCTGGGATAACATGGGAGTTTCTTAGAAAGGACAGAGATACGGCACGGCATCCCTATGAACAGGTCCCAAGAAGCAAGGAAAAAAATGCACAAAATAGACTTCGTTAAAACTAAAATTCACAGGATGCCTGGGTGGCTCCGTCAGTTAAGGGTCTGCTTTTGGCTCAGGTCAAGTCCCCCGTTGATGGGGGGGGGGGTCCCTGCTCAGTGGGGAGTCTGCTTATCCCTCTGCCGGCTGTTCCCTCTGCTCGTGTTTTCTGACAAATAAATACAATCTTTAAAAAAAAAAAAAAGAAAGAAAACTAAATTCTGCCCTGTGAAAAATACTGTTAAGAAAATAAACAAGTTTCCAGGAGGTTGGATCCTGAATGTTGATTCTCAACACCAAAAAAAAAAAAAAAAAAAGTGATCCTGTGATGTGATGATCCTATTGGCTATCACTCTGGTGGTTATTTTGTTACAGTGTATGAGTTTATCAGGTTAACACACTGTACGTGTTAAACTTCCATCATGCTAAATGGCAACTGTAGCTCAATGAAGCCTAGAAGGAAAAGAAAAAAAGGCAGGTCACAGTGGGACTAAACATTTGCAAAGTCATTGTGAGACAAAGGCGTCTGAAAATATAATGAACATCCACAACTTAATAACAGAGACATAACCCAATAAAATGCAGGCAGGAGAAATGAACAGGTAATTTACAGACACGTACGAACAAATGGCCAATGAGCACATCATCATCCATCATCACAGAAATGCAAAGGGAAACTGCAGTGCGATACAGTGTACACCCACCAGGAGGGCTACAGACCTACGGCACCACTACTGGAACTCTCCTGTGTTGCTGGCAAGAGTGGAAACCATAGGACCACTTTAGAAAGAGACCTGGGAGTTTCTAGCATGTCCCCAGCAGGTTTATTTACAGTAGCCCCATACTGGGAACAGCCCAAGTGTCCACCAGCTGGGAGAATGGATAAACAGACTGTGGTTTATGCACAGGGGGACACCCAAAAAAAAAAAAAAAAAGAGAGAGAGAGAACTTCTGACACACACAAGCATGAGTGAGTCTCAAAAACATCGTCCTGAGAGAAAGAGGCCTCACCAGAGAGCATGCACTTCATGATTCTATTTCCATGAAGTTCTAGAACAGGTCAGACTCATGAAGTGAAAAACATCCATGATGGCTGCCCCTGGAGGGTGGCAGTGGTGTTGGGGTTGACTGCAAAGACGCAGAAAAGAAATATTCTGGGGGGTGATGGTTTTGTTTTGTATCTTGATAGTTCAGTTGCATTTGTCAGAACTTCTTAATTGGTACACTTAAGATTTAAGCATTTCACTATACATTTTATCGCCGTGGAGCGCCATCGACAAATACATATTAAACTCTGGCTAACAGCATGCATGCTTAGGTAGGTGGTAAGGGAGAGTGCCCATGTTTACGACTCCCTTAGAAATACATCACAAGGGGCGCCTGGGTGGTTCAGTGGGTTAAAGCCTCTGCCTTCGGCTCAGGTCATGATCCCAGGGTCCTGGGATGGAGCCCCGCATGGGGCTCTTTGCTCAGCAGGGAGCCTGCTTCACTTCCTCTCTCTCTGCCTGCCTCTCTGCCTACTTCTGATCTTTGTCTGTCAAATAAATAAATAAAATCTTAAAAAGAAAAAAAAAAGAAAAAGAAATACATCACAAGCTAGGCTGAATTGACGAATGGAGAGACGGCTGATTAAGTAATGGTACAAATACGCAAAATGGGGGCTATGCAGTTGGGGGTGGGCTGGTAAATGAGTGTTCACTGTTCGCTGAACAATCCTTACAACTTCTCTGCATGTTTGAAACTTTTCACAATAAAATATTGGGGGGTGGTGGTGAATACGAAGTGGTAAGAAAGGACAGAGCATAGCACCCATAGCACCCAGTCTCCACACCGGCTCTGAATCAGAGGACCACAGTACGATTTGCAGGGAAACACTGAGGTCCCCACTTCCAAGCCCACCTCCGGGTTTGGCTCAGTGTGTAAGGAACCTGCAGTCACAGCCCCATCCTCAACATAAGCCCCTGGGCCTCTGTAGCAAAAAGCCGAAGCCCATCCTAGGGTTTTATGCTCAAAGAGGCATTCAGAGAGCCTGTGTGTGTGTGTGTGTGTGTGTGTGTGTGTGTAGCGGATTGACGGCCAACCCACTTCAACCGTTTCGAGTCATTTCATCCAGCTGGGAAGAAAATAGGGGTGTGGACGTGGATGAGGGGTCCCCCAGGTAATCAATTCTAAGCCCAATCCCATGTGACTATGCCTGCATTCAGCTCCAGGTGACGGAGGATACAAATGGGGTTTCAGATCAAGAGCATGATCTTCCACTGTAACTGTGATTTACTGGGCGCGTGTGTATGCTGGGCATTTCACGTGATCTCATTTGGTCCTTGCACCCTCCTGTGGGGCAGGTTTACCATCCTGGTTTCATGACCCAGGTCATGGAGGCTCGGAGAGCATGCGTAATGTGTCTGAGAAGCCCCAGCTGGAGCTGGGATGCCAAGAAGCCTCTTTTCCAGAAAGCCCTCTTCCCCCTCCCTCTCCCCTCCCTGGACCAGGAGTCACAGGTACAACCCGTATGTGTCTAAGACCCTTTTTTTTTTTTTTTAAGATTTATTTGACAGACAGAGATCACAAGTAGGCAGAGAGGCAGGCAGAGAGAGAGGAGGAAGCAGGCTTCCTGCTGAGCAGAGAGCCCAATGTGGAGCTTGATCCCAGGACCCCGAGATCCAGACCTGAGCCGAAAGCAGAAGCTTTAACCCACTGAGCCACCCGGGCGCCCCTAAGATGCTTTCTGACCAGGGAGAATTGGGCTTTGGGGGACAAGGTGGCATTTCATTCCCTGAGGGCAAGAGGCTCTCCCACGGCGACCCTGCACCGTGCAGAAGGTGGTGGACCACCACAGACTCTGCGTTTCCACGCCCATTACAGCCCGCAGCGTGCTTTCCCTCTTGCTCGAGGTGTTAGGGTGTTGGACACCAGCTGTTTCTACCCGTGGGTTTCAGTGACTCAGCACCAGACCAGCAGCGCCCCTGCAACCCTTGGTCTCCATCTGTCTCCACCTCCCTGAGCACCACCCCATGGAGTCTCGGAGCAGGGACAGCTCAGGAAGGGGTGGGAGCTCGTTCCCGAAGGGTTTGGCTTTGCAACTCTGCCACAGACTGCTAGGTCAGGGGGAGGAGGGGAATTGTTCAGAGGCTCGAAGCTGGGAAAAGTGAGTGTCTCACTCATCTGAATATGCAAGCCGCCACGGATCCCAAAGGGCTCCATTCCATCCACCATGACTGGATACGGACCCTCCTACGCGGTCATTTTCCACGGGGATCAACCCCAGGCCCCGGCAGCTGACTCACTCATGAAGGTATAGGGTCAGAGGTTAAAAAAAAAGAAGAAACAAAAATTCATGAACATCAGGCTTCGTGACTTACCAGTGCTTTTTAGGGGTGATCTTTCGAGAGAAACATATCCATGTAAAGATCAAATTCATCATTCACTTACAAAAACAAGAAAAAGGAAAAAAAAAAAACCAGAATCCTACGAAAATTCCTTTAATTTTCATCTTTTGGAAATACATGTTTCATTTTTTATTTCCATGATACAAAAAATGTTCAGTATCTAACAATGATCTCTATAAAGCAGACCTACTGACAACAGATCCGAGAAATTCTGTCGCTGTTGGGATCGATGTCAATAGAGGAAGGGCTGGTATGCATCTTCTGTGGTTTCAAGCACACGCACACACACGCATATGTGCCACTTCATCCCCAGACACACACACTCAGACACAGACACACACACACAGACACACACAGAGGACGAGCAGGTTGAGGTGCGGGGGAGGGAGCGCCGCACTACACGTAAAAACAGAAGATAACTTTTCGTAATTCATACAGTCTGCCATGAGAAACTCACATCTTGGGGCAAAGGACTCTAAATAAATACGGCCCGAAGGCCAAGGCAGAGGTGACGCTCCCCTACAGGTGGACAGCGGGAGACTGTTTCCTTCTGGAAACAGTGGCTTGGGCGCTCCGTATTTTCCGGCGGATGCAGGGGAAGCAGGCAGACACGAGTGGTTTCTCCATCCATCGGGAGACGAGCCGAGCCGCCGGCCAGGGAGGCCCCTGCATCCAAAGAGAGCCCCGTGGAGCGGGGAGGACTTCAACCCCAAACTCATGCTCATGACCACAGCGCCCGAGAATGTCGGCGTTTTGCCTGGTTCACAGCCGGCGTTTCCTGCCCGGTGGATTCTGAAACACGCGAATGTTCACGGTGGGGAAGGGCTTCACGCAAGCGACAAAGGATCGACGGGTGAATGTGCACATTCCTGACAGCCTACCACCGCACTGAGTGGCAGCAGACACTTTACATTAAAAGGGAAGAGAAGAGATATGGCCACAAAAATAAAAACTGGGTTTGTTTGTTTTTTTCCAGGACGCATACTTGGTTTCCAAGCCCTCCCATACCACGTTTTATTAAATTAAATACAGTATGGCTTCCGAATGTGCTGGCTGGTTTCGCCTCAGCCACGGCCCCAGCGGTGTGTTTCCCTCCGGCCTCGGTTACCACGTGTCGGGGACTTCGAAGAGCTTGGCCGGGCTGTCGGGGATGCCTCCTGGGGGCGGGAGGTGGACAAAACAAAACGCGGTGAGCACGGAGAGGATGGCAACCAGGGGACCGAGCGACCAGCGCGAAACAGAGTGCCAAGGCCAAGGGCCAAGCTAGGCAGAGCACGCCCACAGACGGACTCTGCCCACAGGCAGCAGGGCCCAGTGGGCCCCACAGAAATGTCCCACAGGGGCGCCTGGGTGGCTCAGTGGTTTAAGCCGCTGCCTTCGGCTCAGGTCATGATCTCAGGGTCCTGGGATCGGGTCCCGCATCGGGCTCTCTGCTCGGCAGAGAGCCTGCTTCCCTCTCTCTCTCTGCCTGTCTCTCCATCTACTTGTGATTTCTCTCTGTCAAATAAATAAATAAAATCTTTAAAAAAAAGAAATGTTCCACAGAGGATCAAAGACATGTCTCCCTGCTTGGATGTCTCCATTTACTTCCTGGGGGTTAAAATGTGGATGTGCTCCTATGTCTCGGGCGGGGTGGGGGGGAAACATCCTGTACTGGCCCCTAGCCACCACACTGGGCACCCAGTTCATTTCACTTTTTTTTTTTTTTTTTTTAATTAAGAAAGTTCTATGCCTAATGTGGGGCTTGAACTCATGACCCCAAGATCAAGAGTCACATGCTCCACCGACTGAGCCAGCCATGTGTCCCTCGGTTCGTTTAATCCTCATAAAAGCCCAGCGCAGTTTGGGGCACCTAGCGGGGTAGAGTCGGTTAAGTGTCCAACTCTTGGTTTCTACTCAAGTTGTGATCTCAGGGTCATGAGATCGAGTCCCACATCGGGCTCCGTGCTCAGCACAGAGTCTGCCTCAGATTCCCTCTTCCTGTCCCCTGCCCCTCCCGCTTGTGTGTGCATGCACTCTCTCTCTCAAATTAATAAATTAATTAAAAGAAAAAAGCCCGGCACAGTGGTATCACTACCTGCATTTTACAGATGCAAGAACAGGCTCAGAGAGGCCAGATATGGTGACCAGTGTCACACAGCCAGCGCGAGGCTGAGGGGGAACGGGATCCTTCCACCGCATCCGGAGCCCTGCTGCATCCCGGGGCTCCAGGTTTCTCTGTGCTGGGTGCTCTGTACCAGCACCCAGAAGAGAAACCCAAGGGGCTGGTGGCTTTTTCAGAGAAGCTGACCAGTGGGAGGGTTCAGAACCCCCCCAAAGGGGCCCAAGAAGAAGCATGCAGCCATTTCAGAGTTCAGCAACACTGGCTAAGTGTTGATGGGTCTCTTCGGTGACAACAGTTTCACCCGGAAGCTGGAAGCCCTTCTGCTCCGTTCACGCCGTCCCCCATATCAGCAGCGGCACAATCGGGTCAGGGCCTGGACCAACCATGTCCGGAGCTGAGCACAGGGGAATTAAGTCAGGGAAGAGAGTGGCCACGATGGAAAGCGTGACAGCCCAGGCGCTCCTGCACGGGTGGTGACGTGCATTACTTTTTACTTAAGCAGGGTTGGCCGGGAAAATCGGCAAAGCTAACCCCAGCTGCTCACACTCCAAGATTCCAAAAGGGGGGAGAGGGCTCAGCTGCTGCCTAAAATGGTAACTTTTTTAAAACTGGAGGAGGTGCAAGGTTCTGCAGAGTAGGAAATCACTCAGCCCAGAGTGGCCACCTCAATGGCAGGAATGTCTAAAGATAACTGGGTCTGAACACATGAAATAACATAGGATTTCAGCCAACACGAGAACTCCCATGGGTGATCACGGACAGAGACGAAGTCCAGACAGAGAGGACGAGGAGACTGGGGAAGGGACACTTGGGAGGCTTCTGTCCCGTGTCATACCGCTTTGTTGGCACTCCCAGCAAAGACTGAGATGGTTCTTGGGAAGTGAAGAGGGACACGAGATGTTCCCACGTGACAGACTCCCAGGATCCAGTTAGGTTATTAAAGAACAAAACACTAAGACACTCCCCTCTGCAGAGCGAGTAAATCCTGCAGATGGGCCGGGAAGAGACATCACAGGCCTGACCTTCTCAATCACACACATTTATACAATACCTGATTGCTGGGGCGGGGAGGGGGGGAGACACCCATAAGGGCATTTTTATAATCTACATATCAGAGAAACATCACAGCAGCCAATTAGCTGTTTTATAGGCTTTGTTTTGTCTTTTTTTTTTTTTTTAAGATTTATTTATTTATTTGAGAGGAAGAGAGAAAGAGAGCATGACTGGAGGGGGAATTGGGGCAGAGGCAGAAGCAGACTCCCTGCTGAGCACAGATGCGGGGCTCGATTCCAGGACCCCGGGATCATGACCTGAGCCAAAGGCAGATGCCCAACCGACTGAGCCACCTAGGCGCCCCACCAATTAGCCATTTTAAAGGTTAACAGCCACAATGCTGAGTGTGGGGAAGCGAAACAGATTCAAACTAGCTGTGAGGGAACTCAAATGAACAAAAAAGCTAAGCGGCTGAGAGCAAGTGCACTGTCATACTTATGGCAGCACCTGCTGTCCGCTGGATGGGACAGTGTGCGGGCGTGGCGGCCCCCCAGCAGACGCACAGGAAGTGACTCGGTGAAGACCGGGTGAGAAACAGCGGAATGTGCAGAAGCTTTGGATAAGCAAGCCAGGCTCGGCCATTTGACTGGCTGTATGGCTTTGAACAACGTTCCCTGGCTCATCTCTCAGCGGCGCCGAGTACTACTTCCTGTTGCACATGCCTGTGGTGGTACGGCCGAGTCCCTGGCACACGGCAAGTTTGTTGTGGATGTCAGGTCCCTTCCTGTTAGCAGTAAGGTGGCCCAACACTGAACACGGTTGTTCTCCAGGAAGCTGACAGCCTGCTATCAAGATGATCCTGGTTTTCATTACCAAAATGTGCAGCTGCTGAGCAACAATGTGTCCAGAGGAACCAGAATGTTAAGAACCATCTAAAGGAGACCCAGACCAGAGGAAGCTGGAGGTCACTGCTGGTGTTCTTTCTAGCACTTTCCAGAAAGGGAGTGCTGCAGACTGAAGGGTCAGTCTCAAAGCTGGTGGATAAGGAGCTAGGTCTGTTCCAGGGAGCTTGAGGGCAAATAATTATTCTGGAACAATTTTTCTTTTTAAACAAATATTTGAGGACGTCTGCTTCCTGTCAGGATGGATCTCAATGTGTACTTTGGAACATATGCGAAAATCACCTCAAAATGGACTGCACATCTCACTGTAAAATCTAAAACTTCTAGAAGAAAACACAGGAGAAAATCTCTGTAAATCTGGAGTCAAGCAAAGATTTCTTAGATGTGATGCAAAGCCATAATCTGAAAAATGTTAAACTGGATTTCCGTAAAATTTTAAACTTCTACTATTTGAAAGTTACTACTAAGAAAGTGAAAAGAAAAGCAGAGTCTGGAAGAATGTGCAAAACACCCAAAAGGATTTGTATCCAGAATATACAAAGAACTCTCAAAACTCACGGAGAAGAAAACAACCTGATGAAAAAAATGGGCAAAAGATTCAAAAAGACGTTCCGCAAAGAAGAGATCTGGATGGGAAATAATCACACAAAAGATGCTTAGCATCATTAGTCATTAGGGAAACTCAAGTCAAAGCCCTATGAGACACCACTACAGGCCCAATGGAATGGCGAAAAGGGACCACTGGTACCAATACTGGTAAAGGTGCAGAGCCACCGGAAGCCTCGCCGGCCAATGGCGAGAATGCACCACTGTGCGGCCATCTTGGAAAACACTGAGCCCATTTCTTAGAAGGGGAGACATGCACTTGCCACGTGACCCAGCAACTCCACTCTTTGGTATTTACCCCAAAGAAACAAAAACTTAGTTCATACAAAAACCTGTTGGCACATGCTTACAGCAGCTTGATTCTTAGTTGCTAAAAAGTGGTAACAACCTAAATGCCAATGGGCAAAATGGATAAAGAATGATACATCCATAAAACAGAACACTACTCAGCAGTAAGAAGGAACTGGTACTGAAATAGCAAAATGAATTCTCAAATGTATTAAGAAAGAAACACATCAGTGGTTGCCAGGACCTAGGGGAGGGAGGAGGGATGGGGCGTGAGAGAATCTTCTGGAATGATACAAATATTCTCTCTCTTGATCATAATGATGGTCATATGGCTGTACACATTTGCAAAAACTCATCAAATTGGGCACCCGAAAGCGATGACCTCCTGTAAGTAAACTATCTTAATAAAGCTGACCCTGCAAAAGATACTAGGAATGTTGCTTGAAGATCCAACAAAATTTTACTATAAAATATAATGCTGATAATAAAAATCTGACCAGGAGTTTTTTTTAAATGGAGAAAGAACAGGATACCAAGCTGACTATGAGGTATGATGTCCATGATGTACAAAAATGACAAGAAGACTAAAAACACTTGTTACTGGATTATCAGCCAACCACGGGGTTTGATTTTCTTCTGTTTTTCTGCATTTTATAGGTCTTCAAAGTGAGCATGTTATCTTTATTAACAAAACGACAAAAGAAAGTAAAAAGTGGTCAACGCGAAAGGTGACCGTTTGGGCTTCTTTACCCTTCTTCTGTCCAGAGCTGAAAGGGAGAGATTCTACGAGGGAAGACATTTCTGCCCTCTGATGAATCCAGAACAGCATCTCAAACACTGGAGATCTGCCATTGTATCATTTTCTGGAGTGGAAATCTGTAGTGAGAAAGATCCTGGGGGGAGCTACACAGAAGTATTCAATTGGGAGATGCTCCAGCAGGCCCGGTGAAGGGGCGGTTTCCCACACCAAGAAGGCAGAGCTTCCCGGGGTGGAGGGCTGCCGGGGGAACAAGGACTGAGCAGCAGACTGGCCCACCACACAGCATAAAGGCCACACGGAGGCTGTCAGCCACATTTTAATTGAGGGCTTCGAAAGTTCCTTGGCTACACTTCCTGAGCCTGGATGGTCAGCAACTGCAGACCACCGCTCAGGTCCTAAATTTTCATACTGTAACCTTAAGGATGGAAGCTTGAAAAGTTCAATGGATTACTCAAGACTCCAATGATACTCCTGGTTCTTGGCAAACATTTTAAGGTCTGCTGTGTTGTGTTTTCAGTGGAAGAAGGAAAAGACTTGTAGCAGCCTCTCTAGGACATGACACAAAAAATCACCAGGAATCGTTGGCATCTTGGGCACTTTTCTGCCAAAGCCAATAGGGCATGAGAGAACTCTGGCTACTGGACCGTCTGACGATATTTTGAGATTGGGCAGTCTGGTCAGCGACAGGACACTGAAACACAATTCACTCATCAGCAAGAACGAGTGTGCTATGGACACCCGTCCAATAAACCCTGTCTGGGGAACATCACCTAGGGGTACTTCAGTGCAGCCCGAATGGCACACAGAACTCTGGTTCTTTACCTACAAGCAGAGAACGTACCTTGAATTCCCCCGAGGAAAAGTAGATAGCGCCACCAATTTAGCTAATCCTACTAGATAGAAAAGCAACGGGCTCGTGTTCTATGTTTGTAGCCTGGACACTGGACAGAAACAACACTTAGGAGAAAAATATTTGCTAAGTATATAATATGTACATAGTAAACTCCTAAAGAGAACGGTCGCTTGGGTCTCATGACTTCATCACGAGCAAGTCCAAGTTGGCAACTGTTTCCTGCTCTTGACCGGCTGCCAGAAAAGCCATCTTTATGTAAAGGGTCCTCCGCTTCTTCTAAAGTTTGGATCAATTTCACATCTGCACAGCGGTACAACGTGGGGATTCCAGATCAGACCGCCCTCCCCAGTGCCCCCAGTACCAGTTATACCGGACTTCGCAAGTCTGAATTCTTTGGACCTGTTTCCTCTCCAGAAATTGGAAATACTGGTATCTATTCTTGACCGGGTTTTTATAAGGAATAGACAGTAAAGGAGGCTCCTGGCACAATGCCTGCTACAGGATATAAACTAGGAACAGTCAGTCATTCCTTTTGTAATTTAAGTCATTCTGCTAGCTGAGAAGGGGTCTAGGACTGAGCTCTTAATGCATCTTCGATATTAAAATGTGTAACTAAGACAGACGACACTGTTATGTGTGGGATTTACTGAGCACCAACTGTCCCGGGACTGCTACAATACACAATATTCTCTGGTCCGACTTTTTGCGACTCCCTCCTGGGAAAACAGAAACCTCCCTCCCAGGTCAAACAGTGTCTTTTATATTTCTCATGCCTCCGCCAACCCAACACACCTTCGTGAATCACCTGCGGCCCTGTCAAGAGACTCTGGCCAGGAGGAGAGCTCAGACAGGACGCCTGAGAACCTGTCTCTGCAGGTCAGACTTTCCCACGCCCTACCGAACTGTCCCACCAGGTGGCTGCCAACACCCCAACTGGGGCGTCACAGCTCCTGGAACCCTCTGAACCCTTGAGTGCTTAATACAGACCCTACATAGGTCCAGACCTTTGTATTCTCACTCACTACAGCACCTTATGACAGTCCGTGAGCAGTCAAAACTGGTCAACGCCACAGGCTCAGAGCCCGGTTACCTCACCCGACATCCTGCCGGGAATAGTAGCGCTAAACGCTTACAATAATACAGCCAAGAAGGACCTGTGAAACTTCTAGCTTTGTGCTGCTACAAGGCCTCATCCGGTGAATGGTGCCCCAGAAGCGCCATCCGCTCCATTCTCTGATTCAATTAAAAGCTGTCAAGATGTTTCTCTCTTTCTCTTTTAGCGGGACTGACAAAGAAGTACAAAATCTATCATTTTTTTTTTCTTTTTTAGCTCAAATCTTGAGGCCGTGACAGCTTTCCTGTCAATGGGAGGAAAATAAAAACCTATTTTAATGACAGTATTATACATTCGAACCCCCAAATAACTCACAGAAAGTTTTCACTTAGAATGATGAAAGTTATAAAAGGAGCTAATCTATTCAGGCAGTCTATTATTAGGTATTTTAATGTTAATACCTGTAAGATTATGCTGAGATAGAGGAGGGGGAAAATACCTGTCATCTTGCGCCTGAGCTCTAACAGATAAGCTGAAAAATTCCGAAGAGACTGAGACAGGAAGGGAGGCAAGACAAGAGAAGACCCCACCCCCCAGCACGCTAGCCATGACCTCTAGAAGTCGTGCTGACATAGAGCGTGGAGGCTGGTTGAGCAGACACCATGCCACAGTGGTTAAGAAGGTTATCCCAGGTGAAGACGAAGGGTGTTACAGAATAAAACCTTCTCCCGTGCCCCATTTAGGGAACGGGACGGAAGCAAGTCAAGGAGAACACTGGGATTCAAGGAGGCAGCGGAAAGAGGCCGGGCTTCAAGCAAGCAGTTCGAGTTTTCAGTTAAAAGTTAAGCCTCAGCGTGGTGTATAAAAGCATATGCAATATTTCTGCTGCCTCTTTGGTTTCACTAGTAACAGTGAGATTCAGAAAACTCCCTGCCGTCAGATCGGGCCACATGTAAAAGGAAGAATTAATTTGAAACACAGTGAAGGCTTAGCTTGGGTATGAATCAAGTTCCGTGGCTTTCCTACACCTTCCTTTGATCTGACTGTTGGTTCTGCTCGCTGGGGAGACCAGCCTGCTGTGAGATAAAGGAGAGGGGCCCTCCAGGCGGGGTCAGCAGCCCTCTTATCCTGGGCAGACAGGCAGTGGCGGAACCGTGCAGGAGAACACCTGCTCTCTTGCAGGACAGACTGAAGGACTCTGTGACCTTGGGCAAGTCACGGTTACCCTTCACGCCTGCAATCTCTTAACTGTGAAACAGACCTTGAGGACCACCTCAGAATGTTAAAAGAAAGAACTCCCACCCAGTGTGAAATGCCCCGCCGGCCCTGAGCAAGAAGCAGTCAGCGAGGGCTTTAACTGTTGTCCCCAGCAGCTGTGGGACCCGGTAGGTGACTGCTGGATCTCCCCAGCCCCCGGGGAACTGGCCCGGCCGACCATCGAGACCTTCCCTCATGTTGCAGTCCAGCAGTGTAGAAGGCCTGAGCACAGGGGGTGAGTTTGGTCATGAGCCGCCTCCCCCCGCGCCATGGCATCTGGGTGACGGAGAGAGTGTGGGATTTGGCCTCGGGCAGGCCTAGACTTACCTTCTGGTGCTAACTATATGGACCTACGCGTGTTTCTAAACCTCTCTGAGCCAGACACCTGCGTCCCTAAGACAGGATGGTAATCCCCTACGTCAGGGCTTTTGTGAGAAGGGAAGGCTCCCACTACAGCTCTTCGCACATACGAGGCTCTCAACACAGGGTAGCTTCTGGTTTCCTTTGCTCCTTATGTAATTCTGCGTATGAGAGAGAAATCCGGGCTGCCTGGCAAAGTTTTGCTGGGAACGGTGAAAACGCTGCCACTGAAAATAACATGTGTAGGAGGAGGGCTCTGTGCAAATTTAAATGCACATTTAAGATACTAGGCTACTTACACACATCAGCAAAACCTCTAAACCATGGAGGAAAGGAAGAGTATTACCAAAATGGAGTAACCATCTTTAACTGAGAAGGCCCCTGCCAAGCCCTCCTCTATCAAGAGACAGAGCTTTTTAGGGATTCCTTAAATTAAATGGATCCTAAAAAGCATCTGGTCCCGTGGAAAACTACAGCAGTCCCCCTCATCTGCGGGGGACACAGTCCAAAACACGCAGTGTGTGCCTGAAACTTCCGGTAGTACCAGCCCCCCGCAGACTCCATGTTATTTCTGGTACATCCACAGCTGTGACAAGGCTGAATTGATAAATGGGGCACAGTAAGAGATTAACAAGCGCTAATAACCAGAGAGAACAATGACAACAAATGTAGTGTCACAAAAGTCGTGTGAACTGGTTTCTCTCAAAAAAATCTTACTGTCCTGGACTCACCCTGCTTCTTGTGCTGATGTGAGATGATCAAGTGTCCTTGTGAGAGGACAAGTGAGGGCAATGACAAAGGCATGGTGATCTAGCCTTAGGCTACCAGTGACCTTCTGGTGATACGTATGACAGAAGGATCCCCTGCTTTCAGACTGTGGTTGACTCTGGGAAACCGTGGATAAAGGGGTTGATGGCAGGAGTGGGGGAGATTACTGGACATGGGCTTTGCCACCAACCGAAGCCCCGCCATCATTTCTCCCCCCAAACTATGAGTTTCTAGAGCATTAAAGAGTACACAACCCCAGAACTCTACTGAGATCTTCTACAAACCTGCTGGTGAAAGGTCTTTCTTCATTCTTTTTAACTTCTTGGCCTTTTTCCTTCCCTCGGAGACAGGTTCTGCACAGGACTCTGTCTGCTCGAGCTCAGCGTCAGAAATCTCCCCCGATACTCTGGCCTCCAAGTCAGCTTCTGCTGGGCTGGGACTCAGGCTTCTCTTTTCTACGGTGCCGGTGGCTGTAAGACTGAAACACACACAATGGAATGACATGAAAGGTGTTGGGAGTAACAGAAACACTAGCCTATAGAATGTCTTCGCACTCTGAAGCCTGTTACCACTTAACCAGCAGCCAACAACCCGGGCGGCTGCCACCTGTACGTGACTGTTAAAGACCTAACTGTTAAAGACAGTTAAAGACCTGAAAGAACCGAAGTCTGAAGGTTTCCCGTGGTGACAAGCTTATTCAGAAGCAAGTTCTGTGTTCTGTTTGTGTAGAGACACAGACGAATCTGAATTCTTCTCAGCGCTTCCAAGAACGAAATTTTTTTAAAGATTTTATTTATTTGAGAGAGAAAGAGCATTAGTGGGGGGCGGGGGAGGGGCAGAGGGAGAAGCTGACACCCCGCTGAGCAGGGAGCCCGATGCAGGGCGCGATCCCAGGGCACTGAGATCATGACCTGAGCTGAAGGCTGAGGCTTAACCCACTGTGCCACCCAGGCGCCCCTTGAAGCACCAAATTTTAAAGAAAATTCCTGGTTTCTGTTTTTGTGGAGCTCCTACAGTAGAAGAGCAGACTAGAAGAGTAGAGCTGCCATAATAAAATAAGAGTTCTTGGTGGTACCGAAGCGGAAGACGGCACGGTTACCCTCACGACTGCCTAACGCACGCACAGCGCAACACACGAGAGCGTGAGCGTGTCAGCGATCACGTTGCTCGGCATCGGACTACACTGACAGGGCGTGGCCCACCTCCACAGAGTTCTCGTCTGTTCCAAAACGGTGACTTGTCAAATTTATAATTAAACCCGGCTTCACTTTGAAAGCTTCATAGGATGTGACATGTTGAATTAAATCCAATTACATGTCCTGATTTTTCCTTGAGGAAAAGTATGTTCCCTGAAATAGAACTTGATGAGAACAGAGACCGCGTGGCCAATGTGAGTCCTGTCTCCTCTAAACGGGTCCTATAAATAGATTTTTTATGGTGGCCCCCAAGTTATGAGAAACATCTAAAAATCAAGTCATTCCACCTAAGGGAGGCCATTCGAGTACAGAGAGGGGGCGGGGAGGGAGCGAGCGAGGGAAAGCGCGCATGCCCCTGATTAAGCCTCTTCTAAGGAAGTGCATACTTAAAATGTTACATATAAAAAAACACTCTGGCTTCCCAGTCATCCCAATTCCAATTCCTCCATGGAGTCCTGCACTCCCATCTCTGTTTTTTGTACCTGTTCACTCATGTGAAAAAAAAGAATAAACTGTTTTCCTGGTGGTTCTTGAAAGCCACAGGAGGCAGAACGCACGACTCTTACAGCTGGCTGGTCTGCTTCCGCCTGTCCTCTTCTCCACATATATCACACAGACTTCTCCGAAACACCTCTTTTATTGAGGGGACACAACGAAAAGGGGGGAAATAAGTAATATTTTGGGGACATTATTAAATATGCATGTGAAAGTTTACTGCTTAAAAACTGATTACTACCTTCAAAAGGTTTTCTTTTTAAAAACATTTTATTGGGGCGCCTGGGTGGCTCAGTGGGTTAAAGGCTCTGCCTTCGGTTCAGGTCATGATCTCAGGGTCCTGGGATCGAGTCCCGCACTGGGCTCTCTGCTTGGTGGGGGGCCTGCTTCCCTCGCTCTCTCTCTCTCTCTCTCTGCCTACTTGTGATCTCCGTCTGTCAAATAAATAAATAAAATCTTTTAAAAAATTTTAAAAATAAATAAAAAATAAAAACATTGAATTTATTTGGGGGGACAAAGGGAGAGGGAGAGAGAGAGAATCTCAAGCAGACACAGGGCTCCCTCTCATGACTCTGAGCCAAAACCAAGAGCTGGGACACTTAACAGACGGAGCAACCCAGGCACCCTACCCTTAAAACAGTCCTCTTAAAGACAAAAATAATTTTGGCTGGTTTCTGAAAATCTGGAAAATTCAAAAAGTGTCAGAAAATAATAAGGACCCACTGTTCCACCACAAAAGGGGAACAGGCCTAAAAATTCCTCTGTGTTGTAAATCCTGGAGCCTGGTAGCCTCTAAGATGTAAATGTTTAATGAAAACTCAGTTGGGACTTCAAGAAAGACAAGGTCCAGAAATAGCCCCAACTGCATATAGAAATCTAGTGTACAATGAAGGTCGTATTTCACATTACTGGGACAAAGATGAACTTTAAAGAAATAGTGTCGGGATAACTGGAAAAGGATAAATTAGACCCCAAATTCCTCACTTGGTACAAAAGCATAAACACCAAACAGATCGGATATCTACATGCCCAAAATGAAAAATGGGTGAATTCCTCCAAAATCTGAGTGTACAAAAAGGCTTTCTCACGGGGGTAGCTGGGTGGTTCAGTGGGTTAAGCCACTGCCTTTGGCTTGGGTCGTGATCCCAGGGTCCTGGGATCGAGTCCCACATCGGGCTCTCTGCTCGGTGGGGAGCCTGCTTCCCTCTCTCTCTCTCTGCCTGCCTCTCTGCCTACTTGTGATTTCTCTCTGTCAAATAAATAAATAAAATCTTAAAAAAAAAAAGGCTTTCTCACTATGACTTGTAATTCAGACACAGTAAAAAAAAAAAAAAAAAGTACCAATTTGATCTCCTAAACATTTTTTTTTTTTTTTTTTTGCACAGCGGTCAGTAAGATAAGCCAAGTCACAAGACGGATGAGAAACTAGGGAAAAGTATCTGTAGCGTAGATCATAGATAAAAGGTTAATGTCCCTGATACACAAATAACTCTCAAACCGGAGAGAGTCAGGGCAAAGCCACGATCTCACTGTTAGAGAGAGGAGTGTGGCCACATCTAACAAAACCCGGTATTTATTTACCCTTTGAGTCCACAGGCACACTTTTCGGAACATGAAAGACACAGGTCCACCAGTGAACAAATACATACGCACAGGTCATTCCCTGCAGCTTTCTCTGAAATTACCAAATACCGCCAAGCCAAAATAAAACGCCTAAATGTCGAGGTATCGGAAATTGGTTAAATAAACTGTGATACGTACAATCAGGGAAGTTCTGAGCCATTATAAGAGAGAATGGAGACCTCAAAGATCAGACAGGGAATGACTTCTAGTAAAAAACAAACAAATAAACCCACAAAAAAACCAAGGTGGGGAAAAAAGCAAAGTGCAAAAGAGCCATTTATAAACCCAGTGCTCACCACCTTCAGTAAGGAAGGGGGAAGAACTCAAATCCTGAGGTCTTCAGGGGTTTGCTTCTGTTGCTGAATGAGTGACGCCAATTCTGAAAATACCGAGATGTGTTTCAGTACCGAGCAAAGCCGTAAACACGCGGATGTTGGAAGCCAGACACACCAATACTGGGGTGTGGGAAGAAAAGAAGAACCCTGTGGAGATGAAATGAAATGGGAGACAGACTCAAGATTTTAGACTCAAGATTTTAACATAAATAAGTATGTGTCTATGTGTGCACTCATGTTTGGGGGATGTATGTGTGTATATCCAAGCATTACCACCGAAAAGGGCGTAGAAGCAAAGAAATCTCAGTAGCGGTGAGCACATCTGGTGTCCACATCTTAATTTCTAATACCGTACTTTAAAAACAAACAAACAAACAACAAAACAAAACAAAACCCAGGGCTTCCGGAAGAACTGGCTGATTCCACAGCTGGGGTTACTGGAGGCCTGAGATGAGACTGGAACATCTTGCGATATGAGAAAGCAGGAAAGTGCGGAAGATGTACGGAGGTGTGTCACGAGGACCGAGGCCCAGCTGGGGAGGGCTCTCACCGGCCAGGTATCAGAGCACCAAAGTAAGAGGCAGTAACGGGTTCTGAACTGAAGAAACAGGAAGCTGTGTGTTTACGTAACACAGGACACAAAGGGAGGGGGAGAGGGAGGAAGAAGGAAGGAAGAGCTCTTAGGCGGGATACTGACTAGGAACCCGTAATGGGGAAGAGAAATGGAGCTGTTAGCTGACCCCTCTGCAACCCTCCCATGAAGGATGGTTGAGGCAAACGCGCCGGCAGCTGCTCCACACGGGGGTTGTTCTGGTGGCGAGGAGGGTATCTGCACGGTCTGGAAGAGTCTCCCCTCTCCCAGGGCCTGCACTGCAGTCCGGACTGTGGAACTGAAATGTCACCGTGAAGAAACATCAGACAAACCCAAATGGAAGATACCTTCCTGAAAAAGAGCGGTCGGGGAGGGGTTGGTGTTCCTCAACAGTGTCACCGTCCTCAGAGACTAAAGGGATATGAAAACTGGATGCAATACGTTATTATAGACTGGGCCTTATAATGGGGGGGCAGTGATGCAGATAATACGAGATCAGATACTAAAATGTGGATATGAGCAGTAGAGCATCGTATCAATGGTAAATTACTATGGTTGGTCACTGTACTACAGGTGTGTAAGGAAATACACTCTTACTTAGTGGACCGAGGGACAAAGGACCATGATTATTTAATTCCCTTTCAGGTGGTTCAGGGGGAAAAAGTATGTTGGGGGTCAAACTAGGAGGTCAAATGCAGAATTTTGCTACAAGGATAAGGTACTGATTATGCAGCCAGTGGAAATCAAATTCTTCTAGGGTGACTATCTCCATTAACTTCTTCCTTTCAGTAGGGAAGGGAAAAAAAAAAAAAGGTTGCTAAGGGGTGGTATTTACAAGTTCCTGCAAACACCTGTAAAACCACAAAAATCTGGCTGCCCCATAAAGTTTCCCTCTCTTTCTTTTAAATGAGGGCATTCTTTACACGCAATGAAATTTGCTCAATTTCTGGAATTGCATACAACGACATAAACACCAGAACAGCCAAGACACAGAACGGTTCCCTTTAAGAAGATTCCTTGTGCCACTGTGCACTGAACTCTCTTGCCAGCAAACATGGATCTGCTTGCAGACACTACATTCTGCCTCTTCTGGAAAGTTCACACAAATGAAATTGTACAGTATTTAATCCTCCGTGTTTGCCTCTTTTACTTCACATGACGCCCTGAGAACCAGCCACACTGCTGGTGGTCCTGGTATTTTACCCCCATCACTGAGTTGTCGTATTTCCCGGTACGGCTATACCACGATTCATTTACTCGTTTACCAGTTGACGGACATTTGGGCTGCTTCCAATATTCTGCTATTATCAATAATAACACTATGAACGTCTACGTAAAGGCTTTTCTGAGTTTTATTTTATTTATTTATTTTTAAAGATTTTATTTATTTATTTGACACAGAAAGAGAGATTGCAAGTAGGCAGAGAGGCAGGCACAGAGAGAGGGGGAAGCAGGCTCCCCACTGAGCAAAGAGCCCGATGCGGGGCTTGAACCTAGGGCCCTGAGATCATGACCTGAGCTGAAGGCAGAGGCTTAACCCACTGAGCCACCCAGGTGCCCCAAGAATTTTTTTTTTTTTTTTTTTAATCACGGTAAAATACACACCACAGAAAACTTGGCCATGTCAACCACTGCAAGCACACAGCTCAGTGCTGTTAAGTATACTTCCAACGTTGTGCAACCACCACGACTCCCCATCTCCAGGACCCTCTTCATCTTGCGAAACTGAAACCCTGTACCCATTAAACAGTAACTCCCCATTCTCCCTTCCCCCCAGCCCCTGGCAACCACCATTCTTTCTGCCTCTTGGATTCTTACTCGTCTGAGTATACTTACTGAAAAATATATTTACACTTACTAAGTATTACTTACTTACTCGTAGAGGTGGAACCACAGAGTATTGTCTCTTTTTGTGACTGGCTTATTTCATGTAGCACAACGTCAAGCAAGGTTCATTCATGTTGAAACAGGTGTCAGAAACACCTTCCCTTTTATGGCTGAACAATATTTCATCGTGCGGATATACCACATTTTGCTCATCCATTCACCTGGCAGTGGACACCTACCATGCTTCCAGACTTCAGCTGTGAAAAATACTAATAGGAACAGGGTGCACAAACAGCTCTCCAAGACCCTGCTTTCCATTCCTTTGGGCATATGCCAAGAAGTGGAATTGCTGAATCACATGGTAAGTTTGCTTTTAGTTTTCGAGGTAGCCTCCTGCTATTTTCACAGCAACATTCCCACAAGAGTGTATGAGGCTCCCGTTTCTCCATATCCTCGTTAACACTTGTTCTATTCTGGGTTTTTGATGGTAGCCATGTTAATGGGTATAAGGTGTTATCTCATTGTGGTTTTGATATGCATTCCCCAGTGATCAGTGATGTAAGAATCTTTTCATGAGTTAATTGGCCATTCATTTATCTTCTTTAGAGATACAGCTAATGCAAGTTCTTTGCCCATTTTTGAATTGGGTTGGTTTTTGTTGTTTCTGTTGAGTTTTAGTTCCTCATACATTCTAGATAGTTATCCCTTATCAGATATAGACGTTCATTTTGTATATGGTGTGAGGTAAGGGTCCAACTTTATTCTTTTGTGTGTGGATATTCCATTTACCCAACACCGTTTACTGAAAAGATTGTCCTTTCCCCATTGCACGGTTTTGCCATTCTTACTGAAAATGATCTGACAGTTCAGGTGAAGGTTTATTTCTGGGTTCTCTATGCTATTCCATCCACTCTATATCTGTCTTTATGTCAATAACACACTGTTTTGGTTACTGTAGTTTTTTTTTTTTTTTCAAAATTTTATTTATTTATTTGGCAGACAGAGATCACAAGTAGGCAGAGAAGCAGGCAGAGAGAGAGGAGGAAGCAGGCTCCCCGCTGAGCAGAGAGTCCGACGCGGGGCTCCATCCCAAGATCCGAGCCAAAGGCAGAGGCTTTAACCTACTGAGCCACCCAGGTGCCCCTGGTTACTGTAGTTTTGCAGTAAGTTTTAAATCAGCAAGTGTTATTAGTCCTTCTAATCTGTTTTTTTTTTTTTTTTTAAGATTTTATTTATTTGACAGAGAGAGAGATCAAAAGTAGGCAGAGAGGCAGGCAGGAGAGGGAGAGGAGGAAGCAGGCTTCCTGCTGAGCAGGAGTCCGATGTGGGGCTTGATCCTAGGACCCTGAGATCATGACCTGAGCTGAAGGCAGAGGCTTAACTCACTGAGACACCCAGGTGCCCCCAAATCTGTTCTTTTTCAAGATTGTTTTAGCCATCTAGGATACCTTGGGAATCCATAGGAATTTTAGGATGGATTTTTCTATGTCTGCAAAAAAATGTCACTGGGATTTTGACAGGAATTGCAGTGAATACATAGATCACTTTGGTCAACCCTGTAATCTTGATAATATCAGGTTTTCAAATTCATGAACCTGGGGTATGGGCTGTCTTTTCATTTATGTAGATCTTTCATTTCGTTCAGCAATGTTTTTTTATAGATGGTAGGAAAGAGCTTTCTCCATTCTTCTCTTCTTATAAGGGTACTAATCCCGACATGAGGCCCCCATCCTCATGGCTCCAGCTAACTCTGACTACCTCCCAAAGATCCCATCTCCTAATTCCATCAAATTGGGGATTAGGGATTAATATAAGAATTTGGGGGTGTGGGTGCCATGATTCAGACTGTAGCACAGGTCCACTAAAATTTTTTTTCTATTTTTTCTTCTAGAAATCTTAGAGTTCTAATTGTTACGTTTAAGTCTACAAGTCATTTCAGGTTCATTATGTATATGGTGTGACTTAAGAGTAGAAGTTCAATTTTTGCATACCACTATGCAATTGTTTCAGGTTTATTTGTTTTTTTTTTTGTTTTTGGAATTATTTATTTATTTTTTTCGGAATTATTTACTGACAAAACTAACTTCGCCTGCACTTTTGTCAGGAATTTTAAAAATTTCCAAATTCCTGAAAGTTACTGATCTTCAAAACTTGAGACCAAGAAATCAGAATTCCTGAATTGTAAATTATTCTGTATTTTTCAGAGCACTTGACTTCACGTTTTTAAATAATGAGTTATAATCATAAACAATCAATCACTTTTCTGTGACAGGATTATATTTAAAGTTTCAGGGGTTAGTTCTGTAAAATATGATATAATAACAAGTGTATGGTTATTATTATGAATCATACACTGCAACAAAATTATGTATTTCAATAACATGCAAAAAATAATCTCTACTTAATATAGGCATTTGGTAAAAGAAAACATTAAAAGAATAAAACATAAGCACTGAATGAACATAAGCACTAAATAAATCTTTAAAAAATAAAAATAAAAATTGGAAGAGGTCACAAATATTTAAAAGATTTTTCTTTTTAAGATTTTATTTATTTATTTGACAGGCAGAGATCACAAGTAGGCAGAGAGGCAGGCAGAGAGAGAGGGGGAGGCAGGCTCCCTGCTGAGCAGAGAGCCCTATGCGGGGCTCCATCTCAGGACCCTGGGATGATGACCTGAGCTGAAGGCAGAGGCTTAACCCACTGAGCCACCCAGGCGCCCCTGAAAGCTTTTTTTAAAAAAGATTTTATTTATTTGATAGAGATCACAAGTAGCAGAGAGGCAGGCAGAGAGAGAGAAGGGGAAGCAGACTCCCTGCTGAGCAGAGAGCCCAATGGAGGGCTGGCGCCCAGGACCCTAAGATCATGACCTGAGCCAAAGGCAGGGCTTTAACCCACTGAGCCACCCAGGTGCCTCTTAAAAGTTATCCTCAAGTGAGATTTTAAAACACACAAGTATTAATTGCTTGGATTAAGTATTAATATTTGTCATAAGACAAATATTCCAGATGTAGAGAAGTTTCTTTCATGTTGTGCTAATGTTGGTCATATGGTTCTGAGTGTGTCCAAAGCAAATACAAGTTGGGCGTTAGACTACATATGGCCCCATATATGCTCATTTCCTCTTTGAGGGATGAACATATTTTGTCTGCTTGCCCTGATTTTGGTTTGGCTGTTAAAAATGATACTGCTTGTCCTAATTCAGATCTCAGATGAGCTGATTTCACATCAAAGTGTTCCAGGATCCTTGTTTACAGCCTGCCTTTGCATTTCTTCTGTGAAAGTAATTACAAAGAACTATAGCCTTAGGGCAAATATCCAAACACGAAAACACCACTGGATTCTATTAAGATAACGTAATATCTGGGTATCCTAGCAAGGTTAACAGCACTATTACTACACAGAAACATGTTTCAGAACTGCCAATTTAAAGACTGCCCCCAAAACTTAGTATTTCTTGGAACGAGATTCGCCGGATTTTCATAAAGTGTACTAATATGTGTAAAGTCATTACTAAATCTGTGTTTACAAAAATGACCCATCGGGAGTGGCAGACAGGGGTACAAACATATATGTTTAACAACCCGCCAGCAGCAAATAAGAAGGACAGATCTGGTCGTGGCCCCTTCTCTCCCATACCCTCTGTCCTGCTGACCGTAACCTTTGACACCGATTCCGCTCTTTCTTTCAACGTCATGTCCATGGGTTCCTTTGAACTGGTAATACCTATGTTGGTGGTTAAACTTGAACACCCACAGATTTTCCTTCCCTTTATCCTGATTTCTGGACGGATTTTTTTCTCACATTTTGGAGTGACATAAAGATCCCTAGAAATGTCAGGAATGGATTCCTGCATGGGGACGCTGCTGGAAATCAAGGGATCACTAATGTGTGGTTGTGCTTTGGGGCACTCAATCCTGTTTTCGTTATCTACTTATCTTTCCTGTGCGGGCACCACACTGTTATTATACCTGTAGCTTTACAGTATGTCTTAAAGACAGGCTAAGTCCTTCTGTCTGCTGGAGGGTTCACCCTGCTGGATAAAAGAGCCGCCTTTCATTTTAAACATTTTTAAAGATTTCATTCAGTTATTTGACAGACAGAGATCACAAGTAGGCGGAGAGGCAGGCAGAGAGAGAATGGGGGGAAGCAGTCTCCCTGCTGAGCAGAGAGCCCGATGCGGGGCTCCATCCCAGGACCCCGGAATCATAACCTGAGCCGAAGGCAGAGGCTTTAATCCACTGAGCCACTCAGGCGCCCCAGCCACCTTTCAATTTAAAGGGTCGCCCAGTTTAGAAAATTCTCGTTTGATACTTCCAGATGACCATTCTAAGCGTCATGTGGGCTTTTATTCCCATTTTACAGGCAAGGTCCCTCACCCTCAGTGACTTGTTCCCAGTCAAAGAGCTGATTGAGTAGACCTGAGACAGTCTTCCAGGTCCGGGTTCTTGGCACTGCTTCACGGCCTCTCCACCACCCAGTCCCATGTTCCAGGACCAGTTCTTCCTATGAGGTCTTACCTCCAAAGACCCCCTCCGAAGGGCTTTCCCAGGCCCCCTGCAGAGACCAAGCATCCCTGATTCTCCAGCATTTATCCCTCTATTTTGTTTTCCTCCTATGACTCATCTCTGTCTGCACTTCTTATTCACTTCTTGTTTATTCTCTTCCTCTCTGCCACCAGAATGTTTGGCAAGAAAGGGATCTCGCGCTTCTTATGGGGCATGGGGCTTCTCAGGACCTGGCCAGGGGCCACCAAGTCAGTCAGGCCTCTGCAGTCAAGGTTTGTAGAGTGGATGGAATAGATGAAATCAGTGAATGCTTCCACCCCAAGAGCAATAATGCAAATGACAAACAGCAAACTGCTTATTTCCTCCTGAATTATATGTGCTATTAACAGGGTTTACATCCTAGTAGACAGTCAACTTCCCCGCACCCCTACTAGATAAAGCTACGGGAAAGTAGGAATGTCCCTCTGTGTACAAACTACCTCACAAAGCAAAATGAACTGGAAAAATCTGGGGAAGTGGGAGCTAGAAAATGCATTTTTACTGTTTTCCCAAACTCGCATACTGAATTCAAATACCATGAGCATGACTGTTCTGTGTTTGCGGGCATGATCTGGGTCGATAAGGGGAGGATGTTTGAGAGCCTATGCTCAATTCAGAAGGCAAGGCTGTGGAGATGGCTGATGAGCTGTGACTTTCATGTCTACCAAAGAATTTGAATTGAAAAGCAAAAATAGGATCAAATAAGGTATGCCTGTATGACAGCTACCTGGGAATAAAGGGTTATCTCTTGCGGAATGAGAGTCAGGGGAAGAGTAGGGAAAGAGAAGTCATGAGTATGTTGTGTAAGACTGTGGCTCTGGCCTAGGTATAAAGTTTATTTTTAAATATGAGATTGGCCTAAATAAAAGAAAAATTTGTTTCTGGGTTCCAAAAAATCAATGGCACTCGACTGGAACTTTTTGCGAGAACCCGATTTGAATCCGGCTAAATGATCCCCTATTGCTAACTCACGTTAATACAGGACAGCAAAGATAAATGGATGGTAAACATGAGAGAAATTAATACTAATTCCTAAATAAGGAACCTATACTCAACACAGAATTAGTTGAAGCTGAACTCAGAACATCTGAAATTTTCAGAGGCTAGGATGAAATTTACTTTTGCACTAAAATTTACTTTTGTCCCTGATGGAATGGATTTACTAAGCAAATCAGTAATGTAATAAAAACAAAACAACTCTTCCCACAGCAAAAGCCCAACTATTTCAGAAAATAAACTGCTTTTAAAAACTTTCCAGGAAGTTAAACACGACCAGTTGGACACATATATTTATCTGTAGAGGGATATAAATAACTTGACAAAGGCACAGAGAATAGGAGAGGCGGCATCAGAGGGCAGGATGTCAGCTCGTTTTGGAGACGACAAGTAGAAAGAAGAGTGCCAAAAAACTTTGCACAGAGGAGGAAACAGCAATCTAAGTGTTGTGTAAAAGTCTGATTCACCCCACAGAGCCCTGCAAAGTCTCAGCAAGTAACAGGCCCCAGATTCCTGAAACAAGTAGGTGATAAGCACCGGGGCTACGTTAACAGGAGGAAGGGCTACACTAGGGTCCCCACACCCAATCTTGGGAAGCCAGGGGACCAGCATTCTTCAGGCCAGCAGCAGCTGGACAGGAGGTTTACTCTGTGGAGAAACTGACCCTCTCACCGAGGGACCAAGTCCAACAGTGAAGAGTAGGCTGAGTAGGGCAGTAAGAAGTAATGAACGCGGCAAGCAGCATATCCTACATACTGAGAATTGAGGCCTCCAGCTTCCTTTTGCCATTCAGGACCCAAAGCACCAGCAGTCAGGCTTATGTTCCCCAAGCTGCAAGTCAGAAAATCAATGTCTAAAAAACCTTGAACTCTTACAACTAATATCACACTTAATGCAGAATGTTTTTGTCCTAAGATAAGGAATAAGACACATATGCTGGCTCTCACTATTTCTACTTAATACTGTACAAAAAGCCCTAGCCACAGCAATAAGACAAGAGAAAGAAATAAAATTTATATGGTCCACTGGACAGTGAGAAATACAGTTGCCTTTACTTGCATATGTGATTATCTAAACAGAAAGTACCAAATAGCTTATAAAAAGTATTAGAACTGGGATACTCAGTTGGTTAAGTGTCTGCCTTCAGCTGAGGCCGTGAACGCAGAGTCCTGGACTGAGTCCCATATTGGGCTCCCTGCTCAGCTGGGAGCCTGCTTTTCCCTCTCGTGCTCTTCTTGCTTGTTTCACAGAGAGTGAAACTTACTCTAATAAGTAAAGTCTTTTAAAAAAGAAGTTATTAGAATAAGTGAATTTAGTGAGGTTCAAGGATACGTATTTCTTTATATCAGAAATGAACTGGAAATTGAACTTTAAAATATATGATTTATGGGACGCCTGGCTGGCTCAGCCTGAAAAGCATGAGACTCTTGATCTCGGAGTCATGTGTATACCCCACGTTGGGTATACAAATTACTCTAAAAAAATAAATAAATGACTTATGATAGCATCAAAAAGCAAAATACTTAGCGACAATTCTAATAAAGCATATGTCAATTTTACATGCCAAAAACTACAATAAACTGATGAGAAAAATCAAAGAAAACCTAAATAGGGGAAAAGAAATACCACGTACATCAGTTGGAAGATTCAATACAGTTATGATGTCAATTCTCTCCAAAATGGTCTACAAATGCAACATAATCCCAGTAAAGTCTTAGCAGGGTTTTAGTAGACATCAACAAGTTAGCCCTAAACTTCGAAAAGTGAAAAACAAGGATGAAGGATTTAACATCTGATTTCAAGACTCCCTATAAAGCTATAGTAATCAAGACAGTGAAGGGGTGCCTGGGTGGCTCAGTAGGTTAAAACCTCTGCCTTCGGCTCAGGTTGTGATCTCACGGTCCTGGGATGGAGCCCTGCATCAGGCGCTCTCTCTGCCTGCTTCTCTGCCTACTTGTGATCTCTGTCTGTCAAATAAATAAATAAAATCTTAAAAAAAAAAAAAAAGAAAGAAAAAGACAGAGTGGTACTGGTAATAGGACAGATGGAGGGGTTCCTCGGTGGCTCAGTCAGTTAAGTGGCTGCCTTTGGCTTGGGTCATGGTCCCAGGGTTCTGGGACAGAGCCCCACATCAGGGTCCCTGCTCAGTGATGAGTCTGCTTCTCCCTCTCCCCCTGTTATCTTGCTCACTTTTGCTCTCTCTCAAATACATACATACATACATACATACATAAAATCTTAAAAAAAAAAAAAGGATAGATGTATAGACCAGTGGAAAAGAATGAGTCCAGAAAATGATCTATATATATATATAGCCACAGGTTTTTGACAAAGAAGTCAAAGTAATTCAACATAGAAAGGACAGTCTTTTCAAAAAATGGTGCAGAATGAATGGATATCTATATACCAAAAAAATGAATTTCAAATAGATCACATACCCAAACATAAAACAAAAATATTGTAAATGTGACAGGAAAAATAAGACAATCTTTCTGACTCTAGTTCACGCAAAGATTTCTTAAGTATATCACAAAAAAGCACAAGCCATAAAGAAAATTAGAAGCCTCAGAGAAAATATATGTAATTACAAATTACATCCTCCTCACCTCCTCACTCTACAGGGAAAAGACATCCGTAAGATGAGCCTCCACACCCAAAGCTTCTTATCCCTTTTTAGTCCATTTTTTTTAAAGTTTTTTTATTTATTTATCAGAGGTGGGGGGGGTAGAGAGCAAGCACAGGCAGACAGAATGGCAGGCAGAGGCAGAGGGAGAAGCAGGCTCCCCGCCGAGCAAGGAGCCTGATGTGGGACTCGATCCCAGGACGCTGGGATCATGACCTGAGCTGAAGGCAGCTGCTTAACCAACTGAGCCACCCAGGCGTCCCCTATTTTTTTTTTTAAGAGTTTATTTATTTGACAGAGATCACAAGTAGGCAGAGAGGCAGGCAAAGAGAGAGGAGGAAGCAGGCTCCCTGCTGAGCAGACAGCCTGATGCAGGCTCCATCCTAGGACCCTGGGATCATGACCTGGGCCGAAGGCAGAGGCTTTAATCCACTGAGCCACCCAGGGGCCCCTTTTTAGTTCATTCTTAAAGAATGACGGACAGCTGAAAATAGTCAAAATATTTGAAGAAAATCTTCGACATAATATACAAAACCCTAAACAGACTAACACACAAAGAAAAACAAAAACCTGAGGAAACAGAGACAACATAAGGTGCTAAGACAACTTTAAAAACTATAGGCAGTCTTTGCTTTGCACAAAGTATAGATACATAAAAATGACTGGACGTGCCTACTGTATTAGCAAGTCAATGGATAAACAGAAAAGCCAAGACGTAGCAATAATTACATTACTTGGAGAAAGTATCAAAAGAAAGAGTTGAAAGAGGCTGCCTCTGAGGGACAGGATTACTGTAACTTTTTATTATAAAATTTGTCTATTATTTGGCTTTAAAAAATGAAGCTCGTGTATTTCACTGAAAATATTCTAAAAGAAAAAAAAAGCCAAGGACTTCACAAAGATCTGCGTAACACTGTGAAAAACCCTTATACCAGCAGTATATCAGTACTTGTCTGGTTTTGTTAAGTGGGCACACTCAGCTCTGTTAGACTCATTGGCTTCATGACTTCTGGGTAAGACCTGCTTTTCTGACTTTCGAGTTCTCCTCGCTGAAGAGTCAGAGAGGGTGCATAAGGATCACCTCCAAGTGTCTTCCTGCTCTATGAGTATATGGCTTTATCAAGGAACACTTCTGCTCACACAGTTACAGATGGGATGGATTTTCTTTTCTTTTCTTTCTTTCTTTTTTTTTTTTTATATAGATTTTATTTATTTGACAGAGAGAGATCACAAGTAGGCAGAGAGGCAGGCAGAGAGAGAGAGAGAGGAGGAAGCAGGCTCCCTGCAGAGCAGTGAGCCCGATACGGAACTCGATCCCAGGATCCTGAGATCATGACGTGAGCCAAAGGCAGAGGCTTAACCCACTGAGCCACCCAGGCGCCCCTGGGACGGATTTTCTAAAAAAATCTAGCTCAGGGTGTCCGGGTGGCCCAGTGGGTTGGGCCTCTGCCTTCTGGTCGGGTCGTGATCTCAGGGTCCTGGGATCAAGCCCCACATCAGGCTCTCTGCTCACCGGGGAGCCTGCTTCCCCCCTCTCTCTGCCTGCCTCTCTGCCTGCTTGTGATCCCTGTCTTTCAAATAAATAAATAAATAAATAAGAAAATTAAAAAAAAAATCTAGCTCATTTCTTCACCAATGTCCTATAATCCAGACTAGTTTTCAATTTACACTTCCATTCATCTGAATTGGTACATCAAGGAGAAATGACAGCTAAGAAAAAATTCAAAACCAGTTACCTAAACATTTATAGCATCAACATCTTAATCCTACAGATGTCTTTTTTTTAAAGACATCTCATCTCTTTGAGAATTGCTATTTTTGGTGGTTTCTGTTTTTCTTATAAACCCACCAAATCCAACCTGAGAAGGAAAAAAAAAACCCAAAAAACCCCCATAATGTCAGCCGAGTTTTAGGCTCAAATTTGGAAGTGAGCTGTTTCACAGATGATGCAGAAGTAGGTAGGTGGGGCTACCCGATGCACCAAGGACCCGACCCTTCCTTGCTACGTGGGCACTCACCTTTCTCAGCTGCCCACCGTAGCCAAAATTATCCGAGCTAACAGAGACGGAGAAGCTGGAGATGAAAGAGGAAGATTAAAAAAAAAAAAAAGAAGAAAGAGAGAGATTTTCTTGTGTCATTCGTTCCTGGCTTGTCTTTAGCAAAGCAATTCAAAGTATTCTTAGCCTGACTTTATGTTGTTCAAAAGGAAAAAAAAAAGCAGTCTTTAGGGACTTTCCCAATCAGAAACTCAGTAGGAAGATAAGTTCCCAGAGTGTTCCGAGTTCTCTGGTTCATTCATTTATTTACACCTGTCTCTGAGTGACCGTGGGGCTTCATTGTTAGATGCTAGAAAGCAAAGATGAATAAATAATATCGTTTCACTTTCTACGGGAGTTCTCAAGGCAGAGAATTCCCAAGGCTCTTCCCAGGTGGCATGGAAGGCCTCTCAGAAGGCTCTTCTGATGGTGGGGAAGGATTACAATTGGGCATATGAGGAGGGAGCAGACACGCTGGGAACAGCACACATGGAAACTGGGATGAGAGAGGTGACCACCCGAATCCGGGTTCTGTCATTTACTGGTTTGGGGACTCCAGGCAGCTTCCCGTACTTCCACCGAGTCTCAGTCTCCCTAATTAAGAAACATGTTATTATAAGGATTAACAAAAAAAATCAAGCGCCAACAGCATAAATTACAGCGCCTGGCAAGGCAGACACCTGCATGCCAGCGCCTCCGCTGTTCCCTCCCTGGCCTGCTGGGGGCATGTTTCTGGAGAGGATGCTGATCCGAGTCATCAGAGGCAGGGGTCCAAATCCTTGGAAAGAGCCAGGCGAGGAGGAGAGACAGAGAGAAGGAAGAGTGTGAGCGGGAGGCACAAGCAGCCTGTGTGGGTTATATGGGCTGGCCCCGAGCTGCAAGGCAAGGCAAGGGCAAGGGCAAGGAGGGAAGTTTTCCAGCGGCCTCCCCCGGGCGCATGAAGCCATCCACTGCCACTTATGCACGGGTGCCTGGGACCTGCAGACCAGCAGAATCCAGCCCAAATGCCCTGCTCTGCTGGAAATGCACACGAGGCTTCTGGAAGACATGGTTCCATTTTTTTTCTCCATCATCCTAAAAACTTCAAATATACAGAAAAGTTTAAAGAAGAGCATGGTAAATGTCCATTTAGCTACCACTTAGGTTCTAGAATGAGTTCTAGTTTGGGATTGAGGATTTGAAAATGTACAGCCCCTTTTAGCTCTTCTGCATCTGGGAGAAGGGGCACAAAAGGGAGGACAGGAACGCTTCCATCTGGCGAGTGTCTGTCCGGCTGCCGCAAGGCCCGCCGTGCCGCTGAACAAAACGGAATCTGCTTCAGAGACCCCCGCGTGGACAAAAGGCAGCACCTCGAGTCTGCAGACAGCATTGACACAAAGAAGCACCTACCAGCACAATGACAAACCCAGTTCTGGGCCACAGCATCCATTCTTCATCCTTACACCCGACCCCCCCCCCCCCACAAGTAAACACCAACCTCCTGTTGCTTTGGCTCCCTTAGGATGGACTAGCGCAAGTAAAGAGTATACAGTGACAAAAAAGTATCAGAAAAACGTTACAAATTTCTACCTCTAAGCCATAGATCTAGACAATGTTACACATGTCATAGTTGATTTCAGCTAAAACTACCACAGAAAATACAGAAAGAATCCTAACTGCACTGATCTGGGTAACTCCACCAGGAAATCTGTTTTCCTACAGTTAACGGACATGTAAAAAAGTAGCACCTCAGTGTGCTACCTAAGTGTGTGGAGGGCAAATTCAATCGTTAGCACTATTAAAAAAAAATTACGCTCTTCCGTGAAGGTAAGTACGAATAATATAACCCATTCTTACAAACACAGATAATTACTTTTAATTATGGTGGATTAAAGAAATAATGGGAAAATATGAAAAGAAAACATTAATTCTCAACTATCACGGCCGTGAGGACAGGTGAATGCATTTCAAGACATCAGAAGTCATCTAAGTGCCAGGTGCTACTCAACGGAGCTTTCACGTTATTTAAAATAAAATCTTTTTTTTTTTTTTTAAAGATTGTATTTATTTATTTGACAGACAGAGATCACAAGTAGGCAGAGAGGCAGGCAGAGAGACAGGAAGGGAAGCAGGCTCCCCGCTGAGCAGAGAGCCCAATGCAGGGCTCAATCCCAGCACCCTGGGATCATGACCTGAGCAGAAGGCAGAGGCTTTAATCCATTGAGCCACCCAGGCGCCCCTAAAATAAAATCTTGAGAGGACAATCTGCTTTCAAGTTTGAGGTAGAAGAAGGCTTTTCCACTTGCGCTCTGGGGCTTCTGTCGGTTTCTGCAGCACTGTCACCCCAACCTCTGGATCTGTTCAAGCAGACCCGCATCCAAGACTCGATCCGTCTGGGTGCCAGACATAGGAGAGCCCATCCAACACATGGAGACAGGAAGGCCAGACCTCAGGAGCATACTCTGCTCAATTTACCAACCTCTCATTCCACCTGGAGCACTTCTACGTCTACAGACATATTTAAATCAAGTCTAAAAGAGATTAGTAACTGGAAATTATGAACTCATCCACTCTTTTTCTTGGTAGTCTGTCATTTTCTATTCACATTTTTGAAGTAGTCTACGTCTGTCACCGGCACCCTCCCTTTCCTGGTTAAGAAAGGCTTTGAGTCAAACTCTGCTCTAAGGAGCTCCTGGGTGGCTCAGTTAGTTAAGCGTCTGACTTGTGGTTTTGGCTCAGGTCCTGAGATTGAGCCCCACATCCCGCTCCGTGCTCAGTGCGGAGCCTGCTTGAGACACTCTCTCTCCCTTTGCCCCTCCCCTCAAAAAAAAAAAAAAGGAAAGTTCTACCATAAAAAACGTATTCTGAGTAGCCTTCATCTTCTGAAAAAAATTTTAAATTTTATTTATTTGAGGAAGAGAAAGGGGGCATGAGCGAGGGAAGGGGACAGGGAGAGAGGGAGAAGCAGAATTCCTATTGAGCAGGGAGCCCGACACAGGGCTCGGTCCCAGGATCCTGAGATCATGACCTGAGCCGAAGGCAAAAACTTAACCAAGTCACCCAGGCGCCCCCCCCCCCAAATTTTTTAATTGTGGGGAAGGTACACATAACAAAATTTACCATCTTGATCCTCTTAAATGAGTTTAGTGGTGTTAAATACATGCACACAGCACTGCAACCAAGCTCTAGCACCCTGTCCATTCGGCAAAACAGAAACTCTACACCTATTGACCAACAGCCCCTCACTGCCTCCTGCTGCCAGTCCATGGCGTGTCCGCACCCACGTATGAGCAGGCGTCAGAACTTCCTTCTCTCGGAAGCTATTTCCACTGTATGCGTCAACCACACTTTGTTTATCCAAGTTCCCTGCACCTCTTTTTATATGATTCTCAGGAATCCTACTGACCTACCTGCCGTGAGAGAAAGCAGGGGTCCTGACCTGCGGGCCCACGAGAAGTCTGAGGGCAGAGACAAGCTAGATCAGGGCGTCTCTTCCTGACCCTGGCCAGGTAGATGGGACAAGGGACACCTGTTAGGAGTTGTTCCTGTATCTTGGTTTAAAAGGGTTTATGTCTTTCGGGACATTCTGTGGTAAATCTAATTCACCTGGTTAATTGTTCCATTTTATTAGTAACTACATAACTTTTCAAATTCTGCATTTTATATCAGCCATACTCTAGCTCACTGTTCATTCCAGGATCTTAAAATACTCCCTTCAGACCAGAACGATCCTTTCTTCCAACTGTTCAGATGTGGAAAGGAGTTAAGTGGGAGGGCTGAGTGGAGGACCGTGATCATTTGTCCTTAGTTATTGCAAAAAATCACTTTGAACAGATGTTAGAGGTCTCCACCACCTTCGCAATCTGAAATTAGCACAACCCTCAGAAGATACTTAGGCCCGGCCAGAATCGGCACAGCGGAGGGGAAGGCAGCCGATGCGCAGGAAGAGCTCTGTCTATGGCCGTGTCAGCCCCGTGATTTGCAGCAAGACAAGTCCCCCCTTCCTGAGCTGGCCTCTGAGCCAAACAGAACTAAGACTAAGAATGCCAGCTAAGCCCCCTGCGGTTCTTCCTCAGTCCCTTGTGAGGACAGAGAATCACTACCTCTCTTGCGATGGCATCTCAGGATCTCGACCATGGTTCCTACTGCCTTTCCCTCTAGCTGCTGTCCCAGGCTGAGCACATTTAACCTGTGACCATCTATTCTCCCCTTGAGGTCCTCTGCCTCTGGACTCGCTGCAGAGCCTCTCCTTAACATTAACTCATCAAACAATCAAAGCCCAAGACCACGGGGCACCTGGGGGCTCTATTGGTGAAGTGTCTGTCTTCAGCTCAGGTCATGATTCCAGAGTCCTGGGATCGAGCCCCACATGGGGCTCCCTGCTCAGCGGGAAGCCTGCTTCTCCCTCTCCCTCTCCAACATGTCCATATTCTCTCAAATAAATAAATAAAATCTTAAAAACAAAACAAAACAAAACAAAGCACAGCCTAAGACTGGATTCTACTAAGGGGATGACCAGTGCTGAGCACACCAGAGGATGGCACTTCCTAGTTTCTGATATTGGCCTGTACATCCCAGTATCATTTCTGTTTTTTGGATTTAAAAAAAAAATTTTTTTTAAGTTAACCATTTTACATTGATGATGCATGGGACTAGACATCTAAATCCTCACCCACAAAAAGGTAAGGTTGAAATTCAGAGATTTTAAACTTAGGGTTTCTTTAACACAGGTTTTTTTGTTTTTATTTTTGTTTTCAAGAAAACATAATTCTTTAAAATGAGACAGCGTCTCTCTCAAACACGCAAGCTCACAGGTAGCTGTGCCATGTCCAGAAGAGGCAACTTCATGCAGGGGCTGTGGATCCCAAACACCCGTAAGTAAGAATTCTGGGCAACTCTAGCTAAATTATTCAGTTTCCCTGAGACTCAACTTTCTCATCCTTAAATTAGGAATATCACCAAAGGCTTCACCGCATCATTAGAGAGATTTTCTAAAAAACATGTAAAGCAACTAGCACAGTGCCTGGAATAAAGAATCTGCTTAAAAAATAGGGAGGGGCATTGTCTCACTTTTCACGTTGCTCCAGAAAGCAGGCAGTGCGTCTGTGAGTTTTACGCCTGCAGAAGGCGGCACAGAGGAGGTGATGGGAAGGTGGGAGAAGGTCGAGGAATGATCCCCTCAACAAGACGATGGGTCGTGAATTAGTTTTTCACAACACATCTGACATACGATATTTGTGAATTTCTCCACGAGGTGGATCACTGAAACTAGGATGACCCACCCAGACCTTGCCGGTTAGTACATTTTATTAAGAGGTTCAAGAACACTAAAACCACCTGCCATGTGAAGAATCACATTTCACCAGAAGCAAAGTAAGAGCAGCTTCTGAGGCACGAGGCCTAAGGAAAAACAGAGAGTAGAGAAAAGGATGTGTGGTCCATTCCCATCTACCTAACAGAAGGGGAAGGCATACATATGTAGTTGCTGCATAAATTTGTAAAAATGGAAGGACTGACTAAAAACCAATAAACCTGGTCGCCTCAAGGGAGGGAGGGACCAAGCTGGAGGAGGCAGGGAGAGAAGCTTTGGAGATCTGACTCTGGAACCACACAAATGGTCTATGTAATTACACAGCAAAACTGACTTGAAAAAAGACAATCCCTAAAGTTAAAAATGAAACAAAGTTAAATGTTTACTGAGTTGGTAGCTTAACTATACAAAGAGGAATTATTTCAAGTGACTTTAAAATCAAGTTATTTTGACTGTTCATCCCTAGTCAGATATACTCCAGGGGAAAAAATTACTGCAAAACAGTTATTTTCAATAATTACATTATTTATAAGGATACGGTCATAGTTATTCTGAAATTATTATCCATAGTGCTATAAAGCAAATAAATACTTACTTTAATATCATTAAGTAATTAAAAATTAAATTACATTAAAAATTTCAGCGTTAAAAAAAGAAACTAAAAGTAGTTAAGTACGTCCTGCAGTCTAACTAGAATTGGAAATATCAGTATAAACTAAGGTCTTTCTTTTAAGATTTTATTTATTTGACAGGGGGAGAGAGAGAGAGAGAGAGAGAATGTGCGAGCACACAGCACGGGGAGCAGAAATCAGAGAGAGAAGCTGATCAGGGAGTCCCACACGGGTCTTGACCATGATCATGACCTGAGCTGAGGGCAGAGCTTTACCGACTGAGCCACCCACACGCCCCAGGATAAACTAATTTTAAAAAGAAAAAGGAAGGAAGGAAAGAAGAAAGAAGTCCTTGCTAGCCCTTTAAATTAAAAAACTATAAATAACAATGAATTCAGCATCCACAAACACAGATTATAGATTAGATAATAGAACCCAGATTATAGATTCTAAATACCATGATCCATCAAAAGGAACTGGCCCTTTGCAGAAATGGCTAACTCCACAAATAAGGGAGGAAATGTAGAGAAGAGCCTGGAATAAATACCAGAAGTTAAAGAGGCTCTTAGAGATGACTGGAATTGTCTCAGAGGACTCAAGAGTCAACTCCAATTGTTCCCACTGCTCAGAAACAAGATAATTAGAGCATCAAAAAGAAGAACCCCATAAGTGTACTAAAACATAAAAAATATATATATATATGTATATATATATATATTTTAAAAATCTCATGATTTAAACAAACAAAACAAAATCTCATTGCTCACTTTCAAAGGGGACAGGAAACTAATTATTCTGGAAGCTGGTTTTTAAAAGATGTGTGTTGAGGGGAGAGATTAAAGAATTTATTCTGCTTTTTCCGTACGAACTGTATCTCTGGGTCACTAAAGAGATGAAGAGAAACCCAATGAGATGCAGGAGGAAATGTACATCACCATCTGTGAAATATTCTTGCCATTACTTTAGTCCTGAATCTGATCAAGTTTACAGATCTTACTACCAGTTAATGACAAATATAGCAGTCAGGGAACATGCTGAACAAACCTGAAACAATGGTCTGGAATATGGAAAATCCTACAGAGCTAACAGCCTAGTTTCTGAAGCACGGTGGGGGTTGTGGGAGAACCCAGTGAGAGGAATTCACAGATCTAGAGAGATGAGATGCATCAACAAAACGTAACATATGAATTGTGTGGAAACTAGAGCTCAAACAAAACAACTTTTTTTTTTTTTTTTAAGTGTGAGCAGGAAATCTGAATACCAGCTATCTGATATTAAGGAGTCATTGTTAATTTTTTCTTTTGTTAGTGGCACTGCAGTTCTGTTTTTAAGTGACTGTTTATCTTTTAGATACGTACGTGCAGAGACCTATGGCTGAAAGCATATGCCAATCATACGTGCAGAGACCTATGGCTGAAAGCATATGCCACCGGTGGTTTGCTTCAAGGCCATGTGAAGGAGAAGGAGAGAAAGAGTACTAATAAAATAGGACTGGCCACTCGGTGACTGGTGACAGACACACTGTGAGAGCTTACTAGCTAGGACTTTGTTGTATTATTTTCCCTACTTTCGTATATGTTTGAGATTTTTCTGTAATGAAAGCTTTGGGATCTTTTAAGCAGAAATCTAAAGGGCCTCTCTTCTGCTTCCTGAGATATTGCTTTTAAATGAACAGATACAAGCTCTTAGAGGTTTTCTTAGGTGGTGTGGTGACTAGTGTCAAGAAAATTGTCCCCTATGTGGTATGCACCTAGCTGCAATGTGAGTAACATCTTCCCTTGAAGACAGACCTGGGAAAATGCATAGGGGGGACGTGGTAATAAGAACAGGGCTCCGCAGATAATCCTGGTATCAAATCCATGTCTTCGTCAAGAACGGATTAATCCCCCTGAGCCTCTGGGAAATGCAGACAAGCCTCACCTCCCTGACAATTCTGCTGTGAGCATTGCAAGAGCTAACACATGAAGGACCAGGGTGCACCTGGGTAGCTCAGTTGGTTAAGGGTCCGACTCTTGATTTCGGCCCAGGTCAGGGGATGGAGTCCTGTGTCGGGCTCCACGCTCAGCATGGCGCCTGCTTAAGATTATCTTTCTCCCTCTGCCTCCCCCTCCTCCACCCACACTTGCTCGCCCTTTCTCAAAAAAACAAAAACAAAAACATGAAGAACCTAGCCTAGAACCTGCACTTAAAACTGGCACTTAAATATTTATTCACTCACCAATTCACCAAACATCAGAGGATCTAACTCTGGGTCAGACTCCAGGTTAGGAGTGAGAGATACAAAGACACAGAAACCAGGAAAGCAGATTAGCGATGACAGTGGGAGGAGCAATGTATTGAAGGTTCTGAACAGGTAAAAATTTTTGGACCTAGAATTCCATATCCAGCAACATTATCAATGAAGGTGAAATAGACACATTTTTATAGCATTTACTAACCATACACTACATATGCAAAAGAGGAAAGAAATCAAAGTCACCCAGGGAGAAGAAAAGTACTTCCCTCAAAAAGCAAAAATCCCCCCACAAAAAAGGCTGATTCTCGGTTGGGTAGCGAAGTTTTAATGGCACAGGAGTACACTTTCTTCCCAATGGGCCCAACTGCATTTCCGCCATCATAACATGATACAAGCTGGATACCGGCTGCCCCCTCCTAACGCTGACTTCTCAAGAAGCACAAAAGAACAGATCCAGAAAGACAGTTAACAGTGTAACTAATCATGGTGAGAAGAGAAACAGAGAGAAACACAGTGTGGGCACTACATTTACACTCCTTTACAGAACTGACCCAGATATATTGGTCAAAGTTGACAAAACAAGAAATGTATAGCTTCCAGGAAAATGGTCACTGTAGCTGGAAGAAGAGCCAGAGAGGGAGGACCCAAGGTTCTCCGCCAACCCCTTCATTTTATATTCTCCTGTTTTAAAGATTACACGCATTTATCACTTTAAATTTTAAAGATTACGTGCATTTATCAGTTAAAAAGTGTCACGGGAAACACCTTCTCTGCTAAAATACATTTAACCCACAAGACGGACACTGAGTTTGCCGACATTTACGCTTCCCAAATACTGGAAAGTTTCTGAGGTGGCTGTGTTAGAGAATTTCACCAGTCCTTGCCAGGAGCGGAGGCTCTCTCCAAGGAATATGTACACTGGAGAGACGTCATGTGGTTAAGATAAAGACACCGAGGACAAGTTTGTTCCTAAGCTTCCTAAGCTATTGAATCCAGGAGCCAACAAGAGTGCCACAGCAGGGAATCTCCCCCACCCCCACCCTCTCTGGAGAGGTGCAGCACCAGCTAAAGCCGAATGGAAGGAACTGCTGGTGGCCAGAGAGGTGGGGTGGGGAGATGGACAAAAGGGTCAAGGGGATTAAGAAGTACAAACTCCCAGTGACAAATCAGTCAGAGCGACAGGATGTGACGTACAGCGTAGGGAATACAGGAATACTGGAATAGGGCTGCATGGTAACAGATGGTGACCACACTTAGCGTGGGGAGCCCTGAGTGATGTAGAGAATTGTTGGATCCCTGTGTTGTTGTTCACCTGAAATTAATATAATATTGTGTGACAACTCTGCAATTAAAAAAAAAAAGTTAAAAAAAAAAAGACAAAGCTGAATGAGGATTTCTGCAGCAATGTCACAGAGCTGGGGCCAAGAGAGAAGAAACAAGAGGGGTGCCTGGGTGGCTCAGTGGGTGAAAGCCTCTGCCTTTGGCTCAGGTCATGATCCCAGGGTCCTGGGATGGAGCCCCACATCTGGCTCTCTGCTCCCCGCTTCCTCCTCTCTCTGACTACTCGAGATCTCTGTCTGTCAAACAAATAAATAAAAATCTTTTTTTAAAAAAAGGAGAAAAGAAACAAGAGATGGCCAGCACGGAGCTTCCGAAGGCACTCCTCAGTCCCCCGGACAGCAAGCAGCCACCGGGGTGAAACGGGTGGCACTCAGGCTGCCGAGACAGTCTGAGACAGTGAGAGATCTGAAAGCCAGAGGCAACCCCCTCATAATCCTCTCGAAGTCACAGAAACAGGATTGCAATGAAGGTGTAGACAGAGGACACAGGACAGAAAGGGCTGAGTCTGACTAGGTTCTGCCGCAGGCTGGTGGTTTCTAACTGCGTTGAAATCACAGGGAGAAGCAGCTTCTGAGACATTCTGGGATAGAGAGGGCTGGTGGGGATTTAAGAGGCAGTACCCACTGAAACGGTCAAGGATCTTTTCTTCATTTGGTTGCTGCTTTATTATTTCAGTGTCGTGTAAGGCTTTCGTGGGCTCACTTGTGACACTGGCTTACCTGATTGGATTTTTATCATGCTCTCCTCATCTAAACTTCTCCAACCACAGGCATTTTCAAGACTCGCAGTCTTAGGTTGGGAGCAAACTACTTGCTACCTGAGGAGAGAAGCAAAGGGTCTCTAGCGATTCCAGCAGTTTCTTCCGCGTGCTCTGCCCTGCGTATGGTGTCAAAACATCTATAATTTCAGAGCCAGAAGGGATCTTAGCGTTTCTTTTCCCAACAAAATGCCTCATTTAAGATGAGAGAACAGAGGCAGACACTGGGCTCTGGATGGGTATTTACTGAAGGGAAGAGCGAATGAAGTCGTTTTCAAGGTACCACGAGAACCTGAGCTAGAACCCTTGTCTGCTCGCTGCCTGGGGTCAGTTCCCGGGCCTCGCCATGGCTTCTGCTGGGATGGCCTCTTTGTCTCCACAGGGGCAGCTCCCCTTTTTGCCAATGTGATATGCTCACTCAGTCACTCTGGGAAAGCACTAGCCTTCTAAGACAGTCAGGTGGAATCTGGAAACCATAACAACGATGTATGCAAAGGCGTCTCCTACATAAGCAGGAATTCCCAGGAGCGACGACACTGTCAAGGAAGGCCACAGTGGAGTCTCACAGACAGAAAACACGAGAAAGAAGACACCAACCATAGGGTTTTCCCCAACAGTTGAAAAAAGGCCAACTGTTAATAACCTGTAGACACGACTGACCAAAATCTCTTGAGGGCAAAATGACTTTAGAAAACTGTTTTCTTTAATTAGAGAACATTCTCTAGAATTAGAGAGCCCTGTGCAGGACTCAATCCCAGGACCCCGACACCATGAGCCAAGCCAAAGGCAGAGGCCTAACCGACTGAGCCACCCAGGTGCCCGGAGAACATTCTTAATAAGATGAAAATGGTAATACCACCTGTCTTTCAGGGAAGGTTTCAAGCTTCTGCCTATTTCTGGGGACTAAACACCTACTAGGGAGATTTTAAATATTTTAGCATCCACCGTAAGGAAGGATTCTTTGAACACCATGCTAACCTGTATTTATTCAGAATTCATGCCACCCAACCAAAGTTGCTCCTCAGGCAAATTTACGTCTGGCCCAGTTTCCCAGAATCTAAGCCCTAGTGTGGTCCAGTTATTGATTACAGGCTCCTTGAATATTCTGGACACCGAATCCATCACAGACAAGAAAAGAAGCATGTGCCACCATCCCAATGCAAACAGCGGAAGCAGGTGTCCATTTTTGCCAGCACAGCTCCCAGCCCTGGGGAGAAGCTCGACTGCGGCAGCAGCGCTCCCAGGGTCTCAGGGTCCATTCGCTAAAGCTGGGAGAGGGGAGGTTCCCGCAGCCTTCCCCGACCACAGGGCGCCCCCCCAACCCCGAAATCTGCACTAATGAGGAAGGCTTGCATGTTTGTGTTTATACTTCTGTCATTTTCACCATACTTCAGCCCCTTATTTTCTTCGTAAGTATTAATTGTTTAAAAAAAGAAAAGGAAAGGAGAGGAACAAAAAACAACAACATATCAAGTTTACAGCATATGGAGAAGAAACACAGACAAAAGATCAGAAAGGATGGGAGGGAGGGAGATGGAAAGAGACCACCGTCAGGGTCCCAGGTTGGCCAGGAGGGGTGCGATTTTCACTTGAAGATCTGCTGTGATACAGGAAAGGGGCACATGATCATTTCTAGAGCAGTGCCTGGACAGCAGAAATACGTGAACCACAAATGCCATTTAAAATTTTCTAGGAGCCACCATTTAAAAAGAAAAAAAGTGAAAAGGATCCAGTGAAGTTGATTTTAATAATATTTTATTTAGCCTAATAGATCCATAATATTATCATTTCAACATGTCATCAATTCTTCAAAATCTGATGTGTATTTCAAATTGACAACACACATCAGTTTGGACGAGCCACACGCGAAGTACTCAACAGCCACACGTGGCTGGTGGCTACCGTACTGGAAAAGGGCAGTTCTGTACCTGGGGTCAGCACATTGTTCTGTAAAGGGACAGAGAGTACACAGACAGAGTTTTGTGGGTTTATGGTCTCTGTCAGACTACCCAAATCTGCCACTGTAAGGCAAAGCAGCTAGAGGCAAGATGTAAATTAAGAAGCATGGCTGTGTTCCAATAAAACTTTATAAAAATATGTGGACCGGATCTGGCCAATGAGCTCTAGTTTGTCGGCCATTATTCTGGAGCAAGGACTAAAAAAATAACACAAAGAGGTAAAAGCAAAAAAGTCAACAGAGAAGATAAACAGGATGCTAACATATCAGCAAGTAATAACTCAAACACAAGTCATTCAAAAGGCAACAGAAAAAAAGAAAAGAGGGACAAAACCCAAGCAGGAAAAATAGAAAACAAACCAAGATGGGAGGCAGACCTATCTGTATCATTCATTAGATTAAATGTAAAAGAAAGGGGTTGTCAGAATGAATAAAATAGCAAGACCCAAGTATATGCTGTTTATAAGAAACATACTTTATAAAGACAAGTTACCAGTAAAAGGCTGAATAAAAATAGAGTATGCAATCATCAAGGATAAGAAACAAGAGTGCCAATATTAATTACCAGACAAAATAAATACCAAAAAAGATTATTACTAGATATCAAGAGGAATACTCCATACTGATGAAAGGGGCAATTCATTAAGAATACACAGCAATCCCAGGGCGCCTGCGTGGCTCAGTGTGTTAAAGCCTCTGCCTTTGGCTCAGGTCATGATCCCAGGGTCCTGGTATTGAGCCCAGCACAGGGCTCTCTGCTCAGCAGGGAGCCTGCTTCCTCCTCTCTCTCTCTCTGCCTGCCTCTCTGCCTACTTGTGATCTCTCTCTGTCAAATAAATAAAATCTTAAAAAAAAAAAAAAAACATAGCAATCCTTAATAGACACACACCTACCAAAAAAGCTGCAAAATACATAAAACAAGAAATTGATATAGTAAAATGGAAAAACAGATTTACAACCACAGCTGGAAATTTTAACCCCTGTCTCAGTCGGTGAAAGAAAAAGTAGAACCCCTCCCCAAACTCCCCCCAAAACCAGTAAGGATATAGATTTGAGTACCATGAACCAATGTAACCTGAAATGGCAATAATGAAATGTTATACCCATTCAAGTGCACGTGGAACATTCACCAAGACAGACCATATACCGGGCCATAACATCAAGGTCAATAACGTCTTGTCTTCCAGGTCAAACAAGAAAGCACAAGAAAAATTAGAAAATACCCTCTAACAGAAAATAGTAAAAAGACAACCTATCAAAATCTAAGGGATGCAGCTAAACAGTCTAAAGGAAAATTTATAGCTTTAAATGTTTTTTTTTTTTTTGCTTTAAATGCTTTTATAGAAAAGAAATATATAAAATCAATGAGTTAAGTTCTCATGTTAAAAAGCTAGACAAAGAATAACATTAAAATACAAAACAAGAAATAATAAGAACAAGGATATAAATAAACGAAAAAAAAAAAGAAGACAAAAAAAAAAACCAATAAAAAGCTGAGAGAATTTGAAAGAATTAACTGAATTAACTGATAAGCACCCAGCAAGGAAAAGAGCGAGTAAACACATATTACCAATATGAGAAAATTTTAAAGGGACATAATTATAGACCCTACAGACATAAAAATTATAAGGTAACATTTTGAGCTAATAATTTTATGCTAACAAATTTCGCAATTTAAATGAAATGAAATATTCCTTGAAAAACACGAATTACTAGAAGTGATCCAAGAAGAAACAGAAAATCTACACAATCCTGTAACTATTATAGAAACTGAGTCCATAATCAAAATCATCTCACAAAAAACTTGTCTTCACTGGTAAACTCTACCAAAAACTTAAAACAAAAACAAAAACCACCCTATACACACTGCTGGAAAATAATAAAAGAAGAACGTTTTAACTATTTTTATGAGATCAGCATAAACCTGATAACCAAAACTTGAAAAATATTTTAAAAAAAGAAAAAATTCCAATCTAGTATTTCTCATGAACGAAAAGATATAAAAATACATAACAAAACATTAACACATCAAGTCCAGAAGCACACAAGAAGGATAATACATCAGGATAATCCAAGTAGGATTTTAAAGATTATTAAAGATTAAATTAAATTAAATTAATTAATTTTTAATTAAAGATTATTAGGATTATTAAGGATAATCCAAGTAGGATTTCTCTCAGGAATACAAAATTATTAAGCATTTAAAAACCAACTGATGGCATTCAAAATACTAACAAAATAAAGGACAAAAACCATACAACTTAAAAAGATACAGAAAGGGCATCTGAAAATATGTGACATCTATTCAAACTTTCAGTAAAGGGAAATGGAAGGCAACTTCCTAAACCCAAGAGAGGACTAACTAGACGATCTGAGGTCCAGGTTTCTGGAGAAACACTGGACTTCCCCCTCTCTATTACTGGAAACAAGACAAGGTTATCTACCCTTCCCACTTCTATTTGACAATAGACCAGAGGTGCTGGTCAGTGCAATCAAGCAAGAAAAAGAAAAGACATTCAGAACGAAAAGTAATAAAACTGTTGTTAATCTGTGGTTAATAGCATGCCAAAAGGATTGTGTGCCTAAAAAACCCTGTGAAATATTAAAAAAAAAAAAACAACTATCAGAATAAGTCAATTATAAAAGGTTGCAGAATACAAAATTGATACACAACAGTTAATTTGTCTATAGAGAAGCAGCAAACAATATGAAGATGAAATTTAAGAAATTTACATTTACATTTAAGAAATTTACAATGGCAACAACAATGTAAAATATGTAAGAAGAACATTAACATTAGACTTTTGAGACTTCTACAGTAAAAACTACAGAACAGGCTGAATGAAGAAAGAGGTAAGAGGACTGTAAAATTTGTGTGGAATACAAAGGATCTAGAATAGCCAAAACAATCTGACAAAGAATAACAATGTTGGAGGGTTTATGCTACCTGATTTTTAAGACTTACTATAAAGCCACAGAAATAAGAAAGTGTGGTATTGGCACAAGAACAGGAATAAAAATGATTGGACAGAACAGTCTAGAAATAGACCTACACATACATGGTCAATTTATTTTTGACAGAAATGCCAAGTCAATCCAATGAGGGAAGAGAAGTCTTTTTAACAAACGTTCCTGGAACAAGTTGATATCCATATTAAAAAAAAAAAAAAAAAAAAAAAACCAACTAAATCGTGACTCCTATCTCATTCCATATACAAAATTCATTTGAAATGGGTCATGATTTAAATGGAAAAACTAAAACTATAAACCTTCTGGAAGAAAACTGGTACAACCTTAGAGTAGGCTAAGATTGAACCATAAAAGAAAAAAAAAATCATAGACCTGACTCCATCAAAATTAAAAATATCTGCTCATCAAAATCACTAACGAGATGAATATGCAACCCCAGACTCAAAAAACACATTTGCAGCACAAACATCTATCTGACAAAGGGCGTGTCTCCGGAATACATAAGAGAACTCCCAGGGATCAACACTAAAAAGACAAAAACCCAATGAGAAAATGGGCAAGAGGTTTACACGGCCACCTCCAAAGGAAGATATGGAAATGGCCGGCCAGCACACAAAAAAGGTGATCAACATCATCAGCCACCAGAGAAATGCAAATTAAGACCACAATACACTACAATACTCATTTTGTGCTGTATAGAACAGCTGAAATAAAAGAGAGAAAGCACTACACATTGGCAAGGACGCAGAGCAACCAGAATGTTCCCACCATACCAGTGGGTTATAAAATAGTACATCTGGTTTGGAGAACCATTTGGACGTTCTTATAAAGTCTAACACACACACACTTACCCTGAGAACCAACAACGCTACTCTTAGGTACCGACTCAAGAGAAACGGAAACATATGGCCACAAGACACTTTTTATAGCAATGTTGGCAGTGACCATTACATGTTATAGCAATGTTTGTAGTGACCATTACATGATGGTCTCAAACCAGAAACAACCCAAGTGTCTACCAGCAGGAGAGGAGGTCAGTGTTGTATATTTATACAGTGGAATACTACTGAACAATGAAATAATAAATTCCTGGTACACACAGTATCAAGGGTGGGTTTCAAAAAATGTTAAGTGAGGGGCGCCTGCGTGACTCTGTCGGTTGAGCGTCCGATGCTTGGTTTCGGTGCAGGTCATGATCTCAGGGTGGTGAGATCGAGCCCCAGGGCCCCATGACTGGCACAGAGTCTGCCTGAGATTCTTCTCCCCTCCCTTCCCCTCTGCACCTCCCCCAACTTGGGTGCTCGCTCTAGAATAAAGAAAATCTTAAAAAAAAAAAAAAAAAAAAGTTAAATGAAAGAAGCCAAACACAATACGATTCCCAATATGATTCCATTTTTTATAAATTCCAGGAATAATCAAAAGTAATACATAGTCACAGATATGAGAAATGGATGCTTAGGGCAGTAGAGGGTTGGGGTTGCTTGAAAAGGGCCACAAGGAAATTTTGTGAAGAGGCAGAAATGGTCTATGTCCTGCTTTGGGTAGTGGATACATTGCTGCATAGAACTCTTAAAACTCTGAACTAACATTTTAGATCTCTTCATTTTATTGTATAGCATGTCTTGATTATTAAGTAGGCTTCACAACCATCACAGAGACCGATGAGGGGCCCGAACCCACGACCCTGGGATCACAACCCTAGCTGAGACCAACAGTCAGAAGCTTAACTGTCTCAGTCACACAGGCATCCCATATCTCAATTTTTTAAATCTCTAAAAAGCCATTTAAGGGGTGCCTGGGTGGTCCAGTGGGTTAAAGCCTCTGCCTTCAGCTCTGGTCATGGTCTCAGGATCCTGGGATCGAGCCCCGCATCGGGCTCTCTGTTCAGCGGGGAGCCTGCTTCCTCCTGCCTCTCTGCCTACTTGTGATCTCTGTCAAATAAATAAATAAAATCTTAAAAAAAAAAAAAAAGTAAATAAATAAATAAAGGCCATTTAAAAAGCACAGAGGGCAATCTAAAATATTCACAGTGATTGCTTCTGGGTGATGGGATTTGGCTAATATTTTCTTCTGTCAGTTCACACTTTTCTAATCTTTATCATTTTCTGTAATGAACTTTCCCCCGTTTTCTATACCCCGTGGGTCTAACACTGTAGAAGGAATCTGTGCAGCAGTAACTTCTGGTATGTTGTGGAAAGTGAGAAAAAAAGTCTTTCTCAAAAGTCAGATTTAGGACTTAAAATCCCGTGAGAAGCAGGAAGACAAACTATTACTGGAACAACTCTGCCCTTTTAATTCAACAGCTGAGAACTCTTACCTGTTGGTGTGGTAGTAGTGATTCTGCAGAGCGTAGGACATGGACTGAGTCTTTAATCGTTTTCTCTCAACCTCCTGCCAGGTATCTTCTGTCCACTTCCTCTTGATCTGCTTCTCCTCGTGTTTTTTCCCTACATATTCGGCATAGGTCTGGATCCGATAGCTTTCTGCATATTTGCTGGTATTGACAGCTACAAGGAAAAGAGAAAAAAAATCCGTATTAAAAAGTCTGGCCTAGTCCCGGAGATGTCATCTTTGAAAGGGGCCCTGAGATCGTCAAAGAAACCAGAGACCTGGGTCTGAGTTCTAACCCCAGCTCCGCCACTGAGAAGCTGGGGGGCTCTGGGAATGTCCCATGGGCTCTCCAAATCTCAGTGTTCTCATCTGGAGGAAGGAGTCACTGCGCCCAATCTTCTGATGGCCTGAGAGTGCTCTGTAAACTATAAAGAACCATAATGGCAGTAAGTGAAAGGTATTTGCAGGTAACATTACTGCTTGAAAATTACTCATTTTCAGCGTAAGAAAATGGTGGGGGGGTGGGGTGCAGATAACAACCCACTAAGGGAAAACTGTAAACCCTTAACTTGTTAAAAATGAAAATGAAAGCGGTCCTGACAGCAGAGCTGACCACTGTGTCAGAAACTAAAGGTCTGCCCTTGGTCTGTGCCCAGGGTTTTGCCCATGTGATGTCTCATCCTGCAGTTCCTCCATTTGCAAGGGAGGCAGTGCCTCAACTCACGAGAAAGTGGAGGCACAGAGGAGGAGTGGCGGTCACCCGCCAGCCCGTAGCTCAGCAGCAGGGCTGGGTGCAAACCCAACCTGCTCCGACCCTAAGGCCACGGCCCTTTTCGTCACTGCGCCGGACCGCGAACTCCGCAAATTCAAGATATCGCCACCATACTTGAGGCTTGCCTCTTTTCCTTCCGCTTTTAAAGGCTGCTAATTCTCTGTAATGTGCCTCTGGCTGGCAGGAGCATTTGAAAGCCGGAGCTTACTCCCTCCCTGGTGTTAATATTTCACCAAGGCCAGGTCAGTTTCCTTATAGTCTTTGCGGCCGGCTCCTCGGGAGACCCACGGGCGGATGGGCAGCCGTTCGCTGGTTCTGGCTCCTGCGGTTTGAGCATACACTCTCCTACCCTGCCATCAGACCACCGGTTACTACCCACAGACCGGTGGCGACACAGTGAGAGTCTAGCCGTGCTGTTCGGGGCCATGAGGAGCAGACTTGGTACCCGGGCAGCTGCCCAAGCACCATGGTGTCTAAAACAGTCTGTGTACCCACTCCCAGCGACGTTCTTGGTACAGAGTCGTTCTCCCTAAATACCATGTGGATGAGGGCATGGCAGAATACAGGCGGTGACAAGCCTGCAGCCCTTAAGCACATCAGTACGAGGCAAGGGACTCTCGTACCGCAGCGACCTTACATCAGAGGGCAAAACAATTAACTGCATGAGAAGCAGAAGCTCTATGGATCCGACACCTGACACTTTTCATCCTCGCTCCGAGTAGACCAGATCTGCCTAAAACTTCCAAGCACAACTGTGCTTCACAGCATGTCATGCCCTAAATGTTCAAGCCATCTAAGGAGCAAAACAGAACAACCACTACCACAAAACAAGAAGAAAAAAAAAAACCTCTTCTCTTAAAAAAAAACAAAAAACAAAAACACCCACAAAGTTTTACTAAGAAGTTTGTGTAACTTTTCAAATATCCACTCTAGAGTTAAAGAGAGAAAAAATGGGGTGGGGGAACCCCAGAATATTACAGAACTTCCCCATTATACAAAGTTTCCCAAAGAAGGAAAGTGAGTTACTGAAATGTGAGCTCAAAGCAGCGAGCTCTGACTCACTCCCGAGGAGATAAACAGAAAAAGCATCCAGCTCTGGAGATGTGCGACTGACCCAAGTCGCTCCTCAGCACAGAACCACAGAAACAGGATCCTTTCTCGAAAATCTTACTCCTCGGGACTGCTACTTTTCTTGCTTTCAACAGTCCACCTTTCTGATTTTCCCCATTCATATAACCAGACGTCAAGCACCCATGCTTCTGCCCGGCAACTGCTCCTTGTCCCGGGGACCATGTTCGATATTCGGTAAAACAAGACAAGATTTCCATTCTCTTTAGCTTATCCCGTCACCCGCAAACTTCACGCAGAGGTGATTTTCCATAAAGCATAGGACTGTCTACAGGGCTAAACTATCAGTGCGATCCATAATGAGAACCCACAGATTCTACCATTATTATTTGGTGCTGATTGTTGGCAAACGAGCATCTCCTGGATTTTCCTCTCGAAGAGCCAGTCTTCATTCCAGCAGGTTTACTCTGCGGGCCGGCCCCAAAGGGATGACATCTGCAATAATCCCTTGCTCAAGTTTCCCTTGGACTCCCAAAGTAAAAGAGGAGGCTTGAGTCAATATTCCCCATGAAAGCAAAGGTGATGATAGGGTCATAAAGGAGCCAGGATGATGTGTTTAACAGTATCCGGTTGTTTCCAATAATGTAGCTTGCAGCCCCACGGGACGAACGTTACAAACAACTCCCTGACCACGGTGGGGAATGCATCCGAGCACATGTGGAATTAGGATCACTTAAAAGGGGAAACAAATAACAACCCGCTTTTCACCGCTGGCCTTCACATGGTAGTCATTTACCAGCATTCCTTCACGTCCCAGCAGCTCTGGAGCTCTCGGCCTTTAATCTGGAAGCCAAGCTCTGGCTCCAAGCCATCCCTCCTCGAATGGATGAATCAGCAAAATGAATTGGCTGTCAGCTGTGTCCTCCAGTGATTCCAGCTCGCCTGTCAGAAGCAGCATGTAGCAGGCTGCCTGGTAACACTAACCTTTTCCAAATTTGTCAGGCAGATGATTCAAAGCCATCATTCGGTCCTACCACTTGGTTAGAGCCTATGGGGAAAGGCACATGCTGATGGCCCTCCCGGCTTCCAGGCAGGTGAGTGGGGGCAGCTCTCCTTCTGTGGCCTCTCCCACTCACGGCTTCCCCACGCCAGGTCTGCCCAACCCCCGACACTCTCACCCATGACAACATTTCCTCTCCACAAGGTCCCCGTGAGAAAGGGACACTCTAATCACCACACAGATAAAGAGACTGAGATCAGGGAAGCTAGGCTGCTTGCCCAAAGTCTTATAGGTAAGCTACAAAGCCGGTTTGGACCCAAAATGTGATTTTTAAAAAAATATATAATACTGCCACGGGTCTGCCATATTTTTTTTTAAAGATTTTATTCATTTATTCGACAGAGAGAGAGAGAGAGAGAGATCACAATAGGCAGAGAGGCGGGCAGACAGAAGGGGGAAGCAGGCTCCCCACTGAGCAGAGAGCCCGAAGTGGGACTCCATCCCAGGACCCCAAGATCATGACCCGAGCCGAAAGCAGAGGCTTAACCCACTGAGCCACCCAGGCGCCCCTCTGCCATATTTTTAAAAATGTATTTACATGTTCATTTAGACTGACAATTATCTTCTAAAATGTATCCTTTACTAAGAATTTTAAAGAATTACTTAAAAATGTTTTACTTTCTTCTTTTTTTCCTAAAAATTAAGAACTTTCCATTACTGTCAGGCAAAGTCTCTCCAAATAAGTTGACAGAGATACATTATGATTATGGACACGATGACCTAAGATACAGATTCCTTCTTCAAATCACCTACAGATTGACAGTGATGCCAATAAAAAGAAATTCTGCATTCTAATAAAACATTGAAAAATTAAAAATGAAATAAAAAAAGATCTCGACAGAAAAGAGAGCAGGATTAGTAAGGAACTGGGGGAGGAGGTCGACTGCAAAGGGGATAAGGGAATTCTGGGGGTGACGGAGCCATCCCTTATCTTCACTGTGGTTGTGGTCACATGTACAGAAATCATACCCCAATTATTCTGTGGAACTGGCAGTGTTAACTCCACAAGTTAAACAGAAGAACAAATGGGCCAACAATGGCCCAGACCTTTCCGAAAAAGACTAACGGAGGGGGACGCTGCCTTGCTAAGCTATGAAAGCTTACTGTAAAGCCGGAGTAACAAAGATGGTGCAGCAACGGTACAGAGAGCCACGATCGGACCGACGAGAGAGAAGAATCTAGAAACAGACGTACGCATCTGTGAAACTTTTGATTTTTGACAGAGACAGCAAGACAGAGACTGTGGAAAAGGGAAAAGTTGGAAAAATTGTTTATCCATAGGAAAAAAATGAAATTGGACTCTTAGTCACACCATACTGAAAAATCAACTCCAGATGGACGAAGAAGTGAAATGTCAAAAGCAAACTCTGAAAACTTGAAAAGAAAATATAAGCGAGTATCTTTCTGAGCTTGAAGTAGGAAAGAATCTGTGAAGATACAAAAAGTGTTAAGCGTTCAAAAAAGGTCAATTGGTATGACTCCATGAAATTAAAATTTTTGTCCATCAGCAGACACTTGAGAGAGTGAAGACAATCTAAGAACTGGAAGAAGATATTTGTTAACGCCTGGAACTGGTGAAGGATTAGCAGCAGAATCCATAAAAATGCCTACAAAACAAGAAGAAAACCCACAACAACAAAAAAAATGGGCAAAGACATGAAAAGCATGCATAGTCATTTCATAGCAAAGGAAGCATATAATGCCAATAATTACATAAAGGGATGCTCGAGCTCAGGCAAGGACAAATTATGAGAACAATATCATTTTCTACTTTACTGGCAAAAAATTTAAAAGACTGCTAAGAGCAATGGCTGGGAAGATGTGAAGGAATGAGATTTCTACTGGTGTAACCACTGTGGAAAACAACTTCGCAATCTCACTTAACACTAAACATTCACACATCCTACGACCCAGCAGGTCCCCTCATGGACATATATTAATACATGAGTATTATAAGGTACATATAACAACTTTGTTTTAAAGAACACAATGTTGACACTATTCGAGAAAGAAGGAATGCAGCAGTCCAAATCTCTACCAGCAGATGAATGGAAAAACTGTTATATTTCCACAATGGAGTATTGTCTCACAGCAAACATAAATGAACTACAGCAACATATAATAAAATGCAGAGATCTTAAGAATACGACAGTGAATGAGGAATGCAAGTCCCAGAAGTCTATTTGTAGTCTGACGCTCTTTTTATTACGTTCTAGAACAAAAATCAAACAATATATCCACTATATCCAGGGAAGGTGGTGGTAGTGGTGGTGGTGGTGGTGTTGTGTGTGTGTGTGTGTGTGTCAGAGAGAGAGAAGAAAAAAGCAAAAAAATTATCAACACAACTTTCCCCTGGAAGGCAATCAGGAGGATGGGAGGAGGAAAAGCAACAGACAGACGTAATTTATCAGCAATAGTTTAGTTATTCAGTTGAGTAGTGGTTTCACAGATGTTCATTACATCTTAAACAAACAAATTCTTTAGGTTTTCTGTTGTTTATCCTGTCCAACTACTAAGGGCCGTTTCCGGTACAGACGGTCTAGGCTGGAAGATGTCTGAAAGACGAGATAAGAGTCTCTCCAGGTTCAATGACCCCAGTGACACGCTGGTGCCTGCAAACCACGTGTGTGGCATGAGTGGGACCTTCCTCCAGAAACGAGGCAAGTCAGGGCCGCCTGGCCTTCTGCGGGCTGAGATCAGTGGGGAGCGGTGGCAGCCGAGGCAGGGACACCCCCCAGCCCTGCGTGCACTGTCTGCAAAGGCCCCCTGCAGCCGACACGGAGTCTCGGTGGTGCCAGATGCCGACGCTCAGAGCAGTCCAGCCCCTACAGGCAGGAGAAGCACTGACTGGAGACTTGCTCTGCCAGCCACGGGGTTATCCCGATGGCACAGGAGAAGACAGACCTATGTACCCAGCAGCAGGAATGTCCACAGGATGACCCAGAGGCCGAGGGTGGCCTCTGCCAGCTCTGTGGCCGCAGCCCTGCTCCCGGGGTGCCAGCGGGTGCTTTCTGGAAGATGCTTCTCCTTCCCCCTCCCACAGCCGTGGCTTAGGCCCCTGCGCCCCATGCTGTCACTTGGGGTTTTCAGCCCACGCCGGGGGAGGGAGGGTGCCTAATGCTTTGTGTGTGTGTATTTATCTAAATACGAGCTACTGAATACGAGTTTTGTCATGTTCCAGATTATTCTGATCAGGCTGGGCTGGTAACAGATTGAACACTTCTTCCCTTTTACCAGAGAGAGAACGGCAGCTTTGACCTTGGATTCTAGTGAAAGCCAACTTTAAAATCTTCAAAGGAAGGCGCTCAAAACAAAATAGAACATACTCCACTGTACGGGTCACTAGGAACATTCTCCTGTGCTGGTGACTACACACGCCCACCATGGATGGCAGGCGGCAGGCAGAGCCCGGGGCGCGTGTGGGAAGGTCCAAGGGCAACACGCCGCAGCAGGGCTGCTCTCCTGTGGGTCCCAACAGGTCAGGGCGAGCTGGCCAGTCAGATGGCCTCTGCTTTCCCCTCTGCCATCCCCCCTTCCCCTCCTGAGCCTGGTCCTTTCTTAAGTCTCTCTGAGAAGGCGCCAGCCCACTAGGGTGCCGTCCAGCCCCTTAGGAGCAGGCCACCTCATTCCCCACACGGCCCCAACACGGCCCACACTCTCTGAGGGCAGGACCCACGCCCCAGCCATGCTCGTAGCTCTGGAGTTCTACCTTGGATCTTTTGCAGGAGGTTAATCTAAGATTATGGTGGGAAAAGGGAGCTGCTCAGAAGCACAGCTTTTGTATCTGTTGGCATCCTCTGACCATGCAAGAGAGAAAGTTCAGAAACGCTTTGGTTAAGAAGTCTGTGTTGAAGCCTGAGCTAGTGCATGAGAGCCCTGGACTGCAAGCAAGGAGCTGGCATGGACTCTGAAGACGGGCTCTGCAGGGCAGGGACAAGCGGCACACGTGGCCGCGCTTGAGCCTCACCCGGATGCTGGGGAAGAAAGGCAGGAGCACCCCTGACAGCAGAGACTCGGAAAACTGGCCAGCCTGCCTCCGTCACCCAGTGAGGACTCAGGACCCTGGTCCCCTCTTCTTCCTTCCATGCAGTGGGCCCTGCCCCAACAGAGGGCAATTATTAAAAAAAAAAAAAAAAATATATATATATATACATATACACACACACACACACACACACACACACACACATATATATACATACACATATATATATATATTTTAAGATTTTATTTATTTATTCACTTGAGAGAGAGAGAATGAGAGAGAGAGAACAGGAGAAGGGGAGGGTCAGAGGGAGAAGCAGACTCCCTGCTGAGCAGAGAGCCCGATGTGGGACTCCATCCCACGACTCTAGGATCATGACCTGAGTTGAAGGCAGTCGCTTTACCAACTGAGCCACCTAAGCACCCTAAGGATATTTTTCAAAATTAAATAAGCTCTACACCCAGCGTGGGGCTCGAACCCACAACCCCAAGGTCAAGAGTCGCATACTCGCTGAAAGAGCCAGCCAGGCGCCCCGAGGCGAATTATTTTTTTAAAAGCACTGCGGCTGAAAGAAAGAAAAGGAAGACACTGGAACGTGCTCCCCACCCCTGAGGATGGACAGACAGAAACACTGAGGGAAGAAGCAGAAGCATGTGATCCCACCATCTCTGCCTCCCCAAGGTCTCCCCCAGAGCCTGACACACAGGATGCCATGGCACAGAGACATGCAGAGCGCCACAGAGCCCCCTCCCCGGCACCTCAAGGCTGGGGGCAGGTGGCGGCAGCCCCGCCTGTTGACAAGGCTGAGAAGAGGAAGTGCCTGTGACCCTGGTTCTGCCACCTGCAGGGCACACCCACGATGGCTTGACCCCCCCACATCCGTATCACCTCCACAATCAAAGACACGCTGCTCCCACCCTCATTTCACCTCCCAGTTCTCTAACGAAGGCTAAGGAAGTGGCAACGAAAACTCTCTCTACAAAGTGGATCAAGGCTGGTGTGTAGATAGGATGTTTACTTAAAGCCTACGTTAAGAAAGAGAAGCAACAAAGCCAAGTGGGAAAACCAAAGGTTCCCAGGCCACAGGGGCCTGGGTTCAAATCCTGCCTCACTGGCCTCCATGGTTTCATTTCTTTATCCATAAAATGGGCTTCTCTACTTGTTCTCTAAGGCTGCTAGGAAAAGTGGAGGGCGTGCATGCAAAGATTTTAGCACAGGGCCCAGCACATGGTAGGTGTCTAATTAATGAGGCTACTGCTGTTCGATCACAAAACCTATAGTTCAAACAGAAGTGTGCCTGAGCCAACAGAATACATTCCGCGGCTGACACAGAACCTTTGAGCTAGAAGTCACCTCACCTCGGTGAGCCCGAAGGGAGAGGGCCATGCATAACCCGAGTCTACCAGAGCTCACAGAATACCCCTGTCACGCAGACTGCAGATACAGTCCAGCAAAACCTTTCCCATGCGAAAGCGCGGAGAGAAAATGGAAAACACGCAGACCAGTATGTCAACCATGCTCGACAAGTATAAAAGCAAGAAGCCTTTAAGTATCCTATTTTCAGAAAGGTACGGAGCCAAAGTCAGTCGAATCGCTTTCCGGAACTCCAGGGACAACACCATCGTCAGCCTTACAGACGTTCATCTCAGTCATTCATTCAACAAACGCTGGGGCTCGGTAATGTGCAGGGTATGGGGGCGGGGCAGAAGCAAAGGGACATCCTCTGCTCCGCATGGTGCCTTTAACATGAGCAGGGGCAGGAGGGAAGGACAAGCCCGAACTAGCAAAAGGGGGCTGTGAGGGAGGGGCTGCCAGAGAGGCTCTGAGCAGCCCCGAGGCCTATGCCAACCACCCTAGACGTCACTGAGGAACACTGCTCCCACTAACCAGCCTGGTGGTGCGTTTGTTCTCTTTTCAGAGTTCCTGGCTGAAAAGTCGATGCCACCATTTACTGAGTACTTACTGTCTGGAAGAACTATGCTAACTGCTTTACAACAAACAAAGGTACTTAGATCTCACTTGGTCGTTTATTCGTCCATCCGTTAGTTTATGAATACAGACACTGACGGATTAAATTCTCATCTGTTCATTCATTCATCTGTCCATTCATGGGGGAACAAACATGCCATCCTCTAAGCCTCAGCAACTGGGGCCGTGAGGGTGGGTCAGAGACACAGGCCCTGTGTTCCAGGGAGAGGGGCAGCGTACAGAGCGCCACACATGGGCTGAGGGTTGGAACTGGAGAGGTGCTCTGGGGGCTCCCTGAGGAGCCGGTCAAGCTCAGGACGCAGAGACCCATTCCTCAAGGAAAAGACACTGGAATCTCCCCTGAGATTTGAAAGGAGAGTGCTGGCGGTGGGGGCTGGGCTCCAGGCGGAAGGAACAAGAAGTAACCAATGTCTGAGTGAGGAAGTAGGACCAACATGGCAGAGACTGAAAAGGGGGTCGGAGGAGCCCTTGGTGAAGCCAGAGTCAAGGTCACAATACAGAAGGCCCATAGCCATGCAGTGTGCGGTGGGAGCCACCGCCGGCTGTTCAGTCAGGGGGAGGACATGATCTGACACGTGTTCCTACAAGGCCACGTCCCTGAAGACGGAGATGGAGACAGCCCAGAGTAAGAGAAGTCCTGAAAGAACTCCAGGGAAGGCCAACAGTTAGTCACCGTGCACATGGGGATGAGCAGGCATGGGTGCCTGGGAAGCCACGGGCTGAGGAGGCGGGGGACTGATCTAGAAAGGACGGTGCCATGGAATTCAAGGAGAGGGAACAGGCCGATGTACTGAGTGGTGGGAAAGAGGAGGGGAGAGGCTGCTGGGTTTATGGCACAGAAATTACAGGAACCTTCGCAAGAGGAGGTCCGTGGTGTGAGACCACTGCGGGACAAGAGTGAGAGGGGACACGGCACAGGTGGCACATGCACAGCACTCGACTTTGCAGAAGGAAAGACCACCAGGGGCAAAGGCGAACCGGGATCTGGGGAGTTTTTTGGAAAGGTGGGAGGGATGAGGCAGGTTTCCGCACTGTCGGGAAGAAGTCCATGGGTGGGCAGAAAGGGTAAGGGGCCGCGTGGGGCCCTGGAGAGGAGATGGGGCCCGGAGCACGTGGGCGGATCCACTTCTCAGAAAAAGAGTTGTGGGGTGCAGAGCCTGCTGGATGTGGGGGTAGGAAGTTACCCCTGGAAGCTGGCTGTTTCCTGGGCAGGAGGACTGGGTCTTCCTGAGAGCTCTGGGGCTGGAGACCGGGAGAGCAGGGGGAGAACGGGCCCCGGGCCAGTTCCCAACGAGGACCCAGCCAGAGAGAGCGGCCTTCTGTGCAATGTTACCCATGCGCCGCGCTGCTTCTCTGCAAAACAACCCCACAAGTTGGGCAGTAAATTCTATTTTTACAGGCCTCCCTGACTTTGATGCCATGCTTCTGACTATTTTAACCTACCCCTCAAGGCCATCAGCAAAGCAGCTGCTCTAAACCAAAGCCAAACAAACACACAAAAGAAGGTCTCAAGGACTGACAGAGTTCCTTAAAAGATGGTGTTGTGATGTGCAGAAGAAAAGAAGGAATTTTAGGATGGGTCCAACAGGAGCAGACAGACTTCCAACAGTTTAGAAGTGAGTTACCTTGAAGTGGGGAGGAGGAGGAGGAGAGAGAGAGAGAGAGAGAGAGAAAACGTCCCCCCCTTTTTATTTAAGACAAAATGCACAACTGAAAAAAAGAATTGGGAACCAATCCCAAACTTACAAGTCCCCCGTGAACCTGACAGTGTCAAGCCCTAAGTAATTTATACCATTCTTCATACTTCCTGGGAGAAAATCAAGATTGAAGTCTCAACTACACAGGAACAATTTAAAGTAAAATCAAAGACCTCCTAGATTCTGCAAAACAGCAGATCCGAAGCGGCAGATCCTAAAGATCAAGAACACTGAATAAATTCCACTCGAGGGAAGATGACCCAAAGGTCCGTGCATGAGTTTTGCTATTACATAACAGCATCCTTAAGGTCTGCCCACATTGATCAGGAAGAAGGACAAGGGAAAAAGAATCATGGTTTACTGCACGGTTACGCTATGCAAAGCACATTATTAGCTCTCACCCTAATATGTTATCCTATATCCTGTATTATCTTAGTATCTTCACGGGCTTGCACACATGCTCTCTCAGCTCTAATCCTACCTCCACAGAACAGCCCCACTGTAAATACGACAAAACGGGGCCCCAGACGAGTGCCTTGCCTGACGTCACAGTGCTAGCTAGACCGTGGACATGGCCAGATTCAAGGCGCTGCGGGTACACCACCACTGAGGGAGAGCCTTTTGGGCTCTAACGGTAGCGTACCATGTGCAAGGGGTTTCATGCTACAAGAGCATCACCAAACAATTCCCACCTGTTCTACCCGCAACCCACTCTGAGGTCTTCTGCTCTGTTCCTTTCTACCTTCTTTGTTCCTACTGGTGTCCACCAGCCTTGAGTTCCCGACCCACGAACGGGCCCTGACCCGAAGCCTGAAACACACCACGGCTCGCTGACACCCACCATTCAACGTGGCATTTCAGTGCGACAATGCGCTTTGTGTTCTAAAAGGTTAATCCACAAAAGAACTTTTAGGACACAACCGAGTCCCCAGCCAGAGCCTCCATGTAACTGAACCGCAGCATGCGGGGAGAGGCTGGATCCGCAATCAGAGTGTAGCAGGTTCTTTGATCCGGACAAGTTCTCCCCAGCAACACTCGGGATGCCAAAGTGGGACACGCACCCGGTAAAAAGGGACACCGTGTATGCACCGTTGACGCTGCTTCTGGTGGCTGGTTGAGCTGTCACTGAAGCATTAAATCTGTCACAATATTAGTGCTAGGGTGATCAAGTATCAGTGCTCCATCCTTTCTGGACTTCCCATGGCCACTGTTGCAAAGACAGCGCAGCTACATTTTCAGACCGGAAAGTTTCAACCGGGAAAAGCTTAAAGTCCTCTTGTTTATAAGCCGACCAGAGGATGCGGGTGAAGTGGTGCAGCAGTATTGACACTTTCATTAACGGTCTCTGCTGGATGTTTGGAAGCAGTTTTCATTTGATAAAGGAATTTACTTAAACCTCCTGACTCAGCTTATTCATTAACCAACCGAAACCCCGAGGGGAGGAAGGGACCTGGAAGGGACCTGGAAGGGACCTGGAAGGGACCTGGAAGGGACCTGGAGAGAGAGAGAGAGGGAGAGAGAGAGGGAGAGAGAGAGGAGAGGGGCAGTCCCTTATCAGCCAGGCAGGGCCGGGCTATCTCACCTGCAAGGTGAGTCATTCCCCCCCGGGAGGGGGGGTGTCAGCCTCCCAAAGCAGCCTCTCCCAACCTCGGAAGGGAGTCACCGGATTCCGCAGAAACCTTGACTGCCTCTGTGCTCGGTTCCCTCCTGTTGCCCTGATCGCCGCCGCTCTGGCCCCGCTCGGCGCTCTGGGGACGACGCGGTGATGCTACCCTGTGATCCAGAACCCCCTCCCCAGCTCTGCCTTTTGTCTCCTCCTTTCTCCACCCCTGCAACGTACCTTAAGATTCGGAACATTGTGAAATCGACTCGCCTCTTCAGTGCCCCCAGGACACCCCACACAGGATCTGTCACCCCCAGAAAGCTTCCCAAAATGCCAACAAGCCTCGCTTAACATTCAGACCAGCCACCTCCAGGCCTCCTGGCCCTGTGATGACCCTTTGTAGAGGGAGGATCACTTCCTAAGGAAAGGAAGGAAATCTGCTCTCTGGATATAGGTTGCCTTGGGACAACGAAGCACGTTTGCCTCACTTTAGAAAAGACGTCTCCAAAAAGAATCACACACAGTAATTAAAGTCTCATTTTCCACCTCAATTTGACTCTTTGCTGAGATGTGCCCAACGACTAATTTATGTCACTGGTAGGTCCCATCTCGAGGCTACACACTGAAATCCTGAGGATTACTAAACATGCCAAGAGGGCCACACGAAACTGAAAGAGGGTTATTTTGATTTTCAAGTCCCATTCCGTCTCGGCTTTTAAAATGGTCCTTCTCTTCCTGCATCATTTCCCTTTATGTTACCCCATCTCCTCCCCACAGACTTCAGGATTTTAGGGGGACTGTTCACCTCTTGATTTTCTATTTGAGTCTCATTCCCTGTTACATGGGAGGCCGGGGCCGCCAAGGCTCCGTGGTCAGAACAGACAGGGTCCGGGTCTGACAAGGGCACATGAAGCTGTCAGGAGCTGCTGAAGGCGACTCGGTGACATTTCTCTCGAGTCAGGCAAAATCTGTCTATACACGGGAGAGAGAGCTAGTGGGAGAAGGAAAGAAACGAGAGAGGATGAGAGGGCCAGAAGGACCGGGAGAGGGAGGGGGCGGGAGAGTAGCTTCCCCCCATCTGGTAGGTGCTTTCAGGAGGTGGCGCCTCCCCAAATCCAGAGAAGTAACGAGTTCGTCACTGCTCCTGAACACTTACAGAACCTGTGAAATTTTCCTGCTAGCAGGAGAAAAAGGCGGATTTTTTTCTTAAGTGATATTGGCACTGTAAGCTTTCCTGCCTCAAGTTGCTAATATCTCTTAAGTTGTTCTAAATACTCATTTCGTTTTCTATATCCTGAGGAGAAAGTAATGTAGATCGTTTTGTCTATTTGGACGACCAGTGCAAAAATCAAACTGGTCAGATAATGTAATCAAGTCTTACATTTATTTATTTGACAGACAGAGATCACAAGTAGGCAGAGAGGCAGGCAGAGAGAGGGAAGAAGGGAAGCAGGCTCTCTCCCGAGCAGCGAGCCTGATGCGGGGGCTCGCTCGATCCCAGGACCCTGGGATCATGACCTGAGCTGAAAGCAGAGGCTTTAACCTACTGAGCCACCCAGGCACCCCCAAGTCTTACATTTAAAAACATTTATATGGGGACACCTGGCGGCGGGGGGTGTCAGTTGTTAAGCCTCTGTCTGGCTCAGGTCCTGATCCCTGCATCCGGGGATGGAGCCCCATATCAGGCTCCCTGCTGGGCAGGAAGCCTGCTTCTCCCTCTCCCACTCCCCGTGCTTCTGTTCCCTCTCTCGCTGTCTCTCTCTCTCTCTCTCAAATAAATAAATAAAATCTTAAAAAAAAAATAAGAACATGCACATGAATAAAAATAAAAGAAAAAAGAAACAAAATGACTACTTATTTAAATAAATAATAAAATAAGTTACATGAAAAAATTAATAGAATGGCAGGTATCATGACCTCACTACGCATCAAAGCATTTTGGAATGTTCTGTAATGTTTTATCTTAAATTTCCCAATGACCCAAGGGTTCTCCTGTAACGTCAAAATACTTGACACAAATTAGGAAATTGAAGAACAACTTCTGAAAGTCATATACCCGTACAGAACATGGAATGCTGGACAATGTAGCATCCATGGATTTTAAAAAAGCACTTGGGGGGCACCTCAGTCCTTTAAGCATCCAAGTCTTGGTTTTTGGCTCAGGTTGTGATCTCAGGGTTGGGCGATGGAGCCCCACGCCGGGCTCCACACTCTGTGCAGCTCTATTCTGAGATTCTCTTCCTCCCTCCTTCTCCTCCCCCCTCTGCTCCTCCCCCTGCTCATGCATGTGCTCTAAAATTAAAGAAAAATACAGTAAAATCCTTTAAAAATAAATACATAGAAGTACTCGACACATTCGCTTTTCCCTAGAAAAACAGCACCATCCTTTAAATCATAACTGATGTCCCACCACTCATGTGTCTAGCACCGCCGCCGTCTCCAGTTAAAATGTGTCAACTCAAATATGTTTGTGTAGTGGCTGAATTTACTTAACCCACTTTTCCGTAAAACTACTTAATGATTTTAATAAAGAAAAAGAGGACTGTGTGTTAGCAGCTTCCCTGGGACTCACGTGGAAAGCTCCACGGAGCCCATTCTTCCCAGCAAGCTCGTGGACAGTGCCCGGGGCCGGGCTGGGGCAGCAGTTAGAGGCCTCCGGCCACAGGGGAAGAACAAGCCAGACTTGCTTCTAAGGCTACGAACGGATTCGTCAGCATCAGTCCCACAGCAAGACGGTGCACAGCTCTACGGCAGACTCAGGGTAACAGTTCACAGGCCTGAATCACAATGATGTCATGCTGACTACCATTAAAAAAAAAAAAAAAAAAGAAAAAAGAAGAGAAGAGAGAAAAGAAAATAACATGCTTTCAATAACTAACTCCCCCTCGAGACTTGATTTAGGAGTCAAACTGCCCAGCTTCTACTTTCAAGTGATAAAGGAGAACGGAAGAGACGGCGAACATTATCATGCAGGTAGAAAACAATCCCCACCGACTCACATGGCACATTTCATGAGAATCCTCAAAGGAGGGGGTTGGAATGCTGCGTGTGTGCCCTCCGCAGCTCACAACTGGTCGCCTCCCCCTGTACACACTCTCCCCACAAACCCGCTCCCCGGGGAGCATGTCAGGTGGCCCGGGAGTCACAGGCGGGGAGCAGAAGGCACACTGATGGGGGCACGTTCTGTCTCTGGCTCAAGCCAGAGCGCCCCTGGCATTCACTGTGGCTGCCGGAGAGCTGGGGCCCACCCTGGCCTTGGTTCCCTGGATGCCTTGACTGAATGTTGTTCGGGTTATTTAAGGATGGGGGGGGGGCGGGAAAAAAGTGTGACAGCTTCATGAGTTAAAAGATTTTAATGAAACGGTATGAACCAGTGGCCCAGTCATTCTGGGGAGGGACAGTCATCGCAGGCCTGCGGGACCGCCGTGTCCCCTCCCTGGACCACTATTCCTTCTCTTGGAGCTGGGGTGCTCTCCACACTGGCTGCGGGCGAGCATGCAGCACTGGTGGGTTGCAACAGTGTGCACATGTGTGGGGAGACTAGAGGGGAAAACTGCATTTGTCCATATGACCCTGGAAAATGTCCTCTGGAAGGTGCTGCCTCGGCATCCCTCGTGGCTGTGCCTCCCGCCCCATCGGGACACGCTGTGTTCCTTCCTCTCGCACACACCAGAGGCAGAAGGCGGCTTGCACGGGAGGCCCCATGCTACTGAACACACAAGCATGAGCCCACAAGGTCTCCCGTTGGCAGGGGGCTCGCCACGGCCAGAACACGAGGTCTGACAGTCACCTGCGGAAGGAGATCCGTATCTCCCGTTCCATCTCCGCCTCACTTGGGTGCACTTTCACTGACTGGAGGGACAAGCAAAACCAGTCCCGCTACCGAAAGAGTAACTCCTCCAAATGAGTACGTTTGAATCCACTCGAGCTGAAAAATGGCAATGATGCAACTGCGACTGGAACCCAGGGACAGTACGATCCACGCCTTGGGCCTGTCTTCCCATCACACACACACCCAGGCCGGTTCTCGGAAGACAAGGGGCGTGCTTCAGTCATTTCGCGTCACCAGTGACATTTCTGCAGGAGACGGTATCTAACAGGGCTAGTTCCGGTGGTTTCTCAACAGCCCTGCGCCCACAATCATGGCAAGCCACTGAATAAGCAGCACTGGACTTCTAGGGCATGGACTTGACTACTGGAGATCGGGGAGGAAACGTTAAATAATTAATCTGATCATTTAAAACATTTTAATATTAAAATAAAAGAGATGTATTATAGAGTGGAATTTTTAAAATTTGTGAGAATGGTTTAAATAAAACAGGGGACTGCACAGAATTTCCAATGCCTCCTTTCTCTCTCCTTCTACCCCACCCCTGTCCCCATGGCCCTTGAGCGGTCTACCTGCTCTCCTTTGGTGTTAAGGGTATTTAGTGGAAGTTCAGAGATTTAAGAATAATGTTCTCCCGCAGAGGCCCTCTGTAATAAATATTAGCTGAATGAATGACCAATTCTCTTTTCTGGGAGAGTGAGAATATCAGAAGGAGGAAGAAACCCTCACTTTCTCTTCTTGGCAGCAAGGAGCTGAATGTAATGTACACACAGAGTAGTTTACACAAGACAATTTGTACTCTAGATTCGTAAACGACATTCACGGAGTTCTAAGGAGTTCTCTACGGTTAGAAGCAGTTGTGGAAAGAGCTGACTGGTACGAGAAAAGGGTAATGCAATATCTGTTTTTCCAGCAAAAAAGCCAGAAATGGATGTACCGTGGATAAGCAAGGAGAGGCAGGGGCAGCCCACGCTGTGAGGGTGTGCTTTCACAGTTCCCATCAGTCTGACTGCAAGGGGTTCTAACCCACAGGTGTGTGGATACGATGGGAAGGTGGGAATCCTGTCCTACAAGCTCACACCCTGGCCCCCACTGACTTGACTGGTGTTCCTGGGCTGGGGGGAAGGTCCCTCAGCATCAGTCAGCTCCTGTGACCGGTCTGGACCAGGGCCTGGGAGAACTGGGGGCAGCTGGGGCCCTGTGCACCAGAGCACGTGCTGAGCCTATGTCCCACGCAGGGCACCCTCACGGTCTAGAGGGGAAAACTGAAACCTGCTGACTGACTTGCCCAAAGCCTGGGAGCTTCTACGTGGAGAGGAAGTGCATTCAGTCACTCTACCAACCGAGGAAAATGATGTCAACGAAGCGGCCGCACACTGGCCACCTACGCTTACTTTTCTCGGAAGCAGGGAACACGGGGTGACGCTATCAGTTCCTTCTTGTGCCTTCTTCAGCAGACAGTCCACAGGCTGTCAGGGAATGTTCTGACTACATGAGAAGGGGGTTAGAGACACTCATATCCTTTGACCTAGCAATTCCTCTTTTAGGAAACTAGTCCATGAGAACAATCTGAAATGAGAACTGATTTTTTTTTTTTTTTTGCACGAAGAGGTCTAGAGATCAAAATGTACACACGTACATTTAAAAAACCACAGGGGTGCCTGGCTGGCTCATTCGGTAGAGCATGAGACTCTTGATCTCAGGGTTGTAGGTCCGGGCCCCACACTGGGTATAGAGAGTACATAAAAATAAAATCTTAAAGAAAAAAAAAAAACACAAAACCATAAACAAACCTAAATGTTCTACTGTAGGGTAACAGCTAAGTAATCTGGTATTCACAGTCACTAAAAATTATGCCTTTCAAGGGGATAATAACCAAACAATAGATGATCAGTAAATCCTCTGGCTAGTTTCTGGACAAAGTAACTTGAATACCTAGTTCACAAGTTATGACACTGATGCACTTGTACAAGTAGGGGCTCATCACCTAGTATATGTGAGCTGCTACTTAAGACACTGAAAATCTATTTAGAATAAAAATCTCTGTCGTGTTCTATGGGTATGTTCACTTTGAGATAGTTCACTGAAAGGTACATTTATGTCAAATGCACTTTTCTATATGTACGTTAAACCTCAATTTAAAAAAAAAAAAAAAAAGGTCAAATCTTGACTCCCCGGAGTTTACATTCCAGGGGAGGACACAGACGCTAAATCAAAAACCGAAAATACACTATGTCTGCGTAGCGCTATGGAGAATGAGCAAATAAAAATACAGAACACCCAGGTAAAGCTGAATTTCAAATAAGCACCAGAGCATTTTTTAGTGTTAGTACATTCCATACACTACTTGGGACACATTTACGCAAAATCTGGCAAGCCTGTTTACCGACAAGTGTCTTTAGAGCAAAACTCCTTCCTGTTGGAGTAAATAACTTCATGCTTCTAAGGAAAACACAAAAAGGAGAAACTAAGAGAATAAACCAATCGCTGTGACTATGGAAAAATGCAAAGCTCTGGGGTGGCAAAACCGACTTACGTGAAGAACTACACAACAAACTACGGCAACTATTCGCAAAAACAAAACTGAGAATTAATCTCTTTAGGTGTCCACTTCTTCTGGGCAATGAAGGGGGAAAATCATACATGTGTTTCACATTGTTATGAAGATTTTAGAATAGCATCTAGGACCTAATAACGAATGGCTCACTAAATACTGAGAATAAATAATACTCATAATAAAAGTATACTTACAAATCAGTAAGAACACACAATTCACAAAATAAGAACCAATGAAGCGTCTCACAATAAGTCTAGCACTGCTTTGACAATGTTTACACTGAAATGAGTGACATCCTCCCATGGTTAAGACCCCCAGGTGCCTACTAATCACAAAGGGGGAAAGCTGTAGGGGAGAAAGGGAGGTCACCCTTTACCCTGCTCATCTAACAAAACACCAGTAACTGTTTAACAAACGGAGGTCACATGCCTCTGGACGTGATGTGCTGAGAACACATCACCTACATAGAGGCACTCCCACCGATGAAAGTACTTCCTCTAAATCTCATCATGGGACAGACAATGCACACAGAAGGACCCTGCAAAACAATGGGCCTAAGCTCTTCAAAAATTGTCCATGTCATGAAAAACAAAAACAGCCTGGGGACTGTTCTAGATTGAAGAACACTGGAGGGCCGGGAGACAAAATGCATTATTTTTACCGGATCTTGGATCAAAAATAAAAATAAAAAACCATAAGAGACATCAACTAGGACATTTGAGGAAATTTAACTATGGCCTGAACATGAGACCAAACCACTACCACAAATAACCTACAACAGAGAATATATATACACATGCTGATATATGTATATGTTATGAATGTGTGTGCACATGGAGTGAGGGGGAGATAGAGCAGATATGAGAAAGCTGCTATCTTATCTACAGGTTTGAAATTTTTCAAAACAAAGTTGGAGAAAATAATAAAACAAAATGCACGAGGTCCATTTGTAAAGAAAAAGAAAACAAAGAAAATGTATCTTCCCTCAGTAATCAAAGAACTGCTGATAACATTAAAAAAAAACACTGTATGGATTATAAACTGATATAATCTTTGCACAGGGCAATCTGACAATATGAGAAATTCTGATTTTATAACTTTTTTTTACAACAAAAAATCATGGGGCTTCTGAGTGGTTAAGTTGGTTAAGCATCTGACTCTTGATCTCAGCTCGGGTTTTGATCACAGGGTCATGAGTTCAAGCCCCATGTTGAAAAAAAAGAAAAGAAAAAAAAGGAAAAAAAAATTATGTCATAGACAGGCCAAGTGAAATTCCAGAGAACTGTAATTCTGCATTTGGAGTTCCTCCTTCACACAACATTCTTGTGCCCAAAGAGGTTCTGAAAGTGTTAATTACAGCATGATAAATGAAATAAAACCTAAAAATTCTATAACAGTACTGTTGGGTAAATTATAGTATATTGACCTGATGACTTATTTAACTAATGCAGCCAGTTTTCACAGAGTTAAAATAACTTGAAAAAACTTTTCACAACTATTAATGAAAAAAGCAAAGCCTAAAGTTCTGTCCAAAGTATGGTTATACCCACACAAGATAAAGAGGCAAAATATGGGAAGAAAATAGACCAGAAAGTCATCATGATTATTTCTAAGTGACTACTTTTTTTTATTCTGTGGGTTTGTTGTGTGTCTCTCCTCAGTTTTCTACAATGAGCATGTATTCATTTTATTTTTTAAAGTATTTTTAAAAATAAAAAGATAAAAAAATTGGCACTCTTAGACCTGAAACAGTGAAATTTTTGTTTCTGTCGTTACCCAGTCAGATGATCTGAAAGCTGAGTGCAGGGAACACAGGCTCATATTCCTACAGTGCTGTCCTCTGTGATAACTAGGAGAGAGCCCTATTTAAAAAGAAAACTTTTTAACTAACCGTGGTACAGCAAAGTTTCTGAAAATTATAGAGGAAGGTTATGAGTTATAAATAAGTTTACACATATCATTACTAATAACGCTGAAATGCTATACTCAAAGGGACTGATTTAATGCCAGCCAAGACCAAAATAAATGCAGTCCTCAGATTTTATTTAATTAATTTGATGTCTGGCTATAGCTCAACCGCAAAAATCCTGATCGAGGCACAACCAAAATTCCACAATTCATTTCATTTATGACTACCGGCTTAAGAGATCACAGAGTGAATGGAAATCCCACTCTCATTTCTGAATGTATGCCCATCAACATTTTAAGCTGACAATTTCTAACTTCTGAGAGAATTTAAAAATGACTCTTGGAGTAAACTGTTCTGAGAATAGGAAAATTATCTGGGGAATCCAGGAGGTAAAAATTCCAAAGAATAAGCTAAATTACAAATAAGTAAAAATTACTCTGAAATAATTACAATAAAACTTGTAATAAAACAAACCACTTAGTGGACTTGGCCCTCCTGAGCCTCACCTCTCGAGAAAGCCATCTTCCATTGAGAAGGAAACCTCTCCTGGCAGGCCATAAACTGCCAAAGAAACAGTAAACAACGTGTCAACCCAACTGTTTGACCTCACAGATTAGCCCCGGATGTGGGAACTACACAAGGACACCAGCAGAGAGATGGGCTCAGACTTCCAGCCCACACCTAGGGAACGCCCCCATCAGGCTAGCCATGCTGCCATCCCACAGAAAGAATGAACAGTATGCACCTAAGAGTTACTGAAGGGGGGGGGGGGGGCGGTGAGAAAAGGGGAAGAAAAGGCTCTATTCAAAAAATGTGATTTAATGCATTATTTAGTAACTTTTTCCTGGGTTAGAAGAGATTATTTGGATCTGTTGTCACGAATGCTAAAGCAATAATGTAACTTTCAATCCACTTTCATGGCAATGAATATTTGGGGGACGGCAATTTTAAACCCTTAACCCCACCCATCGCGTAAGAGCTATCAAACAGATACCAAATTATAAACGCTGATCATTATTGTTATGATTTAAAACTCACAAACATGAAGCTTGGTCAAATATCGTCAATATCAAAGAGCACTTGAAAAGCATTTTTATTTATAATATTAACTATACCATTGAAGTGTTAGGATAAAATGTATTAAAAAAATACAGAGAATCTTACAGCTAGAGCAAACAAACAAAAAAGCCTACAGAAGCTACTAGCGTTTCAGGCAGAAACCGGTTTCACATGAAAAAGTGGCTTTTTTAACCCTTGGCAGGGGTATATGTATTTTTCTATTCCTGAAGGAATAGAGATTCTGCCAGTGAATTTCTGTAGTAAGGAAGAATATGGTTAAGCGTCCTTGTTACTTCTGACCCCCTAAGAAATGGGCTTCACTACTCTCCAGAGTTAAGACACACAACTAATCACACTAATATATTCTTGAATTTTCTTTCAGCTGAAAAGTCTAAGTCCTCATCCAGAGCCAATAAAGTAACAGAAACACCCCAACAAAACAATGACAAGAAAAACTGGTAGAAACATTTCTTTTCAGAGGAGATTCCCAGAAATTCAATGATTTCTAATTTAGCCTACTTGGTGCTGCCACAGGACATTTCAACCATCTCTGATGCCTAAGACTCTTCCCTAGAGCAGAGAAGCAGCAGCAGAGGGCTGGGGATATGTTAATTTGTGAGGAAAAGAAAAGGTCAGGGCCATTTCCAAACTGGGGGTAATAATGGGTTTCACCAAACAAATTTCAACAAAAACTGCAGAAAAACAGATATTCTCCTAAAACTATAAAATGTCACCCAGGGAAACTCTTAATACATATACCATAGCCAATTGTGTTTCTATCATTTTCACAAATTCTAGAAGAAAATGAAGGCTGGGAAAACTATCTACTTAGGGATAATTAAGTCCCTGTGTAGAACCACAAATGAAGTAGGGATTTATGGACATTCACTTTTTAAAAGCACAAGAAGAAAGATTAATCTGTATGATATGAAGAAGAGGAAAAAAGATGATCAAGGCAAGCAAATACGGCTTAGTTAAAATGACAAAGGAGGAAACCCAAACCTGTTGGACTTAGTTCCTTTCTTTCTTTCTTTCTTTTTTTTTTTTTAATAGATCCTTTTTCTCCCCCTTCTGGTTTTATTGATGTAATTGACATATAACATTGTATATGTTTAAGGTTTCTTAATCTATCATTCTGCTTTTCCAAAGACCACAGGAGGTCACCACTGCATTTGAAGCCCTGGGTCTCCAAGGACCATCCCAGAGAAGGACCACAGCATACCCCGCAGTTACCACCCCTCCCTCTGAGACTTAACTAGGCAGACAATGCTTATCATCTAGCCAAGCTTGCTTGTCTGTTATGATAAACCAGGAAGAAGGAAAGCCGAGAGAAGAAAATAAATCTATACACAGGGCAGATGAGGTAGAAAAGAACTGTACCGCAAAGGAAAAAAAGTCTATTCGTCAATTTCAAAAGTTCTGAACTCCACCCAATTGGGAGGTTGCGCAATAAAGGTAGTTTCTGGATCACCGCCCAGGTCAAAAATCAGATCACAGGTTCTTACTCTTATTTTATCCCCCAATCTATACAAGAATTTCCTTTAAACTCTACAATGGTCTTCCCTTAGTTTAACAAAAAATTTAAATATTCACTGCAGCTCTCAGGCAATAAGCACAGAGCTTGCTTATCTCCATGAGTTAACCGGGTGATAAGTCCAAGGTCCTACTATCTTTTAAAGGTCAAGGATGAGATAGCTTGGCCTGTTCTAGCAATGTGGTCTATACTCCTAACACCCTGCTCAGAAATGAATGCTGTTGTTCACAAAGGAGGAGGGAAAGAGAGTCCAGTCACATTAATACAAATATATTCCCGTTGCTGAAAAAAATCCCAAGCCACATACTATTTGATAGTCCATTAAAAAAAAATAAAATTTCTGGTCTAGCAGCAGATGAAATACATTAGTCAGAGAGGGCAGCTAATAAACACATCACACGTAACATCAGCTTGAATCAATGCACTGAAATCAAAACAAAGATGAGATCGAGACTTCTTGGCTCTTCTCTGCCACTGTAGTTACTACATTTAACAGATTCAAGTTGAGATCCATGGACCCGAAGGGTTAAATGCATCTAAAAACTAATCCTGAAAAACCTTCAGGGTCTTAAAAAAAAAAAGCGATTTTCTTTTTTCCTTTTGGAACGCATAAATTTAAAAGCCATTAACTGTGTACAAAACCCAGTAAGACAAATAATTTTGTCTCCCACTCTGTAGGTAAGAGCGACCCTTCAGCGGGGCCAGGCCTGTGCTGAGCGGTCACTAGTCGTCCCCTCAATCATCTTCACTGATCGTCCGAGGCCTGGGACAAAGCAGATACTGGGAATGGGGCGTCCCTGATGTGCTACAGGTGGGTAAAAATTCTAGAGCAAAGATTCTAGAATGGATTCTGTCATTAATCATTATAATTCAGTGCGGGATGTCCTATAAAATCCTATATTTACTACACACCTTGTGATAGACCCTACGGTCTAAGTTATGACCCAACTTACACGGCTGTGACTGATACCTGTTTGAGGTTGTTCAGAACGAGCAAAACCAATAGTTTGGCCTCAAGGCACCGCTTGGTGTGGCCCTGCCCAGCGGACCGCTCCCCTCTCCAGCGCCCTCCCGTGCTCCGGCTTCCCTCGCCGCCTTCTCATTCCGTTGAACTGAACATGGCAGCCTTGCTCTCTCTGGCCACTGAGCCTTTGAAAAAGGTGCTCTGTCTTTCTAGAACACCCCTCCCCAAAGTCACAAACCTCGTACTCAACTGTTCCTTCACTGTTGAGCTCGAAATTCTATTTCTCAGAGAAGCCCACCCTGAGTACCCTGGAGTAGCTCTGGGTCTCCTGCTCTGCTCTCTCATACAGCACTTTCCACACTTTGACTAATTTAATTTCTCCTCTCCCACTGGACCAAAAAAACTCCGTGAGGTTGGGGCAAGTGTCGCTCACCCCTGTAGCCTCAGCGGCTAGGCCAGTGTCCAGCATATACGCACTCATTCAGTAAATCTCTGCATGCTTAGTGTGTCGGGTGCTGTTCTAGGCTCCGGGGAACTTTCATGAGACTTATATTCTATTAAGGGGAAATAGATGGGGGGGAAAGGGATCTAGACAAAATGAAAAACCGAAGAGTCATGGTGGTAAGTCATGGTAAGGCAAGGAAGGGGGCAGGGATGGAAGTTACTTTTTTTTTTTTTTTAAATAAGAGACTCTTTTTGTTTTTCTTTTTAAAGAGTTTATTTATTCATTTGACAGACAGAGACTACAAGTAGGCAGAGAGGCAGGCAGGGGTGGGGGGGGCGGAGCAGGCTTCCGCTGAGCAAAGAGCCCAATGTGGGGCTCGATCCCAGGACCCTGAGATCATGACCCGAGACGAAGGCAGAGGTTTTAACCCACTGAGCCACCCAGGCGCCCTGAAGAGTTACTTTTAAATGGAGTGAGGCAAGGCGAAGCATCACAAGGAATTTCTGAGCCATGATTTACAGGAGGTGAGGTCAAAGTGTGAATCACCACACGTCTAGAGAAAGAGCCGGGTGGAGGTAGGAGCCAGTGGAAAGGCCTACAGCAGAAGTGTGCCTGGGATAAGCACAGTGGACACTCAGTAATCCTGTTCTATATGAATGAAATGGCTCAAAAAGAGCTACATGAAGCTGGGGTGTCTGGGTGGCTCAGTTGTTCAGCGGTCTGCCTTGGACTCAGGTCATGAGCCCAGGGTTCTGGGATCCAGTCCCGCACCGGGCTCCTTGCTCAGCGGGGAGCCTGCTTCTCCCTCTCCCTCTGCCTGCTGTTCCCCCTGCTCGTGCTCTCTCTTGCTCACTCTCTGTCAAATACATGCGTATAAAAACATATTAAAAAAAAAAAAAGAGCCACGTTAGGTCAAACCGTTAACTATCACAACTGCCAAGGTGAAGCGAAGTTTTCATCACAGAACTCTTCTGCTGGTAGTAACATGCCATGTGGTCCACGGAACTACTGTCCTTACAGAAGACATTTGAGGGGACCCTATCCCCTCAAAACTGCGTCACTGTGTTGGTCGAATTCTAAAACATATACATGCTCCTGACTCTCACGGCTCAGACATAAGCATTTCATACATAACCTGAACCCGTGTAAGTGCAGATGTCTGCTTCCTCTGTAAACATGGTTTCCTCTGTAAACCAAGTCCCCATGAAATGGCTGTAAGTCACCTGAGGTAGCGAATTCTAAGGTACACTTCCCTGCCGTTAGATCACTGGGATTGACAACCGAGCTCAGATATGTGTACAAGAACGTATTTTATTGCCAATTTAATGTTTCTTCAGGGGTTTTTTATAGTAAAAAGAAAAAGAAAGTAGAGCCAAAATGAGTAACAGAGAGGACTGTGTTCAAATCCCACGGGAAGTTATTATAAAAAAGCAGCAGAAAAATTATCCTTATAGTCGGTGAAAGCGCGCCAGAAAGGCCTGCAAAAGACATGAAAACTGTACCTAATATTTTGAAAGGAACTGAAGGAGTTTAAGAGCATGATATAATACGTAAGGACACAATCACAAGCAGAAAAACTCAGAAATGAGGAGATAGTACTCAAAAGAACAGAACTCGGGAAAGAATTAGAGAAGAAATGCTTTCATAAGTGAAGGCTAAATCAGAACACAAAAATGAGTGAATGCAGAATGTCTCAGGAGAGAGAAGATGAAAAGGAGGAAAGATCTTAAACCAAAAAGAAACACAGAGATTAAATATGATACAGAAGAAATGTGACACAGAAGACAGGTTAAAAAAAAAAAAAAAAAAGACAGACCCTAATGGGTTTAAGTTCACACAGACAAAAACAAAAGCAATGGTAAAGAACAATGCTCAAAATTAGAATTTAAGACAACTTTGCTAAAGGAACCGAAAAAAAGACTCAGTATTTACAGCACAGTGAAAAAACACACTGCACACCGGGGAAAACAGATCCTAGACAACTAGGCTGGAAAAACACATTCTAATAAAACTAGTGGACATTAAAGCAAAAAATCTCCTAGGCACCCAGACACAAAGAATAAGTCATTTAGAAGAGGAAAAAAAAATATATATCAGCTTGCCCTGAGCTCTGTGAACAGCACGTCACACCGGAAGTAAACGGAATACCATGCTTAAAATACTAAGGGAAGAATATCTGAACCAGTGCTCTTCTGTATACAAATATGCATCTAACTAAACTGGCTTTCAAGTATAAAAGCTATAGACAAACCAACATGCAAGAATTCTGCGACATTCTTCCCATGACTTCCCAAAGCCACACCAGAGAACAAGCTTCCGACAAGCACACTGAAGGAGCATCGTCGTAGGTACGCGCGACATTGTGTGGGCGCGACACGGAGAGGCACCTGTAAAACTAAAACTGATGGATGGTTATGGGGGACAGAGTGTCACGCAGAATGGCTGTTGGCTCTGCCCGCGCAGATGCCGTACGGGTACTAGGAAAAGACAAGGGGAAAATGAGGGAGGACATGAGGGCAGAAAAAGAGCATTGCCCTCCTTGCACTCGGTGTTGGTGAGTAAAAGGGTATTTCTTCAAATCAGATGCAGGGAAGAGTGAAGGCAGGAAAAATAACAGATTAGTAGCTAATTTCAATATCGCTCACAGTAGGAAACTAATAGGCAATGACTAAAAATAGGCCAGATAGGGGCACCCGGGTGGCTCAGATGGTTAAGCATCTGCCTTCGGCTCAAGTCATGATTCCAGGGTCCTGGAATCGAGCCCCACGTTGGGCTCTCTGCTCAGGGGGGAGCCTGCTTTTCCCTCTCCCTCTGCCCCTCCCCCTGCTTGTGATCCCTCTCTGTCAAATAAATAAAATCCTTAAAAGGTAAAATAAAATAAAATAAAATAAAATAAAAATAGGCCAGACAGAAATATTACATAGTATTATTGCAGCAGAAGGCAAAATGGCCAAGAATTCTGCCTTCTTTTTACGCACACCCTTTGCATATGGCTTTCCTGCTCTTTCCTTCAAGAGTGTATTGTGCCTGGGTGGCTCGGTCATTCATTAAGCATTTGCCTTCAGCTCAGGTTATGATCTCAGGGTCCTGGGACCGAGCCCCTTGTTGGGCCGAGCTGGAAGCCTGCTTCCCCCCTCCCACTCTCCTCGTGTTCGTTGTCTCTCTCTCTCTCTCTCTCTCTGTGTATGTGTCTCTGTCAAATAAATAAATAAAATCTTAATAAAAAAAAAAAAGGAGTGCATTTACTTCGCCAAAACTGTCATGTGACCCGCTTTGGTTAAAAGTATATTAACAAGAACAGTGCACACAAAGGAAACTAACAGATGATAAAACAAGGAGGCAGCTACGGAAACACAGTGGGATTAGAATATGGTAGCCCTCAGAACAAAAATGTTAAGCTGCGCCAAACACATACACACACACATCCCCCCCCAAACAAAATCTAAAAACATAGTAATTAAAGGAGAAAGAATAAATAAAACAGACCATATAGAGAAAGACTATCCCTATAAAAGCTTGTGCATATACATATATGATAAATAATGACAGAATTGAGGAGGTTTTAAAATAGCTATCAGATTGTACATCCCTCAAAGGAAACACTCTAAGCTCAAAAGATATGAAAAAAAAAATACTGAACTGTCACACTGCTGGTAACTGCATTGGTTTGGTTATTCTGAAACTGCTAGGAATGTATTATGGGAAAATGCAAATGAATAATTATATGGTATTCTATTTCTACCATTCCCAGTATCACTGAGAACCAAGATTCTTGGTATAGGAAAAAGAATATATATATATATGTAAGACAGGTTAAATAAAAAACTTGTAGTCCTAATATTGAGTAAGAAACAGCAGTTTGAACTCATGATGTATGATCTGAAGGAGGGAGAACAAAGAGAAAATAGATTTTCTTAGCTCTATCAAAGGCTCAGAAACAATAACCAACTTAGTACCGTGACGTGAGCACTCGAACACCCAGACTGTGGTCTTGAAACAGTATTTTCATGAAAAGTAACCAGAGCCCCCTGGAGAAGTGCTGATTCCAGGTCTATAACAGAAAATGTCCAATGAACCTTGGATCATGTTATCATACCACAGGACAAGTAAAAAGGACTCAGCCATCCTACAGAGGCTCTCCCTTGCAAAGCTGAGACCACCGGATCATCATCAAGGGTCAAAACGGCCACTGTGAGGGGCGCCTGGGTGGCTCAGTGGGTTAAAGCCTCTGCCTTCGGCTCAGGTGATGATGGAACCCCACATCAGGCTCTCTGCTCAGCACGGAGCCTGCTTCTCCGTCTCTCTCTCTGCCTGCCTCTCTCCCTACTTGTGATCTCTGTCTGTGAAATAAACAAATAAAATCTTAAAAAAAAAAAAAAAAAGGCCACTGATGACATCGCACAGAAGATACTGACAAGCCGAACCGCCCTGAGTTCATAACGGTACTAAAACAACTTACTAGTCACCCTTGAGAATTCTAGTAAATTGACCAACTTTTTCAAGAAGCAATAAATGAAAGGAAAGAATCAAATATATACTCAGCTTTTCCTATCCTCATTGCAAGTCACAGAGAAGTCAGAGCTTCTCTCTACAGATGCATTCCAACAAACAGGACAGAAATAGAAAAGGAATGCTGGAGTTACAACATTGCCATATACCGACCCCTAATGAAGTACCGGGTCTAGGTTGAAGAGGAGGACACGAGAATACGTAACACAACACAAGGGGATGCAATCGGTAAAATGAGGACTACAGGAACCTTCAGACAAATGACCCTGTTTTTTTTTTTTTTTCAACAAATGAAGAGGAAGACTCTGTAAGAGAGACCTGTAGATTTAAGTGACACAAGAGACATTTCAATAATCAGCATGTGTGGCCCTCACATGGATCTTTTTTTTTTTTTTTAGGATTTTATTTATTTATTTGACAGACAGAGATCACAAGTAGGCAGAGAGGCAGGCAGAGAGAGATAGAGGAGGAATCAGGCTCCCCGGCGAGCAGAGAGCCTGATGTGGGGCTCGATCCCAGGACCCTGGGATCATGACCTGAGCAGAAAGCAGAGGCTTTAACCCAGTGAGCCACCCAGGAGCCCCCCTTACAAGGATCTTGACTCAAACAGAAAGTCATGATTTTTGTTAGATAACTGGACATTTTAACAGTAAGTGAATATTTGAGGATATTAAGATAGAACTTATTTTTTAAGAGCAATAATACTGTGCCTATGTTTAAAAAAAGAATCTGTCTTGGCAGCATACACAATGGAAAAAAATATATATATATATTTTTTTAAACCAGTGATTATGATATGGTATCTAGAACATGCTTCAAAGTAAGACAAAAAGGGAGAGAGTGGGGGCGCCTGGGTGGCTCAGTGGGTTAAGGCCTCTGCCTTCGGCTCAGGTCATGATCCCAGTGTCCTGGGATCGAGCCCCACATCAGGCTGTCTGCTCCGCAGAGAGCCTGCTTCCTCCTCTCTCTCTGCCTGCCTCTCTGCCTACTTGTGATCTCTGTCTGTCAAATAAATAAATAAAATCTTTAAATTAAAAAAAAAAAAAAGGGAGAGAGTGGGTATTAGCAGAGACAGAGACAGAACAGGACTGGCCGTGGTAGTGACTGAAGAGCGAGGGGTGAGGGTACAGAAGGATTCATTATGATACTGTTCTTTTTTTTTAAGATTTTATTTATTTGACAGAGACACAGCAGCAGAGGGAGAGGGAGAAGCAGGCTTCCCCCTGAGCAGGGAGCCTGATGCAGAGCTTGATCCCAGGACCCTAGGATCATAACCTGAGCCAAAGGCAGACGCTTAACGACTGAGCCACCCACGTGCCCCGTATTGTTCTGTCTTTGCTGGGTTATCTTTAAAAGTTTTCTGCAATTAAAAAGTTCACCCAGACAACCAGACCACAGGAGCTTGCGTCAGAGAGCCTAGAAGAATTTTCTACAGCCCAAGACTCACCATGGTATTGGCCTCTCCAGTAACAATGCTGCAATGCATTTCCCTTCAGTTTTCCAGTCTAGTTCCCCAAAGAGCTTAATTAACTAAGGTAAAAGATTTGTCAAAACGTCATTTTCGCTCCTTAGCTCTCCCAAGAGCTGTTAGAACAACACACTTTGGCAAACCAAAGCATTCCCTTTTCTTTTTCACATGAAAAAGGAAAATAGAGCACTTGATGTGCAATACGCTAAATTCCTCCCCCAACCTCCGCTGCCAGAATAATCCAGGCAAGGCCTGAGCATCAGCTAAGACACCCCGACCAGAATCTGGCTCCCCTGGAACATGAGCACTTGTGGGACGTAGGAGCTCAAGTAATAGATGGGGAGTCACCACATTCCCCAAATTGAGCTTTTGCAGCTGGTTTTTGAGAGCAAACCAGGGTCGCCAAACAATTCGGTGGCCTGCGGGTCCCATCCCCTGTCGATGCTCCAGCACAACAAACATGCGATGTGCAGCAAAGCCTGGACAGAGTCACATGTCAGTTAAGGGAGCACACGGAGCGATGGACCCTTCATGCACAGCCACAGAGAAATCCTGCTGTTTTCCGTGTGGAATTTCTGTTAAATATGACATAGGGGCAAAGGTAAAGTCGTCCAGCAGGAGAGAGCGAGAAAAGCCCGACACCAACATTGTAAGATCTACGGCCACAGACACCACTTACACTCCAGGAAGAACCAGGGAGAACTCGGCCGGGTGCTGGCGGAGGCGGATGGAGCTAAGACACCACCAGGCAGTTTCCTCCCGCCAGGAATACACAGGAGAGTCAGAGAAAGGAAACTAGCACCTTTCCTCCCACCCCAAATGTAGAGCTGAGCTAAAAGTAAAGAAAAAGAAATCCTTAGGGGGTCAGAAATCAGAGAACTTAAAGCCCAGGGTGAAGGAGAGAAGCAGCAGAGGCGGTGCTGTGGGGGCCGAGACCTGGGGAGCAGCCCCAACACCCCGAAGCTACACTAAGGTCCAGATGTGCACACGCGTGCAAGGGGCAGAAGGCTGGACCCAGAGCCCCACGCCGAGCTGGGCACGCAGAAGAGCTGCCTTCTCCAAGGGAAGGCTGGGGAGGGAGAGGGAGAGGGTTTCGTCTCATGGAGTCAAAGAACAAATCTTGGGGACGAAGGAGAGTGGGTAAAGCTGGGTTTTAATCTGCGAGGATATTGGAGGAAAAAAAAAAAGAAGGCTCTCAGGAGTGGGGGGGGTCCCCAACAGGGCTGCCAACATGAGCCTCCAGTAACAGTCTCTTAATTAGAACTAACCAGGAAGCCTGCAGTCTTTTCATTCCTGCGGCGGTTTGGTTTGGGTAAGGACTGGTGATAACATCTTTAATGGCTTACTTCTTTCTAGGGTCTGGTTATTCTTTGTTGGCCACAGGTGACTGTCATAAAAAAAGACCACCTCCCCCGCAACCCCAACATACACACCTAGGGTAGGGTGGTCTGGTGTGCTCCCTTATCTCTAGTTTCTTTACATCTCCACATTTTTGGGATTTCTGTGAGCTTGATTCTGAAGCCCCCTACCGGCTCTCTCCCTACCTGACCCCGTCTGTCCCTTACTCAAGGGGACAAAGGAACTCACTAAGAGGCCCAGAGAAGTGGCAACCAAGTCTGACCCTGCCAAAGACTGCAGCTGGGAAGAGAGGCGTCGTTGGTAAGAGAAACTGTACCAAGCCTGCTCCACAAGTGGGTGTTAAGAAAAAGAACCAAGCACAGTTTAATAGTAAAGACAGATTGACCAAACTCTCCATTTAAAAGACAGATGTTCTCAAACTGAAGAGATGCAAATTTTAATCTGTCATTCACAAAAGACACATCCAGAGCAACTCAGAACGGTTGAAAAGTAATATGAGAATGGACAATACCAGCCAAAAAAGAAAAACTTGGTAGCAACAAGTTATCTCAGACAAAACTGACCTCTGGGCAAAAACCAAAAGGACAAATCACCAATGAGAACAGCATTCAGCTACCCAAAGCCAACCCTGAGAGAATTACAAGGAAAAACCAACCGTGTCGAAACCACAGTAGAAGTTAAAAAAGAAAAACAAGAACAAAAACCCAACTGTACATTTAGAGATCAAGCAAAGAAAAGCAATCAGTAAATAAATAAAAGAATAGAACTACATTATTTAACAAGATGGCTCTCCTGGACATATGGAACCCTAGACTTCCCAAGGAGAAAAATGACACTTTCTTTCCAAACACTCTGGGAATTTTTGTTAAAGCGAACCAGTTGGGGCGCCTGAGTGGCTCAAGGGGTTGAGCCTCTGCCTTCGCCTAGGGTTGTGATCTCAGGGTCCTGGGATGGAGCCCCGCATGGGGCTCTCTGCTCAGCGGGGAGCCTGCCCCCCCCCGCCCCCGCCTGCCTCTCAGCCTACTAGTGATCTCTCTGTGTCAAACAAATAAGATCTTAAAAATAAATAAATAAATAAATAAATAAGAACGAACCAGGTCATAAAGCAAGACTCAGCTAATACCACAGACCATCCTAACCACCTTCTCTGACATGATGTGAACAGAGCCAGCAACTCCGCGGTGAGGGCTGGGGTACAAATTAGAATAATTTTCACTTTCTCTGAGCACAGAGAAGCCTACCTTCCAGCTAACCTAAAATGAATATTGTATCTATGTATCGAGGTAACCGCTACAGGGAAGGCTGGATACTCACACCGAACAACGAATTATTATGACACAGTATCAAAGGCAGAGCAGCTAACCACAGGAGGGAAACAAAACCAGCCCGGCCCCAGGCTCTCCTGGGAGTGCTGCGGGATTAAGGAGACAAAGAACAAAATCATTCAGGGGAGCCCAGAGACCGACCTATGTAGCTGGTTCTAACCTGTGAGTTTTATTTAAATTCTCTTTTTTCTCAGCCTAAGACACAGGAAACATTTCAGGAGCGGTTGTTTCCCCAAGGCAACTACCTAGTTAAGAATTCTTTGTTTTGTTTTTCCTTATCAGTAAGCGCTCAAAAAAGAGCTGAGGCCTGAAGGCAAACCAGTCTATTATCATAGCTGAGGTCCATCACTGGCCGTTTAGATAATCAAGATTCATTACCAGGTACACCTTCTTGTCCAAACATGAATTATGAAAAAAGATCTTTACTCCTAGAGGCAGCTGTTCACTGCTGCTGCTAAATTACAGCATTAAGAGCCTTCGATTTATCAAGATAAGAAGCCGAAGATCAAGCTCTAACATAATCACTTTTCAAAACACTAGCAAGCAAGGCAGGGGGAAAAGTTCCCTTTATTCAAATGAGAAATCCAATGGAAATTTAGAGAGAAGTCTTTACATTCACTTAAAATACTTTACGGAAAACATTTTCTCTCCACTTACATGTAATTTCCCGAACATTATTCCCTTAAAATGTCTCTGAAGCAATATTAAAACTGATTATCAACTGGTTGTAAAAATTTCTCCAAGCGGGGAACATCAGCAAAGTATAGTCATCGGTGCCATTCAGATCCTGGCCTGTGATCGTGATGTTTATCTTTCCTCATTAGAATCCATTAAATCTTTCTATTACCAGATACCATGATTGTATCCTAGGTATATAGAATACATATATATTATGTATTCTTTAAAATATATCCTTTATTTATATATAAATAAATATAACCCAATGTGGTCTACGTGATGACAAGGAAGAAAGATCTAATTACACGAACAAGGATGTAAAGGAGACTTTAAACAATGACAGATTTGAAAAACAGTCTATGATAGGTATTTTTCAGAACAAATACTAACAATTTTTTTAAAACCAGCACATGGGGGGGCTTGAAGTATTTCCCTGTTTCTACTGTCTGACGTTATCCAGAATACTTAAGAGATAATCTCCTCACAGAATTTCAGTTTGAAGACCTCTGAAGAAAGCATCCAGATTAAGCTCCTATACCACTCTAACTGCAGATGAGGAAGGAAATGCACCAATGGATAAAGGCTGTTCTCCACCAAGAAATGAAACAGATGACACCCTCCCCTCTGAAAGATAAGGATGTGTCTGGGAAAGTCTGGCTTGAGGTTGGCCAAGGCCTGTCAGTGTCCGTACTTAATACTGATAATGGTTCCATCAACGCTGCGGTCACAAAAGGGGCACCCCTCCCCTTCCGAGACAGAAAGGCAGGGCACCCAGTCATTCTCAGATGGAGGTCGGGTGTCTGAGGGAAGTCAAAGGGAAGTCAGTGCGGCCATCTCTGTGGAAACAGCTTCCAAGCACATGAGTGAAGGAGGTGGTGAGCCGGCTGGGTGATCACCGCGGTAGAGGACGGTCCAGCTCGGTGGGTCCAGCACACTCGAAACTGTCCCTCTTCAACATCCACCTGTTAAGGGGTCCTGCAGGTCAAAGGACAGGTCAGAGCTGTGCCGTGATTCCTAGCATTTGATTAGCTCGACAGACCTAAAAACAATGCTTTCCTTAAAACGTAGGCTCCACTAGGGAAAGCCTTCTGGCTGAGAAGAATAAAAGAATCCTCGACTACTATTTGCTCTTAGTCCATCTCAGCTCTTTCCTTTTCAAGAGATAAGGTGCCAGTTAAAATGAGGCTGAAACGAAGAGCCTGGCCAGGTAAACCCCAGATTCCCAGTTTTCCCAAGCCTCACCATGTGATGGAAACATTAAGATAGAAGCTGATGACCAGAGGGTTGATAACAAGAGAAAGAAATACAGACAACACCATCTTTGATTAAAGTCAAATTCAAGGCACAAGAATTAAAAGCAGAGATGTTCAAGATACAACCGGATGTAACAAATCTCAATCCTTTAGCTAGAGAACTATCATTTTTCTAAAATGATTAGTCATAATAAACTGAGGATACGGCTCCATGTTCTCATGTCCCCCAAGAAAGACTCTTTGTCTCCTCCATTCACCTCCCTGTCTGCAGACGCTCCAAGTGGTGTGCGAGCCACCCGCCAGGCTGCGTCACTAGGACAGCCCAGTGCGGCTGACGGGCAAGAGCCCCATGGCTTTCTAGAAGCTCTACAACAGGTATCTGTCCTTGAATCACAAACAAAACGCAGGCAGCCCTGAGGCCTCTGGGCCGAACCCCCTGAAGGAGAAAGGCAGACAGAAAGGAACAAACAGTTGTGTCTCTGAAGTCCGGCTCCTGCGGAAAACCAGGGTTAGAGACGCGAGCCACATTCTCCTCAAGCCATCAACACGCACTCCTGCTGCACGTGTGCTCCCATTTCGTGATACCTTATTGGATATTCACTGTTGGTTCGTTACTGATGAACTTGCCAACAACAGCACTGTTAACTCGTGCGTGGACAAAGTGTATTTGACACCGGTGCGTTCTCCATAAGGCACATCAGTCTTCTGGTGCTCAGGAACATGGGGCAGCATTTGGGCACCGTGCTGGGGTGATGGTGGGGGTGATGGTGGGGTAAGGGTGGGGGTGGGGGGCTGCTGCAAAAGGCATAAAACCACGGAAACCGTGGTCCTAAAAATTCCGGGAAAGGGCGCTTGTTCACAGCCTGAGAGCCGCGCCGTGAAGGCCGAGCGTCACCTTGGCCTTGCTCCACCTCAACTGGGCGGTGTGTGCGCCGGGCGGCTCAGACGCTCGGCCTTCTGCGCACGTCCGTGAGTGGCCGCAGAAGCTCCGTGAGTGCTGATTTTGAGGTTACGAAAACATTTTAACGAGTAGGTAAATGCACAAATGCTGAATCTGTGCAGAACGAGGACTGCCTGTACTTTCAAGACCATTCCCAAACCAGATTCCCAAACCGAGTCTGAGAATAGACCCACAGACCCTACCTTACAGCACTCTTACAGACTTCTCTGTGTCTACGAATCCGTAATCCTCCCATGACTGATGATGCTTCCCCCGTTAACAGAAAGCTGCCCCCATAAGGAGTGAAGTGGACCAACCGAGAAGGCTCGGAGGGAGACCCCTAACGGCAAGAAGAAGAGGAGAATTAGAACGGCAGCCCAGCTGTTGGGAGCCATGGGCAAGAAAAGGGCAGACGGCTGAAAATCACTGTGGCAACGGGTCTGGTCTTTTGTTCAGTCGGCATGGGCAGGAGATTTCAACTGGAAGCCACTTACAGCAACAAGCATGGCCTCCCCCCGAGGTCCACGTGCAAACACCAAGAGGTTTTGCACCCAGTCTCCACAACGCTGCAACGCATACTTTAAGTAAAATCAAGGGAGCAATATTATTTTAATGGCTGATTTTCTGAAAGCGGGGACAGAGGGAAGAAGTGAACACTGACTGAGCAGCTAGACCCAGACACTGTGCTGAGAACATTACCTTTACGACCTCCATCCATTGTTCCCAGCCCTGAGCAGCAGATTTTCCCAGTGGCTGAAGGCTCAGAGAGGTTAACTCAGGCACCCAAGATCACACAGCTTTACTCCAAGTCCGTCATACCATCTGGGGTTCTTTCAAGTGGTTAAAACAAACTGAGAGATTGGCTCAGGTAGTTCAACTTGGTTGAACTGTCCATTAAGCACTGAATTGTGCACAGTATTTCTTAGAAACATCATGAGTCTTCCTCTAGATACTTAGATCTTTTCCAAAAAAGAATAGGAAGAAATGCTTTCTGGGATGCCTGGATGGCTCAGTCAGCTAAGCCACCGCCTTCGGCTCAGGTCATGATCCTAGGGTTCTGGGATTGAGTCCCACATCGGGCTCCTTGCTCAGCCGGGAGCCTGCTTCTCTCTCTCTGCCTCTGCCTGCCACCCTGCCTGCTTGTACACACATTCTCTCTCTGAAAAATAAATAAATAAAATCTTAAAAAAAAAAATGCTTTCTGTCTATGGAAATGCCTCTCATCTCTATTCGTAAGTCTTCAAACCAAACCACGGGAGACTGCGCAGGTTGGAGGAGATAATGGTGAGGAGGTGACCTCCAGCTGACCCATGGGCTGGCTCCCCCCAATCAGAGGATCTGCACTCACCCCCTTCCCTGCCTACTGTTCCCACAGCGGGAGCTGTTCCAAGGACACAGCCTTGAGACAGGAAGGTGCTGTGGAGACCATCTGGGCAGTCCATGGGACTGAACCCCATGGAGGCCTCAACATAAACTCTGAAGACTCTGGCCAGCAGGTGCAAGCCTGAGACAGGCCTCGGACGGAAGTCCCCTTGCTTTATTAAACCTGCTGCCTCCCGGCCTGGAGGGGTCGGACTCCTTCTGAGGTCTCCCCTTGTCCTCTGAACACGGGAGCAATACAGCACGGAGCAGATGTGATCCTCCTGCCTTCCCAGCAGTGCCACTATACCCCTGAGCGAGCAGCCTAACCAAGGCTAACCTGGTGGCGGGTCTCCCCCGCCCCGGATTCTGAAGCTTTGATCCCACAAACGTCCCCTGTTGCCTGTCCAGTGACACACTGCACGGGACTACGTCGTGAACACCGCAGCCTCAACGTGCGCACGTTACTTGGCGTGAATGAGCATTTAAATGACAAGTGTGACTTGAGGGAAAGGGGGCTTGGCTGCCGACACGACAGCACCACCTTCTGGCTGGTGGCATGCTAGTTAAGACACAGAAAGTCACTGCCGCAGTTTAAAAGCACTTGAACTGTTCGGTCATTAATCCAGAAGGGCGGCAAAGGAGGAAATTCAGTTTTTTCACAGAATCTGAACAACGTTTGTGGTAAGTAAACTCCCTCAGAGACCAACCCCAGAACATAAAAAATGTTAACGGGAGGTCACTCCTGAGTGTCATTCTGCCTCTGGACACGATACAGTCACACCCAGCCTCTCAGCTCTCCCGGACTGCAGAACCTGTCAGGCCCGCCCAAAGAAATGCCTTATCAGGGCCCCCGCATTCACACCCATACCCTACTGGGCGTGTAAGAGAGGCCCTCCGCAGCTCACACACCACGGGAACCAAAGCCCTCTGCATCCGACCCTTTCCAAAGACATCTTCCCCGGGTAGGGGACGGCAGGTGGGGCATCAGGCTCTCTTGGGTCCTAACAAGCTGAGGAAAGACGGGAGCGCTCACGATGACTCAGCATCTGCACGTTTCCCCCCACGTACAGGACTCCTTGGAGAGATGGTGCTAGAGATGGATCTCAGGCCTGAGGTACACTGGGTTTCAGACCACAGCTGCTGCCACAGCTTAAGGGTCCAGACCAGGAGACCCCATCAGTGGAGAGACAGGACGGCCACAAGGAGCCTCAGCACTCTCAACGATGTCCCAGGCTCTGCTGCCAGAAGGGACCCCTGAAGTCAGTTTCCAGGCCTGCTCTCTTCAATGCCAAAGCCTTACCGCCTGGTCAAAAAGGGGCTTGGGATGTGAGCTTCTTCCTGAGCTTCCTCATCAGATATATCTGTCCTCCTTCCATGAGGAGGCCCAAGCAAAAAGGGACGGACAGCATGGTGAGATGTTTAAGCAGAATATCCCCTTCTTGGAGAGAGCATGGAAATCTCCTGGCCAGGGGAGTTGTAATGTAAGGGAATGAGCATTCTTCCCAGGGGCCGGCCACATGAAATCTCCCACTGCAAACTGCTCTAGAGAAAGGAAGCACCTGAGGATCAAGGTCTTTGTCAGAGCTATGCTCACTGCCTCCCATATACTACTAACACCTGCCACGGTGCTCAGCATACATGGAAGTTTCCTAAAGCCCATGAGTTCAAACCTTCGTGACCACAACCTACAACGAGACGTTTTTATTAAAACCTGGGGCACAAACACGTACATCCGTGTGTACAGATCTATACCTGAAAAAGGTTACATGCAAAAAAGCAAGCCTGCCTTCAATATACAGGACTCACTCGGAAAGTTTCTAACTCTGTCCTTTTATAAAAATGCTGGTCATACTCACTAACATGATCTCACAACCCGCTGACAGAGTCAACTACCATCTGACGAACACTGGCGGACACTGTCGCCAACATCCACTCGGATTCCTACTTCTCGTGCCCACATGCCTGGCTCTCTTCCCCGCCCTCTCTCATGGACCACACCAAGATCTCTCCTCCAAGCCTCCCCAGCCCACACCAAACATCTTCCCAGATACCAAGGATGTGAAATTACCACCGCAGCCATTCCCCACCAGCCTGGTCTACTGAGTGAGGGAAAGCGCGTGGGACAAGATTTGGCTCAGGCCCCTGAACATGAAAACACCTGCCTGCCATCTGCATTCTTTCAACTGGTCATTTACCCCCTACCTTGACTCGCTCCAGCAACGTTTAGCTGTTTATCAAAAGATGGGTCCGTCAAGCAGAATTTCTTTTTTTATGATCTTGTTTGTCAAGGGATAATTTTCATGAACGCTAAATTAGGAACTGAAGTGCACTGTCACCAATTCTTGGAAGCCGATGGCCCATTTATTACTCCATGTAGCATTTATAGATGTGACAGGTTCCCAGATAAATTCAATTTGGCCTCAGTCTCTCAGAGAAGGCTACGAGCTAGAGTAAATGCAAAACCAACCTTCTAGACTTTTAAAAATAAATAGAAGTTGTTCGAATATGTCCATCTATTTTTGCCTTGGTGCTATAATGCCACTGGGCGACTATGGAAGAGAGCCACGGGGCTGGGGGAGGGGGGGCAAACTCGGACAACAACCCAGCTTTCCAAAGGCTGCTCCTTGTTTGGTCCACAATCTTGACACTCAACATCTGGAAATTCTTTCAAAAGCCCCAGACTTCTAAAAGAAAAGTAGTTAAGTGTAATATTTTATTTTAAAAAACTTCATTTAATTAAAAAAAAACCACCATACCAATATTACAGCAAGATTTATGCAGAGGATGAAATTCAAACTCCTATTTTTAACACACAAATTCTGTGTTTCTACCGTCTAACCACACACACCCCCGCCCCAACCACACGGACCCTCTGCTCCAGTCCTACCAAAGGATGTACTACTGGTCCATCTCTTCACCAGGGCTTTCTCAGCCTTCCTCCACCAGGCCACCTCCTGGGATCAGCACAGGCATCACCTCCTCCAGGAAGCCTCCCGGGCTGACCCTCTGCATCTTCATGCCAGTCTGGGTGGGTTCTCCCTCCCTCATCACAGCACCGAGCGTGTGCTGTCCAGATACCCGTCTGCATCGTTAGACCATGAATTCCTTGAGTGCAAAGACTATTATTTTGTCTCTATTCCCCATCTAAATTTAGTCCTTCGGTTTCTTCAGCAGGAGACAGACAAATATTTATGCGAAGCTTAACACTGCAGATTTCAAAAGAGAACCATCTTGTTAAAAACCTTGCAAAATCCCTTCATAATTATTCTCTTCTCTGTTGTTACTATAAATACACTGAACACAGACACTTAAAGGTACCTAGCAATATACAGTGATAAGTCAGTAAGGCTTACACACCATGTAAAACACAATTACAAAAATGCACCCCTAAATGTGACCCTGCTCATGCTTCAAAGATACAAACTTACTTCGGGAATTAACAATTACTAAAATCAGTGGGTGTCCTACATGCAGCTCATATTTCTTTAAGCTATACAATATGCCTTCATGATTTATTTCCCTTCTATTACCTCTATGATAACAATACAGGATTTGTGTGGGGGGAAGAAAATCCCAGTTTCAAAGTTTTATTTTACTGTGTCGTCTTTTCTAGGTTCCTTTTCTCAGTACTACAGCAGTTTGCTCCCTGGCCTTTGATGCAACGGGAAAACAAATCAGTTCCCTGCATTTCTCCAATTAACGTGGGAGGACAAAGGGCAATCCCACCAGTTAGGCAGTGTGATTTGTTCTAAGTTATTTTAAGCAATGTTTGCTTTTTATAATCCTCCGACATGAAAAATGCCAAGTAATGCCTAGATATACTGACATGGGGTGTACAAGTTCAGGCAAAATCATCATCTGAAGTGCTAGGGTCACCACAACCATCAATTGTAAGTTACCCAACACTCCGGTGGTCTAGCATTTTCTGGCATTTTTGCTAAACTTAACAAAGTGACATCCATCCTGTTACTAAAGTGATATTTGGGCTTCTTTCCAGGACAAAAGAGGGCAGGTTGCAAAAGTACCCAGCACTGGAAATCTTATCATTAAAGAGCATGTTTCAAAACTGTTTCAAATTCACCCTTTCAGAAACAGGAGATTTAAACCAAGAAGTTGAAGAAGGAAAATCCAAAGAAACGAATTCCAGGAATTTCATGATTAGAGATAAGATACCGCAAAATAACCACAGTCAGTCATACAAAGACGTTTCAAAGGCAAGACATTTTCCTTTGCTCCGCTCCTGCACATATAAAAAAGCAAGTAATAACGTTTTCATCTTAAATTTAAATACTTTAACCCCTAGGTAATACCTGTCACTCTACAAACTAAATAAATGAATAAATGGGGGGGGGCCACAATAAACTAAAACTACCTGTAATCCCACCACCCCAAGAGATTCACTGGTAATGTTTTTAGTAACAAAATATTATTTCTAATTAGCCACTGAGTACCCCCAAATCATTTCACTTCTACTATTTCCAATTTGCTAAAACCAGATTTATTTCATTCTTTTTTTAAAAAAAGATTTTATTTGTTTATTTGACAGACAGAGCTCACAAGTAGGCAGAGAGGCAGGCAGAGAGAGAGGGGGAAGCAGGCTCCCCACTGAGCAGAGTCCAATGCAGGGCTCGATCCCAGGACCCTGGGATCATGACCTGAGCCGAAGGCAGAGGCTTTAACCCACCGAGCCACCCAAGCACCCTGATTTATTTCATTCTTAAAAACAGATTGTAAAACACAGAATCGTGGATGAGGAAACAAGGCAAACGTGTGAAGACAGACACAGCTAACCTACTTAATCAGCCAGTTCACTCTTTCCGGTGACAGAAACGACATCAAATGGCCCTGGAAGCCTCCAGAATAAGAATCAGAGACATAACGTTTACACTGAGCCCTCAAAGTTAGTCATCAGGGGCCTGGAAGCAATCAGGCAGATCCAGCTCAGCCTTCAGTCTCCCACTGCCACCCACATTCCAAAAATTTACCGAGAGCGAACTACAACTGTGGTACTAAATCAGGCACAATGGTCCTTGCTTTCCAGAGTGTTCTGCATAACCCTAAACAGTATACACAATGAAAATATCAGCAATCAAACCTACCACTGCATTCTAGTGATTATCTGAGTGCACATGGAGACACATATATTTGTGGTCATACAGATTCAGTATGTCTATGTAAAGGTGCCAATATAATTAATTTGTTAAAACGTCAGTGAAAAATCTCAGGGGGCTTTCTGAGTGACGCTAACAAATGATTCTAAAGCTCAATCAGAAGAATAAATAAAAGCTTATTTTGGAACCGGAATCAAGAGTCCTAAAATTGCTTAAATTAAATGTCCACAAAGAGAATTGTTAAAAGAACCGTAAAACAATATGCAAAGTATACATTAGCTTAGATGAAATATACACTTAAATACCACAACAGAAAGGTAAACCTCCAATATTACTGCAATTATCTTCATTAGTAAAAAGAGGGGCACGGGATAATATTTTTAGTTTTCTGTAGTTTAAAATTTTTCTAGTAACAAAAATAAATCATCACTGTTTCATAAGAAAAAAATGAGTTGTTTTTAGTTTTTTTTCAAGATTATTTGAATCTAATGATTTTGCTTCTTCAGAATTTTTTTTTTTAAATGAAAGATACAAAGACTAAGTAAGGTACACAGATGCTCTTTAAGGAATTTAGGGCGCCTGGGTGGCTCAACCAGTTAAGTGTCTGACGTTGGCTCAGGTTGATCCCAGGGTCCTGGGATGGAGCCCCATGTTGGGGGAGGCAGGGGGTGGGGTGCCCTGCTCAGCTGGAGGCCCGTTTCTCCCTCTCCCTCTTCCCCTCCCTCCTGCTTGTACTCTCTCGCTGTCAAATAAATAAAATCTTTTTTAAAAATGTAAAAAAAAAAAAAAAAAAGAATTTGAAATAATAAACTCTTGTCATCCCAAACGGATATAAATGCAATGCATCCATTAAAAGAAAACTCTCCCAGAAAACCGTGTGACAGCACGAGAAATGCTCATGACCTAATATTAACTAAAAAATCATATCCAAAAATGCATCTGAAGTCAGATTCCAACTGATATTAAAAAGTCATGAAAAGGGGCACCTGGGTGGTTCAGTGGGTTGAGTCTTTGCATTCAGCTCGGGTTATGATCTCGGGGTCCTGGGATCAAGCCCCGCATCTGGCTCCCTGCTCAGCGGGGGGGGGGGGGGGGGGGGGGGGGGGGGCGCTGCTTCCCTCACCCGCCCCCCCCCCGCCTCTCTACCTACCTGTGATCTCTCTGTCAAATAAACCAATACAATCTTAAAAAAAAAAGTCATGAAAATACTCATCTCTACAAAATAAAACAACTAAAAAAGAAATATGAGTCAAAATACTACTAATATTGATGTCTAGGTTGTGAGACCATGATTGAATTGTTTTCTTCATATTTTCAAGTATCACATTTTCAATAATGAACTTGATTTAGTCTAAATCTGGGGGCAGGAGAACACAACATGAGCAGTTTGCTATGAATGATACAACAATTAAATATGACAGATCTGCTGAATATTCTGACAATGCAACACAAAGCTGACATTCTTAGATCCAGAAAACACAGCCTCTAGAACACAAACATCAAACCCAATGCCCTGGACCAGAAACAAATTAACGGAACACAAAAAGTCAGCCTCCAGAGCACAAACACGCCATTTCTTTTTCTTTTTTAAGATTTTATTTACTTATTTGACAGAGAGAGATCACAAGTAGGCAAAGAGGCAGGCAAAGGTCGGGGGGGAGGCAGACTTCCTGCTGAGCAGAGAGCCAGATGCAGGGCTCGATCCCAGGACCCTGAGATCAAGACCTGAGCTGAAGGCAGAGGCTTAACCAACTGAACCTCCATTTCTTTTTCCTGGCTAGGTTCTCACTGCCACAGAACTCATTTTGTCACTGCTGCTTTAGCGGTGGTAATTACATTAAGAACATGGGAAGCCGTATCTGAAGTCAGGAAGCTTTCTGCCCCATTCTCATACCAGCTCATGCTCTAAAGAACACTAATTAGGGGGAGTCCAAGTTATTGTTATTCTCAAAAAAATCTGCCTGATACAGATTTCATAGGACAGATGTGTAACACTGCTAATTCTCAAGATAAAACACACAGGGGAATTAGGAAAACAAGAAGGCTCTTAATAAATACTGTTAAAATTTTCCACAGTGCTTTTTGTGGATTAAGTGACTTAGAGGAGTTTAAAAAAAAAAAGAAAAAAGTCAGCTGCTTTAAGTTTTCATCAGAAGATACATACACAAAACACAGACATTTACATGTTTCATTAATAATTATTTTCCTTATCAATAAGCCACTACTATAAAAACCTTGTGTATATAAGAACAAATACATTGTTTCCAGGATGCAGCACTTATGGCACGAAAATCCTATATCATTTAAACACACAAGTAAGTTATCAGCCCCTTCCTCTAAAACAAGCTTATTTCATAGAACCCTTATAAAGTCCTGTCACAGTTGAACTCATTCATCCATTGCTATATTTATAATTAAGGTAATTTTTGTAAACCAACACTATGCAAGGTTTAAGATTAGGAAAATAAACATGAAAGGAAAAAAACATTCATTTTTCGTTCTTTCTCGAGTGTTTTGTACATTTCCTCTTTGACAAAGATAAATATACAGTAATGCACTAGCCAACTATGAAAAAGACCACAAATAGAAACAAAGATATCAAATACTTGGTCTGGATTTTGTCTATTGCTATGTATGCCTACCCAAAAGGAACTGAAACTGAAGTCAATTTTAATTGGCTAAAAGAGGTAAGTCACATGGTTTGGTTTGGTTTTTAATGCATTAACATGATATTTTCTTAAAATGTTATTTAATGAACAGAAAGAGGTAGTTTAAGGATGCTATAAGATGGCAGAAGTGTTACATCAAAAGCAGATACTGTAAGAGCCACAACTGGAAAGCACAGGTAAAGCTGTTCTGCCTCCAGGATTGGAAAGATAAGCTAACAGGTCAACTTTTCTGTTGATAATAACTATAAGCTCTGGGGGGCGGGGGAAATGCAAAAATGAAAACAAAAACAAGTATCTGGGGGTGCCTGGGTGGCTCAGTGGGTTAAGCCGCTGCCTTCGGCTCAGGTCATGATCTCGGGGTCCTGGGATCGAGTCCCGCATCGGGCTCTCTGCTCAGCAGGGAGCCTGCTTCCCTCTCTCTCTCTCTGCCTGCCTCTCTGACTACTTGTGATTTCTCTCTGTCAAATAAATAAATAAAATCTTTAAAAAACAACAACAACAACAACAAAAACAAGTATCTGAGGACTCTGAAATATGGACAGAAACAGGTATATTTTGCAAAGGAGTTAAAAATTGGAGGAAGCTGGGGTACCTGGGTGGCTCAGTGGGTTAAACCTCTGTCTTCAGCTCGGGTCGTGATCTTGGGGTCCTGGGATCAAGCCCCGCTTCAGGCTCTCTGCTCAGCAGGGAGTCTGCCCACCCCCTGCCCCCGTCTATCTCTCTGCCTACTTGTCATCTGTCAAATAAATAAGTAAAAAAAAAAACAAAAACAAAAAAAAATCCTGGAGGAAGCAAGCTGACATGAAGTAAATTTCCTAGGGTCTTTTTGTGTGACTATGCCCTAAGGGGAAACTGAAGTGACAGGGGCATGGGGCAACAACTGTAAAAGTCCTATGTCTTTCTGGTAGAAGGAACCAGAAGCATGAGGCAACCAGTGGCAATAGAGTGGGAAAGGAATCCTAGGACGGAAGAAACCAGAAAATGGCAACTCTGAATTTGGTGCATAGACTCAGCCCATGTGTCTGGGTGACCCTTTACTTAACCGTGCCCATGGCAGACCAAAAGCAGTCTGATTTCTGATCTGAGCCCCCTTCCACTGCAGACATGCAAGAGTTTGCAGTCTGAGTTTAAGTAAGTTAAATGCTTGCTAAAACTTAAACAAAAATACTAACACTCTTCTGCGGGAATATAAGTGATTGCAGGGTGTCCACAAAAGAACATTCACAACGTCCAGGAAACAACCCCAAGTTATTTGACACATGAAGAGCCAAGAGAACAGGACGCAGTCTCAAGACAAAAGTGATCATCAGGTGCCAACACCTTGGTAATGCAGATGTGGGAATTATTAGACAAAGACTTTAAACAGGCGATTCTAATTATGTTCACTGAGGTAAAGAACAAATAAATAAATAAAATCTTTATTTTAAAAAAAAAGAAAGAAAAAAGGTCTCCTACATATAGGTAACTGGAGCCCCCAGGACAAGAGGCAAGAGAATATAGGACAGGAAAAATATATTTGAGTAATGTCTCAAAACTTTCTAATCTGGTGAAAGACATAAATTTACAGATTCAAGGGGTGCCTGGCATGAAATATGAAAACAGCTCAGTCCATAGAACATCTGACTTTTGATCTTGGTTGTGAATTTGAACCCCATGATGGGTGAAGAAATTACTTTAAAAAAATATATATAAAATCTTAAAAAAATATTTTTTTAATTAAATGTACAGATTCAAGAAGTTCTGTCAACCCCAACAGGACAATTACAAAGAAAGCCATGCCAAAGTCCATCATAGTGGAATTGCTGAAAACCAATGATCCAACGACAAAGAGAAAAATCTTGAATACCCACATTTCTCTATGGCAACAAGGAGGCAAATGACTGTAGACTTCTCATGAGAAACCATGGAGACCAGAAGATAGAGGAACATCTTTAAAATGCTAAGAGAGAAATCCAGAATTCTATTTAGCCAGCTAAAACATCCTACATGGATGACGGCAAAATAAAGACATATTTCAGATAAAGGACAACTAAGACAATCAGCCTGCTACCACTCCAGCACTGTAATAAATACTGATGGAAGCTCTGTAGGCTGAAGTGAGATGATACTCAAAAGAAACTTGGGTCTTCAGGAATGAATGAAGACAATACCTAAAATGAAAAATGTCAGGGTAAGGAGAAAAGAATTCAGCCTTTTAATCTCCTAAAATACACAGGACTGTTTAGAACAAAATTATAACACCACTTCGTAGGATTTATCATGTATGCACATATTACATATATGCCAATACAGCATGAAAACCAATGGGGATCGGAATAAATGGCCTTATATGCATCCTAGGTTTCCCCATTGTATGTCAAGTGGTATAATATGAACTCTAAGTAGACTGTGAAAAGTTACAGACGGTTGTTAAAATTTCTAAAGCAACCACTAAAAAATATTGCAAGGAGATGGCATTAAAAAGGCAAGAGAGAAATTAAAATGGGATTCTTTAAAAATTTCAAATAATCCAAAAGAGGACAGGAGAGAGAAAAATGAACAAAAACAGATGGAACAAAGAACAAGCTTTAAAATGACAAAAGCATGTAAATAATCACCACACACACACACACACACACACACACACACACACACACACATATACAGGTAAGTTGACAGTACATGGAAAGAAAAGGAGGGGGAAACAAAAAACAAAAAAAGGCCAGGGGTGCCTGGGTATCTAACTTAGCAATAATGGAATTACAACATGTAATTTGTGGGATGCACCTACAGCAGTGCTTAAAGAATAATTTGCAGCTTTAAATGTTTGTATGAGAAACAAACAAAAAAAAAAAAGGTGAAAATCAATGAGTAGGAAGAGTCCTGGCTACATCCAGAACACTAGTTGGCCGGGAGTGCTGGTGCAGCAGAGACGAGAAGGTACAACTGAAAGTAAGAAATGGGGAAGATTTGGGGCCCCTGGGTGGCTCAGTGGGTTAAGCCGCTGCCTTCGGCTCAGGTCATGATCTCAGGGTCCTGGGATCGAGTCCCGCATCGGGCTCTCTGCTCAGCAGGGAGTCTGCTTCCCTCTCTCTCTCTCTCTCTCTCTGCCTGCCTCTCCATCTACTTGTGATCTCTCTCTGTCAAATAAATAAATAAAATCTTTAAAAAAAAAAAAAAAAAGAAAGAAATGGGGAAGACTTGCCAACTGTTAGAATGCTGAATGTCTTCCCAGCTGGAAAGAGGTGGAAGCTTCATGGGCTCAAGGTGTTTAAGTACACACTTGACCAATCAGAGGCTGAGTGCTAAGCTGTACTGACCCAGGGGCAATCTCTAGAAGGCTACAAAGAATTTTTTTTTTTAAGCTGACTCCATGCTAAGTGTGGAACCCCACACGGGGCTTGAACTCACGACAGTGAGATCAAGAACTGAGCGCAGATCATCAAGAGCAGGACTCTTAGCCAACTGAGTCACTTGGGCACCCCTGGAAAAAATTTTAAAAATCAATCACGGATGGTTCTACCTCTAGAAGTGGGAAGAAGAAAGGCAAAGTAAACCCAAAGCAAATAAAAGGAAGGAAGGGGGGTGTGCATGACTGGCTCAGCTGGAGAAGTATACTGTGTACCTTTTCATTTTGGGGTTGTGAGTTTGGGCCCCACGTTGGGTACAGAGTTAAATAAACTTAAAAAAAGGCGGGGGGGGGGGGTGATGCCTGGATGGCGCAGTGAGTTCAACAGCCGACTCTTGGTTTCGGCTCAGGTCAGGATCTCAGGGTTGTGAGATCCCACCTGTATCGGGCTCCAGGCTCACTGTAAAGTCTGCCGGAGATTCTCTCTCCCATTCCCTGTGCTCATAAGCACTCTCTCTCTTTCTTGCTAAAATAAATAAACGTTTTTCAAAAAAAGAAAGGGAAAAAGGAAAAAAAAAAAAGCAGAAACCCAATAAATGAACAAAAACAAACAATACAGAAAATGAACCAAACCAAAAGCTGGTTCTTTGCAAAGACCATCAAAATCAGTAACCCCCAGGGGCGCCTGGGTGGCTCAGTTGGTAAAGCGCCTGCCTTCAGCTCAGATCATTATCCCGGGGTCCTGGGATCGAGCCCCCACAGCGGGCTCCCTGCTCAGCAGGGAGTCTGGTTCTCCCTTCCCTCTGTCCCTCCCCCATTTGTGGATGCTCACGGGTGGGCTGTCTCTCTCTCATATAAATAAATAAATAAAATAAAATTTAAAAAATCAGTAACTCCCAACTACTGCGATGAAGGAAAAATGCGAACACAAATCACAGTAGCACATGTGAAGTAAGCAGTTATCACTACAAATTCTGCACACATCAAATGGAAAAATGCACAGATAAAGTTTAAAGTTGTAAGCATCTTTTAACAAAACAGCGCTGAACAATCGCCTTGAGTCATAACCACAACTTAATACTCATCTGTTCAGCACGAATAAAAGCTGTGCTTCTAAAAGTACAATTTAATATAAACACAACCACAGCACCGTACCCTAGACTGAAGTGAAGCACGTCGCTCCCTCCGTGCCCACACATCGTCCTGAACAGGTTCCTCAGGCAGCATTATTGGGAATTTCTACAACTACCTGAATTTGTGCTGCCTTTACAAAATAATTGTCAGGTTTCTACCTCTTCAAAAGTGGCTCTATCAATCTCTGCTTTTTTAAAACTCTGGTAGTATGCTGCAATTTCCAGCTTTCAAAAAGAAATGAAAAGGTTATTTTTCTTGAGCTATTCGTATGAAAATTCCTAATACATTTAGGACACTCTAAAATACTCAATGACTAAACATTGAGAGTATGACTAGAAGGTCCTCTGACTTCTAAAAAATATTGCTGGGGCCCCTCTCCTATTTAATAAAGCTACGTTAAGAATACAGAATCTTAAAAATGAAGGAGCTATGCAGATGTGACCCTTAGAGATGATTTCTTGGGCACCTGGGTGAGTCAGCTAGTTAAGTGTCTGTCTGCCTTTGGCTCAGGTCGTGATCCTGGGGTCCTGGCAGTGAGCCCCACATTGGGCTCCCTGCTCAGCAGGAAGTGTGCTTCTCCCTTTTCCTCTGCCCATGCCCCCTAATTGTTTTTCCCCCCCTCTAATAAATAAATAAAATCTTTAAAAAAAAAAAAAAAAGGCTGGGGGCGCCTGGGTGGTTCAGTGGATTAAGCCTCTGCCTTCAGCTCAGGTCATGATCTCGGGGTCCTGGGATCAAGCCCCACATCAGGCTCTCTGCTCAGCAGGAAGCCTGCTTCCCCCCTTTCTGCCCGCCTCTGCCTACTTGTGATCTCTCTCTCTGTCAAATAAATAAATAAAATCTTAAAAAAAAAAGGTGATTCTTACTCTGCTACTTTGAGGAAAATTCTCAAACAGTGAGACTAGGTGATGTTCTCCATGGTCATGTACTATCTTACCTGAAAGGTTACAAGGGAACAATGCTGAATGCATGGCTGGTATGGGCTATCACCATCTGAACACCCCAAGGCCACAGGAGCTCTCGCCTCAGCCTTTGCAAACAAAGAAACCAGCAAACCAAATGGCACTAAGCAGAAGGGTTTTTTTTAAATTAAATTTTTTATTTAAATTTAACTTAACATAAACTGTATTATCAGTTTCAGAGAAGGGTTTTAATAGTATAACAAGGTTCCCTAGAAAAAGAGAACTTTCCTATTCAAGATTCTGAAAGTGGTTTTTAAAAAATCTTGATTAAACTTCGTACTATCAAAAGACAAAGACAGGTGTCAGGTACTTACATGTAAATCAAAAATTAGTCTGTAACAGCGCCAAAGAAGCCATTACAAGCTCCTATATAAATAGGCACTTAATGATTTTTCCAGTGTTACATTATTGATCTAACAGGCCCTTCGTTTCCGCTGAAATGAATAAGTAATTTGTTTAAGAGAACATTAATAGGGTTTGTAGCACTTTAGATATGTGGGGTCTCTCTCGTCATTAGAATTACCACTATCAAAAACAGATTTTCCACTGTCTTTCGATGAAACATCTGCAAAATTTTAGAAATCACGGCAAAAGACCAGAGACATCAGATATATTCATCCTATGCATGAAGGCGTTTCTAAGTCCTAACAACCTTGACTATGACTTACTCATTTCAGTGAACATTTACCGTCCTCGCTCGTGTCAGCCGCTACTCGGAGCACTGAGAACACACCCGTGAGCAAGACGTCTGGCCCCTGCTCTCAGAGAGTTTACAGTCTACCAGGGAAGAGAGGCAAACAGGGTGTGTCAGCAAAGGACGTCAGGACAGCAAAGAAAATGGGACCCAATCCCCTGCACAGGGACCCGGTGCGGGGGGGGGGCACATAAGCAGAGAAATGAGTGTGTAAGCTGAGACGGGGAGGGACGTGGGACGGCGCCCAGCTCTGAGGGAGAGGAGGGCAGAAATCTAAGGTGGCATACGGCAAAGAGAAGTAGGGTCACAGGCAGAGCACACACAAATGGCCAGGGATTTATACACACAGTTGTCTTTTGGGGGTGCCTGGGTGGCTCCGTCGGTTAAGCATCTGCCTTTGGCTCAGGTCATGAGCTGGGGCTCAGCGGGGAGTCTGCTTCTCCCTCTCCTTCTGCCCCTCCACTCCACCCACCCCCAGAGGTATATGCTCTCACTCTCCAAAAAAAAAAAGAAGTGACTTTTGTGTAAGCGATGACAACGGAAACTCCGACTCGACCAGTAATGCTGCATGTATCGAATCGGGAGACAAGAGTCATCTATTTCATCTCGGAGGAAAAAGGTAGAAAGGTCACGATTTCATCCCGGCCTCTTCGCCATGCTACCCACTCCAGCCAGGGTGCCTTCCCCGCACTAGAGAAGGAGTCAGGGGGGAATACGATGGACTCAATCACGCCTTCAGGGGAGTGCCACATGCAGACCAACAATCACACGGCAGGGCCCCTGTGGCAACGTGATTCTGCAGCCCAGCTCCCGGATTTCAGGTGTCACGGAGTGAGACACTGAGCTGGAAACTACGGGTAAGGAGCCTTTTGGTTCCAAGTGAGGGAGCTATCGTCATGGGACAGTGAATGTGGTCTGGCAGCAACATGAAAAGAAGCAATGACCCCCACACACATCAACACAGAATTACACTCGGACATGCAAGCAGGCACCACCAGCTAGGGTCGTACAGGTTTCCAAGCACTTTTACACACTCTCATTTGTACAGGAGCTCGGAGGCCCTAGCATTTGTCAAGCCCCTGCTTGTGAAGGGCCAGCTCCCTGCTGGGCACTTAACGTTCACTACTGCATTTCACAAAGTAACTATCACCGCCTCCACCTTTCAGCCAGAAGCCTGTGGCTTGGATAGTTTACGTAATCTGTCAGAAGGCACACGGTGGGCAGGTGGTGGAGGCGGGCTTAGGCCCTGGGGCAGTCTGGCTTCCAGGCCCATGCCATCTCCTTCCAACCCACGGCAGAGTTTCAATGCCACCCAGGTGTGACCAGCAGGAAGGCCAAAGGGTGAGGCTGAGCAGAGGAGGTGGGACTGGACCTCCAGCCAGGAGTTCCAGTTCTGTGCCCTTGCGGCTGGCCACAGGGCCTCTTGCCGAGCTCTTGGTCGCAGAGTCCCTTGCCCCTCCCTGAAGTTATTGTTGGCTCTGTAATAATCAGTCCCTCTGGGTGCAATCTCATCGGTATTTCCAAGGATCGTAGGGGAGTGGATCAGAGAAATAAGCAGATACTGAAACATTTAACTAGAGACATCACTCACGCAACACCAATTCTTGGTGTCATGTCCTCCCCAAAGTATATCTCACGCTGAAATCCACTATTAAGTAACCATCATAAAAGTTCAAACTAGACCAAGCTTTATATATATATATATATATATATATATATATAATCTCATGTAATTCTAATAATAACCCCAGTAAGTACTATCATCCTCAGTTTCAGAGATAAGCAGAAGCATCTCTAGGTTAAATAACCTGCCCAAGGTCACACAACTACGTAGTATAGCTGCATGATTCCAGAGCTTAAGCTTTTCACCACAACACAGCCTATATTCCTGCAATGGTCACAGAATTAAGAACAAACACCAAAATACTCTGATCTGAATGTGTATATATGTGGAAGCTTTCATATATAATTACTCATATAGTTACATTCTCAGAATTACATAATTTTAGTATGTGATACTACTACTACTAATAAAAAGATAATACATAATAAAAAGATTTAGTATGTGATACTAATAATAATAATAAAAAGAAAAAAATTAAGGGGCTCCTGGGTGCCTCAGTCGGTTAAGCATCTGCCAATGGCTCAGGTCATGGTTTCATGACCTGAACCTGGGCTCGAGCCCTGTGTTGGGCTCCCTGGCCAGTGGGGAGTCTGCTTCTCCCTCTCCTTGTGCCCCTCTCCCCTCACTCATGCGATCTTGCTTGCTCACAAATAAATGAATAAAATCTTTAAAAAAATTAGACATATCACTTTACAATGTTATCCCTCCTACACTATTAGTACCAGAGAAACTTGAAATCTATTTGAATAAGTGGCTGAACATCACATATTTTATTCAGTAACTTTTCAACCTAAGGAAATAGAACATTTTGAGATGGTTAATGACAAAAGTACGCAGGGTCCAGTAAGACATGTGGTGCTCCATCTTTCTACCATCCTATTTATTTTTTTTAAAGCTCTTATTTATTTATTAGTTAGAGTGAGAGAGAAAGAGAGCACAAGCAGGCAGAGTAGCAGGCAGAGGCAGAGGGAGAAGCAGGCTCCCCGCGGAGCAAGGAGCCCGATGTGGGACTCGATCCCAGGACACTGGGATCATGACCTGAGCTGAAGGTAGCCGCTTAACCGACTGAGCCACCCAGGCATCCCTTTACCATCCTATTTTAAAAGCAAATAACATATGCCAGTTTATTTATTTGTAAAACAAGTATTCGATATAAGTGTAATGAAATGAATAGACCCCACAAACTTCTAAGTAAATGGGAGAAGCGTGGAGATGAGTGAACGGTGGATACAGGTATCACCTTCTGGTGTTCCCCATTCCTCTCAATTTGCTATTTCTTTCTTTCCTTTTTTTTTTTTTTTTTTTAAAGATTTTTATTTATTTATTTGACAGACAGAGATCACAAGTAGGCAGAGAGGCAGACAGAGCGAGAGGAGGAAGCAGGCTCCCCGCTGAGCAGAGAGCCCAACTTGGGGCTTGATCCCAGGACCCGGGGATCATGACCTGAGCTGAAGGCAGAGGCTTTAACCCACGGAGCTACCCAGGTGCCCCTCAATTTGCTATTTCTAATTCTCAAAGCAAACCTGCAACTTGAGCGCAATGAGACGGGAACAGAAAAGAGGTAAGTGAAGAAACATAGTGTATCTAATGAATTAATAAATTTGTCTTTTTTCCTCACCTACACATGATACTCACTAATCTTCTCCTTTATTTTAGAGACAGCTCTAAACACAGCAGGCAGCAATGCCTATGAATCAGCTGAGCGAACTCACAGTATAAAAGGGCGAGCTCCCACTTTAATTAATATACAAAACAAATGTCCAAAGCACTTACCAATCTGTACTTGTTCGGGCTGGCTGAGAGAAACAAAGGCTGATGTGTCATCGATCCAGGATATCTGAATGTTACCTGCAGTGTTGAAATAAAAATAAAGGGAACATTTGACCAAGTATATCACTATCAGACTTCATCTGCACATCTGATATATTTCAGAATATGTGTCAAATTTAAACAGAGATGAGGTGCTGGTTTAAAATTTGATCAAAATCTCAGCATTAAGCATAAAGCTTTAAAGAAGCTTTAAAAATGTGTTTTAAAAATAAAAGAAAGGTCCTTCTGGATTAAATCCTGGGGCACTTGATATTTCAGCCCAATCTCGTGCCAGAGCTGGCAATTTCTTTCCTATCAAGATCACAACAGGGGTGCTTGGGTGGCTCAGTCAGTTAAGCATCCAACTCTTGGTTTCGGTTCAGGCCCTGATCTCATGGGTCGTGAGCCCCATGCTGAGCCCCACAATGACTGGGCTTTGCACTCAGTGGGAGTCTGCTTGGACATTCTCTCCCTCTGCCCCTTCCTGTTTGCACACTCACGCTCTCTCGCTCAAATAAATAGATAAATCTTCTAAAAACACATCTTTCTAAATTTTTAGAGACACAAACTCTTAAAATCATGAATGAGAAACATAAAAGGAATCAATGTAGCAAAAAGTATGAAAAATTCAACACTGATGTCAAGGCCAGGTGAGGAAAATAGGCAGCAGAAGAGGACAAAGGAAAAGAAGGCGGCAAAGAGAGAAAACTAAGATGGGCTGAAACAGAAAAGCCACTGAGAAGGGCAGAAAGCAGTCTAGTGAAACAGAACGATTTTCACACGAAGGGACAAATCCTCAAGAAAGGCTAACAAGCTGCAGACAGAACAGAACAGAGCATGGGAAGGAGTGGGTGGTGGGGCAGAAAACCAAAGGGAAAGCAGACGCCTAATTGTTTGACTACTGCTCTTCTTGAAAAAACACGGGAAGACTGGCATTATTAAAAACGGGTAAACAGGGGCGCCTGGGTGGCTCAGTGGGTTAAAGCCTCTGCCTTCGGCTCGGGTCATGATCTTGAGGTCCTGGGATCGAGCCTCCCTGTTGGGCTCTCTGCTCGGCGGGGAGCCTGCTTCTGTTTCCTCCTCTCTGCCTGCCTCTCTGCCTACTTGTGATCTTTGTCTGTCAAATAACTAAATAAAATCTTTAAAAAAAAAATGGGTAAACATCACTGGAATTTATTAGTGAAAAAATGTTTCAATTCCTAAAAAGATTTCCAAGGCTATGAATGCTTACAAACTGCTGTCTCATTGTCACAGGATAATAACTCAATTCCTGCTGCACAGCAAGGTGCCATAATGACTTTCTCCATTACAAAAGTCACTCCTCTACCTTGTGTGTTTTAGCTATATAGTAACAGTGAATGTGCCCTAAATAGTTACTATGTGCCACATACTATTCTAAATGCCTTCATGAATCAGCTCATTTAATCCTCATGAAATGCTTATGTAGTAAGCGGTATTGCCATCATCATCGTCATTGTCACCAATAAGGACACAAAGGAACAGAGAGGCTACTTGTCTGATATCATACAACTGATTCTTTTTAATTAAAATGAAAACAAAATTCTATTCAGAGCATCGTATTTAATTTAGCCAATTAAAGGCTGACTACATAAGGGTAAGGACTTAATAATACAAAATGAGAAAAAAACAGCAACAACATCAAAAGCTCTCAAAAGAAATGAGCTGTGAAATTCAACTGCATCTCTAGATCTGTGTTTAAATTAAAAAGCAGGACTAGAATTTCAAAAGTTGTTGAGACTGTCTGCAAAGGCTAGGATAACTTTCCTGAAACATACCCGCTTTCACTTACTTTTCTAAAAATTGTCTGTGAAGTGTTTTACTTATAAAAGCTAATAAATATATGCTTATTTTAGAAAATACAGAAAAGTTGGGGCACCTGGGTAGCTCAGTGGGTTAAGTTCTTGATTTCGGCTCAGGTCATTATCTCAGGGCCATGAGATCGAGCCCCTCGCTAGGCTCTGAGCTGGACACAAAGTCTCCTTAGTATTCTCTTCCTCTCCCTCTGCCCCTCCCCTCCTCTTTCTTTCTCTCTCTGTCTCTCTTTCCCTCCCTCCCTAAAAAATAAAAATACAAAAAAGCATAGAGAGGAAGAAAAAAAAAAACCTATCTAAAACAATCAGTGATAATAGCATGAGGCTCCCTTCCAGTCTGATTTCTATACAAAGAATTAAAAAAAAAAAATCAGTTATACAGGAACTCTACTTTGTTTCTGCTTTTTACACTAAATGTTAAAACAAAAACACTTTACCATCTTTTAATAAACTCTTCAAATATTTTTTAAATGGCTACATACTAGCCTGTTGAGGCGGTCCATAAACATTTACTAAACAGTCTTATTATTGGCTGTTTGTGCTGCCTTTACTTTCTCCAAGAATTTCTAAAGAGAACAGCTTGAGTACTTCATTTGTTAAAATAAACAGGCACTGCTGAAGACTTAGAGTCTGAAAGACTTTATAAACGCTTATCAGAAGATGGTTCATCTCAACCTATCACCTGACCTGATAAAAAGGAATTAGAAGAACTGCCCTACCGCATACATAACTCATCTCTTGGTCCTCTCAAACATCTGCGTTCCTCTGCTTGGACTAGTCAACGTCAAGCAGTGACCGCCTGCCCTTATGAAAAAAATCTTCTCTCCGAATTTTATCTTAAAAACGATTTATCCTCAGCCTAGGTCTATTTTCCATGGTTGGCAGTAAGGGCAGTCATAGTACTAGTATCCTGGTTTCCGTGGAGTAATAATAGCACTCCAGTGTGGGGTACTGTCGAAAGTTCTTCAGATCATGTTAGTACAAAGATACCAACATACCAAACCCTGAAACACTCCATGAGTGAAACTAAATCCTTGCACAGTAATATTCGTTCGTCCAAGGTAAAGCTGTCATTCAGTATACCTATCGCCACCTGGACAGACCAAAAACATAGCAAAATCCCAAAACCACATAAGGACTTGAGAGTTACTTACCAAAGGCACTGAAAAGTTGGTAAAGGTCGCTGGTTTTCCACTCTTTGGGGAAGGTCACATGGAGAACATGATCCCGTTTCGGTTGCACTATGGGACAAATTTTGGATAAGAGGTTGACAACCGAAAAGTGAACGATACACCAGGGGTTCTTTAATGAAACTATCCCCCAGCTAACTTGAGGAATTGCTAGGAATGACTCATGATTACAAAACGAAAACTCTCAATGTATTTCGAGTTAGCTTCCACTGGGGCTCTGATACTTTATAGAACCCGTAACGGGTTGAACCCTGACAATTCTACGTGGACCATCTTTGCTCATGAAGTTCTCATGAAAATTATTTCAAGGTGGGGAGGGGCAGAAAGGCTGCTTTGTTGAAGACATTTCATGAAACACTTAACTTTCTGCTATTACTCTAGTGGTCCACGTGTTTATTCAGCGCACCATCCAAATCCAATGGACTGAGTTTAAGGAGCGGGGCAGTCCTGAGTCACAGTCTCATGTTCTAATCTCAGACCTGCCACTGAATGATGCACCTCAGAGCAAGAGACCCAACCGCTCTAGCCACTCATAGCTATGTATCGGGAACGATGATATTTAGCTTGCAGAACTGATGCAAGAGGAGTGCATCGAAACAGATGTCTGATCTCAGGGGGAGGGGGAGACACATGTGTGGTCCGCTTATCACGGCGATGGCTGTTACCAACAGGCACGGCTCACCCGTTTCTATACCCCTCTGGCATGGATTTTAAGGCAAATAAACCAAGGCTAGAAAGAGAGCAATGGAAAAGAGTGGGACAGCGAGGAGGAGAAAATAGGAAATAATTCAAAGTAGCAGCAATCACCTCCCAGACAGGCCTTCCAAGATTTTCAATGAAAAAGAGAGGAAAAAAACCCCAAAACCCACCATATATATATATATACATATATATATATATGTTATATTATATATGTATATACATACATATATATATGCAAATAGCCAGAAACTAGAGAACTTATGGTTACTGACAGAGCTAGCCATCTCAAAATTTGTTATGCGTATTTATTGGAAATTATGAATTTAGAGTTCGAGTGAAAACGAACTAATGAAGAGAAGATATATATTCTTTTAAAATTCAACTCATGCATAAACTGGAAAATATAAGTAAAGAGATGAGTTAATCAAGACCCAAGGGTACCATTAACTTAAGCATACTATTCATATCAACCACAAAATCACTGCCTGTTTTTAAGTGAATGAAGCTCTTTCTTCAGTAATACTTTTCTTGTTATCCCTTCCAGACCACACACTTCAATGTGCAGATGCCATGAGAAAATAAAAATTCACTTACAGTCTGGGCCTTCCAAGTTTAGATAGGGGATATCCATGACTCTCATAAGAAATAACCTACAAAAAGGAAAGAAAAACAGGCAATGGGCAAATTTCTATTAAAAACCTGATACAGGCATCTATTAAATTCTTTACTGATGGTTCTTATTTATATCACTCCATTCCTGAAATCATTTGAAAAAGCTCTTACGATTCTCCACAAAGATCTTTTTCTAGAGAACTAAATGTTATAAACAGGAAAAAAAAAAAAACAAAAAACAATCTTTGGTATTCCAAAAACCTACAAAAGTTCCTGGCACTCAACAGCTACTCAATAAACATGAGCGAAATGAATGAAATTAGTAATCAGAGTCAAAAGAAAGTCTTCTTCAGGTCTGCTCATTAGTCAAGGGAGACAGAGAGAAAACAAATGTTACAGAATACTAACCATCTCTCTGACTTCTGAACTGTTCCCACAAATTATAAAGGGAACCCCTATGATTGCTGTTTTGTGAGCTGAGAATGATAGCACAGACACCTTTTTTTTTTTTTTTTTAAACTGAAGTGGAAAGTCACCGGATAAATACCAATCTCATTGGGTGAATTACACAGTCTGCAATAAGTGACCATCTCAGAAGCTCATGCTATTACTGTCGTTTAAAACATATTAGAAGCACAAAACAAACAAGCTATTGCACTAATATAAAACATACATCAGTCACTTTTTGTATACCCTCCAAAGAAAAAGCTACAGAAGCTCTTAAAAAGGAGGACGTGTAAATTACAACTCTGTAATGCCATTCAATTTTATTTTTTTTAATTTGCAAGATTATGGACAAAGTATCAGGCATTCTGTTGTTTGCAAGATGATTTTAATACGTTTTACTCAGATGACAATACAGAGTACGTTTCTCGTAGAGACTGCATTATACAGCAAATTAAAATGGCAGTAAGAGCCCAACAAGCAATTAGTTTGGCTTCACTGACCCACAATTAAGGCACATTATTACCAGGCACTCAGAAGCCAAGCAGGGCATGCTCTAGTTTACAAACGGAATCATCAGCGTAAATAACAGTGTTCGGTTAATGCCAGAAAAAACGAAGTCATGGTACTCTGTGGTTTAAGAACTTGTTGCCTGGCCTACAATTTAATCAACCAAATCCTAAGGCTAAGAAACGAATTTTATTTTTAGTTCACTAATTTACGCTCAAGCATACTATTCTGGTTCTGGGATCCATTGTACCCAATTCAATCATTAATACTGGTGATGCCAGAAGATGCTAAGACCTACAGAGCACCCAGCACCAAGGAGTTTCTCAGCAATGACAGCTACGACTACTACTGCCAACCAGAACCTGTGAAGTTATTCCTGGGTGAGAAGGCTCACCCTTTTGATGCTTCACAAAATTTTCAATTTTCCATTTAGTAAATTTAGAGACTGTCCCCCAATTCTAAAAACCAAGTAAATAAAAACCCTTAATTTAAAAGTTAATGGAACATATCAAGCGCCATAAAAATAATTTAATTTTTTTACCCTAAACTCAACAGAGGAATAAAAGCTGAATTGACAAGTTCATTGCTATACCGTCAAATCCCCCCCCCAAATCAAAATGGACCTCAAGATTCAGTAAGATGATTGGGGGCAGGGGCGGGCAGTAAATTATAGCTCATCATCTCAAAAGAGCATTACACAGGGGAGCCTGGGTGGCTCAGAGGGTTAAAGCCTCTGCCTTTGGCTTGGGTCATGATCTCAGGGTCCTGGGATTGAGCCCTGTATCCGGCTCTCTGCTCAGCAGGGAGCCTGCTTCCTCCTCTCTCTCTCTGTCTGCCTCTCTGTCTACTTGTGATCTCTGTCAAATAAATAAATAAAATCTTAAAAAAAAAAAAAGAGCATTAAACAATCCAAGTTAACTATGAAAACTTCCAAGTATTTTAGGATTTTTGTTCTACTTCTGTAAAAGTGACATTGGAATCTCTCTCTCTTTTTTTTTTTTTAGTTTTTATTTAAATTCCAGTTAGTTAACATACAGTGTTATATTGGTTTCGGGTGTACAATTTAGTGGTTCAGCACTTCCACACATCACCCAGTGCTCATCACCAGTGCACCCCGTAACCCTCATCCTCTGTTTCACCCACCCGCCCCCTCTGCCTGCCCCCACTCTGGTGACCATCAGTTTGTTCTTTAGAGTTAAGAATGTGTTTATTAGGGTGCCTGGGTGGCTCAGTGGGTTAAAGCCGTTGCCTTTGGCTCAGGTCATGGTCTCAGGGTCCTGGGATCAAGTCCCACATCGGGCTCTCTGCTCAGCAGGGAGCCTGCTTCCTCCTCTCTCTCTCTCTCTCTCTGCCTGCCTCTCCATCTACTTGTGATCTCTCTCTGTCAAATAAATAAATAAAATCTTAAAAAAAAAAAAAAAGAATGTGTTTATTAGTTTGCCTCTCTCTTTTTCTCCCCTAAGCTGCTTGTTTCTTAAACTCCACATACAGGTGAAATCATATGGTGTTTATCTTTCTCTTACTGACCTCATTTAGCATAATACTCTCTAGCTCTCTCGTGGGAATGCAAACAGGCGCAGCCACTCTGGGGAACAGTATGGAGGTGCCTCAAAAAGTTAAAAACAGCACTGCCCTATGATCCGGCAATGGCACTACTAGGAATTTACCCAAAAAATCCGAAACTACTAATTCGAAGGGGTTCATGCACCCCGATGTTTATAGCAGCATTATCTATGATAGCCAAGTTATGGAGAGAGCCCAAATGTCCATTAACAGAGGCAGGGATAAAGAAGATTTGATGTGTGTATGTATACACATACACACACACACACATACACACATATATGTATATACACACACACATACATATACACAGTGGAGTATTACTCAGCCATAAAAAAGAATGAAATCTTGCCATTTGGAACGGCATAAATGGAGCTAGAGTGTATTATGCTAAGCGAAATAAGCCAGTCAGAGAAAGACAAATACCGTATGATTTAACTTATATGTGGAATTTAAGAAACAAAACAAGCGAGTGAAGGAAAATGAGAGAGAGACACAAACCAAGAAACAGACTCTTAACTCTAGAGAACACATGGATGGGGGGGAAGGGGGAGGATGGGGGACAGGGGGGCCGGGCATTAAGGAGCTCACTTGTGACAGGCACTGGGTGAGACATGAAAGGTGAATCACTCTACTGTACGCCCGAAACTAGTGTTATACTATAGGTTAACTGGAATTTAAATAAAAACTTTTTTAAAAGTCCCAAATTTTATACTACAAATACAGTTTTGTAAAATATTTCTCATTAAACTAAGAAATAAAAATACCCCTCCATCCCCATTAAAAACAACAAAAAAAAAAGCCAAAGATTTTGGAAAACTGAGCTTTGTTTTTTAAAATTCCTCTTACTATTACTTTTTAAACTGAAGAAAAGAAAATAGGGCCCCCTGGATGGCTCACTTGATTAAGCACCCAAGTCTTGGTTTCGACTCAGCGCGTGATGTCAGGGATGGGAGATCGAGCCCAGAGTCAGGCTCCGCACTCCACAGCGTCTGCCTGAGATTCTCGCTCTCCTTCTGCCCCTCACCCTGCTGATGCGTGCTTGCTCTCTCCCTTCCTCTCTCCCTCTCAAATAAATATTTTTTAAAAAGAAAGAAAGAAAAGAAAGGCCACCAGAACAGAGAGGTCCAGGGGAAACACAGATACCCTCAGAGACGCACAACTGAACATGCCCGTTAAATCAATCTTGTGTGTCCTGTGCACTATCTCACCTGCCACGGGCAGAGCAATATAAGGTAAAATCACATGTCCAAGGATGCAATTGCTTGATTTCTTTTTAAAAGTACAGTTTTATTTCTGGGACGCCTGGGTGGCTCAGTTGGTTAGGCAGCTGCCTTCGGCTCAGGTCATGATCCCAGCGTCCTGGGATCGAGTCCCACATCGGGCTCCTTGCTCAGCAGGGAGCCTGCTTCTCCCTCTGCCTCTGCCTGCCATTCTGTCTGCCTGTGCTCTCTCTCTCTCCCTCTCTCTCTCTGATAAATAAATAAAATCTTAAAAAATAAAATAAAATACAGTTTTATTTCTAAAATCATGGGACCTCACTAGTAAACTGAGAAAATCTGTTGTCTCATAAACAGCACTAAGAATTACACTTTTGGGGGTGGCTGGGTGGCCCAGTGGGTTAAAGCCTCTGCCTCCAGCTCAGATCATGATCCCAAGGTCCTGGGATCAAGCCCCACATTGGGCTCCCTGCTCAGCAGGGAGCCTGCCTCGCCCCCTCTCTGTTTGCCTCTCTGCCTACTTGTGATCTCTCTGTCAAATAAATAAATAAAATCTTTAAAAAAAAAAAAAAAAAAAAGAATTACACTTTTAAAAGGAGAACTCCCGGGCGCCTGGGTGGCTCAGTGGATTAAGCAGCTGCCTTCAGCTCAGGTCATGATCTCAGGGTCCTGGGATCGAGCCCCGCATCGGGCTCTCTGCTCGGCGGGGAGCCTGCTTCCCCCTCTCTCTCTGCCTACCTCTCTGCCTGCTTGTCATCTCTCTCTCTCTGTCAAATAAATAAATAAAATCTTTAAAAAAAAATAAAAAATAAAAAATATAAAAGGAGAACCCCCCAACTGATCTCACCATATTAAGTGTCTCGAAACTTTTTTTGAAGGGTATCTTTTGGCGCCCAACACACAGACAATTTGTTTTCTAAGATTTCATCTGAATTTCACCACTGACCAAAATAAGTAAAAATCTGTTCTTAGCTAAAAGACTCAATAGATTTTTTCTTTTAAAGTTAGTTAATTCCACACTATCTTCTTTGCTTGCTCAACGCTTTCACTAAATAGAAACCCCTTTCAAATAAATTATTAATAGCACTGCTCACTCCTCCCCAATGCCTCCATGTCTGGACTTTAGAGAGAAATGAATAGTCCTGAGCCCTGGGGGAACACGCAGACCAACTCTGTGTGTGACTTGGCAGCCTGCGCCTCTGGAGAAAGCCCTGCAATTGGGAAACCGACCCTAATGTTGTAGCTGGGCGTCGATGGAACGGAACCAAAGTCAACTCCCCAGTGGCCTCCCACCCCAGGGCCAGGGCTGTCTATAAGCCGCAGCTCTGGGCACATCCCTGCCCTTCTGAAGCAAAGTCGCATTTCGTTATATGCATGCCTCCTACAGACTGGCTGTCAGAAGGCCGACACCTCCCTGAGAGGTTCTGATCAAAGACCTCACACAGGGATCATCTGTGCGACAATGTCCACCCACACCCAAGAGGGAACGATCTGGGCAAGCAGGGAGGCTGGAAACACACGGGAGAAAGGTACTGAAGCGTGCTTTTGCACAAGCCTTCAACTGCAGTTATTAGAGACACGTGGACCAATACTTGCACCAAATGGTATTTTTATTGTAGTAAAGATCCCAGATGGCCTTGATTCAGTGGCGACGTGACAGGGTGGGAGTCTTGACACCTTCCCGCCAGCCTTCTTGATGAAGTATTATTTCAGCGCTTATTGGCTAAAAGGGTTGACACTAACTCTGTCGAAGATGAAGATTTAAACTTGTATTTGATACAGTCGCCAATTTTACACCAAGAATCTCGCCTAAGAAACCATAAATTCCAGTTCACATTCTAGACACCGCGAAACAAAGTTTACCCTTTTGGGCATCAATCAGGTTTTTAGTTTCTACAACCATATGACTGATGATGCTGTTAATCTCCGTTACCGAACATGTCTGGAAAGATCCAACAGTAAAGCACAGCAAACCCTTTAGCTCATTGGACTGGGTAACATCAGGTCAGCGTCTTGAATGGGTAGCTCCCCAGCGCGAGCTGTGCACAGTGCCTTTATCTCTGGACAGTCTCCCACATGCTGCGTGGTACTCACAAAAAGCCACCTGCCAATGTCCTTTCCAGACCTGGGCAGCATGACACTGTAGCCTAGACTGTGTGAGAAGGCTTGCTGGCCACTGAAGAATTCCATCCCAGATAGAAAACGTCTTAGGGGCCCAGACTCTTGAGCCCTTATCAAAAGGCCCAGATCAACAACATCGGCACCACCGGGGAACCTGTTAGAAATGCAGATTCCCAGGCCCTACCTGAGACCTGGGGACTCAGACACTCTGGGGACTGAGAATCAGAGAGTGAGCAGAACGTGAAAAGAGTAGGTTCAATGTTGTGCTGCCGTTAATAACGATCCATTAATCAACCTGCATAATAATGACCAAGATGTTGTGCCAACTTCCCCAAAAAGCATTAGTCTTAATGATTTGTTTACACTGAATGAGTCTGGCTTAGAAGAACACAAAATTATCCAAATAGCAAGGACTACCTCAGAATCCAGGAAGCAATAAGTGAAGTCTTCTACCGCTCCCTGAAACCAGGAGCTCAACTGTGGCAAGCAATTAGCTTCTCTGCAAGAGATAAATTGGGTGAAATCACTGCTGACCACTTTTGTTCTCGTTTTTAAGAAGACAGAGAAAAAAGATTACTAATACCACTCTTTTGGCAACTCATTGCCAAAGTCCAACCTGGCTCTGGGAATTGGCCACAAATGATCACCTCTAGCATCACACGTTAAACTTCAGCACTAACGCAGCACCAAAGACCAGCAAACGCTTGTGTGAATAACACCTACAACACTAATGAAAACACCTCTCACCTTATCAAGTGAGAACTGTCTGACCTTACCAGCAAGTTTCAGACACTGATTCTGGCAACCACAAAGCACACGGGGCTGTTCTAAGAACTACACTAAGATCAAAGGTCATTCTCTGGTGACACAACAGCTTGCCTTGGACTGTGCCTTATCTGAACCATCCCCCAGTTGTCTAGCGAATAAGAACCAATTGCACAAGGATGCCAGTGTTAACCCATTTTATGGAGCTAAGCTTAAAAAACAAAGAGGGCAAAAGTGATATTCAAAAACGCACACCCAGTAAGTCCCAAAGGTGATTCAGGAACACTGCTCACGAGAGGCTCAGATCTCTGGGGACGGAAAAAATCCTTACAGTTCTTTAAGATTCTGCATTATCACATCTATGTATGTTATCAATGATTCTACTCGGAAATGAAAGAAAATATTTAATTCTGTTCTCACAGCAGCACGCCTTCCGGTGCTATGTTCGAAGGTAGAGAAAGCGAATCAGAGTGGTGTGTCAACGGTCACTTTTTTAAAAAGCAACTAGCAAAAAAATGGTCATGCCCATTTGTAGTGCGGGGAAGTGCTTATGGACCAGCGGTCCAACCACAAAGGTTAGGTTTTAAGTGGATCACGCGATAGCCACCCGACAAACCACTGAACACCACCCCACATGACGCTGGCCACTAGTTTTAACATCTTTCAAAAATTTACTATTGCCTTTTTCTAAGTTACAAAATTATAGAACTAGTATACTCTCAATCAGTAAATGAATTATATTGATGTTAATTAGTAAATGAAACAGAGAAAACACACTGCTAGGGCATTCATTAAAATGAAGGGATTTGGGGATGCCTAGGTGGCTCAGTGGGTTAAAGTCTTTGCCTTCGGCTCAGGTCATGATCTCAGGGTCCTGCAATTGAGCCCTGCATTGGGCTCCCTGCTCAGCAGGGAGCCTGCTTCCCCCTCTCTCTCTCTACCTGCCTCTCTGCCTACTTGGGATCTCTATCAAATAAATAAAATCTTAAAAAAATAAAATAAAATGAAGGGATTTTGTGGGGGGTGGCGGCTAGGGGAATTACGAGTGAGTATTTTGTTTCAATCAGAAAAGAGTGCATATATATGTGTGTGTGTGTGTGTTGTGTGTGTATATATATACCTATAGATAGGTATCATATATAGAAACCTATATATATCTATATATATATACCTAGATACATATTTTTTTAAGTATGAAGTTCCTGATTAAAATAACAATATTTATCATTATATGTTCAGCTTCTTTGACCTTCTGGTGTCTGCAGGACAGGTAGATAAGTACTAGCCTCATCGTACCAGGAACTTTCGAGAAAGCAGGTTTTTCCAAGTTCAGTGGGTTACCTTTGGTCAGCAAAGAAGCAGAGAGACAGGATACAGACCCAAAGCCTCTCACTACTAGCTCTACACTAATGCCCCCCACCACCTTCTGCTGGGTGCGTCTCACATGTGGCTTTTAACCTGAGCTGTTTCCAAAGCCTCGATGTGAAATGGCGAGGCTGGAGTCCCAGCAGAAGCAGGGACAAGTCAGGGACAAGTCAGCTTTTTAGTCTTCAATCACCACCCAAGCCCCTAGTGGGTATAAGTGAAGCAAGAGCTTACGATACAAGCTTCCCAAACATTTTTTGGGGGCGGGGAATGCTCTAAGGGCTGGCTGAATGACAGCAGAGCCCAGACACGCAACATGAGGCTGCCGTGTGAGCAAGAGCCTTGGGTAGGGTGAAGTTTCAAGGCAATGGGAATGATAGGCAGCAAGCAAGGCCGAGCTGTGCGAAGTGAAAAGGACAGCCTTCCCACATTTGCGGTGCAAAAGGAGCTGCTACCCTGGGGTGTCAGGGCATCGGGCTTCCTAGGCACACCGGCCCCACACACTGTGATTGCCCTCAGGAAACCAGCGAATTGGCACATCCCAGGTTGGGGGAGACCTACAAGGGGCCTGAATACAAGAGCGTGTCTTAGGTGATGTCAGACCTGGACACACAAAGCCAGACCTGAATGATCTGGAAGGATTTCTAATGTCACGGCAAGTCTGCATAAAGAACAGCACTGCGTATCTGGTCTCTTTCCCTGGCCAAAAGAAAAACCTGAAGCCACACCAGACTCTTCCGTCTTCCTCCTAGAAATGCACTTTTTCATTCAATGAGCAAAAATTTGCATTTGTTCACCTGCTTTCTTCTGGATGACACTTCTGTTCCTAAAAAGCTTTATCTCAAAAAAAAAAAAAAAAAAATTTATCTCAAAAAAAAAGAGAGAGAGAAATTTTGAAATAAAACTGCATTCTTCTCACACCACTGAAGCCTGGGATACAGAGACGTGCAGTAAAATCTCATCTGAACAGAATTTGAGCAGTGAATTAATTCAAGGCTCACCCCAAGTCCCAAGCCTTCCAAAGGAAAATTGAAACCTTTAACGACTGCCAGCCCTACTGTACTTGCAAATGGTCTTGGTGTTTCCTTCAGGGCACAGCAGTAAAAGCACTTCATAAGAACCTTGTATGCAAGGGTTCATCATTATACATATTTATGTGCTATAAAAAACTAATTTTATCATCCAGGGTAAGAAGCATGCAGACATCTCTCACAAAACAAGCTCATTTATTCTGCTCACTAAAGCACTTGTGTAAAATACGAAGGCAACCACTGGCTGGAGGGGACTTACTGTGGCATTGGTTATTTTAATGTCACTCAGGCGGGGGGCACACAGCTTTCAATGAAGTCACTTGATGTTTTGACAAATAGAGCGTTACCCGACATCTGTCCTGAAGCCAACCTATGGCCTTTCTTAAACAGATACAACATTAGAAACAAGGAGGGGAGGAGAAGAGGAAGGAAAAAAAGAGAAAGAAAGAAAACCAGCAGCTCATTTGGACAATCCCCATCAAATGAACTGTATCAAATTACATCAAATAAAAATGTTAAACTAAGCATTATACAAAGGCAATGATGCCTGCACAGCCCGTGAAACAGCAGAGTATAAAGTGTCAGGGGAAACCAGCCCCTCATAATCCCGTGGATAGAGTCAACATCTTTCATGACCATGAGCTCAAGACAAAAACCAAGGAAAAGGAAATCTTTCAAAGATACTAGCATTGTCTCTTCAGAAAATGTGCAACCCACCACAGAACTCTCTCTATAGAAACTCTGTGCTGGAGGGAGGGGGGAGAAACCACTCCCAGTCGAGGACTGACCTGGCTTATCCCTGATTCTGCCATTTCTGAGACCCCTGGCAAACAGTCTTAGATTTTAAATGGGGACATTATTGGGGCACCCGCTTGGTAGAGGGCATAACTCTTCATCTCGGGATTATGAGTTCAAGCCCCACGTCGGGTGTAGAGATCATTTAAAAATAAGATCTGCAAGGGGTGCCTGGCTGGCTCAGTAGTTTGAGCCTCTGCCTTCGGCACAGGTCGTGATCTCAGCGTCCTGGGATGGAGCCCCACATCTGGCTCTCTGCTCAGCAGGGAGCCTGCTTCACCCCCCCACCTCTGCCTGCCTCTCTACCTACTTGTGATCTCTCTGTCAAATAAATAAATAAAATCTTAAAAAAAAAGATAAGATCTGCAAATGGGGACATTATTTATCTCTGAGGGTTGCTGGCAGCAATCATAGTACATGCAAGGAAATGATGTAGGTAACTCACTGAAGAGTGGAAAGCTTTCAGTAGGGAAGCTTCTGGCGTGCGGTGCTACCTAACTGGTACTACGGCTAGTATCAGATTTTCAGTATCACCATATGCTGGGGACGCTTAAATCGTATGAATGAAATGTTAAATGGTCTTGGAAATAACTATTGCCTGGTTTTTCCCAGCCAGAGCCAAAGCAAGGTGAGGAATACCTAAGAATGCAGACTTTACCACTAACAAGCTGATAGCCCCTGGGACTAGCAAGCCATCAAGACAGGTCCGTCGTCTGTGCCCTTGGAGATTTCTTTAAAAAGAAGGCTTCTGGGGAGCCTGGGTGGCTCAGTGGGTTAAAGCCTCTACCTTCAGCTCAGGTCATGATCTCGGGGTCCTGGCATGGAGCCCCGCATCGGGCTCTCTGCTCAGCAGAGAGCCTGCTTCCTCCTCCTCTCTCTCTGCCTGCCTCTCTGCCTACTTGTGATCTCTGTCTGTCAAATAAAACAAATAAAATCTTTTTTAATAAATAAATAAATAAATAAATAAAAAGAAGCCTTCTGAAAAAGCCACAGACACAGTTCACCTGATACAAGTCTGGCAATCCGGAAGAAATCAGACGAGCAATACCAACTTGAGGCCAGCACCCTCTACCCAAAGAAGTCAGGATCCCAGTCTTAAGAAGCCAGATGGAAGGCCTGAGCATCATTCATTGGGCCCTGGACTCATCTGTCTTTTGTCTTTTGAGAACCAGTGTATTACAGAACTTTCAGGGTAACCAAACCAAGTCGATTCTTGGAGAGTCCTTCTATCCTAGTAACTTGGGGAACCGAAAGTGAAGCGAACATGACTTAGGCTAAGATAAAGGGCTCTGGTTAGGGTATGTGAGGATGAAATACCTCCTGTGCACTGGGGCAAAATACATTCTGCACACTGTGGAGAAACCTTCTGGAATGTGGGAGGCTGCTCTAAGCATTCGCAATGCTGTGATTTTACTCCTCATGGCGCTGGACTCCAAGATTTGCACAATCCCGAGAAGGCTGAAAATGGACTCTACATTTTGTAAGAGGCATACTTCTTGGCTATGATTGAAAAATAACGTCCGTAAGAGCACCACAGTCCACTTCTAACTGGGGCAGAATGAGTGGCAGACGATGCTCCCTAGCCCTGGCACAAAATCCATTTGGGGCAGAAGCAAAAGGGCAAAGGACGTTACCCCTTCATTTAAAAACCACAGATGCAAATGCAGAATTAAAGGGTAACACTACCATGCTGTTGGCCAAGCCAGCCGGTCGGCCATGGAGGGTCCCACAGTCACCACCACCACTACTGTCTGCCTGCATCCTGCCTCCCTGAGCCCTCGGTTCTGGGATCCCCAGGGGCTCCTGTGGCCAGAGGCATACACACGGCACAGCTGCTCCCAATGGCACATGAACGAGGAGACCATGCCCTTCCCTTCACTGCTTTTCCAGCATCTAAGGCTCAAGACACGTGAGCGTGACCCACACTCGGGCAGAGAGTCTGTTCTTCCCATTCATGACCGAACCTTGCGGCAAGACCTTTTTCATTAAGATACAAAAGCAGGCAGAGTTTTCTTAAGAGAATTCCAGGATGCTGTTTCTCTATACAAAGGATTTTAGTGCCATCCTGCATGTCTGCCTCTTTCCTGCTCACAGCACAGAGACTGCCACCCAAGAAAATCCAGCTAAGTACACACGGCCCGCTCTGCAACTCTACCACTACCCCCAGTGCCAGGAAAAACGAGAATTACGTTACTTTCTTGGAAGTTCACTGTGGGGAAAGCTACAGCAGCAACTCCGCTCCCCATCAGGCCACACTCTGTGCTGGGGGCCTTCTCGATGCTTCTCTCCAAGCTGAGGTCAAGCTTCCCAGGGGGCCATTTATGCTCTTCCTTTCATAGATGGGGCAACCCAGCTTCAGAAAGGATGATGGTCCCACCGAGGGGCTCGACGGCCCAGCCCGGAGCCTCTGCTCTATCCAGCACGCTTCTGCAGCCCTGTAAACAAGCAAACCCCGGCCGAGGTCCAGGCATGGACTCACATGCACACATTACGAGGCTTCCGTGCCTAAGAAGCAATCTAAACCTCAGATGGTGAATAAACAGAGAAGAAAAATGCTCTGCGTATTTGCAAAGTATCAGTCATTCTCACAGACTGAGATCTCCTGGAAGCAGTGAGTTGCTCAAAAGGGAACAGTTCACAGAAGGACAAATGCAGAGAGACTGGAAAGTAGATCAGAGGTTCCCAGGAGCTGAGGGGAGGCAGGAGCAAAGACTTAGTGCTTCATGGTTACAGGACTGCTGCCCGGAGTGAGCAAGAAGTTCTGAGAATAGAATGATGATGTTGGCAGAAATATTGTGAATGTCAGTAGCGCCACTGAATCGCAGACTTAAAAATGTTTAAGGGGCACCTGGGTGGCTCAGTTGGTTAAGTATCTGACTCTTGATTTTGGCTTAGGTCATGATCTCAGGGTCATGAGATCAAGGCCTGTGTAGGGCTCTACATTGCGCGAGGAGCCTGCGTAAGATTCTCTCTCTCCCTCCCCCTGGCTCCCTCCATGTACTCTCTCCCTCTCAAATAAATAAGCAAATCTTTTTAAAAAAAAAATGTTTAAGGGGCATCTGGGTGGCTCAGTGGGTTAAGCCTCTGCCTTCGGCTTGGGTCATGATCTCAGGGTCCTGGGATCGAGTCCCACATCGGGCTCTCTGCTCGGCGGGGAGCCTGCTTTCCCCTCTCTCTCTGCCTACCTCTCTGCTGACTTGTGATCTCTCTCTGTGTGAAATAAATAAAATCTTTTAAAAATAAATAAATAAATAAATAAATAAATAAATAAATGTTTAAAATGGCAAATTGCAGGCTACACATGTTTTATGATAATTTTTTCTAAAGTAATAACTCCATACACCAAAAACCGTTGGACTGTACATTTTAGCTGTGTGATTTGGTATGTGAATTTATATCCTCATAAAGTGGTTAAAAAAATAAAAAGAAACAGCTTCCCACAGGTTACAAAGTAAATGCCATTTCTTTTCTCTCCTGTCAGTAAAAATCTACACCTCGAAGTGCTACAATGGCACAAACACTGAGAATCGACCACATGCCTCCAAGGGCAAAACCAGCAAGTGGAGAAAACCCATGCAAACCTTCTCCCTGGACACCACTGCGTTACACGCGGCCTTTCCTCCTCCCCATCCCTTTTCAGATCAAGGCCCCTGATTGAATGCAAGGTCCCACCTTCAGGGTGTGTGCGGTACAAAAGGTATAATGAGGGATGCCTGGGGGGCTCAGTCAGTTTAGTGTGTCAGACTCTTGGTTTCAGCTCAGGTCATGCACTCAGGGTCATGAGATTGAGCCCCAATGTCAGCTCCGCACAGAGTCTGCTTGGGATTCTCTCTCTCCCTCTCCCTTTGCCCCTCCTTCCCTGCCCCTAAAAATAAATGGATGAATAAAATCTTAAAAAAAAAAATAAGATATGATTATAGGGCATCTTCTATGAAAGTAGAACAGGCCGCCAGGTGCTCCCTGCATCTGGTCAGAGACACACAGTGTCCAAGCAGAAACGTCCCCACGGCAGTGACTGCAGCAGCAGGCTGACCGAGAGCCACCATATGCCAGGCATTTTACACACATGCTTGCCTCTTACCCTCACTACACCCCTATCAAATGGGTATGAACGATCTCCATTTACAGACGAGGAATGTGAGACACAGAGAGGGTAAGTAACTTGCCCGAGATCGTGCAGATGTAAGAAGTGGGGCTGGGATTCAAAGCCAGATGCCTGATTGCAGAGACCACAACTACGCTATACTACACGACAGCCCAGAGTGCAGCAATTCTACTGGAGAAGCTAATCAAGTGATCTAAAAATTTTACATGCAAATAGAACCAGTTCCACTGACCTCTGTGACATCCCCCACCGCGCCTCCCCAATGGCATAAACTGTGTTGTAACTCTTGCTTACACGGGGGGCGTCGCAGGTCTCACAGTGGGGAAAATCACTGTAATAACGCAGGGGACTTTATACCCAACCTGAATGGTCCGTAAAAACACATTTGACCCTCACCCAGGATGCTAAAAGCCGACAGCAAACACTGGGAATCAGAACAGATTAGCCTCATCCTCCTGTTATCCCAGCAGCTTCTGTATAAGGGAGGGACCAGCAGGACAGAAGATAAGCAGGGTCTGCACTTCCAGAGTTCTGGGACAACTCGCTGGCAACCTGGCACTCCACGCCACTCCGCATGAATGGCGGCTGCCCGTCAAGGGAGCAAATGAGCTTTGCTCTTCCCATTATCACCACAAGGGCCGGGAAGAAAGGAGGTATTCTGCTTACCTATAATCTTTCAGTCCGAAATTTCTCTGATGTCAAACAGGACCCACAGGCATATATTATTGTAAAGGAGAACAACTTGCTACCAGCATGTGATGGCTTTCCGTGGAGGAAAAGGGAAAAAACATGGTGCTTTATTTCAGGTGTCAAAATGATCACCCTGGGGCGCCTGGGTGGCTCAGTGGTTTGGGCTGCTGCCTTCGGCTCGGGTCATGATCTCAGGGTCCTGGGATCGAGCCCCGCATCGGGCTCTCTGCTCCGCAGGAAGCCTGCTTCCCTCTTTCTCTCTCTCTCTCTCTGCCTGCCTCTCTGCCTACTTGTGATCTCTGTCTGTCAAATAAATAAATAAAATCTTTAAAAAAAAAAAAAATGATCCCTCTGCCTCTACACTGATCATGGTTACCTGTTCCTACACAACTTCTGTAAATTGCTGTATTCATCTGAATGACATAACCTTGACAGACGCTCCAAAGCAAGGCCAGCTTGGTCCCTTACATCCCAAGGAAATACGCTCCATCAGCACCTGATTTCTCATCAGCAAACACTAAGAGGTGGGTACAGGCAAAAGTGAACACTTAACACGGGCTCCAATTTTATACCCACATGGTAACAAATTTTCTTCTTGATCATGAAACTAGAAACACAGAAATACATTCTACTACCACATCGACTTTTCGAACCTGTTGGCATGTTAAATTCTCTTCCGTTTCAAGAAAGGGAAGTAATAAACACTGGGCAATGTCCTTTGGCATCTCATGTGAGATCTGCAATTTCTATGGGAGGCAAATAATTTAATCTCCATTTTATAGAGGATGAAATCATTTGTCCAAGAGTGTATCACTCCTTTTTATGGCTTGTCTCCTCATCTCCGTTGCAGAGACAAGAAGGCATAGATTCCTACAGGAATCCCGTTCCTATACAGGACACTTGTGCCAAAACCAAGACCGCCATCATCTAGGGTGAACAGCAGACAATTCTTCCTTTTTCATTCCCTTACTTACAGAGATTAGCCAAAGTAAGAGACTTGCTCATTTCCTTCCTCTTTCTAAGAAGTGAGGTAAACAGAAAATAACCTTCCCAAAAACCTTCAGAAAAGGTTATCTACAAGAGAGTTCAACGTGTCTTGCCAACACAGATAACTATTAATAAAACATAAGGTAAAAGCCTGATTCTGTGCTTTTCTGTGGTATGAAAAAAAGTAAGCGGAGTATTTTTAGCCCTTCCCAGCCTAACAGGATTTGACTGAAGGATCTTCTCTTAAGTCTGGTTTTCCATGCATTGATCAACACTGACCAAGGTTACAAGAGAAGACAAATCACTTCCTGCCCAAACTGCCTACAACACAAACGAAGGGCACAATGCACACAGACAGTCACTGGCAGGGGTCTGATCAGGATCTCCATGGCTCGGCTTCCTTACGACTTTCCTTCTGATTCCAACAAAGGGAGGAGAAATGCAGGAAGCACCCAGGCAGCATGCGGAAAAATGGCAGCATGAGAAATCCTCCCAGGACAAGCTTCTAGGCAAGTATGGCTCAGAAAGCACCTTCTACTCCATGCGGTCTTTGCAGATCACTCAACGGCCAGCTGTCTCAGGGATCTCTCAATAAAACTTCCCCAAAAAGGCATCATTAAGGCAGCCAAATGCCAATTCAGAACAATGCAGAAAGAGGTGGGGTTTTAACTTCCCCCTCAAGGTTTACTTTCTAAACATAAATCTGGTGAGAGAGGAACAAAAAGTTATTTGCATATGTAGGCAGTTTGATTTCCACCCAAATTTATGTTAGGGCTATGCATCTTTGGTTCAGCTCTTTCTGAGAAAAGCCTGGTGCCAAGCAAACTCTCAGAGAAATTTACAGACTTTTCTAAAAATCAACCACTTGAGATAATGTGGACGGCCCTTTCTGAATGTTTCTCTACAAGGGTAATCTTGAAAAAAAAAAAAAATGACAAAGTCAAGGTTAAGGTCATACATCAAACCTGCATGGAAGTTAAGAATGAGGTCAGTATTAACACAGAAAGAGATGTCAAAAGGAGCAAGCGCTTTTCTCACTTCCTAAATGGGCTGAGAAGGGATGACCGCATTTCATAATGTTTTTTACGTCAAATCCCTATGTTGTACACCTGAAACTAATACGATGCTGCATATCAATTATTTTTCAAAGAAAAAAGAAGGAACAATTGTACTTGACCAAGCTATTCCAATATAGAATTAAAATACTTCTTATTTTGCATTTCAAATCCTGCTGGACTTTTTTCCTTCAGAGACGAAGAAAATATTCTTCCTTTACAGATGGAAGAAAAAATGGAGCAAAAACTCAAGAATTTTCAGGGCGAAATCACAGGATTCCTGAATCTTCAACTATATTTGGTATGCATCTAGGTTTCAGGGGGAAAAAAAAAACAAACCATGAATGAATATTCCCAACCCAAAATGAAACTACATGTTTACCGTCCAGTTCTTTTGAATGATCTTAAACATTATTAGCAATAATATACTGGTCTATTAATACATAAAGTCTTTCTTAAGCTTCTTTTTTTTTTTTTTAAGATTTTATTTATTTATTTGACAGAGAGAGAGAGATCACAAGTAGGCAGAGAGAGAGGGGGAAGCAGGCTCCCTGCCAAGCAGAGAGCCCGATGTGGGGCTCGATCCCAGGACCCTGGGATCACGACCCGAGCCGAAGGCAGAGGTTTAACCCACTGAGCCACCCAGGTGCCCCTAAGCTTCTTAATTAAAGCTAATTTTGATTGCTCTTCATGTTGGTCACCAAGGTTAATGACAAACTAAAGTGCATCCTATTATCTAACCCAAATTGTATCCATCACCTTATTTTATAAGGACTTGATTTTAGTGGAGAAGCAGGCTTGCTGTTTTAAGTATTTAAAAATAAGGGGCGCCTGGGTGGCTCCATAGAAAAAAACACATGACTCTTAATCTCAGCGTCACAAGTTCAAGCCCCATGTTAGATGTGGAGCCTAGCTAAAAATTAAAAAAATAAAAAATAAATATTTAAAAATGAGTACGCTTGTCCCAGCTGAAAAATACTGCTGTGCAATGGACTTAGCATCCTGAACATAAAAATGCAAGGAGTGCCCATGATCCAAACAAAATTTAGGGTCACCTGCACATTCCATGGTCTATGACATAAGCTGCCCTTCCAGAGATTTACAAAGATAAACAGTCTCCCCAAAATAAAAGTGAAAAGCTAAGAAAATCCTGTTTTACCCATAAGGAAATGGGCAGACAAAGGATTCAACTGTTTGCTTCTAAAATTAATTTTCCGGGAAGCCTAGGTGGCTCAGGTTAAAGCCTCTGCCTTCAGCTCAGGTCATGATCCCAAGATCCTGGGATCGAGCCCCTCATCAGGCTCTCTGCTCAGCAGGGAGCCTGCCTCCTCCTCACTCTCTGCCTGCCTCTCTGCCTACTGTGATCTCTGTCTGTCAAATAAATAAATAAAATCTTAAAAAAAAATAAAATTAATAAAATTAACTTTCCATGCCAAAAAAAAATTCAACTTCATTTCCTTATCATGATAATGTATAGAATACATTGTGCTATAATGTATTCTATATGTATACTATAATGTATAGAATTGTTGCATTACTATTTTGTGCACTTGTAATAGGACGCTGTATGTTAACTATATGGAATTTTAAAAAACTTAATAAAAAATTCAACTGTATTTTCAATATATACTACATTGTTTTCTGTTTCTCTCTGAAAGATGTTTTGAAGGTCAAACACATTTAGCTCTGAACTTCCACAGAAAAGAACAAAGATTAAAAAAAAAAAAAGAAGAAGCCAAAGTGTGATAAAACTTACTAACTTAGACTCTACAAATTCCAAACCTGTAGGAATCCAGATGTTTGGAATTAACATCTGTCTCTGCAGCATGTCACCTAAGTACAAACACTGTGATACTGGTATTTACATAGACATCCAAAGGAGACAGTGTTCTTACCCAGTAATGCACTGATAGGATTGTAAAGTGCTGCATATAATGTAAGGAAATGATGTAACCAGGCCAACGCTGAAACGGTTCTTTCTCCCAGCAGTAATGACCCATGTGGGCTGCCTTGTTCTGTCTGGCTCCCCCAGAATCTCCTAGAACCAATCCTGTTAAAAGAGCTAGGGTAAAGAAGGTTTAGGGCTCTGGCACAGAGCCCAACTGTGGCCAGCTTGAGGATCACATCTATAACTTTCGTCTCAACTGTGCCAAGAAAGCACAAACCACACTTTGAAGTAATCATCTTGAGAGTCTTTGAAAATGCTCTGAACTTAGACATCTCCCTAAATCACACAGACTTCTTGCAACGATGAGTACATAAGCAAGCTTTTACTTCACCGGATCCATTCAGATGAAAGCTTGGGATAAAAGGACAATCAAAACTTCTCCATAGATTATCTTAAAAGCCATTTGAGTAGCCAACATCTTTTTAAAAAGAGTATTATTTAATGAGATAATAACGCAAGTATAAATAATAACCTCATGTGTAAAATATGTTAGCAGTGTTCGGTCCAACTACGTACGTACACACACACACACACACACACACACACACACACACACGCACACTCACACAGTCTCTCTTGCAGGTAATTTAAATGCCAAAACCACCAGTTCTTTGTCTTGGAAAAGATACACTAACTTTGGCATTCTTTTCTTTTCTGTATTTCTTTTTTAGCCAATATATTTAATAAATTATTTCCCAGAAGGTCAATTTCTGTTTTCGAAAAATATCTGAGTCACTTGAGATGAGAACCACTTTATCTAAAAATGCACTGCATCATCCTTAACCTGATATCCCAGATATTGGGCTCTTAAACAGTGAGAGAACATGGGTACTGGGGCCCTGATTACTTACTTGTTAAAAAAAGGTTCAATGAGTTTTGATCTGGCAGACACATGAATTTTTGGAGGGCTAAGAAAAGAACCTAATGAAGAAAAGAAGCAGAGTATTACACAGAGTCAAGGAGACAAAGCCTGAAAGTTCAGACAACGAACTATGTAATCAACAGCGCGGTTCAGAAGGGTTAGAGGCACTCAGTAAGGGCTGGATGCCACACCAGGTAAGAGTCAATGGGGCCTCCTGTGCCCTCTCGATGCCCCACCCCAGGCCCCTCCAAAGCTGACCTCCAGCCCTCCCACTTCTATCTGGGTGAGCGGACCCCAGGGAAATGGAAGACAGGCAAGATCCACCCCAGCCCACGGTGTGTTTGGTGGAAACAGGTACGGCGGGTACCTAGGTAGTTCGCCATGGAGATGAAGCACAGCCCTGTGATATAAGCATCATAGCCGGCCTCGTGGAGCTGCTCCGTAGCTGTGTCGTAGCTTGGGAAACCTTCCGCACTTTCTAAAGAGGAGAAAGAAAAAAGAGTTTTCCTAAGGATATCACAAATCGTGAAGAAAGGCAGGCACACCACCCTACCGAGTCCAGATGGCATTGGTATGTGTCGCAGAAGAATCCTCGACAAGCAGGAAAAGGCTACGTCCTTCTTTATTCTCTCTGCACAAGACCTTGCAGTGTGAGATAAAAGGGTCACTGAAAATGAGGGCTTGGGTCTAGACTAAAGAAATGGCTCAGTGACATCATCAAAGACCCAGCCACAGGCCTCCTGTCAGCACAGTGGTGGGCACTATTTACGATCATGCATAACTTGCCCTATGACAGATGACCCCTCTTCTGACCGCTTTCTGAAGTCCCAAGGAGCTTCTTCCCCGAGGACAAGGGGACATAACAAGTATTTCAGTCATGACTAATGACAGCATGGAGTTGTACGTCCCACGGTCTGAGTCTGAATCCGTGTTCCACCATTTACCTGCTATGTGATCCTGGGCAAGTCACTTCTCCTCTGGGCCTCCACTTTGGCAGAATGGAGACAAAAACCAATTCCCCTGCCATGGAGCTTTTAGGAGGATCAAATGATCTGATGCCAGGAAAGCTCTCACGTGGTGCTGGGCACGTGGTCCATGCTCAGTCACTGGTAACCATCAAGACCCAGGCCTCCCTTCCAAAAGGCAAAAGGCCCTTCAATATTGGCAGCTCAATTCAACATTGCCCTCTGCTCTTTCCAAGCTACTGGATCTAAAGATGGAGGCACAACGAACTCCAAAGATAGATCAGAACTTACTGTCACGCTGCCCATGGAACATGGGGCCACTCCACAGGAAAGAGCATTTTACAACAGGATTCTTACCTCACACTGACACACACTGCCAGGTACCAGAATATTACATGGAAAGAATGGGATAAAATGGTAACTCCTAGGGGTGCTTGGTTTCGGCTATGATCGCAGAGTCATGAGATCGAGCCTGGCCTCCAGCTCTGCGCTCAGTGCAAGGTCTGCTTGAGATTCTCTTTCTCTCCCTCTGCCCCTCCTGCTCATGCTCTCTAAAATAAATAAATAAATCTCAAAAACAAAAAACCCTGTAACTCATAAATATTTCCTAGAACCATTCTGAAAATGAATATCAAAAACACTATAACAGAACCAAAAGCATGAATGGGAATTAAGAATAAAAAGACTGTAACTATTCTTATGTGACTATAAGGCTCTTTAGGCAAGAATTTGTTAACCTCCATATTAAATATTAGACTCCAAGCTTTAAAAAAGTCTTTTAACATGATAGCCAAGGAAGTAATATCCTCTACTCCACCACCAGCTGAAACACTATTTCCAAAATCAATTATTTCCATCATACCGTTACAGAGAAGGTCTAGGCTTTCTTCCCTCACCCTCACTCCTTTTCTTAATTCCTTTTTTGGACTATTACCCAGAAAGGCAAGCAAATAGCTGTAATCTTGGCTGCTTTAGTACCTTCCATTGTCAATTTCCGAACCATCAGTCCAATTATCAATGTCTTCAGAAGTCTGCAGGCTGCAGCTAATGGAATGCTAATTACAGCGTCAGCAGCAAAATGAAGCATATAGGAACCAAGGAAGAGACACGTGGCAGGTTCACTGAACACCTGGGACCGAGGGGCCCAGGGACCAGGACATGGTAACACATCTCTGCCCCAAGAAACATTCTCCCTACTCTGCTTCTCCTCGCTGCTGCTGTCCCACAGCTAAGCCACCTCTGATTGGAGGCAAGGCTGGAGACTCTCCTTCCTCATCCGGAAACCCAGGTCTTGGGCTTTTCTGAGACAAAAGTGTATTTTCAACCTCTGGCAATTAATCACCGATTCTTTGTCTCCGCTTAAACAATGCACTACAGAAAAGAAAGACACATCAAATTTTGGGAGAATTCCAAGCATTAGGAAATTAAAGCCCTGAAGCTTTAATTGCTAAACTTCTCAATGAATGGGCTACCCCACCCAAATCTATAAACATAAAACATACATAAGATTACGAGACCAGGGGCGCCCGGGTGGCTCAGTGGGTTAAAGCCTCTGCCTTCAGCTCAGGTCATGATCCCAGGGTACTGGGATCGGCCTGCATCAGGCTCCCTGCTCGGCGGGGTCGGTGGTAGGGGGCTGCTTCTTCCTCTCTCCCTCTGCTTGTCTCTCTGCCTACTTGTGATCTCTGTCTGTCAGATAAATAAATAAAATCTTTAAAAAAAAAAAAAAAGATTATGAGACCATCTCTATTCAGAAAGCAGTAATTCAATACAGGGCATGAGCAAGTTAACTCCGCCAAAATCTGTAGCTGTGCGTATGTCTAGAGCAGGTTCCCCTTTCTTCTATGATACCCCTGATCACAAGCCCTGGGGGCACTATCAGGATCACTTTATTTTCTTACCAACTTTAGGAGGGTTGAAAGGCGTCTCTTTTAACCGCTTTTCCAATTCTGCGAGAGATGTGTTGTTAATGATATCCTGCAAACCAGGAAGCAGAGAATTACGAGCTTTAATCATCTCAGCATAACATACAGGAGAGATTCACTGAATGTCAGGACCGGGAAAAAAAAAAAAAAAGTATATCTAGCTTTGTTCTTTTGCGTTCTTTAAAGAAATACAAGAGTCATGGTTTCGTCAGCGTGAAAGAGAGACAGCAAGGGTCAGGTTCGACGTGCAGGAAGTATCACCATAGCATAGGTCTTTGGGAGAGCTGTCAACTACCTACAGGACTTGGACCAGAAAGGTGTGCTGTTCTGGCACTCAGTTCACTCAGTGAGGTGAAGTCACTTCACAAAATAGCAAATGATTTCACTTTTACCTGAGTTTTCCTGATTAGAAAATAAAACTAAAAATCAAGAAAATAAATATAACGTATAAATCAAGAAAATAAAAACCAAAATATATAAAATCAAGAAAATGAAGTGTGTACACGTGTAACCTATTCAGAAATGCATTTTATATATATGTATACAGAAATATACGTGTGTGTGTATTGTTTTCTCTTTTTCTTTCTTTCTTTCTTTTTTTTTTTTAAAGTAAGATCTGTGCCCAGCATGAGGCTTGAACTCATGACCCGGAGATCAAGAGTCACATGCTCTACCGACTGACCTAGCAAGGTACCCCACTCCAACCCCCCCAAAATACATTATATATTTTAATATTAAAAATGTTTACATTCAGGGGCGCCTGGGTGGCTCAGTGGGTTAAAGCCTCTGCCTTTGGCTCAGGTCATGATCTCAGGGTCCTGGGATCGAGCCCCGCATCGGGCTCTCTGCTCAGCGGGGAGCCTGCTTCCTCCTCTCTCTCTCTGCCTGCCTCTCTGCCTACCTGTGATCTCGATCTCTCTCTCTGTCAAATAAATAAATAAAATATTAAAAAAAAAAGTTAAAAAAAAATGTTTACATTCAAACACAGTATAGAGGAGAAAAAAAGTAATTCCAACACCCAAAGACAAGCACTAATCATATTTCTATATATTTATCTCTACTCTTTTTCTCATTTTTTTTTTCTTTTTTGGACGTATTTGAAAATAACATTTCAATTAGACCAGAATTCCAAGCTCCTAGTACCAATTCAGAACAATTCAAAACAGATTATCACTGAGAGCTCCAATTTAAAAAATTACCTTAAAAGGTTGTGTGCTGGCCATCAATTTTGTATCCAAGAGTCTGGAAACAAAAGAAATGTTAATAAGGAAAACACAATACACAACAGTGTCCAGAATGTTATTTTTTACTCAAATGAAGAGACAGCCTCTGGTCCTAAAAGCTGACAAGAGAACTAAGCATGTGAGCCACTGTCACCCAGCACTAAGGCCACTACTACGTCAGATAGGCTCAGTCCTCACAACCCTCTTCATCGAGAGGCTCTATCGTGCTCAGAGCACAAGTTCTAGAACTGCTTGTACCCCGGGCTACATCGATTCCAAGGGGAAGGCGAAGATCTTTGCAAGTTTTTCCACAGTTCAAATACTGCGTAGGTCTAGTTCCCCAAGTTCCTAGCTACTATACTACCCAGATTTGCACAAGATAAACTCTTGGAAGCTCAAATCTACATTTGGTAGTTTCACGCTATTGTTATTTCTTAGAATTCTGTTTCAGAGATTGGAATAATGAAAAAAAAAGGAGACAGATACTAGTATGAAAACTCTTGCCTTTGACATGAATGTGAACAGTAGAGATAACAGGGCCGAATTAGGCCAGACGTAAGAGCAACGGCTCTGTGACCACACCTGCCCGTCTTCAGATGGGTCCTCAAACACAGACCCTAGCTCTGGAGGCCCCACGTGGCTGACACGTGACTTGCCAGACATGCGACAGAGCAGAAGTACCCTGACACCTTAACCATGGGAGCCACTATCAGGTTAAGGTACCAACTTAGAGATGAGGGGAAAAGTCGCCAGCCGGGCAATTCTCGACTGGCCACAGGACACTGTCAACTGGTCACGTGAGTGGGACAGGGCCCATCTGGCAGACAAGAGGGACAGGAGCCCACTCAGGAGGACTGCACGCACTCTTCAGAGATCTGGGTGTGGGGGGAGGAAAAAGCCGGGTGCTCTCAGTTCAAATTCTGGTTTTTAATGCAATAAAATTGATCATGAGCTATAAAAGCAAGCAGTCACAGTTGGCCCTAGAAACCATTAACCAGCTATTAGCAGCTGGATTGTAATCATTTTCAGGTAATTACTATTATCACTATTTATTACCTGTTTGTATCTTCTACAGCAGGAGAACTCTTTTGAGTGAAGGATAATGAATCCCCAAAGAAAGCTTACCTAGGGAAAACACACGTTGTCATCTCCTTAAATTCATTTAGGTCCTAAAAGAAAAACACACAGACAATGACTTGCTGTGATTTTACAAATACAGTCACAATACTGAAAATACACATAAATATTTCAAGCACCATAGCTCTCTTCTCAAACTGTGATACCTAACACAGGCCCTTGAGGCTCAACTGTCAGATCCGCTCCTAGGTAATAATCACTTTCCGAAAATCGTCACAATGTCCCGATGGGGAATCGTATGATCTGACATAAAACTTTTGCATAACCATAACAGAAAAAATTGAGCATGTTATGCCTGAAACAGAGGAAGGGGGCAAAGTTTCTAATATATGTAGAAAGCTTCCAGTAATAGTTCTATCAAATGAATCCGTCAAAACAATGAGGCTAGCAGAGTTATGTAAGTAAAATGGTTTATACAGAAAATGGACCTACTGTAAATTAGGCTATACCTTCACTGAGAACATCTCCGAAATGCTAGTTAAAATGGCCATTAAAACACCGACTTTCCAACATGTACAAAGCATGCTTTAAACTACTCAGAAAACTGCTAAAGAAGCACCAGTAGCAAGTGCTTAAATTAGACAATTCATTTCCCAGTTTATTTTGATCAGGAAGTCTAAAGCCGAAATGAGATGGATCTAATTTTGAATGAACTCATTTCCATACATAATTGCCACAGCAGACTGAGTAGTCACACTCCTGACCCTTTGTAACTACGCTTCTCTTCAGCGTTATTCATGCTTCGCAGCAAACTGCCATTTCCAATTAGCTTTCCAAGCCTGTAAATACAGGCCATATTTAACCAGTTTGGAATATTTACCAGCTTTTCAATGGCTATCGTTAAATTGACAGACAATACATGAACAAGTGGTTTCAGGGCTGAGGTCGAACAAAAATCCAAGAATGGGGGCGCCTGGGTGGCTCAGTGGGTTAAAGCCTCTGCCTTCGGCTCAAATCATGATCCCAGGGTCCTGGGATCCAGCTCTGTGTCAGGCTCTCTGCTCAACAGGAAGCCTGCTTCCCCCTCTCTCTCTGCCTGCCTCTCTGTCTACTTGTGATCTCTGTCTGTCAAATAAATAAATAAAAATCTTAAAAAAAATAAAAGGTTACACTGCTTGTCTGAGGAGCTAATCACCTAGAAGAAAGGGCAGGATGAAGAAAAACCATATGCTCAAAAGCTATACCGTTTTGTGGGAGTTCAGAGAAGGAAAAAAAGCAGCTCCTGGGCAAGGCAGCAGACAGGGAAACCTTCGGGAAAGAGGCATGCACTAGACCTTGGTAAAGCTGTACACAGGCAAAGGAGGAGGAAGGCCGGAGACAATTCAGAGAGGAGAAAATGGTATACCAAAGCCACAGACAGGCAAAAGCACAAAGCAGTCCCAGGAACAAATGAGCCAGTCTTGCTGGGAGTAAGGAGGGTTTTAAGTGACTAGAAGATACAGAGCTGTTGGGCCAGATCATAGAAATCTTGCCATGCCAGGCTAAAAAGAATCAGATGTAGAGAAAAGCAAAGAACATGGGATTAGGTTCAGAATTTTGAGCAGGGTCAGTGATGTGAACAGAACCATGTGTCAGAAGATTATAAAACTGGCACCATCAGGGGCGCCTGGGTAGCTCAGTGGGTTAAAGCCTCTGCCTTCGGCTCAATCATGATCCCAGGGTCCTGGGATCAAGCCCTGAATTGGGCTCTCTGCTCCGCGGGGAGCCTGCTTCCTCCTCTCTCTCTGCCTGCCTCTCTGCCTACTTGTGATCTCTGTCTGTCAAATAAATAAATAAAATCTTAAAAAAAAAAAAACTGGCACAATCAGAAAATACTCATTTGTTAAATCAATATTTAATGCCCACTATGTGTCAAGCTCTGTTTGGTTAAACCAGTCACTTCCCTGGTTTAAAGGTCAAAAAATCATGAGAGGAGCTGCTATGCTTTGGTCTAATTGGCCAAAAGAAGTGGTTGACCTGAAGTAACCATCAGCTCTTTCCATCTGGACACTGCCCATTCACACCCATTATGTTCGAGACTCAGCACCAGGAAGTCTTTGAGTCCCAGAGGGCATGATACCATTTTCATGAGAAGCAAGGCAAGGGGAGCAAGAGACCCACTGTAGTCCAAGCTGGGCTTTGTTGGGCTTTTCCAAAGAAAGTCATCAAGATCCCAATGGAACAATGTCTCATAAGAAAGGTGAAGTGGGGCGCCTGGGGGGCTCAGTGGGTTACGTGTCTGACTCTTCATTTTGGCTCAGGCCATGATCTCAGGGCTTTGAGCCTGAGCCCCATGTCGGGCTCCACACTGGCCATGGGACCTGTCTCAGATTCTCTCTGCCCCTCCTCTCCCCTGCAAAAGAAAACAGAGAGAATAAAGGAGAGGGAAGACACGGTGATGGGAGGCAAGCAAGATGAGCCCAGGTGCATAGTTAGGGAGCAGAAGGGGAAGAGACAAGAAGAGAAAGTCTTTTCCTGAGGAGCCAAAGAGGCGTGTGCCTTGGTGCCCTGAACCAGCCTGGCTCCAAGAGCAAAAAACCACCACGGTTAACGGAGATTCTAAGGGAGCAGCCTAGCAAGAGGTCACCACAAATGGTGCAGGACCCGATCTGGTTTAGTTGACCTGAAACACGGCTCACCTTCAATGGCCCCATTATGGCTAATGTTAGCAGCAGCACACTAGAAGCCCACGCCTGTGGCTGGAAACCCCTGCCCGGCACTAACCAAAAAAAAAAAAAAAAATACTAGCGTCAAGTCGAAATAAATGTCCAACTCTGCTCTGGCAATGGCAGATCTGAAGATCCCTTACAACGGCTAATAAGTACCTCTCTTCAAAAAAGTACCCCTGAGCACATGAGACTCTCTCTGGGAAGGCGCTGCATACGAGGGAACAGCACTCGGTACAGAATGCTTTCTCTGTAATAAGGAATTGTGGATTTTTTCTTTTTTTTTTTTCTTTTTTCAAGTTTTATTTTAATTCCAGCTAACGCAGTGTTGTGTTAGTGTCACATGCACAACACAGAGATTCAACACTTGTGTACAACACCCGGAGCTCGTCACAAGGGCACTCCGTCCACCACCTGTTCCCCCCATCCTCCCCACTCCCCCCCCACCACCCCCAACCGTCAGTGTGTTCTCTGGAATCAAGCGTCTGTTTCTTGGTCTGTCTCTCTCTCACCTTTTTTGCCCCCTTTACTCATTTGTTTTTCTTGTCTTCAACTCCACATGTAAGCGAAATCCTATGGTATTTGTCTTTCTCTGACTGACTTCTTTCACTTAGCCTAATACGCTCTAGTTCCATTCACGTCAAGTCGCCGCAAATGGCAAGAAATGGTGGACTTTTAACCCAGGCGGGCAGGCAGAGGTCACTTACCGCAGGCAGAGGGCAGTAGAACTGATGAACTGTGTGCATGACATCCAAGAGCATGTTGTGTCCGATAACGAGCTTTCCCTAAAGAAAGTCAGGGTTAAGCAGAAGACTTCTTGGCACAAAATTTTATTAGGGCTTGAGGGTGAAATGTAGGATTCAGAATCTATGAGGATTTTGTACTGAACTTACCTTTTGATATTAAAAAATAAAAAACCACAACCAAAACCTGCAGGGGTGCCTGGGTGGCTCAGTGGGTTAAGCCTCTGCTTTCAGCTCAGTCATGGTCTCAGGGTCCTGGGATCGAGCCCCGAGTTGGGCTCTCTGCTCAGCGGGGAGCCTGCCTCCTCCTCTCTCTCTGCCTGCCTCTTTGACTACTTGTAATCTCTGTCTATCAAATAAATAAATAAAATCTTTAAAAAAAGAAACCCGCAAATTAATGTTAGGGCTGGTTTTATTCCTCTTCAGTCTTAAGAGTGCGCAATCCGTTCTGCAAAGTAAAAACCCCAATGACTTTGATTTCATTGATCGTCTCTGCTTTTTATTCATCTTATCATCCTCAAGAATCAGAAAGGGTAAAATTTTTATTGAAGGGCTCAAAAACTAAGTGAAAAGTCTAAGTACCCTGAGCTGTTAAGAATTTGTGAATGGGCTCCAAATATCTAATCTAGAAGTATATTCCTTAAAACAATCCATTTATTTTTAAAAGACATATTCATGACAACAGGGAAAGGTAAAAATAATTAATTTCTCATTCTATTAAACAGAATGAATCCTTGTTCCCTTCAATCTATGTCAAAATTCACGGGGCATGTTCTTAAATACCATCTCCAGTGCAATTTATTGCTTTTCTACCAACTGAAGTACAATATGTGTTCAAGAAACCACTGCTTTGTGGTAAAAACTAGACTACCAAAATGGAACTTCGTCCTCACATTAACCAGCCAGGTGACACCATTTTTAACAGAAAGCGACTGGCCGTCACAGCGGAGCTTCTGACTGTGTCCCAGGGCACCATCAGAGGGAAACTTCTCGACTCATAGGGCCAAATGTAATTCTTAGAAATGAATAGTTCTATACGAAATCTTCCAAATCCAACAGCCAAGCTGTCCTTTGTGCGTGGAAACACCACAGTCGTACCTCGTGCCAGATCTGGGCTTCTAAACACCATTATCCAATAAAAGGAACCAGGGCTCCTTGGAGAACTTGTGGATTCTAGAACTGAGGCAGGGAAAATACCACGTGGTCTGAACATCTTGTGATGCCAGAGAATGAGGAGGTACTCAAAAAAGGATGGGGGCCGGGGCGCCTGGGTGGCTCAGCCGGTTAAGCATCTGACTCTTGATTTCGGCTCAGGTCATGATCTCAGGGTGGTGAGATCGAGCCCTGCATGGCGCTCCACGCTGGCCATGGACTCTGTGTTTAAGATTCTTCCTCTCCCTCTGGCTCCTCCCTGACCCCCACCCGGTCCCCCACCAAAAAAACAAAACAAAAAAGGGGCTTGTCCAAAGAACACAGAAGCCAACCTAAAGAAGTTCCCACGGCCAAAGGTGGTACAATTTGAGCAACAAAAGAAACAAAATGCTAGACGATAATCTGCAGAATAAAATAAATTCCCAAGTCCATGCTCCTAAATATTGTTTTAAATGAATGAACAGGAAAGAAGGGACAGCTCTTCCTTACAGAAGAATTCCAAGAACAAGCGTAGAAAGAAAGAGGAAATACAAACTTGCCATTAAAACCCCAGAGTAATAACGGCTGTGGGCAAAATCACCAAGTTGCTGAATTACCGGTCAAGAGTCCAAAAAAACAGGCTTCCCATAGTCTCAAAGTATCTCCCCCAGTTTATTAACCACGAAGGGAATGTTACAGAACACAAATCCAGCGGACAGCACCTCCCCCAAGTTATCAAGGCCAAGATCAGGAGCTATCATTTCTGTGGCATTCTTGCCAGCACTGTATACCGCCAATCCAATCACAAGAAAAGATCGGACAAACCTACACTGAGGGATCTTTGACAAAGTGACAATCAAGATTCTTTAAACACACTGAGATTATAGGGGTGCCTGAGTGGCTGAGTTGGTTCACCATGTGACTCCCCCCCCCCAATGTGAATCTTGATTTCGGCTCTGGTCACCATCTCAGGGTAGTGGGATCAAGCCCGCATCTGACTCTGCTTTGGCGCAGAGCCTGCTTGTCCCTGTCCCTCTGTTCCTCTCTGGCTCATGCGTGCTCGCTTTCTCTCTCTCTCTCTCTCTCTCTCCAATAAATAAAATCTTTAAAAACAAAAGCACTGAGATTACAACAGACAACGAAAGATGGCCCAGACTGCTGAAGACTAAGGAAAAGAAACAAGTAAATGCAACGTGGGGTCCTGGAAAGAACCATGAACTCAGTGGGGAAAGTGACAATGTTCCGGTAAGACCTAGAGTCTGGTTCATAACATGGTATCAGCTTTCATCTCCTGGTTCTGATAACCGCAGGGTTACAGGAGGCATCCGAAGGGTAGCGAGGTGAGGGACCTAGGGGAACTCTGTACTGTTTCTGCGACTGCTGTGAGTGTAAAATTCATACTAAATGAAGTTTTTTAACATTATAGAAAACACAGATTTACTACTAAGAGAAGCAGGGAAAGACTGCGGTGTGACGTACATATTTGTGAGTACTGAGTATTCACTGGCTTTACAGACCCTGTGTCTGTGTTTATAAGGTATGTGACTTCTAAATTTTAAATGTCTGAGTCACTGATAAAGGGGACTTTTCCTGGTAGTATACTTTGTGATGTTAACCACCAACAGTCAACAATGTGTCGTGCACTGGTCTGTAGGAGACGGACAACACGGAGACGCACACAGCCAGATAAGGCACCTGGGTACGAACCAGGCCAACAGACCCAACTATCAGCACGGCCACGAGAGAGCTGAAGGCCAAGGGACACCCCACAGGTCTGTATTCAGGGCCAGCCTCGGTCAAATCAACCACTTCCCTGAAATCTCTGGCTGAGTGTGGATGATACAAGCAAATGTGACCAGAAACTCCTCCTTGCTTCTCTGGATACCAGCGTCTTAGCCACTTGTGACCTGACTCATCCGACTTTCCATCCCATTCTGGTTACTTCGTGGTCTTCTCTCACGGGGCTCTAGAACTGCTGTTCATCCCTAGTGGGGACAATGGCATGCCTCCTCTCAAGATCTTCTGTTCTCACAAGCCTGCACATCACAGTGAGACAGCTACAGGAGGAACACGGAGGGAACCTCCATGGCCTCAAAGTGTCCTACGTAGGAAGCTCAGCACTCAGGGGACAAGATGATTCCTTCTCTAGGGGGCACAATTCCTTCTCCCATGGCCAACTACTCTAGGAACAGAAAGTCTTAGCCTCCAGGCGGTTGAGCATCCCAGCGAGCTGTCTGACTCGAATGTATAATCCACAAAGCACCAGCAGCCTGACCCAGTGTATCTACGCAAGATGTGGAGGCCTCTTTTCCAACAGGTTAGGGAACAAGCAAAAATGTCTGCCATACTAATCACAGAATGCTCTAGCATATTTACAAAAATGGTCAACACATTTTTAAAACTTATCAAATATCATAAGGCTACCACACAGAAGATTCAGTTACATTTGTGCAGAAGAACTCAACATAATTATTTTTATCCTCTAGATTCTTCTAATTATGGAACAAAAACACCCTCAGTCAGATACATTATCTCCTACTATACTCCTTACTTGCTTATTCTACTTCCTGAGAATGGTTTTGAGAATAATAAAGGTTAGTTTCATGTAGCTGTATAAGGAAATCATAGTATAATCTTTCCACGTTTTGTACAAAAAAACCTTTTTTAATTTTTTTATTTTTAAGTAATCTCTCCACCAAAGTGGGGCTCGAACTCACAACCCTCAGATCAAGAGTCACAGGCTCTACGAGCTGAGCCAGCCAGGTGCCCCTACGAGAAAACCTTCTGGAAAATGGTACAGATCCTATCGGCAATTATGACGTCACTGAGCACATTATAACCACGGTCTCCCTCCACACTAGGTAAACATTCTACACGTGGCCAAATGTGTAACTGGCAATGACGAATTAAGCGTTTCAACCTAAATGTTGTGCTCAGGAATCTAGTTAAAAAGAAAAAGCCTGGGGGTGCCTGGGTGGCTCAGTCACTAAGCATCTGCCTTTGGCTCGGGTCATGATTCCAGGGTCCTGGGATCGAGCCCCGCATCGGTCTCCCTCGTGGCGGGGAGCCTGCTTCTCCCCCTCCCACTTCCCTCCTTATGCTTATGTTCCCTCCCTCGCCGTCTCTCTGTCAAATGATAAATAAATAAAAATCTTAAAAAAAAAAAAAAAAAAGAAAGCCCGGTTCACTTACCGAATTGGCAATGGCGTGGATGACTCTAGAAAACCCCACAGCATCATTCAGTTCTTCCTGATTTAGAGAAACAAACCAAGACAACTACTGACCTACAGATATTCCTTATTTGAACAGGTTAAAGCGTAGCCCCCCGAAACACTTTAGTGTTATCCTGAGTTAGACAGCTTTAGTTTCCCCGTTCTGTCTTCATCACCCCAAAGAACTGCCTCTGAAATAACCTATGTACACACCTTTCTTCTGTTTTTAAATGTGGAATGAGCAAGTCCCAAATTATTCATTAGTTACTAAAATAACGGTACCGAGGGTTTACCCATCACTTCGCATCATCTGCTGGAATTTCCAAGTCCAAGTGGCCTTAAAAACACAAACTCTTCGGAGCTGCCACCTGCTGGCCAAATTCAATACTGCAGTACATTCGGAGGGAGCCCATCCAGCAGTGGGCTGGCTGATCCAATCAAGCATTGTCATAATGCCTGGCTTTCTTCCTTGCCAAATGCATTTCCGTACCTTTAAAACATAGCACTCTGAGACTCAGCCCTACCCAGTTTCTTCTCTCCTTTCCTCCCAGTGATGTCCTAAGAGGCTCAATTTCTCTATCTGGACACCCTGTCCTCAGCGCTATGCTGGGTGCACCTGCTGTCCCTTCCTGTCTCATCAGAGCTCTGTTACTGGAGACTTCTCTCCGCTCACTAGCTCCTTGCAGCCCTCTGCTCTCTGGGCTCGCCCTCAGTGAAACTGCTCATCTCTGCAAACTACTCCAAGGCTAACAAGTGATGGCGGGCATAGGGAGAAACTAGCACACTCGTTCCCTGGTGGTGAGAATGTAAAGGGATACGGTCGCTATGGAAAATGGTACGGCAGCGCCCCAAAAAATTAAATACAGAATTTCCCTATGACCCAGCGATTTCATGTCTGGGTATATACGCGGGAGAACTGAAAGCAGGGACTCCAAGAGATACCGCACACCCATGATCAGAGGAGCATTATTCACAAGAACCAAAAGGCAGAAGGACCAAGTGTCCATGACAGATGGATGAAGAAAACGTGGTCTCTACAGGCAGTGGACTACTAGTCAGCTTAAAAAGGAAGGGAATTCTGACACCTGCTACTGCACGGCTGAACCCAGAGGACAGTGTGCTCAATGAACTAAGCCAGCCCCTGAAAGACAAATGCTGGATGATTCCACTCACATGAGGTGCCTAGCGTGGTCTGACTCAGAGAGACAAAGTAGAAGGTGGATGGCAGGGGCCGGCGGGGGCAGACAGTTAGTATTTAAGGGGATGAGAACGGTTACAGGGAAGGACGGGGTGCCTACACAAGGGGAAAGCACTTAACACTATAGAACTGTGCACTTCGAAACAGGAGAGTAAATCTTCTGTTATGTGTACTTTCCCACAATTAAAACTTCTTTTTAATTTTTAAGAATATATATTTTTTTAAAACTTTATAATCCTATGCAAATGTCTGAATGACATGTTTTAGGACTTTCTCCCAGATAGACTGTTAACTCTTAGGAAAAGCCATGAATCATTCATTCTGGGGCGCCCTGGGTGGCTCAGGTGGTTAAGCGTCTGCCTTCGGCTCAGGGCATGATCCCGGGGTCCTGGGATCGAGCCCTGCGTCGGGCTCCCTGCTCAGCGGTGCGTCCGCTTCTCCCTCTGCTCCTCCCTCCTGCTCGGTGCTAACTTGCTATCTCGCTTTCCCTCTCATATAAATAAATAAATAAATTGTTCTCATGCCCTCCGCACCTACCATAATGCTTGAACACACGGTGAATACACTAGAAATGGCGAATAAGTAATTTCACCCTAACTCCTACGCCAGAGTGTTCATTGTTCTTGTAACCAGAAGATCCTTCTTGCCAGGTGGGTAAGCAGTTGAATTCCTGGAAGGAATTAGCGCTGGGGTCGCTGCTAAGTATCCAGTTCCCTGGGGTCTCAGATTTCTGTCTTGTTCTCCCCTCTGTCCTCTGGGTTCCAACCCAGAGGTTGGAACTAGCTCTCAAAACCATTATTAAACTTTTACTGCCACACTTAAAAATCATTATTATTTTTAAAAAAAAATAAGGAAAACTATTCCCAAGGCTAAACCCAGTGGCCACATCTCCGTTTTTATCCTTAACTTCTTCTCTGCTCACAATCCCCTCAACACTCTCCTCCCTTGGCTGCTGGTCACAAGACCCTCTGGGTACATTTTCCTACTCCTGCTTATCATTTAAATGCCAGATTCCCTCAGGAACCCAGCCCAGACCATCTAATCCTCGTTCTTCGGCACACGGTAGGTGCTCCAGCCCGGTGCTGGTCTCCCGACCGATGACAGCCACACCTAGCCCTCACCTCACCTTCTCTCCTGCGCGCCAGAAGGACAAGCCCGCTGATAGGACACCCACCCACGGACATCCCAAGACATCTACAATGTCATCAGGTCAAAAAACAGAAGGTAAAGTCCTTGTCCAATGTGGGGGGACACCTGTGCCATGGTACCTGGTGACTTAGCACGTTTCAACACAGGCAAAGGCCTGAGTCCCGACCCGTCTCTGTGCTGGTGGAACACCCCGGAAGAGCAGGTAGGAGGCTGGCACGAGGGTTTCTCACACCTTCCAGGTTCTGATGAGGCCTGGAGTTGTCTGCCCCCACCCTTTGCAGAAGAGGGCTATGGCACAGAATAGGACTCAGCTGCCCTCCAGAATGCACTCCTTGGTAATGGGGTACGCACAACTCACACTGCGGTCCCCTGGCCCCTCTGGTCTCCATGCTGTCATTTTGGTGGTTGGGACCAACGCAGCCAGTACCTCTGGCCGCTCTTCCTTCTCCTGCCCAAGTACTAACCAGGCCCGACCCCGCTTAGCTTCCGAGATCAGAGGGCATCAGGCGCGGTTAGGGAGGGATGGCCACAGACTGCTCTTCCTTCTCTGTGTAAGTAATATGTTGTCTAAATCCAGCAGTGGCTTTCCGCATCCTCCTGACTCAGTCAGTCAGAGGTGGCCCTGCCTTACGCATGTGGGAGCTCTTGGCCTCCTCTGTGTCCCCCTACCAGGATCATCTGGCCCAACCCCGTCTGAAACCAGTCTACCCAGTGGCTCAGATTCCTGGCTTGACTGTCTGTCTTTTTTCTCTTCTACTTTCACCACTCATACCCAATCCCAAATTCCACTGATTCTACCTTCTAAACCTCTCCTGGGTCCACCTACGTGGCTCCGCACTATCCTATCCCAGCGAGGTCGGTCCACAGCACAACCGGCCCCCCCGCCTCCTGTCCTCCTCCCTGGGATCCGTTCTCCGGACCACAACCAGGGTGACGATGCTCCAACAATGCAAATACCACGTCATCCTCATCTGTCGCATCACCAGTTTCAGAGTTTGTTTTAGGGAAATCAGCAACTGTGCCCAGAGCTACACACAGCAGCATTAGCTAACAGGCGTGCGGTTCAGGGACGTACAATCCGAATGATGACCAAGACGACGGTTTCTTAGAGACTGATTCACGGTCAGACTCACTTTGGTGGCTTTAACCTTAAGTTTCCTTGTTCTGTTCTAGGTGTTTCTGCCAACTCAATTCTGCTACGGTAGGACACTATTCGTGACGCTAAATGTGACACGGGACCTACAAACACAGGTCCTAAGGCCTAAGTCAGTATCAAGGTGTCGCTTCTCACCCAAAGGACATGAACGTGACTCAGTCACCTGTTCCTTAGCGAGTTTCTGCTGCTCCCTCCTCTTACGCTCCTCTTCATCTACTTTGCTGATGACGATGTAGCGCTCTTTCTGAAAGACATAAAGCAGACGTACACCTTTCCAGAGGAAACCTGACCTCAAACAACTCAGATTCAGCTGACATTCAAAGTTACACATTTTGCCAGCACACCGCCTTCCTGGGCTAACCCAATGAAAATATTTTGAAACGCTGCCGAAAACTGAGTTGATGTGTTACAAAACAAAATCCTGCCTCAGCGCATGCATGACGTTTGCTCGTGTCTTATTAACTCACCCCAACAGAGGTCACCTCCAAGTATCAACAGACTGTGAGAATAAGATACGTTTCACGATGAATACTAAGAAATTATGCTGCATGTGAACATGAATTTCTGAACAGGTGGCTTTAAATTAAATTTCTGTGTATTTCACTGACGTAAGAAAAAAAAAATCCTGGCTTTCCCATCAGAAAACCAGTCCCTTCTTTCTCATGCTTTCCATTTTCATCAATTAAGCACATCACATGCTGTGTCCGAGTCTGAGACTTATCTTCTAGCAAGATTTTTCAAATAACTTCATCTCTTATTTCACTGGACATCTGACTCAGGAGCAACCGCGTAATTCTACAGTTCTGCATTTTTGCTACTGGAACCCACCCTCAGCCTCCCATGGCCCATCAGGGGTCCATGAGGACACCTCAGGAGAATGTGCTAGAGCGATGCCTATGCTTATGCCCCAGATTCTATGAATTTCACGAGCCCGCCAAACAGGAAGCCTTTTTTTTCATGCAGAGCACTACAGCTTTCTGCCATCATCAGAAGGCATACTAATGTCTGCATACATTCAAGTTTACAAAGCATGTTCATGTCCATGGACCCACTCGATCACCACAAAACAGGTGTGAAACAGGCACAGACAGTCACTGTCAGGCAGGTCCTCCAGAATACAAATGAGGAAGACGAAGCTTCCCAAGGTGAACTGACTTGCCCAAAGCCACCCAGCTCACAGGAAGCAGAGCCAGGAGTCAATCCTGACTCTGAGCACGTTCAACGTCTCACTGCATGGGTCTGGTGCCCGATAGTTCTGGGAGTTACCTTTTCAGTTTCTAAAGTGTCAACGTGGATGCCTTTGGGATACCTAAAGAAGAGAGAGACAACAGGACATCACTAGAGGAGACAATGACAGCTAAAGCCCTAGGTATGTTCAAAGCAAATCTACAGCTATTGTTCAGTAAGCTTTATTAAATATAAAATAAATACTACGATGAAGACTTTATAGGAAGCCTAGTCCATAATACTCCAGCTTCCCAAGATTTCTCTATGTCTGCTTTTTAAAAGGCAGGAGTGTATCTGATTTCAAGTTAATTTTTTAGGACGAGGACATCTTCTGAGGTGTCACGTACCACATGACACAGTCAGCTCATTACCACACAAACTTGCTTCCGAATATAAGAACATTTACTTCCTAAGGGCAACTGTGAAGGCCATCTTATGGGGCATACGTAGAGAAGGTTTGAGAAAAGTTAACTGTGCCGTAGTTTGGCATGGTCGCTTGCAAGAGCCAAGAAGAGGAATCTGGAACCCACATGGAGTACACTGCAAGGGTAACATGACAGGAAAGGAGCCCATTCAGAGGACAATGGCCCTTCTCCTCTTTTGTTCAAGGTAAATTTCATGTATGTATCACTGAGAGATTCTAATGGGAGAATAATGGCCCCAATGTCAAATACAGACATCCAACTGCTCTCACTCATGTTCAATTTTTGGCTAGAGATCTACCTGAAAATACAGACAGAGGGCCCTTTGGTGGCTCAGTGAAGTGTCCAACTCTTGATTTCAGCTCATGATCTCAAGGTCATGAGATCAAGTCCTGCGACGGGCTCCATGCTCAGCATGGAGTCTGCTTGAGATTCTCTCTGTCACCCTCTGCCCCTCTGCCCCTTTGTACCACCCCCTCACGTGCACACACATACACATGCTCCCCCCCACCCCGCAAAAAAAAAAGAAAATACAGAGAAACCACCAGAAACACCTCCAGAAAAACACCTGCACAAGATCATGGATGAGAATTCAGGGGATCCAGAGACCTCCTAAAACCCACCTATGGTCCAATCTCTGCTTTAGAAAGAGCACTCATCAGGGCGCCTGGGCTGCTCAGTGGGTTAAAGCCTCTGCCTTCAGCTTGGGACATGATCCCAAGGTCCTGGGATTGAGCCCCACATCCCGTTCTCTGCTCAGTGGGGAACCTGCTTCTTCCTCTCTCTCTCTCTTTCTGCCTGCCTCTCTGCCTACTTGTGATCTCTGCCAAATAAATAATTATAATCTCTAAAAAAACCCCAAAAACAAAAAACAAAACAAAACAAAACAAAAACACTCATCTACCTATTTTCTAGATCTTAAAACCCCATCTGTATCATATACCTTCAAAGACCACGACACCATACATCCAACTTAATGGACTTCAGGCCAAAGTGACAAAAGAAAATTTTAAAGGCTTAAAAGCACATGCTAAGAAATAACAGCAAAGGAAATTAGCAGGTATGTAAGGAACTTAAGAAGTAGGGGGAAGTAGCACAATAAAGCAGAGCCCAGGAGTGTGACATGGTCCGATGACCAGGAGCTGCACAATCTTAAAAGTGACAAGAGAGCTAAAAGATTGTATACAGTTTTCGATCCTGGGCCCCTCACAGAGCTCTTACTCATAATATAAACACTTACTTCCAGCTCAAAGTCTGATAAATCAGTTTCCTTTGGAACCTGTAAGAAGAAAAGAGAAGGTCCTGATTTGGGCTCATTAAAAGAAAATCCTAGCCGAGCACTGGTTGGGAAAGACATTTAATTTTTCAAAGTGAGTCCATGAGAAGTGACAGGTGATATGCTGACAAAATACAGGCCGGCTATCTGAGGTGGCAGGAGCCATTGTCACCTGTGTTCATCAGAATCTTTTATTATTATTATTATTATTATTATTATCATCCCATTTACCCAAGAGGTAAAAGATCTCATCCAACCACAGTATCACTTCTCGTGGCTGTCCAGTGACATTTAAGAGACACATGCATTAAAACACTTTTGTGGGGCGCCTGGGTGGCTCAGTGGGTTGAGCCTCTGCCTTCGGCTTGGGTCGCAGTCTCAGGGTCCTGGGATCGAGCCCCACATCAGGCTCTCTGCTCAGCAGGGAGCCTGCTTCCCCCACCCCCACCTCTGCCTGCCTCTCTGCCTACTGATGATCTCACTGTCTGTCAAATAAAATAAATAAAATTTAAAAAAAAAAAAAAAACACTTTTGGAAAGCTAGTCACAAAGTAAAAGGGAAGTAAGGCGTTTGAGTCACTGCCTCTTTTGAACACTGATTGCTGTTTGCTGCCGAGAGAAATCAGAAGGACAGAAGCAGGCTGACAGTGAATGCTTCCCTTTAAGCTGTCAGGTATTAACCATTCTTCAAGGCTAAAGTAATTATACCACTCTGGGGCTTGACTTAAAGCCAAAGAGGCACAAGGGTTTTCTCAACCCTCTGAGAATAGGACAAGCTGTTCATTCAGTGTCTCAATACACCATTGTCCCCACTATGTTAATGCTAAAGTTAGTGCTTACATCCTGGGAACATACAAATAATAACAAGACTATGAATGTACATTTCAAAGATCAAAACAGAGCACATGCCAGAAATCATCCACCTCTCCAAAAAAAGAATGCATGAAAACATTCAGGGCAACTAACCCAGTACATGGCTCTAAATCCAAGTTCTTGTTTTCTTCACTTTGTAGTAAATCTTCTATTTTCTCTCTGTGGAATTAGAATGAAAACATTACCATCAGTATCTTTAAGGAATGAAGTCATAGACCAACAGAATATAACCATACTCAGAAGCAATCTCACTGTAAGGACATAGGTCAGGGTAACTTTACCCAATCAGGTTATAAGTTTTTAGCTACACTGAACAAGTTATATATACATGGTTCCCCATAGAAATACTTTATTTGGGGATTGCCTGGGGCCACGCAGTTGGTTAAGCACCCAACTCTTGGTCATAGGTCATGGTCTCAGGGTTGTGAGATTGAGCCTTGCGGTGTGGGGCTCCGGGCTCAGCTCAGAGTCTGCTTGTGATTCTCTCTCCCTCCCCCTCTGCCCCTCCTGCACATGCTGTCTCTCTCCCTCTCTCCCCCTTGTAATCTCTTTTTATTTTTTTTAAATTTAATTTTTTATTTGACAAAGAGAGATCACAAATAGAAAAGAGGCAGGCAGAGAGAGGGGGAGAAGCAGGCTCCCTGCTGAGCAGAGAGCTCGATGTGGGACTCGATCCCAGGACCCTGAGATCATGACGCAACCCGAAGGCAGAGGCTTAATCCGCTGAGCCACCCGGGCACCCCTCTTTCTCTCTTTAAAACTAAATAAATCTTTTTAAAAAAACATTTTATTTGGACCCACAGTCTTTTTGTTGTTGTTATTCATGAGTTAGGGAAACTTCTCAAGGATTCATCAAAACAAGTGGTTTAAATTTTTACCTTTCTAAGGGAGGGGGGTAGGGGGTTGGGCAAAATGGGTGAAGGGGGGAGGGAGATACAGGCCTCCAGTTAAGAAATAAGTAAGTCACAGGGGAAGGGGGTGGGAGGATGGGGTACCTGAGTAGTGGACAGTAAGGAGGGCACATGATGTAATGGGCACTGGGTGTTATAGAAGACTGATGAATCACTGAGCTCTACTTCTGAAACCAATAATACACTATATGTTAACCAAATTTAAATTTAAAAAAATAAAACCAAAAAAATGAAATAAGTGTTACGCAAATAAAAAGCAGAGCGTTAGAGGAGTACCACCAATGGCCTGGGACAGATGGGAGCTACACGTGCAAACACAGCGCAACGTATAAACCTGTCAAATCACTTTTGTACACCTGAAACTCATGTAACATTGTGTGTCAACTACACTCAAGGAAAATGAAGTCACTATATTAATTTTTACTTTTCTAATAAAGCAGTTACACCAAAAACCCAAGAAAACCAGACGCTCCTCCAATGGCTGGTGTGATAGTCAGAAACTTCATTCAAAAAACAAAACAAAACAGGGGTGCCTGGGTGGCTCAGTGGGTTAAAGCCTCTGCTTTTGGTTCAGGTCGTGATCTCAGGGTCCCAGGATCGAGCCCCGCTCTCTGCTCCACGGGGAGCCTGCTTCCTCCCCTCTCTCTGCCTGCCTCTCTGCCTACTTGTGATCGCTGTCAAATAAATAAATAAAGTCTTTAAAAAACAAAACAAAACAAAACAAAAACATGGATGTGTTGCAAATATCCAAATGGGCCTGTTTTGTTCCTCTGCCTTCAGGGAAACTAGCTGATGTTTATGGGGCCCTCCGTCCTATATATAGGGGGTATGCCCACTGGCCGAGAGAGTCTCTTGCCCAAGACACGTGGGAAGTCTAAGTACAATACACAAAATTCTATTTTACAATGTGCTGTGATTACACAAATTCAGGTATGACACAATGAAATCCCGCCATCCCCTCTATCACCCCTGCGTGTGCTATGTGTGCGCAGCCCAAGCTTAAAATACAGATGCTGGGGGACGCCTGGGTGGCTCAGTCAGCTGGGCGTCTGCCTTTTGCTAGGGTCATGATCTCAGGGTCCTGGGGTCGAGCCCCGCCATCGGGCTCCCTGCTCAGCAGACAGTCTGTTTCTCCCTCTGCGCCTCCCAACAATTCATGCTCTCTCTCTCTCTCTTTCTCTCTCTCAAATAAATAAATAAAATCATTTAAAAAAACACAGCTGTCAGTTCGGCACCAGCATTCATTTACATCATGCACATCTGGTTTCTGTTCTGGAACTTACACCACTTGGTCGATGAACTTCTTCTGGTCCTCAGGAATTGTCACAGGACATTTGGAAGTGTTTGGAGATACGTAAGACAGCGCTCCTGCGCCATTGGACTGCAGACGTTTTTCATCATACTGCTCTCTTAACTGCCTTTCTTCTTCCTGATTTAAATACGGAATTCCTAAGTGTGATTTTAAAAAGAATACATTAGCAGAGGTAACTAAACATAAAAATTTTAACATATAAATTCTTGAACCAACCAGTCAATCTAAAACACTCAGGAAAGACTGAATATATGTAACTATATCCCAAAAAAATCAAGAGAAAAAGCAAATGATTTTGAAATAACGCCTGTCTGTTCATTTGCTCCCGTCATTCATTCTTCTGCCAGCAAACGCTTATTGGGTACTTCTACCCGGCCAGGCGCGGTCTTGGGCACAAGGGGTCTCAAGGGGAGAAAGGAGATGCATTCTGCCCTGCAGTGAAGGGAAAGACCTTTGACAAGATGATCAGACAAGGTCACTGCGAGGGAAGACCCCAAGGATAAGAATGCCTCAGGTGGGCAAAGAGCCAGGGGAGGAGTATTTCAGGCAAGGGAACAAGTATAAACACGCAGAGGACGGAAGGGTGCAGGCTGCTCCCGAAACAGCAAGCACGCTGGCGCGCCCAGAACACGGTGAGCAGAACAGCACAATGTCCGCATGGAAAGGACAGCGCAAGACTGCCCAGGCCTTTACAGGCCAGGATAAGAATTAATTCTACCCTGAGCGCCTGGGTGGCTCAGTTGGTTAAGTGTCTGCCTTCGGCTCAGGTCAGGATCCCAGGGTCCTGGGATCAAGTCCTTCCTAGAGCTCCTGCTCAGCGGGGAGTCTGCTTCTCCCTCTACCCCACCGCCTGCTTTTACACACACTCTCTCTTCTCTCTTGCAAAAATAAATAAATAAAATCTTTAAAAAGAATTTGTTTTCTTTTAAGAGCAATGGAATGCCATTAGAAGGTTTTAGGCAAGATAATTACATTATCCGCTTCTCCTTTGTAAGAGATCACTTAGACTCCTCTGAGGGTTGAAGTAGGGAAGTCAGTTGAAAGCAACTGTCCAGGCAAGAGATAACTGCTTCCATCGGAGGTCAGTAAACTCTCTCGTAAGGGGGGAACACACAGTAACTGTTTCAGGCTTGTGGGCCACACGGGGAGTGCTGCTACAACCAGTCAACTCTGTTTTTCCAACATGAAAACAGCCATACACACAGGGTAAAAGAACAGATGTGGCTTTATTTAAAAGACGACCTTATTTACAAAGTAGGCAGTGGGTCATGCTTTGTGACCCAGCTTAGACTACAGAGACTAGAGGGAGAGGAACCTGCAGATATTACTGGAAGGGAGGGATAAAGGGAAGAGAGAGATCAAAAACGACCCCAGGCTATTAGGTGTGAGCAGCACCAGACAGCAGGTCCACTTCCGGAGGAGGGGAGCACTGGGTAAAGGACAGTTTTGGGCCCAAGGAGTGAAAATCCAAAGTTATCTCCTGGATATGTAAATCAGCTAAGGGCATACATAAATTAAGCATGGTAGATAGAAACTTAACATTCAGGAGCAAGGTACTGAGACCCCCATTTAGGGATCATCATGATAATGGGAACCATTAAAAGTCATGGGACACTAATGAACTTTTCCCACCGATGGAACTGGAAAATCATGACTGTCAGCAATACTCATCATTCCATGCAAGAAGCATCGGGAGTTGTTAAAATTAATTGGTAACAAACGTTATCAACACTATTAATGCCAACAGCTGCAAGACACAAACGTCCTTGGTACCCCTGAACAGAATACTTAAAAATGGTTAAGATGGGGGCGCCTGGGTGGCTCAGTGGGTTAAAGCCTCTGCCTTTGGCTCAGGTCATGAACCCAGGGTCCTGGGATTGAGGCCCACATTGGGCTCTCTGCTCGGCAGGGAGCCTGCTTCCCTTCCTCTCTCTCTGCCTGCCTCTCTGCCTACCTGTGATCTCTGTCAAATAAATAAAAAAAATCTCAAAAAAAAAAAAACAAAACGGTTAAGATGCTAAGTGGTATGTGTGTTTCCACAATGGAAAAAACAAGTTAACATCACGTGTAACGAGACGAAGTCAGCAAGAAGGACTAGAGGTAGCGCTGTCAGTGTGAGAAATGCGGGAGGCGGGCACAGTTAGCGGTGATAAGACCCATGACGGGTAGAGGACAGAGATGGCGGAGGGGACACAGGAGCCAAGACTGCTGTGCACCTGGTCAAGAAGCAGACAAGACAGAGTGTTTGCTGGTCATCCCTGTGGATGCTGATGTTACCCCCAACAAGGAGGGAGGTAGGAGCAGACAGAAGACAGCACGCCAAAGCCAAGGCTGTCCTGAATGCCACACCCATGAAATGGGCAGAAAGAGGAGTGACGGAAGTGGTGGCACGCCCAACATCCCTGCCAACAGGGGCTCCTGGGAAGAGGGAACCCAAGCGGCTTGCAAGTACCATGAGCGAACAAGGAGACCAACGGACACCTGGGGACGAGTCTGGTCATGATAAATGTGGGAATCCTGACTCGGTTGTGATGAAAATATTCCAAGGTCTGGCTCCAAAACAAGGAGAATGAGGCACACTCCAATTTGGCTGTTTCTCTCCTTTCGTGGAAATAAAACCATCAGGCTGGAAGCTAAACATGCTTAGAGGCTGGTTAAATAGTTCCTTCGAAAGATTTCTACACTTAGTCCAATATAGCGCTCTTACGACATTTGCAATTTGTATCCTATTTGTTTTTTTAAGTAGGCTCCACACCCAGCATGGGGCCCAACGTGGGGCTTGAAATCCTGACCCTAAGATCAAGCCCTGAGCTGAGATCAAGTGTCGGATGCTTAACTGACTGAGCCCCCAAGGTGCCCCTTTGATCTTGTATTTTACAATAGCTTTCAGAATCAAGTATGCGGCAAAAAGAAAAAATTTTTTAAAACACCCAAATTGTGGTACCCAGCTGGTTCACTCCCAATGTTAAGCAGTTTGGGCTGCAAAATTCTTTTTTCTCCAGTGTTTCCAAAAATCACAATCATCCATAAAAACTAAGACGCCGTACCATTGAGACAATTAAAAAACACCACGGCATGGGTTCTAAAGGGCTTGAAAGACAGTCTTGCTGAGAGGCAGAGAATGTTTTGAGTCTATGTTCTACCACTTTCGTTGAGAAAAATCTCCCTTCTGAACTCACTCAATGATCCTGCCTTCACGGTGGAAAAGAATACAATTTGTGAGGATAATTAAAAGTAGTTACTGACCTTAGAGCAGCAGGTGCTTAAAACAGCGGGGAAAACCAGAGGCTTTCTGAAACATTTTTCAGGCAATAAAGGAAGGAAAAGCACTCTGGCGGGGACTTTAACACCAGAAATTGCCTCATGAATATTATGGTCATTTCCCTGACCCAGCCAAGGGCTTGCACTCTGCCCCGGGGATTTGAAATGAATGAGACGTAGTCCCTTTCCTCGGGGGATCCGCCCACCTGTCATACAACCCAGTCAGCTGTCGTGACCATGCTGTCTACGCAGACTTTCTTTCTCCGGTGAGAAACCACCTCCAATTATGAAGCAAGCGTCACCTGAGAAAGGGAGCTTTTCATGAGAGCACTACTAGCATACAGCTCCTTTTTAAAGTACTCTGCCGCCTGTCTCACTGAAGAAAACAGAGCAGTGCTCCCCACAGGTGGCCTGTGAGGGCCACAAAGTCGCACCAGTGGGAGAATAAAGTCCATTCAGTAAGATCAGGAGTTCGTGAGGCCTCGTTAGAGCGAAATGGAGTGGCCTCTACTCTTCTCGTTCAGTTCACGGTAGACAAGGCTACACATTTTAAAAGGCACAATAAAAGAGTTTTTTTTTTAAATTCTAAGGCTGCACATGGTATACCAGGACTCTGAGATTCTGTCTCAGAGGGCAGGCCCAAAGACCATTCTCATCCAGACCCAAATTACAAGCTCTAGGGATAAGCCATAAATAATCTTACCATTGCGGAAAACTTTATTAAAATCAAATCCTTGGCTTGCTAGAAAGTCAATGCTTGAACTCTGAAACAAGAGGGAACAGAACACACATTTTGGTGATGTTGGCGGCAGATAGGTGAACAGAAGCAGTGAGGTAACTCACACACGAAAACAAGGCAGACAGCCAAGGAAGTGGCATGCCAAAGGTCAGAAAATTAGGATTGCTACTCCAAGGCTGCCAAATGACCCATTCATTTAAGCTATCTAGGCTCTTCTCCTGTAGAGCTTATAAAACAAATAGGCTTCGTTTCACGATATTTAAGAAAATTCTAATGGGTAAACACATCTTCTCCCATAAAGGCAGAAAACTACCGATCAGTGCACTGAAGAGGAAACTATAAAAAGAAATAAAATGTCCTGACAGCCTCTCACCACCAGTTCAAGTTTAAAGTAGCTCACATGGGCAAGTTGTAACATATTAACATCCACCCCAAGGGTGACTGTGAAAACCTAAAAGCTTCACTGGCTGGACTTTACATCCAAGATCAAAAATAGAGAAAAGTTCTCAGGAACAAGACTGATTACACAAATATATCTCAAACCCAGAGTAAGCCGAAATACAGACGTTGAAATGAACATTAAGAAAATACTACCATAAGGGCGCCTGGGTGGCTCAGTGGGTTAAGCATCTGTCTTCGGCTCCGGTCATGATCCCGGGGTCCTAGGATCAAGCCCTCTGCTCCTCCCTCTGCTGCTCATTCTCTCTCTCTCTAATAAAATCTTTTAAAATCTACTCAAAATGGTGAATTTTGTTATGTATTTCTTACCATAATTAAAAAAAAAAAATCCTTAAACCTACAAAATCTATTTGGGTTTAGTATCCATTACCTTCTATTTGTCCCAAATGTAACATTTTCAGGATTTAAAAAGTGAGCAGAGCTATCCGGGAGAACAGTTTCAGGCAGCTATCAAAATTCCAAATGCCTATGCCCGATGAGTCAGCAATTTCCCTTCTAGGAAATCTGTAAAAAACCCATTGGGGGCACCTGGGTGACTCAGTGGGTTGAGCCTCTGCCTTTGGCTCGGGTCATGGTCTCGGGGTCCTGGGATTGAGCCCCGCATCGGGGTCTCTGCTTGGCGGGGAGCCAGCTCCCTGCCTGCCCCACCCGCCTACTTGTGATCTCTCTCTCTCTCTCTCTCTGTCAAATAAATAAATAAATAAAATCTTAAAAAAAAAAAAAAAATCCTGTAGGGCACCTGGGTGGCTCAGTGGGTTAAGCATCTGCCTTCGGCTCAGGTCATGATTGCAGGGTCCTGGGATGGAGCCTCGCATTGCACTCCCTACTCAGTGGGAGGCCTGCTTCTCCTTCTCCCATTCCCCCTGCTTGTGTTCCCTCTGTCTCTCTCTCTCTGTCAAATAAATAAAATGTTTTTAAAAAAGTTTTTAAATCCCATAAAAATATTCCTACATATATGTAGCTCCTGGCTGGTTCACTCAGGAGAGCATATAACTCTTGATCTCAGGGTCCTGAGTTCAAGTCCCGCATTGGACACAGAGCTTACTTTAAAAAAAAAAAGTCCTATATATATACCAAGATACACCTCACATGAATACTGACTGTAATACCGTTTAAAATAGGGAACCTTTGGGACAACTGGGTGGCTCAATCAGTTAAGCACCTGACTCTTGGTTTCAGCTCAGGTCATGATATCAAAGGTCATGAGACTGAGTTCCATGTCAGACTCCATGCTAGGCACAAAGCCTGCTTAGGAGTCTCTCTCCCACTCTCTCTCTCTCTCCAAAAAAAAAAAAAAAAAAAAAAAAAAGGAACCTTTGGAAAGTTTCTAAATTCCAATTAAAGTACATATATCCATACTGTGAAATATGAAGAAACCATGTTGAATGGAAAATACATGTTACATAAAATATGAATACCAAGATTCTATATTTTTTTTTATTTTTTATTTTTTTTAAAGCTTTTAGTCATTTATTTTACAGACAGAGATCACAAGTAGGCAGAAAGGCAGGCTGAGAAAGAGGGTTGAAGCAGTCTCCCTGCTGAGCAGAGAGCCCAATGCGGGGCTCGATCCCAGGACCCTGGGTTCATGACCTGAGCCGAAGTCAGAGGCTTTAACCCACTGAGCCACCCAGGCACCCCATATATTTTTTTTTTAAAAAGCTAAAGTTAGGTATACATGTGCAGACCTACGGATATTGATGATCCCCAATTTAACAATGGTTCAATTTAGGATTTTTCCACTTCACGGTGGTACAAAAGCAATAAGCATTCAGAAGAAACTATAGTTCTATTTTTGATTTTGGATCTTCTCCGAGCTCGTGATCTATAGCATACTACATTCTCTCCTAACTCCGGGCAGTGGCAGGTCCCGCTCAACCACGCGAACGCAAGTGCTTGTAACCATTCTGTACCCATAAAAACATTCCTATTTTTCTCTTTAAAGATGTCATTTTTAACCCATCACGGGGCTCAAACTCACAACCCTGAGATCAAGAATTGCCTGGTCCAGACAGAGCCAGCCAGGCACACCAGCCAAGCAACCATCCTGTATTTCCCTCTAATATGGTATTCAATAAATGACATGAGATTTTTAACTTTACAAAATGGGCTTTATGGTAGATAATTTTGCCCAAGAGCAGGCTAATTTCAGTGTTCTGAGCATACTTAAGATCGGGCAGGCTACTCTATGATGTCTAGCAAGTTAGGGGTATTAAAAGCAGTCTTGACTTACACTGTTTTCAACTTACAATGGGTTTATTGGGACATGCCACCATCATAAGTGGAGGAAATCTGTGTATGTATACAAGTCATAAAAGTTAGGAAAAAGAAGGGGCGCCTGAGTGGCTCAACTGGTTAAGCGTGTGCCTTTAGCTCAGGTAATGATCACAGGGTCCTGGGATCGAGCCCCATGTCGGGCTCCCTGCTCAGCAAGGAGTGTGCTTCTCCCTCCCCCTCTGTCCCTCCTGCCCGCTTGTGCTCCCTCTCTCTCTCTCACTCACACTCTCTCTTAAATAAATATCTTTAAAAAAAAAAAAAAGGAAAAAGGAGAGAAATGGGGAAGGAAGTGGCACGAGGAAGAGGGTATTAAAAAAAACTCATTTACTCTACAAACAGCAGCAATATTTTGATATTTCACAATCATTTATGTATTATCATCAATGAATTCAACATTTGATGCTCACCAAGAAAAAAAGAGAAGAAAAAGAGATAAAAACAGGGTAAATGCCTAAGACACAGAGAATAAACTGATAGCTGCTAGAGGGGAAATAGGGAAGGGGAGAAGGGAGTGGAAGTGTACAGGCCGCCAGTCACGGAATGATGAAGTCATAGGAACCAAAGGTACAGTACAGGGAACACAATCATTAATATTTTCATAGTCTTGTACAGTGACAGGTAGTAGCTACACTTGTGAGCACAGCAGGGCAGAGATGTTGAATCACTATGTTGTACACCTGAAACTAATCTAATATTATCTATCAACTGTACTCATAAAAAATTTTTAAGTAATGTAAATGCCTCCCATCCCACGGGATGGGTACACTCCCTGGGAGTGTATGTGGTTCTTGGTCTGCCCATTCTTCCATAGCCTGCCTAGAGTGTAAGCATCTCTACTGTGTGTACAGACACTTATTTTTCAAAGAGCCTATCGTGCTGCTATACTCCCAAACCCTACCTGTTTTAAAAATCCAAGGTGATTTTTGCCTAGACATGATTTTTGCCCCACTCTTTGACTTTAGAAGCTAACTTCTGTGCAAGATGCAAGTCTGCTGCAGTCCTAGAATTTTACTTTTTTTAAAGATTTTATTTATTTATTTGTCAGAGAGAAAGCCCGTATGCACAAGCAGGGGGAGCGAGCGGCAGGCAGAGGGAGAGGGAGAAGCAGGCTCCCTGATGAGCAAGGAGCTCAGTGTGGGACTTGATCCCAGGACCCTGGGATCATGACCTGAGCAGAAGGCACATGCTTAACCTACTGAGCCACCCAGATGTCCCAACAGTGCCAGAATTTTGAACAAAACAGAAATCATCTTGGATGGAGAACAAAACAAAACAAAAATTCAAAGATAGTATCATTTACCTTATCCATATAATTCACAAATTTACATATTAAGTCTAAACCTTTTCTGTGACTTTGCTTTTCCAGACTAAAAAAATTGTAACATTTATCATTGTCCATTTTATTTATTTATTTTTTAAAAGATTTTATTTATTTATTTGACAGACAGAGATCACAGGTAGGCAGAGAGGCAGGCAGAGAGAGAGGAGGAAGCAGGCTCCCTGTGGAGCAGAGAGCCCGATGTGGGGCTCGATCCCAGGACCCTGGGATCACGACCTGAGCTGAAGGCAGAGGCTTTAACCCACTGAGCCACCCAGGTGCCCCTTATTTCATTTTTTTAAGATTTTATTTTTTTATTTCTTCGAGAGAGAGAGAGCGAGCACATGCATACACATGTGTACAAGTGGGGTGATGGGGGGAAGAAGAGGGAGAGGGACAAGCGACTCCATGCTGAGTGTGGAGCCGGACTTGGTGCTCAATCTCACGACCCTGAGATGATGATCTGAGCTAAACTCAAGAGTAGGACCTTTTCCCAATGGAGCTACCCAGGTGCCCCCCCAATGTCCATTTTAGACACGAGTCTCTGGCCTGTTCGACTCTATCACATCTTTTTTGTGTGTTTTGTAAGGAGTAGTGGCAACTAGAATTGCATTAAATATTCCGATTGTGGCCACAGAATAGCTTCGTACGACCCAGAGTTCTTCCTATCCACTTCCAGTCTGCATCTGTAGCATCCGCACTCGTGTTGGTATTTAGAACAAAGCATCATTCCTAAGGTGTCTCATTGCCAGTGTCTGCTTTTGCCCAACTGAGGCCCAGCTAATTATGTCATGGGACCCACTTAACATTTCTATCTTCTCCTGAGGTATTACTGGAAAACTTTATCCACACAAATTGCCAAACGGAGCCCAGTTTTTTCCTCAGTAAGAATCTACAAATACGGGCACCTGGGTGGCTCAGCGGGTTAAGCCTCTGCCTTCGGCTCAGGTCATGATCTCAAGGTCCTGGGATCAAGTCCCGCATCGGGCTCTCTGCTCAGCGGGGAGCCTGCTTCCCTCTCTCTCTCTCTCTCTCTCTGCCTGCCTCTCTGCCTACTACTGATCTCTCTCTGTCAAATAAACGAATAAAAAAAAAGAAAAGAAAAAAGAATCTACAAATACCATTTAATTAGTATCCCTGACTAAGATAATTGATAAAAGAATATTAACTGAATGCAGAATAAAGGCTTGCTTGCTTATTTAAGAAACCAGGTTACAAAACCAAAATTATCTTCACCTTTCCTCTACAGCTCCAGGCATAGGATTAATTCCTAATTTCACTTGCCGTATTACAGAAAGAGTTTAGCATGGCTCAGTCACTAGGAAGCTTACACTCCAGGCTTTCTTAACTGCATTCCTACTTACAAGCAGAGGGAAGGATGGCAAGACTCAAGTGAACTAACTTTGCTGAGAGAGAAGTGAAGACACAAGATTATAAGGTAAAAAAGACCATCCCTTGTCTCTAATCACGCGTGCACACACTATGCCACTCACTCGCATCCTCTTTATCCTTTATAACAGATTACTAAGAGAACAGAAAGAAGAAACTGATACTTACTGAGGTCTACCAAATGAACTACAACTCTAAAGGCCAACCTCCCTGAATCCTTACCTTGATACAGAGAGCATGCCCTCTCCTCCTCGGGAGGAAACTACAGGCTCTCTTTCTTCACTGGGGAATGAGGGAAATGGAAATGAGCATATGACTTTAGCCCCTTCTGGGTTCTCTCTTTTTGAACAGGATGCATACATACTCTGTTTCTCTAGAAAAGAGAGCTCTACTCTTGGAGATGTGTACAAGGAAAATAGGAAGGGAAGAAGCCTGAAGGACCTGATCTGCAGGTTCAAACAAGGGTAAGATATTAAAAAATCCCAAACAGAAACACATTACAAAGCCATGTTCCCAAAATCAGCTTTGCTTAATAATAAACCCTGGGTTCTGGTTTCTGTCTGCCTGTCTCTTGCTCTTACCCCTGATTCTAAAAGAAAGAAGAAAAGAGCAGTGTCATTAATTTGCCACCCTAAAACTCAAAGTCGGAGAGGTGAAATGGTTTGCTAAAAACCCAAAGTCTAAGGCAGAACCAAACTTTAAGAAGAATTCTGGGGGTGCCTGGGTGGCTCAGTGGGTTAAAGCCTCTGCCTCGGCTCGGGTCATGATCCTGAGGTCCTGGGATTGAGCCCCCAGGCTCTCTGCTCGGCAGGGAGACTGCCTCCCCCTCTCTCTCTGTCTGCCTCTCTGACTACATGTGATCTCTGTCTGTCAAATAAATTAAAATAAAAAAGAATTCTGATTCCACATTTCCGCACTGCCCCATCAGCACTTCCTAACAGAAGAAAATCAATTATGCTACCAACCTGACAAACAAACTTGACATCTGGTGAGGATCTATTGAAGGGTTTTGGGAACACATAGAAGTTGAATGACTTTGTTATATACCTGAGGGAAAGAAGACAAAAAGGAGACTTAATGGGTTATACTACACCAAGAAAAAAAAAAATCCGCCATTTATTAAAACAACCTACTTTGAATCTGTGTGGTCATACTTAAACGTGCAAAGGCCAAACTGAAACAGCAAAAAGTCCATGGAATGCTGGAAAAGGGAAACAAAACACCTGTCAAATCAGTGTTATAAATGCAACGCGAGCAAAAGTACTCTCAGTCAGACGGGCTTTCTAACTACTCAATCTGACTTTTAGCAGAATACTTCCAATTACAAAAGATTAAAAATTACGTATCAGAAGTATTATTAATTTACTTACATTTCTTAATACTTTTCCCAATTAAGCACCTATCCACCAACCAGAGCAACACATTAGGCCTATTTCCAAATGATTAAAATAACCACACTGTATTCCCTACAAATCAAATTAACACTGAAAATACTAAACCTTCCCCAAAATGTTTTCCAGCAAACAATTATTTTTGCTGTTATTTTTAACATCACTAAAATATCATTTCACAGAAGGAGCAGAGAAGTTAACGTACAAGTTTAATGATAACATTTCTTTATAATTCAACGTAAGGAAGACCAATGTGGGGCCGGGGGAGATGTTGGAGCACATCCACTTACCTTTTTAAGCTTCTGATACCTTTCTTCTGGAGTGTCAAAACCATTTGTCAATGCAGTTACTGAAGGTCCATCACTGATCCCTAATTTTAAAAAATGACATTTTTTTAACACTCATGTTAAACATCAGTCAACTATTCAACAGCGTCTAATTTCATATTCTTATGAATTATGATTAATTGGAAGTGCTCCCTACTTCACTTTTTCAAAATGAGAATTAATTTCACTGGCCACCAAGCTAAACACACTGTAATAATGAATTTAGAGATGTGAATGCTTTAATTTGATAATAGGCAGTGTTAGTGTCTAAAACAGGCTTCAAGCCATAATAATGGTTTAAGAAAGCAATCTCCATCATTAAATAAGTTTTGCTGCCTTCAAAAGGATGAATGCATAACCAGACGATTTAGGAATCCTGAAGTATATTACTGTTTGGAATCCTGAAGTATATTATTGTTAGAGTACCAATCTTGATCAATAGTTTGGAGTAATATTTACACGACAAAGAATCTTCAAGGTCAAAACCCAAAATTACTTCTGCTGAAAACTGAGCTTCCCAGGGAACTGACTCCAACTAGAAACCTCGTGCTTAAAGGTCACTAGCATAGCGACCTGAGCATGGATTCCTTCAAAAAGGACTTAAGTTTTTTAAACACATAAAATCAGGTAGCAAAAGAGGCTATCTACACCAATTGTTCCTACTGACTTCAACAACTCAGAAATTAGTTTTCTATCCAAAGGAAAAAAAAAAAAGCTTTGCCATCGTTAAGTGTTGATATCAAGTTTTACACACACATACAAGACCCATGCTGAGGTAGGCAATGAACACTTCCCCCTAATGCATAAAGAAATGCCTTCATTTACCTGCAAAAGCCTGACCCTAAAGTCAATCACAAGGGAAAAACAATCTATGAATCCACTTATATGAAGGGCCTAGCACAGTCAAACTCATAGAGACAGAAATAATAGCTGCCAGAGGCAGCGGGAATGGAAAAATGGAGAGTTACTGCTGGTACAGAGCTTCAGTTCCAGGAAAATAAAAAAGTTCTGGAGATGGATGGAAGACGCTGTGAATGTGCTTCGTGCCACTGAACTACAAAAACCACTTCCAGAGGGTTAAGATAGCAAATTTTATGTTATGCACATTTTACCAAACACCAAAAAAAGTCTGACCTTAACCCTACCACGTGCATGTCACAGTTTGAAGCAGCACCAAAACCGTGATCTCAATGTGTAACCTTTCCGAGCTTGAACGATCACAAACCCACCGCACCTCTTCCACACCCTTGAAACGTCTAAGAGGAAACATAGACTCCTACAACGCCCAAGGCCACAAACAGGGCGGAGCGGCCAGCAGGCGGGAGGGCAGGGAGTCAGAAGCCTTAGCAGTACCCTGCTAGCCCCCAGCTTGCAAGCGAGGGATACCTGAAAACTCCCCATCGATGGCGAAGAAGTCGGCCTCCTCTATGGCCTGGTACACTTTGTGAAGATTACTCTTAAAATCTGTGAAGAAACCGAGAAGCAGCTCAGAAACTGTGGCCTGGCTTTCTGCCCAAGAGGTCCTAACGGGAGAGGAAAGAAGGGCAGGGGAGATCCTGAGACCTCGGGCTGGAGGAGGGCAGGTCCTAGAGGGATTAAACAAGACGGAGAGTATCAAGTCCCAGACCGGTGCACGGTTGGAGGGGGTCAAGGGCCCAGGACAAGCCCCGGGGGGTGCCCGGGCCACAGAGACACACGGCCGTGGGGGATGCCCGGGCAGGAGGACAAGGCCCCTAGGGGCGCACGGGACAGAGAGGGGCAGGGCTCCCAAAAGCTCACAGACTTAAGAGGAAGCAACCCCTGAGGGGCTGCTTCAATCCAGGCCCCGCCAAGCAAACCGGCCCTGGTCTGGGCCTAGCAAGCCGGGCGAGGGGGAGCCGTGGGGACTCGGGGAGGTGCACGGAGGACACGCACTGCTCCTGATTATCTCCATTCTGCAGAGTGGCCTGAACCCCGGCCCCGCCCGGGCCCGCCTCAGCCGTTCTACTCGCAAAGTTCCGCGGGGACCGCAACAGCAGCGGAGGCAGCGGCGGGGAAGACCACGGCGGCGACTTCCGGAAACAGCGCGCGCCGGCGCGCGTCACGTGAGCCTGCGTCAGCGGCGGGGGCGGAGCCAGGTTGGGCTGCTTTCACTCTTTCCAGGGACAGAGGCGGAGCGTGGTGGTGGGAATTCCCGGGATGCGGTCTAGCTGGCTGTGCCAGACGTGGGGACCGTAACTTCCGAAGAAATGTTCATGTCTTGACACCCAGTTGGTGAACAAATATTCCCTGGCAACATGGTGTGCCAGGCACTCTGAAACGGATGGGGATACGGGGATGAACAGAAGAGAAAGTCCCTGCCCCCTTGGAGCTTAACCGGGTAAAAGGGGAAAAAGTCAGGCAGGACTGAAACTTGGCACTTGGAAACACAATCAGCGCTGTGAAGACAAAGAGCCCGGTGCTGCAGTGAAAATAATTTAGGTGGGGGGGGGGCGGTGAAGACGAATGGGAAGGAGGGTCACGTAAGAGAGGTGAGGAGCATGCAAACCTGAGACCTTTATCTACCGCACTAGCCAAAGGGACTGGGGAGATCTTGCTGGTTTGGACGGTTGGGAGTATACGATTGATCCTGAGAGCGGTGCATCAACGGTGTTGATGCACAGTAGATGCTAAGTAAACGTAGGCTGAGTGAGTGAATTCACTTTCATCTTTCACAAAGATGTGAAGTTGTTTAGACTCTGAAGTTGTTTAGAAGACGGTCTGCCATTAATTACGTCTGGGATGTATTCAACCTTCCTAAACCTCAATTTTCTCATTCACTAAATAGGGCTGAAGATAAGTGGAGATAAAGTCTGAATTATGGAGTACTGTATAAATAAATGTTAAATATGATTAGAGTTCGGACTTGTCACAATTCTCCTGCATTCACATCTCTTAGTTTGAGATTTATTGAGTACAAATTCGTTTGTCTTTGGAAAAAAGGATAACCATTTTCCCCCAAAAGGAAGTATCAAGTACTCTAAAGAACACAGAAGAGTCTGGACATATTTTCCCCACCAATTCCCTCCACGAATGCATTTCTTTTGCTTCATTCAATGGAAATTTACATATAGCTAATTATGTTCACTATTCCTAGTATGAACAGCAGAGAGTGAGTGTGAATGCTAGAGTTCAGGTGGAATGGCAAAGAGGAAAATACAGATAGTCAAACTTCAGGCTTGAAATATCCTCTCTACCTTCTTGTTGCAGCTTAAGAAGTCTCATACAGAAAGTACTAGACACCTATGGCCACTTAAATTTAAATTTTAAGTAACTGAAATAATTTTAGATAATTTAAATAAGATCTATGTAATTTAGATAAATAATGAAACTTAATACAAAGCTATAGTAATCAAAACAGAGTGGTATTGGCGTAAATAAAGACCTAGAAACCAACGAAATAGAGACCCCCAAAATAAACCTTTGTGTAAATGGACGTATGATTTACAGCAAGTATGTAGAGATCATTTAATGCGAAGAGTCTTTTCAACAATAGTACTGGGAACACTGGATATCCACATGCAAAGAATGAAGTTGGATCCTTTATACCATATAAAAATTAACTCAAACTAGATCAAACATCTAAATGTAAGAGTTCATGAAAGTCTAAGATTATCAGCATAAAACATAAGGCAAAAGCTTCATAATACTGGATTTGGCAATGATTTTTTAAAAATATGATACCCAAAGCACAGGCAACAACAGATGAATGGGACTACAACAAAACTTAAAATATTCATGAATGAAAGGATTCTATCAACAAAGTAAAAAAATGATATGTCTGGGGGCGCCTGGGTGGCTCAGTGGGTTAAGCCGCTGCCTTCGGCTCAGGTCATGATCTCAGGGTCCTGGGATCGAGTCCCGCATCGGGCTCTCTGCTCAGCGGAGAGCCTGCTTCCCCCTCTCTCTCTGCCTGCCTCTCTGCCTACTTGTGATCTCTGTCTGTCAAATAAATAAATAAAATCTTTAAAAAAAAAATGATATGTCTGGGTGGCTAAGTCAGTTAAGCAGCTGCCTTCTGCTCCAGTCATGACCCTGGGATCCTGGGATGGAGTCCCACATTAAGCTTTCTGCTCAGCGGGGAGACTGCTTCTCCCTCTCCCTCTGCCCCATCACCCTGCTTGTGCTCTCTCTCAAATAAATAAATGAAATCTTAAAATAAAAAAAAAGTAAAAAGTCAACCCATGGAATGGGAGAAATCATATATACTTCTGATGAGGGGTTAATATCATTAATATATAAAGAACTCCCACAATTCAATGACCAAAAAATCTGATTAAAAAATAAACAAAGGACTTGTATAAAAATTTCACCTCAGAAGGTATACAAATGACCAATAAACATGAAAATTTGCTCAACATCACTAATACAAATCAAAACCATGTTGAAGGGCGCCTGGGTGGCTCAGTGGGTTAAAGCCTCTGCCTTCGGCTCAGGTCATGATCCCAGGGTCCTGTGATCGAGCCCCGCATCTGGCTCTCTGCTCGGCAGGGAGTCTGCTCCCCTCCTCTCTCTCCACCAGCCTCTCTGCCTACTTGTGATCTCTGTCTGTGAAATAAATAAATAAAATCTTTTTTTTAAGATTTTATTTATTTATTTGACAGAGAGAGATCACAAGTAGGCAGAGAGGCAGGCAGAGAGAGAGAGAGGAGGAAGCCGGCTCCCTGCTGAGCAGAGAGCCCAATGCGGGACTCGATCCTAGGACGCTGAGATCATGACCTGAGCCGAAGGCAGCGGCTTAACCCACTGAGCCACCCAGGTGCCCAAATAAATAAAATCTTAAAAAAATATATTGAGATAATCTTTCCCATCTCTTAGTTAAGAAGCTGAAATTCTTCCATGCTGTTGATGGGAGGGCAAAGTGGTGTGGCCGCTGTGGAAAACACTATTGGGATTCCAAAAAATTAAAAATAGAATTATCCTATAATGCAGCAATTGCATTTCTGGGCATACACCAAAAAAAAATATTGAAAAGAGAAGCTTGGATGGGTATTTACACTCCTGTGTTCTTAGTAGCGTATTCATAATAACCAAAGGGAGGAAGCAACCCAGTGCCCATCAACAGATGAGTAGGTAAACAAAAGGTCGTATATACTTAGAAGGGAATATTACTCAACCTTTAAAAGGAAGGAAATTCTGACACATGCTACAAGATAGATAAACTTTGAGGATATCATGCTAAATGAAATAAGTCAGTCACAAAAAGACAAAGTGTAATTCTACTCATATGACGTACCTAGAGTTGTCAGATTCACAAAAATAGGAAGTAGAATGGTGGTTCTCAGAGGCTAGAGAGAAAGGCAGGTGGGTGGGGAGGATGGGTTGGTATTAAACGTTTAATAGGTACGGAGCTTCAGTATGGGAAGGTGAAAAAGTCCTGGAGACGGATGCTGGTGATAGTTGCACAACCATGTGAATGTACTTAATGCCACTGTACACTTAAAAATGGCTAAAATGGTAAATTTTATGTACATTTAAAAAATGGCTAAAATGGTAAATTTTATGTTATGTATCCTTTTTTTCTTTTTTTTTAACGTTTTATTTATTTGACAGACAGAGAACACAAGTAGGCAGAGAGGCAGGCAGAGAGAGAGAGGAAGGGAAGCAGGCTCCCTGCTGAGCAGAGTCCTACCCCTGGCTGGATCCCAGGACCCTGGGATCATGACCTGAACCAAAGGCAGAGGCTTTAACCCACTGAGCCACCCAGGCGCCCCAAATTTTATGTTATGTATCTTTTACCAAACACACACACACACACACACACACACACACACACGGTGACACCTAGTGCCAAATTATTCTCCGGAAAATGCGCTCACACTCTCCCAGCACTAGCACAGGACCAGTCTTTCAATTCTTTGCCAGTTTGATCTACAGAAAAATGTCATCCCAAATGACCAGTTTAGCAATCTCCAGGCCAGTGGTTTAAAACAGATCATCAGCATGAATTCTCAATGGACCAAGACACTGGGAGGAAAACACGGTGGTAAAGTCATTTTATTTCCAGTTCTTAAGAGTGCACATGAAACTCCAGCCAAGGTCCTGGGATTTTTCTGCATGAGATAAGGAGTCAAAAAAAAAAAATTATGGGGACCGCAGTGAGATCTTATAATATTGAATTTCTGGGTAAAGCTATTCCCTCCCGACACAGAAACAGCCTAGCGGACGGCCAAACTCTGAAACCAGCCTTACCCTCTGGCTGTTAACGCTAGGGTTCTAAGTCTGGCCCTGGAGAGTAAAGGGCGGGACCAGAGATGGCACGCATGCGCCGAAGTCCTCGGCCCGGGCGTGGCCGCTCTAGGCAGCGGGGAGGTCGCGGGGTTGAGAGGGTTGGAAGAGTGCTGTTTCTCCTCTATGGTCTCAGGCCGGGGGCTCGCTTCTCCGCAGTCAGTCCTCGGCTACTTCCGGAAGTGAAGCGAACGCCTTCTCCTCTGCTTCCGCGGCGGTCCGGGAGGCGGCGGGCGGCCAGGTGGGCCGGGAAGGAGCCGAGTGGTAAGCCCCAGCGTGGCGGGGGAGGGAATGGGGGAGGCCCGGGCTCGATTTCGGGGCTGCGTGTGGAGGACGGCTATGGGAGACGGGTCAGAGGAGGTGCCCTGGGCTCCTCACCCGGGCCCGGGTCCTGGGTACCCGCGGTCCCGGCCACGAGGCACGGATCCCCGGGTGGTCAACTCCCCCAGTCCCTTCACGAGAGCACCACGTCGGCATGGCCGGTCGCCGGGTCTCGCCTGCGTCCCCTCGAGGGTCAGGGTCGGAGCCGGCGACTCCAGGACCTCCTGGGGCGCGAGGCAGGGAGCATCGGCTTCCATACACCGTGGAGGAAGGGGGGGACTTAGGGACGCCCACCCCTCAGGAGCCCCTGCCGCAGCCTCTGGCCGCGCGTCGGGAATTGATCAGGATCCTGATAGACTGAACTTCGGGTCTGATGGGCCAGGCAGTTCCTGCCCCACAGCGAAGCGATTGCTCCCGTTATAAAACAGGGTAACAGACGCGCACAAAAGGGAAAGTGAAACCCCAAAAGTCGCACTGGGGTTAAGCTAGAACCCAGCTCTTGTGATTCCGAGCTCACGGCTCCTAATGGAAACTTGTGCAAAAGGGAGTTTTCTTTAAAAGAAAAAAATAATAATAAAAAGGGGTACATGAGACTTAGATTTTGTCTAACTGAGGATCTTTGGCGGGGCAGGAGGCCCTGTCATTACCCAGGGCGGCTGCCCCCCCTCCCCAACTTTGGTGGCGGGGAAAAAGAGCCCAGACGCTGTCATGCCCTCAGCTGTCGCCGTTGGGTCCTCCCCGCTAAAGCCCATTGGTCGGTCCTTTGGAGGGTGGTCTTGATGTCATCCTCGGAAAGGCCAATAGGAAGAAGTTTTACTCTCTTCCCGGGGCACGTCCCAGAGCCGGCGCAGAGTGCACGTGCGGAGTTAGGTTGTTTGGTTTGTTCTTGTGAGGACTGTTTTGTAAACAGCCAGTCTGGGTGTCTGATGTGTGTGTTCTGCGGTTCGCTACCTGTCTCCGTAAACATGTGGGGGAAACGGTGCTCTAGGGCCCGGCGCTGACTTTACTAACATAGCTGGCGCTCAGTATGTGCAACTATTAGTAAGTCCTCTATTCAGTAGACTCTGAGTACCTATGGACAGTTTGTCATTTAAACCTCCTTCAGAGCAGATACTGGTATCTTGAACTTATGAATGGGAATGAAGAGGCTCAGGAAGAATAAATGTGAGCCGTTTGGAACCCACATCTCTCTATGCCTAAGAACATACCTTTTTAAGTATACAAGACTCTCCGTGGAAATTACAGCCTGGGAGGTGAAGAAACACACACAAATGAATGTTATGGTAATGCGCAGAGGCAGAAAGGATTGACTTGAGTATGAGGAGAGTTACTCATTAAAGACTTTCAAGTGCCAGGGGATTTGGATCTTGTCATTTGAACACCTTCGACCCAGTGATGTTGCGGAGCTGCATTACAGAGGACCGGAACAGTGTGATACGGGAAAATGCCCAAGGAGCAGGAATTAAGAGATGGGACCAAAGTGTCGTCTGTGACTAGATGAGTAGTAGGAGATAGTTACCATAATAGTAATAGCTAACATTTATGTTGCGCTTTTGTGCTGGGCACTATTCTGAGTGCCGTGCATATGTCCTTTTAATCCTATCAGCACCCCTTTCAGTAATGTGGTATTAATATCCCCATTTTACAGGGGCGCCTGGGTGGCTCAGTGGGTTAAAGCCTCTGCCTTCGGCTCAGGTCATGATCCCAGGATCCTGGGATCGAGCCCCACATCGGGCTCTCTGCTCAGCGGGGAGCCTGCTTCCTCCTCTCTCTCTCTCTCTCTCTCTGCCTACTTGTGATCTCTGTCTGTCAAATAAATGAATAAATAAAATCTTCTTTAAAAATCCCCATTTTACAGATGAGGAAATTAAGGCACAGAGATTAAGTGACTTGCTGGAGGTCACACTGTGAATTTGTGGAACTGGGATTTAAAACCAGTCATTCTGCCTCCAGTCTTTGTGCGCTTATTAAAAAGTTTTGTTTGGGCTCCTGGCTGGCTCAGTCCACAGAGCATGGGACTCTTAATCTCAGGATCAAGAGTTCAAGCCCCACCATGGACATGGAGCCTGCTTTAAGGGAAAAAAAAAAAAGTCATTAAAAAGTCGCATTGGTTTGTTGGCAGGACATAAAGATTCTCAAATGATAAGCTCAGAACTATGAGCTTGAGTTTTGATTCGGGCACTGGTCCGAGGAGAGATTGGAGAGAAGAGGAAATGAGATTGGAAGTGTTATTTAAACTTTATATTTTGCTCACACCTTACTCAGACCTTGTTTGAAGTATATATTTAGGTATATGCATTTATTTATTAGTATGTAACAGCTCTCTAGCCCCCAGCTTCTGTGTATATAAGACTCTCCTAAGGAACTTGTTTACAATATATGTTCCTGGACCTCTCTCTAGGTTATCCTTATTCAGGTTCACCAAACTTCCAGGTGTTTTTTCAGAAGTTCTAAAGAAATTACTACCATAGGAGTTAGATACATGTTGATTTGATTTCCATCTAAAATATCCAGAACCTATCTTTGTGCCGGCTACTTCAGGAATGATGAGAGAATTCTGTAGCTAGATACCTGATCTTGAGCTCAGGATTTGATTGGAGAGGGAAAGACTACTCAAACTGATAATTGAAGTATGCTCACTAACCAGTGTTTTTTTTTTAAATCACGTTATTGGACTTCTATGGCATTTAACACAGGACAGGTCATTAAGTATATGCCACATAACAGAAACAAAAGCGTCTCATGGAAAGCCAGGACACCTGTCAGTATGTTCTCTTGCCCAGCACCGCTCAGGATCAGTAAATCATGCAGCCTCCAAGTCCAGGCAGCAAGTCAACCTCCTGTGAGCTAGCTAGCTACCTTTCCCCTAGTAATTTCTGACTCCTTCCAAAAAGAAATCTTCTGGATGAGAGTCGATATGGTAAGAGCCCAGAAATGCTTCTCTTGTAGTAATGAACGCCAGTTTCTGCAGGCTACAAGAAATACACATGATATTCTCTTTTTATTGCCGTTTCTGCCCCCGGCCTGCTTACATTTGGACACATTTCTTTTTATTTCATAGTCACCAGATGTGTGCAGTCACTCTCTTTAAAATGTCTGTAGTATTCTGCCAGTGTTTATAGTGTGTCCCCAGAAGCACACCTATTTCGTTCTTTCTTTTTTTTAAGTTTGTTTATTTACTTAAGTGATCTCTACACCCAGCATGGGGCTGGACCTCATGATCCTGAACTCTGGAGTCACATGCTCTTCTGCCTGAGCAAGCCAGCGCCCCTCTCACCCTATTTCTGTTGTGACTGTTCCTGCTTATTTCATGGAAACTCAAGCTCACCCTAACAACCATAAGCTGGAGTTGATGTTCCAAAATGCAGTGTTGTCATAGCCTAGTTTATTTCCTTCAGTTTGGACTTCTCAGCTTTGTAGTAGCAGCATAAAGGAGCAAATTAGTCCTTTGAACCATTAACCATTACTAACTACTTTGTTGGAATAATGTAGTGTTATGAGGTCAGGCTTTAACTCAGACCATGATTCAGCACCTGGCTCTGCCCTATGTTAATGAGGCCTCCATTTTCTCATCTTTAAAATGGAGATGAGAGTAATAATTATCTCATAGGATTACCTTTCACATTATAGGGACTCGGTAAATATTAGCAGTTGTCATTATTCTTTGTTGCCACATAACATGTAATGAAAAGAAATAAATAGCCCAAGTAAAGGCCCATATGAAGCCAGAATGTTTCTATTCTTGCAGTGAGACGTCCTTGCGAAGAAATGATTGAGATCATATTTTCAGGCTGGAATTCCAATAAATTAGCCCTCCAAAGGATTATTCCTAAAACGTTAGGTATGTACTATCTTTAGAACTTTTTGTTGAATAAAGAGGTAATTATCTACCATGGAACAAAGTAGTTTGAAGATTATAACTTTTTAAAGATTTTATTTATTTATTTATTTGTCAGAGAGAGAGAAAGAGAGCAAATGCAGGTAGAGGCAGAGAAGCAGGCTCCCTGCTGAGCAAGGAGCCCAATGTGGGACTCAATCCTAGGACCCTGGGATCATGACCTGAGCCGAAAGCAGTAGCTTAACTGACTGAGCCACCCAGGCGTCCCTGAAGATTATAACTTTTAAGGAGTTAACAGTCATTAATGTGAAATCTTTATACGCTAAGGGGAAAAATTCTCCACTTAAACTCAGAATCAGTGGCTTCTTTTTTGATAAATCCAATGCAGATTACTGTATTAATTGCTGTTGGGGTGACTAAGGAATCCAATAGGTGACACCAGTAATGTCAGCTCCTTCCAGAGAGTAGCCCTCTAGATGAAGCCACAGAGGAGTACTTGAGCAAATCAAACAGTTGCCCCTCCATGGGAGCAGTAGCCAAGTTCCTTGCAGGTTCTTTAATCACTCAGAATAATTGGGAGATGGTTTATATCCAGCCCTTCTTCTTCCTTCATTGATTTTTCAGGCAACTATAGCATGTCGGTTAGGCGTTTCTTTGGGGAAACATAGAAAAGGTTACAGTGATAGAGATCTTGCAATTGCCCAAGTCGGCAGACTGTGATCATTGTTTCCTACCAGTTGTGCCAACAGACCAAGCCCATGGACATTTTAGAAAAGGTCAACTATACAGTTTGTTCATGTCATATTTTACATATTCATGTTTTCCAAAACTTCCTGCCATTTCTTGACACTGAAATTTTAGAGATGGTATTTTCCTCAGGAAGTAATAGCTTTGCAAGTGTTTTAAAAGTTCCATTGGTGAGCGCATCTGTGTGGCTCAGGTCATGATCTCAGGGTCCTGGGATCGAGTCCCGCATCAGGCTCTCTGCTCAGCGGGGAGCCTGCTTTCCTCTCTGTCTCTCTGCCTGCCTCTCTGCCTACTTGTGATCTGTCTCTGTCAAATAAATAAATACAAATTTTTTTTTAAAGTTCCATTGGTGAGATGTCAGAACAAGTTGTCGATTATATGGCATGAGCCTGGGGACAACTTTTGAGGTTCCTCCTCACCTACACTGTATGAGAAGTGTCCCACACCTGAATGGGGAAGAAGAGACCATGCTACCTCCTGACGGTGGCCGGGAGAAGCATGAGGCACAAACAAATCAGCTGCAAGAGAAAGGGAGCGGGGGATGACAGTACAAAAGACTGTCGCCCCGAACAACTCCTCAGTCCGTATTTTTTAGATAAAGACAATAATCAGCAAAGGAGCCGAGGAAGGCTATACGTTAATCATATGCTGTGTAGATAAGCAAGAAGGAATAAGGGTTATACATTGATTATAAGTCATAGATAAGCAAGGAGAAAAGCAGAATAGGTCTGGTCAAGCAGTATAAAATTGATAGTTGAGCAGGCCCTTCAAAGGGCGCATCTAATTAGCCACAGGCGCTCTCCGGGGAAGGGGAGATAACGGGAAAATGTCCTGCCCTTGGCCGGTGGGGCATCCCCAGCTGCTCGGCTTCAAGGACACATACTGTACTCTCCTGCAGAGGCCTGTTGCCGGTACATGTTTTTCTTAAGGCCATATCTAAACATGCTTGATGGCTAATACGATTTCTTGTAAGTTATATTTTAAGTAACACATTGTTCTGAGGGACAGTTATAAGACCACATTTACCAAACACTTCCTGCGTGCTGCTGTCTCCTTCATGCTTAGGACAGCTTTGTGAGGTTGTTGGTGGTGACCCCATTCCTTATGTATGCTAATGGGAGACTTAGAGAGAATGACTAATTTTCCCACAATCCCATAGCTCATAAATAGTGAAGCTGCGATTCAGAACCTGTCTTCTGATTTTAAAACCAAAGTGTTCTGTTAAATGGTGCAAATAAACGTTAACTCTTTTTTTTTTATTAAGATTTTACTTATTTATTTGACAGAGAGAGAGATAACAAGTAGGCAGAGAGGCAGGCAGAGAGAGAGGGCGAAGCAGGCTCCCCACTGAGCAGAGAGCCCGATGTGGGACTCAATCCCAGGACCCTGAGATCATGACCTGAGCCGAAGGCAGAGGCTTAACCCACTGAGCCACCCAGGTGCCCCTAAATATTAGCTCCTATGGGAAAAAGGAAATTACACTGATTCTTAGCACCAGGAAGTAAATAACCCCAAAATATTGAACCAGGTGTCTTAAAGGCCTGTACTAAATATTTGATACACAGACGAGCTCACAGGCTCTCACTGCATTCATTTTGACCTTGGTCTCTGAGGGTATGATGAGAATAAAGCCAACTTTAAATTTTCAGACTTGCCCTCAGATTTATCCAGAGCCTTTCACCTATGGAATCTATTGAACAGGGATATCTAGCCTCTGATTGTAAAACAGAATAGAAGCAGTAATGTAGAAGAGGTTATGGAAGACCTCCGAGGCACTTTCTCAGCAATTATGATAAACAACCCGCCTGCGAATCAAGAGACAGGGAAGCTGTTTGCTGATAGAACTTCTTAAGCTTGCTAGCCTAAGACCAGTTAACCTAGAAACCTCATGTGCTTGTCCATAGACTCTGAAGGCATCAACTACGGGAGAGGTCACGAAATCACAGATAATTCACACAAATATGCCTTAGGTCAGGAAGTAAACAGAAATGAGGAATACAGGTGGGTGAGGGGTAGCAAACCTAAGCAGATATGCCCTATCTGAAGGTTGTAGCTACCGAGTTACTCAGCTCAGGCTGAGTCTTGTCACTCCGTATGACGTCCCAATCTTGCCAGATCTTTTGACGTTTTTCAGCAGAAGCCAGGAGTCTGGATTTTTATGTGAAATCAGATTTTTTTTTTTTTTTAACACTGTACTAATTCAAGAGAAGGGAGAGAGGAGCAGGAAGGAAAAAGACAGTGAGGGAGAGAGGGAGGAAGGAGCAACACCATGTGAAAGCCTGTCCAAAGGCCAGATGTCACCACAGTGGAGTGGTGGCTGCCCATGTGGAGAGGGTTCCAGGACACAGAGAGTGGAAGCTCACGGCAGTAATACTGCCTTACCTTGGAAAGGCTCACCTGGGTTCATTAGAACCACTCTAGGAAGCAGAGAGCTGTAGAACATTTAAAACGTCTTTATCCTGGGGGTGGCTCGGTCGATTAAGTGTCCAACTCTTGATTTCAGCTCAGGCTGTGATCTCAGGGTTGTGAGATCAAGCCCCACTTCAGGCTCTGCGATCAGCAGGGAACCTATTTGAGATTCTCTCCCTCTCCCTCTGCTCCTGTTTGTATTCTCTCTCTCCCTCTCTCTCTCTCTCTCTCAGATAAATAAATCTTTAATGGGGCGCCTGGGTGGTTGGGCGTCTGCCTTCAGTTCAGGTCGTGATCGCGGGGTCCTGGGATTGAGTCCCATGTTGGGCTCCTTGCTCAGCGGGGAGTCTGCTTCTCCCTCTACCTCTGCCCACTGCTCATGCTCTCTCTCTCTCTCTCTCTCAAATAAATAATTTTAAATATATATATATATAAGTCTTTATCCTGGGGCTCCTGAGTGGCTCAGTCGGTTAAACCTCTGACTGCTGGTTTTGGCTCAGGGTCAGGAGATGGAGCCCTGCCTGGGGCTTCACTCTCGGCAGGGAGTCTGCTTGGGATTCTCTTTTCTGTCTCCCTCCCCCTCTCTTCCTTCCCACCACAGGGGTGTGCATGTGCACTCTCTCTCTCTCACACAAAGAAATAAGATCTTTTAAAATGAAAAAAACAAACAAACAAACAAACAAAAACACTTCTGTATGCTGGTGGTTAAACAGTAGGTTTTCACTTTCTTTGGATTTTTTTGATCCTTTTTTTTTTTTTTTTTTTTTTTTTAATTTTTTTATTTATTTGACAGAGAGAGATCACAAGTAGGCAGAGAGGCAGGCAGAGAGAGAGAGAGGAGGAAGCAGGCTCCCTGCCGAGCAGAGAGCCCGATGCGGGACTCGATCCCAGGACCCTGAGATCATGACCTGAGCCGAAGGCAGCGGCTTAACCCACTGAGCCACCCAGGCGCCCTTTTTTGATCCTTTTTGAGAACCTAATAAAAACTATAGATTTCCTTCATGTTACACACTCCTCTGCACAAATACATCCTGGCCTGTAATTTGAGAGCACACACACACCTCTTGACGTGCCTCTGCAGCCATCAGTTCAAGACCCAGAATTTTTTTTTAATTTTATTTATTTAATTGACCGAGAGACAGAGAGAGCACGTGACTGACTCCGAGATCCTGACCTGAGCCGAAGGCAGACACTTAACCAACTGAGCCACCCAGATGCCCCTCACCCATTGGCCTTTTAAAACTAGAAGGTAAAAGCTGGTCCTTACCTTACCAGCTCTGAAAGTTTATTTCTCACAAGAGGAAACAAACCACACAATGGCATCTAAAATGTATTTTTAAGTCATATTTTGAAAAGCTGAAATGGCCACTAACTTGGTCTTGAGATAGTCTTTAACAAACTAGGAACTGCACAGACTTTGATTACCATGGAATCATAGTAATCGCTATAGGAAGAACGCTAGTTTCAGCGTTAGTTTGCCCTCAATTCAAATAGTGAAAGCTAACAGAAAGAGTGTACATTTTAACCAAAGTTACTTGATCTTTTGCTATTTCTGTCTATCTGCTTTTGGGTTATTTCCATGAGGGAAAGCAGCACTTTCAGAGGAATAAGTACCTCTTAAGCGATAACATGTAGTTCAGACACCAAAGTCCCAAGCTGTGGGGCCACACCCCTCCTGCCATGACCATGATTAAAGGCCTCTGAGAAAACCAGTGTTCTGGAGGATGTTTTGGGCTGTTCTCTGTAAACTCGGCCCACAGCAGGCACTGTGAGAGGGTTTTGCTGTCTCTTTTTTTTAAAACATTTTATTTATTTATTTGACAGAGACAGTGAGAGAGGGAACACAAGCAGGGGGAGTGGGAGAGAGAGAAGCAGACTCCCTGCTGAGCAAGGAGCCCTATGCAGGGCTCAATCCCAGGACCCTGAGATCATGACCTAAGCCGAAGGCAGATACTTAATGACTCAGCCACCTAGGCATTTCTCTTTTATTTATTTTTTAAAAGATATATTTTGTTTATCTGAGAGAGAGAGAGCGAGTGCCCATGAGCGGGGGGTAGAGGCAGAAAGAAAGAGAGAAGCAGGCTCTCTGCTGAGCAGGGAGCCTGATGCAGGGCTCGGTTCCAAGACCCAGGATCATAACCTGTGCCGAAGGCAGACGCTTAACAACTGAGCCACCCAGGTGCCCTGGGTTTTCTGGCTCTTTCTGAGTTCCTTCACAAGTAAGCATTAGAATGTCCCTGTTGCCTACTGTCTTCTCTCCCTGTCTCCAAGGCTCCAGAGAGTCATTCCACTGTCCACCCCCTGTGCCCTGTTCCCGGGGATACACTTTGGTTTGTGTTTAAGCTCACGTGAAATGACAGGTGTTAATTACCTAGTTCAGAATTAAGGGGGAAGAACGCCTGAGTTTGGAAAAGTCTGCGAAACTGCAAACAGAGACAAGTTTGAAATGACAGGTTGAATACCACAGAATTGAAGAGTACAGCAAGCCCCTGGGGCTGAGTCATTCTGAAGAGCTCTGGTTTCTGAATAAAAATTTGGGTCTTGGGGTGCCTGGGTGGCTCAGTCAGTTAAGCGTCTGCCTTTGGCTTGTGTCATGATCCTAGAGCCTTGGGATCGAGCCCTGCATCGGGCTCCCTGCTCAGCAGAGAGCCTGCTTCTCTCTTTCTTTCTGCCTCTACCCCCCGCTCATGGGCACTCGCTCTCTCTCTCTCAGATAAACAAAATATATCTTTTAAAAAATAAATAAAAGAGAAGTGCCTCAGTGGCTGAGTCATTAAGTACCTGCCTTCGGCTTAGGTCATGATCTCGGGGTCCTGGGATCGAGCCCTGCATGGGGCTCCCTGCTCTGCAGGAAGCCTGCTTCTCCCTCTCCCGCTTCCCCTGCTTCTGTTCCCTCTCTCGCTGTGTCTGTCTCTGTGAAGTAAATAAATAAAATCTTTTTAAAATTTTTTTTAAAAGCAAATAAATAAAAGGGTAATTGGTAAGAAATAAATTTCAAATATTGTCATTTTCTGCAAGTCACTCTGAAATGCATGCTTGCCCTCATTCTTAACTCCCAGCTACAGTTTTGTGTCTCCAGTTGCTTACTAGACAATTCTACTTGCAAGTCTTATCATCACGTCAAACTTAAGTTTTCTGAAATTCCACTTCTTTCTAAGATTGGCCCCATGTGCTCACAGTGACCCATTTCTATCACAAGTAGCTTTCTTCCCTAGCTCTGACACATAGGCAGCATCTTTGATCATTCCTTCTCTCTAGTCATCAGAGCCCATAAATTATTTTCTTTTTTCTTGAAGATTTTATTTTTTTAAATTTATTTGACAGAAAGATCACAAGTAGGTAGAGAGAGGGGGAGGCAGGCTCCTCACCGAGCAGAGAGCCGGATGCGGGGCTCCATCCCAGGACCCTGAGATCATGACCTGAGCCGAAGGCAGAGGCTTAACCCACTGAGCCACCCAGGTGCCCCATAAATTATTTTCTAAACATCTCTCAGCTACATTGATCCTTTATCACCTGTCATTCCTTTGCTGTTTTCATTTTTTGTCACCTTCATCCCAGAAGTGATAAACATTTTACTTCTAAGCTATCCTAGTCTGGCCCTCCTTCCTCAGGGGATTTATCATCCTTAAGCACAGCTTTGCTGATCTCATTGCCCCAGAAACCTTTATGTGTTACTCTTGGCCCACCTGTCATTAACTAGGCACATAAGACCCGGAATCAGACCTGTAGCTCTGGGTCACTCGCGGCTCCCCATGGAGACTCTGACAGCAGTGCCCAAGTCAGGCCCCTCTTTTCTGAGCTCCTGTCCAGTCCTCACTGGGAGCCTCAGGATCTTTCCTCTGACCCTGAATCCAGATGAGATCCTAAATGTACGTAAAGGGCCTACCCAATGCCTAGCTCGTAGGAGAGGCTCAATAAATGGCAGTGGTTCGGGGGGCCTGGTTGGCTCTGTTGGTTAAGCGTCTGCCTTTGGCTCAGGTCGTGATCTCAGGCACCTGAGATCAAGCCCCATGTCAGGCTCCTTGCTTGGCAGGAGTCTGCTTGTCCCTCTCCTTCTGCCCCTCCGCACCCCTACTCATGCGCTCAATCTCTGTCTCTCAAATAAGTAAAACCTTTAAATAATAATAATAATAATGAGCAAATAAATAAATAGTATTGGATCAATTATTATTTCCTGGGATAATGTTCTCATGGTAGTTGTTTAATCAGCATTAGCCAGATAAAGGAACTACTTTAGCGCAATGATTCCTTTTTCTAAAAAACTGGATAAGATCTCCCACTTCCTTAACAATTTGAGGAGACAGCCCAAAGGAAAGCACTTAGGTATTTTTTTAATGTTCCTCAAAATACAAATAATAAATATGACTGATTATCAGAAATTATTTAATTTGTCATTAAGAATATTTATTTGAATTCTTCCAAAAAGAACAGTTTTGGGGTTTTTTAAGATTTTATTTTTAAGTAACCTCTACATTCAGCATGGGGCTCTAATTCACAACCCCGAGATCGAGAGTCATATGCTACACCAACTGAGCCAGCCAGGCACCCCCCAAAAAAAGTTTGGGCCTCTACAGAAATTGTTCCCCTGTTTTCTGTTACTTATTATTGTGAATAGCATATTTGTTTAATTACTATATTTAAAAATTTTATGTTATATTTAATCTTCTAACTTTATCTTTACCTAATTATCTTTTTAATACTGATGAGGAATCTCTATTCCACTTTAACACTGAGTTTTAAATTCAGTTGTGTTTATTCTTTGAGTTGAAGGGGAAAAGATCCGAAGTGGACTCTGCCCTGAGCACCAGCTGTTGCTGGGTTCGGTCTCAGGACCTGAGATCGTGACCTGAGCAGAAACCAAGAGTCAGTCGCTCCACTGACTGAACTACCCAGGTGCCCCCAGATTTGCTTAAAATTTAGTGCTCTGTGTAAGTATTACGCATCACTCTGTAAAACGTGATACAGTTCCAGGCCCCTGGGTAACTTAATCACTTGGGCATCCAGCTCTGGGTTCCGGTTCAGGTCATGATCTCAGGGTCCTGGGATTGAGCCTAACGTCAGGCTCTCTGCTCAGCGGGGAGCCTGCTTCCCCCTCTTTCTGCCTCTGCTTGCCTCTCTGCCTCCTTGTGATTTCTCTCTCTCTCTCTCTTTTTTTTTTTTTAGTTTTATTTATTTGCTTGGCAGGCAGAGATCACAAGTAGGCAGAGAGGCAGGCAGAGAGAGAGAGGAGGAAGCAGGCTCCCTGCAGAGCAGAAAGCCTGATGTGGGGCTTGATCCCAGGACCCTGGGATCATGACCTGAGCCGAAGGCAGAGCCTTTAACCCACTGAGCCACCCAGGCACCCTGTGATTTCTCTCTCTGTCAAATAAATAAATAAAATCTTTTAAAAAATCATAAAAATAAATAAAATAAGTAAAAGGCCATACAGTTCTCATGGCTGTATTTGAAAAGCAGATGAATTGCTACTTTACATGGTTTACTTACCACATGCCAGACTCTGGACAAGGCACTTCACTTGCCTTTTCATGTTTTATTCTTAAACCTTCTCCATGGGGCTAAATGCTATTACCACCCCCACTTAAACACGAGGAAGCTGAGTCTCCAAGAAGTCCAGTCCCCGCAGCTAGTGAATGGCAGAGGGCACAAGGCAGCCCAGCCCTGGAGCCAGTTTCCTAACCACTGCACCCTGGAAAGTGGAAAGAGTCCTGTCTGCGTGACCACTGTGGGTGATTGACTTCCTTTGTCTTCACAGTATCCAGGTGGAGAAACCCTTACCCGCCAGCACCTCCACTGTTGTAATGCCAGGGACAGTGTGAATAATCATTTCCTCAGCGCCCGTTGACACCATACACCATCCTTGCCACTTTACTTTCAAAGTCTCTGATGCTCACAAGAAGCCTTGAAGCTTTCTGTTAACCACCATTTCACCACTGAGAACACAGGGCTCAGAGAGCTCAAGTAACTTAAACATAGTCACAGAGCACGTGATCAGAGAGCTGGGATTCTACCTCCGTGGTGTTCTACACCATACTGCCTCTCCATAAAACAATCTCCTAAGATCCACATAAGGAAGAGAAGAGCATGGTCTTTTGCTCTTTGCTTATCGGCAACATTACCATGTTCCTGTGGCGCTAAATTGGCCAAGTCCAGAGGGCGTGACGTTTTCAGACTGATGTGGATTGAACCCCAGGGGAGTTGACCTGGCACAGGGCATTTCAGAAAACAAGGGTTCACTCACTTTTTTGGTACTATATCTGTGGGAGCCTCTGCAATCACATGTTTATGAAATAATTACCTAGCAAGAAGGAAGATTTTTTTTTTTTTTAAATAAAAAAAGGCTTTATTTACCTGAAGGACATCAGTTTTGGCCACCTCCAGACATTTTACTGGCCCAAAAAAGCTGTTGTTGTTTTGTTTTTTAATCATACATGTGAAAGGACTTGAGAAACTTAATTGGGAAAACTGAGGCCAGAGGAATTACATTTTTCTAAGTAAGTTAGTGGAAGAGAAGGATCTAGAACTCCCCACCGCCCCCCAAGTCCATCAAACTTTCCACTGCATTGTTTCACTTCACCTGATTTTCAGAAGTATGACAGAGCAGAAAGAAATTCAGCGAGGTTTATTTGGTCTATAGAATGTGAATTTTTAGACATTGTATTGGTTACCTTTAAAAATTGGCTTTAGTGCGCCTGGGTGGCTCAGTGGATTAAAGCCTCTGCCTTCGGCTCAGGTCATGATCTTAGAGTCCTGTGATCGAGTCCTGCATCTGGATCTCTGCTCGGCGGGGAGCCTGCTTCCCTCTCTCTCTCTCTCTGCCTACTTGTGATCTCTCTCTCTCTCTCTGTCAAAAAAATAAATTTTTTAAAAAATGTTTTAAAAATTGGCTTTAATAGAATGGCAGTAATCTCAAACACCTGCTAAACTAGTTGTCCTAGTTCTGTTGTTGTCTTTTTTTTTTTTCTAGATTTAATGATGCTCTGCAACATTTTTCTGAGTCTGAAGCTTTCTGTGCCTGTGGATCTCAGAATTTGCTAAGAGATGGAGGAGCTTCCGCACAACGATCTGAACACAATGACCCACGAGAACGGTGACCCCCTCCAGAGCACCAGCCCTCAGATTTCCGTTAGTGAATTTTCTTGCCACTGCTGCTACGACATCCTGGTTAACCCCACCACCTTGAACTGTGGGCATAGCTTCTGCCGGCACTGCCTAGCTTTATGGTGGGCCTCTTCCAAGAAAACAGAGTGTCCGGAATGCAGAGAAAAATGGGAAGGTTTCCCCAAAGTCAATATTCTCCTCAGGTAATGCTCAGTCCATATCAGTGGCGCATCCACTTGCACAGTGTGTTTTCTCTTCATGGGAGCGGCCATGTTTGAGGGGGCCAGATGTGCAGAGCTGCCACCCACCGTCCCCACGCTGTGGTCGTCCTAGATCTAGAACAGTGTGAGTCAGGGGGCTCAAGGACTGCAGACCCATGGTCCTCACAGGGGACCATGACCTGTTACTGTTTATCACAAAGGGGAAAAAAAAATTCTGGGTATCAGACCATTGCTTATAATCCTTTGTCATGTAACACTTTTTATTGATTTGTTTCCACCAAGGACACCCTAGGTCTAACAGAGAAAGTGGTATAACTGCACAGTTCTGTACAAATCACTGTGATGCTAATTTTCTTCATCTTTGACTAAACTCTGTTCCAGTGTTCATATCAGTAGCGGTAGCTTCTCATGCATAGTCTTGTAAACAAATGGCAAAACCTTTCAGATGGTAGGTTCTTTTCTGCTTCTGCCCATAATATTTATAATGTACCTGTGAGGTCTTGGAGGCTAAAATCCTTGCTCTCCTTCTCTTGCCTTCTTGCCACCAACAGAGTACCAGAAAGTTCCTTGAAAACGTTAACCTAACATTCCCTTTTTCATCGGAGATACATTTACAAACACTTTGCTCTCACATGTCAGCCTGGTTTACCTGAAGGTTGATCTTAAATTGTAGGAAGATTCTCTGATTATGTGTAATTAAAAATGGGGAGCCCTATAGTAGGACTTAATGGCCTTCCTCTTACTACTCAACTCCACGTGTTTTCTTTTTTATGAATTAATTTTTAATAACATAAGCAATACATAGATACCTTCAATTGTTTATATTCTTTTTAAAAATAAATTAGAGTTACTACTGACAAAGTTAAATAAAGACCCCATTTTGCCATCCTTTCTTTTTTCCCCAGAGTCATTTCAGTTATGACTTAGTTATGATATCCTTCAGATTTTTAAAAATATTTTTATACGTATGTGTGCCAGTAGGAAATGCAAACATTTCCTCACATCAGTGGTGGTTCTGCAGTTTACTATTTTCATTCCACAATATGTATGTCTTAAACTTTTCCATCTAGATACAAGTGATACCCAGTAAATTCATTTTTAAAACCATGTAGCATTCCATTCTGTGCAAACAGACCATGTTTTTATTTGACTATTTCTCTAACCACGGACCTGTAAGTTGTTTCTCATTTTTTGCTGTTACCAACCTTCTTATCCATTCTTCTAAAGTGCTTGTATATTATCAAATATCAGCTGTTAGTTTGATTTTAACCTCTAAATATTATAAGATTTAGACAAACAACTGTCTTGTGACTTTTTTTTTTTTTTTTTACTATTCTCCATAGGGATGCCATTGAAAAATTATTTCCTGATGCCATTAAAAAGCGACATGAAGACATTCACCTGAATAATGACATAGTCCAGAGTCTTGCAGCCTTTCAGAAATACGGGCACGATCAGGTTCCTTTAGCTCCAAACACGGGCCGAGCGAATCCACAGAGAGGCGGGGGATTCTTCTCCGGGGTGCTCACCGCTTTAACTGGTGTGGCAGTAAGTTTATCAGTGTGTTTCTCTACCCCCTGGCCCTCACAGTTTCCACTGAAGTCAGTCCCGTTGAAATTGATGGCGTACCTCGTGTGATGATTCAGTGCACGTATCGAGATCAGCCAGGTCATGTGATTCTTCGGGGCTGCTGCGTCCACACGTAGTCCCCCTCACATTCAGAGCTCAGTTATTGTTAGCTTTATTCCATTTCATGCTCTTCATAACCTCTGCAGTAGCCACCGTTATTACTCTCATTTTATCTCTTCATTTCTTTTTATTATTATTATCGTTATTTTTCACATAAGCTCCATGCCCAGCATGGGGCTTGAAGTCATGACCCCGAAAGCAAGAGTCACCTGCTCTACTGACTGAGCCAGCCAGGTGCCCCTGTTGTTCCCATTGTAGAGGTGAGGAGACCAGTGCAGGAAGGTATTAGAGCTGGGATGCAAGACCATGTCTACTTTGATGGTCCAGTGTCAAGCACAATACTTTACTAACACCCCATGGAGAGACAATCTTCTTTTCGGTTCCATGCTACAACAATTTAAAAGTTACACATTTTCCAGCAAAAAAGGCACATGATAAGTCCATTATCTTGGCCAAGATGTTGGGGTCAAGGGTGCAGTGCTGAGTTCTGTTCCCTCATGTCCTCACCCTGAGCAGTGAGAGCCCCCCCCCCCACCGCCCCGGGAGTTCTGCTCCCCGGCTCTCTTTGCTTCCTCATACTGGCGTGGCATCACTCCCTCCGTGCTCAGCCCCTTCCCTCCCCTGCCCCACACTGAGATGGAGAAGCCGTCCTCCCTGACCTTTCTGTGTGTTCCGGGCCCTCCCTCTTCTCCAGGTGGTTCTGCTCGTGTACCACTGGAGCAGCAGGGAATCTGAGCACGACCTCCTGGTGCACAAGGCTGTGGCCAAGTGGACAGCAGAAGAAGTTGTCCTCTGGCTGGAGCAGCTGGGCCCGTGGGCCTCTCTCTACAGAGACAGGTTTTTAGCGGAAAGAGTAAATGGAAGGTGAGAAGCAAGATATTCTGACATTTTTTTTAAGCTGCTTTATTGAGATATAATCCACAGACTATAACATTCACCTATTTAAAGTATGCAACTCATGGCATTCAGTACCTGCACGGATGGCTGCAGCCATCACCCCAATCTAGTTTTAGAACATTTCATCACCCCAAAAAGAAAGGTCTTCCTCTTGCCAGCAGTCCTCATAACACCCCCTTCCTTCCCCGGCGACCACCGTTCTCCTCGCTGTCTTAACGGATTTGCCTGTTTAGACTATTTCAGATAAATGGAACCAGACACTATTCATGACCTTTTGGTTCTGGCTTTTTCACCTCGCAGAATATTTTCAAGGTTCATCCAAGTTGTCACAGGTGTCCATGCTTCGTGCATTTTTATGGCTGAGTAATATTCTGGTTTGCGCTTAACCCGCATTTTATGTGTCCCTCCTTCCATGGCTGGACACTTGGGTTGGCTCCATTTGGGGGCTGTTACGAGCAGTGCCTCTGTGATCCTTGGTGTGCGGGTTTTTGTGTAGACCTGCCCTTTCAGTGCTCTCTTGGAGTGGAATTGCTGGGTCATGAAGTAAGCCCTTCTGTTTAACTTTCTGAGGAGCTGCCAAATTGTTTCTCCAAAGCAGCTAAGCCATTTTATGGTATGATATTTTGTTTGTTGCTTTTTGATTATAAAAGAAGCAGGTATTTACTAGTTCCTTAAAAATAAGGATGTAGAACTAGAAGGTATCGGAAGTGAAACAGCATCAGAATTCTACTCCTCAGGGAAGACCACCATTGTCATCTTTCTGGACATCTCAGATTTTTTTTCCATGTTTATAGAGAGGTACACATAAAGGTGTATTATTTATTTGTCTAAACTGAAAGTATAATATACCAAGCAGACCTGTGTTTATATGTGTGTCTGTATATATGCATGTATGTGTATGTACTGGAGTCTATTTTAAACTGATCTCTACCAGAACAGATCTGGGTTGTTTCCTTTTTCCCGTTCCAGGCAATTCCAAGCAATGTCGTAGGAAATGCTCTGATACAGGGAACTCCCACATCCAGTCGGCAGCCTGTGGGGAGGCCTGCCTCTGCCCATCAGCAGATCCCCTCGCCCTCACCCCCTTCCAGAGCACTGTCCATCTTTATTGGAGTCTTTCCTTCCCCGGAGGGACTGTGTAGGGATAGTACTTAGCTCACCACGAAGTGCTAAGAGGGGCCACAATCTCCTTGTCCCGGATGGCCGTCTACTCACTGCCCTCTGAAGCTGGGTTTTCAGCGTTTGACCCTCCTTTGGGAAAACCAAATGCTCCCACTTGAATCATCTGTTTTTTGTAAGAATTAGCACCTCTCCCCAATTGTGGTTTAAAAAAATTCTTTTTCCCTACCTAGTTAATACATCCCTACCTTAATACATCTTTGCGTGATCGCCTGCCTTCCAGAGGATAGATTCCTAGAACTAGAATTTCTGGGTCAAAGCACATAAACCTTTCCAACTTTGATAAATGTTTCCAAATACCCCACGAAAGGACACCAGTCTCCATCCCTCCACTGGTGTACCTGCGGGGCTCTGGTTAGGGGCGTGGTTAATGATGAGTGATTGTTGAGGTGAAGTCGTGTTTTTCGATGAAAGGGATCAGACGAGGGAGCTACCATCATTTGTCTTAAATCACTACCCCCAAACAGCTACTCTCAAAATCAGAACATCTTATTGGATTTCCTTCCAAATTTTTTTCCCATAGATACACATTTTGAAAACCAGGGTAGTATGTGAGAGGTCAGCCTACATATCGGGCAAGGGGGCAGGAATCAGAGACGAGGTGCGAAAGAGACCAGGCTGTGCCTTGGCTGGGCCACTATATTCCTCCAAGCTATTTTTTCAGCCACAAAACGGCCATCATGCCACCTACTGGGCAGAATTGTTAAATGGATCAGTGATGACTTGCGCAGGTGGTTTCAGAATCACTAATTCAGTGGTTTGCTGTTACTACTGTTGTGTCTTATACTAAGTGAAGTGTCAGCTTACTCAAGGCTAAAGCATTTGTGCTGATAGGATGCAAGACTGACTGTGAGTTTGCCTCCTGTACATAATCTCAAAAGCAATCTCCCCCTGCTGCTCCCCCTCCCCGACAGGTTGCTTTTAACCCTGACAGAGGAAGAATTTTCGAGGCCGCCATATACCATAGAAAACAGCAGCCACAGAAGAGCCATCCTCCTGGAACTGGAGCGTGTCAAAGCCCTAGGTGTGAAGCCCCCTCAAAATCTCTGGGAATATAAGGTGAACTCTTCATTTTTTTTAATCAAGAAAAATACAGAGAATAGCCTCTCTCTCATCTGCATGCCCACTGCTTAGGAAAACATCACAGCCACCCCTCAACCCCCCAGCTCCCCACCCTCCTGCCGCTGAGCCGGGGGTCCTTACTGGGCACGTTCCCCTACCTGTGTCAGGGGGTTGCATATGCAGGTACAAGGAGTGTTGTTTCACGGGCCCCTCACCTTCACGGAAGGCCCATGAACTGAGCATTCCTTCTGCAAGTAGCTTTTACCTCTCTGGCCCCAGTTCACTCACTTTCTCTTTCAAGCACATGCTCGTTGAGGCCTTGTCCTGTCAGTGAACCTGGGGTTCTTTCCATGTTTGCTGTTAGAAACAGTCCTGCTCTGGAAATTCTTTGGACATTCTTATGCTTGATGTTACATACTGAGGAACGGGCTTGCTAGCTCCCAGGCAGTACACATCTCCAGCCGTATGAGCTGCAGATAAGCCTTTCTTCACCGTGCCTGCACCACAGAGAGGATTTCAGCAAATACTGGACCGTAAAACTAACACATTTTATTATAAAATAGACTTAGAGCCTAAAAAAGGCAGCATGGAGAAAAATAATTACAAATGGCCCATAAGTCCACGGGAAAGAATTCTCACTCATAATTAAAGAAGTGCAGACTGAAGTAAGTAGATGGTGTCGTTTTCACCTGTCTGGTCTTGTCAGGGATAAGAGCATCATAATCAAAGGAAAGAGACACTCATGTGTTCTGTGCATCCTAAATCTGGTGCAGTCTCCGTGGAGAGGAGTTTATCAATAACTTAAAATTTAAACCATACCTGTTTGTGACCTGTGGCGTCACTTCTTTGTGCTTAGAGCACAGGCAGCCTGGTCTGGGGGTCAAGGACAGGGTGGCCACGCTCCTCACTGGGCTCCTCCAGGGCACGCTGGCTGTGGGCCAGCAGCAGGCACCTGGGCTCCATATGCCCATCTCCACCTCAGTCAGTGACTTCATAGAGTCACAGTGAGAACTGCTCTGAGTCCCCAAACATCGTTCAAGGAGACCCTTACCACCACATCGTTGGTAATAGCAGCTCGTGGAAAACCAGCGAAGCTGGTTAAGTGAGGAGGGCACAGCCGTACGTGCAGCCATTACAGAAGAAGGTAGGAGCTGGGGGCTCCGGGTGTCCCGGTAAGGAACAGAGCCCAGGTCACACTGTTAACTGCAAATACAGAAAAGCACGTTGGAAAGTAGGCACATTTGTATGTATCTTTATGTTTGCCTATGCAGAGAATATTTGTGGACGGATACACACACTGTTAATGTTTTCATTCTGGGGATTGAGACTTGGACAGAAGGGAGAATTTTATTTGTCAATACGTTTCTGTGCCATTTGGAAAATGTTGTGTTGACTATGTACACATAGTATTTTAAAACTAAAAAAACACTCGTTTCAGAATTTTTGAAGAATGGGCATAGAGGTAGCAGGTTTGTTGCTTTTTGCATTACTGCCGACCCTTTATTTAAAATACATAAAAGTAATCTTAATATTAACCCAAGCCAATGGGAATGCAATTCTAGACCCAGGCAGAATCTTATCAGTTGGCTCCTTCAGATCTTCAAGGCTGCCAGCACACACACCTCCCCGCCTCCCCGGATTTGGCCATTTGACAGTTCTCCAATGTGATAAGATTCTTCCAGCCGTAGTGTCCGGGTGTAATTCCTGTTCTCATTAGATATGGGAGAAACAGCTCCCCATTGAAGTGCTCTCATCATAACCCCCTTACAGGGTGGTGGCTTTTCCTTCCTTTCTGATAGGAAGTAGCCAAGCATGCGCACTGGTTCAGCACTCACACTGACCCCAGACCCACAAACAGGTCACCTGCTCGTCTCCCTCTCCCTTGTACTAACCGTGATGTGGCAGGCCATACTCTTGACTTGATTTCTGGGACCATTTCTCCTTTAGATCTTGAATGCTGGACAAGAACAGTACTGGCGCCAAGGCAATTGGTTGGTGGGGGTGGTGAAGAATTAAAAAAGTCTTAAATAGTTTGTGATTTGTGACCCCCTCCAACAGACCACAGTGCAAAAACAAGTGTATAGTTTATCTGTGGTATTCACATTTCATGGAGAGGCAAGATTATGGGGAAAAAAAAAATGTTTTTAAAAGTCTCCTTAAAAGGGGATAATAATAAAAAAAAAAAAAAACAGGTTGGGAAACATTTTTGAATGATGAATTACATGTCTATTTCTCACCTACCTTAGGCTGCAGTGATATTTACTATGGAAAATTTCAAACATACGTAAGAGTAGGATGACAGTACAGAACTGCCAAGTACCCTTCCCAACTACGGCAACTTACAGTCATGTGTATTTCCGTGGTCCCCCCACCTACTCCCTCCCCTGACTTTTGAAAATCTAAGATACCTTATTTTTCATAGGTAAATATTTCATTGTGAATCTCTAAAAAGTAAAGACCCCTTTAGAAACAAAACTGGGGACATCTGGGTGGGTCAGTCACTTAAGCATCTGTCTTCAGCTCAGGTCATGATCCCAGGGTCCTGGATCGAGTCCCATGTCTGGGGCCCCCAGCTCAGTATGGAGTCAGTTTCTCCCTCTCCCCTTCCTCCCCCCCAACCCCTCAACTCATGCTCTCTCTCACTCTCTGTCTCCCAAATAAATAAATATAATCTTTTTTTAAACTTTAAAAACAAAACTTAATTCCCTGATATCAAATAACTTGTCAGTATTTAAATGTACTGCATACTTTTTTTTTCTAGTCCATTTGTTCGAAACAAGGTCTACATTTGGTTATCGTGTCTCTCAAGTCTCTTGTAGTGTATGGATTCTCCCTCCCTCTTTTCGTTACCCTGCATTTATTTGTGGATGAAACGGGATAGTTTTGGCTGTAGTTTCCCCACATCTTGAATTTGGCTGATTGTCTCTCTGTGGTGTCGCCTGACGGGTTCTGCTGTCTCCTGCATATCCCATAATCCAGTAGTTAAATCTGGAAGCTCGCATTGGTTTAGGTATTTGACAAGACTTCTTCCTATGTGGTGATGTCTTCTTCCATCAAGAGGCTCATGATATCTGATTGTTTCTTTCTGACGGTGGCTGCCATCATGACCATTGATACTTTACTTGCAAAATGGTGATACTGTGATTCTCTCATTTCTTATTTTTTTTTTATTGAGAGAGAGAGAGAGAAAGCACACGGTAGGGGCAGAAGGAGAGAGAGGAAGAATCACAGGCAGACTCCCCGCTGAGCATGAAGCCCGATGCAGGAGCTCGATCTCACAACCCTGAGATCAGGACCTGAGCTGAAACCAAAAGTTAGATGCTTAACCAACTGAGCCACCCAGGTGCCTCTAAAGTAAACATTTTTAAGGCTCTTTGATACGGTTTACAAAATTGTTTTCCAGAAAGGTTGGGTTTTACTGGCAGTGCCTAGGAGTACGCATCCCAGATCCCCACAACCCCTCCTACAAAAGCCATGGAGAAAGACTGGGTCTTTATTAAATGTAGCCCAACATATTGATACCTGGACTCTTCTTGCCGTCCATCCATCCATTCATTCATTCATTCATTGTGAAAACTACACAAGAAAGGTTGATGGCAAAGGGTGTAAGACTGTGGAAGGAACACAGGTGGGGAGCTGGCCACCTCTGTTGTAACGGGGCCCTGTGTCTGCCTTGTCCTCTGCAGGCTGTGAACCCAGGCAGGTCCCTGTTCCTGCTATATGCCCTCAAGAGCTCCCCGAGACTCGGTCTGCTGTACCTCTATCTATTTGACTACACGGACACCTTCCTACCCTTCATCCACACCATCTGCCCGTTGCAAGAAGACAGTTCTGGGGAGGACATCATCACCAGGCTTCTGGTAGGTCTACAGAGCGCCATGAACGGAATTATTCTGCCTCCTCTCAGTGTGGTCTGGAATTGGAGATGAGACTGTAGCTGTCAGGGAAGAGCCAACAGCACCCAGCCTTCATTTTTTCTTGCAAGGAGGAACCCTGCAAGAGAACATAAAATAGACCCTCCCCGCTTCCAGAAGCTGGTTTTATTTACTGCATTACACACAGCAAGAGGGGCTACTCTCTGGACCTGAAACATTTAGAGGGGAAGAAACAGCATTGCTTTTGTCCTAAAAGAAGATAGCCTAGGTCTGGATTGCCCAAGGGTTAGATCTGCAGACCTTCCAGCTTGGCCACCTGTCTGTTAAGAGAATCCCCAAAGGATGATGGTTTATCCTCCCACAGGGCAGGGTAAGCATCCATCCCAGTGGCCTCAGGAAAGTAAGCCTCATCCACCTCGGTGATGGGAGTTGGCACAGCAGCCGACCACAGGCCCCTGGCAGGGATAGTTGCCCACCTTGGCTGTCGTGTCTTCAGTTTGATAGACGGAGTCCTCCAGAATTGCTGGTGGATCCCACTCAGTGATTTCGGTGTATCTGGTTGGTCATTTCAGGTGATGTCCTTCGCATGGCTGCCCTCGGAGCAGTCCCTGTGATCTGTTGAAATCAAAAGTCACATGGTTATAGGAATTGTCATGTGATCCAGACCCATAAATATTAAAACAGGATTCCAAAATCTCCAAAGACCCTTTTTAAAATACTTGTCAAGCATCTCCCTAACTGACTTGAGCCTTGGATGTAGTTTAAAGCCTGCTGATAAGCCGCTATGCATAGTGTTTATCTCATTACCCCGTTTCCTGCTGTTTACCTGTCCTCACTGCACTGCAAGCCAGAGGCCTTCCTACCCTTTCATTCTAACAGGCCCCAGCAACCCCTGCTCACTCAGCACACTCACTTTCTTGCAATATGTAGTTTCTGTAAGCCTTCTGGATGCCTCCGTGAGTTGTTTAAATGCTCTGGTTAATCATTTGCTAATATCTGTAGTTAGGGCTTTTTATTTTCCCCAAAATTACTTTTTCAAAGTATATGTTTAATTTTCCCATGATCTGTTATCATTCCAAGGCAGCTAAGATGTCAAATTTAGAAAATTGTCTGAGTTACCCATGCAGTGAGGAAGAAATTTAAAAACTGTCCTAATTTCAATTCATTGCAACCTCGTTATTTATAACTTATGCTTGGATTTTTTACTTCCGGGTTTCCCCCGCATTCCATACATGTGAAGCATCTCTCTTCCACTTCTTTGATAACATTTGTCCGGTGTAAGATTAGTTACTACAAGGTGAGCTGATGGTTGGGAATTTCCTGTTACGTTGTTGGGTATGTGGGGGTTTTCACAAATGTAAAGTTTTCTGTAAAAGTCAATCCTCACAATTTTTTGTGTGTCCCCTGGTGCTTATTTTGATGTTATTTGAAAGGATCTTAGAGAGCCCACGTGGAAACAGTGGAGAGAATTCCTCGTCAAGTACTCCTTCCTTCCGTACCAGCTGATTGCCGAATTCGCGTGGGACTGGCTGGAGGTCCATTACTGGACGTCCCGGTTTCTCATTGTCAATGCCATGCTGCTCTCGGTTCTGGAATTCTTCTCCTTTTGGAGGATCTGGTCAAGAAGTGAACTGAAGTGAGTGTGTTTTTACGTTGGAGATGGTTGGACCAGCGGGCGCTGAGAAAGACTTTTACCAAGTGGCGGAAGGGTCCTCTTTGAAGTAGTGGGTGAACGGGAAACACTCCTTGGGCCCCGGTGTAGAAACACTGCTTAAAGCAGCGATTAGGAAACAGTCGTCACGTTCGGGGGTGGAGAGGTTTTCGTGGCGCTCAATATTCAAGAGTGTCTCCATGTGTCTTATCTCCGTGAAGTAACACACCGTGTACTTCTGGGGGTCGGGGTGTGCATGAAGGACCATAGTAAGGAATACGTACTTTATGGAAAGGGCACAGTGGTAGAGCATAAAGAGATCTGGTGAGGAATTCATAGTCCTGAGTTCTAATCCTTCCACTGATCAGGACAGTAATCGCTTCTTGGGATTAATGCATGAAATGAGAGCCCTGGGCTAGCCATTCAGAGTCGGGACTCTTGGTTTCCTGTGATCGAAACCAGCCCGAATCGGCTTTCCCAGACTTCCTGCACGGCTGGACCCAGAGACCTAAACGCTGTCGTCAGGACTCACGCTCTCCCTCTCGGAGCCCTGCTCTCAGCTCTGTTGTTCACCCTTAGGCAGCTCTCTCTGCTCGGGGCCCGTGGTCACTCCGGGCACAGATCGGAGCAGCTTAGCAACCCCGCTGGAGGGAGCACACTTCTTTCCCCACCGCACTTACAGTCTCGGGGCTCCCGCTCCTTCGCTCTGACAGGCCCCGCCTGGGTCCCATGCCCACCCGGACCCATCACCAGTGCCGGGGTATGTCCTTGCCCACCAGCCAGGGGCTGCTTCAGCTCCACCGAGACCACATGGAAGAGACAGGGGCAGGCGGCACCAGAAGGAAAGCTCAGAAAGTGTTTCGGGGGGGGGGGGGTAGCAGGTGGTTTCTGGGCAGGCAGAAGTAACACAGCCGCACGCCAGCATCCTCACAGCTTTAAACATCCCATGACCCACAGAGTTCTTGGCCTCGTGAGTCAGTAACAGCCCTCTAAATAGCCCCCAGACCTGACAGGAACCTCCTGTTGATATATCAGGCTCACGGTTCATTCACACACACACACACACACACACACCCCACTCCCAGCCCCTAGCTCTCTGCTGGGCGCTGCAGATGTTTTGGTAAGGAAAACAGACAGTCTGGACTCTGCAGGCCTACAGCCTCACAGAAAAGACAGACATTAAACACATACAAGCGTGACTCAGCGCCCAAGCAGGTGGGGCTGTCCTGGGGGCAGGGGCGGGGGGTCCTCCCCCACTGTGGGGACCAGGGCCAGGCACAAGCCGCAGGCCCCATCCTGGGAGCTGAGGATGCTTGGTCAGGCAGAGGCACGCCTCAGGCGTCAGGGCCGGGAAGGAAGCCTCTGCAGCTCCGGCAGCCGGGCTCCGTGCTGCGGGGAGGCCCGGGGCCCAAGCCCTTTGGCGCCATCGTTAGAAACGGCATCACGACCCCACCTCTCAGATGCTTCTCTTCTTTTCACAGGACTGTGCCTCAGAGGATGTGGAACCATTTTTGGAAAGTATCAACACAGGGGCTTTTTGTGGCCATGTTCTGGCCCCTCATTCCTCAGTTTGTTTGCAACTGTTTATTTTACTGGGCCCTGTACTTCAACCCAATTATTAACATCGATCTCGTGGTCAAGGAAGTCCGACGGCTGGAAACCCAGGTGTTGTGACTGGCACTGCCCAGGGCCTGAGGGACTCTTCCAGCCTCCTTGACATCGGAGCACTGATGCTCGAGCGGGAGGGTGGGGAGGGGGGAGCAGACTTCCTATTTCTACGCCTCGTGAACAAGGTGCTGCTTTGTCTGTCAGAGGCTCCACCAGGTCCTCTCTCCCTCTGCCTGTGGCATCGTGGCAGCAGGAACTGACAGCCCAGAGCTCGGCCGACACAGCGGCATCACCTCCCAGCCAGCCGCCCTCCTCACAGAGACCAGGGAGGCCTGGTCCACCGTGGCTCTCAAGGACCCGGGTCCCCACGGGTGCAGTGTGGTGACAGTAGAAGGCTGCCACGTCAGTGATCCCGCTGGACAAAGGCTCCCAGCGCGAGTTGCAGCCCAGGGCTGAGCCAGAAACCTGGCTTGTTGGGGCCAGGCCTGTCCCCTAAGGCGAATTTAGGAAAAAAAACAGGAGAAGATTTTGTCACAGGCGTAGACAGTTGCACATGAGCAATACAGAGGAAAAGCCCAAATCTGATGGACGATTCTGGATTATGAAAGAGTTGCTAGAAGGTTTGTCAGAGTGAAGCGTCTGAAAGGATTCCGTGTGAGAGCACACTGGCATCAGATTTCCCACGAATAATCGCTGCGAGTCTGGATTCCTGTCGGGCAATAACAGAGAGTAACTCACGCGGGGCTGAGCTGCCTCGGTGCCACTTACAACGATTGTCGTGCGGTTGGTTTGTTTTGTTTTCAGGAATTTAATATCCAGGATAATCCTTTTGTTCAAGGAAACGTTTTGTACATTGACCTCGCACTGTATGATCTTACTGTCCTGTTCTCATGTATAAAACAGCAAGTATAATTACACCAAGTGCTGTCATTGTAAATACGGATGAGATGAAGCAGGGCCTTTTCTTTCCTTCCAGTGTAAAGATAGCAGGTGTGGACGGGAGCCGCCCGGAGATCGGCCCCGCAGAGGTAAGCTTGCGCCCAGTGTTGTTTGATGACTCTGTGAACCCTTCATTTATTCTTTGGACCTTTGGAAGATTTCCCTCAAACTTTGCACCTGAAAGTTTGAAGCAATCACTTGAAAGCAAAATAAAGATTTTTATATAGATAAAAGTCTATAGAAAAAAAGAACTGCTTTGAAAACGCATTGCCCCCTACAGCCTAGTGACCCCGAAGTCCCCCAGCCTGACATGAGCGTGGCACCAACGAGCCACCCTCCGGTGCCCAACCCGAAAGGAGGGAGGATGTTTTCCTTCCTCCTGCGCTTGCTCATCAGGCCCCAGGCCTGCCTGACCTTCCCCGTGTCACAGCACAGCGGGTCTGGGGACAGCACGCACCATTTGCACATCCCTGGCCTGGTGCCTTGCACAGTTACTGTTCTCCTTTCCAGATGAGCACAAGGAGGCTGGCTGGCATCCGTGGGGCTGGGCCCAGGCCAGACGGCCAGACCAGCACCCCCGCCTGCACCCTGTGGGCTCGCAGCGTCCCCACGTCTTCCCCACATCCTGCTTCAAGGATGAGTAAGTAATACCCATGTCCGCGCTGGGAGGGAGGAAGGGCTAAGACTGGGCCTCGAGCAGATGGGCTGGGCCAGACTCGCTTCTTACCACCAGAGTGGGGACGGGCCCATCGAGAGAAGGGCTGCTGGCTGCCCGTCTCCGCCCTCAGACCCTCTCAATCATAGCGGGCTTGGGTACCACAGAAGGGGACGTTTATGGAAAATATTCAGGCCCTTTGCTACAAAAATTGCACTTCCGCCAAGTCTGGGGTCAGCAAGAATCCCTGTCCCCATTCAGGGTCCTTCTAGCTGGACTAAGAATCAAACTGACAAGAGATCAACAGAAAAGCAAACTTAACGTTGTACATACAGAGAGTCCATGCAGGCATGGCTGTTCCAAAGACCGGCAAAACAAGGCCAGATGTCATCCTGAGCTAAGCTAGGGGTATGGGCCATCAGAGGAAAGGAATGTGATTCACAAGGTGATAAGAGCAGATGTTTGGTAATGAGCTGTTTGCCCTGCCCGTGCAGATGGACCACTCAGATAAAACTGAGCTCTGGTAATAACCCTCATTCTAGAACAGACCCCCAATTTAGATTTTTCTCAGTAGTTAAAGGAGGGACAAAAGTTTCTCTTGATCCCGCAGGGTCTCTGCTGCCTTCAGCTCAAAATAGTCTTCATACCAGAGTGGCCCATCTTGATTGGGGTGGCCTGCCCTTGGGCACGACACTGGGTTAAGGAACAATGAAAAGGGGGGGGGGTGGAATGTGGCATGTAGCAAAGATTTATTCACTAGCGTCCTTGTCGCGTCCGTGACCGATAAAAACTGGAAATACCACCAATCCCCAAAAGTGGGCAATTTATAAAACAATATGTAGTACAGTTACTTAAAATGATGTTTCCAGAGGTTTTTTTATGACATGGGGGAAAAGCAAAACCCTATGCTATAGTCTCAATGGCATTTTTTAAGCATCACAGAAAACTCTGATGATGCCACACAGAGATGCTGAAAGTGGTTATTCTGGATTGTGGGAATAAGAGTGATATTTTTCCTCCTTTATATTTGTCTTTATCTTTTGAAGCATTGAGGATATACTACTTCTGAAACCAGGAAATTTAACCGTTAGTTGGAGTGAGATGGAGAATTCTTCCTTCAGCTCATAACTACCAAATAGGGCTTCACAGAAGTGGGCATTTTTTTTTTCCTTAAGATTTTATTTATTTGAGGGAGAGACAGAGAATGCACGAGCAGGGAGAAGGAGCAGAGGGAAAGGGAGAAGCAGGCTCCTCCCAGAGCAGGGAGCCCAGCCCGGGGCTCGATCCCAGGACCCTGAGATCATGATCTGAGCAGACAGCAGACGCATAACTGACTGAGCCCCCCACAGGTGCCCCATGAATGGGCGTCTTGTTTACTGCCTTATCCAGGAACACAAAACAAGGCCAGGCACATGGTGGGTGTTGGTTCATGTGGCCCACCTGCTATCGGGAGCAGATTAGAGCATAAAGCTCAGCCCTTTTCATAAAGGGTGAACCTCAAATATGGTACCAAACCCAATACAGCCATAGGCATAGTTGTGGTTTTATAAAATAAGCACGGGACTTTTGACCTTAAACTGGAAGCCACAGAGCCTTCAGCCCCAAGTTCCGGGAGAGAAAGCAAACACGGTTTGCAGCTTTCACACTTGGCCTCCGTTCCCTCCTGCAAAGAACTGAATGCAGCTGCTGTTGATGAGTGAAAAAAGTTTTTATTTCCTTATGTGAAAGAACATTCCAAGTTAGGCTAGTCAGTCACACTGGGGCGAGTCCTTCTCACATAAGAGCCGGGGGTAGAATAAGTACTTTAAGTTGTATTGAGTCTGGGCTAGGCAGTAAGCAATCTCCTTGTCACACTTGCACAAAAGCTCCTGGCATTTGTTCTCCGTGGGTCCTGGAAGAAGTGGGGAAACTGAGTTAGAGCAGGGCCTCGAAGACACCTGATAAACACTAGGGAAGCCAAGAAGTGGGAGGCAGGAAGGGTTGTAAGTTGCATCTACGTGCGTCTTGGCAATTCATGCAATCTCCGCCCTGGCAACTTGGGGAGGGGGGCGACGTTGGCCCCCGTTTATGGAAAAGGAAACCTGAAGTTGCCAGGGACGTATTTTCAGATGGAAAAGACCAGAGTCTGTGCAACCTTCCGGCTTCTCTTCCGCATCATTACGTCCCCTGAGGACCTGTGCAGAGGAGGAGTAGGTGCCTGCAGTGCCCACTCTGCTACTTCCTAGCCGGGTGATCGTGCCTTCCGAGCCCAGTCCTCGCTGGAAACGGAGATTACAGAGAACCCCGTGTAGGGCGCCCAGCTTCGCAAGGGACAAGCACTCAGTCAAGGTCGGCTCCACCTGCGTCTTTCTGCCTTCCTTCTCCACGTCTCTCCCCCAAGCTCCTTCAAGAGTGTCTTCCATCTTTCCTTTCCAGCCTGAGCCTGCCTCCCAGAGACCCGGAGGCTGCCCTCCAAGGTCAGTCTCCTTGCACCTTGGTAGTGGTTAGAAAGATCTTCAAGGCCTAGCTTACTGATCAAGAAGGTATAATGCCTACAACAGCTTTGGAAATCCTCCCTAACCATGCCACCCAGTGCCTTTTAGTGTGGGCTTTTAATGATTCAGATACATGTAAATATAAAACCCACTCACCACCGAATCCTTCCAAATTCCCGCCAGAGGCGCAGTGAAGCTCCAGCTTTGGAGTTGACCAGCGCGGTCATGGAGGTAGCAGCTCTGTGCTTTAAACACATAACTTCAACCCTTCTAGGTGTTTGCTCAGGGGGACACAGGGTCACTAATAGTCCCTGCTTCTAAGGGTTGCTGGGAGAACGAAAAGACACCCAGAGGTTAGAATGCAGGGCATACAGTAGACACTCCATGCCGTGGACACTCGGTAAGCTGGAGATGACCTCCTTCCGTGGCCAGCTGTTCTTGAAGGATCCTCTCATGTTCCTTGTAGGGGCCCCTGGGTGGCTCAGTGGGTTAAGCATCAACCCTCTGCCCAGGTTAGGATCTCAGGGGTCCTGGGATCGAGCCCCACATCGGGCTCTCTGCTCAGCAGGGAGCCTGCTTCCCTTCCTCTCTCTCTGCCTGCCTCTCTGCCTACTTGTCATCTCTGTCTGCCAAATAAATAAAATCCTTAATAAATAAATAAAATTAACGGGCGCCTGGGTGGCTCAGTGGGTTAGGCCGCTGCCTTCGGCTCAGGTCATGATCTCAGGGTCCTGGGATCGAGTCCCGCATCGGGCTCTCTGCTCAGCAGGGAGCCTGCTTCCTCCTCTCTCTCTCTCTCTCTCTGCCTGCCTCTCTGCCTACTTGTGATCTCTCTGTCAAATAAATAAATAAAATCTTTAAAAAAATAAATAAATAAATAAATAAATAAAATTAAAAAAAAAAAATGTTCCTTGGAGACCCTCACAAGGTAAAGCATGAGAGCTTCCCAAACTCAGGTCCGTGGCACCTTCAGGATCCTTCCTTTAAATCCCCTCATTTTAAAACAGTTATTATTTAAAACAGTTATTATCAATTATTTAAAATAAATAAATTATAATTTAATTATATTACATGGTATTAAATTACATTAAATTCTAAAAATAAATTATATCCTTGCCATAAATAGAAAACCAAAAATCTTATACCATAAATAGAAGAAACTGGTGGAAAAACAAACCAAGTGAAAACAAAACAAAAACCGATGGGAGTGAATTTGTAACACTAAAGGCTGGTTAGATGCTCTTGCCTACCTAAAGGCTGTAAACCCCAAATCGGAGTGTCTTGGTTAAACACGGAGATTAGCAAGTGCAAGAGAGGTTTAACCTCTCCAGCTGTCAGACCATCCCACAACCAAAGCTTCTTCCTCGCCCCTAACTGGAGAAATTAACAGAGAACCGAAAGAGAACATCCTCGTCATGTAAATTCATCATGAAGCTTTCCACACGCAAACACCCCCAGATCCAAAAGCCTGTGTCTAAACGCTCTACAAGATGCCTCGGTTATAATTCGTTACATCAATAACAAGAAGTCAGGACAAAGGGTGCCAGTGTGTGTTTCATGCATTTCTGCAGAACCGGGAACTGAGCAAAAGCTCCATGGTCCCCATCTCACCCAGCCCTCAGGGCTGCGCCACAGGCACCCCAAGCTTCCGGAGGAGAAATCCAAGTCCATCTCACCCAATCACACCTTGTGACCTATCTGCAGGAAGGGAATGGAGCACAGACTCAGGGGACGCGCCCACACATACGACGCCTGTTTGTTACACAGGGTTCTTTAATAGGGTTTTAATGACATGAGAAACAGCGTACGATCAGCGGAAAAATAAGGAGTACAAAACATACCTCCATATATTATTTTTACACCTGATCCTAGCCAAAAGGCTGAGAAGCGATGCCTTGTGTTTTTTTTAATGATGCACTTGAAAATACGGGAAAAACACCAGGAGTTTAGTCAAGGGGTTGTCTGTATAGTATCAATGGAAGTTTTGTTTCCTGTAAAACTTACATTTTATAATCTCAGAGGTTTCTACTTCGAGCCCTATGATACTTTCCTCACAGAGAAAGCAGTCTCAAAATTTGAAAGATCGCTATTTCAAGGTGTAATTTAATATATCTGTTAGATTTAAAATGTCTGTACCGCCTAGTCTCAGTGCCAAAAAGAGATGACCTATGGGGGCCATAGTGGCCTTCGTGCCCCCTCATAGTCACCAGTTTCCCCCTTTACTCCTTCCCAAGCATCTATAAATAAACACGATACACATTTTTTTTTTTTCAGTGCCCTTGCCATGTAAATTCTCCTTCAAGAAAGTCCCTGAGGGGCGCCTGGGTGTCTCAGTCTATTGAGCGTCCGCCTTCAGCTCAGATCATGATCCCAGGGTCTTCGGATCGAGTCCCGCATCAGGCTCCTCACTCAGCAGGGAGCCTGCTTCTCCCTCTGCTGGCAGCCCCCCCCCCCCGGCTTGTGTTCTCTCTTTCTCTCTCACAAAATAAATAAAATCTTTAAAAAAAAAAAAAAAAAAAAAAGGCAAAGTCCCTGAGCCAGCCCCCAAGCCCTTTCTGCATACAAATACTAGGAATGGCTCAAACTCACCATCAGACCCAGAAGTTCTAGGGCTTGATGCTACAGAACCTCACGCAGGTGCCCAAGGATTTATGAGCCAACACGGGCTCTGCAAACACCGGCAGCGGTCGATGGGCAAGTGGTCAAAATAAAGTACCTTCATGTCCCAAACCAGGTGTTCTCAACCATGGGCATTTGGCAATGTCTAGAGACATTTTGGGTCATCACACTGTGCTACTGGAGTCAAAATGTCAACAGTGTCAAGATTACAAAATTTTGCCATAGGTTATTATCTTGCCTTATTTTATTTTTTTTTTAAAGATTTTATTTTTAAGTGATCTCTGTACCTAACATCGGGCTTGAACTCACAACCCCGAGATTAAGAGTCACAGGCTCTACTGACCAAGTCAGCCAGGGCGCCCCTTATTATCCTGCTTGAAAAGAATGAGGTTGACCCCTATGTTCCAAGATGTCCAAGACACGATGTTAAGTGAAAAAAATAAAATATAGGTAGTATGATCTGATATTATATGTATATATATGCCTATGTGTGTGTGTGTGTGTGTGTGTGTATTTACAGACATACAAATCTGGTAGAAGTGATGCCAACCTTAACAGAAACTAGTTAACTCCGGTGGGTGCAGTGTCACTGTCTACATTAGAGCCTTTCTTTCTTTCTTTCTTTCTTTCTTTTTAAGATTGATTTATTTTAGAGAGAGTCTGGGGGGAGCGGCAGCAGGAGAGGAAAAGAGAGTTTCCTTGAGCAGACTCCCTGCTGAGCACGGACCCTGCTGTGGGGCTCGATCTCACAACCCTGAGCCATGACTTGAGCTGAAACCAAGAGTAGGACGTTCAACCGACTGAGCCACACAGGCGCCCCCCTCTGCCTTACAGTATCTCCTTAGTGTTTGAGTTTTTCACAACAAACACGTGTTGGGTTTGAAGGAGAACAAGCAGGTGGATGAATGGACAGATAGATGATGAGGGGTGGATAGATGGGCAAAAATTAATGCATAAAAATCAGTAACAGAACAAGACCATCCACAGCAAGCCCTCTGCTGTAGATCTCCCCAGGGCTGCCTCACAAGAGACACAGGGTACCCCTAGAACAGCATGACCCCATGGACACCCGAGGAAGGAGCCACCCTGAAGCTCCATGGCGGTCTTGTTCCCACAGAGCTGGCTGTCTAAGGATAGGCTTGCTGGGACAAGTGCCCATGCCATCTCCTCTCCTGTCACCCATCCTTCCGTATGTCCTCCCCAAGACTGCTACCACAGCCTCATAACCAGTGCCTGGCTTCCAATCTTGCTTCTTCCAGGATATGCTGCTCCATACTGCAGTCAGAGGGGTTCAGCTAAAATGCAAATCAGATCATGTCCTTCCTCCGTTCAAAACCCTGGCTCCCCATATGAGCAGAATGCTTTCAACGCTGTGTACAGTCCAGACCCTATCGCACTGACATCATCACCCTCCACTCTCACCTAAATGACTCTGCCCCAGCCTCACCATCCTCCTTGAGCTTCTTGGACCACCCAGACATTCATTCCTGCCTCAGGACCTTTGCACTGGCTATTCCTACCACCTCTTTGCTTGGCTCCTCTCACATTCCCCAGGTCTCTGTTTCAATGGCATCTTATCACTGTTTCTCTGGCCCCGGGCCATTCTATATAAAAGAGTATCCCTGACCCTGTTCCCGTGCATTTTTTATTGAGGCAAAATACCCAAAACAAAATTTACCGTTTTATTTTATTTTAAAGATTTTATTTATTTATTTGACAGACAGAGATCACAAGTAGGCAGAGAGGCAGGCAGAGAGAGAAGAGGAAGCAGGCTCCCTGCTGAGCAGAGAGCCTGATGCAGGGCTCGATCCCAGGACCCTGAGATCATGAATCAAGCCCAAGGCAGAGGCTTTAACCCACTGAGCTACCCAGGCGCCCCCAAAATTTACCGTTTTTTTTTTAATCCTTTTTTCTTTTTTTTTTTTAAGATTTTATTTATTTATTTGACAGAGAGAAATCACAAGTAGGCAGAGAGGCAGGCAGAGAGAGAGAGGAGGAAGCAGGCTCCCTGCCGAGCAGAGAGCCCGATGCGGGACTCGATCCCAGGACCCCGAGATCATGACCTGAGCCAAAGGCAGCGGCCCAACCCACTGAGCCACCCAGGCACCCCCAAAATTTACCGTTTTAACATGCACAAGTCATTTAGTACCTTTAACATGCACAAGGCATTTAGTACCTTCACAACGGTGTGCAACCATCACTCCTATCTAATATATCCAAAATATTTCTATCGCTCCCAAAGAAACTTCATACCCACTAAGAAGTCACTCCCCATTACCCTTCACCTGAGTCCCACTGATCTCTCCGGGCAACTACTAACCTGCTTTCCATCTCTATGGATTTGCCCGTTCTGGACATTTCATAAAAATGGAGTCCCACACTATGTGACCTTTTGCCAGAAGCTCTAGCTTCTTTCTCTTAGCCTCATGTTCTCAAGATTTATCCCACTGTAGGGGCGTCTGGGTGGCTCAGTGGGTTAAGCCTCTGACTTTGGCTCAGGTCATGATCCCAGGGCCCTGGGATCGAGCCCCACATCGGGCTCCCTGCTCAGCAGGGAGCCTGCTTCCCTGCCCGCCTCTCTGCCTACTTGTGATCTCTGTCTATCAAATAAATAAATAAAATCTTTAAAAAAAAAAAGATTTATTCCACTGTAGGTGAAGGTATGATGAAGGTGACCATACGTGAAGGTATGATGCTTCACCTGCTTTTTTCCAACACAGTACTTACAGCAGCAAAGAGCACAGACACTATATCCCACCCTGCTCCCTTTAGAAACAGAACCTTGCCCTCCGTCTTGCCAAAACCCTAGCATGGGGCCCGGCACAGAATAGATTCTCAATAATACGTGCTGGGAGAACGACAGGAAAGCTGGTCACCATTTCCGATCGTCATACAAACTCGGCATCTAAATTTCATTACTCTCATTTTACGGGTAACGAAAGCAGAGCTCAGAGGGATTCAGTAACTTGTCCAAGGTCACAGCCCTAAGCAGTCGGCGAGCCAGGATTCCAGCCCCAGATCAGCTGCTCTAACACCTGTACCTGCTTTGCACTCCAACCCTTCTCCCTGCACAAAAGAGTGTCTGTTTGTTTGTTTGTTTGTTTGGGAGAGACAGAGAGTGAAGAAGCGGGGAGTGGGGAGCAGAGGGAGAGAGAGAATCTCAGGCAGGCACCTCGCTCAGCACGGAGCCCGATCCGAGCTCCATCCCACGACCCTGAGATTATGACCTGAGCTGAAATCAAGAGCCGTCTTCTTAACTGACTGAGCCCTCCAGGTGCCCCAGAAAGTTTCTTTCAAAAGCAAGACGTGCCCCCCCCCCACACACACACACTCCATAGCCTCAGGAACACAACTGCATCGTGTTATTCAAGAAAAATAAAAGCTTAAAAGGAAAAAACAGCCCCCAAGGATTAAGCTTAAAATAAAGGTCTGTCAGTAAATATTACCAGAGGCTTTACAAATTTTTTAATATATTTAAGTCAGGTCCATAAGTGGAAAATGGGGCGACACCTGTAATTAGGTAAACGGCTATGTTCGGAGTATCTCCAAACAGAAGAAGAGAGTATTTTTAGCCAAAGACAAATGCAGAAGAGATATTTTGGTTCTTTTCATTTGGTTCAGGGCGGGCCATTCTGTAAACAGGCATGAGCGCCACTAGCAGACACACCAAAAAACAGTTTACAGACATCGCTTTCACGTGCTTAGCGGCAAGGGGAACATGCGGGTTGAAGGAAGAAGGGAGAGCACTTTAACCAATTTCCCAGTTAAGCCCCATTTTACACCCTCTCTGCCCACCCTGGGGCTGGGCAGTCTGGGGACAGTCTGTGGACAGGGGGGTGTGCCCCGGAGAGGGCACATGACCACCACATTAAGTGAGTCCTTTCTTTCCCTGAGTTGCTTTCAGTTCCCCTGGCTTGAAATAAGAGGGCTGGACAAGTCAATGTCTGGGATACTTTCGGTCCTAAACATTGATATTATGTCTCTATATTAATTCAGCTTTGCTCTTATACCAACTGCTACTTCATGCAAAGGAGATACAGGTAAGAGTCCACAAGTCTCTAAGACCATCCTTCCCTGCACATCAGGAGTAGCGGGTTTAATGGAAAGTCATGCCAGTTCCTCTGTTCTCTCTAGTGGAGGTAATGGAGGTCAGAGAGAGGTTCAGATCAGGTTGGCAGCTGGACGAGAAGGGAAGGGAAAGCGTAACAACCCAGTCCAATCTGTTTATCATGTTATAAACCCCCTTTTTTCATCTTTGCAACACCCATCTTCGAGGTAAGGAAACTGAGGCACAGGGAAGTCATCCATCTAGGGCCATGTAACTCTCAACAAGGGTACCAAGACTATTCAGTGGGGCAAAATGAGTCTCAAATGGTGTTAGAACAACTGGATATACAAATGCAAAAGAATTAAGACGGATCCCTACCTCACACTATATACAAACACTAACTCGAAGTGGATCAATGACCTAAATGTAAGAGTTCAGGGGCACCTGGGTGGCTCAGTTAAATAAGCATCTGCCCTCAGCTCAGGTCATGATCGCTGGGTCCTGGGATCGAGCTCTGCACTGGGCTCCCTGCTCAGCAGGGAGACCGCTTCTCCCTCTCCTGTTCTCTCTGCTTGTTCTCTCTCTCTCTGTCAAATAAATAAATAAAATCTTTTAAAAAAACAAACAAACAAATGTAAGAGTTCAAATTATAAACTGTTAGAAGAAAAAAGGAGACAGGATTCTTAGGACATCAAAAACACAATCAACAAAAGATAAAACAGATATGTGCATCCAAGATGTTATCAATACAATGCAAAGACAACCTACAGAAATGGGAGAAAACATTTGCAAATCACAAATCTGATAAGGGTCTAGGATTTAAAATATATAAAGAACTCTTATAACTCAATAACAAAAAGACAACCCAATTAAAAATGTGCAACCTGGTGGGCTCAGTCGATAGAGCATGGGACTCTCAACCTCGGGGCTATGAGTTCAAGCCCCATGTCAGGCGTAGAGATCACTTAAAAATAAAAATGTTAAAAACATATGAACAGGGGCACCTGGGTGGCTCAGTGGGTTGAGCCGCTGCCTTCGGCTCAGGTCATGATCTCAGGGTCCTGGGATCGAGTCCCGCATCGGGCTCTCTGCTCAGCAGGGAGCCTGCTTCCTCCTCTCTCTCTCTCTGCCTGCCTCTATGCCTACTTGTGATCTCTCTCTGTCAAATAAATAAATAAAATCTTAAAAAAATACATGAACAAATAAAAAAATAAAAATGAGTAGAAGACTTGAATAGACATTTCTCCAAAGAAAACAAGCGCGTGAAAAGATGCTCAACATCATTAGTCATCAGGGAAACGCAAACTCAAACCACGATGAGATACACTCAACACCCCCACTGAAAGCAAGGAAACAAAACAAACAGGAGATAACAAGTGTTGACAAAACTGTGGATCCCTCATACAAGGCTTATGAGAACATGAAAGATGTGCGGCTTCAGTAAAAAAGTCTGATGGTTCCTCAGAAAGTAAAAAGATGACTCATAGTGATATTCCCCAAAGAAATGGAAACAGTGCTCAAACAAATACTCTCACAAATGTTCAGAGTAGCACTGTTCCCGGCCCTCAGCAGGTACAAAATCCCAGTATAAACACTGTGGTCTATTCCTACAAAGGGAATGCTGCTCAGCCATAAAAAGGATTGACATTGAGGCACCTGGGTGGCTCAGTAGGTTAAAGCCTCTGCCTTTGGCTCATGTCATGATCTCGGGGTCCTGGGATCGAGTCCTGCATCGGGCTCTCTGCTCAGCAGGGAGCCTGCTTTTCCCCACCCCCACATCTGCCTCTCTGCCTACTTGTGATCTCTGTCAAATAAATAAATAAAATCTTTAAAAGAAAAAAACAGGAATGACGTTCAGCTGTGTGATACCACATGGATGAACTTTGAGAATAGGATGCTAAGTGAAAGAAGCCAGACGCCGAAGGCCACAGATTGTCTGAATTCATTTATAGGAAACATTATATATATTTTGTTTATGTGAATTATATACATAATGTTATATATAATATATTCTGTTATTATATGTAATGTAATATATGTAATATATATAATATATAGTTATATATTATATACATATTATATATGATATATAACTATATCATACATATTATATATAGTTATATATAACTAATATAATATATAATATATATTTTATATATAGTTATATATCATATATAATATCTCATATATTATATATATCATATAGTTATATATCATATATTACATATGTAATATATATAGTATATATAGTTATATATCATATATTGTTATATATAGTTATATATAGTTATATATCATATATTGTTATATATAGTTATATATCATATATTATAGTTATGTAGTTATATATAGCTATATAGTATATTACATGTAATAACAGAATAAATATAAATATAATAAATGACAGAATAAATATAAATATAATAACAGAATAAATATATATATTTATATATAGTTATATATTTATTATATATATAATCATAGAATTCAGTTGAGATATATATTATATATAATAACAGAATTCAATATATATATGTGTGTATATAAAATTAGAACTGGTAGATCCATAGAGATGGAAAACAAATTTGGTTGCCAGGTGCTGACGGAAGGGGAAGGAGGATTGACTGCTTAGTGGGGTTTCTTCTAAGGGAGAGAGTGGGGTTGGAAGAAAATCTTTTGGAGCTAGACAGAGGTGGTGGATGACATTATGAATGTATTAAATATCACTGATGTTTATACTGTAAATGTTTAATGTTGCCTTATGTTTATCTCTATTAAAAATAAGACAGAAAGAAAAAGTTATGGGACCAGTTTCTGGGTCAGCAGCCTTACCTACCTAGTACCTGTACTATTACTTCCTATACTTACTTGTTTTCTAAGATTTTTTTTTTAAGATTTATTTATTTATTTGAGAGAGAGTGAGAGCATGAGAGGGGAGAAGATCAGAGGGAGAAGCAGACTCCCCTTGGAGCTGGGAATCCAGTGTGGGACTCGATCCCGGGACTCCAGGATCATGACCTGAGCCAAGGGCAGTCGCTTAACCAACTGAGCCACCCAGGTGCCCTAATACTTTTATTTTTAAGTAATCTTCACACCCAACGTGGGGCTCAAACCCACGACCCCAGATCAAGAGTCACATACTTTACCAACTGAGCTAGCCAAGTGCCTCATTACTTCCTTTTCTTTTTTTTTTAAGAGAGAGAGCAAGTGCACACCTATGAGTGGAGGAGGGGCAGAGAGAGAGAGAGGGAGAGGGAGCAAGAGAATCCCAAGCAGGGATTCACAGGGATTCATTCCACAACCAGCATGCGGAGCCAGACAAAGGGCTCGATCCCACAAACCTGAGACCACAACCTGAGCCAAAATCAGGAGTTGGGAGTTCAACCAACTGAGTCAACCAAGCACCCTATTTCCTACTTTTAAAATGGATTCAGATTTTTTACTCATTTGAAAGGAACCTATACGCAGAAAATACTACCCATCAGAAGGTAATTTTTGTTTTTAAGATTTCATGTATTTATTTGACAGAGACACAGCGAGAGAGAGAACACAAGCCGGAGGACTAGGAAAAGGAAAGCAGGCTTCCCACCGAGCAGAGAGCCCCATGCGGGGCTTGATCTGAGGACCTGAGCTGAGGGCAGATACTTAAGGACTGAGCCACCCAGCCACCCTCATCAGAAGGTAACCCTAAAAATACATGCATCAGTCCTTTTTTTCAGTACTTCATTTAAAAAAACAAAACAAAACAGTAAGGTTAAAAAAAAAATCAGTGAGATCACCCTGAGGGACACTTGATAGTTTCTTTTAAGACCTTATTTATTTATTGGAGAGAGAATGAGTGTGAGAGAGCACATGAATGGGAGAAGGGGCAGAGGGAGAGGGAGAAACAGGCTCCCCGTTGAGCAGGGAGCCCCATGTGAGACTTGATCCGAGGACCCTGGGATCATGACCTGAGCTAAAGGCAGTCATTTAGCCCACTGAGACACCCAGGCACTGCAACACTTAACATTTTTAATTGCTGTTTTATTTTTCTTTTAACTTCTGGAGTAGCTGGCCACCTAAACTGTACAATGAAGTTAGGATGGATTTTGATACACTCTTCCTCATTAAATACATGCTGCTTGCTGGTAAAGACAGATACATAGATAAATGGGTAGGTAGATAGAGAGATAAATAGGAAGACTTTTTTTTTTTTTTAATTGCAGAATTCAGTTGATGAACGGAAGTATTCTTGGATCTAAGCCTGCTGTCTCTGTTAAAAAAAAAAAAAATAGGGGCGCCTGGGTGGCTCAGCAGGTTAAAGCCTCTGCCTTCGGCTCAGGTCATGATCCCAGGGTCCTGGGATCGAGCCCCGCATCGGGCTCTCTGCTCAGTGCAGAGCCTGCTTCTCTCTCTCTCTCTCTCTCTCTCTCTCTCTGCCTGCCTCTCTGCCCACTTGTGTTCTCTGTCAAATAAATAAATAAAATCTTAAAAAAAAAAAAAAACAGCAGGTGTTCCAGGGATGTTAAAGCTAAACTAGCACTGAACTGAGACTTTGTCCTCCACAGTTAGAAGGATTAAAAGAGAGGGGCACCTGGCTAGCTCAGTGGTTAAGCGTCTGCCTTCAGCTCGGGTCATAATGCCGGGGTCCGGGGACTGAGTCCAACATCTGCCTCCCTGCTCAGTGGGGGAGTCTGCTCCTTCTTCTCCCTCTGGCCCTCTTCCTGACCTCCTGCTTTTGCTCTCACTTTCTTCTCTCAAATAAATAAATAACATCTTTAAAAAAGAAAAAAGAAATATTTATTTTCCATAATCAAATGAAGAGCACAAGGGAAGTGAAATATGGTAATTGTCACTTGGCCTCAATGTGAGGCAATAGGGCATGGTGGGGACTGGGGCAGATGGGAGAGAGAGAGGCCCTGCCTATAACTGGCAGCCCCTCTAAGCTCCAGCCAGTGGTTGCTACTGGATCTGATGCTATTGGAGCTCCCAATTTTTTTTTTTTTAAAGAAAACTGGACATTCAGAAATTCAGATTTTTTCATGTGACCTCTTTTGATTTTTCAAATACTGGCCCAAACTGCTTTTCTAAACACTGTGCAGGTGAAGCAAGACATCTGCAGGACAAACATGGCCCAGGGGACACCAACCTGCCCTATTTTGAGAGATGAGGGCACAGCATTCCAGAGAGAGGAAGGGGTTTTCCTGGGGTCCCCAAATGGTAAGTGGTAGGATGTCTCTAGAACACGGGCTTGTTCCACTGGCTCAGCCTTAGGGAAGAAAGGCCAGTGAAATGAACACTCATATTACCAGCTCAGTCCAAGTTCTACATCCCCCCTGGCACTCACTAGGTGGGCCCCCAACCCCAGCCCCAGTCCATGGCCTCTGGTCCTCCTAGTGCAGGACATTTGGGACTGGAGCCTCAGAACCATGGTGAAGGTGTGTGTGTGGGGGGGGGGGGGGGGTCATCAAACCACTCCACGGTGGAGCTGGCCTGCATCTTGAGAGGATCACACACACAGACACAGGCCCTTCTCACCAAGCTCTTTCCTTTCATTTTCTTTTGGTTCCTAACATTCTGTTGCAGAAAATTCCAAACACAGAGAAAAGCCGAATGAACCACGGAGAACATGTGTACACCTGCCTTGCCGTGTGTACCACTGATGCTCCGCTTCACCTGTCCTCCCTCCGTCTGTCCACCCACCCGTCCATCTGTCCACCTTTTTTCATTTTCATTCATTCTGATGCCTGTCAGAGTAATTGGCAGAGATCGGGAACATCACCCTTACACAGCTCAGGCCGTGCACTCCTTTTCTTTCTAAGCTTTGACTCAAAAGTAATTCATGAAGACATTCTCTTTGTAAAGGAAGAGACACATTACAGGAACGTGAACTTGCCTTCCGCCTCCCCTGCCTCAGTCCGATCTGGTGCCTGGGGATGACCACGGCCCCCTGCAGCGTGCCATGTGTCTCTACATACCTTTTTCTGAGCTTTGCAAGTATCTGCAGCTCTCGGTGGAAAGCAAGCATGCTACTATGTTGCAAGCTGCTGCTTTTTTTTTTTTTAACAGAAATTGTGCTTTGCTGGATACGTCACCCTGTGGTTTGCTTTTCCACTCAACACTTTCTCGTGTCAGCCTGAGGTGCTGCTACCTTATCCCTTTCTCTGGGTTGCAGAGTCGTCCATGGTAAGAACACATCACAGGTTTATCTATCCATGCCCCCAGCTGATGGACATCAACGTCGGTTATACCTGGTGACCTTTCCTTGTTGGCTTTTGTCCTGATTTCTTTGTCTATTTCTCTAGAAATGGACAAAGGGGTGATCCCTGCAGGGCTGGGAGAGGTGGTGAGTTCCTGCAGCCAGGATGATGCCCGGGGCCGCTGGGGGAGGGAGGTCGGGCCCTGCTGGGGACTCACCGCACACGATGCTCTGATTGACACACTGCCAGAAGTAACGCTCAGTCTTGGGTCTGCAGCCAGCCTGCTCCGCCTTCGTGTAGCAGCAGTCGTGCTGGTGACAGCACCTGTGGATGGTAGATAGGCAGACCATCAGGTGGGTGGAGGAACGGACCACAGGTAAATGAGGACACCCAGGGAGCCAGCATCTTCTGGTCCAAGCTGGATCCCCAAGAATCCCCACCTCCCAGGGAAGTAATTTTGCTGACCCCGTTGTGTGGGGTCCTCTGGCCCGTGCTGGCCTCATTCTGTGTCTCTGAGCTCCAGCACACCTGCCTCCTCCTGGTGCCGGGAATGAGCAGAGCCCCACCTGCCTCTTGACTTTGACCTTGCATGGGACCTGCCCTCTGCCTGGGATGGCTTCCTGCCCATCCTTTCTCTCTCCAGGTGTCAGCCCCGATCCCAAGATGTCACCCAGCTCCCAACCTCCCCAGTCTATGACGGTCTCCTGATTACACCCTCTCATAGAACTGGGTTCCTTCCCTCCAGGACAGGTTTACAACGAGACTCTCATTTTAGGGAAAAGACGGATGAGCCTCTGTCCTCCGTACTGGCCAGAGCTCTGTGCGGACAGGACCATTTCTTGTCCACTCTCAACAGTGTCCCCAGTGCCCAGCCCAGGGTCTGCCACATAATAGGACATCAACCATAATAATAATAATGATAATTATTGATATATATATGATTGATATATATTGATATATATGATTGATATTGAAATAAATGATAATTTGCTGTCGAGCCATTCTGAGAAACATCCACAAATCTCCCCAAACCTGCCCATCATTCATTCATTCACTGGCACTGTCTCCATCCAGCCACTAGTCCCACTGTGTCCAGAGCCCTCAGTGGGACCCAGCAGGGAGAGGTCAGCCAGATGCGCTCTGCTCTCAAGGAGCCCCCAGTCTACTGATGGAGGCAGACCAGCCACCAGACACCAATCCGTGGTGTCCTCCATTTAATCTCTCCTGCTTCAGTGCCCTCATCTCTGAAATGAGATTGTTGTGAGGACTGAGAGGGCTTCTCAAAACAGTTCCTGGTGCCTAATAAGTCTGACCAACTCTATGTTATTTTTGCAGCCCAGGTAATTCATCCCAGGGCCAGGCTGGGGGACAGCTGCCCCCCTCCCCCCCCCCGGGGTTTGTCCTCATTGGTCACATCACCCAGAGGGCCCCCTGTCTGCAAGGTTGTACCATGCGCTTGGGATCGTGCTAGTCCAAACAGAAACCTCAGTTGTGGGTATTCCCTTAAATAAGCCTTAACTACCCCAGGCGGTGGGGGACCTCCTAAGCCCGGGTCCAAGCACGCACTCACCAGTCGATGGCGTCGCGGGGCTGGCCATGGCCTCCCAGACCACAGTAGCAACCATAGCTTATGTAGGACAGGGGGCTGCGGCTGCCAACACAGTTCATGGTCCCTGCCAGTTCTAGAAGCCCACGCCGGTGCACGTGTGACCTCTGGGAAGCTAGAGGGAAACAAAGGTCAGAGGCTGCAGGGCAGGGCATGGGGAAGGGCTATAGTCCGAGAAGGGCTTGGATGACCATTTGGGTTTGAACTGCAGATCTCCTACTTCCTCGCTGTGTGACCTCAGACAACTTACTCAACCTCTCTGGGCCTTGGTTTCCTCATTTATAAAATAGGGAGAATGAAATGCCATCATGCATGTAAAGCCCCTGGCACATGACAAGCTCTAACTATTATTAATGTCTTCAAGGCAGCCCTGAAAGAGAAAACAAGTCACAGAGCCACAGCATCCGAACAATCACACCACGGGGCCTTTGCACAGGCTGGTCCCTCTTCCTGGAATGTCCTGATTTCCAGTCTCCTGCCCTTGTCTACTCCGGATGAAGTCAGACAGCTAGTTCCACATCAAATGTCTGTCCAGTTGCCTGTGCTGGGCACTGGGCATCAAAGATGAGCTAAACAGGGTGCCTGCCACCAAGGAAGGCTCACCTGCAGGGTCTTTCCTGTCTGTATGTTTCCCCTGCCCCCCCAACATGCCCCTCCAGACTTTGGGGCAGGTCTTCTGTTTCTTCTTTTATTTTCACTGCCCAGGCATGGCTTCCTCCCACATAGAGAGGCCCTGAGGCTTGAGCCCAGTCACCTGTCTGGTTACCCGGGCAGCTCTGACACACAGCAGTGCACAACAGGAGGGACTGGACCCTCCCCCCAATGTTTCACAGGTGAGGAAGAGGAGACTGAGGATGACCCCCACAGTCACACAGCCAACAAGAACCTGATCTGACTGAGGGGTTCTCACCCAGACTCTGACCTCCAGACCAGTGCACCTTCCTCTTCACCCAATAATGGCAAGGGAAGGAGGCCTGCCAGGGTGACTGAGCTGAGAGGCACCAATGGGGCCACTGCTTGGGGTCAGGGACCTCTAAACCCACTGTAACCAGGACATCCGATGATCCCAAAGGAACTCCTCCTTCTGGTGAAGGCCACGAATGAGTCTGGTCTCTGGCATTGGTCAATAAAACCAAACAGAGGGGCACCTGGGTGGCTCAGTGGTTAAGCCTCTGCCTTCGGCTCAGGTCATGGTCCAGGGTCCTGGGATGGAGCCCCACATCGGGCTCTCTGCTCAGCGGGGAGCCTGCTTCCTCCTCTCTCTCTTTGCCTGCCTCTCTAACTACTTGTGATCTCTGCCTGTGAAATAAATAAATAAATAAATCTTAAAAAAAAAAAAAAAACCCAAAAAACGAACAGAGCAGCAGTAAAGAGTGCGATCACTTGAGCCTCACCCCCTACCAAGCACCATGCTCCAAAATGGACGGGTGTCTCTTGTTGTCAACAGCATAGCCTCCTTGTCTTGTGGGCCGCTGTTATCCCATTTACAGATGGGGAGACTGAGGCTTAGAGAAGCACAGGGCTGGCGTGACCCAGAGCAGAAACTCACACGGCAGCCTGCTGGATTCCTGGGTGTCCACTCTCCATCTCTTGGGGCCGGAGGAGCCAAGCCAGGTCTGTACAGTGTGTCTCACCTCTTTTCATCTAAAACAAGTTTTCAGGGCCGCATGGGTGGCTCAGTTGATTAAGCATCCGCCTTTGACTCAGGTCATGATCCCGGGGTCCTGGGATCGAGCCCCATGTTGTTGGGCTCTCTGCTCAATGGGGAGCCTGTTTGTCCCTCTCCTTCTGCCTGTCACTCTCCCTGCTCGTGTGCTCTCTCACTGTCAAATAAATAAAACCTTTCCAAAAAAATTTTTTAAAACACGTTTTGATCACCCTGACTTTTTAGAAGAGTCCAGGCCAAAATTAACCCCATGGCTGTTTTTTGTTTTCTCGGTGGACAAAGTACCATATTTGTGGGGGTGGGGGAATAGAGGTGAGTTAGATAGAGAGACAACATAGCGACCAGTTAAAAGTTTCTCCTTCCTCTCTAGGTGACCAGTCCTTGCCCTCCCTCCTGGCCAGGTGCTGCTCCCAGCTGCCCACACATCTGCCCAAAACCGCCCCCCACCCCCAGCACCCAGCGCCTAGCACCGTGGCTCCCACCACCGTCCAGATAAAACTCAGGGGCCTCAGCCCAGATGCCCTGCATGAGTGGGCCCCTCCCCCCTTCCCAGATCCTCTCTCAGAACCCCCACGCAGATCCTGCTCATCATTAACTTCTCCTCCAGCTGAATCTCCCATCACAGACGCCCTGCAAGGAACATACCCTCACCCCATGTTCACCAGGCTCACCTGTCACCTCATTCTATAATCGGCCTTGCTCCCAGGGGACTATAGGGGTCCTTACCACACTGTGCAGCTGTCTGCTTATGAAAGTGACCTTCTATTTATTTCTTTTAAAGATTGTATGTATTTATTTGACAGAGAGAGCGCACAAGCAGAGGGAGCGGCCGGCAGAGGGAGAGGGAGAAGCAGCCTCCCCACTGAGCAGACAGCCCGACGTGGGGCTCCATCCCAAGACCGTCGGATCATGCCCTGAGCTGAAGGCAGGTGCCTAACCGACCCAAGCACCCCTGGGAAAACTTCTCGACTGGGAGATCTTTGAGGGCAGATCTCTGCGGTGGACAACAGCTCCACAGAGTGGGCTTCCAGAAAAGGTCCCTTGATCTCCGGACCCACCAAGCCCCACGGGTCACTCCCCATCTGAGCATACTTGAAATGGCCCCAGTCCTAACTCCATGCTCCAAGCTGTCCCCCACCGCGACCTGACCACACTCTGGCCATCTCACGGTCCTGGGCACAGCCCTCGAGAGAGAACCAAGGCATGGGGCAGCCGTCCAGCGCTGAGTTTGGAACCAAGGAAAACACTCCCTCCGTGCCAAATTAGGTGAGGTAGGTCATTCTGGAGTCTGTTTGCTCTGTCTGCCCGCGACAGCCTCTGCTGGGGAGTGCCGAGGCTGTCCAGGCGTCCCGTGGCCTGAGTGTGTGTGTGTGTGTGTCTCCATGTGGGGCTGTCCTGTATGCCTGAGCTGTGTGTGTGTGTGTGTGTGTGTGTGTTCCCTCCAAGATACCTTTGCTGTGTCCCTGTGTGAGCCTGTCCATGAACCCTACACCTGCATGCCCAAGAGAGGGTGAAGTTGTTCTGTGCCTGCCTGTCTCCCTGCTCATGGGGCATCCCTGTATTTTCCTGTGATTGGGTGTGTCTGTACACCCCAGAAACTGTCAGGTGCTGAGGAGACCTCTGCAAGAGTGATGGCCAAGGGCAGGTGAGAAAACCACTTTCAGTCCTTCACCTGCCCCTCCCAGGTGAATCCCTGATAGCCCTACCTTAGACCTCAGCGACAGGTGGAGTGAACGATCAGTTCACGGCCCCCAGGCCCGCTGACTGGAGGGTGCCCTGGGAGGCGAGGGGACAGGGCTGGGGGACAGGCTTCCTGGAAACCTGGTAAGGAATGCATCCGTGGGCCGGGAGAGGAGCGCTAGGAGATCCTGGGGCCCCCGGGAGGGGAGGGGAGGAGGCTGAGGAGTTGGAGGGGCTGCAGAGGGACCGGAAGGCAGGGCTCCCGCTTCCTCCGGGGCCGCACTCCTCCCTCACTCACCGGCGTGTCCGGGTCCCAGCAGCAGCAGGAGCAGCAGCAGAGGCAGCATTACGGGCGGGCTCAGAGGCAGCGGACCCATCCGACGGCTGCAGGTGCCGGCCGCTAAGGCGGCGGGTGTCCTCTCGGAGCCCCGCAACCCCCCTCCCCGCTGCCCTGCCCGGCCCCGCCTCCGGCCTCACCCAGCCCCGGGGCCCCGCGGGCAGGCGTGGCGAGCGCTCCCGGACCTCTGCCGCCGCCCCCCCCCCCCCGAATGCGCAATGGGCGCGCCGGAGCGGAGGGAGAATCCGGCTCCAGATGGGTCGGACTGGGAAATGGGGAGAATTGCCGAGGGAGGACGCGGGTCGGTCAAGGAGGAAACGTGCCACAAAGGTGCTCCGTGGACGGTGTCACCTGCAGCCCACTCCCGGGACTCACCTGGACGTCCGAAAGGAGCTCGACACTCGGGGGAGGGGGAGGAACTGAACTGGTCTTGAACATTTTAGTTTAGTTTAGTTTAGTTTTTTAAGATTTTATTTTATTAAGTCATCTCTACACCCAATATGGGGCTGGAACCTCCAACCCCAAGGTCACTCTACTGACTGAGCCAGGCAGGCGCCTCTTAAACATGTTAAACGCAGGAAACTTGGCGCTCCTGCTATCCCTCGAAATCAACCCTCTGCAGCTCCCCCAACCCCCACACCACCCTATTAGGGAAATTGAGGCGGTCAAAGATTGCCCCAAGACAGAGCTGGAATGGTGGGGGTTGGGGAGGAGGGGGAGGTTGCAGATGTGTGGAAACAAAGCCCACAGCCAATCGTCCTTCTGCCTCGGGCAGGCATCGCATCTGCATCTGCTTGTCTGCTCAAGGGCAGTAAGGCTGTAAGGGTCAAAGTGACCCCGGGAGGTACAGCAGAGCTGGAGCTCAGCACTGCAAAGAGATGTTTATACTCCTTGGTCCCTGATGCAAGCCCTATCCAGCTTGTCAGCAATTTCTGTTGATTTTGAGTTGTAACTACTTCTGAGAGTGGAACCCCCAACCCTTCCCACCTCCACAGGAAAGCACTGGCAGAGATAATAGTAACAAAGGTGATGTCATGGCTTACCAGCCATGGTGTGCTAAGGGCACCAGACACATGATCTTATTATAACCTCAGACCTCTAATGGCCCCATGTCACAGGAAGAAATGGAGGATCAGAGAAGCTAAGAACCCAGAATTAGGAGAGGGCAGATTCCAATGCCTTCTGGCATGGTGGTCAATCTTCTTGTGCCTCCTTCTATGAAAACCTGAGGCATGGGGCCATCCAGGTGCCCCACACTGAGATCACTGTCCCACAGAACAGGTGTCAAGTCAAGGCTTGCCCACTCTCGGATCGTGGGTTTCCAACTCTCCCCAGCATAGGGTAGAAATAGACATTTCTTCTAAGGGTCTCCCATGAACGATGGGGGAATAAAATAGCCCATGTCAATCCAGGAGAAATGCTTTTACTTTGAAGGACTTTCCCAGTCGATACGCACAAAGGAAAACCCTCTGTTTGGTTGTCATGAAACTTTTCATGAAAGGTCCATTATAATTAACAAGTCAGCAAAGTCTGTTCTCAAGATCAGAACTGCTATACCCAAACTCTATCACTAGTTCTCCTCCATCATCTGCAAGGATCATTTACGCAGAATAATTTGCTCCCAATATGGCAGACGACTGAGGCATTGGGAACATCATCCAAGATACTAATGTCAGGGCACCGGGGTAGCTCAGTCGGGTAAACCTCTGACTCTTGCTGTCACTTCAGGTCATGATCTCAAGTCCTGAGATTGAGCTCTTAGTCTGGCTTTGTGCTGGGCGTGGAGCCTGCTTAAGATTCTCTTTCTCTCCCCCCCGCCCCCGCCAACTCATGCTCTATCTCCCTCTCAAAAATAAAAAGAGAGAGAGAGGGAGACATTACTAATATCATACTCTACTCAAATAAGATATTAAAAATAACCAAAATTTTCAAAAAAATAACGAAAATTATAAATCATGTGCAAAGGTGCCTCATTGGAATGTGATGAGAGATGAGGGGATATAACAGAAAGGAATGGAGTCTGAAATTGCTTCGTTTCCAAAGGGGGGCTATGCCTACCAAGGAACTGTGCCCAAGTTCAGGGCTCAATCTAACCATATCCTTGGGTTTCATTCTGGTCTACTGGCGAAGGCTCTCTATAAACGTTTGGTAAGAAAAATGAGTTCTTCTTCTGTGTGACGGAAGTGGGTATCTTCTAGAACTAGAAGGTAAAGTGACTCTACACATAGAAGCATCTGAATTTAAAAAAAACAAAAGAAGACGAAGCAGCAGCGTCTGAATTTGGGAGCTTTCTCTAGCTTATGGGTCCCCCCAAAAGAGAACAGTGAATCCTCAGATCCAGCTCATCCTCTGATCTAGCTACTCCTAGGGAATAGCTCTAAGACAATAAAATGCTTAAACAGGGTTTATACACAACATGGGTCACTAACGAAGAATAAAACCCTAAAAACAACCTAAGTTTTCAACAGTAAAATGGTAATTTGGGGTGCCTGGCTGACTCCATCCATAGAACATGCTACTCTTGATCTCAGGATTGTGAATTCAAGCCCTACATTGGGCTTAAAGCTCAGTTTAAAAAAATTTTTTTATATTAAAATGATGAGATTTTCATATGACAGAATATGCATTCGTTCTAAAAGAGAATGTTCTTAAAGAATATTTAATGGGGGCGCCTGGGTGGCTCAGTTGGTTAAGCAACTGCCTTCGGCTCAGGTCATAATCCTGGAGTCCTGGGATCGAGTCCTGCATGGGGCTCCCTGCTCAGCGGGGAGCCTGCTTCCCCCTCTGACCCTCCCTGCTGCTTGTGCGCTCTCTCTCATTCTCTCTCTCTCTTTCTCAAATGAATTTTTAAAAGAAGAATATTTAATGGCCTTTTAAAAATACTGTTATAAGCAGAAAGCTACAGTATAATCCTACCTTTATAATTAGAATGTAAAACTGAGTGAGAGCCGCGTATAAACGTGTCTTTACACACATACTTGGGGCTCTCTGGAGGGAGAAGGAAAAAGAGATAGGAACGATGAATGAAAAGTATCAAAATGTAATACTGGTTATCTTTTTAAATTCCAGTGTAACTAACATACAGTGTTATATTAGTTTCAGATATACAATATAGTGATTCAGTAATTCTCTGCATTACTCAGTGCTCATCAGGATACGTGTACTCTTAATTCCCATCACCCATTTCACCCATTCCCCCTCCAAAATCCCCTCTGGTAACCATCAGTGTATTCTCTGTGGTTAAGAGTCAGTTTTCTGTTTGTCCGTTTTTTATCGTGTGTGTGTGTTTGTTTTTTACATTCCCTATAGCTGTGAAGTCATATGGTATTTGTCCTTTTCTGATGATTTCCCTTAACATCATATCCTCCGCTTCATCCATGTTGTTGCAAATGACAAGATTTCCTTCTTTTCTACGGCTCAGTAATATTCCATTGTCTATATGTACTACATTTTTTTAATGACTTTATTTATTTATTTGACAGAAAGAGATCACAAGTAGGCAGAGAGGCAGGCAGAGAGAGAGGGGGAAGCCCCATATGCGGGACTCGATCCCAGGACCCTGAGATCATGACCTGAGCCGAAGGCAGAGGCTTAACCCACTGAGCCACCCTGGTGCCCCTATAGGTACCACATCTTCTTTATCCATTCATCTATGGGTAGACACTTGGGTTGCTTCCCTATCTTGGCTATTGTAAATCATGTTGCAATAAACAGAGGGATGAAAATATCTTTTCGGATTAGTGCTTTCATACAGGGTAAATACCCAGTAGTGTGATGACTGGATCATAGGACAGTTCTATTTTTTAATTCTTTTGAGGAAACTCCCTATTATCTGTCTCCTACAGTGACTGCACCAGTTTGCATTCCTACCAAGGATCCCCAAAGGGTTCCTTTTTCTCCACATCCTCGCCAGCACTTGTTATTTCTTGTGTGTTTAATCTGATTATTTTCGGGTGGTGGAATGGCTTGAGTCTTACGTTTATCTCATTATTTTCCAAATTTCTATGAGAAGCTAAACTTTTGTGATGCCAAAGGGGAAAAAAATTAAAACAAAACCGTCCAATTCAATTCAGTAAAGCTTATCTCCCGAAATACTGTCTGGGTATTATTCTAAAAACACAAAGACACAGGCATAAAAATAAAAGATACTCATCAGTTTTGGGTTTCTGTTTTATGGTTTTTAAAAAGCCCTGTGTTCCTGTGGTTACCAGAGGCTGAGGGAGGAAGAAGAATGAACTTGTTGTTTAATGAATACATATGCACTTACCTTTTGACTCAGCGATCCAGTTCTACGAATCTACCGCAAAAATCTGAAATGGCATATGCTCAGGGCTATTGATAGCAACACTTTTATAAGAGCAAGGTGATAGAAACAACACAAATGTCTATCAAGAGGGGAATGATATAGCTTCGCAATCTTAATAAAATTTAATCAAGAACAGTATTTTTTTTAAAGAATTTATTTATTTATTTGACAGAGACACAGTGAGAGAAAAAACACAAGCAGGAGGACGGGGAGAGGGAGAAGCAGGCTTCCCGCTGAGCAGAGAGCCTGATGCGGGGTTCAATTCCAGGACCCCAGGATCATGACCTGAGCCGAAGGCAGACACCCAACGACTGAGCCATCCAGGTACCCCTAGAACAGTATTCTTATTTATGTATTTATTTTTTAATTTTTAATTTTTTAAAAGAAAGTATTTTATGTATTTATTTGACAGAAAGAGATCCCAAGTAGGCGGAGAAACAGGCAGAGAGAGAGGGGGAAGCAGGCTGTCTGCTCAGCAGGGAGAGCAGAGAGCCTGATGTGGGGCTTAATCCCAGGGCCCTAAGATCATGACCTGAGCCAAAGGCAGAGGCTTAACCCACTGAGCCACCCAGGCGCCCCTCAGTATTCTTTAAAAAAAAAAAAAATTATTTATGTATTTGACAGAGAAAGAGCGCACACAAACAGGGGGGCTGCAGGCAGAGGGAGAAGAATCAGGCTCCCCACTGAGCAGGGAGCCTGAGGCGGGTCTCAATCCCAGGACCCTGAGATCCTGACTGGAGTGGAAGGCAGATACTTAACCCACTGAGCCACCCAGGCACCTCAAAAACAGTAAGGTTTTCTTGAAGTAGAGCTGTGCTTAGAGCTGAGTGATCTCCAGGATATATTGTCAAGTGAAAAAAAGCAGAGCGTAAAAATACTATGTAGGCTAGGCGCTGTTTTAAGAAAAGGTGGAAAGGGGCGCCTGGGTGGCTCAGTGGGTTAAGCCGCTGCCTTCGGCTCAGGTCATGATCTCGGGGTCCTGGGATCGAGTCCCGCATCGGGCTCTCTGCTCAGCAGGGAGCCTGCTTCCCTCTCTCTCTCTGCCTGCCTCTCTGTCTACTTGTGATCTCTGTCTGTCAAATAAATAAATAAATAAATAAATAAAAGAAAAGGTGGAAGGAGGGGCGCCTGGGTGGCTCAGTAGGTTAAGCCTCTGCCTTCGGCTCAGGTCATGATCTCAGAGTCCCGGGATCGAGCCCCACATCGAGCTCTCTGCTCTCCCCGCTGAGCAGACCGCCTGCCTCCCCCTCTCTCTCTGCATGCCTCGCTGCCTACTTGTGATTTCTGTCGAATAAATAAATAACATCTTTTTAAAAAAAAGAAAAGGGGGAAAGATTATTTTTCCCACTCTGCACCTCAGGAGAAATGCGTGCAAACCTGCGGGTATCCGTGCTTGTCCTCTAGCAAAAGTCATTGACATGACCTTCACTCATTATTTCAGGACAGAAGTTCCATGAGGCTCAGCCACTCCCAAATGTTTCCCTCATCCTTGGCCTGGAAGGCAAGTTTCCATTTCGAAGTTAATGGATAAAACTTTAAAGAAGGGGAACAGGTATAGAGAAATGTTTACCATGCAGTTAAACTTACTTTTTCCGTGGACTTCTCCATTAAAAAATAAAGACGAGCCTTTGGGGGGACGATCGGGGAAAGGAAGGAAGAAGGAAAAGAGGGAAGGATAGAAATACATATATGTATGACTTTTCCTATATGTAAAAGTAACAATAACTAACTACCAATAAAAGTAACCAAAAACTAATAAAAATCGTTACTTGGGAGTCGGGGGCGGGGTGCAGTGCCTGGGTGGCTCAGTCAGTTAAGTGTCTGTGATCTCAGCGTCGTGAGATGGAGCCCCAGACTGAGCCCGGAGTCTGCTTGAGATTCTCTCCCTCTCCCTCTCCCCCTCCCCCACCATGGTCGTGCTCTCTCTCTCAAATAAATAAATAAAATCTTTTTTTAAAAATGGTAACCTAGGTTACCTTTGGGGGAGTGTGAAAACAGATTTCCCAAGTGGTAGAGGGTAGATCTCTTTATGTATTTTATTAGCTCTGACTGTGTATTCATATAAAAGCTTTACATAGGGGCACCTGAGCAGCTCAGTCAGTTAAAAGCCCCACTCTTTTTTTTTTTTTTAAGATTTTATTTATTTATTTGACAGAGATCACAAGTAGGCAGAGAGGCAGGCAGAGAGAGTGGGGGAAGCAGGCTCCCCGTGGAGCAGACAGCCCAACTCGGGGCTCGATTTCAGGACCCTGAAATCATGACCTGAGCAGAAGGCAGAGGCTTAACCCACTGAGCCCCCCAGGTTCCCTAAAAGCCCCAATCTTAATATCAGCTCAGATCATGATCTCAGGGTCATGGGATGGACCCCAAATCGGGTTCAGCACTCAGCAGGAAGTCTGCTTGAGATTCTCTCTCTCTCTACACCCCCGTTTCTAAAATAAATAAATCTTTATTTTTATTTTTATTTTTTTTAAAGATCTTATTTATTTATTTGACAGACAGAGATCACAAGTAGGCAGAGAGGCAGGCAGAGAGAAAGGAAGGGAAGCAGGCTCCCTGCTGAGCAGAGAACCTGAGGTGGGGCTCGATCCCAGGACCCTGGGATCATGACCCGAGCCGAAGGCAGAGGCTTTAACCCCCTGAGCCACCCAGGTGCCCCATAAAATAAATAAATCTTTAAAAGATAAAAGTTGTCCATCATTTAGAAATAAAATAAAATTAAAAAGGACAATATTCCTAAAAAAATAAAAAACAAACAGAAACAAACGTGTCTATATAAATAGTTGGTAGATAACCACAAAGAGAGGAATTATTTCAAGAGACTTTAAAACACAGTATTTTGGGGCGCCTGGGTGGCTCTGTGGGTTAAAGCCTCTGCTTTCGGCTCAGGTCATGATCCCAGGGTCATGGAATCGAGCCCCGCATCGGGCTCTCTGCTCAGCGGGGAGCCTGCTTCCTCCTCTCTCTCTGTCTGCCTCTCTGCCTACTTGTGATCTCTGTCTGTCAAATAAATAAATAAATCTTTAAAAACAAAAAAAAAAAACAGTATTTTGACCGTACATCCTAAAGACAAAAATACCTACCCCCCAAAAAATCCTAGACTGTGTTCAGCAAGCTCATTGGTAATGGTCATGGTATGTAAATTTTTTTAAAAGATTTTATTTATTTATTCAACAGACAGAGATGACGAGTAGGCAGAGAGGCAGGCAGAGAGAAAGAGAGGAAGCTGGCTCCCCGCCGAGCATAGAGTCCAATGCGGGGCTTGATCCCAGGACCCTGAGATCATGACCTGAGCCGAAGGCAGAGGCTTTAACCCACTGAGCCACCCAGGTGCCCCCGTGGTATATAAATATTAAAACAAAGTGAATACAGGAAAGTAGGAATAAGGGAAAGACTGCCTCATCTTGATTAAGAAAATTTACTATAAGTCTACAATTAACATCATACTTAATGGTGCGAAACTAGGAGTTTCCCTGCTAAGATCAAGAACAAAGGAGGGGTGCCTGGGTGGCTCAGTGGGTTAAGCTTCTGTCTTCCGCTCAGGTCATGATCCCAGGGTCCTGGAATCGAGCCCCGAATCAGGCTCTCGGCTCAGCAGGGAGCCTGCTGCCCCTCTCTCATCTGCCTGCCTGTCTGCCTACTTGTGATCTCTGTCTGTCAAATAAATAAATAAAATCTTAAAAAAGAAGAAGAAGAAGAAATGTAACTGCCAGTATGATGGCGTTTGGAGGTGGGAGCCCTTAGGATGTGATTAGGCCGTAAGAGGGGAGCCCTCATAAATGCAATTACCGCCCTTATGAGAGACCCCGAAGAGTTCCCTCACCCCTTCCCCCATGAAAGGACACAGCAAGAAAGCAGCCATCTATGAGACAGGAATGGGACCTCACCAGATGCAACATCTGTCTGCACCTTGAGCTCAAACTCCCCAGTCTACAAAACTATGAGAAATAAATTTCTGTTATTTATAAGCCACTCATTCTTTGGAGGTTTGCCGCAGCAGCCTGAACAGACTAAGGCACAAATGCAGTAAGACACGAAAAAGAAATAAAAGGCATACTGATTGGGAAGGAGGAAATAAAACTGTCCTTGCCCAGAGATGACATAATTGTGTAGAAAATCCTGGAACTAATCACTAACAATTAGTTGCAGGATACAAGGTTAATATATATTCATCCACGGGGCACCTGGGTGCTCAGTGGGTTAGGTCTCTGCCTTCGGCTTGGGTCATGATCTCGGGGTCCTGGATTGGGCCCTGAGTCGGGCTCTCTGCTTTGGAGGGGAGCCTGCTTCCCTTCCTCTCTCTCTGCCTGCCTCTCTGCCTACTTGCGATCTCTCTCTCTCTGTCAAACAAATAGATAAAAAAATCTTTAAAAAAATAATAAAAAATTTAAAAAATGCAACCACTTTCCTGTATACCAGTGATGAACAAGTGGAATTTGAAATTAAAAACACAATGCCACTTACGTTAGCGCTATGGAAATGAAATATTTAGGTGTAAATCTTACAAAATATGTGCAGGGTCTGTATGAAGAATACTACAAAACTAATGAATGAGTTTAAGAAATGGAGAGATTTCTGTGATCATGAACAGGAAGACTTAGTATTACCAAGATGTCAGCTTTTCCCAATTGATCTATAGAGTCAATGCAATCCCAATCAAAATCCCAGCCAGTGGGGCACTTGGGTGACTCAACTTGAATGGTTGAATATCTGCCTTCGGCTCAGGTCATGAGCTCAGGTCCTGGGATGGAGCCCTGGGTTAGACTCCCCACTCAGCAAAGATTCTGCTTGTCCCTCCGCCTCTTCTCACACCCATGCTCTCTCTCTCTCAGATAAATAAATAACATTTTTTTTAAATCCCAGCAAGTTATCGTGTGGATATCATGAAGTCATTCTAAAGTTTATGTGGCCGGGCCGAAAGACCCAGAAGAGGCAACACGATATTAAAGGAGAAAAACGAAGTAAAAACACTGACACTATCCAATTTCTAGACTTACTATAAAGTTACAAGAGTCAAAACACTGTGGCACTGGTGAAAGAAGAGACCAAAAGAGGGGGTTGACTGAGTGGCCCAGCTGGTTAACTGACCAACTCTTCATTTTGGCTCAGGTCATGATCTCAGGGTCCTGAGATGGAACCATGGGTTGGGCTCCACAATCAGCCTGGAGTTTGCTTGAGATTCTCTCTTCCTTTCCCTCTTCCCCTCCTACTCATTCTCTCTCTCTCTCTCTCTCTCTCTCTCTCTAAAATAAATGAATAAGGGGCTGCCTGGGTGGCTCAGTGGGTTAGGCCTCTGCCTCTGGCTCGGGTCATGATCTCAGGGTCCTGGGATCCAGTCCCGCATCAGGCTCTCTGCTAGGCAGGGAGCCTGCTCCTTCCTCTCTCTCTACTTGTGATCTCTCTCTGTCAAATAAATAAAATCTTTTAAAAATAAAATAAAATAAAACTTCAAAATACATATATGTTTTAAAATGCAAAAAAAACAGGAACCATCCCCCCAAATTCCATGCTTAACTCCCCTCCCCCACCTTCCAACACCTTCCTTCCCACACAGAAGCTTTCTAGTGACAGACGGAAACTAATCAAAACAGAGACACCAAGTGTGTACGCCCTATTTCTCTACAAATTTTCCAAACAGGCAACACTTTGATTTTCTTTTTCTCTTTTTGTTTTTTAAATCAGGTGAGAACCTCCTTTTGCCCAAACCTACACTTTACCACTGAAATGGGAACACTACTTCTACATAACTTTACACTGATCTGAATTACTCCAAATTCAAGTCATTTTTTTTAAAGATTTTATTTATTTATTTGACAGATAGAGATCACAAGTAGGCAGAGAGGCAGGCAGAGAGAGAGAGAAGAGGAAGCAGGCTCCCTGCAGAGCAGACAGCCCGATGTGGGGCTCGATGTGGGGCTCGATGTGGGGCTCGATCCCAGGACCCTGGGATCACGATCCGAGCCAAAGGCAGCAACTTAACCATCTGAGCCACCCAGACACCCCTCAAGTCATTTTTTTAAAAAAAGATTTTATTTATTTATTTGACAGAGAGAGAATGATCACAAGCAGGTAGAGAGGCAGGCAGAGAGAGAGGGGGAAGTGGGCTCCTCGCTGAGCAGAAGCCCGATACAGGGCTCAATCCCAGGACCTTGAAATCAAGACCAGAACTGAAGGCAGAGGCTTAACTCATGGAGCCACCCAGGTTCCCCTCAAAATTCAAGTCTATACATAAATAATGTTGCTGATTCATGATACTATCCCACCAGGCATTAAACATATGAACATTCTGGTATATTTTTTATGCTGAAATGTCTGTGAATGGAATGCTTTTTTTTTTTCTTCCAAGTAAGTCATTTTTTTTCAAATTTTGTGTATGAAATTATTTTTATAAAGAAATAAGCATTTATTCTGGAAAGGATATATCCATCTCGTTCTTACAGATCTAAAATTAAAACTACATTGGGGGAGATTTAAACAGGATTGCCGGATTTAGGAAATAAAAATACAGTATGCCCAGTTACAAAGGAACTTCAGATAAACAATGAAATTTTGTAGTACAAGTATGTCTTAGACAATCTTGGGGACAGAATTATCCCCCCAACTTTTTTGAACATTTATCCGAAGTTTCTGTTTAATTGGGTATCCTGTATTTAACCTAGCAAACTTCAAGGTGCATAAAAGTGTTTATTAAAATAAGAAGTGGTATATAATAACAGAATATTACTCAGCCATCAAAAAGAGTGAAATCTTGCCATTTACAACAACATGAATGGGTCCAGAGGGTACTAAGTGAAATAAGTCAGTCAGAAAAAGATAAATACCATATGATTTCACTCGTATGCAGAATTTAATAAGCAAAACAAATAAGCAAATAAATAAAGAACAAACAAAAGAGCAGACTTTTAAATAGAGAGAACACACTGGTGGTTTCCAGAGGGTAAGTAGGTCAGGGGATGGGTGAAATAGGTGATGGGGATTAAGGAAGACACTTGTCGTGATGAGCACACGGCAATGTATGGAATTGTTATATTATACACCCAAAACGAATATAACACTACATTAATATACTGGCATTAAAATTAATAATAATAATGGTGATGATAATAATAATAAAGTGCTTCTTAAAACCTGGTTGGGGGCGCCTGGGTGGCTCAGTTGTTAAGCCTCTGCCTTCAGCTCGGGTCATGATCCTGGGATTATGGGTTCGAGCCTGGCATCGGGCTCCCTGCTCAGCGGGAAGCCTTCTTCTCCCTCTCCCATTCCCCCTGCTTGTGTTCCCCCTCTCGCCATCTTTCTCTCAGTCAAATAAATAAATAAAATATTAAAAAAAAAAAAGAAAGAAAGAAAGCTAGTTGCTGAACCCTACCTCCAGAGTTCCTGATTCAGTTGGTCTAAATGGACATGGATAATTTACATTTCTCATAAGCGCCCCGTTGACAGTGATGCTGATCGTGAGGACCTTTGGAGAGTGAATGCAGTCGCTGAGAAGGAGCCTTCATTTAGAAGTACCATCGGCATCAAAACAGCATTATGTGAAATCAGATGAGGAGACAGGTGCGGTTTCTCACGGGCACAGACGTAGCATAAAATCGATGTGTTACTTTCTAATTGCGTACATATTTACCTTCGGATTACTTTAGAGTATTGAGTTTAGCTGAGCGTTAGAACGACCTGGGAGATCTTGATATCTTCTTCTTTTTTAAAAATTTATTTGTTTGACAGACAGAAATCACAAGTAGGCAGAGAAGCAGGCAGAGAGAGAGGAAGGGAAGCAGGCTCCCCGCTGAGCAGAGATTTCCCCGATGCGGGGCTCAATCCCTGGACCCTGGGATCATGACCTGAGCCAAAGGCAGAGGCTTTAACTCACCGAGCCACCCGGGCGCCCTTATCTTAATGTCTTCTGATGTAGGACGTGGCCTCTCTTTTTTTTTTTTAAAGATTTTATTTATTTTTTTACTTGACAGACAGAGATCACAAGTAGGCAGAGAGAGAGAGAGGAGGAAGCAGGCACCCTGCTGAGCAGAGAGCCCGATGCGGGGCTCGATCCCAGGACCCTGGGATCATGACCTGAGCCGAAGGCAGAGGCTTTAACCCACTGAGCCACCCAGGCACCCTGCCTCTTGAAATTCTTATCAGTCAGGTGGTTTGGAACAGAGCAGAAGCACCTGTATTTTTTCTTAAAGCTCCTGAAGTGGTTAATTCTTCTCAGCAACAGGGTTGAGAACCACTGCCCCATAGTAACATATACTGCTCACAGGTCCTGTGCATGAGATCCTTCACTGCTTAAAGAGCAGGAAGCCACCAGCTTCATTAGGGGAAAAAACACAGATCTGAGTTATCAACGTGGATGCCTCTCAAAATCCACGTTGTTGTAATTAATGACAATCCGTCCCACATATTCAAAAAGGTGAGAGGCGGAGGGGAGGTGGCTGTTTCCTTTCTCTGCAGAAAGAGGAAGTTTCTGATGGTTCAAAGATACTGTTGCCTGTTTCTTAAAATATCTTCTAATTCTTTGCCTAACAGCAAAGAATTTTCATAACAGGTAAGTATAAGAAAAATTTCTTATAAAATGCCTTGGTGTTATTCAGGAGTTTGGGTGTTTTTTTTTTTTTCCACTTTTCCTTTGAAACAAAGGTTGCCTTCTTGTGAAGGGAAGATCCTTCTGCTTAGAAGGTATCGTAATGGGTGTTAGTTCTCAGAATATTCCGAACTTTAATAGTATTAGAGAAATACAGTGCGTGTCTTAACGGAGCCCTTTTTAGAAATGTATGAAAGGTTTGAATTTAGTTTATTTCACTTTTCCGGTGACTCAGAAGAAAGGTTATCAGAGATGTTAAAAATAGGTATGTTCTGGGCGCCCGGGTGGCTCAGTGGGCTGAGCTCAGGTCATGATCCCAGGGTCCTGGGATCGAGTCTCACATCGGGTTCTCTGCTAAGCAGGGAGCCTGCTTCCCCTCTCTCTCTGCCTGCCTCTGCCTACTTGTGATCTCTGTCAAATAAATAAAATTTTTAAAAAATGGGTATGTTCTGAATTTATCAAAGGGGAAGGCTGTGCCAGGTGCCCTATTATGTAGGAGGTTGAAGTCAGTCCTTATAGGACTATCTGGATTTTCTTCACAATAGAACCACTAGACAAGGCAGTCTTCCTCTGATCTTTCCTAAAGGCAATTTCGTTGCATTGTTCTTAAATGTCAGCAACACATAGCCTTTGGGGCTTAGATATTTTCCCCCCAAGGTCCCATGCTGGAAATGAGGCTTCTTTCAGAAAGTCATTTGGATTTATTAGTAAGTCTGGATTCTTCTACATAAAGATTATAAAAAGATAGGGTAATTCATGTTTTTTGAGTGGCTCTCCAGTCCTCATTGTGATGGACACCTTGGTGCATTTCCTGCTAGACTGTCATGCGTGATAGGTTTTTCCTTTTTACTCTTGCACGTGTCCTGTTTTGCCAGTTTTCTTTCATGAAATTGTTTCGTAATAAACACCTAACAAAAGTACATACTTTTATTTTAGTAAATGGCTCAAATCAAGCATTTTGTAGGGAAAATTAAACTATGAGGTAGTTTACAATTATCTTTCAGTATATTTCGTATCAATTTTTTAAAAAGACTTCAGTATATATGCTGCTGAAGCAAGCACATTTTTAAAGATTTTATTTATTTATTTGAGAGAGAGAGCATGCACAGGGGAGGGGCAGAGGAAGAGGGAGAAGCAGACTCCCTGCTCAGTGGGAGTCCCCCCTCCCCCTGCTCAGTCCTGGGACCCCAGATATTATCCCAGAACCATAGTCAGATGCTTAACTGAGCCACCTACATGCCTCTCACTTCGGCAAATTTAGAGCAGGTAAAACCAAATGAAAAGAGAAGGAACTACGACTACTAACTCAAAACAAAACAAAACAAAACAAAAAAACAGTAAGTGTATATATTTAAGAATATTTCAGAAGCGCCTAACTGACTCAGTAGGGTGCATGACTCTTGTTCTCATGGTTGTGAGTTCAAGCCCCATGTTGGGTGAAGAACCCACTTAAAAAATAAGTAAATTTTTAAATAATTTCAAATTACTGGGGCACCTGGGTGGCTCAGTGGGTTAAGCCTCTGCCTTCGGCTCAGGTCATGATCTCAGGGTCCTGGGATCGAGCCCCGCATCCGGCTCTCTGCTCGGTGGGGAGCCTGCTTCCCTTCCTCTCTCTCTCTGCCTGCCTCTCTGCCTACTTGTGATCTCTGTCTGTCAAATAAATAAATAAAATATTTAAAAATTTTTTCAAATTACTTATTCAGTAACTAATTAGGATTTGTTCACAGCTTTTGGAAATGATTTCTTGAGGGGCGCCTGGGTGGCTCAGTGGGTTAAAGCCTCTGCCTTTGGCTCAGGTCATGATCTCGGGGTCCTGGGATCGAGCCCCACATGTGGCTCTCTGCTCAGCAGGGAGCCTGCTTCCCCCCCTCTCTCTGTGCCTGCCTCTCTGCCTACTAGTGATCTGTCTGTCAAAAAAAATAAATAAAATCTTAAAAATAAAATAAAAATTAAAAAAAGAAAAAGAAAATTATTTCTTTGGATGCCTGGGTGGCTCAGTCCGTGAAGTGTCTATTCTTGGCTTGGGTCGTGATTGTTCTCTCTGTCTCTCAAATGGATACAGTCTTTTAAAAAAAGAGAGAGAGATTGGAAAGAAAAGGGGTGACATTTTTCTGACTTTGATGTTTTTTGTTGTTGTTGTTGTTTTTAGGCTACATATTCATGAAGCTGCTTCTGAGTCTTTGCTTTGAAAGCTTTTCTTTATCCCAGGTAAGTAAACTTGGAGATTTTTGGTTTTTAATGACTGTACCATCATTTTTCTGGATGTTTGTACAGGATTCTTGAAAACGCCATCTTCCCACCATGACTTTACTTTATTTCTCTGCTTCATCTGTAGAGTAATGTTTATCATTCTCGGGCTAAGCTCATGCGTTGCTAGGACGCTATTCCTGTTTGCTCCCTGTCATCCCTTCATCCATGTACCTGTGTCAACCTCTAGAGTTCCACCAATAAAACTTTATTGACAAATTTAAATAACAGTTGACCTCTTCCAGATGAGGCTGTTTGATGGCAGGGCTGATGAAGCTGATAGTGTGCATTTCAGTGTGCAGGTGTTCAAAGACTTTGAAGCCCTGTCCTCAGATTCTAAATCTGATAAGCCTACCACATGTCTATACCACATTAGAAGGTTGCCCTCACCTTGCAGAATATTGGTAAAAACATCCTAGTGTGTCAAGGGTATAAACTTGAATGCGTATCGTGATTTTGCAGAATTAGAGGAAATAAGTTTCTCGATAGGTTGGACGTTTATCTCTGTTGAGTCTGTTGAAGGCCTTTCTCTCTACTGAGATAGGGAAAAAAGGTGAAAGGCATTGGAGCAGTCATGCAATGACGGATCTTCAAGGATAACTGTAGGATCTAGAAGTCTTGGAGCGTTCTGTTGTGTGTTCTAATCATCTCCTTGAGAAAACTTGAAAGCTGCAAGAGAAGATAGGGCAGCTTATACCACAAAAGGGGTGTCTACAAGAGACAGCCTTGAGTTTCCTAAGCATGTGAATTTAATCCTCTCAGTTGCCAAATGAGGTGTGAATATTGTCGCAATGAAGAAGTTGAGATCAGAGAGGGAACTTCTCCAAAAGAATGGGGTCAAATCCCTATGGCCTGATGTATACGCATGGCCCCACTAAATATCTATGCTATCTTGGCTGCCTCCCAGATTAAGAGCTAGACCCTTTCGGACATTGAGATCTTGAGAAATGCTGACATTTAAAGCAAGTTCAGAGCGATAAAGCATATAGACACTTTACCATGTGGAGTAATGACATATTACTAGATAGTCAATGATGGGACTATTGACTCCAATTTTTTTTGTCTTTTTTTTTTTTAAGATTTTATTTGAAAGAGAGTGTGCTTGAGAGAAGGAGCATATGCCAGGGGAAGGGCAGAGAGAAGCCAAGGGAGAGAAGCATACTCCTTCCCAAGCAGGAAGCCCAACATGGGCTTGATCCCAGGACCCTGAGATCGTGACCTGAGCCTAAGGTAGACGCTTAACCGACTGAGCCACCCAGGCGTCCTTCCAGCTGAGAGGTCAACAATTATTTAAATCTGTCAAATCTGTTAAATTCAAATGGATTTCACTCTCTTTAGATCATTTATGTTTGTTTTTATAAAGTATGAAATGACCTGTCATATAGTGAAAATATTTCGGAATGACCTCCAAAGCTTGTTTCCTGTACTCCTTAGCATGCCTCAGGAAAACAGGATGTATCCCAGTTTCAAAAGGAGTTCACTGGGATTTCAATAAATTCATGATAGCCAAGTTTTCTAAAGCCACACAGGATTGAAGCTAGGCAGTCTCTTGTCTCAAGGACCTTTTGTGGAAGGTTCTACTAGACCTATTCTAGGTTAGCTACTAACCTATTCTAGGATGTCCTAGACCATTGTGTTCTTTATACCATCCCCAGAAGACCAGATAGGATAGAACCCTAGTCTGACCTGTCATGCTCAAGGAGTACAAGTGAACTTTTTATTGAAAACAATGTCCTTCCGGAATGAAAAATGCCTTAGTTAGACTTGAAACTGGATTTTTAATTCTCGGGCTCTTCTTCCTGCCATCAGCAAAATTCCACCATGCCTGGGATCCTAGATGTTCCTAATTTAAACACGGTGTTGTGAGAGATACGACATTCAGAGAATTTCTTGATTTGGCACCGTGAATTCATCGTTGTCTCTATGTTAGGATAGGTGCTGTTCATGATTGGAATGGCTTTGTCAGCTGAAGATTGCACAGTTTTTCTCCTCTTAGTAGTTCTTCTCTGGCTACTGTTACTCAACATACGAATGCTATGGTGGAACAACGGAGAAGGTTGGTCAAAGACCAGCAAGACATGATGGTGTCTTCCTATAGAACGAACTCTTAAAGAATCTAGCCACAGGAGTCTGAATGAGCCTGTTAGTCATTCTAGTGTGCAGAGCCTGGCCTCAAGTCTATCTTCTGTTTACCTTTCTTAAGCATGAAATTTTCGTTTTTAAGCGATAGCAACCAAAACTTTGCTTCCAATTAGTTCCCTTTTATTCTCAGCAAAGTTTTCTCGTGTTGAGGGCAGAGGGAAGATTCACCTTCATTCCACGTTCTCTCCAAATACTAGTGATACAACAAAAGAACCAACAGAAGAGGTGGGTTCCGTGAGAAATTCTGCAGAACTAATTTGCTAGATCTCTCCCGAGTCTTGGAATCGATGCCCTCTAGAATAGCAAAGGTCCAAATTCACTTTTGGAAAGGTCCATTTCACTTTTCTTTCTTTTTTTTAAGATTTTATTTATTTATTTGACAGACAGAGATTACAAGTAGGCAGAGAGTCGGCCAGGGGGTGGGAAGGGTGCAGGCTCCCCACTGAGCAGAGACCCTGATGTGGGGCTCGATCCCATGACCCTGAGAGCATGACCTGAGCCGAAGGCAGAGGCTCAACCCACTGAGCCACCTAGGCGCCCCTCCCATTTCACCTTTAACCAACCTACCAGTTAAAAGAAAATCAAGGATGACCCAGCTTTTAGAGCCCTTGCTACTTGGACCACCAACTAGGAAAACATGAAGAAATCAGTGCAGTAGTGGTGGATGAAACAGAGTGGGCAAGATGGGAATGTCTTCGTGTCCACTCTCAGGATTCTGAGATTGTATGTGCTGAAGCCTAAGGTCTTCGCCTCTTCCTCCCCAGGGTAGTTCCCCCGCCCCCCAACAGCCCAACCCTGTGGAGAAGAAAGCCTCAGAGCCAGTGCCTTTAGGACCAGTTAGACCTTCTCCAGTTCCTCTCCACCTGTGGTTCTCTGCTGGGGTGAGTCTGGTCTTGGCAATGTGTGGAGTCCCTTTGGGTGTCGCACCCTGGAAAGAGAAGGCAGGGAGGGGGCTAGTACAGGCATCTGTTGGGGGCAGAGCCCAGAGAGACTACTAACTGTCCTTTGGGGCAGAAGCCAGCCCTCCCACAGCAAAGAATCAACCCAGACCGTGATAGTCTGCTTGGGCTGCTATAAGAGATTGCAGACTGGGTGGCTTACACAACAGAAATGGGATTCTTACCTTTAGGAGGCTGGAAGACTACTATTGAGGTGCTCGTGGGTTCCATTTCCGGTGAGTACCTTCCCAGCTTGCAAATACCCACCTCCTCCCTATGTCCTCACATGGCTGCATCTCTGTGCATGTGAAGGAAGAAATCTCCAGTGTGTCCTCCTCTTCTTAGAGGAACACCAGCACTTTCCAATGAAGGATATGCTATCCTGAGGGCAAATCAAGAGGTAAGAAAGGTTAAGTGAGGTCCTATCTCCAAATAAAGTCGCCTTAGGAGTTAGGGCTTGAACTAAGAATTTTAGAAGGACATAATTCGGTCCATAACAAGGAAAAAACATCAGTAGTGGCAAAGTTGTGAAATCTGGCACCCCATGTTCTTCCTGGGTTCCATGCTGGGTCATGTATGGAGACCAAGTCTGCTTGTGCAGGGAGCTGGAACCTCCGTGACTAAGAGGGGGTCGTGACCCCTTCTCCAATATCACTTATACCTAACTTCAACTAGGGAGAATAAGAAGGGTAAACTGAGGGGCGCCTTGGTGGCTTAGTGGGTTGAGCCTCTGCCTTTGGCTCGGATCATGATCCCGGAGTCCTGGGATCGAGCTCCACAAGCGTGGTGGGGGGTGTCTCTGCTCAGTGGGGAGCCTGCTTCCCTTCCTCTCTCTCTGCCTGCCTCTCTGCCTACTTGTGGTCTCTGTCTGTCAAATAAATAAATAAAATCTTTTTTTTTTTTTTTTTTTTTAAAGGAGGAGGGTAAACTGAGAGGCCCATGGGTGGCTCAGTCAAGCGTACACTTTCGGCTCAGGTCATGATTCCCTGATCCTGGGATCAAGTCCTCCCTAAGGCTCCTTACTCAGCCGGGAGCCTGCTTCTCCCTCTCCCTTGTCTGCCCATTCCCCCTGCTTGCGGTCTCTCTGTGTCAAATAAATGAAATCTAAAAAAAAAAGGCGGGGGGGGGGTTGTAGGACATATGGATGGTGAGCAGAGATCAACACTCACTCTGTTCATTATGTATCCTAGTCCTTTAGGGTCATTTGCAGACAGTAAAAATTGCAATGCCAATCATTTTAAGCCCAGGGTGTATCATGTAGAAACTAAGGTAGAAAGGAACGGTCTGATAGAAAAGATCATTCCAGGGATGCCTGGGTGGCTCAGTAGATTAGGTGTCTGGAACAGGACAGCTTTTATTCAACTTTGTACTGGTGCTTCTTGCAGTAACACAGTAAGGCAGAAAAAAAGGTCAGAGGTACAAGGATTAGAAAGGAAGAAACAAAATGACTTTTATTTACAGGTACAATGTTACTTAAAACTAGAATGCATTAACTGCTAACACTAAAGAGAAAGTACATTTAAAAATCTAGAATACATCTATTCCTCAGCAATATCTAATTTGAAAATGCAACAAAAATAATACATTATTGAGAAGAGTGAAAGTTGCCAGACCCTGAAATAAATCTAAGAAACCTGTGCAAAATCTCTATGGAAAAAAAAAAATGTAAACATTGTGAATAATTGAAATAGGGGCATCTGGATGGCTCAGACTGATAAGTGGCCAACTCTTGATTTCAGCTCAGGTTATGATCTCAGGGTTTTGAGATCGAGCTCCAAGCTCTTTGGAGATTCTGTTTGGGATTTTCTCTCTCACGCTCCCCCCTCCCTCTATGCACACATGCATGCTGTCTCTTTCCCCCTCCTCAAATAAATAAATCTTTAAAAAATAATAATTGAAATAAATGGAGAGAGATAATATGCCTATAGATGGGAAAACACAATAAAAAGATGACCCTTCTTCAAAAGCCACTACAGTCCCATCAAATCCTAACAGAGCTTTCCTCTGGAACTGGGCAAGTTGATAAAATTTATACTGAAATGTAAAGGAATGGAAATCGGTTTTACAATATAGAGCAATCTCATGCAAGTGACATTATTTTAAGTCTTCTAACAGCCACATTTTAAAAAGTACAAGTATGGGGCACGCGGGTGACTCAGTCCATTGAGCAACCAACCGACTCTTGATTTCCACTCAGGTCATGATCTCAGGGTCACAAGATCGAGCCCCACGAAAGGCTGCACGCTCAGTGCGGGGTCTGCTTGTCCTTCTCTCTCTCTGCTTCTCCTCCTGCTCACTTTATCTCTCTCAAGTAAAAAAGTAAAATCATCAATAGATGGAATTAACTTTTATACATGTATTTGACCCTGTGCATGTAAAATATTTCAACACGCAATCAACAGGAAAATATATTGAGATATATTAGCTTTTCCATACCAAGTCTTCAACGTCCCGTGTGCATTTTTTGCTTAGGAAACAGGTCAACAGGGACCAGCCCTATTTCAAACGCTCAAAAGCCACGTGTGGCTTGTGATTACCATATTGGGCGGTGCTGGAAAGAGAGCCCAGAAGGATGTCTGCATATATGGAAATGTAGTGCATGATAAAGGTAGTATTTCACATCAGTGACAAAACAACTAATAAAGCTTCTGGGATAAATGGAGCCTTGTAGCAACACTGTGAATGCCTCTCCTGTATTCCTTTAATGAATTCAGAGGTCCAATTTCCAACTGCAAACATGGGCTTTTCTCTGGCTAAGAGCTTTCCCGAGTCTCTGGAGACCATTTCGTCATCGGCACAGGGCATCAGTGTTTGCAGGAGGGACCTTCAGCGAATGACTGGCCATTTGGCAAATGAGTACCCCAGTTCCCTCACCCTGCTGTTGGCATAAATCGTACATTGATTCTCAGTGGGGGTGAAGCTCCAGTTGCCCAGAGAGACTAAGGACATTCCCTTTATGAACTCTTCTGCCTTTCCTTGTTTCATTTACCAGTCTCTCGACGAGGGTGTCTCCTTTTGCATCCCAAATAAATGACTTGCATTTGGATCCTTGGGTTTGCTTCTGTGGAAACCCAAAAAGTAAGAACCTACCCATTTGGAAAGACAAATACTTAATTCCTTTTCTCAAATTATGCAGAAAATAAATTCCAAATGAATTAAAGACTTAAAGCCTAGGGGCGCCCGGGTGGCTCAGTGGGTTAAACGTCTGCTATTGGCTCATGTCATGATCTTAAGGTTCTGGGATCGAGTCCCAATTCAGACTCCCTGGTCAGAAGGGAGGCTTCTCCCCCTTCACCCTCTGCCATTCCCCCTACTCTCATGCTTTCTCTCTCTCTCTCTCAAATAAAATCTTTTTTAAAAAAGACTTCAACCTAGAAATCACAATTACAAAATGTTGCAAAGACATTGTAAAAGATCATGCATTTATAATTAAGGAGCAGGGACCAATGACTCCCCAAATGATACATGAAACCCAGAAAACATTAAAGGTAAAATGAAGGGACGCCTGGGTGGCTCAGTTGGTTGAGCAGCTGCCTTTGGCTCAGGTCATGATCCCAGCGTCCTGGGATCGAGTCCCATATCGGGCTCCTTGCTCGGCGGGGAGCCTGCTTCTCCCTCTGCCTCTGCCTGCCTCTCTGTCTGCCTGTGCTTGCTCTCTCTCCCTCTCTCTCTGACAAAGAAATAAATAAAATCTTTAAAAAAAAAAAAAAGGTAAAATGAAAAAAAGGTGGGTAGAAGATAACAGGCAGACCAGGAGTAATAAATATTTATATACAGTTGATCCCACAGAGACATAAAGAAAACATGAAGCTAAAAGATGAGATATACTGGGAGACGGGGAGAAAGAGGCGTATATGCATGTTATAGGAACCATAAAAATGAATAATGCAAACAAAAACAAAAATGAGAAAACCTCTTACCAAGCAATCTGGACTTGGCAGTCAACATTTTCTTGGCCAAATAGAGAAAGACCACAGGCAGAAAGAAGGCAAGCAGAGATGGAAAGAGTGCTGGTGGCATTAAGTCCAAGCCCAGACTCTGAGCCCGAGCACCTGCCCACCAGCGCTTCTGTCAATCCTGGGGGCTTCCCCACTTCACTATTAACCAACACATTCCTGCTTTTCCCTAATCCCAGTTTGATTTGGGTTTTTGTCCTTTGCAACCAAAAGAGTGCTGGGACCCTTGAATCTTCCCTTTAAAAATATTTGATTAAGCATCTAACTCTTGATTTCAGCTTAGGTTGCATTCTCAGGGTTGTGAGATGGAGCCCTGTTGCAGCTCTAAACTGGGTGTGAGCCTGCTTAACGTACTCCCTTTCTCCCTCTCCCAATTCTCCTGCTCTTTGTTTCAGCTAGGGTCATGATCTCAGGGTCATGAGATCGAGCCCCACATCAGGATCCACACTCAGCACAGTCTGCTTAAGAGTCTCTCTCTCTGTCTCTTTCCCTCTGCTCCTCTCCCTGCTTGCATGCCTTCTCTCTTTCTCTTCCCCTCCCTAAAATAAAGAAATAAAAACTTTAAAAAAGCGTTCAGTGTTCCCCCAAGAACATCTTTTTCAGGAGGTCCAAGCAATTTAGATAGCAGTGAAGTTAAAGTAGAACCTAACTGCTTGATTCTTGGATGGACTCTCATTCTTCCATGACCTAAAATCTCTGTTGTACACTTGAAACTAAACTAAGATCACACTGCGCGTTAACTAATTGGAATTTGGGTAGACACTAAAAAAAAAGAAAGAAAGAAATGGAAGGGGAAAAAAAGAAATTACAACAATAGCAAAAATCCCCGAGGAACAATAGTTGAATTGTGAATTGTGAACAAAGGACACCAGCTTGAGCACAAGTAAAAAGTAGATGCTTAATACACTCTATTTAAAAGGACCACTTTAGGGGCGCCTGGGTGGCTCAGTGGGTTAAGCCGCTGCCTTCGGCTCGTGTCATGATCTCAGGGTCCTGGGATCGAGTCCCGCATCGGGCTCTCTGCTCAGCAGGGAGCCTGCTTCCTCCTCTCTCTCTCTCTCTGCCTGCCTCTATGCCTACTTGTGATCTCTCTCTGTCAAAAAATAAATAGAATCTTTAAAAAATAAATAAATAAAAGGACCACTTTATTATTTTTTTTAAAAGATTTTATATATGTTTTTGACAGAGAGACACAATGAGAGAGGGAACACAAGGAGGGACAGTGGGAGAGGGAGAAGCAGGCTTCCCGCTGGGCAGGAAGCCTGATGCAGGGCTCGATCCCAGGACCTGGGATCTTGATCTGAGCTGAAAGCAGGGGCTTAACCTACTGAGCCACCCAGGCTCCCCAAAAGGACCACTTTAAAAAGGAGTCTTTTTTTTTTTTAATGATTTTTTTAAAGTACTAAACTTTTTTTAAAAAGACATTGATAAATTTAGTTGAGAGAGAGCATACACACAAGTAGGGGAGGGACGCAGGGAGATGGAGAGAGAAAATCTCCCACTGACTCCCTACTGAGTACGTAGTGCAATGTGGACCTCCATCTCCAACCTGACCATGACCAGGGCTGAAACCAAGAATTGAACACTTGACTGAGTCACCCAGGTACCCCTAAAGAACTAAATTTCTTAAAGAAAAGGAGGGAAAAGTTCAGTTTGCTTAGTGGGGTGCCTGAGTCACTTGAGCATTTGCCTTCTGCTCAGGTGGTGATCCAGCATCCTGGAATCAAGCCCCAAGTTGGGGTATCTGCTCAGCAAAGTATCTGATTGTCCTTCTACCCCACCCCAGCTCTTGCTTACTCACTCTCTTGCTCAATCTCAAGTAAATAAATAAAATCTTTTTTAAAAAGTTCAAGGGCACCTGGGTGGCTCAGTTGGTTAAGCGACTGCCTTCCGCTCAGGTCAAGGACTTGGAGTCCCGGGATCAAGTCCCGTATCGGGCTCCCCGCTCAGCAGAGAGTCTGCTTCTCCCTCTGACCCTCCCCCTTCTCATGCTCTCTCTCTCTCATTCTCTCAAATAAAATCTTAAAAAACAATAATTAAAAAGAAGTTTAGTAGAGAAACTGTTTATGACATAGAAATGAACCAATACCAGTAACAAGGAAAAAAAATGTATTTTTAAGTTCAAATGGTACACTCTACATGGGTCTTCAGCTACCATTTTCTTAAAGATCGTTGTAGGAGGCTGGAATTTGTTTATTTTCAGATAGCTAGTACTTTACTCAAATGATACTAATGATATGGGAAACAAAGGCAGAAGAAAAATGTATTAAATTTCCTGACTATCTACAGCCCATTCACAAGTCCTTGAAACAGGCAGAGTGACATTCCTCTAGGAACTCAGCTGCCTAGATGTTAATACTTTGCTAAGGGCAAGAAGCAGTCTTAGCCCAACCCCCAGGATCCTGTAAGTCTACCTTAACATGCAAAAATTCCTTTGGAGACTTCCTTTATCTCTACCCTTAAGATCTATTTTGGCAATCATCCTCAAGCATATGATTTACTGATAGGAAGGGTCTAATTATTCCAATTTTATTAGATGGTAGTAAGTAACTTTTTCCCAAACATAGCTAACCCCTTCAAGATCCTAGAAACCTTGCTTCCAAAATTCCTTACAGACTTAAACTATCCCTAACCCCCTGCCAACTTGAAAGTATAAAATGGGCCACTCCTCATGACCCCAGGGCAGGTCCTTCAGTGCACAGGTCCTGTCCCCCTGCTTTGATAAAACCACCTTTTTGCACCAAAGACATCTCAAGGATTCTTCCTTGGCCATCAGCTTCAAACTCTAACATCTTTCCGACATCACTAACAGGGAGGGTGACTTAGACTTGCACTCCGGTGCCAATTTCAGATTCTTGGACTGACAGTCAAGAATAAAGATGGTAGCCAAAAGGAAGAAACAGCCCAAATGTCCATCAGCTGATGAATGGATAAACAAAATGTGGTACAGGCAGAGGCCGCTCTTAGGAAACCAACTTGAACAATGGAAACCTGTGTGGGATAGAAGGGCCCAAGGTGACATGTCCCTCCCACCCCACATGAATACATCACACCCAGTAGGTAACTCACCTCAAAAAATGAGCCCTGGCTGACCCATGGACACAGTTACCAAAAGAGGAAAATTCCATACATTCCCATCTCTCCTCACCTTCTCCCTTCAACCACAGCCCCCACCCCTGCCTTGTGGCCCATTAGTCTCATCCTCTCCTGTCTTGCCTGCATCTCCCTTGTGGAGTAGTCAACAGACTTCTATCTCCTTTGTCCTGTCTTGGGTGAATTCTCTCCCCAACCTGTGCAGCTGGCCTCTGCACCATCAGGTCACCCCACAGGATGTCCATACATTGGAAAGGATGAGCTTAAGAGGGAATAAAATTCTGTCATGTACTACAACATGGATGAACCTAAAAGAACATGGGCGCTAACTGAAAGTAAACAGACACTGAAGTCTTGAAGGTTGCTGAAGGTGGAAGGTCTTACCTTCTGTAACTTATTCCTGATGAACAGGGGCGTAGAGATGTCCCTACCTCTGGGTCAACGTTGGTCCGTTGGGGAATTTCTATTTTGGAGTTATGAAAGGTAGAGGCAGCTGAATCCAAGGCAGACAACATACACGAATCTCCTTGAGTAGAAAGGAGCATCTGTTGGCTTGAAGTTATGGCCAACGTGAAGAAGGCTTGGCACGAGGTGGTCAAAATTGTTCATGGGGGAAATGAGGAGGAGAACAAAGGCAAAAGAAATGTAGATAAATTTCCTTACTTGCAGCCCATTGATAAAGACCTGAGATAGGAAGAGAATGACATTCCTCAAGGACCTCACAGCTGCCTTAATGTTAACACGCTGCTAGAGGCAAAAAGCAACCTTAGCTCGACAATAGCCAGACCTCCAGGATCCTGCAAGTTTTGTCTAACACAGGAAAAATCTTTTGCAAGCGTCCTTTATTACTACCTCCCAACTTAAAAGATTATGATCGGTCACTCAGCACAATTCCAGTGCAGCCCTTTCTGCCCATGGGTCCTGTCCCTGGGCTTTAATTAAAACATCTTTTGGAGGAAAGTTTTTTAAATAAAAATAAATACACACCTTTATGGGGGGAAAAAATAAAACATAAATAAAGAAAAAATAGAAGACAGAGACAACAGGGCACATATTGTATGATTCCTCTTTTATGAAGGACTTAGACTAGTCAAATTCATAGAGATAGAAGGTATAATAGTGGTGACAAGGTGCTGGGGGAAAGGGATGATTGGGAGCTAGCGTTTAATAAATATACACTTTGTGTTTCAGAAGATAGAGAAGTTCCGGAGATGATGGTGGTAGATGGTTCTATAACAGTGTGAATACACTAAATGTTACTGAGTTGTACATTTAGAAATAGCTAAAATGGGGTAGGTGATGTCAGCAATACTGTGGCACAAATGTCCTTATGCCCAACAACAAAAATTTGGCCTTCATCCATGCACAAAGTGGCACTGGAAGACTTGTGCGATCCAGGACCATAAGCCAAGGGACCAAGGAGCAGTCTTGCCCAACTGTACATCAAATGATAGGCAAACAGACCCAGGTGCTGTCTGCCTCCCTGCCCCCAACCCCATGGTCTTCTCTCTATGTGTGGTTCTGACAGTAGCGGCAAGAGCAGACTTTGTTAGAGAGCTACCCAACACAGAAAGTTGGCCTGAATCTGTGGACCAGGGAGAGACTACAACTTTAGTTTGTGGTCTCCCCCTGCTATAAAGCTTTAGCACCACCTTTGGAAAAATGAAAGAGAGGCTCTCAGAACTCAGACTGGTGCATTGCAGCATCCAGAAAAAGCAGAGAGGCTTAAGAATTCTGCCATAAGCAGAAGGAGCAAGAAACATGGAGAAGGTGTATCCATGTAAGGTCTAAGACAGCCTCAGAATCTCTAGCTGGGCTGACAGAGGGTATCTCTTTCCAAAAGTCTTCTGTAAAAAACTGGAGAAGGTGACTGTTACTTCAAAAGCAAAGATGGCAGGGTGCCTGCATGGCTCAATCAGTTAAATGTCTGCCTTCAGCTCAGGTCATGATCCGGGGGTCCTGGGATCAAGCCCCAAGTTAGGATCTCTACTCAGTGGGAAGACTGCTTTTCCCTCTCTCTCTGCCTACTGCTCCCCCGACTTGTGCTCTCTCTCTTTCTCTCTCTCTCTCTCTGTGTGTGTGTGTGTGTGTGTGTGTGTGTGTGTGTGAAATAAATAAATGAAATCTTACATTTAAAAAAAAGCAGAAATAGCAATACAAAACTTCAGAGAACCTGGAAAATCACCACCCAAGGATCACAGTAATCTTTCAGTAACCAAACCCAAAGATATGGAGATCTTCGATTTACCTAATTTGAGTTCAAATAGCTGTTTTGAGGAAACCCAATGAGCTTCAAGGAAACACAAAAAGAAAATTCAACAAAATCTGTAAAACAATATATGAACAAAGTGAGAAGTTTAACAAAAAGATAGAAATCGTGAAAAAGAACCAAACAGGAATTGTAAAGCTGAAGAAAACAGTGAAAGAAATGAAACATGCAATAGAGAACCACCAAAGCAGTTGGATCAAGCAGAGGAATCTATAAGATAGAAGACACAGACTTAGAAACTATCCAGTTGGAAGAGAACAAAGGAAAAGAAGGAAAAGGAGTGAAGAAATCATTTGTGGTCTACAGGATACCATCAAAATTACCATTTTGTGTTGAGTAGCCTTTAAAAAAAGAAAGAAAAAAGAGGGGCACTTGGGTGGCTCAGTGGATTGAGCCTCTGTCTTCAACTCAGGTCATGATCTCAGGATCCTGGAACTGAGCCCTGCATCTGGCTCTCTGCTTGGCGGGGAGCCTGTTTCCCCCTCTCTCTCTGCCTGCCTCTGCCTACTTGTGATCTCTCTCTCTGTCTAATAAACAAATAAAATCTTAAAAAAAAAAAGAAAAGAAAAAGAGAAGAAATTAACACTTTGTGAATTGTTGGAGTCCTTGAAGAAGAGAGGGAGAAAGAGACAGAAAATTTATTCGAAGAAAAAATGGTTGAAAACTTCTTAACTCTGTTGGGGAGATTTGGATTTCCACATTCATGAAGCTCATAGGTCACCAAACAAAATCAACTTAGGAGATCTCCTTCAAGGGGTGCCTGGGTGGCTCAGTTGGTTAGGCATCCAACTCTTCATTTCAGCTCAAATCATGGTTTCTAGATCATGAGATGGAGCTCCACATTGGACTGAGCATGGAGTCTGCTTGAGTTTTTCTCTCTCTCCCTCTGCTGCTCTCCCCTGCTCATGCCCTCTCTCTCAAATACACAAACAAATAAATAAATAAGTAAAATATTTTTTAAAAGATCCTCTTAAAGACACACTATAATAAAGCTATCAAATATCAAAACCATCTTAAAAGCAGCAAGTGAGAAATAAAAGCCTGTAACTTACAGGGGAACTTCCACAGATAGAGTATTGGTAATTTTTCAGCAGAAACCTTACAAGTTAGGAGAGAATGGGATAATACGGTCAGAGTGCTGAAAGAAAAAAATATGCCAACCCAATACTTTACTTGGCAAAGTCATTTTTTTGGAAATGAAGGAGAGATGAAGACTCCCAGAGGGGCTGACTCAGTTGGTAGATGCATGTGACTCTTGATCTAGGGACTGCGAGTTCAAGTCCCACATTAGGTGTAGAGATTACTTAAATAGATAAACTTTAAAAAAAAAAAACACAACACACTGACATGAGTTCTCCACACTGAAATGAAAAGACACTAATTAGTAACATGAAAACATCATGAAAATATACAAAATATATGATGAAAATGAAAAATGAAAATGAATGATGATGAGGAAAATGGGTAAAAATGATGAAAATGAAAACATACACGTGGGAAAGGTATGTATTTAGTCAGTTCAAAAGACTTGAATACTGTAATGTGGTGGAGTATAATCCACTTAAGTCTAGTGTAAAAGTTAAAGAACACGAGTATTAAAAAGAGCTGTAGCTACCATAATTCGTTAGTGAATACACAGAATAAAAACAGGTCAATTATGACATCAAAAACATAAAAGGGGAGGAGTGCCTGAATGGCTCTGTTGGTTAAGCATCTGCCTTTGGCTTTGGTCATGATCCCATGGTACTGGGATTGAGCCCCTCATTGGGCTCCTTGCTCTATAGTGACCCTGCTTCTCACTCTCTATCTCAAATAAATAAATAAGATCTTAAAAAGAATAAAAAGAGATAAGTAAAAGGATAGAATTTTTGTATGGAGTCAAAGTTAAATTGTTAGGGTACAGTAGATGTTTATATCTCTATAATATTATATGTAAGCCTTACAGTAACCACAAGGCAGAAACGTATGGTAGATTCACAAAAGATAAAGAGAAGGGAATTAAATCATACCAGTATGGAAAATCATCAGTTCACAAAGGTATGCAGAAAGAAAGGAAGAAAGAATTAAGGGAACTACAAAACATCCAGAAAACTATTAACAAATGGTAAGAATAAGTCGATACCTATCATAATTTTTTTTAAAGATTTATTTATCTGAGACAGAGAGTATGCACATGTGGGGAGAGGAGCAGAGGGAGAAACTTCCAGCAGGCTCACTACTGAGTGCAGATACCAGCATGGGGCTTGATGTCATAGCAGGATCTCACGATCTTGGATCAGGGGGATCATGACCTGAGCCAAAACCAAGAAGAGTCTGATGTTGTTCTGAACAAAAGATTCACAATGGCTGTGTTTAGGTTTTGAAAAGGAAAGAAAACTGTATTATTATAGAAACCTAATAGAAACAAAAGAGGAAAGGAATCTACACATAGATGAGGGTAATTTTAGGTAATAAGTGAGAATACGGCAAAATTACATCAAATTGAGTACTTAAACACACCATAAGAGACTCTTAATCTCACAAAACAAACTGAGGGTTGCTGGAGTGGGGGTGGGGTAGGGAGAGGGTGGTTTGGTTATGGACATTGGAGAGGGTATGAGCTATGGTGAGTGCTGTGAAATGTGTAAACCTGAGGATTCACAGGCCTGTACCCCTGGGGCAAATAATACATTATATTATATGTTAATAAAATATAAATAAAATAATATATTAACATTATATGTTAATAAAAATAATTATAAAAAAGGAAGAAAGAAACCCCAAAGAGTTAAAAGAAAAAATCCAGCCTCATTAGGTGGAGAACCCCCTGGAGACAGGCAGGCTGGTCCTGGAGGTCTGGATGGAGGCTTCCCCTCAGGTGAGCCTTCCAAATGACCATCCCCATAATGGCCATATTGATAGGGTAAATGATAGGGTTTGAAGCTAAACATTTGTTCACCTACGTGCAGTTTGGAGCAAGCTGCATTTCTATGTTATCATGTCTCTACATATTCAAGGAGCCTCGGCTATGTGTGTCTACCTCCCATCCTGAATTCCATTCTAGGGGGTCAGCCCAGCCTGGAGAAGGAGGGGATACGAGACAAGGTTTGTAGCTCTCAGTGTCCAGAACAGGAGGGCCAGTTCTGACCTGGAGGCCAGGTCAACCAGGCTCTCAAGGGTCTTTACATAACACAAGTCTCACAAACAATATTCCTTACCCTGCCTGTGTCCATGCAGATCCAGGCGGTCCTTCTGTGGAATAAATCACGAAAGCAACGAATCGTATAGAACAGATGTTTAACTGACTGAGGCATCCAGGCACCCCCAATTTAAATGTAAATGAACTAAATTCTCTAATCAAAAGACACAGGGTGACTGAATGTTTAAAAACAGAAAAACCAGCGATCTGCTGCCTACAAGAGATTCACTTCAGCTCCAAGGACACGCTTCCACTCAAAGTGAAGGAATGCAAAACAGATTCTCTATGCAAGTGGAAACCAAAAGAGAGCAGGGGTAGCTACCCTTTATGTCAGACAAAACAGACTTTCAGCCCAATATGGTTTGATACCAAGAAGTTCATCATGTAATGATAAAGGGATCAATCCATCCAGAAGATATAACAAGTGTGAATATGTAGGCACCCAGCAGAGGAACACCTAAATATATTAAGCAAGTACTAATAGATCTGAAGGAAGAACTAGACAATGCCATCATAATAGGAGACTTCAGTACTCCACTTTCTACAATGGATAGCTCATCGAATAAGGAAACAGAGGACCTGAGAACTGAGTGACCAAAGCTTTCAATGAGATGCAGGTCACCACAGGGCACTACAGACAGTCCCAGTCCAGCTGCTTCGACCTCATGAACATGGGCTTTGTGATGGGCTATGCAGTGGACACGGTGGCCAGAGCACTCTTCGATGTATTTTTCTGTGTCAGGATCAGAATGTGGGGTTAGGAGCTGATGGGTGGCCTCAGGAAAACCGTGATGCAGAATGGCAGCCTCTTTGACCCATCCCTGGCCTTCAGAGTGACCATCCACTGCTGATCAGCGTGGTGGTTACCCACGAAAGCTACCCCATCCCATCAGTCCTAGCTCATGTACTATATAACAAAACAAGCCTCTACTCAGTGGTAGAGCTTGGGACTGTTAACCTCAGGGTTGTGAGTCCAAGCCCTTTTTTGGATGTAAAGATTACTTAAAAATAAAATAAATTAGTAAGGGCACCTGGGTGGCTCAGTGGGTTAAAGCCTCTGCCTTTGGCTTAGGTCATGATCCCAGCGTCCTGGGATCGAGCCCGGCATCGGGCTCTCTGCTCAGCGGGGAGCCTGCTTCCCCTCTCTCTCTGCCTGCCTCTCTGCCTACTTGTGATCTCTGTCTGTCAAATAAATAAATAAAATCTTTTAAAAAAATTAGTAAAATCTAAAAAAAAAAAAAAAATAGGAAAGACAGGACCTGAATTACACCATAGAGCAAATGGATCTAATGGACCTAACAGATAGATACAGAACGTTCCATCCAAAAGCACCCGAACACATGTTCTTCTCACAAGCGTGTAGAACATTCCCCAGGTGAACTCATACAATAGGTCACAAAACAAGTTTTAGCAAATGTAAAAAGATGAAAATCATATCAAGTGCCTTTTCCAAATACTCTAGCATAAAAACTTAAAATCAACAGAAGAAAACTTCGACAATTCACAAATATATGGAAATAAAACAACACCATCCCGAACAAACTATGGGTCAAAGAAGAAGTCAAAGAGAAGCAAACCAAAAATGGAAATGCAACATACCAGCAACACCTATGGGATGCCGAAGGGTAGTTCTAAGAGGGACCTTTATAGAGAGAAACTCAACATTAAGAATGAAAGGAAGATCTCAAATCAACCACATAAATTGACACCTCAAGGAACTGGAAAAAGAAGAAAGTAAGACCAGAGTTAGCAGAAGGTAGAAAATAACAAAGATCAGAACAGAAAATATATGAAATAGAAACCGGAAAAATAATTGAAAAGGTCAGCGAAACTGAGAGCATTTTTTTAAGATGAACAAAATGGACAAACTTTTATCTAGATTAAAAAAAGAGAGAGAAGACTCAACTCAGAAATAAAAGAGTTACACATATACATACTGTAATATTATTCAGCTGTGACCTGAGCAAAAAGGAAATCGTGCCATTTAACTCAACGGGGATGGGCCTTGAAGGCATTTTGCTAAGCAAAATTAAGCCAGAGAAAGACAAATGCTGTATGATATCACATACAGTGTTAGTGGTCTAAAAAAGCTGAACTCATAAGAATAGTAAAACAGCGGTCACCAGAGGATGAGGGAGTGTTGTACGGGGAGAGAGGGGATGGAGAGATGTTGGTCAAAGGGTACAAACTTTCAGTTATTAGACAAGTAAGTCCTGGGGATCTGACATCCAGCATGGTGATTTTCCTTAATAGTCCTGTATTAGGGACATCTGGGTGGTTCAGTTGGTTAAGGCTGGGACTCTTTCTTTTCTTTTTTTTTGGACACAGAGAGAGAGATCACAAGTAGGCAGAGAGGCAGGCAGAGAGAGGGGGGGAAGTAGGCTCCCTGTTGAGCAGAGAGCCCGATGTGGGGCTCGATTCCAGGACGGGGCTCGATCCCAGGATGGGGCTTGACCCCAGGACCCTGAGATCATGACCTGAGCTGAAGGCAGAGGCTTGCCCCACTGAGCCACCCAGGCGCCCCATGCCTGTGACTCTTGATCTCAGCTCAGGTCTTGATCTCAGGGTCATGTGTTGAAGCCTGGTGTTGGGCTCCCCACTGGGTGTGGAACCTACTTTATAAATAAATAAATAATTTGGAAAATTAAAAGAAAAATCCTGTATTATGTACTTGAAATTTGCTAAGAGAATAAACCTTAAGTGTTCTCACCACGAAAAGGAAATGGCAATTTTGTAATGTGACGGAGGTATTACCGAACTCTATGGTGGGAATCATTTTTTTGCAATTCATAAGTGAATCAAATTAGCGTATCAGACACCTCGAACCCTGGAACTCACACAATGTTATGTGCCGATTACGTTGCAAAAAAGCTGAGGAAAATAGTTAAAATGGTAAGTGTTATGTTATATGTATTTTCCCACATTTAAAAAAGAATGAGTGAAGTTAAAAAAACTTCAAAAAACTGAAGCGTGAAAGTGGCTTCCTTTGAGAAACTGTTGTCATCATTTTCTAATCAAGATCATGCAGCCTATAAAGGAGCTGTTGTGACATTGGGTGTTGTTGTTGGTTTTTTTTTTTTTTAAGGTTTTATTTATTTATTTGAGGTGGGGGGAGGCAGAGGGAGAGGGAGAAACAGATTCCCCACTGAGCAGGGAATCCCAGGCGGGGTTTCGATCCAGGGCCCTGAGATCATGACCTGAGCCAAAGTCAGAGGCTTAACCGACTGAGCCACCCAGGTGCCCCGATGACATTGCTTTTTTAAGAATCCACTGGTGGTTGTGTTCTTGGGCTTAAAAAGCTTTGTTCTCTGTTCTTGCATAAGAACTACTTTTCACCGTCAGGTAAGTAAGGTAAGCATTTCTTTCAAAAAATAGTAACTTTTTTTGAGTACTTACTCAAAAATATCTTATGACTAAACAACACTGAAAAATGCAGGTATATTTTATTCTAAGCCTTATTCAGCTGGAATAATTTAATAATTATTTAAATAATTTAAAAATCTCCTCAAATGCTATTAAGCTTTTAGCAGTTCATAAAACTTCTGATGTGGACTTCTTTTTCTTTTTTTTTTAAAAGATGATTTATTTGTCAGAGAGAGCGCGAGTGTGAGCGGAGAAAGGGGTAGAGGGAGAGGGTGAGTGTGTATCTCAAGCAGGCTCCACACTGAGTGTGGACATCCCCAACCCCAGGCAGGACTTGGTATCACCACTCTGAGATCATGACCTGAACATGAGTCATACACTCATACTAACTAAGCCACCCAGGTGCCCCTGGTCTTCTTTTAAACCTTTTTTTTTTCCCCCTTTATTTATTTATTTGAGAGAGAAAGAGAGAGATCGTGAGTCAGGGAGGGGCATAGTGAGAAGCAGACTCCCCACTGAGCAGGGAGCCAAATGAGAGACTTGATCCCAGGACCCTGGGATCTTGACCTGAGCTAAAGGTAGATGCTTAACCCACTGAGCCACCTTAAAAAAAAACTTGTTTGTATCAGAAAAAGTAACTTAAATTTTCTTCTCACGTCTAATGACGAACTTTAATTCTATTAGTCAAAGGACACACTGCTTAATCTTTGATCTGTAACAACTATTTTAAAACCTGTTTCGGGATCCTTCGGTGGGAATACGCTGGTGAGCAAGATAGGCTGTTGGTCCCCGACTTCACAGAGGATTCAAGCCTGTGATTTAAAGGACACACACGTGTGTGTGCAATCTAAAAAAAGAAACAGAACAGACTTTTAAATACAGAGAACAAACTGGTGGTGGCCAAAGGGGCGGTGAGGAGGTGGGCGTGTGTGTGTGTGTGTGTGTGTGTGTGGTTGCAGAACAGAGGTGATTAAGAGGTAGAAACCTCCAGTTACAAAACAAGTCACAGAGGTGAAAAATACAACATAGGGAATATGGTCAATATTGTATGAACGTTGCATGTATTAACGTTGCAATTACACTTACCGAGGTGAGCCCTGAGTAACGTATAGAATTGTTGAATCAAAATATTGTATACCTGAAACCAATATAACATTGTATGCTCATTGTACTTCAATAACACAAAGACATAAAGGACATACTGTATAAAACTTCAGACCCTAAAAGCCACTGGGCTGGAGAGGACCATAGGACAGTGTTTTCTAAGTTTCTGGCTATGATTCATCAGTGAAACCTCCCACAGACTTTCCTTAGGAAATTTACCTTCTTAACATTTTTTTGGGGGGGGGGCAGGCACTAATTCTATACCCCACTACTGCTGCTGTCTCCATTCTCGCTCCTAATGCTGAAATACTGCATAAATCTTAACTAACTGTTACCTTGGTGACCGATGCTGTCTTCAGTCTACCTAATAGGGGATTCTAAAACTGTACATGTTATTGCCCCCTCGCCTAGGGCCCTTCTGTGATTCCCCCCTGCTGACAAACTGCTACCCTCCCTATCATGTCCTAAACTCTTTGGCCACTGCAGCCATCCTAGCCTCCTCTTTCCACTTGTGTGTCTCTGTCCCCAGATACACAGACACCCACATCCACTACACTGGTCCACTGGCAGCTTCTTTAACATGCCAGAGAATTTTAATCCTTCTTTGCTCACACAATGGCCTTGCCTAGCTGAAAGACCTGTTACCCATGCTGGCCCCAGTTTCCCTAAGTATTTAGACTTAGAACTATGAAAATTAATAAAGGGATAGCTCACTAAGGTGGGCTTGGGATGCTAGAAGGGGAGGCTGGTAGAGGGAGCCCTACCAGCCAGAGTCAGTTATAGGAAGATTTGTCAATTATAGATCCCTACCAGAAGAATCCTAAGAGGAAAGCGTTGTCAGTTACTGGCCCCACCAGGAAAGATGTATATTGCATCTCCTACAAGAAAGACCTGCAACCCAGCCAGTGAGAACCTGTCATGACCCTGATCTCTTGCTTCTTTCTAATGGATTTCATTCGAAACAATGCCTCCCAACTTCCTTCTTCTCCTCCGTGGAACATATTCCTCTCTTTTGTTAGAGTTTTGCTTAGATAGCTTGTTAGTTTTGTTAGATAGCTTGCTTATCCTGGATGCAGTTCTCTGCTCTTCCTGAATAAACCCATCGTAACTGTCAGTAACATAACTGACAGCCTCATTTTTAAGGTTAACATTACTTGGTGATCAGAAATGGGATCCAGAGAAGACCCCCAACAAATTCAGAAGCTGGTGAGCAAACAGGTACCTCTACCCTCAGACCCTCCTGGGCTCACTGCTTTCTGTCCAGCCCTGCAGATTGAAGGTAACTTTTCTCCTGCATTTCAAGCTCCATGCCTTTCTCCTGGATTTCAAGATCTATTTTAAGGCTTTGGGTTTTCTTGTTTGTTTGTTTTTACTTTGAGAGTGACTGTTTGCCCTTTGGTCCAAGTCCTATTTGGAACCGGACTGTTCCAACAGAACCATGCTGGCCTTTGTTCTGATTTCTTCTTGGAACCAGGCTGTTCCTGTTGACATGGCTGTGTAGGGATTTTTCCTTTTTGCTTTAGAGAAAAATCTCTAAGAAATGGGATTCCCGCCCCCCCCCCACCACCGAAACTCCAGCCTGTTTAAACTACGGTCTTTCCACATACACATCTACAACTAAGTAGACTAACTGAACCAGAAGTAATTTAGAACCTCATTATGGAGAACTTTCCATCTCACCATACTTGCTTTACTCAAAATTAAATTAGAAAGCCTTGGCTCCTGAAATTTTTGTTTTGTTTTGTTTTTCTTCTCTTTTCTTTTTTTAGGTTTTATTTATTTGTCAGAGAGACAGAGAGAGCACAAGTAGGGGGAACAGACAGGGACAGGGAAAAGCAGGCTCCCCACTGAGCAAGGAGCCCAACGTGGGACTTGTTTCCAGGACATGGGATCATGACCTGAGCTGAAGGCAGACGCTTAACTGACTGAGCCACCCAGGCATCCCCTGAAAAAATTTTTAAAAGGAAGAAAAAAAAGAGAAAAGAAAAAACCTGAATGGAAAGTCTATCATTATTATTATTACTACTCTTATTATTATTTTTTTCTTTTTCTTTTTTTATTAAATTTTATTTTTTTATAAACATATAATGTATTATTAGCCCCAAGGGTACAGGTCTGTGAATCGCCAGGTTTGCACACTTCACAGAACTCACCATAGCACATACCTTCCTTACCCTACTTTCTTATTTCTAGAAACAACACAGTCACCTGGGGCTCAGACCCCAATTTCAGCACCATTTTCCTGCCAAAGCTACCTGTTCATCAGACTTTCTCTCTGCTCCCTCCTCTTCTGAACCTATTAAAATCTACTTCTTTAAAGTCTTCTCAGGTTCTAAAGATGCCCCAGTTTTCTTATGTTCCTTAGATAAGATGCTGGGGTTCAGCGCCAATGGCCAAGAAAGCATTCTTGAGATGTCTTCATGCAAAAAGGTGATTTTATTAAACCAGAGGGACAGGACCCAAGGGAAGAAAGAGTGGCTCTGGGGTTATGAGGAATGGGCAATTCTATACTTTCAAGTTGGCAGAGGGTTAGGGAGAGTGTAAGTTTCTAAGGAATTCTGGAAGCAAGATTTCCAGATGGATGCAGGGCTCCATCCCAAGATCCTGGGATCATGACCTGACCTTGAAGGGGCTAGCTATTGTTGGGGAAAGGTCATTTTCTACTGTTTAGTAAACCCTCAGTCACCAGTCCCTTTCAGATATCTATCACTGGGCCATGTGCTTGGAGGATGATTGCTAACATAGATCTTGGGGGGAGTAAAGATAAAGGAAGTTTCCAAAAGAATTTGTATATGTTAAAGTAGACCCCCAGGAGGGATCCAGAGGGATTGGGATAATGGTAAGCTAAGATTGGATTTTGTCCTTAGCAAAGGAATAACATCAAGGCAGCTGAACACTCAGAGAAAGTTCACTCTGCCTGTTTGAAGGACTTGTCCATGGACTGAAGGAAGGAAGGGCATTTAATTTTTTCCTTTGCCTTTGCTCCCCACATCACCTGGACTATAGCCGAATTGTGGGCCTCAGTGGAAGAGTTTCACAAAGTGACTGAGGACCCCCATAAGTTTACAGAAGAATTTTAGCATAGTTACTCACTCGTACCAACCTGCTTTCTCAAGATTTGTATCTATTAGTTCACAGGCTTGTTGGTGAGGAAAAGGCCAAACACTGGATGGAACTAGCCCAGTGGGAACAACCTGAAGGGGACTGAGAGAAACAAACCCTTAACTTCTGGCAAAACGCTAGAGCACTTGCTGGAAATCTCCACCAGGCAGTAAGTTAGATTGTCAGAACCTGCTGACTGGTACAAAACTCAGGCTTTCCCACAAAAGCCCGATCAACCTGTTCATGTCTATTATAGTCAACTCCAAGTTGTCTTTTGTTTGTGTGTTTGTTTGTTTTTAATATTTTATTTATTTATTTTACAGAGAGAGAGAGAAAGAGATCACAAGTAGGCAGGAGAGGCAGGCAGAGAGAGAGAGAGAGGAGGAAGCAGGCTCCCCACTGAGCAGAGAGCCCGATGTGGGGCTCCATCCCAAGATCCTGGGATCATGACCTGAGCTGAAGGCAGAGGCTTTAACCCACAGAGCCACCCAAGCACCCCTCTTTTGTTTTTTGTTATTTTTTTTTAAGACTTATTTCTTTATTTTCGAGAGAGCACAGTCCTGGGCTGGGGGGTGGGGGGTCATGGCAGACTCCCCATGGAGCGTGGAGTCTGAAGCAGGGCTCGATCTCACCGCCCTGAGGTCATGACCTGAGCCACAATCAAGAGACAGACACTCAACCAAATGAACCACCCAGGCGCCCCTCCAAACTGGCTTTTTTTTTTTTTTTTTTTTTTTTTTTTTTTTTTGACAGAGAGAGATCAGAAGTAGGCAGAGAGGCAGGCAGAGAGAGAGAGGAGGAAGCAGGCTCCCTGCTGAGCAGAGAGCCTGATGCGAGGCTCAATCCCAGGACTCTGAGATCATGACCTGAGCTGAAGGCAGAGGCTTAACCTTCTGAGCCACACAGGTGCCCCCAAACTGGCTTTTAAGAATATTCTGGTCTCCCTTTAGATGTTGAAGTCACCTCATGCGTGGCAGTCAACTCTGTGTTTTTTAATAAACTGGACCTTTTTAGTTAAAAAGACCAGGTTGGGATGGAAAACCAGCCAGTCCAGATTTAGGAAATTTGGCAAACCAGCTTGCTTGCATCCTAGATGAGTCATCTGAAAGAAAAACTTGTAAAATGCTCAATTTTTTCAGGTCTGGCAAATGAAGGTTCTAAACAAAACCAAAATTACCCTATTTTCTGTTATTATTGCCAAGAGCCAGGGCATGGGACCCCTGGGTGGCTCAGTGGGTTAAAGCTTCTGCCTTCAGCTCCAGTCATAGTCCCAGTGTCCTGAGTTCGAGTTCCTTGTTGGGCTCTCTGCTCAGCAGGAAGTCTGCTTGTTCCTCTCCCTCTCCCTACTTATTTATTTATTTATTTTAAAGAATTTATTTATTTATTTGACAGAGAGAGAACACAAGTAGGCAGTGAGGCAGGCAGAGAGAGAGAGGAGGAAGCAGGCTCCCTGCTGAGCAGAGAGCCTGATGCGGGACTCGATCCCAGGACCCTGGGATCATGACCTGAGCCAAAGTCAGTAGCTTAACCCACTGAGCCACCCAGGTGCCCTCTCCCTATTTATTTAATGATAAATAAAATCTTTTTTAAAAAATGGATCCTGTGTCCAAAATGTATTAGACGCCATACTTTTGTCAGGTGCTCTGCCTGTTATTAAAATTCTGGAGCATTCCAGACTCTACTCCCTGGAGGTCAAAGTAATCCACGTCAATGATATTTCCACCAAAAATGCTACTTTTAGGGAGACCAATAGCCAGACTTCTGTCAGAGTCCAAAGATACGTTCTCTCAAATGATAATTTTGGAAAAACTGATAAGAGATATTCAACGTTTGGCCCCAGAGAGGGAGAAACAATATTGAAAATCTAAAAATGGTTGGCTTGATAAAAAGAGAGAATTCTGGATTGGACCAAGTAACAATCTGGCCCTACCAGAAGTTCTAAAATTCCCAGTAACACTGGAACATGCATTAAACTATTGGTCTACTGACACAGTAACAGTGTTCATGAAGCAATATTGGTGGGGAAAGATGCATAAAGCCAAGGAACATGACTACCTTGCTTATCTTACCTGTCCAAAGTATAGCTCAAGGAAATCTGTTCATGCAAATGAATTTCATACAGCTTCCCCATCTCCTAGATATAAATATGTTTGAGTCATGGTTTGTGTGTTTTATCACTGCACCAAACTTTTGTCTTGTAGACAAGCCAATGCTTCTGCTGTTGGAAAACATTTTCCCCACTTAACTTCATAGTGATCAGGGAACCCATTTTACTGGTTAGCTGCTTCAACAAGAGTGTGCTCTTTGGATGGTTTTTACAACACTTTCATTGTGCAAAGCACAGGGGCTGTGGGCAGGCTGTCCCAAGATGAGCCACTCTGGCGTGAAGAGTGGGCTTGGGGCACCTGGGTGGCTCAGTCCTTAGGCGTCTGCCTTTTTTTTTTTTTTTTTTTTTTAAGTAGCTCCACACTCAATTTAGGGCTTGAACTCACGACCCTGAGATCAAAGGTAGCATGCTCTACCAACTGAGCCAGCCAGGCACCCCAAGATTATCTTGAGCCGAAGGCACTGGAGACCCTGAAGGCTCAGAAGAAATATTGGCCACTCCCTTAGCTACATAGAAAAATACAATTGGGGGTCTTTCTCAGAATAAGGGTTATTATGAGAGATGACTTTTATCTGCATGGCCCATCTAGGGCAGGGCAAACATCTCATTATAAAACATCTGCCCTTTTGATTGCCCTGGGAATTGCATTCCTTTCCCCTGAAGTCCTGGACCCTTATCCCCTTCTCCTTAGTTCTGGATGAACTATATACTTATTCTGCCTGTTTCTGGAACTTCCATGTCTATGTGGAGTCTCTGTATATAAAAAATCAAATTGAATTTTCTCCTGTTAATCTGTCTCATGTCAGTTTGATTCTTAATCCAGCTAGAGGGACCCAAAAAGGGACAGGAACTCTCGCTCTCAGGCAATGCCATCCTCAGTCCTGAGGGTTATCACACACACTAACAGACTATTAAGACTCAGTAGGCAAGGGGAGCCTGGGTGGCTCAGGTCATGATCCCAGGGTCCTGGGATGGAGCCCCTCAATGAGCTCCTTGCTCAGCAGGGAGCCTGCTTCTTTCTCTGCCTGCCTCTCCCCCTGCTTGTGCTCTCTCTCTCTCTCTCTTTCTGACAAATAAGTAAAAATTTAAAAAATCAAAAATAAATTTTTAATAAATTTTTATCAAATTTTTAATAAAATTTAAAAATTTTTATAAAACTTTTTAATAAAATTTTAAAAATATAAAGAAAGCAGCAAACCCAGATTGGGCCTGCACACCATCTGAAGCCCTGCTTCATCAAATGAAGATTTCCTGGTGGAAGCAGATGACATCCAGATGGACAGCTTTCCTGGGATGCCCAGACCAGCCCGGATACCTTTTTTTTTTTTTTTTTAAGATTTTTATTTATTCACTTGATAGAGACATGAGAAAGGGAACACAAGCAGAGGGAGTGGGAGAGGGAGAAGCAGACTCCCACTGAGCACGGGGCTCGAAGCGGGGCTCGATCCCAGGACCTCGGGACCATGACCTGAGCCGAAGGCAGACGCCTAAGGACTGAGCCACCCAGGCGCCCCGAGCCCAGATACCTTTTTCTCACTCTTGCCTCTCCTAGCTTTCCCGTGAAAAGACACTTTCCTTGTCCACATTTCCCAAATGCTTGTGCAGGGGGAAACTTTTCTTTTGATCATGGACTATTGGGAAGAGCCGCGTCATGATCCCACGATTTCACGTGCCTTTTCTGAAGGGTTTGAAGGTTCAGAATTCATCTAAGTCCTTCTTTCATCTAAACTACTGAGTGCTGGGGCGCCTGGGTGGCTCAGTGGGTTAAGCCGCTGCCTTGGGCTCAGGTCATGATCTCGAGGTCCTGGGATCAAGTCCTACATCTGGCTCTCTGCTCAGCAGGGAGCCTGCTTCCCTCTCTCTCTCTCTCTCTGCCTGCCTCTCTGCCTGCTTGTGATCTCTCTCTGTCAAATAAATAAATAAAATCTTTAAAAAAAAATAAAATAAACATCACCTGGTGCTCCTCACAAGTGCACTCCTTTAAACTACTGAGTGCTGCTGGGTTCTTATCCAAATTCATGGTCTCTGAATTTACAACTTTGTGGACTATATAATTCAATAATATTTATTTTCAAAACAGTTTTTTTGAGATAACAGCAATACTTTTCTAAAAAGTCTTTGAAGAGGGCGCCCGAGTAGCTCAGCTGGTTGGGTGACTGCCTTCGGCTTGGTTCATGATCTTGGAGTCTCGGAATCAGGTCCCGCATGGGGGGGGGTCCCTACTCGACAGGGGGTTTGCTTCTTCCTCTGACCCCCCCCTTCTTATGCTCTCTCTCTCTCTTTCATTTTCTCTCTCTCTCTCAAATAAATAAACAAAATCTCAAAAAACATATATATTCCTTTGGGGAAAAAAAATGTCTTTGAAGATGTGCTGTTTTGCAAAAGTTCATCAGCTGTTGCTTCAAGTTCATACCTTCACCGTACTTCCCAAAAGCACTCGGTTAATTCTTTCTGTGGGCTTTTGTAGTATTTACTATTCCACTGTCATGACTGCTTTAAGCAGGGACATGCAGGAGACATCCATGAGTCTGGGTTTGCCTTCATAAGGATAAACCTCTCTTCCCTAGGTCAGAATGTGTCAATAAATATTTTCAGTTGGGTACCCTCCAGACCTAGGGTCCTGGTTTAGGACCAACACACAGTTTGGAATTGTGTTACTTTTTTCACAATTTTATTTACTTGTCAAAGAGAGAGCACAAGTGGCAGGCAGAGGCAGAGGGAGAAGCAAGGCTCCCCACCAAGCAAGGCGCCCGATGTGAGACTCTATCCCAGGACCCTGGGATCATGGCCTGAACCCAAGGCAGATGCTTAACCGACTGAGCCACCTAGGCGTCTGGTGGAATTCTGTAATTTTTGATTCTGTACTTATCTTTTTGATTCTGTACTCACTCTTTTGTAAAAACAGTGTACCCGATAAGGTGATGCGGGCTCAGTATTTCAACATGATCTCCAGCACATGTAACCTTAAGAAGATACAGACCTGGGAAGGGAAGTGCAAGAGACTTTACCCTCCTTACCCTCCTTGTTACTCGAATGTGGCCTTAAATGGTTTCCAGGTGCTCTGCCCTTTCCTTCCAAAGTGGGACATTACAATCAGGAAAGGTCCTTCCTGGCACTGAGGGACGAAACCACTCTATACAAAAAAAACCCCTAACTCTTGATCAATGATGCTTTCAATCAAAGACTCACAAGGTGGAACCAGGATGCTAGAAGGGGAGGCTGATAGGGGGAACCCTACTATTCAAGGTCAGCTATGGAGAGAACTGTTAATTACAGATCCCTACCAGAAATATCTCAACAGGAATCATTTCCAGGTCCCAAAGGAGAAAGATGTACATTGCATCTCCCACAAGAAATCAACCACACCCGCAACTCAGCCAGAGAGAAACTATCATAACCCTGAACTGTTCTCTCCAAGGGAGTTGTTGGTTGTTTTTTTTTTTTTTTTTTTTTAAGATTTTATTTATCTGAGAAAGAGAGAGCATGAGCAGGGGCTGGGAAAGGGAGAAGTGAGCTCTCCGCTGAGCAGGGAGCCTGACCCACGACTCGATCCTAGGACCGCTGGGATCATGACCTGAGCCGAAGGCAGACGCTTAACAGACTGAGCCAACCAAGCACCCAGCAGGGGACTTTTGTTCAGAATAAACCCTCCCAACATCCTCCTTCTTCTTTACAAAATAATGTTCCTCTCTTGTTTGTTGGACTCAGCTATGGTTTTGGTGTAGCATGCTGCTCCTGGATTGCCATTCTCTGCTATTCCTGCATAAACCCATCTTTTGCTGATAAAATAACTGGAAGTTTTTATTTTGAAGGTGAGCAGAACAGAACAGAGCTGTAATTCCACTTCCTGGTACTGCGTTGACTACCTGTTTCCCCATCGTCCCCATAGTATGTGTTCGAATGGTTCAGTCTTGAAACCGTATCTGCTGACTTCTGGTCCCCTACACTTTTGCATATTGTGTACTGATTTGCCACCTAGTGGCTGTATGACCTTGAACAAGTTGGTCCCCGTTTCTCCATTTCTTCAACTGTAAGACCCAGGTAATAATCAAACCTTCATGAAAATTAAAGGACTGTGAAAATAAAGAGGTTCATGTGAACCATCCTGACACAGAGAAAGCAGTTAGGTAAAGCTGTTAATATTATCATCAACCTTTCAGTAATAGCAGGAAATGTGTCTTAGTGGGTAAAGAGCTTACGCAAACTTAGAAGAAACCTGAAAGACTTTATGAAGAATCAGACTGATAGATTTCATTAAAAACAAAGATAGTGGGTGCCTCAGTGGCTCAGTCGGTTGGGTCCTGATCTCAGGGTCATGATCTCAGGGTCACGGAATGGAGCCCAGGGTTGGATTCTGAGCTTAGCACAGAAATTGCTTGAGATTCTCTCTCTCTTCCTCTCCCTCTGCCCCTCACCCTGCTCATGCTCTATCTCTCTCTCAAAAATAAATAAATAAATAAATAAAAATAAAAATAAAGATGAGAGTATGAGCTTCACATACGGTCTTGCAATGGGAAGACCTCTCACTAATGAGAACTTTATCCTAACACAAATGGAAAATATGACTGTACCAAGCCTACACTAAAAATGGACAAACAGAAAAAGAAATTCCCTGGAGAATAGGATACGGTATTTTTCTGCTGGACAATTAACTCTTTCTTAGAAGCTGCAGTAGGGACAAGAGGATGTGGCTGTTCCAGTACATAAAAGATGACCAGTGCTGTGTCCTCCATTTACAGAGTTCTACTGAGCCCCACAGGTGGGAAGAATTGTAATTTCCTGGGCCGATATCAGAACGGCATAATTTTTAGATTCTGAAATTGCAAAGTTTTCCTGCCACTATTAACCAGTCCTATTGTTATTTTGTTTAAGTAATAGCATGTTTGTCCAAGAAAAGTAAATAATATAAACTAATATAGACTTTCTTTAAAACACCTATTTTATACATTCTGGTGTTAAAAATAGGTGTATATTTATCTATTGTATTGTTATTATTTTTAAAATATTTTATTTATTTATTTGACACAGAGAGAGCAATCACAAGTAGGCGGGGGGAGGTGGGAGCAGGCTCCCTGCTGAGCAGAGAGCCAGATGCGGGGCTCAATCCCAGGACCCTGAGATCATGACCTGAGCCAAAGGCTGAGGCTTAACCCACTGAGCCACCCAGGTGTCCTATATCTATTGTATTATTTATGGGTTTTTTGGTCGGTTATAGCTATGACCTGCAATGGTTCTCTAAAGAAGCTGGTCACTTCAAACCAGGGATTGATTCAGATTTTGGAGAATCTATTTCACATATGGGTGAACATTTCCAAGAGACTGGTTTTGTAAAAAAAAAAAAAAAAAAAAAGTCTAGTGGCAAGTTGATTTACTTTTGTTGACTCTCTTATTCCAAGGTATCTTGGTCCTTATTTCTATGCATATATTTTTAGCAGTAGTTAAACAGAATCAATTGTCTGTAAGTCAGAAAAAAAAATACAAAGATTGGAAGAATGTAAACAGAATTTGAGATCATAAAGATTCAGAGTTTCATTATAATGTTTTCTAAAACAGGAAGGTTTTAAGAAATGTTCAAACTGATAGTTTGCTCTACAATGCTTAGCAGAGAGTCATACAATCAGAGAAATAAAAAAGGCAGAATATTTTGCCAGGGATTTTAGGTGTTGGGTTTTGTGAAAAAAAAAAAAAATATATATATATATATATATATATATATATATATATATATATATATATATATATATATATATATACCTCTTCGAGGATAACAAGAAAGCATTGGAAGTCTAAACCCTAGAATCTTTCCAGATTTAGATGAGTTTATGGTTTACGATAATGTTGATATAGCCGATGATACAAAAGAATCTGTGCCTTATTTATTTCAGTGAATTTAAAAGGAATTTATAATGCTAGTAGGAAATCTCTTTAGACCTGGGATACCACTGAGAATATAAGAAGGAAAACTCTCTTCCTTTTTTTTTTTTTAACACTTATTTATGTATTTATTTGAGATAGAGTAAACATGGTTGGAGGGCCAATGAGAGAGGGAGAAAGAAAATCCCAAGCAGACACCTCTCCACCCCCATCAAGTGCAGAGCCTGATGCAGGGCTTTATCCCACCACCCTGTGATCATGATCCATGCCGAAATTAGGAGTCAGCTGTTCAATGGACTGAGCCACTCAGGCGCCACTCTTCCTTACTTTTGAAACAGTTAAGCAGGTGTAACCCATCATAGACAAAACTGTCAGATTATAAGAGTACTATCATAACAAGAAAGACGTATTGAAATGATCGAAGTGAAAGAAAAATTTTGGTATGGTTAAGCTTAGCAGATTCCTGGTTTTGTTTTGTTTTTGTAAGTTTTATTTATTTTAAAAAAAGATTGTTTTGTTTTTGTAAGTTTTATTTATTTAAAAAGAAGATTGAATTAAGCAAAATTCCAGACTCAATTTTAGAACATCCAAACACAATGGTGATTTTTTAAAATATAGATTGTTGGTATTGAATGTTGTCTAAAAATCAGTGAAGATGAAATTTCAGCAGGACTTAAACTGGCAGAACATTTGAGAGCCAAATCAGTGGCTGCTTGCTATAAATCAGATCTATTCTTTGAAAATAATTTTTCACCAATTAAAATCTGAAGACAGTTTAATATGCTAATATTTTAGGTATGCCTATTTCCCATAGTAACTGATAATTTAATCTAGTTCATACATTTCCAGTTTCCTTTTTTTAATAGATTTTATTTATTTATTTTAGAGAGAGAATGACAGAGAGAGAGAGAGCATGAAAGAGGGGAAGGGCTGAGGGAGAAGCAGACTCCCTGCTGAGTAGGAAGTCCAACTCAGAACTTGGCCCTGGGACTCCAGGATCATGACCTGAGCTGAAGGCAGTCACTTAATCAACTGAGCCACCCAGACACCCTCCAGTTTCTTTTTTTATGTTTTTTTCTCTCTCTCTTTTTTAATATTTTATTTATTTATTTGACAGAGATCACAAGTAGGCAGAGAGGCAGGCAGAGAGAGAGGAGGAAGCAGGCTCCCCATCAAACAGAGAGCCCGACGTGGGGTTCCATCCCAGGACCCCGGGATCATGACCCCAGCCGAAGGCAGAGGCTTTAACCCACTGAGCCACCCAGGCGCCCCTATGTTTTATTTTTTTAAAGATTTTATTTATTTATTTGACAGAGATCACAAGTAGGCAGAGAGGCAGGCAGAGGAGGAGGGAGAAGCAGCCTCCCAGATGAGTAGAGAGCCCAATGCGGACTCAATCCCACTGGGACCCTGGGATCATGACCCGAGCCGAAGGCAGATGCTTTAACCCACTCAGCCACCCAGGCATCCTTCTGTCTAGGTTTTTAGAACAGACATTAGAATAGCCCATCTGCTCACTGAATTTGTTAAATAAAGAAATGACTCCTTTAGAAAATATTTATTTTAGGATTTTATTTATTTATTTGATAGAGAGAGAGAATAGGAGAGGGAGAATCAGGCTTCTCAAAGAGAAGGGAGCCCGATGCAGGGCTTGATCCTGGACCCTGGGATCATGACCTGAGCCAAAGGCAGATGCTTAACAACTGAGCCACCCAGGTGCCCCTATAAAACATTTAAAAGTAGGGGTGTCTGAGTGGCACAGTCGGTTAAGTGTCCGGCTTTTGGTTTCAGCTCAGGTTGTGATCTCAGGGTTGTGAGATCAAGCCCCCCATCAAGCTCTAGGCCCATTGCAGAGTCTTCTTGAGATTCTCTCTCCCTCTGCCTTTCCTGCTTGTGCTCTCATTTTCTCTCTCTCTAAAATAGGTATGTCAATCTTTTAAAAAAAGAAAAATTTTAAAGTTATGTTGGAATTCAAAGACACAAAAGTTTTGCCTGTGAAATTATGGCAGAGCAAGGCACAAATGTGGGATAGTCATTTTGGGGGAAGGAAATGATGGCTTGTACTCATTTATACACCTGCCAAAGTTGCTCCACGATCATTTTTCTGGCCATGAGCATCTGTATGTCAATATCATCTTTTTCCAGTTAAGAATTTCCTAAGTTCAAGGTGCTGAAACATCTTTTTCAGGACCTCAGTATTGTGATTGATATTGTAAAAAAACAAAAAAACAAAACAATACAAAGCAACAAAAAATACATAAAGCTTCCAAACCTTGATAAGATTGTATTAAGCACGGCATCTGGGTGGCTCAGTGGGTTAAAGCCTCTGCCATCGGCTCAGGTCATGATCCCAGGGTCCTGGGATCGAGCCCCGAGTTGGGCTCTCTGCTCAGCAGGGGGTCTGCTTCCCTTCCTTTCTCTCTGCCTGCCTCTCTGCCTACTTGTGATCTCTGTCTGTCAAATAAATAAATAAAATCTTTAAAAAATATATATAAATGTACTGAAACACATTTTCCCTTTCACCTCTGGAACTAGTATGACTTGGCTGGGCACTGGCTGTATGCCCTACTTATATTCCTGAAAGGAAAGTCCTGATATTTTGTGTCTTTATTTCCTGACTGTATGTATTTCCCTTCTTTAAATTTGTAGCAGAATTTCTCCACAGAACAGGCCCAGGTCTGTAAAAAATAGTATAGCATGCTAAGATTGGGAACTATCAGATCTCTCAGTACTTTGTAAAATAAACCTTGCTAAAATGTCATACGAGAAAGGAAAAAATAAAGCCCTTCATAAGAATCATCCAGAATATAAAAAAGGTTCAGTGCTTACTAACTGAAAAATAAGTCTCCAGATGAAGGCTTGGCAAAGCTGTCAGGCCACAAGAACAAACTTTTTTACTCAGTATTTACAGGCCACTGAGTTGGTTCTGTAGTCAGGAGTCCAACGCATGTCCTAATACGACAAAAGTAACACAAAGATTTTGTGCTACCTTAAATGTCTATTAATAATTTCTCAACAATTTTTTTCTTTCTTTTATATTAGTGTAGGTTTTTAAAAAAAGATTTTATTTATTTGACAGAGAGAGAAATCACAAGTAGGCAGAGAGGCAGGCAGAGAGAAGGGGAAGCAGGCTCCCCGCTGAGCAGAGAGCCCGATGCGGGGCTCAATCCCAGGACCTGGAGATCATGACCTGAGCCAAAGGCAGATGCTTAACCCACTAAGCCACTCAGACTCTAGAGGGGTCTTTTGTTTGTGGGATTATTTTATTTCCCTCCAAAAATAGAGTTTTTCTTATGTCAGCATCCTATATATAGCAATATTTCTCAACAGATTTTTTTTAAAGAGAGGATGGTGGGGTTGGGGCCAGAGAGAGAATCTTAAGCATGTTCCGTGCCCAGCACTGAGCCCAACATGGGGCTCTACACACACCCCCGAGGTCATGACCTGAGCCAAAATCAAGAGTCGGATGTTTAACAGACTTAGCCACCCAGGCACCCCTCAACAGAAATTTTCTAATCAAGTATCCCTAATGTCAAAAGAAAGCAAGCCCTGGGGTGCCTGGCCGGCTCAGTCAGTAGAGCATTTGACTTTTGATCTCAGGGTTGTGAGTTTGAACCCCACCTTGGGTATAAAGATTACTTAAAAATAAAATCTTAAAAAAAAAAAAAAAGATGGGACATCTGGATGGCTCAGTCTGTTAAGCATCTGCCTTCGACTCATGTTATGATCCCAGAGTCCTAGGACGGAGTCCTGCATCAGGCTCCTTGCTCAATGGAGAGCTGTTTCTTCCCCAACCTGCCGCTCCCCCTGCCGTGTTCTCTCTCTGACAAATAAAATCTTTAAAAAGGTTTTAAAAAGAGAAAAAAAGCACTTATCCTGGAGATATAGCACAAAGCTTTGTCTCCTATTAAATGTATATGGATATTGTATTCTACCCTATAATATCTTGTGCTTATTTTGATATTCATGAAATTGTTAAAAATATAAATATACAAAAAAGAAATATGAATATTTCATATAAAAATTTCTCAAGTGGGCCCCTGGGTGGCTCAGTCAGTTAAGCCTCTGCCTTCGGGTCAGGTCATGATCTCAGGGTACTGGGATCGAGCCCCACATCGGGCTCTCTGCTCAGCGGGGAGCCTGCTTCCCCCTCCCCTGCCTGCCTCTCTGCCTACTTGTGATCTCTCTCTCTCTGTGTCAAATAAATAAATAAGGGGGCGCCTGGGTGGCTCAGTGGGTTAAAGCCTCTGCCTTTGGCTCAGGTTATGATCCCAGCATCCTGGGATCAAACCCCACATCGGGCTCTCCGCTCAGCGGGGAGCATGCTTCCTCCTCTCTCTCTGCCTGCCTCTCTGCCTACTTGTGATCTCTGTCTGTCAAATAAATAAATAAAATCTTTAAAATAAATAAATAAATAAATAAATAAGATCTTAAAAAAAATTCTGAAGTTTCTTACTACTAAGAAACTGAGCCTCCTTGAAGGTGTACCATGGTTATATACATGGAGTCTTTGTGTTAAAGTCAGCCACATAGTCTAATATTTCTGAATAGCCACAAGGAATGAATTTTTATCTTGGGTATTTAACTTGTTAAATACAATCTGTTTTCTCATTTTATATTCTATTCCATTATACCTGTTTATTTTCATATTTGTATTTTAAACTACTTGCTATCAGGGAAAATTGACACTGTAGGAAGATGGACCATGTTTTATCTTGTGACATCAGGTATCCTTAGCATATTTCTGGGGTACCTAGGTTCAGAAGTAGTGTTATTGGTTGACCAAGAAGTTCATGAAACATTGTTTCTTAAACTTTTAGAAACACAAAGAAAAAAAAAACAGTTATAAAGAGAACGTGCTGCTTTGTAATGTATTTTTTAAAGATTTTATTAATTTTATAAATTAATGGGGGGGATGGGAGGGAGAGAGCATGAGCCAGGGGGAGCAGCAGAGGGAGAGGGAGAAGCAGACTCCTTGCTGAGTAGGGATCCTGATGCGAGGCTCAATCCAGGAACCTGTGATCATGACCTGAGCCAAAGGCAGCCACCCAAGGACAGCCACCCAGGCTCCCTTGTAATACATTTTAAAAATCAAAGTATAGATGATATGAAAATGTTGGGCTTCTGAGTGAATAGTCGAGAAAGAATTCTTGAGACATCTCTGGATGTCTCAAGCAAATAGGTGGATTTATTAAAGCATGGGGATAGGGCCAGTAGACAGAAAGCTGCACTTGGATTGTGAAGGGTGGCTGAGTATATACTTTCAAGTTGGGAGGGAATCAGGGGTATGTAAGTCTCTAAGGAATTTTGGAAGCAAGGTTTCCAGGACCTTGAAGGGGCAGCTATTGTTCGGAAAAGGTCATTCACTACTGTTTAGTAAACCCTCAGTCACCAGACCCTTCAGATGTCTATCACTTGGCCATGTGCTTGGAGGATGATTGCTAACGTAGATCTTGGGGGGGTGGTAGAGATAAAGGAAGTTTCCAAAGGAATTTGTATATGTTAAAGCAGACCCATAGGATCCAGAGGGATTGGGATAATGATAAAGCTAAGACTGCCTTTTGTCCTTAACAAAGTAGTAACACTTAGGCAGTTGATTTCCTAGAGGAAGGTCACTCTGCCTGTTTCAAGGACTTGTCAGTGGGCTGTACATTCTGGGGAAATTTAATTTTTTTCTTTTGCCTTTGCTCCCCACATCACAAATACTGGGTGTATGGAAGTAGAGAGGAACTGTCTATATCGTCCTCACAATTTTTCTGCGCATCTAATCGATCCTAAAATTAAAAGGTTATTTTTTAAAATATTTATTTTAGAGAGTGAGAGATACAGTATGAGAAGGGGCAGGGGCATAAGGAGAAAGTATCCTCAAGCCAACTCCCTGCTGAGCAGAGAGCCCCTCTTGGGGCTTGATCTCATAACCCTGAGATCACAACCCAAGCTGAAATTAAGAGTCAGCAGTCCAAGCAACTGAGCCACCCAGGCCCCCCTTAAAATTAAAAGGTTATTAGAAAAAAGAATCGAGGGCATCTGGTGTCTCAGTGGGTTAAGACTCTGCCTTCAACTTGGGTCAGATCCCGTCCTAGGATTGAGCCTCACACGGGGCTCTCTGCTCAGCAGGGAGCCTACCTCCCCACCTCCTGCCTCTCTGCCTACTTGTGATCTCCCTCTGTCAAATAAATACACAAAATCTTAAATTTTAAAAAAATCGACCTTTAACAACTGAGGGACCAACGGTCAGTGCTTGGCTATGACTTTTTATTAACAGAACTTGAATGACACTAGGTCTTATACTAGTTTTAATATTCTCTCGCCCACTTCTCAAGCTTCAAACGAGCTCATTTTTAATCTATTGTGGTTTTCGGGCTCCAGTGGATCCTCCTATTTTTGATACCTTACTCTGTTGGGATTAGTGGGAAAAGCTGTTATTTAAGTACTCCCAAGGGTCTGGGCAAGCAGGTGATCAAAAGTGGTAACAATGAAGGGGAAGGACATGTAGGGCAGAAAAAGCCTCAAGAATTCACTTCTAGGGGCGCCTGGGTGGCTCAGTTGGTTAGGCGACTGCCTTCGGCTCAGGTGATGATCCTGGAGTCCTGGGATCGAGTCCTACATCAGACTCCCTGCTCAGCAGGGAGTCTGCTTCTCCCGCTGATCTCACTCCTCTCATGCTCGCTCTCTCTCTCACATAAATAAATAAATAAAAATTTTAAAAAAATAGAATTCACTTCTAGGTCTTGTATTAAACTAGCACAAGAATGTCACTACCAGCAAACGGATAAGATGGGAACCAAGATTTAACAGGAGATCCTAATCTGGCCAATTCACCAAAACAAAGAAAACGCGTGACCTCCTGGGAAGGGGGCAGCACTGGGATCCACGCTGCACTCCCAGCTGGGGAAGGAGTTACCATAAAGAGGGCCCTTGGGGCACCTGGGTGGCTCAGTGGGTTAAGCCGCTGCTTACGGCTCAGGTCATGATCTCAGGGTAGAACGCGAGGGGTATGGGGAAAAGAATGCAGCTACTTCATTCCCCCAAAGCAGGGACACTGCCCACAGTGCCCAAACGTAAATTCCCACACTCGTGTCCCCAGATGCCACACTCCGCGCTGGGTAAATACGGGAGTGACGCAGTGGGCAGAAACACTGCGCATGCGGTGAGGATTGGCGCGTGGGCGACGGGGCGTACCGCGCATGCTCCCCTCGCTGGGGCGGAGCCTCGTTTTCCCGCCCTCTCGCCCCGCCCCCTGCGCGGCGCACCCCCCGGGCGTTGCCGTGGCGACCCGGGGGCCACAGCAGGCGGACCGCTGCACAGCCCGCCAGGTCTCTGAGGACCTGGCGGCGGCGGCGGCGGCGGCGGCGGCGGCAGTGGCGGGTCATGGAGCTTTCAAGAAACAGCGTGGAGACCAGGAAGCCCACGGGCCTCGGGCGCTGCAGGCATTTCTTCTGGTTGGGCGTGGTCTTCGACACGGTGGGCGCGACCCTGCTGTTCACCGGGGTCTTCGCGCACCTGCTCTTCTACGACCTGCTGCTCTACCTGGGTTCCATCATCATCTTCTTCAGCCTGCTCTGGTGGGTCTTCTGGTACACCGGCAACATCGAGCTGACCGCCGAGGAGTCCCTGAAGGAGCCCTTCCACGTGCCGTCCTCCACGGCGGGGAACGCGCTGAGCCAGCGCCTCTCTCACACCCTCTGCAACGTGTCCCGCAGCTTGACGCGGATCCGGCGGCGCTGCGCTCCCAGGACCTTCCTGCTTAGATCTGCTTCTCTGAGTATGACCGGCCCGGCCCGGCCCGAAAACCAGCTGGAGCAGGAAGATCGGGGCAAAGACGCAACGGCAGGTGCCCAGGAGAGCGGCGACGCGCAAAACCTGGGTAGCGAGCACCTGGGCCCCAAACCTGAAGCTGTCGTGAGTTCGGAGGAAGTTCGCTCCCCAGGGCCTGGTGCTGGGTCTCTGGGCGCCGAGGCCCGGCTGCCAGGGCCTGTGAAAGGATCGTTTTTCACTCATATGGCGGCGCCTGAGTTCCCTCCGTCTCCTCCCGACCAGCCTCAGCCTCTAACCGTCCTCTCCTCCAGGAGCCTGCCTGTCGTTCTCTCGGCCTCCACCCGCCAGCCTCTAGCTCTCTCTGTTTCCAGGAGCCAGCCTGTGGCCACTGTTGCCTCTGCAGGCCAGTCTGCTGGCTGCAGGCCAGAAGCCTCCCTGGCTTCTACCAGCCCTCCTCTGCTCACTCTTGCCTCTGAGAGTCAGCCTGCTGTCCTCTTGTCGTCGATGACTCAACCTACAGTGGTCCTTGCCTCTCAGAACCAGCCCTTTGTGCCTGTGGCCTCTTGGGATCACTCCTCGGTTTCTCTGGCCTCTCAGGTCCATAACTTGGTGCCAGTGCTTGCACAGACCAACCTCCAGATCCTTTCGGCCTCTCAAAGCCACTCTCTGGTGTCTGCAGCTGCACAGAGTCACCTCCAAGTCCCACTGGCCTCCCAGAGCCAGCTGGAGAATATTCCCCTGGCCTCTCAAACTCCGTCTTCAGGTGCTCAGGCTCCCCAGTCGGAGGGCCTGGCTCCCCCTGGGTCTCTGATCCAGGTCCCAACATCCCAGTCTTTACAGGCCCAACCTGTGAACCTTCGGATCTCCCTTGCTGTCCAGGACTTTCAGGCCTTCTATCACAACCAACAGAACCCCCAGAGCATCTCTTCTGTCCAAGAGATTTCTCCCAGCCAGTCTGCGCCTGTCCAAGAGTTTCAGAAGAAGCCAGTTGCACAGGCTTTTGAGACTCTGCCACCAGCGGGCCAGGAGCTAAGTCAGGAATTCCCTGCCACCGTGTCCCCACCCCCTGAGTCCCAAGCTCCAGCTTCTCAGGCCCAGCAATCCGTGTCCCCTGAGAGCACAACCGCCCCTGCCTCAGAGATGAAAAGTAGCCCTCCCTAGTACAGAGCCAGACCCCAGCCATTGGCCGCTCTGCCAAGTAAGTGCCATGGGCAGAAACTTCACCTGTAGTATTCCTTGATTGTTTCCGGGTCTGGGTTCTGATGGTTTCCTCAATCCCTTCTGGAAAAAACCGAGTGGAGGCAAATGGCCTATTCCTTCGGGGATTAGATCTTTTCCACTTTGGTAGGGATTTTTTGTTTGTTTGTTTGTTTGGAGGCAAATAGCCTGTTCCTTCGGGGATTAGATTTTTTCCACTTTGGTAGGGTTTTTGTTTGTTTGTTTGTTTTGTTTTGTTTTGTTTTTTATATCCACTTTGTTAAGTTTTTGAAACCTGGTGAGGTTAAGGTCTTACCTACTCTATCAGAGTGAGATTGCTTTCTTTTTATTTAGGCTTTGTAAGGGCAGGGTCATTAAGACATTCCATCAGGACCTGTGGTGCAGTGGGGAAAGAGACTCAGCACTGCTTCTGAAACAGAATGATTTTTGGTGGTAAAGGGACACAGCATGAAATAGCAGGGAGCCCTTCAGTGGGTAAGTTACCGCCCTCTCGGTTCTTTTTTTTTTTTTTTTTTTTAAGATTTTATTTATTTATTTAACAGACAGAGATCACAAGTAGGCAGAGAAGCCGGCAGAGAGAGAGGAGGAAGCAGGCTCTCTGCTGAGCAGAGAGCCCGATTCGGGGCTCAATCCCAGGACCTGGGATCATGACCTGAGCTGAAGGCAGAGGCTTTAACCCACTGAGCCACCCAGGTGCCCCGCCCTCTGTGTTCTTGAGCAGCCTTCATGATTCTATCAAGGAGAGCACCTTAGTGTGGGCTTAGTGATCTCCAGCAGCTCTCCAACATTTTGGTAGGCAACAGCTGCACCAGCTAGGATGTAATACTATGTATGTTCAAGTTATTTCAATGGATAACTTCTGTTTATGCCAAGTCATACTGGTTTTTCTATTTGCAATAGTGATCATCGCTTTTCAAAATACATTTATGTAAAAAAAAAAAACACTGAAACAATTTAAAGGTAAAAATTAAGTGTGTAGTGAAACTTGAATGATCCTTAACTTTGGAAACCATTTGGCTGTTTCTAAATCCCATGAGCTTTCTACTAATTCGAAAGACCCTTGGTGCTAACCTGTTCAATGAACTCTACGGTTGAGGCTACTGAGGAACAGTTCCACTGAACTCCCCAACCCCTTATCAGTTAGAAAGGTAGAGAAGGTCATGTGAAGGTCAAAATTGGTGAGCCTGCTTCTCAATCGGTTAAGTGCTGCCATAATGGTATTTGGGCTGAGTATCCATTTCCTGGTCTTTCTCTTTAATCCTGTTCCATAAATTACCTACTCTGGAGGAGGAGTAGAGAGCAGAGCACTATTTGGAAGTTATGGGTTTGTTTTTTTTTTAAGATTTTATTTATTTATTTGTCAGAGTGAGCACAGGCAGACAGAGTGGCAGGCAGAGGCAGAGGGAGAAGCAGGCTCCCGCTGAGCAAGGAGCCCGAGGGGCTCCTTGGGAGCTCGATCCCATGACGCCGGAATCATGACCTGAGCCGAAGGCAGTGGCTTAACCAACTGAGCCACCCAGGCGTCCCTATTTGGAAGTTATGTTAATGCTCCTTGTTTAAATGCTACCAACACGTTATCCACAAGGTTATTTCCTATTGGTTGGTTTCATTTCCGGGGTAGGGAACAATTGAATATTCAGTGATGTCAAACTCTTAATTTCCTTATAATTTTCTCGAATTTTCCTTCAAGAGAGTGTATATAGGTATACACACACATATATATTCTACAGATAATCTGTAGGGACAGAGCACTCTGGCTCTTTTGGTTTTGTACAGTTTGGACACTCAGATCTTTTTTTTAAATATTATATTTATTTATTTGACACGGAGAGATCACAAGTAAGCAGAGAGGCAGGCAGAGAGAGATGGGCGGGGGCACGCAGGCTCCCTGCTGAGCAGAGAGCCTGATGAGGGGCTGGATCCCAGGACTCTGGGATCATGACCAGAGCAGAAGGCAGAGGCTTGAACCCACTGAGCCACCCAGGCACCCCAAGATTTTAAAATGAAATAAATTCAGTGACTCACGTTTATTTTTATTAAAAAACAAAAAAACAAAAATAAAAAAGCAAAACACTAACAAACCACAGTCATTCCGGAAGGAAAAGATTTAGTATGACTGAAAGAGATCATGAATTTTTTCCTGTTAATCGTATCCTTTCATGAAATTTATATGGTTGAATTAAGTCTCAATGTAATTCTTGAAGGAGCCTTAAACACTTAGTAGCTGCCAGAAATATTGGTAAACACGGATAGAGGTGAAAGGGTGCAGACCTTGGCATCAGAAGGCTTTGTTATAAACTTAGTCCTCTAACTTAAAGGAACAACTGTAAAGAGGAGAAAATTTTAGACAAGAAAGAAAAAGTGGTTTACCTAATAATTCTTAGTGGAAGAATTATTATTTGATAGGAAGAGCCATGAAGTACCCTTCAAGTAATTATTTTACTGACCAGACATTTACTGAATCTCCGTTAAGTGCTAGTCAATCACATTATGCCCTAGGGATTCAGAGTTAAGTAAGAGTCCTCTGCTGTCCACATGCTCACTATTTATCAAGGAAGAAACAGATACAGAAATAATTAGCGCAGGGGTGCCTGGGTGGCTCATTTGATTGAAGGTCAGACTCTTTGATTTCCGCTCAGGTCCTGATCTCAGAGTGGTGAGATCTAGCGGGGCATCAGTGTTGGACTCTGACCTGGGTGTGGAGACTGCTTAGGATTCTCTCTCTCCCTCTCCCTCTTCCCCAACCACCACCCCCCTACCCCGGTTTAAAAATAAATGAATAAATAATAAAAATTGGATGGGAGGGGGAACAAAAGAAATGACTCATGCAGTATGCGATAACTGAAGTCTAGTCCAAGCCTTTCAGAATACAGGCGTGGGCTACATGAGGGATTTTTTGAGTTTGATCCCAAAGTAAGCATTCACTGGGTGAGGGAGATGGGAAGAACATGGCATGCAAAGGGAAAAAGCATCAACGAGAAGGCATAGACCCATAAAAGTCCATGACTTGCAGGGGACACATTTGGGAAAGGGTAATCTGATGCTGTAGTCATGGGTTCTTGGGACTCGGAGGCTGAGGTAAGGGGAGAAGCTTTGAAGGCTTGTGAAGAAGGATAAGGGGTATTTAAAATCAAACCTGTGGTCTCTGTTGTAAGGAAATGGCAATAGGCCAATAATGAGATAATAATTGCCAAGATGTCTCCCAGTTAGTTCTGAGCGGAAAACGGACCTCTTAGATGCTAGCAGCAGTTTCTAACCCAAGTGTGGTTTCCATGGGTGTTCATCTCGGAAAACACTTTCTGGTGTTTATTTACCTGTACGTACCTTTTTTTTTTTTTTTTTTTGCTACTATGATGACGTCAGGTAGAAGGAACACCAAATGTTATGACACATTGCTCTATATTGACTGTAAGATACATATTACCTAAAATGACACGTTTTTTTTAAAAAGATTTTATTTATTTGACAGACAGAGATCACAAGGAGGCAGAGAGAGAGCGGGGAAGCAGGCTCCCTGCTGAGCAGAGAGCCTGATGCGGGGCTTGATCCCAGGACCCTGAAAATCATGACCTAAGCGGAAGGCAGAGGCTTTAACCCACTGAGCCACCCAGGCGCCCCGACACATTTTTTCTATAAAGGCCCAGACAGTAAATATTTCAAGCTCTGTGGGCCAAGAAGCAAAATCAAGGATATTATGTGACTGTTTATATAAGAAGAGAGAAAGCTACCCCAGTTTGCTTGGGTAGGCGGAAGAGTTAGTTACTTTGACCCCAGTCACAGCATCTGGAGGCCTTCCCCTAAGAGCAACTGGCCTGGGACAGAGGGTGAGGAGCATGGCCTGGCCTGTCAGGCCTGCAGCTAACCTGGTGCTTCGCTCTGCCCCAGTGACACCCAGGCCTGAGGATGGAATTCTCTGCTCTCAGAGAACCTGGCCCTGTCATCTTGGTCCGCTGGCCTGAAGATGGGTCATTTCCAGAGTCTCTGACTCCCAGCTTCAGATTCCCCTGTGTGGTGCCTAGCATTTGCCAACACTGGAGTCTAGAATGCGTAGGTGGTGGTGTTCAGGCCCTGAGCAGACCCATGGCCAGAGAGGCAGCCACTGGGAGCTCTGAGGGGAGCAGGGATGGAAGCTGACGCCCAGGTAGGTCTTGGAAGCTCTCAGGGGGTAGGCCACCGCGACACAAAACCGCAGAGTGAGGAGGGGTTCTCCTGGTATTTGGTGGGTAAAGGCCAGAGGGGCCACACACCATACACGGTGCACTGGCCAGCCCAACCCAACACAGAATTATCCCACCCACAACACTGTTACTGTGAGGTTGAGGAATCCTCATCTAGAATAACTTAAAAAACTGCTCTCCATTCATGAGGTGCTTGAGGAAAGACCTTCTTATTCTCAGAGGACTCATTAGCTCTTCAACAGTCATGGTATCTTTTAGACCATGAAGATTTTATTCACCTTTGTTTTATTTATCTTTATGTAAATATATTTTTATTCACTTTTGTTTTATATATCTTTATATCTTTATATTCTCATTTTGAATCAACACAGATGTGGCGGCATTTATTAATACCATTTATTGGGGGTGTTTATAACAGACTACACATTGTACCAAATAATTTACAGGCTGAGTCTTATTTCCCATAACAATCAGGTAGGCACCATTATTGTGTCCACGTCAAGGAAGGTAGACTTGATATAGATGGAAAAGTTAAAGCATTTTCTCAGTGCCACACAGATAGCAGAGCTAGAATTAATGTGCAGTAGATACATGATTTGTTAAAAGGTATAGATTATAAGTTTTCCTTCCACGTTAAAGTTATTAATGAGCCTTTTTTTTGGTAAGCCTGTCATTTGTAACACTCCAGATCAGTCTATGGGTGACTTCAAGGTTGAAAACTTTACTCCCAGAGAGACAATGAATATCAAGAATTGTTCCACTCTGTTTATAAATACGACCTCACATAAAAATTGCTTTTTTTCTTTCCAGAATCACCGAAATTTCCACAGATTTAGGTTCCAACTTTATGAAAGCACAAATACATACCTTAACCTCGTTTTGGAAACCTCTGTGTGGGGTCCTGACCTGTCTCAGACCAGCAGGCCTCCAACGCTGCTTCTGCCAAGTATGTTTGTGTCAGTGTTGGGGAGAGTTTTCCAGATTCACGTCATACATTTCTTTATTGCCAGAATTTTAAGCCATAATAAACTATGCTATTCCAAATGAACTTTGTTTTAAAATAAGTTGGTTTTTAAAATAGACTCCTTGTGAAAACATTCCAGCGTTCCAAGTGGAAAAGAACGCCTAGCATACTCTGGGTAAAGGTGAAAGTAAGTACGCTTCCCACAGAAACGGACACTGGAAAGTGTAAGTCGGTGCATTTAAGGGTACTTCGTGACCTCGCTAATGAAGAGAAAACTTACAATCAGTGCATTGTAACATGCCACAATTTATACTTATATGCTTATTTTGATTTAAGGAACAAAAATTTCCCATTTTCCCAAGTATTTTAAAATCTGATTGGATTGTATCTTTTAATGATAAATAAAATGCATTTGAGAGTATCCTCCTCTTACATTCCTTCTTTGTATCAGTAGATTATAGATGCGAGAATGCTCTAATAGATGGGTAGTTTTCTCTTTTTTTATTTTTTAATTTTTTTCTTTTTTTTTTAGATGGATCATTTTCTTTTTAAATTTCTAGTAATAGGCAAAAGCATTCTTTTTAAAGATTTTATTTATTTATTTGACAGAGAGAGGTCACAAGTAGGTGTGTGGGGGGGGGAGCAGGCTCCCCACTGAGCAGAAAGCCTGATGGGGGGCTCGCTCCCAGGACCCTGAGATCCTGACCTGAGCTGAAGGCAGAGGCTTAACCCACTGAGCCACCCAGGTGCCCTGGAAAAAGGATTTTTTAGATGGTACAGAACTTTTGATCAAAACTTCCAAAAATTTAAGCTGTTTTTATATTTCTTCCCCCTTTTCTATCCTATACTTCCATAGTCCTATATTTGTAATTTAAAAAAAAATTAACTCAGACAGGAGGACCAGGCATTGGAGATACTTGGCACAAAGAATACTGGAAGGACATTACACTAAGTGAAGTAAGCCAGTCACAGCAAGACAAATACTATATGGTTCCACTTATATGACATTTGTCATATGACAGAATGGAATTCACGAGATGGAAAGCAGAGGGGTGGCTGCCAGGGGTTGGGACTGGGGGTAGGAACAGGGAGTTGTATGATAGGTAAAGCCTTTCAGATGAAAGGAGTTTTGGAGATCGGTTTCACACTAGAAAACTGCACATTTAAAAATGGTTAAGATAATGGGGTACCTGGTGGCGCAGTCGATTAAGTGTCTGCCTTAGGCTCAGGTCATGATCCTGGGGTCCTAGGGTCGGGGGATCCCTGCCTTGGGCTCCCTGCTCAGTGGGGAGTCTGCTTCTCCCTCTCCCTCTGCCCCTACTCCCTGCTCGTGCTCTCTCTTCCGTTCTCTCTCTCTCAAATAAATAAATCATTAAATCTTTAAAAAATGGTTAAGATGGTACATTTTGTGTATATTTTACCACAATAAAAGAAAATAACCAGATTAAACTGGCAGTTTATAAACCAGCTGACATTTATAAATTTCTTTTTAAGGAATAAATATACGCAACAGTTGAGCTTCTGGATATAAAATGTATCAGGTAAGCAATACCTCAGGAACTAGAGTTAGGAACTTAGAGAAAAATCACTTTTAATGTACTTCTGAACAAAGGACAAAGAGTATGGTAGAGGGGGTGTGCAGGCAAGTGCGCCCACGCTTGCAAAACCCTACAGAAAACCTTTACTAGGATTGGACTTGATTTTTTTTTTTTTAAGATTTTTTAAGACTTTATTTATTTATTTGACAGATAGAGATCTCAAGTAGGCAGAGAGGTGGTGCGGGGAAGCAGGCTCCCCGCTGAGCAGAGAGCCCAATATAGGACTCCATCCCAAGACCCTGGGATCGTGACCTGAGCCAAAGGCAGAGGCTTTAACCCACTGAGCCACCCAAGTGCCCCTGGACTTGATGTTTGATACATAGAGGCTGTCCTTAAGAATTGTGATTAGTGGACCTCAGGTGCTACCACAGTGCCTAGAAGCACTTTGAAAGAAAACTAGAAATGGCTTTTATTTATTTATTTAAATTTTATTTATTTGTTTATGTAAAGCTTTTATTTATTGAGAGAGAGAGCACAAGTTGGGGAGAGCGGCAGGGAGAGAGGGAGAAGCAGACTCTCCACTGAACAGGGAGTGTGACCCGGGCTGGATCCCAGGACTGCGGAATCATGACCTGAGCCAAAGGCAGATGCTTAACCAACTTGAGCCACCCAGGCTTTTATTTTAAGTGGCTTTTATTTTAAAAACACTCCGTTTTCCTGGTTTATAGTCCCTACATTAAAAGAAGAAGATTGTATGTATATATGTATGTATGTATGTATGTATGTATGTATTTAATTTCTTTTAAAGATTTTGTTTATTTATTTGACAGAGATCACAAATAGGCAGAGAGGCAGGCGGGGGGGGGGAAGCAGGCTCCCTGCTGAGCAGAGAGCCCGATGTGGGGCTCGATCCCAGGACCCTGAGATCATGACCTGAGCTGAAGGCAGAGGCTTAACCCACTGAACCACCCAGGTGCCCCTGTATTTAATTTTTGAGAAAGATTTTATTTTTAAGTAATTTCTACACCCTATGTGGGGCTTGAACCCACAACCTGAGATCAAGAGTCACATGCTCCACCGAATTTGTCCGTGAGACTCCCCTTTCCGTACATTTTATTTTATTTTATTTTTATTTATTTGACAGAGATCACAAGTAGGCAGAGAGGCAGGCAGACAGAGAGGAAGGGAAGCAGACTCCCTGCTGAGCGAAGAGCAGGATTTGGGACTCGATCCCAGGACCCTGGGATCGTGACCTGAGCCGAAGGCAGAGGCTTAACCCACTGAGCCACTCAGGCGCCCCTTTTCCATACATTTTAAAAGAATGTTCTGGGCGCCAGCATAACTTGGTTGGTTGAGGGCTGGACCCTTGCCATTGGCTCAGGTCATAAGTCTGTTTGTCTTCTTCTCCCTCTAGCCCTCCCCTTGTTTACACACTTTTGCTCATGCACTCTCTCTAAAATAAATGAACAGATCTTTTTAAAAATTTTAAAAATAGAAATGTTCTTATAGAATGAACCAATTTTTAAAATTTAAGTCTTTGACTAGGTAAAATATTTCTATACTATAAAATTCAAAAAGCATAAAATGGCATATGGTGAGGTTTCCCTGCATCCCGTAGCACAGTGCTACTGATAGACGTTAAAAATGTTATTAGTTTTAAGGGGCACCTGAGTTGCTCAGTCAGCTGCATGAATGACTCTTGATATTGGGCCAGGTCGTGATCTCAGGATCATGAGATCATGCCTGCATAGAACTCCACACTGGGTGTGTAGTCTGCCTAAGGTTTTCTCTCTTCCTATTTTGTTCTCCCCCGACTTTTAAAAATGTTATGGGCGCCTGGGTGGCTCAGTGGGTTAAGCCGCTGCCTTCGGCTCAGGTCATGATCTCAGGGTCCTGGGATCGAGTCCCGTATCGGGCTCTCTGCTCAGCAGGGAGCCTGCTTCCCTCTCTCTCTCTCTGCCTGCCTCTCCATCTACTTGTGATTTCTCTCTGTCAAGTAAATAAATAAAATCTTTAAAAAAACAAATAAATAAATAAATAAATAAAAATGTTATTAGTTGTCTTTTTTTAAGATTTTATTTATATATTTGACAAAGAGGGATCACAAGTAGGCAGAGAGGCAGGCAGAGAGGGAGAGAGAGAGAGAGATGGGGAAGCAGGCTCCCTGCTGCGCAGAGAGCCCAATGCGGGGCTCGGTCCCAGAACCCTGAGATCATGACCTGAGCCAAAAGCAGAGGCTTAACCCACTGAGCCACCCAGGCACCCCAAAAATGTTATTAGTTTTTTGTAAATCCTTTCACTGAAAAAAAAAATATATATATAATTTTATATATAATATATATATATTCACGTATGTATAAAGTGCTTGCATATTCCAGTATTTCTTAGCATACTTTTCAGCACCTTGCTTTTTTTTTTACTTAACACACATCTTGAAGATCCTTCCCTTTTGTGCAGTTAAAGACTTTGTTCTTTTTATGAACACAGTATTCCAGTTAGTGGATTTTTAATAATTAATTTGTTTCCTACTCATGGACATTTTGGTTATTCCTAATCTAATGAATGTTTTTAAGTAATACAAAATTTGGACCTAATAAATAGATAGGGACCAATCTATTCTAGGGACTAATGATTTGACCATTGACTTTAAGAATTTCAAAGGCCATTTAGTCTTGTCCCTCACCCCTCCTCCCTTGAAACAAACACGTAAATAAAAATCATAAAGAAAACAAGGGACCTGCTTCAGATCTTGTAGGTAGTTCATGGCAGAGTCTGGGCTAAAATCTGACAGCCCTTGGTTTGAGTCTACTTTCCAACAAATCTGTATAATTAACATTTTACTGCATTGTTAATAGCCTCCTTTAAAAAATATATCATCTTAGTGGTTTGAACTTGAGTTCAGAAAGGATAATGAGGCATTTTACTTCACTGTTCCCTCACCACCAGAACATTTTAATTTTTTAAGGACGTGGTTCAAAAAGAAAAGCGAAGGGTACCTGGGTGGCTCAGTCTGTTAAGCATCTCATTTTTTATTTCAGCTCAGGTCATGACCTCAGGGTTAGGAGATCAAGCCCCACCTCAGGCTCCCCACGCTCTCTCTTCCTCAAATCTTTAAACAAGGCAAAGTGAAATGGTACTAAATAGTGTTAAAGGCTCTTTGTTGAAAAGTAAGTGTTCCTCCCACCCCTGACCCCACAGTCCTCCACGGCCCTTACCCAGAAACAATCAGTGTTACTAATGTCTGGTGTGTGGGATACCTATTCAGAGACTCTGTGCAAAACCCTGCACACACATATGTGTGTGCACTGAAAAAAAAATATAATTTTATATATAACATATATATTCACGTATGTATAAAGTGTAGCAAGCAGGACACTCTAGATCTCGTTCTGTGCCTTCCCGTTTTTGCCTTTTAAAGTTTCCCTAAAGTTGTTAATATGCAAGTTAAATCTGATTTTACATGTTTCTAACTCCTTGAAGGCTGGAATCCTCTGTTCTGTTTCTCCCACAAGACGTATAAAATACGCTGAAGGATTTTGGAGTTGGTTTTATTCTTCTACTAATTAAGGTCATACTTGACATCCTTCTGAATAGGAATCAGAATCAATGTGTGTTCTGTTCAACACTACTCCAAGCATTTGATGTAATGTATAAGTCAGAACTCAGTTATGAAAATTGCTGGCTAGAGATAGTGATAGTGAAAAACAAAATAACAGAGTTCAAAGAGTCTCATTTTTACCGTTGGTCTTACCCAAGATTTCTAAAACTGGAGTTACTAAACAGTGATTAAACTGATGTATTTTTATTTAGTACATACTGAGCGCTAGGTATCCCATGGGACACAAAGATGACTCATCTCTACAGAAGTTATTTCCTTTCTTTCTATTTGTGCTGTTGTACATCAAGAAATTAAGGGGCTAACTAACTAGTCTAGAACTAGATAAGCTCAAAGTAATCAGGCATTGGCTGCAGTTTTTAAAATAGAAAGTTTAAAAAACCATGGGAGGGCGCCTGGGTGGCTCAGTGGGTTAAGCTGCTGCCTTCGGCTCAGGTCATGATCTCAGGGTCCTGGGATCGAGTCCCGCGTCGGGCTCTCTGCTCGGCAGGGAGCCTGCTTCCTCCTCTCTCTCTCTCTCTCTGCCTGCCTCTCTGCCTACTTGTGATCTCTCTCTGTCAAATAAATCAATAAAATCTTTAAAAAAAAAATAAAAAAAAATAAAAAACCATGGGAAACAGACTGTATTCTAAGTCACAAGATGCAAAATATGCAAGATATTATTGCTGGGCAATTTATGAATTATTTTCTTCTCTCCAACAATCATCTATCTCATAGGTCAGTTTTCACCTGGTTGTGACTCTATCAAGTATCTCAATATACCTCATATTTACAGGAAACAAAATGGGCAAATACTACTGTCATTTACTAAGAACCTATCCTGTTTTGCTCACTGTGTCATACTTTGTGGTCTGTGCTTTATGTGCTCCAATCTAATCCTAACACTAGCTCTGAAATAGCTTTAAAAAAAATACCTATCCCCTGGGTGCCTGGGTGGTTCAGTCCATTAAGTACCTTTGGCTCAGGTCATGATCCCAGGAGGCTGGGACTGAGCTCGGCATCAGGCTTTCTGCTCAGTGGGGAGCCTGCTTCTCCCTCTGCCTGCGGCTCCCCTGCTTGTGCTCTCTCACTCCTTCTCTCAAATTAATAAACAAAATCTTTAAAAAATAGTTATCCCCATTTTATAGATAAGGCAACTAGAGTTCTAAGAACATAAACCAGTTGCCCAGAGTAATAGAGTAAACAACAAAGTTGAATTTTTTATCCTGCTCTATTTGACTGTGGGTTCTAATAACAGGTAAAATTTAGCAAAACTGGGGCGCCCGGGTGGCTCAGTGGGTTAAATCCTCTGCCTTCGGCTTGGGTCATGATCCCAGTGTCCTGGGATGGAGCCCCGAATCAGGCTCTCTGCTCGGCAGGGAGCCTGCTTCCTCCTCTCTCTCTGCCTGCCTCTCTGCCTACTTGTGATCTCTGTCTGTTAAATAAATAAAAAAAATTTTTTTAAATTTAGCAAAACCAATGGTACAATTTCAAATATAAAAACATTTAAAAATTAACCTTGTTACTGTGCTAATTTACCCTTCTCCCATTTTGTATGAGGTAATATAGTTCATTGCACTAGATAAACATGGAAGACTATATGCTTTTCATTTTTAAAAATTTTTTAAAATTTCAAACGTTTAAAAATAGGCTCCATGCCCATTGTGGGGCTTGAACTCATGACCTGGAGATCAAGAGTCACATGCTTTACTGACTGAGCTTTACTACCCCAGACTATATACTTTTTAGTCATCTGCACACACACACAAAAAAAAGAGAAAGAAAACTGCATTTTGACAAGTGCCAAAATTCATAAATTATTTTACAGTATAATATATATACAGTATGATATATGTATTAATTATATTACAGTATTATATATATACTGGAGATACACAGTTGAGATCTTGCATTAGTGAATGGAGTTTTTAGAAAGATAATTGATTCATAAACTAATTGTTGACTCTGGAAAGGGGAAAGGAACACATGGGATACCTCCTATTGGTTTTGCTGTTTAGAAATTGTTGACCTGGATCTTTCCAACCATTCAGCCATTTAGAAAGCTTCTTCTTTTTTTTTTTTTTTTTTTGGTAATCATTTCTTGAGCATTAATAGCTACCCTCTCATCCACAGCAAGTAAATTGGAAGCCATAGGGCACAATATGACCTCACCTGTCTGGATTAAGTTAGAGAAGGGCACTTGACTCAAACTTAGTCAATGAGAAATTCTTTGTTGCCTTAATATATCCTTGTGTCCTTAGAAACAAAGTCTCCTTTTTTGCTTAAGCTAGCTGGAGATTGTTTCTGTTACTTTCAAGCTAAGAAGCTTGAACCAACAGAATTGCTCTAGGGATGGTTGTAAAATTCATCTCTTAGGGAAGACTGCTCTTTTGAAAAACAGTTTAATGGGTCTTCTGGGTATATGAAAGTAAAGCAAAGGTTCATTCTGGAATGAAGAAGCTCAGAACAATTAGAACAACTGCAATGCACAGTGATAAAAAGGAATGACTTCATTGTGGGCAAGGCTGTCTTTGCAGGCTACTGTGTTAATGCTTGTTTGCCTTTTGTTTTTGTTTGTTTGTTTGTTTTGGGTTTTTTTTTTGTTTTTTGTTTGTTTGTTTTTTTAGTACATGTGCTGCCAAAGCAAGAACTCCTTTTTATTTTATTTTTATTAGATAATCTCTAAACCTAATGTGGGGCTTGAACTCAAGACCCTGAGTTCAACCTACAGACTGAGCCAGCCAGGTGCGCCAGTCTTCACTTTCTTTGATTAGAGCTGGAGATAAAAAAGAGATGGGACTCCAGGGAAGGCAAGACTGGATAAAGAAAGCTTTTGTCCTGGCAAGATGAGTTGGCCCATGGAATAGGGTGACTGAGTAGAGGACCCCCAATGAAGGGACATGACCAAAGATCTTCAACAGTGAATTGTGCTATTCAGCTTTAAGACTTTCCTTGTATATGTTGAAGCTTCCTTTGAAAAATTGTTAAACATGGAATCTAGTCTTAACTGTGCTTTGGGAAAATAAGGAGCTCAAGCTTAAGGGAAAGGTATTGCTTGGGTGTATATTGGCACAATCACTTTGGAAAACTCTTTCAACTGTGTCTCGAATCCCCTCCAAGCCAAAAATTCTACCCTAGAAACATTTCTACACACATGATTCAGGAGACTATACAAGCATATTCACAGTAATATGTGGGGGTTGGGGGAGGAAAAAATAATCTAAATGTTGGTGATAAGAAAATGGATATATAAATCATGGTATATTCATATAATGGAATGCTGCATGGCAGAGAAACACAACAGGGATGGATTGAAATCAAAAGTATAATGCAGAATGGAAATAATTTTATCATGGAAAGATAACAAAAGTATATACATATATATATAATAGTTTAGGAATATATATGGTAATTACATAAGAAAAGTTGAAATGGATTTAGAAAGTTAGGGTAGTAATTAGCTTTGGGAAGAAGCAGAGAGAAGGTGGGACTGGGAGGAACATACAAGAAGCTTCAACAATACAGGTTCAAGTTCTGTTTCATAAATTGGGCCATCATTCATCGGTATCCGTTTTATTATAATATATAGCCTGCATTAACATGTTTTTTCATGCATGCCAGGCTTTTAAAAAAGAAAGAATAAAGTAATTGTCAAATTGTTTGCCAGTGCAGAGTTAAATTTCTACTGACAGCGAGAGTGCCAATGAATGTGATTTAATTTTTTTTCCTTTTGCTTTGGGGATGGAGGGGATGAGATTCCAACTTCCAAGTCTGTCTTGGAGTATCTGTGAGTTAGGGTGCAATTTCTTCTGCTCTCAGGACATGATGATATCTCACCAACATTCCGAAGGAACTCTAAACCAATGGCATTAGAAATGGTGGGACCGGGTCGCCTAGGTGGTTCAGTGGGTTGAGCCTCTGCCTTTGGCTCAGGTCATGATCTCAGGGTCCTGGGATGGAGCCCAGCATGGGGCTCTATGCTCAGCAGGGGAGCCTGCTTCCTCCTCTCTCTCTGCCTGCCTCTCTGCCTCCTTTGTAATCTCTCTGTCAAATAAATAAACAAAATCTTAAAAAAAAAAAAAAAGAAAGAAAAGTAAAGAAAAAATGCTGGGACCGTATGGAGTTGGCAGAGAGTTACTGATTTTACACTGTTGCAAGATAGAACAGTGCTTTATATTTAACAAGTTGCTGTCGTTGGTTTAATATCCTTTTATGGTTCTATACAGTTTCCAAGGGTTGCAACATTTTCCATTCCTAGAAACTGAGGGGAGGGGCAATCCCTCTTTCCCTCTGCTTCCTTCCCACCCACCATGCCTTGGCACCTGCTGTTCCCCACGCTGGAAAACCTTTCGCTGCTTTGTTATCTGGCCGACTCCTGGACCTCCCTTAAAAATTTAAGTTTTAAACAATGAGGGTTTTGAAGGGGCGGGGGATGGGAAGTTGGGGGAACCAGGTGGTGGGTATTGGAGAGGGCACGGATTGCGTGGAGCACTGGGTGTGGTGCAAAAACAATGAATCCTGTTACGTTGAAAATAAATTTAAAAAATTTTAAAAAATTGAAGTTCAAAGGCTAAGGCCTCTTGCAAACTGTCTCCTCTCACACATTGACTTCTCACCCCAGACCACCACAGCGCGGGGATTTCTGGGCAAATCAAACCTCATCTCCAAGATGAGTTTGGACGTCTGCGAGGGTAGCGCCAAGGGTACAGAGCCCAGGATGCTCGGTGGAGCAGCCTAGTTCGAATCCCCCGGCTGCCCCCATCGCTGCGCGGGTTTGGGTTAATTAGAGCCTCGGTGTCTTGACTTTGACTGAGGGATGCTTTGACTCCGACAAGGTAATACTCGTGGAACCCGGCGACCGCTTAGCACCTCCCGGGGGGTTCTCGCGCTTCCTTCACGACACCGGGAGCTGCTCGGAGCCGCCAAAGATCTCTCCTCCGCCAGCGCGGTGGCCACTCCGAACCCCGCAGCCCGCGGAAAGTCCTCCAGCTGCGAGGAGGGGCCCTGACGCAGAGCGGGGAGGAGAGCGAGCTTTGGCGGCGCTCTAGCCCGCCGGGAATCGCCGCGCTCTCACTCGCGAATCCTGATTGGCTGAAGGCCGCCGCTCGCGCGTGCGTCTTCCGGGCCACAGGGCATGCCCGAAGGAGCACGACTTCCGGTGCGAAGCGCAGTCGTCGCGCTGGTCCGGCCCAATGGCGGCCCCGCTGCTTCACACGCGGTTTCCCGGGGATGCGGCCGCCGCAGCCTCTGCAGTCAAGACGCTGGGCGCGTCGAGGACCGGGTGAGAGTCCGGGATGCTTCCTTCTGCGCCTCTGGGACGGAAGCCCAGGGTCCGGGGTTAGGACGGCGGGGGTGTGAAAGGGCCTGGGGCAGAGCTGAGGGAATCGTGGGAGCAACGGGGAGAGGCTCATCTCAGGTTCTCGGGAGTAAGGCCAGGCCCCTAAAGTGGGTGGTAAAGGTGGGAGGGGGGCTGGGAAAATGAAGCTGTTCTCCGTTCCGGAGTCCCCATTGCTCCCCACGGGGCTGTCTCGTAGCGCCCCAGGCCGGGGGACTTCCCTTCTCCTTTCCTCATCCCTCCCGCTTCTTCGTCTAGACGTGGAGAGAGTTCCCTGAGCTCTTACTTATCAGGCGAACGTTGTCGTTGATGGCAAATGAACTCGTAATTTTCTGTTGATGTTTGCAATTAGTTTCCACATACACGTTTTTTTTTTTTTTTAAGTCTTCCTCAACTGTTTCCTTAAAAAACTATTTGTCATCTGAGAGAGGGAGAGCGAGCTGGGGGAGAGCCCCCGGGAGAGCGAAATCTCGAGCCATCTCCCCGCGGAGCTCAGCGCTGGAGGTGGGGCTCGGTCTCAGGACCCTGAGATCATGACCTCAGCCGAAATCAAGAGTCCCACGCTTAACCGACTGAGCCACCCAGGCGTCCCTGTCTTTCTTAACTTTGAAAGCACCTAATCCCCATAAAACATTTTGGGGTTTAACATTTGGAGTCATTAGTAGGTTGCTTTTTTTTACCCCCCCCCCCACTACTCCGCTCTGAGTAAAGGGAAAAAAAAAAACCAAACCAAAACTTTATGAAACACTTAGCAATTGTATCCTTCATAGTATTTATTAAGTGCCTATACTTTTGTGGTTATACAGTTAAAAACAGGAGCTGTCAAAAGAGACATCTGCTGTCAACAGAGCTTAAGGAGGGAAAGACGGTGATCAGGCAAATAAATAAAAGAATAGTGTGGTTTCAGGTAGAGGTAGCCTGAAGAAATAAAAACAGGGTAATAGGGGGAGTGAGGCGATGGATACTTTGAATTTTGGCCCCCCTGACATTTGACCTTTAGCTTGAACCAAGACAGGAACTCAGTGTGTCTAGATCTGGAGCACGAGTATCTCAGATAAAGGGAACAGTAAGAGAAATGGGAATCAGCTTGGCAAGTCTGAAGAATAGCAAGGACACTATGGTTGCAGCATGTTAAGTGGAGGTGAGGTCAGGTAGGTAGGGGCCAGTTTAATGTAGGACCTTGAAGACAGTGACACAGAGTTTGAAATTGTGTTCTTTTTTTTTTAAGATCTTACTTATTTATTTGACAGAGAGATCACAGGTAGGCAGAGAGGCAGGCAGAGAGAGAAAGAGAAGAGGAAGCAGGCTCCCTGCTGAGCAGAGAGCCTGATGTGGGGTTCGATCCCAGAACCTTGAGATCATGACCTGAGCCAAAGGCAGAGACTTAACCCATTGAGCCACCCAGGCCCCCCGTGAAATTATATTCTAAGTGAGGTGGAAGACCTTTGTAGAATGCAGCAGGAGAGTAGAGTAGCAGGATCTGTTTTAAGTTTTGGAAAGATCATTAGATCACTGATTGAAGACTTTGGGAGGTTAAAGTGGAAGCAAGGAGGCCAGGTAGGAGGCTTTAGCAATAGTCCGATGGAATGATGTTGGCTCCATAAATATTGACTGTTACAATTTTTATTATTCTCTGTCCTGCACTTAATAGTGTGATAATCTTGGGTCTACAGGCTTTCAGATATGCTCACATTAGAAAATGATTTCTTCAATTCTCCCCCAAGAAAAACTGTTCGGTTTGGTGGGACTGTGACAGAAGTCTTGCTGAAGTACAAAAAGGTAAGAGGCAATAATGTGAGGTTTGGTGTCCTGTCTCCTGCCCACTCCTGCTTGTTTGCTTTAAAAGATTATATTTATTTGACAGAGACACAGCAAAAGAGGGAACACAAGCAGGGGTAGTGGGAGAGGGAGAAGCAGGCCTTTTGCAGAGCAGGGAGTCTGATGTGGGGCTCCATTGCAGGACCCTGGGATCATGACCTGAGCTGAAGGCAGACACTTAATGACTGAGCCACCCAGGTGCCCCTGCCCCCTGCTTTATTGAGATGTAATTGATATGTTGAGGTTTAGTGGTTCTTCTTCTTCTTCTTCTTCTTTAAATTTTATTTATTTGACACAGAGAGAGAGATCACAAGTAGGCAGAGCAGCAGGCAGAGAGACAGAGGGAAGCAAGCTCCCTGCTGAGCAGAGAGCCTGATGTGGGGCTCAATCCCAGGACCCTGAGATCATGACCTGAGCTGAAGGCAGAGGCTTAACCCACTGAGCCTCCCAGGCGCCCGAGGTTTGGTTAATTTGTTGCTGGTTAGGATACACTCAAGTCTTTATAAAACTAAAGACCAGCAGACGTAATAAAGTGAATTTGAGATGTTAGTCTTGAAGTCAGTTATTTAATAACAGCATTATATTGTCAGCTTAGAATTAGAGTAATAACCTCTTTGCTGAGATTGTATATCTTCACATGCTTTACTTACAGAGTATCTTTAAAAAACTTGAGCAAGTGCTAGAATAAAAGTCATTATTAGATCAGAGCATTTTTCTTTCTTTACAAAAAAAAAATTTTTTTGAAAATTTTATTTATTTATTTGAGAGAGACAGTGAGTGAGAACACCAGAGCAGGGAGGGTCAGAGGGAGAAGTAGACTCTCCACTGAACTGGGAACCCATTGCTGGCTTGATCCTGGGACCCCGGGATCATGACCTGAGGTAAAGGCAGACTCTTACCTGACTGAGCCACCCACGCACCCAAGAGCATTTTATTTCTTAAGGAATTCCTACGCATTGTTTGGGACAATAAACCAGCTCTATCAGTAGTGGTTGGTTTTGTTTTTTGTTTTGATTTTGTTTCAGTTTAGAAGTGCTTCTACTAAATCTCGGTGATGGAGGGAAATTATGAATGTTTGTTTTTATACGTATAAGCATTTTAGATTCGCATATGTGAATGGATGATATCTTGTGTCATCAGTTGTTGTATTTAGGTGTCAGTACACAAGTATACCTAAATGTGAACAACCTTTCAGTATTCATTTTTACTTTTTTCCAAGCTGCCTAGCTGCACTTACATGAGTTTTTAAATGTTTGAAGTTAACAATTTTATAGTCCTGATGTGTGAAAGTTATGATGTTCCTTTTGTATTAGTTAAAAGTCCTGCTGTTCATCTTTAACAGGAAACTGAAGCAAGCAGAACTACTTTTTTTTTTTTAACCCTGTTCTTGTTTAGGGTGAAACCAATGACTTCGAGTTGTTGAAGAACCAGCTGTCAGATCCAGACATAAAGGTAATTAATTTACATTTGATCGTTAGCAGAATTGTTGCCACTTCGTACAGATTCAGTTTGCACTTTTGGTCCACTTCCATCCTCTAGAACTTGCTCTCTCTGTATGATCCCTCACTGTAATGCAGCCCCTCTCAACCAGGGGCACTTTTGCCCCCAGGGCACATTCGGTGTTGAGCTGGAGACATTTTTGGTTGCCCCGTCTTGGGGAGGGAGGGCTACTAGTAGCATCCAGTGAGGTGGGTGACGGGGTTGTGGCTAAAAGTCCAGCAATGCACAGGGTGGCCCTCCACAACAAAGAATTTTCAAGTCCAGGGTGTCAGGTTGAGATTGAAGTGCCAGTTCTCAGATTGAGATCTGTGCTTTATCTTTCCTTTCTGGAACCTCTTTCCTCTCTGCTCCATGCTGCTCTCCTGTCTCTTAACTGTGAAAACAAAAACACAAGTTGACTTGTCTTTCAGGCTAGTTCCCTTTTCAGTGTTTTTGGAAATGTTTCAAGAGATGTACCTTTTAAGATATGTACTTGTCATGTAGGCACAAGTCAGTGAATTTTGTTTCCCTTTTCTTCCCTGTATTTTCCAATTTTGGAAAGAGTTGTCTCTTACCATGGCCCTAGTAGTCATATTGCCTGGGATCAAATCCTTACATGGTTTTCCCAGTGTGTGATCTTGGGCAACTTATTTAACCTCTCTCCTTTTGTTTTGTCTTTGTAAAACCAGGGAGACAGTAGAGAGGGGTCTTTTAAATGTAGAGGTTTTAGAGGATCCAGTGCGTTAATATATGAGAAGCACTTAGAACAGCCCCTGACAAAGGGCTTTGTAGTTGTTAGCTCTCGTTCCTGCTGACAGCCTGCACTTTCTCATTTCTGTGCATGTTTAAGTCGACTATGAAGTCCTCTGTTGTGATTACTGGGACAGAGAATACCAGTCCTTTCTTACGTGCTGATTTTAGCGGACTTCTCCCCGCCGCCACCAAAGCCTCACATGAACTTGCAGCAGTTGACACTGTTGGCTGCCCACTTCTTAAAACCTTCCCTTCAGTTTCTGGGATTTTCTTTCTTCTTATCACTTACATTTAATCATTCCTGTGACTGGTTCTTAAATTTGGTGTTGGTGAGGTTTCCAGACTTGACGCTTTCCTTCCTCCGAAGATTCTTCATTCATGATCTCCTTAGGCCGTCGTGGCTTTGGAACTCACCCATGGCCTGGTTAACTTCCAGGTTTGTATCTGCAGCTCAGAGTGCTCATGTGGGCTCCAGACTTGTTTGTTTTAAGGGTTTATTTATTTATTTGAGAGCAAGAGAGAGAAAGAGCGAGCAGGCACACAAGCAGGGTGGGGTGCAGGGAGAGAATCTCCAGCAGACTCCTGCTGAGCACGGAACCTGACATGAGACTTGATCGCAGGACCCCCAAGATCATGACCCCAGCCAAAATCAAGAGTAGGATGCTTAACCGCCTGAGCCACCCATCCTCCCCTTCCCAATTTGTTTCTTAACTGCTAGCCCACAAGTATTACAAGTGTCTCAAATTTAGTATTTTCTCTCTCCCAAATGCACTCCTCTATAGTCTTCTTTATGGGCCTCACTGACATGTTGCTGACCTAGTTCTTGAGCTAGGAACCTTGGGGTCTGTCTCGACTTTGTCTCCTCTCATTTCCATTGATTCACCAGGGCCTTTGGAGGAAGAAAAAAATCTTTCAAGGCTTCTTGCATTGTTGGTACTCTTTGGTCTGGATTCTTCCCTTTACTCCTTGAGGTTATCTACATTCCATTCTCCTCTGGCTCCCCTTATTGACCCTCCTCTCCCCCGCCAAGTATTACCCTCCACAGTGCAGCCTAAATAATCTCTAAAGCATACACTAAACATGTTATTTTCCGGAGGGAAACCTTCATGGCTTTGCAGGAAGGCCCACCTTAGCATGATCTGCTGCATTTCTTTGTATGTTCAGTCTCACTACTTTATTCCATGAATTTGCCACTTTTTTCGTCTTTTTCCTTTTATAAATTTTTTTAAAAAGTCATTTCTACACCAAGCATTGGGTGCCACTTCTTTTCATCTTTATCTCTTTGCCTGTGCCTTTTGTGGCTGCAAGAAGGCCTCTGTATCCACTTTAGTTAGTCCCTGTTGGAGCTTGGGCTCTGGCTTCATGGCCTCTTCTACTGGCTTTGTGACTGAGAGTAAATATGCAGCATTTCCGTGCCTCATTGCCCCCAGCTATAAAGTGGGAAGCAATGTTAGCACCTGCCTCATGGGATGGTTGTAAGGATTAAATGACTAACTATATGTTCAAATCTTAGAACAGTGGCTGGCAGTAATATAAATTACTATAGTAGTTTTACTGTTATTATTACTTTATCTACAAAATTCCTGTTTGAGATCCAGCTGAAGTATCCTTTTCTTTTTCCCCCCAAGATTTTATTTATTAGAGAGAATGAGCAGGGAGAGGGGTGAAAGGAGAGAGAGAGACAGACTCCCTGATGAGCAGGGAACCTGAGGCAAGGCTTGAGCGTAGGACCCTGGAATCATGACCCATGCTGAAAGCAGACTCTTAACCGAGGTGCCTGTGAAGTGCCCGCTTTAATGGAACTTTCTTTGGTTCTCTCTAAGCTCATGGGTGTTCATTCACTTTGTTCCCCACCCTTCCAGCACATCTTCCTAATTACAAATCTGACTTACAGGGACTTTGGTGACCATTTATCTCTGCCCCCTTTTGATTCCCAGATTTGTCTGTTGACTTGTTTGCCATATACTCTAGCTGAAACGGAACTACTTTTGGTTTTCTCAATACATGTTTGTTGCTCTATGAGGAATGTAGCCCCAGAGAACATTCGGTCTGTTGAGAGACAGCAGAAGTGTCACTTCCTGTTTGAAGCTCTCCCTGACCCTTGCGTTCTTCCATTGGTACAAAGGACTATTTTCTTTGTGTTCTGTTGTTTTTAGGATTTTATTTGTTTAAGTAATCTCTTCGAGCGCCAGTATGGAGCTCAAACTCACAACTCCAAGATCAGGAGTTGCATGCTTTGCCAACTTAGCCAGCCAGGTGCCCCACTGTAGTTTTTATCAGCCATTCTCATTGTATCTTGATGTACTAACAGTTGCATCATTTGTGTCTCTTGTTAGTTCAGAGAGTGTTGCAAGTGATTTTCAGTACTAAAGCACCAGAGTCTGCGACTAGTTTACTTTAAAAGAAGGAGCAGTTCAAATGCTAGATTTATCATTTTGTTGCACCTTTTTTTTAGTGGAAAAGGGATAGGATAGAGTTAACTCATTTTTTATTTGCATGTACCTTAGCTTGTCTTCTCTGCTTCAAGCCTCGGTGAGCTACCAGTAAAGATACCTTTACTGGTTGTGGACATGATGAAATTACCATAGTGCACATGAGTTGCGATTTACTTGATTTTACTGCCCGCTTACTCGGGGTTTCATCAGGAAAAGGTCGGTCCCATTGAAGTTTGTCGCTGCACATCACAGACGGTCAGCGGTTGAATGAATGGGGGTGGGCTCCTTCTCTTTGTGGAGCAAGGCATTGTGGGAAAGTGGACAGTGTAGTTTTTGACCCAGTCAGACAGGTTTGAACCCAGTTCTTTATTAGCTTCTCAAATGGGCAGGTTGCTTATTAATTTCTCTTGGCCTCAGTTTCCTCAGCTGTAAAGTGGGAACACCAGCAGGCCATTTTAAGCATTGTTAGGGTCGGTAAGAGATGCAGTTGTGTGCTCTTGGCACCATGCCTGGAGCCTGCTGTGATCTCACTAAGTGGCGCCCCCATCAATGGTCTATAATTGCAGGCACAGCCCTGGCTGGTTGTCACGTAGGTACGATATGGTCTGTGATAATCTCCCTAGAAGCACAGCACGGTCTGTTAATCGTCTCTTGTGATCGTCTTTTGTTTGTTTATATGGTCCTTTCCCTCCTGAGCCTGAATCAGTGTTAACCATTTCTTTCAAAATTGGGGGTTTATAGTTTGTTCTTATATATGTTGTGCATATGCATTTATACAAACAATATGTTTTATGTTTACCTAACCGATAACATATTTTCTACATGGCTTGTTTTCTTTTAGCCGTTTTTTGCATGTCACTAGAAGTTATTAATAATGAACAGTTATTTTCTTGCCTAAAAAATGCAGGCTCCCATGCTGAGCAGGGAGCCTGATGCAGGGCTCGACCCCAGGACCCTGGGATCATGACCTGAGTGGGAGGCAGACATTAACCGACTGAGCCACCCAGGCGCCCTGACACTTTTTTTTTTTTTGAGAGAGAGAGAGAGTTGGGGGGAGAGAACATGCAGGAGCCAGGGGAGGGAGCAGGGAGAGAGAGATTCTTAAGCAGGCTCTATGCTCAGTGCAGAGCCTGATGTGGGACTTAATCTCAACAATACCGAAATCATGACCTGAGCCGAAATCAAGGGTCAGACGCTTAACCAACTGAGCCACCCAGGTGCCCCTATATGTAACAGATCTGAATATGTGTGTGTGTGTGTGTATTAAAAAAATATATACTTTATATATATATTATAATATTTATATATTTATGTATTTATATATTTTATTATATTTATATTATACATTTAAATATAATATATATAAAGTGTGTGTATATATATACATAAATATATAAATATATACTTATATATAAGTATATATAACTATATAATATAACATATATAAAGTAAAATATATAAAAATATATTTAAATATATAAGTATATATAAATATATACTTAAATATATTTATATATAAATATTATATTTAAACGTATAATATAATATAAATATTATATAACATATATATAACGTATATACATATACACACACACACACACACTTTTTTTTTTAAGATTTTATTTATTTATTTGACAGACAGAGATCACAAGTAGGCAGAGAGACAGGCAGAGAGAGAGGGGAAGCAGGCTCCCTGCTGAACAGAGAGCCCGAGATCCCAGGACCCTGAGATCATGACCTGAGCCGAAGGCAGAGGCTTAACCACTGAGCCACCCAGGTGCCCCTGGATCTGAATATATTTAAGTCTAGTTATAGATCGGCTTGAGAAGAAGTTATATGTATTGACATCTCTAATTAATTAGCTTAGACTGAATGTTAACATGTTCACACATCAGTATGAAATTAGAGGAAACTGAGGTAACTCTTGGTCCTTATGGTGTTACAGTATTTGAATTTGCTATCATCCTTCTGCAGTTTGAAAAATTCTCACGTGTCAACATTTGAGGTGTTTCCACTTAGGGCAGACAGAAGCAATCAGAATGAAATATTGCATTTAATTCTCTTTCCTGTGTGTCAGAGTTCCTGTGTTACTTTTTTTAAAACAGGGAAAGGTGTCCTATGGTCCTTCTGTTTTGATACAAACTAAGAAATTTTTGGTTCAATTTTGGCTTCAGTACAAGTTTGTAACTTTTTTCTCCTAATTTAAATATTATTGGCAGGTGCTTGGTGCAAGATAGGTATCATCTTTTCAGTTATTTTAGAGGATTTTGTGATTTTGACAGGACTTTTCTTTGTTTGCCTTAAGGATGACCAGATCATTAACTGGCTGTTAGAATTCCGCTCTTCCATCATGTACTTGACTAAAGAATTTGAGCAGCTGATCAGTATTTTATTGGTAAGTTGGCTGCTTATGTCATTGACTAGTTTGTGATTCAGTACTTTGAAAACAGAACACATTGTATCAGTAAAATGTTTCTTTTGTGTGTCTCTCCCTCCCACCCCTAGAGACTGCCGTGGTTGAATAGAAGTCAGACTGTGGTGGAGGAGTACTTGGCTTTCCTTGGTAATCTTGTATCAGCGCAGACTGTCTTCCTTAGACCCTGTCTCAGCATGATTGTTTCTCATTTTGTACCTCGTAAGTGGTGCTTTGCTTTCTTTGCTTTTTCATTTTTTTAAACATCTCTTTATTAAGATACTACCCTCTCAGAACCCTGTGGGGATTGTACCAACATGGAAAATTCTGAGATGCATATTGGCAGCAGTTTTGGTACCTATCTGTTCCCTGTAAGGATTTCTGTGGCGGCATCTATATTTGTTGCTGTGATTTTTTTTTTTTTTAATGTAATTTGCTTTAGTGAGATTCTCAGAAAGTGTTAAAAGTCAGGAATTTTTAGCTTTACCTGTAAAGTTACTTGACTTTTTTTTCTTCTTCTTTAGACTGCACATTCAGTCATTGTACTAAGTTTGGACAATGGAAAAATCACTTTTTTGTGTACCTGTTGATTATTTAGGTTGGTGACACAAAGAATGACATATTTTTGTTTTTCCCCTCAAAAGCCCGAGTGGTCATTAAGGACGGTGATGTCGATGTTTCAGATTCTGATGATGAAGATGACAGTAAGTATAAAGAGGACTAAAGCGAGGGTTTCCTCCTGTGTCAGGCAGAATCATGCTGAAGGATAAAGTATAGAGGCAGCTTTAGGATTTATTCTAATGCTTAGACTGCAACAAATGACAACCTCTGATAGACTCTTTTTTGTTACATTCAGCAGTCACATGTAATCAGTTGCCCTTAGCGCATTACTTATGTCATCAATCTACTTAGTCTTCATTGATGGTTGGTTCTGGAGAAATATCTTAAATTTAATATTTTGCTAATAAATGACTCAGTTTTGGTTAGGAGGTGTTTTTAGCTAAAAAACAAAAAACACATAATTTTTTGGTTTTCAGTTTTATCTTAATGCTCATACTCTCACTTTTCTCCTTGTAGATCTTCCTGCCAATTTTGACACATGTCACAGAGCCTTGCAAATAATAGCAAGATATGTCCCCTCGTGAGTATCCTTTTGCTTCTTTCTTTGATCATGGTCTTTAAGTCTCAAGAAAATGGTAATCAGTTAGTGGGCATTTACTATGTTCATAGCATCAAAACTCAAGTTGTATGGTACATGTTTTTGTATCCTGTGATAGAACATTCTACAAAATGGCATTTTAGTTCTCTCTTCATTGTCTGTATTGAAATTACTTAAAAATTGATTTCCGAATTAAGGACTTAATTTAAATTATGTAAATTCTTAAAGCTTTTGTGCAAATTTTCCTCCACATTTTGTATAGTGGTTGAAATTTTGTTTTTATCTTCAACAAGATGTGATACCCCAAAATTTTCAGTGAACAACCCATGTGTCATTCCATATAAATAAAAATTGCAGTTCTAATTTTGTATGTTGATTATATTAAAAAAATTCTTTTATAAGGATTTATTTTATTTTAGAGAGGGAGAGCCTAAGCAGGGGGAGGTACAGAGGACGAGGGAAAGAATCTCACACAGACTGTCCTCTGAGTGTGGAGCCTGACGTTGGGCTCCATCCTACAACCCTGAGATGAAATCAGGAGTTGGTTGCTTAACCAACTGAGCCACCCAGGCACCCCATATTTGCATTTTTAAAAAGTTAACAGTTCTAAGAAAAGCTTGGGTTTCTTTTGGAAGGGTGGACTTCAAGTTCCCCTGTGTTGCGGCCGGCGCGACAAACCGACCAGGAATGTGAGGGTAAGAGGATGGTGAAAAGAAATTAAGAGACAAAGAAATGGGGGCAGGAGGAGCACCAAGGAGGATGTCCCATAGTGCCCAAGTTTATTTTGCAGAGTTCTGATTTATACCGCACAGTAAGGGAATCACCTCCTGTACATCTGGTGCTGGTTTCTATTTTGGCCTGAGAGTAGCTGGCCATGCAGAGATATCAGACAGCCTTGACCTTCATGGTTTGGACACCTAGGCCATAACACAATATTCACAAAACACAGGAGCCTTATTAACTTAGTCTTGAGACAGCAGCTGCAATGGCAACAAGCCAAACCTTACAGTGTTCTCATAACAATCACCAGGGAAAAACGGTGGCACTCTAGCTCGCCACCCGTGAAAGTCCTCGGTTGAAGGGGTTCCCAATAACTGTTGCTGTATTGGGTTAACCCCTTCTAGGCACAAGGCTCCCAACACCCCTGTAAGTTTATTATTTGCTAACTTAAAAAAAAAAATGCTCAAGATGATACTTTTTCTCTGCTTTTTAAAGTAAGATATGTGGGATGCCTGGGTGGCTCAGTTGGTTAAGCAGCTGCCTTCGGCTCAGGTCATGATCCCAGTGTCCTGGGATCGAGTCCCACATCGGGCTCCTTGCTCTGCAGGGAGCCCGCCTCTCCCTCTGACTCTGCCTGCCACTCTGCCTGTGCTCGCTCTCTCTCTCTCTCTCTCTGACAAATAAATAAATAAAATCTTTAAAAAAAATAAATAAAGTAAGATATGTGGGAAAGCACTATAGAGGGAAACGTTTAGATTTTAAACTGATGCTCTGTTGCTTTTGTAGGAAAAAGAATCCCCCTTTGATTTGCCATTGATATCAAAGTTAATAGGAGGCTGTTTCCCGCTAAGTTGATGTAGATCTTCTCTGAAGCTATGTGTTTATGTCAAGTTGTGATTATTTGAAGTAGTTAGTGACCATTTGCTTCCTGCATCCATATTTACTCTTAGAATGGAAATGTCACCTTCCAAGAAAGTCCAGTTAACATGGATTGATCTTTAAATTTTTTAATTTTTTTAAATAGGACACCGTGGTTTCTTATGCCAATACTGGTGGAAAAATTTCCATTTGTTCGAAAATCAGAAAGAACACTGGTAAGAAGTCTTTTCATGGGGAAAATAATGGAAAAGTTATAATTTAGTTTTAGGTGATGTTGTTGTTTTTTTTTCTTAGCAGTTGTCTTCCAGATTAAACTCAAGACTAAGAATTTGACTCAGATTCCTTTCTTAGGAACTCACTGAGGATCCCCAGGCTCTTTTTCCCTTATGCAAGTCAGGGAAAGAGTCCATTTCAGAAATATCTGAATAGGCGTAGTGATAATATAGATAAAAATTACTAGAAGGTAATAGTTTATACATTACCAATTGTAAACAAGCCTTATTTGAACATGAAGGCAGAACTGTCTATGGATGAATTTTTCCCAAGTTTTGTGTAATATTTAGATGACCTGTGGTTTTCAGTAATGACTAATGAATAGTGGTTTCCTACTAAGCATGCTTTTTTTTTTCTAAGTAAGGTATTATGTGTATTAAATACAGAGTTAATAAGGTTTGCTAATGTTTGTGATAGTCTGTTTCAAGTGGCATATTATAAATCTTGTATCTCTTATGACTATTGATGTAAAAATACTCAACAATCCACTAGAAAATGGCATTTAGCAACATAAAGAGTTAATGGACTATGACCAAGTGAAATTTATGCTGGGAATGCATGGTTCGTTTAATACCTGTTAAAATCAGTTAATAAAACACACCATGTCAGTAGAATAGATGGCAGGAACCACGTGATTATTTCAGTAGATTCACAAAAGTATTTGAGGAACACCAAAACCCTTTCATGACAAGAATAGAAGGCAGCTTTTTCAACAGGTAACATCCCTCTCAATGGTGAAAGAGTGAGAACTTTCCCCTAAGATAAGGAACAGAACAAAGTGCTTTTGCCACTTTTGTTTAGTATTGTACTAGAGATTCTAACAAGGGCACACAGGAAAAGGAAAAGAAACCCAGATTGGAAAGGAAGAAGTAAAAATGCCTCTATTTACAGATGACATGATCCTGCATTTAGAAAAATCCTGAGGAATTCTCAAAGCACTATTAGAACTAAGATGAGTTCAACCTGGTTATAGAATACAAGATTGGGGCGCCCGGGTGGCTCAGTGGGTTAAAGCCTCTGCCTTCGGCTTGGGTCATGGTTCCAGGGTCTTGGGGTCGAGCCCCGCATCAGGCTCTCTGCTCAGCAGGGAGCCTGCTTCCCTTCCTCTCTTTTCTCTGCCTGCCTCTCTGCCTACTTGTGATCTCTGTCAAATAAATAAATAAAAATCTTAAAAAAAAAAAAAAAGAATATAAGATCAATATACAAAAGCCAGTAGTACAAGATAATTTAATGGGGCAAACAAGTCTTTTCCACAAGTGGTTGTGGGACAAGCGGAAGTCTACATGAAAGAATGAAGCAGGGCCCCCCTACATGTTAAATAAAAATGACCTCAAAGTGGATGAAAGACCTAAATGTAAGCTAAAATAAGGGCTCTTAGTAAGAACACATAGATGAGGACTTTTGTGACCTGGAATTAGGCAACAGTTTCCAGATAGGATGCCCAAAACACGAGAGCCACAGAAAACCAGACCAATTCGACTTCCTTACAGCTAGTCAGCTCTGCTTCAGGACCCCTTCCAGAGAGTGTAAGACCGCTCAAACCTTGCGAGTCGTATAGTGGATAAAGGAGTAATCTAGAATATACGAAGCACTCTTCCAATGTCTTGATAATACAAAGGCAAATAACTCAAAAAATGGGCACATGACCTGAGCAGATATTTGTCCAGAATTGATAATGCTTATGGTCAATGCGCAAAAGAAAAAAGGTCAACATCGCTAGCCATCAGGAAAAGGCAAGACGAAACCATAACAAGGTTTCACTTCACAGCCCCTGGGATGGCTGTACTTAGAGGGACAGACAGTAACAAGTAGTGGTGAGGATGTGGAGAAGTCAGAACCTTCCCTTGTTCCCTTGCTGGTGAGAACCTTCCCTTGTTCCCTTGCTGGTGAGAGTGGGGAATGGTTGGTGCTGGAAGTGCTTTGGGAAGGCCTCTAGACCGTCCCTCAGAAAGGTTGAACAGAGAATTGCCATATGACTTAGCATTGCCACTGCTAGGTGTCTAACCAGCAGAAAATACACGTCTACACGCACTTTACAAGATTATTCAGAAGCAGCATTATCTCTGATAGCCAGAACATGGGAACAACCAAATACTCATGGGTCAGTGCATCAACAAAATGTGTTACATGTATACAGTGGGTATTATTGGGCAATAAAGCAGAGTGGCTACGAAGTGAGTGAATCTTGAAAACATGCTAAAACGTCACATAGCAGAAGATTCCACTTCCATGGCAGGTCTAGAATAGGCAGATCGTTAGACAGAAAGTCAGTCAGTGGTTCCCTAGGGCTTGGGAGGACGTACACTACCCAAAAATGCCCTGACCGTTTTAGGTGATGAAAAGGCTATAAATCAGTTGTGGCGACAGTTGTACAACTCTGAATATACTGGATACTGTTGAATTATACGCTGTAGATGAATGACGTATATCTCAACAAACCTGTTTTTAAAAATGCTATAGAGGTATATAGATTACAGATTTAATTAATGGGGGTGTGGTGGGGGGCGTTTGGCTGGCTTGCCGGTGGAGCGTGCAGCTCTTGAGGCTGTGAGTGTGAGCTCCACATTGGGTGTAGAGATTACTGAAAAATAAAATCTTAATAAAATCACCCTCCCCAAACAAATTTAATTTACTGGGGGGTAATTAGATTAATTAGACTGAACGATGGAGGAACTGTATAGTTTCTGTGTTGCTGAATAGTCTGTTTTTTTCTGTTTAATTGAAATTAAAGATTGTGTAATTAATGTTTTCTTATGTCATTATGAAATACCCTCTGTTGAAGCGTTTTGTCTTTTTATGTTTTAGGAATGTTATGTTCATAACTTACTAAGGATTAGTGTGTATTTCCCAACCTTGAGGCATGAAATTCTGGAGCTTGTGATTGAGAAGCTACTCAAGTTGGATGTAAGTATTTGATAATCGGTTTTTCTCATTGATTTTCATTTATTAAATACGTAGTCATAGTACATGAAACAGTAGTAGCAATGATGGAGAAGAATCCATATTTCCACCTTTGATTTCTTTGAACATTTCTGGAGCTTGGTGGATGTGCTGGGTTATAGAGATGGCCCCATCTCTCCTGGTCGGGAAACAAGGCATTAGATGGTCACAGCCATGTGAAAGTCCAGTCGTGGTAAATGCTGTGACTGGATCACATGGTCGTTATGTGCTGGTAAACCCGATACCGTGCGAAGGGGTGAGGAAGGCGTTCCTAAGGAAGCGATGTTGAATTCTTAGACCTTTTTTTTTTTTTAAGATTTTATTTATTTATTTGACAGAAATCACAGGTAGGCAGAGAGCCAGACAGGAAGGGAAGCAGGCTCCCTGCTAAGCAGAGAGCCCGATGTGGGGCTCGATCCTAGGACCTTGGGATCATGACCTGAGCTGACGGCAGAAGCTTTAACCCACTGAGCCATCCTGGCGCCCCATCTTAGACCCTTTTTTAAAGAGGCCTGCAGTGGGGTGCAGTGGGAATGAAGGAAAGTCATGGATGCTAGTGACAGGGGAGAAAGGGCGAACTGGTCCTTGCAACTGGGTTGGAAGTGGGGCAGTAGAGGGTAAGAGAGCGCTTGCTCCCCGGGGAGTAGAGTTGGTGTTAGCAGTTAGAAGTCAGGAGGAGGTTGGGAGAGGAAGAGTCCGTTGTGGATGGATTGGGGGGCAGCTGGGCACCAGACGGAGTGATAGCGGTGGGGAGGGGCTGGGGCTCACTGTGCTGTGGTGCTGGTGACGTGGGAGACAGGAAGTGTGCCGAGGGGGAGGGAAGGCCAGGGCAGACACCTGCAGGGGATCTGGGAGGAGGAAGGGTTTAGTCAGTGGTGTGAGCTACTGTTGATGTTTTTAAGAAGGCTGAACAGAGCCTAAGTCCTTGGAGTTGGTGATTAGGGAGTCTGTTGCCTTGTCCCTGGAGGGGGAAGCTGCGTTTCGGGGGGGGCAGTGTGTGTGGTTGTCGAGTGGTGCTGTTGGAGGCCTTGGGGAGGGTGTAGGAGGGGGTGGAGCTGGGCTGTTTGTGGCCGGCAGAGTGGGAGTGAGGGAGGAGAGCCCTGGTACTGTGGCGGGATGAGGCCGCAGTGCAGCAGCCTGGGGGGAGCTGGAGGAGGCTGGGCAGGCTGGTGCGCGGCTCACTGGGAGGAAAGCTGTCTGGCCTGCTGCCTGTGCCACCTGTAGAGTCTTCCCATGGGTCGTACTGGGCAGCGGTGGAGAGCACATTTAGAAAGAGGTCGTGCAGAGAGAGAAAAAAGGCAGGATTTGAATGTTGTGTGGAACAAGGTGTCTGAAGGACCATATACCAAAGTGACTATTCAGTAATTCAGGTTGACTTGCATTTTGTCATTCTTCTGCTCAGCTGACGGATGATATGCTTCTTGTACAACATGTAAGAGTTGGGATGCATGTTGGGTTTGTGGAAGCTGATTTAGACCAGCACACTGCATTTCGTAATGATTTTATGGAAGTGTGTAGTGAAAGGGTTTGATTTGTAGTCTCGTAAATTCCTTTGTGACCCGGGCCAGTTTATAGGTTTGCACCATAATTGTATATTGAGTCACAGTATCAGAAGGGGTGCTCCTGTGGACTCCATTAAAGTATGTAATGTGAGGGGCGCCTGGGCGGCTCAGTCCGTGAAGCGTCTGCCTTCTCGGGGTCCTGGGATTGAGCCTCATGTCTTCTCCCTCTTCCTCTGCCTGCTGCTCTGCCTACTTGTGTGGTCTATCTCTCTGTCAAATAAGGAAATAAAATCTTTCTCCTTTTTTTTTCTTTTAAGTATGTATAGCAGATAAATTTCCAGTAAATAAAGTACTTGTATTTTTTTTTTTAAAGGAAGAGAGGGAGCAAGTTGGGGGGGGGGCAGGGTGCAGAGGGAGGGAGAGAGACTCTCATGCAGGCTCCACACTGAGCACAGAGACCACTGTGGGGCTCGATCGCACAACCCTGAGATCACACCCTAAGCCAAAACCGAGAGTTAGATGCTTAACCGACTGAACCATCCAGGCACCCCAAAGTCATTGTATTTTTTATTTTACTTTATTTTATTTTTTAAGATAACTATTTGAGAGCATGAGAGAGAGCAAGCATGGGAGCGGGGTAGGGGGTTAAGGGGAGAGGGAGAGGGAGAGGGAGAAGCAGGTTCCCTGTTGAGTAGGAAGCCCTGTCCCAAGACCTGGGATCATGACGTGAGCTGAAAGCAGACACCTAACTGACTGAACCCCCCAGGCACCCCCGAAATAGTTGTATTTTCACTGCCATCATTTTTCCCCCTTTGTTATAATGTAGGTGAATGCATCCCGGCAGGATATCGAGGATGCTGAAGAAGCAGCCGTTCAGACTGGCAGTGGGCCAGATGCCACCGAAGGACTCTTCAATATGGTCAGTGTCCCCCAGGGTGGGTGGGGGTGGCTGACGGCCCCCCATCTTCTCCAAGGCTTTAGGTTAAAACAGTTGTTTGGCAGACTTGGAAGTGAGGTTGAAGTGAACGGCTGCCGTCAGGTTGCTTCCTGTCCAGCCGACTTCGGTTACTTCCAGGGCTTTGAATGTGGGAGTGGTGAAGTAGGTTTCATTTTTGTTCTTAGTTTGTGTTTTCTGTTGTTCTGTTTTTTTGTCTTTTGTTTTGTAAACCACATATAGTTTGTGAAGGAGTGATACATAGGAAAGCATACCAGTGTGATTTCTCTGTTTTATAAGTCTTAGGCCTTAATGCAGTACTTCTCTGCCTGGGGCCAGGCTTACTGGAGGAGGAGGGCTTGAGAGGGGCATTTAGGTCACTAGGGACAAAGGGCGTGAAGAAGCAGGAAAGAGCAGGGGAGGGAACTAAGCGAGAGTTTGCTCCCAGTAGGAAAACAGCTGCAGCATGATGACCCCAGATCTCATGTGGGTCCCAGCTTGAAGTCAGGGAGACAGACTCCCGTGACCCCTTGTCAGCTGGGCACTTCAGCTGGGGAGGAGAGGAAGGAGTGCAAGGCTGTTCTCCGGAGAACTGGTGCTCCCAGCAGCTGGGGCACGGGTGCCCTGTCCTGGGGGAAGAGACCTGGCACCAGCAGGGCCCAGCACAGTGGGTCCCAGGAAAGCTGTGGTGCTCACATGGCCTTGTGCCGGGTGGGCCATCCCCATGATTCTCCGGCTGGGCTCGGAATCTTTAGAATGCCATTAGGGGTTCCGGGTCACACCTTTGGTGGGGAGCCTCTGCCTAGGGCGGGGGCCTGTGTCTTCTCTTTGTTTTATCTTTCAAAGGAAATAATCAGCACTGAGAATTTTCCCTCTTACCCCTTTTACCCCAGTTTTTAATGTCAGTTTGTCCCTTATCTTCAAAGGATGAGGACGAAGACACTGAACGTGACGCCAAGGCTGACCCTCAAGGGCTCGATCACATGGTGCATCCTGTAGCCGAGCGCCTGGACATCCTGCTGTCTCTGCTGCTGTCCTACCTCAAGGACGTCTGCTTCGTAGATGGTAATGACCCGCACTCGTCACAGTAGCCGCAAGTGAACTCAGCAGCGCCCCGGCTGTGTGCTGGGTGTTTCTCATATGTGACCGAGTCCTCCTAGAGGTCCTGTACAAATCACCGTTTCAAGTACGAGGAAAGGAGGGCCGAGGGAGACCCCGTGACTGCCGGTGTGACACAGCTGGAGAATGTTGGGACCAGATTCGGGCTCAGCTGAATTTGTCTTCAAAGCCCCTGATGGTTTCACTGACTGTCGTAGTTGGGGATGATTCCGGAGTTTGGTCAGTTTTAGGTGGAGATCAAAACACACTCGAGTTGTTCAGGACGTCTAGGAGTAGCGCACGTCAATACAGGGTTGGTGCTAGGGATGGAGTTTGGGGGTGTAGTGCTGTGTTGTGCTGTGAACACTTCAGGGCACTTCTTGCCATCCTGGAACTTTGTGCATCTGGAGGCTTTGCCATGGAAACAGGATTCTTCTGTTCGCATTGTGAAGATTTGAGAATGATAGTTGGCCACTCAGAATAATTTATAAGACTGGAATCTGAGTTGACTGTATTATTATTTTAATTTTTTTGTGGTTATTATATAGTTGAGAGAAAATTTGCGAACTCTAGGAAAGGATTAAAAAAGACAATTTAAATGTCTGTGTTTGTACTATTCAGAGAACCATTATTAGCATTTTGATCTATGTTTTTCTTTTATGTTAGCATGTGGATATTTAGGAGTGTGTTTTTCACTGGGTTTGGGGCTCGTGCTGCACACAGTGATTCATAATCTGCCCTTTTCCCCCTGCTGTGAACATTTTCTCTGATCATTCACTATCCTTCTAGGCTCCTGTTGATTGTGTGGATTTAACTGGTCTCTTATTTTTTTTCTCCCTCCCCCCTCTTTTTTTTTTTTTTGAAAGATTTTACTTACTGGAAAGAGAGAGTGAGCAAGTGAGGTGAGGGGGAAGGGCAGAGGGAGGAGAAGCAGGCTCCCTTCTGAGCAGGGAGCCTGATGCAGGGCTCGGTCCCAGGATTCTAGGATCATGACCTAAGCCAAAGGCAGACACTTCACCGACTGAGCCACCCAGGCACCTTCCCCCATCATTTTTTTGCTATTATAAATGTGTGATGAATATCCTGTGTTTGTGTGTGTGTGTGTGTGTGTCTGGTAATGCGCCCGTGATCAATTTCTGGCAGTAGAATTAGTGGATCAAAGGGTTCTGCTACATAAGTAGTAAAATTGCCCTTTAAAAGGGCTTCCTATTTATGGCATCACAGCGGTGTGTGAGGGGAGGGCCTGCTTCATTGTCGGTGCCGGATTAGTATAGTTATGAAGGAAAATCTGTGCAAAATAAAAATGGCATTTTGTTACAAACATAGCTTAGTGGATGATGTTTCTTACTGGTATCTTATTTTTAGAAATTTGGTAAACGAAAGTGGCAGCTTAAAAATGATGTGTAAGGCTGAAATGTGAAACTGTCTCTTTAGGCAAGGTAGATACCAACAGAACAAAGGATCTGTATCGAGATCTCATAACCATCTTCGACAAACTCCTGTTGCCCACCCACGCCTCCTGCCATGTACAGTTTTTCATGTTTTACCTCTGCAGTTTTAAACTGGTGAGTACTCTCAGCATGGTCTTACTTATTTTATTCTTGCCAATGATTTTCCCTTAAAAACTGGGGTGGGGGTGGGGGGAGTTGGGAAAGGACACAGGAGGTGAGCCTTTTTTTTTCTGAAGCTCACTTTTCTGATGCCTCTAATGATAGCTCTTCCTAGGCCAGGTGCTCCGAAAGTGGCATTCTGCGTTTGCCCCACTAGGTGGTGCCCTTCCCTGTCCTTCCAGCCCCGGGTATTAAAATCCCGTGGATCTGTAACTTTCTCTCCTCATTCTCTCAGTTGATCCTAACGAGCCCCGAACAACTTCTAAATCCAGAGTTTTAAAACTTTAGGCATTGGCTTTCTGTTTGGGGGGGGGAGGAAATATGGACAACTGTTCCTTTGCCACTGTTTTGTAGCTTTCTAGAAGTGTCAGGAGAGTACTGGGCATGGATAAGAAGGTTAAATTCTTTGCCCCGAAGTATGTGTGCCCCGAAGCTTTTGAATATAGCTATTTGGGGAGAAGTTGGAGTTTGTGCCTTTTGTTTAAAAAAAAAGCTTTAGTCTTTTTCCTGCGATGAGCATCATTAGTCAAACACTGTCCTTGAATCTGTGTCTGTGTTTCTGGGTAAGGTCAGTACCTGTGGTCAGAGACTGGGAGAGGGCTTGGCACTGTGACAGCCCTGCTGCACGGTTCCCCTGCGAGTGTGGCTTGTCCCTGCTTTCCATTTCTGGCCAAATGGCGGGATCAGTTGCAGATTCCAAGGCCCTGTCACTGAGCCTGTGAAATCTGTAGGGTTGTATCTAAATTTCAGCTTGTGTGGGAAACTTTTTTAAGGCTGGGGAACACCTTTAGTTTTTAATACTATTCTCTCAGAATGTTGTAAAATTAAGAACCATGAGAACTGCATATATTCTTTATCTAGCAGTATGACAGATACACTAGCACTGTCCTCTATGGTTGTGGACAGTCTTAGGATTCCGATAGCCAGAGATTTCTTCAGCATTAAAAAAGATTAGAGCAATACCTTCTCTTTTTATAGGGATTCGCAGAAGCATTTTTGGAACATCTCTGGAAAAAATTGCAGGATCCAAATAATCCTGCCATCATCAGGCAAGCTGCTGGAAATTATATTGGAAGCTTTTTGGCAAGAGCTAAATTTATTCCTCTTATGTAAGTAACCTAATTTTCCAAGTGCTTTTTCATGTCATGCTTTAAAAAGATTATAGCATTGTTTTAAGTCAGAGAAATACCTGCTCTAATTTTTGTCTGCCTTTAAAGTGAAAAAATCTATTCCCCCATTCTGCGTAAGACGTTTACATTTCCAAAAGGCAATTTCAGAATAAAATGTCTCCTTTACATATAAAGCCTCATATGGAAAGCTTCTGTCCTCTGTTTTGCATAGTCACACTTGAACATGAAGCCCCATTTGTCTTCATGGATATTGTACAGTGTTTGTATACTGTTTTGATTCTTTTTATAGGTTTGTCATTTTTCATTTGCATTCCGAATCAGTTGTATCTTAAAGCTGAAGAAAAAACTCTTTTAAAGGTAATAGAAAGATCTGTTTAGGAGGCCAGCTCTGGGCCTTCTTCTTCCAGTGATGTATTTGGGCCAGTCCCTGACAACCGATAGCCCTCTGTCCACTCTACCCTACATTGTAGGCCACAGGACTTCATCAGAACCCTATAAGGAAGGGCGAAGTCAGTCACACACAGTCTCTTCCTTGTAGGATGTTGCTAAGTGTGCCCTTTCCTGCGGCCGTATTGCTCTGAGAGGGCAGGGAGGCCATCGGAGGAGTCCTTCAGAGTCAATAAGGAGACACGGTCCATCCCTCGGGCCGCGGGCAGCTTTAGGGGCCTGTTCTTGCTAGAAGGTCGCAAGTTCTACTTGAGAATTGAAAAGCTATCTTCCTGCCACCCATCCATTTCCTTCTTTTGTTTGCTGCTTCTCTGTGCCCACAGGGAATAGACGAAGAAGCCTGCAGACTGACTGTTCTTTGCATGTAGTGAGGCAGCTGTGTGTTTTTACGTCACTCTTGGTTTTGTGTGAAGCAAGTGAAGTTGACTTGGGTTTTTCTTGTCCCTAGTACCGTAAAATCGTGCCTGGATCTTTTGCTTAACTGGCTGCACAGATACCTTAATAACCAGGACTCAGGAGCAAAGGCATTTTGTGATGTTGCTCTCCACGGACCATTTTATTCGGCCTGCCAAGCTGTGTTCTACACTTTTGTTTTTAGACACAAGCAGCTTTTAAGTGGAAACCTGAAAGAAGGTCAGTGGTGTGGGGTTGATGGGGGTGAGCTGGATTGTTCTGGAATACTGGCAGTCTTGAGAAAGGGGGGGTTGTTTCTTTTTTGAGAATTTGATGAAAACTGTGGAGTCAGAATACTGCCCATGCACTCAAACTTTGACACATAATTTCAAGCAGCCTTTAGACCCCTAAAGCCGTAAGGCCCCTATTGATCAGAGAATGGCTTGGCGGTGGAGCACCTCTGTTTTAGAGGGTGACGTCTAGGCTGATTGTGAGCTGTGAGGGCTTTCTGCTGGTCCTTGTGTCGGCCTGGGGAGGGCGGGCATCGTTCCCCGCTCCCAGGGGGACTCTATGCAGACGCAGGATATTGATTGGCAGGATTAGATGAATATGATTCTGAAGCTCAGGGTCATAACAGTCAGGCTGCTTTGTTTAGGGGCTTAACTGTTAACCTCCCAGTTTGCAGTTTTGCTAATTTCTAAGGGTTGCATTTTGTTTGTCAGGTTAGAGTGACAAGAACAGTACCAGTTAAGTCCATTTAAATGGTTTTTTTACTTGCATGAATAACTCAAATGGTTTAATAGGCTGTTTCCTCTAAACCTCAAAATCTGACATTCCGGGCTGGGTCTCTGGTTGTTGTGGGGGCTGTTGTGGGCATGTTAGGATGGTTAGCGCCCTCTGTCCACTAAATCCTGACCGCTGCCCGGATTGTCTATTGTGACCACTAAAACTCTCCAGACACTGCTACAAGTCCTCTTGGGGGCACAGCTGCCTTGAGAGTTGAGAACCACAGCTCTGAACTGAAACTTGTGTGTGTTACATTGCATTGTTTACTCATATTCTGTTACTTCTCGAAAGGTTACAGCTAGTTATATAAACTAGGAATAGGACAAGGTTTTAGCCCTCCCTACTTAAGCAAAGTATCTGCTTTTTGGGGTATAAATAAATGGTTAAGACTTGGTTAAAGAGCATGTTCTTGTAAGCCATGACAGTATCCCATTTTTAGTTTTATCAGAATATTCATCAAAGATGGGGCACTTGACTGGCTCAGTCAGAAGACTGTGTGACTCTTGATCTCAGGGTTGTGAGTTTGAGCCCCATGTTGGGTGTAGAGATTACTTAAATAAAATTTAAAGAAATACATTAAAGAATTATCTAAAAAAAATTTACTTAAGCATAAGTTGGTTTGCTTGCAAGGTATCTTTTACTAACAGGAGAGAATTCTATGTATCTGTTCTAGGAGAGTGGTGTCTAACTTTTACTTCTACCTCCATAGTTTCCTTGTAAGCATAAAAACAGCTATCACACACAGGAATAACTTGCTCAGCTTCACTGGTAATTTCAGGTGTGCAGCAGGTCCTGCTGTTGGCTTGCTCTCATCAGATTGGCGTACATGTCTGTCTGACGAAATCGGGAAGGAGGAACACCAGATCATGGTCATTACCTCTCGGGAGTAGAGAGCGCACTTGTTGCCTTAGCTCCATACTGACTCCGTGATTAACTGAGATCAGATCACATGGTTTTTTTTTCCTCTACAAACTCAGAATATCCTGAGTTTACAAATACCTAAATTCCAAATTGTCACAGAAGTTTATAGCCCACTAGGGATGTGCACTTACTTCCAGGTTTTTGAACGAATACACTGTTTTCTTTAGAAAAGTTGACTTAGGGGCGCCTGGGTGGCTCATTGGGTTGAAGCCTCTGCCTTCCGCTCAGGTCATGATCTCAGGGTCCTGGGATTGAGCCCCGCATCGGACTCTCTGCTCAGCGGGGAGCCTGCTTCCCCCTCCCCTCCTGTCTCTCTGCCTGCCTCTCTGCCTACTTGTGATCTTTGTCTGTCAAATAAATAAATAAAATCTTAAAAAAAAAAAGTTGAGTTAGTCACAAGTGGGTGTGGTTTGGCCTGGTGACTTTCTCCAGGCTCTGTGTGTGTGACTGCGTGGCTCTCACCTACTTGAACCGTTTCTGTAAGTGACTTTGTGAGAAATACTTCTCGTGTGTGAAGTACTCCGTGCTGCTTCGAGGTATTTCGACTGTTAAGTTTGTACATTTTAACAAATGTGTTGTTTTTTAATCAAAGGTTTGAGATACCTTCAAAGTCTAAATTTTGAACGTATAGTGATGAGTCAGCTAAATCCCCTGAAGATTTGTCTCCCTTCCGTAGTGAACTTTTTTGCTGCAATCACGAGGTAAGTTACTTACACTTTATGGGTGGAAATTACTTAAAAATAAGTTTATGTTAGTATCAGTATTGTACAGTTCCACTACATTTCTGTGAAATTAGTAAAATTAGTCACTATAAAACAAAAACCTGTAACCCCATCATTTTAGGAAGCATTGTCGTTAAGCTTTTGTTTTTATGCTTCGATACTATGGGAAGTTGCTAGTGCTTTGTGTTCAGAGATGATAATTAAGCGGAGGCCTCAGCGCTTAGAAATGGGTAAGGCAACTAGGAAGCGGAGAGGTGCAGACTGAAGGTGTTTCTCAGGGTAATACACAGAGACCGGCCGCGGGAGGGGTACGCAGCGGCCGGAGAGCGTCTGGCGAGCGTCTGTCCTGTCCGGCCCTGCGCGGCGGGGCCTGGTTCCCCGCGCACCTGGAGGCGCATCACGCAGGACTCCTGCGACCTCCCAGTCCCGGTGGTAGTGCTGAGTCCTGATTCAGTCCGGGATGGTGGCACCCTGGGCCGACCTGTGAGAAGGGGCTCCCCGAGGGCCGAGCCGGTACGCGAACGCAGGCGGTCTAGCATTATTCCCCGGGTGATTCTGCTCTGGGTACACAATGAGTTGGGGACTTTGAGCCCTTGATCCGGGTGTTCAGGGTAGGATCATAGCTTAGAATCTTCAACGCGTAAGGGTCTGTTCTGTTAGAAGACGAAGATAATTCTTCATCCCTTAGTCCCTTAGACCACCTGCTGCTCTTATTCAGTAATCTTAGTTTTCCTCTGCTGGGCTTGTAGTTCGAGGTGTTCTGTCTCCTGGGATTTCAGAAATGATAACGGGATCAAGGAAAGGAACAGACGACGAGCAGGAGTACGGCAGGGGGCGGTGTGAAGGGTCCCAGCACAGTGTGGGGGAGAGCAGGCGGCTGACGAAGAGCAGCAGAGGCAGGAGCCGCTAGACTGTTCATGGCGGGGAGCCCGCTGTGGGTCTGGGGTCCGGAGTGAGGCCGAGAGCAAGAGCTGGGCCCAGAGGTCTCTGTCAAACTGATGCGGCGGCCTGTGGCTGCTGTTCCGCTTCCCTAACGGGATGGGGATTCCTGTGGACCCATAACTTGCATTTGATTTGATCTGCTAAGTCTTACTCTGTCCATTTGTTTTTAATCAATTGTTTGTTGGGATTTAGGCCATTACATTTTGAGAATTGGGGGCGGCAGCTTAGGTTCCTCGTTATAGGCGTGTCCGGTGGAGCCCTCACCCCAGTGGCCAGGCCTGTCCCTCAGCGACCACTGTCCTCGGAGCACCCCCTTTCCGCCAGCCTCATTCTCTTACAGGTCGCAGGCGTCACTTAGTTAGCAGCATCTTGCAAACCGTAAGAGTCCTCCCTCAAACACTGATTTTTAGTGAGTCGTGCGTATCCTAAGCTTGCTGGTGGTGTAGAGCGATGGCCACACCTTCCTGCTCCTGGGCAGGTGTGTAGGCAGCAGGCCTGTAAGCTGCCCCCTAAAAGCATCGCTTCCTTTTTTACGTGTTTTTTTTCCTTGGACGTGTTCTTTGTGACAGCATCTTTGTGGTCAGCCTGGTTGTCACACAGACAGGCACCTCCGTGCAGACTTAGCCGCAAGGTTAACTCATGTCTCGGCTCTGTTCCACAGTAAGTACCAGCTGGTCTTCTGCTACACCATCATCGAAAGGAACAATCGCCAGATGTTGCCGGTCATTCGAAACACGGCGGGCGGGGACTCGGTGCAGACCTGCACGAACCCGCTTGACACCTTCTTCCCCTTCGATCCTTGTGTGCTTAAGAGGTAGGACTCTTAGCCTGCGACTGGATGGGGGGTGGGGGGACTGTATGTGGGACATGTATTTGCTGGGGGTTTTTTTGTCATAAGTGGTGCTCCCGCTGTTTATCAGTGGCTCAGGGTCCCCTTCACGTGTTTCGGGTCCCCAAGGCAGAGAAGACCTTTTAGAGGCTGAGGGCTGTGCAGACCTATAGTTCAGGAAGAACCCCAGATTGACACCAGAGGTTTCTCATTTATCTTTTGTTTTTCTGTAAACCAGTTGGTTTCACCCTGAAAGGGACTGGGCATAGAGGTGCCTGGATGGGAAGGGTCTTTTGTGGCTCAGAATTTTCTGCCAGGTGACTTGTTCCTTCCTTTAGAGAGCACGTTCCCGGCTGTTGCCAAGGATGAACGGCAGCTGTGTAGTTTATCTGGGTGGGGATGGTGAGAAACCTCCAGGCCAGTCTTGAACTTGGCGTTTGTATAAGGAAACAGGATTTCTGCGTGCTGTGCAGTTTCTCACTAGCAGCCCCACATTTAGGATTGTCTGGTCTCCCAAGGCATGGTTGACTGAAGCCACCACATTGGTCTTTTTTCCCCGACTAATCTTCAATAGATTTACCGTAGGAATATAAAAAAATGAAATTCCAGAGTAATATAGTTTTGTTTTCATTTGGACATATTCTAACTCATTGTCGGTCCTGGCAGAGTTGAGAAATAATTTCACTTGAAAATAAAAAGATGGAAAAAAGAAAAAAAGAAAATAAAAAGATGAGAAACTGTAGCTGAATACGCCTTCTGAGTAGATGAAGCTTTACAGACTGGGAGCCCCATTATGTACGGTACTGACATCCCGTATTTTTTTGCACGACAATTATTTGAGCCGTAGTTTTTATTTTGGATAGTGGATCCTATGAGAGAAGAGCCAGACAAATCTGACCTTTAATGTGGCATTGAACGTGAATTTGAAATTCACCTCTGTCCACAGGTCGAAGAAATTCATAGATCCTCTTTATCAGATATGGGAAGACATGAGTGCAGAAGAGCTTCAGGAGTTGAAGAAACCCATTAAACAGGTAAATTTGTGACTCAGCACCCTGGGAAGCTCCAGCGTGGTTACAGACCACAATCAAATGGTCAACAGCAATGTCACACTTAAAAAACACATTTTATTAATTCCGCCTTTGCAAAAATCCAAACTCAAGTTATATTCTTCTTACGAAAAGAATTTTTTGGTTTTTGATGAATGTTTAGACACTTGGTAAGTGAACTTTGGGAAGTGAAGGTTAATTAGCTCAGCAAATTCACATCTTTGTGTGATCACCATCACCAAGTACCAATCTCAAATTTATTTAGGTCTCGTTTTTCATAAGTAGTCGTTGGAAACTCTTTTCTTTGTATTTAGCTTGGGTTGTTGGGGGGATCGTTCCTTCCCTCATTCACTCTGTGTTAGGCACAAGGGTGAGGACGCTGAGCAAGAAAGACGTGTGCCACTGCCCTCTGTGAGCTTAAAATCTGTTCAAAAAAATCACACCTAATGAGTCGTTACAACGTGTGACGGACAGTTGTGTGGGTGGTTGGTAATGAAAAAGGACACATCAGGGGAAGCTTCCAGAATTAAGATACGTTTCTTTACTTTCCTCTTTCCAGAAGTGGCATGTTCCTGAGAGGAACTCTTGAAGTTTCACACCGCCTGGTGTTCCTACTGATAACCTCTGTTCTTTATGCAGGAGGTGGTGGAAGATGAGGATGATGATTTTTTGAAAGGTGAAGTTGGGATCACTCCAAGCTCCTTTGACGCGCATTTCCGAAGTCCCTCGAGCAGTGTGGGCTCCCCTCCCGTGTTATACCTGCCAGACCAGTCCCCTGTGATCGCAAGGATTGGTGATTGAGACGGGCATTCCTCCCTGTCATGCCCGTCAGCACCAGGGCTCACCCTGTTTGGACTAGAGTGAGGACATGCCTCAGGCATCTTACTTGCAAAGTAGACCTACTCTACTGTCTGAACGGACGTGGTTTTTTTCTTTTTTACTCCCCTCCAGACAAGGAAAAGACTGGATATCATGTGCAATATTTTAGAATGGAGTTGATGGTAAATGTTGAGGACTTGGCTGTTCAATGTGTATTTTATTTCTGTTAACAGCTTTCGGACATCATTGTGAAATTTCTAATACTGGCAATAGCCCATTTTAACCAATTGCATTTTTCATACAGGTTTTGTCTGAGCCGTAGTCACAAGACTGTATTGATCTGATTTCTTTTCAGTGAAAAAATGCTCTATGTAGACGCTATTCAGTGTCTTTAAAATGATTTACTTTGGACACATTGTTGCCCCTCAGCGGGAACTGGATCTGTGTGTTGGGATTTCAGTGGGGTGTGGGGGGGGACGGGAGGAAGGTGCAGAGGGGGCCAGAGCTGGTCCCTGATACTGGAAGCTGGAGCTGTCAGAGAAGATCCCCAGGGACTTTGGAGACCAATGAAATCCTAGAGAGAAGTGATGGAGGATTTAGGGAAACAGACGCAGACAAATCATACACTCGTGAGTTTAAAAATGGATTTAAAAGAAACACAGAGTTTGGGGGAAATGGAATTCCCATGCATGGAGAGTGGGGTTGGACTTTTATAAAACGCAGCACCTGACATTTCACCCTGGGGTTCCCAGGAGCTATTAGAACGGAAACTACTCATTTTTAGTGCAATGTTACTTGGATTTCTTTTTTCTTTTTCTTTTTTTTAAACTAGAATCAGTTGGTCATTTTGAGAATTTCTCTGTGCTAATGGGGCGGGGAAAGGGGGGTTTGGGTCATCTGGTGGGATGGTTTCGCTAGCAACAATAGACCAAGGTCACAGCTCTGGCTTCTGTCTCCTGGCTCTTCGTATTGTGGATTTCAGCTCAGTGAGATCTTCCTCTGGGGAGGCTCTTTTTGTACTTTTATAACTAAACAGAGAGAGAGGAGTCGACACAACCTCACTTTATGACACGTGTGCAAACACTGCTAGATTAATTTTGTAGCCAATGCATATTTTAGCTTCATTCCTTATTTGTGAGCTTTTTTGTTACTTGTGAAAATGGACATCTCTAAACATATTTATTTTTCTGCCACTTTTCCTATTATTTAAAGCAAGCGATATTTTCTTGATCACAAATATTTTGTAATGAAATACTTTCTCTTTCCTAGGGCTTTGTATGCTCTTGTATAATTATATTGATGGCAATGTAGAGTAAATATGTTTTTGGAAAACAAATTTTTATGGGTTTAAAAAGTTTTGGATATTGCTGATTTTCTTTTGGTGACTTGGTGGAAAGTGATTCGAGAACCTTTGGGTTCTCTGTTCCTTTAACTGTTGGCAAAATGGTGGGGGTTTTGTACCCTGGGTAGATGAGTACATGAAAGTGTGTCCCTATAAGGTAACAGTAAGTGGGCCTTTGTGGGTTGAAAAGTGTTAATGTAGTTAAGGCTATCTTTGTAAACAAATCTGTTTAATTTCAAAGGAGTTGGAGGGAAAAGATATTGTGGAAATAAAACAATGGCATGGTTAATCTGGACCTTTGGTTCTTACACCAGTCAAGGAGTCCAGGGAGGTACCCCAATAAAGAGGCTTCTAACACTGATGTCATGGTTTCTGTGCTTTTTACTGATCTCTGTTAAAGCTCCGTGAGAAACTGCAGCCGAGCCCTTACTCCGTCAGAGGCAGAAGTCACGCCACAGCGGCTGCAGGTGCTGGGAGACGAAGTACATGCTGGGGATGAGAGCGACTTCCAGGAGCAGCCAAGTGTCAGGGACTCTGTGGGCACACCCAGCCACTAGAGACCCCTAGGCCTGAACCGGTTCCAGCAGAACAAACACTTATTTGAAAAATGCACATGCTTTAAAGGAACATCAACGGGGGGTGGGGGGGGGTGATTGGGAAATTTCCTTGGGAATTCTAGAAAAAGGATTTTCTATTCCTCTTATTGAAAAGTAGGCCTTCATTTGGGGTCGGAGTTCCAAGGTCTGTCCTGTTGTCTGTCTGCTGTGGTTGGCTCTTCCTTAATGAGAAGTGGTGAATTAGCAAGTGTGAAAGGGCCAGGGACTTCTCAAGTGTCACGGATAACACAATCGGTGTTTCTCTAGCCAGCTGTGTGACCTTGAACAAGTCTGAGCTCCACTTGGAGCTGTAAGGTGGACGTAACTATTACCGACCATAGGGTTGTGAGGATTCAGTAAAAATGCATGGAAAGGCAGTAGCTGTTGGGCTGCCTGGTGAGAAGGTAGTTAAGCAGGAAGTACTTCCATGGCAGCGTCTTTCCGAGGCAAGGGTAACGTTCACTCCATCCACACCGGTTGCCTCCTTGGTACCGGCTGAAGAGATCTCACCTGGAGAGAAGCGGCCGGTGTTTGCCACCTGCCAGGCATTGCTTCTTAGTTTTGGTCCTAGAATCCCCCTGGGAGCTTTGAAAAACGAAGGCGGTGGAATTCAAATGTCACTGCAGTGTTTGCTCCGTGAGGCGGCTGTTCATCTCACCGCTAGTTTCGTAAAGTTGCCTTCTGGTTACCGTAATGTGGAGTTGGGTCTGTTTAAGGAGTATTTCCAAATTTCATAACAGAGAGCCCCTAGGTGAGAGGCCTCGCACCCAGATAACCCGTCCTCAGTAGGGACTAGATGGTATCTTATTGATCTTCATTCCCAGGGTTCTGAGCCCATCAGTGCGGGCCTCCTGGATGCCAAGCAGCAAGTGCTACTGAGGGTTTCTGCATGTGTGGGGCTAGCCAGGTTTAAGCTCTATTTTCGCAGTTCAACGTTCATTGTTACTGAACACAGTCCTGTGGAGGAGCACAGCAGCTTCTGCAACTCAGGTAACCTGCTCCAGGTCACGACAAGAAGTACTTGTTGACTCGAGACAGTCAGATCCCGGAACCCACACTCCCCGCGAACCAAGCCAAGCAGGGCACCAGGAGCTGAGGCCCCGCCTTTCCTGGGCGTCCACGCTTTCGGGACTACATTTCCCAGCGCCCCCTGCGGAGGGGGCCGGTCGCGGGCCGCCCCCTCCCGCTTGGACTACATCTCCCACAGGGCCGTGCGGCCCCGCCCTCGGTTTCCCCAGCCGCTCCGGGATGCACCGCCCCCTGCCCCGTGGGACTCCAGTTCCCGGCGGCGCCCGCGGGGGGCGGGGCGGGGCGCGGCGGGGCGGCCCGGGGGCGGGGGCCGCGGGCGGCCCGGGGCTGGGGAGGCCGCCGCCTCCCTGGGCCTGCCGGGGCGGCCGCCTCCGCGATGCCGCTGCTCGTCGAAGGGCGGCGAGTGCGGCTGCCGCAGTCCGCCGGGGACCTCGTGCGAGCCCACCCGCCTCTGGAGGTGAGCGGGGCCCGGGCCGGGGGGAGGGGGGCTTCGAGGCGGGCCCGAGGGACCCCGGCGGGCGGGCCCGACCCCCCCTCGCCCCGCCGCCTCCAGCCGCGCTCGCGGAGGCAGAGTTTAAACTTGGCGCAGCGGAGCGGCCGGCGGCACGTCGGGAGCCCCGGCCGCCGGCAGCGACTCTCTGCCCCGGCTCGGGGCGTCGGTGCGGCTTACCCCTCCCTGGGACGTTCGAGGGCGTTCGCCGAGGCCGGGCGAGGGGCCGGCGGCCCAGAGAGGTTAGGCGACTTGCCCGAGGTCGCACAGCACGCGGCTCGGAGGGCGCCCGGGGACTCCGCGACCGGGGGCAGGCCGGTCCCCACCCCCAGCCGGGCTCGGCCGCTTGAGGCCAACCGGGCAGCGCCCCTGCGCGCCGGCAGTCGTGGGGGACCGCGCCCCGCGGGGAGCGGCTCCTCCCGGCGGGGCTGCGGCCAGGGGCATCCGGCTGCTCCCCCCCCCCACCGGGCTCCTTCCTCCCCACCCCCCACCCCCCTCCAACCCGAGGCTTAGGGCCCCCGGGTATTTTTAGCCAGAAGAAAGGGCCCTGCTTTTCCCCCCGGCTGAGCCTTGTTGAGGACCACGCCCTGATGGAAGGGTTAGGTTTTGTTTCGTCTTCCTGCTTTTGTCCTCAACTAGTTCTCCCTGAACCCTCAGTCCACGCTTCGGCAGAGAAAGGGGTTCTTAATGCAAAAAAGAAACGGGTCCAGGTCCGGTTGAGGGGGAATCCGTCAGCTCGTGGACTGGAGTCAGTTCGTTCGTCCTGAGCTGCTGCTGTCTGTCGGGCACCGGGTGCGCGTGTGTGTCCTACAATCAGGGCCGAATGCTTCCCCGCCGAGTGAGAGGGGCTGGTCTTAATCACAGAAAGGCTCGGACGCCCTGGGCTGCTAAGTGCCCTACAGGAAGAATGCGGGTTTTCCCTCTGAGAGGTGAGGCACGGGAGCTTGACATAGCCCCGGGGGCTCGCGGAAGGTCGCTTTGGGGTTTCCTGTTCTCCGTTGCACACTTTGGAATTATTTTGTCTGCATACTTGTGTCCATCTGTCCCCCCACACCCCGCCCCCCGAAAGTGGGCTTCCTGAACAGTGTGTGTCTGTTACTGCTCCGTGTCCTCCGAGCCTAGGGCAGTCTCTGGTCACGAATCTGCACTTTGCAAATACTTGTTATATCCATGAATGAACAGAGGGACCCCGAGAATGACCCGAAGGATGGGGAGTAGCGGGGGAAAGGGAAGACTCCGTGGTTCCCAGCCTGCAGGTCAAGGAAACAGCTGTGATGTTAGTTAGCACCTGCTGGGGTCCGAGCGGACACCGGGCCCTGTGCGAAGCGTTTTCCTGGGGCTGCATCGCTGTTACTCGTTAACTGTTACGAAGTCAGAGTAGGACTCACCAAGGGGAAAATCTTTCGGCTGCCTGCAGAATTTAGGTGACACTCTTTTTATGTTTCTCTGAGAATCTCTGTGATAAAAGGTCAGAAAAATGAGAGTCCCAAGCGTCAGGCTCGGTGGGGAGTCCGGCTGGGCCTGTGTAGGGGGTGCGGAGGCAGCGTGCATTCCAGGAAACTGGGGGTGCCCACCGGCCTTTGCAGCAGTCTTGGGGAAGAAGGATGGGCTCAGGGGAGAGATGGAGCAGGGGGAGGAGGGTGAGGGCATTCTAGCTGAGCTGCGCGGGGGCCGGAGGGGAAGCGCCCCGAGGGCAGCTGGACTGGCCAGGGCAGAGGGCGTGAGCAGAGAGATAGAAGATAGAGACCCAGGGAGGTGGGCGGTCCCGGGTCAGGAGGGGTTTCGGTGGATCTTTCAAAGAATAAGCAGTGGGGGGAGAGGCAAGCTTTCATTAAGTTTTCTGTAACAAGTAGCCTGTCCCCTTTGTTAGAACATATGAATGTCAAGAGGACCACAAGCACAACCACAAACCACGGCGTCTTGGTACCCGTCTCGACAGAGGGTTTTCTTGATATGCGAGTGACGTGCTTCTGAAAGTGAGCGCAGACTACATAGTCTGGTCGGTGATGTGTCTTTTTCATGGAACGATGTGGCCCGTGCCGCGGCGGCAGTTAGAAGCCGGTCCCCAGCCAGGCCCGGCACAGAGCAGCCGCCGCCCCCGTTCCTGGAACTCGGGGACTGGGCCCCACCTGTGGAAGCAGGTGCTCTCGCTAGGCCTGTTTTAGAGATGAGCCCATTTGAGAGATGAGCCCTTGGAGGCACACACAGGTGGAGTGAGTTGTCCCGAGTCCTAGAAGTGGCGAAGCCGGCGTGGGGACCCTGGTGGCCTGCCTTTGGCTCTAACGCGGCTCTGCTCAGTGTGGACCCCGACTCTCCCCACTATTTGGGGCTACTTAGGTGCCATTACCATGTAAGACAATGGAAAGCTCCGTTCCTCAGTCACACTGGCCATGTTTCAGGTGCTCGACAGCCGGGTGTGGCTGGTGGCTACTCTGTGAGGCAGGGCCGGTCTAGGTCATGGTCCGCACCCCAGAATATTCCTTCAGGGCATGCACTCTTTGAGCCTTTGCTTTTACCCAGTCCCCCACTGGGGCTCCGTAACCAGTCCCCCCCAGCACCTTGCTAAGTGTGGTGCCGTAGGATTCCATGACATGAACGCACCATAACTTAGTTCCTGCCTCTGCACGCAGGATGTTTCTAAGTCTCCTGCGTTACCGACATTCACAGAGCTCAGTCTTCATCAGCCTCTGTTATGATTCCCACCCGTGAAATTGCTGGACTCGAAGGGTTTCCGAGCAGAAAAGGGGTGTGACGGAGCCACGTTTAGAACTGACGCAGGGATGCCGGCAGCCTTCAGGGAGGGTAGTGTGGGTGGCGAGGGGGACCTCGGGGTCAGGGAAACAGGCAGGCAGGGGACAGCCCCCTAGTTAATCCTCACGCAGGCTAAGGAGCAGACGGCATCATTCCCTGCTCGCCAGGGCAGGAGAATTTGCAGGAAGAATGGACAGACTCCAGGAGTAGGGTAAGGGGACACTGGGTCATTCTGTGACTGGCCAGGACCGGGGTCAGCAAACTGCAGCCCCCGACCTGATGCTGTCTCTGCACAGCCCATGAGCCACGAGTCGCTTTTACATTTTTAAATGGTGTGGGAGGAGGTGGAAATCCAAAGAGGCTTATTTCGTGACCTGTGAAATGACAAGTTAATTCAGATTGCGGTGTTGTCCATCAGTAGAATCTTCTGGGTTCACGGTGCCCGCCTGGTTGTTTATATGTTGTCTCTGCTGCTCTCGGGCTGCACGGCAGAGCCTGGTGCTTGCAAGACGAGACCACACCAGCAGAGCCCAAAATAGTTCCTCTCGGGCCCTTTTCAGAGAAAAGTTCGCTGAGCCCTGGCTTCAGCGAGCCGCGTGAAGGCACAGGAGTTGGGAAGTGAGAGGCTGCCGGGCCGGGGGCTCCGTAGGGATCTGAGTGTCCAGAGAACGTCGGAGGTCCAGAGGACGGGGCTCCTTCATTTCGGGACGGGGTGGGAGGTCACCAAGGAGCTGTCGGTGTTTTTCCACAGTGGGGACGTGTGGCTAAACTTTTTCTTAAAATTGGGAAACCAAAACAACATGTTCTTTTCGCTTTGTGGCAGCATCTCGTCTTTTTTTTTTTTCTTTTTAAGGATTTTATTTATTTGACACAGAGAGAGACAAGTAGGCAGGATGGTGGCAGGCAGAGGGAGAGGGAGAAGCAGGCTCCCCGCTAAGAAAGGAGTCCGATGCGGGACTCGATCCCAGGACTCTGCGATAGAGACCTGAGCCGAAGGCAGAGGCTTAATGACGGAGCCTCCCAGGGGCCCGGGCATCGTCTCTTCTGATAACGAGTTTATGCTTCTGTTTGTCGGGGAAAGAGGAGCCTGGGGGAGAGGTGGGGGGCTGGGACGATGTGATTTCTGGTCTCGACTTTGCTTTCGGGCGGTGACCCCTCGTGAAGGTGGCCTGCACCCTCCTTCCCGCAGCCCCGAAAGAATAAAGCCAGGGGTGTGTGTGCAAGGAATAGCGGAGGGGAACGCTGCGCTCTCCCGGAAGGTGAGAAGGCACCCTGGGTGTCAGGATGGCCAGTCCCGCCGGTGCCTCTCGGCCCGACTGACGCGGCAGGTTCTGGGCTCCTTCTGGTTGGTTCCACGGAGGAGCTGCTGTCCTGTTCACAGCTGCCTTGCTTCCACTTAATGCAAGTTTGCCAGAAGAGAACAAGGTGTAACTAATCCAGCTGATCGTGGTTAGTGAGTGAGTTAATTTGTTTTTACATCTTGTGTTCTACGAAAGTCTGCAAGCACTGGCCCGGGTGAGCCCCAGCCAGGAGACAAGCCTGTGAGACCCGAAGGCTCTGCTGCAGGCCCCACGCTGCACGCACTCGTCTGCCCACTGAGATGGGGATTTGTTCCCTTGCTTGTCGCGAGTAAGAAGGAAGTAATGACACAGCCCGTGTGTCCTATAATGATCGCAGTGTATGTCCACCTGATGCCTTTGAAAAACTTCATATGTTTTCATTAAAGAATTGAATGCCTGTGGGTTTTTTTTTTTTAATTTTTTTTTTTAAAGATTTTATTCATTCTACAGAGAGAGACCGAGAAGGAACACAAGCAGAAGGAGTGGGAGGGAGAGAAGCAGCCTTTCCACTGAGCAGGGAGCCTGACACGGGGCTCGATCCCAGGACCCTGAGATCCTGACCTGAGCCAAAGGCAGAGGCTTAACGACTGAGCCCCCCGGTGCCCCTAATTACTATTTTTTAAAATGTGTTTTTAGGCTTAGAGTCTAATAAGAGTTTTGAACCCCTAACTCCAGTGTAACTGCCGTCCTGGGGGATAGGTTCCCTTCGGGCCCACCGTCTGGGATCCTGCACTCGCACGCACGGGTCTGTGGAAGAATTCAGGCTCATGTTCAAGGAGAGGAAGTCCTGACACCTGATGGTACCCCGGCCTTTCCACGGGGTGGCGAACTTCCGGCTGCTCATTTCCGGTTTTCTGCGCCGGTAGGGACCCCACCCGAGAGCATCTGCAGAACTGAGCTTCCCGGGTGTAGCGGCCCCTGAGCCCTGCCGTAGAACTGGCACACTTAAGAGCTTTTATGTTTTGGGGTTTTGTTTTGTTTTTTATACTTTCGCATGTTGTCCATGTACATCGCCGAGCCACCTTCCTCTGTAGTCCCCGGTGTTGCTGGCCGCCCGGCCGTCATGAGCCGCGTGGGGAGGTGCGTGTTTGGGGTGCATACTCAGTGCGGGGGTCCCACAGTGGGAGGGCCAGACTCGGGACGGGGACAGTCCTAGCGTCCCTCCCACAAGGGCTGTGGCTGCAGAGCCGGCTGGGGCGCTCGCCCGGACCCCCCGATTCCCTGCCCAGTGCCAGAGCTGGGCAGAGTCTCTTGCTCCCGAGTTAGGTCTCGTATTGTAGGTTCATCAAAGCCCAGAACCGCACCGTTCCTCCGCCTTGTCCCCTGCAACAGCCGCCGCTGCCCTGTGAGCCTGGCCCGTCCTCTGCGCAGTGCCCACGCGCCGAGCCCTGCCAGCCCTCCCTGGGTACTCAGCCCTACTAATTGCCATCACGATTTTATTTTATTTTTTTTTTTCTTAATTAAACAGGAAAGAGCCAGACTTCTCAGAGGTCAGTCTGTTCAACAAGTGGGACCCCAGGGCCTTCTGTATGTTCAGCAAAGAGAGCTGGCAGTGACCTCCCCAAAGGATGGTAGGTTAGGAAGCAGTGAATTGGGCGTTACCCCCCAAGGCTACTGGATATTTTATTTTCTTTCTTTTTCAAACAGGCTCCATCTCCATTCTGGGTTCTGATGATGCCACCACTTGTCACATCGTGGTCCTGAGGCACACAGGTAGGGCGAGAGGCGCGAAGGGAACCGTTGCTGAAAGCGGCCGCCCACGTGGGGCCATCAGAACCCGTGTCCGAGTGTCCCCGGGTCCCCTCCGAAGCCCAGCCCCACTCCCCTTCTCTTGAGTCTGCACGGCATCTCCCGGGGCCCCGGTCGGGAGGCTCCGCGGGCAGCCCAGGTGTTTCTGCTTCTCCCCCGTCCAGGCTGCCCGGAGGGATGCGGTCCGGAGAGACCGGAGCAGGAGCGCCGTGTGTCCTGGGTTCTCAGTGGGAATAACCCGAGTCACTCCTCCCTTCTCTCCAGGTAACGGGGCCACCTGCTTGACCCACTGCGATGGAACGGACACCAGAGCGGAGGTGCCCTTGATCATGAGTTCCATAAAGTCCTTCTCCGATCACGCCCAGTGTGGAAGGTGAGCTCCACGCCCGTCTGTCCCGTGCCGTCGGGAGCTGTGCACCGTGGTGTGGAGGGGCCGGCCAAGCGGGAGGTCACGGCCATGGCCAGCTTGCTCCGGGGAAGCACAGCTGGCACAGTGCCGGGCCCTCGTCTGTGGTTGTGGGGTGACGGGTACAGGCTGACGGTCCTGAAGGTCTGACTTGGAACCTCCAGCGGTCGTGTGCTTTTGGAGGTTCACCTGTCGGACGTTGCTCTGTTAGACCCCAGATGCCGTTTTCCTGGATTCATTCATTCATTCGTTCGTTCGTTTGCTCTCAGCCATTTGGCGGGGACTTCCTCCCAGCCAGAACCCATCCCCAGGCCACAGCCTCAACCACAATAGACAGAAGCTGCCCGGGGCGCTCACATGCTAAGGCGGGGGTGGGGGGTGGGGGGTGGGGGGGTTGCCCACGGGCTGATGCGCACTGGGAAGGGCTGGAGGCCGCCCAGGCAGGGAAGCTCGGCCCGGGTTTCCCTCGTGGCAGCCAGGCCAGGCCGGCTTCAGGGGCCGGTGAGCCGTGCAGGCAGTGCCTGATTTCCCGGTGCCCCAGGCCCCAGCAGCAGGAGGCATCCTTGTGCGGTTCTGAAACCATCAGTGCACTGGCAGGAGTGCAGCAGGGTACCCTGGCAGGCGAACCCAGAGTCCCCAGGCCAGCCCCGTGGATGTCTCGGCTCCTCTGGCTGGCTCACGTTTGTGGGGGCCCCTTGATGCTTGTCCTGGTGCTGGCGACGTGGCCAGTTCAGGTTCCAACCTCAGGAAGATTTCGTTGGTCCTGGAAAGCGCTGTCCCCCATTGTCCCTCACTGTCCTGGGCTGCGGACAGATGAGCAGATGAGGGCAGGGAACACGGTGTCCAGCAGGGGAGCTGGGCGTTTCCAGCCACGGGGCTCCTCAGGGCTCTGCTGTGCTCGTGTGTGCGGGGACCGTCCTAGGGAGGGTCACCCCAAGAGAGTGGCACGGTGTCCCCAGCTTGGAAAAGCTGGTGTACTGGGTACACGTGGCTTTAGGAACAGCCCCGTTTCCTTCTGGAAATGGAAGTGCTACTCCCTCCTTCCGGGTAAGGTGGACGGGACATAGTGCGGTGAGGGCCCCCCCCAGTCCCCGCAGCGGCTGCCACCTCCCCTCCCCAGCCCTGCACCCTCTCTGGCTGAGTGTGTTAAGAGGTTTCTGGAAGCACCTGGCGCTGGGTGGGTGGAAGTGTGAGGCAGTCCTGTCCCTGCAGAGCTCGGCGTCTCGTGGGCAGACGCAGCTCCCCTCGGCCATCAGGGCCCCTGGGCGGGGTCCCCAGAGGCTCGCGCAGCCCTGGCAGCCACACCCGTTTCCCCCAGTGCCGCCCAGACGTGTCCTCCCTGCGCCACGGCCCGGACGCGGCCCGGAGGAAGCACTGCTGTAGAGCGAGGCTTCGTGGACGCGGAGAGCTGAGATCCCAAGCACACCCAGGGTCCCCGTGGCTGTCGTGCGGGCCTCTGACCACCGTCCCGTCTCTTTGCCAGGCTGGAGGTGCACCTTGTGGGAGGCTTCAGTGACGACAGGCAGTTGTCACAAAAACTTACTCATCAGCTTCTTAGTAAGTGCCGCGCTTTCTCCCCAGCTCTGATCAAAGTCTGTACCCCCCGTAGCTTGGGTAAAGTCCTCATTCGTGCCACACCTCTGGGGGGGGGGGTCCCCACAGCTTGGAGCCCTGGGCATGGCCCTGCTGGGACTCGTGCAGAACAGAGCTAAGTTTTCCGGGGCGGAGGGGCCTGAGCTAAGATTTCCTGGGCACCAGCAGTCGGCACCGTGCAAAATAGTCGGCACTGAACTGTGTGAAGACAGAATCCCACTCTGGGCAGGAGTGTCCGCCTTCATCTGCAGAATATTAAAACCAACGATGCCACTGTAGTCCTACTAAAGTCGCATGAAAAAAAGCCCCGCTCTGTCCCCGTGCTCACACGCAGGGGACCAGATGCTGCTACAAGCTGCGGGCGAAGCGACCTGGCCCCGGGGCTTCAGTCTGAAGGTTTCACGTCCTTGGACCCAGTAATTCCCACCTGGGACTCTAAGAAAATCATCTGTGTTGTGCATAGAGCTTTAGGCCTAAAGATGGGCAGTAAGAACATTCTTTATGTTAGGAAGCAGTTAAATGTCCACGAGTAAATAGTTAAGGAGCCACTAAGCAAGACTCAGGATTACCTGGCAGGCAGATGCATACAGTCGGGACACAAAGTTGCTCCCAGTCCCGCAGCCCCCGGTGTGGGCTCAGCAGGGCACGGGCGGTAAGGAAAGGCACGCGCTGGGATTGTGGCCGTTAATAACCCACGTACTCCTTACACTTGCCTGTATTTTCCTTTTATTTATTTTTTACAGTGATAAACCTTTTTATGACCGTTGATCGGGACAGAATTTACTTAATAGTAAAGAGCTTACGAGTCAGCGGTCCCCCCACTGCCCTCACCAGGGAGTCAAGAGGGCATGGCCCAGTCAGTTTCCTTTGGGCCCGAGGCTGGGAACAGGCCTGTCACTCGGCAGGTGGGGTGCGGTGGCGTCAGTCGGCGGGAATCTGGCCTCTGCAGACAGGCCAGGTTGTGGCTGGAAGGTTGGACAGGCATGGCTCGGTGGCTGCCGTCCCTCCGGCCCTGTCCCGCCTCGCTCAGCCCTGTGCTGCTAACCGAGAACTCTCGTTGTAGGTGAATTTGACAGACAGGAGGAGGACGTTCACTTAGTGACGTTATGTGTGACAGGTGAGTTCTGCCATCCTCCCCAAGACGGGTGCCCTCCCCCTAAAGTAAGACTCTGCACGAGCACCTCGGTCACGGGAGATGGTCCGGCAGCGCTTGGCTGACACGTGCCCCACTGGTGTCCTGTGCGGCCACGACCACCCCCAGCGCCACCTCCTGACCCTGACCCTCCTTATCCTGACCCCACCTTCAGTGCCACTCCCCTCTCCTTCCTGGGGCTTTTCAGAGGCTTCCCCAGCTCCTGGGAAGGAGCAGCAGCCACCACGCACGGCAGACGGCTGAGGGTGTGGCGTGCCGGGAGGATCCAACTGGGGATGGGGCTTGCGGACCCCAGCCCCACGGTTCAGGGACTTGGCAGGGACACAGGAAAACCGTCCCTTGCATGTTCTGCTTTTTTTCCCCTTTCTGTGGTGTGGGCTCCTCCGTGGCTTTGATTATGGAACATGAAAGCAACTGTTAAGTATTTCTTAGACATTAAATCTTGAACTTTTTTTTGTTGTTGTTAGAATTAAATGACCGGGAAGAAAATGAAAACCACTTTCCAATCATTTACGGCATCGGTAAGTAGTAGGTTTCACCGAGGGTCAGAGGCCAGTCCTGTGCTGACGGGAGCACGTGGTGAGCCCGCGGGGGCACCGTTTCGGTTCCTGTCCTGGCTCCTCTGTGGGCCCCACGGGGGGTCCCGGGCAAGGAGCGTGCCTTCTCTGACCTCTGTCTACGAAACCAAGAATGTCCACACCCTGAGGCCATGAAGGACAAACAAGGGAGCCGGTGGGAGGCAGACCCGGTGGCAGTGGTAACGGGGCTCCAAGCAGCGGGGGCCTTTGCATCTCCTTACCGATAAGCGACCTCGTAAGGTCTGGTTGTGAACAAAGTTCCTCCTAAGGAAGGTGTAAAGCTCTCCCGGCTCCAGAGAAGCTGGAACACAAACACCAGATCTGGCCATGATCCCAGGCCACACTTGTGCCCCGGGCCAAGCAGGGGGGTCGGCCACGTGCCCGCCGGGAGGAAGGGCAGGCTGCTGGGGGCGCCGCGCAGCCACCCTGGGTTGGGAGCACAGTCTCCCCGCGGCTGGCCCAGGCCCCAGCGGTGCACGCGGCGGGCTCGGCTGGAAGGCCGTGGTGTCCCTCCCCACAAAGGGGGCCGCTGGAGACCCCTCACAGTGGAAATGGAACGAGAGGACTCTCCGCTCTCTCAGGGAGCCTCTGCACTTGTTACCTGTGTTAGAAATGTAAGATCACGCGAACTTTCCATTTGCATCTTAAGTCAAAGAAAATGTTGTTTGTCCCCCGCAGCTGTCAACATCAAGACCGCGGAGATTTACCGAGCCTCCTTCCCAGACCGGGGCCCGGAGGAGGCGCTGCGGTCTGCCCGGGCTTTAACAGGAGGACCAGTGAGTGTGAAATCATCTTTGTGTTAAGGGGTTAGGGGAAGAAAGGGCGTCGCACTCCAAAGCCTCAAGTTTTATAGACCTTAGAAGTGAACACTTCATGGGAGTTTCTTTAAAGCTATGAAATGATCAGGGGTCACCTCTCTCCCCTCCGCACACAACACGGACGAGTAAGGAATGGTTTTAGGTTGCAGGCGCTCGGCCTCGAAGGGGCACAGGGAGGGAACGTGCACGCCCAGCATCCGGTGCAGCGAGAACGAACCCCTTTTTGTTGGTGCAGCCTTTGCCTACACACGACTCACGAGGAAAGGAGAGCCAGGCAGCGGGGAGCGGTCCCTGCCTCTGCACCTCAGCAGCCACACACGTGTGGACCACGTCCTTAAAGGGCGATCTGCCGCCACAGGTGGATTCGCCCACCAGAATCATCAGGTCACTTTCCACAAGTCTGATCGCCAGGGATGCTTTGTAATACTAATACCTTAATTTTGAAGGAAAAAGAACCACCCAAGCCTTACATGTCATTTAAAAATGCCTGAAGGGTTCTCTGGCCCCTTCCTGGGGTGAGACCAGCCGGCACAGTCACAGCCCGCGAAGGGACGTGCGCGCTGACAAGGTGGGGACGTCCTCCTGGGACACGTGTGGGTTCAGAGCGCGCTCTGGTCAGCCCGCGCGCGGCTGGGAGACGACTCCTGTGCTCTATCGGGCGGCACCATGGCCTGGGCTCCGCTAACACCTGCACCCAGTCCAGTCTCAGAGCCCAAGCCCGAAGGCTGCCGGTTAGAGGCCCCACCCCGGCAGCTGCGGGGCTCAGGGCCCGATGGCCGGCAGACACGCACTTGAACGTGGCGCTCTCTCGCTGCCTTCGATTGGGCGGCGGGCGGCCTGTGCAACCTGCTTCTGCGTGGCCGGGTCCGCAGCTGCTCCCCACAGTGCCGTAGGCCGCTGCAGGCCAAGTGCCTGTCCCTCTGGGCCTCAGGTTTTCACCCCAAGTGGGAAAAACGTGGTCTTCCTAGAGGACTGTTTTTGGACTGAAGGAGATTCCTCTTGTTACTCACACAGGGCCGGAGTAGCTTCTGTGAGACATTTTCGAGAAGCTTGTCCTCTGGGTAACCGCGGGGCTGTGGGCCTACCCTGGGCTGGCTTTACTGGCGGGCTCTGAGAAGCGGGGAGCACGCCTCACGTTCTGCCCCTGAAATGTCGTTTTAGATGATTAGTATCTACGATGCAGAGACCGAACAGCTGCGTCTGGGGCCGTACTCCTGGGTGCCCTTCCCGCACGCCGACTTCTGGCTGCAGCAAGACGACAAGCAGATACTAGAGGTGAACATTTACGGGCTGGGTAAATCTCTGCACGCTGGTTTCTTCATCTGTAAGGAAGAAAAGGTGCTTAGAGCAGAGCTGCTCGGCTCGCGGTGGGCAGCAGTTATTTCTAGGCTGCGGTCGGCAGACTCCGTTGAACTTCTAGGTCAGCGGGGAAGTCACGTCCCAGCCGGGCATCTGCATGGGTCGGGAGGAGGATGAAGCCAACCTCCTTGCCCCATTGGCGCGGGACCCCTCCCGTCTGGTCACTCTGCAGTGGCTCGATGCTCGGTGACCTGAGTGTCCAGGTCCGGGTTTAAGAACGTGGAGATCCTGCAACGGCTCCATCAGGAAAGGGATAGAAAGGGAACAGCCAGGTTGTTCCTCGCTCTCATACGCACAATCTTATCTTTCCAGAACCTTTCCACTTCGCCTCTGGCTGAGCCGCCCCACTTTGTGGCACATATTAGGTCTACCTTGATGTTTTTAAAAAAACACCCATCTCCCACCAGCGCACTGTTTCCTGGAAACAAGGCTCTGCTCTACAAAAAGAATGAAGGTGGCTTGTGGGAAAAGATCTCTTCTCCCGGAAGCTGAACACGGGATCACCAAAGAAAGCAACTTGCCGGCCTGACGGACCACCGCGGGGCCTGCAAAGAACACGCATCCGAGTCTCCATCTGCCGCGTCCTAGGTCTCCCTCCTTACTGTCCCTTCAAATGACTTTCAAAATAAAATCTTATTTTGGCAAAGGCATTTGTTACAGGGGTTACTTTCTGCTTCTCGGAAGCTGACCTCCAGCCTCTCCTTTTTGGTAACAAGGGCACCAGAGGAGCCGCCTGCCTCGTGACTCTACAAGCAGTCGTCTCAGATGCGCGGTGAGTGCCTCTCCTGCTACGTCAGGGAGTAAAGGAAAAACGGTAAGTTTGTTTAAAAAACAGTATTTAAAATGCACTAAAATTCTCTGAAAATTGATGCATCTCACAGAGGGGTTTTTTGGCCCCCCAAATGTTTTAGAAGCGTCATTTTCAAAGCTGGTATCCTACTTCTAGATGAATGCTAGGTTCAGAATCTGGTCGTCTGCTCTGCAGTATAATCAAAATAATCTCCTAGGAGATTGTATTTAATGAGAGCTACACAAAGCTACTGAAGTCTGTTCTGTCAGGTGTAAGGTCATTAAAATGCCCCAACTGTGATATACGCCAGTCATACCTGTAGAGACCTTTAGCTTCTGAAAAGGCAGGCACGGGGTCTGATCAATTACTGTGTACAAACTGAACTCACTGGTAACAATTTCAAGAACCTTTATTGAAACCAACATTCAAATAGTGTCTTAAGGGTGAAATTCTGTTTCAGCAAAACCAATTTAACAATTCCAAATATATATAAAAACGTTTAAAAATTAATCTTGTTAAAGGCGATAATTTCTCCTTTCCCCATTTTATCTGCTATACTTCATTGCACCAAATAAACAGGGAAGACTAATCATCTGCACCCAAAAAAAAAAAAAAAAAATGTTGACAAGTGCCAAATGTCAGAGATCACATCCAATCAGAGTCTAATTATAGGCTTAATACGGTGTAACTAAGGCTTCCAACAGGACATTCCACAAGCCCAGTGTGAATCCCCACTACCTTGAGGCGGCCGTAGCCTGACTTGGCCGGTCTGAAGGCACAGGGGCCGTTACCTAGGATAAATGAAGAGGCGCGGTAATTCTGGAGAAGTAGAAACGGGCAGTAATTAAGGGCTTACTTCTAGTTATTTCCGCAGTGGTCTGGCTTGCCTAGCCTGGGCGAGGGGATGTCGCTGGTTCTTGTTTCTGAGCTGGGCCCAAAGAGGTGAGTTGCTAGTGGGGAGAAGCCACAGAAGCTCCCATGTCAACCGGGTCAAAGATCTACTTGTTCTAGAATTGGAACTTAGTTCACATTGGTTAAGAGGAGCATCTCTATCAGGTTTTCAGATATTAAACGTAGAAATGAGCACAGCCTGCACCTGTGTGCCAATTTAAAAGCTTTACCCATATTTAAAAATATACATATATATGGTCAAGAGTTTTACAGTTACTCTTCATAGATAGTCCTTTAATGTGTTTACAAATAGTACATAAAGGGAGAAATGACCTGCGGCGGGGGGCTCCCGGCCCCCACAGCCCCGGGGAAGCAGCAGTGGGCACAGGAGGCCCGGGCTCAGGCTCGCTTACTATCCCACTGAATCCGTCTCCTTAGAGCCGAATCCACACCCGTCGAGCGCTGCGGCCCCACCAAACCGAGCGCCCGCCCTGCCCGCTGTCCCCGCGCACTGGGTGGCGCGAGCCCAGCGTGCTCTAACGAAAGCGGCCTCAGCGGAGAGGTACACGTAACCGCATATAGCGTCTTACACTTGGGTCTAGAAAGGCGAGCGCGAGTGTTCCAAGGGGTGGGCACTTGAGCTCTAAGTGTTGTGAATCAAAGTGTTTATGTAACGGGGGAAACCGGTGCAAACTACAGCTGGGCAGACAGAAACGACAGGAGTTGCTCCACAGACCCATGGAATGAGACAATCAACTGCCCTTCTAGAAAGTCTGGCTTTCAGGCACAGATGTGTGCAAAAATGCCAGTTCCGCACAAACAACAGTCATTTCTCTCGCATTAGCACGTGGCACGGTTCACATTGTCAGTAGAACTTCTTCCCTGAAACGATACTACAGTCTCCAAGCACAACACTGACTTTTATCTTAAGCTCTCCGGTTCTTCTACCTGCGGACGGTCGTCTTCCGGGCGCTGGGCCCCGCTCCGGAGAGCACCCGTCTGCTCGGCGTCCTGCGGGGCGCGAGTGCTGGGAGGGGGCTCGGGGCCGCCGGGCTCCGGGGTGTCGGGCTCGGGCGCACCGCTCAGCTGCTCCGCCTTCTCCAGGTCCTCACTGTGGCTGACTGAGCTGGTCTCGCTCAGAGCGTCGGAACCTCTCAGGGACCTCCTGAAAGGCTTCTGGCCTAGAGAAAGTCACGGACCGCGCTGAAAGCTCCCGGCGCGCTCCCAGAGCAGCCCTGCGATCCCCAGCCCGGACGCCCCGGAGGGAGGAGAATGGGCAGGGAGCCAGGGTGGCTCAGGCCGGTTGACACCAGGTTAGACACGATGCCAGCCCTCGGGACCCTACCGCCCCGTGAGGCGCTACAGAGAAATTTCTCCAAGTTAAAGCTCCAAGCAACTGCCAAGGTTAAAATGAAGCGAGTCTTAAGAAAAACAGGACTTTGGGTGAAAGCACCAAGAAAACAGAAGGATGCAGGTAGCACCGAGCAGGAAAAGCCCCAGGACGTGAAGGTCTACGTTCCCCAGAGGAACCGCCAGTTCTCAGGGTTCATAGGCCCCCGGGAGACGTCCCGTACCTGGAAGTCTCTGCTTCGTGCGTGTGCCCGTGGGGGTCTGCGGGGGTGTGACGCCTGTGCCTTGTACCTTGTAGACATAGGTGTGTTCCGTGGACTCCAGGGAGCCTGCCGAGGAGAGAGCGGTAAGCGCATGCCACCGGGAGCTGACCCAGGCAGTCTCGTTCCCCGAGAAGCTTCCTCCGGCCCTGCAGCCTCGCTCAGACCAGCAGAGCCTTTGGGCCTCCAGAAACGCACTGAGAACTGGATAAGGCCCCGCAGGAGGGGGAGGGGTCCCCATCCTAAACCTCCCCAGGGATCCTGCACTGCTGGGACGGTCCTCGGCCGGCAGGGTGGCAAGAGCATGCCTGGGGGTCCACATGCACGTGGGGAACGTGATTTGGCCACAAGGAACAGACACCTTGCTGATGGCTGAGGCCTGGCATGTCAATCAGATTATGGCCCGAGGACACCCTCATTTCCTAGGGAGGGACCTCAGGCTGAGGGCACTGTTCACCACCAGAACCAGAAAGGAAGAGCGCGACAGCGGGACATCCTTCCCGGCAACTGCTACTCCTTGCTGGCTGCCGGCTGTGAAGTAAGCTGGACCGGGCTCCAGACTACGACCTTCTCGCCTCCCCTGAGAGGCTGGGGCCAAGCACGCAGACTGCGGGAAGCACTCGGCTGAGCGCCAAGCCAAGGATGCTGCGTGGAGGACGTGACGGGCCGGGGAAGCACGTTCCCACAGGATGGTGGGGGTCTGCTCTCATGTCGCCGCAGCCAGGGGACCGGAGAGGAAGACAACACCGTAGTGTCCCCGGGGCAGATGCGTCCTGGCTTCTGGGACCAGTTCCTGGCACAGACCCAGCGCCAAGCTCTGGCAGTGTGTGCACCGGGCTCCTCCACTCAAGTGGGGCATCCCAGGAACCAGGATAAAACTCGCAAAATCAGTGAGACCTGGGATGATGTTGGTCAGTCCTACCTGCTGTTAAGTTAAAGGTTCTTCCCTTCTGTGAAGCTTGTACCGGAGAAAACCAGTTGAGCACGGACCCCACGACGGGGATCTGCCGCAGCACCCCCTGCAAAACACATGCGCTGCTGCTCACAGCCATCCCGCGGGCGGCCCCGGCGCAGCGGCAGCTGGGGGGTCTGTCTCAGGCTCACCTCTTCCAGAAGCCGCTCCTCGTTTGCCTTCTGCAGCTGAACCTGGGCTTCCTGGATCCCTTTTCGAACCACCTCTGTCATGTTTTCTAGAAGCTGTGTTAGGACCAAGAAAGACTTTACTTGTCCAAGATTTCTAAAGATTTTGTTTAGAGCGAGAAAGAGAGTGAGTGAGTGTGTGTGTGTGTGTGTGTGTGTGCACGTGCGCGCACAAGTGTGGGGAGGAGCAGAGGGAGAGAGAATCCCAAGCAGACTTTGTGCTTAGCCCAGAGCCCAGTGTGGGACTCGATCCCATGACCCTGAGATCATGACTTGAGCCAAAATCAAGAGTGAGACACCCGGCCAACTGAGCCACCCAGTCACCCCAGCTGTCGAAGCTTGCCTGAGACCTAGAACTATTACCACAGCACAGGCAACATTTTTCAGAAGTGTAGTAGTAAATGAAATCTTGCACTTTTAAGTGTCAGGATAGAAAGTAAAATAGTAAATTAAACAGAAGAGGATAAAATGCCTGGATAAGGTAAGACACACCTTGGTGGCCAGCCTCATCTGTCAGGAAAGGGACGAGAGAAATGTGATCTGTGTCCCCCCGCCAGAAAACAGACACGCGGCTCAGCACTCACGGAACGGAATTGGAAGTGACAGAGTGAGTCTAGAAAAACCTTTAGGAAGTCCGCCCGCGACTGAAGAGAGCCGGCTCCTCAGCTCACAGCCAGCCTGCTCTCCCCTCCCTAGCGGGAGTGGCCCGCACACATGCTTTGGTTTCCTCAGAGCCATCTTGCCTTAGTTCCTTTTCTCTGCTTCTAAGGGATCTCTACTGACTCAAGTACCTGGTCTGCAGAACATCCGTGAGGTCTATAGTCTGGTCTCCTTAACAGTTGGCCAAAAGAAGGTCTCTTACTGGCAGGAAGTTCTGCTGTGAGAAACATGCGCCTCACGCAGCCCCCAGACCAGCTACGCTCGGGAAGTCTCCCCTCACCCTGTCAGGCAGGGGTGACTCTGTCTTCCGAACGCTCTGCGACCCCAACTTCTCCCCCACGGCATCTACTGCCTCGCCTGGCTTTGCGGTTCTCGGCCTCCAGCTGTGAGCCCACCCAGGGCAGGGGCTGTGTCCCGTTCCCATGGGCTTCTGGGTTCCGGGCGCAAGGCTTAGCTCAGAGGAAGCCTTCACACACTTTTCAGGAACAAACAGGTATTTCTGAGGGGAGCGGCTTCCTTTGGGACCTCCGCTAGCTGCCTCGAGAGAACCCAGAAAAGGAATGAGACGCGGATTAGTCTTACAGACCCGTGAGTTCTCCTCAATTTCTCGGGCTGTGACCGCAATGGTCTCTACCAGTTCCGAAATATCCACATCGTCACTCGCCATGCCAATGTAGATGCAGCTCTTCATGCTTTTGTACTCAGGGCCTGCAGAAAGATACAACCGACCGACTCGGTTCCCCCGTCCTGGGTCACAAGACCGTCCGGGGCCCAGTTTCCTGTACGACGGCATGACCAGGCACAAAGGAGCCTCCCTCCCCGGGCGAGGAAAGTACTAATGGGGACATGGGATGTCCGGACAGGCTGTGGGAGTGGGAGGGAGCCAGCCCACCCTAGAAAGAACTAAACCAGCATTTCCTCCCAGGAAACAGAGCCCAAAGTCCCTTAACCAGTCAGAAAATGGCCTTCCGAAGTTCAGAGTTGACTTATAAAAATAGTAGTTACCCATTTTAAATGTAAGGTCGGATTCCAGTTCATTTAACTTTTTCAGGAGCGCAGCATGGATTTTTTCCCCTTCTGGATCTAACTTCAAACTGCTCTTGTCATCGTTAGCATGTTCGTACCTACAGAAGAAATCAAGTGACAGTATTTCAGTCTGAAAGATCAGATGCCTCTTCACACACAGGACTGCGAGGTGTCTAAGCTCTGGCTGTTTCCAGGAAGGTGAGACACTGGGCCGAGGAGCCTCGGAGTGTCTTAGGGTCAGACACTGTCAAGAACATGGCAAGGAAGGCCCAAGTCTCCAGTCCATGAAACTTAAGAGAGGCCAGGTCTGGAAGCCTCGTTTGTAGCAGAAGCAGGGAGTGTCCCGGAAGGGACAACCATGTGCACCAAGCGACGGAGGGCAGAGCTGTGTGCTCGGCCGATGAGCTGGTCCCTGGTCTTAGTGATCTGTGGCTCCCTGTACCCCGTGGGAGTAACCATCAGCTGTGCACTTTTAAGCACCCCCCGCCCCCAGTCACCTGCGAGCTGGCACAGAAAATACAGGGATTGCTATTTTACTGAGGGCAAGGGCGGCCACGCTGCGCTGCGCTGGGCTTTTCTAAGCGTCCAAAGGGTCTCACTCAATTTCTAAGAGATGCGTACGCTGTGCCCATGCAGAGCCGGTCCACAAAATGACACACCCACAGTCTCTGTACGGCCAAGCGGGACGAACACGTACCTGACAACCCCTATTCCAGGCCAGTTTGGGTCATCGACGTGCAAGAGACCTGCTGTGGCTGTCACCTCCTGCTTGAACTCCTCCCGCAGCTGCAGTGTGCAGGTCAGGACGGGCAGCTTGCTCTGCGCGCAGGCCACGAGCTGATCCACGTCCTCCCCCCGCGTGCCTAAAACTGAAACCGTCCCCAGAGAGCTCAAGAAATGTGTAAGAACATGGAGGAAAGCAGAGGGCAGGGCTCCCCTCTCACTGTTCGGGAATTCGGCAGCTACGGGGACATCTGGTTAGCAGGAGCTGAAGCAGTAGAAAGGGGGAAAAAAAAGGCTACCAAGCCCCTCTGGAGAGAGCAGGCGTTGGAAACGGACACAGCCCGCTCCTGCAGGTTAAGACACGGAAGACAGAGTGAGCCCCGGCGCCACGTATAGTGACACTCGGACAGAGAAATCAGATTCTTCTCACGGACTCAGAGCATGTCACGAACATCGTACGACACGCTAGAAAGGCCGAGGCAAGCACATGGCTGTCGCTGCACACGAGCATCATGGGAGGGAGGATTCTGGCAGGGGTGTGCAGGAGGCAGGAGGGCGGGCTGACCACAGCTCCCAGGACAGCCTGACGCCCCCACGGCTGCAGGACCCGACATCACTACCCCCGCATGCGACTCAGACGGGGCAAGGGATCCCACTGAGCCTCTGTAGTGCTGCCCCGGTGTCCTCGGCTCGCTCCACTGGGTTTACAGACTAAGCCTCTGGGGCTCAGGCCCCACACAGCAAGTGCAGAAATCACTGCAGACAAGGCCACTAGCTGTCTTCATGGCAGGCTTTTCTTTGCAGGACAAATGCCCACACCCCTCTACTTTGAGGCTTTAGATCAAGTATCTTTCCAAAAATGTTTAAAATATCTGATAAAGAAAAAATCAAAGATTTTCAGAAAATCTTTTAAATCATCTCAGAAAACAGAATTATCACAGTTTTTAATGCATCTGTCAGCGATTTCTCAGTCCCATGACCGGAGGCAGCCCCACCTCCGGCCCCCCCAGGGCAGGCGGCATCCCAGATGGGCGCGGGTCTGGACGGGAGGCCCCTCGCTGTGGCGCCCACATGTGTGAAATGCCCAAGACGGGAGCGCGCCCAGGACGGTCCATCGTGGGAGCCCACGTACCTGCAGCCGTCTAAAACAGCGGCTCTGTGCAAACCGCCTGGGGAGCTCTGAGGCCACAGCCATGGCCTCTGCCCCACAGACCCGCATCTCAGCAGGCAGGGCAGCCCCGGGGTCCGCAGCTCCACGATGCAGACTGAGCACCATGCAGGAGCCAGCGAAGGGCCCCAAGACCCCAAAACACAGGGAGACTCGAGTGACTGGAGAAGGCTATTTCTGAGAAGTTACTCTGGAAAACTCATCTACCTATGCGTAGCGCAAAGGCAAAGAAAAAGCCCCTTCGAAGGCAGAGCGGAGTACCCCACGGAACAGCAAACGAAGCCACAGCCCGGACTTGAACACACAGCTCACCGCCGCTCCCAGAACCAGCGTGGGCAACCCCCAGAGACCCGTTACCTGCCGCGGTCATCAAAGGGCTGAACCGGATGCACACGCCCTCCACTTCCAGGTCCATGACCGTGAGGCCGCTCGTGGGCACCAGCTGTCTGAGCTGCTCTCCTAGCTGCAGGGACAAGGGCACGGTGACGAGGCTCCCCCAGGGAGGCTCCCCCAGGGAGGGACCCGCCGGTCTCCCCACCCTCACCCACGCTCACCCCCCAGCCCCAGGCCCGGAGGCTCCCTGGGGCAAGGCCCCCGAATTCTTTTGATTCTCTTTGAATACGTGTGGCCACTTCATTTAAACGGACTAAAAGTTCTACACTTTTTGTTGCTAAAAAATACAACTTCAGTGTAGAAAAATCTAGGAAATACAGGCAAACCAAAAGAATAAAATAAAAATTACCCACAGCACACCACTGAGAAGCACCCACTGCTCACGTCTGATAGACCCATCCGGGTGTCTTTTCTGTTGCCATAAAACACAACATTCTACGTACTGGGCAGTAACCTGCAGCCTTTCATGTAAGCTACGATGACCATTTCCTTTCTGCCATAAACACCCAGTGACATGGCTTTTAATGGGTGTTCTGCCTGTCATCGTATGAATGGATCCGGACTCATCAAAGCCCCCAGGTGGGGCCTGACCCCGTTACACCACACGGCTGTGGTGGACACCCTGACACTGTTCAGAAACATTCTTTACACACAAATCCAGGAAGCACAATTTCTGCATCGAATGGCAGCAGGAGCACAATGTCCTCGGTCTGTGCCGTCCGATGGCCAGGTGCTGGGGTGCGTCTGGCTCACGAGCCCTCTGACACCGCTACAGATGCTCACAAGGCCCAGGCGGCCGCCCCACAGTCCCCGTATGGCATGTGGTTTCGAGCCGTCCTCAGCGGCCGAGAAATGGTCAGCCGAGGGAATCACGCTGGAAGGCCCCGCCCGAAGTTACGTGGCCCGGGGACTGGTGATCCAAGGAAGAGCCTTGGAGGGAAGCCCTGGCCCTCCATGGGAGCGTCCCTCCGGGGTCTGACTTCCCCGTCGTTAGCAGTGAGCACGTGCGCCCCCACCCAGGCTGGAGAAGAAAGGGCACCGGACCACGGGTCTTACCCAGCGATTCAGGGCGTCACAGCAGTGTCTTTCCCGGCCGACTGTTGAAGGTGCCGCGCTGGGCATGGAGACGGCTCTGGGCACTGGATCTGACACCGGAGCACAGGGGAGTCACCTTCTAGAAACACAGCGCTATATGCACCCCTCAAACCCTACTTCACTGAGCTCCCAACATGAGCCCAGGGAGAAGTCGCAAACATTTCAGAAACTAAAATGTGCAGCTCGTGATAAATGAGTAAACAAAACATGGTCATCCTCCAAAAGGAAGGAGGTTCTCTCACAAGCTCAATAGGGATGACCTTGAGGACATTCCACTAAGTGAAACAAGCCGGTTACAAAGACGCATGCCGTAGGACTCCAGTGACAGGAGGTTCCCACAAGTCAAACTCAGACAGTGGATGGGGGTTGCGAGGGGCTGGGAGGGAGGCCGGACATGGGGAGTTAGCGCGTAAGGAGTGTGGAGCTTCCGTTTTTAAGACGTCAATGTTCTGGAGAGCTGCTGGACAGCGACGTGCATACATTTAACCCCAGTGGACTGTACACATAAGATGGTGAACTTTTCCTTTTACCATAATTAAAATTTTTTGAAAATGTGTATCAGGGGGTTTTAAGCTTCCACATTTTTTTCCTCATGAAAAAATATAATGCTTGAATATAGTCTCACAAATAGAATTCTTAATTTCATTTAAGAAGTCTTTCTTTCCGGACGCCTGGGTGGCTCGGTCGGTTAAGTGTCCACCTTCAGCTTGGGTCATGTTCCCACGGCCCTGGGATCAAGTCCCACATCAGGCTCCTTGCTCAGTGGGGAACCTTCTCCCTCTGCCTGCTGCTCCCTCTGCTTGTTCTAACAAATAAATAAAATTAATCTTAAAAAATGGAAGAAAGAAAAAAGTCCTTCTTTCAAGGAACCTTGAGAGGAAATGAAAGTCTAACACTTTAAGTCACCAACTAGTCTTATCAGCCACTGTGTGAGGTAAATCAGAGAACCCCAGAGGACCCGGAGTGGGCCTCACGACAAAAATTATCTCCTTCCATCTAAATGGTCTGCGTGCCTGTTCGTACCAGGTGCTGTGCTGGGCACGTGGGATATAAGGCAGACAAGGCTTCTGTCATCCTGCTGTTTCTATTCTATTGAAAAACACCATAAAGAAAAAAATTAAATCACCATATTCTGTTGCTGGTGGGAAGAAAGAGGGTAGGGACTCTGATATAGTCACCTAAGACAGGGCAGACACGGAAGGCCTCTTCGAGGAGGCTGTACATTCTGGAGACCTGAATGAAGACAGGGAGCCAGCCAGAAGACTGAAGGGCAATGTGCTTGAAGCAAAGGGAACAGCAGTTGCAAAGGTCTTGCTCTAGGACAGAACAGAATGTTCTAGAAACTCAAGACCAATCTGACTATAGCACAGTGATCAAGATGAGAGGTGGCCTAAAGGAGACAGCAAAGGGTAGACCCCACAGGTCTCACAAGGTACAGAGCTTGGACTTAATTCAACAGAAACAGTAAGATGCTGAAGGGTCTGGGCAGTGACCAAGCACCATGGGACTGCCACATCCATCACCACCCACTCTGCATTCAGAGAATGATCTGGAATGAGGTCTGTGCAGTACACAGAAGTGAGAGCTCAGTTCAGCGGGTACTGTGGCTGTCCAGAGGACACATAACTGTGCCCTGCGCTAGGATGGTGGCACTTGGGCAGCCTTTAAATATAGCCTCATGTTATTCCCAATCTCAACTGCCCATGTCTTTAATGTATGTTTACCCTGTATTTTAAAGTACTTAACAAATAAACTATGATAAGCACAAAAAAACAAGATTCGAGGGCCCTACTTCAGATACTCACATTCACGGTATCGAAGTATGTATCCAGATCTCTATTCTCAAGGGACTCTGACCCATTCATTCTAGCGCTAGTCTAGGGACTAGCATTTGGAAACCACTGCTTTGATCAAAGGAAACGATCAACAAAATCCTAAGGCATTTAGGCCTGGAGTTTTTGTGAGGTGGTGTTTTGTTGTTGTTTTCCCAGTGAGTGAGTGCAAACACAGGCAAGAGCGGGGTGGGGGTGGGGAGGGACAGAAGGAGAGGGAGAGACCTCAAGCAGGCTCTACACCCAAGGTGGAGATCACGACCTGAGCCAAAATCAGGTGCCCCTGAAAATTATTAACATTTTCTGAAACAATGACTGAAGATTTTAGCAGTCAAAATATTTTGGACTATCTATATACGTTGTAATGGTCTAAAATGTGAAGCCTTTAAATACAAATACAAAAACAACACGTTTTAGAATCACTTACCTGAGCCTGGTAATTCCTGGAAAAACCTGAACACCACAACTGGAGAACTGAGCTCATCTTCCACCTGAAAAATCAATCTGCTATTACCAAGTAACATTAAATCCCAACACCTGCAAAATAAAACCAGGGGTTTGAACAACAAGCTACAGATAGCATGTTTTCTTAATCAACATGTAAAACTCAAAGGTTAATTTCAGCTGCTACAGAAACAGCAATCAAGGGTTTAGTAAAATTCTTAGAAGTAATTCTCAGCCGGCTCCGAGAAGGCTCTCCTGCACTGTGACATCTTGACACTGACTGGCACGCTGAAATTAAAGCAGGAGGAAACTGCGCCACTCCTGAACGTAAGCCTGCCATTAAAGTCAAAGGAGGCAAGGAAAAAGTATAACCAGAATCAGTGTTCGGAGAGCTGAAGCTTTCAAGAATCCAGAAATTAACGCTAACTCAAGCAGGACTGACTGTAACTTTTTTTCTTTTTCTAAGATTTTAGAGAGCAGGGCATGGGGGTTGGAAGAATGGGCTCCGTGCCCAGTGTGGAGCCCAACATGGGGCTCGATCTCATGACTCTTGAGATCATGACCTGAGTGAAACCAAGAGCTGGACACTTAAGTGACTGAGCAGACATCCAGGTGCCCCTGACTGCAACTTTTTATATTCACAGACAAAATATTCTCACATTGTAACACTCTCAGAACAGGATGTAAGTCTTGCTGGCAAGAAGATAAACACAGTCTCGAGCTGAAGCTTCGTATCTTCTCTATCACTGAAGGGGTTCTTATATTTGGGACAGGTCAGATGACTAACTTCATTAATGAATTTCATTACAGACAAAAACATTCACTGCATTAAGATAAGCCAGCATGAAGTTCATGTCCACCATTGCACACACACACAGCTGGCCATCAGCTCCATCAGAGGGTCAGGATACAAAGGGAACAGCAACACCCTTGACAGAATATGGCACACAGGGACAGAAGATCTCTGAGCATTCAACAATTCTAGTCATAAAACCTATTTCCTGGGGTGCCTGGGTGGCTCAGTGGGTTAAGCCTCTGCCTTCAGCTCGGGTCATGATCTCAGGGTCCTGCGATCGAGCCCCGCAGCCGGCTCTTCGCTCAGCGGAGAGCCTGCTTCCTCCTCCCTCTCTCTGCCTGTGATCTCTGTCTGTGAAATAAATAAATAAAATCTTTTAAAGCAAACAAACAAACAAACCCAAACCCTATTTCCTATTTTCCAGGGCACCAGGGTGGCTCAGTCAGTTAAGCATCTGCCTTTGGCTCAGGTCATGATCTCAGGGTCCAGGGACTGTGCCCCTCATCGGGCTCCCTGCTCAGCGGCGAGCCTGCTTCTCCCTCTCCCTCTGCCCCTCTGCTCGTGCTTTCTCAAATAAATAAAATCTTTAATAAACAACAACCAAAACCCCCCCAAACCTATATTCCAAGGCTCTCCATGGTAGAAATGCTAACATCCAAAGCCAGGAAGGAGCTGGCCCAAGGTCTTCTCTACTAACCTCTCAAAGGATCAGACGGATGTGACTTAGATCAAGCAGAGTGTGTATCCAACCTACCAACCAACCGGGCTGATTCTTGCGCTCACCTGTCATCTCTGCCTGTCACGTAAATACATCTAGTAATACTTTAAAGCTGGAGGGGCTGAATGTCTAAATAGAATGGAGCAAACCCAAGATGGAAACAGCCACAAAAGCAGCAAACTCCTACAGCCAGTCCCCATCCTTACTTAGGATAAGGCAGGACAATTCGAGTACCGAGACTTCTATATATAGTTTAATACAGTCCTTGGTTTCTTGTTTCTTTGAGCTCGGTGGTCTCAAATGTCAGTGCATGAGAAATACTGTCCAGGGTTACGTGCACAGAATTCTGGTTCTAGCACACAGCAGACTGAAATGCTGGATTCAATATCCTGATAACCCATAAAAACCTTTAAACCACGGCTAGGCTCAGAAGAACAGTGAACCCAAGAAGAAGAGAAAGCAAAGAACATTGTCGGCCGAGCCGGGGCTAGAGGAAGGGGAGCAGACAGAGGAAGGCGGCTTTCACATCTAGTGTCTGCAGGCCCATGTGCGGACGGCGCTCAAGGACCCTCGAAGGACGGTCCTGAGAGGAAAAACCACCCGCTGGTCAGCAAGAGGCTTCCCACTGCCTGAGGCTCTGTCTGCAAAGCGAGAGAAAATTCTCTCACGAGAGACCAAAGCATCAGTGCACACCGCACTGGGCTTGATGTCCTAAGTGGCACAGGAGTCCTAAAGCTGTGGACCTGACGGGACACGGACCTGGACCAGTCACACACGCAAAAATATCTAGCTCACAATGACAAGTTACCACACACACACACACACAAGGAGCAGGAATCAGAAGACACGATCCAGGGGTGACCCAAGATTAAGCAACAATCAGAAACAGACGGTAACCACCATGCTTACAGAGAAATGGAGACCAGGAACAATTTAAAAAAAAAAATGACCAAAAGCACCAACTTGAACAAGAACTAAAAAGAACATGTTGGAAGGAAGAAAAAGTCACTGAAACACAAAGCGAATGGCTGACGCAGATGAGAGGCCACTCAGGAGCAAAGAAAGGCCTGGAGAAACTCCTGAGGCAGCAGCAAAGAGGCAGCGATGGGATGTGTCAGAGGGACGGGCGAACACGGAGCGACGAGGTTCAGTATGCTGCCAACTCAAGGTCCAGAGGGAAGAAGAGGTCACAGTTGAAAAAACAAACTTGACAGAATCGATTAGGGAAAAAGGAACCCTCACGTTTAGTAAGTGCAAGTCCCAAGCAGGAGTTCTAGAAAATCCTCATTTAGACCCACCACGGTCAAAGTAGCAGAACCCAAGGACGGAGACGATCTTAACAGCCAGCAGGAATGTCAGCTGCACACAGGGGCCCTGTGAGGTTTCAGGGGTAAGGGGGAAACACTAGCTTCCGAGCTTAGAGTGCAGCCCACGCACCCAGCAGAGCCGGTCAGACAGACAGTGGCCACAACGCAGCTGCTGAGAAGACGGGCTCCGCCTCCGGAACGAGCAGCCGCCCCAGGTATCCCGGCGGCCAGACGAGGCCCTGGGTTGCTGAGGAGGGGAAGCGTGGCTGTGCTGTGGGGCCGGGAGGCTCCTGAAGGGTCAGCCATCTGACCGGGGGAGGAGGCCCACGGGGCCTCGGAGAAGAGCTACGGTGCTGCAGACACAGCTTGTCTTCGACACGCTGGGTGCAAGTCCTGGCTCAGCCACCTACTACGATGGGACTTGGGACAGGCAGCCACAGTGAAGAGAGAAGTGGCGTCACTCCGCCACAGGAACATCCAGTGAGGACTCAATGCCTGGGATTCTATGGCAGCGCCGCCCAAAGACCCAAAGCAAAACCGTGCAGTGATGACCGGCAGTTCATGAGGCCTTACATTCTTCATCCTGCGCTGTCTCACGTTATCTGATCTGCTCTTCGTGACCGCTCACCGAAGCAGGACGCAGAGTAAGTTCTCCTGAAAACTGCCCGGGAACAGAATGGCCCCCTGGTTAAGAACACGGGCCTTGCGGTGTGAATCCGAGCTCCACCATGTCCTAGCTGTGTGGCATGAGCAAGTCACTGAACTGCTCTGTGCCTGCTTCCTCACCAGGAAAGAGGGGACAGCCATTGTGACCAACTCACAGAGTGAATTTATTATTCATGCTTAATACCTACTCCCGGCCAAATACTAAACTTGGCACAGTGTGAAAAAGCCTAAAGACAAAAGTCGCTGCCTTTACAAAGCTTTTACAAAGCAAAACAAACAAGGAAGACACACATGGTCTCAGGTAATAAGAACTGCAATGAAGGACACACCCAGGGGACAGAGTGATGGACGGTGGCAGGGCTGGTTTACACAGGACAGTCAAGCAGGGCCTCTCTGAAGGCATGACATTTGGTTTTTGGTTTTTGTTTTTGTTTTTTTAAGATTTATTTATTTATTTGAGAGGGGCAGGTAGGAGGAGAGAGTATGAACAGGGCAGAAGGAGGGAGACAGAGAATCCTTGAGAGCCCAACTAGGGGCTCAGTCCTAGGATCCAGAGATTATGACCCGAGCGGAAATCAGAAGTTGGATGCTCAACCGACTGAGCCACCTAGGCACCCTGAAGACATGGTATTTGAACTCAGATCTGAAGGCTAAGAAACGAATGAAATGAAAAGAAGGGAAAGGGATAGTGTTTCCAGCTAGAATGAAGAGACTCCAGGGAGGGGTAAATGAATGAACGCCCAGGCTCAGCGCCGGACACAGCGCACCGCACGCGTCTCACTCCCAGCAGCTGGGAGAGGACGGTTACCGCGGCGGCAGGGCCGCACGGGGCTGGCCAGCGGCTGTACGTCTCCGGAGAAAGGCATCCACTGGAAGGAGGGCTGGGGAGGGTTCCGGGGCCTTACACAGATGCCCCAAACCCACTGGGGAGTAACCAGCACCAGCACAATCTCCCAGCCTGGAGGAGGAAGGAGAGGGAGAGGGGACATGAGGAGCCCACGTGGGCTCAGCGAGGAAGGGAAAGAAAGTCCCCTGGCCCAGCACTGCCGTGACTCCTGCCGTCTTGCTCCTGCTGGTCCATAGTCTGGGCTTTTCCGTTTACTAAAGGAGTCCAACCAACATACCTTCACTGACAACTGAGCTCACGGGCTTAGGCAGTTAAGAAAGAGTGATTCAATGTCACAGGGCCTCAGCACTACGGCTGAAATTAGAACCCAAGTCTCCTGATTTACATGCATCTCTCTGCTTCTCCAATGGGCCACTGTCCTCTTCCAAGCTAGAATTTGGGTCATCTCAGGTCAACTGAGCTCCAAGCTCCTACTCTGAAGCCAACGCAGAGCAGCTCTCATCTGGCACTGAACGCAAATCGTGTATTCAATGGAAATCTACTGTATTAACTTGAACCCCAAACTAACTCAAGTATTAGTTTTACACTTAACTGTGTCCTGCAGCACCCAGTGACCCTGTTTTAAATTAGAATCTGACCTATATCTTCTGAAATTCTAAAATATGATGAAGAAAACATGCAAACATTCAAGCCTGTACTGATACTTGGTTATTAGCCCTGCTAACCCCTCACCTCCTTGTCTGGTAACTACCCCTAGACAGCACTCTCTGACAGTCTGGCATCTTGTAGGGAGATACCCACAAGGTCACGTGCTTATCTCTTCCTTACTCCCCACTCAGTGCAAATGAAAACTCTGGTGTCAGAAGGTTTATGAAAATGTCGTCAAAATACTGTGAGAGACAAAATGACTTTTCATATCAGGAAGATGGGTGTTTTAAAATCGCTGTTGGCGAAGTCAATTGTGTTTGTGAGATCTTTGTGCATTTCTAAATGCATTTTTTGTGTGTGTGCATTCTATTTAACAGAATAAGACTACAAATGATTATATGAAAAGCACCAAGGGGGTTTAGCAAATGGTAAAAATTTCTAGGGTTTGTGCTTTCTAAGACTTAAAGTCATCATGATTCTCCTTCAAAGAATGCGGTTTTATTAGAATTATCACAATGATCACTCTAACTCGAACCTTAACTATTTACTTCAAAAACAGATCAAATTATATACTCTACCAGGATTTTGATGTGATTCACTTTCTTCAAACCTTCTTGTAACCGCTGACTCTGCAAAAGACAAAAAACAGCTAATAATCACTATGATTTCATTACATTATATGTATTTAATAATTACTTATTGTAATTTCAGTAGATAAACATAACTTTTTTTTTTTTTTAAGATTTTACTTATTTACTCCACACAGAGAGAAAGATCACAAGCAGGCAGAGAGGCAGGCAGAGGGAGAGGAAGAAGCAGGCTCCCCGCTGAGCAGAGAGCCCTATGTAGGGCTTGATCCCAGGACCCTGAGATCACGACCTGAGCCAAAGGCAGAGGCTTAACCCACTGAGCCACCCAGGAGCCCCAAACATAACATATTAAGAACTGGTTTTCAGGAGGGTCTTTGAAGGCCTGCAAATCTGTCAGTTAATGACTCCTGAATTAGGCTGCCAATTCTTGCTTTTCAACATCTGCAAACGTTCCCCCATCTTTCAGTTGAAAGTTACATGTAGTGCTTCCAGAAAAGCTTTTTCTATTAGACACAAGTGAATTTCTCATATTAGCAACATAAGTCATTCATTCTTTCAAAACCTACTCAGTACATGGCAACAAGTGCAAAAATGAACAACTGTATCAAACTGAAAAGCTTCTGCACAGCAAAGGAAACCAACACCAAAATGAAAAGTCAGCCTACTGAATGGGAGAAGACACTTGCCAATAAATTATTTAATAAGGAGTTAATGTCCAAAATATATACAAGTCCTACAACTCAAAGGGAAAAAACCAAAATCCGATTGAACAATGGGAAGATGTGAATAGAGATTTCTCCGAAGAAGACATCCAGACGGCCAACAGGTACACGAACAGATGCTCAGTATCCCCTTGTCAGGGAAGCGCAAGTCGAAAGCACAATAAGCTGTCTGTCAGAATGGCCAGCATCGAAGAGAAAAGACACAACACAGGTGGGCAAGAATGTGGAGAAAATGGCAAATCCTGGAGCACTACCGGTGGAGCGCGAACTGGCACAGCCCCGTGGAAACCTGTACGGAAGTTCCTCAAAAACTTAAAAACAGAACCACCGTATGATTCAGCAATTCCACTTCAGGATATTTATCCAGACAGAGCAAAACCCTCCAATTTGAAAAGAAAACTGCACCCCCACGTTCACTGCAGCATTGTTTACGACAGCCAAGATACAGAAACAACCCGAGTGTCCATCCGTGCATGTGTGAGTAGAGAGGAGGTAGTGCAGAAGAGACACACACAACGAAGTTCTATTCACCGTAAAAAAGAATGAAATCTTGCCATTTGTGACAACATGAATGGACCTTCAGGACAATACGCTAAGTGAAATAAGTGAGACAGAGAAAGACAAATACTGTATGATAACACTTATATGGGGTATCGAAAACAAAAAAAACCCTATAAGCTCATAAATACAGAGAACAGACTGGTGGGTGTCAGAGGCAGGGGGTAGGAGGGTAAAGATGGGTAAAGGTGGTTGAAAGATACAAATTTCCAGTTGTAAAATAAGTCAGTCACAGGGATGTCATGTTCGGCATGGTAACGACGGTTCTGAACTATACTGCTTATCTGCAAATCGCTGAGAGTAAATCTTGAAAGTCCTAATCACAACAGAAGACAATTCTGTAACAATGAATAGTGACACGTGTTAACTGGACTTGTAACTGTGGCGATCACTTCCCAGTATACACAAACACCGGTTCGTTATGCTGTTCATTAGGCTGTCCTCCGGAGACTGATAAAACATTACATGCCAGTTAGAGCTCAAAACCCCTCCCCCAAAAGCTACACAAGTGCAAAGGCACACAAGACACAGAACAGGACACTGGGGAAGAAGAAGAGCCAAGGTAAGTGAGGAAACGCTGTTCAGAGAACAGGTCTACAATACACACACCTGAGTTCAAAATCTCACCCAAATCCATCTGCCACTTACTAGCTATGACCTTGGACACCTTGTTCAGCCTCTCTGTGCTTCGGGTCCGTCAATGAGAAAACCAGGAGGGTAGCTACCTGACAGGGTTGTACGGCAGGACCTGGAAACAGCCTCTAGAACACCATGTGCATCGCCTGTGCGATGACCCCCTCCTCATTGTACTGCTGTCTCCGCCCCAGGTCTTGTTACTGATGTGGGATCAACGAGCAGCTACTTCATGGTGTTGGGTTCATTCATTCCGCAGTTACTTACTGAGCATCAGACACTGGAAACTACCTCACGAAAACTACCCAGTACGCCGTTACCCATGGCCTTCGTGTCTAGGGACGTTCGAATGAGACCGCGCACGCGCACTGCTGCGTGCAGAGTAAACACTCTGTAGCTGCTTTCCAGGAGGAGGATGAGGACGGTGATGACGATGATGATGGGAGGAAGTGGAGGAGGAGGGTACCCGGAGAGGCATGACCGTACAGATAACCACATGTGCTACGTGTCCCCGCAGTCTCACGCGCACTCAGAGCAGCAGGGAGTCAGCGACAGGCCATCAGAGGCACTCGGCGGTCCTGGGACCACCTATAGCGCTTGCTTGCAGGAAGACAGAGCCGCAGTGACCTCAACAGCTTGGGAGCGGACGTCTCATTATTTTCCTGTGCTCTGCAAGCCTGAGGGAGTTGAGGAGCCCTCCCCTGACGCCCAGACCTTCCCTGCAGTGCCCGAGTTACCACGGCAATAAAGGCCTCTCCCTTCTGAACAACCAAACCTCAAGACATGAGCCGACAGTCCAGTGACCACATTTTTTCCAAAATGTGCTCCTGTAAACCTAACGAACAGAAACCTCAAAATCATCTCATGTAAAAATCAAACTACTTCATTTACAGTGTTTCTGCTGCATCAGAAATGAGTGGGAGAATGAACGATCCTGACATAACAAACCCGAAGACAGCTGCTACAGGGACGCGAAGACACTAGTTTCCCCTAAACATGAAAATGACACGTGAGGAAGTACTGATTCCACAGAACACATTTCAAACAAAGATTTATTTTTAAATCCGTCTGCATGGGATCAAGCACTACTGAAAGAGCCTCACAGGTCTGAGCTCATTCAGTCCTACAATCTCTTATTACATCACCCGTCCACCAGGTAAGCAAACAGGCGACGTCAAGCTTCCAGACGCAGCTCTCAAACGCCATAAACATGACTTTCTTTGCTATCTAGAGCGTAATTACATCTTCACAATGAGAACACCTCATACGGAAGGAAGGAAAATTACAGAACTGTCCCCAGAGCCTTGCCATTTGGGAGCCCAAACCAGCTGGTATTAAAAATATACAGCCCAGGGGCGCCTGGGTGGCTCAGTGGGTTAAAGCCTCTCCCTTCAGCTCAGGTCATGATCTCAGGGTCCTGGGATCGAGCCCTGCATGGGGCTCTCTGCTCAGCAGGGAGCCCACTTCCCCTCTCTCTCTGCCTACTTGTGATCTCTGTCAAATAAATAAATAAAATCTTAAGCCAACCACGCAGCCCATCTATCATCACCCCCTAGCAGCCGCATCTCCGCCCCCCGCAGAGACAGCCGGTCAGGGGCCCCCTTCCCCACCCCCCCACCCCCCTCGTTCGCTTCCTTCTCCAATCCTTGGCTCTCATCTTGTGACTCCTCCTCTCATCCTGTGTTCACACGAGCATTCCTCTGAACTCATTTCTGTGGATGCAACTGCTGGGTCCCTTAGGAGAAGCCAAATCCAGGCAACAAGGTCGTGGACGGAGGGTGAGGCAACGGGGCCGTTTTCTGTCACTGCTTTTGCCACAGTATTGGTGGCTCATTTAAACTTGAGGTTTCTACTCACCAGCTGGCAGGCGTGCTTAATCCTCTCCACAATCCCATCAAGCCCCAAGTACTGTAAAGACAACCACAGCGGCAGGGCACGGAGTTTGTCCGCTGGCTTGTTTGATGTAAGACCGGCAACTAAAGTCTAAAGAAGCCAATATGGTTTTAGTGATCAAAGCCAATGAAGACACAGATTAGTCACCATTTTCCTCTGCACTTAGTGGGTGTCAGATGCTACAGCAGGCACTTGGCTGCCTTATTTCTCTGATCACCTAAAGACCCCAGGAGGGGAGTATTCTAGACAACCCAAGTCAGAGAACTTGCTTTCAAGGGTTCATAGCTCAGATGTAGCAAAGCCAGGATGAGAATCCAGATGGGTCCCGTCTCAGAGCCAAAGCTGTTCTGAGTATCCTCAAACAGGGGACCATTATCAACTGAGCAAGACATTAACTGCTTTAGTAAGAATCACTCAAAGCTTATTTTGCATAGGCCTGTCACTGAGGGATCGGCTATTAAGAACCACTTCTTAGGAAAAATACGCTACAATTTTCTAGACAATGGAGATAGAGAGCTTTGATGACTTTTAATAGGTCACTTCTGGGAACCTTTTCTAAGGAAATAATTTGAAGTACAGAAAGATGCTCATTATTTTAGTAACAAAAATTTGAAAACATCCTCAAAGTTGACAAAAGGAGAATGATTAAATTGAGGTAAGTAAGAGAATATTACACAGTCATAAAATGTCATAAAACGTTCTTCATACACATGGGGGCCTCTGAGAATAAATAAAAAAAATATACACAGTACTGTTTCATTTATGTTAGAAACATTTTTTTGATTAAAAAAAAAAGTCACAGAACTGGCATTAAGGAAATTTTTCACTTTTTCCATGTTTTGCTCCCAGACTCCAGAGTGATTAGCCACTCCCCAGTCCCTCCCAGTGAGAGTGAGCTTACCAAGGCTGGGTCGTCGTGTTTATAAAGGGTGACCGCAGGGACAGCTGGCAAGCCCAGCCATGGACCTGGAGTCAATGTCATGCTGTCACATTTGGTCGCAGCCTACCAAAGAGAAAACAACTTTTTGCTACAGACTGTCAGAATCCATTAAACCCAACGCCCTCCTCCATTCATTAAAAAACATGAAAAGCCATCAGGGATTGTTGTTGTTGTGTTTAAGTAGGCTCCATGCCCAGCACAAAGCCCAACACAAGGCTTGAACCCACGACCTTGAGATCAAGACGGGAGCCAAAATCAAGAGTTGGATGCTTAACCAACTGAGCCACCCAGGCGCCTTGGGGATTAAGTGATTTTAAATCCTTCTTAAAAACACAATATTTATTAAATCAGTCACATACCAGCACTGATGAGGAGACATAACCTAGAGCCAAGGTTGCCAGATTCACACTGGAAAAAAAAAAAACAACACAAATTATTTATTGCTGCTTATTCACTGAGTTTATACTTTAAAAAAAAAAAAAAGGCTGTGACATTAAACTGACATTAAAATGTCTTTCAGCGGGGTTATAAACATATCACCAGAAAATGCAGTATATACAAATTTCAGCAAAACCTTGAAAATGCACTTTAATCAAATGTGTTTCAGGGGATGTCACATGCTGATGCAACGTAATGGCTGTCTTATTTTTTATCTTTCAAACCTATTATTTTCCAGTCATCAGTGCTTTCCCAGAGTGACAAAATAACCCAGCCCATGTGGTGTGCCGGGGCTGGTCTCCTGTAGCTGCCCATTATCCTCCCCTAAGCCACTCTGGGAAAGCACCCCCACCTCCTCCATCAGACCACAGCTCTGGGTGGAGACACTGCCACCTGCTCCATGGGCGAGCATATCACTGACATGATGGAAGTGGTACCTTTCCCTGGCCACGGTGAGGGACTCAGTAGGAGACTTTTGCTGGGACTTCTGACCCTCAGGACGAAAACCTGGAGAGCAAGCTGCGGCCACTGCAACTACTTTGCACCAACATCGCAAAGTCTCTATAGGAGGCACCAGAGAGGAAATGAGGCCCAGTGACCGGGGCAGAGCGTGGGGGGAGGAAGATGCCGAGCCCTGGCTGATGCTGCGCCCAAAATAATCCTAACACCACCTTTTTAGTTATGTAAGCCGATACAATCTCTTCTCGCTCACGCCACTCTGGGTTATTTTGTTACTTTTACTACCGAACCCAAAGAGCCCTTAAAGATAAACATTAACAACAAAGTTAAGAGCCTGGACGCCCGCCCCGATGAGCACTGCGCACAGGCCCACCAGAGAGCCAACCTCGCCCTCCACTCACCCCTCCACATGAAGCCACATGCCATACTGCTCACAGAGTTCTTTTAAACGTCCAATCTTGTCCGTGTGCCCTACTGCCGCAGTTCCTAGGACGAAAGACACAAAAAAGGATACTAAAAGGAACACGTACTTTCTGAGTCTTTACAGCATGATAGAAGCTTTGAAATACATTATCTCTCGGAAGAAAGTAACATTACATCCATTTCATTGAGATTAGCTATGTGAACTGGCTTAAAATCAACTTTTACAAGTTGGTTATTCAAATTCCGACATGTGCGTAGTCTCCACTGTCTGTATCTATAGAAGCAAGCTTGTTAATACTGTTATTTAAAACCTCTTTATTAAAGCTTTTTTTTTTCCTACCTACTTGATGTTCTTTCAGGAGAGAGGTATTCAAATCTCTCACTAAGATAGTGGGTTTGTCCATTTATCCTTGTATTTTATCAATTTTTCCCAAGGTTTTCCTTTATCTATTTCCGTTATGCTCATCAGCATTCGTAACTGCTGTGTCTCAGTGGATTACATGCGCTGTAATTAGTGTGGAGTCTACCTTATCTCACACTAACACGCCTGCAGTACTTTCGTTCTGTCACTATGTGCCCAAGATACCCGTTTTCACGCTTGCTTTTTGTCACTTTCTGGGTTATTTTTATGTAGGTGTGTCTATTATAAATGTAAATAAATTTGCGGGTTGTTTTTTTTTTTTAACTCAATATGAGAGGTTGTTTTAAAATAGACCATGCACTCTAAAGTCAGCTGAAACATACTGAGCGCTTTACCCTGTGCCCTTGTTAAGTCCGTTACACTGCAGGCTGGATGGGCGGGTCCCTCTTCCCGGAGCGTGAGTAAAACAGGACTCCGTGCTTTCTCCTGACTGTCCCAAACTTCCAGTTACCAGCATCCCACCTTATTAGGTTGCAAACCCTCACCAACTGACTCAACAAACACAACCACTGCAAGTGGTTCTTTTGCAGGATTTAGGTCTATAAACCATTTCTAACTGATTTTTGTATACAGAATGAGGTAAGCAAAAGGTTCAGGTTTTTTTTTTCCCCCATGTGCATATCTCCTTGTCCCAAAATCACTGGTGGAAAAGACCTACCTTTCTTTCTTTGAAATACCTTGGCATCTTTGTAACACGTCAAGTGACCCTGTACATGTGAGTCTATTTCTAAACTCTATTGTCTTCAATTAATCCCACACTGTCTTGATTATCTGTGGCTTTATACTAAGTCTAAAAGCCAGATATAGCCTGAGTCTTTGAATTTTGTTCTTTTTCAAAATTATTTTGGCTATCCTCAAATCCTCTGTATTTCCACAGAAATTTTAGAATTGGCTTATCAACTTCTGGAAGAAATTGAAGCCTGCTGAAATTTTGTAGAATCTACAGATTAATTTGGCAAATTAAGACTTCATAATATTGAGTCTTTCCACAGATGCATATGCTGTATCATTCTTGAATTTCTCTCAGCAACATTTATAGTTTTCAGTGTACAAATCTTGCATATATTTTATTACATTTATCCATTAAGTTTTCATTTTTTTGATGCTATTATGAATGGCATTTTTAATTGAATTTCAATGGTTTGTTGCTGGTATACAGAAATCCTGCAACCCTGATCAATTTGCTTATTTTCAGAAATTTGCAGAAAAGCCAATGGCTTTTCTGTAGTTTCCTTATGACTTTCTGTCTAAATAATCATGCCATCTGCAAGCAAAGACAGCTGGTTTTTTCTAGTACGTGTGTCACATCGTTATTTTTCTTGCCTTATGCACTGTCTAGAGCGTCAAGTACAATGCTAAATACGATGAGGGAAGCAGAACAGAAAGGGGTGGTTGAACTGCCATGTTCAAGGTGGACATTTAAGGATGACATTTTAAAATTCAATTTAGAGGGGCGCCTGGGTGGCTCAGGGGGTTAAGCCTCTGCCTTCGGCTTGGGTCCTGATCTCAGGGTCTTGGGATCAAGCCCCGCATCAGGCTCTCTGCTCAGCAGGGAGCCTGCTTCCCCCCCCCCCGCCCCCCTCTCTGCCTGCTTGTGATCTCCCTCTCTCTGTGTCAAATAAATAAATAAATAAAATAATAAAATTCAATTTAGAAAGAAAGCACACGAAAGAGAGAAATACTTACAACCTAAATGAGAACAGACACACATCCAATAAACTGACTCCCCAAACAAACCCACAATTAAAGGGAATAAAAGGAGCCCAGTGTAGTACTGTAATTCTCACCACGGTGCTGATACAAACTACCTTAACTATGTGGCGCACAAACATTACTTTAGACTTTTTGTTTTTAAGGCTAAGTACCTAGTCTTTTTCTCATATCTGAAATGGTAGATTGAGTTCATAATACCCACCAGCATTTGCTACAAGCAACAGGGGCAGTTTTCCTCGTTCTATATCATCTTTAATCAGTTTCTCCAGGAAGGCAACATCCTAGATAAAAAGGCAAACCACAAAAACATGAAGCAACTTGCATAAAAAGCTATACAATAAAAAATTCTAATTTTCAAAAGAAGCAGAGGACTCTCAAAATAAATCATGCAAATCAGTTCTTATCTTTTTTTTTTTTTTTTTTAAAGTAGGCTCCACACTATGACCCTGAGATCAAGACCTAAGCTGAGATCAAAAGTCAAATGCTTAACCAACTGAACCACCCAGGCTCAAATCTTATTCTTGACCATTTTTCTATTTTCACTGATCACAGAGACAAAAATCAAATAGTTTACCTTGAAGACTAAGTACAAAAATCACTTAAATGAGATCAAAGTTAAAAACTGCATATATACAGGACAAATATTTCCCTAATTTTAAATACTTATGAGAATATATTCTCTCAATCCCGCCAAATAGCCAAAAATTTATTTCCAATATTACTCATTGATGGATCCAAACCAGAAGATCAAACTATCTTGGAAAAAGAAAGAGGGAACCCTAAAATCTATCCCTTTTGTTTCTGGCTTCAGTATGAAAAGGCTTAACACTTGAGCGTCTAAAAATCAGCAGAATAGGGGGCGGGAGGGAAGAAAAAAAAGAAAAGATGAAATCAGAGAGGGAAACGAACCGTAAGAGACTCTTAATCACAGGAAACAAACTGAAGGCTGCTAAAGGGGAAGTGGAGTGGGGGACGCGGTAGCTGGGTGATGGGCATTAAGGAGGGCATGTGATGTAATGCGCACTGGGTGTTATGTAAGACTGATGAATCACTGAACTCCACCACTGAAACTAATAATACACTATGTTAATTAATTGAATTTAAATTTTTAAATTTTTAAATTTTAAAAATTAAGGAAAAAAGGCAGAATCCAACTCCAACCCCAAATTACAATAAAGAACCTCATTTTCAAAATCTGCCATTTACAAATCCAGACAACAATGATAACCTTTCAAAGGATGAGCTTTAGAAGAAATTCTGGTGCTTAATTGGACTCCCAGATTACTACTTAGAGCACGTGATATAGTAATGAAAAGATTCCTTAAGAGGCAGGTGTTCCTGATCTATCTATCACCCAACCTTCATGGACATTCAACCCCAGAAGCATGTACTATGCAGTGGGAAGATAAAAGTGATAAATGAACAGGCCAATAATTATCTGGAGGTGAGCAAACAGAATTCAGTCGAAAGGAAGACAAGGTTTCAAAAACAATTCTGTATTATTTTTACAAACCAAAAAGAGAACTCACCATCTGATGCTGGGATCCAAACATGGTGTTACATGGCACACGACACAAGCAGGGGAAGGGCAACCCGAGCTACAAGAAGAAACACACCATTTCGTAAGAAAGAGCTCTGCCACCATTCACTTACGCCCCCTAAAGAATGTGGCTCTAAGAAACTCAAAATTACCCTTTTTAAACAGTATCTCCCCTTAAAAACTCTTAATATTATGAACAGATGCTGAAGTACATCTAGAGAGTCAAGTTTAAAAAAAGAGTGAATTTCCAGGAGCAGAAATTCTTTTTTTTTTTTTTTTAAGATTTTATTTATGTATTTGAGAGAGTGCACACTTGTGAGAGAGCACAAGCAGTGGAGGGGGAGAGGGAGAGAGAGAGAAGCAGGCTCCTGGCTGAGCCCCGATGTGGGGCTCTATCCCAGGACCCCGGGATCATGACCTCAGCTGAAGGCAGAGGCTTAACCAGCTGAGCTACCCAGGCGTAGAGATTCTTGTAAGAAGATACAGACAATGTAATATCCTGTGTCAACAAAATGAGTAACTATCAACTTGTGTTCTAAATGGGTAACTATCTTTGTTATATTCCAGAATATACCAAAAAATAAAAACACATCCAAACCAAGAAACAACCAAGCTCTAAGCATTTTGGGAGATAATTTAGGATCCTTCCTCCAAGCATTAGTGACAAATAACACCAGCAAAAGGCATCCAAAGAACAGGATCTCATTTACGGATCCACCCACGCCTAAAACAGCAATAAATATGGATCAGCAGATGTACATTTCTTAAAAGAAATGCAGTCAGTGCTATGAATGGAGATAGTAATTGTCAAATAAATTTTATATTCTTTATTTTTAGCTTCCCAATCCTTGAGGAGTTTATAGTTTAAGAAATTTTTAAACAGTGGCAGCATATTGTCCTGTGTAACTAAGACTTGGTAGAACCATTTCGAGACCAAAAATTTAATGAGCACACTTTCTCCCCCTTAGTGGATTTTCTTTTAAATTATGTAAATGAAGCCCAAGTCAAACACACACAAAAAAATATAGAAGTTTAAAGTGAATATCCCCTCCCACCCCTAAGCCATCAAGCCACTACTGTTAACAAATTAGGATAAAACCTTCTAAATATTTTCTAAGTATTTACAAAAATATTTTTTGAGGGGCACCTGGGTGGCTCAGTGGGTTAAAGCCTCTGCCTTTGGCTCAGGTCATGGTCTCAGGGTCCTGGGATCGAGCCCTGCCTCAGGCTCTCTGCTCAGTGAGGAGCCTGCTTCCTCCCTCTCTCTCTGCCTGCCTCTCTGCCTACTTGTGATCTCTGTCAAATAAATAAATAAAATCTTTAAAAAAATTTTTTTAATATATTTTTTGATATGAAAAACATGCACATGTACACTTTCTCTCTTTAAAGCAAGCTCTGTGCCCAACCCAATGTGGGGCCTACACTCATGACCCCGAGATCAAGAGTCACATGTTCCACTGACTGAGCCAGCCAGGCACCCCACACATAAACACTTTAAAAAACATGAATATGACCACTGTATATATACTATTCTGCCATCTGCCTGACTTAACAAAATACCTTTATACATTTTTTTTTTTCAAGTAAGCTCTATACCCAGTGTGGGGCTTGAACTCATGACCCCAAGACTAAGAGTTGCATGGTCTTGTGACGGTATACCGGTGCCCCCATACAGCTTTTGAAAATTGGATTGCTGTTCCTAAGCATTGGGAATGTCCCAATTCCAACTGGAGTCACTGTCCCAATTGTCCCAACCGTCTTGCTGACCCAAGACAACTGTGAGCCCATAAGAACCTGGCCTGTAGTAGTTAGGAAGTAACGTGTTCCAGATTTCTGTAAGGATATCATAAATCTGCTCTTTCTGTACTCTCAGAAGAGGACATAAGGGGCGCCTGGTGGCTCCGCTGGTTAAGTATCTGACTCTTGGTTTCGGCTTGGGTCATGATCTCAGCCCATGTCGGGCTCTGCGCTCAGTGCAGAGTCTGTTGTCCCCTCCCTCTGCTCCTCTCCCTGCTCTTGCTTATAAACAAATAAAATCTGGAAGAAAAAGAAATGACATAATTTCTTGCCACCAATGTCCACAGATCATAATCAACTTAAGTCCCTGAGTTTCCCCCCATATGTCTCCCCAGGACTCCTCCATCTTACAAAAGACAAACCCTCTAATCCTATGGGCTTTGCCTTAAAACAATCTTGGCAAAGAGGCTGAACATTTTTTTGTAGCCCACCTAATCGGGCTATATGTACCATGAAATTAAAAAATGGTAATGCACTTTGATCTAGCAATTCTAGATAGATTCTGAAAATCTATTTAAACAATACAGAAAATATTTCCTTAATATAGAAGAATTTATGTACACAAAGATGTCCATAATAATCCTATGGAAAAAGCGTTACCTGAAAATGGTCAGATAAAATAAAAGAAGGTGAACACTTTAATTGCCCAAAAGGGAAACAGTGTTTAAAATACCATACAGCCACTTAAAGGAATATTATGAAGATATTAAAAATAAACTGTAGTTGGAAGAACTGTTCAAACAGCGTATGTACCGGTTATAACACTAAATGAAAAAAGCCAGACATAACCACGTAAAAACACATAACCGTGTAAAAACTCTGCAAAAAACCATGTTGACTGTGGTTGCCTCTGTGCAACTAAACACGCACACACCCCCCACACCTGGGAGGCTCAGTTGGGTAAGTGTCCACCTCCTGATTTCAGCTCCAGTCATGATCTCAGGGTTGTGAGACTGAGCCCCACGTCAGGCTCCACGCTGAGTATGGAGCCCACTTAAGATTCTCTCTCTCCCTCTTCCCTTTCCCACCACTTGCATGTGCGTGTGCTCTCTCTCAAATATATATATATTTATTTTTTTCCACACACAGACACATATATATCTGAAAATTCATTAGTATACTTTAATATATTTGCTGACAATGACAAAACAAGCATATATGTTTCTTTCCTTTTGAAACTGGGAGCTAAAGAAATGGGTGTATTACATACTATAAAGTTTTAGGACAGAACAAAACACAAATGCTTTAAAATACCCACCGTATACCACCTTACCTGATTACAAAGGTACTGGCCCAGGCCAGGCCTAGCAGCAGCGCTAAGATATATGACAGGTTTTTTATTATATAACACATTAAAACCATCCACTACGAAGTCTTCATAACGAGAATGAATAGCAAGCCTGCAGATCTTTGCAAGTCCTTCTCTTTCTTCTTCGTGGAAATAGGCGCAGCCATTTTCATACCTGTTAAGAGACAGCCATATATCAATATGGTCTTATCGTTGGGTAACTCACATTTTACAATCCTAGTCTTATAATCCTGGAAATAATTCCTTTTTAACCTAGAAACTGTCACTTAGAATGGTCAGAGGGAGGTAGGGGTCACCTGCATCATAGATGGCTGACCATACCTTACAGCTGGAGGCTACAAGGAACAGAGGAAGAGCACCTGGACGGCTCAGTCGGTTGAGCCTCCAACTCTTGATTTTGGCTCAGGTCGTGATCTCAAGGTCCTGAGACTGAGCCCTGAGAGGAGCTCCCTGCTCAAGCAAGGAGTCTGCTTGTCACCCTCTCCCTCTGTCCCTCCCTCTGCTCGCTTACTCTTTCAAATACATAAATCTTTGTTTATGCCTCAGAACAGAGGCAAGGATTCTTCATCTGTACTCAACTCCACACAGAGCAGCGACTATGATGTAAAAAGGCTGAAATCATGGTTTTGGCTTATTCTACAAGAAGGCCAGCATAAATAACACACTTAAACTTCTTAGCAGTTTTAGCCCTAAAACATCCAAAGTAAATAAAATTGTCAAAAATGCTAGGCAACCCAACTTTTGCTTTTGCTATTATCTGCCTGGGGCCAATTACTCTTCTTAGTCTGCTTTCTAGAGAAGGAGAGAGAATTTCAATTACAGGTGGTAGACTATTACTAGAATAGAAGAAAATTTCTTCTTTGCAATACAGTTACCAATACCGTTTATATTCTCATCAGGCCAAGCTCTTTCCCAACATCTGAAAGTGTGTCTCTCACGTTAAATCTTACAGGGTTAGGCAAACATCTCTTTTTTTTATAAGTAACAGCATAAACACAAAAATACCACTGTGTCTTCTACTGACTCCTCACCTGCTATAATTCCTTAATAATGCCAACAGTATCAGAGCATAAAGCAAATTTCCATCTCATAACACACACTCAAATTCCTTATGGCAGCATTTCCCTTCTACTAAAGCCCAAGCTAGTATTTTGATTAAAAATACTTGAAGCATTTTTCCTACTCTATCTTCTATCAACATATGCCAAGCAGGAATCCTAAAAATAACAACTCTGACATTATCCAAACTATATGTGCATATGTTCTTGGCTCTTGACATATGCTCATTCCTTCGCTCATTTAATCCTCGTAACAATACCATGACATAAATATTAATGTTATCCCCATTTAATAAAACTGAGACATTCAGAGATTAAAAAACCCTTCAAGAGGAAAGGGAAAAAACAGACATGAACTTAAGTAGCACAGCTCCAAAAAAAAGTGGGTACCTAATTCATGTGTGTCCTTACCTGAAAATTCTGCATAGCCATAATGTAGTGTCTGAAAGTATCCTGGTCGTAAGTTTTCTAAGCTTCTCTTTGTCCAGGGTCGAAATATAAGCTCCCAGACTATGCCCCAGCAAAGCTATATGACCTTGTTCTCCAATATTCTGGATTCTATTAATCAAAATGAATCATATTAAAAGAGTATTTATTTAAAATTTTTATTTTTTTAAATTTAAAAAATTTATTTATTTAAAATATGAATAAAGCAATAAAACAAAACCTAGAGACACAGGGTTTTCACAGAAATCTGTCAGACTTGAAATCCACTTAATGGCCTAGAAGTCAAATATTCAGATAAATTTAGGAAATTCATGTATATAAAGTACTGATAATCTGGGGAACAAAAAGATTAAAAAAATTCAAATCCTAGGAGATATATATCCTTTTTATTGAGTATCTACTAAATATACAAACTGTGAATAATTTTCTGTCCCCATTTTTTTTTAATTACATGTCAGCCGTAAGAACTACAGAGCATAATACTGAGATACACTGGGCAGAAAATTTTCTCAAAGAATCATTAGATAAAGATCAATTTCCCCACATACACACTGTCTGTGGGCTATTTATAACAATACAGCCAATTCAAGGAGAACCATGTAGCATTTTATGCATAATTAAAATGGAAGGACTAATTTCCCTTATAAAAAGTATAAATCGGTAAGAATAAGACAAAAAAATTGGACAGGATACTGAGCAAAGGATATATTTCATAAAAAAGGAAATATAAATGGGCCTTAAAAAATACATAAAAAGAAACCAAACCTGACTCATAGGAAAATGTGAACTAAAATTACGCCGACATATCACTGCTCACCTTGCGGACTGGCAACCGTCCTTAGGTCTGCTAAGAGCCTCATAGGCAAGGTGTGGGCAGAGAGATATTCTCATGCACTGCTGGTGGGCCTACAAACTGGCATAATTCCACAGGAAATTTGGCAGTATCTATCAAAATTACAAATATACAAACTACCTGGCCTAGAAATACCACTTTAGGACTTCGATCCCCAGAAGCCCTCGTTTGTATGATAAATGACGCACGTACAGTTACTGGCAGCCGCAATGCTTGCGACAGTAAACATGAACAGGAGACCAGTTAAATAAAATATGGTTCATTCATCAAAAGGAAAACTAACCAGCTCTTACAGGTAAAAGCTCTTTGTATACCAATAAATAATGAACGCCAGGACATAAATGAAAACAGCAACATGCAGAACAACATACAGTATTTACAGAGTGGAGGGAACGGGGACTTGCTTATGTACACATATCTCTGAAGAACACACGAGAACAAGCGTGGAGGGGGAGGGGAAAAGTATGAAGGAAATTCCCCTTTTCATCCAAGGCCTCTGTAATTTTGGAATTCACATCAATTTTGGGTTCAGGTAACACATGCCATCGTATCACTGACCGAAAACTGCCTTTTTTATTGTTTGAAATTTGAAAAAGGAGAATGCCATTACTTATCTCCCCCCAAATTAAATTTAAAACAACTAACTATGAAACTAAATAAATAGCTAAGTTAGATGAATAAAAATAAATGGATGATTCACAGACAGCGGGGCCTGCCACCAACAGATTCAGCTGCGGCAGTTCTCAGCGGTCCGCAGCGGAAGCATGAAGCAGAAGCCAGCCGTGGCAGAAAGCCCTCAGCAGTGTTCTCTGGTCTCTGTGCCAGCCCCTCTCTACGACTTGATGCCAGAGAAACTACAGGATTGAGTCTGAGTGAGCGCCTTCCTTTTGTGAAGTATGTTCCCTAAAATATATTAAATGTCTCTCCGAAAGGGAAGAAATGACCACTGTGTTAATATCACACGTAACTCTGAATGAAACATAGCTCTGTTTTGGCAACTTGTAAGAATGCAATCACTGTTTACAGGGGGAAAAAAAAAAGAATGCAATCACTATCAAAATCAAGAACACATAGACCTTCAAACAGAAGCCTCCAACCGTCCCACATTACCGGGCACTCTGGGGTTCCTCGTCTTCATCTCCGTGCATCAGGTTCTGAACTAACTGGAGGAGGCTCACCATGTCTTGTCCACTGCAGAACAAGAAGAGAGCTGACGGGGGTGGGGGGGGGGGGCGGAAAGAGCACACATCCCTCCCCACTCTACCTCCCTCACTTGAACCAGCTCTGGCGAGTTGCTCTTTTTAAATTGAGCATCAGAATGTGTTTGAGATACACTAGACATCTTTGAAACACAAACCTCAAATGAACCGAATTCGCAATATAACCATGTCATTATTAAATCTTCCACCCAAACAGGAGATCGATCTCTGAAATTTCACCAGTATTATGTCAGCATTATTTCTCTACTCAAATGTTCATTTGAGTCCAAGGAGAACATTTAATAAGCATGTTAAAGAACCAACACAGTCTTTTTAAGATGCTGGAAGGTCACAGTGGGACTAAGACTACTCCGAGGCCACTGGTATAGCTAGTTTCCCTCCACAGAGGAGTCTTGCCTGGCTGTTCTAACAGACTTAAACATGTAATGCAAGCATCTCTTCTTACCCCCACTTCCCCAAGCAGGGAAACTGGAGATCTACTTCGAGTGCAAACAGTTTTACTTCTCTCCAAGATATGTTATTAAACGCTTATTACGTGAGGGGTTGAAAACTTATGAGGAGAATCTGAATGGCTACGGTAGTAAGCAATGACAAGGTGACTTGTAGTAACTGTAATGTAAAAATAGTACCACTCCATTAATGAGACTAGGACTCACAAAAAGGTTCTCTTTTGAAAAAGCAGCACAGACAAAACAATGCCCTAATACCCCTTCTCCCCAAGGTGCTGACCTTCATGTGAGAGGGGCTCTGGCCCTCGGACACTGTGGAGAGAGTAGGGGCTAGGCACGTGACCTTGAGCAAGCTGCTGAAACTCCCTCAGCCCCACTACAGAACTCTGAGGACACCATCAGTGCATGGAGCACGTTTATCCCGTGCCTGGCAAACACGATCTCCCATGTGGGTGTCAGCATTATTAAGTGTGACTGTTCCTGCTCTGTGGCTTTAATGCCCTCCCATTCTGAGAATTCGAGAAGTTCCTGCTACTACCTCTTGCAGGGAAATTTCTGTGGGATCAGCAGAACCCTTGCATTCCCTTCCAGAGGTGTGCAAAGAGGGGGGTGGCAGGACTTGATTTGTGTTCTCAGCTGTAGAACTCACTTCACATCCAAGGGCTTCAGATCAGCATGGTCAGGCTACAGGCAGGAAGCCTATCTTAAAATGCTAGTATCTGGTGTGTTAGACAGGATACTAGTTGACACAAGTGGTCCTTCCTCTATGCTTCTCTTTTGCAACCTTGTATATATTCACATACAGGTCAAAGGACAATTGAAGGGAGTTGTACTGTTTACCTATGTGCAGTTTCCTGGTTATAAAAAAAAAAGCTTGAGGGAAGCTGGGCTGGGACTTTATTTAATTCCAGGCTGAGTCTTAATATCCGGTGAGTATCTTAGGTACACAGCTACTTATTTTTCTGATCTTTGCCTACTAGCTTCAACCATACACATTGGACAGATTGGCTTAGTTGCCAAAAATATATATATATAAATCACCCTGCCTACAAAAGATTGAAGCTGACATTTTCATTTTACTGTATTATAAAAATGATACATCTTATCAAATTAACGTATCTCTTACCATAAAGCCCAGTCTACTGAATAGAGGACAGGTTTCAAGGATGAACTAAGTATGACAGTTGAGTTACAGAATTTTAAGTTTGTACATCACTTTTGAGTCCTGAAGTTCTTAAATTCTGAATGGGAAATTAAATTAAATGCTGAATGGGAAAGGGTGAGAAGCAGGCAGATTCAGTATTACCACAACTAGCCAACAGCATTCCGGTTTTCTGATACGACACGGTACCATATAAGGACTCTCAATTTGCTCTGTGCTTATCACAACTAAAATTATCCATCAACTATAGTCTGGAAATCTCGATTTAAAGAAAACACATACCCAACTAAAATATGTATCTTCATTGTCACCTACCTGCCTTGGAGTGGCCCCGGAATATCTCCTGATGACTTCTTTCCATTTTCTTCCTCTGTTCTTCTAATTTAAAGGAAATAAAAAATGATTGTTCTATCTTATCAAATTTCTAAGATTTGAACATATAAACATGTGATGATGTTGCCTTTAACCTCTTAGTAACTGACATAGGATTTGAAATACATTTACCACATCTCTTGCCCTATTCCTGTTGCCCTAGCCCCAGTTTGGGGTACAGTTTGAATTTCAGGAGAGGAACATGAAATGAGTAACACTTTAACCCATTTTTTGGTTAGCTGATGCTCTACATGACCTAAACACAGAGCAAGGAGCATTTATAGAATTCAAATCAATCTGTTAGGTAAATGAAATTCTTAATAGGCAGAACTGAAAATTAGTAAGTCCTGCCCCACAATTTCAAAATCTTTAATTACAAAGTACCTTCTATGCAAAACAAACACTGTCTTTAAAGTCAGATGAAGCTAAGCTAAGTGTGACATTGTGAAACCAAGAGGTGTTTTTACCAGCAGGAAACCAGTGCCACCAGCTTCACAACAGGCTGAACACGTTTAATAGGGTCACTTCTGTTCCAGGCTCACCTCTGACTGTCCTCTAGCATCTTCATGGCCTCTTTCAAGTTTTTTCCCATCTCAGCTAATGTAGGGTCTGCTATCTGGGCAACAAATCAAAAAAGGTTAAATTGCAATAATCCTGTATTACTTCTGCAACATAATTCATCCAGAAAAATTAAACTCAAGTCCATTTTCTTCTGGGGTTATTAAAAAACACATGGATCTATTATAAAACACATGAATTTGTTTTAAAATACTTGTTTTACAAGTTCTCTATTTTTGTTAAAAATTTTTAAAAGATTTAATTTATTTATTTTAGGGACAGGGACAGAGTGCACACGTGTAAACGGGGGGAGGGGCAGAGAGACAGAGCATCCCAAACAGCCTCCTCGCTGAGTACTGAGCCCAACCTGGGGCTCGAGCTCTTGACCCGAGATCACGACCTAAGCCAGAACCAAAAGTCAGATGCCTAACCAACTGATCCACCCAGGTGCCCCTAACATACATTTGATTTTAAAATTCCAAAGTACAAACAGGTAAAAAAAAACAACAAAAAACCCACCATTCCTACTCCCCAGGGGAAGCCACTCAGGTGCAACGTGTATCTTTCTAAACTCACACACCACCCCTATGAAGTCCCGCAACTTGATTTTTTCTACCTTACAGTGAACACGGTTCCATGTCAGTATATATCCACTTCACTTGTCATGGTGACACTATACCTGACTCTATGGCTATTTCATCATTTAGCCCATCTTGAATTAATGTTAGATGATTCCAGTTTTACACTCCTAGAAGCCAAGTTCAGAGAAGTATGATTAGTATTCTATTTGTTTTATCGCTGTAATAGGCTGAAAAATGGCCTCTCCAAACAAATTCACGTAGTACCCTGGAACAGGTGAATGTTACCTTATATGGCAAAGTCCTTGCGGATGTGATTAAAGATCACATTAAAGATCAGATCTTTAAAGATCTAGAGATGGACTGTCCAGGTGAGCTCTAAATGCAGTCACATGCATCCAGCTAAGAGAGAAGTAGAAGGAGACTACACACATACACACACACACACACACACAAATACACAAGAGAAGACCATGTAAAGACAGAGTAGAGGGAGACTTGAAGGTCTGATCTCAAAAACTGGAATGATGGGGCCAGGGACCAAGGAGTGAGTACTGGCAAGCAACATCAGCTGGCCCAAGAAAGGGACTCTCCCTTCGAACCTATGGAGGGAGTTCAGCCCTGCCCACACCTGACTTCAGCCCACTGATACAGATTTTAAACTTCTAGCCTTCAGAACCGTGGGAAAACACATTTCTGTTGTCCTAAGGCACCCAGTTTGTGCTCATTTGTCACAGTAGCCACAGGGAACTAATATCCTCATAAATCTGGAAGTGATTCCGGGGCACCTGGATGGCTCAGTGGGTTAGAGCCTCTGCCTTCAGCTCAGGTCATGGTCTCAGGGTCCTGGAACTGAGCCCTACATCGGGCTCTCTGCTCTCCCCGCTGAGCAGACAGCCTGCTTCCCTCTCTCTCTCTGTCTACCTCTCGGCCCACTTGTGATTTCTCTCTGTCAAATAAATAAATAAAATCTTAAAAAAAAAAAAAAAAACAATCTGGAAGTGATTCCAAAAACTCTGGAAGCTTCCACAGCTGGTCACAGTGAATGCTTCCAGAGAAGGGAAACTGGAAGGACAAGCATCAGATCAGAGGGAGTCTTTTCAGCTCAAGTCTTTTAGTTCTTTTCTGGTTTTAGTACCAAGTGAATTTTTACTTCCAGTCAAAAGATAACCAAGACAATATTCTAAAAAATCTTGCAAAATTAAACAGACAAACTCATTTTCCTTTCTTACTTCTTAATCTCCCTAGCAATCTTAAGGCAAACCAGTTGTCTTGAATCTCCAAACAAGCTGGGTTACAGAGAGTTACGGAGGCTTTCTTTTGTTCCCCTCTTACCCTTCGAGTGTACTTCAACTGTATTTATGCTTTTTTCCCCTTCAGACTGCTTACTGTACCTAATCATAACTTATATGGAGTAAGTGTACAATAGGTTGTTTTATAGTTAGTATTGCCATATCTCCTCAAAATTGTTTTGTTTTGGAGCACCTGGGTGGCTCAGTTGTTAAGCATGTGCCTTTAGCTCAGGCCACGATCTCAGCATCCTGGGATGGAGCCCGCTGCCATGGGGCTCCCTGCTCAGTGGGAAGCCTGCTTCTCCCTCTCCCACTCCCCCCACTTGTGTTCCCTCTTTATGTCTCTCTCTGTCAAACAAATAAATAAAATCTAAAAAAAAAAAAAAAAAAAGTTTTGTTTTGTTCTGTTTAAGAGAGGGATAGAGAGACTCTTAAGCAGGCTTCATGCACAGTGCAGAGCCTGACATGGGGCTCGACCTCACAACCCAGAGATCTGAGCCAAAATCAAAAGCTGTACACTTGCTTAAGTGACAGAGACACCCAGGCACCCCTCTCCTCAAGAAATGCTACTCAGTTTATCCATGTAAGTTCGGAAAAATGTTAACTTTAGGAATCTAGCCCAAGGATTTTCCATTTGTGTTCTTCGGAGTCTTAAGACTTCCAGAAAGAACTTTGGGGAAGTGGGGACGGACAGGCAGTTGGGGCTTTTAGCTCCCTGGCCCCGACTAAGGAGATCAGATCTGTTTTACAACAAGAATTTTAACTTTCACGTGTAGAAGAAATCACTGAAAAAAAGAAGAAAAAAGTGAAGTATACCGTGTATACCTCTGGTGTACCATTTGAGAAGTGAAGAAACAAAGATTCAGAGAGGTAAAGTGACTGGCCTAAGGTTACAGAGCAAATGGGTGACAGAGCAGTGCCAGAACCCTGGTTTCCTGACTCCTGTTTCTGACCTTTCTGGTACATCACACAGACCCCAAAACAGATTACAAAATAACCGCGTAGCCACGTCCAATACGATTTTACACAGGATAGAAAAATCATTTTAAAACTGGTGTTTGCAAAAAAAAAAAAAATTCACAATTTTAATGTAACCATAAGATGGGTTACAAAACCATCTCAAATGGTCTCTGTGTTCTCAGTTAATGATTGTGAGTAGGATGAGGAACAGATAATGGTCAAGAGAATGTATCTGAACTCCTCCATCTACTGGTCATGTTCCTCATTACCCTTACCCTCTGTGACCCTCCAGGGTGTTCCCAATCTTCTGGCCAAATGAAAAGATAAACAGGTCTGTTTGATCAACCATACATCCCTATTTCATGCTTGTAACACTTGCCCTGTCTGAAATGTTCTTCTGCCTTTTATCTTTCCAGCTATTAAATCACAATTCAATACTTCCAAGAAACTGTGATGGATAAAACCACTTCACTCTCATATTCTCTTTAAAGACAGCAATACTGTTTTTGCTTAACCATAGACTCTGGATCTGGTGCCTGACAAAAAGAACTGTATTTATGGGAACAGAAACACATGTATATGGGACAGAACATGTAAAACCGGGGCCATTCTAATATGCAACTGCCATTTATCCTTATGATTCCTTGACATCCTTTACTGTGGATTGTTTTAGAGATGATCTTTCCAGTATATTCTCTCCAATTAGATTATAAGCTCCCTGAAGGCAGGGATTCAGACTACTCATTTTGAGTGTTTTTGCAGGACTAGAGGCCTCAAGTCGGCTCGATTCTTGGACTGTCATGTTACATCCGAAACCCGTTCGGAAGGCAGAACATAATGGGCATCAACACACCAGCTCTAAGTATGACACAGCTAGCATTTTCCTATAGGACTGGAACATGGTTTTTCAGTTGAAAGTAGACAAAATAGCTGACTTAGTTTAGAACTCGCTTCTTATGAACAGTACTTATTTTTAGACATGAGAATTCACATGTGATGACAAGACACACTGCGAAAGGCAGGAGGGAAACGCAGCTTCGCGTTCTCCGGTGTGAGTCTCTCTGTACAGACAGAGCCCGTGCTCACTGAGAGGAATGGCTTACATTTAAATTGTTCTGGCTCCTCCTCTCATTTAGGAAGAGAAGTCGAGGGTGGAGCAGGTGGCGGAAAGTGGGTGGCTAGGGAAAATAACATTTATAGTTAACTTTCAGTAAATTAAATCTGAGTGTGATGGGACTCCAATGCCACACACCCTCAAGGGCTTGTTAACTGGAGAAATCCAAAATATAAAGTGTTACCCAGCTGCAGGATAATAATATGCTCCGTCAAGGAATGCTCTAAGAAAAATGTGTATTTGTTCATTGGTTCCTTCAAACTAAAAACCATGCCTCCTTGGGCTTCTAGTGAGGGCAGCTGTGATTATCTAATTCATATTTCTTATCCTCAGTTCCTGTTACAGTGCCAGACAAGGCAGTTGCTAATACACAACAGAAGGGCAATAGCCAGACACAAACCTAAATGTGTGAATGATTAAGCTTGTGTATCAGGAGATGTCTGGGTGGCACAGTCAGTTACGAGTCTGCCATTGGCTCAGGTCACGATCCCAGGGTCCTGGAATCAAGCCCTACATGGGGCTCCTAGCTCAGCGGGAACTTCTCACCATCTGTGGTTCCCCTGCTTGTGCTCTCTTTCTCTGACAAATACAATCTTTACATACATACGTACATATGTGTAGACTCCTTATTTAAAAAAAGGTATCTATTATTCAGTATTTAGATTAAGATTGTTTTAGGCTCTTGAGGGGAAAAGAGTAGTATTCTGTGCTAGGTTCCTAGGAAGAATGTCCTATCATTTTTTTTTTTTTTATTCCTTAGCACCAAGCACAGGATGTAGCACAGAAAAAGGGCTCAATGAGATCTGTGATCCTTGTTAATTACTAACAGTTACTGGACTGCTTCCTATATTCCAGGCATTATGCCAACTAATACTTTTATATGTATTATTTCCTGACTAATCCAAAGGCAGTTAGTATGCTTTAGGGCTGGAATTTATTTTTTTAATTTAAATTCAATTAATTAACTTAGTGTATTATTAGTTTCAGAGGTAAAGCTCAGGGATTCATCAGTCTTATATGACACCCAGTGCGCATGACATCAAGGACCCTCCTCACTGTCCATCACCCCACCCCCCCACCCCCCTCTACTCCAGCAACCCGCAGTTTGTTTCCTAAGATTAGGAGTCTCTTATGGTTTATCTCCCTCTCTTCATCTTTGTTTTATTTTTCCCTCCCCTCCCCTATGATCCTCGGTTTTGTTTCTTAGATTTCACATATGAGTGAGATCATATAATTATCTTTCTGACTGACTTACTTCACTTAGCATTATATCCTCTAGTTCCATCCACATTGTTGCAAATGGCAAGATTTCATTTTTTGATGGTTGAGTCAAATCCATTATGTACACATCCCACGTTTCCTTTATTCATTCATCTGTGGATGGACATCTAGACTCTTTCCACAGTTTGGCTATTGTGGACATTGCTGCTATAAACACTGGGGTGTAAGGCCAGAATTTAAAACAAAGCCTATACTACCCTAACCACTCTTAACTCTTAGTGGTTAGTACTCTTAACCACTAGGCAATACTGCTTTTCAATTTTATAAAATAAGTAAACAAAGCAACTCACACTTTGAAAAAAACCTGTACTCAAAAGTCTTAATTAGAGCTAAGGCCTCCCACCAACCTTTCTAAAAGTAGGCTCCACCCCCAGCATGGAGCCCAAAGCAGAACTTGAACTCATGACCCAGGGATCAAGACCTGAGCTGAGATCAGGAGTCAGGTGCTCAACCGACTCAACCATCCAAGTGTCCCAGACCTGGTGTTTAAGATGATCCTTCCTTGGGACGCCTGGGTGGCTCAGTTGCACAGATTAGACTCCTTATTTAAAAAAAGGTATCTATTATTCAGTATTTAGATTAAGATTGTTTTAGGCTCTTGAGGGGGAAAAGAGTAGTATTCTGTGCTAAGTTCCTAGGAAGAATGTCCTATCATTTTTTTTTTTTTTATTCCTTAGCACCAAGCACAGGATGTAGCACAGAAAAAGGGCTCAATGAGATCTGTGATCCTTGTTAATTACTAACAGTTACTGGACTGCTTCCTATATTCCAGGCATTATGCCAACTAATACTTCTAAAAGTAGGCTCCACCCCCAGCATGAGCCTTCGGCTCAGGTCATGATCCCGGAATCCTGGGATCGAGTCCCGCATCAGGCGCCCAGCTCCATGGGGAGTCTGCTTCTCCCTCTGACTTTCTCCTCACTCATGCTCTTTCTCACTGTCTCTCTCTCAAATAAAAAAAAAAAAAAAAAAAAAAGATGATCCTTCCTTGATTAAAGTTTTCAGCTAGATAAAGTGTATCAGAAGGCTCTCCCTAGTGGGAAAAATTCAGTGTCAACTAGATGACTAGATGACCAAAAACTTACCTCCAAACCAGGGCATTTTCAAGAGTGAAGGAAGCAGTGTTAATAATTAAGCCATGACAATAGGTATAAACTGGGAGAGTCCTGGGCCAACCAGGATGTACAGTTACCCTGGCCTTGACTAAAACGTTCATTCCACAGCTCATGCCCTTGTTCCATCCAGCGGAGCCCATGGAAATGTCTATGGTCACGGCTGTCTGAGTTACAAGGTAAAATCAAAGACAACGTATAATTTGCAAAGAGTGCACCTGAAGTCCAAGTATTGTCAAAGACTTCTTTTCCTACCTATAAACACATCTGAATCCATTTTCCCTCATTGAAATCTTGAACAAAGTGACCTGACTGAAAACCTGGGGCCTAACAGGAAGAACTTCAGGAAAAAAGGTCCCTCTGTTAACGAAAAGGTCAACAGATTCCAACCAATCCTTTAGAGACCAGGGGCCTTTAGCCGATTCCTTTCCATTGTCTTTCCTACCGACCTTAAGCAAGCCAATCCAGGCTGTAAAGTATGTCAGTGTTGGGGGGGGGGTTTCAGATGCTTTTCTAGGAAAGGGAGCAGGAGGTCAACCTAGACTTTTGAGCTAGACACCCATGGCCTCTGCTCACCCAGGTCCCTAAGTCTTAAAGAGGGTTGCAGCAGTCAGACTGCTGAAACCGTGCAACAACGCGTTTACAAAGTGTGTGTACCTAGTCACGAAACCACTACATGCTCATTACTGACGCACAGACAGCTATTAGACTGTTAGCACAGACAGCTATTAGACTGTTAGTTGTTAGATTGTAAATTCATAAATTATATTTTCAGTTACGGCTGATTCTGCTGTGTAATGAAGTAGATTCAGTATTTTTGCTTCAATTATATCTCACAAAAGCACATGGTATGGCTTAATGCAATTTCAAGGCTAAAGATGAACCATTCAATTGTTTGTACGATAACTGTCACAGAACTGCAACAGCTCATTTTGTAAAACAAGCTCCACCATTCATTATTTTACAAACATTTAAGAGCCTTTTTTTTTTTTTTTTTTTTTTTTAGATTTTATTCATTTGACAGACAGATCACAAGTAGACAGAGCAGGAGGCAGAGAATCAGAGAGGTAGGGAAGCAGGCTCCCTACTGAGCAAAGAGCCTGATGCAGGGCTCTATCTCAGGACCTTGGGATCATGACCTGAGCCAAAGGCAGAGGCTTAACCCGCTGAGCCACCCAGGCGCCCAAGAGCCATTTTTTTTTTTTTTTTCCAAGAGCCATTTTTATACTAGTTGATTTTCATTACTTTCAGTCAGTGTGGAAGAGCAAAATACCCTGCCACTATCAGAAGAAATACTACACTTGTAATGTTAAAACATCATGAATTAAAGTTCTCAAATGTTGGAAGAAAAAAGTCAAGAGTCAAATGCAAGGGAAAACAGTAAAAGAAGTCATGGAGTAATTCTCAAGTTTTCCAAAAGCTAGTAGAAGTTCTAAATTTATCTGGAGTGGGGCTGTAGGGATTAATGAAAAAGAAAAAAATCACTTACTTTTGCTCTAGGCTAGAAATGTATTAATTCAGTATAAAATATTGCTGGCACTATTCCTACCCTTATTTGGAAATACATCCTATTTGTTTTATTCTATTTCATTTTTTGAAAAAGATTTATTTGTCTGAGAGAGAGAAAGAGAGAGTGAAAGCACAAGCAGAGGAAGTGGCAGGCAGAGAGGGAGAAGCAGGCTCCCCACTGAGCAAGGAGCCTCATGCCGAGCTGGATCCCAAGACCCTGGGATCGTGACTGGAGCTGAAGACAGGTGCTTAACTGACTGAGCCACGCAGGCATCCCAAGTTCTTTTTCACTTTTAAAACCTGCTGATCGTGACCTGCTAAGTTGATTTGACATCCCATAAACAGGATGTAACCTGTGGTATGGATGTTGGGAGTTATTACCCAGCAGATAAATAATCATTTGTTAATAAATTTATTTACCAAGAAGTTGTTTATGAGAACCTTTCAAAAGTGGAAACTGCAGTAGAAAAATAATTTTAGGGCATAAAATTTGACAACAACTGCTCTACAGTCAATTTTAGAATGTTCTCACAGCTTCCAAGCAGGCTTAATCGAGCTCTTGTATACATTTCCTCAGGGGAACCAAGTGTGACAACAAGAATCATATACTTACTTTCAAATGAATTAGGAGAAAAAAATAACACCTCGAACCCTGAATTCTTAGACACTACTATTTGTAAAATCTAAGTTTAAAAAGGAGGGCAGATTACAGAACAGAAAGCGTATCTGGTACCCACTGTTAAGAGGCACAAGGGAACTTTTAGGGGAGATGCGAATGTTCCGTATCTTGATCGTGCTCGTGATTCTATGTCTGTGTATAACCAATAGCCAAAATGCAACCTGGATCATCAAAGTGGGTATTCTTATTACACATAAACTGTCCCTCAATTTTAAAAAGGTGGGTGAACCGATTTTAAAGTCAATTTAGAAGAAACATTAAGTAAATAATAGTGTAAATGGCATACTGATGTGGCAAAATTCAAAAATGGCATATGAATAACAGCTATTTAGGAAATACAGAGCTACCCCTTTAAAAAGAGACAGACCCCGGAAGAAAGGGGAAAAGGAAGCCTAAAATGTAATCTTAAAATCTAAAAAGCACAACATTCATCAATAGAAGTGATACTGTAGTTTTAATAAACGTTTTCATTGGCGGAATGTTCATAATTGGGGAGTTCGAGGACGATTACCAAAGAAGAACTAAGGCATATGAGAATGCCAGCTGCTCATAGTGGACAGAAGACTGTGGTGTCATCAAACGCTAGTTTACCACATATGCATTAGACATGTTAAAAGAAAAGATCACCACCTTGGAGTCTGAGTGGCTCAGTCGGTGAAGCATCGGCCTTCGGCTCGAGTCACGATCCTGGGGTCTAACCCCACATCGGTCTCCCTGCTCAGTGGGGAGTCTGCTTTTCCCTCTCCCTCTGCCTCCCACCCCACTCGTGCTCTCTCTCATCCACCCCACTCGTGCTCTCTCTCATAAATAAACAAAAATCTTTAAAAAAAAAAATCACCCCCTTTCTTCAATCAAAGCAATCAGAAAAACTCTAAAATCCTGCTTGGTTTTTTTTTTATTATTATTTTATTTATTTTATTTGAGAGCAAGCGAGCGAGAGAGGAAGCATGAGCAAGGAAAGGGGCAGGGAAGCAGATGCCCCAATGATCAGGGAGTCCAACTTGGGACTTGATCCTGGGACTCGATCCCAAGACTCAATCCCAGGACTCCAGGATCATGACCTAAGCCAGAGGCAGCCGCTTAACTGACAGCTTGACTGACGCAGGAGCCCCCAAATCCTTTCTAACATACTAACTACTGTGGCCTTCTACATCTTTCTTTCAAGGTGAATCCCAGAGAGTGATAATCATGCAATTATCATCAACTCTTAAAATCATTTCTTTTCCTCCCCAGTGAAGACACAGTGTCTGCTATCCAGCACTAGCTCGACAAGCACCCCAAACACTACACATCTCTGAGCAGCACCAAGCAGCCGCTTCAGGAACACAGCTGCTCCTTTCAGGTCAACGACAAGAGAAAATTTCTGACAGGGATTCTCTGGGAAGTTGATACAGTGCCTTGCAAACCTGGCTTGCTGTCTTGGCATCTCAATTTCTCCATTTGTAAATACTTTTGCCTGATTTCAACAGAACAGTTTTTCACTAAGAACTAGGCACTACTGGGTACCTGGGTGGCTTAGTGGGTTAAGCCTCTGCCTTCAGGTCGGGTCATGAACTCAGGGTCCTGGGATCGAGTCCCACATCAGGCTTTCTGCTCGACGGGGAGCCTGCTTTCTCCCTCTCTCTCTGCCTGCCTCTCTGCCCACTTGTGATCTCTGTCCTAAATAAATAAAATCTTAAAAAAAAAAAAAAAAAGAACTAGGCACTACTGTCTGTGTCTTCTAAGAAGTGGATACTCTTGGAAAACCTTTTTAACTATCACGGACTCTGCTTGAGTGTGTCTGTGAGAACAGGAAGACATACTGTAATCACTGGCTCATTAAGGAGCTTAAGATTCCTAGTTGAAGAATATTCAAATATTCCATCGGGCACTAGGATCTAATCTTACCAATTCAAGAGAAGAGGCAAAACAGAACATGTGGGGAAAAGAAGGGGCAAAAATAGACAGCAGGGAAGTAAGAATCTGGTAGAGGTAAGGAGGCAGCAGTCAGTAACATCAGATCAAACCCGTCACAGAAGCATGCAGAGGGTTTAGAAAGGCATTCAGATCACTTGCTGTAAGATATGTGTTGGGAATGCTAGGGATTCAAGTCTAAGTTTCAACAATGTATTCCTAGAGACCACTCCTCTGAAGAATCAATTCATTCAGGCTTTATATATATCATGAATAAATGCTTCCCAACAACTACACAGATGGAAAAGTACCACACACCAGGCAAGCTCTATTTCTAAGACGTTTACTAGTTCATCTGGAATCACACACTCATTCTGGAACACACAAAAAAACTGCCTACAAGAAAGCAAGCTAGAGTCCCTTGAAAATAGAAGTCTTTCACTGAGATGTGCCTCTCATAGGGAGTGCTTCCTAGGACTTGGTGGGGATGGAATCAGAAAGATAAAGATACCCATTATCCTCACCAGTATCACTCTGTCCCTTACTGAATGGGAACTCTGTAGGGCTAACGCTCCTAGCCACATCTCTGAGGAAAGGAACCCACTGATTCTGAAGCCTTTGTGTGGTATCTATGCATCTTCAGAGCTTCAAGGTTGAACTGTGAAAGTGCCTACATTCAACTGTTTTTAATGCACAAAACCCACACAACCTCATAGGCTTCCACCTAATACAATGTACAGTCTAGTAAGTAATTCAGTCTCGCTAGGATCCTGAGATCACTGTGGCTAAATGTTCCATGTCATGGAGTCCCATTTTATTTTTTAAGTAGGCTCCCCACCCAGCCGGGAGCCCAACACGGGGCTTGAACTCATGACCCTGAGATCCTGACATCGAGACCTGAACTGAAATTGAGTCGAGACTCAACCCAACTGAGGCACCCCAAGGAGTTACATTTAAAGTGCTTTATCTTGCTGTTTCTGCTTTTCCGCATATAGGAAGAGGGTTTTATTAGAAGAGCGTACTCCTCCCTCAGTTCTTTTAAACTCAGAATGCATTTTCCACAGAAATAAAAAGTGGACAGGGTCCCAGGCTAGACTGCAAAGACTATGCAACTTTAAGGCAACTAAATATTTAGCATTTAATAAAGCAAAAAACCACAATAACAGAAATCAAACAAATAATAAAAAACAATTAACATTTTTGTTTTGAATATTGCTTGGAAAAATAGATGTAAGCTAGATTTTAGATATTTTCAAAGTGACTGGAAACATATTTTTTAAATATCTGATTTAAACTTCAAAATGTGAAACAGGTTTCCTTTCCCTTATGATCTACCAGCAATTAATATGAGGCACAATTGTATTGTAAAGTAAGCATTTACATTTTATTTACATTTTTTAGAAACTAGAAAAGACAGGGTTCTGATAGTCTACCTAAAGAATCTCTTCTACAAAAATCTTTCCTGGCCACTCAATTCGATGCATTTCCCTTTTTATCCTTAATACTTTTTATCCCACTATGCTATATAAGGATTTGTCGAAACAGGTATGCCCCTACCAGAACATAACCTCCTGCGAGGATCAGGTCTTACTCACTTCATGTTTCTCTCAGCACGGGGCTCTGACCATAGCCGGGCTTCAAGAAAAATTATAACTCAAAGCAGGCCACTGCTTTAGGTGAAAACTGCTGACATTAAACACAGGCAACTCCTCTCTATAATTTTAACTCATAATCCTAGATCTGGTGGCACACACAACAGACTGGGGACCATCAACGGCTCGGTCACTGACTGCCTCTGCAATCTTGAATAAATCAAAAATCCCCGAGGCCATAAATTTTCAGGATCAGGAACTTTGTACCATATTTTCCTGGACACCCAGCATTTGATAATCATTTACCACTTTGGCCACCGAGCACCTGTATGCAAAACCCTTACACGAGGATGATATAGGGATCAGCTTTAAATGAATGTCAAAATTATAGGCCATCATCTCCCGTCCCTTTTCTTGTAAGGTCTACAAAGTCAGACCACAGAAAATGGTTCTTCCCCCCCACCTTTCTTTCATTTGAGAATGGTTATTTCAAACATGGCTAATAGGTATTCCTTTTGTGAGCTTTTAAAATACAAAACAGGAATAGAAATTCTGGTAGTCTTTATCAGTAATAATCAGGAACGTTCCAGTCACGCTCCTATTGCTCCTTAAAAACTTATCATCAGTCAGATGAAACAATTTTCCAAAAACAGATCCAACGAGGGTGGGGGAGAAATTTTGCTTAGAAGGAGTACAGGAAAAAATAATGGGTTGGGTTACAATTATTTTGATCAGAAGCAGGGTCAAAGTTGCCTCTTGCAGAGACAAAAAGTAAATATACAACAAATAAACGAGCCCCACTCTCTAGTGCTGCCCAAGAGAATCGTCTATGGTCATGGAAATGTTCTATGTCCACTCTGTCCGGTGCACAACCACAAGCCACACCGTCACTCTAGAGCACTTGAAAAGTGTCGACTGAGGAACTGCATTCTAGATTTTAATCTTAACTAATCTAAATTTAAGAAGCCAAATATAGCTAGTGTATCCCCTACTGAATGGTGTAGCTTCAGATTTTCTAAGTCCGTGGGTCTCAACCAGAGGCAGTCTCCCCACCCCCCAGGGAACAACTTCTTCATTCGCCGACTCTGGTTCTCACACTACAAGAAATGCCACTGATGGAGATCAGAGATGCAGCTCAACATTCTACAATGCACTGGCCAGCTTCTCCCAAAACGGCATTAACCAGCCCAGCATGCCAGCACAGCGGAGTTTAAGTTTACTCAGGCTGGAATTAAAGTAAATGCAAATAAACTGCAATATGCTTTGTCCAGACATAATACCCAGGAAGAACGAGCTTTTTTAAGGAACAGGAAAAGGTCTGGGCTGTTGTACAAGTTTAAAGGAGCAGGTCTTTACTGAAAAGTGTATGCAGGTGTGTTAACCTAAGATCTAAAGCATCAGAATTGTTATTTCCTGCGGCATTTTTTAAACTTGATTATTAACCTAAGTAAACACTGTGAGACTATGCGACAGAGCCTTGCCCCTTAATGAGTTGGACACAGAGTACTGGGGGACTGAGGCCCCTAAACCTACTCTTCCAGTATGCCTTGCCCCTTCAATTGACCTGTCTTGGTTTCTTGAGACCTCATTAATTTCAGATACAGCAGAGAGTACTGGGAAAGAAGAGCGGTCAGGGCAAGAAAACGGCTCTGTCATGGCAGGTCTCACATCTACATATTACCTAAAGCGAAGGCAAGCGTACAGAATTATATTTGGACCAAAGGAAATGTACTGACTGATGGTACTACATGAGGATGGACTACTACATTCAGAGAGAGCTATTACTTGAAATTAGAGGATGGGAATCAAGTAACATTGTGGTTTCTGTAGCCAGTGTAAATTATGCAAGAATCCGTTTAAATGGGATCATTCAGGACTGCTCAATAGTTTTATATTAGCAATGTACAATTTAGCAGAACAGCCTATCTCTCAAAGAAACAGGAATAGCAGACACAACTCAATGTTTTTACTTTGATTCAAACTGTTTTTCAGAACATGAAACCCTCCATGTTCACATAGCAATTCTTTTTCTTTTCTGCCCACTTAGCACCAACCGAAATCGCTCATTAGATGTGAACAGGGAATATAAAAATAAGACACAGTCTTAGTCCTCAAACAGTTGCATTCAGAATTTCCACACTGGCCTAAGGCAGAAACTTCCAGCCCACACATTCTGAATTCCTCAGAGATCACTGCCATTTTTGTGAATGCTCCAGCCGTAGGCACTCTGGAATTTCATCGCACTTCAGATCCTCATTTGGAGTTTACGATCCTTTGGCATCAATTAACATTTATAGGGAGAAACCAGTATAATCGACTAATTAAACGCCAGAACAGTAGTATTTAAAGTGGGATTCCAACCCACTGTTTTTGCAGATTTGCCTGTAAGAAACTGTTCTTGGAGGAAAGGTCACGCCAGTTCTTTAGGTTTCTAACTGAAAAGACACAACACCCATCCTGTCTTATGAAACTGGACAGGAAACAACACAGAAAAGGCAATTTTAGTATCATTTTATATTCAACTACTGGCGTAACACAGGTGACCTAGACCAGGGGTTCTCAGCCTCAGCATGACTAACATTTTAAGCACATATTCTCTGGTATTGAGGCTGTCCTATGCAAGGTGGAATGTTCGGCAGCATCCTTAGCCTCTAACCACTAGGTGCCAGCAGCACCTCCAGCCCCCCCTACCCGCCCCCCCAGCTGTGACAACCAAAATGTCTCCAAACAAGCTGCCAAATGTCCCCTAGGGAACAAAACTGCAATGGTGGTTGAGAATCACTGACCTAGCCTGTAACTCAAAAGTATCACAAGGTAGGGATGCCTGGGTGGCTTAGATGCTAAGCATCTGCCTTTGGCTTTGAGGAGAACCTGCTTCTCCCTCTCCCTCTGCCTGCAGCTGCCCTTGCTTGTGCTTGCTCTCTGTCAAATAAATTAAAAAAAAAAAAAAGGTACCACAAGGTAGACACTGTGTACTTATCAAAAGCCTGGAAAGACTTTATTCCTAGCCAGCAAAACACATAAGGTTAAAAACATAATCTTTTTCTATTCTTGACCGTCTTCCACCCAATTTATAAGAAACCTTCCACGCAATTTATGAGGTGTAAGCTATACATCCGGCTGAACTGGTACAATTACTCCCTTCAACTTTCCAGTGACAAGAGAACCCATCTACAGCAGATGCCACACTTGGCGGGGTGGGGACGACGACGACACCATGACAAAGTGTGACATTTCTGCCAGTTCAAAACCAAAATAAGGCAGCACTGCTCCCTAACTCTGCATGCACAAAAGAACAAGGTCTGCAGGAGCCCACTCACAAGCTCGAAGACGAAGAACGTGGAGGGAAGACAGGTGTCCAAGCACGGGTTCTCATCTACCAGCCCTAAATCAGGGACAATTAGAATCCATCGCCCTTGCCAGAGCAGTGAGCCAGGTACATCCCGCGGCTGCTCCCCCAGGGCAAACCAGAGGAAGGCGAGGCTATCTGGGCACTTCGGATTCCCACCCACTCCCCCACAGGAAAGGGGGAATAGCAGTAACCCCCAAAACGCAACTCACCCCCTACAGAAGACCCACCCCTTCTTGACCTCGGGGCCAGGGGAGGGGTGGGCTCTTCACAGGTGTTCACAACTACAGCGTCAGAATCCCGTGCGGGAACTTGTTAAACAGGCAGATCCCCGTCCCGCCCCCACTGAGGGTCCGACCCCACGGCCGAAAATCTGGCTGTTTACCAACGGCCCCAGGGGATCCCTAGTCATGCTGAAGTTGGAAACCCACTGCTTCAACACTGTTTCCCCGCTGACTTGGAGACCACAGAAAACCTACAGGCTAGCAGTTGGCTCCGAAACCACCGGAGCTTCTGTCCACGCTCTTCTGGGGCCGCAAGTGGCTAGCTGTCACCCGAAAGGGGGAACGGAGCGCGGGCAGGCCCCAAGGTCGGCCCCGCGGCTCCCGCACCGGGCTAGGGGCAGAACCGGCCCGGCCTCTCTCGGGCCACGGGGACCCGAGGGGCTCCCGGCCCCATGACGTGACCAGGCCTCAGCCGCGAGCGCCCAGCCGGACGCCCTCGCGGCCAGGCCTCCTCAGGCAGGGCCAGTTAGCCCCTGGGCCCCTCCCCGGTCACAATGGCAGCTCGCGACCGGGAAACAGTCGCCCCGGAGTCAGGAGACAGACCCCGGGCCGCAACGCCGCCACCCACCCCCTCCCCCCAGCCCGAGTACGGACCTTCTCCAGGGACGCGTCCATGGCTGAGGCGGCCGGCGGAGCCCGATGGAGGCTCCGCGGTCCGAGTGCTACTTCCGCCTCCCGCGGCCCGCCGCGGTATCCACGCTGGCAGCGCTGACGTCCCCCGCGGCCGCGGCCGGCGGGGCGGAGACGAGGAGGAGCTGCCTGGCGTCGCCGCGGGGTGGGAAATCTGCGGGGCCGGGGGAGGCGGGGAGGCGGGGAGGCGGGGCGGGCCCCTCGGGTGGGCGGGGCCCCTCGAGGGTGGGCGGGGCCCTCTGGGCTTCCGTACCTGGCCGTCGCGCCGGCCAGCCCTAACGTTCCCAGGTGAAGGGGGGAGGCACTGTGGAGTCGTTCCCAACACTCAGAAGCCCCTCGCGGGCTTCGGGGTAGACATATCATAACCGCCAGTGATCACTCCTGCGCTGAGAGTCTGGAAATGCTAGTGACGCACCTGTACTTCCGGGCCTAGGCTTCCAAGCTGTCCCCACTGTCAACATCCCTCAGGAATGGAACAGGCCATGCACCACGGAAGGGCGGGGCTGGAGCGCGCCCCCGCGCCTGCGCAGGATGGGCCGTGGACTAGGCGCCCCAGGAGTTTGCGGGGCTCCAGGTGTAAGGTTCTCCAGTGACGCGTGCTCCAAAAAGGTGCTGGTGCGATCCGAGGTATTTGTCTCAGATCCTCCCGCAGGATCCAAGACGGAAAAGACTTGGAGACAGCTGGTCCAGCTCCCTCCCTTATGTGGAGCCGTAATTATGACTTGTCGGGTGATGATGATAATAATAATAATGCAAATAATAATAGTCCGCTGCTCCTGTTCCACTTTATAGTACAATGACCCTGTGATGGAGAGGTCGTTATCCATTTCCCAGTGCCCGTCAAGGTGGGATCCAGACCCAAGCACCCTCACTGCGGCGCCTGTCCTGTATGCATCCTGCCTCCATAATCTCTCCCCTTCTTGCCGTACAAGCCTGTTTCTCACGAATGCGAGAGGGCATGTATTTGCTTATTCCTTTAATGAGGAAGACTGCAACAGACTTGTCTACCACGGTTGCAGCCGCTAAAGCACTTCACCAAAGACCGATGACGTTACAACCACAAAACCATCCCCTTTCTCGCCTTTTCTGTGCGCGTCTCTTCTGAAATCTGCGTAAATGACTGGGTCGCATTTTCAGTGTAGTAATTACATGTTTTGTGCTATCTAACTTGTGTTTGGTAAATTGCCCAGTTATGTTAATAAAATTGTTTTCTACCGAAAGAAGCCTTGTGTGCCGGTTCAGAGCAAAACAAATCACTTTTTCCAATTTTTTATGAAAATGTTTAGGGACCCTTGGGTGGCTCTGTCGGTTAAGCATCTGCCTTCTGCTCGGGTCATGATCCCAGGGTACTGGGATGGAGCCCCACCTCTGGCTCCTCGCTCAGCAGGGAGCCTGCTTCTCCCTCTGATTGTCGCTCCCCTGCTTGTGCTCGCTCGCTCACTCTCTGACAAATAAATAAAATATTTTTTTAAAGGAAAGAAAACAGTCAAACATTTAGAAAAAAAAGAAGAAAGAATTGGGCACTGAACAGCCACGTGCCTACTTTCTAGATTCTACAATGAGCATTTCCCTGTATTTGCTTGATTTTGTAAGCATCTAATCTATTCATCAATATGTCTTCTGTTTTGATACACTTCAAAGTTGCAGACATCAAGATATTTCACCCCTGAACATTTCATCGTGGATATCATTAAAATTTCGTAATTTCTAAAGCCGCTAATGCAAAGCCAAGTGTCTTTGCATTACCATACAAAGTAGATTGTACAAAACAGAAACTAGAGAGATGAAACTAACATTTTCTATTCTGAAAGTAAACTTTAAAACATGAAAATTATTCCCCCCATGAAAAATGGGAATAACTGGTTTAATATTTACCCAAAGAGTACTGCCTTCGGCAGCACATACACTAGTATTCACCCAAATATATTTGTCGGCTGCCACCTTGGACAGTATGAAAGTTTTAAGTGATTTTTTTTAAAGATTTTATTATTTTATTTGACAGAGAAAGCTCACAAGTATTTGCCAGAGAGGCAGGCAGAGAGAGAGGGGGAAGCAGGCTCCCTGCTGAGCAGAGAGCCCAATGCGGGGCTCAATCCCAGGACCCTGAGGTCACAATCTGAGCCCAAGGCAGAGGCTCAACCCACTGAGCCACCAAGGGGCCCCTTAAGTGTGATATTTAAAGACATGAAGAGTGTTCACTTTTATTTCGCGAAGAAATAAAATTAAGTAACAAAAACCAAGAGGTGGAGAGGATAGGAGAGCTGGTGCAAAGGGCAATAAATTTCCCACTTTATAGAGGAAGGAAACAGTAGATTCTTTCTAAATTAAGTAACAGATACAAAGATTTTTTATTTACAAAATAGAAGGCAAAATCTATGGAATGGGAGTGGGGGGTTAGAGATGAAAGAAAAGAAACTGGCACTATCCCATTTTATATTATTCTGCATTATCGGAATTTTTACCATTAGTATTTCTCTTATGAATTAAAAAAAAAAGTTAAGTAAATTACCTGTAAAAAATAGATTTCAATCATTCTTTAAACCTTACCTGGAAATTTTGGACAGAAGTCTGCAATTCCTAAAGGCAACTTGAGGTGGCAACGCTGAGACCTTGCTTCCTTAGCTTCGTCAAGTTCATGAACACAGTTAAAAAAAACAAAACAAAAACAACAAAAACAAAAACAGGTTTTATTGTTAAAATATAGGAAACCGCTTAAAAGAAATGGATTGTCCTTGACTAACACCCTATAATCACCATCCCCTCCCTGAGAGGAAACTTCTCGGACACCCCATAAGTCCTCTGGGAGCCCCTGCCCAAAACAAATCTGGCTCCCCCCAACCCCAAGAAAAAATAACCACTTTCTGACCTTTACAGCAATCATGTCCTTACAATTCCTTTGCAGTTTTATCACCCAAATGTGCATCCATAAACACTATAAAAATATATCCATAAAAATATATACATAGTTTCTTAACATAGTCTCTCTTTATATTTTGTCATATATTTATATATGTCATATGTATGTCATATATATATTCATATACATATATGATATATATAGTCACTTTTAATCCATAGGTTTTCCTATATCTTTTCTCTTCCCTTTACATTTGATTTGTTGAAGACATCAGGGTTACTATTCTAGAATTTTCCTTAGCCTGGATTTTCCTCTGTTCTCTGTATTTCCTGCAAATCGGTATATGGATCTAAGGCGTAATCAGGTTCAGGTCTGAAGTTCTGGGACCTACTCAGAGACAGCTGTTGTTCTCTTCATCAACAGGTTTGTAGGGCGCCTGTGTGGCTCAGTTGTTTAAGCAACAGCCATTGGCTCTGGTCATGATCTTGGAGTCCCAGGATTGAGTCCCGCATCGGGTTCCCTGCTGGGCAGGAGTCTGCTTCTCCCTTTGACCCTTCCCCTCTCAAGCTCGCACACTCTCTTTCTAAAATTAAAAAAAAAAAAAAAAAGAGGCATGTGCTACCTGGTTTTCTCTTTTTGTGTTGTTAGCAGGCGCTAACATTCTTTACTTTACATTAATTCTGACCTAAATGAGAAAAGCTGTGAATTTTCTCATGCCACCCACATTTTTATATCCAAGGAAGTTTGCCAAGATATGATTCTTATCACCCTTTCGTGGTTGTTTGACGTAATTTTAGACTTGTAGGAAAGTTGCAAGAGGAGTACAAAGAATTCTCTTAAACTCTTCACCCAAATTCCCCAAATGTTTTAATGTTCTCTTTAAATGAATACATGAATACGAACACACACATATTTTTTCCCTGATTCATTTCCTAGTTGGTTGCAAATGATGTCCTTTCATCTCTAAATAACTTAATGATATTACTCTATTCATATTTGGGCAATTTTCCCAGTAAAGTCCTTAATAGAAAGTCTGGAATAGGGGCACCTGGGTGGCTCAGTTGGTTAAGCATCTGCCTTCGGCTCAGGTCATGATCTCGGGGTCCTGGGATCAGTCCCGCATCAGGCTCCTTGCTCAGCGGGGAGCCTACTCCTCTGCCTGCCTCTCCCCTGCTTGTGCTCTCTCTGTCAAATAAATAAATACAATCTTTTAAAAAAATTTTTTTAAATAAAGCATTAGGAAAAAGTCTGGAATAGTGTGCCCTTGAATAGTTCTTTTGTCTCCATGTATCTCTCAACAGGTAGTAGTACAGGTCAAATATTTTGTAGACTGTCCATCAATGGGGGTTTCCAACTATTTTTAAGAAAATCCTAATGTTGATATTTAGAATGCTTTGTGATTTTCCTCCATAAACACCTTGTATGGACCAGAACCCCACCTGATAGAAAAGTAGATGAATTTCTTATTATTCACAAATCTCAGATAATAAATAACGGTGTTTTCCTCCCAAGAAGCCTACAAAAAGTTATAAAAGCATTCTTTCAACTGTAGACTTATAAAGCAAAGGTATAAACAGTAGATTACGCAGGGGCCAGCTTTTCCCTGGTTCATAGACGAACACACCCTACGAGCTCAGATCCTTGACCTAAATCAATCTGGGCTCTCTGAACCAAAGAGCTCCTCAGGCCAGTTGCTTAACATCATGCTGTTTTTGCTTCCTCATCTGAAAATTCAGGTTACACTCCTCTTTTCGTGCTCTTCAAGCATCCTTGTGGCCTTTACATCAAAAAACAAGCAAACATCCACCTCTTCTTTCAGTTACGTTTATGGTCTCAATTTTCCTCACACATGTACCACCAACTCATTTCTTTTTTTTCTTTTTTAATTTTTTTTTTTATTTATTGGACACAGAGAGAGAGAGATCACAAGTAGGCAGGGAGGCAGAGAGTGGTGGGGCGGGGGGAGCAGTCTCCCCACCGAGCAAAGAGCCCGATGCAGGGCTCGATCCCAGGACCCTGAGATCAGGACCTGAGCTGAAGGCAGAGGCTTAACCCACTGAGCCACCCAGGCCCCCGCCCACCACCAACTCATTTCAATCCGTCTTCATTCCACCCAAACCTCGCTAAAGTCATCCCCATCCATGATACACAATGTGTCCACTGCCTTGGATCCAGATAATGGCCTCCTTTTGGAAACTGAGACTCCCCTTGTCTCCCAGGATCAGATCTCTCGGTTGTGCTCTCTGCCTGCCTCTTCTGCACCCTTCGTCCTCCCTTCGACATTTCATCGCTGGATTTCCTCTTTTCTCCCTCTGCCTTGTGTCCTCCGCTCTTTCCCTCAACATCTACACCAGTGTTGTTTTCAGACTGACAGTCAACTCGCTGATGAGTTGTGAAATCAATTTAGTGGGTCGTGACTAGCAATTTTTGAAAAACTGAAATGGAATAGAAAACATCACGGTGCATTACGGGGAGGAGGGATAATTAGGAAACGATCCAAATGTCCATCAACAGGCAAAAAGGAAAATACTTCTTGCCTACCTGTGCGACTCCAGCCCTATGAATACTGAACACCATAAAAGCCAGCATTTTCTGTAAGGATCCTGGTGGCACACAGTAATTATTTCAGGCTTTGGGGACCATTCAGCTTGTCACAACTTTGCAGAGCATAAAGGTACTCATAGACAATATGGGAACAAATGGGCCAATGGTATGTCTCAATAAAACTTTATTTATGGACACGATTTTGAATTCCATACCATTTCCACACTATGAAATATTCTTCTTCTGTTCCCCCCACCACCCAGACATTTTAAAAATATAAAGTCATTCTTAGTGCTTGTACTTTTTTTTTTTTTTTTTTACACTCCTCGGAATTTTATGTAAATAGTCGGTGGGCCAGATTTGGCCCATAGACCATAGTTTGAGGACTCCTTCCCTAAATGAACCTCAGAAACATTATGCTGGCTGAAAGAAGCCAAATACAAATGAAGACATACACTGTGTAATTCCAATTACATGACATGCTAGGCAGTGCAGACTCACCTGTAATGACAGAAGGCCAGGGATGGAGGGGAATTAACTGCACATGAGTGATAGAAATTTTTGGAGGTGATAGAAATTTTATTTTTTTTTTTTAGATTTTATTTATTTATTATATTTATTTATTATGATACAGAAGGACACAGTGAGAGAGGAAATGCAGGCAGGGGGAGTGGGAGAGGGAGAAGCAGGCTTCCCACTGAGCAAGGAGCCCAATGCGGGGCTTGATCCCAGGACCCCAGGATCATGACCCGAACCAAAGGCAGATGCCCAACAACTGAGCCACCCAGGCACCCAAGAAATTTTTATTTTAAATTGGGGTGGTATACAGAGGTATACGCCTTTGTAGAACTAATTGAACTGTACGTGTAATATGGATATTTTTAATTATATGTAAAACCTACTTCAATAAAGATGATTAAAAATTATCAGAGTGTATCACATGCAATAAGGGTCACCATGTTTCTGAAACTTGTGACCCCGTTACGTACATTCATAGTTGGGCGTCGAACTCATTCTCTTCGGCCCACAACAAAGAGCTCCTCGACATTTTCCTTCCAGGAAAGTCACCATCACCCGCCAGGGGGTTTCTCCTTCCCCAACCTCTTCCAGTCCTCTTAAATATCCCTCACAGCTGTCCCCCTCTCAATCCCCACACTTGGACGGAGCCATACCGAAGCAATCTCTGTAGCCCCACCATCCTGAACACACCCACCAGAGTAGCCTGTTAAACAGGAAAATCGGATCCTCTGCTTAGAAACCTTGGGTTGTCCAGGAAGTGAAGCATGCCTCTACAAATGCCCTTCACCTGGTCTACAAATATGGTGGGGCCTCTTTCCACCTCCTTGGACCTCAGCTCTCATTTCTCCCTCCTCCCCCTCCTCCTTTTCCTTCTTCTCCTTTTTTAGATTTTATTTATTTGAGACAATGAGAGAGAAAGAGAGAGAGGGAGAGAGAAGCAGGTTCCCCATTGAGCAGAGAGCCCGATGCGGGGCTCCATACCAGGACCCTGGGATCATGACCTGAGCCGATGGCAGAGGCTTTAACCTACTGAGCCACCCAGGCGCCCCCTCCTTTGTGCTTCTAATACAGCAAGCTCTTTCCTGAGAAGTGGTTTTCTTTAACCGGATTGTTCTTTCCTTCCTTCCCCTTGTTAAAACGTCTAACCTCTTCAGTAGAAGCTTAAGCATCATTTTCTCAGGGAAATATCCTAAGTGTTCGTATAGGCAGTTGTACTCCTTCCGTGTACTTATTAGCACAATTGTAATTATCTGCTTAATGTCTGTCTCCCTTGATAGACTGTAAATGTTATTTCTGCAGAGACAGAGTCTGTCTGTAATATTATTTTGTCCCCAGTAACTAGCAGGTAGACTCTAAAAACGGTTGTGGAATGAATGGATGGATGGATAGTGAATCTACACCCTGGCACAATGGAAAGATTTTATTTCCAGACATATCCAGTGTTTCCAATCTGGTTTTAATGAGTATTACATATGAAAGACATTCCATGGGCCAAGCAAGCAATTTTACATCCCAAGTCTCCTCCATAGCCCAGTGTCTGGAACATAGTGAGAGTTTGGCAAATGTATGAATTTGTTTATTGAATGAATGAATGAATGAATAAATGAATTTATTGAATGCATTAATTCAACAAATACATTCTCAGAGTCCACTGTATGCCAGGCAGTCTTCTAAGTATCAGGAATACAATGATTAAAACAGTCTCTGCATTTGCGAATCTTACATTCCATTGGAATGAAGAGATAACAAACAGCTCTGTAATATTAAGTAACTGAAGGGCACCTGGGTGGCTCAGTGGTTAAGCCTCTGCCTTCAGCTCAGGTCATGATCCCAGGGTAGTGGGATCGAGCCCCACGTCCAGCTCCTTGCTCGCCCAGAAGGCTGCTTCTCCCTCTCCCACTTCCCTTGCGTGTGTTCTTTCTCTCACTGTGTCTCTATCAAGATAATAAATAAAATCTTTAGAAAAAATATATTAAGTAGTCGTAAGTGCTATCAGAAGAACAGCAGGATAAGAGAATAGAGAGTAAATTATGAATGAATCCATCCCTCAGGCTATAAATTCTGTTCCAAAACATGGAGAATATTGGTTCACTGATAATTAGCTGGAAATAAAGGAAAATTAGCCAAACCAGCCACTACCATGGGCAGTTTATCATGACTTTTCAAGACCTTGAGGAAGGCATTCCCATTGATTTTTCTATTACTCAAAGGACCTTTCTTTGATGTTTGAGCAGTTCGTGCCATTCACAGACCTATTATCCTCCAAATATCATGTGAGCAGGATTGGGCATGAGGTCTTGGAAAATCTGAAGCAGGTGTGTTATTGATGCAGTCATACGGCAAAAAAAAATTTTAACTGACATTTTAAGCTCCATTTCAACTTATGTTTTAAGACTCTTTCCTCCCTAAAGTAAAACTTTAGATGATACTTAATATTTTAGTTGACATGTTAAAAAGGTAAAATAGTGTAAAAAAGATAAATTCTACCTTTCGTTTGTTTCAGATTTATTTATGTTTTATGAAATAATTCAGCCTTCTCTGAAACTTTGTGTCCCAAAAGATAATGAACAAAAACATTTATAGTAATTAAAAAGGAAAAATGTGCAAATGGTCAATAAACACACAAAAAAATCAACATTACTACTGATCAAAAAATGCAAAAATCAAGTGAGATAGCATTTTAGCTTATTAAAGTAACAAAGTTTTTTTTGTTTTTAATAATATCTACTGTTGGGGCGCCTGGGTGGTTCAGTCCTTAAGCATCTGCCTTCAGTCAGGCCATGATCCCAGAGTCTTGGGATCGAGTCCCACATCAGGCTCCCTGCTTGGCGAGGAGCCTGCTTCCCCTCTCCCAGTCCCCCTGCTTATATTTCCTCTCTCACTGTATCTCTCTCTGTCAAATAAATAAAATCTTAAAAAAAATAATATCTACTGTTAGAGGTGCCTGGGTGTCTCAGTCAGTGAAGCAACTGCCTTCGGCTCAGGTCAGGATCTCAGGGTCCTACGATTGAACCCCACGTTGAGGGCTTCTGTCTCTGCCCCTCCCCCTACTTGTGCATGTTCTCTCCCTCTGTCTCTCTCTCTTGCTTTCTCTCAAGTAAATATATAAAATCTTAAAAAAAAAAATCCACTGTTAGAGTAGAAGAAAATAAATACACTTATTCGTTACTGATAGAATTTCAAAACGCTACTAAACCTTTTATAGGTCCCAATGACACTGAACAGAATGCAATTTGGGAATTTATCATCTTCTGACTCCAAAATGCATTATTTTTGCTTGCTCTGTGACAATGGATCTGGGCCCTGCAAATATTTGCTCCTTGTCAGCTGGTGCAAGGTTAAGTTTTATCAGTAGAGGGCGCCGGGGAGCCACTGCAGGAAGAAAGGGTTTGGATTCCAAGCTCTTCCTGGTTCAGTGCCCAGCTCCTGCAACTGGTCTTGAATGTGAAGAAAACTACTGTGTGTCTCCTCTACTCAATTCTCTATTACAACACTACTTCATTTCTGACACCAGATGTGTGGGTTTTCCATTCACCAAGCCATTTTCTGTGTCCTACCATTTAACCCAGTTCTGACACTGTCTACCCAGACCTCATGTGAGATCCCACAAGGTTTCAGTCCCACAGCTTGTCCTCCCCCTCCAGATGCCCAATGCAAGAGGGTTGTTTCTCTCTAATCCCATGGTCAGTTTCCCTGGTAACCAAACCCCCACACCTCCTCCCATTCCCCAACCTGCCCCTGCCCCAGAGGCTTTCCAAAATCCACTTCATTCACAGAAACCCCCTGGTTGAAAGGGGCTTGTTATGGATAATAAGACACGCCTTTCAACTTCAAGGCTCTGGGGCTATTTCAGGAACTGAGGACAAAAGACCAAATACTGTAACAAAAAAAATGCTCTCTTATCGCTCAGGAAATTCCAAAAGTTTTAGGAGCTCTCAGTCAGAACCAGAATGAGGACCAAATATATATTTTTTATTATAAATCACAAGATCCCATGTTGGCACCCCCAGCCCCCAGTGGTTTTGCAGCAGAGTACCCTGCCCCATAAAAGCTTACCCTAGAGGGCAGATTTCCAGCAAGTGCCACCGGCCAGCAGGGCACGATAGCCACTGACATTGCCATTCTATGAGCCAGGGCTGTGCCCTCCCAGCAAGGTCAGGGTATCAGCCCTGGGAGGGCAGAAGTGTCTTCCTTGTCTGTTTTATTTCCGTCCCGGCGGTAGCGCTATCCCCGTACAGCTGCTCCTTCTAAACTCTAGACTTCTCGTACTATCCAAACCCTTGTTATTCCAATTCCCCATGAACAATTCTGCACAGAGTCAATCCTCATTATCTGTGGATTCCATATTTGCAACTCAACTACTTGCAAAAGTTTATTTGGAAGCCCAAAACCTATCCTCCTAATACTCCTGCTGTTACTCAAAGTCATGATTCCACATTCGCTAATTTAAGTGTTCATAGCAACTTTATAGAATATAACTACTTTGAAAAATAAGAATTGACTGTATTATACTTCCTCCTTTTTAAAAAAGATTTTATTTAAAAATTTTTAAAAGATTATTTATTGGGGCGCCTGGGTGGCTCAGTGGGTTAAAGCCTCTAGCTTTGGCTCAGGTCATGATCTCAGGGTCCTAGGATCGAGCCCGGCATTGGGCTCTCTGCTTAGCAAGGAGCCTGCTTCCCTTCCTCTCTCTCTGCCTACTTGTGATCTCTGTATGTCAAATAAATATATAAATATATAAATAAATAAATAAATCTTTTTAAAAAAAAGATTTATTTATTTATTCGACAGAGAGAGAGAGAGATCACAAGTAGACAGAGAGGCAGGTTGAGAGAGAGGGGGAAGCAGGCTCTCTGCTGAGCAAAGAGCCCAATGCGGGGCTCGAGCACAGGACCCTGAGATCAGACCCGAACCAAAGGCAGAGGCTTAATCCACTGAGCAAGTCCAGGTTGTCACATCCCTAAAAATTTTTTTATACAGTTTATTTATTTATTTGCCAGAGAGAGAGCATGAGAGAGTACAAGCAGGGGGAGCAGCAGAGAGAGAGGAAGAAGCAGAGTCCCTGATACGGGGCTCCATCCCAGGACCCCAAGATCATGATCTGAGCCAAAGGCAGACAATTGATCAACTGAGCCACCCAGGTGCCACTGCTTTCCCTGCTCTAATTACGATGTGACTTCTCTCTCTGATCAGATCAGACGGGTAGAGTACTAAACTCCTTCCCAGATCGGTATTCTACTAATTAGTTATTTCTTCCACATATTAGTAGAGTTATACATTTCCTATAGTAACTGGAGTTTCAGAGGTTCAAAAAAAGCATAATTGGAGAAGAAAAGCCTTCGTAATTAATTCACCTTTTATGTGGAAATTCTTAATTCATTTGTATTTTGAATAGGCAGTATCTTTTCAGCTACCTCTAATGTTGGGTTTTTCATGATTTCAGATTTTAAAATTTCCTCTTTTTAATGCATTTAGGAGGACTTACTTGCAAAGCTATTTCTTTTTTTCCTAAAACTTAACAATGGAAAATTAATGAAATAAATGTAATTGCTCTATTATCCCACACCAACTGTGGGCAGAATAGTTACTTAAAATAAAGCTGGTGAAAACAGAGTTTCTGAGCCAGAGAAAGGCTCTACTTCAAATATTTCTTCCAAATGGCACCATTTCAAAGTACCAAGTTGTAGGTTGGAATCTCAAGTCCACCATCCCTGTGGAGAAATCCATGCAAATATTTTAGTATTCTATTGGGGGAAGGGCAGAAGGCTGAGGAAGTGTTCCAGACTTGCTAAACGAGAGCAAAGAACAGATACAGCTTTAGCCTCAGTGTTTTGTTCCAGCTCTGGCCAACATCAAGGTGTTCTAAAACCCATCCTATGGATCCAAGCACCTTTCCCATAATTTGTGTCAATGTCAAGTCAATGTCAATGTCAAGGGTGTGAGAGTTTCCTGGGTCCTAGAGACAGAAATTTTAGGCATGGCTTTTTCACATTAGAGCTGAGATGTAATGATTTCATGACAGAATTGCTTACAATGTTCTTGCTTAAAGGAGAAACTGAGGGGCACCTGGGTGGCTCAGTGGGTTAAGGCCTCTCTGCCTTTGGCTCAGGTCATGATCTCAGGGTCCTTGGGTTCCAGCCCCACATTGGGCTCTCTGCTCAGTGGGGAGCCTGCTTCCCCCTCTCTCTCTGCCTGCCTTTCTGCCTACTCGTCATCTCTGTCTGTCGAATAAATAAATAAAATCCTTTACAAAAAAAAGAAGGAGAAACTGAGGTTCTGGTGGGAAGCAGGCTTATAGCTTCTTCTCTCTAATGTCCCTTCTGACCTTCTCCAGCTGGAGCACCTGTCCTTTATCTCTGAGTGCATGTTCAGACAGGGAGTAAAGTCATGGCGGTGCCTCACTCTTACCTCCATCATTTCAACCCCATTGCCCATCCAAATAAAAATAAAATTTAAAAAAGATTTTATGTATTTATTTGAGAGAGAGACAGAGTACGAGCAGGGGGAGGGCTTAAAGGAGAGACAGACTCCCTGCGGAGCCGAGAGTCCAATACAGAACTCGATCCCAGGACCCAGGATCATGACTTGAGCTAAAGGCAGACGCTTGACCAACTGAGCCACCCAGATGCCCTCTCTTTTCTTTTTTACTTTTGAGGGTTAACTTTGACTGACTGCTTTCTCTGCTTTTTGGAAAACAGCCCTGTCTTGAAGCCTTTTAAGCATAGAAGCCTTCCGTTTGTTAATAGAAACTTCAGAGAAATCTTAAAGAGGAGATAGAAGATTTTAGACACTGTGGCCCACAGGGTGGTTCTCACGAACTCCCCTCACTTAAATAATAGGAAATAATCACTATTACAATAAGCTTCATTGTAGGGGTGCCTGGGTGGCTCAGTCATTAACCGTCTGCCTTCGGCTCAGGTCATGATCCCTGTGTCCTGGGATCGAGCCCCACATCAGGCTCCCTGCTCCGCGGGAAGCCTGCTTCTCCCTCTCCTGCTTCCGCTGCTTTTCTCTCTCTTTCTCTGTTACATAAATAAATAACATCTTAAAAAAAAAAAGTTTACAATAAAATTCACTGTAATCATTCTAATGTATTTTTAATGTGATCCATAGCCGTTCATTGAGACTCAGCTCCCACATCAGAGCTTACTCCCTGCTGAAAGGCCTCCTCGAAAAATTCCTCTCTTACATTTTCACAGAGTGCTGTGTTCTCCAGCTATCGCCCACTGTTCAGGGATCTTAATGTCACATGGAATGCGTTGCCTCGTTATTGCCGGAGGGCTCCGAATCACAGCGGGCCCAGATGATGAAGCACCGATGTAATGAATTAATTTATCTTAGAGCATCTCCTCCTGCTTGAACGCTATGCAAGTCCTTCAGCATTTGTTTGAGCAATAAGTTGTCCTTAATAATCGGATTTTTTATTGTTTTAAAGAAGAGACAAGTGTATTACAACCCATGTAAAACCATCTCAGCTTCTCAGTATTTATTTCTCTTTCTTTCAACTCCCATTAAGCAAATACGTTGAGCTGCTTGATAAAGACGACCATAGATTTTGGAGGGTCTATGTCCCTGCAGATGGTTGGCATTTCCCCTCCCTTCCTGGGTTTCTAGGAATGAATGGGTTGATGCATTGGATGCTTTGTAGGTAACAGACCCAGGTGTGGGTTCCCCAGGATTGTCGGCACCATGCTCTGGGGTGCCAGATTTAGCAAAGTAAGCTTATAAAACAGAGAGTGCTCCGTCCACTTTGAATTTCAGAGGAGCAGGATAAGCCTAGCCCAAATATTGCATGGGGTATACTTATACTGAAAAACGTATGCATTGTTCATCTGATAATTTAAAGTTAACTGGGTCTCCTGTATTTCACCTGACCACCGCCCTAATCGCTCCCCACCCCACTTTCCTGCTTCCGGTCTCCAACCTTGCTCTAGTATTCTAACAAATTTGGTCAAGGGAATGGTGTAGGAACCATCAGGGAAATTTTCTTTTTCTTTTTCTCATAACAAAGGCCACAATTTCTTCTAGGCAGCTATCAGGCTTTTTTTTCCCCTATATTTTATTTATTTATTGACATACATAGATCACAAATAGGCAGAGAGAGAGAGAGAGAAAGAGAGAGAGGCAGGCTCCCTGCCCAGAGATCCTGATGCGGGGCTCGATCCCAGGACCCTGGGATCATGACCTGAGCCGAAGGCAGAGGGTTTTTAACCCACTGAGCAACCCAGGCACCCCAGGTTTTTGTTTTTTAATTAACATATAATGTATTATTTGTTTCAGGGGTACAGGTCTGTGAGTCATCAGTCTTACACAATTCACAGCACTCACCATAGCACATACCCTCCCAAATGTCCACAACCCAGCCACCCTATCCCTCTCCGGCCACCCCCCCCCCACCCCCCCCCCCCACCACCCCCCCCCCCCCCCCCCCCCCCCCCGGCAAACCGCAGTTTGTTTCCTGAGATTAAGAGTCTCTTATGGTTTGTCTCCCTCCCGATCCCATCTTGTTTCATTTTTTCCCAACCTACCCGCCACGATCCCCTGCCCTGCCACTCAAATTCCTCCAATCGGAGAGACCCTATGATAACTGTCTTTCTCTGGGCAATCAGATTTTTTTAAAAGGCATTGCAAATACAAATCCTTGCCACAAGTGCATAGTTTGCATATGCTTGGCATATCATAGTGCTCGAGAATATTGATCTATTGACTGACTGAATGAAAAAGTGCCAGGGCAACAGAGAAAATGGGCAATTTCATTTCAGCTAACATAATCAATGGCTGTCAGAAGCGATCAGAAGGTTTACAGAGAAGGAAAACATGATAAGGGGGTACAGTAGGCCGAATAATGGCCCTCTAAAGATGTCCACGCCCAAATCCCCAGAAATACTTTATTTTACACAGCAAAAGGGACTTCGTAGATGACCATTGAGGTAAGGATCTTGAGATACGGAGATTATCCTGGGTAACCCAGATGGGCTGAATGGAATCACAAAGGTCCTTCTAAGAGAGAGACAGGCAGGTCAGAGTCAGAAATGATCGTGCGACAGCAGAATGGGGGTGGGAGGGCGGCCTGGCTGCTGACTTTGAGCAAACAGAAAAGGTCAAAGAACACAGAAATTGGCAGATTCCTAAATATTGAAGAGAATGGGTGTATTAGCCGACCAGGGCTGCCAGAACAAAATACCACAGACCAGGTAGGTGGGTTAAAAAATAAAATTATTTTTCTCACAGCTCAGGAGGTTTGAAGTCCAAAGTCAAGGTGCCAACTGGGCTGGGTTCTCTGGAAGCCTCTCCCCTTGGCTGGCAGGTGGATTCCTTCTCTCACAGGGTTCCCGCATTGTCTTTCCTCTGTGCGTGCACTGCCCTGGTGTGTCTCTGTGTACACATTTCTTCTTCTTATCAGGACATCAGTCAGATCGGACTAGGGTCTCATTCTGAGGGCCTCATTTTTCACTCAATTACCTCTTTTTTTATTTAAAGATTTTATTTATTTACTTGACAAAGATCATAAGTAGGCAGAGAGGCAGACGGTGGGGTGTGGGGAGAAGCAGGCTCCCTGCTGAGCAGAGAGCCCGATGCGGGGGCTGGATCCCAGGACCCTGGGATCATGACCTGAGCCGAAGGCAGAGGCCTTAACCCACTGAGCCACCCAGACACCCTCAGTTACCTCTTTTAAAGGCTCTATCTGCTAAACCATCACATTCTGAGATACTGAGGGTTAGGGTTCCAATATACCCAATTCAGCCCACAACAATAAGGTGGACAAGTGGAGGAAGTATTCAAAACAACCCATTAGTCCCCCAGAGTGATAGTAACAATGCAATGCAATGCAGAGAGATCCGGGCTTGAATACCTGGAGAAAGAACTTTAGTGGGACAACTGGCAATGATTTGAATGAGGTCTGTAGATTAGGTAACAGTATTACATCAGCGATTATTTTCTGGTTTTGATCATGGTACTACGGTTATGCAAGATGTCAGTATTTAGGGAAGCTTGGGTGATGCCTATATGGGAACTCTGTACTATTTTTGCAACTTTTTTCTAAGTCTGGAATAATTTCGAAATGAAAAGTTAAAATTAAAACAAATTCAAATGAGGGGCGCCTGATGCTTTCCCTCTCCATCTGCCCCTTCCCTCTGCTCACGCGTGCTTTCTTTCCAATAAAATAAATCTTTTTAAAAAATTAAAATGAAATAAAATAGGAATAAAATGGGTAGAAGGGAGAGAAAGAGAATAGGTTTGGAGGCGTCAGGGAAGGAAGAAAAAACAAGGAAGACTGAGTTCCTTGGGGTCAGAGATGGTACCTTGAGGTCCCCATTGGACACCCCCCCCACCCCCACCCCCCACCCCCGCTTTTGGAACACTGCCTAGGAGCTCAGCATGTTTTGCGAGGCAATATTCAGCGAGTCACGCACTGAAGAGAAGGCATTAGGTCCCTCCAGCCTCCCTTCCCATTCACGAAAGGCTTCATATTTCGGGTTCCGGATTTGTCTCCTAAATGACAGGACACCGGACTGCGTGCGTTGGAAGCATGAATTCTTTGCATATAAACATTTAACATACACCGTCCTCTGGGTAACTGGATTTTGGTATCCCTTCTTTCGCACTTTTCTTCCCATCTCGTTCAACCTTTTTTTTTTTTTTTAGATATAATTTACATACCATAGACTTCAGCCCCCAAAGAACCGCACACCCCGTCACTTCGCATCCCCCCCACCCCCGCCCACTCTCTGACAACCACGGGTCTATTTTCTGTCGCTAAGCATTAGCCTGTTCGGGACATTTCATGCAAATGGATCATGCATTCCGTGGACCGACCGCATTTTTAAAGCACAGCCCCATAATGGCTAGTGGCCAGGGGATTGGACGGCGCGGTTTGGGTGTGCTCGGGGCGCCCAATGGCTCGGGAGCATCTGGGAAGACAGGTGCAGGTGGCGGAGGCGGCGCGGAGGGCAGGGCCGGCGGGCGGGCGTGGCCCAGGGAGCCGGCGCGGCGGTCGCTGGCGGGCGCCCCCCGCGCGGGCATGGCGGCTTGGTGGCCCGCGATGCTGCGCGCGGTCCGGCGCTACCCGTGGCCCACGAACGTGCTGCTCTACGCGGCGCTCTTCTCCGCCGGCGACGCGCTGCAGCAGCGGCTACGGGGCGGTCCGGCCGACTGGCAGCAGACGCGGCGCGTGGCCACCGTGGCCGTGACCTTCCACGCCAACTTCAACTACGTGTGGCTGCGCCTGCTGGAGCGCGCGCTGCCGGGCCGTGCGCCGCGCACCGTGCTGGCCAAGGTGCTGTGCGACCAGGCGATCGGCGGTCCCGTGGCCGTCTCGGCCTTCTATGCCGGTGAGGGGCTGGGATGGGGCTTAGGGGCCAGGGCGAGATCCGCCGGGGGTAGGGGAGCAAAGGATCCAAGGTTGGGTGGACTGGAGGCAGGGGCTGGCGGGGCCCAGGGCTGGGGGCGGCAGGGGACTGGGATGGAGCGGGAGCCGGGGGCTCTGGGATCGACTAGGGCTGGAGGCCGTGGGGGGCGGAGGTGGAGGCAGAATTTCAGGATGTTTCCTGAGAGGGCCAGGGTTGAGGTTCCAGAGCTAAGTCTGGGAACCAGAGATAAAGTGGGAGAAGTTGAGAGGTGGTGCCCCCGGGGAGTGAAGGGGTTAGGGTCCCGGATTGCAGCTGGGACTCCAGGGTTGAGTATAAAGGTTTCAGGGGGGCCTGGGGCATCACCTAGAACTGGAGGGAGGCAGGGGCTGGGGTTCCATTTCCTCCTGGAAAAGGTCCACATGAATGTCGAGGCAATCACAGCCTGTGGCCATGGCGGTTGCCACAGCTGTGACCCAGTCGTGGGACCGGGCTGTCCTGCTCCAAAGAAAATCCCCTCCAGGGACTATGGGCCTCCTTTCCCCTGACAGACACTCCTTTTCAACACACCAAGCAAATGCAAGGGGCCTCAAGACCATGGGAGCAGAGCAGGTGGAACCTGTGGTAGTAACAGATTCCCCCAGAAACTTCATGCTCAAGGCCTTAGTCCTGCTTTGGTAACAAGATTTTCCTTTGGGGTTCTGTCCCTCTGTGAAAATCCAAGAAAATGTGAGTGCACCTTGGACCGTGCCTTGGAGAGCTCTCTGCCTGTGAAAGTCCTGGGAGGCCACTCCTCAGAAAATCGCCCTGGGGCCAAAGGCCAGACTTTGGGAATCCTCCTTAGGGCCTTAAATACCAGAAACAGTGGGTGGGTTTCTGTGGCCTCCACCCTCTCTAGCATTTTCAATAGCCTGCAAGGGAGGGGGTGGGGGCTGTCATCAATTCCCCAAGAAAAGCCAAGGGTCCTGGGCCTGGCATTTAGGGATAGAGAAGGTCTAGAGGAGACCCAAGAAGGTCTTCTTTGCAGTAGCTGCTAATGCCTTCTAAACCAGGTCATGGGAGTCACATCAGTGTCTTGAAGAGACCGACACTGCCCTTTGGATCTTATTTTGGGGAGCCAGGTCTGGTTCCTTTTCTCACAAAGCCCAGAGGAAGCATGAAGGACCTGGGAGTCTCAGCCAACCGCAGGGTCGATGGGGTCCGTGGGGGTAGCGACATCCAGGACCCAGGGAGGGGCTGCTGCTGGGTGCCTGGTCCCACGGTGTGACTTCCAGGCCACATCTGCAGAGGGGCTCCTCAGGTCCATCACTAAAATTACCTTGAACCCTGGTGTAGGAGTTGGGACCTAGGGGCTGGGCCTTTAGGAACTCAAACAACCCAGGAGGCAGATCCTCTTTGTTCTTGCCGTGTTACAGAGAAGGAAACTGAGTCTCCAAGGAGGTTAACCGACTTGCCGGAAGACAACAGAATCCAGATCTCGGTCTTGAGTGTTGTTATGTCTGAAGCCCGGAAGGGGCCCCAGGAGGCCGGTGATTTAAATCTGAGGCTCCTGACTCGGATTCCGACCCAGATGGCTGCTTTGCTTTGCTTTGTAGATTTCTGGCCCAATTTCCTTCCCTCTCTTCGTGTCAAAGCGAAGGGGGGGGGCGGTGGGGCGGATGTTTGTTCAAGGCATTTCCGACTTGGAAATTGCCTATATCAGGTGATCCTTTGTGCTGGAGCCACCTTGGGGAGCTCGGATTGTGATGGAGAGGTCTGGCCTGGAATCCACACCTCGGTTGGACTTGGACTTGGTCCCGTATTAATCTCCCTGAGCTTCTTTTCTGCCTCTGTAACTCCCAGCCTCAGTGGATTGTTTAGGTGGGTGGGAGGGGCAGGTGTCCAATGAAATAAGGCATAAAAAGTGCTTAGTGCTTATTAATTATTATTTAGTGGAACCCGATACTACCAATTTGGGCCTGGGTATTATAAATCCTGTTCTAAGAAGCTCTTGCAATTGACTAAAAAAACCCCACTCATTTCCCCTTCCTCCTAATCGGATTTGAAGGAGACTTTTTAAAGCACTTTTATTTTTACTCCTTTCTAAAATAGGAGGATTTTTGTCTTTGCTCCCTGAATTTCTTCTCAGGGTTGTTGAACATACAAAGTTTTCAGGATGTTTTTAGAAAGGCTGAATTGGTGTTCTGCTTTCACATTCTGATTAGAAGGCTGATGGGAACTTGGTAGTTGCCAAAATACCCAAGATCCATCAGCCTTTTTTTTTTTTTAAAGAAGGAAATTAAATTTTTAGAAATTTATTTATTTAAAGATTTTATTCATTTGAGAGAGAGAGATTTTATTCATTTGAGAGAGAGAGAGAGCATGCATATGAGTGGGAGCTAGAGCACAAGCCAGGGAGAGGGGCAGAGGGAGAGGGAGAAGCAGACTCCCCAATGAGCAGGGAGCCCCCATGTGGGGCTCCTTTCCAGGACCTTGGGATCATGACCCAAGCAGAAGGCAGATGCTTAACCAACCATCCAGGCACCCTAAATTTTTAAAATGTTAAACATTTTACAAAAAGTTTGGAAGGCAGAGGAGAAATCACTGATTGTCCTGCTATCTGAACACTGTGAATTCTCTTACAATTTATATATAACTCATTTATATATAAATACAGATCTTTCTGCTGTCTCTTTGGTACCCTGCTATTTTCACTTCATATTTATCATTCCTTTAAGATTTATCTAGTTTTATTTTTTAAATTCTACTTATTTTTTAAAAAGATTGATCTCATTTTAGAATGGAGGTCATGTTGTTGTCACTGTCAGGTCAGAAGGGACATAATGAACCAGAGGTACTGTGGGTACTTCGCATATGAGAAGAGAAAACTTGAACTGTTACAGTTGTCTTTCTACTGAGTCTTGCAAATTTCCTGTGGTGTGTGTTTTTACAAATAGGTATGAGTATTCTCCAAGAAAAGGATGACATATTTTTGGACCTGAAACAGAAATTCTGGAATACGTACAAGGTAAGACAGACTTTGGAAAGGCAACCAAAATCTTTTAGTATATTTGTAATACTAGATACATTTTAAGAAAACTAATTTTTTTTTTGAAGATTTTATTTATTGAGAGAGAGAGAGCAGGAGAGAGGGAGAAGCAGACTCCCTGCTGAGCCAGGAGTCCAATGTGGGACTCAATCCAGGGACTTCAGGGTCACGACCTGAGCCAAAGGCAGTCGCTTAACCAGCCGAGCCACCCAGGTGCCTTTTAAGAACTATTCTTAAGGGTTCCAATTGGTTGGCACAAGGGTATAGTATTTTGACAGAGAGATCTTAAATTTGTTTGGAGAGAGAAATGAGAAGAAGCCTTAAGAGTGTCTCTAAGTTAGGAGAGACACGGGGGTCTCTGAGTTTTGGTCAGTGTTCATGAAGATTCCTGTTTTTTAAATTTACTCTTGTTAGTGACTACAGTTTATTTAGTGAATTTTGGAGCCAAAGAGGCTATTGCAAAATAGGAAAAGCAGAATGTGAGTGATGAATGGAATCATTACGGAGCCAATGTTCCCAGGTGTCCATTCTGCTGAGTCCTTGTGAAGGATACCGTTCCTCAAGATTACTTCTAGACTTAAAGCAAGTTGCCTGTTGTACTGTTTGCTCAGGGCAAATATTCACACCCCAGTCCAACAAATATTTCTTACCTTATTCAATGGAGATTTATTGAGCAGTATCCGTGAGGCCTGCCAAAAGCAGGGATGCCTTCCATCTCTCGCCAACAGGAAGCTTGATTTTTACTAATCCCAATGAAGTGAAGTTTCAGGATTGTAGAATATACAGACTGGCCTTGGGCTTTGCATGTACTTAATTCCCTATCAGAAGCCGTGCCAAGCCACACCTGCTATTGCCTGTACTCCTTCTGGAATTTTCTGTTGACACTGAGCCCCAGCATCACCATTGTCGCTTGATGGTTGCAGGGAGATGACAGGGAGTGTGGCGGCCACATGCTCAGGGATGGTCCTGTTCTTCCTTTTAAGGGGAAAGAGTATTCAGAACTTGTTACTTCTCCTGGGGCAGAAATTGTGAGCCTGTTGCATCATCCGAATGCGATTTTCTTTGGCTCTATTTTGGAAAAAGGAACATGTTTTCCCACTATGTCATGGATCCTGTGGAGGTGTATACATTTAACATTTAAAAAAAGAGCAAGCGAGCAGAATTGGGGAAGAAAGAGGCTTTAAACGGGGATTTGCAGATGCTTCAAATTCTCCTCCTTTAATGAAGACACACAGGCCCACTTTGTTGGGTGTTGAACGTCATGCCAAGGATCCTGGATGTCGGCAATAGTGGCAAGAGAAACCAGCTGGAATGTTATGGTAACCAAGTTCACATAAGACACAGGGAATGGGAATAGGGATGACCGGAGAGCTGTTGAGGAGGCAGAATCGGTAGCTCTGGGTGAATGGTGGTCGGGGTAATGGGCAAGGACCATCGAGGATGACCCACAGGTTTCTGGCTTGAGTCACTCCATGAGTGGTGACTCAATACTTGAGAGAGGACATAGTGAACCAATTGGAAAAAGAAAGATAGATGATTTCAGTTTGAGAAATGCTGAATTCTAGATGCGTTTAGAATATACAGAGGGAGGGCCACCTGGGTGGCTCAGTCGGTTAAGCATCTGCCTTTGGGTCAGGTCATAATCTCAGGGTCCTGGGATCGAGTCCCCGCATCGGGCTCCCTGCTCAGTGGAGTCTGCTTCTCCCTCTCCCTTTGCCGGCTGCTCCCTCTTGCTTGTGTTCCTCTCAAATAAATAAATAAATAAATCTAAAAAAAAAAAAGAAAAAAAGAATATGCAATGGAGATTTCCAGGTGCACAGAGGAGAACCCAGAGCTAGGGATGTTAGGTATGGGAGAAGATGGGTTAAAACCAGGCTCTCAAGTCAACTTGATCAATGAAACCAAGAGCACGAATGGTAGGAGTCAGAAGACAAGAAGCATCCAAAAAGAATCTGTCACTAAAGGCTTTCTTGTAGCCCAAAGGATATGTGAGTAAGAGGAGAACTGTTTTGTTTTGGTTTTTTTTGCTTTTTTTTTTTGCTGGCAAAGGAGTCAACCCCCTGCCCAATCCACATTCTTGAGATGAAGGTAGAAAGGACACTGCCTAGTTTCTTTGTTGCTGACATGTAGGTACTATTTGAGATTTTGGTTGATTTGGTGGGGTTTTGTTTTGTTTTGTTTTTGTGTTTTGCAGATGACATGCCATTTCTGTCTCTTTCCACAAGCTAGGGTAGGGGGGCTCAGGGGGGCTCTTAGAAATTTATCTGATAATTACATTAATCTCTTTCATCATTTTTGAAAACCTTAATTTGGAAATAATTTCAAACCGATGGAAAAGTAACATGAATAGTTCCAAGAATACCCTTTACCCATCGTCACTGATGGTTAACGTTTTGCCCATTATTACTTTCTGGCCGGATCCATCTATATCCATCCATCTTTCTGTCTGTTTCCCGGAAGCATTTGAGACTAAGTGGCACACAGAATTACCCTTTACCCTAGGACATTTACGTATCTGTTTTCTAAGTATGGATTTTCTAAGAATAAATAGTTCTCTAGGAAGCTCCAGCAGAGTTAGCAACTTCAGTACATTTAACAATGGTAGTGAGCCTTTTATCTCATTCACCCTCCTTCTGCCATTTTTGTCAATCGACTATCTGATGGCCTTTATAGCATTTCTTTTTCCTTTTAGAGATTTTTTTTTTTAATTTTTATTTATTTGACAGACAGAGATCACAAACAGGCAGAGGCAGGCAGGTGGGGGGGAGCAGGCTCCCCGCTGAGCAGAGAGCCCAATGTGGGGCTCGATCCCAGGACCCTGAGACCATGACCCGAGCGGAAGGCAGAGGCTCAACCCACTGAGCCACCAGGCGCCCCTCTTTTTCCATTTAGTACAGGATCCAATCTAGGGTCAGACAGTGCGTTTAGTTGCTGGGCCTCTTTAGTCTCCACTAATTGGGAACTTTTCCTCAGTCTTCTCTTACCTATTACAACACTAATATTTTTGAAGAATGCAGTTCTGTTCCCCCTCCCCCAAACAACAAGAACCAACAAAACAGCAGCAACAACAAATCATTCCCTTTTGGGGGGCATTTTGTAATACACAAGAATGTCAGTTAAATTTATTCTATAGTAAGAAATAATAGAATATATTATTTGCCTTAAATCTTTTTTTAACAACAACAAAAAAATCAAACATTTTAGATAAAATAGAGTCACCTATGGCTCTTATGAAATAGTATAAGATATTATTACTTTTTAAAAAGATTTTATTTAGGGCGCCTGGGTGGCTCAGTTGGTTGAGAATCTGCCTTCGGCTCAGGTCATGATCCTGGAGTCCCAGAATCGAGTCCCACATTGGGCTCCCTGCTCAGCAGGGAGTCTGCTTCTCTCTCTGACCCTCTCCCCTCTCATGCTCTCTCTCTCACTCTTTCTCTTAGTAAATAAATAAAATCGTTTAAAAAAAAAGATTTTATTTATTTATCAGAGAGAGAGAGAGAGGAGAGAGTGAGGAGGGGGAGGGGGAGGGAGAACCAGGCTCCCCACTGAGCAGGAAGCCCCGAGATGGGCTCCATCTCAGGACCCCAAGATCGTGACCTGAGCCGAAGGCAGACACTTAAGTGATGAACCGCCCAGACACCCAAGTAGAACATATTAACAAATCATTCCATGAAGAATGACAAATTTAAAACTTGACTGATGATCCTTTTATAAATATATTCCCGTAGCATTTGCCTGGGCTAACGTATACATATATGTTGTTATTTTGAAAGCGGCAGTTTAACAGAAATGGTGCTGATTCTGGACGCCTTCTCATTCTGGACCTGTGACTAGACCTCCTATAATCGCCTCGCACCTCCAAGCTCTTTGCACTGCTCCCACCCTCTCCTACTGGAGGGACTCGAAGGAGTCTGATGTAATCGGCTTAGTCTGAAATACAATCTCACCTCCGGGTCTTATCTGCCTGGTATTTCTTAATCTTCTGCATTGCTTCTTTGTGATTAAAAGGCATACTAATTGAGTTTTTCTGTATTCCAGAGCGGTCTGATGTACTGGCCTTTTGTGCAGGTGAGTTTCCTACTACTCAGAATGCTAACTAATGGGGGCACCTGGGTGGCTCAGTCATTAAGTGTCTGTCTTCAGCTCGGGGTATGATCCCAGGGTCCTGGGATCCAGCCCTGCATCGGGCTCCCTGCTCGGTGGGAAGCCTGCTTCTCCCTTTCCCACTCCCCCTGCTTGTGTGCCCTCTCTCCCTGTCAAATAAATAAAATCTTTTAAAGAAAATATTTAAAAAAATGCAGACTGATGGCAGAGGTTGACATGGAGCTCTAGAACACTCTTTCTTTCTGTTGCAGCTGACCAACTTCGGCCTGGTTCCTGTTCACTGGAGGACGGCTTACACGGGACTCTGTGGTTTTCTGTGGGCCACCTTCCTTTGCTTTTCACAACAGAGTGGCGATGGCACGTTCAAGTCGGCTTTTGCCTTCCTTCATGTAAAGGAGGCCAGTGCCCTTGAAAGGTCCCCCAAGGAATGAGAAGCCAAGGACTCCCTAGCAATGCCGATTTCTTCCATTCCTTCCTTCTCTCTTCTTTCTCTCCTCCCTCCCTCCCTTCCGCCCCTGCAGGGACTTGCCTACAGATAACAGAGTCTCCTTACCAGTTACTTGCTCCATTTTGGAGACTGACTCTCACATAGACCCCATGGTTTCATTATCCATGAGGACTTAAAATTTTATCCAAACCTTTCTTTTCCCCCCATTTTGGTCTGAAAGCCTCACTTCTCTAATATTTTTACTCCTCTAATTCTTTGGTTAATATTGGTAACAGTGACGTCGTGGCACTTTGCAGTTGCTCCGATTTCTATGCTTATATTTTAATGCTGGTTGATTTAAAGAACGTGTTTTGATCATTTACTTAACGTCGAAAATCTCAGGTTACTCCCCACCCCCAACACATACTTTTGGGTCAGTTTAACTTTTATACCAAAAGTAGTCCTTAGAGAATATTTCTATTTACATAGAGCTCAATCGAAGAGAAGACTAAATGACCAAATTTTCTTCTCTCGAAATACTTTATATAATAATTTATGGTTATACTGATGGTCAGTTCTGTAAGTGCATTTTATGCTGTCAAAAAACGGTATCTGATTGGTGTGTCCCATATGGAATGTATTTTTCAGAGATCTTCTACTTTTGTAATTTTTTAGTTAAGCGCTTTTTAGTTAATGTGTTCTAATTTTGAGCCTATTCAGTTGACTGAAGGACCCCATTTTTCTAGACAATAAGAAATTTACAAAATTTCTGGCTTCTTAAAGACAGGTATTGAATGAAGTTTCTATGAAAATGAACAATTTTTCTTCCTCTGGAAGGAAAAACTCTATTCCATAGATTTCCAGGGAAAAGAGTTACCCCAAATTTCACACTAAGATTATATTTAAAAAAAAAAAATCAATGCTTTCCAGGAGTACCGTGGCTCAGGTGGTTGGGCGTCCATTTCTTGATCTTGGCTCAGGTCTTACTCGCTCAGCCATGAGTTTGAGCCCCAAGCTGCCTCCACGATGGGCGCCGAGCCTACTTAAAAAACAAACAAACAAACAATGCTTTCCAATAAATCGTTATCAGTAATCTTTAAGCTAGACATGAGAAACTGGATCCAGACTTTCAGATTTACTCAGTTTGTCTAACCTCAAAACCAGTGGATCTAAAAATGATATGACTATCTGAAGAAGTTTCAGCAAACTTCACCTAAGAATTGTACCAAAATGCTGCTGCTTCCAGTGAAGTCTTTTTTTTTTTTTTTTTAAAGATTTTGTTTATTTGACAGACGGAGATCACAAGTAGGCAGAGAGGCAGGCAGAGACAGAGGAGGGAGCAGGCTCCCCGCTGAGCAGAGAGCCCATGGGGACTCAATCCCAGGACGCTGAGACAATGACCTGAGCTGAAGGCAGAGGCCTTAACCCACTGAGCCACCCAGGTGCCCCTTCCGGTGAAGTCTTGTACGAATTTTAAGGTGGAAAGCACTGGGATGTTAATAATACATTCATCTTGCAAATTTGTATTTAAGATTAATTGAGAACATACCCTTCAATTTTTTACGCACCTAATTCGTAATATAAATTAATGTAGGTTCTAAGTATCTCATGTCTATGATTTATTTGAATTTAATTGGTATTAACCTATATTACCTTATTGGGACAATAGTAAGGAAATTTCTAGATACCTTCTAAAATAATTTGTTACCTACACTGTTTTGAAAGTCGCTAATGAAACGGAAAAGCTGTTCCATCACACTTAAGACGAATTCTTAAGTTTAGAAATTCATTAGAAATTGCATCTTGAGTAACTATGCGAAATTACTAACTGGCAATTTCTTAGATGAGCTTCAATATTACTTTTAGGATGGAAGAGCAGTGTTTGCATTTTGTGTCAAAGTCATTGGGAAAACAGACCTTGTTTAAATTGTCGAGAGGAAGAAGGCTTATTGTTCATAAACAAGCACGCCTCATCCATCTCTACCCAAACCCGTGCTGCTGTATGCTGTAGAGAAGGCACAGCGTGTGTTCTCCGCATTTCTGCAAGTAATGTACTTAGGATTTTTATGCAATAGTGCTTTTCTGTTTTTGTGGGTGAAATGGAAGATATTCCAACTAACGCAATGTTTGTCTATTTTAAAAAGATGCCAGTCTTGGTATAATACACTCTGAACCTTCCCAGGTTTGCCACTGGGCAGGTGGCCCCTACCCTTCCTCCAGATTTTCCTACTCTGTTAAGTGTCTTTAACTTGGTTATGTGTTGTTTCAGCAGGTTCTTCTGGCCCTTGTGCTTGCTCGGGCAAAGGGAAAAACCCATTATTCATTGTCCTTGACAGAGTGGAGACAGACTGGATTTTCAGTTTCCAGTATGTGTGGAAAACAAAAGGGAAATTTGAAAGGGGAATCTGTGAAATGTCGAAAGCATTTACAAAATTTTAAACATTTTTAAAAAAATTTAAATTCAATTTTAAATTCAATTTAAAATTTAATTTCAATGAACATAGAATGTATTATTGGTTTCAGAGATAGAGGTCAGTGATTCGTCAGTCTTTTACGACACCAGTGCTCATCCCATCACGTGCCCTCCTCATGTCCATCACCTGTTACCCCTTCTTCTCACCCCACTCCTGTCCAGCAACCCCCAGTTTGTTTCCTCTGATTCAGAGTCTCTTTTGGTATGTCTCCCTCTGATTTCATCTTGTTTTATTTTTTTTCTCTCTTCCCCTAGATCCTCTGTTTCAAACGCATATTAAAAAAAAAAAAAAGCTTATAGGATATTGAATTCTGATCCTCTTGTAAGTTAGCTTGAACTCAGGGATCACAAATCCTGCTGAAGGTCAAGGCTTTTGGGCTAGCTACCCTGTGGCTCAAATAGTGTCTCCCGGCATTCCTTTTTTCTGACTCCGATTGTCACTGATTGTCACCACTGACCACCACCACCAGGGAGGCTGTCTCCTTGGCCCTGCTACCATTAAAATTAAGAGTGCCCCCATCCCATCTTATTGGATGCCTGGTTTCCATCTCCAGGCCCGGAAATGGGCCTCTTACTTAGGTAACTCAGAAACGATGTCTCAATTGAAGGGAGACCTTTCTGTCCACACAAATGGATGTGACCATTGTTATCATCCACCAGTATAACTGTAACCATAACCATGATGATAACTGTGTGGAAAGAATCATGGCCTATTCCAAGAATTATGGACTAGAAGTAAAAAGATGGATAATCAAATTCTCAGGACATTTAGTTCAATCCATCATTCAGTGCTTGAACAGTGCCTGTGACAAGTGGTCAGTGGAAAGCTTGGATATTACCTAAGCAACGCCACCCAGCCGCAGGTTACTGGCATAAACAGTGCGTACTTTGAAATCATGCTGCCCTGGGTAATCAAGGAAGGCTTCCTGGAGGAGATGCCTAAGCTGCGTCCTGAAAGGATGGAAAGTCACAAAACTAAAGGCCTGTAAATTGGAATGGGGATGGAGGATCAGATGAGAGGAGATTAGATCTTGAAAGAGAAAGCTGAGAAAAGGCCTGTAAGTTCTAACATAGCGGGACATTTCCATCGACCCGTTCCTCAACTTTGGGTAATGTAAATGGTCCTAGCCAGCTTACTTGTGTTTAAATATCATGTAACACCTGCAACTTCTCAGTCTTTTTCATTTGTAGGAGAATTAATAAAAGTGATTCCCTTTTATCGATATCATGGTTGGGTGAGACAGAATTAGGGAATGTGAGAGTTTGTGTATGTTTAAAAATGTCCCGATACTGAGTTTGAAAGAAGCATGCAAAAATATTTTTTGGAATCTGTGCAGTAGGTGATTCTGTAGACAAAGTAATTGATTATTTTTCCTAAAGATTTATTTATTTGTTTGAGAGAAGGGGGTGGGGAAGGGGCAGAGGGAGAGAGGGAGAGAGAATCTCTAGCAGACTGTGCTGAGCACTGAGCCGACTCAGGGCTTGATCTCAGGACCCTGAGATCATGACGTCAGCCAAAATCAAGAGTCAGATGCTTAACTGAGCAATACAAGTGCCCCCCCCCAGTAATTAATTATTGACCCCCCTATACAGTCAGTGAATTTGGCCTGGGGGGGCTCATACAAATGAGGGGATGCTTCAGGAAAACCTTTTCTCTTTTGTATGGATGCTTTGGGGGCCAAAATAAAAAGTGTTTCATGACCAGAAGGTATAAATACAGATAGGGTTCAAAGAGGAAAGCGTTTTCACATTCTAGGACTTCATTAATAATTATAATTTTGGTTCTTTAATACATTGAAGAAAAATATATTTCTTTCACAATAAAATCTGTAGATAAAGAGATCTAACTTTGCCGTTTGAGGCTGTATCTAAATAGGATCCCCAGATCAACTATGTTAACCACAACCAACCAAATTAAAGGTAGGTCGTCTCTTCAATTGAGGTACATTACCCAGAACTACAATTTCTAACTCACGTATCACTGCTTGATACTTTACTTGTTTACTGTTCTTCTTCCAAGGATTGTCATCCCTTAGACTTTGTTTGAAGCTCTCAAAAAATATTTTTCCCTGGGGCACCTGGGGGGCTCATTCATTGGGCATCTGCTTTCGGCTCAGGTTCTGATCCCAGGGTCCTGGGATGGAGCCCCACATTGGGCTCCCTGCTCGACGGGAAGCCTGCTCCTCCCTCTCCCACTCCCCATCCTTGTGTTGCCTCTCTCACTGTGTCTCTGTTAAATAAATAAGTAAAATCTTTAAAAAATATATGTATATATATTTTTTCCCTGTGTGGGCAATTTGCTTTTAATTCAGTGGCACTTTATGTGAATTTCTAGAGTATGTGCCAAAACAAATTCTATCCAGAACACACGCAACATATTCTGGAGGCAGCTTTCTTTTTTTTTTTTTTTTTAAGATTTTATTTATTTATCAGAGAGAGAGGCGAGAGAGAGCGAGCACAGGCAGACAGAATGGCAGGCAGAGGCAGAGGGAGAAGCAGGCTCCCCGCTGAGCAAGGAGCCCGATGTGGGACTCGATCCCAGGACGCTGGGATCATGACCTGAGCCGAAGGCAGCTGCTTAACCAACTGAGCCACCCAGGCGTCCCTGGAGGCAGCTTTCATTCGGAAATTAGATTCATCTTCTGAAAGTATTAGAACATTAGTAGATTTAGACTTTGCATTGGCTACCTTCAATCTACTTTACTGATAATGTTTGGAACCTAAAGGAACCAAATCACAGAAAATGCAATTTATTTTTTTTAAAGGTTTTATTTATTTCTTTTGAGAGTAAGTGAGCAAAAGACCACAAACGGGGAGGAGAGGCAGAGGGAGAGGGAGAAGCAGACTCCCATTGAGCAGGGAGCCCAATGCAGGGCTCCATCCCAGGACCCCGAGATCATGACCTGCACTGAAGGCAGATGCTCAACCAACTGAGCCACCTAAGTGCCCCAGAAAATGCAATTTAAAAACAACTGAAAGGGGTGCTTGGCTGGCTCAGTCGGTTAAGCATCTGACTCTTGATCTCAGCTCAGGTCTTGATCTCAGGGTTCTGAGTTCAAACCCCGCACTGGGCTCCACGCTGGGTATGGAGTCCACTTAAAAAAAAAATTAGAAATTTTCCTTTTAATACTGTTAATGGCCAATAAGTGGAAGGGGGAAATCTGGAGTTCAAAGATCAAGTGTGTGCTTGGAGTTTAAAGGTAACAGGAAGAGCTGTGAATGGTAGCCAACCAAGGGGAACAGAAGAGAGTAATTAATAATTGAGTGACATTTTGGGTGTATGTCAGTTCAAAGCGTTTCTTTTCCCAGTTCCCTTCCCCTCCCTAAGTCTGTCTTTCCTTACATGAATTTTTTTTTAAGATTTTATTTATTTATTTGACAGACAGAGATCACAAGTAGGCAGAGAGAGAGAGAGAGAGAAGCAGGCTCCGTGCTGAGTAGAGCGCCTGATGTGGGGCTCGATCCCAGGACCCTGGGATTATGACCTGAGCCGAACGCAGAGGCTTTAACCCACTGAGCCACCCAGGCGCCCCTCCTTACATGAATCTTAATTCATCCACGTATTCTTTCGAATGGCTACACCTTCAACCCCTGCCCCCAACCACGACCGCCACCCTAACCCTCCAGGAGAGAATCAGGGCCATGACAGGGACCAGAGCACTGAAGCGATGTGGCAGCCTTGCTTTTTAGAGGGTCGTTGGCAGAGATCTCCTCTTTGGGAGAATTCTGAAATGAGCAAACATTCGGAGGCAGCTTCTACTTGCAATTAGGCTCATCTTCTGAAAGTATCAGGAACTTAATGGATTCTCGCGCGCCCCAAGACTTAGACCTTGCGTTGCCCAATTTCTTTTCAGAGCTGTTCTCTTTCCTCCAGGTGCCCTTCACCCACAGTCTCTCAGGCTATAATGCTGTGTCTTCCAAATTAGTTCTCATTTCCTCTCTTTGCCTCTCAAAACTCCCATTCTCTTCCTGTGGCTGATTTCGGCTGGATGTAGAGACGTCGTTTATTAAACTAATTTGCTGAAATGTGGATGAGAGCCTTTCTAGCTGAGTTTTTTTTTTTTTTTTTTTTTTTTTTGTAGCACAAATCTCTGGATGGAATTTCATGAACTGTTGCTGGGGTGGGAAGGGGTAGAGAGAAGAGGATGTATTTTTGGCAGAAGACTTTGTGATACACTTTCCGTTACGCCATGCACTTCCCACTGGCTCAGAGCCAGCCGGGCAACGATGCTATGAACTTTCCATAATGGGAGGCCGTGATCTATTTGTATATCTGTGTGTCCTACCAGACCGTGGGCTTCCTGAGGGAAGGATGTATTTCTTATATATATTTGTATCTGAAGTGTCCAGCACACAGCAGAAACTCAGTTAACAGTGTTGGATGAAGTTATGTAGTTTGTGGATTTCTCATCTGTTGTTTTTTGCTGGTGCTGAGAAATCTGCACTGATCTCACCTTTTTTTTTTTCTTTTTTCTTTTCTTTTCTTTCTTTTTTTTTTTTTTACAAGATTGCTATTTATTTATTTGAGAGAAAAAGAGAGAGAGTTAGGGAGAAGGGGGAGAGAGAGAGAGGAAGAAACAGACTCCCCGCTGAGCAGGGAGCCTGATGGAGGGGGTGTGTGTGTGGGGGGGTTGATCCCAGGACCTTGGGATCGTGACCTGAACTAAAGGCAGACACAGACTGAGTCACCCAGGTGCCCCCGGACTATTACCACTTTCATTTTCATCCCATTTGCAGGCAGCTCTCCTGTCTTAAGCTCAGCACAGCCTAGACCTTCAACCTGTTCCATCTGTAGGCTCAGACAGTTCTGTTTTCTTCCGGATGCTTAGGACTTGTGGGCTTTGGTTTCCCTGTGCCCATCTTGCACATGTCCCTAGAAGGACGTCTCTTCACATCTCTACAAGGCTGGATTGTTTGTCTTTGAGACTAGGTGGAATTATGGTAGTTGGACTCTCTCTAATTACTGAGAAATCTTTTGTGATGGTTAATTTTATGCTTCATATTGACTGGGTCCGGGGAGTTCTAGATATTTGGTCGAACATTCTGGGTGTTTCTCTGGGGGTGCTTTTGGATGAGGTTAGCATTTAAATCAATAGAATGAGTCACGCGGATTACTTTCCCTAACATGAGTTGCATGTTTCATTTCATCCACTAAAAGCCTGAGTAGAAGAAAAAAGGCTGATGTCCCCCAAGTAAGAAAAAAACTCTTCCTCCTGCCTGCCTTCAAACTGGGACGCTGGCTTTTTTTCCTGCCTTTGGACTCAAATGGACACATAGGTCTTTCTGGGTTTCGAGGCTGCTGGCATTCAGATAGGGACATGCCATCAGCTCTCCTAGTTCCCACGCCTTCAGACTCCGCATGGAACTAAACCATCAAGCTCTCCTGGGTCTCCAGCCTCCAAATCACATGGTAGAGGAACTTGCCTCCACAGTCATGTGAACAGCTTCCTTATAATAAATCCATATGTATACACACACACGTACATCCTATTGGTTCTCTTCCTCTGGTGAACACTGACCAATACCCCCTTGTTTATGTGCATTAGTATTCCATGGTTCGTGGTTCATGCCCTGTGGTTGTCTGTGGACCATGATCACCAGCTCGTAACTGTTACAGAATTACAATGAACATTACTTTCTGGGACCCCTGAAATCATACCGTGTAGGTGGTCACCCACCCTGCATCTGTAGCCTCTCTAACAGGACCACTAATTATATAATCTGAAAACAGAGGTTCGGCCAGATAACCAGGTAACTGGCAAATAACTAACTGCATATTCACTTAGCTTCACAGTGGATGGAATGTGCGTGTTGTGAGTTGTGTGAATGTTGGGGGTGGAGAATGGATTCTAGTTAGACTGTAAGCCCCTTTGGCGCCCAGGGCTCTACGGGCTCTCTGCTCTGCCTCTGCCTGCCGCTCCCCCTGCTTGTGATCATTCTCTCTCTCTCTCTCCTTGTCAAATAAATAATAAAAATCTTAAAAAAAAAAAGTACAGCAAATGACTCTGCCTATATTGTGTTATTGTGCTATGAATATTCTGGGAAATTTGTAAAGGAAAGGAGATTCCTATCCTGTAATCTTCCCTAATCATCGCTATTGGTAATTTGAAATTTATGCCCTTCCTTTGGATTGGGATACAAGTTGTCCTTATCTGTTTATATGTGTTGTCTGTCACGGAATTCTTTCTAAACGTTTGGCTTATTTCCTATGTATGTACAGACGTACATATTCTCACAGAGCTGAAAACTTAGAATTGAAATTTTTCCCAACTGGTTTCTCAAAAGCCATTCTTTTTGAGCATAAGTAAGAAAAAAAACTGCAGTATTGGGTTGCCTGGGTGGCTCAGGGGGTTAAAGCCTCTGCCTTTGGCTCAGGTCATGATCCCAGGGTCCTGGGATCAAGCCCCACATCGGGCTCCCTGCTCAGCCGGGGAGCCTGCTTCCTCCTCTCTCTCTCTACCTGCCTCTGCCTACTTGTGATCTCTGTCAAATAAATAAATAAAATCTCTTAAAAAATCAGAGCATTAGGATTCCTTTTACTAATACTGTGGAGGCAAACTTGAACTTCAAGTTACTAAGGCTACTTTTTCCACCATCTAGTGCTGACATGGCTCCTTTGGTCTGCAGTCCGCTATTTTCTTCTTTTGTGATTTAAATTCTTTCCTACTGTCTTGATGGAAATAGATTTCCCTGCACACAGTCCAGGAGAATGTGTTCGTTCTCCACTGAGAAGATGCATTTGAAATATGTGTTGCATTGCTCTGGCGTTGAGTTCAGCAAACCTTGGTATGACTGTCCTGTTTGTGAATGTGTATACTCACGGGCCTCAAGGTCACATTGATCTTTTCTGTGGCTACTCTTGCCATATTTACTGCATCTTCATTTAAGGTTCCTTTCTGTTGCTTCACTATTAGAATCAAACTGTTGTGGGGGCGTCTGGGGGGGCTCAGAAGGTTGAGCGTCTGACTCGTGGTTTTGGCTCAGGTCATCATCTCGTGGGTCCTGGGAACGAGTCCAGCATTGAGTCCAAGCTCGGCGGGGAGTCTGCTTGGAAGTCTCTCCCTCTTGCCTTCCTCACATGCACGTGTTCTCTCAAATAAATCAATAATTTTTTAAATAAATCATTAAGTTTTTAAAAATGTTTTATTTCTTTATTTGAGAGAGAGAGAGCAAGCAAGCAGGGGAAGCAGCAGGCAGAGGGAGAGGGAGAAGCAGGCTCCCCAGTGGGAAAGGGGGACTCATCATGCAAGGCTCGATCTTAGGACCCTGGGATCGTGACCTGAACCGAAGGCAGCCGCTTAACCGATGGAGCCATCCAGGTGCCCCAGCAAATAAATAATTATTTTTAAAAAAGAAACTGTTGTAGGTAGAAGAGAGAGAGACACACGAAGAAACAGACTCTTAACTCTAGAGACCCCACTGATGGTTCCCAGAGGGCAGTGGGTAAAATGAGAGATGGGGATTAAGGGGCGCACTTGTCCTGGTGAGCACTGGGTGACGTATGGAAGTGCTGACTCACTATATTGTACTCCTGAAACTAAAATTACACTGTATGTTAACTATCTGGAGTTAAAATTTAAAAAAAAAAAACTGTTATGGGTATAATGGACAGAGTAAGCAGCTATCAGCTATATAACACAATGCTTGCCTTTTAATTCTAAAATGTAAATGGGGATTGATCGTATGGAATTAACTTACACATAAAGTTCAGGTTTGTTAAATTTTCGTGTACCATTCTATCTGAATATATTCTGTTTAAGAGTTGTAAACTGAAAAATTGAAATAAAAACAACTAAACCAAAGTGAAAATATTCCCTGTTCACCTGATTTCTATAATAGCAGACTTCCAAATTGAAAATCAGGAGAATGTTCTTAACAACAACAAAAAAATTGTGTCAGTATAGGCTCTTGTGCATTTTTGGCCAGTTTTCCTTTTTTGCTACTAAAAGAAAGTGGGGGGGGGGGAATCAGTTTATGCTGGGGCTGAATGCCAGAAAAAAATGCTTTAGTAATACTTAGAGGTCTTAATAAAGAAACATGAAATATTACATTAATATACCGAACAGTAAGATAAAAACCCACCAGGCAGAAATTATAATCTGTCACATTTTTGCAGACTGTTTTTTACTCCATTATGATAAATAATAGGAAAATGAATCACGATTTCCAGGATTTGGGCCAATAACAAATTTGTGAGGATAAGGTTAGAGAATTTCCTGCAGGTGATGTGTGAAAATTTTGAATAGAGTTAATGACTGCGAATGGTTTATTTTATCCTCTGGGAGAAATGATAAAAAGTGATATCTACATCTTGAGTCATTTCTCAACGGTTTGGAGCAATGATGCTTTCACCTGAAGAAATGAAAAGCTCACAAGGAAAATAAGAAACTATATAAGATAGTCAATTGTAAGGTGAAGGCTAGAGGAGGCAATTTTTAACGGCAAATGCAGAGAAAGAATGATGAACGGTACTCGCCAATGTTAAAAGTGAAAAATTGACAATTCCTTTATTTCTCCCCTACACTGCCCCCCTGCCATAGACAGGTTTCTTCATGGTTCTATCAGAACGTCTGGCATTTGCTCATGCGTCCCCTCTTTGGATATTGTGTCTTTGCCTTTTTTTTTTAAAATCTGAATTCCGCTCATAAATCCACTTCTGGGGGTCAGGGCGGGGGGATGGCTAAGTTAGTATTCATTCCTGTGCTGGCTTCGGTCAGTATAGGCTCAGAAGGCTCTCCCTGCTGTTTTTTCTCCCAGGGTTAGAGAAAATAGGGCCTGTGCACACGGGGTAAATTAGTGGGCTGGGCCACTTCGGAGCCACAGACATGTCCGTCTTGCGGGAAAGCAAGCACGCACGCAAAGAGAATCACCCTGTAGATCCTGCTCCCGGATCAAGGCGGGTGTTGGCTTAGGCAATGATCTGCACCATCTTCCAACACGGGTCTAGCCCCTCCTTGCTGGGGAGGTCAGTGCTCACACTGGAGCCTTTCAGAGCTCATTCAACTCCTCTCCAGACACGGTCTCTCTGTTTCGAGCCCTCCTCAGACCTCTCTGCTCTGTCTCCCATTCCATTTCACCTCCATCTGCCTACCTCCTAGGGCATGGTAATCTGAGTGTTCGTTGATTCTCCACAAATCTATTAATCATTGCCAGAATTTACGCTTTGAGCCCTTTGGGACTCGACTTTTGACTCTCAGAGGTAAATTACTAGACTGTAAGGGATATTTATTTATTTATTTATTTTTTTTTTTAAAGATTTTATTCATCCATTTGACAGACAGAGATCACAAGTAGGCAGAGAGGCAGGCAGAGAGAGAGAGAGAGAGAGGGAAGCAGGCTCCCCGCGGAGCAGAGAGCCCGATGCGGGGCTCGATCCCAGGACCCTGAGATCATGACCCGAGCCGAAGGCAGCAGCCCAAACCACTGAGCCACCCAGGCGCCCCTGTAAGGGATATTTAAAAGTCATCCTTCCATGATAAGTTTCCAAAGCCCGTTTTGAAATCCAGGAGCTAATGATTGACTGACTTGTGGGTCATCTCTGCTTTTTCACTGTGTCTTCCTTCCCATGAGCTGCTGCGGGTAGGGAAAGGCCACGGACACCATACATGGTGGTGGGGAACTCAAAGCAATTCACTATAGCACCTACTACTCATTCATCCATCTATCCTTTTTTAAAATTTTTCTCTTTTTCTTTCTTTTTTCTTTTTCTTTTCTTTTTTTCTTTTTTTTTTTTTTTTTTGCAGTAGGCTCCAAGCCCAGCATGGACCCCAAAGAAGGGCTTGAACTCAGCACCCTGAGATTAATACCTGAGATCAAGAGTTAGACACTCAGGGGTGCCTGCGTGGCTCAGCAGGTTAAAGCCTCTGCCTTCGGCTCAGTTCATGGTCCCAGGGTGCTGGGATCCGGCCCCACCTCGGGCTCTCTGCTCAGCAAGGAACTTGCTTCCCCTCCTCTCTCTCTGCCTGCCCTTCTGCCTACTTGTGATCTCTATCTGCCAAATAAATAAAATAAAAATCTTAAAAAAAAAAAAAAGAGTCAGACACTTAATCAACTGTGCCACCTGGGAACACTTTCCATTTATCTATTTATTTAACAAATAATTAGTGAACTGAGTACCTACCTACTCTATGTTTTACACTCGGTGCTCAAAGCCCAGCCCCAAACACCTTGCCCTGAGGCCATCTCTGCCTGTTCTGACTATGCCTCTAGCTCTTCTCTTCTGATTCTCAGACCATGTACCACCCAACCCAATGCTTAATAGTACATTATTGTGTCTTTTAAGTCATCCCAATTATTTTTTCCTCCCAACAAAATTGAAGCTCATGGACGTTAAAGACTACGTTTTAGATTTGTTCTGTATCCCTCCAACCCAGTGCCTTGCCCAATGGCGTTCAGGAAATATTGGCTGAGTCTGTGTAAATGGGTACTGACATTGGCATCCTTGCATTCATGCAGAGAAAGCTCCTGAAATTTGAGAAAATGGATTTCTTTGATTTTGCTAGCTAATATAATCAATAATATGCCATTAAATCTCAAGCTGGTGGAGAAGGAAGAGGAGAGAAAGGTTCTCAGCTGGGGATGAGTTTGTCCTCCAGGTAGCGTTGTCAGATTTAGCAAATAAAAATAAAGAATACCCAACTAGGGGCGCCTGGGTGGCTCAGTGGGTTAAGCCGCTGCCTTCGGCTCAGGTCATGATCTCAGGGTCCTGGGATCGAGTCCCGCATCGGGCTCTCTGCTCGGCAGGGAGCCTGCTTCCTCCTCTCTCTCTCTCTCTGCCTGCCTCTCAGCCTACTTGTGATCTCTCTCTGTCAAATAAATAAATAAAATCTTTAAAAAAAAAAAAAAGAATACCCAACTAAATGTGAATTTTAGATAAACAATGAGTAATTTTGTGGTCCAAATATGTCCCAAAGGTTGCATTTGGGGCATATGAATAAAAATATTTGCTGTTTATGTGAAATGTATATTTAACTGGAAGTTCCGTGTTTTATATGGCAACACAACACCTAGGGGTTATTTGGCCATATTTGGAGATGTTTTGGGTCATCACGACCTGGCGATGGGGGACGTGCTGTGGCCATCTAGTGGGTAGAGGCCATGGCTGCTGTCAGATGCCCTACATTTCACAGTTAGCTCCCACAACAGAGAATTATCCTGCCCCAAATGTCTATTGTATCACGTTGGTAAACTGTTCTACACGTATAAAGAAACTAGTTCCAGGATATTTTGTCTTTGGGGCACTGTGAACACAGCGCTGAGGGTCTCTGGCCTTTTTAAGTGTGTATAGAAATGTTTGACACTTGGAATGTGTGGGTATAGACACACACATATGCCTTTCAGGTATATCCATATACATATATGTAGACACACACAGAGGTATGGCTTCAAAATACAAAAACTCTCAGAAAATTAAAATGAATAAACTTATATGTCTTTAAAAAATAACATGTTTTGGGGCACTTGGGTGGCTCAGTCGGTTAAGTGGCTGCCATCAGCTCAGGTTATGATCCTAAGATCCTAAGGTCCTGGGATGAGTCCCGCATCAGGCTCCTTGATCAGCAGGGAGCCTGCTCCTCCCTCTGCCTGCCGCTCCCCCTGCTTTTGCCCTCTCTCTGTCTCTGATAAATAAATATTTTTTAAAAAAACAAAGAAGATTTTTAAAAAATCATGTTTGCTAATCATCTGCAGCTCAAAGCCCATAATTCTAGCCTCTCTGTTCTTTAAATGTATTTTTTATTTAAATTCAATTAATTAACATATAATGTATTATTCATTTCAGGCTATCATGTATATTAAATATGGGATGTGGGTGCAGTTTAATACATTTAACAGTATGTAAGGTAAGCCTCTAAAAGATGGGGTGTCTGGGTGGCTCAGTCAGTTAAGCGACTGCCTTCGGCTCAGATCATGATCTTGGGGTCCTGGGATCCAGCCCTGCGTCAGGCTCCCTGCTCACTGGGGAGTCAGCTTCTCCCTCTCCCTCTGCCCCTCTTCCCTGCTTGTGCTCTCTCTCTCTCAAATGAATAAAATCTTTTTAAAAAATAGAATAAAAGAGAAAACATACTTCCACACATAAATAAATAAATAAATAAATAGGAGTCCAGGTTTTACAGAGGTTTAAAAATAGCTCTGCTGAAGTCCAAAACAGTGTTTCTGGGTCGGCACACAGAAGGAGAAGGATGAGGTTTCAAGATAGAGAGGATACCAGAATGTTAGGTCCACTTAAAAATTATAGTTGAAAGAGCCATAGATGACTGGTTTGAAAGCACAGGGTAATTAAGGACAGAAATTAGAGACAAAGGGGAAAAAAGAAAAAGCTTTTCTGGGGACCTCTGGCTGGCTCATGGGTAAAACAAGCAACTACTGATGTCAGGGTCAGGAGTTCAAGCCCTGTATTGGATGTGGAGTCTACGTAAAAGTAAAAGCTTTTCTGCATTACCACAAATAATAGGAAATAATTTGTAGGAAAGTGGCCCAAACCCTACCCTCCTTTCTAGTCATCCAAAGGGTGAGCCATTTTACATCACTCCCCCAAGAATTAACCCCTGCAATAGCTCTTCATCTCAAGCTGAAGAAGAGCCAAGATTCTCACAACAGTGCGGAGATCTAACTCCAAATCACACACCCCAGTGTCTTGTCCCTGACTTTTGTTCTATGTCTTTTATCTTTTCCTCATTGTCCAGGAACATTTATCTCCCTTGTTGCTGTGTAACAAATTGCCCCCAAATGTAATTCCAACAACTGACATTTTTCTTCTTTCATGGAGTTTCTGTGGGTCAGAAATCAGATTGGTTTAGCTGGTGGCTCTGGTCAGGGTCTCTCAGGAGATTACAGTCAAACATCAGCCGGGGCTGCATGTTTGTTGTCCCTGCACGGACAACACTGACCAGCGCTAGAGGATCTGCTTCCTACCTCACTCTTTTTCACTGTTGGCTGGAGGCCTCAGTTCCTCATGACATGAACTTCTCCACAGGGAGGCTCCCAACATGGCTTTCCTCAGAGTGTGAGACCCAAGAGAAGGAACACTAAAGAGAACGCCAACACATGCTATTTAGGACTTATTGTCAAGACACACTTCCACTTCTGCCACACTCTATTCTGTGCTCTTCTAAATCCAGCCTTCAAGGGCATGAATACCAAGAGGCAGGGATCACTGGGGGCCATCTTGGAAGCTGGATTCCATAGGGTCTTTGCATGGGCTCTTCCCTATGACAACCTCATGGCCAATTCTCTCAGGTTTCTCAATTCTTTGCTCTGATGTATCTTCTCAATAAGGTCTTCTACTCCCACCACCCTGGTTAAAAGGGTCACCAGTCCCCGTTTCTCTTATACTCTCCCAATCCTTCTTATTCTGATCAACATTATTTTTCAATGGCACCTAACATCTTTTACTACAATATATAGGTTATTTATTTATTTATTTATTTATTTATTTATTTTTAAAGATTTTATTTATTTGACAGTCAAAGATCACAAGGAGGCAGAGAGGCAGGCAGAGAGAGGAAGGGAAGCAGGCTCCCTGCCGAGCAGAGAGCCCGATGTGGAGCTCGATCCCAGAACCCTGGGATCATGACCTGAGCCGAAGGCAGAGGCTTTAACCCACTGAGCCACCCAAGCGCCCCTAGGTTATTTATTTATTACATTTATGTTTGTTGTATGTCTCCACCGTTCTCTTCCCTCAAGTTCCAGGTGGACAGGGGTTCTTTATCTATCATGCCCACTGATGTATCTCAAGCTCCCAGAAAAACACCTGGCATAGAATGGGTACTCAACAGATATGTTTTTTAAGATTTTATTTATATATTTATTTGCCAGAGACAGAGAGAGAGAGAGAGCACGCACAAGCAGGTGGAGCAGCAGGCAGAGGGAGAGGGAGAAGCAGGCTCCCAGCTGAGCAGGGAGCCTGATGTGGGGCTCAATCCCAGGACCCCAGGATCGTGACCTGAGCTGACGAAAGCAGACGCTTAGCTGACTGAGCCACCCAGACGCCCCACTCAATAGATCTTTTTCACCAAATGAAAGAATAAAGAGCATAAGCAGAAACAGTTTATTTAAAATTTTAGAATTTTCTGATGTCTCAGGTAAATAAAGCATGTATCAGAGACTCTTTATCTCAAAAGGGAAACTGGAACTTAATCAAGTTTAGCCTTCCACAGGGTAGAAGAAGATGGAAATGAGAGATAAACCAGAAGTCTTTTAATAGATGCATGCGGGTGAGAATGGACAATTCTGGCCCACAGAGTGCTTTTTATGGCACCCACAAGGTTGGAAGACTTGGAAGATTTCACATTAAAATTCTGGGTTCCTGGCATCTTCTAAAAAATGGGAAGATCTGGCCCCATGGTTGCTGTGGTCTCCATTAAGCGTTGTGCAACAGTATCTTCCCATTAGGAAGTTCACCATCGACTTCCACTCCTATGGTCTTACAACCCCCAATGTATTTATTTCCATCACCCACCTGGACACTGTACTGGGAGGGGGCGATCCCTGTTTCTGATGATACATCACGTTGGTGACGTTGGCCAAAAAAACCACACATTGAGCTTAGTTGATAAAGAACATAAGACAATGAAGGGACACAGTTCTGTGACAATATTTCCCGCATCTGTCCACTGATATAATGAGGGACCTATTGGTCAGAGATGGTCTAATTCCGTCTTGCTCACTATTTAGCACATGATATATTAATAGTGGTAACATTTGATGTGGTACAGTATGATTCAGATTTTCTGTTCCATTTCTCATGGCAACAACAAATGTTTTCCTTCTGAGTCAGCATTACCTAGATGCTACTGCTGACCAAAATTAGACCATGTATTCTCAACCACATAAATACGAGCCGTTGAGGATTTTCTTAATATTGATGGCGTATGTGGGTCATATAATTAGCCTACGTTTATAGTTCTGTGATCTATGTTTGGCTGCTACAGAGCCAGAAGGGGAAATGCAAGAGCATTTTCTCTGTTATGCAAGCATCATTACATTATAATGAATAGGTAATTTAAAATTGGGCTGATGAGTCATATTACAGTAATCCAATATTTCCTTTGTAAAGTCCCTGAGGTTTATACAAGGAAATCTATTCTAGGAATAACAACGGGGATGATGGAGCTTGTGCCTTTCAGCACCTCAGTCTCTATTTACTAGTTGTGTGATCCTAGGGACAGAGTTCAACCTTCTGTAGCCTCAATCTACTCAGGATTAAATGAGATTAACGATGTGGAAGCTTGAAGGACAGTACCTGAACATAACAGGATCAATCCAGGTCAGTATATTTTTTAAAATAGAGATTGATTCTTAAGATTCACTAAATGATAGACGAGCCCTTCTCTTGAAATTTATGTCCCTGTGTAGTAGGGGATTACATATTGGGTGCACAGAGGATGGTTCTGGAATAGACATAAATGGGGAAAAGAAGAAGATTGATCTTTTTCCTTCCAGCTCTCAAGCCAGGCAAAAGGGACCAAGGCCCTTTATTTGGCATTTCTTTTCTGAATTGACAAAAAATTATAGCAGACCCCTAAAACATGTACTGGAGTAGATCCCATTTTTAATCCCAGTCTATAATTCAGCTGTATCCAGCTCACTTATCTTACTAACGCCATGAAGCAGCAAGAGTTTATGTTTTCACGTTCCCCAAAAGTCTTTCTTTCTCTTCTGGTTAAGATAATTCCTGTAACTTTATCAGTTTGTATTTCCCATTCCGATCGTGAACATTAACAAAGATTTAAGCTATGGTCCAGCTGCCCTATGACACACGAGGGAATTGAGGTAAGAGGAGGACCCTGTTCACAATAGAGAGACTTATGAGAAAAATAGAGCTATCAGATTTTTTGTTTATTTAAGATTTATGTATTTATTTGAGAGAGAGAGAGAGAATGAGTGAGTGGGGGCAGGCACAGAGGGAGAGAATCCCCAGGCAGGCTCCCTGATGAGCATGGACCCCATGCGGGGCTTGATCCCACAACACAGGAAATCAGGACCGGAGAAAAAAACCAAGTCCCACGCTCAATCCACTAAAGCCACCTACGCGCCCCTTAGTGCCACCACTTATCGTGTGCCCAAAGACTGCTGACAGGGCTCCGTGCTACACCCTTCATCAAGCACTAACAGCCAGTGGTGCAGTGAATAGTTACTAGATGCTTCTCCAGCATTCACTCTCCACTCACCCTCCCACTTTCTGTTGGGGATCTCAAGGATGCTACGCCCAATCCCGGCTCACGCAGGGGAGCACATGACCAGGGTTAAGCCAATCGGTGCACTTCCTGCCCCTGGTGCATGATTGGTTCAGAGATGGCCACGTGACCCACTATGGTCCAATTAGAGTGAACTGCCTCCCTTCTGCTGGGAAAACTAGGACCAAGGCCTGTATGCTGTCGTTTTCTGGTTTGGGTGCTAATACTGGACGCCTGTAACTGCTGTGACCCTTTTTATTAGCATGAAGGCAGGGCACATAAAGAAGCAGGTAGCACGGCAGGACTCTCAGACGAACAATGAGGATTTCATCATCTCCGGACCAGCCTATGCTGAAAGCCTACCCTGTCTCCCGGCTTCTCTGTTACAGAAGCTGATGGATCTTCGTTATTGTGTAAACCACCGTGAACTGGGTTTCCTCTGACTTGAAGGAAAGCATCGCACATGATCTCATAGTAAATATCAGGCCCATTTTCATAGCTGAGCAAACAAGAGTATTTGTCTCCATCACCACACCAATACATAGCAGAACTATGATCTCAGTCAAAGTCCGACGGACTCCGAAATCCACGCTCTATGACTGTACGTCCCGCAATCTTAACGCAGTGTAAGAGGTAGAGGAAAAGTACCGTAGTGACAGAAAGGAAGGAAGGATCAACTCCCGTGTGTGTGTGTGGTGGGCGTGGAGATATTCCCGGAGGAGGAATGACGTGTTCAGAGGCATGCACGGAGTGACTGGCTCGTGACATATACCGAATCAATGTTTTCTGTTTTATCTTCTTTCACCCATTTCTGAAAAATACACATTGCCAGAGAATCCTAACCTGAGGGTCCCCATCTCTTCATGGGGCCTTGAAGACAACACAGGCAACTGAAAGTAAAGTTACCATTCTAAAGCAGAGTTGCACAGATTAATTCAAACATTCCTCCTTTACCGTTCATAAAAGCTGTGTCAGACCACTGTGGCTACCCCTTGCCACTTGGTCAGCAAGTCCCGTTGTCCCTTTAATGTCATTTTGATCTAGACCCTCCTTCTGATCTCACTGCCATTGTTCATTGTCATGTAAAGCCTTGCTACTCAAAGTATGGTCCACAGACCAGCAGCCTCAACATCACATGGGAACCGCTAAGACTTTCAGAACCTCATCTAAAACCATCTGGATCAGAATGTCCATTTTAGCCCATTAAACTTTGAGAAGCACTTTTGTATTTTACTGCTAGAGCCTCCCTGCCTCTAATTTTATGTCACCTCCACTCCCCACCCAATTTTCCTGGGAACCACCAAATGACATTTCAGAAATACCGACTGTGCCACTATCCTGCTGAATATCAGTGGTTCCTTCCATGGTCCCCTTGTGGCCTTCTCTATATTCCTTTGACCTAGGATGTGACTAGGTCACAAATGTGACTCTTTTATGCCTGGGGAGTCTCATCTCTTGCTGGCTTTGACTCCTACCTATATGGCAGCTTAGTTGTGGAACAGCTCAGTGGTTGAACACATGGGCCTTCGGGTCACATAGACTTGGGTTCAATATCTGGCACCACCCAGGGTGACTTTGGAAATCTCACTTAACCTCCCTGAGGCTGTCTTTGTCTGTTAAAAAGAAGGGGGGACAAAAGGCATGTGTGTGGGTATACAAGTAAAGCCAACTCACTGGCTTGTAACATGCATAGAACCCAGAACTCTGAGCCTGGCTCAGAGCAAGCCCTCAATAGAGCAGCCATTTTGGTTTGGACTTCCCCAAACTCATTTGCATCTTTTTTGTATCTTTCCGCTTGCTGTTCCAGCTGCCCAGAACTCTTTCTTTCACTCTTCACTTGATCACTCCTATCCGTACCTCAAAACCTAGCTCAGGGGTCACCTCCTTCAGGAAGCCTCATTTGTCACCTTTGCCATCTAAATCAGTGCTTCTTGGCATTCGTGGCTTACCTCTATCATGACACTCTTCAGAAGTGCCGAATTACACAGGTATTTCTTTAATAAAATGGGAAATTATACATATTAACAAATGTAGCTTGTTTATAGACAGAACCTAACAAAACAGGGCATCCCCAGGGAAATGAATATACAAGGTCTTGGTTGAAACGTTTATGTTCCTTCTCATGAGGATGTCCCAGGATGCACTTTGTGACACGGTTTTAAGAACCTTGTAACTGATATCCAACAAGAGGGTTCCTTGTTGAGAGAAGTGTAGGAAACACAGGGACAGGGTTACACAAAGCCGAATAGTTCTCAGAGCTTCTAAGGTGCTAATATTCGTAAAGAATTTCCAAGAAGGTGATACATTTTGCACTGGCCAGCTGCCCCAGCCCACAGTTTCTGCCAACTACTGAACAATACTTCTTCATGGCTGAACCCTGGAATCTAGCACATTCTCTGGCACTGAATTCAGGCTCACAATTATTTGTTGGAAGAGTAAATATTAAATGTATATTGCATTGTCCATGGGGAGACATCGCTGGAACTCAAATTAGTTCAACAGTAATAGAAACAGAGAGGAAGGGACAGGCTATTGGTTAACCAATGTCAAACCACTCAGGCTAATATCAGCAAGATTTGTAGGTCAAAATACACATTTTCTGGCTTGAATGACTGGCTGGAAGAAAAATGTCATCTGCTGTGGCTGGTTTTGAAGAGAAGGAATTCGATGTGAGGTGCTTCTGAGACATTTAGTCTAGTGGAGCTGTCCAACAGAGTTGCTTATACACATCTGGAAATACAGATCTGTGAACCTGTGGCTCCTCTACTCACTCTGCTATTAGGTTTATGTCAGCCTTTTTCTAAGAGAGTACGTGACCTGCCTCGGGGCTGACGGAAAGTGGTAGAGAGTAGAACTGGGTCTGTACCTACACAGCCAGTGTGGATAGGATACAAGGATTTTGCTCCCTGGATGAAGCAGTATTGTAGAGCATCTGGGAATATCAGCCTCATGTACAGAGGGGGGCTCCCAATCATTCCACATGGAATAGTCAGGTGCACATAGAACAGCACAGAGCATTTGTGTTATGACATGCCTGTGAAAGCTATACACAAATCAGGGAGTTTTTAATAGACTTCTCTTCCACTTACTTAGTTCATTCATTCACTCAACAAACATTTACTGAGTACCTACTGTGTGCCAGTCTGTATGGCAGCTCTGACGATTTGCAAGTGAATAGAGCATAATTCTACTCCATGGGTAGACTCATGTAAACATGTGAATTGTAATAAGCTGTAGTACACACTTTTTGTATAATTATTTTAAAAATATTTCATCTATTTATTTATTTGAGAGAGAGACGGAGAGTGGGGGAAGAGAGCGCATGGGTGGGGGAAAGGGGAGAGGGAGAAGGAGAGAGCAAGCGGCAGATCCCCGCTGAGCACAGGACCCAACCCTGGGCTCGATCCCAGGGCCCTGGGCTCATGACCTGAGCCAAAGGCAGACACTTAACCGACTGAGCCACCAAGGCATCCCCATGTAGTACACAATTCTGGTGAGTATAACTTGGCAGGACATCTCTGGAGGACAGTATAACAAAAGGCATCAGGTGCCCTTGACAATGTATATATCCTTTGACTCGGCAATTTCACGTTTAGGAACTCCTCCTAAGGACAGAAAGGATGTCTCCAGAGCTTTCACTGCAAGACTGTTCTCACAGTTTTCTAGATCATTCCACGAAGCTGGGGATAACCTGAATTCCTCAAAACCAAGGAATAGGTTACATCAATGATTCTGCAGGCAATGGGAATGCAATGGAGGATTAAGCACACGAGGTTGCATTGAATGTGTGTGCGCTCCTGGATAATTTTAGAAGCAGTGTGGAGAATGGTCTCTAGTCGGGGGAAAACAGAGAAGATGGTTTTTGCAAGAGTCTAAGTGAAAGATGATGCAGAAGTGAGCTAAAACAAGGCAGTGGAATGGAGGGTACGGTTGGATTTGGGAGAGCTGTCCACGGTAGAATCAGTAGGATTTGTTGACCAACTATGGTCAGGGGCAGACCACAGCACATTGGAGAGTGAGGTACTGAGGAAAAAATGTGAGATTTCTAATTCAGGTGGAACAGATTTGGGCAAAGACCTAAGGACCTGATCTTGAAAAATGTTCGCATCTTGAGGTTATAAACCTCTTTTCCTGGGCATTGCCATGGTGATTCCTTGAATGGAAAGGAAAGCTTTGAGAGGTGGTGTGAACTGTGGGTAAGTGGCCTCTGGAACTGGCGGGCTGAGATTGAATGCAGGTCCTGCCTTTTATTGTAAGCAGTTTACTTACTTATTAATGAGGAATTCTCTGAGCAACAAGCCTCTATGTCATAGGATATTGTTTGGAGTACAGAGTTAAGTAGAGTAGGTACTGGGGTGCCTGGGTGGCTCAGTGGGTTAAGGCCTCTGCCTTCGGCTCAGGTTATGATCCCGGAGTCCTGGGATCGAGCCCCGCATTGTGTTCCTGCTCAGAGGGAAGCCTGCCTGCTTCCCTCTCTCTCTCTCTGCCTGCCTCTGCCTACTTGTGATCTGTCAAATAACTAAATAAAATCTAAAAAAAAAAAAAGAAGAAGAAGAGTAGGTCTTGTAAAGTGCCCAGTTTGTAGTAACCGATCAATAAATGTCAGTTAAAAACAAAACAAAACAAAAGGGGCGCCTGGGTGGCTCAGTCAGTTAAGTGTCTGCCCTCAGCTGAGGTCATGATCCCAGGGTCCTGGGATCGAGTCCTGCATCAGGCTCCCTGCTCAGCTTCTCCCTCTGGCCCTCCCCTTCCCATGCTCTCTCTCTCAAATAAATAAATAAAATCTTTAAAAAGTATTAAACAAAAACAAAAAACTAGAAAAGCGCCATAATACAGAGAGAGTCCCCATGCACCCTGGGGATTTTTCTCCGACTCCCTCCATACCCTACACAGGAACATAGCCTTGGCTTCTCTCATAATAACTTCACGTCTCAGCATGGCTGAAACACCTGATGCCCTCCCCTTGAGCATTTCGTGCAGAAGCACCAGTCCCAGCTCTCCAACAGACGCAGGATTTCAGGTCTTAAGTCTTGGGTCTATATTTCCTTAGCTTCTTTTCTCTGTCCTAAGCCTCCTTCAAGAGTGTGCTTGAAAGCACACAGTGTGCTTTCTGGAACTCTCTTTAACTCTGTTTGCTCCTCCAAATCCATTTCCCTCTTTTGGCAATGTTACCAAGACGGCTGGGTATTTCCAAGAGGTGGCGGGGGCGGGGGCGGTGGAACGCGGGGGAGGAACAAGGGCCGCGGATGGAAATCAGAAGCCACTGGGGTCGGGGCCGCCGCAAAGGATAGTTTTAAGTAGGAAGGGGTGAAGAATGAGAAGAGAAGAGCCGGGAGGGGATCGAGACCAGAGAGGTATCACTGAAAGCCGTGAGCGATGGGGAAAGAGCTCGTAAGGGAGATGGAACCAGGATGAGCAGGAAAGAGGAGTTCTGGGAGGCAGGTGCAGTGGGAGTTTAGAGAAGGGTCTGGTTTGCAAGGCTGTAATTTTTTGGAGGGATCAAGCAGGATGACGACTGAAACAAAGAGAATGGATATAACAAGAAATGGGGATCTTGAGCCATTTCAGTGAAATGGAGAGAGGCGACTTGCCCAAAGGTTATGAGCTGGTCAGTGGTGTAGCGAGGACCCCACGCACACTAGAATGTTAGTGGTGTCTCTTGTGTGTTTTGGAAACTAAGGATATGTTATTGCATTGTTCAGGAGACGAAACCCTACACCCCAAGCTCATACTTTTGTGCTTAATCCAGTATTCACTTCTCCCTAAGCTGGGAGGAGGTCTGTCAACACATTTGGTCTATTGTACCCCATCTGTATTTATTTGAGATGCCTAACAAACACATCCAGATTTGCTTTATGGAAGCTTATGAGCTCCTAAGACATTGATCACAGGCTTTACAAACAGAGAACTGTGGGATTCCCAACTCTGCATGAAGAAAAGTACACAGTTCTGCTTTGGAACCAACCCTCCTGGGCCCTCAGCCCTAGGCAACCACTCACCTGCTTCCTTTCTCTATAGAGTTTCTATAGATGTGCTTCCTATATAGACAGACATCCCAGGCACTCCATATAAATGGAATCATGCAATACACATGTGGTCAGTTATGACTGGTATCTATCACTTAGCATAGTGTTCTCAAGATTCACCCATGTTGTAGCATGCTATCGACACTTTTTATGGCCAAATACTATTTTACCTTAAGAACATGCCACGTTTTATTTGTCCATCGTTGTTGATGGACTTTTCTGCTGTTTCTAGCTTTTGGGATCTCCAGAATCGTGCTGCTATGAACATTGGTGCACACGTTTTTATATGGTCGTATTTTTTCATTTCCTGCAGGTGCATAGTCAGGATTGGAATTGCTGGGTCCTATGGTAACTGTGTTTATCCTTTTGAGAAAGTGCCAGGCTGACTTCCAAAGTGGCTTCTCCGGGGTACATATCTACCCGTAACACATGAGAGGTCCAATTTCTGTCCAGAGTCTGTTTTAACAGATCTCTGCTTTGTCTTGGAGACCTGAGTAAATGCCCTCAAGGTGAGAACTCCAAACCATCAGCCAGCACAATGTAGTAGCAGGAATAATAATACAAACAGCAAAGATGATGACAGTTGTTTTGGGGCCCTCCGATGTCACGACACACATGTTCTCATTTTGCCATGACGGGAGTCCCCCCGCACAGTGTCATTAGAGGCTGAGAGTTAAAGAAAGTGAAGCTCAGGGAAATGAAGTGGTATGTCACACGGGGTAACGCAGCTGGCAGGTGGCAGATTCGGGGCTGGAACTTAGATATTCCAGATTTCAAAAGCCTGCGTTTTTGAGCAACATGCTGTTCCGGATACGCTCGGGGTTGCATCCATTTACAAATTGTTAACATGCCGAATAAAGGATTAAATTACCAAGATGATATTGCATTATTTTCCCTTTCAATCAACCCAAATGACAGTTATACAAGTGTGTGGCACTAGCCCTTTGTAATCATCCAGCATCCCCTACGAGTCTGGCATTCCCAGAAGAGAGAGGCGCAGAGCCAGGATGGGAAGCCAGGGCTGGAAGAACCACTTAATAATTCCACGCAGATGGTTACTTCAGTCAGTTACCGACCTTGAAGCATTACCACCCTAGACTAACACAAACAGACAGGGTTCTGGGCACGGCTGTGGCAGAGCTCCTTTTGTCCCCTAGGATTACGGAATTGTATTACTCACACATTTTTAGAAACAGAATTCATCCGCCTTTCAACGATGCAACAGCACGTGCTCAGTAGAGATGACTGGAGAATTCAGGAGATTAAAAAGGAAAAGGTTTCCCCCAACTTTCCACTCTTAGAAACAACTACTGTGAATATCATTGTGTATTTGCTCCTAGTCCTTTTATTTTCCATGCATTAAAAAACATTACTGATTCGGGTGCCTGGGTGGCTCAGTGGGTTAAGCCACTGCCTCCGGCTCAGGTCATGATCTCAGGGTCCTGGGATCGAGTCCCGCATCGGGCTCTCTGCTCAGCAGGGAGCCTGCTTCCTCCTCTCTCTCTCTCTGCCTGCTTCTCTGCCTACTTGTGACGTCTCTCTGTCAAATAAATAAAATAAAAAAAAAAACTTAAAAAAAAAACAAAAAAAACATTACTGATTCTTTTTCTTTTTATAAAAGTAACACCTATCCTTTCTGGGAACATTAGAGAATTCAGACAAAACATTATTTGTTATCTTGACGGTCCATAGGTAGTCACTCTTAATGCTTTGGTATATGTCATTTCAATGTTTTCTTTTGGGGCACCTGGGTGGCTCAGTTGGTTAAGCATTTGCCTTCGGCTCAGGTCAGGATACCAGGGTCCCGGGATGGAGTCCCACCTTGGGCTCCCTGCTCAGTGGGGAGTCCACCTCTCCCTCTGCTCCTCTACCCACTTGTGCTTGCTCTCTCTCTCTCTCTCAAATAAATAAAATCTTCTAAATTTTTAAAAAAGATTTTTATTTATTTATTTGACAGAGAGAGATCACAAGTAAGCAGAGAGAGAGGGGAAACAGGCTGCCCACCGAGCAGAGCACCCAATGTAGGACATGATCCTAGGACCCTGAGATCATGACCTGAGCCAAAGGCAGAGGCTTAACCCACTGAGCCACCCAGGTGTCCCTCAAATAAATAAAATCTTTAAAAAAATAAGTCTTGTTTTATTGGGTATGTATATATGTGAATGGATAACAAAATTGGATCACAGCATTTTTCTTTTAATTTCTACTATTATCATTTTATGAAATACTTAATATGACTGAGATCACAGTGTACACTTGATCTTAACAAAAGATCAAAAACAACAGCCCATACTTTGCATTACACCGTGTTCTCTACTTTTCCATCTTAAGTTTTGGTGAACGTTGTGTTACAATGTTTCCCTGTGAGATTTCAAACTCTTTGTAAACATAATTTTACATTAAGTACAGAATTTATTTAGCCATTTCCCTTTTGTTAGATACTAGACTTTTCCCACATTTTACAGAAATTATAAGAAAAACCTTGTGCATATTTTTCTTAATATTTCAAGTATTGCTTAGGGTAGATTCCTAGGAGTTGGATGATTGGATCTAAGAGGTCTGGCTATTTTTTCTTTTCTTTTCTTTTTTTTTTTTAAATTATGACATTAATTTTAATTTAATTTAATACAGAAAATTAGAATAACATGACAAAGATCCCTGAACCTACTGACCATTTTGTCTTTAATTTTATTTATACAGCCTTTTGTTTAGTTTCTTTAAAAAAAATATTTCATCTATGTATTTGAGAGAGAGAGGGATTGTATACATGAGCAGGGGAGAAGTAGGCTCCCTGATGAGTAGGATGAGTTGTGGGGCTTGATCCCAGGACCGTGAGATCCTGACCTGAGTGGGAGGCAGATGCTTAACTGACTGAGACATCCAGGTGCCCCATTTAATTAGTTTTTAATACTGAAATATAATTTCCACACAGTAAAGGGCATTTATATTAAGTGGTTTTCTTAATGACTATCCATATTCACATATATATTATATCCACGTAAGTCATATATACGTGTTTGTGTATACACACACACACCCCACCATGTCATCAATCATATTCAGTACATTTCTAGTATTTTAACGAATTCCTCTTCTTGTGTATTGTTCAGTAGCCCCCTTAAAGTAGCCACCATTCTGACACTTATCACTATAGATAAGTTTTGTCTGTTTTTGAAACTTACAGGATAGAATCATTCAGTATGTACTATTTTCCATCTGGTTTCCCTAGTTTAATATTAAGTCTCTACACGTCATCCCTTTTTTGGTAGTAGTTTGGTCTATTCCATTGATGCGGCTATAATCCCCCCAAATAAGTACGTATTGTAAGTGTTAGTGAGGATGTGGAGAAATGAGATCCCTCCTACATTGCGGGAGGGAATGTAAAATGGCTCAATCACATGGAAAGCAGTGAGGCTGTTTCTCAAAAAGTTAAACATAGAATTACCATATAACCCAGCAAATCCAGTCTTAGGTACCTTAAAATAGGTACTCGAACAGGTATTTCTATGCCCACGGTCACAGCATCACTATTCACCATAGCCAAAAGGTAGAAACCACACACATGTCCATTGATGGATAAACCAAAGAGGGTGTATTCATACATGGCGTGGCCGTCCAAAGGAAGGAAATATTGATTCATGCTACGGCATGGAGTACGCAAATAGTATGCAAACAGCAAGAAGCTGGACACAAAATTCACACAGTGTATGATTTCATTCATGTGAAATGCCCAGAACAGGTAAATTCATACAGAAAGAAAGGACCGGGGGTTGCCAGAAGCTAGAGGGAGAGGGAATATGGGATCACTACTTAATGGCCGTGGAAGTTTCATGAAAGTGTAATGAAATGTTTTTTCTTAATATTTTTCTTTAAGGTTTGTGTTTTGGGTTCTTAGCTAACATAAGCTTCTATTGTGAAAGAATAAAGATATTCTTCTATATGATCTTACAAATTTAAAAAAATTTGTTTTTTCTCAGTCAGGTCTTTAATCTACCTGGAATTTTATATATGATATGTATCTATATTAGGAAGTCCAAGGTTGACATTTTTTTCTTTTTTTAGTTCTCCATTTGGTTAGGCAACTCATTTAGTGAAGAGTCTATCCTTTCTGTACTCACTGGTAATGCCTCCTCTGTCATATACCAGCTTTCCATATATATGTGGGTCTATTCTGGGGCTCTTGATTTTCTTCATATGTCTTAAAGTTTTACAATAGGTTTTTAAAAAAACATTTTATTTATTTGATACAATTCTTATGCTTCATTTATTTTTCCTGTCTAACCAGACCAGGATCTCCCAAAGTGGAGATGACAGACATCCTTGTTTTGTTCCTGACCTTAATGATCAGGCACAGAGAGTCAATAGTAAATGTCAAATGTTTGCTGTTGATTTTTTATAATGACTCTCTAGAAGGTTAAGGAAATGATCTTCTATTCTTAATTTGCTAAGAAAAAAAGATAGACATATATTTGACTGCTGATTTTTTCAAATGTTTTTTTCTGTACCCATTAAGGTCATCCAACAGGTTTTTCTTTTAATCTGTTACTATGGCATATTCTATCAATAGATTTTCTGATTATGAGGTCATTTCTACATTTTTAAAATAAACCTCATTTGTTCACAATGTATTTTAACATTTAGAACATTTGTACCTGTGTTTATAGGTGAGCTCACTCTAGAATTATTTCACTGTGCCATTTTAATCTAGGTTTGATATCAAGGTCATATATTATCCTCATAAAATGAGCTCTGAAATAATTTTTATGAAATAAGGATTATCCGTTATTTTGTTAAAGCTCACCTATAAGGGGCACATGGTTGGCTCAGTGGGTTAAAGCCTCTGCTTTCGGTTCAGCTCAGGTCATGATCTCAGGGTCCTGAGTCGGGCTCTCTGCTCAGCAGGTAGCCTGCTTCCCCCCCCCCCCCCCCCCCCCCCCGCTGACTGCCTCTGCCTACTTGTGATCTCTGTCTGCCAAATAAATAAATAAAATCTTTAAAAAAATTTTTTTAAAAAGCTCATCTATAAAACTGTGTGGGCCTGATGCCTTTGTGGGACTAAGGAGGAAAATAAATTTTTATATTAAGAATTCAGCTTTTGGGGTGCCTGAGTGGCTTAGTTGGTTAAGCAGCTGACTCTTGGTTTTGATCTCAGGGTCCTGGGATTGAGCCCCGAGTCAGACTCTGTGCTCAGCGGGCAGTTTGCTTGAGGATTGTCTCTCTCCTTCTCCCTCTCCCCACCCCACACTCACTCTCTTTGCTAAAATAGACAAATCTTAAAAAAAAGAGAATTCCGTTTTTGAAACAATTATTGATTTTTTTTTTTACTTCTTAAATACATTTTAGTAATTTACTTCTTAAAGAAAGTTATCTATTTCAACTGGTTTTAAAAAAACCTTCCTGTATTTGTATCATGTATCCCTCTTCATTCTTAATTTTACTCATGAATGCCTATCCTGGTGGGTCTTGAGAAGTTTGCTTTTTCTTTTTAATTTTTATTTATTTGACAGGCAGTGATCACAAGTAGGCAGAGAGGCAGGCAGAGAGAGAGAGGAGGAAGCAGGCTCCCTGCTGAGCAGGGAGCCTGATGCCGGGCTCAAGCTCAGGATCCTGGGATCATGACCCGAGCTGAACCAAAAGCAGAGGCTTTAACCCACTGAGCCACCCAGGCACCCCAAGAGGTTTGCTTTCTTTACTAGTAATATTCCCCCCAAGGAATGAGCTTTTGGTTTTATGGGTCTCCTCTATTGCTTCTTATTTTTCCATTTTTTAAACTTATGCTCTTGTTATTATTTTTTCTACTTCACAGGTTTTATTTATTTTTTAAAGATTTTATTTATTTATTTTAGAGAGAGAGAGTGGGGTGGAGGGGCAGGGGGATAGGGAGAGAGAGAGAAACTGAAGCAGACTTTGCATTTAGCATAGAACCTGACGCTGGCTTGATCTAACGAACCTGAGATCATGACCTTAGCCAAAATTAAGAGTCAGACTTTAGGGCACCTGGGTGGCTCAGTGGGTTAAGCTGCTGCCTTTGGCTCAGGTCACGATCTCAGGGTCCTGGGATCGAGTCCCCCATCAGGCTCTCTGCTCAGCTTCCTCCTCTCTCTCTGCCTGCCTCTCTGCCTATTTGTAATCTCTCTCTGTCAAATTAAAAAAAAAAAAAGAGTCAGACTTTAATCAATAGGGCACCCCATCTATTCTTTTTCATCAAAGTCTTTTGAGTTGAACACTTAACCCATTTTTTTTTTTACCATTTTTACCATTTTTAAGGGTATAGTCAGTGGTAATAAACTCATTCATTTGTATGCAGCCATCGCCATCCATCCCCCAAATTATTTTCATCTTGTAAAACTACAAATACTCTACCCATTTAACAGTAATGCTCTATTCTTCCCTCCCCCAGCTCCAGGCAATCAACATTCTACTTTCTGTCTCTATGATATCTGACTCCTCTCAACGGCTCATATAATTGGAATCACACAGTTATCTGTTCGTGACTGGCTTATTTCCCTTAGCATCGTGTCCTCAAGGTTTATCGGTGTTGTGACATACTGTAGAACGCCCTTCCTTTCTAAGGCCGAATAGTATTCCGTTGTATGGCTAGACCATGTTCTGCTTATCCATTCATCCTTACCCACTTATTTTTAGCCTTATTTTTTTTTTTTTGGAGTCTGTTGGAATTTATTTTTTAACCTAAATTCAATTACTTATTATATATAATTTATTATAATTAAAAATAAATTCTAACTTATTACAAGTTATATATAATTTATTAATTACTTAATTATACATAATGTATAATTATACAATTATGTAGTAATTATATATAGTGTAATAATTATAAATTACATATAATAATATATAATATACATATTATATATACTATATTATATATTTTTATTTATATGTATAAATATTTTTATTGTATTTATTTTTATTTTATTATAAATAAAAATATTTTATTTATCATATTTATTTATATATAATATATATTTTTTCAGGGGTACAGCTCTGTGACTCATCAGTCTTATATAATACCCACTGCTCATTATAACACATAACCTCCCCAATGTCCATCACCAATTTTTTTTTTTTTACTGTAGGCACTGAAGGCTAAACATTTACTTCCACCAAAACTTAACAAGTTTTGATATGTGGTACTTTCATGGTTATCAGCTCTAAACAGTTTATGATTTTTCATTTTTATTTCCTTTTTCTCCCATGAGCTATTTAGAAGTTCATTATTGATAATAACTTTTTTTTTTTTTTAAGACTTCCCTGCTCATTTTGAGAGAGAGAAAGTGTGTGTCTGTTGGGGGAGAAGCAGAGGGAGAGAAGCCCCAAGCAGACTCCCTGCTGAGCATGTAGCCCAGTGTAGGGTTCGATCCCTTGATCCTGAGATCTCAACCTAAGCTGAATCCAAGAGTTGGACACTCAACTGACTGAGCCACCCAGGTACCCCTATTGATAATGACTTTTTAAGGATACTTACTACCAGTGGCTAAATACTTTTCTTAAACAACTAGGCCATGCAACACTTCCACAAGCTAAACGGATATAAAAATTACCCCTGATGACATCTTAAAAGCAACAACAACAAACAACTCATATCCTCCAGCCTCCTTCCCACCCCTCCTGCCATAGAGAACACCATATCACAGCGGTGTAAGAAACCAGTCTGCTAAAGAGGCTATGTCCGGATTCAATTGCTGACCAGGCCCCTCGGTAAGCGTGAAACTTGAAGCAAACCATCTTTTTGCACCTCAGTTTCATGCTCTGTAAAACAAGGCTGAGAAAAGAGCATCTGTTTCAGTTTTTAGGAAGTTTAGCACCCTGCCCTCATTCAATAAACTCTTCCTCATTTTTATCAATCTAGCTGCTGATTTTACTTTGTATTCTTAATGCTTCCATGCTGTGTTGCTAAGATAAACCTCTGAGTTTCTGGAAAGTAGAGATCCGTGATCCAAGCAGCTTTGTGTCCAAAATATATTCATGTCTCTCTCAAGTTCATGCAAACACCGAGGGAGTTGACACAGGGCATCGGGGTAACAAGACTTTCCCATTCCACATTCTAGTTACATGCAGAAGCAAAAGCCCAGAGATTCTCACAAAAATGCACCCGACCAAGCTCAGAACCCCACAGATTCAGGACCACACTCTAGCTTCTGCACACTCCCCACCAAAGATGGATCCATCGCCCACAGCTAGAGAGGCGCTCACCAATCCCACTCAAAACCTAGCAGCCCCGCTGATAGATCACAAAGCAGCGCAGTGTCCCGGCAAAGCATCACCACCGGCTTCAGCACGGGCGGGGGCTGTGTTTTTACTTCCTTTGGGTTGGTTCTGTTTTAGTTGTTGTTTTTGTTGTTCTTCTTAGAGTTATCATCTGCCCCTCTTTCTCTCTACCCAACCCCCCAGCCCCTCTCGCCTCCAGTGCGCATGCGCCCCACATCCCCCCCCCCCCCCCCGCTGGGTACCAGTCAGCGCTCCCCGGCCCTGACGGCGGAAGAGATGTAGCAGCGTCACGAACGCCCGGCCCCTTAAAACGCTGCTGGCTGGAGCCGCCTCCCTCCCTGCAGCCCGCGGCGGGGATGGAGTAAAGGGGGACCCGTCGACCTGCCCGCGGGGATCAGCGATGGAGTTGAAGCAATCTCTGTCCACCCATCTGGAAACCGAGAAGCCTCTGAGGCGCTATGGGGCGGTGGAGGAGACGGCGTGGACAGCGGAGGGACTGGGGAGAAGTGAGTACTCGGTTGGAAGCGGGGGGAACCGTTGGGGATCCGTGCGCTGGAACCGGTGGTCGCAGGAGCGCAGGCATCGTGGGGGAGCGGACCAAGGGGAGCGCCCCCGCAGCGGGGCTTTCAGGGCTGGGGGGGATGCGCAGCGCTGCGCAGCGACGCGCTCTTCCGCGAACCTTTTGTTAAGGGGAACCCTCCAGGCTGGGCTTCGCCGGGAGGCTTGGGAAATCTCAAGGCAGCAAGCCGGGAGCCTGGGGTGGACTCGGTAGTCCCGGATCCGTAAGCTCGCAGCTGGTCTTGGAAAGTAAGGTCTTGCCCGCAGCCGAGATTGGAGAGTCGGTTCTCCGGTTCTCCGCCTGGGATGCGCTAGGACGCTGGAGCGGTCGGACCATCCTGGAAAGCGCCCACGTCCCTGGAGGGGGGAGTGTCCGCTGGGTTTCTGCCGTGTTTCTCCCCCGGCGCCGCGAGGTTTAGGGCACACCTGAAACCCCCAGCTTTTCTTCCCCCGCCTTCTCCTGGGTCGCGGGTGGGACAGAAAGGGTTAGGGGAAGGTTAACCCTGTGTGCGCCCTTCTCCTTTCTCCCTTGACTCCTTCAGTCTTTGGTTTGGGTATAATCCTAGAAGGCACTTCTGAAACGGGCCGACTTTATTTGCCGAGTCTGTCTACGGTATTTAGGTGTCCACAGTGTTTGCAGATAAACCAAGGATTTTTGTTGTTCATGAATAGGACGCAGCGGTTAAAACTCGTGCTTTCGAGTATAGAGGCAGCCGCAAGGGCCCCACAGGGGCACCAGCCCTCCCTGCAAAGCCAGGGCTGTGGTGCCCCTGTCTTTCCAGGGCTCCCCCTAGCACGCTGCCTCCTGCCGGGCTGGGAAGGGCCTCTCACCCTTCTCAAGGACCCTCAGCTTCCTGCCTTGGCTCTGGGTAACTGTGCTCATCTCCAGTCGCAGAGCTACGCTGGAATCAAAGTATTGAGTGTGCTCCTGTTTTGACTTGGTAGAAGACGGTGTGGGTCCATGCGTGTGTGTGTGTGTGTGTGTGTGTGTGTGTGTGCACACGCTCCTTCTCCACACCTGTTACGGCAAATTCAGAAAATCTTCCTAGAATGGGTCAACTGTATTCTGGTTCTCAAGGGTTCAAGTTGAAATCACAATCAAATGCCTTCGTTCTGCACCTGGCACCCACAGTGCTCCCAACCTCTTTTCTTGCTCCTTTTAAAATCTGGATCCTTCCTCCTCTTTCCTCCTTTCAAACCCCGTTGGCTTTGGTACTTTGGCGTGACACGGGGGCTGAGGGCCTCTGCTTCCTACAAGCTCAGAATAATCCCCACAATGGCTGCCTTTTATTGCTAAGACAGACATGCACCAGGTTCTGTGCTATAAACTTTAAAGGCATTATCTCATTCAGTCCCCACAGCTACGTCCCGGGTGAATTCTGTGACTCCCCATCTGCAGCTGGAAAAAGCACGGCTTGCTAGGAGCCGTGACGGGGAAGTTTCAGAGGCAGGATTTGAACCCAGAGCCCCTCTCCGCTTTTAACATTAAGGTTTGTTGCTTTCACAGTTTCAGGAAGCTCTCTCAAATCTGTGTGAGTCTCAGAACATATACAAGTACACGGCCACCCTTTTGGTCTCTGGAGCCCCTAGTGGCCTTGAAAGAATGCTGGGTCCTTGCAGAGTGGAAGCCGTGTTCAAATATGCTCTGGGTTTGAATGCTGGCTCTGCCCCTCGCTGCCTATGGGACTGACTCAAGGCACATTTCTAAGCCTTACTCTGCCTCGGTTCTCTGAAATGGGGATGGTAACAGGACTTACCTTATAGCTCCACTGCAAAAACTCAGTAAGAGGGTATATGTCGAGCTCAAGGTTTAAGAGCTCAGTACATGTCAGCTGCTTCAATTATTTTATTACTACATCTGTAGAAGCAACAGATTCCATCCTTCCATCCTTTGCAAGGCACTGCATAAAGAACACACTGGACTCAAACTGCCATGATGGTCGGTTCCCTAATCATTCTCTTACAGCTTTTTATTTTCTCACCATTTTGCTAGGACAGTTTTCAAACATACAGGAAAATCACACTGAACACCTAATGTAAAGCATATTAGCTCCTGAAATTTTTATCCTTCTGAGTCTTAGGCTGCAAACCATTAAAAGCCTAGTAGAAAGGCTTTCTCATCTTCTCTGTTCCAAACCATCAAAGACTCTGACTTTTGCTTCCCATTCACATACAAGACTACAGTTTCTGATCTCCTTTTGCATGGATCCCCAAATCTGCTTTTTTCCCCTCCCACTTGAACTTGAAATATTCTTAAGGCACCCATCCAGAGTCCCCTTTTGAATCATAAATCTGTGGTTGTTACCTTTAGAAAGCTTTGATCTCTGGACTTTTGTCTGCAATCTGACCTTTTTTATTTTTAAGTCTTTTTTTTCTTCTTCTTCTTAAAGATTTATTTATTTGAGAAAGAGAGAGAGAGCATGAGCTGGAGGGGCAGAGGGAGAGGTAGAGAGAGAATTTCAAGCAGACTCCATGCCCACTGCAGATCCCCACGCAGGGCTCAGTCCCAAAACCCCGAGGTCATGCCTGAGCCGAAACGAATGGTCAGACACATAATCAACTGAGCTACCCAGGCACCCCTTAAAAACAATTTTAAAAGGGGGGAAAAGATTGCAGAACTGGTCATTTTCAGGATAAGTTGTATGAACTATTATCTTCAATTTTAACTATAGTTTTTAGATGGAAGATACATTTCGTATGGCAAGAATGGGAGTTTTGAAATCTGGTTAAATGGGTCCAAACCGGTTCTAACACTTTGTTGCTTTGTTAGAAATTGGTGAAACTGGTGAAACTCTCTGTGTGTCAGTTACTTCATCTGTAAAATGGGGATATGTTGGCTTGAGATGTTGGGAGCTTCTCCAAGGTGAAATTCAGAACCCCCACACATGGAGAGGAAGGAAGGAGAGACAGAGTCAGGATGCTCCAGAGAGACAGGTGGCAGGTGTAATCAGCAAGGAAATTTATAGGTGGCCGCAAGGCAAGTAGATCTCCATACCTACCCACCAGAATCTTAAATAGTTTCATAGTTTCATGCAGGCCTGAATAGGGTTCAGTTATATATACTTCCAGATGGTCCTGGAAACACCTTACTCTTTCAAGGCTGTGCCCTTGGAATAGCTCCTGCTGCGAAAATGCTTGTACATTTCAAGGACAGGGGAGGTAGTGAGGAGTCTGCAGTTGCTGGGGGGGGGCAGTTCTTGGGTCAAATGGTGGTCATGTCCTCTCCATAACCTCCCCCAACAGGATGATAATCATAATGATCACTTCAGGCTGTCAGGAGGTTTAATGGAATAATGTATATAATGCATTCAGCACAGAGTCTGGCACACTGTAGGCACTCAATGCTATAAGGCTGTCGTGATAGGACATAAGCGGATGGTGCCCAACAGCATGGGAGAGGGTTATTCCGAGCTCACCAGTCAGTTCTTGCTTGTGTCCATTGCTTTGTAAATCGCAGATAATGATTGTATATACACCACGTTCCTCCTCCTGGGAATGTTTGGAGGAATGACTTTTGAACCCTTGCAAACCACCTGGTATATTCTCCTTTGAGAAGGATTCGAAGCAATTGCTTGCATCCACCTGAGACAGCATTTTGCCCCTAGCAGCGAGTTAGGTTTTTGTTTGTTTGTTTGTTTGTTTCTTTTTACTCAGTTGGAAAATGGATAGTGACATTTCAGTGTGGTTCGATGTATAAAACTATTGCTTTCAACCAACTGTAATTAATTGAGAGAGACACAAAGACAAGGTGACTTCTGAAAAAGCGTGGAGCTTTTTAAAGCACAATTGTCTGTGGTCATAGCCATTTCACAATAGGTTTTCATGTCCCCTAAAGGGTGATCAAGATTTTGGACAGAGGAAATGTGGGGTGTGGGGGTGGGTGGGGTAGGCACTGGAACAGCGGGGAGGAAATGCCCTTAGAGGTAAAAGCATTGGCAAAAGCACGGAGGTAGAAATAAATGAGCTGAGAGTGGGGGACTGGAATAAAGCAGAGAACTGAAACACCAGGGGAGGTGACAATTATTTAAAAGTCCAAGGGTGTGTGCTGACTAGCAAGCAGGTCATTCCACTGGCCAATGTTTCAGGTATTAACAGTGGGGGGGTGGAAATAACATGGATTGCCGGTGATCTACGTAATCGATTCTTGGCAAAGGTTTTATGTTCCTTTCATCTGTCTGATTAACAATGCTAATTTTATTGTCTCAGTTTTATTTTGTTCTGGCATGATTTCTTTTTTCAAGTGTACAGACTAGTATGTGCACTTCATTAAAAAAACTGAAATTCATCTGAAATAGAAAAATAAAAAGTGAAAAATGACTTAATCTGTTCCTCCCGCCCATTCCCCATGTATTCATTCAACAAATAGGTATTGAGTGCTTTGTGACTGCCAGAAAGTGTTCTAGGGGCTTCAGATACAGTGTTGAGCAAGGCAGACAAGGTTCCCGCCCATGGGGAGCTTCTGTTCAGGGAAGTGAAGGGGTCAGATAATACACAGGCAAACAAATAATGTAGCTCAAATGGTGTTACATGGGAAATAATAGGGGAGGAATATTTCCCATCTGGTGGTCGGGAAATGCTTCTCTAAGAAGGTGACATTTTGCCAGTAAATGTCAGAGATCAAATGCAAAGGTCCTTGCCTTGTTAGAGGAAGAGACAGAAGGCCAAGGTGGCTGGCACCCAGAGAGTCAAGGAAGACAATGGAGATGAATCAGAGGGGAGCCATACTGGGTAGGGACTTGTAGGTTGTGGTTACCAAAAAAAGTACATATTTTATTCCTTTTATGGAAGAAGCTACTGCTGAGTGTTAAGCAGGAGACTAACATGAGCTGGGTTTTGTATTTTAAAAGGTCACATAAACTCCTGGATAGAGAATAAGACCACAGGGGCAAGTGAGGGTCAATGTAATTATCCTTTGCTGTGGTCCTAATTTTTCCTTCATCAATCCCATTGGTAAGTGGTAGGAATTTCCATGAGTGTGAAAGGTATGACAAGGGGTAGGGCAGCTCTGGCTGTCTGGTGGGAGACCAAGCTCTGGCTTAAGATTGAGGAACTGTGGGCGCCTGGGTGGCTCAGTGGGTTGAGCCACTGCCTTCGGCTCGGGTCGTGATCTCAGGGTCCTGGGATCGAGTCCCGCGTCGGGCTCTCTGCTCAGCGGGGAGCCTGCTTCCCTCTCTCTCTCTCTCTGCCTGCCTCTTCATCTACTTGTGATTTCTCTCTGTCAAATAAATAAATAAAATCTTTAAAAAAAAAAAAAAAAGATTGAGGAACTGTGACCATCTCTGCTCTAGGCTGGATGGACAGCGGATGTGTAATTTACAGCAGGAACTATGTAGCAGGAACGCGAAGATTATGAACTTGATCGTTATCTAGTATGCACGTGGATCAAATCCAATTATTTATGTTTCTCTGTGTTCATACTGTTGTTTCATTGCTTTAAATTTATTTATTTGAGAGAGAGTGAGAGGGAGAGTAGGAGCAGGGGAGAGGGACAGAAGGAGAGGGAGAAGCAGGCTGCCCTTGGAGCAGGGAGCCCCATGATCATGACCTCAACCAAAGGCAGGTGCTTGAATGACTGAGCAACCCAGATGCCCCCGTTGTTTCATTTTTGCAAGCATTTCTTTCTTAAGTATTAATTGAAGAAAAAACTATTTGTGCCTCTTCTTGGTCTCTGATTAGTTATTAAAGACTTATTAATAATAATGGTAGTTAATGAGCTCTAGCTGTGAACTTGAGCTTATTAAATTCTCATAACAACCCTATTATGTCAGCTGAATTCTCACTCCCCTTTTAAAGGTGGGGACATCAGGGCTTCAGGAGGTTGAGAAACTTGTTCAAGGTCCCAAAGCTGGTACGTGGCAGAGGTCAAGCCCCCTGCCACTCTAGCCATCTGTGACTGTAAACGTTCCTCGCCTGTGTCTGTTATGCCTAGCATAGATGCTGCAGAGAATAAAAATGAGATAAGACACAGCCCCCTATCCTTAGGAAGCTTCCAGATTTGGGGAGCATGGAGACACAGAAGTAAAGAACAGCATAATCTGTAATACCAGTAACAAGAAACAAATGTGAAATGAAGGGACGGGGGAAAATGAGGAAAGAGAGCTCTGCTCTTCCTTGGGGACCCCAGCGTGACAGCAAGGATTGTCTGCACTGGGCCTGAAGGTTAAGCAGGGTTTCGAGGGATATTAGTGGAGAGAAGGGCATTTCAGTGAGCTGCCCAGCCCCAGACAGAGAAGTGGGGATCCCTAAGGCCAGGGTCCATGCACTAGGGTCCTTTTATTTTTTTTTCCTGTTTCTTTCTCATTGGCTCTCAAGTCCTGGGACTCAGGTCTGTGTGGTTCACAGATGTCGATCTCTATTATCTGGAAGAGCCTGCGAGTTGGAGACCAGCACGGGCAGATGGTAATCATGTAGCCACGCAGACCAGTGCTCACAGAGCTCCCACAGGGATGCTGCCCAAATGGTTCATTTGTTCCTCCACTATTCACTTATGCAGCAGGCTTGAGCCCCTGTGCTAGCTTCAGAGGCAGAGAGAGGAAAAACACCCAGGCCCCACCCTTAAGGAGTTCTCAGGTTGTCTGTGTTCCAGGCCTCCTTCTGCTGCATTTTCGCCTCATGATCGGAGCCCAGTCACCTACCTTCCCTACACCTTAATTTCCTCCTCTGAGAAATGGGAGTGTACCAAATACCACTGATCTGTTCTGGGGTCTGGGAGAGAAAGTGGTTCTTAAAGCAGCCTGCAAAGATGAAGAGTAATTCAGGCTCCTTGCTCAGCGGGGAGCTTCTCTCTCTGCCTCTGCCTGCCACTCTGCCTGCTTGTGCTCTCTGCCTCTCTGACAAATAAAAAAATTAAAAAAAAAATGAACAGTATTTCATTAGTGATTGCAAGGAACAGCGTTCCAGGCAGAGGGAACAACATGTGTGAAGACACAGACTGAAGCAGCAGGATGTAGAAGGCTCACCACGTTGAGACAAAACTTTCCTGCAGGGTCCAGGGGGGCACATAAGGACCAGATTCTTAGAATAAGTTTGAATGAATCAGAGTCAGACTTACTAATAATTACTTTTTTCTTAAAATGTCTGTACACATAGGGATGGTTAAAGGAGAAAAAAACAATTATTCTAAGGGAAGTAGAAGGGAATGATTATAAAAACTAACCCGCACAGAAACTTCCTACATGCCTACTTCATGGATGTGTTTATATACATCCTCTAGTTCAATCCTTACAAAACATCTTGTGATGTGAAGTACACGGAGATTATTTATTCCATTTTACAGATGAGGAAATTGGGACTCAGGGAGGTTCAGCAACTTGCCTAAGGTCACTCTGCCCATAGAGGGCAGAGTTGGAACTTGAACCCAAGCCTGGGTAACTGAGTCCTGCTCCCTTCTTGATGTCCTGGGAGTAGCTGGGGTTCCTATTCATTCAGATGGGTAAGGTCAGTTAGTGCTTCTAGTACAGCTTCGTGTCTCTTAGTACTGATTCTGAATTCTTGGGCAACAGAGGGGCCGATTAGGGTCGTGTTTGAGAGTGGAACTGCTGCCTACATTTGAATCCTGGCTTTACCCCTCATAAGCTGTGTGGTCCTGGGCTGCTTCCTTAACCTCTCTGAAGTTCGGTCTTCTCCTCTATAAAATGGAGCTAATCACAGGACCTGCCTCATATGGTAACAAAGAAAATCCAAAGAGGAAGAGGAGTCATGAGGGCCGAGGTGGGTTGAACAGGGTCGCTACCCTCAGCCAGAGTAATCATGCCAGGTGTCTGGAGCAGGACAAGGGACAGAGGTAACATTTAGAAAGTAGCATTCAGAAAGACTTGTCTGGCAGTGGTTGCACCCTGGATGGAAGGGCAGGGAAGCTGGAGGGTTCTGGAAACATCTGGTCATGAGGTCACCTAGGCTGGGTTCTTAAAGCAGAGGCAGTGGGCGGGGAGGAAGGGGTGAATCAGATATCCCGAAGGGAGAAGACATTAGTACTCGATTACAGGGAGAAAAGAAGGAGCGTCTCCTACGAGCCACAGTGTGGTAGGGAGGGAATAACAGTGTGGTTAGCCTGGAGTCTTAGGGTTCAAATACACCGGCATCTGTGCTGCCCACTCTCACTTTCAATAGGGCTCGAAGAGGTGCAGGCATTGTGTGTATGGGGAGAATAATGACCCCGTACATTCATACAGCACTTTCTAGTTCATACTTTTCCTGTGTTTTCTCATTTACTCTTTACAAGGAAGGGCTAAGAGCTGGAACTGTCTTGTCCTTTGGGATGTGGGTTAACAGGTTAAGGACTCACCCCAGGGAAGGGGTTAAGCCAGTAAGGACTGAGCAAGGATCTAATAGTGGAGGTGATTTGCCCTAGACCAAGGTTTCCAGGTGCATTTTTTATTTGTGTAACACACAACCAACTGCATTTTAAATGATATGTCTTGGGGCACCTGGGGGCTCTGCTGGTTAAGCATCTGACTCTTTTTTTTTCTACTTAATTTTTTTTAGGTTTTCTTTATTTATTATCAGAGAGAGAGAATACACAAGCAGGGGGAGCAGCAGGCACTGGGAGAAGCAGGCTCCCCACTGAGCAGGTAGCCTGATGCAGGACCCGATCCCAGGACCCTGGGATCATCACCTGAGCTAAAGGCAGACGCTTAACTGACTGAGCCAACCAGGCGCCCAAGCATCTGACTCTTGATTTAGGCTCAGGTCATGATCTCAGGGTTGTGAGATGGATCCCTGCATCAGGCTCCTCACTGAGCATGGAGCCTGTTTGAGATTCTCTCTCTGTGTCTCTGCCCACCCCTTCCCCCACTCTTCTGCCTCTCTCTCAAAAAAAAAAAAAAAAGAAAAACAAAAACAAAAACCCCAAACAACAACAAAACCCCAAAAGCAAAGAAACCCAAATGGTAATACTTGTGTCTAGATTCCATAACATCAAAATTGCAAAATAATCACAGTTCTGTGCATTTACTTGAAATCCTTGAGTAGGTCAGTCATTCATTCACCCACTTGCCCATCTACCCATTCATTCCCTCATCCAGTCAACAGCATATTTATTGCTGGCCTCTTATATGCCGATTATTGTGCTAAGCTCTTGAGAATATTTTATTGAGTAGCATTTTGAGTAAGATGTTTACAGTTCCTGCCTTCAAAGTGATTTAAGGTCTACTGGCAAAAATAGAATTACCATATGATCCAGAAATCCCACTTCTGGGTATATATTTGAAAGAAATGAAAACAAGATATTGAAGAGATATCAGCACTCCCATGTTCATTGCAGCAATATTCCTAACAGCCAAGATATGGAAACAATCTACATGTCCACTAACAGATGAATGGATAAAGAAGATGTGGTGTGTATATCCAAAGCAATATTATTCAACCAGGAGAAAGAAGGAAATCCTGCCATGTTCCCTTTGAGACAATGGATGGTCCTTGAGGGCATTAAGCTAAGTAAAATAAATCAGACAGAAAAAGACAAAGCCTGCACGATCTCACTTATATGTGGAATCTAAAAAAAGAAAAAGAAGAAAAAGCCAAGTTCAGAGAAACGTAGTAGAGAAGCAGTTGCCAGAGGCTGGGGGATGAGGGAATGAGAGAAAGGGGTTGGTAAAAGGGGCAAACTATCATTTAGAAGAGGAGTAAGGGCAGAGGATCTAATGTAAAACCTAGTGACTACAGTTGATAACACCATATCCTATAATTAATTGAAACTTGCTAAGAGTAGAACTTAGATGTTCTCTCTCTCTTTCTCACACACACACACACACACACACATACACACGAGATCAGTAGGTCAGGAGATGATGGATATGTTAATCCCTAGATGATAGGAGTTCTTTCATACTGTATCTCCGTAACAAATCACCACAATGTGATCTTACGAGATCTTACGATATCGTCAGTTACACCTCAACCAAGCTGAGAAGAAGGGGTCTACAGGGGGCGGTCCCTGTTTCCAGGGGTGCTGAACCAAAGGACCAAGAGATGAGGCTGTCCCTCTTAGTCTTTTGGAAACAGGATTCAGGTCAGTTGGGTGACCCAATGCGTTCTTAATGAAATGCTGTCCAGAGATGAATTCAGTTGTTTTGCTAGATGGGTATTTCTGAAGGCCTTTGAGAAGATGAGTCCTAATGGGGTCAAACCACATTTTATGGGCAAATCCAAGTGCAGTGATGTGATCCCATCTTCTTGCAAGAACAATGATTGCAGAAACCCTGGATGTCATATGTCGCTGTTCAGTGCTGAATGCGCGGCATCGACCACACTGGCCGGCACTTAGAAGCCTCTCATTCAATCAATAGTTGCCGAGTTAGGGGGCTGTTAATCCACAAAGACTGAGGTGCAAAGGATTTAATCATGTTTTGCAAACCTCTGAAATCATCAAACTAAAGAGTAAAGTTAGCTGGAATCTTGGTCTGAATTGTCTGCCTGTCCCCTGGTTTAGACAGTTTGTTCCCGAGGCTGTAGTTAGATGAGCAAGAGCCCTTGCTTTCCTGCTTCCAGGGAAAGAGGCAAGATTTTCAGATCTGATACAAAATAACAGGAATAGGCACTGATTATTGCCAACTGGCCCTGTACTAACAGTGTCACGATGGGAGTAGGCTTGGCTAGGTGCTTAATGTCTGAGTCATATCTCCTTGACAATTAGATGTCCACAGAGGCGGGCACGCCGCTCAGAGTTGCTCAGATCTTTTTGCAACCACAGAACCAAAACCCAGCATGGCCGCATTAAATATACCGGGCCATTAAAAGACCTTTTAATTTCATGCAGAGAACAGAGTCATCTTAGACGCCGCTGGTGGAACTGTTTGGAGTGTTCCAGGCTTTTTTGGAAAGCCACCGGATAACATCTATTAAAATTTAAAATGCTCAGATGCTTTGACCTAGCAGTTCCGACTCCTGGGACTGTGTCCAACAGAAATAAAAACACCAGCATACAAAAACATATGTGCACAAAATTTTTTAAAAAATGGACACAAAATGAAGGCCCATCAGTAGCAGGATACATGAATAAATTGTTCATCTTTGTGCAATGCTGCAAAGCCATTAAAAAGGAAAAAAGGTAGAGGAAGACCAGTTGTCTTAGAAGTATGATTGGGGGAGGAAAAGGAGACCCAGGAAAACGTGTGTAACAGGATCTCGTTTCTGTAAAACAAAATTCTCTATGTCTCTGTCTCTCTAGCACATACAATATATAGCATTTATGTGCATGCGTCTGTGTGCGGTTTTATTAGGAAGAGAAAAACACAGAAGGATGCATAGTAAGTTGATGCCATAGGCTACCTGGGGGAAGGGACTGGAGGCAGGGCTGATGTGAGGGAAGGAAGAGGAGACGGCAGCCATCAGCCAGGGAAAAAAGAAAATTAAACAGCTATTTCCCTGGCAAAAAAAAAATCCTCTGATATTAACACACTTATCTATTTGTGCAAAGTTACACATTTGTGGGGTGGGGAAGAAGCATCCTAACGTCAGAAAGGTTAAAATGTGCTGGGAAAGGTGGGTCCCAGAATTGAGAGAGAATTTCCTCGGACTTAATCTTCACCACAATCCTACAAAGATCAAGCAGTGTGTGTGTGTGTGTGTGTGTGTGTGTGTGTGTGTGTGTGTGTGTACAGATATATATCCAGGAGCTTAGAGATGGAAATCTTGCCTCATTAGTCAAGAATGAAGGGATTTGAATCTCTAGACTTTCTGGTTAAGAAGTTCATACCTTTTCCTCTACAATGATTTGTAAATGTCCAAGCATATTAAATTCCATTGCAATTTCCCATTTTTAAAAAAAGGAAAGGCATCTGCAATAGTTTGTGGAGCTCTATTTTAAGAATCTGGGTCATCCCAGGGTGGACCATGTTCTTTTAGATCTTCTCTCTTTGCACTTCCCAGTTTCCCCCTGGTGGTTCCCAGTGCTGAAAAATGAAACTGCTCACTCCCCATAATCCCGGTCTCAGAGACAAATTTGGGAAAAAGGCAATAATCAGGAGAGGCAGAGATCTAGAGGCTTTCCTCAACTCCTGTGTTGCTTCCTGTTACAGCTCAGGATGCTGTAACAAAAAGCCACAAACTGGGGGGTGGGGGGGGTATGAAAAACAGAAATTTCTTGCTTATGGTTCCAGAAGCTAGACGTCCAAGGTCAGGGCATCTGCGGGTTGTGTGCCTGCTGGGGACCTGCTTCACAGATTGTCTCGTAGCTGCGTCCTCACATGGCCGAGCATAGAGGGAGTTCTCTAGGGTCTCCTTGATCAGGGCACTAATTCCATTCATAATAACTTCACCCTCAAGACCTAATCACGTCTCAAAGGTCCCACCTCCAAACACCACCACCTTGAGGGTGAGATTTTTCACATATGAATTTGGAGGAGGGAGGGCAGAGACATTCTAGCATCCTCCTTAGTCCTGGAAGGAATTAAGACAGCTGAAGTTGGAGATCTGCCCAGGCCCCCACTCTAGGGGTGAAATGCTTTTACCAGGTGGTCCTTAGAAAGTAGCCATCATTTTGACAAGGAACAAAACTGATTCCCATTTTGGTTCTCTTTGGTTTTTGCATGCCCAGCACCCCATATGACGAGTTCTCCCACTGGGGTGTTTGCAGTGCTGTGTTCCTGCTGGAAACCAGCCGCCCACCGAGCAGGGATCCGTCCATCTTCAACCTGTTGCCACAGACCTAGGGAAGGTGTTCCCAGAGCATGTCCTGCTGGTTAAATCCGGTGCAATGCCATCCGCCATCCACCATCTATAAGAGCGGCTCAGCCCCGGCCCAGGGCGGCCCCGGGCTGGGTTCCAAGAGCTAAGACGTCTGCTTTCCCAGGGATCAGTTCTGCCTTAGAGCAGGGTTTTTGTTATTTCCCAAATGCTTAGCCAGGACTGGTTTAGTTTTATGTGTCTTTCTTCTCTACAGAAATAGAGATTTTTTTAAAAAACTGAGATAAAACTCAACAATACTATAAAATGAATGCTGAACACTGAAGTGTACAAGTTAGTGGCATGTAGCACGTCCACCGTCTTAGGCAACCCCTGCCTCCAGCTACTCCCAAGAAAGCGTGTACCCATGCAGCAGTCCCTCCCCATCACCCTTCCCCTAGTCCCTGGCAACTGCTTTTTGTCTCTATGCAGTTACCTTTTCTGGATGCTTCAGATAAATGGAATGGATCAGTGTGTAAGCTGGCTTCTTTCACTGGGTGTAGTGGTTTTTTAAAAAAGATTTTATTTATTTGAGAGAAAGAGCACAAGCAAGGGGAGCAGCAGGCAAAGGGAGAGGGAGAAGCAGACTCCTGCTGAGCAGGGAGCCCGATGTAGGGCTCCATCCTAGGACCCTGAGATCATGACCCGAGCCAAAGGCAGATGCTTAACCTATTGAGCCACCCAGCCACCCCCTCATTAAACCTAATTACCTCCTTATAGGCCTTACCTCTAACTATAGTCACATGGGGGGGGCGGTGCTAAGGCCTTAAAACAGGAATTTGGAGGGACAATTAAGTCCCTAACAAGAGACTTGGGATTTTGGACTGGACATCATGTTTTAGCATGAGGTCTTAGGGCTGGAGAGAAATTTGTGGAGTTCCTTTGTCCAGGATTTCTCGACCTTGGCCTTACTGACATTAACATTTGGAGCTGGATCACGCTGTACTGTGGGGGCTGTCCCAGGCATTGTAGGATGGCCAGCAACATTTCTGGCCTCTGCCCATTAGACGCCAAGTAGTACCACCCCCTGCACTCCTGCCCAATTGTGACAACAAAAAACCACCTCCCAACATTGCCAGATATTCACGAGAGGGGAGGACTTGTCCCCAGCTGAGAGGCGCCGTTCAGATGTAATTCCTTTTTGATACAGACACCCTAATTTTGTGATGCGGACGATTCCAAAGATTTTTCTACCCCATCTCTGCATTTTGGTCCCAAGGTTTCTGGCCTCTTTTTCTCCTCACAGTTTTCTGTTCACATGCACAGAAAGTACTGTTGATAAAAACTGTATGGGCTGTGTTCAGGAGTAAGCCAAGAGAAACCCGATTATGAGCTCCCTAAAGCCTAAAGAAATCTCCCCATGCAAAATGGATTCGATTTTCCTCAAGGCATTCCTGCCTGGGAGGATTTCTATTCACTACAAATTGAAGTGAAGAAGAAATTGTCGCTTACACTGACAACAAAGAAAATGTTTCAGGGAGATAAACATCAACTCTTAGCTCTGCTACCAAAATGAGGGGGATTTATGTCAGCCTGGAGAACATGGACTCAAGGTTTTCTCTGGAAAGCTCTGTCCAGGGACTGACCATTTTTTTTTCTCTATGACTACCCCAAAGAGTGCACAGACCATAATGAAAGGGACCAAGAAAACAGCACAATGGGTAACAGATGACATCTCCATTCTTGGGAACTGAAATGAGCCCTTGGTTTGGTGGGGTGGAGAGGAGACGGAACACATGGTTCCTTTAATATACCGGATGAATTTCTTTAGCGTAGACGTGTCCTGAGAAATTTATTTATCAGTATTCCTGTATTCCAGTATTTATTTATCAGTATTCCCGATGATTTGGGTGTCCTCTCCTCTTCTTAAGAATGACTGTGTGGGGGCACCTGGATGGCTCAGTGGGTTAAAGCCTCTGCCTTCGGCTCGGTCATGATCTCAGGGTCCTGGGATCGAGCCCCGCATCGGGCTCTCTGCTCAGCGGGGAGCCTGCTTCCCTTCCTCTCTCTCTGCCTGCCTCTCTGCCTACTTGTGATCTCTGTTTGTCAAATAAATAAATAAAATCTTTAAAAAAAAAAAAACAAACGACTGTGTGTATGTGTCTGCCTATTAAAGTGTTTACGGTTCTATTCCTTCTACAGGGCATAAGACAAAAATTGTTATTTCTGGAGATAGCCTAGCTCTGTGTGATTCTCAGCTCTGACTATACATTAGAATCCCCTGAGTAGCCTTTAGTACAGTTAGCCCACTTCCTCACATCCCTTTTTTATAAAGATTTTATTTATTTATTTACTTATTTACTTGAGAGAGAGAGAGGGAAAGTGTGTGTGTGTGTGTGTGTGTGTGTGCACGCATGCGTGTGCATGAGTGACGGTGGGGGGAGGCAGAAAGAGAGGGAGAGAGAAAATCTCAGGCAGACTCTGTGCTGGGTGCAGAGTCCAACGTGAGGGCTTGATCTCACAACCCTGAGATCATGACCTCAGCTGAAATCAAGAGTCAGATGCTTAAATGACTGAGCCACTCAGGTGCCCCCTCCCCACTCCTTTTTCAATGGACGAGATATTCCTGCCCCACAAGGACGGTGATATTCCCAAATGCTCAAGCTGCGCAGAACCAAAACTTGAACCCATTTATCCTGTCTATTCAAAAGGAGCTAAGTAAATAAGAGTTCCCTTCCTTTTTACAATATTATTTTATTTTATTTATTTGAGAGAAAGAGGAAGCATGAGCAGGGGTGAGGAACAACAGGAGAGGGAGAAGCACACTCCGGGCTGAGCAGGAAGCCCCATGCAGAGCCTGATCTCAAGGCCCCAAGATTATGACCTGAGCCAAAGGCAGATGCTTAACCAGTTGAGCCACCCCAGGCGCCCCCAGAGTTTCCTTCCTAATAAAGGAACTCCTCCCCCAGACCTGAAAACTCTCAGTAAAATAAATTACTCTCAGTAAAATAAATTACTAAATCCTCAACTGTAACTCTGTCCTTGCTCTTGGCAGAACAATTCAACCCACGAGTCCTGTTGCCCTAGATCTGCCATCCATTTCTGAATACAAAAGATACTACTGCTATTATGATTAGCAAACATGGTTCTAAAATTTGTCCTGGATTGAGAGAGGCATACCCAGTATTAGATGGACCAGCCTCTCCATTAATGTAACTCCTTTTCTGAAACACAATCATCTATATTTAGAAAAGATAATTGTTTGCTCGTTCATGTTTCTCAAAGAAACAGCCGGCTACTACACGATGATGTGGCAGTAGCAGGAGAAATTCACCCACAGTTCTAATGGGGCATAGGGCAAGAGACAGGGCATATTTGAGAGAACACAGAAAAACATTAACGTATCTTTGTTATTGTTAAAAGGTAATTTTCAGGGGCGCCTGGCAGGGGGGCGGTGCTCAGTTGGTTTAGCAGCTGACTCTTGGTTTCAGCCAAGGTCATGATCTCAGGGTGGTGGGATCAAACACCACGTCCACCTCTGGCTCCACACTCAGTGGGCAGTCTGCCCGAGATGGTCTCTCTCTCCCTCTGCGCCCCCTCCCCCGTTCACACACTCTAAAAATACACAAATCCTTAAAAAAAGATAATTTTCAGAAAAAGGTAAAATCACAACTCTCATGATGATATAAAAACAAACATGTCACAGGGCCCTGGGGCTCAACTGATTAAGCGTCTGATTCTTCATTTCAGCTCAGGTCTTGATCTCAGGGTCATGAATTTGAGCCTTACTCTGGGCTCCGTGCTGGGCATAGAGCCTACTTTAAAAAAAAAAAAAATTATATAACAGGGGAGCCTGGGTGGCTCAGTGGGTTAAAGCCTCTGCCTTCGGCTCGGGTCATGATCCCAGGGTCCTGGGATTGAGCCCTGCATCGGGCTCTCTGCTCAGCGGGGAGCCTGCTTCCCTCTCTCTCTCTGCCTGCCTCTCTGCCTACTTGTGATCTCTGTCTGTCAAATAAAATCTTTTAAAAAAATTTATACACACACACACACACACACACACACACACATATATATATATATAGAAAAGAAAAAATTTTTAAAGACCTACATGGTGAAGATTTTATTCTGCTCAGTCCTGGGGGGAACCAAGTAGATGTTACAACCTGAATTCAACAGTCTGAAGAAGAGACTAATACACAGATCAGGAATATCGATACGACGGGGTAACAGAAAGTAAATCTGGGTTTTCTTGAAAGAGAGATAAGTCAGTCAGACCTCTACTAGCTAGCTGAGGATTTGCAAGTGCACGAGCATTATTTTTGCCTCATTATACTACTACTTACAGAGCTGTAAAACAGCTCAAAGACAAGGAAAGACCAGAATCAGATAACCCAAGAGGCGAGCCCTAGGTACATAATCTCCCTTCCAAGCCCTTTCCCCCTTACACGACCCACGTGCCCTCCTCAAGAGGAAGCAGGGGGAGATCAGGTTCTGAATTAAACTAGCTTTCCCGCACAGAGAAAGCGACACGTTTTCAAGAGTTAACGGTTAGGAAAATCATCCTTGAGAGCTGAAAATGATTTCAAATGAAACCTGGTCTGGGGAAAGTCTGTACTTGCAAACGAGTCCAGAGGGGACGGAAAAATGAGGAAGAACACAGTCTATTAATTATCCAGACGTTGATCTCTTGATGCCAAACATTTTATGGACTTGAAAGCACCATCCAGATGTTCAGCTTGATTGAAGCTGAGAGAGGCTAAGTTGCTGCCCAGCAAATGAAAATTATCTCGTGTGTGTGTGTGTGTGTACACATGTATGTATATATTTTCAAGTTCATGTATGTATGTATATATTTTCAAGTTCAGGGTCATTTCCATATATCCTGTGACATATCTCCCAACCCTGCCTGGTTAACAGATCTTCCTTTCAAAGAAGACGCTGTTAAACACGGGAATTGGCACACACTAGGAATTCCGTGCGTGTCTGCCGAATTGCACTGCAGTAATTGATTCCTAAGCAACTGAGGCATGTTGCTTCTTTTCCAGGAGGTAGGGATACTGGGAAGGATGTTCACAAGCTTCTAAAAATGGCCCTGAGAAAGAAATCACTTTGGCCTCTGTGGGACTGGAATCGGGTGTCTCGATTTACAGTACGTACTCAGCTGCCACTTGTATTATCTAAAAATAAAGCCAAGCAGCTTGGAGTTGGCAAGGGAGTCCAAACCCCTTGGTGTTCCATTACTTACTAGCTTGACATACGCAGCGGCTCGGTGTATAAGATCTGGAGACTCCTCACAGAGGCAAATCAGAGGCAGGGTTTAAAGAAAGAAATCCGTGCATCCATTTGTCTTTTTGCCACATTTATGAAATCCGCCATCTGGACGCTCGTGGTCCAATAACATGATCTCTCATATGACCGGAGGCCTTTTCTCAAAGGCAGTATTTCCTAAGCCGTGTTCTGAGAAAGAGCAGCTGGTAATAGGTTTTCTAAGAAAAAGGGAGGACTCGGGGCCGTGAGCTTGGGAATTGCTGGGTAAAATTTAGTGGTGCACAGATCTTGATGGTAGGGATCTTCAACAGGCTAACGCCGGCTGTGAATTTCAAAGGTGCAGGACGTGCCTTGGGGCTGGTGTCCTGCCCTCACTTCTGCCTGCTCTGCTGCTGACCAGCATTTTTATCCCCCTCCTTTTTGGCTTATCTCCTCTTTCCCCCAAACTTCCCATTGCCTTTGACATCAAGGGCAAACTCCTCTACCACAGACAGATAGATAGACAGACAGATGGATAGATGGATGTATGTGGTTTTTTTTTTTTGAGAGAGAGAGAAAGAAAAAGAGAGGGGTAGAGGGAGAGAGGATCTTAAGCAAGCTCCACACCCAGGGCTCGATCTCAATCTCATGATCGGAGCTGAAATTAATTAAGCTGGGCACTTAACTATTTGAGTCTCCCAAGTGCCCCACCTCTACCATTTTTTGTTGACTGTTCTTATTTATTTAAAGGTTTATTGGCGTGAGAGCACGAGTCAGTAGGGGAGGGGCGGAGAGAGAGGGAGAGAGACAGAATTCCAAGCAGGACGACCCGCCCAGGGCAGAGCCCGAATCAGAGCGAATCAGAGCTGGATCCCACCACCCCGAGATCATGACCTGAACCGAGATCAAGAGGCAGACGCTCAACAAACTGAGCCACCCAGGTGCCCCTCATATTTACTTTTTAATTTGAGGATAATACACCCTGCCTGGTCTTCCCCACCCTCCTTAATCCGCACCTTCTCTCCCTCCCGACAGACTTATTTCCCTCCATGGTCTGCAATTCACCTCTGATCTGGGATCAGCCGCCTTCACATCCTCATCTGTAAAATGGGACTAATACGTCCCTATCTCATCATAGCGGTGGAGAGTAATCAGTAGAGGCGAGGCACTGAACACAGTGCCCAGCACGTGATAAGGGCTTGAGCATAGCAACTGTTATTATTACTGTTGTCGATATTGTTGTGACTCCCTTCTTGGTGCCGTGCCACCCTCCTTTCTTCTTGTCTGCTTAAGCGTGCTCCTACCTTGCCTTGGTGGCAGGTCCAGTGAACTCCCTGCTTTCGCAGCTCCTTTCCTGCGGTGTGCACAGCGGATCTCTGCTCCTTCTGTAAAAGAAAATGTCAACATAGCCCCCAGGTCCCACCCAGACTGTCTCCAAGTCCCACCTACAAAGAATACACATGTTGCCAAGGTTTCAGGCTCCCCTCCTCCAGAAGCCCCCATATTGCCTTCCAGTCCCCCCGTATTTCGAAGAATTTCTTCCATTTCTGACCTCCTGTTATACTTCCTGTCCTGGGTCCTTGATCTGCCTCACCCCATTGATCCTAATCTCCCCTAGAGCAGGAAACAAGCCTTACCTTTGTTTTAATCTCCCTCTAGCGTTTCAGCCAGGGGTTGGCAAACTCTTTCCATGCGGGGCTAGATAGAAAATACTTTCGGCTGCACAGTCCATACAGTCTCTTTCAAAATGACTCGGCCCTCCTGGCGGAACCCCAGAGCTGCCGCGCACGAGAACGCCCGAATGAATGGGCACCGCCATGTTCCTTATGACCTTTATCTCTGGACACCGAAATTTGGATCTCATGCCATTTTCCCACGTTGTGAGATTTTCTTCTTGGGATTGTTTTTTTCCCCAACCATTTAAGTGGGCGTCTTTGGCCTGCAGGCTTGTCAACCCCTTGCCTAGACAAATGCCAGGCAGAGAGAAGGCGGTCAGATCCCAAGTGACGGTTTGTTTGCTGCAGGAGGAGAAAGTTCTGGCTGCTCTGCCTTTGCAGTTGTGCCTGCTTCTTCCCAGTCACCAGTGGCAGGCTTTCAGCTTGCAGAGCTTGTCCTGCAGGTGGGGAGAATATGCTGCCCGAGAGACCAGGTGGCGTGGTTTGGTATTTCTCTCATAGGTGCTCGTCTGGGGGCTTTCCGCACACAGGAGATAGGACTGGTTGACAAGCCAACAGAAATCGACTCTGGATAACGGAGAGGCTTTCCATGTGTGGGGGTAACCCCCTGATCAGCTTAAGGGGCTGCAAACAGAGTTTAAACAATGAAATAAAAGTGAATAGAAAATATGAGGATGCATCTAAGGTACTAAGGGTAAATATTAATTTCATTCTTTTTTAAAATTTTATTTATTTGATAGAGAGTACAAGTAGGCAGAGAGGCAGGCAGAGAGAGAGGGGAAGCAGGCTCCTTGCTGAGCAGAGAGCCCAATGCGGGACTCGATCCCAGGACCTTGGGATCATGACCTGAGCCGAAGGCAGAGGATTTAACCCACTGAGCCGCCCAGGCAGCCCAAATCTGTGCGATTCTTATTTTACTTCTGCTTATGAGCGTATGTGGATGACGGGACCACTCTGTGTGGGTCTCACTGTGGATCCCATTTATGTAAGCTTGCAGAGCAGAGAACCTTAAGGAGAAAAAAAAAAAGGAGTTTATTGGAAGCACGCGGAAATCGTTACAGAGTAATAATAATTTTTAAAAAGGCTAAATAGCCAGGTTTTGAAAGGAAGAGGACCCATGATCACTACCGAGTTCTGGGTACAAAATCAATCAATCAATCCAAGTGGCAGAAAATTCAAGCTGACTCAGCACACCCTTTCCTGGCTTCAGTCTCCAGACACTGTGCTCAAGATTCAAACACACAAGGAGAGGACAGAGAGACAAATTTCTGAGTTAACCAGTGTCAGCTGTGTTGCCTGAAAAAGATCTGACCTCCTGTGTGCAAAAGCTCCCGAAATGAGAACCTAGAAAGGCAGGCCGGACCCTACAAACTTTCCCAGTGCCTCCTCCTGATACTGACCTTTGAAACTACCCTCAGGCAGTGGGCCCCCCACCCCCCAACCCCCGGTCACGGTCACAGGACCGGCTCCATGAGCCAACGGTGGCTGCAGGATCGTTGGGGGAAGCCACACTAAGGTCACAGACAAATGCCTATGTTAGTGTAGCTCGACCGGTACCCAAGCCTGGGTTAGCAAGGGTGTGGCATCTTGACTGCCGGTCCCACCACACAGCACTCCACAAGGAAGAGAGACTTTCACAAATACAACGGAGGTGCAGGGCCAGGGAAACGACAATGGGTTTGCAGAGCAAAATCTCTCCATCCCTCAACAGATGACCTCCCCAGGGCGGAGGCTGCTTTTCCCTCTCCCATAAAAGTACCTAAGTTTTTTATTCTGATAACAAGAAGATGAATGCTCATTAATTTTTTTTTACTAGATCATCAGTTTATTATAAAAGGATATAATTTAGGAAGAGCCGATGGAAGAGATGTGTAGGGCGAGGTATGGGGGCAGGGTGGCGAGTTTCCAGAGGCCCGTCTCCCTGTCTGTCCACATGTTCAGCAGCCCGGAAGCTCTCTGAACTCTGTCCTTCTGCGGTTTTATAAAAGCTTCATCACCTAGGCACGGTTGAGTCATAGTCTTTTTTAATTAAAAATACTGCAGATTATCAAAGAAAGCAAATGTCACTTAAAATAATGCTGCCACCCTCAGATAGCCGCTGACGACATCCTCTCAGATGTCCCTTTGTCCTCCTCCCTTCCCTTCCCCTTTGCCCACTCCCGCCCCTCCTCCTCCTCCTCCTCCTCTGAATCCAAGAGAGACAAATCACAGTTTGGAATCGGGTCCCTTTTCTCACACATTTCCACGGTTCTAGGGCACCCCCCCCCCCCACTATGGACAGGAGGGAGGGTTCTTCTCTTTTTTAGTGTTTGGAGGCAGAGCTGCCTGCAGCTCACAGCAGGTGAAAAGGAGCAGCTCTTTCTCAGTGAGAAAATAGTCCTTGACAAATTGGATGTAACTCACAAAATTTAAAGCCACGGTAACGAGAATGGGATGCAACCGAAAGTCTAACTTGACTCAATAAACACACGTTCTGATCCTTTGTGTACAAATGGCTTGCTGGGCACTGGGAGAGGGAGGAAAACCAAGGTGAATAAGGCAGAGTCACTTCCTTCCAGAAGCTCACCTTCCAGTAGGGGAGAGAATGACAGACAATGGGCCATGCCAGCCTGTGGTAAATGCGGGAAAACGTGATTAACATGCAGCTATCAAATTGGTTGGTTCTCATACATTTTCATTTCACAAATAGGCGGCATCCGGTCTGTCTTGCATTCCAGCCTCGCCTGGATCCCCTCCTGGTTGGTTGTTTTACTCTCAGTTCCCAGAGTGGGGAACCTATTCTGCAGGGGGCCTTTGCTTGGATTCTTGCCTTTCTCACCTGGCAAACTCCTCCTTTTCACGCTTTTAGGTGTTCAGTATCAGTGTCCCCCCTAAAAGGCTTTCCCTGGTCTCCTGCAGGCTCAGTGCCCTTCTGTCTTGCCAGTTTCCTTCCCATCACACGGTTACTCTATCCCTGACTCCTGTTACAGAGGGGCTCACACGTGCTCTGTTTCTCCAGCGCTTGGCAAGGACTCAATTATTACTGGTTGAATGAATGAGAAATAAGTAAATGCGTCCAATGGGAGAACACACTTTTTGAAAAACAAAATCCAACTGAATACATTTTAAAGATCTTACGGGCTTTAATCACGATTCGGGCAGCAGCCAATCTAGTAGATAAAACAGAGCTCTGAAAAGCGGTACAAGGCAAGAGATTTTATAGCCAGAAGGGAGCAGGAAGAAGAAAGTCGTACTAGACAAAAAGGTGGGTTGGTTATGGCATGGTTACTGTCTTTAAGGGGATGGCACAGGTTTGCCAGGTAGAGGATGTAACTAATCTATCAGGCAAGTCCTGATTGGTTTAAGGTTCCATTTCTGGGAGAGCTAAAACTGCAATTAAGTCAAGTCTCAATGGGGCCTGGCATCAGTGATTCCATTTGGGGTCTGCTGTCTAGTTTCTAACACACTCCAATGAGAAAAGGGAACTGAGACTCATTGTCCTGATTCAGACAAGGCAGCTCTGATTAGTTAACAAAGGGAGACACTAAAGCAGTGTGGGAGGCTGGACTGAAGCTTGCAACAGAAAAAGAACATTAATGGAAGAGTGGTGAATTCAAATCAAGTCTGTGGCTTAGGGAATAGTATTGCACCAGGTAAATTTTAAGTAGACTCCACACCAAGCATGGAGCCCAATGTGGGGTTCGAACTAACGACCCTGAGATGGAGACCCAAGCTGAGATCAAGAGTTGGATGCTTAACCGACTGAGCCACCTGGGCATCCCTAAAATTCTTCATTCGACACACGTGCCATTGTTCTGGAAGATATTAATACTGGAAGAAACTGGGTGAAGAGGACATGGGAACTTTCTGCAGTATGACTACAACTTTTCTCTAAGTCTAAAATTATTCCAAAATAGAAACTTCATTTTAAGAAGGGAGGGAGATGAGAAGCAGCAAAGAAGTCAGTGTGTGGGTATGACCAGTGGTGCAGAAGCTCTCTGAAAGTGTGAATATTATTATCTTGTTCTGACCTTTGTTTAGAACTTCTTCCAGAATGCTGGGATAGTGTGGGTCTTTGTTTCTGGCTCCATGATAGCCAATCCAGAAAGGTTTATCTGTGGTTAGTAAACTCATTGAAGTTTTGGAGGTATGGGATAACACTTCAGAGAAGGAAGCAGAGGGACCACACTGAGCTTTCTGTTCCCTCCTGGGCAGTGACCTGTGAGGGGTCACTCATTTTCAAGGCTGAATGAACAAAAAAGTCAACCACACTCAAGAATTCGAGGAAAAATATTTAAAAAGTTTTTTCTTCCCATGTGCCAAGTTTTATGGCCTAATTTTGTATTTTCAGAGAAATATCAGGTCTCCCCATTTTTAATCACATTTTTAAAATTTTTTAAAAGATTTTAATTATTTATTTGAGAGAGAGAAGAGAGAGCCAGAGCATGAGCAGGGGGAGGGGATGAGGGAGAGGGAGAAGTAGACTCCCTGCTAAGCAGAGAGCCCAATGCGGGGCTCGATCCCAGGACCCTGAGATCATGAGCTGAGCTGAAGTTAGATGCTTAGCCGACTGAGCCACCCAGCCACCACTAATCACAATTATTTAAAAAAATAAGAAATTTTCTAAATAATAAACCCTAATTTGACGCTAACTGAATAATGACTAACTCTATTTCTCCTACACTTGTCGAGCACCTCAATTCAGTCTAGGACATTTATCAAGGTTCTACTGAGTGTATGGGACAACAGCAGCCGTAATGGAAAAAACCAAGAAATCCTACCTCTGGGATCAAATAATTTTCAGTCTCCTAGAAGAGGGTCTTTTGTGATATCAAGAGTGTTTTATTTTTATTTTTTTAAGATTTTATTTATTTATTTGACAGACAGAGATCACAAGTAGGCAGAGAGGCAGGCAGAGACAGAGAGGTGGGGGAAAAGGCTCCCTGCTGAGCAGAGAGCCCAATGTGGGGCTCCATCCAAGGACCCCAGGATCATGACCCGAGCCGAAGGCAGAAGCTTTAACCCACTGAGCCACCTAGGCATCCCAAGAGTGTTTTAACTCTCAAAAAAAAAGGGCACATGGGTGACTCAGTCAGTTAAGCCTCTGACTCTTGGTTACGGTTCAGGTCATGATCTCAGGGTTGGGAGATCGAGCCCCATCTCAGGATCCAAGCTCAGCGGGGAGTCTGCTTAAGATTTTTCTCTCTTCCTCTCCCTTTGCCAACCTCCCCCTGTGCACAGGCACATGCACATGATCTCTCTCAAATAAATACATAAACCTCTTTTTAAAAGTCTCATAAAGTGGCGCCTGGGTCGCTCAGTGGTTGAAGCTTCTGCCTTCAGCTCAGGTCATGATCCCAGTGTCCTGGGATCAAGCCCCGAGTCAGGCTCTCTGCTCAGTGGGGAGCCTGCTTCCTCCCCTCTCTCTCTGCCTTCCTCTCTGCCTACTTGTGATCTCTGTCAAATAAATAAATAAAAATCTTTAAAAAAGAAAGTCATAAAATGAGCTTGCAAAATTAATTCCTTTGCATTGCAATAATAAACACATGCAGTATACTTGTTTAAATGTATTTTGCAAAGTCAAGCTATACCTAATCAGATCATAGTGTCAAAACTTATGTCTCATTTTGTTAATGCCTAACTGATTTTTCCTTCTGTCGTCTAACTTGTAATCATTATAAGCTTAGCCATGGCCAGTATTAATTATTAACTGCATTGATGGAGAGCAGTCATGCTTGAATGTGTCCTTCTCAAACAAGCCACTGGAAGGGACCAAGAAGAACTGTCAAGTTTCCGGCCCTACTTGCCTTCCATCGGGTCCGTTTCTCTTCTGAAGTACATACTAAAATCACCTATGCCCAGACAACATCTCAGTCTCAACACAGATTCTAATATCTGGGAACATGCAATAGGCTTTTGACCATAAATGACTTTGCATGAAGCTACAAGATCAAGATCACTACTCTGTTATACTGTGAACACGGTGGGGGCTGAGCAGGAAAAAATGGAGCTCAACACTCAGCAAATTACATTCGAAAGACTCTCCTTTGAACAGAGCAATAGTTCAGTTAGTGGAATCTGGTTACAATGAGTATTTTGTGAGAAATCATTTACATGAGCTCCGAAGCATCTACAATCTCTTGCAACAAAGAAGGCTTGAAATGAATAGGGGAAGGATAGAAAAATGTCACCTGAAAAATGCACAATGATGGCCACCACCAGGGTGTTCCAAAATCTTGATTGGCCTGGGACTGCCCCCAGTTGAGCACTGATAAGTCCTGCATTCCAGGACTCCAAGCCCAGGAGCAATCTAAGTTAGTTGGTTGCCCCTACTACCTGTTTTATGGAGATTGCAACATAAGAAAGTGTTTGCTACCCAATGGTGCACAATACAACTGGTCACCCCTGCTTATCCCTGACACGAAAGGCCAGGTACTGTGATGCTGGAGGTAGCTGCTTCAAGAACATGGCCCCCAAGGAGAAAAATATATGCATGGAATGAGCCGGTATACTGGATGCACATGAGCCAAGTCAACAAAGCAGGCTGATGTTAACTAGATATCAAGATAGGAAATAGCTTTATTTTAAGGAACAGTCCTTCCCCACAATTCCGGGTTGTGAGTTCGAGCCTCACATTGGGTGTATAAGGAACGTTCCTTTGAAGCATTCACCAACAAGGCAATTTAACCTCTATACTGAAGCCAGGACCTTCTGGCCTGATTTTCCTTCCATTTTCTCAGAAAGGACTGTAGTTAATGTTTGACTGTTCTTTGTAGCAATTTCTGGCTAAACAAGTTGACATTTTCCTTTCTCTTCAGGCAGTGGAGACGTAAGAGATTGAATTAATTTTGTGGTATTTATTGCAGGGGCTGCAGGAGATGCTGTCAGTAGGCTTTTAAAAAGTCTTTTAAAAGTCATATGTGCTCATTATAAAAATTCAAGCAATACAGAATGTAAAAAGTAGAAAGTCAGAGCCATTTCTCACCCTCAAACTACCCCCAAATTTGGTGGACATATATTACCTTAAGTATTTCTTTAAGGAAAGGAATTATATGTAGTAAACATAGCCTAATTTTTTCACTCAAAATATCATGGCCAACTTCCTATGTCAATAATACAGAACTAGCTCATCCCCCCCTCCCCAACTTTTTTTAAAGATTTATTTATTTGACAGATACACACAGAGAGAGCAAGCAGGGGGAGGGGCAAAGGGATAAGGGGGGGGCGAATTGGACTCCCCACTGAGCAGGAGCTGGACTCAGGGCTGGATCCCAGGACCCCAAGGTCATGACCTGAGACGAAATCAGGAGTCTGATGCTGAACCGACTGAGCCATCCAGGTGCCCCGTAGCTCATCCTTTTTGATGACTGCATAATCTTCCAATGTCTGGGTACCCCTAACCAGTTCCCTACTGATGGACATGTAAGCCACATAATATTTCTGCTCTTATTGTCAATGCTACAGTAAATATCTTTTTTAGTTTCTGTCACATCTATCCCATTATTTCCTCTGTTTAAATTCTTAAAAGTGGAATTGCTGGATGAAAGGTGTTCTGTTAGGTTTAGATTGTGAGAGGTATGTAAGTCTAAATTCATTTTGTGGGGTTCATTTTGAAACTATATTAAAATTTCTTAATTATGCCAAAAGAAAATGTGATTCAAAGTGAACATGATGTAGTAGAAAAAGTAGCAGACTAGAAGCCAAATTCCTTGGTTCCAGTCCTTGTTCACCCCCAACCTAAATGTCTGATCTCTGACAATTCCCTTAAGCTGACTCTTGTCTCCCACTCTCTCTTGTCTCGTGAGTCTTCCAAATAATTGACAGAGTCATTTTGTACAATATGAGTGTGACCCACTGTTTAAATCCATTAGGAATTCAACATTGCCTTCAGGCTGCAGCTGAATTCCTTTCTAGCTCCCTAGCAGCTTGCCTTTCTAGCTTTCTCTCCTTCCACATACCCTACCAGGACCTTAGATCCAGCTGCCAACATTTCCTTATATTACTTGCAAGGCTTACAGTTTAACATGTTTCCAGGCTGTGTTTGAGGTTGCTCCCTCCTTCTAGAATACACAGTTCCCACTTCTCTGACCTGTTAGTTCCTCCTCATTCTTCAATAAATAGCCTGGGCTTCTTGCCTCCTTAGAAGGATTTCCTGATCTCCCCAAGTTGAATGGGTATCCCTCCTTTTGGCTTTCATGGACATAATGTATTATCCCATGCGTCCTCGGTAATGTAGCACTAATCATACTGCACTATAATGGCTGACTGTTTTGTCTGGGTCACATCCCTCTTTAGAGGGCAGAAACTGGGACCTGTTCATCTTTGAGTCCCCAGCGTCTATCACAGTGTCTGACACAAGTAGGTGTTGGCTAAATCCTTGCAGAATAAACAACTGATCTGACAAAGAAGTGATTAGATTCAGTGATACAAAATTCTGTAATTTTATGAGAATTAAAAATTGACAGGAGCCCCAGAGCAACCACTAAATATCTCAAAATAAGATAGTGATGGGACTCCTCGGTAGCTCAGTTACTTAAGTGTCTGCCTTCAGCTCAGGTCATGAACCTAGGATCCTAGGATTAAGTCCCACACTGGGCTCCTTGCTCACCAGGGAATCTGCTTCTCCTTCTGCCTTCCTCTCTCCTTCTCTGACAAATAAATGAATAAAATCTTAAAAACAAAACAAAGATGGTGGAAAACAAACAAACAAACAAACAAAAGAATTAAAATGGCACACTAGAAAATAGAAAATAAAAGAAGTCCTTAAAGGAGCAACAGAGGAATAAAAAGACACAGAGAAAACAAATAGCAAAATGGCAGGTGTAAATCCAATCACATCATAATCACATTAAAGGGACACCTGGTGGCTCAGTCTTAAGCCTGCCTTCCACTCAGGTCATGATCCCAGGGTCCTGGGATGAGGCTGATGTGGGGCTCTCTGCTCAGTGGAAAGCCTGCTTCTCCCTCTCCCCCTCCCCCTGCTTCTGTTCCCTCTCTCGAATGTCTCTCTCTGTCAAATAAGTAAATAAAAAATTTTTTAAAAATCACATTAAATGTAAATGGATTAAATGCTCCAATCAGAAAGCAGAGATTGTCAGACTGGAGGAGGGGAATGGGGAAGACCCACTACATGCTGCCTATGAAAGACAAATGTTAGATTCAAAGACACAAACAGGCTGAAAAGGAAAAGATGGAAAAATATATACCAGGCAAACACAGGAGAGCATGAATGATTCTACTAATGTTGAACAAACTAGACTTTAAGACAAAAAAAAAAAAAAAAAAAAACACTAGAGACAAGGAGGGACATTTTGTCATGATGAAAGGGTCAATGTAATAGGAAGTTCCAACATTTATAAACAGAGATGCATCTAACCACAAAAGTAGAAGGGAAGAGTAGAATGAGTGGTATGTGTTTTCAGAAGCATCCCCTGGAACCTCTCCAAGTTCTTTTCTCTATTCCATTCAAAGGCATCATGCTCAGGTGTACCATAGTGGGGTCTCTGATGCAGGAAAGAAATCACAGCAGCATCGGTAGGAAAGAGCCTAAGGAAGGAGGCACCATCATTTTTAGGTGGGGCAGTGGGAGGGTGTTCGAGAGCCCATTCTCAACACAGCACCCCTGGTCCCCAGACTTTTGTTCTCTTCTTCTCTTCTCAGGTCTCTGTTCCCTTGGTTGCTCTCCCATTGCCACATGGCACATCTCATTAGCTCTGGTCTTGATGCCACCAACCTTCCATTTTCTGCATCGAATTAGCACATTTTCTACTTTAATTCCTGTCCCACTTTCAGATGGATAGTACCACCTTCTGGTGTAACCAGGAAGCCCTAATTTAAATGATTGCTTTAAAATTCCCCTAGCCTTCTCCAACTTCTAAGGAAGTGGACTCCCAAGAAGACTTCTCTGAGCGGGGTGATGATTCTCTGATACAAACTGGAAAAGTCCAGAGAGGACTAAACAGCCCTACCTAAGAAAAAAACCCTAAAAACTACAGGTACAGGGAGTTGGGGGCAGTGCTTGGGACCCTGGAGCCAGCTTGCCAGAGAGGGGTGGGGGACAAAACTGGAGGAGATTCAGGGAAGTATCAAGGGTATACGAGGAAAAGAGATGCAAAGTAAGAGGACATTTAGATATTTTGCTCTGGGATGAGTCAGATAACCATCTCTCCCTAAAGCTTCAATTAAAGAAAAAATACATTACTTCCTGTTGGAGTTGGATTTGTTGTCTTTGTTTTTCATTTTCATTTTTGATGTTGTTATATGCCAAAATCAGCCTGAAGGTGGTCAAAGCAAGAAGCAAGGGTGGGCCACATTGAGACTAGGCAGTCAGTGTGACCCGTCAGCAAACCAGCTTAACACACCAATGACCACTGGCTGAGCACCTACCTACCAGCTCTGCCTAGTTCCAGGGATACCAAGATGACTGACCCACTGTGCCTGCCCTGAAGGAATTTATGGGCTGATGAGAGAGACAGCCACATTAATACATAATGATCTCATATGTTAAGTACCTCATAAGAGGGAAGATCTGGGTACATTGGGAACTCAGAGACTTCTGGCGCAGCCTGGGGAGCCCAGGAGGGCATTCAGACAAATGACCCCTGTGCTCAGGTGACTGGATAAGGAAGGAAACCAACAAAGTCACAGAAGTGCAAAGCAGAGTAGCGCTTCCGGAAACTATACACAGTTCATTGTCAAGAGAACATACCTTGCATGGGTTCTATTCTTACCCTTCCTTCCTCCCTTCCTTCCCAACCACCCACCCACCCTCCTAACCTCTCTCATTCCTTCCTTCCTTCCTTCTACCTCGCACTCATCCATTCACCAAAGAGAGTTCATTCCATGCCCTCTGGTTTCAAAACTTGCTGCCAGAAGCCAGGAATAAAACATGGGAGAAAGGAACCTACCCATGGCTCTCAATGGAGCTAATGATACCAACAGAAATCTAATTTCCACCTGAGTTAAGTGCTATGCAGGAGAAGTCCAGCTGGGGCTGACAGATAACAATGCCCCTTTACCTTCGAATTTCAGACAACCAAGAAATCATTTTTGAGGTATAAGTATATCCCATGCCACATCTGGAACATACTTATACTAAAACATTGGTTTGTCTGAAGTTGGAGTCAAGGGTGGGTCTGGGGCACAGACACGGAGGTGGTCGGAGGCTGTGTGCGTGAGACCTGTAGAAAAGAAGCCTTTGCCTGGGAGAGGAGTCCAGGAAAAGGAAGGTGCTTCTGGAGGAGGAAACCACAGGAACCAGAGCAGCAAGCAGCCTGGACAGAGAAAGCATTTGAGAGAGAAGCCCCCACCCCCCGGCCGGGGATGGAGGATAGAGATTTAATTCACTGGGACATGGAGAGAGAAGCAATTGAAAAATGAATAAATAGATCATGTTTTTAAGGAGGATGCTATAAATGTCAGGTATAGTGACTCAGGTTATTGATTCTAGAAGATTAGTCAAGGGGCAGCTGTGCACCGGACTCACTCAGTCCTTCTGTTGCCAGATGTCAAATAACTCAGACGCGGGGGCTGGGAAGCGGACAGGCCAGGATTCTGAAAGCAGCAGAGTCATCCCTCAGTGCGTGGGACTTGGCCTGTAAACACGCATCCACAGAGAGTCTGAAAAACTGGACAGGGTTCTGGGAGGCCCATTTGTTTCCGCCTGAATATAACGTGCTGCCTAACCGATCCGGCTGAGGGACACCACTGCGGAAACCTCTCAGGAAAGGAGAAGCAAACCTTCCTGGCCGCATCAGGAGGTGAAGAGGATGAGTGCGCGGGCACCTGGGGGGCTCAGCCGCTGAAGCCTCTGCCTTCCGCTCAGGTCATGATCCCAGGGTCCTGGGATCGAGGCCCAGGTCAGGCTCCCTCCTCAGTGGGGAGTCTGCTTTCCCCTCTCCCCCTGCTTGTGCTCTCACGCTCTCTGTCTCTCTGACAAATAAAAAGTAAAATCTTAAGCACCCTGGACCCAACCTGCTGCTGAAACCATAGGGTAGCAGGTGACCTGAACCAAAATACCCAATAACTGTGCATCCGGCCAACTGCCTGGGGCAATGGTTCCCAACCTGGGATGAAGTGGCACCAGGGTACTTTTGGCAATGTGTGACACATTCTTCTCTGGCCCCCTTCCAGGGATAGATAGAGGGAGACAGAGGTAGAGGCGGGGTGGTGGGACCAGAGGGAGAGAGAGAAACCCAAGCATACATCCGCACTGGGCACGGATTGGGGCCCAATCTCAGGACCCTGAGATCATGACCTGAGCCAAAATCAAGAGTTGGAGCCTTGACCTACTGCGCCACCCAGGCGCCCCCGTCTTAACTGTCACAACTGGGGCTGAAGGCGTGCTGCTGGCATAGACACATACTGCTAAACCTGTGATGTGCGGGTCAGCCCCCCTCCTCCCCAACGAAGACTTATTTGGCCCCAAATGTCAATGTGCTGAGGGCGAGAAATCCTAGCAGGGATGCACCGACGTGGGGAGGAGCGGACACGCCATTCTGAATCCAACGGCAGGAGCGAGGTCCTGTGCCTCCTTCTAATGGCATCATGGGTGGCAGGGTCTTTGAAATGCCTTTAAAAGCCTCCATGGAGGGGCGCCTGGGTGGCTTAGTGGGTTAAGCCGCTGCCTTCGGCTCAGGTCATGATCTCAGGGTCCTGGGATCGAGTCCCGCATTGGGCTCTCTGCTCAGCGGGGAGCCTGCTTCCCTCTCTCTCTCTGCCTGCCTCTCTGCCTGCTTGTGATTTCTCTCTGTCAAATAAATAAATAAAATCTTAAAAAAAAAAAAAAAAGCCTCCATGGAGTCACTGTTAACAGCAGAAGCAGCCGGGTCCTAACAGGAAGGCTGAAGCAGCCCTGGGGGCAGGAGGATGTGGAGGTGGGAGAGGGGGCATAAAAGGCGCTTCTCTTTGCACACCTGCGGTGGCTGCCCTATCACAGGACCACTGAACAGCCTGCCCTTGGCTTTCACACAGCCTCTTCTGGTAAACCTTCGCTGTAGCCTTGAAAAAGATCACAGTAACTTCTCACCTCACCCGAAAAGATACCACTTTGGGAGAATGCAATTACAGAGAGTCACCCTCATGCCTCACTCTCCCTGCTACCCCACACCCCTCCTCAACCACCACCTTCCCCCCTACCACCCCCCCCCCCCCGCTCCAGCCACAGCAAGTGCCCTAGGGGTGAGGCTGTGGGTTTTCACATGGGGAGATGCCCCAGCATCCTGAAGCAAACATGAGGTTCTTTCTGTGTGTGTGTGTTTTGTTTTGTTTGTCTGTTTGTTTGTTTTTTAATTTCAGGCACAAGAGTAGCACAGAGAAAACCTAACACTCCCATATCTACCGTCCAGATTTGGCTACTGCTGAGATCTTTATTTCACATCAATTAAAAAAAAAAAAAACCCTTAAAAATTCAGCCGAAGATCCCTCTTTTTTTCTCCCCCCAAAGATTTTATTTATTTAAAGGAGAGAGCAGGGGGAGGGGCAGAAAGAGAGGGAGAGGGAGAAGCAAACTCTACACTGAGCAGGAAGCCCAAAGTGGGGGCTCAGTCCCAGGACCCTGGGATCATGACCTGAGCTAATAAAGGCAGATGCTTAACCGAGTGAGCCACCCGGGCACCCCTGAAGATCCCTCTTTCGCCCCCTTCCTTTCCAAAAGTGACTCCTGTATCCTTCGTATCATGCTTATGTTTTTACTGTATGATGTATATATCCATAATATATCCCACATATATGGAATATCACACCGTACATATCTTTTGCCACTAAACATTATATTTTTAGGATTTATGCACAGTGATACATATAGACCAATTCTTTTTTTTTTTAACTGCTCAAAGTATTTATAGTATATGAATATACCACAAATTCTTCACCCAATGTCCTATTGATAATATATGGGGGGTTTTTGATTTGCCCCGTTTAGCAAACACTGCTCTCATGATCATCCTGGGATGTATCTTTTTTTTCGGCCCAGAAGCAAGAGTTGAGGCAGGGCATTTATCTGGAAGGGAAAGGACTAAGCATAGAGTATGCCCATCTTCAGTTTTAGCAAACACCCTCAAACTCTTACCCAACTGTGACTGTACAAATTCACATCGCTCCCAACAGGGTATGAGTAGCTGTCTTTTTTAAATATCCACACTGAACAACCGTCAGCTCTCAAGATGATTAAAAGTTAGCCAGTCTGATATTTATTATTTTATTTTTGCATTTTCCTGATTACCAGTGAGGTAAAAGATCTTTTTATATGTTGACAGGACATTTGAATTTCCTCTTCAGGGAAACCTCCATTCCTTTCCTTTTTTTTTTTTTTTCCTCCTTACCATGTTATTTTACTTGGTTCCTGATCATAGGTATATTTGTGGGTGATAAATACCTTCACTCAGTCTGGCCTGTCTGTTTTTTTTTGTTTGTTTGTTTTTTTTAACATCTTAGAGATAATTGTGCTGTGCATGCAGCTGTTAAGAAATCCTGGTCTACCTTCTACCCATGTTCACCCAGTGGAGAACTGTGCATAACTATGGGATAATATCAAAAGCAGAAGGCTGACATTTATCCAATCTGTTGATTTAATTCAGATTTCCCCAAATTTATAAATACTGTGTATATATGTATTAGTGTGTATGTGTATGTTAAAACTATACAGTTTTTTTTGTTGTTTTGCTTTTTTTTTAAACTATACAGTTTTTTTGAGATTTATTTATGTATCTGAGAGAGAGAACGTGCACATGTGGGTTGGGAGGGCAGAGAGGGAGAATCTTCAAGCAGACTCCATGCTGAGCGCAGAGCCCCACATGGGGCTTGATCTCATGACTCATGAGACCATCTGAGCCGAAACCAACAGTCAGTCGTTCAACTGACTGAGCCACCCAGGTGCCCCAATTTTGTTGCTTTTTCTCCATTGTTTTGATGTTCTTGGTTCACTGATTCTGCTCTTATCTTTATTATCTTCTTCTTTCTGTGTTCTTTGGGTTTTTTGCTATTTTTTAAAATGTCCTTGAGATAGGAACTTAGATTATTGATATGAGAACTTTGTTTTCTAGTATATTTAGTGCTATAAATTTCCCTCTCTCTACTGTCTTAGCTGCATTCCATATATGTTGACATATTATATTTTCATTTTCTTCTTTTTTTTCCCTTTGCGGTTTCTTTTTTGAACCAAGGATTATTTAGAAGTATATTGTTTAATTTCCAAGTGTTGAGAGTTTTTTTTTGTTACATTCCTGTTACTGAATCCATTATGTTCAGAGAAAATAACTTGTATGCTTTCAATTGTTTTAAATTTGTTAAATTTGGGTTTGTGGTCCAGATGTGGTCTATTCTGACTAATGTTCCATGGGCTCTTGGGGGGAAACTGCGTTCTACTATTGTTGGCTCAAGTGTCCCAGAAATATCAGCTACATTGAGTTAATCGACAGAGCTCTTCAATTATTCTCTATCTTTGCTGATTCTCTGTCTAGTAATCTCATCAGTGCGTGGAACTGACAGTGGAGGGTTGAAACCCCCAACTATAACTGTGGATCTGTCCATCCTTTACGCTCTGTCAGTCCACTTCATATATCTTGATGCTTTAATGTTTGGTGCATAAATAGGGTTGCTATATCTTCTTGATGGAATGACCCTTATATAATGTCCCTCTTGTAATTTTCTGTGCTCTGAAGTTTACTTTATCTGATATTAGCATAGCCACTCCTTCTGTCTTTTGATTAGTATTTGTATACTTTTTTCTGTCATCTTACTTTTAATCTGCCTATGCTGTTGTATTTGAAGTGAGGTTTTTTGCAGATAATATATTGCTGTATCATGTTTTTCTATTCACTCTGCCAATTTGGGGGGCTACTTTAGTTGATATATTTAGACCATTTAATTTAAGATAATTATTGATGTGTTAGGACTTAAGTCTTAACTCAATTCTGCTAGGAATCACTATGTTCTTCACTGCTATGCACTCACAGTTAAAAACAAGTAGACATCAGTTTCACTTAAGACTGTTCTTGATGGGTGCCTTAGTCAGTTAAGCATCTGACTTCAGCTCAGGTCATGATCTTGGGGTCCTAGGATCGTTCCCTGCTCGGTGGAGAGTCTGCTTCTTCCTCTGCAACCCTCTTCCACTCGCGCTCACTCTCACAAAAATAAATAAATAAAATCTTTAAAAAAAAAAAAAAAAGAATGTTCTTGGTGAAGCAATAAGAATTACTAATTTCTTGGGGGCGCCTGGGTGGCTCAGTGGGTTAAGCCTCTGCCTTCTGCTCAGGTCATGATCTCGGGGTCCTGGGATGGAGCCCTGCATCAGGATCTCTGCTCAGCGGGGAGCCTGCCTCCCCTTGTCTCTCTGCCTGCCTCTATGCCTACTTGTGATCTCTCTCTCTCTCTCTGTCAAATAAATAAAAAAAAACTTTTAAGTTATAAAAAAGAATTACTAATTTTTTTGACTCTGGACCCTTGAGAATGTGTCTTTTAAATATTCTAGATAATGGGATGCGAAGGACGTATAAAGCACTGAAGGAAAAACACTGCAATTGTTTGAACTAGCTGCTTTTTTTTCTGTAGAGAGTGCCATTTTTACTTAAAAGAATAACTGACAATTTTCAAGGCTTGGATGTCTGCCAGACAATTTCTCAAAAGTGAATGAAGTGAGCCTGTCACTTCAAGGAAAACAACTGAGAATATTTGTTGCCAGTGATAACACTTGAGCTTTCAATAGACAATCAGGGTTTTGGAAAACTTGCCTCTGTTCCCATGAGCTTGACAGCTTCCCAGTACATGACTTCTTGGATGACACTGGTAGTAATGTGAAGTAATGGGATTTTTCTGACGAAATGCATCAACATTTAGAGATTAGCATAACTCAGTGAATCAATATTTTCTAAATGACCAATGCATGACATTAAAAAATTATGCCTGGTTAAAAGATTTCTTCAAAGAGTAAGATAGACCAATGGATTTTCATGTAACACTATAAGAAGTTCATTGATATAGTTTCAGAATCCACATTGCAACTAACCTTGAAGATACTACTTCGTGAGTTTTGGTCTAGTAGAAAATAAGAATATCCACAATAATCTGGAATTAAAACTACAATAGCCAATGACAGAGACAGCCTAAGTGTCCATCTACTGTTGAACTGATGATGGGGTATATATATGTACAATGGAATATCACTCAGCCGTAAAAAAGAATGGACTCTTGCCACTGACAATGACACAGATGGAATTAAAGAGTATCATGCTAAGCAAAGTAAGTCAGTCAGAAAAAGGCAAATACCACATGATTTCACTCAAATGTGGAATTTAAGAAACAAAAGAAATGAACAAAGGGGAAAAAAAGAGAGATAAACCAGGAAGCAAACTCTATAGAAAATACATCTGATGGTTACCAAAAGGGAGGTGGGCAGGGGTGGAGTGGGGTAGGTAGGTGGGATGGGTGAAACAGGTGACAGGGATTAAGGAGGGCACTCGTCACGATGAGGATGAGCACTGGGCGTTGTATGGAAATGCTGAATCACTATACTGTACACCTGAAATTAATATTATGCTGTATGTTAACTGGAATTTAAATAAAAACCTTTAAAAAGGCTATTAAATTACTTCTCTTTGCTAACCACATAATCCCTGTAAGGCTGGATTTTCTTTATGTGCTCCAACCAAAACAAAATCACAACAGACTGAATGTAGAAGCAGATAGGAAAATAACCAGATGTTAATGCAAAACGGTGCCACTCATGGAGTTTTTCTTGTTTGGAAAACAGGTTTTTTTTTTTTTCCTAATTAAAAATGTTATTTATGTTAACATGTAATGAGTTTGTGGCAATTATTTTTAAATGAATTAATAAATATTTCTAAAAGTTTTCAGTCTTAGGTTATTTATATAATAAATGTTGATAGATGTATAAACAAAACTCTTTGAGTCCTCAATAATTATTTTAAAGCATTGAGAACTACTGATGTATGGCTTGAAACAGAGATATAATTTTATTTTTTTCTCATGTGAATAACTAGTTTCCCCAGGACTGGGGAATCTATCTGTCTCCACTGATTTATAATGGAACCTCCTGCCTTTAGCACATTTCCATATGCCTGCATGTTGAGACCCTTTTTTATTATGTTTTTCTATTTCTCTGTCTACATGTCAGTTCCACGGTATCTTCATTACTGTTACCTAATATTATTTTGCTATCGGGGAGAATTTGCCCATTTACAATACAAGTCTTCCCATCTATGACCAAGGTATAGATTTCCATTTTTCTCTTTATGTTCTCCAATAAACTTTCATCACTTTCTCTCTGACGATTTCACATATCTTATTAAATGTATTCCTACAAGAACTCTAGTTTTATTTGCTGTTGTGATTTTTTAAATGAAATTTTTAATTAATAGTTACTGGAGTATAGGAATCTCACAGGTTTGGGGGGATATTAATCTTATAACCAGCAACTTTACTAAACTCTTTATAATATATATGCTCTTAATTTTCTTTGCGGACCATCATGCAATCGGCAAATTAACACTATTTTGTTTCTTTCTGTTTCTTATACTTTTTTTTTCTCATCTTATTGCATTGGCTCAGCCTTCAAGTGTAATGTTAATAGTGGTGATATTGTGCTTCATCAAATGCCATGACTTACTGAATCTGAATTCCTGATGATGAAGAAGGGTGTCTGTGAAAGGGCTGTGCAGGTATGCTCTTAGGGTCATGGTGTGTGGTGGATGAGGCATTTTAGCATGGTGGTTAGAGCATGGCTTCGGGAGTCACGTGATCTGAGTTCACATCATAGTTGTGTCTTGTTCTAACTCTGGGATCTTGGCAATCATTTGATTTCTTACAACCTTGGTTACCTCACTTGTAGAAACGGAATAAAAATAGGGGTACCCGGGTAGCTCAGTTGGTTAAGTGTCTGATTCTTGGTTTTGGCTCAGGTTGTGATCTGATGGGTGGTGGAATCGAGCCCTGGGTTGGGCGTGGAGCTTAGTGGGGAGTCTGCTTGAAGATTCTCCCCCTCTACCCCTCTCTTGATTCATGCTTTTTCTCTCTCTCACAAATGAATAAATAAATCTTTTTAAAAAAGAATAAAAATAGAAACTTATGGTGTTTTTGTGAAGATGATATAAAATAAACGTCGGTTTTTGTTTTGAGCCCCTCTACCTTGGAGAGGACAATTAGTCTGTTACTGAGTTCCCAAGTGGGCAGTGGTGGATTTTGTCAAGACAACCAAGCGCATTTTATTGCTCTTTCCCTTAGGTCAACTATGCAATTATCTCTTCTATCTTACATTCAAGTTCAAGGTAGTGAATGTGCCTATTCTATAAATATTTATCTCTTTGTGGAGATCCCTTGAAAGGAAGGAAAATATAGGGATAAAACAAACTTAAAATACTTTTTCCTAAACACATATCACAAGTGTCTGTTAAATCTAGACAACTCAGCATCTACTCGAAAGACTGAATTTGGAAATTCATTTCACATTTCAGAAAGGCCCCTTGGCAATATTTAACATATTTTAAATGAACCTCTCCTTCGCCTCAGGAATTTCCCTTTTATTTGTGTTTTACACATATTTGCATGAATGCATAAAGCTCTCTATAACAGAATTTCATTATATTATTGTATCTAGTAATGAAAATGTGGAAACAACACAATGTCTATCAATAGCGAAGTGATCAAACTTTGGTAGAGCTTAGCTTTTTTTTAACTTTTTCTTTTAAAAAAAAATTGTACTTGTTTGAGAGAGAGAGCACAAAGGGAGAGAGGTGCGGAGGGGAGAAGCAGACTCCCCACTGACTGGAGAGCCTGACTCTGGGCCCTGATCCCAGAACCCTGAAACCATGACATGAGCTGAAGGCAGACACTTGACTGTGTCACCCAGGTGCCCCAAACTTTTTCTTTTTTTTAAAGATTTTATTTATTTGAGAGAGTGAGCAAGAGAGAGCACAAGGTAGGGGAGGAGCAGAGGGAGAGAGGAACAAAGTCACCACTGAGCAGGGAGCCCAATGTGGGACTCGATCCCAGAACCCCTGGATCATGACCTGAGCTGAAGGCAGCCACTTGACCAAATGAGCCACCCAGGCACCCTGGTAGAGTTTTAGAGCAAAGTACTATGTAGCTATATAGAAAAGACTGTAGTAGATCTATTTTGAAAATCAAGGAAAAGGTCTTCAAGACATGTCAATTAGGTAAAAACAAAAAACAAGTTGTACAACATGTATACTCCCATTTCTTTAAAAAATAAAACCAAGAACCCTGCACACGTGCATATATGTATATGCCTGCCCAACTATCACCAATGGTTGGTTACCTCCAGAAGAGGCTTGGGCATGGATGAGAGATGTCAAGGGAATACTCTCCTTTCCTTTCTTAGTATACTTCTAGAATGTTCCATTGCTTGTATAATTCTAAAACTGATCTTAGCCAAAAGGCTGAGAAGCGATTATTGCTTGTGTAATTCTAAAACATCATTGGGACCCTGAACCAGACCTTCTGGGAAAGACAGACAAGTTTCCTTGCAGGATATAATCCACTGCCATTGATATGGGCATGATACCCACAGCTCCCTAGCCTGCCCCAAGTGGCAGAGTGACCTTGAGTAGGAACCAACCTTGAGAGAAAGACAAAAAAAAGGCCAGGTCCTACTCCGAGGAACTGCCTAGAGGTATGGGATGATGCTGAGGCTACATCTTCTCTATTTCTAAAGGAAAAAGTCTTTGCCCCACATGGACTGAATTGGATGCCTTGATGTCAGTACCCACAAGAACCCAGGAAGTGAGCAGAGATGCTCTTCCTGATTGCCTAGGGTTGGAAGTAGGGAGTGAGATGTCTTGGTGGCCATCAGAACCATCTGCTGATATGGCTTTGAGTCCTGTCACCTTCTGTGGAGTAACTCCCTTTGGAGGGGCAGCCTAGGGACAGAGTGCTGATCCTGGAAGAACCTAGTTGCTTTCTACACAGAGCAGCATGGAGCTGAGTAAAGCTCACATTTCAAGGGCACCTGTGGAAGCAGCCATGACTCACTGCCCCCTCCAGTTTCACACCTGGAGGAGGATATCACTGACAGAGAGCAAAGAGAGGTGACTTCCGGGGGCTGGGATGTAGGAGTGTCCTATATTTAAAACAAAAGCCGAGAAACAAAAAAGGTTCTACAGGATTCTGAAATAGCATTTACTGCCTGTGTTCCCAGTTACAAAATTAATCCATGTGCCTGATAATATTTCTAGTTCCAGTTATTTTAATTGGGCATTTATCCTAAGTCAGACACTGTGCTTTAGACTTTACATACATTATCTCATTCGGTCTTTGTAACAATTTGATGGGAGAAGTCCTAATATTATGTCCATTTTACTGACACGAAAACTGGGGAAAAAATTATAAAATGTAAGAGGAGTATCACCCACAATTCCACCTTCCTAAGTTAACCAACATCCTGATGCATGTTTTCTGTCCAGTCATTTCTCCATATATTTTTTTCCCATGCATCTAATAATAGGCAACTCTTCACTTTTCCATATTACACCTTTTTTTACTTGGTACCATATATTGCAAGCATATTCTCAAGTCATCAAGTATTTATTCTTCAATAACTTGATTTTAACCATCCCTTGCAGCTCAACATTTCACATTTCCAGTTTTTCACATTGTAAAGAAGGCTGTTATGGGTATATATCTAGTGGATTAGTCTTCCATGAAAAACCTGAGAAGCGTAAATTCTTTTTTCTATGGAGGTATAACTAACATACAACATGCTATTAGTTTCTGGTGTACACCATGACGACCCAGGATTTGTATATACTGTGAAATGATCCCACTCATCGAATGCTCGTCCCCACACACAGTTATGCATTTTTAAAAATTATTGTCGTGAGAACTTTTAAGATCTATTCTCTTAGCAATTTTCAGATGTACAATACGGTAGTATTAACTGTAGTCACCAGCTGTCCATCACATGTCCAGGACTTACTTTTTTATTTTTTTTTGAAGATTTCTTTATTAGGGAGAGAGAGGGAGCATCTCAAGCAGACTCTGTGCTGAGCGCAGAGCCCATCTCGAGGCTCAATCTCACGACCCTGAGACCCTGACCTGAGCCAAAATCAAGAGTCGGACGCTGAAATGACTGCACCACCCAGGCAGCCCAGGACTTATTTCTTTTATAACTGGACCTTTCTACATGTTGACTCCTTTCACCCATTTTGGATAAGTTAACTTAAAGGAGAATTCCAAGTGTACGTGCTTTTCCTTCTATTGAAGACAGCTCTGCCTGGCTGAGTCTAAGCCTGGATCAGATCCCAGCTCTCCACTACTCCCCAGCGCTGCAATCTTAGACGGCTCATTTCCCTTTCTGGGACTCCCTCCTCTATCTATAAAACAGGGTAATGTATTGCTTCCTTCTTGGAAGGCTTGCCCTGAGGATAACTGATGTAATTAAGGCTCACATCTTTATTTAGGCTCAGGGAATGACTCTTACCCTCTTCCTGCCTCCCGACCTCCGCAGGACAAGACCCAAACCATCCGTCAGGATCCAGCACCAATGCCACCCCCTCCATGAAATCCTTAGTCTCTTCCCGGCTAGAATTACGTCCTTTCCCCCTCCTTGTTCTTTTCTTATTTTTGGTTTTAAATGGAAGCAAAATTCACAGAGTGTAAACTTAACCATTATACAGCGTACCCCTTAGGGTGCTTAATACATTCACAATGTCATGCAGCAGTCACCTCCACCTACTTTCCAAACATTTCGTCCCCAGAAGAAAACTCATCACTTCTCATACACCCCCTCTCCTGGACTACTCTTTCTGTCTCTCTGGATCTGCCTGTTTGGGGTATTTCCCCCTAAAAGGAGTCATACAGCTTGTGGCCTTTTGTGTCTGGCTTCTTTCACCATCTTTACTTCTCTGACACTGAAAATACTTGTTCTAGGGGCGCCTGGGTAGCTCAGGTGGTTAAGCGTCTGCCTTTGGCTCTGGTCATGACCCCAGGGTCCTAGGATCGAGCCCCGCATCGGGCTCTTTGCTCAGCCGAGAGCCTGCTTCTCCCTCTACCTCTGCTTCTCTCCCTGCTTGTGCTGTCTCTCTCTCTCTCTCTGTCAAATAAATAAAAAAAAAAGCAAAGGAGGGAGGAAGGAAGGAAGAAAGAAAATAGTTGTTCTACACTTGCTTTTCCTCTTTTTCCTCATGAATTTCTCTCTCTCCATGGGCTTCAAAGCTCCTCTGCCCAAGACGTCCTTCTGTGTGTTCCCGACACCAACCCCCAGACCCCGCCATCCAGCAGGCGGTCCTGCCCAAAAGAAGCCCCGAACCTGCTTCGCTGAATTGAACGGGAAGTGCGGCCCTGCGCAAGTCCTCCGCCTCGGAGGCTAAAGAATTCAGGGAAGACCACGGAGTATAACAAATCATTACTCACTGTGAAGTGACTCAGAGCAGCCTGGCTGGCTTCGTCCTCACGGGCACGATCCCTCTGGGCTGCTCTTCCGGTAGACCCTCCTGCTTCCGGTAGACCCTCCCGCTTCCGGTGGCCCCGCCCCTTCCAGCAGTCTGACCACAAGTCCAGAGAAGGGCTTCAGGCCCCGGGTTAGAGATAGCTTAAGATGAGCTCTTCCGTGTGCAAAGTGGAGACCTGGTCGCAGGAAGAGCATCTCCTTTCCGGGCTCATGTTCTTTCAGTGGCTTCCTACTGCCTTCACCCGCGCAGCCGTGGGATAAATGGATTGTACGGGTTCAAGCCTGGGACCACGGAGTGGGGCACCTGGGTGGCTCAGTCGGTTAAGCATCTTCCTTTGTCTCAGGTCATGATCCCAGGATCCTGGGACAGAGTCCTATATCGGGCTCCTTGCTCAGCGGGGAGCCCGCCTCTGCCTGCCACTCCCCCTATGTGTGCTCTCTCTCTAATAAATAAGATCTTAAAGAGAGAGAGAAACTGGGATCATGGGGTTCTAAGCCGTTGCTTGGCTGATGGGGCCCTGAGACTGTGTGAAGTGGATGGATTCAGGATAAGCTTTAGGAGTCCAGTTAACAGACCTGCGGAGGAAGAAGAGAGAGGAACCTTCAGCCTTGTCTCTTGCCAGTTCCTAGCTCAAATCCTCAGCTGCCCGCCCTGGGTTCTCCTTTCCTCGTAATAGCTAACTCCTTCTTGGAGTATCACATTAACGGTCACTTCCTCAGGGACACCATTCTTTTTTTTTTTTTTTTTTTTAGATTTTATTTATTTATTTGGCAGATCACAAGTAGGCAGAGAGGAAGGCAGAGAGAGGGCGGAAGCAGGCTCCCTGTTGAGCAGAAAGCGGATATGGGGCTGGATCCCAGAACCCTGAGATCATGACCCTATCAGGGACACCTTTCTAACCCCTAAACTAGGCGAGGCCTTGATGACTTCCCCTCTCCCCGCCCAAACACGTATGTACTGTATTGTAATCCTGGGCCCTGTGATCGATGAGGACGGAGGGAGGCCCTATCCTTTTCACCTCTGCGTCTGCAGCGCTGGGGTCAGCATCGGGCATGTAGTTGGCACTCACTAAACAGTGCGTGCAAGAATGGCTGTTGTCACCTTCAGTCATTGCTAGGTGTCTGGAAGGTCTAGGGCAGGAAGCCATCAGCCCTGCAGACTATAAGATGATGGTTGCATTACTCAGGGCTCTCAGGTTCAAGCAACACGATGAATTCAACTGCCTTAAGCTAAAGAAGGAGGTTACTGGGGGCACCTGGGTGGCTCTGTCCGTTGAGTGTCCGACTCTTGATTTGGGCTCAGGTCATGATCTCCGTCCGGGGAAAAAAAGTCCCACCTAGCAGGGAGTCTGCTTGAGGATTTCTCTCCCTCCTTCTCTGCCCCTCCCCATCCCCCACTTATGCTCACTCTTGCTCTCTCTCTCTCTCAAATAAATAAATAAAATCCTTAGAAAAAGAGGTTATTGGCTTATGCATAGATTTCAGGCATGGCTAGATCCAGGGGTTCAGAACCTCATCAGTTCAGTCATGGGTCAGCCGGACGGAGTGTTTTCATCTTCTCTTTATTCTGCATCTAGCAAGTGTTAGATTCTTTCTCAAGACAGGTGCTTTCCATGTGGTGACACCAACTGCTCCAAGCTTATGTGACCCATCAGCTAGCAATCCTAGCAGGGACAGTCATCTTCTCCGGTAGTTTCACTAAATGTCCTGGGACTGACTCTCATTGCTCCAACTGGGATAATCCGTCCATCTGAACCAATTATTGTGGCAGTAGAGGGAGAGGAAGAGGTGGCAGTGGAATATTTTGATTGGTCAGTTTCTGGGTCACGTGTCCAGTCCTCCAAAGGAAAATCAGTAAATGCACAGTAGCTGGGGCAAAAGAAAGACGTCATTCAGAGGTCACTGGGCTTGAGGAGCTGGACTCGGAGGCTGGAGGCCTGATTCTGACGTTGCCATCAGTTAGCAAATCTCTGATTCTGACGTTGCCATCAGTTCGCAAATCTCCTCGGTATTCGGGTCCTTCATCCATAAAAGGACAGTCACACCCATCAAATGCCAAAAAGTACCAGCCCCGGGAAGACATCGCTCCCTTTTTCCAGCCCCCTTGCTTACTTTCTTCAGAAAACAGTTTGGACGATGTCTGAACCGTTTCGACCTGATGTGACTTACAAGGAAATTATGCATGTGTTTTATATCCATTCCGGTCATTTCGGTAATTGGTTCTGAGACACTGTTTATCTCCCCCAGCTCCATCCCAAGTATAAACTGCCATTTCCAGCTGTTTCACTGGAGGAAGATGGGGAAGGATGCTTGTTTCCTTCTCGGGAAAAGAGAAGGGACGTAAACAGACATCCACCAGAAAAACAAAACCAAAGCCTGAAACCAATTTGCCGACTCCCAGATTGTCCATTTTAGGCATATTCAACTAGTCTCTCCACCTGCAAATCAGTAATTCTTGGGAGCTGGGCTAGTTAGTGCACAACTGAGGGAGTAATTAGAAATCCAGAAAATCCATTATTTGAGAGGCCCATGCTGATGATTCAGAAGATATAAGAACTGGGAGACTGTTTTGCCTTTATCTGGGCTATGTGTGAGGATCCTTTCGGGTGTAGGCAACTGAAACCCATTCGACTTAGCCAAGGGGATATTGTTTAGGATTTGGGTTAGTTAGGATTTCCCAGAGAAACTCAACATGAGCTATATATCTATATCTCTGTATCTATCTACATAGATAGATTTCTCTCTATATATAAACATATATATACATATACGTATATGTGTATATATATATATATATATATATATATAGTTTATCATGAAGAATTTGTTCATGTGATTATGGAGGCTGGAAATTCTCATGATCTGCCATCTGTTAATTGAAAACCCAGGAGAACCTGGGGTGTAAATCAGTCTGAGTCCAGAGGAAGGCCTGAGAACCAGGGGAGCTGATGATATAAACACCAGGTCTTGGGCAGGAGAAGATGAGCTGTGCTGTCCCAGCTCAGTCAGTGAAGTAGAAAAAGGAAGGGGTGAATTCCTCTTTCTTCTGCCTTTTGAGCTGTTCAGGCCTTCAACGAATTAGACGCAGCCCACCCACACTGGGCGAAGGCAATCTCTTGTTGCCTCTTAAACCACACAGGTTGGAACTGTGCAGATTCTCTTTTATGAGGATATTTTTCAATAAATGCAGTATAGTCCTACAAATGTATTTTCTCTTCCTTATGATATTCTTAATACTATTTTCTTTCTAGCCTACTTTATGGTATATGATACATATAATGTATGTTATTGTTTATGTTACTGGTCAAGTTTCTGGTCAACAGTAGCCTATTCCTAGTTAACTTTTGGGGGAGTTGAAAGGTATACATGCATTGGACTATGTAGGGAGTGGGGTGTCGTTGGCCCCTGTGTTGTTTGAGGGTCAACTGTGTGGTGCACCTAAGTAAATTCCCAATGATAGTGAGATCTTGTTACCGTCACCTCTTTTAGATAAAGCTGAGATGGTCTACCCCATAGCACAGCACAGGTTAGGGGGCCAGAGTCCTGGGGTTTGAATACTGGATCCAATATTCAATGACTATGTGAACTTCTTAGGCAAATTAACCTGCCTCCATGTCTTAGCTTTCTCATTTACCAAATAGGTATGATAATAGTACCTACCTGATACACGGGTTGAGACCATTAAATGTGTTAATATAAGCAAAATGTTCAGAATTCTGCCTGGCAAATAGTAAAGACAATAAATAATAACTATTATCTTTACAGTAAAGTTTATTTCAATTATGGCTTGGATTATTCATCAGATTATATGAAAAAAATAAAAAGTGCTAGAAAGAGAAGTTTTGTGAGTATGGAAAAATAGGGCTAAGTAACCATTACTAAGATTGAATATATCATTGCTGTTGCCTTTGAGATTATTGCTTGAATTCTAGATCGAAATTCATTTTACAACTTTAAAACCTTAAATAGGAGTTTCTTCTAAACAAACTTGTGGAAATTATTAGCTATTCTGCTCATGTTACCTGGCAAGGAAGACCAATTGTTTTTGGTTTTGTTTTTGTTTTACCAAGTTTATCAGCATAAGAAGTTTGGAACTTAAAACCTTTGACATCCTCGTTTTTTGTTTTTTGTTTTTAAGATTTTATTTATTTACTTGACAGAGATCACAAGTAGGCAGAGAGAGAGAGGAGGAAGCAGGCTTCCCACTGAGAGGAGAGCCCAATGCGGGGCTCGATCCCAGAACCCTGGGATCATGACCTGAGCTGTAGGCAGAGGCTTTAACCCACTGAGCCACCCAGGCACCCCGACATCCTCGTTTATAAAAGACAAGTCACAGAGTCACTTTTCCTAAATGTCTAAAGTACCCCCTTTGGAGAAGGGTTTGCAAACCTTTTCTTAAAGGGCTAATAGTAAATATTTGTGTCTTTGAAGCCATATGGTATCTATCCCAACCATCCAACTCTGTGTGAAAGCAGCCATAGACGACACATAAACAAATGGGCACATGGCTATGTTCCAATAAAGCTTTATTTATGGACACTGAAATTTGAATTTTGTATAATTTCCACATGTCATGATCCAGTCCTTTCCTTTCGATTTTTTTCCCCCAACAATTTAAAAATGTATCAAAACCAGTTTTAGCTCCCAGACTGCACAAAACCCGAAGGGTCTAGATCTGGCCCTCAGGCTGCAGTGTGCAGACCCTGCCTTAGGAGCCGGGTGTGCAGGCTTTCCGGAAGAAGGCAGGTGGGAGATACTAGGACCGCCCTTTGCTCCATAGCTGGGTTACTCTAGTGGCATTTTCAGCCCCTGCTGCTCAGCCTCACACGTTTTTGGATGTTGAGTGGGATGCCTGGGTGGCTCAGTCATTAAGCATCTGCCTTCAGCTCAGGTCATGATCCCAGGGTCCTGGGATCAAGTCCCTCATCGGGCTTGCTCTACAGGAAGCCTGCTTCTCCCTCTCCCACTCCCCCGGCTTCTGTTCCCTCTTTCCCTGTGTCTCTGTCAAATAAATAACTAAAATCTTCAAACAAAAACCAAAAAAAAGCCCTCTAAGCACAACTGAAAAAAAAAAAAAAAAAAGATGCCAGGTGTTAGTGTGACTCTCTACAGGAGACTCCCAAAATGTTTAAGCAAAAACAGGACACAATAGGTTCTATTTATCCAGGAATGGTTGATTCAGGGTTTCAAAACACCTCATTTGTTCCTGCCCATCTCTTGGTTCTTGACCACGTGACAGCAGGTTCATGTCCAGCAGGAAACTGGACAGAGTTTCTCTTCCTGCAAGAGTTCACATAAGAGTTCTGGACCGGATTCCTTGTGTTTTGTCACGGGGCCCCTTGCCCATCAGAACCAGCCCCGGTGGCTAGGGACACAGAATGCTATGCCACTCCACAATCCCCAAGACTGGGGGCCGGTGGCCTCATTGGTTCCCCAGTGGATGTCGGGGTCTTATTACCAAAGAAAGGCGAAGCATGCAGGGAGGCAGAATCAACAGATGGCCACTGCATGTCAGAGACATCACACGATGACATTTAGAGCTGAAATGCCCTGATCAAAATGAGCCCGCAGCAGGAACTTGCCCTTTAAACTCCCTCGTCTCAACGAATTGCTGGTCTCCCCTTAGGCAAAATGTTCTTTGCGGGTTCCAGCTTCCCTCGGAGCAGACCCTCTGGGCTTGGCACAGCTGGAACTATGGAAAGTTTTATTTTTCATTTTCCATGCATTCAGGTGGCCTAGACTCCTAGTACTCTGTTGATTGAAATTCTGTTTGGGGGAAGCAGTAACTTGAATAGCTAACAGGCTGGCTCAGCCCCTCGTCCCTCTCAGGCAAGGCAGACCCAGTCCAACTCTAGCTGTGCTCCAAATAGCCCCTTCCTGACGTGGGCGCTGCATGATTCATACTGGAGTTTTCCAGGCTCACGGGTGTTGTTGACAGTTTCTCCTGCTCTTCTCTACCCCATGGCATTGAGCTTTTCCTACCTTTTCCCAAATACCTTTCACTACTTCACATTCACAGTGGGGTACTCTTCATTCCCAGCCTGTTTTTCTCCCCCAACTTATGCCAGAACCAGACTTCAGCCCTCGGTTCCTGGCACGCACTTTAAGAGATGCCAAGCAGTGGGGAGGTGCCTAGGTGGCTCAGTCAGTTTAGTGTCTGCCTTCAGCTCAGGTCATGAACTCGGGGTTCTGGGATCGAGCCCTGCATTGGTCTCCTTGCTCAGTGGGGAGCCTGCTTCTTCCTCTCCTTCTGGAGCTCCACCCTGCTTGTGCTCTCTCTCTCTCTTTCTCTCAAATGAATAAGATCTTTAAAAAAAAAAAAAAAAAGGCACCAAGCAGGTGTAGGGGAAGAAAAAAAATCTTTTTCTTCTATGCGCATTAGGGTCCTGGGCTGGGGGTCTGTAAATTAAACTGACAAAAGATGGATTTACAAGAGAGGAATGAACAGAAGTTTGTGACCGTGTGCATTGCACATACACACGGCCTCCATGGTGAGCAGCTCATGGGAGTGGTTAGAATTGGGACAAAAGAACAATAAATTTTTAGAGAAGTGACAAGTCACTTGACTTGGAGCTGCCAGGCAGTACATCGTGGGGAGGTAAATGAACGTGGGAAATTCATGTCAGGGAAGGGCTAATTTTCAGCAGAGTTTGTTTTATAGATTTGTCTGGTAATGATAATGGTCTAGAGTTCTCTCTGGTGATTAACCTCTGCCCTTCCTGATAGTGAGGGGAAGGATACACCTCTGCAGACTGACGTCCTACTTTCAGGCAAATCAGGGAAGGGCAGAGAGCTTTCTTTGTTTCTCATTCTTTTGCTTTTTTTCTTGAATGCCTTTAGCTCAAAACAATTCTTAGGCCAAGGGGGCAAATTTGGGGATGCCACATTCTGCTGGCCTTCACAAGGAACCTTCTGGATGCCCTCCAGGGCTAACTGAGGACTGGGCTGGTGTTTCGGACTCCACTGGGTGCGCCTGGGTGTACGCCCCAAAACACTCTGCCTCCTCATGATTTGAATGCCACACCCCAGGCCAGTTGGCCGGGTCTGTGGGAAGAAGATGGGACACCAGCGGGCTGTGGGCTGTCCCACTCCCAGAAAGATCCACAGGACCAATTGCTGCTGAGTGGGGAAAAGCAGCAGGCATGTGCCTAATTGCGTTTGAAATGATTGCCTTTGCTTTATTTTATTTTATTGCATTTACTGATTGCTCACAATGACCAGGCCCCGGGCTAAGCACTTTGCATGGGTTGTGATGCATTTAATCTTCATCCTCTGAGGCAATGGCAGGAGGCTGTGCTGGCTTCCCCTGGGCTGTTCCCTCTGCTGTGTGCTCTCTTCCAGGAGACAGCAACCGTGGAAACCACCACCAGATCTCCTCACTGCCCCCGTGAAACGGCCTTCTGTAGGTCAACCGCCAGGAATCCAACCCTGATTTTCCACCACCTCCTCTGGCCCTTTCCCATCGCTGCCTCCCACAGCGCTGCTCCCCTTTCTCATTTCGCTCCAGCAACATGGACCTTCTCTCTGTTCTTGAATATGAAGCCTGTAGCCATTGAGGGCTTCGGCACCCACAGCTTTGTCTGCCAGTAGCGGTCCTTCCTCCCATCTTCTCAAGCCTGCTCCTCTTGGCCATTCGATGGCAGCTCAGATGTCATTTTCTCGGAGCAGCCTTCCCAGACCCCAGTGTCAGAAGGGGTCCCCCATCCATCGCTTGGTAGCTCATAAGCACATATTTCTCACTATGTAATCCAGCCAACTTAAAGGATACTGTCTATCTCCCTTGCTTGTTGCCCATCTTCCCCCAGTAGGAAGGAGGTTTCATTTCCATAGGCCAGCTTCTGGAACATTGGCTGGTGTACGGTAGTTATGTTGAACAAACAGAGAGTCACCTAATGACATGGGAAGCCATGTCATTTGTCCAAAACTCCACAGAGGAAGGGCCACTCGAGGGGACAGAGCGCTGAGTGTTCAAAAAGGATGAATGAACTGAATGAAAAAAATCAGAACCTATGAAAAGAATATCTGGTTGAACCTCTGCCTTGCTTTGGTGTCCAGTTTTTTTTGTTTTGTCTTAGTTTTGTGTGTGTGTTTTGTTTTGTTTTGTTTTTTGGTGTCTTCAGTTTTTCTGAAGTCAAGTTGACCCTTGGACGTAATGCTCAGATTTTCGCATCTCTTGAAGCATTGCTGGGGGGAGCTGGCTCGACGCCACCCCTCCAGTTCAGGCAGGGACACACAAGAAATTCTGGGATTTTGCTCCATTTGCATGTGATCCTCTTCATCTTTTACCGTGGGAATATTTTTCTTCCGATTTTGAAAATAACTCCGGAGTCTACCCGCAGGGAGGTGTACGTAACTTCCCACCCTGTAAATGTGGGCTGTGCTTGGTGACTTGCTTCCAAAGAGGACAGTATGGGAGGTAGTGGGGCGGAGGGCAAGAACAGCCTTCCAGTGGAGGGATCTGACAAATACTACTTGGCCAGGTGGTCAAAGTCAGTATCAGCATTGATAAGTCATCTTGAGAACATGTGCCCTTGATAGAAGGTGATGAGAATGGCCGATCCCCTCTGTGGTCTTCCTCTTTCAAACCCATTGCCCCAGTATAAAGATCAGAGAAATAATCAGACAAATCTCAATTGAAGGACATTCTCTAAAACAGCCGTGAGTACCCCTCCAAACTGTCAAGGTCATCATCCAAAACAAGGAATACTGTCACAGCCAAGAGGACCCTAAATGTCGTGATAACCTGAATGGAATCGGGAACAGAAAAAGGACATTAGGTAAAAACTAAGGGACACTGAACAAAGTCTGGATTTCAGTTAATTAAAAAAAAATTTTTTTTAATTAAAAAAAAAAGTCCTAAATCTCTTGTCTCTGTGATTGATCTCCCTGGTGGGGCCATGGCATACTTCTCATGCTGGACTTCCCATCCAGAATCTCCATCTCCACTTTGGCTTCTCTTTCCTTCCTCTCCCATGATCCAGCTCTGCCCCTGGCATCCCGGCGTGCCTTCTGTGTTGGTGAATGTTGACCTTGGCCTACCCATGCTCGCATGCAGTCCTTGCACTGGCTTCCTTGACTGAGGCTCTCTGACCCTCAGACACCTTGAATCACACCCAAATCACCCCTATTCACACATGGTTTATCCCATGCTATTCCCCTCTCTGGCATTCTCTGAATGAAAATAATATTCTCCAAGCAGTTTACCCCCAAGTTTCCAGCCAGTGAAGGATGAAATGAGCCACATGATTTCCAGGCTAGGCAATTTTTAAAAACTGAAATATTACTTTAGACAGTTGCAATTAATTTTCCTCTAGATCCCAATAATTTTAGCCCCACCAAGCATGGTTTTAAGCGGCACCATCTGGTTCTCTAGCCATCCTTGCGTGACCTTCGCCCTTCACCTACTTCTGAATTGGTTTGTAAATTGCAAGTGTTAGGGAGTCTTAGGAGAGATGTATGAATCACAGCTCAGGATAGATTCATAATCGTCTATATTCGTGAAATTGTTCTGAGATTGCTGGGATGGAGGATTTTTTTTTAATGGGCTTTGAATAATAGAATGAAACTGAAAAAGTGCTACAGAAAATATTAGTTGCCTGTGCAATTTTATTTTTTATTTTCTAAATATTTGTTTATTTGAGAGAGAGAGAGAGAGAGAGAGAGCATGAGTGGGAGGGGCAGAGGGAGATGGGAAGAGAGAATCCTGAGGCAGACTCTGTGCTGAGCATGGAGACCGACACAGGGCTTGATTTCAGAACCCTGAGATCACAGATGGAGCTGAAACCAAGAGTCAGATGCTTAACCAGCTGTGCCATCCAGGCACCCCATGTTTATGAAATTTTATTTAGATAATCATCTTATTATTATTACAAGGTTATCAGTTTCCACAGTTTAAATTTGACATCTCTACCAACTCCCACTGAATTAGTAAGAATATCTGATTCTCTTACATGGTCTCAAAGGACTTTTGAAACCAACCCAAGCCCTTCCACTCGGGGCTGGGAGAAATATGACAGAGCTGTTTGGTGACTCATTGAAGGTCACTTAGAAGTGTTGGAGGGAGGATGCCAAGTAATGAAAAATGACATTACACATTGTCAAATAATCTGCCAGAACTCGTGTGTCATCTCCTTCAAAGTCCCACCTTGATGGTAACACACACATTATTCAGATGAAAACCTTTCTAGAAATCCTCCTTTGGATCTGTAGTCCCAGTCTGTGTTGAGATCTTGTCAACAGCCCAATAATGATAAAGCTTTGCCTTGGAGAGGAAGTTTGATTTTTTGGAACTACCCAAAGTCATTCCAAGCCAGCTTGTGCAAATAAAGTGGGTAATCAGATCATGCGAATATAAAAACATGAATTTAAATGCGCTAAACTGCTTTTCTTCAGTGGCTCATAAGCTGATTTGAAAGTAATTATCAAAGAGTTTGTTTATTAATATCTCTCAATATTCCAGAAAGGATTTAATAGCCATGTAAGAGTCTAAGAAGTTTTAAAAGGCTTGAGGAATGTTGGTATTATTAGAAACATAAAGCATTCCAAGATGATTCCTTGAAGGATAATATTCTAGAATTAAAAAAAAAAAAGAATTTATTTCCATTACCTTAGTATCACTCCTCCACCCCAGGCTTAATGTTGGTTTTGTGGATGATGTAGGTGGGGCACAATATTTTTGGTGCTTCTCATCCTTCCTAAGAAGGCATGAGATGGGGTGGTGTATGAGTGGGGTATTCCCAATGAACAGAGTTCTGGGACAGAAGGTAAAAGGGAGAGGGGCTCCCAAGGGACTGATCTATTCTGTGCTTTGCCACCCATAGCTCCAGTTGTGATGGTGTCTGTGGTGGGGTGCTGTCTCTTTTGATGATGATGGTGATGGTGGTGGGGATGGTGTGGTTGTGGTGATGGCAATGATGGTGGGGATGGTGATGATGATGGTGACAGCGATGATGGAGGTAGTGATTGTGATGATGGTGATGGTTATGGTGGTGATGATGGTGGTAATGGTGATGACGGAGATAGTGATTGTGATGATGGTGGTCATGGTGATGGTCATGATGATAATGATGGTCATGGTGGTGATGGTAGTGTGGTGGTGATGGTGATGATGGAGGTAGTGACTGTGATGATGGTGGTCATGGTGATGATGACGGTGATGATGATGGTGACGGTGAATGATAATTGACACTCATCAAGATCTAACTTGGTCTTTTTGATGTACTAGCCTTAAAATCTCTGACTCAGCCCTCACTATGACCATTGTGTAGTTTCTATTATTGTCCTCACTTACAAATGATGGATACTGACAGTAGGTTAGCTTGCATAATCCCTGCACCAACTGTGCAAATAGTATGGAATGAACAAATATTGTAAGCAAGTATTGTTAGACCCACTTTAGTGAGAAAGAGGAAACTCAAAAGAATTTAAATTACTTGTCCAGGGGCACTAGCCAATAAAGGGCAGAGCCAACATTCTGAGTTGATTCATGTCATCAGCTAAACAATACTGTGCCATGGCTGCTGGAACTGAGCTGGGTGACATGGACAATGGCCAGTGAGCTGGAGGGCAGTCTCTCTGCTTTGTTGTCCCACATCCCTCACTGAGGTCCCCACCCTACAGACCATAGTTTCTTCCCTCAAAGATGATAATGACCCGGTCCTAGGACCGTCCATGTAGGTTTCTTCAGCCTTCTCTATTACATAGACTGTGGTAGGCTCAATAATGGCACCTCCAAGATGCCCACAGCCTAATCTATGAAACCTGTGCATATTACCTTGTATAGCAAACAGGAAGTAAGGTGTTCCTAGGAGCTCTCCTGAAAAAGTGGATCTAAACCAGTGATTCTCAGCCAGGGACACTTTTGTCCCCCAGGGGTTATTTGCAAATGTTTGAAGACATTTGGGGTTGGTGGGAGGATGCTCCTGGCGTCTAGTGGATGGAGGCCAGGGACACTGCCAACATCCTACTGCCCCTACATGCCCCCTGCTAAGGGGGCATAGGACAGCCCCCTTAGCAAAGAATGATCTGACCCTAAATGTCGGTAGTGGTGAGGGTGAGGGTGAGAGACTCCAGTCTAAACAAAATGCTTGGAGGCTGCTGAGCAGGGCTGAGATTAAACCCTTGCCATAGCTTCGGTCTCTGACTTTTCAGAGCAAGCCTTCGATGTTCTCGTGCTCTACTTCCTTACCCCCATTTTACAGATAAGGACACTGAGGCTTAAAGAGGTTAAATCATTTGCCCAACGTTGGCAGTTAGAAAGGGACAGAGCCAGAGCTTAAACCCAAGTCGGCTTGGCTGTGGCTCGGGGTTTTTTAACCCCAGGGCTGGGCGTGCATTCTCCTAATAACTTTTGCCATTTGGACAAGTCAGATGTGGCTGAGAAAACAGAAACTCAGGGAAGCTAAACAATTAGCCCAAGGTCACAACAGAGACTAAGAACCATAAGGTACAGAACTTGTCTCCAGAACAAGGTCTGGAGACAAGTCAGCTTCCTCGGCTGCAAAACCTTCCTCGCAGGGTGATTGTGAGTATAGAGTACATTCAGGAAGGCCTGGTGCAGCGGGAGGGGCATGCAGGACCCAGCGGCATCCTCCTTCACGAGGTAGGCTGCGGGGGGGGGGGTGGGCATGGAGCAGCCGGGAGTGCTGGAATTAAAAGCAGTTACTGCATCTTCTTGGGAAATGATGACTCATTAAAAGCAACCGCCTGTTTCCTATAATATTCCCGTTATAGCGAGAAGGCGAGATGCTTGGTGCATCTCTTAAGGCAGTGTTTGGGGGTTGAGATGAGCTTCTTTCCTCCATGAATGATTGATGACAATAAAAGGCAGGGGTGTCACCAGGAGCCTTAGAAGTGCATCAGGATATAGTAATGGGGCTTAGATATATTTCCCTGGGATTTAAGACTAATGGGTCAGAAGACGTGCATGGGTACGCTCAGTGGTGAGCCAAGAATGGCTCTCAACAGAGGGTTGCTGGGAACCCTCTGGACCCTGCTTCAGGGCAGGTGGAGTTGGAGGATTGAAGTCTTACCTAGAGGGACAGAGGAATGGCCCAGATGCAACCTGTTGATCTCCAGATCTGAGGATCCTCACCCTGTCTTCTTCCCCGTGTCAGTCTGGCTTCTTCCAGGGCAAGGACATGTGAGGGTAGTCAGAATGATACCGAGCACCCTTTATCATGCCAGGCATAGCGTCAAGCACTTCACATCTTATGTCCCCTCCCGAGCAGCAGCTCTGTGAGATGGGAGACCTATTTTACCCAAGAGGAAACTGAAATTAGGAGGATTAAGTGGTGAGTCTGGATCACACACTCGGCGATAGAAGCAAAACTTGAACTAGAATCTGTCTAGATCTACTACCATCGGGGATTGGCTGATGGTATACTAATGACCTTCCTCCCTACATGTAAGGTCCTTCCTAGAAGGTCAGCTCAATGAGGGCAAGGATCTTCTCTGTTTTGTTCCATCCCTGTTGCTTAGAGAAGTAGCTGGCGCAAAGTGGGTTTCCAATGCATACTTATTAAAGGAATAACAAGGGCAAATATCACAGAGGGAGTTAGAGAGAGAACTTGTTATATGCCTGGCACTTTCGCAAATTACCTACGAAATGGGTGTGATTGTTCCTGCATTGCAGATGAAGAAACTGAGGCCCAGAGTCATCAGTGGATGAGACCAAGGTCAGCATAGGAGCCAACCCTGAGACCCCAAAGCCCATGCCCATAACGATCCCCTTCGCTTGCCCTCTTCAAAGACTGTCCTGGCTCCCACAGTGCCTGTATCCACCAACTCTTTTCCTTTGCTCTTTCTTTCTTTCTTTCTTTTTTTTTTTAATCTACCTTGACTTATACCTGCTCATGCTAAAATTCAAATAGAGCCAAAAGCAATGCAACAACATCAGTGTCTTGGTGATGCTGGCAATGGCGGGAGAACTAGGCAAAGGGTATATGGGAAGTCTCTGTGATATCTTTGCAACTTCTCTAGAAACTTAAAATTATTCCAAAATAGGAAGTTTATTTAAAAATTCAAACAATGGAGGGGCACCTGGGTGGCTCAGTGGGTTGAGCTTCTGCCTTCGGCTCAGGTCGTGATCTCAGGGTTCTAGGATCGAGCCCTGCATCGGGCTCTCTGCTCAGCAGGGAGCCTGCTTCCTCCTCTCTCTCTCTCTGCCTGCCTGTCTGCCTGCTTGTGATCTCTATCTGTCAAATAAATAAATAAAATCTTTTAAAAAAATTCAAACAATGGAAAAGGTTGTATTAGGTGGGAGGGGCTCCTCGTAACACTGAACCCCCAACCCCACAGGCAATCCCCAAGGCCCTTCTCTCAGGTGTCCTTCTGAGGGCATTCTAAGGATGCTAGATACTTCATAAATGCTCGTTGGGGCTTAGATTAGTATGTCCACTCATGTAATTGCTTCCATGAAATGAGCTGGGTTGGAATAATGACTCAGTTGACTGATGCATCTTTGGATGAGAAAGTTGACACATGGTTGTGACTTTTCCTTCAGACTTGTGTTCTCATTCCATTGTCCAGAGACAACTCTGGAGTGTAGGCCTCCTGCTGTTTGTCAAGGGACTCTCAGAACCCAATCTTGATGTGTCCGGTCACACCCTGTTGGACAGGGCTATGAGACTGACTGAATGACCTCTAATACCCTTGCAACCCACAGGGCTGGAATCCCAGTGTATGACTGCTTTTCTAGGGTGGGTGACCGGGGTACCCCCAGTGGTACTCAGATGCTTCTAGCATCAAACAACATCAAATTACATGGTTGCAAAATCATTTTTTTCCTCCCCCAATTATCAACATTTATGATTACCAGAGAAAGCTTTGCCTTTAATACCTCCTGGGTACTTACTCACTTTCTAGGACTTGCTAATCCACCTAGCTGAGAAGGAAGAATTTGGCTTCAATCTGAGCTTTTAGCCGGAATTTAACAACATTGGTTTGTTTCCATTGGAATTATTTTTATGGCTACTTCCCAATTATGCTAAGTAATAGTGACTTATTCTTTATGGATACGATACCAATTTCCTTTAAGGAGCTTATTTGAGTGAAAAAAAAAGCCAATCTAAAGAAATATTGAGTAAATGATAATATTGTGTCTCTGCTTGGGCTGCTTTAGCAAAATTCCATAAACTGTAGGGCTTAAGCCATGAATACTGACTTCTCCTGGTTCTGGAGGCTTGGAAGTCCAAGATCAAGGCACCGGCAGACGTGGTGTTTGGTGAAAGCTTCCTCCCTGGCTTGTTGAGAGCAGTCTTCTCGCTGTGTCCTTGCACGGGGGAAAGCTGAAAAGAGAGAATGTCAGCTCTGTAGTCTTGTCTCATAAGGTCGCTAATCCCATCATGGGGCCCCACCCACATGACCTCTCTAACGCTGATTACCTACCAAAGAGCCCAACTCTTAATACCATCACACTGGGGTTTAGGATTTCAACCTATGAAATGAGTCAGGGGAGGGTTGGGGTGAGAACAGCCATTCAGCCCATTGCAAATCCACGCAGTGATGGAGGTTTGGAAAAGCTTGTCTGTAGCCCTTCGATCTACAACGTGGGTTTTGAACTCAGACACAGGTCGGAGTTCCAGCTCCGGCACTCACTGGTTCAGTGATTTTTTAGCCCATGATTTACAATCTCTCTGAGCCACATCCTAGCAGTCTGTAAAGCAAGGGTAATAGTGCTAGCATATGGGACCAGGTGCGTGAAAGTTATGAAGCAGAAAGAAGTAGGGGATGGTCCGGGGGATGCTGGGTTTAAAGTCCTGTTTGGACCCATGGTTGGAAAAGAGACTATAGGGAAGGCTTCTCTGTTCCCTGGCATGGCTTTACCCTTCCTTGCCCACATTTGAATCTCAAGCTTCTAGGAGATGGCCTGCTTTCAGCTAGGACCACGACCACTGCTCCCACCCCATCCCTGGACTGCTTTCAATTTTCGAGGTATATGGTGAGACATGCAGGTGCGTCTCAGTCATGCCCAGTGCTCAGCTCTTATTAGCTGGTGCTGCGGGGCTTGTGAGCCATGCGTTTCCCTGATGTGGCATTTGGGGATAAAAAGATGGATTTAGCTGCCTCATCCCCCAGAAGTGACTCAGCTCCCGGGAGCTCAGTGACGGCAGTCCCAGTTGGAGCCCTGGGGACCTCCTTGCTTTAGTGCTTGGCTCTCTCTCTATGCAGCAGTCCTGGAGCCTCATGGGCACGTCTTCTCTAGCTTCTCTGTCATTTTTTTTCCTGTAAGATTTTATTTATCCACCTGAGAGAGAGAGACAGAGATGAGAGCATGAGTTGGGGGGTGGGGGGTGGATAGGCAGAGGGAGAAGCAGACTTCCTGCTGAGCAGGGAGTGGGACTCAATGCAGGACTCGATCCCAGGACCCTGGGCTCATGACCTGAGCTGAAGCCAGATGCCTAACCCACTGAGCCACCCAGGCGCCCCACTTGTCCATCTTCTTCCAGGATTTGTCCTCATGGACACACTTATCGGCAGCTGTTGGATGCCTGCCCTCTAGCTGGAAAATGTTGCCGGGAAGGTTCCCATCACGCCAGCTCTGTTTGCAAGTTCAGACTGAAAAGCAACCGACTGTGTGTGACGCTCATTTATTTAAACCCTATACCAGCGTTTCTCAGGGTCTGGCCTGGAGGCTTTCTATGGAAGTTCCCTGGACACGACTCCCCAGCCCTGTTTTAGCCTAATCCCTGGGGGGAACCTCTGGGGGTAGAAGAGAGAATCCGCCTTTTTAACAAGCTACTCAGATAATCACCACGCCTGCTAACACTTGAGAACAGCGACTCCCCATATGCTCAATTTTCTCTCTTGTCAAGATGATGATGATAGTTCTTAAGTGGGGAGGTAGTTCTTAAATGAATGTGATTATTACGACAAGGGCTCTCCTAGGACACATCTGACTGGAAATTTCAGCTCTTCTTATTCCTTTTCTTTTTTTTCTTCTAAAATATTTTATTTATTTATTTGACAGAAAGAGAGATCACAAGTAGGCAGAGAGGCATCAGAGAGAAGCAGGCTCCCTGCTGAGCAGAGAACCCGATGCGGGGCTCGATCCCAGGACTCTGAGATCATGACCTGAGCTGAAGGCAGAGGCTTAACCCACGGAGCCACCCAGGCACCCTTTATTCCTTTTCTTGAGCTTCACCTTGCTTGTCTGTGAAATGGGGGTGCTATTAAGTAGGGCTATTTTGAGAATCAAATAAGGTGGTTTGATCCTAAAATCCAATAAATATTCAATCAATGTTAGCTCTTTTTGTTACTGGGTAAATCTTTTTTTTTTTTTTTTAATCTTTAAGCAGAAAATTATAGTATCTACCCTCTAGGGCAGGTGTTTTTCTATAAAGGGCCAGACAGCAAATATTTGAGGTTTTATGGACCATGTGGCCTCTGTCGCTGTTAAAACTCTAGTATTCTGTACTTGTAAAGTGGAAGCGGCCATAAATAATATGTAAATGAATGAGCATGGCCTATGCTTCAATAAAACTTTATTGGCAGGGGGCCAGTTTTGGCCCATGGCCATAGTTGCTAACCCCTCACCCAGGATGCTGTGAAGATTAACTGACATGAGGCTTATCGTGAGCCCAGCACAGTGCCTGCTCCTTTCTCCAGGAGAAGGAAAGCACTCAGGAGCGAGACTTTTCAAAAGAGATATCAGCCCTATTCTCAGCCCCAGTCAAGTCTGAATGTTCCTCTCAGCACCTGGAGACTGGCTGAGCCATTTCCTCCATCCTCCCTGGAGGAGGGAGGTAAAATGCCAATCCATGGGGTGTGAGTAAGTCTTTGTCCCACATTTTGCCCCGGGGTACGTGGCCATTTTCAACCTCTGTCCATGGAAATCAGACTGCGCATCTGAACCGCAAGTGAGAAATGAGGATACTTATCTCTGCGGGGTGGTTAATGACACACTTTCCCAACCACAAATGTCTTTAGCCCTGGCCCAGAGGCTATATGATGTGCTTGAGAGAGAGAGAGAGAGAGATTGAGCCCTGGGTTTGCATTCTGTCTCTGCAATGTTCTGATTGTGTGATGTTGGCCAAGTCCCTTCCTTCTCGAAGCCTCTGATTCATCAGGTATAAAATAGGGATGGAGTGAGATCATATAAAGCCTCAGCACAGCATAGAACATGGTAGCTACTGGAAAAGGCAGGAAGAGATGCTAAGAGGTAAAGAACTCATTCAAGGTCACGCAGCTACCACTGGCCTCAGACCACGGATCTCTACCTCTGCCCCTCCTCCTGGCTGCTTCCTGGCATCCCGGCTGCTTCCAGCGAGGGCTGCCTCCAGGAGCAGTGATCAAGGCTCCCCAAGAGGGGACGTGGCCTTCAGGGAACTTGCAAGCCCATGGCCGTTCATCCCTGTGCTGGGTTAAATAGTGCCCTCCCCCAATTCACATCCGCCCAGAACCTCAGAATGTGACCTTATTTGAAAATAGGGTCTTTACAGAAAAAGACCCAGAAGGACATGCAGAGCCACAGGGAAGATGGCCCGTGAACATGGAAGGCAGAGGTTACAGCAATCCTGCCACAGGCCACGGATGGCCAGGGGCTACCAGGGTCTGGAAGCGGCAGGGAGGGACCCTCGGCAGAGCCTTTGAAGAGAACACAGCCCTGCTGACACCTTGATTTGGGACTTCTGGCCTCCAGGACTCAGAAAAAATAAATTCCCGTTGCTTTGAGCCAACCAAATTTTGTTGATCTGTTCCAGCAGCCCTGGGAAACTAAGACACTGACCTTGACTCTAAGATGAGGATGGGCAGCAGGAGGTGGTCTTAAAACATCTGCTTGCACAAAGGGCAGCGGTGATGGGGTGAAGTACCTGCGTTTTGGAGGTAGATGAGGGCTCGGCTCCTTCCCTTGCCAGCTCTGAGCCTTTGTTTCCCTCTTTGTTCCACAGAGAACATCTTGATCCTGCTGGTGTATGGTGAGGACTAAAAGAGGGGAGGGCAGGGCAGAGCGGGCTGGTGGTGATGGCCAAGGGCATGGTAACCACACATGGAGGCTGACCGGCCTCCGTTAATTCCATCCTCGCAACTGCCCTCTGGTGTCCTCACATGACACAGGAGGAAACTGAGTCACGAGATGTCAACTAACTCTCCAGGGCCACACAGGGAGTGAGGGGGCAGAGCTAGGACTCAAAACCGAGCCACCCGACTCCTGAATGCACTCCCGCCCCACCCCTGGTCCCTATAACCCTCTATTGCCCTGTGCCCAGAGTCCATGCTCCTTCAACCTGGGCCTCCAGCCTGGCTGGAGCTGGGCACACAGTGATGCTCAATTAACCTTACTGCTTTTATCCTGTGTCTTCCCTCTTCCCTCTTTCCTCAGGTCGGCCCTCAGTGCCCCAGCCCCGGAAGCCATCCAGTCTCGGGGAGGGGTGGCCACAGTAAGTCCCCAGATCTGATTCCGGGAGCCTTGAGATCCTGACTCAGCATGTCACATGGACAACTCCTAAAATTCCTCCTTGGACATCTGGGACAGCTCCTCTGATCCCCTTCCTTCTCCCTCTTCTTTCTGACTCTTACCCCTTTCATTCTCCCTGTCTCCACTTCCACCCCCGTTTCCACCCCCAGCCCAGCCTGACCGCAGGCTCGTCTTCAGGACATGCCATGCTTGGAGGGCTGTGGGAGGGCCTAGAGAATAGCCCCGATTTAGCATGTCCTCCATCTGCCCACCTCCCCACCACCCATCTAGACACTCGGCCCTCCTCCTGGCTCAACACCGCGCCTTGTCCATGCTGGAAAACCCGGGAGTTCTCAGAAAGTATAAAGAGAAGCAGATGTTCCTCTGAGGGGCCGAGCCAAGTGGAGACAGGATCTCCAGCGGGCCTAGGGTGGCCATACCACAGTTTTTTTTGCCCTGACTCATTTCTTGGTCTTGCCCCTTGGTTTCTCTCTTACAAATTACAAAATACCTCCGAGAGCATTGGGGAGGTCATTTGTTTCAAGGTCAGAATCACTGGTAGGTCATGGCCTTCCTCCTGCTTCCTCAGCAAGACGGAGAGTTCTGAGGGGTGGAGGGGAGGCTTATGGAACAGACATGTTAGGGGGCACATGAGGGAAGGCAATTTACCCCAAACCTGGTATCCAGTGGAGAACCGAGGGTCAGGAGTTTCCCACAGATGAGAAAGCAGCCGCGTGGGCTTCTGGCAGTGGGCAACGGTTCGAGATCCAAGCTGGAAATACTCAACTTAAGGGAAATCTGCAAATCACAAATCCCCAGGCCCTAGGTCAGGGGTCCAGATCAGGGGTCAGGGCTTCAGGTTGTAGGAGGGAGACAGGTAGAGAGAGGGCAGCTTTCCAAACCATCGACTTGGAGGTAAGGACAAAGACAGACACCAGGCAGCAGAAGGTGCTGGGCGTAGAAGGAAAGAGAAAGATGTGGGTCATGTGCAGTCGGCCTCCGTTAGAGCAACGTTATGTCCCCCTCTCTATCTGTTCTTCTCTGTGAAAGATCTTGGGATACTGCAGCCTTTAAAACCAGCCATTCACACCGGCAACGTGGCCTAAAGTCACCCCCGAGATGCACGCAAGGACTGAGCGTTGAGGATGCTCGTCACAGGGCTGATTATGGTGGGGGAAATGGAAAACAACCTAAACGTCCGGGGGCTGGTGGAGTGATTCACGATACAGCCACAAATAGAAGACCACGCCACCTTTCCCACTGCTGCGGGGGGGGGGGGGGGGGGGGCCCATCCAAGGATGCGGGGAAATGCTCCCGATAGGTTATGTGAAAAGAACAGGTAATAAAGTGTGAGCCCCTAGCTTTCTATGGAACTGGACCTGGGTAATGGTGGAAATATAGGTGTACAAGGGTGTGGGTGTCTGTGGACATTTTTAACTACTCTAACATTGTAGCATACATTTTTCCAGTTTTCTTTTTTTTTTAAAAGTTATGGCTGTCGGGGCGTCTGGGTGGCTCAGTCGGTTGAGCGTCTGCCTTCAGCTCAGGCCAGGGTCCCAGGGTCCTGGGAGCGAGCTCCGCATCAGGCTCCCTGCTCCGCGGGAAGGGAGACCATGAGATCATGACCTCAGCTGCTTCTCTCCCTCTCCTTTCCACTCATGCTCTCTCATAACACTATCTCGGTCTCTCTCTCAAATAAAAAAAATAAAATCTTTTTAAAAAAGATTTTTTACTCCGTATTGCAAGTTTGTACCCTTAAGAAATCTCCCCCCGCCATACCCTTAAGAAATATTAAACTACGTCAATTTTATCCGCCCTCCCATCCCCTGGTAACCACCGTTTTACTGTTTTCTACAAGTCTGACTTTTTAGCTTCCACAGGTAAGCAGAGCCATACAGTACTTGTCTTTGTCTCCCTTTCCTCACTTAGCATAAGGTGTTCAAGATCCATCCATGTTGTCCCAAAGGATATCCTCCTTCCTCGTGGCTGAGTACTATTCCATTTGGAAACTTCATTTGTAATGAAGTGCAAATGTAATGAAATGCAAAATTCATTTGCGATGAAATTCCGTTTTGTTCCACATGAAAGCATGTAAAAAACCCAGATGTATTACCCTAAATATGCATACCGCATATATAATATACAATCATCTAGTTATTCTAATCATATAAATTATCATATATAGTTATATGATATATAGTTATTCTAATATACAGTTATTCTAATCATATAAATTATCATATATACGGGCGCCTGGGTGGCTCAGTGGGTTAAAGCCTCTGCCTTCAGCTCAGGTCCTGATCTCAGGGTCCTGGGATCGAGCCCCGCATCGGGCTCTCTGCTCAGCAGGGAGCCTGCTTCCCCCACCCCCCGTCTGTCTCTCTGCCTACTTGTGATCTCTGTCTGTCAAATAAATAAAATCTTTTAAAAAATAAAATAAATTATCATATATATGTACATATATATATATGGGAAGAATGTACATCAAATAAATATGAGGCAGGAAGAATTTCCATCAACATGTAGATTGTGGTTCTCTCTGGGGTTCTCTTAGTGGGGGTATGGATGACTTTTTCCTTCATTCCTTTATTTTGCCTAACTGTATGACCTGAATTTTCTACAACAAACTCGTATTCTTCCTATTACTATTCCTTACCTTACTTAGTATTCCTGTAAGATACTAGTATTGCTGTAAAAGAATGATAATAAAATGATTTTCTGCCTGAAGCTGCCCTTGGCCTTGAAGCTGGGACAAGGGACAAAGAGAGGCTCAGGAGCTGGGACCAGGCAGGGACCGTAAAGCCACACAGATACCCGCGAGCAGGTTTGGCGAGCCCATCTGAGCCTCCTCGTGCCATCCTAACAGGATTCCCATGGAAAGCGTGTTTTCTGGTTTCCAAAGGTTTGACTCCTAAATGCACAGGTGTGGCTCAGAGGGCCATCTGGATGCCCTCGGGGTGCGCCCAGGGAGCTGGGGCAAGGCTGCTCCCTGGACCGCGGACAAGGATGGTCCTCAGAAACCGGGTGGCCTTGGGTTCTTGACACCCACGTTTCGTGTCTCCTGCGCAGATCAGCTGGACATCATCTCCATGGCAGAGACAACCATGATGCCCGAGGAGATAGAGCTGGAGATGGCGAAAATTCAGCGCCTCCGGGAAGTCTTGGTCCGCCGGGAGTCTGAGCTCAGGTTTATGTGAGTGCCTCGGGGAGGTGGCCGAGAAAAGGAAGTGGCGGGGAGGGGAGGACCCTCAGAGAAGCTACCGGGGCCAGGCGCTGGGATAAAGGCTTCATGTATATGTAACTGCCTAGAGGAATGGGTATCAGAGTCTTCCATTTTATGACTGATTGATTGATGATTTACCTGGGGCGGGGGGGTTGAACATGAGCGGGGAGGGGCAGAGGGAGAAAGAGGGAGAGTCTTAAGCAGTCTTGGTGCTGAGCGCAAAGCCCAGTGCAGGGCTCCATCTCACAACCCTGAGATCATGACCTGAGCTGAAACCAAGAGCTGGAGGCTCAACCGACCAGACCCACCCACGTGCCCCAAAGAGCCTTCATTTTTAAACAAGACCTTGAAGTTGGGATTGAATTCAAGCCAGTCTGACTCAAAGACTCCAAGAGCCCAAGCTGCTTCTATGTTTGTTTCTGAGAAGAGAAAAGGGAAGAGAGATAGGCAGACACGGGGACCCAGTGGTGGTACGAGTGTCGGTGTCGTTAAGAGCACAGCCTCTGGGTTCAGAGAGTTAAAAGATCCAAGAAAGTTGGGAGAGTTTGGGGCAGGTTCTCTCTGAGCTTCATTTCCCTGACTTGTGAAATGGGGGAAAATGATAATACCTCTCCTGGGGTCACCGGCACTGGAAAAAGCAGCAGCATCACACCTTCTGGGTGGGCGCTGGAAGGTACATATTCCATTCTTTCTTTCACTGATTTCACTGAGGCCCGTTATGCAATAAAAATACGAATAAAAAACACCTTCCCTTTGATCTGGGGATAAGCAAAACTAATACATACATGAATGTGGAGAAACAATCCCTTCCTCCTCGTGGGTTTTCTGTTTTTTGGTGTTGGGGGTTTTTTGGGTTTTCGTTTTTCAAAAGAACTTGAGGAAGGATTGGTTGTGTGGGAGAAGCATTGACTAAGACCAGGTGTTTGACTAAGTCAGTGATTCCAACCCCCAAGATAGCCAGGACCGGGCAGGAGTTTCAGGTGCCTGTGGATCACCCAAGTACAGAGGAGTGGCGGAAAGTTCTGGGTCTTTGCGCGGTTCACCACGGAACTAGACACAGATTCTCGGGGACAGCCCTCAGAGAGGCAAGTAATGGGTCGAGTCACCCCATGGAAACGAGTAGAGAGAAACAGCCAGGATCCACACATAGGATGGAGCAATGCTGACATCTCCGTGCAGACCCTCCTTCTGGATGGACTCCGGGCAAAGGGAAAACCCAAGACGTATGGAATGGTTGATAGTTCAGGGGCAGCAAGAGAGTTGGGGATAATCACAGTCTCTAAATAATACAGGTGTGCCTTAGAGGTATTGTGGGTTCGGTTCCGGGTCCCTGCAGTCAAGCAGAACTCGCTATAAAGTGAGTCAGGTGAGTTTTTTGGCAGACAGTGAAGTCTGCTGCATGGATGGATTCTTCTTTTCATGAACAATTTCTCTGCTGCCTGTGATGCTCCTTGAAGGCATTTCGCCCACAGCAGAACTTCTCCAAACCGGAGTCAGTCCTCCCGACCCTATCTTTGCTCGTCCGCGAGAAGCAGATCCTCATCTGTTGAAAGTTTTATCAAGACATGGTAGCAGTGCAGTCCTGTCCTACGGCTCCACTTCTCATTCCAGTTTTCTTGCTAGTACAGCCACATCTGCACCGACTTCTTCCACCGAAGCCCGGAACCTTCCATTTGTAAAAAACGCGGGATCTCGAGGTGTGCCGGTACATGCAAATTAAGTCTTTCTTCCTCCTTTCTACCTTTAATCCCCATTCATAAAAATGACCTATGCTAATAGTAATGGTCTTTATTAATTCTGACGGATAGTTTTATGACTGTTCTTCTATTACTTAACATATAACCTTTAATTGGGGCACCTGGGTGGCCCAGTCAGTTAAGCATCCACCTTTGGCTCAGGTCATGACCTCAGAGTCCTGGAATTGAGCCCAATATTGGCTGCCCTGCTCAGCGGGGAGTGTGATTCTGCCCCCCCACCTCAAATAAATAAAATCTTAAAAAAAAAAAAAAAAAAAAAGATTCTGTCTCTCCCTCTACCAATTTCTGCTCTCAGGTGAGCTCTCTGTCTTAAAAAAAAAAATAAAAAAAAGAAAAGAAGACAGAGAACCTCTGAGTTCCCTTCAGGCCCCCGGGTGCTCAAGAGGGAGCAAAGGTTGCTCTTGGGACTGCAGGAATAATGGCCGTCACTTTGCATTTACTGACCTTTGCATCCCGTGTGGGTGTGCGCATGCTCACTATCCCCAGCATCCGGCCCAAGCCTGGCACGTGAGCACGCAATGACAAGAACGACTGGCGTGTAGGGTCCAGCTCTGGGCCAGGCATGGCCTGACATTCTTGACTCACTGAAGTTCCCCATCGTGCCCACCTAGGGATAAATTGAGAACAGCTAGGCTCACCACGGTACCACCCATGCCTCAGTAGATACTGGAATAAACCAAGTTATTCAGTGTAGTCAGGACCTAAGAGGGGGCTCAGTGCCATTCTCCAGGGGAGGGACCCGCTCCCGGGCCCCCAGGGAATGGGGAGACTTGTTAGGAGCCTGTAGACAATAGTGGGATCTACTGAACAGCTCCCCCACCAGGCCCAGCCTGGAAGTGTACCCACCTTATCAATCTCCGAGATGTGCGATGGACCCAGGCACCACAGGATGGAGATCACTGCCCACTCAGACCTGAACAGGGCTAGCAGGCCAGGTGGGGGCCATTCTTGAATTCGGTTTCCTGTCTCTTTCTCGGAGCCAGGCCTTCACACAGCTATAGGGCTCCTATTCTCCCGTCCCTATTAGAAAAGAGAAAATCGGAGGTTAAAAAATTTGCCCACGGTTGCATTAGCTAATCAGAAGCTGAGCTAGGAGTCAGTGATCCCAGAGTATCGATTCAGTGAGTGAATGAGAGAAGGGAGGAAGGGGGGTGGGGAGGAAGGATGGAAATTCTTTACGGAGTATACACCACAAGGGTAGGAACCTTTTCATCTTCCTCACTGTTCTATCTTCCCAGCCTCTTGACTAGGGCTTAGCACTTATTAGGGCAATTAATATTTGCAGAATATGCACATTCCATCCTTTCCCAACAACTTCCCTACACACACACACACACACACACATATGAGGGCCCCTGGCACAGTGTAAGAGGGAAACAGAATTTCAGACCATACTAAGCATTTTCAGGCTCAGGCGGGGAAGCTCTGAGTGATAGGAAGGTGACAGCCGTTGACTGAAACTGTCCCAAGGATTGTAGCTGTAATAACCAGGATGAGATTGGTTTTGTCACACCTGCTCCAAAGTAATCAAGTTAATACCCATCAGCTCCTATGGAGACCATGGGAGTGAGTCAGACCACATTTCACGGTTGCCAGTGTCTTCTCACTTTTACTGTCTCCCGCTGTATTGATTGTTTTATGAATGGGCCCAATGGCTGCTGCCCCAACATCCCCAATGTTTAACATTTTTCTTTCATGGACTTCCATGTTCTTGTCTTGCTGGTTCAACCTCTCTTCTTGCCAGGATGGTGAGGAAGTAGAAGAGTGAGATTCACCTAATCCTCGGGGAACTAGCATGGATTCAGGAGAAGTAGAGTCAGGGGTTGTCCTGGCTCTCCTGTGTCTTCAGTGGATGACCTTGGGCACATGACAGAGCATAGAAGAACTGCTGTTTACTCTTTATTCCCTCTCTCCTTTGCCCAGCCCTTCTAGAATGTGAGGACAAACTCCTCGTTGGACGCCCACAATCCCACAATTGTGCAATCCCACGTTGGGTTTTGTCTTGTTCCGCCATCTTGAATTAAGTGTGGTAGAAATGGAAAGGATTTTACTGAGGGAGGCTCAGTGAACCGGACTCCATCAGAACTTTTCCACACTCTTTCTCTGGAGAGAAGCAATTTATTTGGAACCCAAAATGATGAGCTCTAACTTAGATAGATGGCCAGGTTTGCAAGTCAACCTCCCAGGAATTCTTGGCAGTGCTCTACAAGGTTCTCAGGGGGCACAGCAGTCAACGTTCAGTGAGCCCTTCCAGCGGGCCAGCCCTGAGCACACGTGATCACACCATCTATGAAAAGTACCTACTAATGAAAGGACGAATCAGGGCAACCCCCTGTTTTTTTTTTTTAAAAGATTTTATTTATTTTATTTATTTGTCAGAAAGAGAGAGAGAGAGAGAGAGCACACAAGCAGGTAGAGAGGCAGGCAGAGGTGGAAGAGAAGCAGGCTCCCTGCCCAGCAAGGAGCCCGATGCAGAACTCGATCCCAGGATGCTGGGATCATGACCTGAGCCGAAGGCAGCAGCTTAACCCACTGAGTCATCCAGGCTCCCTAGGGCAACCCCCTATTCGCCTTGACTAAGAGCCACAAGGTCAGGCTTGGGGAAGGGCTATGAGTGGACCTTGGGGGGCAACTTATCTTCTCCATCTTCCTCAGCTTCTCCTCTGGTTTACAGATTGCTACATGGCAGCTGGAGCTCTCCCACGTGAAGTGTGGTGATTTTATGGGCTTCATGTGAATGAGTCAGTAAAGCCCTCCGTATCACAAACACACCCCTGTAATAAGTACCAAATGTCCGGGAGGTAAAGCCTGGAGTCCGTTTTGTTCTCTCCGTGATCCTCCGTAACCCACCTCCCATCCCTCTGTCCCTCTGCCGCTGCCCTGGGTCCCTACCACTCCCTCTCGCCTGTCCCACCTGGACTATCGCCAAGCTCAGACTCCTTTTCTCACCTTTAATTCCAGGCACTGAATCACACCATTAGCTTTTCCTAACTCAGCAGCCCGTGCTCGCCTGCCTGGGCTCTCCTGCCGTCTCCGAACAATCCCAGCCCTGCCGTTTCTCTGGGCTTCAGATAATTAAGAATCTTACGCCTCTGAGCAGGGGCAGGGGGTGGTTATCTTCATTTTACACCCGCTTGCCGGATTTTCATAAAAGGGATAGCGTGCTCTGTCTCTCGGCTTGCCCTGGGCAGTGGCGGGTTTTAATCAGGGAGTGTCAGCCCCGCAGTGGGGAGGGAAGGCGGGCTTGTGCAGGATGGATTTCAGGGGCATAGCACTCACTTTCTGCTGTTTCCAGAGTCACGGCCTGAACCCCAGTCACTTGGTTTCATTAAGTAGTATCAGCATGGTGGAGAGGTCAAGCCCTAGGATCCAGATGGCAGGGAGTCCAGTGGGTAGGATAGAAGGTGCATGGGTTGTGAACAGCAGCGTTCCGAGTACTTGCTAGGCTGAACAGCATTCTAAATATTTCATGTGCATTGACTCATTTAATCCTCACTATAACTATAGAGGTAGGCAGCAGCCACGTCCCACCCCGCTACTTCTCATCTTATAGAGGACGTGGAAACTAGTGCACAGAGAGGTCGCGTAACTTGCCTGGGGTTGCCCAGCATTCATTAAGTAGCAGATACTGGTTTCTCCCAAGTATTCTAGGTCCAGCGTCCATCCCAACCACCATGCTATGGGGGTCTCTCAACTGACTTTGAACCCCAGTTTCTTTCTTTTTTCTCCTTTAAAGATTTTATTTATTTATTTGACAGAGAAAGATCACAAGTAGGCAGAGAGGCAGGCAGAGAGAGAAAGAGGAGGAAGTAGGTTCCCTGCTGAGCAGAGAGCCTGATGTGGGGCTCGATCCCAGGATCCTGGGATCATGACCTGAGCCGAAGGCAGAGGCTTTAACCCACTGAGCCACCCAGGCGCCCCTGAACCCCAGTTTCGACTTGTAACCAACCGTGTGGCCCTGGAGCAGATTTTTAGCTGTGTTTCAGCTTCAGTTTCTCCCTCTGTACAGTGGGGCATCTACGCTTTTCTGGCAGCAAGGCAGCCGGAGATGGAAAGAGAGGACGCGTCTGAAAGTAGGTGGCTTTTCCTCCTAAGGAAATAAGCAAATCCTCCCTTTCACTGTTAACGCCATGCTTTGAAGGATCACAGGAGATCAGGGTGCTGAGTCATCCCCAGAGAACACCCAGAACACGCTCCTCTCCCCGGGAAGCTGGAGAGCGGCTCTCTACCAGTAAGACCAGCTCCACCCCGGGGCCTTGACTTTATTATCACCCGTGTTATTTTTAAAAATGTTTTATACACCTGCATTGGTGTTTTGTTTTTGTTTTTGTTTTTTTTTTTTTTGGTCTTCAACGAGCTGGCGATTCTCAAGTCCGTTAGGAAGAGCTTCAAGCCAAGGGCAAAACGAAGCCTGTGCGTTTATGTAACTTGACACATCTTAGCCACGTTCGGGAATTCTGCCTCACGCCCGTTGCACTCTGGGTTTTAAATAGCATCCTCTAAGAACAGGTCACTGTTGACAGAGCCACTGTAGGTATCAGGTGGGAAGAGATGCTCTCAATGCAGAAGATCTGAAAAGCTTTTTTTTTTTTTGGACAAAATGTGCACAGATTTGAGGAGTTCGGGGTGGGGGGGAAGGAAAGAGGGAGGGGTAGGGAAACGGAGGGAGAAGGAGAGAGGATGGAGGACATTGCAGGCTGGACCTCTGAGTGGAAAGATCCTCCTGAAGTTCTAAGCATGCCAGGAGGTAGGGATGGGCGTGGGAAACTGGGCTGATCAAATGGAGAAAGATTATGTCCCCCACTCGACAAGTGTCTGCTGTTCCAAGTTGCCTTTTGCAGTCAGAACACACTTCAGGAAAGGAAACTCTTCTCCCTGGGAACTCAAGACGGTCTTACCATCCAGGACTTGGTTCTCTTACCTCCGAGGATCTGAGCGTCCTGTGTGCTGGTGAGCTGGGAGGGAGATCACAACAGTAGGCTCTTGTGATGGCGAAGTTTATGTGTCAGCTTGACTGGGGCTGTGGGGTCGCCAGGCATTTGGTTTTACGTTATTCTGGGGAGTCCATGCGGGGAGTTCTGGGTGAGACGAGACATTTGGATCAGTGGACGGAGTAAAGCAGATTTCCTTTCCCGGAGCGGGTGGCCTCGTGCAACCCACTGAAGGCCTGAAAAGAACAAAAAGGCTGAGAAAGCGGGAAATTTGCCTGCTTTCTGCTGCGATATTGATCTTTTCCTCCCTGTGGACTTGAACTGAAAAATCAACTCTTCTCGGGGCTTGAGCCTGCCAGCTTTTGGCCGGGAGCTATACCATCAGTGCTCCTGCTTCTCCAGGTGACTGACGATAGATCTTGGGACTTCTCAGCCTTGATGATCAAGTGAGCCCCTTCCTTATAATGAAATAATCAATCGCTCAATCAGTCAATCAAATCTCCTATTGCTTCTGTTCCATGGGAGAATCCTGACTACCACAGCCCTGTTTATTCTCAGAAACTTCCATCTGGATGCTTTCTCTGGATAGCAAAGACCTAGGAAGTTGGCAAAGGCTCATTAAGATGAAGGGATATTGGCTCTAGCACTTTGTAGAACAATCTGGAATTACCTAGTAAAAATGAGCATGTACTTACTCCACAACCAGTAGTTTCTCCGTTGGGGATACCCTGGAGCGGCTCTGTTATGACTGGGCAAGCCCAAGCTCCATGTGGCTATTTCAATTTAAATTCATGGAAATAAAATAAAAAGTATAGTCCTTCATTAGTGCAACTACATTTCAAGGGCTCGTTCATCGACTAAGCCTAATGGCTGTTCTGTTGGAAAGCATCCGCACTGTTGTACATTTCCATCAATCTAGTACTGCCCTAAAGAAACTCTCAGACTGACTCGCTCTCGGACACTCTCTCTCGGTGACCGAGCCACCCAGGCACCCCTACCTGTCCCTTTTTAAATGAAAAATGCTAAGAAACGGAAGCAAGTTTATGATCTTTGATATCTTTGCATCAATGTCTCAGATACATCGGACCCAGTATGTCCAGGTCCAAACTCTTGATCCCCGCGCCATCCCCCAGGCCTGTCCCCACCAAGCACAGCTCTGCAAGCGGCCCGGTACCACCATCTACCACGGAAATGTCAAATGCTGAAGTCAGACATCATTCTTGACTCCTTCTAATTTGCCGCCTTGCGTATTCAATCCATTCCCAAACTGAGTCCATTTTACCCCCTAAAGTAGTTTTAAAATCTGTCCACTTTCCTCCTCCGTCATCACGGCCAACACCCAAGTGCACATTCCCACCTGCGTCCCTGATCTCAAGAACCTCCCAGCCTTCTACCCAGCTGCCCTCCGGACCAGGGTACCACAGCCAGAGGGAGACTTTGGAAATGCAAATCAGACCACGCTCCCAGTTTTAAACACTTTCCAGAATGTGTTAGTGTGATCAAGCCTACCTGATACCGCCAGGTCCATTCCTGTCTCTTCTGCTTTCTGTTCAACCTTCATCGTTCCTTCGCCCCAGCCCCTACCCCTGATCTGCACCCCACGCCCACTCCACGCCCTTTCCTGCCACTGAGGCCATTTTCCATGCTGTTCGCTCTGCCTGGACCCCTTCTCCCACCATCCTCTTTGCCTGGTTGACTTTCCCTCTCCCTCCAGAGCTCAGATCCAGAGAAGGGAAGCCTTCCCAGGACTTCCCGGTCTGTGTCCAGTGTTATCCCCCAACCACCTTCCTTTTCTTAGAAGACTTTCCCTCCACTTAGACCTCCGTGCATTGGCATGAGTATGTGCTCACTGTCCTTCTCCTCCCAGACACTGGCCTTGCTGAGAACAGAGGCTGATCTGTTTTCACTCCCAGCACGTGCCCAAACTCAGAGCAGGTGCACAGTGAATACTTACATCATCGATGAACAAGAGCTCATCTTCCCGCTTCTCCTAGTGCCTGACCCATTGCAAGGGCTCCCCTGGGGCTGGCAAGACCAGGTAGTGAGAGGGGCCTGGCCCTGTGAGGGTTAGACAGATGGTGGATCTAGTTCATAGCATTCCAGCGGAATGACAGCATGACACACAACTTGCTGTGTAGACACTTTGCAAAGTGTATGAGTTTCCCATGGCTGCTGTAACAAAGTCCCACAGAGTTGGTGTCTTAAAATAACACACATATATGCTCTTACACTTCTGGAGACCAGAGGTCTGAAATCGGCATCACCGGGCTGAAATCAAGCGTCTGCAGGACGACGCTTCTCCTGGAGGCTGCAGGGGAGAATCTTTTTCCTCGTGTTTTCCGGTTTCTAGAGCTGCGTTTCTCACAGTCCTTGGCTGGTGGGCCCTTCTGCCCCCGACAAAGCCAGCAGAAGGGAATCTTTAAATCTCTCTCTGTTGACATCATCCCATCTCCTCCCTCTTGTCCACCCAAATCTCACTCTGTCTCCCTCTTATGAGGCTGCTTGTGAGTACATTTAGGACCCGCCCGAATAACCCAGGGAAATCTCTCCATCTCAAGATCCTTAATGTAATTCTACCCGCAACGTCCCTCATATTCCTAGCTTCCAGGGATTAGGCCATCATATCTCTGAGGGACATTATCCAGCAGGCCACATTAGGAGAGACAGATAGCAAATGGCACTGGGGCTCAGCATCGAGCTGGAGTCTCAGCGTGGCCACGATGGTGACAGATAGGGCCGTGGCTGAGCTGAGCAGAGGGGAAGGCATGGAGAATGTACATTGCTTGATCTTATGCTAAATTCTCATTATTTTTTGAAATCTCCCAAAGAGGGGGCATCTTATGAGACAGAGAGAGGGAGAGGGAGCGCCTTGGTAATGCACACACGGCGGCCTGACAATTAAGGGTTTTCTCACGCTCACTGCGTGTTTCTGGAGCAGTGCTGATTTGAATGGCAGCAGAACTTGAGAAGGGCTCGGCAGTATCTCTTGATGATCTCAGCGGAGGGTTCAGCTTTTCCTTAGCGCGTATGGAATCAGATAACGCTGGACTGGGCTGGCTTCATTTCCACATTGTCTCTTCGCATGAGAGCCAGCCCTCCCTTGATATTTCCCAGGCAGGATGCTCACAGAGAAAAGGAAGGACGGAAGGTACAAACGGCTTAGAGGGTGTGCCGTCCATGAGCTTTGCTGGCCCCCATCCTCCAAGAAATGTAAATATCCTGATTTACATCTTTCACTTTATTTAATTGGCTGCTATTCATTGAATGATCAGATACGTGGATTTTTTTTTTCCTTCTGGAATTTTGACCCACTCTAGGTCTTTCTTTCCTCCATCCCCTAAAATCCTCAGGTGTTTTGAATTATATGAAGTCAATCCAAGACATTCCTAGTTGGGGTTCTGCCAGTGGGAAGGAAGCCTGTGTTGTCACTTCTGGGTGTCCTCATCTTGGACAGCATGGCCTTCTGATCAAGAGAGAGACCTATACTTGCTCTAGGTTAGATTATACGTACGTTGGAACTCTAGCTCTGCCATTTACAGGCTGTTTAGTCTTGGTCAAATATTTAACCTCTCTGAGCCCCAGCGGTCTCACCTGTCAAATGGCAATGGCTCCAACATTGCACAGGGTGGTTATGGGGAGTAAAGGAAGTCATTTATACATGAAGTGCCCGGACCAGTGCCTGCCACAATGTAAGTACTCAGGAAATGTTACTTCCCTTTGCTTCCGGAAGAAATCGAGTTTGGAAAAGAACAGATGCCTTTGTAAGAGCAGACGTTGGGCCTGCACTCTTGGTTACTAGTTGTACAGTTATTTATCTTGAATAGGGGGCACGGGAGAAGGGAGGGAGATTGGAAGGTAGACTGAAGCTCTCCTCCATGACAAGGAATTTCAGACTGGAGAGAAGGCTCAGGGGCACTTGAGATGTGTCTCGAGACAACTGAAGGACTGCCTGGTAGAAGAGGGAGTCTGTTTCTTCTTTGTGCAACCGGGACCAAACACAGATGTCGCTGGCGAATCAGGTTACCATCTCAGCCTGAGAGAGGGCACCCCAAACACTTGGAGCTGTAAAAAGTGGGAGACTTGGGAGATCTTGAGTTTCCACACCTGGGGATGTTCAAGTGTTGATTTATTCCTTCCTTCATGCAGCCGGCATCTATGATATTACCATGGGTCAGGTCCTGGGAACGTGGGAATGAACAGTGTAGATGAGAGCTCTGTCTTAATGCCATCTGGGGGAGGACATTAAAAAATGCATGGCTCCTGGGAAGGATACGGAAGCTTCAGATGGGTGATGGAGAGGAGGGACGTGAGTGCCAGGATACTCTGCTCAATTCTTAAGGTCTCTGTCTCTCCTTACACCCCTCTGCAGGCCAGAGCTGACTGGTCCAGACTGACTCAGAGTCTCTCTCCTTGGGATACAGGGAGACTGGGCCAGTTCGGTGATGGATCTGCAAACCAAAGTCAGTGGATGAGCACAGAAAGCCTGTCTTTGGGAAGGAAGGAGAATAGCACAGCTGCCTCAGAGTGGCAAACAAGAGACACTGTCGTCTCGGAAAGCAGAGAACGATCTCGGCTATGACATTCCCATTCCAGTCCCCAAGCAGCTCAGCTGAACTGGGCCTTTCTATAGGATGTTGTATCTTCTTACCCCCTGGGTGTCTGCTGTCCGGACCCTTGGAGAAAGGCCTCACACTTGTGTGGCCGCAGCCTGGGGAAACCCCAAATCTTCCGCTGTGCTGTTAGTGAATTTCAGGGTTTCCCTGCTCAGCTTTTCTCTGCCCCCAGGCTTGGTTCCCTGCATCCTGGAACCCCATCCGCGTGGGTAGGTGACTTGGATGCTTCACCAGTTTCCATAACGACAGAACAGGACAAAGCCCTATGCTACTTCCACAGGTCATTCGAGGAGTTGTCTAACTAAACATCCAGAAAGGGCTTGCACTGAGCCCTTCACAGCTATTTAAAAACCCAGCTTGACATTCTCAGCTAATGGGCTCCTTTTAGGCATCTTGTACCAAGCGGTTGCTTTTTCCTGGCCCTTCTCTACTTCCAGGGCCCTGGCTCATCCACCTAGCTCAGACCTCTCCATTCCCAGGAAGACAACTTCCCCTTCCTGTCTTTTTTTTTTTTTTTAAAGATTTTATTTATTTATTTGACAGGCAGAGATCACAAGTAGGTAGAGAAGCAGGCAGAGAGAAAAGAGGAAGCAGGTTCCCCGCTGAGCAGAGAGCCTGATATGGGGCTTGATCCCAGGACCCAGGGACCATGACCTGAGCTGAAGGCAGAGGCTTTAACCCACTGAGCCACGCAGGTGCCCTTTTTTTTTTTTTTTTTTTTTTTTTTTAAGATATGTTTCAGGGAGGGACAGAGGGAGAGAGAGAATCTCAAGCTGACTCCATGCCGAGCACAGAGCCTGATATCAAGGACCTGGGCCAAAACCAAGAGTCAGATGCTCAATTGACTGAGCCACCCAGGTGCACCCTCCCTTTCAGTCTCACGCAGAGAAACTTCACCTGCTTCCAAAAAGCCATTGTGCCAAAAGACACCTAGGCTCTTGGACACATTACCCCAGCTGTTTGTCAAGTTAAGATTCTGAGCAAAAACTCTTTCTTCCCCAAGATAAATCTGGGCACCAGCTGTCAAAGTGATAACATTTCTCCCCATTTTTTTTTGGTTAAACTATCTTTCATCAGATGAGCTTGAGACGATTTCTGTTCCTTCTAGCCCATGCTGGGAGGGTCTGTCGAAACCATAGCTCAGTGAGGAACCCCAGAATCCCATTCCTTGTCTGTATCCGGGTTAAAGGTGGGAGATCCGAGAGGCAGACAGGAAGTGCAGTATTGATTCACTGAGGGCCGCCATGTTTGGATGAGGAGGCAATCAGATAGAGAAGGCATGGAGGTTCCGGCTCCTCCTGACTTTCGCCGACTTCCCAACCAGCTTGTCATCCCCAGGGCTGGCCCTGCTGACCAACAGCAGTCCTCCATCTCTTAGACCCTTGGAAGCCAAAACAACAGCCTCCCAAAGACCCCTCCACCTGCCTTCCCTCTACAGCCCAACCTTGATGGCTGTATGTACCTGGCTTCTCATACGGCTGGTGACTCCTCTGGTCTTCCGCCACCCCTCCCAGACCTGCGTGTCCCCAACTCTTCCCACGATGGTGAGAAGTCCAGTTCCTACCGTGTATCCCTTGCCCCATAATTCATGGTGGTTCTGCTTTCCCGAAGGAGCCCTGACTGACACACATCCAGAGCCTTTCCAGAAGAAACTCATCTTCTTATTTTCTTTTCCTAATTTTTTTCTTGATGAGAATTGGCCTCAGTCTGAAAGTGTAAAATCTGCCCAGCGTTAGCGTGGCTCCTGGAACGGCAGTAGGTACCTCTCTTTCCAGTTGCTTCTAACCGTGATCAGAATCAGAATGAAATGTATGTTTGTGGTCTCGCGTGGCTCATGAAAATCCCAAAGCCATCTGTTGTCTTCATCCTCGTGTCCGTTATCGAAATACACTGATTAGGCCTTTAATTGAACCTGGTGCCGTATTTATCGAGAAACTCACAACAATTAGCTTTCTAAAAGCTTATCACCAGAACCCGAATATATAATCATTCAGCGACAGTCACTTTCAACTCACTCCATGGCCTACCTGTGTTTGCCCTCGAAAAACCAAGACACAGTCTCCTTTTTTTCTTTTTTTTAAAAATTTTTTCAAGAGATCAAGTGAGCGAGCTGAGAGCTGGCAGAGGGGGAATTTCTGAGCTTCTTCACCAAACTGCAGAGGGATTTGGGGGATCAGAATAGAATAGGATCAATGTGGATTCTGGAGCTGGGTGGTGCAGGGAGTCACTCCCAGCCTTACCACGGACGGACTGCGGAAACTTTAAGCTTTGAGTCCCTCATCTGTAAAACCGGTACAAATATAATTCACAACCTTTGGAATGAAGAATAAATGAATGAATGTGCATAAAGAACTAGTATAGAGCCCAGCTCCTGTAAGCACTTCCGATGTAGTCATGAGAAAGCTTATCCATGCCTTCTGTGACCCCAGGAGGGAGTTGAGGACCTCGAGTTGGGCCGGAGACAGAAATAGTGCAATTATAAAATGAGGTCTGAATTTCACTTTGAAAGCAGCACTTTAGAAAATGCCTGAATAAGGGGTGCCTGGGTGGCTCAGTGGGTTGAGCCGCTGCCTTCGGCTCAGGTCGTGATCTCGGGGTCCTGGGATCGAGTCCCGCGTCGGGCTCTCTGCTCTGTGGGGAGCCTGCTTCCTTCTCTCTCTCTGCCTGCCTCTCTGTCTACTTGTGATCTCTCTTTGTCAAATAAATAAATAAAATCTTTAAAAAAAAAAAAAAAGAAAGAAAATGCCTGAATAAGCTAACATTTTGGCTTCCCGTGAGGTTTCCCCAGATAGAGCTTGGTGAGCTGGACCAGGTTATGAAAAGGGACCTCTGCACCCTCCTTCCCCCGGCAGAGGGTGATTATCCGCTGTCGCTCCTTGTCTCCAGGTGCTGGTGCTGCCTCTTAGACCCGCTAGGACTGGCCTTTCGGATTCTGGGGGGGGGAAATTCCACCTGCTGCTAGGACAATTTAGAGAGGATATGTCTCAGGCTGTGATGATCTCGGATTAAATTCAGGGAGACTTGCCCAGGGCATCATTAACTGCCTGGAGGAGTCAGTCCTCCAGCCATCTGTCGTCTGCCATCTCTCTGTCTGGTTTTTCCTTTGGTCACATTGAGCCATCTTGAGAAACTTGGAGAGGACCTCTCCTCTTGCTGCGTTGGCACGGTGAATGAGAAACACAGCGTGGTCAGGGGTTCAGTGTTGGGGCTGAACCAGCACCAGACTTAGAGATGGTACCTGGGTTGAGATCTTGGCTGTGGGACCAAGTGCTGCTGGGGAATGTGACGTCGTCAGCAACCGCTAGAGGAAGCCTACTGGAGCGATCGAAGGTCAAGAACTTTGTTTGGGTAAGAGCTGATACCCCAGCGGAGCCAGTTACCTGCTCTGTGATCTTGCGAAATTTGCTTACCTTCTCTGTAACTCTTTGGTTCAGTGTTTGATGTTTTTGAGCAAATACACATCCTTCTTCCATACCAACTTTCTGATTCTCTGACCCCAGCGGAATATCCAACCATTTAATTCAATTTTGACACCACCTACCTGGAGTTAGGGTCGGATGCCACAAGTTAAAGGGCTCATTCCCTGCCAAGACTGCACTCACTTCAGATGCTGGTCACAACTCCCGGGCATACCTACACTTCTGTCCAGCCAACTACAATTTTGGGGTTCCCACATCCCTCCCCCTAGATTGGATAATTCGCTAAATTGGCTCAGAAAATTTAGGAAAGCATTTTTGCTTGTGTTGACTGGTGTATTTTGAAGGCTACAACTCGGGAACAGCCAAATGGAAGAGAGGCGTGGGGCACAAGACAGGGATGGTGGGGTGATGCCGAGCTTCCATACCCTTTCCAGGCACACTAGCCTGCCCAGCCCATGTGTGTCCACCAAGCCAGAAACTCCCTGAATCTCACTGTTCAAGCGTTTTTATAACTCAGTCTGCATTCCTTTCCTCTCTCTCTTCCGAGGCTGGGGAGGGAAGGAGGGACTGAAAACTCCCACCTTCTAATCACAGGTTTGGTCTTTCTGGTAGACCAGCCCCTACATGACACTAACGTGTAGTTCCACTCTGATCACCTCATTGGCAGGAACTCGGGCGTTTGTTCTCAAGGGGATCATTAGGAATGACAAAAGACACTCCTTTCCCTTGGGAAATTCCACCCAGGGTTTTAAGAGTTCTGTGCTAGTAGCTAAGGACAAAGACCAAATATATTTTATGACAGTTCCACTGGGATACTTCCCAGACCCACAAGTGGAGGCCTGAAACTACACAGACCACCAAACTCTACATGTATACCATGCTTTTTCTTAAGACATACATACCTATGAGAAAGGTTCATTTATAAATTAGGCACGGTAAGAGATTAACAGTAGCTAACAATAAAACAGAACAATTATTAACAATACAGTGTATAAAAGATATGTGAATGTGGCCTCCCTACATCTTGGAGCTGACCCTTTGAAGGCATTTGAAGAGGCTCCTGATGGCAGGGATGGGACAAAGGACGGGGGTCCTGGGGCAGAACGGGACAAGCTGGCGTGTCTGTGGAGCACTTCTAGTCAGTGTGTTGTAGTGACGTTTGTCAGGGCTCCGGAGTCAGACTGCCTCCTTGCAAATCTTGCCTTCGTCCTTTGTCAGCTGTGTGATATTGGACAATTTACTCAATCTCTCTGAGCCTTCTATAAAGTTAAGAATGATAATACCTGCCCTATAGATTAAATGAGACAGTGCGGGTCCAGTTCCAGACCGGGGTCCGTGCTCAGGTGAAGGCTAGGGGCTGTTAGTACTAGACGTGCTAGTAGGTTTGGCAGAGGAGCTGGTGCACGGGTGGGACCTCAGCAGATAGCCGAGAAAGGACTGCGCAGGAGGGCCCCAGCGCCACCCAGAGGGGGGTCAAGAATAGAATATTGATACCCGAATGCAAAGCAGGGTATGTAATTGGATTTCTCTGCGGGGGGGGGGGGGTGTGACTCACCCCCTTTGATAAATGCTGTTGCCCTCCTGAGGTCTCTATCATGCGATTTGGAAAATTTTCCACCTGCACTCGCGGTCTCGAGGTCTCATTTTAATAAAACTCCAGGACTGTGTGTACTCTGGGCCCGCCTGCCCGCCTACTTTTCTTGATCACAGGCTGACTGCCATGTGTCAGGCACAGGTGACGTTCGAGAAGCACGGAGGGAGGAGGCAGGGTGCTTTAAAGGGTGCACATGGGCGATTTAGGGAGAAACACAAGTGCCCAGGTGATTATCGGGGGTGGGGGGAGGGGAGGTGGATGGACGGTGGTAGGACATGGGGTCTTGGCAATGAGAGTGTAAGAGCACCTGACCAAGCCCGGAGGCATTGGCAAGGCCGTCTTGGGGGCTGCTTAAAAATTAGTCTGAGGTGAAGGTGCTCTGATCCCAGCAAGACTTGAAGGGAGAATGGGCTTGAAGACTGCCAGTCAGGATTCGCACAGACCTGCAGGTGGACTGCTAGCCCCAAATGGGCTCTCCCTGGCTACAGAGGAGGCCAAAGAGATAAAAGGCCATAGAGGGGTTTCTTCTGTGGTTACAGTGACCCAAGGCTGGCAGGGTTTGGCTCTGCAGAAAGTGGTGTCCCGTGGTAATTTTAAAACAAAAACAAAATGTCTTAAAAAAAAATTTATCTACTTATTTGAGAGAGAGAGAGAGAGAGCACAGCAGGAGGGGCAGAGAGAGAAAGAAAGAATCTCAAGCTGACTCCACACTGAGCATGGACCCCCGTGCAGGGCTCGATCCCATGACCCTGAGATCATGACCTGAGCCAGAATCAAGAGTCGGCTGCTTAACCAATCGGGCCACCCTGACCCCGCAAAACACAAAACGCTTTAGAAGTCATCAAGATACCATACCAAGCGTCTTTTCCAATCACAGTGGCTTCAGATAATACATGCATATGGTGAAAAAAAGAATTAAAATGCAGAGAAGCAAATGAAAGAAATAAAGTTTCCTTCAAAATCATCATCGTAGCATTTTGAATGGAATTTATGCATCGGTACTGTGCAAAATTGGATCCTAACCTTTGTGAACCATTTTTATATGGTTTATTCTCTGATATCAATCACATCTCTCCTGAGCGCCATTTTTAATGCCTGTGTTATGAATTCCATCATGCATACATCCCATATGTAAGTCAGCAGTCTGCTATTATCGGTGGATACTTAGGTTGCTTTTTGTTTTTCGTGATTGCAAATAAGGCTGTCCTGCACATAATCACTGCTAAGTTTTCATGGTACCCTTTAAACGACCTCTTTAGGGGTGCCTGGGTGGGTCAGTGGGTTAAGCCTCTGCCTTCAGCTCAGGTCATGATCCCAGGGTCCTGGGATTGAGCCCCGCATCTGGCTCTCTGCTCAGCAGAGAGCCTGCTTCCCCCTCTCTGCCGGCTTCTCTGCCTCCTTGTGATCTCTCTCTCTCTGTCAAATAAATGAATAAAATCTTAAAAACAAACAAACAAACAAACAAACAAATGAATTCTTTAGGATGAAACCTTAGAAATGGAATCAGTGGGCTCAAGAGTTTAATTGTTTTCAAAGCCCTTGACGCAGGTTTCCAATTGTCCCCAATTTTCTCCACCCATTAGCCCATGGGCTGTATTTGCTATTTCGTGTTTTTTTTTTAATAATTTTTCATTTTTTAAATTAACATATCGTATTTGCTATTTCTGCTTGAGGCTTTTCGTCCCTGTCTTCTGTGGCTCCCACACTGCAAGAAACCGGTCAACAGAGGGCTCTCCAGTGGCCATGGGGAGATGAGTCTAGAAGACGCAGCAATTACTCTAACTACTGAGGCCTTCAGGACACTTGCCTCTTCCCTCAGCCCAAAACGACCCCCACCCCCCTGCCCCTGGGCTTGGAAGTGAACCTGTTGCTGAAACTCTGGCCTCCCTCTTCTCATAGAATTGCCAGAGAAAACATGGGATGCCATGTTAGATCTGAATTTCAGATAAACCACAGATTCTGTTTTTAGAGCAGGTATGTTCCAAACAAATATTGCCTGAGCCATTCTCATACTAAAAATTATCCGGTATTTATCGGAAAATCCAATACAATTGGGTGCCCTGGTTTTTGTTTTTTGTTTGCTAAATCTGGCAACCCTAATTCCTTAGCATCTTCCCTCATCAATTCTCTGTTGGCTGTATTGTCTTGAGAGGTCCTCTTGAGAAAAGCTTGCGGGTTGGCTGGCCATAACTTTGTAATGGTTGTTGAGTTCTTCCTTGCAGAGGTGGAAAATTATATATGGAACCACGTGCTGTTACTGGGCATTTATGGTGATTCTTTTTCTCTCTTCCCTCCTCTTCTCTTTTCCCCTCCCATCCTCATTATTTGAGCCTGAATCTTTATCCACATCTTTAATTCTTTTTTTTAAGATTGTATTTATTTGAGAGAGAGAGAGAGTACATGAGCAGGAGGGAGAGGCAGAGGGAGAGAGAGAAGCAGACTCCCCGCTGAGCAGGGAGACCAGCGCGGGGCTCCATCCCAGGACCCCGAGATCATGCCCTGAGCTGAAGGCAGATGCTTAACCAACTGAGCCACCCAGGCGCCCTATCCACTTCTTTGATTCTTGGTGAACCACTCAGCCAAGGGACTCAGGGCTAGGATTAGAGAAACCCCGGGCCAGAACCCCTCTCCTCTTCCTAGTTTGCTGAGCCATCCAAGGGAGAACATACGTCTCAGTCTAGGCTCTATCTTGGTAGGAGATTGGGGAACAAACATAGTAAATAAGGAATGAAATCTCAGAACTTTGTGTCTCCTTTAGAGAGACAGAGGACACACAGAAGGACAAATACGGTTGCAGAAACTGCCAGATCACGGTAGCTGGTGCCTGCAGGCAATCTGTTGGCAAACCTTCTATGCTTTGGGCACAGCCCAATACCCCATAGGAGCCTGGAGCAGAGAGTGGGCTGGACCGTTAGTGAAAAGCAACAGGACCCAGGAGAACCCCACTGGCTTGCTGCGTGGCCTTGGTGGCTGGCCTGGGTCCTCAGTGGCTGGTGCAAGTGAGAACTGAGTCAGGAAGCCCGGCACACAGTAGGCTCTTAGTAAGTATTTTCTGGATGACTGATTTATTAGATAAGTCTGCAAATCAATGCATCCAGGATCAATGTTCCCTCTCTGGGCTTCTTCATCCGTATAAGCTGAGAGCTCTTCCAGCCCCCGCAACTTGATTAGTCTCTGATTAATGCATGGTTCTTTCTGAAGATCAGGACGCAACAAAACATGTCTACAAAGAACCAGCCAGTAAAAATCTGAGAGTCCAGCAGGCCACAGTACGGTCTCTATTCTGATGACCTCTACTGTAAAGCGAGAGCCGCCAGTGACAGCACGTGAACGAATGGGCATCGCTGAGTTCCAGTAAAACATTATTTATAGGCACTGAACTTTGAATTTCATGTAATTTTCATGTGTCCGGAAATTTTATTCTTCTTCTGATATTTTGCTATTTAAAAATGTAAAAACCATTTTTACCAAGGCCAGCTAGAAGGCTCAGTCATGTTAAGTGTCTAACTCTTGGTTTTGGCTTAGGTGGTGATCTCAGTATCGTGAGATGGAGCCCCCTGCGGGCCTCCGCGCCGACTGTGGAGTCTGCTTGAGAGTCTCCCGCTCCCTTTGCCCGCCTCCCCACCACATATGTGCATGCTCTCTCTCGCAAAAAAACAAACAAACAAAAAAAAACAAAAAAACAAACCCAGAAACAGAACAACAACAATAAAAAACCCCTTCTTACTTCATGCAATGTACCAAAGCAGACGGTGGGCTGGGTTTGAGGTGTGGGCCATAGCTTGTCCACGCTGCTGAAGATTCATGAACAAACCTGTCCTCTACGAAGTCTCCTGAGCACTTTAAACAGAAAGTTCAGAGTGAGGGTGCTCTTTCTTCTCGCTGTGTACATACGGGTCCCCACATCTGCCAGACTGGCTTGCACAGACCCATTGCCGGGCCATGCTGTCACTCTAGAACCTAAGATGACTCCCATGGTCGTCCTTTGTAACCCAGACCCACCAAGATGTCCTGTGCTGGTGGACGCTTCACGGCCACATCCTCGGGGACACCACGCCCTTTTCTCGAATCAGTATTTGAGTGAGCTTCCCTCTTTCCATGAGTGCCTGACACCCACCCTTCTTCCTGACCATCCAGGTTGTGCTCCTGTAAGTGGCCCTCGAGCTAAGAAAATTGCTCCCCCGCAACTACTCTGATCTCTGTCTTCTCTGAACTCCTCCCACTGTATGGCTTGGAACCTGCATATTCCCCACTGCAGAGACCAGACTGCCTACGTTCAAGTCCCTGTCACCTACTCCGTGACCTTGAACAAGTTCCTGACATCATGGGAGGGGTGATAATAATAGTACCCACCTAGGAGGGTCGTGGTGAGAGTTAATTGAGATGTTTTGTGGAAAATGTTTAGGCCAAGGCGCTGGGGTGGCTCGGTTGGGTAAGTGCCATCAGCTCAGGTCATGATTCCAGAGTGCCAGGATCAAGTCCCTCCTGCTTCTCCCTCTCTGGCTTCCCCTGCTTCTGCAGTCTCTGTGATAAAATTAAAAAAAAAAAAATTTTTTTTAAAGGGAGTATTTATACGGTAACAAAAGATCAGAAATACCCTTCCAGGCCTTCACCAATATTGTTGATAATTTTTTCAGGTCAATTGTTAATTGACATGCAACATGCACACAGAAAAGGGTACAGACCCCCACGGTTCAGTGTGAGGAGTTTTTTCGGTGTTAGTAATTTCCTTTGACTCAAAAAGGAGCTGGTCTAGAAAAGGGGACAGAAGAGTCATCTGCGCTCCAGGGAGGTGACATTCTTTTGGGAACAGAGGGTCGCATCTAGAAACAAGGGTAGGGTTAGGGTTACAACTGAAGGAGAAGCCACTTAACACCCAGACCTTGAACTTGCCTCAGGGAGCAAACAGGCAGCTTACTTCTCAGTCATGCCTCACAAAGATGTCCCTCTCATAGATGTGTCACCTAAGCCCGTGGCAGGCACCTGTCTGGGCCCTTGATCCCCGCCAGGATGTGGAAAGGCAGCTGAGCCCACGGGCTCCCTGGAGATGTCTCAGTGCTTCTTCTCCCTCTGGGGACAGCATCTGAGCTCATTAATCCAAGAACACTAAACAGATGCCCACATTCGTCATCTCCAAGCCATTCGGTTTGAGGACATGGAAATAGCTCACGAAGGTGAGGCTCTTTCTCTGACGCAGGAATGTTGGCAAAGATTTTTCAGGAGTGTCCGCGAGGCTGGAGGGGCTGACAGAAGTGGCCTTCTCCTGTGCACCTACTAGATGTGTGCAAAGCTCAGGGCTGCCCTAAGCTTTCTTCACGTTCATGCAACCCAAACACAAGGGTGTCATTCCTTTTCCAAGTGAGGGCAGTGAGCCCCAGAGCAGTGAAGGGACCTGCCCACAGTGTACAGTCAGTGAATGGTGGAACTGAGATGGGCACTTAGGTCTGGCTGGCTCTGGGTGCTAGTAGAATATGGCCCCAGGGGTCACCTCATTTTATACATGAGGAAACTGAGCTCCTGGGGGGAGGAATGGCCTGCCCGAAGTTATTATGGTATAATAAGAAGAAAGGGCACCGCAGCCCTGTGCCCCTTCCCCTTACCTTGCTCTGTGTTTCCTCCTCCTCAGGCTGTTCACCTGTATCCTTTGTAATATTGTTTATAATAAATCAGCAAATGTAAATAACTGTTTCCTCAAATTTCACGAGCAGTTCTAGCAAAGTACTGAACCTGAGGAGGGGGGTCACAGGAACCCCAGTTTATGGCCACTTTGTCAGAAGAGCAGGTGATTGGGGCTGGCAATCAGTATCTGAAGCAAGGGTAGGCTTATGGGACAGAGCCCGTAGTCTTGGGGTCTTGCTAACCCGAGGCAGCGAGTATCAGAGTTGAGTCAAACTGGAGGACACCTGCCTACAGTTGGACATCTGTCAAGAACTGCAGAGTTGCTCGGTGCAGAAAAATGCAACATTTGATGTCAGATGTGTAGAGTGTATAGAAAAACAGAATTTTCCCTTTGGGAGAGGTTTGTGGTGGGACGTAGGCTGGGGTCCAGGCTCCAAGCGCTAGACTCATCTCTGGATGAGTGTTCCTGCCTTTTACCCATCCCCAGAATGCCAAACATCCACATTTTATAAAAGAGCCAGATAGGGCACCTGGGTGGCTCAGGTCATGATCCTGGACTTCCAGGATGGAGTCCCACATCGGACTCCCAGCTCCTTGGGGAGGCTGCTTCTCCCTCTGACCTTCTCCTCGCTCATGCTCTCTCTCACTCATTCTCTCTCAAATAAATAAATAAAATATTTTTTTAAAAAATTTCTTAAAAAACAAAAAGAAGGAGCCAGATAAATATGATTTTTTAAAAGTCGGGCTTCTCCTCCATCAGTCTATTTTGACCTTCACATGGCGATCTCTGCTGGATTTCCACTAGGCTCCAGACCATGTTATTTTCAAAGATATTTTGTAAAATAGGTGCATTATTATTCTGACAGAGCTTGATCACCTCTCCAGCCCAGAGCTGGTAAAATGACCGATTTCCTCCGTCGTCCCAGCATGAAAGGCTGGGGTGGAGAATAGCACAAGCTGGCTTCTTTTCCCTGCTGCGTTCATCAGGTTCTTGGAGATGACATCTCTCTCTCTCTCTCTCTTTCTCTCTGGAACAAGCTGGCAACAGTAGAGTTTGGTTTCCAGGACTTAGCTCTCTTCCTGCAGAGAACTGGACTAACATGCCTTACTCGAAAGGTCCAGCCAAGCTTCAAAAGTGCTTTGCATGAACTACTGAAATGCTTTCGTAACAATATAATTTAATAGGACTGAAATTCCATTCATGCTTGCATTGAGCAGTACATATATTTGTTTTAGTCAAAGCACACATATCCATGCACATGTATCAGTGAAAATGTCTTCAACTCTAAGTAACAAAACATTCTCTTAATAGTGTCTTAAATCTTAAAGCTCCTGGGTGGCTCAGTCGGTTAAGCAGGCGACTCCTGATTTCAGCTCAGGTCATGATCTCAGGGTGGTGAGATCAAGTCCCATGTTGGGCTATGAGCTGGGCATGGAACCTGCTTCAGATTCTCTCTCTGCCCCTCCCCTCCCCCCAATTTTTAAAAACCTAATGTCTTAAATCTAGGATGGCCAACTGTCCCTGTTTTCCTGGGACAGAGCAGTTTCCCAGGACATGGGAATTTCAGTGCTGAAGCTGGGACAGTTCCAGGCCAACCAAGACAGCTGGTCAGTCTCCTTAAATCATAAGGACATTTAACATTGCCTTACCAAGAAGTCTGGATGCAGGTGATCTGAGCGTCAGCAAGGTACCTCTTAGCTCCCTTCCCCTTGTCACTCTCGCCACAGTGACTGCAGAAGCATCAGGACGAGGAGGTGGGTAGCACTCTGGTCTCGGATCATCCTTCCCAGGAGTGCCCCCAAGCAGACTTCCTCTTCCATCTCATTGGCCGGAAGTGGGTCTCATGGCTACCTCTAGCTGCAAGGGAGCCGGGAAAAGTGGATGTCTGGCGAAGGCAGACGGGATTGCCATCACTCTTGCCGAGGACTGAATTCTCCCTCCTCAATTCCTATGGTGAAGCCTTGGTTTCCAATGTGATCGTACTTGGAGGTGGAGCCTATAAGAGGAGCTTAGGTCATGAGAGTGGAGCCCCCATGAATGGGATTATGGCCCATAGTGACACAAGGGACCCCAGAGAGAGGATCTCTTTCTTCGCCATGTGAAGATTTAGCAAGAAGGTGGCCATCTCCAAACCAGGAAGGAGGCCCTCACCAGGAGCCACACTTGGCTGATATCTTGATCTTGGACTTCTTAGCCCTTCAGAACTGTGAGAAATTAATGTTCGTGGTTTAAGCCACACAATCTATGGTGTTTTGTTATGGCTTTGGGCACGTTGCTTCATTTCCATTTCCTCGTCTATAAAATGGAGATAAAAACAGCTCTCCCATAGGACGCCTGTGACGATATAGATGAGTTTATGGGTAGAACGTGCTGAGACACTGCCTGGCCCATAGTAAATGTTCGGTACATGGTTACTTTTTGGTTTTGAGGATAAGAGCAGGATCGAATAGAGATTTTTATGAGGAGCTGTGTTGTGACTCCCCTGAGAGCTTCTGAAGAATTCCTCACCTGTTAATGGTGGTGAATTTGAGTGTGTTTGGGAGAACTCAAAATCATGCTGACTGCAGTTTTGAGATGGGCAGAGAGTGAGTGAGAAGGCCTCCCAGGACAAGCCCGCCATACTTGAATTACAGAAAGGAAACTCAACTGAGCATGAGCTGGCACGAGCTACACGGAAATACTTGGAGTGGAAGAGTGGCCCCTGGGTGCAGGGGAGGTCAAGGTCATGCGTCATTTTAGTTTCCTTCTTCATACCCGTTGGTGTTTTCTAAAACCTCTGCAGAGAGCAGGTGTGTCCTCTACAATTACATAAGAATTTATTTCAAAACTTTGATATAGAGGAAAATACCCAATAAGGATGATTATTTTTAATATTGAACATGTTCCATTTATCACCTATTTCCCCAGCGTTATTTTCTCTTTCTCTCCCTGCTTCTTTGTCATAGCGAGTAGTTGTACTAGACACAAATTACCGAGCACTTTACCTGTCCCAGGCACATGCTCAGCCCTTGACATGGGCAGCAAGACTGTTATTATTCCCATCTGAAAGATTTTTTTTTTAATTTATCTATTTGACAGAGATCACAAGTAGGCAGAGAGGCAGGCAGAGAGAGAGGGAGAAGCAGACTCCCCGCTGAGCAGAGAGCCCGATGCAGGGCTCGTTCCCAGGACCCTGGGATCATGACCTGAGCCGAAGGCAGAGGCTTAACCCACTGAGCCACCCAGGCGCCCCTATTATTCCCATCTTAAAAAGGAGGGAAGTAAGGCTCAGAGAAGTTCAGCTGCTGGTGCATTGACCCCTTTGAAGGAGAGCTCTTGGGTACCAGGGCTCTTGCTTCTGACCACAGTCTGTCTCTCTTTTGTCCCTTTCATTGCCTTTCCTTCTTTCATCTCTTGAAATGATCAACCAGGTACCTGTCTCAATTCTGAAGTCATAACCCATGATTTTTCAGCGAGAGAATGACTGACATTCAGACCAGATCATTCTCCACTGAGGTGCCATCCTGCGTGCTGTGGGACATTTAGCAACATCCCTGGACTCTACCCAGTAGATGCCAGCAACGATCCCCACACACCAGCCCCAGCTGTCACAACCAACGTGTCTCCAGACGTCGCCCAATATCCCTGGAGACCAAAATCATCCTCATTAGAGCCACGGATGGAGGCTGATCTCAGCAGTCGATGTGGCAAAGGATTCTGGAGGCCCTCCAGTTGAACGATCGCCGACGAGAGCCCATGGGAACAGGCTGTGCCCTACTGGCAAGCCCCCAAGCTCACTCGAGGCAGCTGCCACCTGCTAGGACATTTCAGGGCAGGGCCTGACAAACGCTTGGGGGGCTCTGGCAACAGGGAGATGATGCTGCGGCTTGTCCCAAAAGCTGGGAGCTAGGATCAGAAGGAGTAATAATGGGCACTCCTCGGCCAGCAAAGGGAAGGGGGCCCCATTGCTGGTCTGTGGAATGTGTGGCAACAGATCCACGAAAGGAGGTAGGAAGATCAGCGGGCTCAGAGGTGTTGATTTCTAGTCCTTGTCCTGTTCCCACTTGCCATATGCATTCAGTCGAGTCCTTTGAGAACATGAATGCTCCCCTCTGTGTCTTCCCAGGACAGGAGTAGGATGTGTGCAGACTGGCCCCTCCGTGCCCCCAGCCCCTCACTTGATTCTTCTTCAGAGCATGTGACGTTCTGTTGTGTTTGTGTTCACGCTCTGTCACCCCACCTAAATTTCAGCTCCCGAGGGCAGAGGAGCCTCGGATGCTTGGAGCCCACGACCGTCCGTGGCAGGCACAGGAAATGTTCCATAAAGACGTGCAGAATGAAGGCATATACCCTCCACGCCCCACGGGGCAGCGATCTGAAAATACATCTTAACAGCCACAGCTGTGTAAAGCCCTTCGTATGCAGTGGCGCCACTTCTGAGAATCCACGGCCCCCACTCCGAATAATCCAACGTGAAGAAAAAGCCTTGTATGAATCCATGTGTAGTCAACAGTGGCTCAAATGGCAGCCCCCAAAAACCCAACCTAAGCCTCTGCTTTCGGCTCAGGTCATGATCCCAGGGTCCTGGGATCGAGCCCCGCATTGGGCTCTCTGCTTGGCAGGGAGCCTGCTTCCCTTCCTCTCTCTCTGCTTGCCTCTGCCTACTTGTGATCTCTCTCTGTCAAATAAATAAAATCTTAAAAAAAAAAAAAAACCAACCTGAAAACCCCACCTAAGTAGTCAAGATAAGGGGATAATTAAAGCAGCCTTGAAAAATACACTTGGTGAAATTCCAGATTTGCGGTATACATACCGTGCACAACAGTTACAAAACTGTGAAGCAGTACTTACCTGGCAGGAGAGTTACTGTGATCACGAAGATGGTTTTCCCAGGGCAAGGGTTACCCATTGCACTCTGGATATGCTGACCCCTGCGATTTCCCCAAATGTGGGAAACTCGAGTGCATAACGTGTGGTAGTGGGGGACTGTGTTCACGCTTTCCCCTGGGGGGAAAAACAAAACAAAACAAAACAACTGTAAAGCATGTTGCAAGACTGTCTGGGTAGCCCAATAGCAGAGATTATAGGAGTGAGCGTCCTTTCCTGGTGGGAATATGACGCATCTGGAGGGAATTTGCAAGTTCCTAATTAAAATGCAAGTGTTGGGCCACCCGGGTGGCTCAGTCGGTTGAGCAGCTGACCCTTGGTTTTGGCTCAGGTCATGATCTCGGGGTCCTGGGACCGAGCCCCGCATTGGGCTCCTCGCTCAGCTTGGAGTCTGCTGGAAATGGTCTCTCTCGTTCCCTCTGCCCCTCTGCCCTGTGAGCATGCATGCACCCACACTCTCTCTCTCGAATAAATAAATAAATCTTTAAAAAAAATAAAAACGAAAGGTAAAATGCAAGTGTTTGTGTCCCTTGACCCAGTGATGGCATTTCTAGGAATTAATTTTTCTAGGGATTGATGTGTTTCTAGGAATTTATCCTAGAAACATCCCAGATGTCTGCGCCTAGGAGAATGGTTAAATAAATCACCATGTATCACGATAATGGAATACTACGCAGCCATTAAAAAACAAGGAGGTACGCACATACCAACGTGGAGAAATGCCCAAGATAGATTATTAAGTTAAAAAAATTGCAAAGCATTTTTGTATGATAGTAATGATGTCGTAACTTAGAGTATAAACATGAACATTTAAAAAATCTGGAGGAATATAAACCAAGGTGTTGACATTTTTTTTTTCTAAAGGGCTGAGGAATATTTTTCTCTACATTGTGAATTTCTACAATGTCTGAAATTTTTAGCATAGCTGCTAATGGAAAACACTGGGCCTGCAGCAAAGAAATAAGGATGTGAGGACCAAAAGCAGTTCCATCAAGGGGTCATTAATAGTGATTGATCATTTCTCAGTAGCAGGGTAACACACACTTTCTGTTTTTCTTCTTTTTCTTAAGTTGTTATTTATTTAAGTAATTTCTACACCCCACATGGGGCTCAAACTCACAACAGTGAGGTCGAGGATCCCATGCTCTTCCCGCTGTGCCAGCCAGACGCCCCTGTTTTTCTTCTTTGGAGGGGGAACTTGTAGGAAGAGCGTGTGAGGCCTTTACAAAGGACAACATCCTCCCCAAACACTTTGTTTAAACTGGGTGATGCTCAGGGTCATAAGAACATTCTGTCAATGTAACCTGCTGTGGGATGGTGTCCTGTCTCCCCAGGATGGACGACATCCAGCTCTGCAATGACATTATGGACCTGAAGCAGGAGCTACAGAACTTGGTTGCCATCCCAGGTAAGCATGGGGGACTCCAGCCTAGTTAAGGAGGCGCCCAGAGCCCCCCGGCCAGCCCGGTCTGTGCCCCTTAGGTCTGGAAGGCTGAGTTCATCTCTGCTCCTAGCACAGCCCCATTCTTGCTTCCTGTCAGGTAGACCTGGCTTCAAGTCTTCATTCTGGTCCCCTCCTTGACCTTGGGAAAGTCACTTTATCTGACTTTCCATTTCCTGGCCTCTGAAAATAGCGTAGTACTAGTCACAGCCCTTACTTAACTCATTGGGTATAAATCTCACTGTGATACATTGAACATGACAAGGGATGGGTTTAGCTTTATATCTGGTCCAAAAATGAAGAGTCCAGGAAGTATTAATGATTATTACTATTACTATTCTCTTTGGGGGTGGGTAGAGTGTGGGGGTTACAAGCTCTGACTTTGGAGTCCAAACTAGATCTCTCGATTACTAATGAATGAAATGACCGGAAGCAACTTACTCCACCAAATTCAGTTTCCTCGCCTGTCAGCTGGGACAATAATGGTATCTACTTCATAGGGTCATTATGGAATTGACTGAGAGGAAAAACATGTACGGTGCTAGACACAGTTCCCATCCTTTAGTAAATGCTTAAGAAATTGTTACTGTTGTCCTTGTCGTTAACTGAACAAACTTGTGCCCTCTTATGTTTATACACTAATTCGTTTTAACCTGGTAGTAGCAAACCTATTACCTTTTGACCTAAGTTCCTTTTTATGGATCATAATTATCTTTTCTAAACCCACAAATATTTAATGAAAAGTGGCATGTTCAAAAATTTTTTATGAAATCTCTTTTACATCTTGTTTAAGATATTGCTCTATCTGCTTTGGTAGGTATTGGTAGGGTTGGAAAATATGGTTTTGCTTCAAGTATATGGAATAAAGCCAGATACACACACACACACACACACACACACACACACACACACACACACAGAGTGTCTACCCACTGCTTTGGATCCGAATTTATTTGGCCTCTTTTCCCAAGAGAGCTTTCCCTGCTCTCCAGGCTGGGTTAGGAATGAGGGTCTGGAAGGTGCTAAGGGAAGGTGTATTGGGTGCAGAAAACAACCCTGTGTCAAGAATCTTGCTTTAGGGGACACCTGGGTGATTCTGTCAGTTAAACATCTGCCTTTGGCTCACGTCATGATCTCAGGGTCCTGGGATCGAATCCCACATTGGGCTCCCTACTCGGCAGGGAGGCTGTTTCTCCCTCTACCTGCTGCTTCTCCCCTGCCTGCCTGGGCTAGATGCCGGGCACGTGACAAAGACAAAATGATTCCCTGCTCCAGCCACTCACAAGTCAGTGGGAAGATGGGGCTTGGCGCTAGTGGTACCAGCTAGTGGTAGCTATGACTGGGCAGGAAGCATAATCGAAGGGGTTATAGGTTCAGAGGCGCCTGGGTGGCTCAGTCAGTTAAGCGCCTGACTCGGTTTCAGCTCAGGCCATGACTGCAGGGTCGTGAGATCGAGCCCCGTGTGGGGCTCCACGCTCAGGGAGTCTGCTCAGGATTTTCTCTCTCCCTCTGCCCCTCCCCCCACCCCACTTATGCACACTCAATATCTTTCTCTCTCTCTCTCTCTCTCTCGTGCATTATGGAACCGAGCACTGTTCTAATGCCTTCTCACTAGAACATGTAGGGCTGGGCCATTCTTTGTTGGGGCTGGTGGGGGGTCTGTTCTGTGTGCTGTAAGGTACTCGGCAGCAGCACCCCTGGCCTCTGCTCACGAGATGCCCGTAGCAACCCCTGCCCCACAGCTGTGACAACCAAAGATGTCCCCAGGTGTTGCCAAATACACGCTGGCAGACGGGTGCAAAATTGCCACCTAAGGGCCTTTACCTTATATTTTTATTTGTTTAAAGATTTTATTTATACATTTGACAGAGAGAGAGAGCACAAGCAAGGGGAGTGGCAGAGGGGGAGGGAGGAGCAGGCTCCCCACTGAGCAGGGAGCCTGATGCGGGGCTCCATTCCAGAACCCTGGGATCACGACCTGAGCCGAAGGCAGACACTTAATGCCTGAGTCCCCTGTGTGCCCCGAGAACCCCTACTATAGAGTCCAGGACCTGGCTTTGAATCCATGCTGGCCAGACCGGTGGCCTTCATGCGGCAACTTAATTTCTCTGAGCCTTACGTTCCTTGTTTGCAAAATCAGGCCAAGAATGCCAGCCTCCCATGGTCGCTGTGCAGATGCTGTGGGGCGGGAGATGCGAAGCGTGGCAGCGCTCGGTCCATTCCTCTTCTGATGGCAGGGCGGGCGTAAAGGGCCAGCAGAGCCTCCGGACGCCGCTGTCCCAGCGATCACTCGCCAGGTGCCAGGCACGGTGCGGGAGGACGGCACTCAGGTACCGGGCATCTCCTCGAGGGACCAAACTCTTCTAGGATGGCTTGTCGACACGGTTGCATGATTCGATGGGGGACTTGTAATGCAGCGTGAACTCTATCTCGAGAACACCCCTACCACAGAAAGCCAAATGCCCAACGCAAAGCATCCAAAGAAGGGAGCAAGAAGAACAAGGTCCAGACAGCACCTGCTAGAAATTCGAGCTCTGGCATGGGTCGTTTCTTAGAGCCTCGCGTGACGGTAGGAACACCGAGTGTAGAGCCACCCCTGAGGACGGCCGGTTCTGCTGTCCCGTTTTTATATCCCGCCGAGAACCAGTTTCAAAGGTAGAAAAACCCACCCCAGCTGATGGCAGCACTAAATGGGCAATTACTGGAAGGGCAGAGGAGGCTTCTGGAGCCTGGGCCATTGCAGGAGCTCTCTGTCAAATTCCCTCAAACAGCATGAAACCACCCAAATTGATTCTCTTAGTTCCGGAGGCCGGAAGTCCGGAATCTGGGCCCTGCTCCCTCCGGAAGCTCTCGAGGAGAATCCCTCCTTACCTCTTCCCGTGCCCAGTGGCTGCGGGCAGTCTGTGGTGCTCCTCGGCTTGCGGCTCACTTGCTCCAATCTCTGCTTCTCTCATCCCATGGCGTCTTCCCTGTACATCTAGACGTCCTCTCCACGTCTCCCAGGACAGCTGTCATTGGATTTATGCTCCCCCTAGTGAATATGATCTCATCCCACTAAGGACATCTGCAAAGATCCTCTTTCCAACCCCACTAAAGAGGACATTTTGGAGGGGGAGGGGGATACTATTCAACCCAAAACTGGCCTGAAGCTCAACCCAATCTCACAAGGGTTCGGAAACAAGAAAGTTGTTAGAATATTCCCTCCCTGTCTGTCTGTCTGTCTTTCTCTCTCCCCCTCTGTTTTGGATGAGCCAAGCAAGTCCACTCCATCTCCCTCCCTTGATCTTCTCACCGAAAAACCCAACTCTTCTATGTTTAGGAGAACTCGTAGGACACACAGATTAGCATAGCATATCCTTCCTGTAAACAGATCCTCCTAGTTCCAGTAAGACCCCTTGTCACACATCACTTACTTGGGAAACAGTGACAAAGATTTACGATTATCCAGAAGGACCAAAACGGTGGGAGCAAAGAAGAGCAGACGGTCTTCTCTGAGCACTGACCCTCTTGCCTTCTCTCTTTCACAGCAAAAACAAACAAACAAAAACAAAACCCCAAAAAACCAACTTTTAGGGCCTCCGTGTCTTAATTTTCAGCCTCTGAGAACTCTGATGGGCCTAGAAAGGGTTGGTTTCCAGGATCACTTTTGTCTCAGCAGAACACATGGGAGCTGCTGAGGCAAAGGAGACATGGGTGTGTGACCGCTGGACCAGTCAGGGCCAACTCAGGCCTCAGGGGCTCCAGTCGGGGCCATGGAAGCTTCCAGAACACAGGTGGAAATGGATGGGTTCTTGGCTGACGCAGTCCCTGGGGTGCCTGGCTGACCCAGAACAGGGACTAGGATGAGGAGGACAAGGACAGCCAGGTCACCAAAAAATCCAGTAACCACGACAAAGAATATATTAATGCAATATTTAAAATACCAAAATAAGGGCGCCTGGGTGGCTCAGTTGGTTAAGTGTCTGACTCGTGATTTTGGTTCTAGTCATGATCTCAGGTCATAGGATGGAGCCCCGCATCAGGCTCTGCACTCACCAGGGAGTCTGCTTAGGATTCTCTCTCTCCCTCTGCACCTCATCCTACCCACATGCACTCTCTCTGTCAATCTTTAAAATAAAGTAAATAAATCTTTTTAAAAATTTTTAAAATACTAAAACACACACACACACACACAAATCCATAATAAACAAAATACCAAAAATTTAAATTAAGATCAGTACCCACACTCAGCAGGCAAAGTCCAGGGATGCCAAAACCTGCAGCGCAGAAGGAGTCCCATGTGAAGAGTGCCTTCCGCCTGAAATGTCATTGACTATCTGGCTAAGAATCATGGGTTGATAAGGTCATGGGACCAGTTAGCAATAGAGCTTAGGTCCTCAATGCCGGTTCCATTGATTCCCCCAGGAAATCAAGTTTTCCCAGGGACCTTTGTGTAGAAATTCACATATTAAAATTTTCTTTCTTCTGCTTTCCTACTCTCTACCTTCTCCTCCAACTCCTTGTCGAGTCTTTCTGTGTATTCCCTGGCCCAGGGCCAGGTGTCTAGATGGATTCAGCTGAGTGCAGGCAGGGGAAGAAACAGTGCTCCTGACGACCCATCAATAAAAGTATCAAGCAAAGAGATCACTGAATGGCCAAGAAATTCACACCTCTCCAGCCAGGGTCAGAAGATCATTCACCAGCTCCCCAGGGGTGGATGCAGATATCTGGCTGGAAGAGAATGCCTGGGACCTCTCTGCCTTGAGGACTCCTCTGGGACAAGCCAAGATATGTCATCTCACCTCCACGGCCCCCACTGTCTCCTCAGAACTGGAGAGGTCATGGCACCTTCCCTTGGACATAAAAGTAGTGTCTCCCTCATACGGTTGTCAGAAAGGACTTAAGTTGTGGTTCTCAACCAGGGGTGATTTTGTCTCCCCTCCAGGGGACATTGGGCAATGTCTGGAGGCATTTTTGGCTGTCACACCTGGGGTGGGGTACTGCTGGCCCCTAGTGGGTAGAGATTGGGCATCTGGCTAAACACCATGCAGTATACAGGAAGGCCTTTGCAACAAAGAAGGATCCAGTCTCAAATATCAGTGGTGCTGAGGTTGAGAAACAGGACTAAATGGAAACGACAAGCTCATGGAAATAAAAATATAACAGCTGTAATTTATGAAGCACTTCTCATTTGCACACTTAGGCTGAGATTTGCTTTTCGTTCATTAAATAAGTATTTATTTCTTTTGTACCTGATTCGGTAAATATTTAAGAGGGGAGCATTTAGTCATTAAAACAACAGTGACGATATACAATGATAGCTTATAATGGAAGAAGCTGATAGGTCATGAGCCCTTACGAGATACCAGGCAGTGAGCCTACTTTCCTTGGTCTCTCTTAAAATTTGCAGCAACTTCATGATCACCTATGTTGAGAGACTGGATGCCCAGAGGGGTTGAGGGACAGGCCCAGAGTTGCACAGCTAGGGAGAGGAGAAGGTAGGGTGTGAAAGCAGGACTGTCTGGTTCTATAATGGGTGTCCAGTTAGGAGGGCGGTCCAGGGAGTCCAGTTAGGAGGGCACACATGGTCCAGGAAGAGATGGCCTGGGCTAAGGAGGTGTGTTGGAGAAGACAAGAAGCCCAGTTGGAGAGTCACGTTGGTAAGCATGTGGAGATGCTGGGAATCAGGTGTGTGCTGCCAGCAAACAGGGGGTGAAGCTGGCAAGCTGGCAATTCTCATTGGCAAGGAGGTGGATAATGTTGGCAAGCAAAAGGGTCACATCACCAAGCAAGTGTTGGTGCTTGGAGTGGTGAGTGGTGCATGGAGGCAGTTGGAAGATGCCTGGTAGAAGGTGCAGGTGCCAAGAGGCTGGTGGGTGATGCCTGGGAGCAAGTAGGTGGTCCCTAGAGGCCAGTGGGTGGTGTCTGCAGACAAGTTGCCCAACACTTTTCATCTTCTGAAGGGGTCTGGGCAGAGGGAGCAGAAGCAGGTTCAAGTTTCTGCCTCTTTTTCTCAGTCATCTCTAGTCCTGACTCTCTTGTTCTCTCTTTGGCCTTCTAGGCCTTGGTATCTAGGACAGGACAAGAGCCATCAGGATGGATGATGCCCTTGTACACTTTGGTTGGCCCTGCCTGGCACTCTGAGCCCCTTGCCTTCTGCATGACCCCCTTGTTGCATCATTAACCGCCTCCTAAGTACCTGCCGCGGGCCCAGCTCTGTGCTAAGCCATTCACTAAGACCGCTGCCTTTAAGCCCCACCATGTGTCTTTACAGGACAGGAAACTGAGGCTTGAAGAGGTCCAGTTGAACTTGAAGATCAAGTTCACCCAGCGAGTGACATGGCAGAGCCGGGATCCCAACCCAGGCCCCTGGACTTATGTGCTTCTAGCATTTGCACTTGACAGTTTCTTTGCTGGTGTTTTCTTTTTCCCAGAAAAAGAAAAGACCAAGCTGCAAAAGCAGAGAGAGGATGAGCTAATCCAGAAGATCCACAAGCTGGTGCAGAAGAGAGACTTTCTGGTGGATGATGCGGAGGTCGAGCGACTAAGGTGAGTGGGCTCCCAACCCAGCGCTGCTAGAACGCAGTCCTAGGTCTCCTCTCAAAGCCGTCTTCTGCTGCAGGGACTCGTGGCCTGGCCTGACAGGTGTGGCCTCAAGAAATGCTCCCACATACTGGGTCCAAATGAACCCCCAGCCTTCTGGTCTGAGGACCTGTTGCACATCCCAGGGAAACTGGAATCCAGCTCCAGAAAGTCTTGCAAAGGCCTGTGGGTCCTAAGACAATGTTACTTGAGGGGGTGACCAGGGAGGAATTATATCACATGACCTGTGACAGAGCCGCCTATGCATTCTCTTCACTGACCTTTCTCCCAAGGCAAACTGGTCATCAAGGCCACTTCCTTCACTTTCTACAGAAACCCTGCCCCTTGGGCTGACTTGCTTCCTTGCCTGCCCTCTCCACTGCCCAGCTTTGTTCTCTTCTCCTCCCCCTCCCCTAAACCCCCTCACTGTCCCCCACCTTGGTGGCTCCAGCACCACTCCCTAGCTCTCAGGGTCTCCTATTTGCAGATGCACCTGCCACTTGATCTGAACAACCATGGGCACTGGAGGCACAGGGCACCCACTCAAAGGAAAGGAATGTTGATTCTTGAGTATTTTTGTCCTGGAAAGCCCCACAAGGACAGAGGCTCACAGGTCTTCTTCCAACCTAGGAGGCATCTAGCTCCTTATTGTCTGTCCTCCTGGGTCCTCTGAAGGCTGGAATGTACCTCGCCTGGCTCAGCCAGGCTGGGCCTGCTGACTTTGTTCCTGATGACCCTTGGAAGAGTTCAGGTGAATTGCTGACACTTACCACAGACCTCATGGGAACACAGATGTGTAGGTGACAAGGGTACAGGGTCAGGAGAGGTATTACTCAGCCCACTGAAACCCCTGCAGAGGCTGGGTCCTAGCATGGCCTTGCCTTTGCCCTGGGATCTCACCTGGGCCCCAGGGAGATAGTTACTCCATTGTTGATACATGTCTGTGGTTCAGAGTAAGTTCTTCAGATGCAACATGTACACACCACGGACACATAACACACACACAAAAAAACATGGGTACACCACCGACGCATAAAACAGAACATACATTCCCCATCCAGATGTAACATGCAGCATACACGTATCAGCCGCACATAATACACAGAAGCATACCCACACCAGCCACAGAGCCTGATGCGTGGTCCCACACACTTAACCTCTGGCCCCATTTCCTCAGTTCCCTGATGCTTTCCTTGCTTACTCTACTTCCCTCTTGTCTTTACATGCCTGTCTCCACAGGGAGCAAGAAGAAGACAAGGAAATGGCGGATTTCCTGAGAATCAAGTTAAAACCCCTAGATAAAGTAACCAAATCTCCAGCCAGTGAGTGCCTACATTCTTCTTCCTCCTTCCCCCATTCAGGAGAAAAGGAAATTTTAAAGAGGTCTGGGAGCCAGAGGGGGGACAAGAAAATACTTTCTAGAGACCAGACTTGGGCACACGATGGCTGCAGGTGGGGCCAGCTTCATGGGCATGCCTCCAAGGAAGCTGCCCAGGCCCCGATGGCCAGAAGGGCACTGTGCTTGTTTTCATGTTCTGCTCCTGCTATCTTGAGGTTCTTAATAGTTTTGGAACAAGGGGCCCTGCATTTTCATTTTGCCCAGGGCTCGGCAGACTGTAGCTGGTCCTAGCAGCAGCTATCTCTTACCAATTGTAGGTTTGGTGGATTTCTCAGAAGTTGCATGGCCACTGAGGCAGAAAGGTGGGGGCTGAGGCTCAGGGAAATCCAGCCTCTGTTGATAATCAGAGCAAAAAGGTTCCATGTGAAACAAGTTTGGGAAATGCTACATATCTGACCTGTTTGGTGCCAATATCTATTAGCCTAAAGAAGTGGTAACAGGTTCTGCTTCTCTTTGTTGAACCAGTGAGGCTACTTTTAGTTATAGGAAACATACTCAATTCAAATTTGCAATAGCACGAAGGGGGATTTGTTGGAAGAAGTGCAACAGGAACCAGCTTTGAGAACTAGACACTGTTAAAATGCCTTCATTTTCCTTCTGTTTCTATTTCTGCCCCTCTTTGTATGTAAGCTTCATTTTCTCCTACTACATGGATGGGCCTTCTTCCTGGGGCCTGAACTCCAGAACCATAATTAGCAGCAGCAAGACAAAACCATACATTCTCTCTCCTGGTATCCAAACACATCAGTCTCAGGGGAATACGCTGACTGGCCCTTCTCGGATCATTTTCCCACCTCCTAGGCCTTCGCCATCATCAAGAGGCTGGGATGCTATGATTGGCCAGATCTGTGTTGCATGCCTGCTTCTGTAGCCCCAGAGACATCAACTGTTACCAGAGTTAGGGGACTGGAAATCTTGCTAGGAAGATAAAACCCAAAGGCTGCCACCATTTACTGTGGCCACAAACTCAGTTTTCCTTGACCATCTATTAATATCCCATAAAATGTGGGGTAGAGTACAAGGGAATAAAGAAAGAAGAAGGTCCCCTTCTTCAGGCCCCTAATATCACAAGGCATATGGTCCTTGCCTAAATCCAGCATCCTCAGTGGACTGTCTCTTTCATGAAAAGCCAATCAGAAAAAGTCCACCTAATGGGAGAGAGGAGGAGCAAGGAAAGCACGGTTATGAATAGCAAAAAGTAATCTGGCAAGAAATCAAAACACCCAGTTTTTTGTACCCCATGCAAAGGGCCAAGTGTCCAAATTTGCACAAATCTTCTAGTGCTGGGATCTAAAGTTGAAAAATTAAAACTAATAAAAAGCCACTGAAATCTCTGGGGTCCCAGCAAAGTGATGCAAAACTGCTCAGTGAGGACCTTTCTGCATCCCACAATATGTAACCCACAGTTTGGGGAAAAAAACAACAACAAACAACTCTATGAAAATGAACTGTTGATAAAAATTTTAAAACCATAAAGAACTGAACACCATGAGTGGAGTCAGTAGATACCACAAAGAGAATGTCTTCCCAAGAACTGGAGATAACAAACTATCTAAAAGAGAAAACAAAGTATATTTGAAATGATGAAAGAGATAAGAGAAGGGATAAAACCCAAAATGAAATAGCAGGATGCCATGAGAAAAGAATTGGTAGATTTGCAAATAATTACGTTTCTTAAAAAACTGTCACAGAAGTAAAAACCTTTAGATTAAACAGAGCTGAAGGGAGAATTCATAAATTGGAAGACAGAACTGAGGAAATTAACCAGCACATAACACAAAGAGACAAAGATATGGCAAATGTCTTCCAAAACATGGAAGAGAGAATAAGAAAGTCCAGCTTACTTCAAATAGGCATTCTAGAAGAAGTGATAACAGAAAACAAGGAGTTTTCTGGAAGGATAATGTATGACCAATTCCCAGAATTGAAAGACATGAAACCCCAGATTAAAGTGACTTGGACAATATTTCCCATTTATCCATTCACCAAATACTTTGAATGCCAGACACTGTGTCAGGCTTGGCAGATACAATGGCAAAGAGAACTGAATAGGATAAGAGCTCAAGGCTGTGCCTGGAAGCTGAGGACTGAAAGCCAGGGGGCTCCTAGGGAGGTGGGAATAGTTATTGGAACCATATAAAACACACGCCAGCTCTCCACCGCACCTGATCTGTAGAGCTGGAGCAAGGCCTGGCTAGGGGTTGGGATGGGACAGGAGCTTCTGATGGTTGTCACCATCTCTTATGTCACCTCTTCCTCTCTCCCTTTTCCCCTCTCTCTTTCTGTGCCCCTATCCTGCTGCAGGCTCCCGAGCAGAGAAGAAAGCAGAGCCCCCACCTAGCAAGCCCACAGTGGCCAAGACTGGGCTGGCACTCATCAAGGATTGCTGCGGAGCCACCCAGTGTAATATCATGTAGCCCCCCATGTGGGGTGCCCCCGGGGCCACGGGGAACCCCCCTCCCACCCTCTTGTCTTCATAGCCCCCATTTCACAGGGGCCCAAGAGCTCTCCAAGGCAGAAGGGGTTGAAGGCAAGCCTGTGACTGCCGCCAGGGGCCGTGGGCGTGGCGGGCGGGCCCGGCCGCCCTGTACAGAGTGTAGCAATAGGGAGTCCCTCACTGTCGCATGGCCCCCCCCAGAGCATGCCAAACCCAGGAGTCTGTCTCACTGTTTATCCAACCACCAGGAAAGGTCCTCCCTTGAAAAAGTATATCTCCACTTCTATCTATCTATATCTAACCTACCGTGCGAATGAACTGGGAGAGGGGCATGATCCCCAGGTGTGTATAGTCGTGACTTTTCAACAATCTAGCACCATGTTGGACACATCCCCCATCCACCCTTCTAGCTCTGCTATCAGGCCTGCCCTGGATGGGCACAGCTCCCATCTCCCGTCTGTCCTCTCCCAGGGGCTGTGCTCTGGAGGGCTCCACACAGCCCATGCGTCCTGGAGACATGAAGGCCCATCTGTAAAGACTGAGCTTGTGTGTGGTGTTGTGGTTACATCTGCTTCTTCCCCTCCTGTGTCTGGGCACGGTTCACATCGGGAGTGTGTCCATTTGCTCTTGGCTCTTCCTTCCCTTGTAATGTCTGCCCCAGGTGTGTGGAGCAAAGTGGGGATGAGGGCCTGGGCTGGAGCACAACCAGTGCTCAGAAGAGGTAGCAGAGTGCTGGAGGCTCCAACACCAGGCATGGGCAGATGAGAAGGGGACCCAGAGCTGATGCTGACTCAGGCACTCTCCACCCACTGGGGACCACTGGAGGGAGTGCCAGCAGGACACCACTCACCAGCCTAACACGAAGACCTCCGGAAACAGCAGCGGCAGGCGGGAGAGGTGGCCTGACCCAACCGTGTCCCATCGTTTGGTGGTGTATTTTAACCAGCCTAATAATTCCACCTGTGTAACTTGATGTACATTTGCGACAGCCAGCCCGGCACAGCCCATGTGACCTCTCTGTGCGTGTGTGTGTTGTGACCGGCCTAACGTAGTTAGCGTAACTCAAGATTCGCTGATGTGCAACCATCCATCAGAGAAAATAAAAATGGAAACCACGTACACAGGATTTTTAACGTTTTTTACTTTTTCCTTGACTATGGAAGTTATCCACATACCCAGTAAACCTTTTAAAAGTATAGAAAGTATAAAGAAGTTTCTCGTTTTCTGTTTGTATCTCCCACAAATTTTCCAATTTGAGACCATGCTGCCCTTGTGGCAGATTTTCCTTCATGCAATTTTTTTTTCCCCACAATCAGCATCATATTGTACCATTTTATAACCAGTTTCTTTTTTCATCTGGTGTTATATCACTACCATTTTCCCACATCATTAAGACCTCTTTGTAACATTAAACACTCTTTACAAATATTTGTAATGGCTGCTTAGTAATCCATCTTGTAGGTATGCCAATAATCTATCTAACTAACCCTACCTTACTATCAGACATTTAAGCTGCTTCTACTTTTTCGGTATTATCAAGAATGTCATGGGGTACCTGGGTGGCTCAGTTGGCTTGGTGTCCGACTCTTGGATTTTGGCTCAGGTCATGATCCCAGGGTCCTGAGATGGAGCCCCACGTCAGAATCCATGTTCAGTGCAGAGTCTGTATGTCCTTCTCCCTCTGCTCCTTCCCTGCTCATGCTCTTTCTCCCTCTCCCAAATAAATAAATGAAATCTTAAAAAAAAAAAAAAAAAAGAATGTTAAGATAAATACCATGGAGAACAAAGCTTCATCTGAATTTCTGATTTTTCCTTAAGACGAAAGTAAAGTTCTTAGGATCACCTTTTTCAAAAACATTTCTGAATCTGTAGGTCTTTCAAGTTATAACAGCTTTGCCTTTGACTCATACTATCTCAGACTGAGGACCCCAGAGCCTTGGGTTCCCTGGCCCTTGTAGTGCGCAGCACCCCCTCAGTCCCTCCCACTGTTTCAGATGTGTTTGTGCCTTAGTCCAAGCTTTGGCCTGTACACACTTCCTGCCACTCTGAAGCCGAAGAGGCTGCATTGGCCACTGCCTGTGCCACCACGCCGGCCTTAGGGGACCCCATGGCCTCCTTCTCTGCCCTAGACCAAGCATGAAGTCAGACTCTGTGAGCTGCCCAGGATGCTCCCATAACATGGTACCTCAACCAGGTGGCTGAAAACAACACAAATATATACCTCTCACAGTTCCGGAGGCCAGAGGTCTGAAATCAAGGAGTTGACAGAGCCATGCTCCCTCTGGCAGCTCTAGGGAAGCATTCTTCACTGCTTCCTACTCCTGGCAATCCTTGGCATTCCTTGGCTTCATCGTCCCAGTTTCCACCTCTGTCCTCATATGATTTTGTCCTCTGTGTGTCTGTATCCTATCCTCTTCTTATAAGGTGCACCTAAAACCCAGGGTGCTTTCCTGTAGATCCCTAGCTTACGGACTTCTGCAAAGACCCTATTTCCAGATAAGGTCACATCCTGAGATAGCAAGTAGACATGAATTTTGGCAGGGGGATGGGTGGGAGACATGCTCTTCAAGCCACTCCATGGATGCTTCCCACTCTTGTAATAAAAACCCACAGGCTGCGAAGGGTCTGCTACTTTTCTTTCTTTGTAGAAAACATGGGTATTGAAGGATTGACCTCAGACCAATTAGAGAGCAGTCACTCACTGATCCAATGAGCCAAAGGAGATCGAAAGCCTCATAAAAATCCTGCCTCTAGTACATCCCCTGAGCCCTGGGGTACACCTAATTTATGTTCCTGCTATTTCTATTGATTTTTTTTTCAACAAACAAACAAATAAAAACCCCACCATTTATTCAGGCTTTCACACAAGAGCCAAAGAAAGTAATAATTCAAGAGGTTTCCAGATCACCAGGGCTGCCTGCAAAGCCAGGAAACCTTGCATACCCAGACTCACTCATTTTGGAAGCTGGAGCAGTAAAGATGCAACAGGAGAAATGTTCACTGAGAGCCACCTGGGCCTTTTCTCTGCAGCTCCTCACATCAACCCCAGAGGCAGATGTTCTCATCTCTTCTCTACAAATGAGGAGGTGGTTCCAAGTCCTTGGAGCAACGCCCTATGGATTGTTGGTGGTGGAATCATCATTAATCCAACCTTCTCCTGTAGCCTAAGAGGCTTTTGTTTTCCTATTAGAATCGAAACAAATCTCTCCCATCACCAACCAACCAACCAACCAAGCAAGCAACCAACCAACCAAGCAACCAACCCTCCATCCCATCTTCCCCTGCAGCCACCATCTCTCTGTCCCTCTTCATAGCCTTACATGTTCCGAATTATCTGCCATCTTGCTATCTTCATTTCCTCATCTCTAGTCCCATCCTCACCCTATTTCAATCTGGTTTCTGGCACTCTTTTGTCCCTGACCCCTCTCACTGGGGATGTCACCATGTGGTATGTAAGGAAAGAAAAATCCTTTCCTTTGCCTGTCTCACGTTCTCCAGCTGGAGGCCTTTCAGTGAGATGGGCCAAAGAGAAGACCAAGAGAAAAACAGGCAGGAGTGTGTGAACACGGGCACTGCACAAGTACATGTGGGGGCACTGGGCAATCAACAACCCAACGAGGTCCTTGGAACTTGAACTTACATACCACCTGAACTAAAAGGGGAAGGGGTTCTGGGCTTCCGGGAGGGTAGCAAGTTATGGGAAGAGGGCCCAGAAAAGTATGGTAAACAAGGGTTGTGTGGTTAGGTTTGTTATGCAGATGTAAGACCTGCCTTCTCCACGGATGAGACTCCTCCTCCTGGTGTGGGAGAGGGAGACTCCTTTTACAAATGGGAATTTCCTTTATCAATGGAGCAAAGGAGAGCTTTCGCTGCACTTGTTGGTTCTCAAGGAACTTTAGCTCAAAATAATCCATATGCCAAAAGGGCATGACTTTGGCTGGCGTATCCTGGCACCCCGCATTTATGTCGTATCCATGCAGTCAGCCCTCAGGCTAGCTCTCTGAGATGTGTCATGGCCCAGTTACGATACTGCCAAAATACCCCATCTCGAGGAGAACCCCACCACACAGGAAGACCGCTCTTGGGTCTCCTTTCTCTCTTCCTTGACCTCAGGGCCTGGCCCTCAGCATTCTGCTCTTGCCCGCTGGGGGCCTTAGAAGGCCTTTGCCCCCAGACTGCTCCTGGATTCCTTCCTTCACCTAGAATAGACCTTTCTCCTGTACTCAGAACCACTTTCCCCACTGCTTCCTAGACTCTCCATCTGGAACCAGAAGAGGCACATCAAATGTGACGTGTCCTAAACGAGGGGCCAGAGAACCGTCACCTCACCTGCTTATTGTAAATTGAGTTTTATTGGTGGGTAACCAAGAGCAATTGTGCATATATTGTCTCTGGCTGCTTTTGGGGCTACAAGAGCCGAGCTGAGTACTTGTGACAGAGACCCCATGGCTGACGAATCCTAAAATATTTATGGTGGCCCTTTAAGAAAAAGTTGGCCAGCCCCCATCCTAAGCTGCCTCAGTTTCCCCTGGGGTTTCCCATTTCAAGAAAGGTTATGGGAAGAGGTGACCTGGACTCATCTGTTTCTCCTCACATTCCCCCAGTTCCCAAGTCTTTAGCTTTTGCCCCCCGAGTCTCCCTAGAGTCCGTGCACACTGCCATGCTCCCAGCGTAACCGCCATCCCCTTTTGCTCAGTCACCCACAGGAGCTCTGAACCGGCCTCCTTAGCACCTGGTCGTGCTCCACACCGTGGCCGGCTGCTTTTCTGAGTCATACAAACCTAATTGTCATTCTGCTCTTTAAAACAGTGCCTATGCCTTTAGGTTGAAATCCAGGTTCTCTCGTGTGGCTAAAAAGGCCTCAGCACTCTGACCCTCCCTTAATCCCTGGCTTCATCTCCGCTCGCCTGCTGTGCAGGGCCACCAAAGCTTTCTTGGGTTTTTACAGTTCTTCTGGCTATGCCGTCTGTTAGCCCCTCTCGCGGGCCCTCGTACGTTATTCCCTGTGCCAAGAACTTCTCGGATTCCCTGCCAGTTCTTTCTCTGATCTATCTGTGCGCCATGCTGAAGCCAAAATGACCTTCTTAATGGGCAAATCTGGCAGGTCTCCAGCTCTCCCGCACCTGCCCCCCAACCCTTGTGGTCCCTGGGGCTGGGGCCTGGTTTGCAAAGTCGTTAGCATCTCTAGGGCCTTCCCTACCCCCTTCCTCCCGACTCCTCCAGCTTCTCACCCTTGCTCACATCATCGTTTAAGGGAACAAACATAGAAGCAGCTGGGGAGGAAGAAGGAACACCTGGTTGGGTCAAGGCGGGGATTCTGCAGCATCCAACTTGACCCACACATCGAGTGGCTTTAAAAACTATGTGAGGGACGCCTGGGTGGCTCAGTTGGTTGAGCAGCTGCCTTCGGCTCAGGTCATGATCCCAGCGTCCTGGGATCGAGTCCCACATCGGGCTCCTTGCTCCGCAGGGGGCCTGCTTCTCCCTCTCCCTCTGACTCTGCCTTCCACTCTGTCTGCCTGTGCTCGCTCTCGCCCTCTCTCTGACAAATAAATAAATAAAAAATCTTTAAAAATAAAATAAAATAAAAACTATGTGAAAAGGGCCCAGGGGACATGGCAACAGGAGGGGGTTGGTGTGAGCGGTTTCAGCAAGGGGCTGGCCCAGAAGCCAGATGCATCAGGCAGGAGAATGCCCCGTCCCCCGCTGTCCCATTGCATTTCCATGTGACAAATGGGGAAAGTGAGTCTCAGCGAGGGGAAGTGATTAGCCCAAGTTCATACAGCATGTCTGCGGGAGAGCTGGGACCGGAGTCTGAGAGCAAGGTGAGAATCGGGCTCAGTTTTCTTCTCATTTCTAACTCCAACAGCCTCACACCCCACTCCCCACTGAGCTGTCCTCAGATGGACGTTAGCTTTGGCCACGGCCACAGCAGCTGAGCCTCTTCTGAACCTTTCTGTTCCCTGGTGGCCTGGAAGCCCTGACCTGTGGGAATGCACCAGCTCAGCTCGAGTACAGCTCGAGAAGAGACAGAACGCACCCACTGCCAGCAGCCAAGGCTCAGATACCTGCTACCACCCACAGGACAGCAAGGTGGGCATCATGGGCTGGGGCAAGACATTCAGGAAGGTTGTTTCGAGGAACAAATGTCGGGGTCATTCTTCCATCCGTTCACATGTTTAATTCCACTACGGAACGGAACACATGGCAGGTGCCAGGGAATACCCATAAACCAGACAGGGAGGGTTCTGCCTTCCTGTAACTTACGTTCTAGGGAGGGAGATGGACATCCAACAGGAGCGCGGAGGTAGGCCTGCTCAGTGGCGATGAATCTGACCAAAACCCAGTGACATGCAGGAGTAGCCAAAGGGAGAGCCATCTGGAAGGTGATGAAGGGCTTTGGCTTGGAGTCAGTCTGCCTGGGGAACGATGCCAGCTGCTGCTCTCCCTGGGGGATGTCTTTCCCTCTCGGCAACTCAGCGGCCAGACCTGTAAGATGGAGAGAACACACTGGGGCGTTTATGAGACATCAACCGTGCGGGATGGCTGAGAACAATGCAGGCGGTAGATAATGCACTTCGAGAAGTGGGTTCTTGTCGGCCACGGCCAAAGGCAAGAAGCTGTGGGGTCAAAGGCTGCTCAAGCCTTGCTATGGTTCTGGAAGTCCTGGGGTGGAGAGGGTGAGTGAGACCTGCTGGGTCCTGCCTTCATGAAGCTGACAGGGAGGAGATGACGGGCAGCAGTGACAAAAGTTATTGTTCCCTGAATGTCCACGGGAGCCCCTTTCCACATGCTTCCCCAAGGTGTCTGCACCTTCCCTGGGGCTTACGGGGCCTCCCCATGACCTGGCCTGTGCCCCCACTAGCTCTGTACACCCCTCATATCCCTTCCTATAGCTGTCCTCTCCTCCTCCCGCCAAGTCCACCGTGAAACTCACCTCCTTTCCTCACTCACCACAGAACCCAAGCTACGTAAAGCCTCAGGACATGAAGCCGACCTTCTGGAATGTTTATGGAGGTGGGTGTGGGTTCACATCACAGCCGCACACACCAGTGAAGGTCGGCAGCTCCTGTTCCCACCAGCTTTGCTACCAGCCACTCAAGGGCTCACCTCTGTCCCCAGTCCTCCTCGTGAGCAACTGCCCTCCCACTTATTGGAACAATACAGCTCGCTCTGGCCTTCACCCTAAGCTGACTCCAGGCCCCAGGGCCCACTCTCCCCGCCAAGGTTTATTTCTCTATGGATGCGGTGGCTCATGGCCTGTCCGCCCACAGGAGCAGCAGCTGCCACGGGTTTGGGTTTTGATGAATGGTTGAGGACTTTCTGTCCCACTGAGGCCATGCAAGCATGGGAGGGGGCATCTACCGGACTCTGGGGTTCAGGGATGTCCCTGCAGGAGGAGGCACCTCTGCAGCGAGACCAGCACAGACAGGAGTAGGAGGAGGTGAGGCTGGGTGGGGACAGGAGGCCGCTGGGGGCTGCCAGGAACTCTCAGTGGCCACTTCCAGCCCCCTCCATCGTCCCCATGGGGAGCTGGAGCTCTGCGGTAGGAAGCTCTAGGTTGTAAGTAACCGAAACAGAAGACCAAGAGACCAAAACCTAAGAACATTTCCTGGTTCCTGGGCCAAGATGTGGGGTACCCTTGGGTCCAGGGGTTCAAGCACTGTCACCTGGACTTCATGTTTGTCTGCTCTCGGCCTGCCTCCCTCAGGGTGGAGGGTGGGCTTTATCTTGGGCAGAGTCTCCTGGTGAGGCACAAAGGCAACAGCTCTAGGCGCTCATCCTCCTTGGCGCATCCTGGACCCCAGCATAGGGTCTTCCAGGTGTGGCCAGCATCAAGGTAAAAAATAAACTAAGGCATATTAAAAACATTAAGTTTGGGGCGCCTGCGTGGCTCAGTCAGTTAAGCGTCTGCCTTTGGCTCAAGTCATGATCCCAGGGTCTTGGGATTGAGCCCCGCATTGGGCTCCCTGCTCAGGCAGGAAGTCTGCTTCTCCCTCTGCCTGCGGTTCCCCCTGCTTGTGCGCGCTCTCTGACAAATAAATAAATAAAATCCTTAAAAAAATGTTAAGTTTCCTTGAGCAAAAATCAGCTGGAATCAGGCAGTATCCAGTGGAGCAGACAGTAAGGCTCTCTGAGGAGCTGTTACAGGCAGGAGACAGCAGGAACCGGAAGTTCTACCAGGCACACAAGCAGGTTGGCTACTGCAAGGCCACCTCCCTTTAGGGGACGACAGGGGTCTGACAGGCACGTCACCTGGCTAGTGCTGATCAGACTATTCCTGATTGACTGGTTTAGGATTCCATTTCTGGGAGCGGCGAAATTGTCGTCCAAGTCGCGGTGTGGTGACATGGAGCTTAGCATAAACACTTCCATTTTGGGCCTGTTGCCCTGTTTTTTTTTTTTGACGGTCACATGGCCAGCCCAGAATTACTGGCTGGGTCAGAGGGGGTGGTTCTCTGCTCAGCCCCCGCAGCCTCTCGTTCCCATCTGGAAACCTCAGCGCGGAGGTGGAAGCTGGGTGGGCTGTGAGCCGGTCTATCACGGCTCTTGCGGCTTTGAAACTTGGTGGCTGACCCTCAGCGGGTTTAGCCCGGGACTCCTTTCATTCCTCCCCGGTCACTTCCTCCAGGATCGTGCGGGAGCCCCTGTGGGGCGGGCTTCCACCTGCTGGATGCTGGCAAGGACCATGGGAAGCCGCTCCCTTAGTTCAGTTACTTTCTGTGGGGCTCCCTCTCAGCCGACTGGAGATTCTCCTCAGTTTGATGAACTAAGCTGCCATCTTGAGGGAGCCCATGTGGGCAGCCTCTGGATTTACAAGTGGCTTCCAGCTGTCGGCCCACAAAACCTGGGGTCCGCACTCAGGACAGAGGACAGAGGGGAGATGCAGGAGGTCGGCAGGGGTCGGGACTCACAGTCCATGTGTAAAATCCTCTCGTCCTCATGCAGGGAAGCGCAACAGGCTATTTGAGAACGGAGAGGTCTTTCCTGATTCTGCATCCGGGCCCCACACCAGATCCAGAGGCTGCGAACACGGAGGGCAGGGGCCCTGCAGGGCCGTGGGCAGGCTTGTCTGTACTCACTGTGAGCGACATCAGAAACTCTCAGGGAGAAAAGAGTGGAGGTGGGAGTGGGAGTTCTCCGTGCCAGGCCCTGCAGCCCAGCTGGGAAGGCCTCCTGGCAGAGGCGGAAGCAGAGGCCTTCCCACGAGCGGCCTGAGGTCGGAGAAGATGGCGCCACCCTGCCCTTGACCTCTGCAGCACTCCTGGCCACTTCCACATGCGGTGGTGGCTGCCGAGCTTCCCCCTGCCTCCTCTGTGCTCAGAGTCCCCCATTTCCAAGTACTTCCTTCCCAGGAAATGGGAATTCTCCTTGTCTTGCTGACTTGCGATCTAAGCTCCTGGCCCCCCACATCTGAGAAGTGAGGGGGCTCTCTCTCTTTGCAGCCATTTCCATAATTTGCTGACCATGTCCCATAGGCAAGCAGCTGTTTCCTCCTATTTCCCCGGGGGTGCCTCCCTCTGAGGGAGAGATTAGAACTTTCCTGGGAAAGTGTTAATTCAAACAAGCAAATGGGCTCAGTCTGTCCCCCAAGAGCGTTAACAGAGGCAGCCTAGAGGCTGGCCGGCTAAGGCAGGAGTGTGCGGTCAGGCAAGGCAGTGGTGGGACCATGCTGACTGCCCGTTTATGGGATGGTGAGTAGGGGTGCCTGCTCCTCCCACAGTCCCAGAGCCAAGGTGTGACCTGTCCCAATCCACGAAGCAAGCTCATTGGTGGGGGAAGACAGTGAGGATGCTTCTGAGACACAACTGGGTCTCTGCCCATGTGAAGCTACTAGAAAGCAGAGAAGAGACATCCCAGAATGCCAGGTTTTAGATGTGGACACCTGTCTCCTCGCACGGACAGGTGCGCCTTCATTCAGCCGGCCATCTTCGAAGCTACCACCCCCAGACCTCGTGGGGAACGCAGAGAGAGAAAGGCAATGCCCCATTGCAAGTCCCAATCCAGACCTACAGAATCCCCCCGTGTCAGTTGAAAGGGGCATGGCGGCAGCTCAAGGTTTTCTACAAAGATCTGCTACCACAAAAGATGTTTGGAAAGGACTGCCAAAGGTGTTCAAGAGCAGTTTCGTGTTGGAATTTTTAAAATGGCACTTCATCAAGACGCAATCTACCCCAACATTCAAGGGTCTTCTAGGTCTTTTCAGACATCTTGCAAGTGGGGGTAGTGGCAGGTGTCACAGTGGCCTCAGAGGAAGGACTTCAACATGGGATTGATGAAGGAAGTCTTCTCCAAATGGGCTTATTGGAAAAGCATGCTGGGAGGGACGCCTGGGTGGCTCAGTTGGAAAAGCATGCTGGGCAGTGACCAAAAAGGTAGCCTGCAGAATGGATTTCTCTCCCAGGGTGAGAGAGACCCAAGGGATGATCTCAGGTTTCTACCCAGAGGGGTCTGTGGTTACTGGATTTGCCCCACAGGTGATTCCACACCGGAACCTGGCTGGAAACCTCCGAGGGCCTGGGGTATCAGGAAGGCAGACACCTGTCAGGGCTGCGGGCTCAGCGAGAAGGGCCCTGAAAATGTCAGACTCCTTCACTCTCCCCAAAACAGCTGGATTTTCAGAAGGGGTGAGAAGTTGGGGAGACCCTACGTGGCAAGAGGACAGGCCTGGACTGGCTTCCCACCCCTCCCCGCAGACGAGTAACACAGCACTTGGCAAACTCAAGTTTGATGCTTGCTTTGTAGTTTATTGACAACTGTTTGGTCCCAACACACAAAACAGCACTTGAACCACAAAAAAAGTGTTCAAACAAAGTAGACAGTTAAGAAAAAACATCTCTTCCCCCAAGCCCAATCCGAAACAAACAGTGCAAGATGGGAAAGGGGGTTGTGGTGATAACTTTTTATCTTTTTTTTTTTTTCTTTAAACAGATATATCTAATCTGGTATATCTTTCCACCCAGAAATAAAGAATTTCTTTGTCTTAATTCTCATACATCATTTCATCACATCATTTAATTAAAGCCTCTGGATAAAAAAATAGATAGCAATCAGACGGTTGTGGAGTACATCACGGACACAACGAGCTCACGCTGTCTTTATTCTCTTATCTTCCAACAGCGACGGTTGGTCACACACGCGTCCCAGACTGGCTGGCGACTCCGGCTAACGGTTGGGTTCGACCACATTCCTGGGACAGCATGAGCCCGCGGGCTCCTCTCTGCTGCCCAAAGAAGCTGCTGAGGCTGTTCCTCGTGACTTGTAATGGTACCTCTGATGTTTTTAAAGTCGATCCCGCCTAGGCGAGCAAAACTAAAGTCCGAGAGTGCAAACTCAGCCTTAAGGAGTCTCAGAATAAGGCCACTGAGGTTCTCAACACCAACTTTCTCACACTGGTTAAAAGCTTCTTAAAAAAAAAAATTGCTCATCTGCATTTGACTTCTTGCCGTACTATGTCTGTAGGACAAATGCCTTCATTCGGAGAGGCTTCGCGGAGGGCCATACTGCTTGCAAGGCTTTTCCAGGGTCGTTCCATCTCGGCCGGGGCCACGTCTGGAGAACTGGGAACCACTGGCTTCATTTTAAAGATTTTGGGGAACAAAAACCCACCTTGTAGAAATCTCTCTGGAGCCCTTGTTTTGTGGCATTTTATCAAAATGCTGGCTATGAAATCAGAGCCCATTTTCTGGCTTTCTAGAAATTACAAAATACAAACATTTCCCCAAAAGAAACCATCTCAGTAGTGGAAGACCTTATGCCCACAGGTTCTTTCTGCTCTATGAATGAATCCGCCTTTTTGCCCAACAAATACAACCCATTGTAAATGTCAGGTTTCTCCAGGAGGGGTAAGAGACCACCCGTCACCTCAAGGCGAAGGTCATTCCACAGGGCAGTGCTCTCTCAAAGGCTGGCTTTTCCCAAATGCCAACATCAGACACTACAAAAACCCAAACATGCTTCCAACAGTGAGAACTAACAGCAGAAGCAGACACTATTAAAACACACTGAGCACTCCCCCCAACACACTCACACATAAAGCTTCCCAGCTACCAAAACCAGCTTTAAAATTACAAATACAAGGTTAAGATGATCAACCTTGGCCTTCACATGTATAGATAGAATCTGTCTCTTCCTAGTGGAAAGAGTATCGATATCGCTCTGGTTAAAGCACCTCGCCCCTCAACTCTGATTTGTAATTTATGCATTTCATGCATATTTTAGAAAATCAGACTCTCTTCCCAACATTGCCCCTCGACACACAGTACTGTGTGCTGGAATTCAAATGCTGACTTTAAATTCATGACATCAAGACCATTTCCTTTTCCTTAACCTAATCCGCATCACACTGGAACGTAACATAAAAGGAAAGCTTAAAACATCCTCAACTGTCTAGAAAGCTCCTACATGGCACCCGGAAGTGGAAGCAGGGTTAAAAAAAAAAAAAAATCTGTGATGAAGCCACATTTGTCAACTACAGACATAGCTCAATAAAACAAACAAGGCACGCTTACAAGTCACATGGAAGCCAGGAAGCTTCATATCCAACCCGAAAACACATTCTCCCCGCCTCGCCTGCCTGCCCTTCTGCTTCCGCATGAGAACACACAGGGCCGCAGAGCAGGCTCTGTGCTATCACACGCCACGCACTTGATCTGCACCGTCTGGAAACATCAGTAAGCAAAGGCTGAGAGGCTATCTTAGGCTACATGTAAGATCCAACCACGGATGTGGCTTGAATGGCAGTAAAACCACTCCCTTCCAGCTGAGTTCTCACCACTTTCTCCTTACAGAACACCATTACTAATTAAGAAAAATTTGGTAAGATATATTGAGGATTCCTTAACAACTGCCAGGAAGGGTTTTTTTTTGGGGGGGGGGGGGGTGTTTTTTTGTTTTTTGGTTTGTTTGCTTTTTCCAAATAATTGGGGGAGGGAAAAAAAGAAACATTTCAGCTCTAAAGCTGTGTTCAATGTCAAAGAAACCAAACGTTATGGGATAAATCTGATAAGAAATTGGCTTCTAGGGGGTTTGCATTCAAACGGAAAAGGCTGTGTTTTCTGAACCCACTTTTGTGTGCAGAATCAGACAGTGTTTCCCCATCCTAATTCTATGTTCAAAACGCGAGTCAAAGCTTGGTTATAGGTGCAAAGGAAAAATTGGCTGCCAATTTTACTCTATTTTTGGGTTGCTTTTTGGCTGGGCTTTCCACGGGGTCCTTGCTGGGCAGTGACTCTGAGGTTTCCGAGGAGGGGCAGGGAGGCACCGGGACAGCTGCAGAGATGCCAGAGGAGCTGGAGTCCGAGGCTGGGTTGTTACTCTTTACTGGTACTGGAATTTCAATTTTCTCTTCTTGGTTTAAAATCATAATTTCTGTAAACACCAAAGAGCAAACACATTCAGTTCTAGGACCTGCAAGACGTGTGGGGTCTTAGTTTCTCTTGTCTCATCTCAAAAAGTATTTTTAAAATCACCCACCAAACATCACGCCCATGCCGCAACTTCTGTTATCAGCTATGTGGCCAACGAGTCACGTGAGTCTGGTATTTATAAATAAAACTGCACTTCAGCTCGCTCTCCCTGGGATTACAAAGTTCTAGAAAGCTCCATTTTTGGCTATAACTCAATGGGCAATGGTGTAGACATTTTTACCCCTAGTTTGGATTCTCTGCCCATTCACTCGCTCTGTCAGGTAGTTAAAGACCTATGAGCCTCATGGGACCTAACGACTTTTCCCATGAGGAGGGGCCTCAGTGTCAGGAAGCCCCAGGCCCATTCCGTTGACTGAGGGCTGTGCCCTGCATGGATCTAAGGTGGGCAGACAGGGAGAGAAGTGCACAGAGGCAGAATTAGCCTGAAATATTCAGGCAGTGAAACACGGCCATTTTTCCTGCAGTGTTTGCAGGCTGCTCTTTCTCTGGCCGAGCCCCGCCTACACAGGGGGCCACTTTTGCTTCCACGAGATGTACTGCAGCTCAGACTCCCACTGTGTGTGCATGTGCAGGGGGCCCTCGCACCAGAGGCGCGGAGAGGCCCGAGTGATGGAGGGGGCGCGGCGCCCCAGCTCCCTTCTCAGGCCGGCACGCAGGAGCACAGCACACAGAGCTGCCCACGCCATGCGGCATCTCTCTGTGGACCACGCATCTGCTTGAACTCGCGCAGACTAAATGCACCGCAGCTGCAACCCCACAGGCGCACTGCTATCCACCTCACACCGGCTCCTGTTGTCCCTCCAGAGGAGCACACCCCTGCTTCTGTCACACATTACATCTTCCAGTGGCAAAAGCCACGTCTATGTTTCCCTACCTCCTCTTCTCCAGATAAACAGCCTCTGTTCCCTCACTCGGCAACACGAGGCTGCCTCTGGATTCCCCCTGGAACGGTAAGCGGAGTGGAGAAGCACCCCTCGTGAGACACAAAGGGGAAAAGCCTCGACAAAGCAGATGGCCACCTCTCCGGAGGCCAGGTGACACAACAGCAAGACAAGAGGCTTGGGGTTCAAATCCCAGCTCAGACACTTCCCAGTCCGGCACCTGGGGCTAGTGCGGTCCTTGGTCTGTCACCCATCCTGCAGGGCTGCGGTGAGGAGGAGGTGCGAGTGTGCCGGGAGCCTCCTCCCACCGCAAACCCCCCCCCAGGTCAGTGCTGGCTGCAGCCAGCTTCCTGTCCCTTCTCAGCCCACTGTGCAGGGTCCAGAGCTCAAGTCACAGATGGCCTTCCCTCCCCTGCTCATTCCACCATGACGCCCCAACCCAGGGCCGTCACTGACCTGTAGGCCGGACCAGAGCTGCCGTGCACGCACGTGGGCCACCAGGTGTACCCACGAGCGGCTGCACCTCTACAAAGGCGGGCAACACAAGCCCAGGGAGCCTCCATGGGCTTCTCCACGGCCCAGCTGCGTCATCCCTCCAGACGCACCATCGTTCCTGGGCTCGGGGCTCCCCAAGCCTCCCTGGGCTATGAATCCAACTCCGCAGGAAGACCGACCAGAAAAGAGGGTCCTGAATAATCAGTGTAGGTATTCTTGTGCCTGAAAATACGGTTTCTCCCCACCTCCGTCAAACTTTTACCATACAGGCATCGTGCTTTGATTTTTTTTAACCCAGAGAGAAAAACCTCGCGACTGAACAGCGCATCCTACCAGAACACTCCTGAGGGTGTTCCTCAAATTGAATGAGATCAGCAGACTGGAGGACCACAGGATCCGGTCTCAGCTGTGGGGACGGCAGGCACGAAGGGACGGGTGCACACAGAAGGTCCACAGGGGAGTCACTGGTCAGGCGGAGAAGCTCCTGCTCGGTCTGGTGGGGCCCTGGACAGAGAAGAGAAGGCAGGCTGGGGCTCAACTCAGGACAGCAGTCTACCATGAGTCTGTGCCTGAGGCTTTCTTTCTCAGCCTTCAAGATGAAAAAGGCCAGGAAGTACTCCAGAACACAAGGTTAACAACGACAACAACAAAAACAGCAACAACAAAGCCATTAAGGGAAAGGTCTGGGTCATTCTTTGGTAAATGAAGTGCCACAAGCCAGGCTCTCCAGATTTGTGTTCAGAAACAGCAATGCCCCAAAGGGCCACACAAACACCAAAAAAGGCTCCACAATCAGGGGGAGGGGAAAGTAAGTCCTTAGAAGAGGTTTAAAGTAGTTAAAATGAGCAAAAGCTAGACCCTGGTTCTGTCACTCCCTTACTAAGTGATTCTGGGTAAGCTTTTTTTTTTTTTTTTTTTTTTTTTAAGATTTTATTATTTATTTGACAGAGAGAGATCACAAGTAGGCAGAGAGGCAGGCAGAGAGAGAGAGAGGAGGAAGCAGGCTCCCTGCTGAGCAGAAAGCCGGATGCGGGACTCGATCCCAGGACCCTGAGATCATGACCTGAGCCGAAGGCAGCGGCTTAACCCACTGAGCCACCCAGGCACCCTGAGCTTTTTTTTTTTTTTGAAGATTTTATTTATTTATTTGACAGAGAAACACACAGTGAGAGAGAAAGCACAAGCAGGGGCAGTGGGATAAACATGCTTCCCGCTGAGCAGGGAGCCTGATGATGCAGAATTCCATCCCATGACCCTGGGACTAAAGGCAGACACACCCAACAACTGAGCCACGCAGGAGCCCCTTGGGTAAGCTCTTTAACCTCCCAGAAATTGGGTCCCTTATTCGGAGACTGGTGGTAACTTCCCTGCAGGCTGTGCTGACAGCTAGGGGTGGGGAGTTGCTTCCCATGCTTTATGAAACGTGTAATGTGTCCTCCACACAAAGGTCACAGCAACGCTTCCAATTAGCGACTTACAGAATCATACAAAGATAAAAGTCTCATATGAAGCAATGGATTCAAACGTCTTTTAGTAAAGTTACAACTGCTACAGAGCTCAGGCTAGTTAATTTCTACCTACAGAGGAAGCTCCACATAAAATCTGAGTGGATCAATGTTGTTTTGAAGATTATTCATGCATTATTACCAAGTCTTTCTCAGGAAGGCCCTGTGACAAAGACTCTCTCCATCCAACTTGAGCCTGGCCCTTTGAGCCCTCTTTTCCACGAGGCCTTGACCTTGGCCTTCCATGTCTGTCTGGTCCTTACTGAGCCCAGTCTTGGCAAGCATCTTGGAAGTCAGTTCTGTGAGAACTCCGCACCCCTGCTCTCTAACCAAGGCCCTCAGTCCTCCACCTCTGATGTCTTTTCCTGGTGATGTGACCCCCCACTGACCCCGCTCTGCTCCTTAACTAAAACGTCCCTGTCCATCCTTGTATTCAGAATTAACTTCCACCTCCCTCCTTGGGTGCAGCAGAGTTGACCCAATTGCAATAGTCTTAAAATACTGTTTTAGCAAATGTTCAAGAACCTGAACCATAAAATGCTATGAAGTGCCGGCTCGTTTTTCTGTTACCAATCAAACACAAGACTGCTTTGGAGAATATACGAAGACGGCTCACAGTGGTCCTTGCCCTCACCCACTCCCCAGCCCACACCCAACCAGTTCTCCAAGAATTTCACAAGCTTGGCTGTGTTGTGCCTCGCTTACCATCGCTGCCTGCTCCAAGTTCAAGTTCCATAGCCATGCCAGATTCAGGCACCACCGAGATGTGCTCTGTGGCCAAGGGCTGGTTTTCAGATTGGGTGGGGGCAAGCCCGAAGGAACTCAATCGACCTGGGGGACCAAGAGCAGCCGTCAGAGGGAAAAGTCAGTGGCAGAACCGGGGTTTCTGAAGCAGGGGGGGATGGGTGCTTACTTACATTTCATGTCATTTTTTAACACTACAATTCTCTTATGACCATGTCCTTTTATCCAGACCACCTGCAGGTAAGACATACTACTGGTTAAGCAGTGGAAAAGGAGGGGAAATAAGCCCTAAGTCCAGGAAGAATGGGACCTGTTGCGCTGACCCTAGATATCTTAGAAGTCAGAAACTAACGTCAAGGAAAATTTTTCTATACTTTCTTTAACTTTTTAAGTAGCAGAAGCTGGCAGAGACATGCACCTTGTAAGAAAACATGGAGTCTAAAAATGATGAGACTCAGCTTTAAAAATATTCTTTAGGGCTCTCAGAAAGACCATCTCCCCAACACCAGTTCTGGTCTGTCAAAAGAGACAGTTCTCACACAAGAGTCCTTCCTATTTCCTCCAGAAACTAAATATACCCTAAAAGAACTAATGGGGATGTTCCAGACCCCCCAAACTAAGCTCCTGGTCCTAATCCTGAAACAGAGTCCTCGCTCCGCCTCCTCAGCGAAGCAGGAGTGGCAGCGGAGGACCCTGGCTCCCAGCACCCCCACATGCGTCGGCACCGAGTCCGGATCTCAGCCTCCCTGGGTCTTTCGCTGCCTCCTGCAATACTTTCACGCAGGTTCGGTCTCGTTACCACTCTCACCTGGGCTGGCCACATCCAGGGTCCTCGCCAAGCTCCCCCCGCCCTTCCTGCTACTCTGGACACAGCACTGACACTGGTGTTTTCAAACACAAGCCCGAGGCTCTCCACTTCTCTCCCCCAGGTCCTTCTGCTCACATGGAGGAGCAAGGCCCTCCCCAAGTGAGCTCCCACTGCACTGGTAGGCCTCCTCCTGGTTTTTAATGCCCTCAACGTTCCACACTACTTGTCACTGCTTTGCATCTGCTTTTCCAATCCCTTCTGCCCAGACCATCCCATCTTCGTCATATAGTTCATGTCTATAAATCCTTGACATCTGGGCTCTAGAACGAACCCTGAGCCTGGGCGGGGCCCTGCCTGTGCCCCCCCGGGGGTACCCACGGATGGCTGATCACACTGCCTCGTCACCTGCCAGGTGCCCCACTCTCCATCACCTGACACCTTCCTGAGGAACGGAACTGCAACTTACTCACCTGGCATATATGCATTTAATAAAGGCTTGCAGAACCTAGGAGAGACGCTAGCATCATCCCTTTCATGCCAACAGTATGTCTTTCAAAATGCCTGCCATGTCATTACTCTGGCAGCATTTGCTGACTGTGTTCAGGAGAGCCTGGGGCTCTCCCGGAAGACCCCCTCCAGGCTCCAGGGACACCCACCTGCGGGATTGCTCCCAAGAGCTCCTCCACGCTGCTGCAGCCATAGGTCTCGGGCTGCAGGGTTTCTCCGACGTATTTGGTATAGGCCACGGAAAACTCATGGAGAAAAAGCTGCTGGTAGTGGTATGTATGAAGCAAAGAGCGCACGTTCTTGGCAAACAAGTACAGGCTCGTAAGCCTCACACACTCCTCTGTCTTATCATTGGTGAAAACCTGGTCCAAGAGAAAAACGCAGCATTAGAGATTCCCAGAGTGGCGCGCCTGCAGGCGTCTCAGCAGGTTAAGTGTCTGCCTTCAGCTCAGGTCATGATCTCAGGGTCCTGGGATGGAGCCCTGTGTCGGGCCCCCTGCTCAGCGGGGAGTCTGCTTCTCCCTCTGCCTCTGCCCCTGCTTGTCCTCTCTCTCGCCCGCATGCTCTCTCTCTCTCTGACAAATAACTAAAATCTTAAAAACAAAAAACAAAGCAACAACAAACTTCCAGAGTGACTAGTCTTGCCCCGCTGGGGAGTCCCGGCCTCCTGCTGAGAGTAAAAAGGCACCAAATCAACCTGAAAACTGCCGCTGAGCCTGGGGGGGCGGGGGCACTCATTCAAGGATCTCTGCCCACAGCAAGTGCTGCCTTAGAGCACTGTGTGTCTCAGATGGCTGAGATCTGGGGAAACAGCGTGTCAGAAAGGCAGGAAACTAGCAGATGTGCGGTCTCAAAAAGAGGAGACCGTAAGGAGAAGAGGCAAACCCCCAGAGTGAGAGGACTGCATCAGACAGCGGGGACGGAGGCCAACGAACCCCCTCGCCCAAAGTGGGGATCCCAGGAACTCTGTGCTGCAGGATGACATCAGTCTTCCTTAAAAAAAAAAAGGACGGGGTGGAGGGTTAGAAGGAAGAAACCCCAAAGCTCTTCTGTCCTCAGGTAAACAAATTTCTTTACCATAAATCTTTCTAGAGTCTTTAATGTGCACTGATAAATCTCCAAGGGAAGGGGTATTTCCCAGCCCAAGCTGGCCGCGGAAAGCCTTCTGTCTTGGGTTATCCGTTCATGCTGCCTAGAACCACTATTCACGTAATAGATAATCAACGGAGTTTTCAAAATGTTGGATGTGATGCTGTTTTTTTTTTTTTTTCTAAAGATTTTATTTATTTGATAGAGAAAGATACAGAGAAAGAGGGAATGGGGGGGGTGGGAGAGAGTGGGAGGAGAAGCACGTTTCCTGCGAGGCAGGGAGCCCAGTGTGGAGCTCGATCCCAGGACCCTGGGATCATGACCCGAGCCAAAGGCAGATGCTCAACCACTGAGCCACCCAGGCGCCCCCCTATTGGATGTGATATTTTGAGGACAAACCAGAGCTGGACAGTAAAGGTGGAAAACAGTTTTTATTCAAGAACTATCCCCAATAAAAGGAAAGAACCTCAGTGCAGAACTGGGCTCCAACAAAGAGAAGTGAAGATTTATAGCTGGTGGAGGGCTGGCGGGTGTTGGTGGACGGAAAATTACCAAGACATCCAAGGTCGTGGTCTAGTCTAGAAGGCGGCTCCCAGGAGCCTGGCCTGGGTATGGTTAAGGAGAGAGTTTCTGTCAATCTCTCTCAATTATTTACTTATCCATCATATGGTTATATGGTATTAATGGGGGAACACATTTTTCCCACGTTGCTAGATTCTACTGGTTAACACCCTATTTAGAACCATTGTGTTTTGGAGGACTAAATTAGTTAGGTTTTCGGTATTAAAGTTGCTTTGGATTCATAAAATTAAGTGGTGAGGTTTTTTGTTTCTTTTGTCTTTTTGTTTTGCTTTTAACATGGCCTAAATGGTTTTTAGGAAGCTGGGAGTTATTCTTCAAAGTCAGTTAAAAATTCAACTGTTAACCTATCTGGTCCCGGTGTCTTTTTCATTGGTAAAATTTCAATGATCCTAGAGCTTCCTTTGTGGTAACTGCTCAAATTTTTTTTCAAAGATTTTATTTAGGGGCACCTGGGGGACTCAGTCAGTTAAGCATCTGCCTTCAGCTCAGGTCATGATCCCAGGGTCCTGGGATCAAGACCCACATCAGGCTCCCTGCTCAGTGGGGAGTCTGCTTCTCCCTCTCACTCTGCCTGCCACTGCCCCAGCTTGTGCTCTCTCCCTCTCTGCATCAAATAAATATTTTATCTACTTGAGAGGGAGAGAGAGAGAGAGATCATGAGCACGGGGGAAGGGTAGAGGGAGAAGTAGACTCCCCACTGAGTAGACAGTCTGACACGGGGCTCAATCCCAGGATCCGGGGATCATGACCTGAGCTGAGCCAGAGGTAGATGCTTAACAGACTGAGCCACCCAGGTGCCCCAGCTGGTGTAATTTTTCACTTCTTGGGTCAATTTTGTTAATTTGGCGGGGGTGGGGGGTGCTTATCTACATCTGTAATATTCTTCCGTGATTCTTCTCATCTTAAGTGCTATTCTTAAAGTCTACCCAGGTGACCAGCCTTCGCTTCTGACCTGTGTCTGACTGATGACAGCCCCCCAGCCACCCACACACCATCCATCTCGTCAGAAAGCGCTGCCAGTAGCAAACTGCAGCCTGGCATAGCACGAAAGCACCCCAGCTCAGGACTCAGGAGGCCAGGGCTTCCCCCTTACCTGGGCACTCAACTGGGCAAGGTGCCTGCACCCCTGCCCTGCCTCATATGTTCAACCACAGAACAGCTGACTGGTCCTTCCCCGCTCTATAGCCTCCAAGCCAGACCACCAGGTGACCCCGGAGCAGTTCAGCAGACCTCAGGAAGACGGCTCTACAGAACCGTTAGCACTCGTACCTCCACTAAGTAGGGCAGACTCTTCAGAAGTTCGGTCAAGGTCATGAATCCGTATTCACAGGGGTTGAGGGGAACACTGTGGGTGGTTTCGTAATGTCTCTTGAGCTCATCGACAGAAAGGTGGGCAGCTCCTTCCCAAGACATCAGCAACACCAGCAGCTGGGCAGTGAGGGCGCGCAGGGACTTGCGGTTGATCAGCTGGATCTGTTTGCCCGACTCCATGTCGGCAATCTGGGGGAACAAGAGGCCCAGGGTTTCCCAGCTCGAGAGCGGCACACTGGCCACAGCCACCCGGTTCAGCTACTGTCCTCTGGGCTAGGGAGACCAACAGAGGGAAAACCTCTACTCCCTTCTCCTACACAGAAGTGAGTGCCCGAGTTTGTTTTCAGCTGCTGTGAGACACCAGAGCGGGTCCCTTTCCGCTGGTCCATGATCAGAGTCCGCCATCCTTACCAGCCCTCTCTTACAGCACTCCTTCCACTCCCCTATGGAAGGAGGTAAGACTGGCCGGCTGACACGCAGCGGCCCAAGACCCTGAACTGAAGGTTGCTGCACTCAAGTCGGGGGGAGTCTAGACTGCCGGCGACCGTCCACAGCGCTGCTCTGCAGACCGATTCACCCCACCTCTGGGGCCCAGAGCAGACTGAAGGCCCACTCTGACTAAAGGCCCCCGCACTTCTCTAGTCCATCATCGCTAGCCAGCAAGTGGGTATTTTCCTATCAGACGACATGTCTCACCCTGCTTCTCAAGGAGACACAGGGTCGGGGCGGGGGGGGGGGGGGGGCTTCTGGAAAAGACACAGGTGGGCACCGGGGGACCAAAGAGCAGGTAAAGAAACAAGCAAGGGCTAACTGAGAGCAGCCTTGGGCCGAGGAACAGGCTGATCTGAGCCATCCCTGGACTTAGAACCAGCAGAGCTTCAGCATGCACAAGCTTAGGTGCTGGGAGGCAAACCAAGTTTACAGTTGTCTGGTCTTCCAGCCAAGACCACAGGTCTCAGTGCCTCGGTCAGGGCTGGGTAATCAGAGGCTCGTACTCTCTGGGGCTCTGGGTTCATAATCCCAGTGGGTCCCTGGTTCAGACACTCACCCAGAGCCAAGGCAGGAGGTTAGCGGGTAGACCCTCTACCCCACTTATCGTGGTTACAGATCCATGGAGATTTATTTCAATGAGAGATTTCCTCTGCAAACACAAGGTTCAATCAAGCAACAGATTCAAGTCTAGGGGTATCCGAGCGATATCCTCTGATGCCCAGACCATTGCTACAACTCCATTCTTTCAAGGAAAAAAATTAAAAGTTGCCCTTTTGATGCTACTTAGAGACATCTCCCAACTCTGAACCCACGCTACACAACAGAATCAACTGCGGAGCCTATAAAAAATGCCAACGCTCAGAGCACACTGGGACTTACTACATCAGAACATCAGAGGCAGGAGTGAAGTTCGGGCATCAGCATTTCCCAGAGGCTCCTGGGAGAGGCAGCAGCAGCCTGGGAGCACACCAGAGCCCCTCCGATCCCTCCCCATCCTGACTGCTGGCGCCCCAACTCCCCACTCACTTGCCCTGGCTCTTCCAAGTGTCTGCTCACGGCTTAGACTTGCTATCGACTGGAACCCATCACTGCCTTCGCACACCGGGTGACCGAGCGACCAGGAGGGCTACCCCACTGCGTGGCCTCTCCGTTCCTCATCCACCCCATCTCCAGGCACATCCTCTCCTACTCGATTCCATCCAGAACCCCACGCCCAGGTCACGCTTGGGATTGCCAGCTACTGGCCACTTCCCAAGCAGCTCATGCACACTCCCCACGCAAACCGCATGCGAAAGAATGTGTGGGGCAGACGCTAGGGGGGAGACTGGAAAGAGAGTCCAGTGATCGGCTCTGCTTCCCGTTCTCCAGCTGCACCTGCATGGACTCCCATGTCCTCCAATCCAGGGCCTCTCTCTTCTTCGCACGCTCCTCTTTTGTTCACGTTGGCACAACAGGCCATTATTTCATTGCCTTTCTGGTCATACTCCATAAACTCCTTTGTCCCTGGGCCTTTTCTCTGCACTGTCTGGCAAACTCCCGCCTTGAGGCCAACTGTCTGCTTTCCCCGTGCCTGCGCCAAAGCAGCCCGATGCCACTGACCCTCCCCGAGGCAGCCCTGCAGGAGCGCTACAGGTCCCACCTCCCTCCTGCAGAGCTCCCCCTTCTCCCAGTTCCCCCGCCTGAGGTCCTGGCGGGTCTCAAGCACCATGACAGCCACTTCGATGTTGAATCAGGTCTCTTTCAGTCCCTCCCTCTTCTTCCCAGTGAGGAACATCAAACTTACCGCAGTCACCCTACATTCTCTCCCTTCAGTCACAATACTAGCATCAGGGCTGTGCCTCCTTCCGCTGAATGCCAATTCCCAGGCCTGCCTCCCCAGGAACCCCACCCTGCCACCTTGTCTCGACTTTGTGTACTTCTCTTCCTCGAGCAGATCCTTCCCTGTGGCTCTCATACATGCTCAAGGCTCTCCACCTGGGAGCGAAGCAGCCACCAGAGCGCGCACTGGCCCACTCTGTCCCGTGCTCTCCTCGAGTGGCGCTCGCACTCTCCTCCCCACGGATACACAAGCCAAAAAGCTGTCTGCATTACCTGTCACTATTGGCATGTCCTAGTCCTCCTGCCTCAACCCACTCCGTGTGCCCTTCTTTGGTCCCCACACACTGGAGCTGACCCCGTCCTGGCCCGCCACACTAAGTCCCCCCACTAGCTAGGCCTGAAGGTCACATTACTTAGTCCCTCCCTCACCCGTCCTCCCAGCGGGCGGCACTGGGAGCAGCCACACTCCTGGTGTCCTTCCTGCTCTCCGGCAGCTCCTTCTCTGTCTCCTGAGAAAGTTTTTCTCCCTTTAATCACACAGCACATAACTGGATTCCATCTAGATTTGGAACTGGGGCTGACCCCAACTAGGTATGTTTTCCCTTTCACGGCTCCCTCCTTATAGTGAGTTTTCTTGGTCCTGTGCAGGAAGCAGCCTGAGACTGTCCAGCTGCTCTGCCTAGGATGGGGAGGGTCAGCTCAGCCCCGGGCAGGAAGAGGAAGTTACCCTCTCCAGTTGTGAGCCTGGCCTGCTCCTAAATCTACTCAAGTGGGTCAGAATCCAGAAGGGCTGTAACCTGTGATTACAGTCTCCCCACACTGTCAGAGACCACAATCGGCTTAGAAGGATACTCCTGAGAAGAAACAACCTCAGATAAAACAGAGACCTCCTCAGCTCAGAGAGACATTACTTCCGCAAGGCCTCGAAGAAACACACCAGAGCAAGACCAAAACTCTTCAAACCAAAGTCCTCTCCTACTACCTAGTAATGCATTAATGGCACACGAAGCACTCACTTCCTGTGAAGAGAGAACCAGCGCTGGGGTGAACAAGGAAATGCTAAGCACAGGTAAGCATCCCGGGGAAGATGCTGCCGCGGCCACATTTTCATCCATAAAAACAAAGATCTGCTCACCTTTACCACATGGCAGAGTTTCTGTGTTAAAGCCGAAATTGAACTGACATCATAGTCTTGGAGACGAAATGTGTAACCGAAAGTTTTAGCGTATTCTGTAAGCAGATCTGTCATCATAAGGCAGTTATCCTTCTGGGACCGAAGGAGTTTGACGAACTGGGCAGCCAGAGCTTTGACTCGTTCCACCTCTGTCAAAGTGAGGATTTTTTCTTCTCCGCATTCCAATACCTTGGAAAACACGCAGGGAGGAGGAAGGCAACAGTGAACCAGTTCGGACTGTTCACGGAATTCCAGGGCACGTAAACATATACACTTAGTAACTGAGCAGCACTCTGGGGCTCTTCTGTGGATACAGAGCTTCAGTTTTGCAAGATTTTAGTACCACTGAAATGCACACTTAAAAAAGGGTTAACGAGGTAATGTGTATTTTATCACCTATGAGAAAAATTTTAAAAGTTCTTGAAGGGTCAAAAATAGTAATACGAATAAAATCAACAACAGAAATCTGGTTCAACGTCACTCAACAGCCAAGCATTCACATCACCTCACAGACTCATCCCCACTGCCAACCTGAGAGATTCGAGAAGTATGGCACTAACAGAAGAATATTCCATTTAAGAAATCAAACTGTTTAATCTTTTTTTTTTTCAGTAATTACCCTGAAACAAATTCAAAGAATAATTTCTTTCTTTATTAAAGTTTAAAAACACACATTTACCTAGAAATACTAAGTACTGAGCCAACAACAAAGCTTCTCGGATCAAAATATTGAAGGTTTCCCTCCTATTTCCTAACTCCCTATTCCCAGGAAAAACAGACCTGGAAAAGAAAAATTTCCCCCCATATATTGCTCAGAAAAGGATAACTGGAAACCTCTTCACTCACTTGTAAAATATCAGGTATGGCTTCAAAAAGTTCAAGTAGTTTAGTAAACCCGTAGTACGCGAGCTTGCACTGCCGGCCAAAGTGGTGGTGGTAGGAGGGAATAAACTTGTTAAAGGGCATCCGGAAGTGCGGCTGATGCCGCAGCAAATCCACAACATCCTTGGAGAACTGTTTTGTCCTTTCTATTTCATCCTGGGTACGCTCTTAAAAAAGAAAAAACAAATCAGTTTTCTTCCATTCCTCTGTGTCGAACCTGACTGCTGTATTAGTCCTACGCACAGATGACAAGAGATACCATCTCTGCCTTCCAAACACATGCAACCTAAAATAAACACGTTCATGTTCTCTCTCTGCAGAATGGTTTTCAAACTCAGTCAAGGGTACAGCACCAGGAAGCCAGGAGACTACTACGGTATACTATGAAAGACACATACATATACCCCCCTGTAGTTTCGCCTTACAAGCTAGGTGTATTTTCTCTAGCTCTCCATCCCTCACTTCTATCCCGTATATATGCGCATGACATACTTCCAGGTCTCTGTACTTGAACGAGTAACCAAGAAATTATTTCTGTAAAGTTGCATTTCTGCAAAGCTACACATTTTTTGTGCCTTCTAAACTTCGGTTAAAATTGCTAGCAGGACAGAGTATCAGGCAACAAAAGTTTATCAAAAACACAGGGGAGAAAAAGCTTCAACTGCAATTTTTGCTTCTATTAATTTTTAAATCAGAATCCAGAAGATTGACATGACTCACACCAAAAGCTTTCAGAGATTATGATTTCATGAACAGGAGTGTTCTGCAGGAACACAGGTTAGGAATCACGGATTAATAATACTGGGAGAACATGGCAGTAGGTACACGTAACTTTACTTATCTCAGCTCCCAGAGCTTAATCAGAAGGACCAAAATGAGAAAGTCAAAACATTTGCTTGGATCTTTCTTTCTCAAGAGTGCACAGTCAAGTAGCTCAGTTAAAGAGGAGACAAGCAACAGCCATGGTAACTGTCTCTCAGCTGGATAATTATGGGGCCAACAGCCACAGACAGGCTGAAGAAGGCGTTTCAAGAAAGTGCTGCTTATGCCCGTCTTTCCCCTACAGTGAATTCTAAAAACCTAGCTTGCTTTTCTTGTTGGCAAGTGGCCGCACCTGCTCTGAAGAACCCCAGATCCAATGTACCTCGATAGTTCTCACGATGCACTTTCCACGGAATCTTCAGGAACCATGGAGGCGGGGAAAGGACATAGGATTCCTTGTTAAGATACACAACTGTCGAACAGCACATTTAGGTCAACATACCTCTCTTGGGGATACAAATCACCATTTCATTATCTTGTTGGGACAAGCAGATCGTTGTGTCTGGGATTTCTGAGACAATATCGATCAACTCACAAACACCATATTCGGTGACATCCCAGTCTTTTGAGAAACACCTAGAATTCAACCAGGGAAGTGGGTAAAGAATCAGAAATATCACTTGCAATCTTCCTCAAAAATCCTAAACAGAAAACGCTGGATAATGATTTTAAATCTGTGGGAAGAAAAAGTGTTCTGAAGTATGTGCTTTCTTTTTTGACCCCCCGCCCTTCTCATCAACTCACCAATGATAAGCCTGTGAGAACTCCCTCACAATGACCTGTTTGCTGGCTTGGGATTTGAGAAGTTTTAGTAAATCCTGAGTAAAGCGCTTCACCTGGGCCCTGTGGGTAAGGGTCAACAGACGTTTGGAGCCCATTCCGAGAATCTGCAAATCAAACACTTTGATTATTTATACTTGTCAGACCTTGGCACGTACTGACTCTCTGGGTGATGGCATTCCCTCTCTCTCCTGTTACCTGTCTTGGAGAACAAGTCCTTTTATGTATGGGATCTGCATTTTTAAATACATGTAGGTCAACAGAATGCAGACGGTCAAAATGAACGACTGTTCAAGTGCCAGAGGTCCCTGCCCCCGTTTTGTTTGCCCTTTATACCCCTTCCCAACTAGTCATGAGTACGGAAATAAAAAGCCCATTATTAATCTGGGCAACTAATTTCTACTAAATTTCAACTAAATGCAACTACTAATTTCAACTAAACTCTACAAAAGACAGCCCAGGTGTTCCAGGCCAGTTTATAAGCTGGAAGCTGTTTTATGGGTAAGAAGCTATGGAACAAGCTAAATTAATAGGGTCAAGACTCCTTAGGAACCAACGCTAGGCTCCAGCCCAGGAGCTGGTCTTTAACTCATTGATGAGAGCTAAGCCCATGTTCATGGCAGCTCCTCTGTAAGAGTGAACAATCCTGGAGAGTCCTGAGCTAGGGAGAGGAAGGTCAGTCTACAGAGATTAGAAGGAAAATACTCTCAGTGCTCTGAGGGGTTCCTTTTTTATGTTTAAACTCACAGTTTTCTAGAAAAACTGAGAAGCCACCCCGAATGAGGTTACCAGCTATTCTGTTTCCCTGAAGGAGCCGAGGCCATAGAGAAAAGTTCCTGTCATTAAGCAAATAATCCTTAATCCTTCCTTACCTGCAATACGTGAGGCACGGCTTCCAATAATTCTATCAGCTTGGAATATCCATAGTCTGACACCCGACACTGCTTTGCAAAATGGTGGTGGTAAGACGGGATGAAATTACTGATGGGGATGACACAGGACGGCTGGCTCTTCAACAGGTCGATCACTTCCCTGCTGAACTGGATCAGCTGGGGGTTGCCCACAGGACTTTTAGAACGCAGAAGCCAAGGATCTAGACGGGGAGAGAAAGAGAACATGCCTGAGACAGGATCTCACCCCTGAAAGAAAGCCAACTAACTTCGCCCTCCCTTGCCTCAGCTCAACCATAACCAAGGAGATGAGACCAAAGGGCCGCTGTACTTCTCAGCATCTACACTCAGGTCCCATATAATCTATGGACGAGCACAACTTCTTCATGGGCTGGCAGATGCTTTACCACTACTTCTCAAAGTTCTGTAGCCAAAGTAAAGCATAGTTCAGCAGAGTGTTAACTTAAAGCAGAATTACACAGGAGGTTTCCAGCTTGTAAACTGGTTCTATTTCAAAGGTTCATTTGGACTTGGTCCCATGGAACATACTTTCCGACAGAAACAAATTTACAAATGGGGAGCAAGCAGGTAGCCCAGAGAAGTCTAATTAACCTGTAGGGAAGCCGAAAACATCGTGCAGGAAACCATGGAAAGCAGTAACGTAAAACCTGCCGATATAAAACTAAGAAAGAGAGTCTTGTATTTATCTTGAATGTCCATGTAATTAAGAAAAAGTTTTAATTATGAAAGTATAATCCAATGGAAACGTTTCTACAAGACTAACAGACTGACGACAAAAGAGGAAGAGAAAGAGCACAGTGCATGGGAGCCTGAGCAGTCTAGGACTGAGGGGAAAGTCAGGAGAAGGTGGTAAGCAGCTCTGATACAAATGTTTCTCCTTCCCTGGTAATCCTTGGGGGGGGGGGGGGTAGGCGCATAGGAGGAAGTGGTCAGGGTCAAAAAGAAGGAAGTGTCGTTAGGCAGGCAACAATATTCAGCCCCATTCACAAGTGGTAGGATTAACACCTGCAGCCTGGGACGAGGCCTGGAACTCACTCACTCACCCAAAGCTAGGTTTGCATTTCCTGGTCCTTTACACGGAAAGCTAAATCTGTTTTCACATTTATCCAAGTCACAAACGTTGACCAAAACAAATTTCAAAGGTAAACCTGCATTTAGCAGTATTTCTTTCAAATACCTTGAAACCATTTTTTAAAAAGGCCGGTCAACTGACAAGCCAAAAAGCTTCACAAAATTAGGTGGGTCTAAAGGTATTTGTAACAGTGAAATGTGGCTTTTAAACTTTTTTACAGAATTTACACTGGAACTTGCAAGACATCTGGTTCTGTCAGACCTTCAGCACCTTGGAGAAGTTTCAGTTTTTACAACAACAGCAGACAGTGCTGCCATGCAAGACAAAAGCCAACGGCTTCCTCTCCCAGTGGCTGGTGGCTCAGAACACCCCAGGGCCTGCCTCCTACCTGTGTTTGGAGGCGGGGGCTTGTTGTGGATCCATCTGACCACTTTGATGCCACTCTGCGCAGTGGCAATGTTTACTCCCGGAACGCAGGTGACGAGGTGTTCTAAGGGAACGCCCACTTGATTCTCCTGCACTACTTCCAGCTCGCCAAACTCGGCAGCGTAACAATCTGGAAAGCTGAAGTGGGGGACAGGGAGGCTAATCAAACTAACGGAAAAGCAAAGCACCTGCTACACAGAAATCTTTATTTGAATATATCCACTCATAAATCCTTTCTCCTTAAATCCTCAGGATCTGGGTTTGAACGTGAAAATTCAGGTCCCAGGGATGAGGAGGCCATCACCACGGCATTGACCTCTTTGGCGCTGAGGATACCAGAAGTACCCAAACAGTGTTCCAGCACAGGGGGGTGAGAAATAAGGTACCTAGGTTCCAAGCGCAGTTATTTACCTGCTTTAAGGTATCAGTGGCTTTAAGGCAAACGGGCTTTAGGGCCCATGCTGGCCCCTATAGTAAGTCTACCTGGTCCCGGGATGCTTACAGGCCTTCTGAAGAACACCTCTCTCTCAAGCTTTACAAGTTACTGCTTGAGGTATGTGCATTCTAGCAGCACACGCACATACTTCTAGAACAGCGCTTACACTAATCTCATCTCTGTGGGGAAGAAACGTTCCTATTGGTTGCTTATGTTTCTAAAAATCTGCACACACACAAATTTTTTTGTGGAAATACCAAGCCAATGTAGCCCATTTCAGATATAATTTGACTGCAAGGCACCAAAAATGTTAGGATGAGGCATTCTATGATACTCGCTTGGGAAGAGGGGTGGGCAGGGGGCAGACTTTCTAGAAAGAGGAGAACCAAAGCATCGTATCTCGGTGGCTTTGACATGTTCACCTTAACAAAGGCACGGTGCCCTCGTGTGTCTGCAGAAGACTGTGAACCTGGGGCGCAAACGTCTTCAAAGAGAGAATCACAAAAGGAATCTTATACGAGTCTGGATCAAATTCATGTTCACTACAGAAAAGAGAACACAAGAGTTGGCTAAAACATTTGCAAGGTAATTTTAACAGATATTCCGTGATCTTATGCACAAGGATGATTTCTAAAAGGAAATGAGTGTTATACCTGAAGTCCTTATTGGAACAATGCTGTCTGCAGACAGGCTCGTGATATTCTAACTCTTCAAATATAATTGGGCTGCAATTTGTCGAGGAGCCGTCGTGCGACTGGGAAGACCCCAAGGGGCTCTGCCGGGCCTGACTGCTGGGGAGGAGACACACCAGTCTGCCATTCCCTTGCTCACGGATTGTGACCGTGTCTGTTAATTTATATAAATCTGACACATTCAACTTGTGTCCAAACCTAAAAGTGAGGAAAAGGAGAGATACACTGACTTAGAACGTTTTTCGTTGGTTACACAGAAATGCCTGTGTATCTGACGCAATAAGGAGCTACTGCCAAAAATGGTTCCCCTGTCTCCTCAAACGTAAAACTGGAATAATTCTACTATAAATTCATTCACTACCAAACCAGTAATGCTTGGCAATTCTTCAAGTCACCTCTGGCACACTGCCCCTTAGTCACTATGTCATTTGGTGCTTATTCCTCGAACCCTAAAGTTTCTATAAATGATCTCACCTAATTTCCTGAGATGGAAAGCTATAGGATATGACCTCTTAACTCGGCTCCCCACAACTGGAAATCCCTCTGGATTACCTACCCCTCTCACCATCTCTGCTCTCCTCCCTCAGAAGAGGTATACTCATTTTCAGCTACTCCTTCCCCTCATCTATGCCTCAACCTCATTTCCAGAGGGTCAACTCCTCAATCATCCCCCCGACGCAGGTCTCTTACACATGCAACTTAAAGGCACCAGCTCAGAAGGCAGGAAGATTTGAGTTCACATCCTGACCCAGCCTGTGTGGCCTCAGTCACCTTGGTTGAACCTTCTAGAACCTTCTAGAACCAAGGTGACTGAGGCCACACAGGCTTAGCTTTTCCAAATGCAAAATGGGAAGATAATACCCACCTCACAGGGTTGATAGGAGGATTAAATGTTATGTCTGGAAAGAACCTGGCACACATTAAGTGCACATCTGCCACTCCACTGGTTTCTTCCCAGGGCCCTACACTGATGCTCAGACCAAGTTCGGCCTCACACCCTCGCCCTCACTCAAGCTGTCTGCTCCTGCACATAAACACCCCTGATGCTCTCGCTCAGTCCTGTAACCTCGTTATACTTCTAATGGGAACAGCTGCTCTCTCAGGAGCTGCTCTGCCATTTTACCAACCAGTCTGTCAGCCTGTTGCCCCCAGATTTTACCCACAGGGCTCTGTAGGGATGGCTCTCAAGTCACCAAGCAGCCTCCTCCTCCCAAACCTCGCACCATCCCCCCATGTCTCGATGTCACTCTCACCTCTGGGTTCTCTCCCGCTTCCTGTCCCTCATGGCATTTCATCCAGTTCTGCCTTTCTCTGGGTTGCCTCTCCCTCCCAATCTGCTCCCCTATCCCACGATCCCCTTTAGGAAAATAACTGCCACATCTTTCTATCTTCAGTGTCCAAAAACCAAGGACAAAAATTCACTGCACCTCCTGAACATGCTTTCTTTATTTCTCCATTTCTGATTCAACCATACAACCATCCGCCTAGTCCATCGGGGGCAAAAAAACCCCACTCAGAATCGAAACAACCTCTACCGTTTACCTCTCCTTCCATGCAAAACTAGTCACCAAGTCCTGATTCACAGACAACTCAAACTTCGGTATTCCTAGAGCATCTGCCCAGGTCTGGGGACTGGTGTGGCACTGTCCCTCCGTCTCCCCCTCTGCCCTGTCCATTCCACTTCCGACGGAACCGTCACCAGAAGAGTTTCCGGAAGCACGGTTCCTGCACCCACACCTCCCCTTCCCTCCTCCACAGAACAGGGCTCCCACGGTTCAGAGACTAATGCTGCCGGCTCCTTGTTCCTTTCATCCTCATACCATTTTCTCCTCCCTGCACTTCCTTTATGACAGTTTTCTTTGTTCTAGAATGATCTGTGAATGTTTTCTCTTCTGTTCCAGTCATAAAGTCCTCAGGGACAAGGGTTGTGTCCTCCCAGCTCCGCGCTCTCCACAGAGCCCCACACTTTCATTCCACTAGTACCTGCTAAGTGCCAGCTAAGCCCTGTGCACTGACGAGACTGTCCTTAAATCCTTGCTGTCCAGGAGCTTATGGTCTAGAAGGTGCTCAAAAATGTTCACTCGATGAAGAACAAAACTCATCAGTCAAATTGGGAAAAAAAAAAAAAGTACAGCTTTAGGCACTGAGGTCTAAATTTGCTAAAAACAAAAGATGTTTTTAAGATGTATGTTAGAACTGAAATCTGAACTTGAATACCACTGCTTTTATGTCTTTTCCTCCACCGGGCCAGTGCAGAGCGGCTACCACAGTTTTACACCGATCACCAATCAATTCTGGAATTCTGGAAACTGCCAATAAGTACAGACTGGATCAATAAGAAAAAAAATAAATAAACCTAACTTACTTTTTCTCATAGATATCTGTAAATTTAAAAAGAGGCAGACAGCAGGCAGGGGCATCCTGAAGAATAGACATTGTTTCTGCACTGTAAAACAAAATTTCACTTTGTGAGAGATGTTATTGGACATCAACAGAGGATTTCCAAGTTGTATCTAAAAAACTGAGTTCACATAATTAACACAAATTACAGCTGACCCTTGAACAACTTCACGAGTTGGTGTTCTTGTGGATTTCTTTTGATAAAGGCAGTACAGTCCTGTAAGTGTATGTTCTCTTCCTTGTGATTTTAGTAATGTTTTCTTCTATCTTACTTTATTATAAAAATACAGTATCTAATGCATGTAACATACAAAACAGGTGTTAATCCGGTGTTTATGTTACCAGTAAGGCTACTGGTGAACAGTATGCGATTAGTAGTTAAGATTGTGGGGAGCCAAAAGTTGTATGTGGAGTTTTGACTGCATGGGGACAGGGATGGCACACCAACCCCTACGTTATTCAAGGGTCCGCACAACATAAATTTACCAGTTTCTGTTATGTCAAAATTAATTTTCCATAAAAACTTAAATAACTTTAGGGACAAGGTGATTAAAGAATATAAAATCAGACACAAGCATAGGGCTTCTCACACCTGTGTATCAGAAGAATGCTGACTACTCTGTGAGACAAACACCCTGTTGACTCAGAGTAAAAGAACAGCTTGAATGTCTCCTGCCACGTTGTGGTTCACATAGTTCATGAACTCCACATGGGAGTGGAATTCCCACAGTTGAGGATACAGAACTGAATACGATATATCATTCCAACTATGGTCTTAAAAACCAAAAAGGCAGCCAAAAGCAGAGAGAAAACAAAAGGCAAACTGTTGAATGATCTGGCTTTGAGCCACAGGATTATGGTTTTCTCCCCCTCTTCTTTTATGTTTCTGACCTTTCCAAAGTTTCTTCCATGAGTATTACTTTTATTCTAGGGGATAAAAACTGTAATTTAAAATAATGGTGAAGTACATGTCAAATAAAAATACCTTTAAGAATTCAAACAGATTTTTTAGAATTGAGTTCTGTTTTATTTGTTTCCCCCAAAACAGGGAGAGCCGAAGAATCACCAAAGTGCATTAAGAATAAAATCACGACCAGATTCCTACAAGTGACATAATCATAATGCAGACTTACGGAGTGTCTATTTGATATTAAGCATCTACCTGTAGGTTGAGAGCTTGGAGCTTGGTAGACCTACCCTTTACAAACCAACCAACCTTCTCCCAAGATTTGGAGGTAGTATTTCACACTTTCCAGGCTTATAAACTTTTATCATAGAGGGCTACTATTTTTAGAATCTGTTCTGGATATGTGGTGTATTATTTTACTCCTAACTGCCTGCCAAGTTTAAGCTGTACTTCACCTTTGAGTAGTGACTTGAACAACAGTCGAATTATTCTAACTAGCTTCTTGCTGACTTCCAGCTTATCTCTAAGCTCTATCGATTAACAAATAAACATTACTGCATATGTAATCGTCTAAGAGGGCTGGGAAAATGATCGAATCTATTTTCTTATTTCTAAAATTGTTTCTGGGCCAAATATTATTTCCTGAAATAAATGGTTTGTTTTTACCTCAGTAAAGAGAGTGATTTATTAGCAGCTCCTGTGGCAAGTGAGACCAGGATCTTCTTGCTGCCAATTTTGTATCTGTGGAGGCTATTCACCGCACTGATTGCTTCTTGTAAGTTCTCCATCTGAACAACAGCCTTGAGCTGATAATCTGTATGGGGGCTGAGCTCAACACTCTTCACCTACAGCAGTAAAAAGGAAAATGGAATGCTATGTCTACCCAGAACCCTGTCATCTTAAAACTGAAGGTGAATTATTAGGGAACATGTTTGCAGACTTCTGTGCTTCTGTGAAGGAATCTGTCCGAACTCTAGACTTTTGCCAAGCAAAACCTAAGTGAACTAGGACGGGGTGACCTTCGGGGATATGAAACCGGCCTGGCCTGCCCGCACGCTCCTGCGCACACAGTACTCCCATGCAGGCTCAGGAGCCAATACATGGGAGGAGTTTTGGGGGTCTTCTCTGGACCCTGCAAACACCTGGGGCATAGCTATTTAATAATCTGGAAAAGGTGCACTTCTAGCAAACAGCACCTAAAAACTGCATTAATACAGAAAGTGTTAACAAAAGCAGCCAATATTATTTCAGAATCCTATTCCTGTATTCTAGCAGTCAGAGCTAAATAAAATCCATCAGCGTTTTATTTCCCAAAGTGCCACTTAAATCTCTTCCCATGACCACAAGTGCTTCTTCACTAGGTCTCTTGCTCTCTGGGGCTATGTCCTAAAAACTGGAGACATAGTATCAGCACGAGCAGACCACACGAAAAACTCATTCAGTAATCCTCATATCCTGGCTGTAGTTACGTGTGTTGAAAGACACGCTCTCGACTTGGAGGCTAGCGAAGGGTAAAAGAAAGGCAGGAACGAGAGAGAAAAGGTTACCTTGCCGTGCCTAGAAAACGCTTCCTGCATGAGCTGTTGCAGCTCCTTCCGGGACAATCTGTAGTCGATGTTGCTGATCTGGATGTCGGCACCATTTGCAAATGGGTCTGGGCTGTCGGCACCAGTGCTTGGATTTGCAATGTTGAAAGCAAGTGGGGATGTTCTGTTTAAAAGGTTTGGAGACATACTCCTGCTTAAGACATACATACTGAATTATTTTTAAAAACCGTGGCTCTACTTACTTCGTTCATATCATTTAGGATTTGTTTGAATCTATACAAAGGAACAGCTTTCCACAAAACAAACAAACTGAATATTTGGTGTTCTGTTTTTAAATATTTGGTTTTCAAACGTATGTTTATCTTTTTTTTTTTTTTTTTTTTTTTTTATTTCCAGCATAACAGTATTCATTATTTTTGCACCACACCCCGTGCTCCATGCAATCCGTGCCCTCTATAATACCCACCACCTGGTACCCCAACCTCCCACCCCCCGTCCCTTCAAAACCCTCAGATTGTTTTTCAGAGTCCATAGTCTCTCATGGTTCACCTCCCCTTCCAATTTCCCCCAACTCCCTTCTCCACTCTAAGTCCCCATGTCCTCCATGCTATTTGTTATGCCCCACAAATAAGTGAAACCATATGATAATTGACTCTCTCTGCTTGACTTATTTCACTCAGCATAATCTCTTCCAGTCCCGTCCATGTTGCTACAAAAGTTGGGTATTCATCCTTTCTGATGGAGGCATAATACTCTATCCCCAGGGGTACAGGTCTGTGAATCACCAGGTTTACACACTTCACAGCACTCACCAAAGCACATACCCTCCCCAATGTCCATAATCCCACCCCCTTCTCCCAAACCCCCTCCCCCCAGCAACCCTCAGTTTGTTTTGTGAGATTAAAAGTCACCTATGGTTTGTCTCCCCAAACGTATGTTTATCTTAAATATACACAGATTTATTGTCAGAAGTACCACCCATTGGCCCCTTATTGACCAGTACATGATTTAGTATCAAATATCCTTTCACTGGATTATTTAAAACTACAGACAAAATATAGGTTGGCCTAATGAATTAATTTTCCACTTGGAGTACTTGTTCTTGGTTAATTAGCCTGTGAGACTAATGTAAGGCACTTAACCTCTCCCTGGCTCTGAAAACACTAGATATTCTTGCTCATGTGCTATAGTCTTTCTCCACATCAGGAAAACTTTCACATGTATCTTAAAATGTAACTTTACAGATCTAAAGTCACTTTCTGGAGGGAGCCTTCACCAACTTAGCAGAAAAAGACAATGCTTGAACTCAGTGTGAGTGTGGAGGGCTTAGGTAAGTGTTACTTAGGTAATGACAGTGGTTTAGAGACTTCTCAAACAGCTCCTGGTAATTACCCTAGGAGTTATGAATAGCCAGTGCGTGTCCAGTTCGGGCTTCTCTGACAACATGACGATGTCAGGAGGAAATGGTAGGGACATCTTAATGTGCATCCCATCCAGACCAGGGAATGCCAGACAAGTTTCTCTGACCTCTGCTTACCCAGATCCCCACGCGGAAGAGGGAGAGCAGATGAGCAGCAATGCCCATGCCACCAGCTAAGATTACCCTAGGGGAGCTGGGCGAGGAGGGGTGGAAGATTCCTCTTCTACCTCACGCACTCCTGTATCGCTTGTATTCTTCCAAACAGCTGTTATTTCGTAATCCCTCCTCTTGCGAGCAACAACCCCACGATTAAGCAGCCAGACTCACCGAGAAGACCAAGACTGTGTGGTGAGCAGAGGACTGATCTGCCTGGATGTGATCAACTTGCTGAAAGCCGACGGGTAACTCACTTGGAACGGGGTCTCCTCTTTATCTCTCTTCTCCACAGGAGAACTGGTGACACTTCGGGCACAGAGGTTCTCTTTTCTAATGGAGGGAAAAGTTGCAGGGGAAGGGTCACTGGATTTCCTTCACATTAGACAAGCATCTGCGAGGAAGAGTGAGCAAACCTACTTCGGATTGGTTTTGTACGCAGATTCTGGAGTCCCCGAGGTCTTAGGTGCGGGCGCTGCGGCACTCGAGCTTCTGTGAGGAGGTGCGGCCAGCCTCGGGTGACCCTGCTGGGAGTCAATGCTTCTAGTTCCCGTCCTCGACTCCAGGCGGCACAGCTCCTTAAAAGAGACAAGTGTGGTGGAGGTGAAAACGTAAGTAACCATGGCGTGTTAAAGCCTGTCGGGGAAACACGGAGCTCTGAGTATGGTCAAAAATGAAAATTTCAAAAGGATACGCCAAAAGCAAGCGGGCATATCAAACACAGACACAAACCAAACCTACCATAAACTTCAGAAAGCAAGAGGTATCGAAGTTACCTGTAAACTTTTAACATTTGTGTTTTTTGTAGCAGATCCAGAATTTGCCTGCGACCCTTTTCCAGGCGTGGCTTTGGCACTGGAAGATTGTTCACTTGTATCTTTGATGAGGCACAATTTTGGATTCTTAAGTTTTTTGGGAGACTTCGCTTTATCGGCAATTGCACTGGAACCCTTTGTCTCACAGAGTTCTCTAGTTTTTGGAGTAAATGACACAATGATCCTATTACCAAAGACATCTTCGTTTTCCATTCGCTTCTGCGCCCGTTCCGCACTATCTTGGTTTATGAAGCGGAGAATCGCACTGCGGCCCGTGATACTCAGCACTCTCCCACCACAATTATCAGACAGGCGCCTGAGCCTGCTGCTGACGCTCTTGCCATCTTTATTTGCTGGTAGGTTATAAACATAGAGCAGAGTGTGGCACTGCTGATACAGAGGAGAAGTGTTACAACAGGTTAACGGAGGGGCACACGTTCAATCACACAATTAGAACAAGGAGCGATATCTAGGCTTAAGCTAACAGCCTTAGCCTTGGAGGGGAGGTCACAATGATGTAGAGGGGAGAAGGTGAACTTATTTAGACTGAAAAACACAGGAAGAGAGAAGTATACCTTAAACGATCGCTCTTGTGGATGAGAATGGCAAGATTTAAAGTTCTAATGGATCAAGTTTCTTTTTCTTTTTTAACCATCAAGAATAAGGAGCTCAAAAGTGGGCAATCTGTTACCTAAAACACTACAACTGACTTAAAGGCCTTGGAGATTAGAAAAGGGAATGCTCCTCCCTTCAGAGTCACCGATACATTCTCCAAATAGCTTAAAAATAGTTCAACACTGCAGTAAACACGCTCATCCAAATCAAGACTTTAAAACATGCTCACCCTGCTGGAAATATGCCCACATTCCCCTAGCACGTGGCTCTACGAGCTACAGGTGTAGCAATAACAACTACAAATTGTGCAAGTGCGTGTGCATGGTGGGGAATGCAACTGTAGAAAACAGACCTCCCGATGCCTAAAAAGAGTCAATTACGGGCACCTGGGGGGCTCAGTCAATCAAGCCTCTGACTCTTGGGTTTCAGCTCAGGTCATGATCTTGGGGTCATGGGATCGAGCCCCATGTGGGACTCCATACCAAGCACAGAATCTGCTTGAGATTCTCTTTCCCTCTGCCCCTCCCCCTGTTCACTCGCACCTGCGCCTCTCCCTCTCAAATAAATAAATCTTTTTAAAAAAGTGTATAATTTCTCTGTTTATTTGACTCCAATCTTGAATGTGTACAAACCATCACCATATTCTTTACCCATGCCTGGAAGCAAAAGGAGTAATCAACGTTTCCATTACTTCCATTCAATGGATACAAAACACTGCTAGCTTTGGAGAAACTGAAAAGTGGCTGTTGGTAAGGTTAACCTACATGTCAATTCCTTGTGATACTGTGCAACAAAATAAAAGCAAAATCCATACATATCAATTCTCTGTATGTTTGTAAGAGAAGAACTATTTCAAAGCCTTATTTCTAAACTCTGGCCAGCCTCCTACAAAGAGCAGCCTCACTTGGTGGCCTGTTATGGGGTGGGGGGTGGCCTTCACCTTCCATAATATAACATCAGAATACAACAAAAAGGAACACAAACCCACTTACTGGCATTTTTAGTGGTAACCTAGGGGGCAGGTCGGAAATGAACTCTTCGAATCTGATCAGCTCATTCGCGTGATGCAGCAGTGCTTCTGAGGCCTGGTTTTTATGGACCAAAATTATGTGGAAACCATGCCTGTGTCTCAGGTCACTGAGTTCCAATGCAAAATTGACATCAGCTGCAAGAAAAGGTACAGCCCGCCCCCGCCCCCGAACATTAGGAGGACTGCACAAAGACACACAACTTCCCTGACACCCACTGAGAAAAAAAAAAGAAAATGGCTGGACTATAGAATTCAGAGTTGCTCCCCACCTCCCACGACTTCTTGGAACAGGAACACATTTCGTATGGGAAGAATTAAGACCACAGGACAATTTCACCACATACTTCTACGGATTTCAAGACACATGTTACTTCCCGCAGTGAAACAAAGCAAATATTAACATTTCGGGGAACATCAACTTTGGAAATGCTTCTTCTTAGATTTTTTAAAAATTTGCTGGGCCCAGGGTAAAAAAGGGATTTTAAAAAAAAAGTTACATTTTCTTTAACTGGCCCCACAAGAATTCTTATTCACATCCTAAGGAAAAAATACACAAAACCCACACAGACTCCATTTCTTCTCTAAACAGCTCTCAGACATAAGCATAAATATGTCTGGTGTCGGTCAGCCTCTCTGGGGGCATATTTTACTTTAACATGTTCTGGCTTCTGTAACAATTCCATCCATGAGTTTAACTGAAACTGGCAGACCTTCCGCACTTACTCGACACAAGAACCACAGTGGCCGGAGCAGTGTGCGTGTTCGCGAACCTTCGGAGACTCTGGCGGAGCTTATCGTCAGCCGCGTTCTTTGCGGTAGCATTGATGTGGGCAACAGTTACCTGCATTAATTTAAAGTAAGGACAAATGAGCAAGAGCTGAGGTTAGAAAACCGCAACACACTCTGCCTGCAGCTTAGAGATAGTCCCTGAGGAAAGATACTCTTGTTATTACTGCCACTTAGGAATGGAAAAAATTCTAAGTGGATCTCAATAATTTCAAATTTGTCTCTCCATACAAAGGAACTAGACCCATTATCATCCCTGCTCACCTCTCTAATCTTCTGCTTTTGTACTTCGTCCATCCGCCTTTGAGAAAACAGGCAGAAAAGGAAGTGAAACTTGAAGTAGGTAAATTAGCTCTCCCTACCAGCTTTTGCCAACAGCTGGGGAAGTAGCAGAGATAGATGTATGAAGAAGGTAAGATTTACTGCTGTACTGGATATCATTTGTCTCCACCATACATCGTCTGTGGCTTTCAGGATCTGGGGTCAGGTAATGAGAGAGGAGAGACATCTGTCCCCGACAGAGCTCAAATGTGTTTATTTCTGTTAAAGCTACCAAACTCACTGAAAAGTCTCCAGAGCAAGGAAAGGTTTTGAGCGCTGCTTCAACTGATGGCGTATCAACAGAATTACTTGTCTAAGAATCAAAAGAACTGGATTCTAGTTCCAGCTTAATAGACTGTGCAGCCAGACAATCTGGATTTAAATCCTAGCTCATCCGTTTATTGGCCATATGATTTTTAAAAAGCTGCTTAACACCTTGGTGCTTCAGTTGAATTTGTGTATTTCAAATAATAAATCCTGTGAGCCCTCTCCACAGAGCAGTCATGGAAGCCAAAAGAAGGGATATAAATTTATGTAACCATCATATTAGCAGAGCACTAGTCACATATAAATAGATTACTGGAAGATCAGTTATGATTAAATGATTTCTAGTATGTTAGATATGATCTTTTTTTTTTTAAAGATTTTATTTATTTATTTGACAGAGATCACAAGTAGGCAGAGAGGCAGGCAAAGAGAGAGAGAGGGAGGAAGCAGGCTCCCTGAGGAGCAGAGAGCCTGACGCGGGGCTCGATCCCAGGACCCTGGGATCATGACCTGAGCCGAAGCCAGAGGCTTTGACCCACTGAGCCACCCAGGCGCCCCTAGATATGATCTTTTGATAATTTCCTTTATTTGCAAACTCAGCACAAATGTATATTAAACTTTAAATTAAAATTCTTTAAAAAAAACCACATATGCTTATTCTTCTATCATAATAGTTAAAATTATTATTATTATTATTATTTTACCTGGCAATTATTCAGCTCTTGAATAACTTCTTTGTTTTCTTTACTAATGTCGCACACACAGATGAATTCTGCTTCTCTGTGGCCTTTAAAAAACTTCTCACGGATTCTCTGTACAACAGCAGTAGCTGAGCGGCCAGAGGGAACTGAACAGTTTTCAATATCCCAAAAAACTCCAATGGGGGGTAAATTTTCCAGCACCTGTCCGGCTAGTGCAACTTCTGGTGACCCTTAGGAAATGTTAACACTTTCAATCATACATACTGAAAAACAATGGCAAACTAAAATAAATTGGTAGCTACCTAGCAGTCTTAGCGGCAGAAAAATGAAGTTACTGATTGATGTTAAGCTTAAGGACACCGACCTCACCGGTTGACCTAATAGCACAACTGCAAGCTCCAATAGTTATTTCTAAGTGATTATTCCTATTTTTCAGGAGAGAACAAATCTAAAGGCCAAGTTACTTCAAGCCCACAATAAATCCACTGCAAAGCATGAGCCGTTCTCATGCTGGGCGTAATGTGTCTCTGAACACTAATGTGGAGGTAGATGGACACTGCAGCTCTGGGACCTGATCGTCATGATCTGCCCATGCTTGTCTACTGCTCAGTACAGAAGACCCATGAAGAGGTGACAAAGGGTGAACTTGTTACCATCTTTGATTTAAAAAAAAAAATAAAATTTTAACCTGCATTAACATCTGATTTAATATTAAAAAATGTTTTCAAAGGATAAAATACCACATTAACTACTTTTTTGGAGAAATGATATTTAGGTTTTTTTTCAATGAGCTTTTCATCAATCATTACTATATTTTTCTAAATATTAACTATTTCTACGGAATGTACCACTAACAGCAGGATTATGAGCCTAAGTTGACAAGGAGTCCCCTCTAGCCCTGACTTCTAATACTATGCTCCCTATTTTTCTTCTGGTTTCAAGTAGCCGTAGCTCAACATGAAAAGCAAATGGCTTGCTGGTCTATAAGGATAAAAAGATTTTTTTTACCAAGAGGTAGAAATGAAGACTTATATACCCAGTAGCTTCAGAACCACAAGGAATCTTTTCAAGGCGATTAAATGCAGTGTTAGTATCAGATACTGAGAACTACTTAAATATGCACATTTTATACCATACTGTCATTTACCAAATTTCGAAGCAGCTTTGCCTAGACTGGTCGCCAATAACAACGTGGTCTCCTTCCCTGTTCCTTTGGTTCCACAGCCATTACACAGAGGAATAGTAACAGGTGCAGTTTGAGTATTTGGAGGTGGTATATTTGGCCAGACTTTAGCAGCATCAATTATACTATTTCTTGCCGGCTGTTTTAAAAATTTTTTTAAGAAAAGGAGGAGGTTTCAGATACATCATTGCAGAACCTAGAGTGATAAACAACAACTGAAAACACAGTCTGTTTCTTCTTTCCGCCTGTTAACCTCTGATGGAAGGTATTTTCAATACTTCAGAGCACTCCCAGAACTATCGGCTATCAATTCGTAAGCTCACTTCAAGGAGTGACTTGAAATGATCTGGGAAGATAGTCACGTGATCGTTCTAGGGCATGTGTATCCTCCAAAGGTGAGCCCAAATACACTTTACGGGAAGGTCAGAGATGTCTACTTTAACAGCCATGTGATCGAGGCCAAGTTCCAAGTCCCTCAAATTGTTATAAGAGGATCGACACGGCATGACCTGCGTCGCCTGAGTGGGTCCATGTATGAGGTCAGTGGTATGAGAAATCGCAATCGTGCTCTAGCCTTTAAGGTCCAAAGAGAACACGAAGCCTTGCCGAACTCGGTTTGCATCACGTAGGAAACTGATTACAGCAAAAGCCTGTAAAAGCATGAACTACATAATGACTCTGCACTTTCTTGGAAGGGCCCTTCCCATTTCACCCTATGCTTCTTTCAGAGGTGAGAGAAGCCACGCTGATGGGGCGAGAGCTACCTCGCAGGAGAATCTTCATCCCTGTGCTCAACCAAGATTGCTCAAGCAACACCTAGCTATGTTCACAAAGTCATTCCTCAAAGGTCAGCTGCACCCAGAGAACAAATAAAAAGATACACACCTTGTTCAGACAGTCTTCGCAGTAAAGTGAGCCCTTTAAACAAACCGGAGGTACCACATTTAGGTGCAAAGAATTGGTGCACAAGTGAGGCGTAAGCTCCGACTGTGAAATGTGCTCTTCCAAATGCCCTGGAGCCCCGCTTGTGAAATCGGAACAGGGGAAGTAGCCAGCAGAGGTGCAGCCCTGGAGAGCCGGGAACTGATGCAGCTTGTGCACGTTACCGTGACATGATTGGAAATGAAGCTTCCCGCAACAGGGCAGGTGTTTGCAGGAAGACAGATTACTTTCTAGACACATGCTGGGAAAGTCACTTGCAATGCCGGCCACACTGTTCCTAGCTGAGGCATTCTGGAGTGAAGACGCAGACTGGAAAGCGAACCCTGACCCTACCTGACACGTGATGGTCCTGGTGCTCTGCGAGTCTAACAGTGCGCCGGGGTGAATCAAGCTACCAGTACCTCCACTACCGCCACCACCGCCACCACCAAAATGCATTGGCGACGTGGAGGGTTCATTAGGGCAATGAGCACAGCAGCTTACTTTGGGGACAGGTGAAAGCTGTATTTTAGGTTGCTGAAGAGAATGGATATCTGGAAGTGGGACTGCTGGAAAAAGCTTAGAGCCAGCATGAAGGGGAGATGGCACATCCTTTAATTCCACAGCAACTTTCTTGTTCTCCATGTAATCTTTCTGGGAAGAGAAGATCAGAATGCCAGTCAATGTTATGAGGCCAGTGACTTTTGGTTACTCACATCCTACTGCAATCCAAAAATGGAAATAGCGTTCAATCCTGTTTACATAACTCAACCATAACCAAGCGATATGGAATGGCAGCTGAAACCAGGGGTATTCTTCAGAGAGGCCTGCAGGAGGTGAACACCGAAATAGACAGCTAAAATCAAGACCGTGTCCTTCCTCAATTTCAGGAGACTGGGGGAGGGTTCTGCTTACATGTTCAGCAAGGCAGGTTAACCATCTGTGCCTCAGGGACTTCCCTTTGATAACTTCCCCTTGCCTCACAGGGTCTTCTAAAGACAAAACAGGTGGTATGAAAATAACACAGTCACAAACAGCATTCAATAAAGGCGGCTTACAAGCCAAGAACTCTGAGGAAAAGACTTAATAGTTCTTGCAGCCAGACCATAAAGGGTTTCGGAAAGTCCTCCAGATGATTCCAGATATTAAGGATGAGATCAGCCATCTGCCCCAGTGGCCCATCCATGGAGAAGTTTTACAGGTGCTGTTGACATTAAGCAAACTCTAGGATACCATAATCTAAAGCCATAATGTCAACAATTACTTTGCAGCCAGGGACAAGAATCAGAGTAGTTAGAAAACTATTTAGAAATAAGATTCCAGAGATACCGTTTGTCATATGCCTCTAACGTAGATACAGGCCAGTATATTTACAAGGTTACAGCATGGCTCCTGTGTCAGAGACCTGGCTTTGAATGTGATACTCACTGTTTTAGGAACTTAGGTAGGTTATATAACCTCTCTACATTCCAGTTTTGTCAGCCTTCAGTTGGGGACGACAGGATGGACTACCTATAGTTGTTAGAAGGATAAAATGAGAGGTACATAAAGCACTCAGCAGAGTACCTGGCTACTGAAAGGGGATCTAACTAATCAATAGCCCCGATTGGCCGACTGCAGGAACTATTAAGAGAAAGAGGATGTCCTGATATTGTGAGAGAGACATGCTCTTCCTTCAGAGCACAGAAAGGGCCATCTGACTGCTATGATTTCACTCCTTTGGCTGTGGTTCTACACTCATCTGGGAGAGTACACTCATTTGGGAGAAATCTGGATTTTTCACTCGACATTTCCTAAAAGGGAGGAGACAGCAACTGACTGACTGCCAACAAGCAGTGTGCTCTGCCCTCTTGGTAATTACAGTTTAGGCTAGAAACTACTGGCATTCTGATTTATAGAGATCTGGCTCTCAAAAAGGTGGGGGGGAGGATCTGGCTCTTATGGTCAGGGTTATTATGAGTTGGTTCCCCTGAATCTACTCAATTCTGGGTGCCACGAATAAAATCGGGTTTCTGGATCTGTAAAGTTGAGTGCAAACCAGTACTGTGTGACTCTGTAAGGGTCAGATCCTCCATTCCAGGAAGCCCTGTCTGCGCTGCCAATCCTGTTGCCAAGTGTCCCTAATGTAAATGACCTCAATTACTGACACCATGCAAAAGAAATAACTATATAATGAAAACCTAGAGAAGACAGGGAATTTAGCTGAGTTTTTAAATAGTCACTAATACCCTTTTGTAGATTCTTAGTAAAGACTCATGTAAAACCCAAATGCAGTATCAAAAAAGAAAAAAAAGACATAGCAGTGAAATGTGCTAATACGGTGCATGGAATGAAATCAGAAAAAGTCACAATCACTATGAAAAGGCAAAGGAAGTTACAGACACATTTAAATATTCAAGAGAAATCTGGAATAGAAAAAGACTGCCAATAAGGTCCCATCAATCTTCCCTTGATTTTAAGACTCAAATCTCAGAAGGCTAGAATGAAATAAAATCTATTTTATACTTTCCTCTGATTTGACTCTACAATTTGGATTTTACCTTTGCATTCTGTGACTTCCATAAGAAACAAATCTTCCCCAAATGTTAAATATTTAAAGCACCTACAGTTCCTTACACTAGGAGTACAAGAGTTAAAAAAAAAAAACTTACGCTCTCCTTGAGTCAGGAATTATAATCATGTGCTATGAGCAGGAATAAGCATGATATAAGGTGAAACTCAGCACAGACTCCAGGGAGAGAGAAAACCCCAGACCAAATGGACCACACGTCTATTTGCATAAGGAATTTGCTACGTCCTCAGTCTTGCGCATAGTTACCGTTTGGGGACTAAGTGGCAATGTCTGCTCAGGACGAGAAAAGCAATTAGAGAATTTCCAAAGCCATGGCTTAGCATCATTATTTTGTTGCAGCCATCCAGGTGTTCTACTGCAGGAGTCCTCAGTTCCGCTTCCTTCCATCATACAGCCATACAAAGTGGTTCAACATTCTTTCATCTTTCTTTTCTTTCATTCTTCCACCCTGTTAAGAATGAGGTCTCAGTGTTATTTATTTGCCTAAGTACAAGTTTCACTATCAAAATGTGAGACTTGGGGCTCCTGGGTGGCTCAGATGATTAAGTGTCTGCCTTTGGCTCAGGTCATGATCCCAGGTCCTGGGATCGAGTCCCATATTGAGCTCCCAGATCAGCAGGGAGTCTGCTTCTCCCTCTCTCTCTGCCTCTCCCCTTGCTTGTGCTCTCTCTCTCTCTCTCAAATGAATAAATAAAATCTTTATTAAAAAAAAAAAAGTGAGACTGCAGGGGCACCTGGGTGGCTCAGTCAGTTAAGTGTCTGCCTTCAGGTCACAATTTTTGGGTCCTGGGATCTAGAGCCCTGAGTTGGGCTCCCTATTCAGTGGGGAGCTTGCTTTTCTCTCTCCCTCTAACTTGTGTGTGCGTTCCCACTCTCTCTCAAATAAATTTTTTTTTTTTTAAAGTGAGACTACAACTGTACTTATGGTACAACTATATGGTACAATGGCTCCCAACAAGAGATCAGTGCAGCCAACTGCCAACCTCCTCCAGCCCCGAGCAGGCCTTTTCTAGTTTTTCTTAATTCTTTGTGACCATTTTTCCCTGAAGACCCTACGGGTGAGGGTGAAAAAGTTAACAAAGAGCATGTAATTTTAGGGAAAAAAAAAATTATGTGTCTTCATTGTCAATTACAAAAGATTCTGAAATTGACTTAATAGCAACCTATCCCGCTATGTTGTTGATATGACTGTGGAAGGTCCAAATTAAGTGAACTCTGTAGACTCTGTGAATTTGATTCTGCGACAGAACAAGCAAACCAATTTCTTCATGTACGTATTACAAAAGTGCAATCTGATATACCACCAAGAAGCTAACCAAGAAATCTCAAGTCACAGCTGTGCTGTATCTACTCTAGTGCGAACACATTCTTACAAGTCTTAAACAGTACAATAAAAGCAGATCAAATCGATAACAGCCAGTGGGCATGGAGGCAGCCTGCCAACGGTAAGGACAACTGAACCTCATTTCCAAGTCCTCGCCATCATATAGAACCACCACCTATTCTTATCTACGGTGGCCATTTTAAGGTTATCCATGCATCAGAAATTTCACCCAGACATAAAGAAAACCATTTCTTTTAGCTCTCTCTCTCTCCAAGAGGCTCTTCTCAAGAGATTGTAACATCTACACAGTACGGTGAAGGGAGAGAGGAGTACTCTATCTAAGATATTGAACTGATCACATAAAGCAGGAGCAGGCAAACTATATCCTGCCAGCCCAAACCAGCCCACTGCTTGTATTTAAATGACCTCAAACTAAGATTTAAATGACCTCAAACTAAGAAGGCATTGTATACTTTTAATTTTGGGGAGGGAATCAAAATAATATTTTGTGACACTAAATTATATGAAATTCAACTTTTGGTGTCTGTAAATAGAGACATTTGTTTAATATGGTCTGTGGTTATTTACACACTACAGCTACCTAGTCCAGTATCTGCAACAGAAACTGCATGTCCCACAAAGCCTAAAATACTGACTATTTGGCCCTTATGTGGAAGTTACAACAACTTCATTAAGTTTCAGTTTCTTCCTCTGCAGAGTGTGGCTAATTTCTCCCCCTCCACAACATGGCTGAGGGGGGAAAATGAGAAAAAGGAGCCCACTATCTGTTTTTGTCTTCCCAATGTAGAGCTTATGCCAAGCACAGGGCTTCTAACATAGCATATACTAAGTAATTACTTGTTAAATTAAGGAATGTTTACATCAACTCTTCACCTACTATGTACAGTTAGGAGTTACTGTGGAAGCAGAGATGGAGTTAACTGCCACAATGACAACAAATTATGATTGTTGTTATTCCTACTAAACATAGGTCTTGGAGTCCCCCAACAAGCTCCTCCCCAGACCACAGAAATCTGTGATATTCACAGTACACAACTTCCACATGCTCTCTCAAATCTCAAGGCCAGTCCTGACAGTGAGCTAGTAGGTAATGCACAATACCAATTACAAAGCCTTTTTATGTAACATTATTTCCTCAATCAGTAATTATTTATTTACTATATACTATATTAACAGGCCTGTGTTTGGCCCAAGAAATACAATGATGACAATAACCAGACAGTAAGATTCATTTACCTAATTTTCCCCCCACAGTAAATCTGTGAGAGAGTCAAGGGAGAAATAAGCCACAGATTTTACAGAGGAGTAAACAAAAGTTTAATTAAGTTTTATAACTTGCCAAGATCAGATAATTAGAAAGGGAGCAGAATCAGGCTTGTCCTCTTTCCACCACACCAAGATGCCTTCAGTATTGCTCAACACAATCAACAGAAAGTACAAACGTACTAGCTTGTTAGTGGCCCAAACCCAGAAAACTTCCCAAGCATTCCTGGGAATGCCATGCCACTAAGTACCTTAGGTAGCCTAAGCAAGGTTTCTATTAATTTGTGTACTGTGAATATCACAGATTTCTGTGGTCTGGGGAGGAGCTTGTTGGGGGACTCCAAGACCTATGTTTAGTAGGAACAAGTCAGAGAGTGCTTGAGAGCACAGACTCTGATGTCAGTCTGTGTATTAATCCCCAGTTTTGCTTCCTGTATGTGTCGCGTTGTAGAGTTCACAACCTCTCTGAACCTCAGATCCTATGTGTAAAATGGGCCTGATAATAACTGTAGCATCCTCATAGGGCTGTTGTTGGGGTTTAATGAGGCAATCAAAGTCTAAAATCTAGAAGTGGACTTCTCTACCCAAGTTAGTCTTGGAACCCCATACCACCCAGTCCTATTACTTTTTTTTTTCATCGCCCTTCTATCTAAAATTGTTTATTTGCTTTATTATATATCTCTCCTACTTGAATATAACTCCATGACAGCGTCATCATGTCTTCTCATTCACTGCTGTGTTTCCTGCACCTACCAGTGCCTGGTGCATATCAACAACTGCTGAACGAATGAAGAGTTCAATAAATATCTCGGAACACCGTTTAGGTTTTGATTTCCCTGTATGCAAAAACAGCATACTTAGCGCTCAGAGAAGTGGGAAAGTCCAAAAGATACAAATGTAATCAGAAAGCTCTGGGAAATACCAGAAAGGTGCTTGGGAAACGAAACTGTGTATCACAGTGTAGCGTTACAATTGTTAGTGGGAGTGGCTCATGCCCTAAGGCAACTCAACACTATCTGTCAAGCCCCGAGACTACACCCTAGGGAGCGCTGAACTACAGGAAAGAATGCAAAAACGCTCAAGCAGGTTGAAAAACACCGCCCCTTTCTTCCTCTCTTAACCTTCTAAGTGTGCACACTCCTCAGGAAAGGTTGCTCTCCACAGCTGGAAGCCCCCCAAGGTGCACGGGGACAGCTGCGGACGGGAAGCCAAACACCCCAAAAAAGGGCAGCAGCGGTGCAGCAGTGACAGTCGCTAACGGGCCTGAAAGGGAGACAACCCGAAACTAGGGTGGGGGCCTGATAGGTGAATCTCAATCTTCCCCCTCGGAGTAGCCAATCTCCCCCACGCCCGCCAGCAAAGGGCAGGGAATGGGGGGGGCTGTCCCGCTTCCAGCTGGTGCCCCAGAGCAGTGAGCCCGTCTGGAACTAGTCCCCAGAGCTGCCAGCCAACTCACCTCGGCCGCCGGCTCCACCTCCGCTCACATTCCGGCCCCGCCGCCTTCCCCCCGCCCCCCCAGGCCCTTTGTTTTGATTCCCGACTCCGCAGCTCCCGCCGCCGCCGCCAAGCGCACCCTCCACTTCCGCTTCCGCACCGCACCGCCCCTGTCGCAAAACCGACGCCCTTCTCTTCTCCCCCCCACCCCTCGCTCCGCCCCTTCCTCCACCCAGCCGGGGCCGCCGCGTCCTCCCCGCGCGGGGCGTGCTGGGAACCCCGGGGGGGGCGGGGCCTCGCGGCCCTGCAGCCTCGTCAGGCTCAGTCCCCTCCCGATAAACCCCTAAATAGGGACCTTCCCTGGGGGAGATCCCGGGTTTTTTGGCGAAAACCCCGAGTTTAAGGAGGCCTTCCCCCTGGCTTATCGTGGTGGCGTGGAAAAGAACCTGATAAGCGAAGAATGAGAGGGCTTGTGAGGGGGAGCCGGGGGGGAAAAAACCTGCCAACCGGGATTTGATACAACTCAGCTCTTTCGGTCTTTTAAGGGAAGGCGATTTTAAACGGGATTTGGATGAAAAACCCGATTGTTTTGGCGCTGTCGTTCGTGCGCGCGCTTCCCTCTCTCCCGCTCCCTCGCGTCACGTGATGGCTCTATTTATTTATTTTTTTTTAATTAAATGACGCATAATTTCCACAGCATCTTTAATCTAGTGCAACCTAGTGGCGAGTGGAGAGAAAAATAACCGCCGGCGGGTCTTCCCGCGAGGTCCTTCCTGCCGGCGGGGTTTGTCTCGAGGTGGGGACCCAGCGGGCACCAAATGAAGTGTGTGCTCAGTCAGACTCGGCTGGGCAACGGTCACCTCCTATCAGGGGATGCTCGTGATTTCAGTTAGAAAACGTCATTCTTAAAAGCCCTGGTCCAGAGCCTGTTGTTTGTGCATGCAAAGTTACCAGGGACTGGGTGGGGGAAAACCCTGTGAAACCTGTGACTGCTTGTGTTGTTAGGTGAATGGATGATGGGGGTTTGGGGGGCTTTGAGGGTTTTGGGGTTTTTTTCCTGGGTGGGGGCAGGGTTGATACTTTACCATCTTTTAGCTGAAATAATTTTTTTAAAAAAAATTTCCTGTATTTATTTGACAGAGACAGCAGGAGAGGGAACATAGCAGGGGGAGTGGGAGAAGAAGAAGAAGGCTTCCTGCTGAGCAGGGAGCCCCCCCCTGCACCCTGGAATCAGGACCTGAGCTTTAGGCAGACGCTTAAGGACTGAGCTGCTCAGGCGTCCTGAAGTAATTATTGTTGTTGTTGTTTTTAAAAGCTCAGCACGAAGATCAGATCGTTTCTGAAACTGCCAACTGCTCGCTATTTCCTGTTGCCAATGAGAAAAATGAAACTTACCTAAATCGAGACATATTTAGGATGTGCTAGCTGAATGCGACCTAAAAGTTCACTCCTGAAATTTGCCGAGAAACAGATTAATTTTGCAGACGAATGAGTAGAAATGGTCAAAAGAGTTTTGTCTTCTTTTGTTTTGTCCCTGCCTGAAGTCTGCAGGGTGAGGCAATTTCATTAGGCAATTTGCAGGAAGTGGGGGGAAATTTCAGGGGAACTGACACATCCCTGTAGACATCCCTGTAGACTCCTGTTGCAGAGGGCAAGATCAAACATGTAGCTAAAGTGCCCTTTGTGCTTGCTTTTCATTTTCCAGAAGGCAGATGAAACACACACATCATCTGTCTGCTTAGGTATTTATTACTGCTGAGTAAATCTTCATTGTGTCTGTGTGTGGGTATTATTTTCCAAGTGGGAACTAGAACAGATGAAAAACAACCCTGTGTCTAGTCTTGGTTGTTGTTGTTGTTGTTGTTGTTGTTTTCCTTTCTTTCCCAAAGTACCAAACGAATATGCTTCTCTTCAAAGGAGTTTTTCTTTTTATTCTCGTTGAGTATTGCAGGACCACAGACCGAAGTAACATAAAAAATAAAAAAGGAAACAAAGTAATTGTGAATTTTTTTATTGCCTTTTTAAAAAGGTTTTTTGGTCACAAAATAATCCAGATCAGACACATTTTGTTTGACTTTGCTTGGCATTTTTTCCAAGTCCAGAGCTGTGCCTGATCTCAACAGGTTAAACGCTGTAAATAAAGTCAAATCAATTCTACTAAATGGAAAGTTAATGAAAAGCCTGAATTACAGACAATTTTTAATGGAATGCAGTTTTTAGTGTTTTCTGTAGAAAACCAGTAGTCTGCTTAGGCAGACTACCCCAGCCCTTGGAAGCAATTATGAAGTGAAATGCAATTTGGTACTTCTGAAAGAGTGCTTTCACATTTTTCTTAAGAGATATTTTCTTAAATACAGTCTCTGTTCATCTTATTCCTATTTATTTAATGGGCAAACTCTTTTATCAGAGAGTAGGAGTAACTTTCAGTTTTTCCCTGTCTAAATTATAATCTTCACATTTATGAAACTAGGATGAAGTTTTATTTTTGTGCTGTTTAAGTGACCATTTTACATTCAGTTCACCTTCTAAATTACCTAGCTGTCACTAAAGGAGTTTCTCCCACAGCAACTTCTCTTCTGCCTGTGTCCAGTTTAGTGCTTTGAAATAATAAATTACAATGGAGGGACGTAAGCAAGAGAAACTGAGCTCTCTGCTAATTCATATCTAAAAGCTACAAGGAAAACACTGAATAAAGGGAGGAAAAAGTTTTAACATGCTCCAAAATTTTCTTTTCTTGTAAAGGTTTTACGCAATAAAAGCCATTTCCTTAAATTATTCCTGAGAACTTTCATGATAATCATTTCAGTGTCCTCCCTGTTGTTTTCATGGAAAATGAAGGAAATTGTAAACGAGCTCGTTTAAGTGACTTGATTAATGTCATTCAGGCAGAACTGGTAACTCATGGATTCGTTCTTCAGTTTATCTGTAAACTGGCATGGTTACTCCCTGCCCAGAAACCTCACGGAGCGGTGAGAGTAAAAAAAAATTCTGAAGATGAAAGAAAGCATCAGAGGAAAAGTTTTGAGAGGACAGTGTGTATGATATATTTAGTGTTTGTGAGCAGGATGGAAGTTTCCTGAAAGACATTTTGGTACTTAACCCTATTGAACAGATAGTGAGGTTACCTTTTGCATCTCTTCAAGAACTAGCAAGGACTTAAAGTCAAATTAGAGAAAGGTCATTCTTAACCACGGCATGGAGGCAGGAAGGATTCTAAGAGTATGGCCATAGGCCTCAGAATAGCTAAAAATCTCTTTGCCTCTGGAGTAATGCTAGAGAATGAGGGTGTAGGCATCAAACAGACCCAGGTTTGAAGCCTGGTTTGTTATTACTAATTGGGACTCCTTGGGCAACACATTTAATTTCTTACACCTTTGTTTCCTCTCTTTATTGAGGACAATAAAATTGCTTTTCTGTGGTTCTCATCATCTGGATCTCAGCTCCATTGTCATTTCCATCTAGCAGCCTTCCCTGATCATCTGAAGGGAACCTCCTGGCCCTTTTCTCTCAAATGACCCTGTTTATTCCGAAATTATTACTTACAAGCATCTGAAATTATTTTACTCTTTCTTTCTGTTTGCTGATTTAGTGTCTTGCTTTCTTAGTAGCATAAGACTTTTGCGGACTGGCATGTTGTCTGACATTTGTTGTGTTATAAGCTTGAGTGCTCAACAAATATTTGTTGGTGAACAGTTGGGATTGTGTGAGAATAAGAAAACCCTTTCAGGGGCGCCTGGGTGGCTCAGTGGGTTAAAGCCTCTGCTTTCAGCTCAGGTCATGATCCCAGGATCCTGGGATTGAGCCCCACATGGGGCTCTCTGCTTAGCTGGGAGCCTGCTTCCCCCTCTCTCTCTGTCTCTCTGCCTACTTGTGATCTCTATCAAATAAATAAATAAAATCTTAAAAAGAAAAAAAAGAAAATTTTATATATATATATAAAATTTTCTTTATATATATATATATATATATATAATGTCAAGAAGTTGGCCTTGTGTCTGACACATAACCAATGAACAAATCACAATCACTCCAGAATTGCACAGATTGTATTTAACTTTACTAGGCACTGTCCTAAATGTTTTACAGACTCCAAGTTTGTCTCTGCATAACCTCAAGGTAGAATCCTTCACGGGCCTCCCATTTTATAGATGAGGAAACTAAGTCACAGAGAGTTTAAGTCACTCGCCCAAGATCAACTGGCTAGTAGGAGTACAGCTAGAATTCAAAGCCAGGCTCGAAACCAGACCCTGACACACGAAGTTCGCTGCCTTTGAAAAAAGATAATGATGTCGAAATTTTTATTTTGGGTGCAAAGAACATGGAACATTGATTGCTTAGCCTAAGCAGACCTGGAGCTTTGTCTTTCCCTTGATGTGGGGAAAATGCAAACGGTGTCGTATTTTCTTGACCGGAGTAGTATTTTCTTGACCAGCGTGGCCCTCGCGTCCAAGCCCGTCCCCGGATACCCAGAGAACCGCCTGCACACTCCAAGGCGGTCCAGGTCCCTGCCCAGCCGCGGGGAGCCTCCCAGGCCTGGGCCGGCCCCGTGCCGCCGCCTGGCCACGCGGCGCCCGGGCCCTGGGAAAAAAGTTTCCAAACGGCGCTGCTAGGCGCTGATTGGCCCAGGCGGACGCGGTCCCGTGGCGCCGCAGCCAATAGTCGGCGCCCGCCGCGGGCGCGGGGGTGGGGGCGGTGGTCTGAGGCCCGGCAGTGCCGTCCGCCGCTGCTGCCGCCCGTCCTCGCGGACCGAGCCGGGGTAAGTGCTGAGCGGCGGTGGCCCGGAGCGGGGACCGTCCCGGGACCGCCGCCACCACCGGGACACTCTTTTGCCCGCCCTGGCGCCCGCCACGCCCTCGGGACCGGCGGGAGCCGCCTTGCAGGGACCCTGCCGCGCCCCTCGCTCGCGCGTCCCTTCCCCGCCGCCTGTCCTCCGCGGGTCCCGGGCGCGGGGCTCAAAAATCCCGCTCTCTGCAGGCTCCTTTCCTAACTTTGTGCCTTCCCACTCTTGGGTCCTCGCGCCCAGCTCCTCGCCTTTGCCAACTTTCTCTTCCAGCGCTGGCTGGTCTCCGACCAGCTGCCCTCCGCTCCCTCCATGACTTCCTCGGTCCTTCGTGCCCTCCTCGTCTCCAGCCCCCGCCGCCTGGCTCCTCTGCCCTCCAGCCCGCCCACCCCCACTCCAAGCTGCCCTCCTCACTCTCATGGTCTCTTCTCAGCCCCTGCCACCCCCTTTCCCTCCTGCTGCCCCAGACCCTCCCTCATTCCTCGTATGGCCCCGCCACCCCCACCCCGGTCCCGCCGCCCACTACACCCTCTAGTTCAGGCCTCTTTCCAACCCCCCCCCCCCCCCCCCCCCGCCCCGCAGCTTGGCATCTCTCTGCCTTCGGGATCGTGTTTGGAACTGTCTCTTTCCCTCTGCTTTTCTCAGATCTCTGCGGCAGGAAGTTTCAGATTTCCCGTGACAGCACTTTGGGGAAGGATTGGATAAAGGATGAAAATGCTTATTCTACAGTTTGAATGCAGGGGTGGGGCTTCCTTGCCTCCCCGAGGTCGTGGGAAATCCCGCTATCACCTTGACACCGCTTTTTGGGGAGCTGCCTTATCTTCTCCAGTCATCTCAGGTTCTCTGCCTCCTGAGGGTCTGAGCTCCCCTGATTTCTTTGTCCAGGCTTTGTACCAGGTTGTGCCTCTTTCTACTTTTAGCCTCCAGGTCCTTTTTAACTTCCTTTCTAAAGAAACGGCCTTTACAGGGTGCACTGGGCAGAGATTTGTCATTTTCTATGCTGGTTTTGTTTCTGTATTCTTGGCTAGGATGGCATTTTAGGACCCAGATAGGGTGCTTTGAAGAGCAATTGGATCCCAGTGACTGACTCCCAGAGCCACTTACGTGACCCCACCGCCACACTGGTCTTTAACCAGGTTTGAAACTTAACTCTTTCCCCTTATTGTGTCCTTTGTGTGGGATTAGATCCCGGAAATCTCAGGGGTGTCCCATTGGCATATTTTATCTATCCTCTCATTTTGGATAATAGTTTCTTAACTTGGCTTACTCTGTTTAGATGTTATTTTTGTTTCCAAAGTGTGTTCTTTTGCCTTAGAACGTGTGAGCCCAGAGAGATTACACTCCCTTTCCTTAACCAGCTAATTTCCTAAAGTGAGTTGGCCTGCGTACAGAACGTTGGTGTCAGCAGCTCAGACTTTCTGCACCTGGTACTGATCTAGGTGCTTTCTGTCTGCCTCTCCCAGTAGTGCTTTAGCACTTAGTAGGTATTTGGAAATGTTCAAGAAGGGACAGAGGAGAGGGAATCACAGAAGGAAAACATCTTTCCCTGGCATCTTTGTTTTTTTATTTTTTTAAAGATTTTATTTATTTGACACAGCACAAGCAAGGGGAGTGGCAGGCAGAGGGAGAGGGAGAAGCAGCCCCCCTACCTCTAGAGCAGGGTGCCAATGCAGGGCTCCATCCAGGACCCAAGAATCATGACCTGAGCCAAAGGCAGACGCCCATCCAACAGAGCCACCCAGGCACCCCTTTTCCTGGCATCTTGATTCAGTAGAATAAAATTATCTTGGAACAATAGCCCTCCTATTTTCTTTTCATTCTATATTTTGATCTGAGTTTAAGCTTTTTAAATTTTCAAAGGCAGCATATGCTTACTGTAAAAATCAATGGATATAGTAGTGTTCCCCGTACAGGTTCTTATCTCAGTGTCTGCTTTACCCCATTTGGTACATGCTTCCCGACCCTTTTAGATTCATGCATGTAGAGAGAGCGAGATGCCTTTATTTTTATTTATTTTTAAAGATTTTTACTTATTTGAGAGAGCGAGAGAGAGAGTGAGAGAACTAGTTGGGGGAAGGGAAGAGGGAGAAGCAGACTCCCTGCATCCCAGTATCGTGGGATCATGACCTGAGCCCAGGGCAGATGCTTAACTGACTGAGCCACCCAGGCACCCAAGAGATACCTTTATAAACAAAATTGGCACTCTTTCCTAACGTATCATGAACTTTCTTCCATATTAGTTCATTTACTTCTTAACAACTGCGTAATTTTCCAAATCAGCCCTCTGTTGACAGTTGTTTTCTCCAGTTTTCCACATCAGTGAATGATGGCATACAGCCTTGAGTCTATGTCCTTGCATGCCTATCTAAGTATATTTGGAAGAAGATCATTATAGCCTTTGGAAGCACAGAGACAGAAGCCAGACTTGCTGACTCTTGACTGGTTTTGCCCCTGTGATGCCACTTCTGCAAAATGTGGAGCCTGCGTCATAACCTAGGAGCTGTTGAAGCACGTGCAGACACTTGCCCGCCCCGCCCCCCCATCTTTCAGTCCCCTCCCTTTCCCTTCAGCTCCTCCCTTTGTTTTGATTGGGAAGGACTGAGGTTGGCGTGGAAAAGGGTGGTGAGTTAATTCTTGATAGTTTATACGTGTCTGCGGCCTCCTGACCAGCTGTGCTGGCTTTCTTCACTCCTAGGAAAGCCAAGGGAGAATGCTTTGTTTTCTCTAGGGTTTTGAAATCAAAGGTGGGGTGGAAGATCTAAGTTATGCAAAACAGAGAAGACATACTTTTTGAACTTTTTGCTCCCAGCTTGTTCTTTCTTGCCTGCTGTGGCACATACTTTTGAGGTGCCCATTAGGTTTGTCCACAGAGCCCCTGGGGCACGATGGCCTGATGGTGTATTGAGAACACAAGCACAGAAGCAGAATGCTTATAACCTTTGTAGCACAAATGAAATAAAGGCATACAGCGCTTATTTTGAAGATAGTGGGTACAGAGTTGTATATACCGAGACCCGTGCCTGTCACAGTGTGTTTGAAAGGACTGGACCAGAGGGCATCTGACCTCTGAAGAGTCTCTTGGCAACCCCAAGGAGACCAGGAACTTGAATTCAAAGACCCTCCAGTCACCCCCGCCCACCCTACCCCCCAACTTGCACTTGGGTCTGATTTGCCTCTGCTGTCCACTTGCACCTCTGGAGGATGGCCAAGGCGTGCAGTTTCTGCTCCGGCTTTTGCTTCTAAGAACCCAAGCGATGGCTCGCTTACTCTTAATAATCAAATGGCTTATAGGTGTTAAAATTGAAGTTACTAAACACCCCGCATGCGGTGGTTCAATTCAGTAGGGAGAAGGAGTTTTTCCAAGCCGTATTACCCGCTTTCTGTGGCAAAGAATAATGCACATTGGAACTGTGAGACATTTTCAAATGGCAAAGGAAAAAGCGTACGTTTTAAAGACTGTTGTTTGAGGGGTGCCTGGGTGGCTCAGTGGGTTAAAGCCTCTGCCTTCCACTCAGGTCATGATCCCGGGGTCCTGGGATCGAGCCCCACATTGGGCTCTCTGCTCAGCGGGGAGCCTGCTTCCTCCTCTCTCTCTGCCTGCCTCCCTGCCTACTTGTGATCTCTCTCCCTATCAAATAAATGAAACCTTAAAAAAAAAAAAAAGACTTGTTTGAGAACAAAATGAAGTTCAGCTGTTACTTCTTAGTCTATGGTAAATTTTTCCTAAGGAGTGTTGTTAAAATGCAGGGGGGTTTCGGGCTGAAATGCGAGGCCTGGTGTTTTTGCCCTTTAATTGAAGCAGCTACAGACGGTGCAGGCTGTGGCAGGAGCTCAGGTCTCTGCTTAGCTTCTTGCCACCACCCCACCCGATCCCAAACCAGAACCTTCCCATCAGCGCGGTTGTAATTAGAGCCTCTGGCATAATGGAAGTGCCTCCTAAAACATCTCAAATTCATTCCTTTCCTGAGGATTAAGTTTTAGTCCTCACTGGCTGTGTTTTATTTAGGAAGCTTTTTTCCTAAAACTCATCTGTCACGAGAGTGCAGTTATGAAACCCCAAGGATACTATCAGATGTTCCTTACCACGTACACCTGGGCAGGGGGCTGTTTCCAACATGGTATCCTCTCCTGCCCTTTCCCACTAATGAGATGACACTCTGGTGCTGAGGGAATGTCGAGTTTTCCCTATTCTGACAAACCTCTTAGGGATTTACAGATGTCAACTATAAACTAGTCTTCAGAGGTTTCTGGCTTCTTGCCTTCCTTTAACCTCACATCTCCTACCTGCTAGTGGTCTATCTCTAGCTTCCCTTTTGCTCATTCATTCCACAAGCATTTATTGAGTTCCTGTTATACGCCAGGCACAGGTTCTAGACATTGGGATAAAAAAGCAAGAAGGAGAAGGCCCCTGTGCTCAACAATTGACATTCCGGTGGGGGAAGATAAAAACAAAACTCAAAATGATGAAATAAGACCAAGCAGAGGTTAATGTAGTAGTGAAGGGCTAGAGGGGATATTTGGTGGATTATTCAAATAAGGTCTCTGTAGGGACGATATTCCAGCTGAGATCTGAATGACAAGAAGGGTACCTGGGCAGAGATCTGAGGGAGAAGCATTCTAGGCAGAGAACAGCAAGTGCAAAGGTCCTGAGGTGAGAACAAGCTGGGTGTGCTCAAGGAACAAAAAGAGGGCCATCTGGCTTAAACATAAACTAATGAAGGGGGTAGCGTTGGGGGATGTTTAGACAGGAACTAATTACGTTGAATATTGGATATGATATTTTCCCAAATGTCAGGAAAAGCCAGTCCACATTCATTTTCCCTAGTCCCTCAGTTTTTTACCCTATTACATGGACTCCCGTGCCATGCAGTTGAGACCGTCCTCTGTAAGGTATTGGCCGCACGGTACTCCGTTGCATGGGTTCTTGACACTTACAGGGGCTAGTTTGGTGACTTCATATCAGATGAGTTCTGGGCTCATTAGAGCTTAAGACTTGAGCAGGGAGTACTGAACCTAAATTTCCCCTTAGGTCAGCAAATGTTATTTGCTGTTCACTCTAGGTACTCTGTTCTTTTTACTTTCAGCAAACAACATTTTTCACTGCTTACCTTAATTAGGACCCTTCATGGCAGCCATCCAACCCTAACTGGTGTAGTCAAGAAAGGGAATTGGTTATCTCTCATAACCTTAAATCAGGTATGACTGGGTTCAGGTGTTCAAATGATACCATCAGGACCCACTGTCTCCACCTCTTGGCCCTGCTTTCCTCTGTTTTGGCTTCATTCTCTGGCAGACTCTCCCTTGTGATGGAAAGATGATCACTGGCAGCTCCAAGCTTCCTACCATCTACCCTAGTGGGAAGAGTTTTTCTTTCTTTTTTTCTCCTAGCTTTATGGAAATATAATTGATATAGAACGTTGTGTAAGTTTAAGGTATCTAACATGACGGTTTGATAAATGCATATATTATGAAACCATTAACACAATAAGGTTCATTAACACTTTCGGAGTGTCTCTCTTGATGACTCTGCAAAAGCCCTAGGCCCGGACACCAGTTTGCTCAGCTCTGGGTAGGGTCACCCCTGAACCAGTCACTGGCCTAGTTTGAATTAGACCCGTCCTGTTACTGGCTCAGCTTGGGTTCAGCCCACCTCTGAGCCATCCCTTCTGTAATGGGCCTCCTCCTAGATGCTGGTTGTCAGTAGATCTGAATCACATGGAATGAATGGCGGGTTGGTTTCCCCGAGATTGGAGTGGTGCGACAGAAATATGGAAGAAGAAATGCTGGACTGGAAAAGCATTGACAAATGAACAGCTTTCTACTCTTTCCAGCTTCTGTGTGCCCATCCAGCTTTCAGAGAAACTCTGTTCCCCAGAAGGGGTTGGGTGGGGCACATGGCATGTTCTCTCTGAATGAGACAAGGGAGAGAAATCCGGAAGGAGAGATTGAGTATAGGTACTAGCACATCCAATTATCAAAAAGGGCTGTGCTTAAATATAATTGTTTGATTTTTTTTTTTTAACCAGGTATCCAGAAGTTGGTGATTGTGTCCATGTCCACACTAACATATTTAGCTGAATGAATCATGTTTGTAGTAAAAAATATGGCTTGTTATGGGGCGCCTGGGTGGCTCAGTCAGTTCAGCGTCCAACTTTTGATTTAGGCTCAGGTTGTGATTCACGGTCCTGAGATCAAGCCCTGTGCTCTGAGCTGGAGTCAGCTTAGGATTCTCTCCCTCTGTGTCCCCCCGCCCTCAAAAAAACAAAACAAATATACAGCTTGTTAATGCCTTGCAAAGTGAGGGGTTGCTTTCATTCTTTTGTTCCTAAGGACACCAGATTGTGAGCTCCCTTGAGGGAAGGAAGGGACCTTGGAGATATCTCATTTGGGTTCCTGATGAACTTTTGACAAGCTCAGAGCCTTAAATTCAGAGAATAAGCTGTTATTCGGAGAGGCTCTGTCAGTGGGGAGTCTGTAAACTGCCCTCTGTTCCTAGAGATCCGTTCCCCAGCCTCTGCTCTGGATCTCTCCAAGTCCTCAGAGCCAAATCCCACCCCCTACGCTCTAGCTACTGTCCTGTTTGTCTGCTTTTCACACCCAGCTCTCCAAAATTTCCTCTACTTCCTCTTCTTCACCTCCTCAAAGCTCCTCCGCCCAATTTATTCCTCCTCCCCACTCCACTGTGTTGAAACTACTCTTGCTCACATCACCAGTGACCGACATTTCGCTGAGTCTCCTGGGTATTTTCCAGTCCTTATCTTAGTTTCTGTGTTATATCATGACTACTGTGGACCGGTGCTTCTTTTTCCCTTGACACCATCTATCTACTCCCAGGACAGCTCATGGTCTGATTCTTGTCTCTTCATTTCTCTCCTGTCTCCTTAGATGACTGTTTCTTTCTTGGCCTACCAGTCAAACATTGGCATTCCTCAGAGTTCCATAAATAGTCCTTACTAGATTTTCCAACAGTTCCATCACGAGAAAGAGGGAAGAACCTGCTACAGGCTCCTGACTCCTATATTTGTATCAGCCCAGAATTCACCCCTGAGTTTTAGCTCTCTTGTTGCTTCTTCGTGTGTCACTGGCATGTCAAATTAGAAATATCCCAAACTGGGCTCATTATCCTCTTGCCCCAAAGACTTCCCATTCTCCTGGTGGTGGGGATGGTCGTGGCACCAGTTGTCTAAACCATAACCCCAGGAGAGGTCTTCCCCTCCTTTTTTTTTTTTCCCCTTGCCCCCCCTTCCCCAAATGAATAACATCTGGGTAGCTTTATGTATTCATGAACTTGAGGGTGGGCTGCATTTTGGCTGGGCTTGGTTCCAGTTTTTGGCAACATTTTATCATTTAATGCAACATAAAATTCAGGAAGGTGCCCTCCCCCTCATTGAAGAGGAGCTCTTTTACCAGACATGGGTAATAATGTTAAAGCTTTCTCTCCTAGACACCATGCCACAGGAAGAGTGAGCTCCTGCTGTTTTCACCATGGAGGAGTCAGGAAAGACTTTCAGCTCTGGGGAGGAAGAGGCAAACTACTGGAAAGATATGGCTATGACCTACAAGCAAAGGTCAGTCTTCCAAAGTCCACCCTGCTTTTTCTTCCCATCGTGGTGGCAGCCACCATTCATTTGGGGGCGTCAAGCCCTCCGAAGGACTTGACCCATGTTCCGTCCATTAAATCTCAAAACTGCCTCGTGAGGAAACCATTATCGCCCCATTTTGCAAATGAGGAACTGAGCCTCAGGGAAGGCCAGTAACTTGCCCAAGGAGGTCACACCAGCCTGTGAGCAGCCGGGCTAGAATGTGAGCGCCAAAGCCTCTGGTCCTAAGAAACTGGTGTGTTCCTGCCCATCCTACTTCCTGGCAGGGTTTCATCCATTACGGATGCCCTATCTGGTCGGTCCCTGTGCCTGACCGTATGGGTTGTTGCAGATTTAATTGTGAAACCAGCGATTCGGTGTCCCTATCTGGGAGTAGAGAATGTGTGTGTGTGTGTGTGTGCGCGCGCGCGCGCACAGCACTGTTTCTTTTTATTTCTCATGGACTCTTACACTCTCCGTGTGGAGGTCTTATTCCAGTACCTTTCATTTCCTTATTCATAATTGGACTTAAAGATAACTCAGGTTTAGTACTTTTTTTTTTTAAGATTTTATTTATTTATTTGACAGAGAGATCACAAGTAGGCAGAGAGGCAGGCAGAGAGAGGGAGGAAGCAGGCTTCCCGCTGAGCAGAGAGCCTAATGCAGGACTCCATCCCAGGACCCTGAGCTGAAGGCAGAGGCTTTACCCACTGAGCCACGCAGGTGCCCCAGGTTTAGTATTTAAAAAAAAGAAAAAAAATGTTGCTTGACTTTTGAGGACTGAGGGGCCGGAACCGGGTGTCCGGAGTTGGCCAGGGTACACTGTAGTGGTGGGGTAAGCACACATTTATATGAGGCCCAATTCTTGCTTGCAAGTATATCTGCGGAGGGTACGCAGTTCCAAGTATATTTACCCCATGTCGAGTTCAAAAACAAAATATATTGAAAGAATGAGCGGAGAGTGAATTGGTAAAGAAATGGCTTTGGAGATAGGCAGCCCTGGGTTCAGGCACGAGCTCTGCTGCTGACTCACCTCAGAAGACCTTGAGACAAGTCTTTTTTTTTTTTTTTTTAAGATTTTATTTATTTATTTGACAGACAGAGATCACAAGTAGGCAGAGAGGCAGGCAGAGAGAGAGAGGGAAGCAGGCTCCCTGCTGAGCAGAGAGCCCGATGTGGGGCTTGATCCCAGGACCCTGAGATCATGACCTGAGCCGAAGGCAGAGGCTTTAACGCACTGAGCCACCCAGGTGCCCCGAGACAAGTCTTACCTGTAAAATAAAGGGAAGGCTAGTTTCTGCCTGGAAAGGGGCTGAAAAACCAGCGAATCCATACCTCACCCTCGACAGCCCGGGGAGGTGCTCGGTACATGATCACCTAACGCGTCTGGCACTCCTGCAGGGCAGAGAACACGCAGGAGGAGCTCCGAGAATTCCAGGAGGGCAGCCGGGAATATGAAGCCGAACTGGAGACGCAGCTGCAGCAGATCGAAACCAGGAACAGGGACCTCCTGTCAGAAAATAACCGTCTCCGCATGGAGCTGGAGACCATCAAGGTGAGGGGGCACAGACCAGGGCTGATTCCAGCGTGGCGTGTGTGCCTGGGAAAGTGAGGCCAGCCGTGCAAGGGGCAACGGCCAGCACCAGGTGCGCTCCCCACTCCCTCCAGGCTTGCTGGGTGGAAGTGGTGCCGGGAATCTTTTCTGCCTCTACTGGGAGGAGCTCTGTGACAAGCAAGTCACACCCAAGTCCCCACGGTCATCCTTGGCTGTCTACCACACCCCCTGCAGGCAGGTGAAAGCCAGAGTATGGAGTGTCCCTGGATTTGCTGACCTTCAGGTCATACAAAGTCCAGATTATGCTGCCCAGTGTGGTAGTCCCCAAGCTACTAGGGAAGAAGAACCAAGGGTGGGTAGTGGAAGCAGATGTGCTCCTAGCGTTCTGGAAGCTTTGTGAGGAAGACAAAGCTAACCCCAAAAGAACTTAAAGAAAAGATGCTCAATTACGTAGTATTGATCGAGAGATGCTTCTCCGAGAAGGGTCTCCATGAGCTGGAGACAGCTTCATGGGGGAGCTGGGAGGGATTTGAACTGGTGGTTGAAGGTGAGGGGAGTGTGTGGGCACGTGCACACATCCCCAGCAGGTTGGGGCAGAGGGGTTAGTGAAGAGTTAATCCGGACCTTCTGTAGACAGAGACAAGAATGGATGTCTAGCAGACCTGAGCATCCCGGCTTTAGTCACAGATGGGAAAAAGTGGGATCCACAATGGGTTGGGCATTGAGAGATGGGAGGGGCAGAGGAAAAACCCCAAAGACATCAGAAGCTGAGCAGTGGAGTGTAAGCTTTTCATGTCATAGACCACAGAGCCCACCCTGGACATGTGCAGGTCTGACCCACTGGCGTTTTTTGCTTAGCCTTCTGTGGCTTTTATTCAATGTTTTATCATGACAATTTCCAAGCACAGTGCAAGGTTGAAAGAATTTTCCAGGGACCACCTGTATATCCACCACCTAGGCTCTGGCAATAAACTTTGTCATAATTGATTTTTATTTCCTGTTTATCCATCCATCAATCTGGTTTTCTTTTTTTTTTTAATATTTTATTTATTTATTTATTTGACAGTAGATGGAGAGGCAGGCAGAGAGAGAGAGGGAAGCAGGCTCCCCACTGAGCAGAGAGCCCAATGCGGGACTCGATCCCAGGACCCTGAGATCATGACCTGAGCCGAAGGCAGTGACTTAACCCACTGAGCCACCCAGGCGCCCCTCAATCTGGTTTTCTAATGCGTTTCAAAGTGACTTGCAGACAGCTATACGCTTCTCTGTAAGTACTTCAGCTTGCGGTTACTAAATAGAGTTGAGGGTTTGTTTACAGTTCATTCTTTTGATAGTAAAACTGATTTCTGTAGTGTTTTTTAAAGATTTTATTTAGAGAGTTCTCATGTGAGCTGGGGGAGGGGCGGAGGGACACTCTCAAGCCCACTTCACCCTGAATACAGAACCCCACGTGGGGCTCGATCTCAGGACCCTGAGGTCATGACCTGAGCCAAAATCAAGAATTGGATGCTTAACCAACGGAGCCACCCAGGCGCCCCTAGCGTTTAAGCAGTTAATATTCAAAGTTGTAAGTCTTTGTATAAAAATCTGGATTTCTGACTTTCCTTAAGGAAAAGCATGCCAGACCTGCATTCTTCCACACCAGCGAAAAGCCAGGTAGCGGCGGCCGAGACGGAGCAAGCATTCACCAGCCCGTCCCAGTCCCCACTACTGTCCCCCAGCTCCATCCCTGACACAGGAGGATAAGTGCCCTTTGCTTTATCCCTACACCTGGCCCGCGCCTCTCGTTTTTGTTTTTTTTTGTTGTTTTTTTAGATTTTATTTATTTATTTGTCAGAGAGCATGCGAGCACACAAGTAGGCAGAGAGGCAGGCAGAGGCAGAGGGAGAAGCAGGCTCCCCGCTGAGCAGAGAGCCCGAGGTGAGACTCGATCCCAGACTCTGAGATCATGACCTGAGCCGAAGGCAGTGGCTTAACCTACTGAGCCACCGAGGCATCCCCGTGTCACTCGTTTTGTGGACAGCCCAACCCCTGCCACAGGCACTGAGGAGTCATCATGCTTAACTTGAAGGGGACTCAGGGAGCGGAAGCCGAGTGGAAGGCAGATGGACGGTACGAACGACAGTCGGGAGTGGGACCGGGCCTCCACCGAGGCAGACCCCCGTCGAAGCAATGATGAAGTAACTGCTTTAAGACCAAGCCCTTGAACCTGCAAACGCCCCTTCATGACAACCGCCTGACAGATGCCAGAGATGCAGAGCACAGAGCAGGAGAACAAGAGAAATGTCCGAGGGAATAGAACTGCCACCGGGGCACCTGGCTGGCTTCATTGTTGGAGCGCGTAACTCAGGGTCTCGGGGTCGTGAGTTCGAGCCTGAGATGACTTTAAAACGTAATTTAAATTTAAAAGTAATTTTAAATTTAAAAGTAATTTTAAATTTAAATTTAAAAAAGTAATCTTGAGCCCCAGATTACTTTAAAAAATAGATAAACTGCCACCAGCAAATATGTGTCCGTCACCTCAGAGAAATGTTCTCCACAGAGCCTTCTTGACAACTGGCTTATTCATCACAAGTTGAATGAGAAGGCCTGTAAAGGATCAAACAGAGCGTCTGTTGATGCCTCCATCAGCTGACCGCTTATTAGAATTAGCCCCAAATGAAAGCACAATATTGAGCAACGGCTTTTCATGTCTACAAGTTCAAAGGCCATCATTTGAATCTTGATGCTGGCGGAGAAGCCCGTTAACTGCATCATCTTGGAACCTGCATCTGAATTGGGGTAATGACAGCGGCTCCCAGCGCTCCTGTTTTGTTTGGAGATGCACCCAGAGAAAGGGTGTGGGGCCCTCAGAGCCAGCCCTGGGAACTGGTCCTTGCGTGCAGCTTGGTCGGCCCCTCCTTGCTGGAGCAGAGTTGCTTGCTCCGCTCATGGCCAGGAAACAGAGCATCAGAGGGGACGGAGCAGGGTGAGGATGTGGCATGCCCTCCCTGTCCCCACCCTGTAAATGATCTGCTTGTTCTGTGGGAGCTCTTCTCACCACGCCTCTCTGGCCCAGGCACCATTATGTCATTCTCCCCTACATCCCAACTGTTTTCTAGCAACGCCTGTGTTTACTCGATTGAGGAAAGAAGAGTGTGTCTGTTTTTCAAGCTTCCTTTCTTTCTTTTTTTTCTTTCTTTTTTTTTTTTTTTTAAGATTTTATTTATTTGACAGCACAAGTAAGCAGAGCGGCAGACAGAGGGAGAGGGAGAAGCAGCCTTTCTGCTGAGCAGGGAGCCCAATGTGGGTCTCAACCCCAGGACCCTAAGATCATGACCTGAATCAAAGGCAGCTGCTTAACCCACTGAGCCACCCAGGCACCCTGTTTTGTTTTGTGTGTGTGTATTTTGGGTTTTTTTTTAAGATTTTAATTTTTAGGGGCACCTGGGTGGCTCAGTGGGTTAAGCCTCTGCCTTCAGCTCAGGTCATGATCTCAGAGTTCTGGGATCGAGTCCCACATCAGGCTCTCTGCTCAGCAGGGAGCCTGCTTCCTCCTCCCTCTCTCTCTGTCTCTCTGCGCCTACTTGTGATCTCTCTCTGTCAAATAAATAAAATCTTTAGGGGCGCCTGGGTGGCTCAGTGGGTTAAGCCTCTGCCTTCGGCTCGGGTCATGATCTCGGGGTTCTGGGATTGAGCCCCGCATCAGGCTCTCTGCTCCGCGGGAACCTGCTTCCCCCCCGCCCCTTTCTCTGCCTTCCTCTCTGCCTACTTGTGATCTCTCTCTCTCTGTGTCAAATAAATAAATAAAATATTTGGGGAAAAAAAATCTTTAAAAAAAAAAAAAGATTTTAATTTTTAAGTAATCTCCACACCCAGTGTGGGGCTCGAACTCACGACCCTAAGATGAAGGGTCGCATACTCTACCAGCTGAGCCAGCCAGCTGCCCTCAAACTTTCTAATTAGACTTTGGGCCTTTCCGGTGGGACATGTTTTGTGTGTAGGTGAAGGGAAAGCAGTGAGGGTGTTTGGTGAAGGAAGGTGGTTTGAAAGAGTAGCCAGAGCAGAATATGTGTGTGTGTGTGTGTGTGTACACGTGTGCGTGTGCGATCGATACCTTTGTGGCCCAGGAGGAGATGTTTGAGGGCAGTTTAGCACAGTTGTTTATTTTATTTTATTTTTTTTTAAGATTTTATTTATTCACTTGACACAGAGAGATCACAAGTAGGCAGAGAGGCAGGCAGAGAGAGAGAGAGGAGGAAGTAGTCTCCCCACGGAGCAGAGAACCCGATGCGGGACTCGATCCCAGGACCCTGAGATCACGACCTGAGCCAAAGGCAGCGGCCCAACCCACTGAGCCACCCAGGCGCCCTAGCACAGTTGTTTAATGAGCTCTAGCCCCAGGAGCCCAGATTGGATCTTGGCTCAGTCATTTGCTACCAAATGACTTTGGGCTAATGAAGTAGCCTCTGTTCACATCTCTGAAGTAGCATTAAATGAGCCAACCCAAGTATTATCCTGAGCCCAGGAGCTGGCCCCGAGTAAGCATGCAGTGAATGAATGTTAGCTGGCTGAAACTGGGCAGTGACCGATCGTGAAGTCATCTGACCCTTCCTCGCCTTGGAAAGTACTAGTCAGATCACACCAAGCTCTCTTGATAATTAATAACAGGTTGTGGGTTTTGTTTTGTTTCCTTCCTTCCTTCCCCCCAAAGGTCCAGAAGTCCTCTTTAACTCCCCCATGCTGCAGGGAGCGTGTCGTCGGTCACAAAGTTAGAACAGTTGTCAGACTAAGTACATGGTTTCCTGCTCTTAGGGCGAGGCACAAGCCACCAAAGTTATTGTGATTCCTGATACACAATCCGGGGATGTCACGGGAAGTGGGTTTGTTACCCTTGTGGATGAGGCATGGAGAGGTCTATGTGGCTTCCCATAGCTGTGGACACCTTGAGCGAAGTAATTGTGTTGAAGATTGTTGGGGTCTTCTTGATGCCCAGAGGCTGCAGGGACCACGTTTGGGAGGGGGCCGGGTATAAGATGCTTGTGGGCCAGAAGGCAGGAAGCACTTGGGACATAACGACTTTGAATGGTGGCCCCTCGTTCTCGCCATCTGCCCTCCCTGGATTTAGAGTCCATGACTGTGGAGAGAAGGTTCTACTGGCTGAGGTTAGTCGTGTGTCCTGGCTGTGGTGGGAGGGCTGCAAGAATGTCTGGAGTCTCCTTAGTGTGATACAAAGACCATCCCATAAAGCTCCTAAGATAGGGGAGAGCTAGAGCCGCTGAAGAAATCGGTGCAGCCCAGTCGTGTGCCCAGGGAGGATCGGACGCTCACAACCTCACAACAACAGTGTCCACTCCAACCGGGGAGCGTCCGTTCCAGGATTAATCCCTCAGTATTTTGAAGAAGTGACAGGGAAAGGAGGTAAGCACAGCTCATCAGAAGTCTTAAATCCCACGCCCAGTGTCGACTTTGTCCTCCAGGAGAAGTTGGAAACGCAGCACTCGGAAGGCTACCGGCAGATCTCAGCCTTGGAGGACGACCTTGCCCAGACCAAAGCAATTAAGGATCAACTTCAGAAATACATCCGAGAGCTGGAGCAAGCAAACGATGACTTGGAAAGAGCAAAACGGTATGTCGGGAAGGAGGGGACAGGTTTGGGGCTGCACTCGCCAGCCGTCGGCAGGTGAATGTCGGGAGGTGGCCTTTGGGCTAAGACCAGGGGATGCGGAGACATCATCCAGGGAAGGGGATGAGGTGAGAACATCCCAGGCAGAAGGACAAGCATGTGCTCCACACCGCCCTAAGGTCAACATGCGCAGAGAACAGGATTTTTTTTTTTAAGATTTTATTTATTTGGGAAAGAACAAACAATAAAGCTTTTTGCAGCAAAATAAATAAATCTTTGCAGCCCAACAAAAAATTTTATTTATTCGAGAGAGAGTGAGCATGAGCAGGGGAGTGGGACAGAGGCAGTAGGAGGAGATGCCCTCCTGAGCAGGGAACCCGACATGGGGCTTGAACTCAGGACCCCGGGACCATGACCCAAGCTGAAAGGCCGACACTTAACCGACTGAGCCACCCAGGCACCCCAAGAACAGGATTTCTTAAATTGATGTTGTTTTGTTCAGCAGAATACTAACAATTGTAACTAATATTTATTGAATAACTACTCTGTGCCAGGCCCCCTTTTTTTGTTCAATGAAAACACTTTAAAAATTAGATATAAATTGGGGCACCTGGGTGGCTCCATGGGTTAAAGCCTCTGCCTTCGGCTCAGGTCATGGTCTCAGGGTCCTGGGATTGAGCCCCACGTCGGGCTCTCTGCTCAGCGGGGAGCCTGCTTCCCCCTCTCTCTCTGCCTGCCTCTCTGCCTACTTGTGATCTCTCTCTTTCAAATAAATAAATAAAAACCTTAAAAAAATTAGATATAAATTACTTATAGTGATATGCACAGATTTTAAGCATATAGTTCCATCATTTTGGGCAAATTGTGTCTATGTTCATTGCGTGCTCTTATTAAGATATGGAACCTTTGTGTTGCCCCCATAGTCCCCTGAGTTCCTGTTAATAATAATATTATTACTAGTTTAAATAGGCTTCACACCGAGCATGGAGCCCAGTGCAGGGTTTGAACTCAGAACCCGGAGATCAGGGCCTGAGCTGAGATCGAGTCAAACGCTCAACCAACTGAGCCCCCCAGGTGCCCCATCCCCTGCATTATTTTTTAGGGGTTGCTTTGCTTTTTTTTTTTTTTTTTTAAGCATATATTTCATCATACCACTTCCTATAAAATACAATAGCCTTGCAGTCTTACAGTTTCATTTTTATTATCCTTGAACTTTCTGCTATACCCATAATATTGTTAAGTCTACAAATGCTGTGGATTCCACAATACGTTGCTATGATTTTTGCTTTTTTTTTAAATTTTTTAAAGATTTTACTTATTTATTTGACAGATCACAAGTAGGCAGAGAGGCAGGCAGAGAGAGAGGGGGAAGCAGGCTCCCTGCTGAGCAGAGAGCCCAAAGTGGGGCTTGATCCCAGGACCCTGAGATCATGACCTGAGCCAAAGGCAGAGGCTTTAACCCACTGAGTCACCCAGGTGCCCCATAATTTTTGCTTTAAAAAGCCAAGTATATTTTAAAGAAATGAGAGTAAAAAGATGGGCTTTCATATTTCCCACATAGGTACCATTTCTGGTTCATTCCTTCCTAAGACCCTGGGTTTCCCCCTCTCCCTTCAGCTTGAAGAACTTCCCTTAGGATTTCTTGCAGCACAGGCCTGTGAACAGTGAAGTTTCCTTATTTTAGTTTTTCAAAAATGTCCTTTTCTTTTCATTCTTGAAAGGTACATCCACTGGATGTAGAACTCTGGGTTGACAGGTTTTTTTGTTTTTTTCTCATTCAGTGGATTGTTCCGCTGTCATGTGGTTTCCTTGGTTCAGGTCGGAAGTTAGAGGTCATTTGAATCGTTACTTTCCAGTATATAATATGTTTTTTTTCTGGCCACTCTCAGATTCTCTCTTAATTTTTTGTTTGCTGCAGTTCCTGATACGCTTTGATTATTTATTTATTTATTTATTTAAAGATTTTATTTACTTATTTGACAGAGAGAGAGATCACAAGTAGACAGAGAAATAGGCAGAGAGAGAGGGGAGGAAGCAGGTTCCCTCAATCCCAAGACCTTTAACCCACTGAGCCACTCAGGCGCCCCACGCTTCAATTTTATATGTACTTCACATTTTTTTAAATTGTTGGATTTAACCAGAATTGATTTTTTAAAATTTCCTTTTAATCTCTTCAGCCAACATGGGGCTCGAACTCATGCCCCTGAGATTGAGAGTTAGCTGCTCTACCGACTGAGCCAGCCAGGCGCCCCTATATGTATTTATCTTGATATCTGGACTTCCTTAGTCTGTAAATTTCTCTTTTTGCTTAACTTAACTTTGGTCATCATTTCTCAAAGATTTGTGCTGCCCCATTTTCTCTCTTCTGGCCTTCTGGGACACCAACTATGCACACATAAGTCCTTTTGATATTGTCACACAGCCTCTTCCTTTCTACCCCCCCCCAATCTTTTTTTCGTTTGGTTCTTCAAATTGGATAATTTCTATTGATCTGGTTTCAAGTTCACTGACTCTTCTCAATCTGCTGATAAGCCAGTTTTTTCAGTTCTGAATTTCCTTTTTTTTTTTTTTTTTTAAGATTTCATTTATTTGTTTGACAGAGCAGGAGAGAGCACAAGCAGGGGAGTAGCAGGCAGGGGAGAGGGAGAAGCAGGCTCTTTGCTGAGCAGGGAGTTTGATGTGGGGCTCGATCCCAGGACTCTGGGACCATGACCTGAGCAAAAAGCAGATGCTTAACCGACTGAGCCATCCAGGCATCCCTGCCACCTTTTTTTTAAAGATTTCCTTTATTTATTTATAAGGAAACTTCACTGTGCACAGTTTTTAAGATTTCCTTTATTTATTTTTTTAAAGATTTATTTATCTGAGAGAACACATGAGCAGAGAGAGAGAGAGAGAATCCCAAGCAGACTCCCCACTGAGTGCAGAGCCTGACACGGGGCTCGATCTCACAACCCGGAGATCATGACCTGAGCCAATATCAAGAGTCAAGCACTTAACAGACCGAGCCACCCAGGTGCCCCTGTCTTTATATTCTTGTACATAGCTACAATAGCTACTTTAAAGTCCTTTTCTGCTAGTTCTAACATCTTGGCTATCTTAGGGCTATTTCCACTGAGTGCCTTTTCTCCTGAGTTTGGGTCCCATTTTTTGTGCTCTTCCCGTGTCCTGTTGAGTCATCTTGAATTCTGGACATTATGAATGATGCGTTGCAGAAACTATGGATTATGTATTTGGTTGTTTTTTTTTTTCCTGGTCTATTAACTAGGCTGAACTAACACTCCCAACTTCCTGCTTCATGGGCAGTAGCTGAAATCTGTTTGATTCTCTTAGCCTTAACCAGGCTGCCTCAGGCCTGCTAAGTATAGGTATGGTTCAGGGATTAGTCCAAGATGTGGGAAGACTTTAGATGAGAATTTGACTGTGATGGTGGCTTTCTTTCACCGGAGCTGTCGGCAAAACACTGGCAGAGAGGTGACATTCACCCACTGCTGTTTCTTTCTTCTGAGTATTGGCGCCCGTTGTTGCCTGTGCCTTCAGAATGTGGCTGTTGGACCCGGAGTTTGTAGTTGTGATCTCTGGCAGCTTAGCCTGATCAGAAGTGGGATCTCTTTTCTCATCCATTTATCAGAGCTCTTTGCATATTATTTATTTGTTTATTTGAGAGAGACAGAGGATGACAAAGAGTATGAGAGGGGAAGGTCAGAGGGAGAAGCAGACTCCCCGCTAAGCAGGGAGCCCGAGTCGGGACTCGATCCCGGGACTCCAGGATCATGACCTGAGCCAAAGGCAGTCACTTAACCAACTGAGCCACCCAGGCACCCCTCTTTGTATATTTTTGCCTCTCATCTCTTGTCTTGCATGAAAAATATTTCTCATAGAATAATCTCGTCTTTTGCTTTGTCTCTGGTATCATTTTCCATACAAATAATTGTCATTTTTAGGTCATCCCGTTTATATCTCCTTTTTTAGCTTCTAGGTGTCCAGACTGCACTAGGGAAATCTCTTTGATCCCTTGATTGTGCATGTCTTCTCTTAAATTTTGTTATAGGACTTTTTTATTATTTGTTTTATACTTATATTTTTAATCTGCCTGAAATTTATTTGTCTACTACAAGACGTGGGTCCAATTTTATTTTCAGTACATAGATAGCCCATTGTACCAGTCCTATTTATTAAATACTCATTTTTTCCATTGAATTTAACCCATCCCCAGCATATGTTAATCTCTGACATATCCTGGGATCTCATTCTGGATTCTGAAAGCTTTTTTTTTTTTTTTTAAGATTTTATTTATTTATTTGACAGAGGTCACAAGTAGGCAGAGAGGCAGGCGGGGGTGGGGGGGAGCAGGCTCCCCCATGAGCAGAGAGCCCGATGCAGGGCTCGATCCCAGGACCCTGGGATCACGACCTGAGCTGAAAGCAGAGGCTTTAATGCACTGAGCCACCCAGGTGCCCCGTCATTCAGGATTCTTTATTTTGGTGGAGTGTACGATTTATGAATTACTATACTAATACCATAATAACTTGATTACCATGACTTTGTAGTATATTCACAAGCCACTGGGCATACCATTGTTTTCACGGGTGTTTCTTTGATCAAAGCAAGTCACATGGCCCAAGCCAGGAGGTGGGACAGTACATTCCAAGCACAGTGAGGCGGTAGCAAGGATGTGGGTCTAGGACCGTTGAAGAATTAGGACCATTAATGCAGTCTACCGTGAAGACAGAGTACATTCATGGGTTCCAACATAATATACAAAGAGTAGAGGTATTTTTATGCAAATTCAAGCAAATAAAATAGAAAATTCATCTTTAACTCCCTCCCAAAGAGCGAATAAAAATGAAAATTCATCTTACCCTCCCCCTCTTGCAAAGAGCATTCTGTACATGCCATTGTACATCTTCTTTCACATAACAGTACATCTTGGAGATCTTTCAGGACACAGCATTCTTTGTTCTTTTTTTCCCCAAATGCATAATATTCTATTGTATGGTTGGTGTTGCATAGTACATAATAATTTATTTGTCCAGTCCCCTGTGGATGGATGTCTGCTACATTCACATTCTTGGGCAGTGATAAGCATTGTTGTAATGAATCCTAAACGTGGCTTGCCCAGATTTTATCTGTAACATGGGTGCCCACAAGTAAAACTGCTGGGTCTAGCAATAGATGCATATGTGATTTTGGTGGTTTTGCCCATTTGTTCTTTTTGTGGCTGTATCACTTTATATTCCCAGCAGGTATGTATGTAAATTCCTCATTTCCAAATAACTTCGCTAACAGAGTGGTTTTCAAACTTTGCATTTCCGCCAGTTTAGTAAGTGACCAATGGGCACGTTTCTCAGTTGCAAGTTACAGTGTTACAAGTGTAACAGTGTTACAAGTTACTCAGTTACAAGTAACAGTCAGTTAAAAGTGTTGCTGATTCCTTTTCCTAATTTAAGAACTGTTTTATTTCTTTTTCTATGAACTCTTTATCTTTGCCTATTTTTCATCTTGGCTGCTGTTTTTCATTTCTAGAGGATCATTCTATATTCCTGATACAAATTGAAAATATTTGGCATTTACGTTTGTCTTCTGGCTTTTTTGTGTATGTTACTGGGAAAAGTGATTTGATTTCTCTGTAATGAGACGTATCAGTCAGTTGGGAGGGCTTTCTGCAGTCTAAGGTTTGTAAAGCAATTAGTCTGTGCTTCCTTTTCCTTTTCTTCCATTTCTTTATATTTTTTAAAATTAAAGGCGTATTGCATTGACATTCTGGCCAAATGCTGAATTGTTTGGTGTTAAAATCAGAGGAGGTAGAAGGGAGGCCCAGATCTTCATCACAGAATGCATAAAGTGGGGCGCCTGGGTGGCTCAGTGGGTTAAGCCTCTGTCTTCAGCTCAGGTCATGATCTCAGGGTCCTGGGATCGAGCCCTGCATCGGGCTCTCTGCTCAGTGGGGAGCCTGCTTCCTCCTCTCTCTCTGCCTGCCTCTCTGCCTACTGTGATCTCTGTCTGCCAAATAAATAAAATAATAATAGAATGCATAAAGTTCTGGAATATTGAAATTTTATTAAAAATATAAAAATCTGATTCTTGGGGTGCCTGGGTGGCTCAGTGGGTTAAAGCCTCTACCTTCGGCTCAGGTCATGATCTCGGGGTCCTGGGATCGAGCCCCGCATCGGGCTCCCCCCTCAGTGGGGAGCCTGCTTCTTCCTCTCTCTCTCTCTGCCTGCTTGCTTGTGATCTCTGTCAAATAAATACATTAAAAAAAATCTGATTCTTTATTGTAAAATTTTAATAGTAATATTTTGAATATTTGACCAATTACTTCAAGAACAATAATTTCTTGGCCTTACCAGGTATTTGCTTGCTAAAGCTATTCTGCTGTACATCTGTAAAACGAAATGACTGACTTTTAGTTAGGGGATAAACTTGAAAGACTCAGGGCCTCATTGGAAGTAACTAAAAATTAAATACATTCCTTAAAGGTTATTTTTTGTTTAACATATGAAAGCTAAGATACAGAAAAATTGTACAAAGATAAACATTAATTTTATCTAACTTTACTGTTCTATGTGTTATGGTTATATAGACATTTCCAAGAAACTTGTGATAAAAACACACCATCATATTCACCACCATAACCATTTTTTAAAAGATTTTATTTATTTATTTATTTGACAGAGGGAGAGCACAAGCAGGGGTAACATCAGGGTGAGAGGGAGATGGAGACTCCCTGCGAAGCAGAGAGCCTGATGCGGGGCTCAATCCCAGGACCCTGAGATCATGACCTGAGCTGAAGGCAGATGCCCGACTGACTGAGCCAGCTGGGCGCCCCAGCCAGTGTTAAGTGTATAGTTGAGTAGCATTAAGTGTGTTCATATGATTGTGCAACAGCTCTCCACACCTTTGTCATCCTGCAACATTGCGACTTGCACCCACTAAGCACTAAATCCTCTTCTGTTCTCCCTCCGGCCCTTGGTAATCACCTTTCTGCTTTCTGTGATTTTTCCCTACTGTGGATACTCTGTAGGAGTGGATCCTGCAGTATTTGTCCTCTTGTGGGACAAATTATTTTCTTAGCCTAGTGCCCTTGAGACTCACCCATGTTGTAGCATGCAACAGGATTTCCTTTTCTTTTTTAAGGGTGCATAATATTCCTACGTACTTAGAGTGGACCCAGTGCAGGTTTGAACTGCATGGATCCACTCTCATAGGCAATTTTTTTTTCAATAGATGTAGTGTAGTACTATAAATGTATTTTGTCTCACAATTTACTTAATAGCATTTTCTTTAGCATACTCTATTGTAGAGTACAGTATGTAATACATAAGGCATAACTAATTTGTGTTAATTAACTGCTCATGTTGTCGGTAAGGCTTTTGGTTGATTGTAGGCAATAAGTAGTTAATTTTTCAGAGTCGAGAGTTATACACAGATTTTTGACTATGTGAGGGGTTGGTGCCCATTGCCCCTGTGTTGTTCAAAAATCAACCATATATACCACATTCTCTTGATCCCTGTATTTGTTCGTGGATATTGGGGTCAATTCTGCTTCTTTGTTGTGAATGATGCTTTTATGCACACAAGAGTACAAATATCTCTTTGAGATCCTGCTTTCACTTCTTCTTCTTCTTCTTCTCTTTTTTTTTTTTTTTTTTAAGATTTTTATTTATGGGGCACCTTGGTGGCTCAATGGGCTAAAGCTTCTGCCTTCGGCTCAGGTCATGATCCCAGGGTCCTGGTATCGAGCCCCCCATCGGGCTCTCTGCTCTGCAGGGAGCCTGCTTCCTTCCCTCTCTCTCCCTGCCTGCCTCTCTGCCTACTTGTGATCTCTCTCTCTCTCTCTCTGTCAAATAAATAAAATTTTTTTTAAAAAAGCAACTTTATTTTTTAAAAAAAGATTTTTATTTATTTGACAGAGAGAGATCACAAGTAGACAGAGAGGCAGGCAGAGAGAGAGGAAGGGAAGCAGGCTCCTTGCTGAGCAGAGAGCCTAATGCGGGGCTCGATCCCAGGACCCTAAGATCATGACCCAAGCCAAAGGCAGAGGCTTTTAACCCACTGAGCCACCCAGGTGCCCCTCACATCTTGTGAATATACGTCCAGCAGTGTGATTGCTAGATCATACTGGTAAATGGAATTTACATGTAAATTTAACATACATGGTAAATGAAATTATCATTCCATTTTTTTTTTTTTAAGATTTATTTATGTATTTGCGAGAGAGAGCAGGCAAGAGGGGCAGAGGGAGACGAAGGAGTCCTGAGCAGACTCCACTCTAAGCACACAGCACGACGCAGGGCTCGATCTCCTAACTCTGAGATCACGACCTAAGCCAAAAAACCACGAGTCAGTTACCTAGCTGAGTGAGCCACCCAGGGTCCCCTCCATCTTTTTTTTTTTTTTTAAAGATTTTTTAATTTTTATTTATTTGACAAAGAGAGATCACAGGTAAGCAGAGAATTAGGCTCTCCGCTGAGCAGAGAGCCCGATGTGGGACTCCTTCCCAGGACCCTGGGATCATGACCTGAGCTGAAGGCAGAGGCTTTAACCCACTGAGCCACCCGGGCGCCCCATGGGCCGCCCATCTTTAAGTTTTTAAGGTACCTCCACACTGTTTTTGTAATGACCCACCATTTCACCTTCTCACAGGCAGTGAACAAAAGGTCCAATGTTTCCAGTCCCCACTGGTTCTTGTTGCTTACTGTTCTTTTGGCACCAGCCACTCTGATGCATGGGGCTGATACGTAGATTTTTAAAGCATTTATTGGCTCAAAAAGAATGTTCTTAGTTATCTACCAAATGTATTTCATAATAGTCACCTTTACCGAAAATCTAGCTCTTTTCCAGTTCTCAGTAATGGTATAGGAGATTACCAGTTTGCAGACTGGGTACACAGCATTTTCCTGTTCTGATAAATACACTTTTAATATATCAGTTGACAGAATCTTAACAAAAGAAGCACACGAAGCCATTTTCACCCCAGTTACAGCTACAGGATGCTTACCTTTCTTAGAGAGCCAGTATTCCCACAGTGACAGCACATCTAAGTGCTGTGCCCCACTGGTATTACCAGCGCTGACTATATAGTCATGTATGGTCATGATGAGGATCGATCCACATTGGTTCAGAAACTCCGTTAAGTTGGTCCGTAGTTCTCTGGCATTCCTGAAGCCAGTAATAGATTCTGACCAAATACGGAGGTGTTGAAACTTTTGATTCAATTTATCTTGGGGTGTAGTATGATGTATGGAGCCAGTGCTAATTTTTTCTGGGTGGCTATTTAGTAGACTTCAAACCTGGAATTGAGCCAACCATCTCTCTCTTTCTTTGTTTCTGTCTGTCTTTCTTTCTTTCTTTTAAGATTTTATTTATTTATTTGACAAACAGAGATCACAAGTAGGCAGAGAGGTAGGCAGAGAGAGAGAGAGAGGGGTTCAATCCCAGGACCCTGGGATCATGACCCGAGCTGAAGGTAGAGGCTTTAACCCACTGAGCAACCCAGGCGCCTCTGTCTTTTTCTTTTTTAAGAGTTTATTTATTAGAGAGAGAGTGGGCACAACTGGGGGAGAGGTGTAGAGGGAGAAGCAGACTCCCCGCTGAGCAAGGAGCCTGATGCGGGGCTTGATCCCAGGACCCTGAGATGATGACCTGAACTGAAGGCAGAGGCTTAACCCACTGAGCCACTCAGGTTCCCCTGAATCAACCATCTTTTCATCAATGTTTGCAGTGTCGCTTTTATCATAAGTTAAGTTCTCCTCTGTATTTTGATGTATTTCTGGATCTTGGGGTCTTCCCAGTCTGCCCCCATAACTGTTTAATGCCACACCACCTCAACTTTCCATTGAGGATTTATGACAGTGTGTTCTTTATATCCGGGAGAGCTCTTCTCGCTTTTTCAGAGTGCTTCTGGTCATTCTTACTTTACTTTACTTTTTTTTTTTTTTAAAGATTTTTATTTATTTATTTGACAGATATCCCAAGTAGGCAGAGAGGCAGGGGGCGGGGCGGTGGGGAGCAGGCCTCCTGCTGAGCAGAGAGCCGCGATGTGGGGCTTGATCCCAGGACTCCAGGATCATGACCTGAGCCAAAGGCAGAGGCTTTAACCCACCTTGCCACCCAGGTGCCCCATTCGTATTTTATTATCATGTGCTCTTCTTCATCAGACCCCTGTGCTACTGTCCCCAACGAAAACCTATTAATATTTTGGGAAGGATGCTGAACTATCTGGTAACTTAATGGAGAATGGATTTCTTTGTGATGTTGGGTCTTTCTCTTCACAAACACCATACATCTACATTTCACCAGGACTTCTGTGCCCTGTGGTAAAATCCTATGTTTTTGCTGTTACATGAATTGCTACGCATTTTATCTTTTTCATTTGTTGTTTGACATGTCAGGCCTTTAGGGTGATTTTAACTGATTCCAGTATTATGCACCTAAATGTCATTCCTTTGTTGTTTTTATTTAAGCACTTTTGGTAACTTTATTTTTCTCTGAAGACCCTTTGAGGGGGAGGGTAGGAACACAATTCAGTCTGGACACAGCAGGATGTGTTGCATGGATGAATTCATGAACTGATCCTTATTTTGTGATTGCGGGACCAGCGGTTAAAGATAAGGTTAAGCTGCCCAAGAGCCGTTATTAGCTGGTCTTACGTTGAAGAGCCAGGTTTTCTGGGGCTCTGCTCCAAACATACACTTCCAACCACCTTGAGATAACAATTAACAGCATGTTAAAGTTCTTCTGAAGGCAAACACAGGGTCACTAATAAAAATTGCTGGCATTGGGGCACCTGGATCGCTCAGTCATTAAGTGTCTGCTTTTGGCTCATGATCCAAATGGTCATGATCCCAGGGTCCTGGGTTTGAGCCCCACATTAGGCTCCCTGCTCAGCAGGAAGCCAGCTTCTCCTTCTCCCACTCGCCCTGCTTGTGTTCCCTCTCTTGCTCTGTCTCTTTCTGTCAAATAAATAAATAAAACCCTTAAGGAAAAAAATACCGCTGGCATTTATTGAGGACTCATGTGCGAAACATCTGTTGGGGGCTTCATGTATTACTTGCCCTCTGACACCCCCACCTCCATGTGAAGGTACTGTGACTTACCTGTGCTTTGCACATAAGGCAACTGTGTGGGCAAGCCACCTGCTCTGTGCCTCAGAGTTAGACACATTTCTTTATTACAGCACTTCTCAGTGCCTTTAATAGCATTCCAGTGAAATGTCTGTACTGGTCACAAGAGGTAGTGGTTTTTAGGAAGGCATTTTGATTTGTTTAAGGTAACTGAAAAATTAAAGATGGGCTCTTCTCCCTGTTTAAATGTACATTATTAAGTTGTGTATGGATTTTAGTGGGATATTCTGAATAGCGATTTGCATTGTGAGTCTCCAAGGGAAGATTGGCTGCTTTTGGCATTTGACTGGCGCTCTCTGTGTCATCCTAAAAAGGCACTGGCTCATTGCTAAGTGCTATATGGACATTGGTCATTTAATCCCCAGGACAGCTTTAGGTACCCTAAGAGCTAAGCTGATTCCCATTCTGCAGGCAAAGAGTCTGGGTCCTGGAAGGTTAAGGTGCTTGTTCAGGTCCATGATGTCTAGGAAGTGCCCGTGCTGGGACTCATGCCCCCTGCCGTGTCTGGCCTTTCTTCTCTGCCAGATCTGTAGGCACCAAATGGATACTGCCGTCTGCTCTCTTGGACAGCTTTATTTCTCTCTTACCAGGGCCACAATCATGTCTCTGGAAGACTTTGAGCAGCGTTTGAATCAAGCCATTGAAAGAAATGCCTTCCTGGAGAGCGAACTGGACGAGAAGGAGAATCTCCTAGAATCTGTTCAGCGGCTGAAGGATGAAGCCAGAGGTCAGGAGGCCTTGACTTTGTTCTGTTTGTTCACCAGTGTTTCCCCCTCTGCCGACATGAGAACATCTTGTCCTGCAGTATTGCCTAGTGTTACCTTTGCTGGAAATCCATTCCCTGCTTGGCACACGGGCAGCCTGGTCACAGGGTACAGAACCACACTGGGCAGGCTTCAGCCTTGGTCCCCATCCCCTGCTCAGAATTGTCAGATGTCTGACCCTCTAAAGACCCCTTGTAAATACTTAAATGCACCCCTGGCTGGCTTTTTGATTGATAGGTATATAAGAGTTTTGTGGGGAGAAAGTTCTTTTTTTTTTTTTTTAAAGATTTTATTTATTTATTTGACAGAGAGAGATCACAAGTAGGCAGAGAGGCAGGCAGAGAGAGGAGGAAGCAGGCTCCCCGCTGAGCAGAGAGCCCGATGCAGGACTCGATCCCAGGACCCTGGGATCATGACCTGAGGCAAAGGCAGAAGCTTAACCCACTTAGCCACCCAGGCACCCCTATGGGGAGAAAGTTCTTATGGATAGAATTGTTCACTAGCCCATTGTTCTTGTGGCTTAGAGCTCAGAATTCCCATCACCATTTGCTCTATGGAAGTTCCCGGTTCCAGAGGTAGATCTGGATGCAGAAGAGATTTTTTTTTTTAACATCCCAATTAATTGTTCATAACATTTAGTTTCTAACATATAGCTAGTAGAAGGAGGATTAAAAAGAAAAAAAAAATTTTAATATACATTGGGATACATGTATCACTTTATTTTTATTTTTTTTTTTAAAGATTTTATTTATTAGAGCATGACCAGGGGGAGGAACAGAGGGAGAGGGAAAAGCAGACTCCCTGATGAGCAGGGAGCCTGATGTGGGTGCGGCTCGAGCCCAGGACCCTGGGATCATGACCTGAGCCAAAGGCAGAGGCTTAACCAGCTGAGCCACCCAAGAGCCCCTAAGAAAAAACTCTTTTTAAGTCTGAAAGGTGGTTGTATAAATGCCCGTCCATAGTGAAACGATTAAACAAATTACACAGATTTATTTTCTGGAACATTAAATAATCATTAAATAAGTTATAGATAAAAATAAAGTTAGATGAAGACATACTGTCCTGGACTGTAGCTATATTTCTATTTAGGCTTAATAAGTATTATTCCTATTATATGCTTAATAGAGATACATATAAATTCTTTGTCTGAAAATACAGGGAAAAAAGGATTGAAAATATTACCCCCATATTACAGTGGTTATGAGTGAGGAAGGGCATTTGCGGAAAGCATATTTTCACTTCGTATTCTCTATACCCGATTGCAGTGAAATTGTTCTGAAACAGGAAAAGCATTCGTGTATCTATCACTGCCACAGTTTTTGAGAATTTTTAGATCTTTTTGGTTTTGCTTAAGAAATCATGTAGTTCTACAGGCCCGCTAGGCCAGATCCTGTGGATTTCACCTCGTTGAGGGTTTCCACCTACGGTTTTTCATTCTGATACTTCTTTTCCCTGACCTCTGTCTCCTGCTGACCCTCCCCATCCTTCCCCATCCCCCGAAGCAAGAACCTAATCTGAATCCTCGTCCTGACTCAGATTTGCGGCAGGAGTTGGCCGTGCAGCAGAAGCAGGAGAAGCCCAGGACCCCCATGCCCAGCTCAGTGGAGACCGAAAGGACGGACACAGCCGTGCAGGCCACTGGCTCCGTGCCGTCCACACCTGTGGCTCATCGGGCACCCGGCGCTAGCTTAAACATGCCGGGGACGTTCAGACGCGGTAAGGGAAGAGCCATCAGGAGCATTTTCTTTGCTTCACAAAGCTTTCCCAGGGGTAGCGTCCTGGGCGAGAGGGGCCACGGGCCCAGGCTGTACTGCAGGGAGCAAACTGGGGTGTTCGCAGCAGAGCGGGGAGCAGCTTTGAGATAAGCAAGAAGAGCCTAGAAGCAGAGCTGGTGTACCTGGGCTGCGTGGTAAAAACGTGAAAGCTTTGAGTTTTCTCCCCAGCTCCTCTGCTGAGGAACCGAGACTGTTACCGGGCCACCTAACAGCAAGCAACAGCAATAGGCAGTTACTAAGTGCTTGGCCTGTGCTAGTTAGCCACTCTGCTTGGCGTGCTTTGCATATATATGACCTCACTGAATTCTCACCACAGGCCCTAGATGCAAGTGCTATCCCCATTTGGTGGATGAGGAGACTGAGGCCCTGATAAAGGAGCTCGCCTAAAATCATACCACTGCTAGATAGCAGAGTTGGGATTCAGACCCAGGCTGGCTGCAGGCCTCATGCTGTTTTATCCCTTAGCCTGCCTCTGGGATCCAGAGGCCAGTGGTTCTTCAAGAATCACAATCTAGAGCAGGGTTTTTTCCACACTTGAGTATGCCCCTGAGATTCAGCAGGTCTGGGCAGGGCCTGAGATCCTGCGTCCTAACCAGCACCCCAGTGATGCTGGTGCCGCTGGTCCCTGAGTCCTGCTTGGAGGAGAGGGAGGGGCATCCAGAGAGTTAAGCCCCTTACAAATGTGGTTTGCTCTGATACTGTTCCTAACTCTGTGGACTTCCTAGAGCTCCAAGAGGACTTACTTTGATTTTGTTTTGAAAGAAGAACACGTAAAGTTAAACATTGAATATAGTGGTTGTCAGGCTGCAGAAAGTTGGTCCTCAGGTAGACTCTGCCTGTGTTAGGTAACTAGTGAGTGCACCAGGGCCGCCTGCGGGATCGGAGGGCAGAGTCAGCTTCCCAAGTGCGCCCCCTTGGTTCTGCGTTGAGGGATGTTAGTGCACAGACTTAGAGCTGCGGGTTGGCGGGTTGGTGTTACGTGTGCTTTCTTTTGCATACCCAGGTCTGGACGACTCCACGGGTGGGACCCCCCTCACTCCTGCAGCACGGATATCGGCCCTCAACATTGTGGGAGACCTGCTTCGGAAAGTAGGGGTAAGACTGCCACCTCCCCGGGCTCCTTGCCTGTGTTTCAGGATATTGGAAACGGGTTACCTTTCCGGTTCCTTTCCCCTTTAGCAGAGACTCCCTGTGTTTTAGGCAAAACTCTGCTTCTTTTCGAGTTCCTGACAAACACCCAGAGCTCTGACTGTTTTCCCTTTGATACCTGGGCATATCTTTCCCTGCCATTTTTCTTTGGGATTTCGGAAATTTGGTTGGTGTCTGATTTTCCATTTTTTTTTTTTTTTTGAAGATTTTATTTATTTATTTGACAGACAGAGATAACGAGTAGGCAGAGGGGCAGGTAGAGAGAGGAGGAAGCAGGCTTCTCGCCAAGCAGAGAGCCTGATGCGGGGCTTGATCCCAGGACGCTGGGATCATGACCTGAGCCGAAGGCAGATGCTTTAACCCACTGAGCCACCCAGGCACCCCTATGATTTCTTTTTTCCTAATTTGAAAAAAACCTGAGAAACATTTAAAAATTACCTTTTTAAAAGCTTCTTAGGGAGTTAAAGACAATCTGAAAAGGCTAGGGCAAAAAACTTTAATTTCATAGGTTTTATATTCATTACAGGGGAATGAACTTATTTCTTAAGTCTCTAACTTAAGAAATAACATAGGTATTCTTTGTGATGGTTTCTTTTATTTTCAACAATGATGGCCTGGAATGGTCACATAATTTAAATCCTGCCAGAATGTATGTAGTAAGAACTGCAATCTTCTAGAAGCTTACAACTGATGTCTCGTGTTTTTCCTTTTATCTTTTGGTTGCCTGGTTTTCTGTACCATAAGCACAATTTCTCTCTCTCTCTCTCTCTTTTTTTTTTTTTTTAAGATTGATTTATTCTTTTTAGAGAGAGCATAAGTGGGAGGGGCAGAGGAGGAGGGAGAGAATCTGAATCAGACTTTGCACTGAGGGTGGAGCCTGACGCAGGACTCGATTCCACGACCTTGATATCACGACCTGAGCTGAAACTCAAGAGTCGAATGCTTAACCGACTGCGCCACCCAGGCACCCCAACACATTTCTCTATTAATGTTTTGTGTAGTTAGCATACAGGAAGTGTGGGCTGGCCTCAGTGCCCTGTTGGTTTTCATGGGGTCCCTTTCCAGCAAGGCACATGGCTTCTGCACAAATCTCTCTGTGCATGTTTATGGAGGTGAACAAAAGAGCGAATTATTCCGAATGTGGATTTCCTATTTCCCATAGGCAGAACTGGATAATAGGCAGGGTAATTGTTTTCCCTGGAAGCTCTGAAATGTCTTAGGCCAGTGGCTCTAAAAGTTGATGTACATTGGACTCCTTCCGGGCCCCTCGCTGGAATTCCAGCATCCAACACAAATTGAGGGCCCCTTTTTCCAGTTATTGTCTGTGTATAGGCTCTGGGTAAGAGGGGAGTTCTTGTCTTGAACTGGGAAGATGAGTGCGTGTGTCTCTCCAGGCCCTGGAGTCGAAGCTTGCGTCCTGCCGGAACTTCGTGTATGATCAGTCCCCAAACCGAACGAGTGGCCCAGCCTCGGGACGGGGGAGCAGGCACAGAGATGCCGGTGAGAGACAGCCGAGCAGCACCGGTGTGCCTCTGGGTGACAAAGGGTCAGTACCTTTAGCTGTCCACTCCAGGGGGGAGCCTCCAACCCGTGACCCCTAGCCATTTTGGAAAAGTTGCAGAGTTATGTCCATGAAGCTTTCCCTCTACCCCTTTGAGACCGAGTTAGGTGGTGTCTTCTGGTTAAGGGCAAATGCTCAGGGAGAGGCTAGTTTTCATTAGTTGATTCTGGTAGCCTCATCTCCTGGTCATGCTGGGACCATGTCCTGTGTGAAACCCTGGTTTGAGACTTGGGCTCCAAACACAGCTCTGCTTCCCCCAGAGGAGGATTTTTTTTCCTTAAACAAACAAAAAAAAATCTTTAGAAACTCAGGAAACAGACTCTAAGTTCCAGCCCAGACTCGATTCCTGAAGCCAGTCACCTGAGGGGAAAATGCAAATCTGACCTTCGGACAACTTTGCATGTTTTCTTACCTGCGGAAAATTGGGGGCAGCTTCTAGATTCATTCGTTTTCTAACCCATGCCACCATCTTCCTGGCCCCCAAGCCACGTCACCGTGGGAAACCCATGGCAGACAGATAGCAGGAAACAGAAGACTCATTTTCCACGGCATACACACGAATGCCAGCCCGGTCGATGAGGATGTTTTAGCAGGTCTTCTGTGATCAGGCTTTCCGTGTGGCCTTGGGAATGTGGGAGCCAGATGGCCAGTGTCCTTTCCTTCGCTTCACAGGACAGAAAAATGACACTCAGGGAGACCCTGATCCTGACTCCTGATCGTCACTGTTAGAACTTTGTGGGCCCCGATGCTAGCCAGTGTGTCACAGCTGTCATGTCCGCCTAATTTGGTTTGCTCTGTCTGAAGGTTGGGAAAACGCCTGGAGTTTGGGAAGCCGCCTTCAAATACTTCCTCACCGTCGCTGCCGTCAGCCCAGGGTGTAGTCAAGATGTTGCTTTAGGAAATCCACGGAAGCTGAAGCCCCGGTGTGTCCGTGCGGGAGTCCTGCCTTTCCTCCCCTCTTTAAACTAGGTGTTTGTGTTTTTAAGTTAGTTTGAGAAATAGGAGCAAACAGTCACATTAGCCAACGAGGCCATCGCCCATGGTCGTCCCGGGGAAATGTGTCACGGTCCCCATCTTTGCTGGTGCGGACAGGGACAAACGGGACCGTCTGGTAAGGGCTCAGAGGTGCGGAAGCTGAGGCTACCCCATCCCTGTGAGCTGACCGGAGTCCCGAATGGTTCTGAGATGAGTTTTTAATGTCTGGAGATGCCTTCAACGTGGCGTGTGAGTCCACCTCAGGACAGAACCCCCCAGTGCTCTGTGGCACAGGAAGTGTCTGTGTAATGAAGTCATGTCTAGGAGAGAGGGGCACAATAGGCCCCTGCCTTTTTAAAAAGAATCTATGCTGTCATGTACCTCTGGGACTTTTTAATCTGCCTCTCCCTGAGGCACTGAGAAGAGGTGTTTGTGTTTCTGAGGAGATCTTAAGCTTCCTCGTCAAAGAAGAAACAAACACGGGATTTCCACGTGGACGTTGTGTGTGCTCAACCCTGCTTGGTGTGAGCTGCCGCCTCACACCTTTGGAGGCAAGTAAATAGAACACACGAAATCAGGAGCATGCCTGCAGCTTAATGGCCTTTTTGTCACTAAATTATTTTTCCAAAAGAATAGCAAAAACGTCCTTGAGTTGAAGATAGAACTTTGCAAGTGCTACTGAAATTCAACAGACAGTTGGGCTCTGCTGGCCGGCTCCTTACCCTAGGAACATTCTAACCTGTATCGGTGAAAGACATACTTTTATTTTTTTAAACGAACAATAAAATCAAGAGAAACTAAGTTTCACCTAGTTTGTGGCGGTGGAGGTAAATGCCAGTAAATGCCGCTTCATTTGTGTTTTCCTGTTCGCTAGCACGGTTTGCACGGTGGTGAGAACCTTGTTTTTTAACCAGGTAACTAAACAGAAAAAGGAAACCCTACTTGTAAAAATTCGCTTCAAGTCCGTTCCTTAGAAGGAAGTGTATTTGGGATATGTGTGTGTATTGCTTGGGGTATATTTGCTTATGGTCACTGGCTTGAGTTTTTCGGTTTGCATTATTTCTTCTCAGATCTATTGGACCCCCACGGAGTCGGTGTGTGGACTTGTTTTGTGTTAAATAGAACTTTTGCAAGGGATCTCTATCTGGAACACTCAAGCTGAGGAAGGAAATGACCCACAGCCTGGTGTTGCATGGCCCCCGCAGTAGGAATGGCTTTTATGTTTTTAAAAGGTTGTTTAAAAAAAAAAAAAAAACCAATTGAAAAACGACAGATACACGTTTGACAGACCATATATAGCCTGAAATACTGACTCTCTGGCCTTCACAGGAAGTTTGTTGTCCCCTGTTGGATGGAGTCTTGTGTTTTAACCTAAAAGTTCAAGAATCTCTTGTACTCTTCACAGTATGTACGTATGGGTTTGGACTGGTCAGGACGTTCTTCCTGGTCATGTTCCCGACGGTCGTACTTCCTGGGCCTGGAGCTGCCCCCCTCTGGTTGGAGAAGTCCCCCTCCCACAGACTCACAGGACATGTCTGGGAGCTGGGTTTTTTGTTTTTTTGTGGATTTTGGGGGGGGGGCAGTTTTGGAATCTCGGTTTATTTCATCTCCCTGGGCCTCAGGTTCCCCATTGATGGATGAAGAGTAAACTCGCTTCACAGGGTCACCGTAAGGATTCTCGAAGAATGCCCCTGCCTGCCCCCTCCCCCATTCTTTCACTCTCAAAAACAACAGAAGAGCTGACTGCCTTCCAGTGATTTATAACCTTTTATTCGTGAGGGTGTCCTTAAGTACAATCGGGGTGCGTATAAAACAGTGTTTAACAATCCTGCTCGTTCCCACCGGAGCAGGGTCTCCTTTTTAATTCCTGTGACTGCCGAAGGCACTTGGTCTCCGTGAACTGTGTGCGTCTGAGGTGTGGTCACCGGGAGGGGAAAGAACTCAAACAGGGGCCCACGCGACACGTGGGCAGGGGACACAGGGGGAGCGACTTGGGAGCGGGAGGCAGAGGCGGCACCTGCTCTGGTGACTTCCTCCCCATGTCACAGTGACCAGGCACTGGAGTTAGATCTTCCCTAAAAACTCACAGTCGCTGCACAGTTCACCGACGGGAGGCAGCGGGGGTGTGTCTGTGTCGCCTGTTGGGTTTTTTCATTTGGTACGTCACTCGAGAGTTCCATGATGCCCCGGACTCAGGACGGTGGTGTTTATAGTCATCGTGAGGGGTGTCTGTGGTGTTCAGAATCTGAGGCTGGATTTTGACAGTGCTGAGCAGAGTCCACTGGGTTTGGTTTTGTCCTGACTGCAACGAGTCGTTCATTCGCTGGCTTTGGTTCCGTTGAAGTCTGCGTCGCGAGCGTCTGCTTCCTCGTCCGAGCCGTCCGCGTTTTCAATGACCCGACGTCCTCCAGACCTTCTAGCGGGCACGAAAGAGGTCTCGTTGCCTCGCCTGTGGGATTCGAGAAAACACGTGTTTCTTGAGTACGGAAATCTCCCCCGAGATGGGAAGAGCTTTTTCAAGGGGCCAAAAACAAACACGGACAAACTCAAGTGAGAGGCGGAGTCTCTGGTTGAAGTCAAGCCCTGACCAGCCTCAAGGTACAGTTAGCATTTCATCAGCTGGCCTGGGGGAAAGGAGATGTTTCAAAGCAAGATGATCTGCTTTAAAAAAAAAAAAAAAAAAAATCTGGCTCGGTCATCCGATGACCCAGAAGATTCTGGTCTGCTGGGGTCTTTAATTTAGAAAAGAAGGAGACACCGATTGGAGGCTGACACGTTCCCGTGGGCTTCCTTCATACCCTGTGGGGCCAGTATAAAGGGGAGTGTGTTCTCATGCTGTACCTCCTTTTCAGAAGGTAGAAATGGGGAGGGCTGTAGGTTGTCGGTTGGCAAGGGGTGGGACCCCCTCCCTTTGCAGGGGAGAGGTCTCTGCGGACACCAGAAGGGTGCTCTCGGTTCGGGCAGCGCAGGGCACCCTGCTTGCATGTGGAGCAGAATTCTTGGCGTGAGTTGTCACAGGGCAGGGGTCTTATCTGATTTTCGCTCACCATGCAGGAACCAGGCCTGACCTATAGATAGGTGCTCACGGAATACGTTAGAAAAGTAAGATAGACCTGTTAATCCGAGATGTGTTTTAGCACTAGCTGGTAGGGCCCCCCATTTCTCTCTGTCCTTAAGGGCTCCCATCTCTGGAGTGCCAGATGCCCTGAGTAACTGCCGGGTCACCTGACCTAAGTCTTCGATTAGGAGGGCAGGCAGGCAGAAGGAGAAGACGGAGCCACCCGCATTCAACCTCCTCCTCTTGGAAGACCTGTTGGTCCTTTCTTCTGCGACCACAGCAAATAATCTTGTTGGGCTCTGGCTGTGTGGCCCTGTTTGACCCAAATCGGAGGACCTATCTTAACTCATTTTAGGATGCCTGAGAGGAGTGCAGACTTTCTGTAATGAAAATGACCCGCTCCACCATGCAAAGGCTGAGCAGAAAAGCCGCAAGGGAAAGAGCTCCCCTCCGGTTATCCGTGCTTTAGTCAAAAGGGGCAACTCAGAGGTAAGATTGGAGGCAAAGCAAAGCCCAGGGTATTCTGATTGCTGAGAAGGGGTGTCCCAACCGGAGCCTTTTAGGGCCTGAGAGTGGGAGAGACATGGGCTGGGAAAACCCACCCCAGTTCAGAGAATGGTACTTTGGGGGGTGGGGGCAGTGATCAGGAACGAATACTTCAAGTTGTAGCCACTCCCAGCTGAAGGCTCCGCCAGCCTCACGTGAGGGGGAAGCTGGGAGGTGCCCAGTGCCCTTAGAACTGACTTTCCATCACACTCTCTAGAAGTGACCTTAAAAAATCCTCTTGATCACTGTGCTTTCCAAGAACCTGGGTCCCCGAGAAGGGTCTCTGAGGACAGGACAGGACAAGTAGCAGCCACCACTCACACGGGTCTCCTCCGGCACCGCCCCTCCCTGTTCAGACTTGATGGGACAGCCTGGGGCTGGGAAACTCTCTCTCTCCTCCCATTCCAGGCTCCAAGCACTCTTTACCCTTTGGGACAGTCTGTATGGGCAAGTGTGAAGAGCTGAAGTGAGAAACGGGTTCCCTTGATCTAAGAGGTAAATTGTGCCCAGAGTTCCCATAAACCCCCCCCTTGCTTAGTTTCCCGTCCTGTGAGCCTGTCTCCCAGTTCAGGTGCCCTTCGTGAAGGAATTGGTTTCGAATCCAAGGCAAAGACTGGCATTGGCTGCATCTGTCCCCCATGAAGTAAGACCCCCTCTAGAGATTTTCTTAAAGGGTCTGATCCTGGAGCATTCGGCTTATATTCATGGCCTCAGAGAACTTGTGTGAGGCCCTAGTAGCATGGCAGGAATCGACCCAAGACCAAGCATTTGTTCTGCAAGAACTCGGGTTCCCATCAACTAGTGGGTGCCATGTCCCGGCTGAGCTGGCAGGAGCACTGCTCAAAAGCTCTTCCTAAAGGTCCTGCCGATCCCTCCGTCAGCCTGTAAGTACCCAGGTAGTGGCAGCAAAGCTGGGATTCTCCAAAAGAGCAGAAGGGGGACACCAGCCAGGGCTGGCTTGGCCTCTCAGGGAAACTGGGAGGGAAACACAGCCCCAGTTTCCTAACTTCACATGTGATAGAGCTGTGAGACGCCCAGGCATTTCGAGGCCTCTTAACTCTGTCTCGGGAAGGGCGCTGTGTTCTTCCTCAAGTCTCGGGTGTCCACTCCCTGCTCTGAGTATGTGCCTGCAAGACCTCTATGGAAAAGGCTCTGTGGCAGGACCACGCTGGGCTTCAAGGGGGCCGGTGTGCGCCCTGGTGTGCTGGAAATGAAGCTAGCAGCTGGCCGGGCCTTGCTTCAGCCCCACGCAGCCACAGCAACCGTACGAGGCGCGGTGAGAGCTCATTTCTTTTGCAGATGTGTTTGTGGAAGCCCAGCTGCGGGGGGTTGTGGGGGAATCCAGTTGTCGGGCTGGGGTTACCATGACCCTGTGCCCTGTGAATTCGGGTTGGCGAACCAAAGCAGCCAACCTACTGAAGCTGTCATTCAGGAATGGACCCGGACTGTGGAGCTGTCCTACCAGCTCAGTGTGGGGTCTTAACCAGACCAGGGAGGACAGCGCAGCCAAGTGTCCTAGCAGTGTGGGAGACACACCCTCTTAGGCAGGTAAGAACAATCCAGGTGACGCACGCAGCCTCTGAACAGCAGTCAACACGTGGTGACAGGGACACGCTGGGAGCCATGGCCGATGCCAAAGCAGAGGTAGGAAAGGAAAACAGGTCAAGAGATGAAGTCTTCTTAGTTTGATCTCAGCTGTGATAAAAGGGTTTTGAACTAAGATCTCCACGCCTGCAGGTTTTACAGCAATCTCGTGGAAATTTGAGGGCAGAGGCCAGAAAAGGGGGCTACCGGGGACAGGGCGGGTGGGGTGGCAAGAGAAAAGTGGAACCCAACTGCCACACACATGAGCTGCGAAGCGAAAGGCATGATACCTGGTGAGTCACTGCAGAGTTTCCTGGGGGAGGGGGCCTCTGAAACAGAGAGAGAGGCCCAGGTGGTTACCATCCGCAAACGAGAGGGAGGCTGTGTGAGTGCGGGCTGAATCTTTGAAGACCTTCACTTCAGCTCTTAAATTAGGCATGTAGAAGGCAACCTGGCAGTGAGGCCCGTGCTACCTAGAGCTCTTAGAGCAGCTGGTGCACCTAAGCCTTTGTAGAGTTTGAGAAGCTCGTGTCGGGAGCACTGGCGTCATGGCAAAGGCTGGGTACAATGCGCAGGTTCTACCAGGAGCTGAGATTTATCTGGTCAGTAGAACTATGAAACTTGCTTTGCGCTTGTCCTCGGAGAGCTGGCTAGGGCATACCCCCTCATTCAGAGCTCTAGTGCTTGCCTTCTGGTTTTACACGAGTATGAGATTCAGGAGGCAGAAAAGGCAGGCCCTGTCTTCACCCCGCCTTAGCATTTGCTCATACTAGGACTGTAAGAAACGGAGAGCTGTGCGCCCTAAGAAGGGTTGTTTGGGGCAGAACCCACAGGGGATGTTCAGCATGTGCCAAAAGGGTCATTAGTCCCAAGAAAAGGGAGCAGCGACAGCTTAGGGTGACAGCCAGAGAGGCCGACTGCTGCCCCACCACACGGCGGGATGCCGGGGAGGGTCAGGGTCCAGTCCCCAGCAGAGCAAATTCCAGAGGTCCACGTGGTGAGAGCAGCTTCTTGTGGACCATCACCCTGGGGGGTTTTCGTAAGCCTCTATTGGACCTGAGGGCTTATGTCTGGCTTGGCTCCCAGCAGTGGGACCCACAGCCCCTCACCTGGGGCAGGATCCGGGGTCTCCTTCCCGAAGCCCTCTACCTTCGCTCGCCAGCCCTTCTCTTCCCCATTCTGAAAGGGGTTTGGGCTTTCCCTCATCCATGCAGGGGTTCTCAGGGTCTGGAGTTGACACGGCAGGTGGTTTTTGTTGGTGTCTGGCCGTGACCTTGGATGACTGGGTTGCACAGTGACAAAGGTATTCCCTTTCCAGCTCATTTTAAATACATCTGATTATATCAGAGATAGTCTTTTTGGTGCAAATGTCTTCTTGGTGCAAATGTCTTCTGTCACTCTCTTGTTCACTGGAAAGTAGGCCTTTCTGATTGTAGTCATCAATTTGTAGCCACGGGGGCTAGAATTCATTATTGCTTTGTTTTCGCTGTATTTTATTGTGTTGTGACCCATTAATGCCAGTGATGCTGGTTTAACCATACAGGGGTAGTAGATTTTATTTGCAAATAGATGTGTGTGATCAGAACAGTTAATTTTAAAGACAATGGGAAGTCAACCAAGGTACAGGTAGTACGAGGTTATGGAGGAAGGGCCAAAGTGATAGGACAATGAGGTTGGGGAAACATCTGTGACTCAGTGATTGAAAGTTTGTGCCCAGCACTATCCCGGACACTGGGGATGAATGAACAGACAAAACCTGACCCATGTGCCCAGGGCATCAGAGTGAAGGCTAAAAGTGACCTAAGTAAAATAAATAGGTTACATGGGGACAGGTGGCCAAGGAGGGGGACTGCAGGGAGTGAAGCTGGACGCTGTAGACCAGGTATCGTGGATGAGTCCGTGCCTGAAGGAAGGGAAGGAGAGATCCGGCCACACGGAGAGCTGGGGGAAAAGCATTCCAGGCAGTGGCAACCACCAGTGCAAAGGCCCTGAGGCAGCCTGTATAGACTTAGAGGTCTCATTTAGGAGGCAGTGGATGGAGATCCTTAGGGCCTCCAGGAACCAACCATTATAAAGATGCTGCTTTCAGTCTGCACTAGGTGAAGCTGCTGGATAGTTCCAAGCAAAGGAGGGTTGTGACTCCCCTCAGTTTCAATAGCATCCCTCTGGCTACTGTGTTCAGAACAGACTACAAATGCACAGCATGAACACAGGCCCATGAGGAGAGTGTGAGAATTATCCAGATGGTAGGAGAGAGTGGCTTGACCCAGGATGGCAAGAAACAGCTGCATTCTGTATATACAGTATTTTTAAGGGAAAGTTGACCAGATTCTCTGACAGATTAGATATAAGGTATAAAGGAGAGGAAAAAGCAAAGTATGACCCCAGGTTTGTAGCCTGGGTTAATGATGGCGCTATCATTCCAGTTGCTAAGCTGGAGAAGTCTATGTGGGAAGCGGTTTGGGCGGGGGAAGGGGTTCAGTCAGGGCTCAAGGTGTGAGCTGCCCTGTGAGGCATTGGGTGGGAATGGCACACAGGTCTGGGGTTCCAGGAAGAAGTCTGGGCTGGAGATAGAAACAAGGAGGTCACTTGCTGTGGGTAGAATTCAAAAGCCACCAGGCTGTTTGAGATCAGCCAGGGAGTGAGCAGAGAGGGCAATGAAGAGAGACCAAGATGGCGGGGCAGGCCACTGGGGCAGGCCAAGGGCAAGCTGGCTTGGAGATGTACCAGCAGAAGAGGTGAGGAAAGACAGCGAGAAAAGCAGCAAACCAGCTGCGGGGAGTGTCCAGGAAGCCCCAGCTAAGGAAGGACCGGCTGCACCGGGGTCCGGTGGGGCCTGAGGACTGACCAGTAGGGTTGTATGGTAAAGATAGGAGGGAAGTCGGGCTCAGCTCACGGAATGACTCTGTGGATGGAAAACGTTGTAAAGGAGAGAAGAGTAAGAATTTCTGGAGCAACGTCCTTGAGTGAACACGAGGAGTACGCCTACCAGAGGTATTAGCATGAGCTCGTTCTAGATGGTCCAGCCCAGAACGGGGACAGAGAAGAAATGAGCGTGTCTGTCAGGAGGTAGGTCAATGGGGGGAAACGGGCCCTTGTAAGGATGGGCCAGGAGAGTAAGTCTGGCGGGAAAGCAGATGCCCAAGGGAGAGGGAAGATGAGGGGAGCCTTAGGTCCAGGAAGCAGTGAGTGGGGTCCATTCCCCCTGGCCCTAGAGGATGCCCGGCAGGAAATGGCAGTGTGCTTGTTTGCTTTTCTCAAACCACTCTGAGCAGAAGGAAGAAAGTGTGGTTTCGTGTGCATGGTGTTTGAACAAATTAAAGGCGGCGGCAGGGAGAAGGCTCGATGCTTGATGGGCAAGTTAGAGCTAGGGCTGACCCCATGGAGGGCTGTGGGCACAGGCAGGAAGCTCGGGGTCCCCGCCTTCAGGGAACCAGGGGAGGAGTTGAGGAGCCCTGAGGTACAGGGGGGTGGCCCACCCGCCTTCAAGCCCAGAGGTGCGGGAGTGTGGGAGAGAACTCAGCCCCGGTTAGGGCAGAGGTTCTCAGCCAGGGACGACTGCACCCCCACGGGAACTGGACAGGGTCTGGAGACATTTTGGGTTGGCAGGATCCCAGGCACGCCGCTGCCCCCGGTGGGGAGAGACCGGGCCTGCTGCTCACATCCCCCACACGCAGGCCAGCTCCTGCGATCTAGAACAATCGATCCAGCCCCGACAGCAGTGGTGCCAGAGCCCTTGGGGTAGACCACGGAGCCGAGCAGAGTCGGGAGCAGAGGTTCAGGAGAGGAGGGCAGGTGCTGATGCGGGCGATGGGGGTTAGCCGCCTCCTCCCTGAGGACCGGCGGGAAGGGAAGCAGCCGTCCCAGACGCCGCGGGAGCATCCGCGTCCCCGGTCGGGCCTGGCGCATGCTGGAGCCCGCGGCAAGGAGCAGGACGCAGGGGGCAGGGGCGCTGCCCGCCTCACCTGAGCTTGGTCTTGAGCGCGTTCACCTCGCGGCCCATGGCCTCGTTGCTCTCCGTGGCCTCGTCCAGCTCCCGCTGCAGCTTCCTGCGGTTGGCGTTGATGCGCTGGGACTCCTCCTCCGCCTCCTCCAGCTGCCGCTTCAGTTGCTTCACCTTGGCGTTTCCTTTCTCCGCCTGCCCCGGAGAGGACAGAGGGTCAGTGGGGGGAGGGGGCCGTGGGGTCTGCGCTGGGCGGAGGGGGCGGGGCGCGGGGCAGGGGTACCTGCTCCTTGTACTGCTCCGCCATCTTGCGCTCGTCCTCCACCTGCAGCAGGACCTCCTTCAGCTTCTTGTCCTTCTGCTTCAGCGACTTGGCGGCCGCCTGCTTCTCCCTGCGGACGGACACGGAGGGAGTGGGGTCGGCTTCCCTGGCCGTCCGTGCGCAGCCCCGACTGGCACTGTGCGCGCCGTGAGCACCCGTCCGGAGCCCCACGCTGGGGCTCCTCCCCCAGATCGGAAGAACCGGACTCGGCCACGAAAGGGAGCGTAGTTCTAAGACGGGCTCCAACACGGGGAACACGCTCCGTGAAGGCGACGGGTGACCAAAGGCCCCACAGCACGTAATTGCATTCATAGGAGGGGCCCAGAACAGACCACAGAAATGGAAAGTCGGTCAGTGGGTGCTGAGGGCTCAGGGACACACGGGGGGGGGGGGGGGGCGGGGAGGGAGGGTGTAGGGGTACAGGGGGTCTTATGGGGGTACGGAAGTGTTCCCTGGTTGGCTGTGGAGAGGGGGCCCCTCTCTGCAAATAGACTCCAAGCCATGAAGAGGAGCACTAAGGGCTGAAGTCTACAGCATGGGAGTGACTGGGGAAGCCACTGCCAAAATGGAAAGAACGGGTGGGAATCCTTGCCATCTGACGGGGACCACGGTGCTGTGACCTTCCTTTCTGGTGAGCAGCGTTCCTGCAGCTGCTTGTGCTGCATGGGTGGCTGATGGGAACTTTCTGTACAGCCCTTAACGTGACCTTCTGCGAATGCAGGCCAGGGCAAGCCGGCGTGCCCCCGGGAAGGCTGGCTGACCTCACCAAGGAGGCCTGCTCCTTTGTGCTGCCGTAAGGGCCTCCTCCGGGCCAGGCCCACCTCTCCCCCGTGTGCACACACCGTTCCCCCGGCACGGCTGCGGTCCGGGTACCACAGGGATGATTTCCCAGCCACAGCTGGGGCCTGGAGAGCCTAAGCCCCCCACCCCCACCCCGGTTCCCCCCTGCCACGCGCTGGCATGCAGGCTGTCTTTGCAGCCCCGGCTCCACGTACCTGGCCTCCTGCTCGACCTGCTCCTCCAGCTGTGCGATCTTGGCCTCCAGGGCCGCAATGGTGGACTTGAACTTGGACTTGACTGCCCCCTCCACCTCCTGCAGCTTGCTCCGGAGCTCCTTGTTCTGCCGCTCGAGCTGCTGCCTCGCGCTCTCGTTCTTCTGGGCCGCGCTGCGTTCCGTGGCCAGTTCGTTGTTGAGCTGCTCAGCCTGCGGAGGATGGGGAAGGTCATGAGGTAGGGGCCCAGAAGCCCAGGGTGGTCCACAGAGGTGATGAATGTCTCCTGCTGCCCCCCCCCACCACCCCTCTTCTTCAGCTTCCGCATGGGTCCTTGGAGCTGGAGCCCCCAAGAGCCCTCCCCCCCGCCATGTCCTCTAGCCACCAGCTCCTTCCTGGGCTCAGGGGGAGCGTCCCGGTGCTACAGGGTTCCCTGTTTCTAGGTCCCGTGGTGGGTCCCTACCACCCGTCCTGGAGCCCGACACTCAGTAACGTCACTGAGTGCTCAGGAGAGTAAGGCTGGGGACAGAACAAGAAGTAAACCCCCAAGGTCCTTCCTCGAGGTACACAGCGTCTGCTGGAGGAGGCCAGACACACACTGGCCCGCCGCGGAGACAGTGCAGGCTGGCAGGGTGCTGCGGGACCATGAGAGGAGGGAGCAGGGGTGGGGAGCAGACAGGCTGGCCCCCGGAACCCGTGGCGCCGGCCCCCACCTGCTGCGTGGCCTTGCGCACGCGGTCACTCATGGCCTCCATGTTGCCCTGCTCTTCCTCCAGCTCCTCCTCCAGCTGCGCGATCCGGGCCTCCAGGCGGCGCTTCTCGTCCTGAAGGGTGTTCCTGTGGGGAATGCAGCCACATCTGGGGCTCGAGCCTCCCTCGGGCTTGTAAGATTCCCTCTCCTTGAAGGAGTGATGCCTGAGGGTTGCTCTCCTTTACAACAGGAAACAGGCTCCGAGACTTAGACACCTGTCTGTCCAAAGTCCCACAGCCGGCAAGGAGGGAGCCAGGACTCCTACCCAGTTGGTATCAGCAGACCCAGGCCTGTCGCAGAGTTTCCGCGCTCTGATGCCCCCAGCCGCCCCAGCCCCGCCATGCTGCTTATTCAGAATGAATGAAACTGGCCACACTCAACTGGGGGGTGAAGACCCCCGGGACAAGCTCAGCAGGGCACTGTCATTTTTAGCATTAAAATGGGTGTCCGGGAGGTGCTCCCATGAGCTGCCTCTCTCTCATCATCCACGTCTCGGACCCCCTCCTCTGTACACGGCCCCATACCTTCCTGAGACGCTGCTGGCCAGCTCCTCCGCCAGTTCCTCCTTCTCCAGGTCGGCCTGTTTGCGAGCCCTCTCGGCCGCGGCTAGATCCTGGATGGTGGCGGGTGGGGAGGAAGGAAACCTGTTATCTACCACGGAAGGGCTGCATTCCAGCAGTTTCTAGGGCTACCCTTCCCTGAGCTCAGGGGAAGTGCTGTCTCCACATCCTGTCTTTCCCTGCCCTTACTCCGGGGTCCGGCCACATGGAATGCCGGATGAATGGGAGAAATCCATGGGGGCACACACCGGCGTGCCAAGGGCTCCTACCACGACACCCCTACCCCCCCCCCCCATTCTGGGGCTCCCAGCGAGAAGGTTTTACCTCCTGCAGCTGCATGAGTTCTGCTTCTAAATTCTTTGCTTTCTTCTCATTCTCTTTGGCGGTGGCAAAGATCTCATCTCTGGAGGCTCGGGCATCTTCCAGCTCCCTCTGGAAGTCCTTCATCTGAGCCTGCATGAGTCAACAGGAAGGACAAGCCAAGAGGTCCTTACTCACCCGAGTTCCGCTGCCCAAATGAGCTTTCCCAGGCCAACCCCTAGGATTTGCCACGATTAACCACAGAGGCGTCCCCATCCTAGGAGCAATGCCCGTCATCTCACAGGACCAGGTTGCTGTTTGGAGGCCCCGTTCTGGAGGGGCTCAGCAAGACCTAAAATATGGCGATGGAAGGCCACGGCCACATGCCTGGTAACCGTGCCTTACCCGGGGCAGGAAAGAGCCCGCAAATGCCGAACGGTGCTGGGAAAACACCAGCTCGTAGGCACCACTTCCAGGCCTGTGTCCTGCTGCTGCTGCCTCCCCGACCTTGGGGACGCCATTCCCTCCCGCCCCGCTGTCAGCCCGCACCCTGCGTCGGACGCATCACCCACCTGCAGTTTCCGAAGCTGCTTGATGGCTTCCTCCCTGCCCTTGATGGCGGAGTCGGCCTGCAGCTCCAGGTCTTTGAGGTCCCCTTCCAGCTTCTTCTTGGCCGCGGCTGCCAGGGCACGCTGCTTCCTCTCATCTTCCAGTTCTGTCTCGTACTCATGAAGCTGAGCAAGAGGGGAGATGCGTGCCGCTGGGCTGCGCCGTCCCCCCAGCCCCCAGGCATGCACAGCCCCCTCCCAGGTGGGTCTTCCCGCCCCCAGGTTACAAGGGAGGAAAACAAGTCTCCATCGGGCCAGGAGGTGGTAAGGGGAGGAAGGAAGCTGGCTACCCCTCCCTCTCCCTGCCCTACAGCCCTCCTTTTCCCTGGCCTGCCCCGGATCACCTGCCGCTGGAGCTGTCTCCTCTTCTCCTCGTTCTGCTCGTCGCGGGCCTGCAGGTCCCGCTCAAACTGGCCCTTGAGGGCCTGCATGTTGACCTCGAGCCGCAGCTTGGCGTCCTCCGTGGCCTGCAGCTCGTCCTCCAGCTCCTCTAGCTGCGTCTTCATCTCCTCCATCTGGGTTTCCAGGGCCCGCTTGGACTTCTCCAGCTCGTGGACCTGTCACGCCAGAGCGGACGTCATGAAGACGGGCAGGCCGCCCGCAGTGCCAGGAACCTCGTTCGGGTCCGAGAGAGGCGGCTTTTGTCCAGTGAGGACCAGAGCCTTCCTCTGGGAACTGTGGACTCGGAGCCACCCCTCCCCAACAGCTGTTCCCAACCCACGTGTATGGGACCATCCGAGGGACTGCCTTTAGGCCAGATTATGGTTTCACATCAAAGAGGCACGGAGCCATCGCCCCCGCCCCCTGCCCACCCCCAGGACGGATGACTCGCGGGGAGGGCGACTTACGTTCTTGCCCACGTCATCCTTGGAGCTAACCAGATCTTCCATCTCGGCCTTGAGCATCTTGTTGGCCCTCTCAAGTTCCTCTTTGGCCTCCAGAGCCTCCTCGAGGGCTCGCGCCAGGGACAAGGCCTTGGTTTCCTTTTCCCTGGCTTCGGCCTCGGCTCTGTCCCTTTCATCCGCGTACTTGGAAGAGATGCTTTTCTCCTCGGCCAACAGCTACAACACAACAGAAACCCTGGCGGTGACCCCTAGGCCAGCCTGAAGGCAGGCTTCATCTCATTGTAAATATGGGTGAGAAGCCTCGTGTCCTGCTGCATTTACTCGGGGGCAGGGGTAACTCATCCAGATACCTATGGAAAGAGCTAATGACAAGCCTGCTTCTGACTTTGAGGTCGACCTTAAGCACAGCCAGCATCTGCTGAGTCTCTGTGCTTTGAAATCACTCATGTCACCCATGTCGGTTAGAACACACGACTGCTGGGGTCCAAGTGACATTTAATCCTGCCGGGGGCCAGTCATTCTGTTGTTTTCATGGCCACTCGTCTCCGGCTCTCAAAAGTGCCCTCGGAGCCAGACTAGGGACAGTAATCTCATCTGCAGAGAGAGCAGCATATATCATACACGGAAACATCCAAAATTCAGACTTATAGAAGTCAGCAAAGACAAGTAAGTAACAGGGACCCCCAAACAGCACTGTCAATGCAAAAACCCTATACCCAGTGTGACAGGAAAAGAAAAGATGGGGCCTCGGACCTTCAAACCGATAACGGAACAGCAAGGTGCCAGCAGTGAAGACAGGCCCACCGCACAGAGACAGAAAAGGGAAGGGCCAGCCTGTCGCCCAGAAGCCTGGTGCTCTGAGCGCCCCCCACGCCTCTGACCCAGTACCATCCCCAAAGTGATTTTTAGGATAACCCCCAGTCACTTGCAAACCAAATGATATTTGCTGAATCTGAGTAACGTAGTAAAAGTCGGTATTTGGGGATCTTGGCTACAGAGCTGCAGGCATCGATCAGAACTCAAGAGTGTACACTTAAAATTTGTGCATTTCCATGTAGGTAAACTTTTATCTCCCTGGAAGCAAGCTTCTATCTTGAACAAGAACTCTAGTTGATACGCAGAATACAGAGGGGGAGGTCAGTAATTTGCTTTGAAATGCATCCAAAAGGTAAGACCCCCTTGACAAGTACAGTTCATGCTTGTAAATAAACACATAATAAAGCAAGTCTGGTAAAATGTTTGCGATCGCATCCAGGTGGTGGGCACATAGGTGTTCACTGTTGCGTGATTTTAGCGTGTCTGGGTGCTTGCAATTCTGCGTAATGAAATGTGAGGGGAAATTGGTTATTTAAAGAGTAGAAACATTAAATGACTTGGAATATTTAGGAGGCAACCCGCAAGTGCTTAAGTCAATAAAATGAACCTCATTGCTTATTGGGGCGAGAAACTCAGGCATCACCGGGGTCCCTGGGTACCCTCATGGTGGGGGTACCTGGCAGTCATGTCCGAGCGCTGCTGCTCTCCCTACTCTGACCTAGGAGCCCTCGTGTTTCGTGGTCACCCGAGACAAGGTGACTTTCCATCGCCACCAGCCAAGCAAGGATGAGTTGCAGAGACACAGCAACCCCACCAGCGGCCTCGGAGCCCCACCTGCCCCGGCCCGCGTCCGCACACAGAGTGGACCACCCTCCAGCCCCTACCTGATCGAACTTCTTCTGCTTCTTTTCCAGGTTGGACACCAGTTGCCGCTGGTTGTCCAAATCGACGACCAGGTCGTCCAGCTCCTGCTGAAGCCTGTTCTTGGTCTTATCCAGTTTGTCATAAGCAGCTGCCTTCTCTTCGAACTGCTGGGTGAGGCCTTCGATTTCCTTCTGGAACTTCTTCTTGCCCTCTTCCAAGGCTTCCACGGTGCTGGCAAAGTCCTGCAGCTTCTTCTTCGAATCGGAGAGCTAAAATGGCAGTGTCCAGGCTCCAATAAGGGGAGAGGGCCTTTGGGTGATTCCCGTCCCTGACCCCACCCTGGGAAGAGACAACCTTCGCTGCACTGCAGAAATTCAACAGCAGGGGGGGCCAGTGAGCCAAGCGAAATGGCTCCGAGGCTCCACCACCACAGCCCATCCGAGCTCCTGCTCTCCCCGCAAGGCTGTCCTGGAACAGCAAGGACGCACACACAGCCAGCACCTGGACGTTCAGAGTCGAGATGTGACGCTCCAGGTTCTGCTTGGCCTCCACCTCCTCGTCCAGCTGGTCCTGCAGGCTGTTCCTCTCGTCCTCCAGCTGCCGCAGCTTGGTGGACACGTTGAGCTTCTGCCGGGTTTCTTCTTGAAGCAGCTCCTACGGAAGGATGCACGGAAGTCCCAGGGACCCACGCCCGGAAGTTCATGCCCCGGGGTCCCTCCGGAGGATGCGGCCGAATACCCACCTGGGTGTCCTGGAGCTGGGACCCAAGGGACGCCACGTCCTTGGCCAGTTTTATGGCCTTCCCCTCAGCCTCGTTGAGCATCCCTGTGACGCTCTCCACTTCATTCTGAGGACGCCAAGAGACTTTGGTTAGAACTTCCAGAACAGGGTCCTTGTTAAGAGAAGCCCTCTCTAGTCGCACAGTGGTTCCTGTGGGATCTGCCGATTGAGACACACCCAGGAACTATGGAGCCTGATCACACTAGCTCTGCGGCTCCCAAGGGAAATGTATCCCCTCCAAGCTGGGATGCCTGGTTCTAAGAACCTCTTAGAGCGCCCAACTGTATTGACTGGGCCCAAATCCCACTAAATAGATCCCAGATCCTTCCCAAGGTTGGGGGAAAATGAAACAGGTTTGAGAATCCCCACACAGAGCTCTTCTGGACTCACCCGCCCCCTAATGCTGGGGAAGAGCATACAGAGGGCATGTCCACTTCCAAGGGCCATTTTCCACCGCCCTCTTCCTCACCCCTAGTCTTGGCCCTCTCATGGGCCCTAGGGCTAAAGCCAGAGATGCGGGGAGCAGGTCCTTTTGCAGGTGTCAGTCCACCGTCCATTCTCTTCCCACTTACGGGGATGTAAATGATTCTGACTCTGCTCCTCTAGCACATTGCTACTGTTGGGAGAGCAGAACCTTTGCTCTCCCCTGCACGCAGGAAAAAGTCCCATTTAATGCTTCCCCTGCCCTCTTATCCCAAGCTGTAAGCACATTAAATAATTATCAAAGGTCTGCCTGTATCCCAGAACTGGAAATCGGGCCAAATGTCTAGTCAAAGCTAAGTAAGACCAAAGACAGACAGACTTCATCTTTGCTCAACTTGAAGCCTATTTATGGCTTCTTGTCACTCGGAGTAAAGACATGCACATAGAATGGGGCCTTGAAGGCCCTGTGCCATTCAGCCATGACCTACCTCTCTAGTCCCACTTTGCAGCACGTTTTGCCTTCCAGCTCAGCATTCTAGCTCTACTTCTCTGATCTTTTCTAATTTCCCCCACCTACCACTGGGCCCTTGCACATGCTGCTCCCTCTGCCTCCCAGCCTTCTTATCCCAGACTATACTTCCGTCTTATGGAAGCCTTTCTCGACTCCTCCTCCTGCAGGCCAAGCCCTTTGTTAATTTATACTTACTGCATCATTTGACCTTCATTCATGGGATTAGAAATGCCTCTCCCTCTAGTGGGGCAAGCGCTGTCTCTCTCTTGCTCCCTGTAGCTCAGCCTTAAACATGGCGCCCAGCCTACAGCAAATACTCAAATACTTGCTGAATGAGACGAAGGTTTCTAAAGATGGAATGGAAGAGGGAGGCCATCTCCTCTCCTCGAGGAACACAACAGGAGGAAACCAAATTGCTTTGTAGCAAGTGAGACTTCAGTTAGCTGAGAGGAGCTTCATGGCCGCAGAGCTGGGACCAAGGGATGCTTGCCGCCTTACCTGCAGCTTGTGGACCTTGTCGTTGAGCTCGGCCCGGGCCCGCTCCCCATCGCTGCACTTGGACTGCAGTTCCTGCAGCTGAACCTCCAGCTTCTTCTTCTTGTGCTCCACCTCCTGCTTGGCCTGGTTCAGGACCCGCAGTTCCCCGGCCAGGTCAGCATTCTCCTTCTCCAGCGTCTGCTTGTTCTTGTCTAGATTGGCCTTGGCCTGGCCAAGTCAACAGAGGAGAGGGAAGGCATTACAGCTCTGGCCAGGAAGGCACTTTAAGATGGGACCCTCCATCCCTTGGGGCATCTTCCGCTTTCCCTTTCTGTCCAGTGAGTCAGGAAGGTTCCAGGCACCTGTGCTTGTCGACACGGGGATGGGCGGTGGGGAGGGCACACCAGTGACAGTAAGACTGTATCTCTTTTTCTGAATCACAAAGTTTGCAAATGAGCATCTCCCGGGCTACATCCAACCTGTTGTCATTGTCCTAGTTGACCTATTCTTTGCTGCCAACACCTTAATAACATAATGTCATGTAAAGATCTGGATTCCAGGGGTACCTGGGTGACTCTGTCTTTAAGCATCTGCCAGCTCAGGTCATGATGCCGGGGTCTTGGGATCGAGCCCCACATCAGGCTCCCTGCTCGACGGGAAGCCTGCTTCTCCCTCTCCCATGCCCCCTGCTTGTGTTCCCTCTCTGTCAAACAAAATATTTTTTAAAAAATTAAAATCGGATTCCAACTTCTTTACAAAAAATTCTAGTGTTCTCTATCATGACAGGTGCTGGTAATATGAATGTATACCGTTAAAATTGGTGGGTTTTACTGCATATACCGGAGGACTTCTGACTTTTGAAAAACAAGACAAACCTCATACTCAGTGAGAAAAACAGGGCTTTTCCCCTAGGATCACGAACAAGGTAAGGACGTCCACGCTCATCACTTCCGTTCAAATAGTACCAGAAGGGGAAATGCACGTCGTAGTTACAATTAGCAAAATCTTATTTGTCCAACACGCATAAAGACTTGACAGAAGGTCAAAGGTTAGTATTAAGATCCCACTTGACAAGAGGACACGAACAAGTGTCCTTTTATTCATTTGCAAGGGGCTCAGTCTCACACTCCATTTCTCAGAGTGTCCTAAGGTCACCTGTGTACGGGCGGATGATGGGGCCAGAAGATCTGCTCATGAACAAGGCTGCAGAGGACGTGAATTAGTGTTTGTAAAACCATGGGACCATCTAGCTCACAATCTGTGCTGCCTAGGGAGCTGGAACCATTATTTTCACCGGCAGGACCTCTGCAGATTCTGATAGAAGCAGGAGTGACCCAGCTCCCAGGAAGGTGTCAGTAAACCACCCCCTGAAGAATAGTCCCCTGGGCTGGTAACAGAAACAGGTGCCAACTCCAGCAAGGGTTAGGTAATGTGCCCCCACTTAGTCGAGCTGGGGGGATACCTAGATAGTGCAGGGATGCAGGGCAGCCACAGGGCTGTGGGTGAGAGACAGAAATCCGATCCGGACGGAAACAATCCGGATGTCACAAGCGAGAAAGCTCACCCCTGAATGAAACAGGGAAATTCTCCCAAGGGAGAGGAAGTTCTTGGTACACTGCATTCAGAGGAGTGCTATTTCGCTGCCCCATGTGCCCTACACCCCCAAAGAGCTAACCATGGGGGGCGGGTGAACGATTAGATCTGGTCATTCTCAAACTCTGCCAATCTGCAGAGAAATTACAGGATGGCCTCTGTCTCAAGTTCCCCTCCCAGAAGTTTTGCTAAATAGTTGCTTATCAGGGCAGAGTGGGGGCTGCTGTGGATTTTAGACCCTGCCCTGGGGAAGGTGTGAGGCAGGTCTGCAGACCAGACCGCCCACGCGGGTTCAAATCATAGCTCGATCAATGGCCGTGTGACCTTGGGTAAGTCTCTTCACCTCCAGGCTCTCTCTTCCTTCATGTGTCAAGCTCAGCAGTAGCTACGTCATAGCTGGTTGTGAGGATTAACTGGCACGTATACAGTGGGTGCTTAATAAATGCTCTCACGACCCATCATTCCAGTCTCGTAGGGCTGGCTCTTTCTCAGCCCCGACCTCGATCTGTGGTTATGGGGAGCTGTCGGTGCACCACGCTTGCAAAATGACCGTGACGTACCCTCTTGAACTGCTCCAGCTGCTCCGTGAGCTCCTCTACGGCCTGTGTGTGCTTCTGCCTCATCTCCTGGACCTGGGCCTCATGGGACCGTGTCTCGTCGTCTAGGGCCTTCTTGAGTACCGTCACCTCCTGCTCCCTCTTGGCCCTGGGCAGGAAGAACACAGAGGCTGGCTGTTGGGTGGAGACAGCGCCATGGAAAGGGACGAGAGCTCTCCTGGGACCCAGAGCTGAGGTCTCCATCACCGGCCCCTCCCTGGCTGTGTGACCTCAGGGGAGTCACCCAACCTCTCTGGACCTAGCATTTCCTCAGCTGCAAAACGGGGGAGTATGGTGACTGCCCAGAAACTCTTCAAGGCCAGCAAATAAATACACAAAAATACTCAGGAATGTGTTGAAAGAACATCTGTAAATTGCAAAATGTTCCTCAAATATTAATATTAGCTCTTATTTCTTGAGCACTTATTATGTGCCAGGCCCCAACCTCAGTTCTTTCTATACGTGACCTCATATAACCTTCAGAGTGACCCTCAGAGGCAGGTATATCCTTCCAACTTACAGATGAGAAAGCTAAGACTGAGAGAGGGTAAGCAGTGGGCGCTTGTTGACAGAGCCAGAATCTGGTCTGGCTCTGAGCTAATGTGTTTAAAATACCGTACCCAGGCTTTTCTGGATCATGGGCCTTGTTAGGAGGGGAACACTGGGCTGGCTTCTCCACACAGGTAAGGGGTGTGGCACAAAACCCCAAGTGTGGGTAATCAGTCTCAGTGCTAACACAGCACCTGACATGGACACAATCAAAAGCGTTTGCATGTTTGTTGAATGAATAAACGACCTACTTTCTTTAAAGTCAGCATTCCTTATCTAGCAGGTAAAGTGTTTTTTGGGGGGGTTTGTTGTTCTGTATGTATGTTTTGGGGTATTTTTTTGTTGCTGGTATCTGTGATCTTCTAGCACATCTTAAGGGCCCCACCAACAAGTGTTATTTTACACTTGATCTTAGCCAAAATTTTAAAACATGTATCACAAAACTTAGACATATGCTCTCGGGGACTGGAATCTAGAGAATTACTGACACATGTAGACACCCACATGAAAAGACAAGGAAGGGGCGCCTGAGTGGCTCAGTGGGTTAAGCCTCTGCCTTTGGCTTGGGTCATGATCTCGGGGTCCTGGGATCGAGCCCCGCATTGGACTCTCTGCTCAGTGGGGAGCCTGCTTCCCCCTTTCTCTCTCTGCCTGCTTGTAATCTCTCTGTCAAATAAATTAAAAAAAAAAAAAAAAAAGGCAAGAAGGAATACCCAAAAAACATGGACTGTGTTAGGACTAAGACTGATGTTTTTCGTATCTACGTTTCTAGAGCTTTCAAATCGTTTTCGAATCAAGTAAGTCTGACTACTGTGATGCCAAATAAGACGAGAAGGGATCGCACCTCTATTACAGACGGTAACTGTAGGGCCTGAGGACCTCGGGGTTCAGGATGTGCCTGGCGGCTGCCCATCGCCCCCCACCCCGACCCTGGCCACCCCATCTGTGCAGCGGAGTGGCGGGAGCCGCTGGGGTCCGCAGGCCGGGCACCCACCTGAGCTCCTGCTGGGTGGCCGTGCTGTCTAGGGTGTCCTCCAGCTCCGTCTTCAGCGCCTCCAGCTCCTCCCCCAGGTCCCGCTTCTGCTTCTCGGCCTTGTTCCTCGCGGCCCGTTCCGAGTCCAGGTCCTCCTGGAGGTCCGAGATGTGACCCTCCAGCTCCCGGATCTTCTTCAGAGCGTTGTTCTTCTGAGCGATTTCGTCGTCGAGCCTGCCGGGGACAGATCACCAGAATGAAGACCCCGGGCTCTCTGGCCCCTGCGGTCTCCCGACGTCGCCGAAAATGATTTCCTGAATGAGATACTCATGTTCCACGGACATTAAACCAGGTTCCGGCCACGTCCCGGGGACACGGTGGACCCCTTCTTTCTAGGTGGGACTGCTTGTGGGTTAGGACAGATCTGATGTCAAAAAACAGATTTTGGGGTGCCAGGTGGCTCAGTGGGTTAAAGCCTGTGCCTTCAGCTCAAGTCATGTGGGTCCTGGGATGGAGCCCTGCATCAGGCTCTCTGCTCAGCGGGGAGGCTGTTCCCCCCTCTCCCTCTGCCTGCCTCTCTGCCTCTCTCTCTGTCAAATAAATAAATAAAATCTTAAAAAAAAAAAAAACATTTTGGTGAGAGTGTGTGCACATATGTGTGTGTGCATGTGAGAGAGAGAGAGAAAGAGGGAAAGCCGAGCCTGCTCCCGGACTAGCCAGGTGCCTTGTTCACACCAGGAGCTTAATAGACGCTTATGAACACTGGACAATCATTTCTCCTGAGCAACTACTTGTTTTTCTTTCTTCTTTTGGTTCAAACGGTTCAAAAGTGTCTTCACCATGCAAAGTGCTTGGCGAGATGTTAAAAGCCAGGGCCCCCTGGGGGTTGCAGCAACCATGGGTCAAGTTGGGATGCGAGAAGCGTGGTCTGAATGGCCTGGAGACCATTAGGACCTGCGTGGAAGGCAGCTCCCCCCTGACGCATGGTGGGGCTGGCCTCCTGCTGTGATGGAAGGAACGGGAACAGCTTGAAAGAGGGCCCAGAGGCAAGATCCCTCAGGGCAAGGGGAGGTGAGCACCTTGATCCTACTGAGCTTGGGAACGGGAAGCAGTGAGAGAAAAGGCTAAGTGGTCGGGTAAAAGTCAAGTTCACAACCCAGAGGATGCTTCTGGTCCATCACCCTAGTGCTGTCCAGCAGCACACACTGGGAGCAAAAGAGCTGGTCATGGGACCAGTCAGGAAGTGTTGGGGCTCAGATCCCAGGCCTGGCTTTCTGCTCAGTGACACGGAGATCGCAGCAGCGTCCCTAGCCTGGTGTGTGCGTGAAGATACCGCCTGGAAAGATCTTGGCACACAGTGAGCAGGAAAATCCCTGTTAGTTGTCGCTGCAGGATTCCCAGGGTGAGGCTGTCAGCTGGAACCCAGCCGGGCAGACAGGGAATGGGACAGGGACACGTTTCTAAGGACCGGTAGAATCTGAGGCCGGCTGCGGTCTGGGCGTGGGAGGAGCAAAGAGGGGACAAAATGACCCTCGGGAGGAGGGGCAGGGGTCATCCCAGCCTCAGGCATGCGGTGCCTGAGACTCCAGTGGAACGGGCTCCTGGACATGGGAGCCACTGGACACGAGAATGGCCGGGACATCCGAGAGGCAGACGTGGCGGGAGGAGGGGAGGTGCAGGAGAGGATGAGTTTGGAGGGAAGAGAAGAAAATCAGTGGCATGGTTCTGGAAGTGCAGGCAGGACAGGGGAGGCCCCGAGCAGCATGGAGGCCTGCCTGGAGGAGGAGGAAGACGGGGCCCACTGCGGTGTGGCGGGAGCCCGCTGGGCACATGGACCCCCCGGGACCACAAGACGCAGCCCCACCAGCCTCGCTACCTGCTCAGGGCGGCCTGCAGCTCCTCCTCCTTCTTGGCCAGCTGCACCTTGAGCTCTGCGATCTGCGCCTGGAGGTCGGCGATCTGCTCGTGGAAGTCACTGGCCTCCCCCTCCAGCTTCCGCTTCAGCTTCTCCAGCTCCTGCCGGTTCTTCTCCTCTTTCTTCAGCCGCACTACGACCAAGCCAGGGGTTCTCAGCAGGTGCCAGCTATCAGAAAGGCACCCAGAGGACAAGCCTCTCTGCTCTGGCACCTCACGGACACACACATGAACACACACACACACACACACACACACACGGCCCCACAAGTGACTGGCCTGGCCTGGCCCAGACCATGATCTTGCAGGAGGAAAGTCAATGCGGCTCCTTTATTGCTACTAGTGTGTCCGCTGCAAGGGGCCTCGCTCAGGTTTACTCTCGGATTGTATTTTTTAATTGAATTAATTTGTTTATGTGAAAGAGAGAGAACATGAGTGGGAGGAAAAGCGGAGGGGAAAAGTGAAGCCGACTCCCTGCTGAGCAGAGAGCCCGATGTGGGGCTCAATTCCAGGACCCTGAGATCATGGCCTGAGCCAAAGGGAGACGCTTAACACACTGAGCCACCCAGGCGCCCCAGCTCTCTGATTTTAAAACACCCATTTGAAACCCCCTTTGAGGTACGAGGTTTACCTTCCAGTTCTGAAATCATAGATTCATGCTTGTTTTTTAGCTTCGTAAGATTCTTGGCCTTTTCTTCCTCTTCTGCAAGATTCGTTGTTAAGTCACTAATCCTTTCTTCAAGGAGTTTTCGCTCCTTGGGGGGGGGGGGAAGGAAAAAAAATATCAATTGCTTTCTTTTCCCTTTTCTAAGATCTACATTTCATTTTTAGTCACTTCCAGAAAAACAGGTGGAAAGAAAACCCAGATGAACACTCAATACAACCTCTAGCTTTAAAATGATTAAAAAAAAAAAAAAAAAAGCTTCTTAACAATCATTCCCTAAAACCCAGGTACTTCATACCTCATGTGACCTCTGACCCCCACACTTCATGGTCCAGGCAATCGAACCCTCATTCCTTCCTCCCACATGCCAGTTCTTTCCTTGCCACAGGGCCTTTGCACAGATAGGACCATCTCCTGAGTGGCTTCTCCACTCCCCTTCCAACTGCTCTTCATTCTTCAGATTTTCTCTTAAATGTCACTTCCTCCAGGAAGCCTTCCCTGAATACCTTCCTTCTATCCCCTGATGTTCTATTTATATAATATTGTGAACACCTTCTTCAGAACCCTGACTGTGAGGGTCACTAATGGTTAGGTATGAGCCTTACCAGGCCAGGGCCCCCCCTTGTCATACAGGCCTTGTACCCCAGACAGAGCCTGACTCAACACAGGGGCCCAGCTGACATCAAGCTCAAAGACCTCAAGGGAGTCTGAACTCAGTGGAGCTGCCTAGTGGTTCCCGATCTGGGTGACCTACTCATTCCAGGTGACATGGGGACTTTTCCAGTTTGGGCACTGAAAGTCTCACATCCCAGAAAGCCCTCAGTCCCAGGCAAACCACGCCTGCAGGTCACCCTATCACTGACCAGAAGCGGCCCGTGAGAATGAGGGAAAGGCCCCCGAGTCTCAGGCACATGCGGCTGCCTTTGCACAACTCAGGGCACCCACTGGAATGGATTTTCTGAGACCTGATCCGTGGCAAGCCCTGGTCCTGGAGGGACCGCCAGGGACCCCATCCATGGGGTCTACCTGCCTCTAGAAGGCAGTCAGGAGGCCGCCTTCTGCACCATGCATTTGGCCAGAAAGGGGAAGCATCTGCAGTGCTTAGCCCCGGGGAGCCTGCCGAGTTGACGCAGGTGTTGGTCCCACTCACTCACTTTTGACAGCTTATTGTTCTGATCGTCCATGACCAGAATATCGTCCTCCAGTTTCTTGATCTTGGCCTCGGCCGTGACCTTCTCCAGCTGTAGCTTCTGCCTCGCGGCTTCCTCTTCCTCCAGCTGTTCTTCCAGGTCCTTTGTGGGAGAGGGAACGGAATCACAAACCTCGCTCCCAAGGGGGTCCCTCTCTCGCAGCTTGGGGGCTGAGCCACACGGAGCCCGGGTCTCATGCCCCCCCCCGACCCCGGCGCTGCGGTCTCCTTTTACTGGAAATAAAAGGTTTGGGAAACCACTGGCTTCTTGAGCCTCAGTCTTCCCATCTGTCAAATGGGGATAGTAGATACTCTGTGGTTTCAAAATGTGTCTGCAAACCCTCCTACTCTTCCCTTCCAGAGGAGCAGCCCAATTCCTCTCCCCATCAGCGTGGGCTGGATTTAGGAGGAAGTGATTAGGTATAATGCCCAAGGCCAGGCTGTAAGAGGCATTGTGGCCTCCTCCCTCTTCCTTCTCTTGATTTGCCCTTCCTGGGGGAAGCCAGCGGCCACGTAGCCCTAAGGAGAAGCTCCCCGCCCTCCTAGTGAGGAGATGAGGCCTCCGGACTCCAACCACGGGAGCTAGCCACGTGGACGTGGGTCCTCCAACCCTGGGCTCCCATTCCGACTGCAACCGCAGGATACAGTCTCACGCAGAACCTCCCGCCGAGCCACTCTCAGATTCCTGACCCTGTGACCCAACGGCGTGTCCTTCCACGCTGCTAAGTTCTGGGGCCTTTTGTCGTACAACAACAGCTAACTAATGCGAATGTCCCTCACACGGGGCTGTGAGGGGTAACGGTGTTTGCACACGGAGGGTAGAGCCGGAGAATGGGGCGGGCTCTCCGGGAGACCGGGACGGGCCGATCCCCTCCAAGCCTTAGTCCGTCCCCAGCGGGGACATACATGACCACACGCCCCTCACAGGCTTGCAACGAGGGTCAAACGATAAGGCAAGCAGCCCCTGCAGGGCCTCACCAGCATCTGCTGAGCCATCTTCTTCTTCTCGGCCTGCAGCTGCTGGCCCCGGTCTTCCTCCTCCTCCAGGCGGGCCTCCATCTCATGCAGGATCTCCTCCAGCTCCTGCTTCTTCGCCGCCAGCCGGACCCGCATCTCCTCGGCCTCAGCATACAGCTCGGTCTCCGCCTGCAGCTGCTCCTGGAGCAGGTTCTTCTCCTCGGCCAGCTGCAGGCAGGGAGCAGGGGGGTGGCCGGTGAGCCCCGCGGGGGCACGGCTGCCCTCCCTCCGCAGCCCCTGCCGGGCTCTGGGCCGTTACCTGGGAGTGCTTCTGCTCCAGCTCCTTGAGCTCGCTCTCGGCCTTCTGCTGCCGCTCCTTGGTCTTCTGCAGCTCGTCCTCCTTGGCCTGCATCTCCTCCTCCTGCCGAGTCACCTGGAGCAGCGGCTTCACCTGCGCGCACACCGCCAGCCGTCACGGGCGTCCATGGCCCGAGGATGCTAAAAGCTCTCCTGATACCTCTGATCAGCGGTTCTCAACCAGGGACTGGTTTATGCTGTCCCGCACCCCCGAGGGGATGCCTGGGAATTGCCGGGGACAGTTTGGGTTGTTCCAGTCTGGGCAGGGGATGCCACCAACACCTAGTGGGTATGAGCCGGGGGTGCCGCTGCAGATTCTAGAAAGCACGGGACAGCCACCCCGCGACACAGCCTTTCCATCCAACACTCTGATAGCACTGAAGTTCAGAAATCATCAATGAAAGCCACCGGAAAAAAATGTGCACAGTGTAAAGGAAAAATTCTCTCCTTCTCCTACTTTGTCCGTTCCCAGAGAGAGAATTACCGCTGACCAACCGGCTTATATCATCCTGTAAGGACCTATTTTACTGTCCCTGCTCCCCTCCCCCAGGGGACTTAAAAACAAGTCCCAGAAATCAGCTCCAGGTGTGGAAGCCAAGAAAAACAAGGCTGTACCCACCTCGAGTCTAGCCCTGACATAAGTACAGCCATCCTGGCAAAGCAAAAGCTGGCACCTTGCACTGTAAGAGTGGGTTAGCATCAGAATGGCCATCCTGAAGGCCGGGAAGCCTTGTTACTGAGCGTCCCTAACCAGGCCACAGGGCGCGCGTAACTTGAGGTAAGAGAAAGTAGCTAAAACCTGGAAAAACAACTTAATCATATACCATCAGGGCGGTTAGGTGGTGGCGCCACAGGGACCAAATGTTAAAGAAAACAAATAGTTAACTTGCAGAGATCACAATCCTGCAAGACAGGAGTCTCCCTTGGTTTGCAAATGTCCTGGTGATTTACAACAAATAGGGCCATCTCTTCAATGGCCCAATTTCCAGAGACAAAGGGCTCAGTTCCTCAAGGCCTAAGGTCGCACCATTAAACTGAAGGAGGCTGAAGCAGAAGAAAATGTAAATAAAGTTACATTTCTTCTAAACCTAGATCTCACTTAACCACCAAGATGGCTCCAGGGTGACGCCGGGGTGGCAAAAGGTTAAACAAAGTTAAGCTGTCAAAGTAGGGTGCAAGATATGTATGTAGCCATGGAGAAGTGCCTTGAAAAGGCTATATAAACCCTTGGCTTTGAGTGCTTGGGGTCCTTGTTGAAACCCGCTGCACCCGGGAGATACTTGGACCCCAGCTAGCTGGAAATAAACCTCGCTGTGTGACTTGCATTATCAAGAGTGTTCTCTGTCTAATCGAGGGGTGGTCGACTCCGTACCCTAACAATCCCAAGGAGGAAAGCGGGGAGGAATCTCCCACATTCTACCTCCCCGTCAAGGTGACCGTGTGCACCCTTGACGGTTCCCGCCAGTCCTTCTCCTACATGTTTAAAAAACACACCCGAGACCACGCTCTCCAATTTTCTACGCCAAGTCCGTTACTTAAAACTAAAAGATAATCATGACCCCGTGCCGCTGTCAGCTTTATGCCTTTGTTTTTTGCTAGCTGCCATTTTTGTGCTCTAGAAGCGGTGACAGGGGACATCCCTGTCTTTCTCCTGGCTTGAGGGGAAAAGCTCTCAGTTTTGTCCCCATTAAGGATGACGTCGGCTGTGGGTTTTTCACAGCAGGCCTTTACTGTGCGGAGGGAGGGGCCCTCCACACGGCTTTGGTCCAGCGTTTTTAGGTGGCCGTCATTTTTAAGAGTTGCAAAGTATCCTACGGAGGGAGGAGTGTGTTGGGGGCTGGACCCTGACGTGCTACTGTAAGATCCACCACGAATGCCCCCAAGTCCTGATCTTCAGAGAACGGTGTGCCTTGTGACAAAGCCAGTTGCCCTGATGACGGAGTGTAGGACTCCCCTTGTAGAACATTCTCGAAACGGCAACACCACAGGAAGGGAGGACAGAGGAGCGGGGCTATGGTGGGGAAGTGGGTGCGGAAAGAAATGAGCAACGGGAGGGATCCCCGTGCAAACGCTTGGGATCCCAGTCAGGGTCATTGATAACCTGTGAGCCCACCGAAGGAGAAGGGGGGTTAAGCCTTCTCGGGCCAAGAAACTACACACAGGCGAGGTGTGACTCTGAGCCCCCCAGCGCATGCGCACATGGGCTGTCAACCACATGCGGCCCCACAGCGGGAGCATCGGGGGCGCAGAGTGGGGCAGAGGGTTCCGACAGAGGCGGGTTCCGCGGCACTCACTTTGGTGAACAGCCTCCACCACTGCCAGTTCCGCAGCTTGAGGTAGGCGGCGCAGTTCCTCTGAATCACCTTCATGGCCGTCAGCTGCTGCTGCCGCTTGGCAAAGGCCCTGGGGCAGGGGAAGTGGGTTCTGTGAGAACCCCCCGGGGAGGCGGAGGGAGGGTGGTGCCCAAGCCTTGTCTCCCCGGGGTCGTGCGCGCGCACATCCCAAAAGCAAGACGCGCCTGTCCGGCATGTGATTCTGTGACTCCTGCAGGGGCATCACCCCTCCCCCCCTGCTCTCCAGCTCGGATTCTTCAGGAAGCTCGAGCATCAGCACATGCATGTCGTCCGGGCGCAGACCAATTCAATGATCTGGAGGCCAGCTCCCTTCTCGGTGGGCAAGGAAAACCCCCAGCTCACCAAACGCCCTGGACTCAGATCTGTGGTCCAAACAATGCCTAGGTAGTCAGTCTACACTCCACCAGTCCTAAAGGGGGTCCTACACATCTCCAGCCATGCCGTGTCTTCCCCAAAGTGAGTGACAGGCAGACCCACTCTTTCCTCCGGTGTGTCTTTGTGTCTTCGAAATCTCAAGTCTGACTCGGAATCAGGGCTCCTTTGGGTTTCAGGGCTGGCGGGTTTGCAAAACCACCGCCAGGGGGAGCTCAATGGCTCCTCTTTCCCTGCGGGGCTGCCATCTTGGTACACGGGTCAACCTGAAGAATGACACTGCTCGTGTCAGTGGAGGTGGGAGGGCTCATCAGAGAATTGAGCTATGAAATATAACCACTCAGGTCTGTCCCTGGGGGTGCAGACCCCCCAGTTCTGGTCTTCACCACCTTGGTTCTGGCCTTCACCCTTTTGGGTCCATTGAGTAACGAATGGGCTTACTCTGCCCTGGGCAGAGAGCCACTCCGCCAGTCCCTGCAGTCCTCTGTGGGGTGTGACTTCCCTCGAGGAGCCCCATCCCTCATGCAGACCCTAAGCCTCGCAAAACAGAAGGAGCATCCGATCTCCCAAGACCCTGCCTTCTGGATCCCTTTTGAACAGGGGGTTATGGGGACAGCCAAATCCTCTTCCCTCCTGTCCTTACCATCTTCTCGCACTTCTGAAATGACAACCTAGCCCTGTCCACGGACTCCTCACAACCCCATGGGCAGGAATAAGAATCCTCCTCCAGTGGAGAGATCTGAGCCTCGTAGAGACAGAGAGAGAGAGAGAGAAACTCGCCCAAGTTCACCAGCAAGTAAGCTGGGGGGCAGGACGGCAGCCCTTACAATGAGGGCACTTCCCTACAATGGTAGCCTTTCTGCCTCCACCAGAAGCAGCGCCAGGCGATCAGGATGCTTCCTAACTCAGGTGGCCTCTCAGAGAAGCAGGGAACCAGAGTATGAGGCCACAGAAGCCCCAGAGGAGGGTGTGTTTCTGGGCCCTTTGCAGGAAGGCGACAGTGCTCAGGTCCTTACTTCCTGGCCAGGTAGCCGCGGCACATGGCCTGGAAAGCCATGATGACATCAGTGATCTTCAAGTCCCGTTCCTCCTCCAGGTGTGCCAGGACCCCCGTCCGGAAGAAGATTTTGCTCTGTCCGATTCTGTACAAGTTGGGGTCGAGTTCCAGGGCTTTGATCTGCAGAAGAAAAAGGGACAGGTGCTCTTGTTCTCAGCTGTGACATGTGTCCATGGGGCATGTTTCAGGAAGGTTCCACCCCAACAAGCTCCTGGCAGTGTCCCCAGCGACGAGGGTGGGGGGGCATTTGCAGTCAGATCCCTGGGGAGGGGCTGGAGCTGGGGCTGGGACTCACCATGAGAATGCAGGCCTGCTTCCCGTCCATGAAGCCTTTGGGAATGGCGTTGGCAGCCAGGATCTCGTAGCTGGAGACACAGGGCAGAAGCTACTGATGAAACGCCTCTCGGCATCCTTCCAGCCCTCCACCTGGCCTGGCTCACCCCCCCGCCCTCCCTGCACCCAAGCCCCCTCCCCTGACCCCAGCAGGCTCACCGTTGGCGGAACTCCTGGAAGACGATCCTGTTGGGGAAGCCCTGGCGGCAGATGCGAATGCCTTCCAGCACCCCGTTGCAACGCAGCTGCTCCAGCACCAGAAAGGCGTCCAGCTTGCCAGACTGCAAGGCCAGAGAGGCAGAGCGGTGGACCAGGGGGCTGGGACTCCGGGAGCAGCAAGCCCCGAATCTCAGGCCTGGGTGACCCAGTGTCAGGCCACCGTGGCTGACAGAGGCACCAGTGGAGGTCCCAGCTGAGGTACCAGTGCCACCTCTCCTGGACTTGGTGGCACCAGCCTCACCTGGCTAGAAGCCTCTCCTTCCCTCACTTCCTGTCACTGGTGCTGCAGCAGCTACCTCCCAGATGGCTCCCAAAGGACATCCATTCACCATCACCGCTCCCTCCCTGCTTCCCGCCCCTGTCTTGCCTCCCTCTGCAACCTCTCATTCTGTTTCCCTAACATCAGTCGGATCGTGACATACCCTTGCCTTTAAAAGCCCACAACGGCCTCCTCTGGTCAACCCACAAGGAGTGCCATGACCCAGCTCCTGCCAAAGGATTTGGTCCCATCTCTCCCCAATCCCTGCCTCACACCATCACAGGTCAGCATGAAATGACCCAGTCGCTGCCTAGACCTTTCGCTTCTCAGGTCACATCGTTGCTTCTACTGGTCCCATTGCCTAGGATGTCTTCCTCACCCTGCCTTCCACTTCACCAAGCTGGTGCCTACTCACTCCCAAGGCAGCGTTCTCTGAGCCCCAAGGCTGGAGTGGGAGCCCCGGCTGCATGGTGTTCTTGTAATTTACCATGTTGCGTTGTGCATATCAGCTTGTGCATCTCTTTCTCCCAGCAGGTCTCCCACGACATCAGCCCATTGACATCTTGGGCTTAGTCTCTGCTTTCCAACTGTGAGGGCTGCCCTGTGTGCCATAAGGCGTTTAGCAGCATTGCTAGCTTCTCTACACTGGATCTGAACAGCAGCTCCCTCCCTGTTATATGACAGCCAACGAAGTCTGCAGACGTGGCCAGATGTCCCCGGGGGACACTGCCCCAGCTAAGCATCCCTGCACTAGATCACCGGAAGAAACCTGCAGGCAAGGATCCCGATTTATCCAGCACTCTATCCTCAGTCCCTGGCACAGGTGCAGCTCTACTGACTAGATTGCCTATATTGACTAGAATAATGAATGCATGAGTGATTCGATGCCCTGAACCAAAAGTCCAAGGCTCAAAGTCCCTTCTGTCTCCTTGCCTTCCTTTGCCTCCGGGATGGGGAGTGGGTACCCAGTTCAGATAACCTTCCACCTGCATCAGACGGAGCCCGTGGGGTATGGAGGTTTTCCTCCTTCCTCTCTACCCTGGTCTGCTTTCCCAAAGCTTCCTGATGATATCCCCAGAGAGTACACTCTGGCCCCCACCCCCAGAAGCCAGGCAGGTGGTCTCACCCTCTTCTCGTGGTTGGGGATGATACAGCGCACAAAGTTGGGTGTGGTGTTACGTAGGGTGGTCATCAGCTTCCCCAGCTGCTCTTTGTACAGCTGTCCCACTGTGCGGAACATGCCCTTCTTGGTCTTGGAGGCACTGGGCAGAGAGCTCTCTGTCATCTTGGCCATCTGGTCCAGGCCCACGATGCGGTCCACTGTGGGGCACATTGATGTTGGTGTCAGCCTCTGGCCCACCCAGGGGCCCTCCACCCCAACAATAAGCCAGAGGACTAGGCCCAGGGAGTGGAGACTCCAAGTTATCTGCTCCATTTTGGTGGGCACTGTCCCCATTCTTTCCTCTGTGGACCAACACCTTTCCTCTAGCAATAGGTAAGGGGAGGTGTGTAGAGGTCTGCTTTCCATGTATTGTCTATTTGGGAAATCTGAAAGCTCCTGAAGTGACAAAAAGAACAAATTCTCTCTCTTAGGTTATCACAGAGACCTGGAAATAAATCCTTCTCTTGCCACTCTCTTGGCCTGGTGTCATTTTGTGCCTCAGTTTCTCCTACAAAATGGGAGTCAAACCAGCACCTACTTCCTAGGGCAGGAAGAAGTGAATAAGGTTTACCTCTCCTGCCTGCCTTCAGACCTTCACCTATCAAGAAATATTTATTGAGAGCCTACTATGCACCAGGCCCCACAAATACAGCTATGAACAATGACCCTGTGTCTCCACACATAATCCCAGCTCATATTCTATGGATATTCTATTGGAAAGAGACCAAAAATGACAACGTATATAAGTACACAATATTCCAAGCGGTGAGACATACCTAGGAAGATAAAGCAGGGTAAAGAAGAAAGAAAAAAAAAAAAAAAGCAGGGTAAAGAGGGAGAGAAAGAGTAATGGGGGTGATCTCTCTGATAAGCTTAGTGAGTGATTAGGTAGATTTTCAGAGAATCAATATTCTGGAGACAATGTATAGCAAACACTCCAAGGTAGGAATCTAGCACATTAATAGGGACTCAACAAGGAATAAGTGGTGGTGTTATTGGTGTGACATCACAGCCACCAAGGTTATTTTTCTTTCAGAACAAAATGAGAGACTCCCATGCTGCCCATCCAAGCCAAAACCACTGGCATAACTATGAATTTCCCTCAAGGCACAGCTTTGGCTGCACCCCACAAATTTTGGTAATTTGTGTTTTTTTTTTTTTTTAAAGTTCAAAATATTTTAAAATTTCACTTGAGAAAATTAAATAACACACCCAGACACTTCTAAATAAGACATGGGGGCCAAGACCCAAGTGCCATTTAGAAGTGTGTCATTTAACTTCCAGGTATTTGGGGATTTTCCAGCTATCTTTTTCTTACTAATTTTTAGTTTAATCCCATGGTGGCCGAAGAGCAGGCACTGTATACTTTCTATTCTTTTAGATTCATTAAGGTGTGTTTTATAGACCAGAATGTGGTCTAGTTTGGTGGAAATTCCATGGGAGCTTGAGAAGAATGTGCATTCTGCTGTTGGGGGATGAAGTAGTCTATAGACCACAGTTCTTTTTTTTTTTTTTTTTTTTAAAGATTTCATTTATTTATTTGACAGACAGTGATCACAAGTAGGCAGAGAGGCAGGAGGGTGGTGGTGGGGAAGCAGGCTCCCTGCTGAGCAGAGAGCCCGATGCGGGACCCGATCCCAGGACCCTGAGATCATGACCTGAGCCGAAGGCAGAGGCTTAACCCACTGAGCCACCCAGGTGCCTCATAGACTGCAGTTCTATCAGTTGGCTGATGACGGTTCAGCTCAACTCCACTGGCATTAGGATGCCCTATTTCTGTTCCTTGTAGTCAGGCAGGTCATATGACCCCATGTCATAGCGTCTTTGCTTGTTTCTGTCTTCTGCCAGACTCTGGGCTCCTTCAGGGAAGGGTCTTGCTGAAACGGTCACAAATCTCAGGGTGAGATCCCATTACCCCATCCCATGGCCTGGGACATGGCGAGCACTTAGTAAATGTTGGTACAACAGAACCCCTCCTCCAGCATTTTCTACCATGCTTAAAACAAGTTTTCCAGGCCTATAAGCCCAAGGCTGACAGGCCCTGTGCAAGGACACAATTTGCTGCAGGCACCAAGGTCCAGGAACAAAAGCAGAAAACCCCATCAGCCCCAAAGGCCTCATGGAAGCAGGCATGTACTGAGTCTTCACTATGGGACTGGCAGATGTAAGCACTTCAACATGGATTAGCTCTTCTCTGGTTCTCAGAGGGAACCCAAGTTCTGGTCCCCAGAACACCAGCCCCACCACCACCCCCTAGGAACTTGTTAGAAATGCAAATTCTCAGGCCCCACCTGGACCTGTTGTATCAGAACTTCCAGGACTGAGGCCCAGTTATCTGAGTTTCAAGAAGCCCCCCAGCAGACCCTGATGCATGCTCAAGCGAGAGTCCCAGGTCTGATTCTACCCTATGGGGATTATGCTTCTCTTCCTGGTTTTACTAAGGAGGACACTCAAGCTTAATGACATCAAGAGACTCAGCCACGATGACAAAGCTAGTGCGTGGCCAAGAGAAGATCATAGTCGAGTCTTTCTGACCCCAGATGGGAAGTCATCATGCCTCCTGCACTGTTTGCTCTGTTACTGCTTGTCCCTTGACTTAGACCTGTCTTCCTGGGCCCCAGGTGTGGGACTGAGGGGTCAGGGGTCATCACTCTGGAAGTGGCAGGACGCATCAACAAGTTGTCACTAGCACTGCACACCCTGTCCTCTCCCCACCCCCACACAGGCCCACCCCTTCCGGGGAGCAGGTGTGTGAACCAGGGGCACCTGGAAGGAGGCAGAGCCCTCCGTACCCAGTCCCCCAGCTCCAGCCAGCCGGCTCTTACCGTCCTTCCAAAGGTCGGCCACGAACTTGTCCGAGGAGGCGTTGAGGAGGGAAGTCACGTTGTCATTCAGCGGGTCCATGTTCTTGGTCAGCCAGGCGCTGGCATTGTAGTCCACCTGCAAGCATCACCGCACTGGTCAGGGCTGTCTGCCTCTGTGACTAACTAAGGCCAGGGCCCAGGGGCTCCTGTTTCCCTCTGGGGTCTTCCCAGGTCAGAGAGGAAATGGCATTAGCAGCCTCCGTGATGGAAATCTTCAAACACCCATGATGAGTCCAGCAGATCAGTCCTTTGAAGGACCCTGTGACAATGGGGGCTTCGGCCAACAGCGCCCCCTGCTGACTCCATCCCTGCTTCTCTTAGTTTCTGGCAGCCCCCCCTCTGCAGAGCCCAGGAGGATGGTTCGAGTTCCAGCCCTGGAGAGCTTTGCAGATGGCAAAACCCCTCCCTCACCCCCAAGGCTCCCCTCTCATGAAGAGGGGCCTTGGCAACAATCCCATGACGTGTGAGGACCTCACGTCCCCTCTCTGATGAGTGTAACTGCTGTACCTCAGAGATTCTGACACACCAAAGGGATCGATAAAGCTTTTCCAGTTCCTGACTTGAACATGGACAATGGCAGAACCCTTCATTTTATGATTGTGATGCTGAAGTGGGAACAGCCCGTAAAATAGCTCTGGGGGGTTATTATGGGATGTGGGTTGCCACGGGGATCGCCAGGCCTGATGGGAGAGGGGACAGAAAAGAGCCATTTGGAAAGCGGGAAAGAGGAAGGCGTTCTTTTGCGTGCTTAAGGGAATGCACATGCCCTTGAGTTTGAGTAGGATTTGGCAAACTTTTTTTTTGGTAAAGGGCCCAGAGAGTAAATACTTTCAGCGCTACAGGGCATGACATCTCTGTCACTATGGGTCACAAGCGGCCAAAGACATTATGTAAACATAGGAGCTGTGAGCCCACAGAACTTCATGTACAGAAACAGGCTGTGGGTGAGATGCGGCACGTGGGCTGTGGTTTGCCAATGTCCGGTTCAGGGCCTTGCCTGTTGGCATGAGGCGGGGCGGGGGGGAGGGGAGGGCACTGGAGAGACAAGAAAATACTCAGATTCTGCAGGCCAGGCCAAGCTGTGTTTTTTTCCACGTTATCCAGGACCCTCGGGAGCCCCGGGGAAGCTCCTGGGTAATTACAGCTCTCAGGTGATGACCATGATTACCGAGGAGGAGGAGGACAAAGAGGAGGAGGGAGACCTCCATCACGTGTTTTCCTGGACAGCAGAAGCTGGCTGTGGTAAGCTCCAGGCTGCAGTAAGGGAGGGGTCTGTTGGGCCCCAAAGTGTGTGCATCAGTTCTCCCATCCCATCTGGCCCTTCCTCTTGGGTTTAAATGGTAGCAAGAAGGAGTCAGGGTCTATACGAGAAAGAATTGCCTGGAATACGTTATAGAGATTAGAACATATCTGTATAAATATCTCGCTTATAGATTAATAGATAGGAAGACTTGCTTGGATTTGGTCTACATTTGATTCACACCTTTGGGCTCTGCCATTCCTAAATTACTCCTGCTCTGAGCACCCCGCCTGGTCCCCGGGGGGACGGAGAGCGCGCTGGGGCCCACGGCTGGTACCTTCCCGGCGTAGTGGATGATGGAGAACTCCGTTTTGTCCTTGAGCTGCTTGGGTTTCTGAAACTTGGGGTGGTTGCCCTGCTCCGTGCATAGCTTCTCCACGAAGGACTTGTCCGTGGCCTTGGGGAACCAGCACTCCTCGTCCAGCAGGGCCAGCACGCCAGGAGGGTTATTCTGTGGGAAACAAGGCAGGCGGGATCCCAGCTAGCGTGCCCGTGCTTCGGGCTTGCCAGAAAGAGTGAGTCACCGAAACACGCCATGTCACCTCTTCTGCCTACATATAAAGATGGGTTTGTGTCTTCCACTCCCACAGATCTATCCTCAAATTACCCTGGACCTGCACTGGGGAAGGACAGGCGGGAACCAGCAGAACGTGTTTGCTGCTGCCCCCTAGTGGGCAGAACACGCTGAACAGCCCACCTGAACTTGTTGCTTTCCATGTAATTTGCTTTCCACGTAATTTACATGTAACTTCGCCTCCAGGGTTCCTTTGGACAAAGCCCTTCTCTGTGGCCCCGACAGGCTAAGCCAAGGTGCCAGGAACACGGCCAAACTTACACACTTGCCATTTACTCTGCTCAAATGGTCTTCACTTTTTAGACTCAGATCAGGGAGGCATATTTCTTTTCTTTTTTCTTTTCTTTCTTTCTTTTTTTTTTTTTTTTTTAATGTAAGCTCTACACCCCACAAGGGGCTTGAACTCAGGACCCCGAGATCAAGAGTCACATGCTCTTCTGACCGAGCTGGCCAGCCGCTCTGAGCGTTTCTTCACTGCTGTATCCAAAGCCGGCCTCCCTGAATGGTTCCCCACATGGGCCCTATGAGAGCTTTTAGCGGATTTGTCTGGCTTCATGTCTGCTCCTTCAGGAGGCCAGGGACTAGGTCCATCCGGTCCATGGTTACATTCCCAGCCCCTGAAGAGGGGGCCCGGCACAGAGCAGGTGCTTAGTACACAGTCATTCAACGATTGCTGCTTGGGTGCCTACTGTGGGCGTGGTTCTAGGGGTTAGGGGTACATGAGCTAACAAACCAAAGACCCTTGCCTTTGGGGATGAATGATTGAGACAGGGGAAGAGGGGGGAGGGGAGAGAAGGGAATGGAGGGGAAGGAATGCTAAAGAAGGGGGGGGAGGGGAGCGCAAGAGAAGGAGGCGAGAAGAGCGGTGGGAAAGAGAAATTTAAAAAAAAAAAAAGAAAGTACCTTTGAGAACCAAGTGTGGGCTAAGGGACAGTGTGCTCGAGTTCACAAGGACTCGGTGGCGGGGGAAGCCGTGCACCCGTGGCGCGAGGGCAGGGTCCACGTGCCACAGCCGAAGGAGGCCACACACGCATGCGAGTGTGATGTGGGCCCTCACCGGCCGCTCGATGAGCTCGATGCAGGGCTGCAGGTCGAGCCCGAAGTCGATGAAGTTCCACTCGATGCCCTCCCGCTGGTACTCTTCCTGCTCCAGGATGAACATGGTGTGGTTGAACAGCTGCTGCAGCTTCTCGTTGGTGTAGTTGATGCACAGCTGCTCGAACGAGTTCACCTGAGTGTGCGCAACAGCGGGGAGGCCGGGTGAGCGTCTTGGTCAGAGGACACGGCACCCAGGGAAGCTCGGCCCCGAGAGAGCGCCGTGGCTGGCAGCCTGTGCACCAGAGTCCAGAGCGGGCTGAGTCCCAACAAAGGCTGCCTAGAGTTCACGGGACTGGCTCTTCTCACGCCAGGGGGTCCCCACACATGCTGTTTTGAGGATGCTTATCTCCTTCAGCTGTGCAGTGATTTATGCATAGAACAACTATGCAGGGTCCTTCATCACCCCCCCAATGCACAGATGGGGATGATGAAACTCAGAGAGGGAGTGATTCTCTCGTAGATGTGTTTCAGACTATCTGTCCATCTCCAGACCTTCCCTTTCACTGGGATCGTCCCTCTAGTCTGTGGGTGTGGGATCTAGTAGTCATATCCCCATTACAAGAAGTAGAGCAAGACCCTGAAGACAGGGCTTGGCCCAGCTCAAGGGAGTGAGAGGGAGTGAGACTCAACTGGAAGATTTTGCTTACAACTGTTGGGAGCAGTTGCGGCTGGTCAGAATTTCTGGGGTTGCCAAAAGGCAATCTAGAGCTGTGGCAGCCATTTTGCCACCATGAGGGGAAAACCAGCTTGAGAACAGAACCAATGTAGAGGTGGGAAAGAAAGAGAGAGAGGGAGAGAGGTGGAAGAGATCAGGTCTTGCCTGTTGGACCCAGCTGAAGCTCTGGCCTTCTCAGTATCACAAACCAGTACATTTCTTACACCCTCGAGGGTGTAACCTTAGCTAGACAGCCTCCCAGTCTAAGTAGTTATCTGCCTGCCCTTCTCTGAAATAATGGCTTCTCCAAAGGAGACTTCATTCCAAAGAGTCAAGACCAGGGCTATCAGGATCCCACCAAGCTGTACCTCAAAGATCTCAAATCCAGCAATGTCCAGGATCCCCAGGAATGAAGCCCCTTGCCGGTGGGTCTTGTCTAGGGCTTTGTTCACACGGGTGAGTATCCAGCGGAAAAGACGTTCATAGATGGCCTTGGCCAGAGCCTCTATGGCAAAGTCTGCCTGTGGAGACAAGTGAAGGAACATGGTCATCTCCAGTGGGCCACATTTTCAGATAAGCCTGGTGAGCAGCTCAGACTTTTATTCCCCTCCTACCCATAATCAGTCCTTTAAAAATAAACAAAAAAAGGAAATTACACCATCTCTACACCCAGTAGAAAAGTGGCAGTAAGGAATTGAGTGGTCAGACCTAAGGAATAACTGTCTGCATAATTAAATACTTCCTATCAGGGGAGCTGGCACTGAGGAGAGCCTGTTGCATCAGAGGGACCATTTAGAAGTGGTCAGTGCTGCCTCTAGAAAGGGTACACAGTCATTTTCAAAAACATATCTTTTAGGTCTGACCTTGAATGTACAACTAAGCGATCAAGATGAGATCGTGAGTGCGGTACTGTGCTGCTCTTGTTCAGTACTGGATCTTCACAACCTGATATGGGACTTTGAATATTCTAGTATTGGGTGGATGAGGAATAAAGAAATGGACAGATGGATGAAAAGATGAATAGATGATACATGGATGACTGAATGGATGGATGAACGTATGGATGGTTGGATGGATGGACACTTCCCACTGAGGGATCATCAGCAGTCTAAAGTCTAACAAAGGCAGAAGTCAGCGAAAATAAGTTAGGATGGATGGATGGATGGATGGACAGATAGATGGATGGATGAACGGATGGACAGATGGATGAATGGATGGATGGACAGATGGATGGACGGATGGATGGATGGATGGATGGATGAATGGATGAACGGATGAATGGGTGGATGGATGAATGGATAGATGGATGGATGGATGGATGAATGGATAGATGGATGGATGGATGAACGGATGGACAGATGGATGAACGGATGGATGGACAGATGGATGGATGAACGGATGCATGGACAGATGGATGGACGGATGGATGGATGGATGGATGGATGGATGAATGGATGAACGGATGAATGGGTGGATGGATGAATGGATAGATGGATGGATGGATGGACGGATGAATGGATGGACAGACGGATGGATGAACAGACAGAAGGATGGATGAACGGATGGATGGATGGATGAATGGATGGACAGATGGATGAACGGATGGATGGATGAATGATAGATGGGTGGATGGACAGACAGATGAATGGATGGACAGAGGGATGGATGGATGAATGGGTGGATGGATGGATGGTCTGTTCAATGAACAGATGGATGGATGCATGAATGGATAGACGGATGGATGGATGAATGGATGGATGAATGGATGGATGGACAGACGGATGGATGAATGGATGGACGGACGGATGGATGAACGGATGGACAGACAGATGGATGAATAGATGGATGAACAGATGGATGGAAAGATGCATTGATGGATGAACAGATGTATGTATATATCGATGAATGGATGCATGGATAAATAGATGCATGGAAGGATGGATGGACAGATGGATGGATGGACGGATGGATGGATGGATGGACGAATGGATGGATGGACAGATGAACAGATGGATGGATGGATGAACGGATGGATGGAAGGATGGATGATTCTGCACCAAAAAAGGCAAGCACAGAAGTCATTTCACATGCAAAAATCAACAGCAAGTGTATCATTACCTGTTCTTTTGTCTGAGCTTTCTGTACTACATCCCGCCCAACTTTGATACGTGGAGTCAGGATGGACCGGGTGAAATCTGTCACATTAATTCCCATGAGGTGACAAACCTTCTGAGCAGCTGGATGGAGGAAAAAAGCATATTAAGAGCATCACAAAAGATAAGGCTTAGGAAGGGAGGCCCATCACATGAGATATTTATGATCTATGTGTACATCGGATATTTTTAGAGAAATGGAACATGACGGTAGTGAACAGAGCATGAAAGAGTCCTGAAAACTGCTGTCGTTGGTGACCTCATCCCCAGTGTTTTGCTAAGAGGTGGGATGGAAGTATGCCCTCAAGGAGGGGCTTAGGGTCAGACAGTTCTAAGTCCAAGCCCTTGCCCCTTTCCCACTTCCTAACCACGTGATTTTGGAAAAACCATTTCAGTTCCTAGACTCTTACTTTTTTCAGCTTGTAAAAAGAATGGGCCCCCTGGTACCTTGTTGGGCTGTCAACGCACTTAAATGAGGTAAGGCACATCAAATGCCCAGCATTTGGCCAGCTACCAATAAAGATGTGTCCCATTGAGCCAAGATGTGTGTCGCATCATTTTTTGTGTTGGAAAAATACTGGAAAAAACTGAAATGTCCACTAATATGGAAATGAACAAACATATCGTGGTATTTTCACAAGATGAGTTCCCACCAGCAGGTAAAGGAACAACTCTCATTTTCTCTCTCTCTAGACCAGCCAATGTCTCTCAACTGGAGATGATTTTGGTCCCACAGCACATTTGGCAATAATCAGAGACATTTTTGGTTGTCGCACTAGGGGGCGCTATTGCTGAGGCTGGAGGAGGAGAACAGAATCCCGCTGGGAGGCCAAGGGGACGTCCCTGTCAGCTACTCCGTTTCATTTGAAAGACAAAATGGTATTAGAACATATTCACAAGTGTCCATCCTGGATGGGGGACTCTTGTTATATTATTGCATATCTGCATTTTAAACCTTTTCCTCAAAAGGTTGAGGTTCCATGACGCTTCCTCCGTGCGACCTCTAGTGGTGCCTGATGGTTTGCACACGTGTGACAGTTGATACACAGTGTGATTTTAGGATTTTGTCCCGTCGCTTTGAATGGGGGCTTTTGGTTTGTCGTTCCCTGAAGTTTTCTCCTCGGTGAGAGAAGTCTTTTCACTTGCCGTATTTTGGAGTGTACCCCATGAGAAACACAACAGGTGCAATGAAGGGGAAGTTCCAGGAGCTTCAGAAAGCAACACAATATACAGCCCACGCCAGTGGCACACTGACAACAGGTGGACAAGCCGAGGGCTTAAATCACCCTTTTGGCTCAGGCCCCCACAAGCAAGGGGGTAACCATGCAACCTTTCCATAATACACTGCTTATTTGCAGGTAAGGCTGTCAATTTTAGAAAAAAAAAATACAGGATGCTTGTTGAACTGGAATTTCATATGAACAACCAATATTTACAAATTGTAATTACTTTCCAAATATTGCAAAGAACATACAATGTATTATAAAATTATATGGCTTGCAATACAAATATTTGCTGTTTATGTGAAATTCGGGTTTTACTAGGCATCTTGGATTTTATTTGGCAGTTCTAATTGCAGAGAAACCTGAGCTCTGTCTCCCCAGCAAGACCGTGTGTGCCATGACGAATGGGGCTGTTCTTATGGGGTTTCTTGATGAACCCCGGGCCTGGCAGATTGCCCATGTTCAGAAATATTTGTTTAACAAAACAAATAATGGGGTTGAGGTTAGAATTGATGCTCCCTAAAGATCCTTTCTGTCTGATCTAAAACTATCAGTTCCCCTCCCCGCCCCCCAGCCCACGCTCTGATTCAAGAACTTCCCCCTGTGGGATCATCAGCAGTAAAAGTCAAACAAAGACAGAAGTCAGCGAAAATAAGTTAGTTTGGCTCTTGTTAATACCCTCACCCAAAAAACAAGCAAAGACTTCATGTGACCCTCCTTCCCATCACACAAGTTGTCAATTATTGAGCAAAGGCAAGAAGAACCTGTGTTATCTGGCATGGATGCCTGGTCTGTGTTTCTTTCCTTCTTGAAGACGATATTTCCAAGCTGCAGGACAGACGACACCACCTTGAGTATAGCTGGGTAAGAGGAGAAGAGCAGATGAGACACAAATGTCAATGCCAAGGTGCTCTGGAGGGTTAGAGTCCCAAAGTTATCAGGGACCTTAGAGCCAGCTTACGTCTTTCTCCCAAAAAGACTCAGGTCTGAGCTCCTAAGTCTATGAAAAAGGCTAACTAACCTAATTCCCTGCTAACACTGTAGAAAACCTGGCTGGGGATAGCAGAATACATTCAGATGGTTGTTAAAAATCTTATGTTATCTAGGAATACTGCGCAGCAGGGGTTGGACCAACCCATTCACCAATTCTGGCCCACTGCCTGCCATTGTAAATAAAGTTTTATTGGAACACAGCCACAAACATTCATTTGTATATGGTCAGTAGCTGCTTGATGCTACAAGGACAGAGCTGAACAGTTGCAACAGAGATCATATGATCCACAAAATATTATATTATCTGACCGCTTACAGAAAATGTTTGTCAACCCCTACTCTACAACAAGGAGAATGAATGACTGACAAGAGTAAAACTGTTTTATCTCGCAAATGCTTAGCAAAAGGCGCCAAATACAAACAAGAACATCAGTATGTAAGTCTACTAACAGAAAGTTCAAGAACAGGGAAAATTATGCTGTTAGAAGTCAGGATAATGGTTAACCTTGATTGGGAGAAACTACTAGAAAGGCTATGGGAAACTTTGGGGGGGGCTGTTGGTGTTCTCTTAGTTTAAATGGGTGTGAGGAGCACAGGTATGTTCAGTCTCTCAAAATTAATCAAAGAGTGTACTTATAATATACACAATTTCCTAAATGTAAATTATATGTCAATAAAAGATATTTAAAGGGGCGCCTGGGTGGGTTAAGTGGGTTAAGTCGCTGCCTTCGGCTCGGGTCATGATCTCATGGTCCTGGGATCAAGTCCCGCATTGGGTTCTCTGCTCAGCGGGGAGACTGCTTCCCCCCCCCCTGCCTGCCTCCTTGTGATCTCTCTGTCAAATAAATAAAATAAAATCTTTTTAAAAGAGATATTTAAAAAGTAAGAAATGAAACAAAGCAAAACAACAATCCCCGTCCTTCTTAATGTTGTCTGGCTGAGAATAAAAGATACTTCTGCTTAGGATCAAGAAGGGGGAAACTTCTTCCTACTTGTTATCCAAGAGTCTTCAGGTAAAACAATGTGTTCCCAGACCCTTGGAACACTATTAACTAACTAACTAACTAACATTACCGTTAAAATGGCCCCTACGTCTGACATCCCCACAAGACTGTGAGCTACTGGAGAGTGGGGGACTGTCCTATCATCTCTGTATTCTCAAAGCCTCCTTCAGGGTCCAGACACACATGGGGAGGGAGGGAAGTTGGAAAGAGGTTGCAGGATAGAAGGACGCGCGGATGGTCCATGATGATCGGGGATGCGTGGAGGGAAGGAAGAGAGGAAGATGGACAAATCAATGGCTGGACCAGTAGATGGATGGTGGGTGGTTGATCTTGGATAGATGACCAGTGGGTTGACGAATAAATGGGCTAATTGATGGTGTTGACAGATGGAAAGGTGGAGGACGGAAAGCTGGGTGCTTGCCTTTAGTAGAACACATATGCAAATCCCCCAGGGTTCTGGCTTCCAAGAAGAAATCACCGAGTTCTGCAAACAAAGCCTGAGATCCCAACCTCCTCTGGTTCTTCAGGCCAACCTTGGGGTGCCAGCCCTTCGCAACAGCTGCCCTCCCACCTCAGGGACTCTGGCCCAGCTCAACAGGAGGAAGGCCCAGTTTACTGACCACCCACCCATCTGCTCCCACTCACTACTGCAGAAACCCTTCCTCCCCAGAAGGGTAGAGCTTCTCCTGATGGGAAACAACTAAGGCAGAGGGGCTTTGTCAACTGCTAAGTATAATACTAATAGTTTTTCAACTCTAAATTTAAGCTAAGGATTGCTGAAGTGCTCACAGGGCCCAGGGAAGGAGTGTCCTTCAGGGGGTCTCAGCCTTGGCACTGCTGAAGTTTGGGACCAGATAAATCTTTGCAGGGGGCACAGGGTCGGGGGAGGGAGGGGGCGCTGTTCGTGCTGTTCCATGTATCCCTATAGGATGTTTAGAAGCATTCCTGGTCTCCAACCACTAGGTGGCAGCAGTGTTCCCTCTCGTGAGCCCTGAGATCCAAAAATTTCCAGGGGAGGAGGCGGGATATTAATCAAATTCTAGCAAGATGCTGGGCCCCGGGGGCTGCTCTATGTGGTGAAAGCGGGAGATGCACAAGGACCAGAGAGGGGTTGAGGACCTAATGGGTGCCAAGCTGCTGCTGCTTCCTTTAAGTCGTTAGAATTAAAAAGGAACAGAGAATAGGATCAACTTCTCACAGTGGGATTCGACCGGTCCTGATAAGGATACCAGTCCACATTTTAGAATACACTGGGCTCCTTCTAGCCTTGATTTCCATGCCCTGGTTCTGACACGGATTTTGGAAAGGGTTTAATTAAGTAAATTTAGGCAGGCAGAGAGAGAGAGAGGAAGAAGCAGGCTCCCCGCTGAGCAGAGAGCCCGATGCGGGACTTGATCCCAGGACCCTGAGATCAAGGACAAAAACCACCTTTCCACACACAAACACAGAGCACAGAGAATCACACAATGAGGCTTGGGAGTCGCTGAGACACAACAGGGAGTCCCAGCTCCACCAGCAACACGCTGCTGGTCCCTGGGCAAGTTTCTTCACTTCTCTGGGCCTCAGTAGTCTCATCTGCAGATTGGGGATAACAATGGCCACATCGCTGGGTTCTTCTGATGTTAAATAAGGCATATAAAGCACTTAGCATATTGCTTTATCTCCTGATGTCTTCACTTTAAATATATTAGAAATATTTCCCCAAGTGCCTGTGGTTCTAAAACAATAGAGAAAGCAATCGTTTTCTTTCTCAAGGCCAAATAATAATTGAATAAATCCTCGCTGATCAACATTTCTGGTTTTTGTTATTTAACACTGGACATCTTGGTGCCTTTTTGTTTTTTTAAAGAGGCATTAGCAAATGCTTGGCACACAGTACTTAATGTGTGTGTGTGTTTAAAGCAAAGATTAGAAGTAAAAATGACTCGTGTCCCAAATAAAATAAATCCTTCTGGGAGAGCCCATGCCATTCAGGAAGGGATGCTGTTACCCCGGATTCTGCTATGGGGCTCTGGCTAAAATCCACAAACACCACCCATTAGTCCACTGGCCCATGGAGTCTGCTTTTTCTGGGCCCCCAGTTATCTCAAGGGAAGCTGCCCTCTAGACTGCATTTCAGCAACCTTAGCACGATTCTGGGGCTCCAAAGGGGTGTGGGCGTGGGAACGAAGAAAAATTTTCCACAACCGTGTCCTAGTGTTCCCAAAAGAGATTAACCTTGGACACTGGGGCACGTCTAACCCAGAAGGGCAAGTATTTCTTCTTCTTCTTTTTTTTTTTTAAGATTTTATTTATTTATTTGACACAGAGAGAGAGATTACAAGCAGGCAGAGAGGGGGAAGCAGGCCCCCCACCAAACAAAGAGCCTGATGCGGGGCTCCATCCCAGGACCCCGAGACCATGACCTGAGCCGAAGGCAGAGGCTTAACCCACTGAGCCACCCAGGCACCCCAGGACAAGTATTTCTTAAAGCACAGTGTGGAAACCAAGATGATCTCTTTGAGCTTTCTTGGTCTCAGAATTAAATGTGTTTCTTAGTCATTGGTCGGTGATATTGATCAACATGGGTCTATGACCAGAACGCACTTTCCAGGAAGAATCCAAGTAAGCCCCTCACCTCAGTTACTCCCCCAACCCCTGCCCATCCTGGGCCCGTATATTCTTGAGAAGGCCAACGTCCTCTCCAGCTCCAGCTCCAGCATGGAACAGAGACGATAACATAAGCCACTCAGAACTTTCCTGGGATCATTGTGAATAACTCAGGAATATGCATATCAACCTAAGCCAACCAGTAAGAGTCAATGGAACTCCATCCAGGGACTCAGACAAGGAATCCAGTCTACTTTGCTGGACATAAACCCAAAGGACGTAAGGGCTGGAGCCTCAGCAGCCATTTTGCTGCCAAGAAATGGCAGCCCACCTAAAGAAAATACTGCTCACAGACCAGGTTCTAGAGATATCCTTTGAGTCCACATAACCCACTGTACTGAAACCCTTATCCCTGAACTTTTCGGCTCTGTGAGTGGATCATTTCCCTTTTTGCTTATGCCAATTCCGGTTGCTTATAACTGAAAGAGTCTAACATATGAAGCCACTTTTCTAAAACACCAATAAGCCACTTAAGGTAATATTAATTTTCCTTCGTTCCTTTTTTTTTTTTTTTTTTAAGGATATGGAGAAAATCCAGCAAGCAGAAATCTGTCCCAACCAGAGAAGAACCTCTAACTAATTCTTGTGGCCATGACTCTAGGTCCCCTCACCAGCCTTCAGTCTCAAGGCATGAAGACTTACACAGCTGCTCTTCCTCATTGAAGCCCATAATTGCCATGGCCTCCAAGGTTTCTTGGAACATCTCGTCATCCTGGGCAGCTGGGATGGGCACAAAGCCATTGGAGAGGAATGTATAGTTGTTGAAGCCCTCCAAAAGCAAGTCATCTAGAAGGAGATGAAGATGGGATGGTGGTCAGGAAGATGGACTTTGAACATGAGAGGCAGGAACCTGGTGAAGGGTCTGGATAAATTGGCTAAATCTCTTAAGCAGAATCACTAAATTTGTTCCCTTTCCTGAGACTTGTACAATTTAAAACCTTCCTTTTACTCTGTCACACAGAAGACATCACCAGCCATCACCAGCCTCATAATGTGGTGCAGGTTGTGCACTGCCCCAAGGTACCTGGTAGCTGAAACCTAGTCTTAGTTCCACCTGTTAAGCCATATCCCCTGATACAAGGTTGCATCTAGCTGGACGAAGGGACGCCTTTATTTCAGCTGCCCCCAAACACCCTGCCTTTAGGAACAAAGCTGCCTGAATAATTAGATCCGTATTTATCCATCCACTTAACAAAACTTTATCGCATCATTAATATGCATGAATTTTAAAAATCAATTACTGTCAAAAGGTTTATAATAAAAACACCATTCCCTGTTTACCCTTTTTCCAATTCCTACGTTACCCTATAGTACTGCTTTTCTTTCTTTTAGCTGTTCCTTCTGGTACTTACCACTATCTATTTAACAGCTTAATATAAATTATATATAGCATAGGCTTGTATACACTATATGTCATATATTATATAGGTTTATACAAATTTCAATGTTGTATTTAGATATCATCTATAATAAATTAGTTCTGTATATTTCAAAATGAGATATTATCTATCCATCACCTGGAATGGTGGATAAAGATTTAGCTCTCTTATCATATCTAGTCTATTGGGTTTTTTTAAAAGATGTTATTTAATTAATTTATTTATTTTGACAGAGAGACACAGTGAGGGAGGGAACAGAAGCGGGGAGAGTGGGAGAAGGAGAAGCAGGCTTCCTGCTAAGCAGAGAGCCAGATGTGGGGCTGATCCATGACCCTGAGATCATGACCCGAGCCAAAGGCAGACGCTTTAATGACTGAGCCACCCAGGCGTGCCTCCTGGTTGTTTTACAAATAAAGTTTCATTAGAAACGATCCCACTCCCATTTCCTTGTCTCTTTTCTGTGGCAGCTTTCATGTTACAGGGGCAGGCAGATTTGAGTAGCGGCGACAGAACCCATATGGTCCCCCAAACCTAGAATATTTACCATCAGTCCCTTTAGTGGCAACATTTGCCAACTCCCTGTTTGGAACAGGAAAGATAGTTCTCTGTAAAGCGGTATTCTGTGGTTACATTTTGTTTCCGCTCTTGTTCATCCTCTCTCCCATTTATAACTGCTTCTCTTTTTCTTGTACTATCTGCTTTTAGCACACCCTACAATTCAACAAATGTCCTCTTCCAGAACAATCTTTAATGAGGCTGGATTTGACTGTGGTTTTGGAGAAAAGTCAATGAGACAGTTTTCTTTTTGAACAAAGGTCTTTTACGGGTCAAGTCACTTGGAAAGTGCCTGAGGTTAAACTGACCCAAGAAACCAGTTAACTCCAGCCTTTGGGTTAGCCACGATGCCTGATTAAAGTCACAGGGATTTGGGTCTTGACCAAGATTTCATTATCCAGACTCTGGGTAAACTTACAAATGTTTGATCCTCTCTCTCCAGATCTAGCATCAAGAATAAAAATGGCCCCGAGGAATTTTAGGAGTTAGCTTTATCCTTGCCCAGTTGTTGGAAGACTAGAGACAGAGCACAAACCTGGAACCCAGATCACCAAACAAGCAAACTATTGACTTTTGTTCCAAAGAATGGAGAGATAGACACATTTCTCCCTGGGCCACCTCATAATGTCCCGCACTGTAACTGATAACTTACCTAATTTCCAGTGTACAACATCTGTTCAGCATCGCCCCCTTTTATTCAAAGCTACTCTACTTCAGACCCTATTATAAGCTCCAGACCGCCAAGTGTCAGGATTTAAGAGTGAATGAGGTCTCCCCCTAGTGGCATAACACTGCACTACACCACATCACCTTGATACCAGCGCACACATCTCTTGGATAAATTTCTTAAGCAAAATCACTAACCCTGGGCCCCCAAAATGATGGGAAGCAAAGTTTGTATTGCTCTCATAAAATGTTAATCTTAAAATTATTACTAGAATTTAGACTATAATATGTATATATTCCTCCTTTCAGCTATGTGATTTATATATTCTTTTAAGAGTAAATTACTGGAGTTTCAGAACGTATAACAGCCTATATATGACATACAGTATATACAAGCCTATGTTATAGATCATCTATATTAAGCTGTTAAATAGAGAGATAGTGGTAAGTACAGAAGGAACAGCTAAAAGAGAGAAAAGGAGTACTATAGGGTAAGGTAGGAATTAGAAAAAGGGTGAAGAGGGAATGGTGTTTTTATTATAAACCTTTTGACAGTAATTGATTTTTAAAATTCATGCATATTAATATGTGATAAAGTTTCATAAGTGGATGGATAAATATGGATCTAATTATTCAGGCAGCTTTGTTCCTAAAGGCAGGTGTTTGGGGGCAGCTGAGATAAAGGCCTCCCTTTGTCCTTCTAGATGCAACCCTGTGTTAGGGAATGTGGCTTAGCAGGTGGCCAAGGCTAGGTTTCAGCTCACCAAAAGGAGATGAGGAATTACACTCCTGCCACCCCAAGTTACTTATTCCCTGGACAGCATCTGAGGCTCTGGTTTAATAGCCAATCTATTAACCCTGGGTCGTGATGAATGGGGTGGTTGAACCCCATCACCTACCCCACCCCCAGTGATGCATTCTCACAGGTCACTTACTTTTCATCTTGTCCTTGGCTCCTGCAATCAGGTAATAAAAGATGTGGAACGTCCTCTCGTCTCTGGCTTGGCGAATCGCCCGCGACTTCTCCAGCAGATCTGGTTTGGGGGAGGAGTTAGGGATTCTGGGGGTATCACAGGTGTTCCCCTGGCCAGAACCTATCTCTCCTCTCCCATCTCTGTCTCACCAACAGCAGGAGAGGAGATCTCACTTAAGCCTTACAAACTATCCAAGGAAGTAAACACAATAGGGACACCAAGGGTCAGGGAAAGAAGTCATTTTCCAAGAGCACACAAGAAGAATGCAAACCCACCCCTAACTCATTAAAGGAGAGAAGCCATTCCACTTCGGTGTGCCATGGAGACCGCAGGGGTCCCAGATTGTGGGGGAGGGCACACAGGTGGCTGGGCCGTTGTACGAGGTGGATTTCTTCTTCCATAAGTGCGATGTGGCTGGATGTTAGGGCAGGCCCACCTGTGCCCTGCAAAGGTAGCAGTGCTTGCCTTCCTGGAGCCCTAAAATTTAGCCTAGCAGTCGCTCCGCTGTCCCAGTCCACTTCCAACTGTGCATCCTTAGAAGGCTTGTTAAAATCCAGGGGGCCGGCCCATCCCTATCGCTCTGAGTCTACGGGTCTGGGGCAGGGCCCACGGCCTGCATTTCTTACAAGCTCCCAGGTGGCACAGGGGCTGCTGGCCAGGCTATGCACTATGCCAGCTCCGGATCTGAAAGGTAGAAGCTGAGGCCAGAGGGAGGGGTCTCTGTCTGGGACTCGCCATGAACATAATAAATGAACAGCTGAGAAGAGTGAGCAGGGGTCTGAGAATAGGCTGTAAGACTCTTCCCTGGATGGGCCGGCCATGCAGCCCCAAGGTCGTGGGGGGTTCACCCCATAGCGGGCACAGAGAGGCTGGGCTGGTTGGCGGTGGGGCCTGCTTCCTCCAAAGCAGGAAGCTGTTCCTTTACATCTGAAAAATCTGAATTCCACTGGCTCAATTCCACCAGTGCCCAAGGCCTGCTCAGCGCCATTCCAGCACAAGCTCTGGGCCCGGCTGGGTCGCTCTGCAGAGACCGCTTCTCCACCTCTCAGAGCTGGGCCAGAATTAAATGAGATACTATGTGCCAAAGGCCCAAGCTAGTGCTCAACACACGCCACCCTGGTGTAAGGTTAACAATCATCAAAATGCCAGAAGTTCCACAATCTCTTTTCCCAATGCTCGGACCAGAAGTGGTTCAGAATTTGCTAGATTTTGGACAGACCAATGTGGATGTTCTGTATGCGTATCATGGGACACCCTCAGTGTCTTTAAGAGAGCTCATGGATACTCCTGTCACTGTTCTCCTAAGGGGACTAGAGAGACTACAGACAGCCTCTTGTGGGCTCAGCAGGTGTTACCATCTGCTGAGTTTCGGTTTTCAGAAGTCGCTGGATTCTGGAATTTGTGGAACTGTCTCATCAGAGGTCACTCAGCTAAGGAGAGGGCAACCCCAGAACCAAATGTGGGCTATTTGGGACTCACGTTTGTGCGACAAACACACTGCAGTGCCTGCTGTTCAAAGACAACAAGCCCAGGGCCGATCTGTTCTGGAAGGAACCCAGGAGCTCAGAGATAGAGGGGCAGCTCGTCCACCTTTCTGGGCCTCTCAGGCTCGGGGCAGGAGGTGGGATGCCGGGCAGGGCCCGTGTGACCCAGGATCAGCAAAGGATACATGTCTCAATGTTGGCTCCCACGATGTAACCAGTGACATCAAAGTTGATGCGGATGAATTTGCCCTGCCAACAAGAAAACACAGTTCACGGGGTTGAGGGTGGCTCCCCAGCCTCAGCCCCTCACCCCTGTACTGTAGGCAAGTGGAGAGAGAGAGGTCAGGCAGCATTTGAGGGTCTCGGCGGAGGACAGACAGTTTCTTGCAAACACTCAGAACCTCACAGGTCAGCATGTGAGAAGGAACCACCATCGGCTGAGCTGGGATGATTTTAAGCCTTGCAGCAACAGAGGAACTTATAAAACACACTCGCAAATCAATTTCATTTGGCTCTTACAATGCCCCTCTGCTGGTCATGGTTATCCCCATTTTAAAGGTGGGTAAGCTGAGGCCAAGAGCGGTAGTGTGATCTGCCCAATGGGACAGTGCTCCCAAGAGAAGCCACAAGTAAGGAGGAAGCCAGTTTTGTGGCAAGCTTTGTGGCTGGGGGGGCTCCCTCCCTGCCCTCTTCCCAGAAGCAGGCAGGTTCCACCATGATACGATCTACCAGGCTCAAGTTCATCCAGGTGGAAATCAATCCTCCTCTTTGGGACAGGTGAACCAGGTCTTTGAATCATTAATCACCCACTTTCAGGGCTCTCCGTCCCCCGTGAGGCTCCAGTGAGAAACGGAGCCTCTTGGAGTCTGGGGAAGCGTATGTGGGAAGGTGGCACTTTCCGCCTCACATACCTTCATCAACTCCCCAACTAGACCACAAGCCTCATGAAGGCTGGAACCACTTCTGAATCATTTGCTACAATTCACGTTTGCTGAGCCAGACGTGAGCCTGGCTCCACGTCTGGTCTCCTGCAGATGCTTCATAAAAACCCACGGAGCCGACAAAAAAGCAAGAGATGGTGCATGTAACAGTGTTTGAACGATGAGACACAGTAGGTGCCTAATAAATACTCACTAAAGGATGTACGTGCCTACTACATAGTGGGTGTTCAATTTGTGTTTTGCTGAATGCATGAATGAGTATTAAGTGTCTAGCACCTACTAGGTGCTCAGTAAATATTTATTGAATAAATGTCAAATGCCTTACAGGTGCCTAGTATACCAAAGGTGCTCAATGAATATCTGAAGGAAGGAAGAAAGGAAGGAAGGAATGAGTGGCAGGAGCCCTTGCAGCCTTGTAAGGTCACGACAGGACTGAAGATATGAGCACAGCGCTGTCGAGGGTTCACCTCCCCCCCGTTCTGTCCCAGGCTCCCCACACACACAGGCTCTGCATTCTCAGGCAGGCGAGGACACCACAAGAGTTTTGCTACTTACAAATCGTGAAGAGTTGTCGTTCTTGACCGTTTTGGCATTGCCAAAAGCCTCCAGAATCGGGTTTGCTTGCAGAAGCTGCTTCTCCAGCTCACCCTAAAATGTATTCACATCTAGTTAGTGGAGAGAGGAACCCAGGCTATGACAGCTCTGCTCTAGTCAGAGGTCGTCCCAAAATTCTGCCCTTAACCTACAGGTCCTCTCCTTGCCTATCTCCTACCCTGTTTGAGACTCCAATGCTAAGGTCCAGATTTACTCAAGGATTTCAGAAGAGAAGCAACTGGCCAGGCTCTCTTATAGCTAGGGCATCTGTTCCCTAGGAAGGCCACTTTCTGACCAGGGCTTGCTCATCTATGAAATGCCATTTCACTGACAACCACTGCACAAGGTTGAGGACATCATTTGTATCATAATGAATTGTGCTCCTAGGAGCTGTGCAGTGCACAACCTGCACTGCTGTCCATGGCAGTTCTGCTGCTGCTCACATTTAACAAGCAGCTGTCTTTCAGGCTAACCACTACAGCCCTCCTCCTGATGGTTTTAGTGTGATTTTGGTTTTTTAAGTTGCAAGTTTTCTTCTCTCAGGACTTTTCTGAAGTTTTTTATGGAAGACAAGTAAAGAATGCACAAAACCCACCGGGAATACTCTTAACTGACTGCAGAACAAAGCTTCAAAGCAGGTTGCCTGAGCTCCATTCATCAGGTTAAATGCAGCTGAGACTGTCCACAGCACCCCCCCCCAGCCCCCTCTGAGGGAGCTCCTGTGCACAAATGCGGTCATGTGATTAATTGTGGCAGGAAAGGGCCAACGAGGTAAGTCATGCCAGGAAAGCGATGAGTTGCTTTTGCCTAGCCCCAAAACACGATGGCTGCAGACTGGCTCAATGGCCTTCCCATCCAAGCTCTTCCTCCGGGCCTCCCCTGGGAAGTCCTGGGACCTTGGGGTCTCCTCCACGCTCCCTCTGTTGAGTTCCCTGTCCCTTTCCTCAGGGCAGCAGGGCAGGGCTAAAAAGAAACTGGGAACAGTTCTAGAAGGGAATAGGAGCACACAGCTCTCCCCCGTGCCTCTGTCCACCAGGAGGGCATCACGGGTAGCTGTCCAGGGGACGTGAAGCTGCTACTTATTTCTTCTTATTTCCTTCACAGGCCCTGCTCCTCTGTAACTCCCAAAGATGAAATGAAGGTGTCACCTCTGTGAAAATCCCCAGGGCATACGCAGAATCCCCCTAACTGGGACCTGTGGGAATCTGCAAGGAGGGCAAAGGACTTTCCTTGCCTGGTGGGAAGAAATCCAAAGGGATTACTTCTGTCAACACAAACTTGGGATCCCAACATCTCCCCAAAAAGGTTCCCTTTCCAGAATGGGAATTCCAGGATCGCTTCTCAGCCTTTTTGGCTAAGATCAAGAATATTCCAGTAGATGGGTTTCTCTTCTCAGGAGAGTGTTAAACATGGACATCTGGTTCTAACCATCCATTGGATGGATGATGAGACTGGCTCAGAGATGTTAAGTGACTTGGCCAGGGTCACACAGGAGCAGATCTCAAATAAGAATCCTGATTCTCCTTCTGACATCCATCCATGACACGGCCTCCCAGGATCTCACTCAGATGAACTGAGTGTGATCCCAGCACATGCTAGGACCTCTGAGGATCTCTTCTAGAACGGGGACCCATACACCAGCCCCTCAAGCTCTGCGTTAGAGATGAGTTCCCATCTGCAGAGGTCCAGGCAGGACCCCGTTGGGTGTTGCATAGCTGGGGCCTTACCGTGCCACCGAAGCTAGTGCATCGCAAACGCCAAGTCTCCTTTTTCTGGAGCCTTGGGTCGAGCAACTGGCATGCAAAGACAGACACGCACTGCACACGCATGCACGAGGACACACTGGTGCACAGGGGACAGGGCTCAGGGGAGAAACGTAGGCATGATGGCAGGGACGAGGGAGGGAGGGATGCCACAGCAGTGCCATTAACCGACTGTCAATCAAGCCAGGGAAGCTTCAGGGCCAGAGGGGTCCTAAAACACTCAACCAGGTGGGACAGACATCTCTAGGGTGGTCCAGTTTGAGGTACCCGGTGATGGATGCGTTGGTGGGAAGGGTTGCGGGCACGAGGGGGAGGGGATTCATTCTGAACTGGGGAATTCCATTCCGGGCTGGAGGACGACCTGGAGCATTCCAAGGGGCTCCCACGGCAGGCACGCGGGCCCCCCGCCCCACACGCTGGCGCTGGAACCCCCACCAGATGGTACTTTGGTGAGCTGTTGGTTTGGGCTGTGGCCACTCGGGGCCCCGCCCCTTCTACCATCACCTAGAGGACTCAGTGGATGCAAAAGGACCATGCAGATTGAAATACACTCCGTGCCTCCCCGTACACACCAGGAAAACACTCTTAGTTACTCACGTAGGCAAGAGCTGGGCCTTGCTGTAGTTGAACAATACAGTATAAAACAAACGTCAGTGTCATTCCAGTCACACGCCACGTCCGGGGCTGGAGAATCGGGATAGTAATCCCCCCCCCCGCCCCACCGCTGCCTCCCCCAGACAGCCTGGGTTCCCCAGGGTAATTGGGGGGGAGGGCAACTTTTCTCTGATTCTGATTCTTTCCCATTGAGCTCGTTCCTTTTAAGAATTTCTTAGACGCTCAGGCATTTCAAAAGTTTTGGTCATTGGGGCCAAGGTGGGCTCTTTGGAACAAGATCAATGAGATATTGATGGAGACAGGTTTGCAGAAGCAGAGAAAAAAGGGCTCGGCCCATCGTAGGCCCTTGGGGGAGGTCAGTCATTATTAGGTATTATTATGTCTTGGGTTGACTATTATAGAGAAAGAGAAGGCAACGAGAAGCCATGTTTAACGGCCGTGTAAACTTAACCGTAGGCTTTTGTGTTCCTACACACTGTGCCAGACACAGTTTGGAAAAGTTGGATTTCCTGCATTTGTTGGAAGGGTTCCCTCCAGATGGTGCCCAGCCCAGACAAGCTGCCTCTGTGACAGTTCTAGAACCATCCAGCAGGTCTAGAAAACAAGCCCCTCCAAGCTGTCTTCAGGCCTCCAGGCTGCCACCTCCCCAGCCCCAAACCTTCAGACAAAGGCACTGACAAGTCCTTCAAGCAGCCCCACTGCATGTCCCCTCCTCCTCAGGGACAGATGAGGCAGGGTGAGACAGAAGACAAAGAAGAGAAGAATGGACCCCAGGAGGGATAATTCTAGAAACTTGCTCTTCTTGTCCTCAGATTGTGTCAGTGTGGGTTTATCTGTATGGTTATTTAGCAGCGATCTCTGTTCCCCACCCATCTAGAAGTCTGGTGAATAGAACAGCATCGCTCGGACTCCTCGCTGGACCCCATCCTCTGATGCATCCGGGCGATGCTCAGTCACTGCACTGAGCCAAAGCCCATAGCTGAGGGATGTTGCTCTTCCCATCCCCTGGGGTCCCAGTCAGAGCGGCACGTGGAGGAGTGACAGGTGCGTCTCAGTCCTAGGCAGTTTACAAAGATTTACAGGGTGGTTCTCCAATCTGGGTGCCCCAGAGTATACCTGGAGATGCCTGTAGACTTTTTTGGGGGGGCTGTCACAGCTTGGCAGAGGAGCTGCTACCAGCATCTTGTTGGGGAGAGACCAGGATGCTGCTAAAAGTCCTACAATGTCTAAGGCAGCCCCACAGCAGAGAATTATCTGGTCCGGAATGACAGCGGCACCGCTACTGAGAGGCCCTGATGTGAAGCAATCTCCTCACGGTGGCAGGAGAGGGCTTGTCCCGAGTCATGAAACAGGACCCCTCAAGAGGCTGATCGGGGCTGAGGTGAGGAATCGGCCAGAGTCAAAGGACCCACTCAGCTGGAAAAAGACCCCTCCTGTGAGTTGCTGGGCAAGGGACCCGTTAAACACGGACCCGGGTCTTTCCATGGAGCTGAGACCTGTGCGCTAGGGCTCGGCCACTGAACAGGGGCTGCACTCACCGTGATGCTTGTGTCCTTCTTGCCCTTGTGGGAGGAGGCCACCACGGCCAGGTACTGGATGACTTTCTTAGTGTTTTCTGTTTTCCCAGCTCCGGACTCCCCTCTGAAAGACACGGGAACAGTATGACATTGAAAATAACCTTACCCTCGTTCTAGAGCTCCGGGCCATTTGCCGGTAGGACAAATGAGGCTCCCAGCGGGGAAGCGACTTGCCCAAGGTCATGCTGCCGGCCCAGAGCTGCGCTGGACCTGAAACCCTAGGCTGGCTGCCACCTCAGTGTACGCTCCTCGTCCTCCCTGCCCCGAGAGGATGCAGGAAAGGATTCAGATGAAAAGAGTAAAAGAGACAAACTGAGTTTTCCTACCAAGGTCCAAACTTAGGTCTATTTGGAATCTTCTCTTTTTTGCTTAAGATACTTTACTTTTTTAGGCCAGTTTCGGGTTCACAACAAGGTTGAGCAGAAAATACACTGAGTTCCTCTATCCGCCTGTCTCTCGACATGTATAGCCTTCCCCACAGTCAACACCTACCCCCCCCCCACCAGTGGTCCATTTGTTATAATTGATGAACATACCCTAACATATCGTCACCCGAAGTCCAGAGTTCACACTAAGGTTCATGCTAGGTCCTGGATGTTCTGTGGGTTTGGACACATGTGACATGACATGAATCCATCATTATAGTCCCACACAGAATAGTTTCTCGGCAAATCGTCTACTTATAAGACATTAGCTTTGTTGACAGAAAGATCAGGCAAAGGGCAGCCTTCTAGGAAGGGAACAGGTAACTCTTAGAGTGCCAGCCTCTAAGATAAAAGTGTTAGAAGCTTCCCTTATGGGTTTTCCTACCAGCCATGTAAGTGCCTTCATCCCCTGGAGAAGCCCATGCTGACTGTAAGGTGACTAGCTAATTATCTGAGGCAAGTATCAGAAGACAAACCTGGTTGAAGTAATTCACACTAAAGTGTAAATGACTGATATGTTTAGCACAGCCTAGTGTTCTTAGTCTTTTCAAAAGAGCACTCCTAGGGGGTGCCTGGGTGGCTCAGTGGGTTAAAGCCTCTGCCTTCGGCTCAGCTCATAATCTCAGGGTCCTGGGATTGAGCCCCACATCGGGCTCTCTGCTCAGTGGGGAGCCTGCTTCCTCCTCTCTCTCTGCCTACTTGTGATCTCTGTCAAATAAATAAATAAAATGTTTAAAAAAAAAAAAAAAAGCAATCCTAGAATATGGCAGACTTTTTTTTTTTTTTTTTTTTTTTTTTAATCAAATGGCCTTCTTGACCCACCTGCCTCTCTGGGCCAGCAAAGATCATCGTGGTGGGATTTCTTCTTCCAAGGGTTCTAGATACTGATTCTGACTCCCTCTCTTCCTGGTGAATTGGAAGGACAGGGTCTCAACAATAACTTTCTTTCCTTCTTGGCCTCCCTTCCCATTTTCTTCTTTTGTTTTTCCTTTCTTTGCCTAGACTCTCTCATTTTCTGAGCTCACAGAACATTCTGAAATGCAAGAGATAATTTTTTTTTTAAGTCTGGAAAAGAACGTGTCTCCCACGAGGTCAGCTCAAGGTTCTCCACACTGAACCAGTGCCATAGCACTGGTGCGGTCCCTGCTCTTTTTCCTATTTAGGAAAGACATTAATTTTCCCTGCCAGGCACTCGTTAACAACTTTGCTCATGGCTAAAAAAGACAGAAAGTAACACGTGTCCTGAATATCTGGACCTAGTGCTGTAGGTCCTGATGTCCGGACATCAAGTGTCTGATCTCCAGGAGTGCTGGCCTTAGTACTACCCTCTCCTTCTTCCTAATGGTCTTTGTCCCAGTGGCCACATTGTTTCACATAGCCTCAGACGCACTTTGTGAATGGGGAACTGAGGAGTCAATTATTCCTATTTCTTGAGGGGGAAATAGAGTCCAAACAAAAAAAAAAAAAAAAATTTTTTTTTTTTTTTAAATTTTAAGGAGAGTTGACTTTTAGGGGAAGGAGAGGCCCCATATTAATTGTTTCACATGCATTATCTCCTTTACCTTCCCTCCCCCAATCCTGAAGGTAGGATGTACCACTTCCCAGTTATTACAGAAGAGGAACTCTGGCCCAGAGTGGGTAAGCAACTTGTCCTAGGTCACACAGTAAGGCAAGGGCACAGTCAGAACTGAAAGGCCTCTGATTCCAATGCAGTCAGGATGCTTTCTACTACTTTTCGCCCAGTCATTCCACGATACAGGCCCACCCCTCCAGGGACTAGCTTTCTAAGGCCAGAGGAACCAATGAACCAAGACATTGAGTCATTTACACCCTAGTATGAATTACTTATATTTATATTATATATTATATATAATTTATATATATAACTTACATTATATATATTACTTTTTATTTATATTATATATATTTATATTTATATTTATAATATATATTTATATTATATATATATTTATATTTTATATTTATTTATATGATATATTACTTATATTATAATTATAGGCTAACAACAGAATGCTTGCCAGATGTCACCCCCAGACTGAAGGGCAGGTTCTGACCAGAGCAAGAGGAAGGAGAGAAAATCTGAGTACAGGAAGCCACCTTTATAGGTGATGCTGAGCCTATTCAGGTCTAAGTACACACAGCGTCTAGATCCCCAGAACGTCTCCTTTCCCACAGTAATCTCATTTTCCACCTTTGTTTTCAGCCTCTCCTACCTCTTCTGTTTTACAGCAAAGATACTGGCATGACCATGACTGTGGCCCTGACCTTTGACCTTATGAGGGAGGGGAAGTGGGACATACACTCTGGGAATCTGCTTCTCCCCATGTGGGCTGCTTGGCTCAACAGTTTCCAAGTTTTACTGATAAAAATAAATTGTCCTGGGAGGCTGTGCCAAAGAAAACTCCAGAGCTCCAGGCCCACGAGTGTCTGAAGATTGATGTGCTCGGGGCTGCTTTAGAAACATTAATATCTTTACTTTTCTGGCCCCTGAACTCTAGGGGTAAAGATGCCTTCCTGATCAACGTACTCAAAACCTCTGTCCTATTTCGTAGGGAACTTGGTGCCCAGTTCTCTCCTCGTGACCATATAAGGTCTCCTGGCCTTGTAATCCCCCCACTGCCAAGTCCTGCCCCAAAAGCAAGGGCCCTTTAACCCCAGCTATGCCAGCTACATGGGAGGGCCCTGTGCTTGACTTTGCACTCTGTTGTTGCCATCTTGAAATTCTTAACACTTTTTGAGTAAAGGGCTCTGCATTTTCATTTTGCATAATTTTTTACATCACGTGGCTGGTCTTGGGTCCCGGGGTTGAACACCATTTACGAAACCATTTCAGCTTGTGGTCTGCCCTTGGCAGCGAAGCCAATTTAGCTTTGAGTCTCAGAGCTGTTCAGTCCCTGGTCCTCATGGGACCCCTACCCCCGCAGCCAGTGAGGTCCTCTAGCAAATCTGTAGTCCAACTCCTACACACCCTGCAAAGCCCAGGTAAGCATTGCCTCTGTTCTGAATGCTGCCTCTAGGTAGGAGCAATCTCTCCTTCCCTGACAGCATCAGCCCACAGAAAACTCAATCAGTCCCAAGGCAAGACCATCTTAGTTCAAATCCCTGCTCAACCAGTTACCTGTGTGACCTTGGGTAGGTCATTCAACTACTCCCATGCCTTGGTTTCTTTATCTATAAAATGGTATAATTAAAGCACTTATATGATAGTTACAAGGATTAAATAAGTAGATATGCATAAAAATGTTTAGAACAAAGTCAGATATACAAAAAGATGAGCTACTATTACTTATAACCATTTCTTCCCTAATACTTACATTAATACTTCTAAATTAATGCTTATATAATACTTATAGTCTGTTTATATCATTATCTTCAACATTCACACTATTATTAAACATAAATACTCTTGGAACAGTACATCAAAAACTAATGATGTATTATATGGTGACTAACATAACACCATAAAAAAATTAACAGCAACAATAAAAAACTATAAATCCCACCCTATTTTTCCACTATGCAAGCCAGGAGTCTGCAAACCATTCCTGTAAGGAGCCAATTACTGAACACTTTAGGCTTTGTGGGTCATGCATTCTCTGTCCCAACTACTCAGCTCTGCCATTGTAGCAGGAAAACAACCAACCACAGCTGTGTGCCAATAAAACTTTATTTACAAAAAACAGTGAGGGGCCGCATTTGGCCCACTGGCTGTGGTCTCCCAACGCTTTCCTATACATTTTAGACTAAAGTTCAAAATCCTTCCCAGGGCCCAGAAGACCCCCTACCTTCCTCTGACCTCCTGGCCCACCACCCCCTTCTCTCTAATCTAGCCCGTTGTCACATATGGGTTACTCCTTGAACGTAGCACTTCCTCTCAATCCAGGACCTCTCCATGTCTCCCTCACCTGGGTTCCCGACTTGTTCACACAGCACGAACTACATGCAAGACCACAGGACTCCGCTCCAAACATTACATTCACTCACTTTCCAGTTACTGACTGCATTAACATCTGTCGCAAATTTGTGAGTCCCACCTGGGCTTACCTTGACCACTGATTTTTTTTTTTAATTTATTTATTTGACAGACAGAGATCACAAGTAGGCAGAGAGGCAGGCAGAGAGAGAGAGGAGGCAGCAGGCTCCCTGCAGAGCAAAGAGCCCAATATGGGGCTCGATCCCAGGACCCTGGGACCATGACCTGAGCCGAAGGCAGAGGCTTTAACCCACCGAGCCACCCAGGCACCCCAACCACTGATTATTTTTAAAAGCTCATACCCTGCTATCAACAGGTTAATGCTCGAGTCACTTGGGCTGATTTTGACAATGGCCCAAAAGAAATTTAAGAAGGAGAGCTAAGCTGTTGATGGTTCGGGGGGACTGGACACACTGGCAAGCGACAGTTGAATGGCTATAGCCAACCCCTCTCACTGGGCACTGGCCATGTACAGGGGCAGTGTGCTGGGGAACGAGGACATTGTCCCACCCTCACTGAGCTTACATTCCAGGAGAGGGAGGGAGACACTAGCCAAGGAAACAAGTAAGTAATCAAGGTCATCCGAGGGTCTGCGATTGCTCCATCAGGGCGGCATGATGGGGGACTGGGGACATGGGGTGGCTGTTGTTGGGTAGCCCAGAGGAGGAGAGGAGCCCTGCGAAATGCAGGCGTAGCCTATAATGTAGGTACATTATTAACATGAAATCACTAACAAAAGCCACAAACACACAGTGTGGAACTAAATCTAGCACCGAAAGGACACAGTCAGGGAGTTAACACAAAGGTGGGGTTTCTTCCGCTGGAAACGTGTATGTCATTGGGCCATTCAAACGTTTCCTGGCTCTGTGTGTCCTGGTTTTAGCAAGTAGGTGAATTTGCAAATATGGACTCAAGAGGGGTGCCTGGGTGGCTCAGTGGGTTAAAGCCTCTGCCTTCGGCTCGGGTCATGATCTCGGGGTCTCGAGAGAGCCCTACATCGGGCTCTCTGCTCAGTGGGGAGCCTGCCTCCTCTCTCTGCCTGCCTCTCTGCCTACTTGTGATCTCTATCAAATAAATAAAATCTTTAAAAAAAAATGGACTCAAGAAATAATAAGGATCGATTGTGTGTGTGTGTGTGTGTGTGTCTTTATGTTCATTTATGCATATTTTTTAAAGTCTGGAAACAATCACAGCTACCATCGCTAAAGGATGGTTAAACATGACACAGCATTTCTGGGCAGCCTCAAGGAGGGAGACTGGTTTATGTGTGATCAGACAGAACGTACTCCAAGATCCACTGTGGAGTGGAAAAACCAAGGGCAGACCAGCATGTGCAAAACACAACCACTGTGTTTTCTAAAACCCAGAGTTCTGGATCCTCCTAGAGAGGAAGAAAATCCCAACCAGCTCTGGGAACAGCACGTCAGCATTCTCTCACAGCATACGTCGTCTGGAGCAGGATCACAGCTGCCCCTTGAATGCGTGTGAGCTTTCCAGTTTGCCACAGTCCCCACCACTCCCTAACGTCACCCCTGACCTCATCCACCCCTTTCTGTTACCGCCAGCCTCTCCGAGGCATTAGCATCTATAAATCCTGGTCTGGGGAGACAATAATGTCTGTAAGAAGCTAGCTGTAGATCTACCCGCCAGGCCTAAAAGATGCATTAAGATAAGAAAATCATGGACACAGCTTATCAGGATTATGACTCGCTACTATTCACTGCCTGTCCGCCCCCCGCCACGTTTCTCCTTGCTTCCGCTTAGCATGGCTGACAGTGAAGCCACATTTCCAAAAACATCGAACAAACAGCAGTTATGTTCGCTGAGTGCTAAATGACATCATCAGATGCCGTGCTCGGTGTTTTCCGTCACTAACTCATATATTCCTCACAACCGCCCTGTGAGGCGGGTGCAGCTGTCCATTCTACAGGCAAGGAAACTGAGGCTCAGACAGGGTGGGTGGCTTTCTGTGGAAATACGGCAGAGCTGGGTCCCAGACTCCTTACTTATCCGTCTAGCTCCTTGGCTGCCCCTGACATGAAAATCTGGCCTATTTCTGGAGCCAACATGGCCCCATGATGGCTCGCTTGGACCAGCTGAGTGTTGTCACAGCGTCACTTAGGGGCCAAAGGGACCCCAGAGCTCCCCACTGCTTTACTTTGTCAGTCAGCAGAGTCCGCAAACAGCCTGAGGACCCCTGTGCCGGGGTGGGCGCAGTTCCAGCCCAGTTCAGGCTCCCCGTGAGCTGAGACCAAGGGCCTTTTCTTCAACCTCTGTATGCACCAGGTAACCCAGATGTGTTTCTGCCAAAAGGCCTGCACCCCGGGGTCAGGAATCTGGCCACTGAGTCAGGAGTACCTCCTGCCCCACCGGTGAGGCCAGGCCATAAGGCTTCCAGGCCAGTCATTCAGCAACTGATGTTCAGACACATCTGGGGACAGAAAGTCTAGAAGGACCCGCACCCCAGGGCTACCTGAGCTGGTTTTAAGCGGTCATGGTCCCCCAAATAACCTGCCCGGGGAAGCCACCATTGACACGGACATGATGACTAAACCCAGCAGATCCAACGTGAACCAGGTGATGAAGCTTAACATCACTTAGGACAGGTCACATTAGAGTCATGTGGGTTGGATCTTCCTCCTGAAATGGTGGGATGAAGAAGACACCTCACCTCGACGCCATTCTCCCCAAAACCTGTAACCCCAGTCTAATGTCCCAGAAAAACATCAGACACACCCAGATTGAGGGGTGTTCGGCTAAATCCCTGCTCAGCCCTCAAAACTATCATGGGGTGCCAGAGGGGCTCAGTCGGTTAAACATCTACATTTGGCTCAGGTCATGATCCCAAGGTTCGGGATAGAGCCCCATGCGGGGCTCCCTAATCAGCGGGAAGCCTGCTTCTCCTTTTCCTGCTGCCCCTCCCCCACTCATGTTCCATCTTTCTCTCTCAAATAGATAAATACAATCTTTAAAAAAAAAAAGCAACCATTAAGGTCATGAAAAACAAGGAAAGTCTGAGAAACTGTCATAGCCCAGGGGAGTCTAGGGAGACATGACAACAAGATGCCATTCTGGATAGGATCACGAAACAGAAGGACATTAGTAAACACACTGGTTCTTGTCTTAGTGGGACACATGTGGCGATGTCACATGTTACTATAGGAGAAACGGAGACCTGGCAGGTGGGATATGGAACTCTCGACACTATCTTGGCAATCTTTTTGTAAATCTAAAATCATTTCAAAAATATTCTATTTTTTTAAGTGATTCCACTTAAATAATAACAGTAATTTAACAATAATGTGCACACACAGCCAAAATCCTAACCACAGTGCCAGGCAAATAAGGTCAGGGAAACGTGAGTTCTTTTTCTTTCTTTTTCTTTTTTCGTGAGTTCTTTTTCAATCCAAACTCCAGAATCAGGAGCCTTAGACCAGAGGCAACTTTTGCTTCTGGGATCCTACTTCCATCCTCAAAGACAGAGGCTGAGAAGTCACAGAGGAAGTTCTGCCCACAAAGAAGGACATCATCATATATCTGTTTGGGAATAATATGCATTTATTTATTTCTTAAAGATTTTATTTATTTATTTGAGAGAGAGAGAGAGAGAGAATACCCCTGGGGTGAGCAGCAGAGAGGGAGAAGCAGACTCCCTGCTGAGCAGGGAGCCCGATGCGGCTTGATCCCAGGACCCCTTGATCCCAGGACCACAGGATCATGACCTGAGCTGAAGGCAGATGCTTCACCCACTGAGCCACCCAGTCACCCTGAGGATAAAATTTAAAATGACCTAAGAGGGGGCACCTGCGTGGCTCAGTCGTTAACCGTCTGCCTGGGACGTCTGCCTTGATCCTGGGATCAAGCCCCAAATTGGGCTCTCTGCTCAGCGGGAAGCCTGCTTCTCCCTCTCTCACTCCCTCTGTTTGTGTTCCCTCTCTCTCTGTCTCCTTCTGTAACCTAAGAACTTCACACTTGGAGTCTGATCAAGGGTTTCACTAACTCTACAGAGGGTCCGTAGTCATCAGAAGGGATATTTGTAAATAACACGGAAATGGGACATCAGTGGAAAGTCAAGCAGGAAAAAAAACAAGAGAAAAACATGTATGTGCACGATTGAGTTCACGCTCATGTTTAAAACTGCCTAGAAATACAACAACAAGGCAACATCAGCAACAAGGGGCCACACCAAGGTTTACTGGGGCCAAACTTGGCAGTGGACTGTGGGTGAAGTTTTCCCATTGTTCACTTTTGGGTATTTATCTGCTTTATTCTTACAGTTACAAAAAAATTAAATATAAAATATATGTGTTTGCGAAATGCATTTTGCATTTCAATTTAATGTAAATTAAAAACTGTTTATTTTGTCTTTAGGGTAGAATGGAAAAAAAGAGCAAAAGGAAGTAGAGAGAAGTTCATTGGTTTGCCTGAAGCCGCAAGTCAGCAAACTTTTTCTACAAAGAGCCAGAGAGTGACTATTTGAGCCCTTGAGGCGCACAGATGATCTGCTGTGCATACTCAACTCAACAGCACAGATGCAGCCACAAGCCAAACTGACACGAGTGGGTGTGGCTGTGTTCCAATAAAACTTTATTTGTAAGAACAGAGGGCCAAATCTGGCCCTAGGGTGACAGTTTGCTGACTCCTGGCCTAAAATCACAGAGATCTATCTCAGGGATTCTTGGATCTGTGAAAGCAGAGAGCTTCACAGCAGCCAGGATTCTGATTCCTCAGCCTGGGCTTTGCTCTGGAACCCCACAGTGCCTCCAGCAAGCAAGGCTCAGCAAAACCCCCGCAGAGCGCCACCACTGCATCAGACAACCAGCCAACAAGGATGTGACACCTGCTACGGGCCGGGAACCATACTAAGTTCTCCCCTGACATGGCCCCTTCAATCTTCCCAACCAGCCCAGGGTGTGGCGGCAATTGATGGCCCTATTCTACAGATGAGGAGACTGAGGTTTGCAGACATACCCATCTTGCCCAAGAAAGAACTGCCGGCATGCGGTGAAGTAGGAAAGCAGACCTAGCCCTGTGTCTCCAAGGCCCCACCTCCTAACCACGAGGGCTGCCTTCTTGAGATTATCTGTGTCCCCTTGATACCGCACTGCGTTATCAAAATCCTGTAGGCTTTTACCAAGAAGTGTGCCTTCTTCAAAAACAGCAGAAGGGATAAGGGAGGTGGCATCAAAGTAGGAGGCCTGCTTGGGAGGGAACTCTGGCCAGGCCATAGGGGAGGCGCCCAGTGGAATTGTCTGTAAATAACTCAGGGCTTAGCATACAGTAAGTGCTCACTAAATGCTCATTTCAGAAAGGGGGATGGTGTAGAACAAGACGGCACCAAGTATCTATTGATGGTTTGGTTGTGCCTGCCTCCCTGTAAGGACTTCCATTCAGCAAATGTCAAGTGCATCTCTACTCTGTGCCACATATGAGTGAGGCCCCTGGGAAGGTCAGCAAAGAGCTCTGCCCTCATGGACTTTTCTTTTTAGCAGGCTGGATCTCGACCGTATTAACAAACCAAAAAGGCGTTCCACTTACGTGCACAGAATGGACTGGTCCTCTCGATCTGAGAACAGAAAGAAAAAAAGCCATGAATTAGAATTAGCTCTGAGCTGAGGGTCTGGAGACGGCTCCTCCCCGCGCTCTGCCCCCCAAACTCCTGCACACTGGCCCCATCAAAGAGGCGAGGGGCCTGCTGGGCTCATTGCCCAGGGTGCAGGGGACACGAGCAGAGCCAAGAGGACAGTACGGTTCCTTTCAGCGCTCTTCCCTACCCCCAAGTCCTGAAAGCAATCCCGGAAAGATGCTGGAGCCTGATGAGTTCAAAAGGCAGTGGGCTTTCCAGCCCCTCCAGCTCTTGTGGGGTGGGGGGTGTCCCGGGAGCCCACTCTGCCAGACAGAGCATACTGGGATCCCACTCAGCCACTTCTTAGCTCTGTGGCCTCGGGCAAACAGTCTTAACCCCTCCGTGCCTCAGTTTCTGCATCTGGAATATAGAGTAATTGACAGTTTGGGTTTGAAAATGCAGCGTATCCTGTCCTGGGAAGAACAGCACCCCATGTTCCTCTAGCACACATGCTCCCCACCTCACCCCTGCCATCATATACAGTCTTGGTCCCCACTGGGTCCCCCAGCCCAGAGGGCGGGGAAGCACAAAAGACTGACAGAGCCCCAAGGGGCCGTACTTCCTGCCCCCAGATCCCAAGAAGCCCCTCCCTGCCACTTCTGAGGCTGGCTTTCTAGCTTTCCCACCCCGTCCAGGAGCCCCCTGACCATCCTCCATACATTCCTTTCCTAGATCAAGTGCTGGGTCATGTTGCTGACCACCAGAGGACCCTGGTGGGGAACACAGGGCATCGTGAGATGAAAGGTGATTAAGCAGACATTACTGATCGCCTTCACTCTTTTTTTTTTTTAATGATTTTTTAAAGATTATTTATTTATTTATTTGACAGACAGAGATCACAAGTAGGCAGAGAGGCAGGCAGAGAGAGAGGAGGAAACAGGCTCCCTGCTGAGCAGAGAGCCCCATGTGGGGCTCAATCCCAGGACCCTGGGATCATGACCTGAGCTGAAGGCAGAGGCTTAACCCACTGAGCCACCCAGGTGCCCCACCCCTTTTAAAGATTTTATTTGCTTGAGAGAAAGAACAAGCAAGCACAAGTAGGGGAAGCATCAGGCAGAAAGAGAGGCAGAAGCAGGCACCTGCTGAGCAAGGAGCCGGATGTGAGGCTTGATCCCAGGACCCTGGGATCATGACCAGAGCCAAAGGCAGAGGCTTAACTGACCAAGTTTGGTTTGTTTTTTTTTTTTAAGATTTTATTTATTTATTTGACAGGGAGAGACACAGTGAGAGAGGGAAATAAGCAGGGGGAGTGGGAGAGGGAGAAGCAGGCTTCCCACTGAGCAGGGAGCCCCATGCGGGGCACGATCCCAGGACCCTCATGACCTGAGCCGAAGGCAGACGCTTAATGACTGAGCCACCCAGGCGCCCTGACCTTCTACTCTTAAAGTGGCCTCCGAGGGTGGAGCCAGGGTCTGGAACTCATTTCCTGCCCTATGAGGGATCTGGGGAGAGTTACCGACAAATTCGACTGCTGGCAAATTAACCGTAACCGAGAAATCAGAGCAGAGAGAGAGGGAGAGAGACTCTCAAGCAGACTCCACACTGAATGCCGAGCCCGACACAGGGTTAGGTCTCAGGACCCCAAGATCACGACCTGAGTAGAGACCAAGAGTCAGACATTCAAGGAACTGCACCACCCAGGTGCCCAATAAAGTTGTTTTTAAAAAGAAAGTGCTCTTAGATAAAGCCCACAGGCCTGAGCATGGCACTCAAGGCCTCCGGAGACTCCCCAGCCTTGACACCCCTGGGTCCTTCACTCTGATGCCCCAACGGAAACCCTCACCCCCCCGCCCCAAGCATACTCCTGCTTGTTCAGGCTATTCCCTTGTTTTCTGGCCCCTTCCTGGTCCCTCGGCCTCAAAGATGACACCTCCTTGGGATGCCTGGGTGGCTCAGTCGGTTAAGCATCTGCCTTCAGCTCAGGTCATGAGCCCAGGGTCCTGGGATTGAGCCCTGCATCAGGCTTCCTGCTCAGCGGGGAATCTACGCCTCCATCTCCCTCTGCCTGCACTCTTGCTCATGCTCTCTCTTTCAAATAAATAAATAATATCTTAAAAAAAAAAAAAAAGGATGACACCTCCTCCAAGAAGCCTTCCCTACAGCGATGGAACCACGGCATGGCTTGGCTGTAAATCTCCTTCAACACTGCCAAGCTATCACAAATTGTCAACCTTGCTGGAGTGAGTAAGCCCTGAGAAGAGCCTCCAGTCTCCTCCGTAATCCCTCTGTTGCCTCCAAGTCCCTCCCAGATGGAAATTCAGGACCACTCCATGGTTCCTGCCTGTCTGCAAGACGGGGCGATATTCCACACCCCTGGTCCCATAGCACCTGCGCTTCCCAAATGCTCTGTCCCGGGTTTGCTTCTTTCTATTTGCTGGTGTCTGTGCCCCACAGGACTATGGAATCCTTGCGCAGAAGCAACCAGTTCTGGACCTTGCTTCCTTCCGTTTCCGGACCCCAGCTCCCAAGCCCTGAGCTCCTGATATAGAAAGTTTAGTTGGTGAGCTCTGAAAAAAAACCACCCTTAACCCTAGAAGAAGTGGGCTTTTGGGGTGCCTGCGTGGCTTGGTGGGTTAAGCCCCTGCCTTCGGCTCGGGTCATGATCTCAGGGTCCTGGGATCCAGCCCCACATCCAGCTCTCTGCTCAGCAGGGAGCCTGCTTCCCTCTCTCTCTCTCTCTCTCTCTGCCTGTCTCTATGCCTACTTGTGATCTCTATCAAATAAATAAATAAACTCTTAAAAAAAAAAAAGAAGTGGGCTTTTTTTTTTTTTTGAAGTCGGCTTCTTGATGGGAACACTTGATATACATATGAAAAACTGAATTGTTTATTCATTCATTCAACAAATACTTTAAGGGTATCTACCAAATATTGGGCATGATGCCGGCCCTAAAAGTACCACATAATAGTACGTAATACTTAGCACCTTCTCGGTGCCATGCATTGTTCTAAGCATTGACCTGCATTAACACACATTTGACCTCACATATCCTATGAAATAGGCCTTTTTATCCCCATTGTACAGATGAAGAAACTGAGACACACTGACATTTTTTAACTTGCCCATAGTTATGCAACAGTGGATGAGGCAGGATTTGAACCCAAATTGGGCCAGACACACTTCCATGTGCAACCTTTGATCTTGACCCCTTCCCCTTTTGGGGTTGAGGAAACAGAAGTTAGGTAGCCCAAAGTCACATGGCCACTTCGGTGACCAATCAGCGTTCTGAAACACCGTGGGTCAGAGGGAGGGCTCTTCCTGCTTTCCCGGGTATGAGAGCACATAGGAAATGTGACATGGGTCCTGAGGGGCCATAGCTGCAGGAGATTAGAAAAGACATTGGGGGACAAGGCAGCTTGGGGAGACCAGCATGACCAAGCCAAGAGAAGGCATGAGGCCTATTCCCAGGCCACGAAGAAGCTGTGCTAAGGTCGAGGTGGGAAGAAGGAACCACAGTATGGAGTGGCCTCTAGGATAGAAGAAGGATCCACTTCCTAAGAAGCACATCTCAAATCCACACATCTGTCCCAGCACGCCTGTCTCCCCCAGTCTAAGAAATATCACTTTGAGCCCACATCGTCTATCTCCCTATACTAGAAAGCAAGCTTTACTGGGGAAGTAGAAGCTTATACGTTTTGTTTAACATTGTATCTCCAGCACCTTGCACATAGTTGGTGCTCAATTATATTGTTGGATGGATGGATGGATGGATGGATGGATGGATGGATGGTAAGATGAATGGTTGACTGGATGGAAGGGAAGGTGGATGGATGGATGGACGGACGGACAGTTGGGTGGGTGGGTGGGTGGGTGGATGGGAAGACGAATGGCTGGCTGGATGATGGGAAGATGGATGGATGGATGGATGGATGGACGGACAGTTGGGTGGGTGGGTGGATAGATGGATGGAAAGATGAATGGTTGGCTGGCTGGATGGAAAGATGGATGGATGGATGCATGCATGAATGGATGGACGGATGGACACTTGGGTGGGTGGGTGGATGGATGGACAGACAGTTGGGTGGGAGGGTGGATGGATGGATGGATGGGACTGGAGAAGGTCATTCCTGTGTGTCACTGGGGAATAGAGCAGACAGTAATGACCATATCTAGAGGGTGGAATTCTATCACATAGGGAAGATCTAGGCCCACCACAAGGCAACATGAATGACTGGGAAAGTTCCATGAACCCTGTTCCACCTCGAATTAGTTCTCCTTTTCTTCTCTCAGATTACAGATGGGCATTCTGGTGACTCATTTGAGCCACAACCTCAAAACAAAAGGAAGAGATACCAAAACACTACTTAATTCCAAAACACTACTTAATTACTTTCTTGCTCTAAGTTTTTCCACCTTGAGGTGGCAGTACAAGCCTCAGCTGCCTGCGGGCACCATGTTCAGGGAGTGTGGAGATGCTCCATTCAGGCAAGTCTGACTCCTGAGCTGAGGGCCAAGGGGAGGCCCTTGCAGGGAGAAGGACCCCAGGAACAAGACAGAAAGATGGAGCGCTTTCCCTCTGCATCAGAACTCCATCCCCACGGAGTCTCATCTTCCAGTCCAACTGCACTGACTCGTACCTATACCGCCGTCTTCTGCTCTGATTCCTGGCTGCTCCACACCCTTCCAGAAACATCCACATCAGGAATACCCACACATGTGACTAATGACAGACGCCTAAGTCGGTCTACTGTAACAACATCAGCAGTAGTGGAAGACTGGATGCAAACCATTTGACTGGTCCATCCACTGAAGACAAGCTAATCAAACAACTTCTAATAGTTAAACACTGGTGTGGCCATGTAAGGGCACATTAGGCAGCCAGTAAAAAGGACCAAGCAGATATTTACCCACTGATGCAGAACTCTAAGATACGTTAAGCTAAAAAATAAATAGCTAGGAAAGACAGCAATATGCCTTTTGTGTCTTAAAAAGGATATAGGGGCATCTGGGTGGCTTAGTTGGTTAAGAATCTGACTCTTGATTTCAACTCAGATCCTGATCTCTGGGTCCTGAGATTGAGCCCCCAATCGGGCTCTGCACTGAGCCGGAAGTCAGCTTGGGATTCTTCTAACCATTCCTTTATCTCAGCAAAAAAGTGGTGAATAGAAAAATACTCTTTTTTAAAAAAAAGATTTTATTTATTTATTTGACAGACAGAGATCACAAGTAGGCAGAGAGGCAGGCAGAGAGAGGAGGAAGCAGGCTCCCTGCTGAGCAGAGAGCCCGACGCGGGGCTCGATCCCAGGACCCTGGGATCATGACCTGAGCCAAAGGCAGAGGCTTTAACCCACTGAGCCACCCAGGCGCCCCTGGAAAAATATTCTTTACTGCTCTTAGGGAAACCACTGTAACCCCAAAGTTTGGGACCCAGGGGGAAAGAAACAGCCACCACCTACAATGCCTTCAGTGGCTCCCCCTTCCGGAGTGCTCACTGCAACTCACTGCGTCTGCGCTGAGCTCCTTTGGTGCAGCATGACCCATTTAATTCCCATGGCAGCCCTGGAGGTGGGCACTAGCATCACCCCCATTTTACAGATGAGGAAAACAGAGTACAGAAGGTGACCTGTCCAAGGTCACAGCACCACCACCCCTCCAGACGATATGTCTGTTCTGAAGCTCAGAAGGTGACCTTATTTAGAATCAGGAGGTTACAGGTGTAATTAAGGATCTCCAGATGAGATGATCTTGGACTTCGGATAGCTATCTAAATCCATGACCACTGTTCTTATTTCTGAGGGAAAAGTACAGTGAGATTAGAGGTGCAGAGACAAGGCCCCATGAAGGAGGAGGCAGAGACAGGACGGATGTGTCTACAAGACGAAGAAAGTCAAGAATGGCCAGCCACCACCTAAAGCCAGGATTCTCCTTCAGACTCTCCAGAAGGAGCCAACCCTGCCCATGCCTTCATTCGGGCAGAAAAAAAACAGGAGAAAAACCTTTCATGGGGCGCCTGGGTGGCTCAGTGGGTTAAAGCCTCTGCCTTCAGCTTGGGTCATGATCTCAGGGTCCTGGGATCGAGCCCCGCATCGGGCTCTCTGATCGGCAGGGAGCCTGCTTCCCTTCCTCTCTCTCTGCCTGCCTCTCTGCCTACTTGTGCTGTCTGTCAAATAAATAAAATATTTAAAAAAAAAAAAAAAGCCTTTCATCTCCGAGGGGCACAGCAGGGAGAGACAGCAGTCAGGATCACCTCTCCCGTGGAGGGGAAACCTGCTGGGGAAGGTGTCCGGCTCTGGCACAACCACCAGCTCCTTGTTCTGGAATTCAGGAATATGGATGTCTGTGCCTCCAACTTCCACCCAAAGGAGAAACCCGCTCAGGGACAGAGCCAAATAGGAAACCCATGAAAAACGGAGCAGGGAGTAGGGGAGGGGTAGAGCACCCTGCGATCAGAACCAGGCAGAGAGAGAGACACATACTCCACCCCTGCCCAGAGGGGGCTGGCCCAGACAACCTCTGCTATTTTAAGGAATGATTTTGAGACTGACGGACGGACAGACAGGCTATCTTGATCCCTCTGCTCCAGGGAGAGGGACAGGCTTTCCCAGCAGTCTTGGGAAGCCTGGCCCAGAGATTTATAGGGTCAGACGCTCGTCCTGGGGCCTTTCCCCGCCAGGTCCCCAGGAGAGGCAGCAGACTCCTGGGGAAGGTTCAGAAGCTGCCAGGGCAGCTCTGTGCTGGGGGCTGCCGGGGACCTCTGGCTGGGGACATTCCCATCGGAAACGCACTGCCTCCAAGCGTGGGAAGCTGAGGGTACGGGCAGAAGGAGGGCTTGATGTAGGCACCGCGTGCTGACCCACGACTTCCTGGGGCTTTCTGCCTCCTTCCTGAGCCCAAACTTGGGTATGACACAAGAGAGCAGAGTCCTCTGAATGTGGGAAGCAGAGTTTCCTCTGAGCTTTGTACCTGCATCTTCTGCCCACGGCACCCTATTCCCGCCTGACCCATTCTCCTCCTCCTCCTTTTTCCCATTGAGGTGAAATTCACACAACATGAATCAAGTAAAAGTGAACAGTTCGGTGGTGTGGAGTATGTTCATAGCTTTGTGCCCTGTGCATGGTGTGCCTGGTGCAGATCTAGTTCCAGAACATTCTTTTTTTTTTTTTTTTTTTAAGATTTTTTTATTTATTTATTTGACAGAGGGAGAGAGATCACAAGTAGGCAGAGAGGCAGGCAGAGAGAGAGGAGGAAGCAGGCTCCCTGCCGAGCAGAGAGCCCGATGTGGGGCTCGATCCCAGGACCCTGGGATCATGACCTGAGCTGAAGGCAGAGGCTTAACCCACTGAGCCACCCAGGCGCCCCTAGTTCCAGAACATTCTTATCATCCTAAGCTCTCAACCCATTTAGCAAATCACTCTTCCTTCCCCACTCCCATAACTGCTAGCAACCAGTGTCTGCCTGGTTTCACTTAGTGTGGTGTTTTTGAGGTCCATCCTTATATTGTGGCATGTGTCCGCACTTCCTTCCTTTCCATGGCTGAGTAATATTCCCTTGCATGGATATACCATATTTTGTGTATTTATTAATCTGCCAATGAGCATTTGGGCTGTTTCTACCTTTTGGTTATTGTGAAGAGTGCTGCTCTGAACATTCAAGTAAAAGTTTTTACTTGAGAACTCGTTTTCAGTTCTTTGGACTAGAGACCGCAATCCATTTTTTTTAATTGAAGATTTATTTATTTATTTTAGAGAAACAGAGAACAGCGTGAATGAGGACAGGGGAGGGCAGAGGGAGAGAGAGAGAATCTCAAGCAGATTCCCCACTGAGCACCGAGCTGGACACAGAGCTTGATCTCACGACCCTGAGATCATGACGTGAGCCAAAACCACGAGTCGGATGCTTAACCTACTGAGCAACCCAGGTGCCCCACTCCCAATCCATTCTTGAAATGGCACCTTGAGAGTCACTTCCTCTATGATTTTCTCTGACTCTATATTTCCTAGAGCTAAACTAGAGACCTTTCCACTGCACGCCCCCTCTAGGGTTGCCATGGACAGTGGTATAAGTTGTACACTGCTTAACTCAAGTGGAAACCATTCACACTGGTCATTATAGATTTGTACATTTATTAAAACAATCTTCCGGCAGATAGAGGAAAAGTGCCTTGGGACAGCAGTGCCTTTTTCTATTTCTATAAAAGTACCACATGGCTTCATGGTGGCCCTGGCTCCAATAGCCCAAAGGCTCCCTCCACTGTAATCTAATGTCACTGTGATCATTGTTTTAACTCAAGATGTTGTAGTGGGAAAAGGTATAGATTATATGGAAAAATAATGGATCCTTTATCCACGAGAGGACTCTATGGATGAAGGGGAAATTTTCCATCTTAGAAAATAATTTTGCTGCTTTATATTTTTTACAATAACCAAACAGTAGAAACAACAAAAAAATCCATCAACTGCTAAGTGGATAAACAAAAATCCATACCGTGGAATATCACTCAGCCAGAAAGAGGAAATCTAACACTGACACCTGCCACAATGTGGATGGACACTGAAGCCATGATACTCTGAGAAAGAAGCCAGTCACCGAAGACCACATACTGTAGCATTCGTGACATTGATAGGAAGTGTGCAGAACAGGCCAATCTAGAGAGACAGAAGGTGGACAAGCAATCCTGTGGAACTAAAGGTAGGAGGGGGAAATGGCTACCAACAGACACACAATTTTCTTTGGGAGGGGTGGTTAGAGATACAGAAAATCAGATTATGCTGATGGCTGCCTTCTCCCCCACCGCCATAAAGTCACTAGTGACCAGGGAACTGTATACTTTTTAAATATTTTATTTATTTATTTGACAGAGGGATAGAGAGAGAGCACCAGTAGGCAGGGTGGCAGGCAGAGGGAGAGGGAGAAGCAGACTCCCCACTAAGTAGGGAGTCCCATGTGGGGCTCGATTCCAAGACCCTCGGATTATGACCTGAGCCAAAGGCACTTGCTTAACTGACTGAGCCACCCAGGGAACAGTGCCCCAGGGAACTGTATACTTCAAATGGACTGATTTATGATACATAAATTATACCACAATAAAGCTTTTTAAAAGAAACTATGTTAATTTTACACCATCTCTGAATCAAGAGACCTGCCTCCTTAAAATTCACATAGATCTATTTGTTTTTCAGAAGTTACAAAACGGGGCCGGGGTGGCACAGTCAGTTAAGTGTCTGACTCTTGATTTCGGCTCAAGTCATGATCTCAGGGTCTCGGGTTCGAGCCCCGCATCAGGCTCGCTTCCCGCCTTCAGAAAGGAGAAAGGAGTCTGCCACAGGTTCCCTCTCCCTCTCCCTCTGCCCTTCCCCGCGGCTTGTACACGCACATTCTCTCTAAAATAAATTAATTTTGTGAAAAAAGAGAACAAGTTACAAAACTGCTTTTCATGCTTTTCCTACTGGCCCCTGAGTGGCTGAAGGGCAAGGGCTGGGCCTGATCCCAGCTACCAGGAACAGAGCTTGACACATAGTAGGTGCTCAAGAAATGCTTTCTCCTTTGCATCTCTCTCCCCCAAGGCAATCGAGACAGAAGCAACAAAAACACTTCTGTCTATGGTCACAACCGCACTCAGCAAACACGTCCTGAGCCTCTACTGGAAACACAAAGTTCCTGAGGAACTGCTGAGTCTGTTTTTGAGAGGCTTGGGATGCAGGGTGGGAGTCAGACGGGCAAAGAAATGAAGGCGGGAAGCGAGCAAAGGCTCCCATAGGTGTTTGCCCAAAATGCTATGGACAAGAAGGTTGGTTCTGCAGCTGCTTGAGACAGAGATGCAAAGTCTTCACAGCTGAAGTGATTCTGAGCAGCGAGTGTAGACTGTGTAGGAATCACCGGGGTAGGGAGTGTGGGAGACACCAAGGAAGTAGAGAACCTCATGCAGGGGGCCTGGCACACAGTAGGTCAGAGATGGAGAGAGAACAGAGTCCAGGAGCAGAGGGGTGCAGGGCTGGGGCCGGCAGTCCAGCATCGCCCAGCCCAGAGATGTGGGGTGCTCCCTACCTCACATACACCCCGAAACATGCCCCCCTCTCTCTTTCTTCTCCCCAGATTCGGGGTCCGGCTTTGGATGTGCCAGTCTGCGAGTCAGCGTACGGGGGAGATCAAGCACTCTGGTGGTCCCTCCCCTGAAGAGGCCTGAGGACTCTCAGGGGACGCCCAGCTCCCCGCAGACCAGCTATTTCGGCCCGATCCCAAACACAAGCTCGTGGTTGATGGCTGGGGAGCCAGAGGCTTGCAGGTTGACCATAAAAGGAGAAAACCAAACTGGGACTGAGAACAGACCCGGGCTCACGGCTTCTCTTCCCATGCCAGGCTGTTAGGGGACCCAGCAAGAGGGAGGTGGCCAGGCCTATGTCACTAGAGGGGCACCCTTCCCCGCCCCAGCCAGTAAGGAATGGAGGACACAGCCTCCCCCGTATGCAGAATAGCACCTGCCTAACTAATGCCACTCGTGAAGGTAAATGTCAGGGCCGGGCCTCCGCTGTGGGCCGCAGACAGGTGACAGCCGATACCTGCGACACCGGCCGGGAGCGGACAGCGTGTCCCCCGTGCACTGTCCAAATCAACCCCTGCACCAGCTGGGGCAGGCCCAGTTCTTAGCCTCACGGCTCACAGAGATTCTAACCCAGCTCCAGGGCCCTTGGCCCAACCGACTACTGGGCAGGTCAAGGTCCTTCCCTTTCTCAGGGCCTTTTCCTCGTCCTCCAGCGGAGCTGGTAGGAAGAGATTCCGGGTGGGAAGAGAGAATGCTGGAGCCCAGCAGGAATTTTCCAGATCCACAGGGACTTCTGACATCTCTCATAGCAGACCTGGCCAGGTGATGGATGGGGTCTGGGGAGACCAGTATTTTCCTGGGGGGCTCTCGGGCCTCAGCTCCCGCCTGCCCCACTCTCCCTCCTCCTTTCTGCTCCAACCCCACCAGCCTGTGGATCCCATATGCACCTCATTTGTTACGCCCATGTGTCCCCTGCCCTGCCCTCCCAGACTCTTGACAGCCTCCAGGGTCCACCTCAAGGCCCCCGGGAACTCCCTTCCAGAGCCCGTGTGTTTGTGGGGATGATTTGGTCATCTACCTGCCTTCTCCCTTGCCTTGTCCCTACCAAGTAGTTGGTACCCCACCTCACCAACCCCCCCCCACAGTGGGGTCTCAACACTGTTGAATTAAAAGGGGAACAGGGAGCCAGGTTCCCTCTGAGGTTGGGGGAATGCAGAGGGAGGAGGCTGGCGTATGTGTTTGTGCTCAGCAAACGTCCGCGTGGGGTGACTGAGGCGATCAGGCCTGCTTCTTCAACTCGATATTTACTGCTTGCTACCAAAAAAAAAAAAGAATTCTCCCCAGCTCTCTCCCCTCCGTCTAAGTAAGACACCAGAAGCACTCCACAAAAGGGTTGTAAGCATCAGATGATCCTTACCCTTCCTCACTTCCTGGCAAAGAACGTGAACTTCTCATGATCACTCAGAGAGCCCACCTACATGTCCCAGGGCCTCCACGATGACCGAGCCGGGCAGACAGAGACCCCGTCTGCCCACCCCACCGCCAGGCCAGACGCAGAGCTGAGAGCCGCTGCAAAATCTCCAAACGGCAGAGAACAAGGCACCTGGTCCCCTCCGCGGGGACACATTGCAGCAACATGGTTTCTGGAGCAAAATGACTTGGAATGACTTTCTGGCTCTACCTCTTGGGCGAGACGCTGTCCCTCCGAGGGAAAGAGGGATAAGAATCCACGCCTCTCCAGGAGAGGAGTGAGAACAGTGAACTAAGACTGGATGGACACAGCTTAAAATGACCCACGGCACGTGGAAGAATTCGGCAAGTGCTCTGATCATCACCAAGCCCATCGTCCACGTCACCCAAAATAGCGAGCTTGTGCAGCAGCTCTAGACGGCAACAATTCTGTCCCAGGGGGCCGGCATATGAGGCCAAGAGCAGTGCTTTCTAATGAGAGGGCCGAAGCCAGTCCCTTAGTCCCCTGGGGCCTCAGTTTCCTGGCCTGAAAAACGGAGGTAAGAGCACGTCACTACCATGCGGCCTAGGAGGGAAAAAGCAGTGTTTTGAGGGCAGCAGAAGGTGATGTCTCCAGGTGGGACATGGGGCTCTAGGGCCAACTCACTCGGTGCACTGAGGGTCAGTTTTGCCCATCTGTAAAATGGGTGCTCGTGGTGCTGCAGAGAGCCGAGCTGTCCGGGCTTTCCAGAGCAGTGAGCTGGGCTGGGGAGGACATCGGTGCCCTCCTTCTCTCTGCCAAGCTTACAGAGCAGCCTCTGGCGGGTTGGTGAGCCTGAGCCGGCCCCCCAGGACCCACCGACCTCGACCTCCCTCGGACAGAGGGACACAGAGTGTGGGAACTTGCGAAGCAGAGAGCTTAGAGGTTAGCTCATGCCATCTCCTAGATTTCTCGTCAGTTTCAAGAGGGTTCAGCCAAGAGCCCCGGAGCTGACAGAAGCCGGCCAGCCGGGCCATGATTTCTTTTTTAATCCCCTGGGAGAGTGGCCCATCCATGCTAATTACATGAGGATGAGACACTCTGCTCTCCCGCATAGGGTAACAAATCCTGAAGGCTCCACTTGGCACATCAGGAGGAAATCCTAGGCGCCTCTCACACCCTTCTCCCAGGCACATCCCCCATCCCTGGGGACCCTGCAGGGGAGGCGGGAGATCCAAAGTGGCTTACCCCCAGGAAGCCTCGTGGTGCTTTCCCCACATGCATCCTGCTAATTTACTCTAGTCGGTTAACTCTGGCTTCATTAGGGCTGAACCTTCAACACCCCACATGTGTAAGAAGGTAGACCTTCCAGGAGCAAACCGCCTTCCACGGGACAGCCCAGGGCTCGGCGCAGCAGCTGGCTGACCGGGCAAGCCTTGGGCTCGGGCATCAGATAAGCCAAGTTCAAATCCAGCTCTGAGTCTCCCAGGGCCTTGGGCAAGTTCTCTGCCTCCCCCGAGCCTCAGTTTCCCAGGCTCTAAAAGGAACCCCCGGCCCCAGCGTTGGATTAACTGACAAGTCATATGAACAAAACCCCATGGGCACATGCACACATGGGAAGGAAGAGAGGGAAAAATAATGAGGAATTTTGAAAGGATTCAGTATTTGCTGTTTCATAAAAACCAGCAACGGGAAATGCTGTGGGGAAAAATAAACCTTTGCTGCCCTTCCTGACTTTATGGTTTAGTATCGCTTTTATTCTAGAGTCCGTATGTTGGATTATAATAGCTTCAAGGCTTTATTTTATTTTATTATTATTTTTAAAGATTTTATTTATTTATTTGAGAGAAAAAGAGAGAGAGCATGAGCAGGGAGATGGGGAGGAGCAGAGAGAGAAGCAGGCTCCCTACTGAGCAGGGAGCTGGATGCCTGGCTCGATCCCAGGATCCTGAGATCATGACCTGAGTGGGTCCTAGGATCAAACTCTCAATCTCTCTCTGTAAAATAAATTAATTAATAAAATCTATGAAAAAAAAAATCCACTATTATCATTATCACCTCTTTGGAAAAGAAGATTTCAGAGAGAGAATTTCCATTCAAGGATAGTGGGCTGGACCCTTGTCACTCACAGCCCTTCCTCCCCAAACCCGAGTAAAAAGACAGTAAAGGGACTTTCTGAGTTGAAATGAACTGGAAAAGAGAGAAACGCAAAGAAGTCTTGGAAGCCAGAAAACAGGATGCGTGAGGACAGTCGCAGGAAAGGAGACGTCTAAGCTCCAGTGGGCAAAGCTGAAAGCAGCCTGATTTCATCACAGACTCCCCTACCTCCAGGTCAAACCTCAGTAACCGGCCACAGCCGGGGGCTCCGGGAGACCCGGCAGAAATGAGGACTGACAAACACAGGGATCCGCTGGAAGTCCGTCTGAGAAGCTGCTAGACATGCCAGATACTGTCCGCGCTCCCTGCAGCCAAGGATCTGTCCTTCCCCCAGCCCACAGAAGGAGACAGATTTTATTCTCTGCAGAATGAAATCCCTGGGCAGCACCAGGGGCCATATTGAAAGGATAACATGCAAGTTTCCTTCTTCCACAGTTTGGAACCCTTGGCCTCTTAACTAGACCCTCACAATGATGGGAGACAGACCACGGCGCAAGTCTTCCCTGAAAACCTGATGAGCACAAGGACGAAAAAGATGGAGGGGTGCCTGGGTGGCTCAGTTGGTTAAGCGACTGCCTTTGGCTCAGGCCATGATCCTGGAGTCCCAGGATTGAGTCCCACATCCGGCTGCCTGCTCGGCAGGGAGTCTGCTTCTCCAGCTGACCTCTCTCATGCTCTCTCTCATTCTCTCTCTCTCAAATAAATAAATGACATATTTTTAAAAAGAAAAAAGAAAAGAAAAAGATGGAAAGATCTATGAGAAGGGCTGCAGTGGAATGGCCCAGCTCTACTCAAACGATAGCCAAGCTCATCCCTGGCTAGTCCCTCCTGCAAACACATATATAATATGGATATGATGACAAGTTAAAGCTTAACAGAAGGCTCATTAGACAAAGTTAAAGGAACTGCCCAGAAAAGGAAAAAAAAAAGAGAGAGAGAGAGAAGAAGAAAAAGATAAGGAAATGAAAAAGGGACAGTCCCGGAGTTCAGTTCTGGACATGAGAAGACTTCTAGAAAAGCAGAACAGAGGACACAGAAAGAAATCATCAAGTAAGTAATTCACAAAAATAGCTCAGAGTATAAGACCACGAGTTTATAGATGAAAGGCGTCCACGAAGTCTCCAGCACAACGCGTGAAAAGAGACCCAGGACAAATCCCATCAGCGTCATGAACACGGGCATAAAGAAGGGTCTAAGAGCTTCCAGAGAAGGAGAAAAATGATTTTTTTTTTTTTGGTCACACGGAAAGGATTATGAATCCGATTGCCTTTTATCTTCTCAGCAACGGAACAAGCTAGAAGGCTGTGAAGCCATGCCTTAAAAACGCTGAAAGAAAACAGTACACGCAGCTAAACTGGCCTTTACCTACTAGAGATGCATCAAGTCTTCAGATGAGATATGCGGGACCTCAATCTGCCTCGTCTACATCCTGACTTCAGAAGGTACTAGAAAAGGTGCTCCATTTAAACAGGAGGGTGAATCAAGGAAGAGGAAGGCACAGAAACCAGGAAACAAGGAATCCACCATGAGAGGGTTGAAGCCAATTCCAAACATGCTAAGGAAAGTCCCAGATGTTGGCTGCCTGTCATAGAGGGTAGCTGGGGCAGGTTGGAAGGCTCCAGTAGTAATTGCCTTCAAGGATAAGCTATAAGCAGGGTCCCCATCATATATCTGGACATACTTAAAGGAGATCAACAAATTGTTGATTCATTCATCAACAAATATTAACTGAGAAAAAAAATTAACTGAGCAGCTACTAAGTGCTGGACACCAGTAGAGATAGAGTTGAATAGGCAGACAAGGATGGAGTCTGGCTTTCATGCAGGGTGTGGGTCCTCGGGAGCTTAAGGGTTCATGTACCAAGTTCGATGGATGTGTTAGCCCTCCCCAGGCCCCCTCTTCACACTTCATCTTGTCGTACAAAGGATTTAAGGAGGAAGCCACAGCTGCTCCCTTCACGTCTCCAACGAGACAGAAAGCTCATTGCGCATCCCAGCCAAGTGACCTTCCAACCTGGGAGCACGACCTTCATCAATGGAGTCAAAAAAACTAGGCCTCCACCTTCCTTGGCAAAAACCAAACTTCCACTTTCTAGAGAAAATATTGTTTTTCCCAAGCTTGTATTTTCCCCCCACAATTTGTTCCACCGGAGTCTATCATTAGTAGTGTTCCAGAAAGTACCAGGTAATGCCAAAATGAAACCATATGGAGCAGCTGTTGATTCACATTTGAACTCAATAGACCAAATAAAGTTTGTATCATAGACTCATCATGAAGGACAACACAATGGAGCCTTTACGGAGCACCCCCAAAACAAAAGAGCCCTTCAGAGAAACAGGTGACCCCTCTTGTAAGTCTCGTAAGACTGCAAAAATTATTCTCGTTAGCTGCAGGAATCAAACATGACATGAAGAACTTTCTGTTATGCTTTCATGGGATTTTGTAAAAAAAAAAAAAAAAAAAAGTTTAAAAAATCAACCCTTAATTTTCTACTCAATCTAAGAATTAGTATCTAGCTGCAGTTATAACCAAATTCCTACTATATGCAGCTAAAATAGACTGACAGTTGGCAAGGTCATTTCCTCTACCCAGTCAAACCTTTTCTCCCCACTTACAGTGAAATTTTGGTCCCTGTTTGAAATGATTTTTTTTTCTGGAATCAATTATTTTCAGACAATCAAAATTTCCTCCATTTCAGAATATTCAGCTCAGTTATGACATGAAAGCTAAATGCCAAACTGTTGATGATCGTGATCTCTGAGTGATAGGATTATGGGTGCTGGTATATTTTCTTTAGCTTAAATATGTTTTTATTCTTCTAGGATGAATCTCCAATATTAAAGGTTTTTTAAAGTCACATACATGTATTTTAAGAGCACTGTGCCCTTCCCCTTTGCTAACAGAATTTCATTTCATTCTGGTGTTCAGAGAAAACGTGCTTATGGGAGCTCCCTCAGCTCCAGGAAAGAACCAGAAATAGTCCAAGCCAATTATAAAGGTACCAGTCCCCTTTGCCAACGATTAGTTTAGAAGTTGGCATATGCCCAAAGGTTTAGCCAATGAGACACAATTACAAACAATTACTAACATCCCAGTCCTCTGCCAACCATTGGTTTAGAGGTTGGCGTGTGACCAAGTTTTAGCCAATGAGACATCAGGGGATGCCTGCTGAGGAGTTTCTGGAAAAGGTTTTTTTACCTGATACAAAAGAGACAAGAAAAGAACCTAACCTTCCACTTTCTTCAGGCTTTTGGACATTATTGCATAAAGACATGATCTCTGGAGCTACGGTTGCCATTTTGTGACCATGAGGAAGAAGCCAAGAAAATCCCAAAGGAGTCTGTTTTTGAGCTTCTCAACTAATTAATCCTGAAATCATCAGCCTGCACACTTCTTGTCATGTGAAATAATAAACTCCTATTGTTTAAGCCACTTTAATTGGTTGCTATATGGTATGCTATATTTTTGTGCAACTAAAAGTACCCCAAATGACACGAATACTGTAACTTGGTGATGTTCAGCTTCCTTAAAAAGATGTGCGAACCATCGCTATAAACTTGTCCATCAAGGGAGACCACAAATGAATTTTTTTTTTTTTAAACAAAGACACATACCTAACTCCAGAAGCCACCCTTCACAACTAAGATTACATCTCTGTAGCCCTTTCTGCAAGGCACCATCTGCTGGTCTTTGAAGGTAATGGCAGCCCCTTGTCTGCAGTGATCCAGCTTGGGTCACACATGTGGGGTTTGGCTAATGCTGTCAGTAACTTGGAGGCACTTCTACTGAGCCATGCTAGGTTGGCTACACCTGGATCCCCGCCCTCAGGAGCTTCCAGAACTGAGCTTTCAATTCCTGACTCAGAATAGTCTTGAAGGTAGCTACTCCAGAGGTTGCAAAATCAAACAGAAGGGCAGGGCAGTTATCATGAACAAATGCCCCAGGAAAGGACTGGGGAACTGGAAAAATCGTGCCCCTGACAAAATATATACACTTTTTATATATCATTTCTCAATTGTTGAAAGATGACAACCACTTCAAGTATCCTTAAGACTGTATGGACCAAATCAAACTTATCTGAAAGCTGGAGGCAGCCTGCCAGCTGCTGGTTCATAACCTCAGGACTAGTCACACCTTATAACCACGTGAAATCATATACAGCCTTAGGACTGCCCAAGTCCTTTTCCATGGCCCTCTCCCAAGTGTAAGAATGGGAGAATGCTTGTGTCTCAAGTCCAGATCCACGTATAGGAAAGAAAACGCTCTCACCCTTCCCCAAAGATAGTCACCGTGGGATGGGTGATGCACCCAAAATGCACCCAAAACGTGAGGAGGAAAGCAAGGGCTCAATCGTTCTGAGGCAAGGGAATTTACTGAGAGAGGACAAGGCAGTTGAACAGGTAAGCCATACAACTTAGAGATGCCCTGATTTCTTTTTCTTGTCTTATTACACTGGCTAAGCCTTCGAGCACAATGTTCATTAGGGGTGGTGAGAGTGGACATCCTTACTGTGTTACTCATTGTAGGGGGCAAGCATTCAAACTGTCACTTTCTGGAAACATCTCCCATCTTGGTCTGAGTGGTGGCCAGATGACTGCGGATGTAGGCCAGAATTAATTTCAGGCTGAACACGAAGTTTGTGGACCTTATGCCCTCTACTGTATGTATATTTTACCTCAATTAAAAGTTCATTAATAATAGTAATACTAATCATAGTAATACACAAACATGGAGGTGATATCCAAAGGGCTTCCATTTGGACAAGGCTGCCTGAGAATCTCCATAAGCAGCAAGATGGACCTTATCACTCCCTTTTTACAGATGGGGAAACTGAGGCCAGAGAGGAGAAGACCTCTCACACCACCCCATAGGGCGGCAAATCCAGAGGTGGCTGGCTGGGACCCGGGGGCTGACGACCACCCTCTTCCCTCCAGAGGTGAAGAGGGCTCCGCACCATCCAGCAGACAGCTGGCCGGGCCCGGGGCAGCAGAGGGGCTGGGGCGCAGAGCAGTCCATGCCCGTATTTGCCCAAGCCGTCCGCTCTCCCTCACCCTCCCAGCCGTGCACCCAGATGTTCGGCCGGCTTTTTCCCTTTTTCAGGCACAAGGCTCCTGGGGCCCAGCTCGGCCTGCCAAACTCTGCATTCTTGGCGAGGACTGCAGGCCGGGCGGGCGGGCAGGAGGGGCCCGGGCAGAGCGGGAGCTCCCGGAGGCGGCCCTCGGCAGGGAGCAGCGGCCCCTGGGCAACACCCTGTCCACCTAGAGGGCAGCTCACCTTGCAGCATGCTCCTGTAGGCCGTGTCCGCGATGGCGTAGATGTGGGGCGGCATCTCGTGCCTCTTCTTGCCCTTGTACATGTCCACGATCTTCTCCGAGTAGATGGGCAGCTGCTTGTAGGGGTTGACCACCACACAGAAGAGGCCAGAGTATGTCTGCCAAAGAGAGAAACCAAGCTTACTTGCAGCATGGGGCCTCGGCGAGAACTTAGACACCCAGTCCACCGGGTCCTGACCCAGCAATGCCCATCGCCGCCTGCATTTAAACACGTACTGAGCACCTCTGCAAGCATTTGCTCACGGCATCCTCACGACAAAACGTTGGGTGCATTCATATTGCCGTTGTAGAGATGGGGAAACTGAGGCTCAGAGTCCTAATGGGAACGCCTGGGCTTCACTGATAGGAGGGCTAGAGGGGAAGAGGAGGAGCAAGGGGCAAGCCTGGGTTTCCGGGCCACTTGTGTTCTATCTTAGAGCTGAGTGCGTTCCGACAATTGGGGCTCAGACCCCTCTCTGGGGTGCAAGCCCTTCTCCTGCAGGCCGCCTCTCACCTCCCCGAGCCTCCGTGTACTGGACACTTACTAGGCACCTGTACCAAGCTCTAAGCCCTTCACAGGCATCTCTTCATTGAGTCCCCTTATCTCCCCTGTGACTGTCACACTGTGATTTCCCTGCTGCCCATGTAACAGATGATGAAAACAGGGTTGGTGAGGTCGTCGCCGGGATAATCAGAGCTAGCCAGCACGACTGTCCTACCCCAAGAGAGCTCACATTCTCTTGACGGTTAACAAAACTCCACCTCATCTGTGAACAAAAGGGACGGACACAGCTGTCCCCCAAAAGGAATGGCCCTGACACACACTAGGGCACGGACAAACCCCGAAAATGGCATATGCTCGGTATGGAAGAAGCCAGACACAAAAGGTCACCTTGTGTAGGATTCCATGTATACAAAATATCCAGGACAGGCAAATCATGGAGACAGAAACACAGCCCTGGTTTCCAGAAACTGGAGGGAGCGGGAGAGGGAATGACTGCTCCGGGCAACGGGGGTTTCCTTTGGGGGAGGGGGGATTCATAAAAACATTCTGGAACGAGATAGTGCTAATTGTACAACGCTGGAGATGAGCTAAACACCATTGAATTTTCCCCTTGAAACGGCTCAAATGGCAAATTCTAGATCATTTGGATTTTATCACAACGAAAAAAAAAAAACAGTTGTGTAGGAAAAGTGCTGAAGGCACTTGGCAAACCCCACTGTGTGCACACACGAGGCATTTTCCTTTGCTCTGGCCATTCTGTACTAGACACCGACTTTTCCCTGGGCTGAGGTCACAGCTCGGGGGGGAAGGCTCCATCCTGTCCCACAGGAACTGATTTTCCCAAACGATACCATCAGTGCTGCCCAAGGCTCTAGCAGCCAGGAAGCAGGCCCTCTCTCCCTCCTCCTCCCCCTGGAAGGGACAAACGCAGGAGCAGATGGCCTATCTCTGGGTGACACTCAAGACCAAGCAAACACCAGAGAGGTTAAGCAACTTGACCAAAGACACAAAGCGAGACCCTAGCGGCGCCAAGCCCAGCTCGGCTCACTGCCAGGCCTGGGCACCAGCCATGAGGCCTTCCGACCTCTGCCTGTCCTACAGAAAGAAAAACAAACCTGTTCACTCAGTCCCTCATTCAGTGGGTACGTCCCAGACACCGTGCAAGGCTCTGGGCTTAGAGAAGACAAAAAACACAATGTCCTTCCCACAAAGGGATTTCAGCCTTGCCCGGAGCTGACTGGAGGAGGAGAGCCAATGGGGCGTGATGGCCCTGCGAGAGAAGGGGACAGAATCTTCGAGAAGTATAGGGTTGGCAGGTGGGAGAAGGCACTACCCTAAAAAGGCAGGAATGAGGTCAACACAGGCCTGTCTAAACATCCATCAGCCTTTTATTGAGCACCTACTGTATACTGGGTCTGTGCTAGATGCTGGAGATAGATAAGTCAGTGGTGGCCCCCCTGCCCTCCAAGAACCTGCAGATCAGAGCGGGGACAAGGATATTTAAAATATTGTCACTCGAACAAGGATGGAGCCAAGGGAATGAGGGGAGCAATAAAGAGAGGGTCCTAGGGGCGCCTGGGTGGCTCAGTGGGTTAAAGCCTCTGCCTTCATGATCCCAGGGTCCTGGGATCGAGCCCCGCATCGGGCTCTATGCTCAGCAGGGAGACTGCTCCCCGCCCCCACCGGCCTGCCTCTCTGCCTACTTGTGATCTCTGTCTGTCAAATAAATAAATAAAATTTTAAAAAGAGAGAGAGAGAGAGAGACCTAATCCCCACTGGGGGGCAGTCAGGGAAACTTCCAGTAGGGAGGAGCTCCCTGCCCTGAGCCTTAGCAGACAAGGAGGTGTTAGCCTGCTCAGGAGGTAGCGAAGCGTGGAAGGCAGCAGGGTGAGGGCACGCATGCCGGGAAATTATCAGCAGTTTAGTGTGTCTGGATCATAAAGGAGGAGACAAGCGAGGGTAAAGGCAGAGGCTCCTACAGTAGCAGACGCTCCTACAATAGCAGGCCCAGGCGGACCCGCACTCGCCTGGTGGGTCCACTGTCCGCCTGGATGCCCCCTCCCCCATCTGATTGTCCAGCCCCCTCCCGCCATCTGGCCAACACCAGTGTGAGTACCCCAACGGCCAGAGCACCCTCTTCCTCCTCTCCAGTCTCTACACAGGCCTGGGCATACAGCAGGTGCTCACTAAATGCCTGCCCAATAAATGCCTGAGGGGTATGTTAATTACAGAGATTCCCCAGAACAGGGGCGGCAATGCCTTCATCTCTGTGACCTGGGGCTTTGCACTGGGCTAGCACACAGTAGGTGCTCAGTAGATGTTTGCTGACCTGGTTACAAAGGCCAGGGGCTCTGTGTCCTGGTTCCTAGTATAGGGCCTCGGGTGCAGTAAGTGTCCAAATAATGATCAGTCATTTGAATGATGGTCAACCAAGTTCTACCCTACCTCTCCTTCGGGTTTTAACTCCACTTTCAGATGCCCCTGGGCTGTGCCCCCAGCCAACCTCCATGCCCTTGTTGGAATGTGGGTCATTTACACTGTAAATGACATTACATTATGTCATTTACATTTTACATAAACCTCCCTCTCCCCAAGCCCTTGACCTGGAGACAGTCAAGGGTAGCAGTTTAGGGTACAGAATCGAGTACTGAGAACTTGTTTTGAACCAACCCTCCTCATTCTGCTACTTCCTTACTGTGTGACCCTGGGCAAGTCTCTTGACCTCTCTGAGCCTGTTTTCCTCTACTGCAAAATGAAGGTGTGTAATAGCAGATCCTTCGTGGGCTTGCTGGGAGATAATGCTCATGAAGCACTTAACAGAGTGTGGAGTATATAACAGGTGCTCAATAAATGTTAGTGACTATACCCTGCTCCTTCCCAGCTTGGAACCGTCACACGTGCTGTTGCTTCTATATCTCCCCTCCATCTTCCCAGAACCATTTCCATCTCCTCTTTTAGGGCTCATCCTAAATATCAGCTCCCAGACTGCAAGATGCCCTGCAGGGGCCATGCACAAGGCAGACACTCAGTAAACCCTTGCTGAATACACTGAATAGAGGAAAGAAAGAACGCATGGCTCTCCCAACTCCATCACCAGCTACCGAAGAAGCAGCACTTTTCTCCTATCTGCCTAGGACAGCTCCTGGTGCAAAGCCCCCAGCAAGCCCTTAATCCAAGTCTCCAGGCAGTTCTGAATCTCTGTGCAGTTCAGCACATCTTTCCAGGGCACAGCGACCCGAGAGGAAGAGCTGGGCAGACGAGCACGTCCTCACCCAGGGTGGCTGGGCTTCAGAATCTGCAGGCTTGAGCTGTTTAACCTCGGTTCATTTCAACAGCCCCGGCCCCCCTGCAGTTGGTGGCCTTTCTGCCTCCCTGTCCCCCACAAACTTGACCCTCTCCAGCTGGTCAAGTTCAGAGTTTCAATATCCCCACCTCCTGTGTTCCAGCCAGCATCTCAGGGATCCTTGCCACCAGCAGGTCTCAGCCACAGACCCAGGGTTTCCCTCTTGTGACCGTATTAGGAAGGGACTCGAGTTCTTCCCTGAGACTTTATATGGTCAGCCACAGAGCCCTGAGCAGGCAACTGCTCCCTCGGCCTCCTCCGGCAGGAACAAGAACAAGCAGGGGAAGGTGGAAGGAAACTAGGCTGTAAGTCACACAGCGCAGGGCAGAACCTTAGCTTGGCCCTCCTCCATAACCTGCAGGATCTGTGCGAGTGGCCGAACCCTGGAGCCTCTTCTAGCCCATCTGTGAAATGATAGACAGGGGCGCCTGGGTGGCTCAGTGGGTTAAGCATCTGCCTTCAGCTCAGCTCATGATCTCAGGGTCCTGGGATCAAGCCCACGTTCCCTGCTCAATGGAGAGTCTGGTTCTCTTTCTGCCCCTCACACCTGCTTGTGTTCTCTCTCAAATAAATAAAAATTATTTTAAAGTACATTTACATGCATGCATACATATACAAATATGCACATATTTGCCTGTATAGGTATAGAATATTTCTGGAAGCCTACGTAAGAAACGTGCTCGAGCCTTCCAAAGAAAGGGAACAGAAGATGAGGAATAGGGTTGAAAGGTCGAAATCTGAACCTCCTGATATACTATTGAATCTTTGCCTGTATGATCTATTCCAAATAACGTTTTAAATCTGGCCAGACAGTTAACTACACACACGAGAAGAAGCCACAAAGCATGATCTAGGCTTCTTATTTTTAAATATTTCCCTGTGGTCTTTGCACGAACAGCCCCGTGTTACTGGAAAGCTTCTTTGAAAGAATAACAGTTTGGAAGATCTAAACAGTGAGGTCACAGGGCTCAGTCAGGGGCAGCTCCCAGCTGTGTTTCCTTTCTACCTTCCGAGACCCAAAGAAGTAATGCGTTTTTTTTTCCCCACCATCCAGGACCCTCTGGCACTCAGGAGGTCTCTGCTCATGGCCTGTTCTCAGTACCCCAGAATAGATACTCCATCAGGTCACTGGGCCAAATGTCTAAGACAAAAACATGGTCATTTGCTCGAGTTTGGAAGGAAGGCCTCTCCTTAGCTACCTGGTCTTCCCAGAACAGTGAAATCAGAACCAGAAAAATACCCTCTGGGGTTCACAGGTAGGAAATTGGGGCTGGGAAACCCAGTGAATGGGAGACTTCATCTACCTCTGTTCTGGATCATGTTCCCAACCCCAGGGCCTTGGCACAGACCTGGAAAGTCTCACTGTTGACAGGGAACGCGCAGGTTAGAGATGAGTGAAGTGAGCCAGTTAGGAATAAAAAGCAGGTGTAGCAATCAATAACCAAGAACACTTAGCCCCAGGGTTTGGGAGACAATAGGGAGCAGTGAGGCCTGCGGAAAAGACAGGGCCCACACCCCATCTAACAGGATGGTGACCTAACAACCTGAGCCCCGGGCCACCAGCTCCTCTCCTTCTTCAGGCAATGGCAGAAACTGAGATTTTCTTTTCTATTCTTTTGGAAGGGGGAGGAGAGTGGGTAGGGAGAGGAGATATATCAAACTAATTCAATTTTTAAAAAAATCACTCACTCTGGGCTAACAGCTTACAACCTAGTAGGTGCTCAAGAAATCATAATTAGAAAGTTGAACTTCTTCCTTCTCTGCACATGAAGGTTGTGCGGCTCCAAGCTAATAGCACCCATGGCAGCATCCCCACCTGCCGTGGCCCACGCCCATCGTTCAAGCTCAAGGTTCCAGCTCTCCTGGGAACCTTCACCATCCACAGGGAGCCAATCACTCCAGCCCCGGAGGAGAAAAACCTCCCTGGACCCCAGCTCTGCCCACTTCCAGCAAGAGGACTGAGCACAGCTAAGCCTCATTGGCCTGGTCTTTGAAATGGCCTCTTGTAATAGCCTCTTGTCTCATAGGATCTTTGGAAAGATTAAATGAGCAGCAGTTTGAAGCAGTGGTTCCAGGGCCCGCCTTCCTGGGTTCAAGACCCGGCTGTTTCTCATCAAGCTATGCAAGTTTTCTAAGCCCCAGTTTATCTGCAAAAATATGATTCAAAACAGGGTCTCTCTCTCACATAAAGAATAGAACAATAGTAGCTCTAGCATCTCAGTATGAACTTGTAACACGGTGACAGCGGCTGTCGTCACTGGTGTGGGGGTAACGAGGCTTCTCCGAGAGTCTAATGAAAGCAAGACCCCTGCCCAGAAAGAACATGTACCTATACCTAGACTTGACCTTAAAATCCTTGGAGGCTGACAAATGTCTTAGCGCCCATTTATGGGAACTGAGTATAGGACGTGCTTTAGGGGAAAAAAAAAAACATTTTGAGATAAGAACACAACACAATTGTGGTCTACCCTCTTAACCAATTTTTTTATAAAATAAAGATTTTATTTATTTATTTAAGAGACAGACAGATCACAAGTAGGCAGAGAGGCAGGCAGAGAGAGAGGAGGAAGCTGGCTCCCCGCCGAGCAGAGAGCCCGATGCAGGGCTCCATCCCAGGACCCCATCCCATGACTCCGAGATCATGACCTGAGCCAAAGGCAGAGGCTTAACCCACTGAGCCACCCAGGCACCCCAACCATCCTAACCAATTTTCGAGCGTGCCATACAGGATTGTTACTGTAGCCACAATTCTCTAGAACGCACTCATCTCCATGACTGAAACCCTGTACCTGTTGGACAACACCTTCCCGTTTCCCTCCGCCCCCGCCCCACCTCGCTCCCCGCCAGCCAGCATTCCAGGCTCTGACTCTGAGCAAGACGATTTTCAATGCCTCATGCGAGCAGAACCCCAATTGTTTGCCCTCCTGTGACGGCCTTATTTCACAGTGTTGTGTCCCCTGGCTTCATCCCTGTGACCACAAATGGCAAGATTTTCTGTCTCAAGGCTGAATGTTGGTCTATGGTACGGACGTACCACGTTTTCTTTATCCATCCTTCGTCTTAGAATCTAGGTCCCTTATCTGCATCTGGCTCGAGTGTGTCTTCTCTTCCTCCCCTTCATCAGGAAGCAGCCTCAGGGCAAGGGCTGGGCCTTGTCATGCTCAGCATCCCCCCAGCAGGAGAGCCTAGAGAGTTCTACTGGACAGGCCAGAGTTTGACCCCCCAACAGGTCCCTTCCCAAGCAAGTCACATCAGCTCTCTGCCTCGGACATGTCACGTGCAGGATGGGAGGTCAGCCTTGCTCTCACCACAGGACGGGAAGGACTTAGGATAGTACCCACTACCAGCAAGGCTCACGCTTGGCTGAGCTTCCTCTCTCTGAACCCCCTGTCCCATCCCCCAGCCAAACAGTAAGGACAGAGCCAACTGCTGAGTGGTGTGCTGAGCTCCTAGCCGAGGGAACCCAGCGCCCAGAAGGGCAGGTGAGTGTGGACAAGTCACACGCATGCGCCGTGCGTGATGTGTGCCATGAACAGATAAGGCAACAACCTGCTTCTCGAGGATAAAGACACAGGACCCAATGGCTTCCATAGACTCTTCTAGAACCCAGAGGACAAAGGTCTTCATTGGAGGTGAACTTTGCAGAATGGAAGGGGAAGCTCTCTCCGTCAGCAAAAGCCAAGTCAGCATCACCTGCTGTCACGCACTAGGCTTCCCCTCCCCGACTTCCTGTCTCCTCCGTCAGGGACAGTGGATTCTATTTAAGGGAATAAACTGACCAGTAGGGAGTGAGATAGGAGTACGCGTGCAGTCAGGCTGAAAGGCTTTTCGTCTAAACTGTCCGGAGAAGCATAGCAGGAATTTGAAGCTTTGATTCATTTTTTAATCTGCTGTCAGATTAGATATTCTGGGTCTCAGCACCTTCATAAACCTTTCTTTTTTTTTTTTTTTTTTTTCCTGATTTCTATTTTGGGCTCAAACGCGATGTCAGAGGACAGCAGGTAAGATTTATACACAGGCCTGCCCTTGACCTCCTCGAGGGAGAGAACACATCTGAGATGGGGAAGGCCTGGAAGAGATCCATCCTGCCCCTTCTCCAGCCCCTGCAGACCGGCCTCCTTAGAAATGCCCAGGCTGTACGGACAGCTCCAAGTCGATGGTATTTCCATACAAGGAGTGGCTTGGACCAAGGGGACTTTCCCTTCGTAGTTAGGGAAGTTAAGGAGAGGCTTCAGCTCTCTGAGATCAGTTTGCTCACCTGTAAAATGGGACAAGTATCCTTATTCCGGGGGCATTGTGTTGATTAAATGAGATAAGATGCGTCAAGGCACACAACAGGGGTTAGAGGATAGGTTGGATAATTCCAGGTTGCTCCTCTAATCCCTCTTGGCTCTTAAAAAAAAAAAAAAGCTACTGTTGGGACGCCTGGGTGGCTCAGTCGGTTAAGCGTCTGCCTTCGGCTCAGGCCGTGGGGATCGAGTCCCACATCGGGCTCCTTGCTTAGCGGGGAGCCTATTTCTCTCTCTACCTGCTGCTCCCCCTGCTTGTGCTTGCTCGCTCTCTCTGACAAATAAATAAATAAAATCTTAATTTTTAAAAAAGCTACTGTCAACCCGTCTGACATTTCCATATGAAGAAGGGATAATCAGTTACGACACATCCACGGCATAGCTCGCACAGCCCCTAAGAGGATATCTTTGGGGTTATAATGGAAGTGTGGGCACGATCAGCACAGACTCACAGACGGAAAAAAAGAGTGAGCAGGCTAACGTATGTGCGCGGGCTTGTAAATACGTAAACACATACCATTCTCGCAAAGAAAGAGCTCAAGAAAGGACCGTTTTATCGGTTATGACCTCTGGGGGAGGACTGATTTTTTGTGTGTGTTTGCTGGGCTTTTCTGAACTTGCCAAATCTTCTGTAATAAACGTGACTTATTTTCCTAATTAGGAAAAAAAATCTGCAGTGCATTTTTATAGATGACAAGGGTTCTTTTGTCCTTTTTTTTTTCGGTCGTTTTTACGCGGCAACATGGAAGGGAGGGACTGTTTCACAGATTTGCAAAAGATCCAAGAAAAAAAAGGCTGTAACACGGACATAACCAGCAGTAACACCTGGCACTCACTCGGAGAGCGGACCACGTGCCTGGAGGAGTCCCAAGGGCTTTGTTTTGAGAGTAACCCACGCTGCAAGGCTGGTGCTCATCTCGTGTTCATCTCACAGAAAAGATAATGAAATTTCAGGGAAGTTAGGCAACTCACCCCAGGGATGAGCGTGCCCTTTCTGAGAGGCAGACAAAGGCTAAACTGGAGGACCCCCACCCCAGCCCAGCAGCTTGATACCAGGGGGACAACCTAGGTCCTTCTTCCTCTGGAGAGTTGGAACCCACACACCCCGAGTCACACCGTCCCCCCTCAGAACCTCCTTCAGTAATGTCAGTGTTTTATCCTGTGCTGCCCAATATGGCAGCCACCAGCCTCACGTGCTGGTGACCACTGGACACTGGCCAGTCCAACCGAAGAAATGAATTTTGATTCCTAATTAGCGACATGGGGCCAGTGGCTACCAGAATGGACGGTAGCAGCTCTGGTCTGCTCTGGTCTATGCGGGAGACCCAGAGGGGTCCTGGCTCCAGGTGAGGAATTCCCATTTGTGACAGGGAAGACCTCCACAAAAACCTAGCCAGACCCTCATGTCTCCTCCCCACCTGGATGCCCAGGTGGTCCAGCCTTCCCAAAGAGCTCCTCCTCATTTCCAAGATGGAGGAAAGGCAGAAACGACTTCAGTGAGTCTGGTGAGCATCTGCCAGGCACCTTAGCGCTCGGCACAGGCGATCACACAGCATCTTGGCACCTCCTTTATGGGGAGGAAGGTGGTTATGCCCATTTCACAGATAGGAACACTGAGGCTTCAGGAGGTGAAAGGGTTTGCTCAAGGTCACAGTACAAGGTGGCACAGGACTGGGGTGTGAACTCAAGTCAATGATTCTACCTCACCACGTGGGCCCCCCTCAGCTGAGACTTTGATCCTCCCAACCTGTATCCCAAGCACATCTCAAAAGCTCTTCCTTCCCTCAGGGGTGAAGGAGGCCTGGAAGAAGTGACTGGATGTCCCCCCCAGCTACTCACGTAGATGAGTCCTGAGAAGTATCTCTCCCTCAAGTTGTGGAGCACAGAAGCTTCGTTGAGGCATGTCAGCTCTGCCATGTCCTCCACTTTGGAGAATTTGGGTGGGTTCATCTTCTGGATGTCATCTTTGCCAACCGTGACCTTCTTGCCATTCTCCACCAGCTCAACAATCACCTCATCCCCTTTCTCCTCCTTGATGCTGGCTGCCTCGAAGCCTTGCTTCTCCGAAGGGACCCAAACCAGCTTCTTGGCAGCCCAGTCAGCCTGGGCCACTGGGCTGTTGACGAAGTTTTTGTCCACAAAGAGAAACTTCTCATCATCACTGAGCTGGCCCTTCTGTGCCATGGTGCCTGGTTGGTCCCCTGTGGAAAAAAGGGACAGCATCAGAATCTGGCCAAAACTGAGCCCTAGAGACAGACGAAACCTTCTCCTCCCATGTCTAGGAACGCAGTCTGCAGGAACATTCCACAAAGAATGAAGATGTTCCCTACAGTATGGTTTACAAAGTCAAAGAATGGAAACAACGCCAAGCCCCTCAGAAAAGGATCTGCATCATGGCCTATTGTTTACCATCATGGCGCCCGAGATGCAAACCATGGTATTTTCATACAACAAAATGCTATCCAGGGGTTGTGAAGCAAGAATAGGATCTACATGCTTTGACACAAGAAGGTGTCCACGTCTCACTGTTTACTGTACAAATAAAAGAGGAGCGTTCTTCAAATAGTTATACGTAGAGTTCTCATGTTCCAACAATTCCACACGTAGGCGCAAACTCAAGAGAAATGAAACTACACGTCGCCACAAAAACTTGTAGAGAATGTTCACAGAAGTGTTTCTCACAATGGCTAAAATGTGCAAGTGACCAAAGCGTCCATGAACAGATAGAATGAACACATAAAATGGGGTCTAGCCATGCCAAGGAATATTATTCAACCTGGAAAAGAAACAGGGTACTGATACGTGCTACAACGTGGATGAATCTCGATAAAATTGTGCCCGGTGAAAGAATCCAGTCACAAAAGGCCACATGCTCTAGGATCCCCTCTCCCTAAAATGTCCAGAAGAAGCAGATCCATAGATACTAAAGTAGATTAGTGATTGCCAGGGGCTGAGGAGCGACAGCTGAGAAAGTATAGGGCTTCTTTTTGGGGGTGATGGAAATTTCTAGAATTTACTGTAGCTGTGACTATACAGCTTTGTGAATATGTGACAAACCACTGAACTGTACGATTTAAAGCAGTGAATTTTACAGCATGTGACTTATAACTCAATAGACCTTTTTTTTTTTTTAAATATTTTATTTATTTATTTGACAGAGAGAGATCACAAGTAGGCAGAGAGGCAGGCAGAGAGAGAGGAGGAAGCAGGTTCCCTGCTGAGCAGAGAGCCCGATGTGGGGCTCAATCCCAGGATCCTGAGATCATGACCTGAGCCGAAGGCAGAGGCTTTAACCCACTGAGCCACCCAGGCGCCCCTCAATAGACCTTTAAAAAAAAATAGAGAGGAGAATGTAAACGGTAGGTGTAATACCCCATTTTTATTTTAAAATGTTTAAAATAATTTAGATTTTTAGGGCACCTGGGTGGCTCAGTGGGTTAAGCCGCTACCTTCGGCTCAGGTCATGATCTCAGGGTCCTGGGATCGAGCCCTGCCTTGAGCTCTCTGCTCAGCGGGGAGCCTGCTTCCCTTCCTCTCTCTGCCTGCCTCTCTGACTACTTGTGATTTCTCTCTGTCAAATAAATAAATAAAATCTTTAAAAAATAAAATAAAATAAAATAATTTAGATTTTTAAATATATGTCTTATTGTTGTTTTATTATTTATATGTATTTATTTTATTATCATATATTTATTTATAGATATTTCTAAATATTTAAAATAAAGTATTTAGGGAAAAAGGCAAAAAATTAGAGAAATACCCACTTGTGAATATACTTAAGAGAGGTTTTTGTTTTGTTTTGTTTTGTTTTGGAAAGAGCAGAGCAGGGGCAGGAGGTGTAGACAGGTAGAGGATTCCAAATGGACTCTCTGCTGAGCACAGAGCCTGACACAAAGCTTGATCTCATGACCCTGAGATTATGACCTCAGCAGAAACTAAGAGTTGGATGCTTAACCGAATGAGCCACCAAGATGCCCCTAGTGATTTTTATTTTCTACCATTTTCCCCCAATTTTTTTATTGCAATAAAATATATGTAACATAAAATTCGCTATCAACCATTTTTAGGTATATAGTTCAGTGGCATTAGGTACATTCATATGTTATGCAACTGTCACGATCATCCAACTTGAGAAGTTTCGGGTCCTACAGAACTGACACTTAGCCCCCATTAACTCCCCACTCCCCTTCCGCCAACCCCTGGCACCCACCATCTACTTTCTCTATGAACCTGGCTACTTTAAGTAGCCATACAAGTGACACCACACTGTATTTGTCTTTTTGTGACTAGCTTCCTCACTTGGCACCATGTCCTCAAGATTCACCCATGCTGTCCCTTGTATCAGACTCTCCTTCCTCTTCAAGGCTGAGTAATATTCCATTATATGTATATGACACATCTCCATGCTTATCCCTTCACTTGTTGATAGACACCTGAGTTGTATCCGTGTTTTAGCTATTGTGAGTAATGCTACTATGAACAGGGATAGACTTTCAATGATCTATTTGTATCATATTTGTAGTTTTATATTTTTTGTTAAATTTATAATTATTAGATTATTTTTTTTCCACAAAGACCTTCAAGTAGCCAATACACATGAGAAAGACGCGCAACCTCACTAGCAAATGAGTTAAAGCAATGAGATGTTGATCTTCCCCGATGAGCTTAGCTGAGATGAAAACCATTGGTCGTATCCAGTGTTGTCAAAAGTTGTATGGGGTCGGTCGCTGCACATGTCACCCTTACAGATGGAAAACCTTAAAAATCTATGCAAATTGCTTTTTTTTAAAAAAGATGTTATTTATTTGAAAGAGAGAGAGAGAGTGAGCACAAATAGGGGGAGGGGCAGAGGGAGAGGGAGAAGGGGCTCCCCACTGAGCCAGGAGCCTGATGCGGGGTTTGATCCCAGGACCCCAAGATCATGACCTAAGTGAGAGTCAGATGCTTCACTGACTGAGCCACCCAGGCACCCCCTGCAATTGCATTTCTAGGAATTTAGCCCAAGAGAACAGACAAGGTCTCACAGATGCACCACAATGTGGGGGCCACTGTTATGTGGAACAGTAAACCTGCCATCCATCTCAGGGGTCTCCAGTGATGCCTTAACTGGGACATCCATCCATTAGCATGGGATAATTCCCCCCAAAATCCACCGTGTGGACTTTCCTTTATGCCAAAATTTCTCCCTTTCCTTTTAACCTACTTACATGCCATAAAATTCCCTCGTTTGTAAATGTTCATTTCAGCTACTTTTAGCAAATTTACCAAGTTGTGCCTCTATCGCTACAGTAAAATTTGGAATGTTCCCATCACTCCCAAAAGGGTTCCCTTATGCTGCTCTGCCCTCATTCCAAGCCCAGTCCCTGCGCCCACTCATCTACTCTGTCTCTACAGGCTCCCCTTCTCTAGACGTTTCATATGAATAGAATCATACCGTAGGTGACCGTGGATCATGCGAAGATACTTATAACTTAGAAATACGTCATACTTATGTATAAATAGAATACTCAGGGGGAAAAAAAGGAACAAATCTCAAAAGCATTATGCTAAATCAAAGAAGCCAGACTAAAAAGACTCCATTGCTTCACTGATACGTAAGTCTAGAAAAGGCAAAACCATCATGACAAAAAGCAGATCAATAGAGAGCTGCTGGGACTAGCCCGGGCAACTAACCACTGAGAGGCACAAAGGAGACTTCAGGGTGATGAAGCGTTCCATATTCTGATTATGGTGGTTACACGACTGTACACATTTGCCAGAACTGGGTTATACACTTAAAAGCCAGTGAATTTAAAAAAGAAAAAAAATCGGTGAGCTTTACTGTATGTAGAATATATCTCAATAAAGTGGATGGGAATATTTATAACAGCATCTTTCCTGTAATTTTATGTGTATGTATAGACATTTTTAAAGGTCTAGAACACTGGGACGCCTGGCTGGCTCAGTCAGGGGAGCATGTGACCTCTTGACTTTGGGGGTTGTGAGTTCGAGCCCCAGGCTGGGTGTAGAGAGGACTTTTTTTTTTTTTAAAGATTGTTTTTATTTATTTATTTGACAGAGAGAGATCACAAGTAGGCAGAGAGGCAGGCAGAGAGAGAGGAGGGGAAGCAGGCTCTCTGCTGAGCATAGAGCCCCATGCGGGGCTTGATCCCAGGACCCTGGGATCATGACCTGAGCCAAAGGCAGAGGCTTTAACTCACTGAGTCACCCAGGTGCCCCTAGGGAGGACTTAAAAAAAAAAAAAAATAGGACGCTATATGCTAAAATATTAAACTATGGTTCTGTCTGGTCCCATACAGGTGAGTTTGAACATTGGTAAGAAAAATAACTGTAAGGGGCGCCTGAGTGGCTCAGTTGGTTAAGCATCTGTCTTCAGCTGAGGTCATGATCTCAGGGTCCCGGGACTGAGCCCTGCATCAGGCTCCCTGCTCAGCGGAAACCCATGAGGCACGGTAATTAACATAAATTTCAAAGGTCATCCAAGTAGGATGCTGGGCAACCCGGACCTTATTTTGAAAACTGGTAACCTTGAGCGGAGGAGAAGCAAAACATTGATTCTGCCTTCCCGATAACAAATCGTTCCTCAAGGTCACTAAATAATTGGCAGAGAAAAGTCTTCATGTAAAATTTCAAGTCATTAAACGTCCTCTCAGCTTGAGGAGCCCCTCTGAAACAGTCTTCATCCTATGTCTCCATGTGTCCGGGACCAAGATACTGACACACCCGGCTCTGGATTGGCCAGCTGGCTCCTCCCACCCGCCCCAGGACTCCTCCCCCACCCACTGCTGCTGTGCCCCCCAGGAACTGAGGCGCAGGCTGAGTTAGGATGGACGGCCACCGGGACATACAGTGTGGTTGCTCCCCCTCCTTTGGCAGAGAAGAATTCATGACTCCTTTGAATTCACCAATGTAACGCCCGCGCTTGGAACCCGCATCCCAGCGAGATGGAGCAGCCCCCTGTCCCGTGAACAGGCAGACAACTCCGGACATGCAGACTTTGCAAGGCAAAATTCAGCCGCTTGTCTCTTTCAGGGGTGAAAATAACAGCAGTCCTGATCTAGTGGCTCATTTTTTAAAAATATTCATTTATTTGAGAGACAGAGAGAGAGAGAGAGAGTACACAAGCAGGAGGAAGGGCAGGAGAGGGAGAGAATCTCGACCAGGTTCCAACTCCCTGCTGAGTCTGGAGCCCAATTCAGGGCTCGAAAGACCCCAACCTGAACTGAAATCAAGAGTCGGCCACCAAAACGACTGAGCCACCCAGGTGCCCCTGTAATAGTGCATTTGATTTTAAAGACTTCATTTATTTATTTGACAGACAGAGATCACAAGTAGGCAGAGAGGCAGGCAGAGAGAGAGAGATGGGGAAGCAGGCTCCCTGCTGAGCAGAGAGCGCGACGCAGGTCTCGATCCCAGGACCTGGAGATCATGACCTGAGACAAAGGCAGAGGCTCAACCCACTGAGCCACCCAGGCGCCCCTAAAAGTGCATTTTTAAGAAGGTGGAGAAATGAGTAAATTATTCCCTAACTCTGAATAATCACTTCGTCACTCAAAGAAGCACAATAAGGAACTGCACATGACCTTGAGTTTCACGATCACAATTCCTGCAGTTTTAAACTCTTCTGGGTTTCTTGTGGGACGTTATTCCAGGGGCATCCCTCCCGCAACCTCACTTTTAATTGTTGTGAAAGAACACTCCTTCTGCTTGGAAGAATTTCAATGAGCAAATGCAGAAGGAACAACAAAACTAGAACGGAGCAATTTTGGAAGCCCTAATAAAACAGTGGGCCCTGACAATGACCATCGGTAGTCACTCAAACCATGAGACCCGTGGCTCACGCACATCACTGTGCACCAGCACCCTGACCCTGCCCTGGGGGTGGGGCTGTGAAATCACAGATGGCTGGGCCCACCCCCAGAGCTCCTGAATCAGCAGGCCTGGGGTGAGCCCCAGGACGTGCATTTCTAAGAAGTTCCTGGGTAATGCTGAGAATGTAGGTCTGGGATCTGCAATTTAGACCCACGGAGTTAGAGGAGAAGTGGCTGGAGAGGTTTATCATGTGTACATCAGGAGGGTGTCACCTAAGTGTGGCCATTAACCTTAATATCACAATAAAGAGTTGATCAGACGCCAGATGGGGAACCATGGAAAGTGCCACCAGTGTCAAGGAAATATTCTTCCAGAAAGAAGGTGGGGGGGGATGGGGAACCAAAGCTTCACCCTCATTAGGTGAAGGTCTAACACCCAGGAAATGCAAGGCACAGGGAATGCACTAAACATGGGGGACGGTGGGAAGCTGCAACAAAGTCCACAGGTGGGAAGGCATCAGACAAATGATTGCATTCCTTTAACCAAGTACAGAAAAAGGAGAGGATAGTTTAAACTAGAAGGGGGTTTGAGACCCAGAGAAAAACTGAGGGATGAAGACAAAAGAGGGGCCTCCCGGTTTGATTAGTACCAAAGGGGAGTGGCAGGTGCGGCGGGGGTGGGGGGGGGGTGGCCTAGCGGTCTATCTACTTGTGCACACATAGGAACATTTTCACAATGAAAAAGTCCAACAGAGAAAATAAAAGACAAACATGGAGGCGGGGGGAAGAACCCCTCCTCCCCTAACATGCATATACCAGGGCAAATCAGAAATAAGGGCACATTTCGCCTTTCTGAAAAGCCACGTCTTTCACGGGAAGCTTTGCAAAATCGAATGCAATTGTGAGAAAAAACGAAATTCCGACAACCTGTCCCAAAAGCATAGGAGACGATCAAGAAAATCTGAACATCAGCTTAATATCCTTTATATTAGGGAATGTGTTAAACTTTTCAGAACAACCATGGTACCATGATTTCATCTATTTAGGGTACTTTCCTGGGGCGCCTGGCTGGCTCGGTGGGAGAAGCACGTGACTCTTGATCTCGGGGATCATGAGTTCGAGCCACATGTGGGGTATGGACAGGACTTTAAGTGAATGAACTTTAAAAAACTATTTAGAGGCCCTTCCTTTCTGAGATAGTCAGAAGTAGTTGTAACTGCTTGACAAGGCAGGGGTTGAGGGCTGGGATGCCTACAGATGGGCTACGCTGTTCTGTTTGACATTTTCCTTTAAAATGAAAAACAGTACTACATAAAATTTGTACAATTCCCATCTATGTGTAAGCAGTATCAGTATCCCACACCATTTCCCGTTTGGCCTGTATGTCATCCCCAGGGTCAAGTTCTCTGTATACCCACAGGGAGTGTTAACACTCACATTCCCCGTCCAGGGGCTGGGTTGAGTGGCTCACATGCAGGACCACCAGGGAACAACAGCACAGCCTTAGGACTGGCTGTTACACTCAGCTCCATCTTACAGATACGGAAACAGAGGCTCAGAGAGGTGAAGCGATCTGCCTGAGGTCACACAGCAGAGCCAGGTCCTGAGCCCACATCTGATTCCAGAGCCTGTGCCCCTCTGCCTCCCACAAGAGCCGGATGGGCTTGTCTGGAGCTCAACGGAGAATGTGCAGTAAAAGATCTGACCCTTGAAAGGATCTGACACCGTTCCTGGCACATTATCAACATTCAAAATGGGACCCCAGTGAGATGGAGGGAACTTTGGCTCCACACCGCAGCAAGAAAAAAATCTCACGCACACATTTGAATGAAGAAGGGAGACACGAAAAGGATGTACTGTGGGATTCTGTTTATAGGAGGTTCGAAACCAGGCAAAGCTATATCCTACAGTGATAGACATCAGACATCTTAGCCAGAAGAGCAGGACCTTCTTAATCTGTGTGCCGGGGACAGGGACGTGATCATTTTGTGACCATTCATTCCACTACGTGCCCAAATTATGAGTACTTTTCTGATACAAAGTACACACTTCCATGAAAAATTGTGGTTTCCTTTTTTTTTCTTCATCTTCGCGAGGAAATACACATAAAATTGACCACCTTCACCTACCAAGGGCGTAGTTCAAGTGACAACTAAAAGGGCTCTTTCCGATGGCGATGTAGGTCAACCGCCTTACAAGTCAGAAAAACAGCAAACATAATACAACAGAAAAACCAAAGGACATAGGAATCCCCATCACCAGAAACCCTGTCTCGTCCAGGACTCAGAAACCCAAACAAGATCAAGTGCAGAGAGTCTGTCTCTAGCCAAAAAAGGAGAGAGAAAAGCAGGCTCACTTCTCAGGGCTTTGATGCTTCCGGCCGTTACGAAGTGTGACATCTGCTTTGGTCAAAGCAAAGAGAAGCCTGGCTTCACCCTGGAATAGCATTTCCCAGAGTGTGTTCCTTGGAACTCTAATCCCTTGAAATAGTAGAGGTGGGGGTTGGGTGGGATTCAGGGAAGTTGAGATACTCTTCCAAAAAAAAAAAAAAAATTCTGTGGTTAAAGCCACTTGAAAAGTGCTACTCCCCGCCCCCCTCATTCCACTCCCCCAAGCTCCCACCCCCCCTACCTCTGCCACAGAGAGACCACGTATCAGAACATCCAAGAGGTTAATAGGTCCTGACTCCCAAAAACGATATTATGCCTTTGGACCCAGGGCTCCCCAAAACATTTGGCCACAGACCTCTTTTCCCACCAAACACGGATGAAATCCTACAGATTTGCCCTTGAGAAAATTCAGTGAGCCTAACAAACTGATAATACTATGAGTACTCACAGCTGCTAAATCTTTATTAGGTACCTGGTATCATCTCATTTAATCCCCTCATAAACACCAAGATACACCATTAACTCTGGCTTACAGACGAGGAAATGGGCTGTTACTTGTCCATCGTGGCACAGCCAGCTACAGTGAACCCTGAATAAAGGTGTATTTCCAAGATGATCTCTTCTGCTCTGTTCGCCTTCTTTGAAACAGGCAGAACACTTGAGGGCTCTGGGAAATACAGGCGTGCCTGAGAAAGGTCCCCGATCCGTGTCGAAGGCTCCCGGTAAGTCGGCTTCATCGTTAAAAGGATATGCCCCAGCATGTAGCCAGAGCCTTGTGTCTACAAAATTTGGGATCCTGGCTCCTCACCACAGTGTCACGTCAGGCATTAGGGGAGGAGACACAGGGAGGCATAAAAAGCAGCTGGCAGGGTGCCTGGGTGGCTCAGTGGGTTAAGCCTCTGCCTTCGGCTCAGGTCATGATCTCAGGGTCCTGGGATCAAGCCCCACATAGGGCTCTCTGCTCAACAGGGAGTCTATTTCCCCCTCTCTCTCTGCCTGCTTCTGCTACTTATGATCTCTGTCTATCAAATAAATAAATAAAATCTTAAAAAAAAAAAAAAAGGCAGCTGGCAAAATCAGAGGAGTGGTCAGGGAGCAGGATCCCAGCGAGAGGGTTCTCCTCGTGCTGCATGGAAACAAAACCTGGTCTCCTGCTCCTGGCCGCAGCCCTTCATTTCAAGCAGGGGTTTTCAACCTCAGCGCTGGGGACATTGGGCATTGATCATTCTTTGGTGGGGGATGGGGCTGTCTTTGTGCATTAGAGGATGTTCTCAGCATCCTTGTTCTCTACCTGCTACAGACCAGCAGCCCCTCCTCCTACCCACTGTGGCAGCCAAAAGGCCTCTAGACATCGCCAGATGCTCGAAACTGTCCCCAGTGCGAATCACCGCTTAAGAACAAACACAGGGGTTCTCTTAGGAAGACAAGGAAAGCTGAGGACCGTCGCTCCGTCATCCACACCAGCTTGGAAGGCCAAGTGCAGAAGGTCACACAGGTGAAATGAAGACATGAGTCAGACAAGAGACAGACTCCCAGAGAGCTGAGCCTCCAGGAGATTCCTCCGTCCCCCACCGTCCCCTCCTCCCACGCTCTGCATCGGCTTCAGGGTCGGAAAGGTCACCCAGGGTAGTGCTGCGGAGGACTGATGGACCCTCAGTTGGGTTCATTCCTCAAGGGCTGCTCTCAAGCCTTTCGATAAGAACAAAGGACTCTCGTGCTCTGCGTCAGCAACATCCAGCACAGCTGAGTGTGTCCAGCATGGACACAGCCCCAACTTCCTTGCCAGCCTCACACAGTTTCATTCTCTGAGCTCCAACAAGCTGTCGGCTAGCCTCTGCGACACCACCAGGTTACAAGTCCCAGTTCCGCTACGCATTCGCTGGGTGACTCTGGGCAAGTCCCCCTGCCTCTCTGAGCCTTGCCTTTTTCATGTGGGGGAAGGGGGAAGAGGAGGCTGGCCTGACACTCACATTTTATGATATCCGTGGATACCAAAGGCTTGAAATTGGACCCATGAAGACTGTCCAGGGGCTCTCGTGTGTTCTCATGTCGGCTTTATTTTCCCCAGGGGAACGCAGGGGTAAAAGATCTTGCCCTTTCTGTTTCCGCACTAATGAAAAAGGAGTAAAATACCCCAGGGCCCAAATCATATAGGATTTGCACATCACCACGCCTGCTTAACAGCTTCCCTGAAGATTTCATTGCCCAGCTGCGGCTCGGGAGCTGGGACCAGAGACACAAACCTAAATGTCCCCGGGGTCAGAGCGGCAATGTAGAGTGACCCAGGCTCCAGGTGGCTGGGGGACCTCCCACTCTGCCTAGAGATGGCCTCAGCTCCTTCAGCCCAGGTGGGGTCACCTGGTGAGAATGTGGGCCATGCACGGCCAGATGGCCAACAGACCCACAAGTCTGAGTTTAGGTACGAAAGTGCCATCCCCTCAAGTTAAAACAAACGCTGCCCCTTTCACACAGACAAAACTGAATGTCCTCTGAGCCCATCCAGGACATAAGCCAACCTGCCGGAAGGACCTCTGCATCAGAGAAACGATGTCAAGGTCTAGCCCAGGTGTGGGAGGAGCTCGAAAGTAGGAGCAAAAGGAAGTAGAAGTGAGACCAGGCTCCCTCAACACACCAGTGTTGCCAGCCTCAAGCTGTCCCCACAAGGCCACTGGGCTCTACCTCTGTTACTATTAATAGCCACCATCATTACTGGGCCCCTTCTTTCCATGGGGTATGGGGTTGGGCCATCTATTACTATTATTATTAATTTTTTAAGAAGTTTTTTAAAAAATTTTTCTTTATTTGACAGAGAGAGAGAGAGAGTGCCCAGCAGAGGGAGCAGGAGAGGGAGAAGCCGACTCCCCACTGAGCAGGGAGCCCTACACAGGGCTCCATCCCCCCAAAGGCAGCCGCTTCACCAAGTGAGCCACCCAGGCGCCCTGGGGTGGGGCCTTTATTAAATACACCAGCTCACAGTGTGTCCTAAGTGTCCGGCAAGGTAAGCATCATTTATTATTCCTTTAATATTACAGAGATCCTGGAAAGTAAACTACATTAAAGGTCTTCACTGGTAAAAGCTGGAGCCAGGATTTAAATCCGGATCTGCCTGACACCCAATCTACTCTTAGCAGAAAAGCTCTTCCTTGCGCCAGGCCTGGCCCCCACGCCACGCCTTCCCCCCATCACATCCCCTACCTCCGGAGGGTCCCGAGGCAACCCGCCCTCACCATAACAGAAAAAAGATGGGCAATGAAACTATCAGCTCTGTCTTGCTTTCAACATCTAACTCATTTAGATACTGTGTTTAAAGTCACTCCGAAGGAAGTGTTTTAGTTCAGAGAGCAAACTCCTTTTTCTCCCCTTGGGAGAGAAACTGAGTGAGCAGGAGACATCGTAGCTCCTATGCAGAACAGTTTTAGGATAGAGAGAACCGGTCATTTCTGGCCCTAACAGCCCCATTGTACTTTGTAGCTTACAGTCCTGGCATAACGCAGCTTACAATAAAGGGACAGTCTCAAATGGGACAGACATTTCTCAATATCTATCTATTTTAAATGTGCCTGCCGGGGCGCCCGGATGGCTTGGCCACTGAAGCATCCGGCTCTTGATTTCGGCTTCAGGTCACGATCTCAGGGTCGTGAGATCGAGCCCGGTGTTGGGCTCAGCGCTGGGCACAGAGTCTACTTAAGATTCTCTCCTCCTGGGGCACCTGGGTGGCTCAGTGGGTTAAGCCGCTGCCTTCAGCTCAGGTCATGATCTCAGGGTCTGGGATCGAGTCCCGCATTGGGCTCTCTGCTCAGCAGGGAGCCTGCTTCCTCCTCTCTCTCTCTGTCTGCCTCTCTGCCTACTTGTGATCTCTCTCTGTCAAATAAATAAATAAAATCTTTAAAAAAAAAAAAAAAAAAGATTCTCTCCTCCTTGCCCTCATCCTCTCCTCTGCCCTCTCCTTCTGTCCTGCTGCCTCTCTCCCGCCACACTCGCTCTCTCGCGCTCTCTCTCAAAAAAATAAAAAAAAAAAAAATAAATGTGCATACCCTTTGACTTAGCCATTGAATTGCTGGGAATTTATCTGATAAACTCATGTAATTAGACAAAAATAGATACAAGGATGGTCCCTGAAGCACTCTTCAGAGAAGTGATGGCAAGCAGCTGGTAATGTTTCCATCAGGGGTTGTTTCCGTAAGAAGCTAGACTTTCAAACAATAGAGTATTACGCAGCTGATTTTTTAAAATGCCAAAACAGGCTAATACAGAAAGAGGCAGGAGATCTAGGATTAACTGAAAAAAAAAAAAAAAAAATAAAAAGAAAAGGTCTAATTTCCAGAATGCCAATATTTGTGTAACAAAAGGAAATTTGAGATAGAAAGGTTCTCAAAAGATCTATGAGAATACACTAACCTTGATCACTTCAGGGGATGAGAAGGGCATTCAACCTGGAGCCTGGGGAATGGCAATCGCCACCCCAGAGGTCTCAAAGGTTGACCCTTTTGAGATTCTGTATCATCTGCTGCAGACTTTGCTGGTCCGGCGGCGTTAAGGAAGGAATGGGAAGTGGCAAGTTCAAGGCTGCGTGAGTGAGCAAGGGGCAGGTCCTGCTGCCCTTTCCTGGGGACTTTTGATGAGGGCTTTTCCTTCCAAGCTGCTTATTAACTGATTCAAATCCAAGGTAAGAACAACAGGCACTCTTACAAAACAACAGCAAAAACAACAGGCACTCTTACAAAATTTCCTTCAAATCCTTACGTGGCCTTCTTCAGACTCAGCCTTTCCTCTGATGTGTGGCCATGGTTAAACTCTTTACAGGTCAGGGGTGGAGGGCAGAGACCCCAGGGAGCAAAAGAACCCTTATAAAAGTCAGACAGGGTTTCGTTCACAGGGGAGCGCCTCAAGGAGGCCATCTCGACCCTACACAAATCACAAATGGGGGCGCCTGGGTGGCTCAGTGGGTTAAAGCCTCTGCCTTCGGCTCAGGTCATGATCTCAGGGTCCTGGGTTCGAGTCCCGCATCGGATTCTCTGCTCAGCAGGGAGCCTGCTTCCTCCTCTCTCTCTCTCTCTGCCTGCCTCTCTGCCTGCTTGTGATGTCTGTCGAATAAATAAATAAATAATATTTTTTAAAAAATCACAAATGGGCCAAGAGCACTGGAATGTGCGATGTTCTTGGCACAGTTGAGGAAGTGTGACCATACTGAAGCAGAAGATTCTAGCAACCACCTTTGGGGCAAATAGGATTTATGGAGACATGATCCAAAAGGAAAATCAGGGACAAGTTTCTCCTTTACAGAAAGGTCACAGCAGAGACAGGCATTCTGGTTCTGCCAAGTACCCACTCTCCCATATTAAGCAAAACCCTTAAGGTCTCTGGTCAGGTGCGTTATAAGTAACTGTCCACTGAAGTTGACCAGGGACCAAGCACTATGTTAAAGCCTTTATTGGCATTATTCCACTTAATCCTCCCAACAGGGTAATCCCTTGGGCTCTAGAGTTAGAAAGGCCTAGATCTGCAGAATCCGTTCCTTCTCATCAGTCAGGCAAGCTATCTTGAGCAAGTTATTTAGAGCACGAAAGTAAAAAGGGGCCAATAATAATATCTCCTCCAAAGGGTTGTTGTAAAGCCAGTAAAATGATGCCAGTGAAGAGCTTAGCAGGTCGGCTGGCAAAAGTGCTCATTAGCTCTTCCCCACCCCCCATTTTTCAGATGGGAAAACTGAGGTTTGCCAACGCGGGTGATTTCTAAATTTGTTCGTGACATTCTAGGATTCCAGGGGATTTAATACTGGACTTGGCTTTCCAGAAAAATCTGATGCCTATCTGATTTCAGAATTACATGGTTGTGCCTACAACAGAAAATCCACCTGTTTGGATCCAATGTTCTGCAGAAAGAAGAGACACATCGCGCCCCCCCTCAGCTCCCCCACCGGAAAAAAAATAAAATTTTCAGGAAAGGTCATGTGAACACACAGCGAGAAGGCACTCTTCTTCAAACCAAGAATGGAATTGGCCGGTGCCTTGACATTGGACATCACAGCCTCCAGAGCTGGTCCTCTTCTCTTCCTTAAGATGACAGGTCCTCATCTGGCTAAGTGATTTAGTCAATGACGAGAGCCAGAGGCCAAGAAGGGGACTCAGGTCATCGGCAATTGATGAACAAGCAGGATTCTGAAGAGCTGGTTTGGCCAAATCTTCTAGAGCCAGAGCTCCGGGAAGAGGGAAGGGCAGATGAGACAGTGCCAGAGGTAGACGGGGAGAAGGGGACAGAGGGGGACCTGCGGGTGAATGAAGGGACCGGACTGTGGAGTGTTAGAGAAATTCATCAACGCACTGGACAGGACGCCTCGTAGACTTTGTGAAGCCTTGGAGATATTAACCCCCCGTGCAACAGAGTCTCTCAAAGGTAATTCATTTTTTACAGAACAGAAATTCTGTTTTCTATTCCCACCTTGGAAAGCAGTAGCTGAAGAAACGTGAGTGGTCCAAAAAAAAAAAAAAAAAAAGTTCCTTAAATAAATAAAACCTGTAAATAAGAGAGGAGCAGGCAAAAGTCTTCCCTCTACTCTCCCCAAGGCCTCCTTCTCCAGGCTCCCCGACTTGTTCCCAAATGGGAAGAACAAGGGCCAAGAAATCCCCAGAGTCTCGACCAACAAAGCTGCCATAGAACGCTAATTTGCAAGCGAGCTGGGGATGGCCTCGTGGAAAACGCTACCATACATGGGCATGTTTGCCTCAATCTCGGCCCCTGGACAGAAAAGTAATGATAACAAACCCATAACAAATACCTTGTACGGAATAACACGTCTATTTCAGATGCGAAAATAAAAAAACACGGTGTGTACCAGGCGAGCCCTAGAAGCTTCTTGTGGGAAGCCCAGCTGGTTCATGGGTTGGACCCTCGGGATGGCAGCCCGGACGGCCCACCACCCCCATCCCTGGGGGGGGGGACAAACAACACATTTTATTTTAAATTTACAAAAGGCCCATTTGTTTTCTTCAAAGAGAAGATGATAAAACCTTGCCTTCCTGGAAACAGCTGGTCGCCCCTAGAAACCTAACTGCAAAAAGGGTTTTCGTAAAGACAAAAGATGGTGGGTTCAAGGCTATGGCCTTGGCATCAGACATACCCAGGAACGGGCTCCACCGCTTACAAGCTGTGTGACGCCGGACAAGTTACTGAACCTCTCTGAGCCCCAGCTGCCTTTTTACGAAATGGGCATCATGAGCCTCCTTTAAAAGATTGTTGCGGTGATTCAGGAGCTAAATTACATCAAACATGGCTACAGTGCCTGGTACATACGTATCCCATCAGGCTGGGTGGCTATCTCCCTGGAAACGCTCGGAAGAAAGAATTCCTTCCACAGAGATTCAACATCCTCTGTCACACACTGCCACCCATCCAATGCCTTTCAGTCCAGCATCTTTAAGAAAACAAAACCCATCCAGAAAGACCAAAGAAAACACAACTATGCACATTGGCTGACTCACAATCTGCCCACTTTCCCTTTGCCAAACCCTGGCCACTTTGCAATTTTATCGATTGGAATTTTATCGATCGGTTCTTAATACTGGAACTAAACACTCTCTGTCTTGGGTTTCTAAATACTTTCTCTGACTTTATGATCAGCGTGGCTTTGAATGGTGCCTTTCCTCAAGCAGCAAAATCCCCACCAGCTCTCTGCGCAGGGAGGAAACTGCAACAGGTGCGCCCACTTTGTGGGACATTAAGAGCAACATTTGTATCAGCTGCTCTGCAGACCATCCCAGAACCTTCTTACTGAATCCACCTGCGGGTCATGGATGCAAATTGAAGCTCTGGCATCTGTCTGGGTATTTGAAGCCCCTGGGATTAGCCTGGATAAGACTTTTTTTTTTTTTACTTTGGAGTGAGGGGGTCTGGAAGAAAACTGGGCTGTAAGAAATACATTGGATCATAACCAGCCCTACCTCTCCAGGGATATCAACAAGCACATCCTTTAAATGGTGAAAAACACTCCTCTTTCTGCAGAGCAACTGCCCATGTGTTTTTGACTCATTTAACACATTCTCAACAGAACTAGCCTTGCTTCCGAATACACCTGGAGCATTACTTTGCACACCTCTGTGCCTGGAAGCGACTTTTCAGTGAAGTTCATTTGCGTTTTATCTGTGCCTAAAATCAAAGTTAGAAGCTTAGGAAGTTGGTCCTCTGAGACTGTAAGGGGTCACATCTCCCAGATTTGCCTTTTAAGAACAGTATAGGACGCCTCTTTTTTTTTTTTTTTAAGTATTTTGTTTTTGTTTTTGTTTCTGGAGATTCAAGTGTAACTGGAGGTGGGCCTGGGCATTTGTCTTTAGAAAGAACCCCCAAGGAGGTATTTATCATTGAGATGCTGGTTTGAGGAAAACCTAGGCTGGCTGGGGCAGAGAAATGCACATTGGGAATCCCTCCTTCCTCCCCATAGTCCTTGAGAGGACGACAACCAAAACACCTCGCGGCTCCCCAGCCCTTGTAGGATGCCCCGTGGGACCCTCAAACCCCCTACCCCATTGACCCACCCCCACCCCAGGACCACCCTACTTACAGATCTCCCAACTGGGGGGACAGCGGAGAAGAAACTGGGTGGAGAGCTCAGATCTGGCACACCTCCCAGGCAGGGGAGTCCAAATCTCCCGGTTGGCCCGGGACTCCTCTCTTTATAGACCCGGAGCTGCCCGCGGGAGGGAGAGGGGAGGCGGCCCGGGGGCAGTGGGAGGGAGGGTCCCATGCTGCTCCCTCCGCAGCGCCCCCTGCAGGGCCCGGGAAGAGCGGCTTCAGTGCGGGCCTTAGGGCGCACCTGCGGCTGCGCGGGGAGAGGGGCGCACGCGGAGCGGGAGCTCAGGGGGCTGCGGAGCTCGCGGCTGAAGGCTTCGGGGCACGTGTCTCACCCGCCTTCCCTGCTCTGGGACAGTCACCGAGACTCTGATTCCCAGAGAAAGGGGGCGAGCGGCCAGCGTCTACAGGGGATGCTTGAGAATGGCTTGGCCCGGTCAAGAGCACGGCGCGGATTTTAACCGCTTCCTTCCCACGGAGCGGGTGGGCGGGGGGGTTGTGAATTGCCACCTCGCCGACCGGCTCCTGATTTTATTTGCCTCCCACTGGCTGGATACGGGGTTGGCCGTGCTGCGTGAAGCGTAAAGAAAGGGGATTTTTTGAACTTTGCAAAGTGCGAGGCAGGAGCCCCCGAATGCTGGGAATTGTTCGGGAAAGGGAACTTTTTATTTTTCCCAATTTGCCATCCCCACCTCCACCCACAAGCAGAAGATGAAAAGAAAAAGAAAAGAAGAAAAAAAAAACAAAAAAAACGCTGCTGTGACTTCAGGCCTCCATGTGCCTTTCGCTGAGTGCCTGACCTCGGGCAAGTCATTTCCTTGCTCTGAACCTTAGTGTCCGCAGCTAAAAAAAAAAAAAAAAAAAAAAAAATACGGATGCGTGTGTTGGGGAGGGTACATTTATGTAATTTGCATGGTGCATGTCAGGATCCAAATAAAATGGGTGGGACCCCGCCCTTGCAAGTCCCCAAACTTTCCTCCCCCGCCCACAAAATTCTTGCAAATGAAGAAGCTGCTTAAAACTTGACTTAAAGCTTAGCACTCCTCTCTCCCCTCCTCCCCCGGCATTTGTCTGTCTGTCTCTCTCTCTCTCCCGTATGTCTGACTCAAATCCATCATGCTTTCTGTCTTGCGGCCACTCTGTATGTCACTGTGTCCATCACCGTCTCTCTCTGTCTCTCCCTTTGTCGTAAGTGTCCCTCTGTCTCTGGCACCTGTCTCTCCCGCACGTCTCCCTCCGTCTCTGGCCCTTGCCTCTGGCTCCCGATCTCCGGCTGGCTCTCTCCCTGGCTCTCGGTCTTCTCCCTGGTCTCCGCTGCCCGCACGCACACAGGCCATAAAAGGAAGCCCAGGCGGTGGGCTGGCCCCGCGCCAGGCCGGGGACCCGCGCACCCCGCTCCCCGCCCCGCACGGGCTCCGGCTTCCCGGGCCGGTCCTCCCTCCCGGGGCGCGGCGGGGGGCGCAGGGCGGGCGACAACCCAAAAAGGGCAGGCGCGGGCTCCTTCCTGCAGGAATTCCCAGCGCCGCATACCAGCCCGGGGCTGCCCGCTCCCCCTGACTAAATATGGTGCGGAGCGGCCTCCCGGCGCGGCGGGCGCGGGGGAGGGGGCCCTGCCTCCCACGGCCGCGACAGCGCCGCGCGGGGACAGCCCCCCAGGCCCACGCGGGCTCCAGCTACTCCCGGTGGCCAGAGGGTTTGGGGAGAGGGTCAGAGGCCGTGGGAAGACCCTTGCCAGGCTCTGTGCCCTTGGTCCACAACCCCTCCCCTAGTAACCAGATCAGATTAGGTGGAGGAGGGGCGTGGGCCTGTGTTAATACCCCCATTTCCAGGTGAGAAAACTGAGGTCCTAGAGGTGTGCAGAGATTTGCCCAGGCTCTCGCTGGGACTGGAGCCCATCATTGCCAGGATTTACTTCCAAAGAGTTGTTAAAGGGAAATGCCTTCTCGGGCTGAATCCTCTGCGGTTGGTGGCCAGTGCAGCTTTCTAGCTGTTCTACCACAGGCCAGTCCTTAAAGGCTCCGTGACTCAGTTTCCCTACCTGAATGTTTGTAAACAGTCGTTGAGATGATCCTTGTAAAATGAACATATGGTTCTGTTATCTGGTAGTTATTATTCTCGACAAACTTGAAACCCAGTAGGTTGGCACAGGCCTTGGGTATGTGACGGCGAGTGAGAGCCTGTCCCTCCTGCAGGGTCCCCACCGCAGGGCTCAGCGTCTCAGACCCTCTTGATCACTTCCTCATGCTTCCAACGTCAGGCTCTCCTGCTTTCTCACCCCTGAAAACACGCAGGTGCCCTAAATCAGATCTGCCAGGGTTCAGCTGACTGCACAGCGTGGGGTGAAGATGAAAATGATGGATAAGCTGCTTCTCCACGTGCCTTTTACTGTCTACACTGTAAAAGGAGTGGAAATTGCCCCTGCGTTGGCTGGTATGGACAGGGTGCGGAGTGGAGGGTGTGATGGAAAGGGAAGAGTGAAATTGACCACCACCTTCCTGTCCTGGAACGAACCCAGAGCAGCCTGTCACAGTCGAACTTGCTGGCCTCAAAGTGAGAGCTGGCATCTTTACTGGAGACCTTAACACTGGTACTTCAAAGGGGTTTTGCATTTGATTCCTTAAAGAATTTGTTGGTAAATTTTAAAAGAGAATCCCTATAAGCAATTATTAATAAACAGGGGGCTTATTGAACAACAACAACACTGAATTTTTCTGCATTCTCTCTCCTCTTCCTTGTAACAACCCTAGGAAGCAAGTACTTAGAACACATTTTTTTCCCCCATTTTGCTGTTGACAAACCAGGCTAGTGAATTAAGTGACAAGCCAATTAAGTTACAGGCTGGTGAATTAAGTAACTAGCATAGCTAATTAGTGCTGGAGTAGGAATTCCAACTCCCCATGTCTGATCGAGTCCATGTTAAGTAGATGGGAAGTTACGCTTGATCTTTGAGGCAACAGGCCAGAAGTCACAGGACACCAATCGCAAGTACTGAGACTCCGTCTTCTCGAAGAGGAACGCAGATGGACAGAATCTTTACCTCAACTACCTTACTGGGTTGTTAAATATGACGATGCATGTGAAGGCCTTACATAAGGTATTTCATACCTTCCTGGTACATTCTACGCATGTTCAGGGACAGTATGTGTACATAACAGTCATTCATTAAATATCTGTCCAATGCAGAAGCTCAGATGTTTGAATCTTCAAAAGCACATTGTTATAATGATGAAGTCAAATGCCTGTTTTATTTCTCATGGCTCAAAAAGCCAGTTATTTTAAGATCAAGGGGGGAAAGCATACTTTAAAAAAAAGTGTTACTTCAAGAGCTGTCCAGTAAATTTCCTGGGCTTGTCTTCTTTGTGGGGTGCTGTGTAATGGGAGTTTCCATGAACTCATGAAACAAGACAGCAGAGGGGAAATTTCTCGCTTGGAGTCTTTCCCTCTTTATCAAATAGCTTTGTATTTGCGATTGGTTTCAAAAAGCTCCAAAATGTGATTCCCTTCAGTTTTTAATAATATCAGAGATTGGATCCAAAGATGATTTACTCCTGCATGTACTTCACAATCTCATTATTTAAAAGTGTACCAGCACTCAAGTCCTCCAGCCCAAGAGTGGCACAGCGCTGTGCCTTCTTGTGAATGGACATCATTCCTGGCCACAAGCCCAGCTCGCCTCTATCTCTTGCACAAAGCCCCTTCTGTTTCACTCGTGTTGGCGCCACACTTCTCCAGGACAAGACTGCATGGCAGACAGACCTGCAATGCTCTCTCCTCCATCACTTTCGGATTCTGGTGTCTTGGTAACTCCAGATTCTCTACCCTCCATTAGGAAGGGTCCTGAAGGGCGCCTGGGTGGTTCAGCGGGTTAAGCCTCTGCCTTCGGCTTGGGTCATGATCTCAGTTCAGGGTTCTGGGATCTACCTGCATCAGGCTCTCTGCTCAGCAGGGAGACTGCTTCCCCCCTCCCTCTCTGCCTATCTCTCTGCCTGCTTGTGATCTCTGTCAAATAAATAAATTAAATATATATATATAAAAGGAAGGGTCCTAAAATTCTCAAAGTAGTTCTACAGTGTTTTACAAAACAAAACATATTCTTCACATATGAACCAGCAAATCATACTCCTTAGGATTTACCCAAATGATTTAAAAGCTTGAGTCCGGGCGCCTGGGTGGCTCAGTGGGTTAAGCCGCTGCCTTCGGCTCAAGTCATGATCTCAGGGTCCTGGGATCGAGTCCCGCATCGGGCTCTCTGCTCAGCAGGGAGCCTGCTTCCTCCTCTCCTCTCTCTGCCTGCCTCTCTGCCTACTTGTGATCTCTCTCTGTCAAATAAATAAAAAATCTTAAAAAAAAAAAAAAAGCTTGAGTCCATGCTGAAGCCTGCACTTGGGATGTTTAAAGCAGCTTTATCCGTAATTGTCAAACCTTGGGAGCAACCGAGCAGCTCCCAAGGGGTTGGGGGGCTGGAGGGATGAGCGGAGAGAACTCAGGGATTTTAGGGCAGTGAAAATACTGCGTGGCGCTAGAATGGTGGATAGCTGTCATCACTCATTTGTTCAGACGCACAGAACGAACAGCACCCAAAATGAACGCTGATGTGAACTATGGACTGTGATAATGTGTCCGCACAGGTCCACCCATTGGAACAAATGTGACGCTCCCTGCAGGGGTAGGGGGTGTGGGGACAGGAGTGACATGAGTGAGGGGAGTGGATATGAGGTATATAGAAACTCTCTATATATTATACTCAACTTTCCTGTGAACCTGAGCTTACTCTCAAAAGTAAAGTCTATTTTGGGGGGATGCCTGGGTGGCTCAGTCAGTTAAGCGTCTGCCTTCAAATCGGATCATGATCCCAAGGTCCTGGATTGAGCCTGCAGTAGGGCTCCCTGCTCAGCAGGGAGTCTGCTTCTCCCTCTGCCTCTTCCTTGCTCACTTTCTCTCTCTCAAAATCTTAAAAAAAAGTCAATTTTTCGTAAAAAGGTAGTTTCATCTTTCATTAAAAAAAAAAAAAAAAGGGACGCCTGGGTGGCTCAGTTGGTTAAGCAGCTGCCTTCGGCTCAGGTCATGATCCCAGGGTCCTGGGATCGAGTCCCACATCGGGCTCCTTGCTCGGCAGGGAGCCTGCTTCTCCCTCTGCCTCTGCCTGCCTCTCTGTCTGCCTGTGCTCGCTCGCGCTCTCTCCCTCTGTCTCTGAAAAATAAATAAAATCTTTAAAAAAAAATAAAAATAAAAAAATAAAAAAAATAAAAAAAAAAAAAGTGAACAAAGACCACACAACCCTTGCAGAATGGTTAACGAAAGTCAAATCCCAAGTGGCTGGGAAGCATTGTCTCAAATGCCTTTAAAGGCATATTCTCACAATGTTAATCCTTCATGTACACTTGGCTTTAGGTTAAAAGAACACATCAAGTCTTATATAATCATACAGACATGTGAGTCATTCAACTGCGTTCTTGCACATCATTATAAAGCTATCAGTTTACTCTGTGCAAACATATATGCTAAGCTAAATTTATCATCTTCAAACGCCACCTCTGCTCCTGCTGGGTTTGTGGACTGCCCAAGTTTTATTTCCACTTTTCCTAAACCTCTCTTCAGTCTCAATTCCCATCCTATTTTTCTGTATATCCACATCTCCTCCTAAAGCTTCTCCCTATTTCTGGAGGAGAACTTCTCCCAACAACCCCATGAAAAGCACCAGCAATGATGCACTGATTCAGTTTATGAGGTAGGAGAATAGTTATACTTGTCTTTCCCTCAGTTGTTTTTTTCTTTAATGTCTCAGCCAGTGCACCTTTTTCAATGACTGGCTTATAAACGAATTGACACCGTTCAAAAATCCTGAATATAAAAATTTCTAGAGCAGATTTTTCAACCTAAGGTCTTTTGTGGAAATCTCAAATCTCAAAAATCTGAGTGTGTTGAAAACAGGTTGTTTTCCTTTTTGCAAATATAAAAACGTACTACTAAATATGCTTTTTTGAACACCTACGTGGCCCCCCAGGCTATAATCCCGTTCCCCCCAGAGACGGACGTCATGAGGCTCCTGGATGAAAAGCGCCGCAGGGCCGTGTGGCCGGTGCCCGCGGCGCGCGCCAGGGCAGGGTCTCCTCCTTCCGTCTCACTCCACGTCCTCCCGCTACTAGGCCGCGGGAGATCCTGAAGGCAGGCCTGGGGAGCCGCCCCAACCTTCTTCCCGCCCTGGTGCCCAGCTCTTCATGAAAGAAGAGTCATAGGAACATCCTTTGCACAAAAAAGAGTTGCTTAATTGTTCTTTTATTAATACATTGAAAAGTATAAAAGTTGCCCAGGTTCAAACAAGTTACACAACAATGCATATAAACACGCTATGAACTACATGGGACAATTCTGTTTAGTTTTGTATTGTGACGATTTTCTATCAGTAACCAAAATTATAAACTCCAGCATTTTTTCTTAATCTAGTCCTGCATGATTGTAATTCCTGAGGTAAACTTAGTGTCCACTGCCAACATCCTTGGATGTAAACCAAGTCCTCTGAAAAGAATTCAGACATTTATATTCCCACATACAATACAACAGGATTCCTAATTGTTACCAGATACTACAGATTTGATTTGAAAAATGCAAATGAGCCCCAAGAGTATATCTCTTCTGTAATCCTAGCTCATCAACAGGGCCTCTCAGAATCCTCTCACTTGCAAAGTATGGCTTAATGGGATTTCTTTAATAATTTTCTGCATTCAGATAAAAATTCTTGGTTCATCTGTAAGGACTGAACACTTTACCAACACCAAAGAGAAACTCAAAACTTTGAGAAGACAGCACTGAATCAACACCCTGAAGAGAAGGCCAATTTTGCCATCTACAGCCCTTCGCCCTTGCCCTGTGGAAAACATTCAAGCTCAATGTCATCGGTATGTGGGCACCTGTGCCGTTCTGTCGGATTATACTTTATGACTTTGGCCAACCAGGGCTGTCATCACAGCTGTCCTCAGTGACATCAGTCTGCAGCCTCCACATTATAAAAATGTCTTCGTAAATATCAAAATAGCATTTTAGACATAGTACAGGAAGAGCTCTTACCATTTTTCTAACCCAAGAATAAAAAACTGACATGCAGTGAGTCCAGGTAAGCAGGGACTGGCTCTTTCGGAGCTCATTTTGTGATTGCACAACTGAGGCCCGCATGGAGGTTAAACAATGCCATCTTTTAAAAGGTGCTTTCTGGTATTTCTCCGAAAGCCTGTCTCTTCATGCTTATTCCACATTCTTTATATAATAAAATAAACTCTTTGTTTGACTTACAGCAAAATTAAAAGAATTATTTCCCCCTCTACCTTTTAATTAAATCTTCCAGTAGAAGCCAAAATGGTCTAAGGAAAGAAAAAGCACATTGTTACCCAGTTTAAAAGTTCAGATTTGGATAGTAATTCAGATATTTAAACCAAATTATAAATGGTTATCTGAAAAACTGCTAATTGTAAACAAAAAACTGAACTTCACAGGAATTCATTTTATCAGGCTTTAACATTTTTTAAAACATTTTTTAAAACATAAATGGATTTTTCTACAAATCCACGTAATTCCAGCCTGAAGGAAATTTCATGTACCTTGTTAAAGAGCAGAACATATGGCTATAAAGACCTGAATTTTTTTTTTTTTAAAGAATATAAGGGGTACTAAAAATTTCTTCCAGTTTTCACAAATTTAAAAACTTTCAAAATACCTTCTAAAAACAACGTATTTTCTTTCGAGTCAAATCTAGGAAGCTAGATGACGGAATTAGCTTTTATTCACAAATGCAGTAAAACAGGAAGGACTAAATGTTTTTGCAGAAACTCAAATTTCTACAAACGACAAATATTAGTGGTGTATTTTGGTAATGTTGCGAGAGTAAATATGTTACTTGATACACACAATTTTAAGACAAAAGATGCCCCGAATGGAAATGTCATCTCTTCACTGCTTGAGAAACAAGATGATCTTTGATGTTAGTACTACTCCCCTTCTCCGTTCTTAGGTGGTCACCTGAAATGAACAGAAAACAATGTCAATACTTACCCCAAGTCAAAGTAGGCAGTGTGCAGGCGTAGCTGCATGTATTTTCAGATGTTATGTTTTTACTATTGTATGCGTTCTTTAGGTGGCCTAGGACAACAAAATAAACTCACCATTTTAAAAGCATTATTAAAGAAATCAGAAACATTTAGTACTGAAGATTCACCATCAAGTGTTTTTAAGGGAACAGAGAGCACTGCAGTGTAAACCCGTGTGTAAGCGGCAGTTACAAACTTCTCTTACATGATATGTAAGGAATGGAATCTGAAAGGACAGGGTGTTCAATAACATTTTGAGGGATGCCAAACTTCTTCAACTAAAAAGAAAAAAACAAAGTACCACAAAACCCACCTTCAAATAGCAGTGCCTCTCAGCAGCACCCTCTTATGGCAAGAAAAAAAACTAGCAGCGTTTACATTTTCCTACCCACATCAGAAAATATCCAAGAAACTGTAGAAATCTTCTGCAGCCAAAGACACAAGAATAAAGCTCCATGAGAGTTCAGAAGCGACCAGAGCCCCTGGGACCACCCCCTGTGCTCTGGCAATCAAAGGGGTCCTAGGCACTTCTGCTCAATTTTTGTCATGGGGAGAAGGGGCAGAGGGCAGAAGTGCCCTGGATTTAAAGAACCTGAAGAGACTTAACATCCAAATGCAACAAAAATGCAAGGCAAAGACTAAATTCTAAAAAGCTGTGAAAAACTGAAAATATTCCTAGATACTTTTACACGGGAAAAACCCATTTTTATGATTTTGATGACAGGAGAAAAAGAATACAGATTGAGACAGCTGTTAGAAACATGGATTTTAGCACCAAAAACGCAACCTGGATTTTCTAATTCTAAAGACAACCTGATTCTACACCCAGGCCTGCTAGTCCCCAGCGGCTGATCATCCTCACAAGGACTGGAGACTGTAGGTCTGGATCACGGAGGAATGTCTCCCTCATTTTCAGGCAGCTTTGCTGGACAGAACAAAGTTAACAATATCCTGAGGCGACAGACATTTCAGGTTTTCTAGAAAAGCATTACTAAGAAGTATGTGATGCACACACTTCACCGACGTGCAGTAAAGTTGCGAAGCTAATTATTTTCTCTGTTAGAAGATTTCTGGTCTTTCACTTACATTAAGAACCTGCTCCGTCTCCAGTGTTCAAGCACGGACATCAGCAGCCCTAATGAACTGGTCACCATCCCAGAGGCGAGTATGTCTACATAAACCCTGTTCCTGGTGCGCCTGGGCGGCTCAGTGCGTTAAGCCTCTGCCTTTGGCTGAGGTCATGATCCCAGGGTTCTGGGATCAAGCCCCGCATATGGCTCTCCACCCAACGGGGAGCCTGCTTCCCCCTCTCTCTGCCTGCCTCTCTGCATACCTGTGATCTCCCTCTATGTCAAATAAATAAAAATCTTTAAAAAAAAAATTAAAATTAAAAAAAAAAAAAGTTCTTTTCTTCCAGCTCTTTGGGAACTGTGACACGAGAGATCTTGTGTTGGCTTTTAGACTTGTGTTCACACACGGACAATTTCATCTGAGTGTGTTCTACCTCAGATGACTTTCTGTAGAGATCAGGTATTGTAATCTGAGTAATAATATTTTTAAATTTTCATAACCTTCCCATGTTGTCAAATAAAACATATTTCTATCAAACAGCAAGCTAGAATTGAAAAAGGAGACGCCGAAAGGAAATGCTGACATGTGTTACTGGGACAAAAATGCCATTCGTGGCTGCTAATTCTTCACAAATCTTTGCACAAAGAGTTCACCTTTATCAAGAAAATTTCAGATGGACAAGAAAAATAATTTGCAAGATCCCTATTCTCCTATTAGTTCAGCTGTCCTCACCTCCTCACCGCATAGTCCTTCGTCCTAACTTGTCCTCACCGAGCCTGCCACAGAGCTTTCCACAGAACACGAGCCCCAAGCTCAACGGACTTGGACCTCTCTGAGGGCTCTGAGGGCCCCAAAGCAGCTAGTGTGCCTCTCCCCTCCCCCCATGCTCTCCAGCCCCCCTATCTCCATGGTGTAAAGCTACCACCAGCTATTGTGACCCACGTCTCAAAAGAACAGAAATGGGTTAAGAAATACTCCGTGATGTGTACCTTTCTTATTAGTCAAGCGAAGTCAGTCAGAGAAAGGTAAACACCAATGACATCACTCATATGTGGAATTTAAGAAACAAAACAAATGAGCAAAGGAACAAAAAAGACAACCCAAAAAGACACTCTTGGGGCACCTGGGTGAATTCGTGGGTTGAGCCTCTGCCTTCGGCTCAGGTCGTGATCTTGGGGTCCTGGGACCGAGCCCTGCATCAGGCTCTCTGCTCAGCGGGGAGCCTGCTTCCCCCTCTCTCTCTGCCTGCCTCTCTGCCTGCTTGTGATCTCTGTCTGTCAAATAAATAAATAATATCTTAAAAAAAAAAAAAGACACTCTTAACTCTAGAGAATACACTGATGGTTCCCATGTAACAGGGATTAAGGAAGAAGACACTTAAGGTGATGAGCACTGGGGTGTTGTATAGAAGCGTGGAATTACTGTATTGTACACCTGAAAATAAATCAAGAAGTAGAAACAAAAAGTTTAGGGGCTTCTGGGTGGCTCAGTGGGTTAAGCCTCTGCCTTCAGCTCAGGTCATGATCCCAGATTCCTAGGATTAAGCCCCGCATTGGGCTCTCTGCTCGGCAGGGAGCCTGCTTCTCCATCTCTCTCTGCCTCTGCCTACTTGTGAGCTCTGTCATATAAATAAATAAAATATTTTTTAAAAATAAAAAAATTTTAAAAATTTAAAGTTTACAAGCCAGAAAAGTGATTGCTCAAGAGGTTATTTTTCCTTACAGGACTGAAAGTATCCATGTCACGGGTTTGCTGTCTTAGCCAGCGTTCACATGTACAACATCCCCTGGTGGCAATTAAACAGAGAAACTGGTATCATATATTCTTGGTATGTAAAGCCTTCTTGGAGGGGGATTAGACAACCTCTACTATGTTTTTTTAATATGCGTACGCTTGGAACCACAACTGTACTTTTAGGCGTCCACACAAGAGAAATAGTGCACGGACAAAGAAATAATTCTGTATTGCAATACAGTAATAGCAAAAACGTAAAAATATAAAAGTCCATCAATAAGGGATGATCAGCAATACTATACAATACTACATAAAGTTAAGATCTACACATACTGACAAGACAAGGGAAAATAAACCCAATCTCAGTGTAACATGTCAAGTAGCGGTACATACAAATTTACATGCACAGAAATGACTCCGGAAGGAGGCCCCTGGCCCCAAGCTGCTAATAGGGACCTTCCACAGAAGGGAGGGAGATCAGGGAGTTAGGGAGAGACAAAAGGGAAGCGATTCAAGAGAATTTGATTTTTTTATTATTTGAACGCTTACAGATTTTACTTGTCCCCTTGTGCATTTTGTTTCGCTTTTTAAGTACTTGTCAAATAGTAGGCACTAATGACAGTTCTTTACCAAGCCTTGCAAAGGGAACTAGGAAAACTTCTTTACATTCTTTAAGTGGAGAAGTGTACAGGAATGGCCCTCAGAGGTCCTGATCCTGCGAGAACAGATCAGCCACACGCTTTACAGGACTCACTTAATATCTCAGTCCTGGTTTTCTCAACTGTAAAGTACGGAGGTGGGGTGATTTCTTTTTCAATGGTCCACCAGCTCAGCAGTCTAAGATACATAGATGAGTAACTCCAAGTGACATCAGAAATAACCCACAAAAGAGGTCACCTTGCTTCACAAACACTTTGTGTTCAGATCCTAGGAGATGCAGCAAATATTTAACGGAATTAATACTGCTCACAGCAGCTTACGATAACCTATGAAGGATAACTAGTATTTTAGATGTTTCTTAGAAGGTTATTTCAACATTCAAGATTTTGATCTGTTCTCTCATCTGCTGCTTGAGGCCCACCTCTGACTGTCCTTAGAAAGAGACCAACTCTACTGAGGTTGAAAAGAAAGAGCTATAAACCATTCAGTTCAGATGATCAAAGCGAGATCCTATTGTTGATGTGGTAACAACTGAAAGCACATTTAAAGAGTAAACATTCTGAAAGAAATAGGGGCTGTTCAAGAATCTTATCTGTAGGTACTACCAGTCTTCCACCAACAGTATCCTAAAAATACAAAGGATATAGACACTTGTACGTCCCTATCTGTATTCAGCAATCTTGCCTTTCTTTAGTCTTGGAGTGGGGAAGAAAGTGATGATTTGCTAAAAATCTATTTATTGAGTATGCCAATGATCTAAATTGTTCCAAAGAATACAAATCTATATGAAAAAAATTGGGTTTTTCCATGCTTTGGCACAGAAACAGTATCTAAAAATTTTGTCCAGTTATTCTCCCATCCCCTCAAGATTCCCTTTCCAAACACCATTTTGCTTTTTGGAGGATCAGTAACACAGACTTCAACCGTATTAGATGTAAGTAGAATTAAACTATGACTCAAAATCTTGGGTAAAAACTATTTGTGAGAGGAAAAAAAAATTTTTTTAAAGGTTTTATTTATTTATTTGACAGAGAGAGAGAGCACACAAGGAGGCAGAGAAGCAGGCAGAGGGAGAGAAGCAGGGTCCCCACTGAGCAGAGCCCCACAGAGGCTCGATCCCAGGACCCCTAGGATCATAACCTGAGCCAAAGTTAGACACTTAACTGACTGAGCCACCCAGGCACCCCAAGAGAAAAATATTAAGAAGAAAAAAACACTTGGGGCACCTGGCTGGCTGTCAGTGGAGGATGGAACTTTTAATCTACGGATTTTGAGTTTGAGCCCTATATTGGGTATGGACATGACTTGAAAAGAAAATCTTTAAAAAAATTTTAAAAAACAAAAAAAGAAAAAAATAATTGCTAACAGTTAAATGATGAATCCCAGGAAATTCATACCTTTATGCTTTCTTCTGCTAGGTTGTTCGCCAAGATTTGGGTTTGAAGGCTGAAGTGAAGACCCTCTCAGAAATGGATTTTGGAGGTCATCCTTAGTTCCATCCAAGAAATGAGCTAAAATTCCATATAAAAGAGGTCTGTAGCAGGAAGAAAACCAAAATCAATTAAAATTGCAGATTTAAGAAAAGCTTAAAATCTCTCTTAAGGCAGCCTCTGCCACCAAAAGGGCCAGGCAATTCTCCAGACTTGAAACAAGACACACAGTTACTATCCAAATCGCAAACTATTAATGCTTTTTAAAATTTAAGAGTACATTTAACTCAAAAAACAACTTAAAAACCCAGAGAACCTATGTTAAGAACTCAAACATCACCTAAACTGAAATACATCATCCATCCATCAATACAGAGGAATTCTGCCTTTCAAGTCTGGCTGAGATTTCCCAGTGCCTAGCACGGTCTGATACACAACAAGGAGTCAGTGAACACTTACTGGATGTATAAATCTTTGCCTAAAGGTCAGATGTCCCAAAAACCAGACTGCCTGGGTTCAAATCCTGGCTTCACCACTTGACCTCAACAAGATTTTTTATGTCCCTGCCCTGATACGTATTTCTTCCCCTATAAATAAAGATAAGTGTACCCCTCACCTCCTAGGGTTGCTGTGGAGTAAATAAGTTAATAAATATCAACTTTTTAGAACTGCGTGTGGCATATATTAAATGGTATATAAATGTTAGCTATTCAGGAGTTAAGAACGAACTAATATTTAATAAGCTATTTTTAGGGAGGGAGGGCAGGTTTGAAAAAAAAAAAAGCTGTTTTTACAGTTTACGAAACAGTCTAACCTTTCTCCAGGTTATCCTTGTCTTGTGATCATCCCACCACAGCTCACGGAAGATATGCTAGAGATTCCTCCATAAGTAAACCAACTTTCTACTTGAACTCCAAGTCCTATATTCTTTTCATGACAATACTCTGCCTGGTGATCTCTATCAGTACCCCGGCACACAGGGAAGCTACTTGCTAACAATGAGGAGAGGTACAACAGAAATGTTTTCATTTCTAATCTCACCACTGAAAATACAATTTCACCGATTTTTTTTTTTTGAGCTATCTATTTACTAGCTGATGTGACAGTTTAAAGATTGACATTCCTTTCCCTTCAAAAGGTGGAGCCTATCTGCCCTCCCCTGGAGTGCAGGCTCAAGACACTTCTATGAACCAAATTAGGTATTAAGTCACAGCACTGTGCAACTTCCAAGACTAGGTCATAAAGCACTGTATACTGTGGCTGCCTCCATGCCTTCTCTCTGGGCCCTTCACTCCGTGGGAAGTCAGCTGCCACGTCATGAGGATCCTCGAGCTGTCCCAGGGAAAGGTACACAGGCAAGGAATGGGGGCCTCCTGCAAGCAGCCAAGTGAGCGAGCCACATGGGAGAGGATCCTGCAGCCCCAGCCTGGCCTTCAGATGAGGACCTCCCTGGCTACATAGTAACTGGGATCTCCTGAGAAACAGAGCCCCAGAACCGCCCACAGATTCCTGACCAACCACAGACAATAAATGATTATTGTTTCAAGCCACCACATTCTGGGGCACTGGGTTACGCAGCAATAACTAACTGCTTGCATGCCAACTTCTCAGACCAGGAGGAAATCAGGAAAGGAAGTTTCTCTATTTAAGATGCCTCAACTCTTAGGAAAGGAATATATCTTATACTGTACCTCTTATACCCAGGAATGTGATCTCCATCTTCTGTTTAATTTTAAAACCCATGTTTCCGAAAGAGCTGACTGGTTTAAGAAGATTTTTAAGTTTAAACAATTTTGTTCTTAAATTAACATCAATGAAGTTTTTAAAATTTAAAATTTTAAGATTTTTTAGATGTTATTACAAAAGATATAGCTAGCATATTTAATCTACAAATTCATGGACATTAGGATGTTTCTAAATAAAAGTTTACAAAAAGAATTTTTTTTTTAAGGATTTTATTTATTTATTTGTCAGAGCGAGAGCAAGCACAGGCAGACAGAGCAGCAGGCAAAGGCAGAGGGAGAGGCAGGTGCCCCACTGAGCAAGGAGCCCGATGTGGGACTTGATCCCAGGACGCTGGGATCATGACCCGAGCCAAAGGGAGCCGCTCAACCAACTGAGCACCCAGGCGTCCCAGAATTTTTTTTTTTTAAGTTCAGCCTTACCATACCTTATTGTGAAACACAAAAACTCTGAAAACTAGTTTTCGTCATAAGTTTGGCACAAATTTCATTTGGTGGCATGGCTTGACCTAACTAAGGCTATTCTAGACTTTATCCTACTTTGTGCGAAAAAAGAATTTTTTCAGTTTTGCTGAAAAATATCAGTGTATTTATGGAGAGCCACTTTATGTTCACAACGGCACATAAATCTAGTATTTGTTTTACTTGTTATATTATCCCCCCTGCCACTTTACTGAGGTATAATTGAGAAATAAAACTGTATGGTATTTAAAGGGTACAGCATGATGATTTGATACACACACACACACACACACACACAGTGAAGGAATTCCCCTTATCAAGTTAAGTAACACACCCATCACCTCACCCATTTACTTTGTGTGTGACACTTTCATAGATAAAAGAACTCTCTTAGCAAATTTCAAATACACAATCTGCATTACTTTTTAAAAATCTGAAAACTTTACAATGGAGATGTTTGTTTTGTGGTTTTTATGGATGTGGAGCCCAACAGGGGCCTTGAACTCAAGACCTGCGCTGACACTAAGAGTCAGAGGCTTAACCGCCTAACCCGCCCAGGCAGACCTGCAATGAAAATGTTTTAAACAAAGCAGTAACTGCCTTTAAGATAGCCAATTGTTGGCAATATGAAGGTAAGTTGGGAAAGAAAGTGACCAGAGACAGAGAAAGCAGACAGATGGCTTTTTTTTTTTTTTTAAGATTTTATGTATTTATTTCACAGAGAGAGAAAGAGATCACAAATAGGCAGAGAGGCAGGCAGAGCTAGGGGGAAGCAGGCTCCCCGCTGAGCAGAGAGCCCAATGTGGGACTCGATCCCAGGACCCTGAGATCATGACCCGAGCCAAAGGCAGAGGCTTTAACCCACTGAGCCACCCAGGTGCCCCGACAGATGGCTTCTGAACAGCACCCAGGCAGAAGTGACGGAACCGCAATGTGACTGATTGATAGAGAGAGGGGAAGTAGCCAGAAAAGTACATGGACTCTGAGTTTAAGACCCGAATGGCTATATGAGGAACCTACAAGGGGGTTTAAGAAGGTGAAAATAACCCATTTAATTTTTGGACACACTGTGTTTGAGATGCCAGCAGAAATGGGGCTCTGTAATTTGCGGGATCTGTCAGATTTTTTTTTTTTTTTGATCTGTCAGATTTAAAGCAGAGTTACGAACATAGAGGCATCATTAAAGACTCAAGCATACTTAGGAAAGTGGGCAAGGGGACAGGAAGAAAAATTTTGTTAAGGACAAAACGTGGGAGAGTACTCACGATTTAAAAGAACCCTGAAGGAACAATGAAGAAACTGAGAACACTGTTACGGATAGAAAAACCTAGACAGTAAAGGTTCATAAAAGACAAATGACAAAAAGTGTTGTAAGGGAGAAGAGTCACTATTACAAAATGCTACAGAAACTCAAGTAAAACTGAGCTTCTCAGATTGGAAATACAGATATACACCCACTCTTGATGCCAGGGACTTGGGACCAAATACAGGATAAAAGTGGCATATGATACTGGAACATTAATTGTACAAAGATTTGTGGGAGAGTTCAATTTAAGTGGTACGTCATTTATAACATTTTTAAGGTAAAACAATTATACCATGAAGCAGAAACAACAACAAAAAAAACCAAGAAATTTTTAGAAAGGAAACATAAGGGGCACCTGGGTGGCTCAGTGGGTTAAAGCCTCTGCTTTCGGGTCAGGTCATGATCTCAGGGTCCTGGGATCGAGTCCCACATCGGGCTCTCTGCTCAGCGGGGAGCCTGCTTCCTCCTCTCTCTCTGCCTGCCTCTCTGCCTACTTGTGATCTCTGTCTGTCAAATAAATAAAATGTTAACAAAAAAAGAAAGAAAGAAAACATAAGACTTCAAAGAAATTTGTGCCTGGGGGTGGAGGAGGGGCTGCTGCTTTGAGCCTCCTGGGTGCAATTTTTTTGGCCATTCAGGGATCCTCCGGAAAAAGTTTAAGCAACTTTGAGGTAGGAACAGAATTAAGAAATTACTAGAAAGCAGTCACACTTCTTTTCAAGAGCATAGTTTCAGCACAAATGGTAAAGGAAGAATTCAATATGCAGAGAAGGCAAAGAGGGAGCATAACAACATGAAAGCAGGGGCTGGTTGTCACGAAGCTCAGTGGTACAAACGAGTTGAATGGTATTTTTGGAGATCTGAGTATACTCCTGTGCTGAAGCGAAGGAAACAATGAGGAGAAAGAGTCCCTCGTGAGGAAGAAAACAACTGAGAGCAAACCCTCAGAAGAAAAAAAGGTATGCATCAAGAAGCCAAGAATGACCCTTAGTGAGACAGATGCTCAGTCCCCTGAAACCACAGGAATTTTAGTTCCAGAGAACAGAGGCCTTATCCTGTTTGTCGCTACACACCTTGGATTTGGTACAGTGTTAGACACATACTCAAACCAAATAAATACCTGCTCAATTAAAATGAAACAAAACCACTACTGTGTGATTATGACTCCCAATACAACAATATCTAAAAACTTATTTTTAAGTTTTTAAATATCTAAAAACTTATTTTAAGTTTTTATCTTTAAAAACTTTATTGAAAAAAAAAAAAAAAAAACTTCTTACATTGTGTTATCCTTTGATTCTTCAAATGCATTTAGTTCCCGGATGAGAAACTGTCTGTCCAATGGAACTACAGGTTGACCAGATTCTAGAGGAGAAATCATGAGTCTTTATTCATCTAAAACGCACATACGATTTTGGTAAGAACTACTTACCAGGTACACAGACTTTTCCAATTTTGGAATAACAATGATGGCACGCACCAAGGCAGAGCCAACTGTACTTGACTTTATGATTTTCAAAATATCATTTTGTAATATGTATAACTTAACAGAGTTTAACAAAAATTCATTTTTTAAATCCCCCAATTTTTGGTTGGGAACATATGTGTCTGCATACCAGACTTCAGAAGTCTTTTTTTGAAGCCTACAAATTAAACACAGGACAGTAACAATATCCACTTGGTGGTAATAATTCTGAAAGTAAAATTACCCAAACATGAAGCGCTGGCAAGGATACAGGGCAACTGGATACTCTTATATTTGCTTTGCTAGTAGGAGAGCAACCACTCTGGAAAATAGCTGAGCCATTTCTTAGAAAGGTAAGCATGTATTTCATAACCTGCAATCCCACTCTTAGCTCTTTACCCAAGAAAGCTTACCTGCACACAAAAACTTGTGGTGAATGTTAATGGCCACTTGACTGGTAACTGCCAAAAAACTACACACAACTGGCCATCAACTGATAATAGAGAAATCGGCACAGACATACAAAGGAATGCTATTCAGGGGGAAAAAACCCAACACAGCTGAATCTGAAATACGTTATGCTAAGCAAAAGGAAGTGCACTCAAAAGGCTACATCCTGAATGGGCTCATTTATATGACATTCTGGAAAAGGCAAATGATAGGTACAGAAAAAAACAGATCAGCGGTTGACAGGGGCTGGGGTAGGTGAAGAAGTTGACTACAACAGGGCACAGAGAATGTTCTGAGGTGATAAAAATATTCTCTATAGTGATTGTGTGGTGGCAGTTACACAACTATACGTATTTGGTAAAATCCATAGAACTGCATACCGAAAAAGGTTTTTGTCTTGTTGGGTTTTTGTTTTGTTTTAAAGATTTTATTTATTTGACGGAGAGAGACAGAGTGAGAGAAGGAACACAAGCCAGGAGAAGCAGCCTTCTCGCCACCAAGCAGGGAGCCTGACGCGGGGCGTGATCCCAGGGCCCTGGGACTGTGACCTGAACCGAAGGCAGATGCTTAACTGCTGAGCCACCCAGGCGACCCTGGGTGCCTTTACACCTCAGCTACTACACCTCAGCTATTAAAAAAAAAAAAAAAAGCCAAGACATTTAACATAAAACTTGACAAATGTGACTATATTTCATTCTAGGGAAGCCCAGGTCCAAGACCTAATTCATTATATTTTCATAAACTTTCTTCATTTCTGAGTGTTAACAGTATTATATAGCCAGCTATAACAAACTGAGGAAAGCGGAGGCTGATACTGATGATCCTTAAACCACTAAAACTTACCAGTCTTCATTCAGTTAAGATATGTGCTTAACATTAAATAAAAGATACAGAATGTTAATTTAAAAATCTATTAAGTGGAAAAGGTCCAACATCACAAAGAATTCATTCTCTCTTCCAAAATCTACTTTATGGTCTCTCTATTTTTTTTTTCACCCCTTTGGATGAGGAATGAAATAGTCTTAAAGTGGGACGCCTGGGTGGCTCAGTCGGTTAAGCTGCTGCCTTCAGCTCCAGTCATGATCCTGGGGTTGGGTCCTGGAATCAAGTCCCGCATCAGGCTCCTTGCTCGGCAGGGAGCCTTGCTTCTCTCTCTGCCTCTGCCTGCCACTCTGCCTGCTTGTGTGCACTCTCTCTCTCTCTGACAAATAAATAAACTCTTTAAAATTTAAAAAAAAAAAAAAAAAGAAAGAAAAGAAAGCTTAAACAAAGCAATCCTTCCAATCCCATTTCTCTCCCCCAGCCCAGAGGAAAGTCTATCTTGATTAATGTGCATTCCTTATCAAGAAAGTTATTTACTTTCTCTTCAGAAATAAAATATAAGAGATAAATGTCTCTTTAACTGCCCACGTCCTCCCCCAACACCATTTCTCTCCCTCCTAACATTACAGTGAGTTTGGAGTTTATCTTCCCAATACTTTTTAAGTAGGATCCAGGCTAAGTGCAGAGCCCAACACAGGGCTCAAACCCATGGCCCTGAGATCAAGACCTGACAAGAGAGCAAGAGATCAAGAGTCACATGCTTAACTGACTGAGCCTCTGAAACTGTATTTTTAAAGCATCTACACAGAAAAAACCTGGCAGCAAACAAAACCAACTTTTTATCCTTAGTATCAGAAAATACAGATGATTTTTCAAAGCACACACCTAGTTTAAGGGTTCAGGTACTTATTTTCTACAATACAATAAGCCCCATGAGAAAGTATTCAAACTATGGAAGGAGACCAGGGGATTTTTATGTTCCGGTCACCTGGACGACTCTGGGCGGTAACAGAATTAGATTTTCAGCCTCAGTATTTTCTGAGAAGTGAGGGAAGGGAAAAAGCAGACTTTGTTTCAGGCAAGTAATAATAACAACCTCTTACCTGATATGAGGACAGACGCTGTGTACTTATACTTGTTGAATTCCAGATACTCCCGAATTAGTTCATTAATTAGAAGGTTTTCATGAGACAATGACGGTCGGGGTTCGCTTTCATCATCTAGGGCATTGAAAACTTCAGCTCGGATCCTTGCTTTTAAATGCCCTAATACCCCCCTTTTCTCCAACGTGTCCTTTAAAACTGTTAAACATAAAACATTAATGCTTCAATTAGATTAAATTTGGTCACCGTCAGGCATACTTTGAAGAAATATGTTTAAAAGGTAAACGGCCGTGGGTGCCTGGGTGGCTCAGTGGGTTAAGCCTCTGCCTTCCGCTCAGGTCATGATCTTTAGGACCCTGGGACTGAGCCCCAGCATCCGGCTCTCTGCTCAGTAGGGAGCCTACCTCCCCCACCCTCTGCCTGCTTCTCTGCCTGCTGTGATTTCTGTCAAATAAATAAATTAAATTAAATTTCAAAAAGTAAATGGCCTCATAGCCATTGCTTTGATTTAAACAATGAGCTGAATGCAAGTTATCTGATTAGCATCATGTTTGTAATAAAAAATAAAGTTCTCAAGTTGCAATGACTTGCTATTTTAATACAGTTAAGCAAATTCAAGTTTATCTTTCCAGCATCATCACTGTGGGAAGCTATAGTTTGGTAGGCATCGTCAGTGAGGGAGGAAAAGGGAGCACAGAATTACACTAGGCTTACTGGGGCCTGAATTTACCCTGTCTCCTATATTTTCAAGAGCGTTTATCACTGCAGACAGGACTGTGTAACTAAAACTCTCCGGTCTAGAAAAATGATTAAAGACAACAAGTACATCCCATAAAAGGAAGGAATGTGTTATCTTTTAATAAAACCTCTGATACCAAAAACCTTTGGGGAATGACCCATTCTGAACAAAAAGGTGTTTCTTTGGGTGTTGTTTATTTTTTAAAAACACTTATGAGTTAACTTTCTAAAAAACAAAACAAAACAAAACAAAACAAAACCAGTAGGATTTTGAAACTGTAAGCCTAGATAGAAATCTAACACGTGGCTCTATCACTGCCATCTTGAAGAATCAGGGATATATACACTGAATGTAATCTAACTTCCTCTTGATGAGCAAAGGTTATATTACAGTATCAGTTTGTGATCATGAGATTTAACTAAAAATACTAGTATGGACAGTGAGGGGCATAGAGCTGAACTGGCATCATTCCATGCAGTGGTATGGAACCTCCTTTTTTCACATTGTCCCTAATGGCTAAATAACTAACCCAATCAACACATCTCACCCACGGTGCCTAGAACATAGTAAGAGCTCCATAAATGCTACCTGGGAGCATTAGAGTATAGTGTTGTATACTACTGATGTAATAAACATAGTTTAATATTGTACTGCACCCTGCCAAAGGCACCAAATAAGTACACCAAAATAAAGAAAAAATTCATGCACAGAGCCCAAGGAGCTTACCCAAGTAGGCATAAACATAAAATCCCTTTAAACTTTACAACAACAAAAACCTGGGTGATAGGATTACAGAGGTATGACTTAGTAGACTAAACTTTTAACCTTTCTTGCCCCTTGTTTTTAAATCATCCCCCCAACCTTTTTGACAGGTGTGCGAGTACAGTTACCAATCAGCCGTTGTAACAGGTCCATAAAAGGATGGTTCAGCCTTATCATATTCTTGGGATAATAACCAAACCCCGGTTCTCTAACTCCATCTTTGGAAATTAAATGGAAGAGATTTTTTTTTCGCAGGCCAGTATCCTGTCCCAATTACTCTGAATTTGCACACAGCACAGCCTCAAACTCCGCAGAGAAATGACAATTAATGAAGCGGGAGTTAGGAAGCCTATCCTGTCTCATCACCAGCTCATCATGCCTCAGCTCCCCTCTCCAACATGAGTTCTACCTCTCAGAAGCAAAACCAAGTGAGGTGGAAAATGTGAAATGTTTTAATAAGGTAAGAGCCCAGGGATACCTGGGTGGCTCAGTGGGTTAAGGACTGACTCCTGATTTTGGCTCCTGACCACCTCAGGGTGATGAGATCGAGCAAGCACTAGGCTCCATAGTGCCCATCGAGCCTACTCAAGATTGTCTTTCCCCCTCCGACCCTCCCCAATTCCCCCTAAGCGGGCTGGGGAGTAAAAGGCCATACAGTGTAGTTAAGATAATTGAGGTGGGATATACATTTTCACTGAGTTTTGCTGAACACAAACCATATTCAGAACTGGGAATGCAAAACAAAACAAAGGGACACACCTGCGTAGGACATTCTTTTTTTTGACAGAGAGACACACATGGAGAGAAGGAATGACGGAGTGGAAGAGGGAGAAGCAGGCTTCCCAAGGAGCAGGGAGGGAGCCGATGACCCCAGGACTCTGGATCAGGACATGAGCTAAAGCAGACGCCCAACGACTGAACCACCTAGACACCCCTACGTAGGACCATCTTTTTTTCTTTTTATTTTTTTTTAATTAATTAATTAATTTTTAAGATTTTATTTATTTATTGGACAGAGAGATCACAAGTAGGCAGAGAGGCAGGCAGAGAGAGAGGAGAAAGCAGGCTCCCCGCTGAGCAGAGAGCCTGAGGCGAGGCTCAATCCCAGCATCCTGGGATCATGACCTGAGCGGAAGGCACAGGCTTAACCCACTGAGCAACCCAGACGCCCCTAAGTTATTTATTTATTTGACAGAGAGAGAGAGAGAGACGGTGGCGAGAGGAAACACAAACAGAGAAAGTAGAGAGGGAGGCTTGCCACCCAGCAGGGAGCCCGATGTGAAGCTCAATCCCAAGACCCTGCGTTCATAACCTGAGCTGAAGGCAGTCGCTCGACGACTGAGCCACCCAAGCGCCCCTACGAAGGACATTCTTCATGCCCAGTTACATTTTCTGTTCAGGTTCCATACCATTTTGCCCTTTCCTTTGATTATGCTTAAAACTCTGTACCGTAACCACTTCTTCGAAAAAAGTTCTTCCCCTGGCCTCATATCCCAAAGTATCTTTAAATCCTCTGAAGCTGACGCAGTATTGCACGTGTTAGGTAGTTCATGCAGACACGGTGCTCAAATTCACCTGAAAAATCTGTTCTTGTGGAGAAAGGAATGTTTTTTTTTTTTTTTCCCCTTACTGCTCATCAGCCCAGAGCCCCAGGTACACATTTTGTAGCAATGCTTACTGAACCCTATTCTCAAAGAGATCCAGCCCCTCCCTGCCAGATCTTTTAACAATTTCTGATTTCCCTGCCAGATCTTTAACAATTTCTGATTGGGAGCGCAAGGTCCCCGAGAACGGGAACTGGTTTTATTAAACAGGCAGCAGCATCACGCAGGGAGTGAGACCTGGATGGAGTTCAGTGCAGCCTAGCCAGGTTCTCACGCACTCCTCCTTCCAGCTAAGTTACTTTGGGCGAGTTGTGTCACCTCCATGCACCTCAATTTCCCCATCCATGAAACGGGCATAAGGTTGTCCCTGGACTAATAGGTGGCACAGGGGCTGGGCCGCGTCTGACATTAAAGGCTATGCCGCTTATAACTATAATTACTATTATTTGCCTGGATATCTGCGTCCACACCAGCGGTGCACAAACCCGTTACCCGTACGATGAGGACTCGCACCTTTGTGGAACTTGCTGAAAAACAGAGGAGAACGGCCAAGCCAGGAAACTTTCTACCTCCCGATTTTCCCAATGGAGATCGGGTCCTACCCCAAAGGTTGTTAATAAGGATCCCGTGAGACAAGGAAGCAAAAAGCTTAGGAGTTGCATCTAACCCCAATAACGGATACGGATATTGTTACCCTCAGTCCCAAATGAAAGCTGCGGCCCAAAGCCTCGGCTCGAGCGGGGTCCGACAAATGCGCCAGAGGCCCAACGTGCAGGCCTATAGTCCTCTCGGGAACCTAAGGGTCCTGCCGCTCCTCTTCCAGCTCGAAGCTGGTTCCAAAACTGAACGGCCCCTGAGCGACCGCTTCCCTCAAGCAGGGCCCGGACGCATCGGCGGCCACACCAGCCAGACTCTCTGCGAGCCCTGACGCCGCAGAACGACCCTAAAGAGGCTGACTCTGTGTTCCGCTCGTTCCATCCTTTTCACGGGCGGAAGGCCAGACGCCTCTTACTCGGCCAGCTTTCCACTGCCACTCACCGGCCTTCAGCTCGGCGACAGTCGCCATCTTTCAACCGCCCTCAGGGTCGCGCCTCGTCTGTGCGCACGCGCAGTTCCGCCCCGCTCTGCGGCGTGACCTATAGCCAATAGGCGCGCCGCCCTTGCAGCTCTCGGAACCGCCCCGTTCAGTTTTCGCTCTCCCGGGTTGGGTGACTGGTGACTGTCAGGAGGGACTTGACCAATCAGGGAGCTCTGTAGGTGCTCAGGGAGGAGGGGGGAGGAACCGGGATTGAGGCGGGTTAGAACCCTCTTCAGTGGGTGCTGTAGATACTTTAGTGCTTAACTTTATTAATCCTTCCTGCCCGGTGCTCGCTCTGCAGCCTCAGGAACTAATTGTCAATGGTTACCGTGTATTAATCCTGTAGTTCTCAAACTTGAGCTGTGTCAGTATCACCTGGAAGACTTGCTAAAACAGACCACGGGGCGCCACCGCTGGGGTTTCTGATTTAGTCAATCCGGGGTGAGATCCCAGAACTGCTTTTCTTTTAAAGATTTCATTTATTTATTTGTCAAAGAGAGAGGGAGAGAGCTAGCGTGCGAGCAGGCAGAGGCAGAGAGAGGAACAGGCTCCCTGCCAAGCAAGGAGCTCGAGGCGGGACTCGATCCCAGAATGCTGGGATCATGACCTGAGCTGCAAGCAGCGGCTTAACCCACTGGGCCACCCAGGCATCCCTTCAGTGCTGCTTTTCTAACAAGTTCTCCAGGAATGCTGGTGCTGCTGGTCTGGGGGGTCACACCTTGAGAACCACTGTATTAGGGACTTCCTCGGATCCCGACGCTGTGCTGATTAGCTGTACCCACGCTGGCTCATTGATTTCTCTGTGATGACTCCCGTTCATAGAAGAGGAAACGGAGTCTTTGATGACTGATGAGCCTTAACCGAGATCACTAGCAAAGGGTGCAGGTGAGATTTGAATCCAGGCCTCTTGCTCTTTCAAAGCCTGTTCTCTTCCGCTGGCCCTTAATGATGGGTAGAGAATCTCAGGAGTCCAAACGTTACTTGTGAATAATTGAGGAACAAATCATCTCTACCAGCCCAAGGGAATGAAGAAGAAAATGGGAATAATCTACCCAAAGCGGGGTGTGGGGTTCTGTGATTCCTTCCATTGCCAGGAAGACCAAGACCTGTGACCTAGATCCTAGAACCATGACCTTTAAACTGCTAGTCTTAACCCCTAGCAGGTTTTGAAATCTATATATCAGTGGCTCCCAGTGAAACTATTTTCAGCGAAATGGAATGGAACAAATAGAAAACAAATAAGTATTGGGGATGTTTTCGAAACTTCTGTTTTGGGTATGAATGTGCGTTGTGATTCTTGGTGTATTTCTCAAAGGGTAGCAGTGGAAAAAAATAATTTGAAAGCCATTGTAACCTAGAGGAGTCCATTCGCATTCCAAAGGAGATTAATTCTGACCTTGTGGAACACAGCTCTGTTCTGTAAACTTAGAAAGGTCCTATTCTGTCACACTTCCCTATTCTGTAAACCCCACAGAGCTTGAATTGCTGGCCAACATCAGAAAAGATTTATAAGGATTTACTAAATTCCATAGGTAGAACGTTTGAGCTCCTCAGAGAAAAGCACTCATGGATATGCCAATGAGGAACTCAGAGAAAGAGGCATATAATAGTGTGATTGATAGATTCATGTTGGTAATCATGTAATTACATGATTTGCCACTCTGTAGATGACAGGCACTGCTCTAATGTTTTACTTCAAGTCCTCACCAACAGCTCACACAACAATCACCTGATACACTGTGTTGGTGAGGATGTGGGGAAACAGGCATTACCATTCCTTCCTGGTATGTGTGTATATTGGCCCCACCTTCTTGGAAGGGTTTTTGGCAATATCTAATCAACCTTTCACACGCTACAACCCACCAATTCCAGTTCTAAGAACGTACCTTATGGATACACTCGCATTTAATCACCAAGGATATGTACATAAGAATATTCACTGTAACATTGTTTCTAGTAGATAAAATCTATATGTGCCCATCAGAATGAACAAAATACAAAAACAAGTGACTGTGACAAATAACAGAAGCTGGTGAGTATACATTCACTGCTGGTAGAAGAACAAATTGGTAGAGTCACTTTGGAAATCGGTTGGGCTGGTGCTGATTAAGCCAAACAAAAACTCGCCGAACAACTCCGTAATCCCACTCCCAGGTGTTAACCCGGGAGAAATACGAATTTACCTCTACCCAAAGCCAGGATGAAATAGTAGCAGATTTATTCATAACTGCCCCACCTGGAAATGACCTAATGTTTTCCAACTGGTGAATGGATATAAATTAGCTGTGGTGTTTTATCTGTACCAGGGGATAATTAAAAGGAGTTAGCCACTGATACAGGCAACAGCACAGATGACTCTCAAATGCATTGTGCTTGGTGAAAGAAACAAGACCCGAAAAGCCACATCATGTAGGATTCCACCTACGTAATATTTTGGAAAAGGCAAAGTCCCTTTGGAAAATGCATGGAAAGCTCATCAGTGGCTACTAAGGGGACTGTCCATAAGGATGCACTAAGGAGATTTTTGGAGTCACGGAACAGTTCTACATCTTGGTTCTGACTACGTGATTGCATGCATTGATCAAAATTCATAGAGCTGTCCACTTGGAAGAATGAACTTTATTGCATGGATACCTCAATCAACTTGACTTTTCCAAAGTTCTCAGAAATACCAATATCATCAGTAGAGAAACCTGTTAAGTAAATTAAGATATAGTCGTAAAAGAGACACAAACATTCAAAAGAAAAGTGAGTTCTAAACATATCCATATGTAATTATCAGCAATATGCACAGAGAGAAATTTTATAAAAGATTTTTTATTTATTTTAGGGAGAGAGAGTGAGGGAGAGAGAGAGAGCACAAATGCAGAGGAGAGGCAGAGAGAGAAGCAGACTCCCCACAGAGCAGGGAGCCTGATACAAGACTTGATCCCCCAACCTGAGGATCGTGACCTGAGTGGAAAGCAGATGCTTAACCAACTGAGCCACCCAGGTGTCCCATAGATAGAAATTTTTAAAAGCACAGTCCAGTAGACAGTGTGTGGTATGTCACCGATGGTTTAGAGAAAGGAAAAATACTAAGTATCTGATTGCCTACACACGGGATGCCAGATTCAATATTTTAAGCTTGGGTGTTGGGAGAGTTTGAGTAACTTCCGAGCCCTTGGCAAAGTCAGGACTGGACCCCAAGTCCGGTGACCCCTATTTTCGGTTATCCTGAAGTGAGAAACACCTTTCCCTCCTCCACCCTGCTTCCCCTCCCTCTCTTGCTGCTTGACCCCGGCACATGTCTATCCCTCAGCCCAGAAATTTCTCCCTCTTCCTCCCCAACGGACTTCTGCTCCTTCGTCAGGTCTCAAGTTTCTACCTTGCCTTTTCCTAAAACTTCCCTGGCCACATTAGGCTCCTTTTCTCAGATCTATTTGGGAAGGTGAGAGGGGCTGAGAGAAGAAGTGAGGAGTATGGAGACAAGAGAAGGCTTCCAAGTAGATGTGCACCAAACCCATGTCCCCACCTCTGAAACGCAGGGTCATGCCCCCTCCCTGGGGAGCAGACCACTTCCAGTGCCTGAGCCGCATTAGGGTCTAAAACTCTAGCCTCCTCATCCCAGCCGGGGACAGTTCTTTGGGATCTCCTCAACTTCAGAACTTCCTGAAGGGGTAGGTTGAGGCTGTTTTGGGGACTGCATAGCAGTCTAACTTTCTTCCTCCTCCTCTCCCCCAAAACCCCTCCCTAGAAGTTGATCCCAATGGCCCTCTCTAACAAATGCCTCCCAAGGAACTTGTAACTTGACCCCAGACACTAGTAAGGAGTCTGGTGGCCCTTAGTCCCCAGCCTACTCCACTTCCCCATGTTCGCAAGGGTGACTCATCACTCACCCATTCTGAAGCACAGGGCGTTCCCTGCACTGTGCCTGGAGGGCGGCAGGAACGTTGAGTCTAAGTCACCCTCAGATGGCTCCAGAACTCCCCAGACCCTGCCCCACCGCCATGGCCGTTCTGCCCACATGCACTGGGCTGCAATTCTGTTTCACAGCCTGGTGCCCACACTGATCACTTTGCAGGACAGAGACCTGGCCTATCGTGATCCTCTCTGGTACACATATTTGTAGGATGACCGAATGAATGAAGGGGCCGCAAGCCAGCTCATCTCACAGATGCAACTGACATTCAGAGAAGTAACCGGCCAGAGCAAGTAGACAGTGCGGTAGAGCCGGGATCATACCCCAGCCTTGCTCTCCAGTGACTGAGAAAATGCAATCCATGGAGATTACAGGTTCCAGCTTCTGAACCGTGGCATAGACACGGTTCTCACATTGGAACGTTGACATGTGGGAGGTTTTAATGTGGAATTGTGTGGAGGGGGTTGGAGTTGAGGAAGGCAGTGGATATTAATGTCAGCCCTTTGGAGGAAGTAAAACAGATCTGCCAGGTAAAAATGAGAATGCCATTTTCAGAGGGGTGAGCAACCACATTTATTCTATGCCTTGTTTACAAAAAGGATTAGGTATTAAGGAATTCTTGAGGCAACTCTGCTGAAATGTATTTTATCGGAGGAACCTAGCTGGACCGAGTTCCGTTTAAACAAGTTAAGTGTCTGACCGAGATTTAGTCACCTCCCTCCTGGTAGGCATGCTTTTTCTTAAGACCTGCAGCAAGAGGCTGTAGAGATTATGCAGGAAAAAAAAAATCTGTAGATGGAATTTTACAAATTGGAGACAACTACGTTATAGAAACAGTATCTCCTCGTCGGACAAGTCAAGGCAACTTTGGAAAATATGACAGGCTTCCACATTGTCCATGCACAGCCCCTAAGACAATGTCAACCAAAATCAAACTGCTGATTCAGAGGGATGGGTTGGAATCCCAGGGGAATTCAAATTCTTTTTGCATTTATTAAGGGGGAAATCGTTTTTGTCTCTATTTGCAATATCATTGCGCTGAACACACTCCTAAAAACAGGAGTGGTTGTTGTTTTTGAAGAAGTAGTCATCCCTATCCTCGGTACTGTGTGAAACATTCCGCACGCACCATTTAATTTATTCCCAGGAGGTAGGTGCTATTGTTATCCTGGTTTAAGGGTGAGAAGAGGAACAGAAGGCTCAGGGGGACAAAGTGACCTGCCCAAGTTCAGACAGCTAGGAGGAGACTTGGCTACCTTCACAGTCTGAGGCCAGCTCCAAAGTTTTCCATTTCATTTGTCCTCCAAGTGGACAGATGATTTGATATTCGCCCTGAACTAGACGAGTCTGTACCGTGTGGTTCCTTCAGTGAACTCACAGATCCATACAATAAGGAATTCTTCAGGCTGGAAAAGAAGGTAGGATAATACTGATGCCCTCCCCAAAATCTCCTCCAATTTTCCAAATTTTGGTCACCGGTAAGACTTCTCTTTCTGCTCCGACCTCCAATTGTTATGAGAACAGACACGCTAAAACCGAAGCAGAGATGGGTCAAGATAGCAATTAGTCAAATATTTCATTATGCACTGAAATAGGAGTTCTAATAAATACAGGGACAGCAGGGACCATGCCCTACACTGAGGAGGTGGCTGGAGGAAGCTTACATATCAACATCCACATCATTTCTTCTGTAACAAAACTATCCTAAAACAAAAACAAACAAACAAACAAAAAACTATCCTCAAACCTTGTGGCTTAAAACAGCAACGATTATTTTTGTCCACAAAGCTGCAATTTAAGCAGGATCGGGACTGGACAGCGAGTCTGTGGCCCACAGAGCATCAGACAGGGCAGCTTGGCTGGGACCGGCTGATCTACTTTCTTTTTTTTTTTTTTAAGATTTTATTTATTTATTCGACAGAGAGAAATCACAAGTAGGCAGAGAGGCAGGCAGAGAGAGAGGGGAGGAAGCAGGCTCTCTGATGAGCAGAGAGCCCGATGTGGGGCTCAATCCCAGGACCCTGAGATCATGACCCAAGCTGAAGGCAGAGGCTTTAACCCCCTGAGCCACCCAGGCACCCCTGGCTGATCTACTTTCTTAAAGATATAATTGTCAAACCATCAGATTAACTATTTTAAACGGTACAACTCTACAACTCAGTGGTTTTAAGTAGATCCACAAAGTTGTGCCATTATCCTCACGATCTAATTCAGGGACATTTTCATTCTCTTAAAAAGAAATCCTGCACCCATTAAAAGTCACACCCCCTGCTTCCCTCTTTCCAGCCCCCAGCAACCACTAACTTTAGTTTCTGTCCCTATAGCTATTAACATTCTGGGTACTTCATATAAATAGAAACATACTATGTGTCCTCTTATGTCTGGCTTCTGTCACTTGATGACAAGATTCTGGAGGATCCACTTTTTTTAAGGACTTTATTTACTTATTTGATAGAGAGAGAGGGAACACAAGCAGGGGGAGTAGGAGAGGGAGAAGCAGGCTTCCCACTGGGCAGGGAGCCCAATGCGGGGCTCAATTCCAGGACCCTACAATCATGACACAACCGAAGGCAGATGCTTAACAACTGAGCCACCCAGGTGCCCCATGGAGGAACCACTTTTAAGATGGCTCCTCACATGGCTGGATGGCAAGTCAATGCTGGTTATTAGCGGTCTGTCACCCAGGGATATGGACCACGAATCCAAGCTCCTCTCCATGGGGGCCCTGCCATGGCTACCTGAGCTTCCGTATGGCATGGTGGCTGGGCTCCAAGAGTGAGCCTCCCAAGAGAGATAGCAGAAGCTTTTCACCTTTTATGAAAGTCACACAATGCCACTCCTCCCCGAGTCACATAGTGGCACCGTGATGGGAATTTCAGGCTCAGCTGGATTCAAGGGGACACAGACCCACATCTCAATGGGCAGAGTGTCAAAGTCAGCTTGTAACAGTAGCACGTATTATGGGAGCTACGGTTCTACATATAGAACAGCCACGGCTCCTCTAGGGAAGTGATGTCTAAACTGAGAGCCAGAGGATAAGTAGGTGTCCGCCAGGCACAGTGGACAAAAAGAGCATTCCAGGAACGTGGAACAGCGCGTGGAAGGTTCCTGAGGTCAAACAATGAGCACGTTTGAGAAAGGGAAATCAGGGTCAAGTGACAGGATCAGGGCGACAGAGAGGCACAAAGTGAATTTGAAAGGGCCAATTGCATAGAGCTCTGTCAGTCATGTGCTTTACGCATCTGTTGCTTCTTGGGGCACCTGGGTGGCCCAGTCGGTTAAGCAATCGACTCTTGATTTCAGTTCAGGTCCTGATCTCAGGGTTGTGAGATGGGGCTCCGTGCTGGGCAGGTAGCCTGCCTAAGATTCTCTCTCCCTCTGCCCCCCTCTCTCTTAAACAAAACAAAACCCCCCAAAATCCCCTAAACACCTGTTGTCTCGCCTTATCGTCCATCTTCCAAGGACAGCACCCTAAAGTTCCACGGGAGAACTGTTAACGCCCTGCTCCCCATTACTTTCAGTGGGGCTGTAGGAGTGGGCATAAGACCCAGTTCCAGGGGCTCCTGGGTGGCTCAGTGAGTTAAAGCCTCTGCCATTGGCTCAGATCATGATCCCAGAGTCCTGGGATCGAGCCCCGCATCGGGCTCTCTGCTCAGCGGGGAGCCTGCTTCCTCCTCTCTCTCTGCCTGCCTCTCTGCCTACTTGTGATCTCTGTCTGTCAAATAAATAAATAAAATCTTTGAAAAAAAAAAAAAAGACCCAGTTCTAGCCACTTAGGACACTCTATGCACAGCCACCTCAGTGACTGGCTCAGGAATGGACATGTGACCCCAGCAGGGCCACTGAGATTCAAACCCAGGACATCAGCTGGAGCTATTGGATAAGGAATGAAGTCTTTCTTTGGGGCTTACTAGGAAGAATATAGCTGGAGGGGCTGGATGTCATCTCTAACTATGAGTGAGTAGAACCTGGCTGACACGGTCACCGACAAAGAGAAAAGCAGAACGAAGAAATAGAAACTCTTGAGCTCCTGGACCATGGTTGAAGCCAAATTTACCAGTGGACACTTTATTTTGTTTTTAGGGTTTTATTTATTTACTTATGGGGTGGGGGGCCATACGAGCAGGGGGAGGCGCAGAGGGACAAACAGATTCCCTGCTGAGTGAGATGTCCGAGCAGGGAAGCAGGGCTCCATCCCAGGACCCTGAGTTCATGACCCGAGCAGAAGTCAGACATTTAACCAACTGAGCCACCCAGGTGCCCCTGATTTTATTTTCATAATCTCTACACCCAAGGTGGGGCTCAAACTCACAACCCTGAGATCAGGAGTCTCATTCTCATCCAACAGAACCAGCCAGGCCCTCTACCACTGGACAATTCAGATACATGAATCAAAAGATTTTGGTTTAGGGTGATGGATTAGACTGTTTTATGCAAATCAATTATCTCTATTGGTAAGAAAAATTAGTGTTAAACACAGCTAGACGTACAGATTCTTAGCAGGTTTAAAACCTGACTTGTGCCTGGGTCCCTGCCCCTCTTTCTTTATAATTTCATGGATTTCTCTAGGCTGCTGCTGCTCCTGATTGTGGCCATAATAAGCAACTGGGAAACTTTTTGAAAAAAAAATCTCCTTATTTGAGAAGACTCAACCACATCCCAAGAAGAGCCCAGAAAACTGCCATCTCCAACTACCTACTCGGTGGGAAGAATTTATCCAGGGCACAGTGCAAAACTGCACGCCAGTGATGCCCTCATACCCTCTCCCATAGAGGGACACCCATTGTTTAAAAGGGATGGTGAGGGGACCCACACGGTTTCAAGGATCCCATTCAAGTACCAGAATGGTCAGAGGAGAAAACAACTAGATGTCCCAGAGATCCAGAAATTGCTCGGAAACACTTAGCAAAACTCTCCTCAGATCCCATTTGAGCTGGGTCTCATTTCTATTCATTTCTTAACTGACTGAGGTAAAATTCACGTAACATAAAAATCACCATTTTAAGGGATACAAGTCAATGGCTTTTCACACCATGACCACATTGTTGTAATCACCACCACTATCTACTTCAGAGCATTTATGTCACCCCAAGGGGACACTCCATCCCCACGAAGCAGTCACACCCACCTCCCTGCTTCCCCGCCCCCGGCCTTGCCAACCACTAAACTACTTTAAGTCTCTTGGATTCACTTGTTCTGGATATTTCATATAAACAGATGCATCTAATCTGTGGACTTTTATGCGTGGGTTCTTTTACTTAGCTTGTTTTTAACATTTGCCCATCATGTCGTGTGTATCAGTAGTACCTCGATGCCTTTCTTGGCTGAGAACTATTCCATTGTTTGACTAGAGGAGACGTTATTTATCCAGTGAATGGTTGATGGACACTTAGGTAGTTTCTCCTTTCGGGCCGTTATGACTAAAGAGGCTGGGAACGTTTGTGTACAAGTTAATATTTGAACACTTGTTTTCTGTTCCATTCTTTATGCCTAGACATGGAAGGGCTGGGTCAGGGTTTTTGTTTTGTTTTGTTTCGTTTTGGGTTTTTTTGGTCTGTTTACCTTTTTGAGGAACCGCCAGACTCTTTTCCACAGAGAATGCACTATTTTACATTCCTTTCAGCAGTGCGTAAGCGTTCCAGTTTCTCCATATCCTCACCAAAAATTGTTATTTCTTTTTTTTTTCCTGTAGTCATCCTAGTGTCCATAAGTGACATCCCATCATGGTTTTATGTGCACTTTCCCAATAACTAATGGTGTTGAGCCTTTGTCATCTGCTTTTTGGCCATTTGAGTATGTTCTTTCTTTTTAAGATTTTATTTATTTATTTGAGAGAGAGAGTACAAGCTGGAGGGAGGGAAAGAGGAAGAGGGAGAAGCAGACTCCCCGCTGAGCAGGGAGCCCCCCGATGTGGGGCTCGATCCCAGGACCCCAGGACTGTGACCTGAACTGAAGGTAGACGTTAACAGACTGAGATACCCAAGTGCCCCCATTTAAGTATATTCTTTGAAGAAATGTCTTTTTGAAACCTCGGCCCATTCTACACTGTAGTTATTTGTTTTTCTTGTTCTTGAGTTGTGAACGTTTTTGAGTTTTGTTTTGTTTTGTTTTGTTTTGTTTGGCATATTCTGGATACCAGAGACTTATCAAATGTATGTTTTGCAAATATTTTCTCCTATCCTGTGGGTTGCCTTTTTACTCTCCTGACAGTGTGCACAAATGTTTTCAATTTTGATAAACTGGAAATTAGTATTTATTATTTTTATCATTAATCTACTTTTGTTGTTGCCGCTGCTTGTGTTTTTGGTGTCACATTTAAGAAACCATTGTTATAGCGGCGCCTGGGTGGCTCAGTGGGTTAAGCCTCTGCCTTCGGCTCAGGTCATGATCTCGGGGTCTTGGGATCGAGCCCCACATCAGGCTCTCTGCTCAGCAGGGAGCCTGCCTCCTCCTCTCTTCTCTGCCTGCCTCTCTGCCTACTTGTGATCTCAGTCTGTCAAATAAATAAATAAATAAATCTTTAAAAAAAGAAAGAAAGAAACCATTGTCATATCCAAGATCATGAAGATTTGCTTCTAGGTTTTCTTTTAAGTGTTTTACAGTTTCAACTCTTATATATAGGTTGTTGCTGCGTTCTGAGCTAATTTTAAACAATGTGAGTTCAAGGTCTGACTTCCGTCTTTTGCATGTGGATATCCAGTCATTCCATGACCATTTGTTGAAGAGATTATTTTTTTCCCTAATGAATTGTCTTGGCACTCTTGTCAAAGTCCATTAACAATGGATATATGGGCTTATTTCCAGAATCTCAGCTCCAGTCCATTCATTTATGTGTCTGTGTCTAGTCTTATGCCAGTATCAAACTGTTAACTGTTCCAGTATTGTAGCTTAGTAGTTAAGTTTGAAATCTTAAACTGTGAGTCTTCCAACTTTGTTCTTTCCCAAGATCATTGGGCTTTTCAGGGTCCCTTAGAATACAATACAAATTTTAGATTTGACTTTTCCATATTTGCTAAAAAGGCCAATGGGATTTTTTAAAAAAGCTTATTTATTTCAGAGAGAAGAGAGCAGGGTTGGGAGGTGGGGAAGGGCAGAGGCAGAGGCAGAGAAAGTCTGAAGCAGACTCTGTGGGTGAGTGTGGAGCCTGACAGGGGACTCAATCCCACAACCCCAAGATCATGACCTGAACCAAAACCAAGAGTTGAAGTCATAACCATCCAGGCATCCCTCATAAAATACCTTTTCAATGGTAGTCATCTCCTGATCTGTCAGACTCACCATATCCAAACAATTATAAAGCCTATATTGTAAAATATTCAAGCACATTATAGAATAGGATTAGCAAAAGCAGGCATTTTTTAAAAGACTTTATTTATTTATTTGACAGACAGAGATCACAAGTAGGCAGAGAGGCAGGCAGAGAGAGAGAGGAGGATACAGGCTCCCTGCTGAGCAGAGAGCCTGATGCGGGGCTCGATCCCAGGACCCTGAGATCATGACCTGAGCCGAAGGCAGAGGCCTAACCCACTGAGCCACTCAGGCGCGCCCAAAGTAGGCATTTTTGTCTAATCCCCTGTCTTAAAGGGGGAAGCTTTAAGTCTTCCATTACTGCTTATAGGGAGGGCTTTTCTTGTATACCCCTTACCTTGTTGATATATTTTCCTTCCAGTCCTGGTTGTGAAATATTTTGATCATGAAATGGTGTTGGATTTTACCAATTTTTTTTTTCTGCCTCATTTGGGATGTTCATGCGGTTTTTCTCTCACTCCATTCTATGCCCGTGGTGTTTTTTTTTTTTTAAGATTTTATTTATTTATTGACAGAGAGAAATCACAAGTAGATGGAGAGGCAGGCAGAGAGAGAGAGAGGGAAGCAGGCTCCCTGCTGAGCAGAGAGCCCGATGCGGGACTTGATCCCAGGACCCCGAGATCATGACCTGAGTCGAAGGCAGCGGCTTAACCCACTGAGCCACCCAGGCGCCCCGCCCGTGGTGTTTTTGAGTGGCATGTTGTATATAAGTCTGTTGGGTCTAATTGCTTTATGGTGTTCAAGTTGCCTCTTTCCTTGTTGATTTTTTATCTAGTAGTTCTACCCGTTGTTGAAAGTAGGGTGTCATAGCCCCCAACTATTATTGTTGAACTATTTGTCCTTCAACTCTGGTAGTTCTTATTTCATGTTTATAGGGCTCTGTTTCAGGCTCATATAGATTAATCATTATATCTTCTTAATGGATTTCCCCTTTTGTCATTAGGTAATGTCCTTCTTTAACTCTTGACTCCTATAACAGTTCCTCTTTTTTAAAGATTTATTTATGTATTTTTTAAGCGGGGAGGGGAGAGGGAGAGCAAGAACCTGAAGCAGATTCTGTCATGCTGAGCACAGAGCCAGACTCGGAGACTTGATCCCAGGACCCTGAAATCATGACCTGAGCTGAGACCAAGAGTCTGATGCTCAACTGACTGAGCCACCCAGGCGCCCCAGTCTCTTGTAACAGTTTCTTTTTTTCTTTTAAATATTTTATTTATTTATTTGACAGAGAGAGAGGGCACAAGTTGACAGAGAGGCAGGCAGAGAGAGAGAGGGAAGCAGGCTCCCTGCTGAGCAAAGAGGCCAACGTGGGACTTGATGGCAAGACCCTGAGATCATGACTTGAACCCAAGGCGGAGGCTTAACCCACTGAGCCACCCAGGCACCCTCTTGTAACCTGGGTGGCTCAGTGGGTTAAGCCGCTGCCTTCGGCTCAGGTCATGATCTCAGGTTCCTGGGATCGAGTCCCGCATCGGGCTCTCTGCTCAGCGGGGAGCCTGCTTCCCTCTCTCTCTCTCTGCCTGCCTCTCCATCTACTTGTGATTTCTCTCTGTCAAATAAATAAATAAATAAAATCTTTAAAAAAAAAAAAAAAAGAAAGAAAAAAAAAGTTTTTTTTTTGCTATCAGTACAGTCATTCCAGCTCTCTTGACCACTATTTGCCTAGAATACCTTTTTTCTATCCTTTGTCCTTCAGCCTGTTTCTGCCTCTGGATCTCTAGTGAGCGTAATAATTGGTACACATTATTTGATTATCCTGTCAATCTGCCCTTTAATTGGAGAGCTTAATCAATTTACACTGGATGTGATTGCTGATAAGCAAAGGCTTACTTCTGCTGTTTTGCTATTTGTTTTCTCGGTGTCATATCTTTTTGTTCCTTAATTCCCCCATTACTGCCTACTTTGTTGTTGTTAGATAGATACTTTCTAGTGTACTCTTTTGATTCCCTTATCTCTTGTACTATATATGTTCCAGTTACTATATTAGTGGTTGCCCCAGGAATTACAATTAACAATTTATAATGAGCTGGTTAGAATTCATACCAACTTAGCGTCAGTAATAGACAAAAGTTTTACTCCTACACAGACCTCAGTTTCCTCACCTGGACATTGAGGGTCGGATCAAAGGAAGAGATACATCCAAAACTCGGGGGACATGGTGATCAATCAGTGGCAGTTGATCATCGGGGTTATTATTATTGGTTGCGGTGCCACAAATGGGTAATTTATTAATCTATCTTTGCCTCTGCTTCCGCACTCAGAGAACTGGGATATTAATAAGCTTACTTACAGGATTGTTGGGAGGATCAGATGTAGTAGAAAGTGTTTTGAATGCTGCCAGGCACCTCTAAATGCACAGTGAATGTTAGTTTTTACTATTATTTATTCTTTTCTTTGCCGCTATGTTTTGGACAAAAGGAACTACTTAGAACAGCTTGAATAGGCTCCATTGTCAGCAGCTACCATGCGTTTTTCTTAACTATGCCTTCTGCCTAGGATACCATCCCCCATCTCCCTGTGTCAAAACCCCAGCGGTGTCTTCTCTGGTCCCACCAAGGGTGTCGTTGGTGCCAGCGAAGCCTTTCCTCATCCCTGCACTGGGACTTTATTGATCAGTCCTGGGATACTTATTTCTGGTGTTGCGGAAAGATTCTGTTTGTCTCTTCTCCCCTTGAAGGAGCCCCTTTCTCGACTTCAGGTGACATATAAACCAGAGCAGACACTGTTAGATACCCATTACCCTAAAGGGGCCAGAGCCATTTTTAGAAGGAACTAGAAAAGGCCTGGTTGGAGTCAGGGGAAGCAAGCAATTGATCCCTTTGGTGGTACCTCCCATCTGTCTGTTGCCAAGACACGGAATAAATGTATTGATAGGGACCAACCCCTGTGGTTTAAGGACCTGCTGATTAATGACCTCCTGTCCAGGGAGAGGCTTTACCACACCAGTGGCTTCATCATTGCCTAATGGAGGAGGCCCTCTGGGCCTTTATCAAGGACAAAGGGAGCTGAGGAGCCTCCCCAAGCAGTTAAACTGATGGAAACACAATGGACCGATTGCTGCAAAGGAAGGCAGGCAAACAGGACGCCCAGGCAGGACCTTCCCCCCCACAGTGAGATGTTTCCATTCCTTTCTGGGAAGCAGATAAGACAGTCACCAGAGCCCAAGTCCTCCCACTCTTGGTTTGCAAACTGAAATGCTTTTAGACATCTTCCTGAGAGAAGAGCTCTGTGAGCTCTTCTTAATTTCAGGACTATAAAGAACAATAGTCCTCCTAAGGCCGGGCCCTTCCTAGGTGTTATCTCAGCAAATTTCCCCTCAGGGTTGGAGCTTCGACCCTTGATCACACAGGTTGAGAGTTCAAACCTCAGGTTGGGCAAGGAGTCTGCAAAACAAAAACTTGAAAAAAAAATTTATTTTTAGAAAGAATGACAGGAAGGGACAAGTGTCCCACTGAGCTTCAGGTCTTTCTCAGGTGTCACCTCAGTGAGTCCCACCCCAGCCATCCTACTTAAACTTGCACCCCACGTTCCCAAGTTCCCAATGCACCCCCCACTGGGCTGCATGATTTAACATGCTTGTTAATTGTCTAACACACCCCCTCCCAGGGAGATATCCTTAAGGGTGGGGGAATCTTCGTCACTCACAATGTATCAGTCCTATATCCTCTGATTAATCTGTTCCCTGATGGACACATAGGTTGTTGCCAATCTTTTTTTTTTTTTAAGATTTTATTTATTTATTTGACAGAGAGAGATCACAAGTAGGCAGAGAGGCAGGCAGAGAGAGGAAGGGAAGTAGGCCCCCCGCTGAGCAGAGAGCCCGACTCGGGACTCGATCCCAGAACCCTGAGATCATTACCTGAGCCGAAGGTAGCGGCTTAACCCGCTGAGCCACCCAGGTGCCCAGTTGTTGCCAATCTTTTGCGGTGTGGGGGGAACCCTTGGGCGAATGTCTTTGCTCACCTGTGTGCTGCTATGGTAGGACGGATTCCTCCCTACAGAATTGCTACATCAAAGGCACAGTCTCAATATTAACAGACACTGTCAACAGCTCTTCCAAAGAGTCTATCCCCTTTAGGCTCCCAGCCATGGTATATGAGAGGACTCAATAAGACTGGGATACAACCAGGGAGGGTCTCCCTTCCCCTATCCTGATGAACGGCTCATATTTACAACTGTAAACTCTTCTCGTCCAAGGGACACGAAAGTTCATCTCTTTCTCATCCAAATCCCCTTCCCAAGGCAGCAAACCTCTACAACAGAGTCTGGTTTTGAATTCTTCTCTTGTCAGCGGCTGGGGTCTTCGGTCTTCAGGAGAAATGATCAAGGCCAGGGATCCTGTGAGTCCCAGGAAGTCCGTTATCTCACTGGATCAAAATCTACTTTCCCGCAACCTCACTCTGTGCTAGCTCAGTTCTCAGGAACGATTCAAAACAGGGCTTATCTCTTACCATGTGACAGACCTTGGGATTTTGGAGACTACAAGAAATCTCTACCAACTCTTCTCCGCCCAGCATAGACCTCCACAGCTCCAGCCAGACACATTCCCTGGATGGGAAAGGACTGACCTGGAGATCTTTTGGCTTGATGGCTACGCAGGTTCCTCCAGGGCTAAGTTCAAGTCCCTGTTGCCACACTTTCCAGCCTGATCTTGGCCAAGGCACTTCTACGACTTGAATTTCCTCCCTTCGATGATTTCCCTTGGATGATTTGTGTAACGGTAGTACCCACCTGGTAGGGTGAGTTGCTGCATTCCTCCATAAAAAAAAAATCTAAAACTATATTTTATTATTGCATTATTATAAAGGCACATATAATAAAGGCAGGGTTGTTGTTTTCTTCTGATTGGAAAAGAATTAAAGTATTTTTCATGGGGCCCAAAAAGTAAGTATCATGGTCTTAGGCACTGTGCCTTCTGTACATGGGCTCTGGTCGCTGGTGAAGAAGAGAAAACAGGTGGTGTATGTAAGGTGCTTAACAGAGCACAGGACCTGGCTCTTTGCAACTTAATAAATGATCAAAAATTTAAGAAGGCTGTTCAGAGAACAGAGTGTAACAGTGGGGAACGCCTCTCCAGGGATCCCTTTATCAGAACTTCTTGGGATTTGCATACTCAGCTTCTTCTGAATGCAAGGAGCGCAGCCACTGGTCCCCTGTGTATTTGCCTTGGCTGCAAGATTTTTTCAGAAAGACACATAATCTATGGCATTTGATTTGAGAAGAGAGGTATCTTAGTTCACCCAAGCTGCCATAACAAAATACCACAGACTGGGTGGCTTATAAGCAATAAAAATTTATTTTTCACAGTTCTGGAGCCTGGGAAGTCCAAGGTCAAGGTGCCAGCATGGCTGAGCGAGGGCCCTTTCCATGGTCCATAACCAGTGCTTTCTCTCTGTGTCCCTGCATGGCAGAAGGGCACAAAGGAACTCTCTGCGGGTCACCTTTGTAAGGATATCAATCTCATTTATGGGAGTTCCCCTCTCATGACCTAATGACTTCCAAAGGCCCTCCGTACTAATGTGGTCACATTGGGTGTGAATTTCAACATATGAATTTGGAAGGTATCACAAACATTCAGACCACACCAAGAGGAAATATAGATTTATGGATATGTGTATGAAGAATTCTCGAAGGATAGACAAGAGACTAATAATAGCAGTTACCCCTTGGAGGGTCAGGGGTGTGTAAATGCACCCAGGACTGGGAGAAAGACTTCCTACTGTGTACCTCTTTAGATTTTTGATTTTCAAACAATGATGCTATCATACTGATTTTAAAATCTTCATAATTTATTTTGAAAAATATATTCATATGGTAAAAAAAAAAAAATTGACAGTGCAAAAGAGTGAAAAGCAAGTCTCCTTCCTAACGAGTACCTAATAAAAAGATCTGATGGGGCACTTGGGTGGCTCAGTGGGTTAAGTCTCTGCCTTTGGCTCAGGTCATGATATCAGGGTCCTGGGATCGAGCCCTGCACTGGGCTCCCTGCTCAGCAGGGAATCTTCTTCCTCTTTCTCTGTCTGCCTCTCTGCCTACTTGTGATCTCTCTCTCTCTCTCTCTCTCTGTCAAATAAATAAATAAATAAATCTTTAGGGGAAAAAAAAACCAAGTAAACAAAAAAAACCCCACAAATAGTAAGAAATCCATAGGGCCAGTACTGTAGAAAGAGGTCCTCAGCTTCATCTGTAATCGGGGAGATGCAAATTAAAACCACAACGGGATGCCGCTACACAGGCTATATATATTATCTGCTGCTTCTCTATGCATGTTATATTTTACCATGAACATGTGTTTGAAAAATGTATACATGCCCAATGTGGGAACAAAAAAAAAAAGCAAACAAACAAATGCTTGCAATCTATCTCTGGCCCTCTCAGCCCCTCCCTCCAAACATCCTATGATTTCTAGTGGTAGGTAAGGCCTTTCTGAGATGTCCTAAGTGTGCAGTACCATTGATGAATATATGGCTGCCTTTCCTCGGCTGATTAGTACCAACCTTACATCGATGAGGGTTGGATCAGGGAAGTAGAATCAGGGTAGAATCAGTGTGAGTTGGATGTGTTATTGAGATTAAACCTTACACAGTTATGGCAGTTGGTGAAGAATTCAGTGGACAGCGGCTACCTCTCTATTGGATAGAGGACTTCGAGTTGCCATAGCGTCAGCAGCGTCCGCAGTTGGGGGGACACAGGGCTAAACATGGAGCTGGGGAGAAGGAAGACAAACCAAAACCCACATCCGTTTTTATTGCTGTCTTTTTTTTTTTATTATTATTACAGCTGTTCTAGAATGTAGAATGTGGTATCTGGTTGTGGTTTGCTGAAATAGTTTAAGAAAAGTTACAGAGTTCATGAATTCACTTTAAATACTCTAGTATGGGGGCACCTGGGTGGCTCAGTCGGTTAGGTGTCCGACTCTTAATCTTGGCTTAGGTCTTGATCTCAGGGTCGTGAGTTCAAGCTTACTTAAAAAAGTAAAAGCAGGGCGCCTGGGTGGCTCAGTGGATTAAAGCCTCTGCCTTCGGGTCAGGTCATGATCCCAAGGTCCTAGGATCGAGTCCCACATAGGGCTCTCTGCTCAGCAGGGAGCCTGCTTCTCCATCTCTCTCTGACTGCCTCTCTGCCTACTTGTGATCTCTGTCTATCAAATAAACAAATAAAATCTTTAAAAAAAAGTAAAAGCAAAAATAAAAGATGCCCTGTTCTTGTCTTAGGAATGATATATCATGTTATCTCTCCACAGTATTTACAGTAGCTTTTGGGGGACTCTGTGACCCTCATTGTTATTGTTTCTCCAAATCCCTTTTTGCTCATTGTTTTGGACTTGTCATTCATAATAAAAGCTTTTCTCGGGCATCTGGAGTCTTGGGCTGCCTGTTCATGTTTTAGAATGAGGAGCTAAAAGCTTCTGGAAGTTCTACCGTGAAGAGAGATTTTTGGCCTAGCAGGCTTCATTGTAGGGAGATGTGAGGGTTGCCCACCTATCCTGGAGAGCTCCAGATGTTAGTATCTTAGACCTTCCTCTCGAGCTATTTAGTTTCCTGGAGAAGAATTCTGCAGTCTCCTCCATGAAGGCTGCAGTTGTCACTGATTTCACGTACCAAGTATTTTTAGTCCCCTTCCTTTCACCTATACCTGATCCGTTGAGGTTGGCTTGGACCATGTGGATAGTTCGAACCAAAGGCCAAGTGATTTTGACAAGGGTGCCAAGATCATTCACTGGGGAACAGAAGAGACTTTTCAATGAATGGTTCTGGGACAACCAGATGTACACATGTAAAAGAATGAAGCTGGACCCTTACCTCACACCATAAACAAAAATTAATTTTTAAAAAAATTTTTATTTATTTGACAGAGAGATCACAAGTAGGCAGAGAGGCAGGCAGAGAGAGAGGAGGAAGCAGTCTCCCTGCTGAGCAGAGAGCCCGATGAGGGCTCGATCCCAGGACCCCGGGATCATGACCTGAGCCAAAGGCAGAGGCCACCCAGGCGCCCCAACAAAAATTAATTTGAAATTGATCAGTGACCTAAATACAAGAGCTACAACTATAACGCTCTTAGAAGAAAACATTGAGGCGAATCCTTAGGATGTTGGATTTGCTAACGGATTCTTAAAAAAAAAAAAAAAAAGACTTGTTTATTTATTATAGAAAGAGAGAGAAAAGGAGCATGTGTGCAGAGAGGAAGAATATCAAGCAATTCCTCGCTGAGCGTTGTGCCCAATGCTGTGCTCGATCTCATGACCCTAAGATCGCGACCTGAGCTGAAACCAAGAGGCAGCTGCTCCACTGACTGAGCCACCCATGTACCCCACCAATGGGTTCTTTGCATACCAAAACCACAAGCAACAAAAGAAAAATAGTCAAATTAGAATTTAATAAATTAAAAATGCCTGTGCATCAGAAGATATTATCTAAACAGTGAAAAGACAACCAACAGAATGGGAGAAAATATTTTGCAAATCATGTATCTGATAAAGGCGTAGTATCCAGAACACAAAAAGAACACTTACCACTCAACAACAAGGAAGCAAACAACCCGACAAAAGCATGAACAAGAGACTTGAACAGACATTGTTCCAAAGCAGATATGCAAATAGTCAACAAGTACAAAACAAAATGCTCCGCATCATTAGTCATCAGGGAAGTGAAATACACCTACGAGGATAGCTACGATGAAAACAAATAACCAAACAGAGAACTGCAAGTGTTGCTGAGATTGGAACTCTCATACATTGCTGGTGGGAATGTAAAATGGTGCAACCCATGTGGAAAACACTCCTTCCCCAAAAAGTTAAAACGTGAAGCCACCATATGACCCAACAATTCCACTCCTAGGTAGATATTGAAAAGAATAAAAATAGGTACTCAGGGTGCCTGGGTGGCTCAGTCGTTTAAGCGTCTGCCTTCGGCTCAGGTCATGATCCCGGGGTCCTGGGATGGAGCCCTGTTTCCAGAACTCTGCTCAGTGGGGAGTCTGGTTCTCCCTCTCCCTGTGCCCCTCCCCCCTGCTCATGCATGCTCTCTCTCTCTCAAATAAATTTAAAAATCTTAAAAAAAACACATAGCCCCTTGATTTATGTGTGTTTCTTTTTAAAGAAACCATGTTGAATATATATTAATATAATATAATAAAATACTATATTATATATATATACATATACCTATATATAAACATTGAACTCACAGCCCACCGCATTATAACCCATGCTTAAACAAAGCTTATCTAAAACGTGTGCTTTCCTAGCACTCATTCCTCAAGTACTATGCTTTGGACCATTTTAAAAGTGAAATCACGGAGCACCTGGGTGGCTCAGATGTTAAGCATCTGCCTTCGGCTCAGGTCAGGATTCCAGGGTCCTGGGATTGAGCCCCACATCAGGCTCCCTGCTCAGAGGGAAGCCTGCTTCTCCCTCTGCTTGTGTTCCCTCTCTCATTCTCTCTCTCTCTGTCTGTCAAATAAATAAATAAAATCTTAAAAAAAAAAAAAAAGTGAAATCACCAACAAAAATGCAAAATACATGGCACCCAATATACCGCAAAAAGGATACTTGTTGAGAGTCCGAGAGCTGAAGCAAGAGGAGTGTTGCCTTGTTTGACCTTGGCTGGGAACAGGCTAAGCAGCTCAAATTTTTTGCCACTCTGTGCATTTCCACGAATAATCCTGAAAGCGGCCACAAGTCTCAACTGGGAGATTACAAGTACATTTTAGAGAGTAGGCAAATTCAGAAATATGGAATCCTCAAATAGTAAGAATTCCCATACATGAAATATCTGGACGAGGTCACTCCATAGGGACATAATGCAGACGGATGTCTGCTAGAGGCACGGGGAGAGGGGTCTGAGGAGCAATTGTTTATGGGCACAGGTTTCTTCCTGGGGTGATCATAATGTTTAAATTGAATGGAGGTTATAGACCACTGTAAAGGTACTAAATAGAACCGAATTGTTCATTTATTGAAAAGATTTTTAGGGATGCCTGGGTGGCTCAGTGGGTTGAGCCTCTGCCTTCAGCTCAGGTCATGATCCCAGGGTCCTGGGATCGAGCCCCGCATCGGGCTCTCTGCTCAGCAGGGAGCCTGCTTCTCCCTCTCTCTCTGCCTACCTCTCTGCTTACTTGTGATCTCTCTCTCTCTCTGTCAAATAAATAAATAAAATCTTTAAAAAAAGATTTTTAAATTTTAGGGTGCCTGGGGGGCTCAGTCATTAAGCATCTGCCTTTGGCCCAGGGCCCTGGGACTGAGCCCTGCCTCCAGTTTCCTTCTCTGCAGAAAGCCTGCTTCTGCTTCTACCACTCTCCCTGCTTATGTTCCCTCTCTCTCTCTCTCTGTCAAATAAATAAATACAATCTTTAAAAAGTTTTTTTGGGGGGCGCCTGGGTGGCTCAGTGGGTTAAAGCCTCTGCCTTCGGCTCAGGTCATGATCCCAGGGTCATGGGATCGAGCCCCGCGTCGGGCTCTCTGCGCAGCGGGGAGCCTGCTTCTCTTCCTCTCTCTCTGCATGCTCTCTGCCTACTTGTGTCTACTACTACTGTCTGTCCAATGGATAAATAAAATCCTTAAAAAAAAAAAAAGTTTTTTTTTTTTTAATTTTAAGTAATCTCTGCATCCCATGTGGGGCTCGAATTCACACCCCTGAGATCAAGAGTCATACGCTCTTCCAACTGAGCCAGCCAGGTGCCCCAAGAATTATTCATTTTCAAATGGTGTATTTTATACTATGTGAATTTCATCTAAAAAAATGCTGTGTTGCTCCAAGCTGGAGGATTTAATGACCAAAGTGGGACCCTCTGAACCTCTCTTTTCCATCATCCACCTTTGAGATCGTACCTTTTCCAACAGACTAAGTGAACACAGCCCATGAGGACACAAAGCTTGAACAAAGAATAGACCTTAGTGGTTTTGAACTACTGAGATGCGGGTGTTTGGGGTCACTCCAGCATGACTGAGTTCATCTTGACTTTTCAGAGGGTTTAGCCTAACCATCATCATTTTGGGAGTCTCCAGCTGTGACCCGTTTCTCAGACTCCTCCGGCCTCGATGGTGGGGATTAGCTTTGTTCTTGCTGGCCTCCATCTCCGTGTTCTGCTAACTCACTTATCCCTGGCTTTCCATCCGCCAAAATTTTGTCCACTTTCCTCATCCAATGTCGTTTCTTCTCCTGCTCTCCTTGTCCTCGTCAATTTAAACCTTTCTGATTCCTTGATGGTCATTTGAGAGGTTATACGAGGGAGCAGAGATAAAACGTGTTCAGTCGGCCATGAGTCACTGGGGTCATGAGTGTTTTTCTGCTAATCAGCTGATCAGGCGTAGACGAGCATCAGCATTTCTGGTGACCATGTAGGACCCCTTTAGAAGGAGAGATCCCCCCAGCCCAGAGGATATTTGGCAATGTTTGGAGACATTTTTGGTTCTCACAAAGAGGAGTGAGGTGGGCTGCTATGGGCATTTAGTTGAGTCGAGGACAGGGATCCTGCCAAAAATCCTGCAATGCTCAGGACAGTCCCCCACGACAGAGACTTATCTGGACCAAATGTCGGTAGGGTGGAGGTTTCGAAACTCTGGTCTAAAGGACTTCTATTGTCTGGGGAATAAATTCAGACTGTAGAGCACAGTCTACATGTCCCCTGCCTAACTATTCTATACTCCCTCTGGGTTACCATACTCCAGCCACAGGCATCTTCTTTTTGTTCCTGGAATGCACTGGACTTGTTCCTGCCACAGGGCCTTTGCACTTGCTATTTCCTAAGCTCTCTTCCCTGGATTTTCTGTTTCCTGACACCTTTGTCATTCAGGTCTCAGCTCAGATGTCACTACCCTTGTGAGACTTACCTTGACCAACCCATCTTCCCCCTCTCCCCTCAACACCCACCTCTCCCCCTACCCAAGGAACTTTCTGTTACTTTTATAGCTGACCCTTGAACAACAGGGGTTTGAACTGTGCAGGTCCATTTATATGTGGACTTCTTTCTTTAAATGCAGTACGGTACTGTAGATGTATTTTCTGTTCCTTATGATTTTCTTAATAACATTTTCTTTTCTCTAGCTTACGTTGCTGTAAGAATACAGTATATAATACATATAACATACATAATCTGTGTTAATCGACTGTTCATGTTATTGGTAAGGCTTCTGGTCGATAGTAGGTTTGGGGTGCCTGGGTGGCTCAGTTGGTTAAGTGACTGCCTTCAGTTCAGGTCATGATCCTGGAGTCCTCGGATCAAGTCCCAGGATCAAGTCCCACGTTGGGCTCCCTGCTCAGCAGAGAGTCTGCTTCTCCCTCTGACCCTCTCCCCTCTTATGCTCTCTCTTTCAAGTAAATAAATAAAATCTTAAAAAAAAAATAGTAGGTTCTTAGTAGTTCCGTTTTGGGGGAATCGAAAGTCATCCCCCGATTTTGAACTCTGCGGGGTGGGGGAGGGGTTAGCACCCCTAATTCCTGTTTTTTATCAAGGGTCATCTGTCTTGTCTTTCCCAAAGTATCAGTTCCTGAGACTGGGTTGTTTTCTTCTTTGTTTTTATTTGCTACTTACTAGATGTTAGCTCCATGAAAGCAGGGACCCTGCCAATCTTGATTTTGAGTTTTTTGCCTGGGGGACATGGTACTGCTCAGTAGATGGACAGAGGTCTTACTTAGCGATCTTCCAAGTATTTTCCTGGTGTTTCTCCTGCAAGAACTTCTAAGTACTAAGTGCCCCTTGTGCATTTTTAAGTCGACATCTAGACTTTATCATAAGTTTATTTTATTTTTTTTTTAGATAATTTATTTATTTGAGAGAGAGAGAGAGAGAGAGAGCATGCACTAGCAAGGGGAGAAGCAGACAGAGGGAGATCTCCACTGAGCAAGGACCCAGACTTGGTCCTCGATCCCAGGAACCTGGGATGGTAACCTGAGATGAAGGCAGATGCTTAACCAACTGCACGCGCCCCCCACTCGACCCCGGCGTTCCTATCCTAACTTTAAATAGTTGCAGCCTCATTTATCAATTATTATATTCATATTTTAGACTCTAATTTCTACTTCACACTCTTGAACATACCTGCCATCATTCATTTAAAAAAAAAATTCCATGAGCAGAAGCTGCTGGTCTGAAACCACCTGCCTCGCCGAGCCAGGGTCATCCTAACACTGCATAGCCAGCTGTTGGGCCGTGTGTCTCCTCTGAGCCGTTTGCAAACAAAGCTGCAAAGACCACAGAACCCTTTAGGGCTCTGGGCCCTAGGGAGGAAGGATTTCATTCTACAGGTTCCTGCTTTCACAGGATTATTCCTAGATTTGTGCGACATCATGACATTGACAGCATCTCCGGGGACATTGACAGGCCATCTCCGGGGAGCAATTGGAGGGCGGGAATTTCACCCTGAAGCACCCAGGTCCTGGCATCGGGTCCCCAGCAAATACTGGATCCCACAACAAGCAACTTTCCCGTTTTTCTTCCGTGCTGCCAAGCCTGGGTGGTTGGATGGCAAATTTGTGGTCGCTGGCAAGGTGACAGAGGACTGGAATATTCTGGGAGCCAAGGACCCCTCTGGGTCCAGACATGGCAAGAGCCCCCAAGAAGATTGCTGTGGCTGACTGGGTTCCTTTTCCTTACTCCCCTCCAAGTCTAGCTGGAATGCAGACTGGAGTTTATGATTATGAAATACAATATGGTTATGTTTATGATTATGAAATAAAAACGAAACAACCTCCTCCCAGATCCATGAGCAGAATCTCACAACATCATGAAAACAAATGGAAAATGTCATAGGGAAAAAAAAAATACAAGAACAGGCTCTTAACAGTTTGAAATTTCATTTCCCTCTTTTTTTTTTCCTCCTTGAACTCATAATTTCATTCATCTTCCCCCACAGAGATCCATCTTAAGGTAATATACTAGAAAGTCTTTTTTAAATTAATCACCCCATCATTTGTCTCTGCCACAAAGATGCTTATGTGTAGTGACATATATTTATTTATTTATTTATTTTTAAAGACCTGCTTCCCCAGGGGTGTGATTTTGAAAGCTGTCCTGTGTTCTTAAGGCTGTAAGTGTTAAAAATTTTCTCTGGGGGAGCCCGGGTGGTTCAGTGGGTTAAAGACTCTGCCTTTGGCCAGCATCCCAGCATCAGACTCTCTGCTCAGCAGGGAGCCTGCTTCCCTTCCTCTCTCTCTGCCGGCCTCTCTGCCTACCTGTGATCTCTGTCCAATAAATAAATAAAATCTTTAAAAAATTTTTTCTCTGAATTATCACTACAATTATTATTTGAATATATTGATCAAAACAATATAACCATACTGCGTCATGATCAGTAATTGTTATATATTAAAATGTTTTATTCTTTTGTTTTATTCTTTTTTAAAAAAAGTTTTAAATTCCAGTTGGCTAACATACAGTGTAATATTAGTTTCAGATGTACAACATACAAAATGTTTCATTCTAAATAAGTCTTTTAATGAGATGAATGGGGCTGGTTATTTTTACGTGTATTTGTTTTCAGGTTCAGCTACCCATGACTGGAATGAGACGGAGTTTAGGATAAAATAACTGCTGGTCCCATGTTTTGTTTTTATAGAAGTAAATACTGAGAAACGTTTTTCACATAAACAGGAGACTGGAATGGGCATTTTGTCATTGCTAAGTGACTCAAGTTCATACTGTTTGAACCCCTATGTATTTTGCCACATACCACATCATAATTCATTTTCAGAAATTATTTGTAGGGGGCGCCTGGGTGGCTCAGTCGGTTGAGTGTCCGACTCCTGGTGTTGGTTCAGGTCATGATCTCAGCGTTGTGAGATCAAGCCTCACGTCTGGGTCCATGCTCAGTGCAGGGTCTGCTCAAGATCTCTCCCTTTCCCCTTGCCCCCTCCCTGCTTGTGCTCTCTCTCTAAAATGAATAAATAAACTCTGAAAAAAAAAATCGCTCAACAAGCCATGCTTCCCCATGGGGATTGAAAGCAAACAGGAAGCCATCCGAATTGCGAAAGGATGTGTCATAGGGTCCTTGGGATCATTCTATTTCCTAGTCACACACTATGATCTCACGCAATACCTCTGGCTTCCAGGCTTTTACTACCAAGTTCTCTCTAAGTTCTGAAATGAGTAAGAAGTATTGCCTTACTTTTGCAAGATGGAGGAAGCACAGTTGTAAAGGAGGGAACACCTTGAACCTCGGGCACTTTCTCAGGGATACGGGTTTTAGAAGAGAGAGCACACAGAAGCAGAGACCCAAACAGAGTCCTGGTTCCTCCTCCCCCCGAGATATCATTTACATACGATAAAACAGACCCACTTAAATCAGCCAGTGTGATGAAATCTGGCAGATGTATATGCATGTGTCATCATCACATTCAAGACACAAGAAAGGAAATCTCCATCATTCCAGAAAGTTCTCTCATGCTCCTTTGCAGTCAATTCCTCCTTTCCTAGGTTCCAGGCAGTTCGTGGTCTGTTTTTTTGTTGACCATGTACAGCAGGTGGCCCTGCTTGGCTGATTCCTTTCGCCCAGCAGAACGATTCCTAGAGGGATCGAAGATGTACTTCCCTTTCCTTGCTGAGCTGTTATCCCTGGATGGATATGTTGCAAATTGTCTCTCACCTGTTGATGGAGATTTGGCTCGTTTCCTGTTTGGGGGCTGTTATGAATAACGTTTATCCAAGTACAAGTCTTTGTGTGGACATCCATTTTCATTTCTCTTGCTTGACTATCTAGGAGGGGGCAGGGTGCTAAGTATACGTGGAAGACAGGTCCTCCTAAAACTGTGCTTGCCATGGGGCGCCTGGGTGGCTCAATGGGTTAAAGCCTCTGCCTTCGGCTCAGGTCATGATCCCAGAGTCCTGGGATCGAGCCCTGCCTCGGGCTCTCTGCTCAGCGAGGAGCCTGCTTCCCCCTCTCTCTCTGCCTGCCACTCTGCCTACCTGTGATCTCTGTCTGTTAAATAAATAAAATCTTAAAAAAAAAAAAAAAAAGAATAAAATAAAACTGTCCTTGCCAGCACCTATCTCAGAAAGCATGTTTGCTGACCTGGATCCAATGAAGTTTTCAGATCTAAAGTTCACAGAATAAAGGCGCCTGGATGGCTCAGTCAGTTGAACATCTAACTCTTGATTTTGGCTCAGGTCATGATCTCAGGGTTGTGAGATCGAGCCCCATGTTGGACTCCACACTCAACAGAGAATGTGCTTGGGATTCTCTCTCTCCCTCTGCCCCTCTCCAAGCCCCACACCCACTTGTGTATGCATGCTCTAAGTAAACAAATAAAACAATGAAAAAAATATATGAGACAGAGGAACACATCAGACCACTCCAAGGAAGAAACCAAAGGAGACATTTGGAACCCGTGGCATTCGGTATAATTGGCTTGTTCTCTTCAGCAACACAATATTATTTAAAAAAAAAAAAAAAAAAGTGGGGACTACTATAGGTGGAAATAAAGGAACAAACAAACAGAATGCAGTGAATGATCCTTAATTGCGAGCAAACAAAAATTAAATGGAGAGGACAAACTCAGCTTGGCCATTCTTCCAGCTGGGATAAGAGACCCAACAAAACTAATTGCAAAGGTAACAAGAGGGAATTTTTTTTTTTAAAAGATTTTATTTATTTGATAGAGAGAAAGAAAGGGGTGGGGAGTGGGAGAGGGAGAACTAGGCTTCCCACTGAGCAGGGAGCCCAATGCAGGGCTCGATCCCAGAACGCTGGGATCATGATCTGAGCTGAAGGCAGACGCTTAACGACTGAACCACCAAGGCGCCCCAAGAGGCAATATTTCTCCCGAGGATACTCGGCACCTCTAAGGTGCCAGTGACCACCTTCTTTGAGCAAACGTTCCCTTCTTATTTGCTGAGAAATTTTTGTCTTTAACACTGGGGACAGTTTGCAGTTTGAAATTCCATTAGCACCAAGGAAGTGCCTTTCTCTCCTGGAAGATCTGTTTCCTGGTCACCGAGAAGCTGCCTCCGTTTCCAACACTGGTACGGAGCCTCGAATAAGGGCTTTCTGAACACAACAGTTCACAGTCACTCCACTCTGTAGTGTCAGGCAAACAGGACCCAGGCCCACTTTGCAGTCAAGGCTGATATCAGCCCCATTATTCATAGACCAGTTTTGCTTTGATCTTATCACACCCTGTTTCCACAGTCCCTCTGGCGGGCCAAGCCCACCCCCAATTTATTCTCCACCCAGCAGCCAGGGTGACCTGTTAAAACCCAATTCAAGTCACACTGTTCCTCCACTCAGTTCCCTCCCATGACTTCCCGCCTCACTCCAAGAAGGTGTCAAGTCCTGCTCCCCCTCTTTGGCTGGAGAGGCCCTCCCTGATCTGGCCTCATTTCCCTGTTCCCTCCCGCCTTCACTCCAACCCTGCTGGGTTCTCTCCTGTTCCCCAAAGTTGGCTATCTCTGTTGGAACTACTCAGCTCTGAGATGGAGGGCTGAAGCAGCCATAAAAATGGCATAAAGCAGGGGCGCCTGGGTGGCTCAGTGGGTTAAAGCCTCTGCCTTCGGCACGGGTCAGGATCCCAGGGTCCTGGGATCAAGCCCCGCCTCAGGCTCTCTGCTTGGCAGGAAGCCTGCTTCCCTTCCTCTCTACCTACTCGTGATCTCTGTCTGTCAAATAAATAAATAAAATCTTAAAAAGAAAAGAAAAGAAAAAAAGGCACAAAGCAGGGATACCTTAGTGGCTCGGTGAGTTAAGCATCTGCCTTTGGCTCGGGTCCATGATCCCAGGTTTCTGAGATCGAGTCCTGAATCGGGCTCCTTGCTCTGCAGGGAGCCTGCTTCTCCTTCTGTCTGCAGCTCCCTCTCTCTCTCTCTCCAACAAATAAATAAATAACATCTTTTTAAAATTGCATAAGGCAGCATTCATAAAGCAATGTATAGGACTGTATTCCAGTAAGACTTTATTTATTAAAAAAACAAAGGGCTGGTAGTAATTTGCCAGCTCCTGCCTGAGACACTAACTGATGCTAGGCAAATATTTGTTGAGTGAGTTCCTGAAGGGGACCAAGGTCATGTCCTTATCCTAGGAGGAGAGAAGAGCCAATTAAACATTTTCAGGGAGTGTTAAATGCTACAAAGAACATAAACCAGGTGAGGAGCTGAGGGGCGGGGGCTACTCAGGGTAAGTTTTTTTGTTTTTTTTTTTTTAAATTTAAGATTTTATTTATTTATTTGGTGGAGAGAGTACACAGAAGCAGGGGCAGAAAACTGAAACTCCACATTATTAAACACCAACTGGGCACCTCTTCCTTCCCTCCCTACAGCCCCCGGGAACCACCACTCGCCTCTCTGTCCCCATGAACTTGACCACCACGGGAACCTCGCGGAAGGGAACTCTCTCCCTATCTGCCGGTCCGTGGCCGGCCTTCTCTCGCTCAGCAGAGTGTCTTCAAGACTTGGAGTTTGTAGCACGCCTTGAAATTTCTTTCCTTTTTAAGGCTGAATAATTTTCCGTTGTGTGTATTCTAGTACATTTTTTAAAATTTTTTAATTTTATTTATTTATTTGACAGAGATCACAAGCAGGCAGAGAGGCAGGCAGAGAGAGAGGAGGAAGCAGGCTCCCCGCTGAGCAGAGAGCCCATGTGGGGCTCGATCCCAGGACCCCGGGATCATGACCCGAGCCGAAGGCAGGGGCTTTAACCCACTGAGCCACCCAGGCACCCCTATTCTAGTACATTTTGTTTATCATCTCTCTGCGGATGCCCGGGTGACCTCCATCTCCTGGCTCTTGTGAAGAATGCCGCTAGGAACGTGGGTTTGCAAATATCTGTTGGAGTCCCCCCTTTTGGATCTCGCGGGTATCTACTGAGAATGCCTGCATCATAGCTGGTCAGGTTTTGTGCTGAACACGGTGGGAGGCTGGGGCAGGCTTTAGGTGGGGGAGGGGGGTAGCATTCTTGCTAGGACACCTCTGGCTTGCTTTCAGGAACCCCCTCTCTCTGGCTGCTGGGTAGAGAGCGCTGACTGCAGTGGGGAGGGACAGGCACAGGACACCAGAAAGGAGGCCGGTGTGGCAGCTGACGTCAGGGATGGCAGGAACTAGTACCTTTCAGCACTGTGGCTGGGGAGGCCTCTACAGAGCACATAAATAATTAGATGACTGCCAGCATTGATAAGTAAACGCGAACAGGATGCTAGGATTCAGGGAGAAATCAAAAGGATCTCCCTGGCCTTCCTGTCTGCTGGATTCACTCCATCACGGGCTACCAAGGCTGGATTTTCATCCAGTTCTTTTGTTGACTGCCAGTCAGGTGGGTTTGGCCCGTGGCCCAGAGCCGCTGTGTCTCAGGTATTTCTCACTGTATGGACCCGAAGATGGGGTGGGGGGAAGGGGACAGAGAGAAGAAGGGAGGGACTTTGTTTCTGGGTGGGGGGAGCACTGGCAGTTCAAGGGCAGGGCTGGGCGTCGCTGGGCCACATCCCACCAAGGGGACCCTGCATGTTCCTTCTTGCGCCGTAACCCTCAGTTTCTGTTCCAGGAAAACGGTACACTATTTATTTTCTGGTTTCAATGTTTATGTAAGGTGTAGCTCTTAATTATAGAAGTGCAAGCTCCTTGAATGTCCACCTCAATGAATTTTATTTTATTTCTTTATTTTAAGATTTTATTTATTTGAGAAGGAGAAAGAGCACAAGCAGGGGAGAGGGGCTGCGGGAGAGGCAGACTCCCAGCAGAGCAGGGAGCAGGCACCCGGCCCCCCCCAGCTCAATAAGTTTCTTTCTTTTTTTTTTTTTTTTTGGAAAGAGAGAAACTCCAGCAGACTCCCAGCTGAGCATGGATCGGAGGTGGGGCTTGATCTCATGACCCTGAGATGATAACTTGAGCCAAAATCACAAGTCTGAGCCACCCAGGCACTCCTGATTCTCCCCCCCCCCACCTTTTTTTAGAGAGAAAGCACAAAGAGGGAGAGTGGCAGGGGAAAAGGGAGAAGCAGACTCCCCGCTGAGCAGGGAGCCCGACTCGGGGCTCGGTCTCAGGACCCCGAGATCATAACCTGAGCCGAAGGCAGATGCTTAACCGACTGAGCTACCCAGGTACCCCGATTCTATTTTTAAAAATGTTTTGGCTGTGTGGTGATCTACTGTGTGCATATGCCACAATTCATTCATCTTTTTGACTACCAGTGGGCCATGCCTATTCTAGTTTTTAGCTATACGAATAGAACTTAACGGGCATATCTCATAGACGTTTTTCGATGCCCATCGGCACTCCTGTCTCCCCCAGGAAGGAGAGAAGTTGCTGTATGACCTTGCAGCCCTGTGTTCAGCTTGGGCACAAAGTACCTAGCAGTTTTCCAAAGTGGTTGAATCCATTTATGCTCCCACTAATGGAGTAGGAGAGTTTCCTACTTCTCCATCGTGGCGGAAACTCGGTATTTTCAATTTAGTCCCTCCAGTAGGTTGTCATAGCTGGGGTTTTGTTTGCATTTCCCTGGTGACTAATGATGATAAGAACGTTTTCATATGTTTGCTGCATCAATATTTGTGGAAAGAATGAATGAACAAAATGTGTGGATGACAACGGAAACGCATATAGCCCTGTCTTGCCCTGCTGAAAGCCTACAGGTGGCTCCCCATGGCTTTTTTTTTTTTTTTAAAGATTTTATTTATTTATTTTCCCCATGGCTTTTAAGGCCAAACTGAAACCCCTCCCTCGGCCAACAAGATCTTGCAAGTTCTGGTCCCTTCTGATGCCTCTTGCCCCGATGGGTCCTTTTTGCTTCTGCCTCTGGATTTCTGCCACCCAGATCGTCTTCCAATTCTTCTGAGGACCTGCTCTGTCCTGTTTCTGTTTCCTGCAAGCCTGAGACCAGACTCATCAGTTTTATCTCGGCTCAAAAATCCATCCTCCCAGGAGCCTTCCTGAACCTCCGCTGCCAGCAAGCCACGACCCTTGTTGGCTCTTTTCCACTTTTCTTCCTAACTTCTAACACAGCTGTAATAGCCTTTATTTATGTGATAATTTATTTATTTTAATTTCTTTAAAAAGATTTTATGTACTTATTTAACACAAAGAAAGAGATCACAAGTAGGCAGAAAGGCAGGCAGAGGAGGGGGTGGGGAAGCAGGCTCCCCGCTGTGCGGAGAGCCCGATTTGGGGCTCGATCCCAGGACCCCAAGATCATGACCTGAGCTGAAGGCAGAGGCTTAACCCACTGAGCCACCCAGGTACCTCTTTATGTGATAATTTAATTAACCTGTTCCCCTACCTTAAAAAAAATACTTGTAAAAACCTCCACACTTTGGGGCACCTGGCTGGCTCCATCAAAGGAGCGTCTGACTCTTGATCTCGGGGTCGTGAGTTCAAGCCCCATGCTGGGTATAAAGATTACTTAAAAAAACCACCACTGACCACAAAAACAATCCTAACACTTTCAGCTCCATAGGAATAGCAATTGTCTCTTGTTGCTAGCAAGACTTGGCCTAAAATAGATGTTCAATAAATATTTGTTGAATGTATAAATCTTTTTTTTTTTTTTAAGATTATTTATTTATTTATTTGCCAGTGATAGAGGGAGAGAGAGCGAGCAAGCACAGGCAAACAGAGAGGCAGGCAGAGGCGGAGGGAGAAGCAGGCTCCCTGCCGAGCAAGGAGCCCGATGTGGGACTCGATCCCAGGATGCTGGGATCATGACCTGAGCCGAAGGCGGCTGCTTAACCAACTGAGCCACCCAGGCGTCCGTGAATGTATAAATCTTAAAGCAACTACCCAAGGACTATTATCACTTGCATGTAAACGATCCCTTAAAAACTCACATTCAGAGGAACATGTGTCAATTAAAAAAAAAAAAAAATCAGAGGTGCCTGGGTGCTGCAGTCGGCTAAGCATCTGACTCTCGGTTTCAGCTCAGGTTATGATCTTACGGCGGTGAAATCGAGTCCCACCTCAGACTCAGCTGGGAGTCTGCTCGAGATTCTCTCTCCCTCTCCATCTGCCCCTCTGGCTCATGCTGTCTCTCTCATCCACTCTAAAATAAATCAATAAATCAATAAATCTTTAGAAAAAAGTCGTAGAAACGAATCCTATCTCCCTTCCTAGGTCCTGTGGGGGGCGGTGTGTGTGTCTCGTATTCAATCATTCTTTTTGTTTTATTTGATGCAGCTGATGTGTGTATGTGTGTTATGGAAACGATACACCAGGCCGGGGATTACGGAGGAGAGGGAAGAAAGGTGTTGCGGGTACCCACAGTGAAAGCTTAGACTCCCAGGCCCCAGCCCCCGCTCCTGTGTCACTGATTGTCTGGCCATTAACCAGTTCTAAGGTGATGGGGCAAAATGGCCAACCTTATAGATTCCTCCCTTCCCGACCAGTCTGCCAGCGTTCAAAGTGTGATTTAGCCACCTACTGTCTACACAACCCCTAACAAATAACTCTGCCTCTTTGGGGCTCAGTCTTCTCCACCACAAAATGGGGATGATGGTGATGGTGATGATAATAATAATAATAATAATAATAATAACAACCACCTCATGGGGGAGCGCCTGGGTGGCTCAGTGGGTTAAAGACTCTGCCTTCAGCTCAGGTCATGGTCTCAGGGTCCTGGGATCGAGCCCCGCATCAGGCTCTCTGCTCAGCGGGGAGCCTGCTCTCTGGTCTCTCTCTGCCTACTTGTGATCTCTGTCAAATAAATAAATAAATAAATAATCTTAAAAAAAAAAAACCAACAACCTCATGGGCTTGTTGTGAGTATTTAATTCATGTTCATTGCTAAGAACATGGCCTTAGGAAGCCCTATGACTGCAAATGCCTATTAATTATGCCTGCCGTGGGTCCCAGACTTACATGATAGTTTGACTTGCGATTTTTCAATGACACGATGGTGTGAAAGCTATACTCATTCTGTAGAAACCAGACTTCGAATTTTGAATTTGGACGTTGTCCTGGGCCAGTGAGATGCCCTATGCTACTTTCTCACCATGCAGCAAGCTGCAGTCCCCAATGGGTCACGTCATCAAGAGCACCTGTAACCGATAACACAGACCTTCTTTACATTGGACATATCCAACACTTCATATATAGTGGGCTTTGTGTCGGATGATTTTGCCCACTGTAGGCTAATGTATGTGTTCTGAGTACATTTAAGGTAGGCTAAGCTAAGCCATGATGTTTGGTAGTTCAGGTACATCAAAGGCATTTTCAACTTAGGGTATATTCAGCTTCTATGGGTTTATTCCACAGAACCTGCCGCACCAGTTGAGAAAGGTCTGTATGTCTCCAAGCCTCCTTTTCTTTACCTGTAAGGTGATGATCAATAACCCGGCCGTTTGTTGAGTGCTGCTCAAAGATGGTGGAGAAATGCCGAGGAGCTTTGTAGACATGTTGGGGAGACAACTGTTTGGGATAGAGGTTGGAGTCTTCCGGCCATGAGTGGTGGGAGTCTGAAGGGTGGTGGGTTCAAGTCCCATTTCTGCTATGGCAGCTGTGTGACCCTGGGCAAGTTACTTCACCTCTCTGAGCCTCAGGTGCTTTGTACACGTGGGGGAGGGGTGGCAACTGTTTGGGATGGAGGTTGGAGTCTTCGGGCCTTGAGTGCTCTGGCGTCAGATGGGTCATGGGTTCAAATCCCACTCCTGCTATGGGCAGCTGTGTGTCCTTGGGCAAGCCACTTCACCTCTCTGGGCCTCAGTTTCTCCATCTGTGAAGGGTTCACTGCGCAGTGTATCCTCGTCCTACTGTCTCTGTGTCAGCTCTGGCGTCAGCGGGCTGGGTCGGCTCGGTGACCCCGGAGAAGTCACTCAACCTCCGTGTCGCTAGTGACGATGCAAGGAGGACGCAGCTGAGCCGTCTGGCACTCCCGGGGCTGGCCCAGGGCTCGGAACCCGGTTTCTCCTGGTGTTACTCTTACGGTTGCCCTTGTCGTCGCCGCCAGCGCGGGACTGGAAAACGGGCGGCAGGGGCCGGCCGCTGAGGTCCCCGCCGCTCCCGGAGGACACGCGCCGCCGCCCGGGCCCCCAGCTGAGCTGTAGGGCCGGGGGGCGACGGGCAGGGCGCGGAGAGGCGCAACACAACGTCCCCGCGCCCCGCGGCAGCAGGAGAGCGGGGCGCCGGGGCGGGGCGGGGCGGGGCGCCGCATCCCCGTGACGCGCCGGCCAACCAGGCGGCGTTGCGGCCCCGGCCCCCTCCGCCGCCTCCTCCCGCCCTCCCGCCGCCGCCGCCGCCGTCGCCAGCAGCCGCCTGCCGCCGGGCCCGTCCGCCCGCCCGCCCGCCGCATGGAGCTCCGCGGCTTCTGCAGCGCCGATGGCTCCGACCCCTTCTGGGTACGTGCTCGGCGGCCGCCCGGGCCGCGCGGGGCCGCCGGGAGGGGGCGGCCGCCGGCTCGGAGGCCGGCCGGCGTGGGGAAGCCCCGGGCGGGGCGGGCCCGCTGAGCCCCCCGGCACCCGCGGTCGCCCGGAGCCGCGTTGCCCCGCTCCGCAGCCATCCCGGGGGTGGGGGTAGGGGGTGCGGGTCCGCGCCGGGTCCCTCGCGGGGGCTGCTGATGCGGGAGGGGGGTGCAAACTTGGGCGGCTCAGTCCCCGGGAAGCGGGGCGAGGGCTTTGCATGTGCCCGGCTCCGGGGCTTTAGGGGAAACGTGGGGGGCCAGAGCCTGGGGGAGAGGGTTTCCTGCTTTGCGGTTGCCCCCTGCAATTGAAAATAACCTTCCGCGGAAGGGGACGCCGGGGATGGGGGCGGGGATGGCGGGCAGCACGGGGGGTTGTCTCCAGGTTAAGTTCTCCTTTGTGGGTTGGGGTTCTCCCCCTTCACAAAGAACGCCCCCTTCCCAAAGGTCTGAGCTGGGAAGAGGCTCGCGGGCTGTGGAAAGGGATGTTTGTCCCCTTCCCGGTTTGCCTCATCAACATGACTCTCCTGTGGTTACGTTTTTTCCTTTTTTCTGTTTTGCTTTTGTTTTTTTTTCCATCTTTTACTTTCTGTCTGCCTCAGTTACTATAGGGGAATTTGGAGAAACAGGGGAAGAATTAGGGAAGTTTGGGGAACAGGCAGGGAAGAAGGTAGGGGTGCTCACCCCTGCCATGTCTCACCTGACCCTTGGGTCAGGTTTGGGTGCCCCCCCCACCTTCCCGAGGATGCCCCGGGTCCTGGTACCTTTGTCATCCCATCTCTGTAATGCGAGGCTCCTCTCTGGGGATGCACGTGGCTTGTACCCTGGCAAGTTTTCCTCTGCGTGTTCACTGCTGCTCCTGGCCCCCGGTCCCGAGTCCACTTTGGGTGGTTTAATCCCCACTGTCTTGGGCTTTAGCTTCCCTGTAATGCGATTTGCCCCTTTGTTTCAGGAGGTCACGTCTGTGTCACACTATCTTGATTCTTGGTAAACACAATAGGCAAATCTGGACAGCTTTTTCACGCTTTGTGTAGGACTCAGGAGAGAAAAACAGCTTTGGCTCTTTGGAGCTGGTGATTAGCATCCAAAAATACCTCCTTGTCCTGTTTTGTGGTTCAGACTGCCTTTGGAGTGTTGAAAACGTCATCCCCGGGGGGCTCCAGGGGAAGACTTTCTTTTGGGGGGTATCAACCAAATACACCTCAGTTTGTCTCCAGTTTTCAGGCCAGTGGGTTCGGAGTTACTCTCCCACTGGAAGTCAGAAAGATGATTTTGCATTCAGGGTTGGGGGGTGCGGCTGGAGAATTGGAGAGCATTTGGAAGGTAGGACTCTGGAAACACCTGTGGAGTGCCGGCTGCCTGTACCAGGTGTAACAGCACCAAGATTATCTCTGCAAAGACCCAGAGGGGGATCTGGTCCAGTGTTGCTGTGAGTTCTGGAGTGTTTGTTTCCTTGTTTATTTCCTTCTCCCAGGTTACACAGTGGGGGAAAAGTAGGCGACCATAAATTAGATTTTGCATCGGGATGTGCTTTATTGATGACAACTGGCTGTCGATGATTAATGAGGTTTTCAAAAGCGGGGTATGTTTCCAGGTGCTCTCTGTGTATGTAGCTTAAGAAGCTCACCCAGGAAAACCACTTGGGTTTTTTTGGCTTTGGACTAATTGCTACAGAAATGATCAGGTGGTGGTTTTGTTTCAGGACGGTAATGGCTGGTCTTCACTGGCAGACCCTCCCTCTTCGCCCAGTCTTTGACCTTGCAGAATTTCCTCTACCTCTTTGCTTCTGGATTCCTGGATGCCCCCGTTTTGGGTGGGGGAGGGGGTGTTAGGGGCCTGGAACTAGAGTTGGAGAGCTGGCCACTGCTGCCTGAAAACTTCCAGGTAGCAGGAGAAACCGAATGGAACAGAAAAAAGGTAGCTTTTGTGTTTTCCAGGGTGGCATACTCAAGGCCCACCTCCCAGCCAATTAAACCATGTGAACTTGGCCAAGCCACTTGACTGTTGTGTGCTCAGGTTCCGCATCTGTAAAATGGGGACAGGTTTCAAAAAAAAAAGGGAGGGGGGCTTTTTAGGGTTATGGTTGTTTGAAGAGAAAATGAGATCACCTGGTAAGAGGCCCAGCCTGTGGCCTGAACAGAATTAAACAGTGCATTTTAAAAAATCATTCTTGCTGAAGATGAAGCTGTTGGTTTCCAGTTGCTTGTCCTTCCTTTGGACTCACTTTTTCTTCAGTTGGTGGGAAAGGGATTGGGCTGCTGTCCCTCCCCCCCCCCCCCACGTATGCCTGGCTTCTCTCTGACCAAGGTCGTGTGTTCAGAAGTTAAAGGGACTGGCCCACGTGAGACTCTTATCAGAGCTTTGTTCCTGGGCCAGTGCCTGCCTCTGAGCTTCAGGAAATGTCCAGAAAAACCAGAACGTGGAAGTAGTCCGTGGTGAGGGTTTCACTGTCTTAATCGCCTTCACGCAGGCAGGTGGTCTGCAGTGAGAGACAAGCAGCTTTGTTCCCCAAATAGGTGCCAAGTTCAGCAACATTTGGCTTGTTTTTTCCATCACCGCTGGCAGGAGGGGGCTGTTTTGTGGTATTTGTATTATGGTTGGGAGAATGGGCCTGGGCCTCTCCTTTGGTGTTAAGTATTAAAAATTACTTATTATGTTGCAGACCCAGTGTCGAAAAATTGCAAAAAAAAAAGTGTCCAAAAGAGGGGGGAAATAAAAAAAAGTAGTAAGCGGTGCAGGGCCTCAGAGGGGGTGCCTGCATCCCCTAGCTTCCAGTCCTGGTCCTGCAGCTCAGGACACAGCTTCTCTGTGTGCCTCAGTTTCCCTATATGGAAAGGTGGGGGGGGATAAGATAATACGAAGAAGCAAAGAGCAGTGATGTAGGAACAAATGAGCAAATCCTTGGCAGGTACTTAAGAGTGTTGCTGCTTGGTATACAGTTAGTGCTCAATAATTGTAAGCGGTCGACACCGGTTGGAATTCTCTAGTTGGTTCTTGCTGCCGCCCCTGCTGTGACTGGCGGTGGGTGGACGTAGCAGAATCCGTATTGCCCTTCATGGAATCCTGCTAGTATTTGACCCTCCGAGCTGCTGTTTGCCTCGGAGAACTCGGTCAATCTCGGACTGTTTGAATCAGCAGCCAAGGGGTGGGAGAACAGGAATATTTTAGAAGCTGTTAGACGTTCCCCCTGGGGTAAGATCTGGCCTTGCAGTCAGTGTAATTTGTCTCTTAATAGCTCCTCCTGGCTTCACAACAGTCTTTGAAGAGCCCAATTTCCACCCTCCCCAAGTCCGCCACCGCCCCCCCCCCCGCCCCCGCCCCCCCGTGAGTTTCCTGTCGGTTTCAGACTCATCCCTTTACCTTCCTCCACCTTCCTGTCTACTTCCCCTTTGTGTGCATCCCTCCTTCCAGTCTCCCCCTCCCTCCCTTTGGGTGGTTAGAGCTGAAAGGGACCCGGGAACGGATGGGATCCTCCCCTCATCCCACTTCCTGCACGAATGTGGGCATCTGGAGGCCCGACTGGGAGCATGAGGGGCCCAAGGTAAGAAGGTGAAAGGGAACCTTTGAGAGGACAGGGCCGGGCAAGAGCTAATACGGGGTTTCCAGGTTGCCTTACTGCTTTGCCCTGTTCTCCGTCCCCCAGCTGGACCGCGTCCATCGGTGATTCTTTTGGGGGTGAATGTGGTGATGGACTCAACTTTTAGGAACTGCGGTCTCCAGCTGGGGGTCGGAGGGGTGTGGGGGTGTGGGGGGGGCAGTGCCCCATCCTAGCCTGTCCCAAACGGAACTTTGGACCCTCCTGATACCAGTTAATACCAGCCTTGTCCTCTGGTGCCCACACGTGCAGCATCCTTGAATCACCCCTCCCCAGCCTCCCATTCCCCATCTCAGCGGTCAGCACAGCCTGTTGCCTTTTTCTTCAAAATGTTTCCAAAATCTGCCGGGAGACTCACTGCCGCCCGCCCTCTCCACCTTTGCCCAGTTGCATTCTGGCCAGAGCCACTGTCGACGGGCCCACTCCAGGATTTGAGCATTCCCTCCATACCGCTTTCCCTGCTTCCATCCTTGACCCCCGGAGTCTCTTCGCAATGCAGCGGCCAGCGGGGGCCTGTTGAAGACACAGGTCGGGGCCCATCCACAACCCCCCACCCCCGACGCTTGACTTCAGACTTGGACTCAGATAGAAGCTGAAAGGCTTAGGCCTGCTAGAGTCTGCAGAATGTGACCTGTCACCTCACTGAGCTCCTTACCTGCTACTTGCAGTCTCGGTTCACTCCTACCACGCTGGTTACTAGACTACCTCAGGGCCTTTGCACTTGCCTGGAATACTTCTTTACCTTCAAATATTTGTTCAGATCCCCTTAGGCAGTTTTTCTCTGACTCCCTGCCACTTCTTTGTTCCCCTAATCCTTTGCATTTCCTCCTCTACCCTTCCCCACCCCAGCCAACCTAATACACAAGATATTTTTACTGATTCTGTTTATTCTCTGTAAACTCTCACCAACAGGTCAACTCCACAGGCCCACTGTTGTTTTGTTTTGTATTTGGCCTGTGTTTATTTATGGCCACAATCCTTGCACTTAGAATGGTGCCTGGGACCTAGTAGGTGCCCAGTAGATACTTGTGGAAGACATAAATGACACAGAACGCTGGCATGGCTTCTGAGCTGGGCTGTAGTCTCTCTGCAGAGGTCTCGAAGGACAGACTAGTCACTCACCTGTCTGGGGAGGCCGGGCTCTCTGGCTTCCACGCTTGACGGCATAGAGTCTACCTTGCAAGGGTCAGCACTGAGACTTGTCCAGGACTCAGTGCCTCAGACACAGTCCAGGCAACGTTTGAATTCGAGTGTGGGAGGTCTAGATCTAGCCCACCGGGGAGCTGGTTTGGCTTTATTTCAGAAGAGGCCTGCGGGCTCCTGTTCGTTGCATTGCCCCCTCCTTCTTATTGTGGCTTCAGTTCTAGAGCCCAGCTTTGGTCGCTTTTTCCTCCTTGTGCTTTCTCCCCTGGCCTGCTTCCTTCACTGAGGGGACTTACCCGGCACCTGTGGCCAGTTAGTTCTACGGGTACCCCCTGCCTCGAAGCCCAAGCTTCTGGTGAAGTGCCTGGGGCCCGTCTGACTCGGTAGCTTGGTGGTGCCAAGACCACCAGTTCCATCAAGGACATGTTGGCTGGTGGGGGGTGGGGATGCAGAAACTAATTGCAGGTGCCTGAGGAATTTGAAACAAATGTCCTGGGTGTCTGTTGGCTCTACGTTTTCATGGTGGGATGAGGTCTAGCTTTTACTATTCTATCTTTTTTTTTTTTTTTTAAAAGATTTTATTTATTTTACTTGACAGAGATCACAAGTAGGCAGAGAGAGAGAGAGGAGGAAGCAGGCACCCTGCCGAGCAGTGAGCCCGACGTGGGGCTCGATCCCAGGACCCTGGGATCATGACCTGAGCCGAAGGCAGAGGCTTTAACCCACTGAGCCACCCAGGCACCCCTTACTATTCTATCTTAATGGTTAGTAAAACTCTAGCCCATCAAAACTTGCCTGAACATTTTGCAAAAAAAAAAAACCAAAAACACAAAAAACCCCCCAAAGTGCTCATAAAAGGGACTGGAATGATGACAAGGGGTTGGAGGACATTCTGAGGCGTGGGCATTCCCCCCCCCTTCCCCCCCGGAAACTGGGACAGTGTCTCTTCTGATGGAGGTATGAAACCGGTTCTTAGCGCTTGAAGGCTGAGAGTGTGGGAGGGGGCCAGGGGGGGATTTGAGGAAGTTGGCTCAGGGGTGGGGTTGGTAGGTGTAGAACACAGTTTGTCAACCTCACCTCTTTGACATCCGGGGCCGCAAATTCTCTGTTGTGCCCTGTGGGCTGTTGAGCGGTGTCCTTGACCTCAATGGACGGGGTGCCGGGAGCATCTCCCCGTGTTGTGACAACACGGATGCCTTCAGACATCGCCGCATGTCCCTTGGGTGTCGAAGTCACAGCACCGTTGGCGTGGAGCAATCTGCAGAACAGATCTGGGGCGAGACTTGCCCTCGACCTTGCATACCACCCCCCCCCCCCCCCCCCCCCCCCCCCCCCGCGAGATTTGAGTCATTGAACTTCTCCTGTAATTAGCTTCCCGGGTGTTGCCTTGGAGAAGCTTAATGAGACCGTAAGGAGGTTAAAGTCGCATTACGTGGAGGAGGAACAGGCTGGCTTTGCCACAAGGTTTTGCCTCTTTACACCCGGGCCCTGTGTTTCTCAGCGCTCCTCCATACTGGCTGGAGGGTGTGATGATGGAGGTTGGAGCAGAAGCGTCAGACCCTCACGTTGAACTCCCCAGGAGAGGTGGACAGTCACAGAGTGGGGGTTCTCCTTAGCTTGAGGTCCCCTTATCATTCATGCCCTGCGGGGAGGTTGCCAAGTCCTGGAAAATGGGTCTAGATGACCGGGGAGGTATTAATTGACATTTTATGGGGCTTTTCCCTTTCTTCTCTGAGACTCTCAGTCCACCTTTTATTGGCCTGTTAGGTGGCTCCTTGGCTGGGGGCGTCCTCCTCTTTGGAGAGCATTTATTTATTTTTCCCGGTACGAAGAACTTCAGAGAGGTCTTTAAAAACACTGGATTTGATCGCTTGTTCTTGCCACAACCCTTTCTTATTCATTTAGTCAGTCTTTTGTGAACTGAGCATCTACTGTGTTCTAGACACTGGAAATGCAGCCACGAATGAGGTAGGTGAGGTGCGTGTGCTCATGCAGCTTACACTTAGGAATGACCGCAACAATTTTGGGTAGTGGTAAGTGCCACAGAGTCACAGACGGGGAGGACCTGGGGATGAGGTACAAGCTATGAAAGAGGGATATCCAGGGTCTAACCTTTACCTGTGATCTGAATGGAGAAGCTGGCCCTCAAAGGACTAGGGGAGGGAAGTAATTAGGGGAAGACAACCGTAAGTGCAAAGGCCCTGGGGTGCTTGGAGTGGTGAGAGTATCAGAGTTTAACTCAAAGGAACTACAGAGCCCATCTCATAAAAATCTTGCCTTCAGCATTCTGCAAAAATGCGTATAGTGCTAATAAAATGGCTTGTGGTAATAATAAGGGCCTAAAAATTCCAAAGAGGAAGCTTGGCGAGGAAATAGAGCCATACTTGAAGAGACGTGGGCTTCTGATCCATTTGTGTTGGAATGAGTCTCAGGTTTTTACAATTAAAGCCAATGCGTATATTTTTTTCTGTGTCTCATCTGTTTCTGAACCGTCGCTGAAAGCCCTTCAGGGTTAGACAAAGTTGGGATTCCCCGCTCCCCAGCTGCCCGTGATTCTCTTCCAGTGGCATTTCATGAGCGGTGAAGGTGACTTGCTTTAAATTGCTAGGAAAATCTTCTTTTAAAACTATAGACGTTGAGGGGCGCCTGGCTGTCTCCGTCAGAAGAGGGTGCGGCTCTTGATTTCAAGGGTTGTGAGTTCGAGGCCCCATCGGGTATAGAGATTACTTAAAAAAAAAAATAGAATCTTAAAACAAAAACAAAAACCAACAAATGAGATGTTGAAATGATCCGGCTGATAGCATGAAGATCTGGCTGTGATTTGATTTGGTTAATTGTGGTTTGATTGTGCTATTATTTTAAAGAAAAGTGAGTAGTGTAGGAGAACACAGAGGGAAAGTAAACGTGTGAGTACATTCCGCCTCCCTCTTTTCCCAGATGTAGCCACTGGTGATAGTTTCTTGGGTTTCCTTCTAGAAGAATGCCAAGCGTATATGCAAATATGTATGAAGGGGTGAGTGGGTACATATATCTTTTTTTCCTCCCTAGATGGGTTCATATCCTAAATAATGTTCTGTGTTTCGCTCCCTACACTTAAAAACCAATGTTGGGTTTTTTTCTATGTTAAGTCCATGCAAATTGAAAGAAAGAGGAAGTAAAACTTGGTTATAAGCGACACATTCTTCTGTTCTATGACTGTGCCGTACATTTACCTCAGTCCCACGTTGGTCACTGTCTGGGTTGGTTGCAGAATTTTGGCCTGATGCACAGCGCTGCCCGGAGTGTTTCTGGGTACTCCTCTTTGCACATATATGCACGTGGATGTAAAATGACTCAGCAGAATAAGTTCCTCCTTGAGGGATGGCTGGCTTGAGGGATCTATGCCTTGAGAACTTGGTGGTTTTGATTGCCCAGTGTGTGCTGTCCACTAATGGACCCAGCAGCATTTATTAAGCACCTCTTGTGTTCCTGGCATTTGAGGCAAGAGTAAGCAAACTGGAAATAGACCAGGTTCACGTTCCTGCCCTGTATTCGTAGAGGATTTTTGTCTGGCTGAGTTAAACCTTGTATTCCAGGGAGTTCTGGCGGGTGAGTGCTCAGTTTCGCTCCCATTTAAAAAAAAAAGATAGAGTTCAGTGTGAAGCAATCTTTGCCTTCTCTGTCATTTTAAAAGAGGTTTGACATCAACAATTTGATGATGTGTGAAGTTTTTTTTTTTTTTTAAGATTTTATTTATTTATTTGACAGAGAGAGATCACAAGTAGGCAGAGAAGCAGGCAGAGAGAGAAGGAAGCAGGCTCCCTGCTGAGCAGAGAGCCCGATGTGGGACTCAATCCCAGAACCCTGGGATCATGACCTGAGCTGAAGGCAGAGGCTTTAACCCACTGAGCCACCCAGGCGCCCCTGATGTGTGAAGTTTTTACTCAAAATTCCATCCTGCTAATGTAGCTCGATTTTTTTTTTCTTTTTTTTACACATAAACTTCCTGGCATCATCTGTTGCCTTATTTACAAAAGCAGCACTCCTTGTTAAAGAAACGTCACAGAGTGGACACCTGCGTGGCTCAGTGGGTTAAGCCGCTGCCTTCGGCTCAGGTCATGATCTCTAGGTCCTGGGATCGAGTCCTACGTTGGACTCTCTGCTCAGCAGGGAGCCTGCTTCCTCCTCTCTCTCTGCCTACTTGTGATCTCTCTCTGTCAAATAAATAAATAAAATCTTAAAAAAAAAAAAGGAAACATCACAGAGATACTTGTTTTGTTGTTTATTTATTTATTTATTTATTTTTAAAGATGTATTTATTTGACACACACACAGAGAGAGAGAGAGAGAGAGAGAGAGATCACAAGTAGTCAGAGAGAGAGGGGGAAGCAGGCTTCCCGTTGAACAGAGAGCCTGATGAGGGACTCGATCCCAGGACCCTGAGATCATGACGCGAGCCGAAGGCAGAGGCTTAACCCACTGAGTCACCCAGGCGCCCCTAATTTTATTTTTTTTATGTTGACTCCTCACCTAGTGTGGGGCTTGAAGTTATGACCCTGAGATCAGGCGTCACAGGCTCTACTCACTGAGCCAGCCAGGTGCCCCCATCCCAGAGATATTTAAAAGTAGTATTAAAAGTAGTAAAAAAAAAAAAAAAAAGAAAAAAAAGTATTAAAATAGTAGGTGGAGCTAAACTGAAGTTGTCTTCCAGGATTTTCTGGGATGATAGAAACGTTTACAAACAAACACGTTTAAATAAAAAGGTTTATATTAAAATCATTGCTCTTTTTATTTTTACTGAACCTATGATTCATGTCAATACATAGAATTTCACTGTTTGCATAATAGGTGATATGTAACATGCTATTTGTTTATTTATTTTTAAAGATTTTATTTATTGATTTGACAGAGATCACAAGCAGGCAGAGAGGCCGGAAGAGAGAGGAGGAAGCAGGCTCCCCGCTGAGCAGAGAGCCCGATGCAGGGCTCGATCTCAGGACCCTGAGATCATGACCTGAGCCGAAGGCAGAGGCTTAACCCATTGAGCCCACATGCCCCGTAACATGCTATTTAATACAACATAGTTTATTTGATAAGGGTCAGCACAGAGGAACATAGGGGAAGGGAGGGGAAGATGGAGTGGAAAGAAACCAGAGAGGGAGACAAACCATGAGAGACTTTTTTTTTTTTTTAAGATTTTATTTATTTGACAGAGATCATAAGTAGGCAGAGAGGCAGGCAGAGAGAGAGAGGAGGAAGCAGGCTCCCCGCCGAGCAGAGAGCCCGATGTGGGGCTGGATCCCAGGACCCTGAGATCAGGACCTGAGCCCAAGGCAGAGGCTTTAACCCACTGAGCCACCCAGGCGCCCCCATGAGAGACTTTGACTCTGGGAAACAAACTGAGGGTTGCTAAAGGGGAGGTGGGTGGAGGAACGGGGTAGCTGGGTGATGGGCATTAAGGAGGCCACGTGATGGGATGAGCACCGGGTGTTACACGCAAGTAATGAATCATTGAACATTACATCAAAAACTAATGATGTACTACATGTTGGCTAATTGAACTTAAATAAAAAACCTACTCATAATTCTTTGATATTCCAAGTTATGTTCGGAATGATATATATAACAAATACATATTTGTTAAAATTAATGCAGCGTTTTTCCCTGTTAATAACCGCTACTTGCATTATTTCCCGTTTTTTTCATTCCTGTGAAGAGTGCTCCAGTAAGCATTCTAGTACATAGGTCAAAATCAGGTAATTTTTTCTTTTCTTTTTTTTTTTTTAGTAAATATTAGCTGGTTGTTTTCCAGGAAGGAGAATATAGCACTTCATTGCCACCGACAACAAATAAGAATTCCTGTTGCTTTACATCCCCCAAGCACTGGGCATCATTGAATTTGTTAATTCAGTGGATTTAAAAAAAAAAAGAAATCTTCTTTTCATCTGCATTTCTCTTTCAGTGAGCATCCCGCAGAGTATCTCCTGGTAATATGTGTGGTTTGTTTTTTTTGGGGGGTGGGGTGGGGTATGTGTGTTCTTTTCCGTGCATCTGTTTTCTGTGTCTTTCCTGCTCATCTTTCCACTGGCTTGCCTTATTTCTGTTAATTTGCAGTAGTTCTTGTCTTGATACATGGGGAATCTTGCCCCTTAGTCAGGCATGTCACAGGTATATTTCTGCAGATTACGGTTTGTTTGCCCGAGTGTTAACATTTGGTTCTTGTCCGGATTTGTGTGTCGTTACTAGCAAGAATGGCGCTGGGCAGCGCAAGACCACACTCGGTTGTCATGTTTCTCATTTCCTGGTGTAAGAATTTTCCCACGCTCCCATAGAACTTTTTAAATTATACAGTGTCACAGCAATCATTTCTTGTATTGGTGGACTATAATTTACATAATTATTACCTATGGTTTGACATTTAGATTGCTGTCTCCTTTCTTTTTTTTTTTTTTCCTTTTAGAGAAAACATTAGAATGAATGTCACATGGAGAGTGCCTATTGCCTTCATCCTTAGAGTATATTCTCAGGAGTGGAGTGAGTGTCTCAGAACGCTTGAAAAGATTTGCCTCCAGCTTGAGCCTTGTTTTTTTTTTAAAGGGGTTGGGTTACTTCACCATTCTAGCACGGTCTAAGGATACCCATTATTATGGTTGCTTTTATTACTGTGGACAAATGATGGGTGCATGTTAGTAACAGCGTCTTTGGTCCCTCCAGTCAGGCTGAGAGGCTCGAGGCCAGTGGCCCAGAGGAAAGTTGGAGCTGTCAGTTGCTGGAAGGGTGATCTGCAAGTTCTGATTTAGTTAGATTATCTAGGAGCCCTTTGAGGAAGCCTCTTCCTCAAGATCGTTAAATCACCAACAAGGTCAAGGAGAAAAGCCACATGGTAGATTACACTCTGTCCACAGACTGCTGTTACAGCATCATGGGGTACTCTCCTCTTTTTTGTCCCACAGAGATCCCTGGGGTCTGGGTGGGCCATGCCACACTCAGTGTTGGGGTCTGGTGGCTCATCTCCAGTTCACTTGCGAGGCTAGATTCATAGGAGCTTGGGTTTGCAAATCGGTCCTGCTGCTTCCCAGCACGTGACCCTGGGCCAGTTCCTTAACTTCTGGGAGCCTCAGTGGACTCATTTGTAAAGGGGGTGACTGTGATTACGTTGTGTGTCTTACATAGCTGTAGGAAAGAGGTAAGGCGCAGAGGATGCCCAGCAGAGCTTGAGCAGACGCTGAGGCTGTGGTTATGGAAGAGGAGGCTGGACAGTAGGGGACAGTGTGGACAGTGGAGGGCAGTGGAGAGGGCATTTCGGAAGTCATGATTCTCTTCTGGGGTATTAGCTCCTTGTAAACCCTGGGCCCAGGCAGGCCTTGGCAGTTGGAAAAGAGCCCAGTCTGACCCCAGGGATTCAGACTTCTGTCCCCAGCCTCTGAGACAATTCAGGTATGTTGGTTCTGTTGTTAACCGGGTGTCTGTGGTGTTTCCTGGGTCTGGGTAAGGCATGCCCGGGTATCAGGTACCAGCTCTGAAATTGGGCTGATGTGTAGAGAAATTCATTTTCCCCATGGCTTTCTTCCCTAGTTTAGAAGTAAGAAGACTTGCTTAAGTATTTAAATTGATGGCATAGGAGTGAAGTTGTGACAGTTCTGAGAGCTGCTGACATATGCATACCTGGAAACTTCCAGGTTTTCTGATACCATAAACATGGCAGTGATTCAATTATTTAAAGGGACTTAGATCAGATCATGATCCCAGGGTCCTGAGATCGAGCCTCGCATCGGGCTCTCTGCTCAGCAGGGAGCCTGCTTCCTTTTCTCTCTCTGCCTGCCTCTCTGCTTGCTTGTGATCTCTCTGTCAAATAAATAAATGAATTAAATCTTAAAAAAAAAAAGAAAGAAACCGTACAGTACGAGTGTAGTAAAAAGTGAAGTCCTCCCTAACGACACTCTTCTGGAGGTCCTCTCTTATTGGCGGATTGCGGTTTTAACTTTTAAATCAGCCTGTTTTCTCCCCTTATGCTAAATAGAGAGCATCTTTTAAAAAAACAAGGATGGGATCCTGTAAAAACATATTCTTCGTTCTTTTGTTTTCACTTACTAGTGCAATCTGGATAGGACCCGTTTTTAATTAACATATTTACTTGATGAAATGTTAACATGAACCTAATTAGGTAATTTGCTAATGATGGTTCCCTCTCAAGGCAGTTGGTCATAGCCTTGTTGTTTTAGCCTCTGTGCAGGGAGCTCCTGGGGAAGTGGGAAGTAAGTGTTGAGTGGGTGGGTGTTGGAGGGGAATGTCGTGGACCCCCTTGCTGAGGTCCAATGCTTATGGGACTGGGCTCTCACCCACGGCTTGTCCCCGGTCTGTGGTCTCTGAGCGTCTCCTGAATAGCCTTGCCCACCTCTACTTACAGGGTAGACAAAGGAAAGTGAGTATTTGGTTTTTTGGTGGGAGTAGGGAGTTGGGAGAGGCACCCACCCCACCGACATACTTAATCACTTCATACTTTCCTTTAAACCAGTTCACTTTTTTAAAAAACCTTAATCAGTGTATCCCAAGCGCGGTGGCCTGTCACTTTAGAACACATGTGGCGGAGTCACAGGGTGGTGGTATTTGTGTATTTATCGAATAGCTAATACTTCGGTCCTTACTAAAATGAAAGAAGAGGGTGTTCTGCAGACCACCCAGATGGGAGACTCTCAGCAACCGGCGTTTTGGGTCCCACCTCCTCCCCACCCCCGGGGACATTTGTCAACGTCTGGACATGTTTTAGGTTATCACACCTGGAGGGAGTGTACTCCCAGCATCCTATGAGTAGACGCTGCTGCCCAAGGCCCAGGGGACCCCCCCCCCCCCCGTCAACAAAGGGTTAACCAGGGCCCGCATGTCACCGTGCCTATGCCTAGGTTGAGAAGCCCTCGCCTGGCTAAGGCCACGTGCTCCAGCATTCTGGGTCTTGTCATGATTTGCTAGCTGGCTCACTCTCTCTCTGTGCAGTTCTGTCTTTTCTGGGTAACTGGTGACCACGTGTGTGTGACATGGTATGCATCCAGCCGTGGCCTGCTGGGGGTTTCAGGCCTGCTCTCACACCTTACGTCAGAGCACCAGTAAACCCATGCGAAGTTTACATGCGGACGTGAATTTGGGATACTGTCCCACCCCGGGACTATATGGATATCCGGGAGAAGGACACGTATGGACCCTGAAGTGGTTGAAATCTGTAACCTTTTTGTCGGGCAAATCCTATTTGAGTGCAGGTTTCCGAAAGCATGCTGTGCTTGCCGAGAGGATCTCTCTCTCTCCCTTTTTTTTTTTAAGATTTTTTTTTATTCTAGAGAGAGTGCGTGAGCATAAGCATGAGGAACAGCAGGGAGAGGGGGAAAGGAGGCTCCCCGCTGAGCAGAGAGCCCCACGCGGGGTTTAATCCCAGGACTCCGGGATCATGACCTGAGCCAAAGGCAGACAGGTGCCCGGAGAGGATTTCTGCTGTGGGGCCAGGCAGAAGCTGTGGCCTGTTGGTGACCGTGCCCACTGGAAAGGGCTGTACTTGGTCAGCTAGGAGATTTTTACTGCCTCCACCCTGCCTGGCTTTGGCAAAAACAGCCTGGCCTGGGGAAGGAATCGTGGAGACAAGAAGGCACCTGTCGGGGGACATGGTCGGATGTGCGCTGGCAGCTTTGCCCGAGCTGGCCTGGTCAGGTAGCTTGACAATTACTGCCCCCCATTAAAGTTAATTGCTGTGTTATGGAGCAGTAGTGAGGAGGTGGGGCGGGCTTGATAGCTGGCTCTCAGGGCGTTTTTTTCAAGATTCCTTCTTGGTTCTGGAAACTTAAGGAAAAGCCTCTGGCCATCCCCAGAGGTGAGCTCGATGAGAGAAGGATCCAGGCTGTCCTGCATTTCATCGACTCCAAAAAGGCCGGCAGTGGCGACATGCATCCCGGTTTTGGAGATGCTGTGCTGTGCACTCGTGGCCAGTGGAAGGTTGGAGGATGCACGGATCAGGGGAAACTGATACCGAAGGGAGATGTGAAGAAACGTGGCATTTATTGTTTTTTTAATTTAAAAAAAATACATATTTGAGATGCGCCTGGGTGGCTCAGTGGGTTAATAAGCCTCTGCCTTCGGCTCAGGTCATGATCCCAGGATCCTGGGATCGAGCCCCACATCGGGCTCTCTGCTCAGCGGGGAGCCTGCCTCCTCCTCTCTCTCTGCCTGCCTCTCTGTCCACTTGTGATCTCTGACTGTCAAATAAATAAATATTAAGTTTTTAAAAAATTAAAAAAAAAACATATTTGAGAGAGAGAGGAAGAGAGTGCTCACAAGCTGGGGGAGGGGCAGCGGCAGAGGGGGGAAGCAGGCTCCCCGCCGAGCAGGGAACCAGATGTGGGACTCTGTCCTAGGACCCCGGAATCATGACCTGAGCTGAAGGCAGACGCTTGACTGACTCAGCCACCCAGGGGCCCCACCATGTTGGTTCTACAATTGATGTATTATGATAGCTTCCAGTCCCCGCCCCCACCACTACTGTGAATTAATCCTTCTATTGCCTTAGGTGTGATGCTGGAGACCCATCCCTGGTGAGTGACACATGTGGCCTCCCTGTTTCATGGGGACTGCGGTCGTGAAGATGCTCAGAGGGACGTAAGAGTACAGGTTGCCAGCATTCCTTCCCTTCAGATCCCGGTTCTGCTGCTTGGTTGCTGTGTGACCTTGGGGGAAGTCCCTTGACTTCTCTGTGCTTTGGTTTTCTTATGTGCAGAATGGGGATGACTGCAGTGCCTCCGTCATAGAGTTGTAATCCTAAAGGAATTTCAAGTATGACCAATGCACTAGCCCCGTTCCTAAGTGCTGTTACTTTTACTATTGCTCATCCCTTGTCATTGTTGAAATCATCGTTGTCATCATCGGTACACAGCAGTCCCTTGTCTGGTCCAAAGGGAAGTCTGAGGATCCTGGAGGATACTGAGATGGGCAAGTACCAGACAGTGATGTGGGTCTAGGTTGTCCTGCCCCCAACACCCACTGTTAACTTTTTCTCCTTCTCTGGGTCACATGGCCTTTGTGGCTCAGGTCAGGGAACCTTTGGACTCTGTGCCTTGGTCTGTAACATGGAGAACAGTAATAGTACCTCTCTTGTCAGAGGTTTGTTTTAGGGATTAGGCAAGATGAGACGTGCACAGTGCTACAGTCTGTAGTGTTCTGGGCTTGGAAGGCTGTGGAGGGCTTGGCGGTGATGGCATCTAAACCTCTCTAGCAAAAATAGCTGCTGTCTTCCCCTTCTGTTTCTTCGGTCAGAACCCTCCCCTAACCCCGCACCGGCTCTTAGGCAGTCCTTACTTGTAGATGGTGTCTTTTCTCTAGTTCTTAGTCTAGAGCGTGGACCCCAGGGGCCAGTGCCGGCCCCTCATTACTGATGGCCTCTCCAGGGCTGGGAGGGACCCCTCACTTGGGTTCGGGACACCCAGGTCATTTTCAGTGGGATCCTCTGCCCCCGTCTGCTTTGCTGTCGGGGAAGCTGCCTGCCTGGGAGCTTCCTGGTTTGGGCTGTGAACGGGCCAGCGTGTCCACATTGCTCCTTTTCTTACTCTTGGAGTTATTTCCTTTGGACCCGTGCCTGTAGCTGGGATTGTTGGTTTTAGGCGAGACGGAGTCTGTGGCTCTTCTTTGCATGTTTCTGGGTTGCGCTTCAGATAAATTTATTCACTCCTCCTTTTGCTTGTCGAACAAATATTGAATGAGTGCCTGCTGTGTGTGGGCACATTAAAAGGACGTGGTCATGCTTCCGGAAGATTCCAGGTCAGCGGGAGAGAGACCCTCTGCAGGAAAATAGTTGAGAGCCTAGACTTCCAGAGCATGTCCTAAGTGTCAGGGAATGTTCTAGACACTCTGTAAGTGCGGTATTTTCATCCTGACAATAAATAACCTATAGAGAAGGGACTGTGGTTATTCGCATCCCAGGCCTGATAAGAAATTGGTGGGAAGAAGCTGGGTGAGACAGAAGAGTAGCGGGAGACCTTCCCGAGCAGGCCATCAGAGGCTAAGGCGGGGGCACCAACATGCCTTGCAGGCCTAGGTTAAGGCAGGTAACCTAGTTAGTATTAACTAACACTCCTGGTGCTTGTGAGTCCCAAACCCTGTTCAAAATGCTTTCCGTTGAACCCTCAAAACAGCCTTATAAAGTTGATGGACCATTGTCCCCATTTTACAGATGGGCCACCTGAGGCCCAGAGAGGTTATGTACCTTGTTGAAGGTCCCAGGGCTCATCTGTAGCAGAGCTGGGATGGAAACGTGGCTGTCTGGCCGGGAGTCCAGGCTCTCAGGCGTGGCACCGTCCTGCCATTGCGAGGGGAGTGTCCCTGTTTTAAAATAGCATTGTGGGTCCTCACGGGTCAGTGGCAATACACAGAAGGACTTCGGGTGGGTCAGAGTGGAGTCATTTCCAGTAGGTTGTGCCAAATGACTCTGGTCCGTCTCTTGAATGGCTTCAGCCTTGTGGCACATGGCATTCTGAGCTATTGTGACCACAGTAACAATGAGGTAGAGGTGGCAGATTCGGCCCCTGGAGGCTACCCTCTCTCCCATCCCAGAGTGTTTGTAGTCTGGGGAGAGGTAGGAGACCAAAAGTCAGAGAGGTGGAGTGACTTCCTCCAAGGCACACAGCCAGGAAGTGCTGGTGATGGGGCTTGAGCCCAGGTGTCTGCGTGGAAAACGGTCCTCCCTTGACACCACCTGCCCCTGGGTCTGTCTCCCCCATGACCCTGTCTGACCTGGACAGGGAGCACGGCAGGCATTTCCGTTCGAAATAGAGAGACCTTGGTGTAGGGAGGGGGGCGAGTTCGGATGTTCTGGGGTGGGGGGCCCGGGGCCGGGGTGTCTCGGGGGACTTCCTGGAGGATGATGGTGGCGTTCCCGGTTTCCTGTTCTGGGTGGTTATCCAGAGGAGGGGCTGAGAAGAGGGAGCCAGAAACTTAACGCTCTCGGTTTCACAATGCCCGGGCGCTTTTGCAACGTGTGGGTGATGCAGCACTTTCCTGGTGGGAATCCCAAGTGGAGCTTTGGTTTTCCTTCGCTTAACTGGCTCAGGCCCTGGCCTGTCATCCTGGGCCTGGTTGTCGCCCAGTCCCCTCCCTGACGCTTTGTTTGATCTGTTGATGGGCACACACACGCGAAGCTTGTCCAGCATCCGCCTTGGAGCCTGCTCTGTGCGCCCCTTCGAACACCATTGCCCTGTGCCCACAACGGCACATCTTGGCCATGGGTTTTGCCTACTTAGGGAAACCTGCCCTGAGCTTCCAAGTGGAAACAGCAGTGACGGTGACCGCCACTCATAGGCCGGTCACCAAGTACCCATCAGGGAGGCATTGGTTGGAGGGGGAGCTGGCCTGCCTGTGTTGACGTCCCTTCCTTCTGCTTCCAGGCTGTGCCACCATGGGCAAGTTGCCTTACCTCTCTGAGCCTTGACTGCTCGCTCTGCAAAATGGGAACATCCTGTGGGAGGATGAAAGTGAAAGAATATAATGTGTCGATGCAGCCCTCACGGGGACTCTGAGAAGCAGGTGTTGTCCTTGCTGTGACGAGGAGGAACTTGAGTTTTCTTCCCCCTCTGCTTAGGAAATTAACCCCCTCGCCCCGTGTGCCCCAGAGATCTCTTGTCATTTATGTGCCACTTTTCAGTGACATTCGGTATTTTTAAAATCCTTTGTCACAGCTCTTCATGTACCCATCCTACCTCTGGCACCAGAGTCTAAGCTTCTTGAAGGCAGGATCCAAAGGTCAATGTTGTGGTTCAACTCCTGTTACAAAGCAGGGCTCAGTAAACATGTTAAATGAATGGACAGGCGGATGGATGGTCTCTGGGGTCACTAGATGTTGGTGGCAGAAGTGGAGCCATGTAGAGAAACTATGAAGACAGTGGGTCTCAGGGCCTCTGGGTGGCTCATTTGGTTAAGCATCTGTGTTCAGGGGCGCCTGGGTGGCTTAGTGGGTTGAGCCTCTGCCTTTGGCTCAGGTCGTGATCTCAGGGTCCTGGGATCGAGCCCCACGTCAGGCTCTCTGCACAGTGGGGAGCCTGCTCCCCACGCCCCTGCCTGCCTCTCTGCCTACTTGTGATGTCTCTCTGTCAAATAAATAAATAAAATCTTAAAAAAAAAAAAAAAAAAAGACAGTGGGTCTCAGCTGGAGTGATTGTGCTCCCCCCCACCAATAGGGACATGAACACTTTCTAGGGACACTTTTGTTGCCATAACCTGGGAGAGAGGATGCTGCTGACATCTGGGGGGGAGCAGAGCCCCAGAGATGCTGGCAGACATCCCGCTGTGCACAGGACAGCCTCACACAAAATTGGCTTCAGGTGTTAGCTGTGCCAAGGGTGAGAAATGTTGGCCTGGGGGACATGTAATCTAGTTACAAGCAACAGAGCAATAAGAAAAGACACTACATTCAAATTTATTTATTTTTTTAACAAATGCAAACGAGTCCTGTGTTGCTGAAGTATTTTCTTACTGGGGTGATGAAGCGGGGTCGGTGTGCAGTTTGTTTTGTGGGGGGGTTAGGTTCTAAGGACAGCATACAGGAGGTGAGAATTCACATAGTTCAACTGACCGTGGGTTTTATTCATCTTTTTTTTTTTTCTTACCCGCTTTTTTGAGATACAATTCACAGACCTTATGATTCATGCATTTAAAGTACAGAATTGGGTGGTTTCTGGGAAAGGTGTGCAAGTGTCCCCGCGGTTGATTTTGGAACATTATTTGTCTTTGTGTCCTTCAGACCTGGGCGGCCATGTGCCTCGGGTGACAGCCGCACGTGTTGGCTGCATGCAGTTTATAGCAGCTTATAGTTCGTGGTGTCTGGTCCCTAACTTTGACAGGGACTTCTGAGTGCCCCCATGTGCCAAGAGCTGCTGCAGGCAGGAGGCAGACGATCCAGGGCCCCTGCCTGGGCATCCACTGTCCCCACAGAGCCAACAGTCCAGGAGAGGAGGGCACCATAGGGAAAAAATCGTGGTTGAGGTAAGTTAGCATCAGGTCAGGTCATGTGAAATTACTGACCTTCATGATTTATTTTTACTATTTTATTTGTTTATTTGACAGACAAAGATCACAAGTAGGCAGAGAGGCAGGCAGAGAGAGAGCTGGGGAAGCAGGCTCCCTGCTGAGCAGAGAGCCCAATGTGGGGCTCAGTCCCAGGACCTTGGGACCATGACCTGAGCCAAAGGCAGAGGCTTTAACCCACTGAGCCACCCAGGTGCCCCAGTTTTCAGTGATTTTTTTTTAAAGATTTATTTTATTTATTTATTTGACAGACAGACATCACAAGTCAGCGAGAGGCAGGCAGAGAGAGAGGAGGAAGCAGGCTCCCCACAGAGCAGAGAGCCCGATGCGGGGCTCGATCCCAGGACCCTGGGATCATGACCCGAGCCAAAGGCAGCGGCTTAATCCACTGAGCCACCCAGGCGCCCCAGTGATTTTTTTTTTTTTAAAGAGAGAAATGTTTTCTTTTCCTTTCTTTTCTTTTTAAAGATTTTATTTATTTATTTGAGTGAGAGAGAGCATGAGAGGAGAGAAGGTCAGAGGGAGAAGCAGACTCCCCATGGAGCTGGGAGCCCGATGCGGGACTCGATCCAGGGACTCCGGGACTGTGACCTGAGCCGAAGGCAGTTGCTTAACCAACTGAGCCACCCAGGTGCCCCCTTTAGCGATTTTCGATCCATGGCCCCGGTTGGCAAACGTTTTCTGGAAGGAGGCAGGTGATAAATAGTTGTGGCTTTGCGGGCCAGGGTGAAATCGAGTGACAGCGCTTGGCGGCAGGCAAATTGTCTGTTTTCCATTTTATATTTAAAATTGTGAAATCCAGGGTTAAGCCGCTGCTTTCGGCTCAGGTCATGATCTCAGGGTCCTTGGATCGAGTCCCGCATCGGGCTCTCTGCTCAGCAGGGAGCCTGCTTCCTCCTCTCTCTCTCTGCCTGCCTCTCTGCCTACTTGTAATCTCTCTCTGTCAAATAAATAAATAAAATCTTTAAAAAAAAAATTGTGAAATCCAATCCTCGTTTGGGGGACAAAGCAGGGGGAGGGTCAGATCTGGCTCATGGGTGGTCGTCTGCCAACGCCTGGCCAGTTGTCTGTTTTTTGTTAGTCACGTGTGTGATACAGAATGCAGTAGATACTGTATTGCATGTTCCATAACATATGGAACATTAGAGTATTAAGATAGTATGTAAAACCTCAAGTAGTATCTGAAATATTTTACGACTGCATGTGAGTGCTCTACTGTAAATGTACGGAGCTCCATGAAGTGGCCATGGGGAAGGGTGGAGGGTGGAGAAGGGGGAGGACTGGTTCTGCTGAGGCCCAAAGGCTGCCTCTGAGTTGAAGCCAGGGCAGTGAGTGGGCAAGGGCTCCAGGCAGGGAGAACAGACTGTGCAAAGGCCCTGAGGCACAGAGTGGTCCAAGAGCAGTGAGTGCGGAGCTTCAGGCAGAGCGTCAGGATTGGGTTGCCGTTTGAACCTATTCCTTTGGCTTCATGGTGGAGGGGAGGCCAGCAACCAGTGAGGAGCCTGGGGAGTAACCCAGGTAACCCAGGTGTGGAATGGATTGAACGAATCCCCTGTCTTCGAGGGGCACACCACTTTTTACTTTTATTATTTCATGAGAATAAAAGGACCCTGTGTTTATCAAAGAGATACCAGAGGCCATGGTGAGGTGTTCTTCAAGCAAATCCATGTGCTGTCACTTCCCTGGTGATTTCTCCACTGTCCACTGTTCGAACCAGTGCCATCCGAGAGAACTAGAATGTAGGCCATGCTGGGAGTTTTAATTGGTTGCCACATTGGGAAAAAAAAAGGCAGGTGAAATGATTTTAATGATCTGGTGTATTTATAAAGATCTATTATTAGAGCATGCATGAGTGGGGGCAGAGGCAAAGGGGGAGAGAATCTCACGACCCGTGAGATCATGACCTGACCTGAAACCAACAGCCAGACGCTCAACCTACTGAGCTCCCCCAGGGACCTGATATATCTTATTTAACTCTGTATAGGCAATATGTTAGCATTTCAACATGTAATTAATGAGATATTATGGGGTTTTTTTACCCTAGGCTAAGTCTTTGGATCCAGCGTGTGTGCGCGTGCGCACACTTGTTAGATCCTGTGTGTGTGTGTGTGTGTGTGTGTGTGTGTGTGTGTGTGTGTGTTTGTGGGTGTGTATTTGTGGGTGTGTGTATGTTCTTTCCTGTCTCCATTTAGTCTAGCCTTGTTTTAACCACTCAGTAGTCCCCCCAGGTGGTTATTCTATTGGACACTAAGTTTAGATGGTTTCTGTTATTTTGTTAAAAATCAAACATTATATAATAATATTTGTAGAGCCAGGGCATCTGAGTGGCTCAGTAGGTTAAGTGTCTGCCTTCAGCTCGAGTCACTATCCAAAGGTCCTGGGATTGAGTCCCGCATTGGTCTCCCTGCTCCGCGGGGAGCCTGCTTCTCCCTCTCCCTCTGCTGTTTCACCTGACTGTGCTCTCTTGTGCGCTCTCTCTGTCAAATAAAATCTTAAAAAAAAAAAAAAAAATCTGTAGAGCTGTAAGTTGCCAGGAATGCATGCTCCTGCATTTAGGAGCATATAGGAGTAACTATATTTAGATTTTTTTCCCCCCAGCCTTATTAAGATATTGACGTATCACATTGGTAAAGTTCAGGTGTGTGACATGATAAGATGGCCTGATAAGCATTTATATTGTAGAACGATTATACAGTAAGGTTAGTTAACACCTCCCTTCCCCACATTATTACCCCCTCCCCTGCCCAGTTCAGTGGTGATAATTTTTTAGATCTACTCTGTAACAGCTTTCAAGTATGTGAAACAGTGTTGTTAACGATCACCACCATGCTGTGAGTTAGATTTCTGGAGCATCTTCATCTTATAACTGGAGGCTTATACCCTTTGACCAAGGTCTCCCGATTTCCCCAGCTCCCTAGCCCCTGGCAAGCACTGTTCTCTGTTTCCAGGAGTTCAGTGTTTTAATCTTTTACATTTTTATTTATTTTTTATTTTTAAAGATTTTATTTATTTGAGAGAGAGAGTGCGCATAGGGGAGCACACATGGGGAAGGGGTGTAGGGGGAGGGAGAAGGAGAGAATCTCAAGCAGGCTTCCTGCTGAGCATGGAGCCCCACATGGGGCTCGATCTCATGACCCTGAGATCATACCTGAGCCGAAATCAGGAAGTCAGTCACTCAACCCACTGACCCGACCAGGCACCCCTTCACTTTTATTTTATTTTTTAAAAAGATTTTATTTATTTGACAAGAAAGAGACAGCAAGGGAGGGAACACAAGCAGGGGGAGTAGGAGAGGGAGAAGCAGGCTCCGGAGCCTGATGCGGGGCTCCATCCACCCTGGGATCATGACCTGAGCCAAAGGCAGATGCTAATGACTGAGCCACCCGGGCACGTCTTATTTTTATTTTTTAAAAGTGTATTTTTTAAAAAAGTAATCTCTACTCCCAATGTGGGGCTCGAACTCAGGAGACCCAGAGATCAAGAGTTACATGCTTCCCCGACTGAGCCAGTTAAGTGCCTAAGTTCATCACTTTCAGAAAGCACGCGGAAATGAGAATGCAGTATTTGCCGTTCTCTGTTTGGCTTATGTCCCTTGGCGTCAAGCCCTCACAGTCTCCGTTAACGTCGGCATGATACCCCGTCGCGTCCGTATACAGCTCATTTTCTTACCCCTCTGTTGGCCAGGGGGCACTGAAGTTTCGTCTGGGTCTTGGCTGCTGTGAGCCGTGCGGCCGGGGACTGGGGGTGTCCATCGCTCTCCAGGACCGGGATCCCGTCTCCTTCCGATATATTTGGTGATGTTGTACGGACTGGATTCCCGATTTATCACTGCTTTTATGATTCTCATTGTTTGTCTCCTGGTTATCAAGCTTAACCCGCACAACCTTGTCTTCCAGCTCTGAGGCTTTGGTCGTGATATTAAGCGAAGCTGTTGACCTTCGGGTCAGGCTTTCTGTGTTTTCTTCAGCTCGAGGAATAATTCCCAAGGGGATTCCTCTCATCATTGTTTGGAATAGCGAATAAGCGGAAAGGTTGGCAGCAGCCCAAGTGGTAGGCAGTACTGGGTGGATAGATAGACCATGTCCTGCCCATTCCTTGGGGGAGTGGGGATGATTCCAGAAGAAGGTAAGAAATGAGGACAAGGCCTGCCTTCAAGATCCATTTTCTAAGGGGGAAAAAAAAAAAAAGACCCATTTTCTTTTTCTTTTCTTTTCTTTTTTTTTTTTTAAGTGAAACCATCAAGATGCAGTCAACATACTTGGTATAAAACCTCTTGGGTAAAGAAATGGAAAAATAAGAATATGTAGTTGTATCTGCCTAAAGAATTCCAGAAGGGTACTCAGGAAGCTCAAATGTGGTTGGATTTGTAGACAGGGACGAGGTGTACACGTCCCTGAAGATGGGTGGGGAGAGGGAGGCAGGAGTAACTTTATTACTATTTGACATACATAGACACACACCCAAATACACCCATATATCTGTACATACGTAGTAAAATCAGAGTCCCATACTGCCTATTAAAATCGGTTTTAAAAGAAGTTATTTTCTGTTATTCCCAGCTCCTGCCATTTATAAAGTTTTTTGTTGTTGTTGTTTTTATTTTTTTAAAAAGATTTTATTTATTTATTTGACACTCAGAGATCACAAGTAGGCAGAGAGGCAGGCAGAGAGAGAGGAGGAAGCAGGCTCCCTGCCGAGCGATGCGGGGCTCGATCCCAGGACCCTGGGATCATGACCTGAGCCGAAGACAGAGGCTTTAACCCACTGAGCCACCCAGGCGCCCCTTTTGTTGTTGTCTTTTAAAGATTTTGTTATTAGAGAGTGCAAGCAAAAGCACCGGGAGTGAGAAGCAAAGCGAAAGGGAGAAGCAGACTCTTCGCCGAGCAGGGAGCCTGATGAGAGCTTGGATCCCAGGACCCTGGGATTACGACCTGAGCCACCAAAGGCAGATGCTGAACCGACTGAGCCACCCAGGTGCCCCTGCTTCTGCGATTTAGTGGTCTTTCCAAAGCACCTTCTCTGTGGGGGAGGCAGGGATTGTCTTTCAGAAAGTGGCCAAGGTGGGCAGAACCCCTGGTTCTGGCAGAGCAAGTGCTTTGGGGCCGAGTAAGTTCAGGGCTGGGCGAGGGCAGGATGACCCGGGGTATGGAGGCATAAAGGAGTGTTGGCCAACCCTTGCCTCCTGCCGACTCCGTCCGCTCTGCCTGCCGTATGCAGTACTGTGCACCCACTCCCTGTTGAAATGATAAGATTTTGCAGGTAACTCATGAAAATGTGGCCGGGACATCGGAGGAGGTGGATCTGGAACCGATCCCAGTACTAGCAGTGACATTTATTGAGCGCCTACTATATGCTCTGGCCTGTACTTAATTGCATGCTCGTTTGCTTCATTCTGTTGGTATCCCCCACTTTACAGCTGTGGAAACTGAGGCTTGGTTGTTGGCCCAGTGTTACGCGGTGAGAAGCTGACACTCTGCCTGTCTGATAAGGGGCGTGTTTGGGGAGTATGGATTATATACTTGATGAGGGGAGGGACTCTGGTTAATGGGGTTTCTCAGCCCCTGCACTGTTGCTCTTGAGGGCTGAGCACCTCCCCAGTGTGGGGCTGGCCTTGCATTAGAGATCAGCATCCCTGACTTCTGCCTGCAAAGTGCTCAGAGCGTAAGTTCCACCCCAGTAGTGACACCGGAAGTGTCTCCAGACATTGTCACGTGTGTGGCCTGCGAGAAAACTTGAGGCGAGTTTCCAGAGAACCACTCTCTGGAAGAAATGTCAGAAAAAGGCATGAAATCCATGGTCCCCACATCACTCAGAGTGAAAGTTACAAACGCCTGTAATGGCCTGTGAGTCCTGCATGGTCTGTCCCTCCCTGCCCCTTGCCTTCTCCCTGACTTCATTTCCCATTACTTTTGACACATATTGACCTCTCTGTTGTTGCTGCAAAGTACCAGATGTGTGCCTACCGCGGGACCTTGGCACTTGCTGTTTCCTGTGCGCCCCCCACCCCCCATGGCCTTTTGGCTTACTCCCTGGTTTCTTTAATGTGTTACTGAAATACACCTTCTCATCAAGGTCTTCCCAGTTCTCTGAGTCCTTTTATCATAACACACTTGCACACATACACAAACATATATGTGTGTGTATATTTATACATGTGTTGTGTATTTTTTTATATGTGTATATTTTTATCTCATTTACTCTGTGTCCTTTTTTTTTTTTTTTAAAGATTTTATTTATTTGACAGAGAGAGAGAGAGCACAAGAAAGCAGAGCAGCAGGCAGAGGGAGAGAGAGAAGCAGCCTCTCTGCTAAGCAGGGAGCCTGATGCGGGGCTCAATCCTAGGACCCTGGAATCATGACCGGAGCTGAAGCCGCTTAACCAACTGAGCCACCCACGCACCCCACTCTGTGTTCTCTTAAAAGGCTGTCAACTCCAGGAGCACAGGCCCTTTGCCCTGCTGTTCACAGCTGGGTCCTCAGCAGCCAGGAGCATCAGTAAACGGATGAATGCTGTCAGGCCTATTTACTGCTGTGTCCCCAGATCTGTTCCTCTGGCTGGCACATGCCTGCTGCCTCCCAGGTCCCTGGAATGGGACCAAATGGAGGATTTCTGAAGCTCCAGAGTATGATCGGAGGAGAGGAAGTGGCTGGGGACAAAATCAGCAGAAATAGTCAGGGCCAGATGGAGACTATGAGGGCAGGTGCGTGCTTTATAGGGAAGGGCCCGTCATGGGGACAGTCGGGGTCAAGGCAGGTCAGAGCAAGTTGCCTGCTGCTGTTGACATTTGGACACCTGTGACAGGCAGCCAGGCTCTGTTTTCTGCTTGGCTGTCAGTCCTTTCAAGACAGGAGTCCCGGCTTGGCAAGGAGCCCTTGTCCCTGTCTTTCTAAGATGCTCAGTTCTGCACCTTGAGGGTGGGGGGTGGGGGTCAGGGTTCAGTGAGGACTTGGGGCTCTTGCTTGCGCAGAGCCATGCCCTGCCTTCCTTGGGGGCTGGGGGTAAGGTCTGGATGTGGCCCTTCCACCCCCCCCCCCCCCTTAATGTTTCTGGGCTTTATTCTTAGCTCTGGTGAGTCAGAGGGCAAGGAAAGGCTACAGCTCAGCCCACAGCAGGCAGGGCCCATGGCAGCCCGCGTGATGTTGGCACCTGCTGCTGTCTGCCCACCCCCCCACCCCGGGCTGCACCAGCCTCTCGCGGTACAGCCTTAGACCTCCCAGTCTCTCTCAGGCTTGTGCTGGGGAAGCAGAGGCCCCATGCCGTCCGTGTAAACAAGATTAATGTCCAGAAGCCCAGCAGGCCCTGACCCAACGGACCTGACTACCGGCTTCCTCCAGCAGGCCCTGACCCAACGGGCCTGACTACCAGCTTCCTCCAGCAGGCCCTGACCCAACGGACCTGACTACCGGCTTCCTCGTGCTCTTTTTCTCTCCTTGCTTTGCTTCAGAGTTGTCTCTTGGCCAGGTGTCTCGCCCTTGGATCGGTTCTGGAGCCATGGAACATGGCTCTGTAGGCAAGCGTGACCTCACCTCTGCTCCTCAGAGAGGGGGCTCAGTGCTTGCTTATGTCCTGCTGATTTCCTTCTGTGCCTTTTTTTTTTTTTTTAAAGATTTTATTTATTTATTTGACAGAGAGATATCACAAGCAGATGGAGAGACAGGCAGAGAGAGAGAGAGAGAGGGAAGCAGGCTCCCTGCTGAGCAGAGAGCCCGATACGGGACTCGATCCCAGGACCCTGAGATGATGACCTGAGCCGAAGGCAGTGGCTTAACCCACTGAGCCACCCAGGCGCCCCTCCTTCTGTGCCTTTGCTAGGGCCCTGAAGCTGGCCTTATCTGTGTTTGAATCCAGGTCCCACCCATGTGCCTTCTGGAAAATCTTCTAACCTCTGTTTGCTTCTCTGTAAAATGGGATGCAGGACCTGCCTCATAGGGCATGGCTCCAATGATGAAACAGAGCGATGGACAGTAAAGCAGGAACACGGGCGCCTGGGTGGCTCAGTCGGATAAGCGTCCGACTCTATCCCAGCTCAGGTCTTGCTCTCAGGGTTGTGAGTTCAAGCCATCATTCTGGAGGATGTGGAGCCTACTTAAAAAAATAAAATAAACTTATTTATTTATTTATTTAATAAGTTAAATAAATAAAACTGTCTGTGGTTTGTACGGACTTCTGTCCTATTAGTGCTCTGATCAGCCCAAGCTGTGGCCCTGTGGGTTTGCCCTGGCTTCATGGCTGGCCTGCTCTATACCCCCGTGGACCCCAGCCCATGCTGCCCAGAGCTGATGAGGCATCTCCGTGCAAGCTAAGCCCTTGACCTTGTTTGTGGTCTGTGCTGCAGGTTCCATTATTAGATCTATTTGCAGATGAAGGAGCCCAGGGCCAGAGAGGTTAGCTAACTTCCTGAAGGTCAAGGGGCAAAAGTAAGTGTCGGTGTCTGGATCCAAACTCAGGCCCTTCAATTCCAGGGTCCCTAGTCTTTGTTACTCCTGCTTGGAGTCATCTTACTTATTTTGCATTTTTGGACAGGTGGATACCCACGTGGCGTCTTGTCCCCATGCCTTTGCCCCTGCCGCCCCTCTGCCTTGGACATGCTCTGCTCCCTGCCTCTCGCCCTGATCTTTGTTTACCTGGCTGTTTCTGATGCTTGCACTCTTCCCTGCTGAAGTGTCACCTTCCTCGCCCTCGCCTTGCCACTCGCTGTCCCAGCACCCTTTCCTTTCCTGTATAGGGAACATTGCTCTTTGCGGTTACGTGTTGTGACCTTCTGTGTTTAGTGTGAGTCTCAAGGGGGCTGGACTGGGTCTGATTTATCCCCATAACCCCTGGATTAGTCCAGAGCTTGGCACAGAGTAGGTACTCAATAAGTACTCTGTTATGTGATGGAAAGAAGGAATGAATGAATGAATGAAACTAACCAACCAACTGACCAACCCTGTGTTTTAGTGATTGGTTTCTTGGCTGGGAACTGAACCCAGAACCCTCTGGGTCATATCGTTTAACCCTGCTGATTTTTCTTAACAGCTGGGTTCTAGAACTAGTCTCATTTCACAGATCAAGAAACTGAGGCCTGGTGAGGCCATTGCTTTAGGGTGGTAGGGGCAATTTTTGCCTCCCCGGGGGATATTTGGCAGTGCGTAGTGACGTTTTTTGGTTGTCACAGCTGCCTGTGTTTGCTGCTTGCAAGTGATGGGACCTAAGTTGCTGTGAAACGGGTTTATAGCCCCTGTCTCCTTGTTTGCGAGGATTAAATGGGACGTGTGCTTTCTGGTATCTCTTGGATACAGGTTAGGGACGCTATTGAACATCCCTTGATGCACAGGATAGCCCCCCAAATCAAAGAATTTCCTGGTCCCAAATACCAGCAGTGCTAAGGGCAAGAAACCCTGCTTTCAGGTGAGAGGTCGAAACCAGAACGCACACCCTCCATCCTTGTTTCTTAACCCTCCCCTTGCACGGCGCACGTTGGGAAGGCGGGTGGGGGCAGCTGTATCATATTTCCACATCTGGGTCAGAACGTTGCTTCTCCGTTCTGCACAGATGAGCTTGGCCTCCCTAAGGCCTGAGGACATTTAGTGGATGCCCTGCCTCAAAGAATGTTGCCTTCCCAGTTGCCTCAGGCTGGGTGGTGAGACTGTGGACCTTGAAAATCCCGTAGAGTTCCAAGCACCTGGCCAAGGTGGTACAGCCTGGATGTTAGGGCTCACTGTCGGACTCTGTGGGTTCAAGGCCTGGCTCTGCCTCCTTCCAGCTCTGTGGCCTTCAGCAAGTTCCATAATCTCTCTGGGCCTCAGAGTCCCCCCTGTCCAAAAAGGGAGAGTTCGAATAGTCTCGATCTGGTAGGGGTTTGGATGGACTCACGCTTGGTGAACACTTAGCACTGTGCAGGACATTTCAGCTCTTGGTCGCCCAGTAAATACGTGCTTTCTTTTTGTTCCCAGCTCAGCATCTTAGAAATGTCTACCCTCAAATCCCTGCTGTTGCTGTTTATTTATTCAAAGTGCGAATTCCTTTTGTTATTATTAGTTTAGAGGTAATACATGCAGCGTGAAAAATCCAAACAGTGCTAAAGATAATAGAACAAAATGAGCAGTGTCTTCTCAGCAGCTACAGCTCTGGCCCCCTGGAGATAGTCCCTGTTAGCTTTTTTTTTTTTTTTTTTTTTAAATCCTTCTAAGAAAATTTCCTTGCCTGCAGAAGCATCTCTATACCCTTTCACGCTTGTTTTAAATGGGAACAGTAGTACATGCATGTGGTTTTAAAACAAGCAAACAGAACATATCTCTTAAGAATACAGAGGCATCACACTTGCATTCAAATTCCTGGCTACCCATGCGCCTTGCCGGTTATATGACATGGCCTCCATTTCTGTTATCTGTAAAATGGGTTGCATTCTAGGGCCTGCCTCCCAGAGTTGTTAGTGGGGATTAAATGTGATCTAAAGCACTTAATTCAGTCCTGGCACAGGCCACTAAGAACCTCCATAAGCCCTTGGTCTTTTTGTTTCTGTTGGTGGAGGACGGTGCTGCGTCATTTCTTACCGGCATGTGTTTGCTTAGCTATCATCGTGGCCCGGAGCTCTTTTCTGTAATAGCACCCAGCCCCCACCATTATTCTCTGCCCCTATGTGCTATTCTTTAGGGCATGTGCTGCCACTGGACGTGCATATAGCTGTTCATTTATCTATTTATTATTTGCACGTTTTAATAGAACGATCTTCTGAGAGTAGAAACTTGACCTCCGGACGTTATTGGAACACAGTAGTCTCCTGATACATAATTGTCCACTGAGTGGTAGAAAGCCACCTGTTATGAGTTCCTGAGGTGATCACATCGGGGAGAGGACCTTCACGCCCCATTGGAATGCCAAGTTCAAAGTAGGTCCTTGTAACTAAATAGGTCAGAGCAACCCTTACTCCCAGATGCGAGTGACCCAGATTCGTCATCGCCTACCCTGGCTGTTGTTGGCCTTTTGCATGCCGTCCTCTCTCGAACCACCTCTCCTGTCCCGAGGTCAGACCGTGGGGCCCTGAGCAGGGCTGTTGCCCTCGGCCCTGCAGCCCCTGGCCTGGTGTCCCTCTAGAGTTGTGTGGACCAGGCTGGAGCGGCAGGCTATGGGGGGAAGCCCCGCGGGGCCCCCGCCGAGGAGATACCCCAGTATACAGTTCTTCAGTGACCAGCTCGATGGTGCTGGGAGGGCTGGTCAGCATCAGGACCCCTCCTTGTGGGGCTTGGCGGCCCTGGGGTTGTTTCTGGACCTGATCCAGCCCAGGGCACCTGTGGTTCCTGTGGAAGAGCCATCGAATGGAGCTGAGGAGGGACCCCAGTTAATGTGAGGGCACGTGTGGGCAGAATAATGGCCCCTCCACGGGTGCCCCTGGCCTGGTCCCCAGAACCCACAAATATGGGATGTTGCACAGCAGAGGAGAATGAAGATGGCAGATGGAAATAAGGCTGTTCATCATAGTCGACCTTGAGATGGGAGGCGTCCTGGGTTATCTGGGTGGGTCCAGGTGTCACGGGGTCTTTGTCAGCAGAAGAGGGAGACAGCAGGAGTGCAAATGAGAAGTGTCAGCCTGAGTAGCACTTGGTCTGATGCTCTCGGCTCTGAAGATGGCAGAAGGGGCCATGATCCAAGGAATGTGGACTACTTCTAGAATCTGGAAGAGGCAAAGGAATGGGTCCTGCCTTAGAGACTCCCAGCAGAATGCAGCATGGCCCACACCTTGATTGTAATCCTCTGAGACCCCTTTCAGATTCGTGACCTCTACAACTGTGTGATTCAACAAGTATGTTACCGTAAGCCACCAAGGTGGTGATCTGTAACAGCAGCCATAGGCAGTGGGTACAGGGAATGGGTTCTGAGCTCGGTGATGACTGGGAGACTCACGTTTTCCTCTTGACCCAGATTTTTCATGGGCACAGGCACAGCTCCAGAAGGCCCAGCTAAAATTCCCATGTTCCGCATCATGAGGAGCCAGCACGGGGGATGCGGTGGGGACTACTCAGGAGTCAGGCTTCCTAAGTTTGCGTTCTAGCCTCTTCACATACAAGCTGGGTGACCTGTGACACCTTGTCTTCCCTGTCTCCCATTTCTTCAAATAGCAAAGCACCATCAAAATAAAACCTCCCTTTTAGGTAGTCATGGGGGTTAAATGAATTAATTCACTTTGAATGCATAGAAATAGTGCCTGGCACATAGCTTACTTAATGCTAAGTGGTATCACTATTAACATTATCAATATAAGATCATCATCTTTTTTTTTTTTTTTTAAGATTTTGTTTATTTATTTGAGAGAGAGAGAGAGAGAGCAAGCATGAGAGGAGAGGGGTCAGCGGGAGAAGGATACTCCTGCTGAATAGGGAGCCTGATGTGGGGCTCGATCCCCGGACTCCAGGATCATGACCTGAGCTGAAGGCAGTCACTTAACCAACTGAGCTACCCAGGTGTCCAATGTAAGATCATCATCTTAAGAAGTACAATGGTATAGACTTCGTTTATTTTTATTACTGACAATACTCCTTTATTGAGTGTGTGGGCCCCTGTGTATATGTAATTTTATTTAATCTTTGGAATAGCTGTAGGAGATATGTATTCTCAGCCTTAGAGATGAGGTTCGGAGAGGTTATGTAACTTGACTAAGGTGACAGCAAATAGAGAAGAAAACTGGGTCTAGGAGACAAGGGGATAGATAGTCTTTTTGGGAAATGGGGTAGGGTGGTGGGAAAGGAGAATATGAAAAGTGGGGAACATAAGGAAAAAAGTAGGCCCTTAAAAAGTCAGCTGAAAAGGTTGTATATAATGGTAATATTTATATGGGTTTTTGGGTCCCCTGGAGAAGGAGATGGTAGTAGCCCCATTTTGCTGGTAGGCTGTTTGGGCCCCAGAGAAGATCAGAGATTTTACCCAGAAGTATGCTCCTGGTAATGGTACAAAACCTCAATTCATGCATGTCAAATTCAGAATCAATTTATGTGAAAGTTCACCCAGTGGATCAGAATTTGTATTATTAGAATACTTTATATTATATTATATTGTGAGAGCTAATGGCATTTTAAACTTGTGTAAACAATTAAGTGAATTTATTGGAGAGGGCCAGCGAGAAGGAGGACTGCAGGTTAAGTTTGATCCAGCAGCACCCCCTTACTCCACTGGCCTCACATGGCACCAAGCACAAGTTTCTTTCATCTCCACCTTTTATAATGTCCATTTCATTCTCAGCTCTCCACAGAAGTGACACTCACCACCCCCTGCCAACCACCCCCTGCCAACTTTTGCCGCTTCCCTTATAAATAGCAGAGACACCTGTAAAATCCCACATCCTCACCCTGCCTCACTGGGGACAAGAGAGTAGTTTCCTTGATATGAGGGTTGATGTGGATCAAGATGTCTTAGTTCCTAGTGCCTCACTTTCATCATCTGTGAAATGGGCATAGCAGCAGTGCCTCTCCTTGTGAGGATTTAGGCACATGCCTGGTACATCGGTGCTCAGACTGTGCTAGTTGTCATTTTTCTGCCCTGAGAGAGAGGGATGTGAGATGACAGTGCTCTGTAAAAATGTTGTGAACTCCTAGAACTTGTGGGTCAAGCAGCCTTGGAGTTGTGCCCCCCACCGCCATCCTCGAGTGTTAGGGCTGGGGGAGGGGGGCAATCACATAAAAGGGTGATGAAGCTGTCTAGATGTCCTGTCCAGAGAAGCCTGGGTTGGGGGAGCCAGCGATGCACTTTTGTATTGAGATTTTCTCAGGCCGGGTTCCCCACGGTGCAGTGGCTAGGTTAGCACAGTTTTCTGGACTCGCTTCTCCCTGGGTTGAATTTTGTCACAGGTATTAGGTTAATGGCCGCTCCGATAGCAGAGTCCAAGAGCTTGATTTCTGGAGCTGCCCAGATCAGAGAGAGAGCTGCTGGAAGGAAGAGCAGGGTAGCTGTCTGCCCCCTGGGGTCGCGAGCAGTGAGTGGCCCTCAGACTCTCCGTGAATCTTCGACCTTCCTTAAGCCTTCCCCTCGCCTTCCGCATTTGCTGTTTCCTGCCAAAACCCCAAACAGCGGGGTCACACTGCTGCTCTCCAGGGGTGGCCAAGGGGATCTTCCTGCACAGAAGGTTCCTTACAGTCCCAGCCGGTGAGGGTGAGGGACACACCGGAGGCCCCGAGGCTGTTGTTTTCACTCCGGTGACCGTTGTCAGGGCCCTCTTTGGCAGGGTGGGGGCAGGGGGCATACAGCCGTGAAATTTCATACTCACAAGCGGATTTCCCCTTCTCACGTGCCCCCCTTCTCCCCTCCCCATCTTCCCCGGGCTCCTCCCAGGGCCCGCGTGTGGCTTGGAGCAGGAAGCTGCCTTCTGAAGGGCTGGCGCCAGCCTTCGCTGAGCTGAGCATTTCTCCTTGCCAGGAGTTCCGTGTCCTTAGGTGCTCCCCGGTTTCCTCTTGCTTCCTTCCTAACTCGAGCATCTCCCTGCCCTCTGAGCCTCCCACGTCTGGGCTGCACTGGTGGCAGTGGCGGGGATTTTGGCGAAATCTTGGCATCTGCTGCTCGCAGTCACCTCTTGTCTCTAGAGTGTGCCGGTCCTGGGCGATGCCCCCGTCACACAGTGTGCCCTTTGCTACTGGCTGTAACCACTCCAGGGTTTTCCTGACCACTTTCCTGGGGAGGAGACTGAGCCTGGAGAAGGGAAGTGACCCGCACAGGTTCACCTGAGGTTAGGGCCCAATTTCAGTCTGCGTCCGCTTGACCAGGGCGTCTGAGGTCCTAGCCAGGCTCTACCTGGATGGACTGTTTTGTTTTTTTAGATTTTATTTAATTACTTGGTAGAAAGAGAGAGAGAGAGCAAGCGCGAGCAGGGGTAGGAGCAGAGGGAGAAGCAAACTCCTTGCTGAACAGGGGGCCTGATGTGGGGCTCGATCCCAGGACCCCGGGATGGTGACCTGAGCTGAAGGCAGATGCCTAATGACTGACCCACTCAGGTGCCCTGGATTGTTATTTTTTTTTTCAAAGCAAAGTAGGAAATAATGTGGGGGAGGGGAGATGAGGTGAGGTGAGGCATGGCCAGAGCCATTTACTCCGGAACTTCTGGGTACCTGCCAGATGAGGAGGATAGGTGTCAAGAGTAAAGTACACATGGCCCTGGCACTGAGTTCCTTGCATGGTCCTTGTAGGACAGAGGTAGTGGCAAGGAAGAAAAGCATTGCAAAGACTGGGGGACGGACCCGATGATTTGGGGAGGGTGGAGGAAAGCTTCCTAAAGAAGATACCCAAGTTGGGTTTTGAAGGATGTATAGGAGTTTGTTAGAGTGGACAGACACTGTAGGGAGAGCATGTAGCAGGAGGTATCCCAAAGAAGCATTCATTTGACCAGCAGCTAGGGAGTGCCTTGAAAGCAGGAACCACTGCCCTCCCCAATCTCCAGTGCCTTGAGCAATCCCTGACCCATGTGTGGTAAATGTTCCTTTGAGTGAATGCCTGAGTTGGCCCACTGGGGAACAGGGTGGGAGAAGTTGTAGGAGAAACAGACAGGGCTCAGATGTGGAAGACCTCAGGAGACACAGCAAGGATCACCTTTTGAAGGTGATAGGGAACCATCCGAGGTTGTGTTACCCAAAGGAGAGGGGACAATCTGATCTGTCCCATCTCTTAACACAAATATTTAAATCTGTGGCTTTTCCTCTGAGCAGGAAAAAAATCTTATTGCTTTTAAACATATGGAAAGCTCTCCCATTTCCCTCATGATAAAGGGAAAAGGAATTTAAGCTACAGTGAGCTGTTTTCCACTACCACGTCTGTAGAGATCAAAAAGCTTGTAAAACATGGTGTTCTGGAAGGAGTCTTCCTTGTACCTTGTTTGGTGGAGCATGAACTGATAACCCCCGTGGAGGGCAGTGTTAGTCTCAGTTTTAGATGTATGCACCTTTTGTACCAGCCGGTTCACTTCTAGAAAGTCATCTTTTAACTCTGTTTGCCTGTGTGTGAAATGAGGCATTTCCCGGTTATTAGTTCATTGCTGCGTGGTTCCTCTGTTAGAACAACCCAGTGCCCTTGTCAGCAGGAGGCTGGTCAAATAAAGTCAGGTCCATCAAAAAGTGAATACCAAGTACCTGAAATAAAGAATGAGGAAACCCTTCCTTTGTGGTGTGGGGTGACCTTTAAGACCTGTTATTAAGAGAAAAAAGCTGAGCGCCTGGCTGGCTCAGTTGAAAGAGCGAGTGACTCTTGATCTTAGGGCTGTGAGTTCGGCCCCCCCAATCTGGTGTAGAGATTATGTAAATAAATAAACGAAAACAAAAAAAGAAAAAGCAAGGTGTAGAACAGTGTGAGGAGTATGCTTCCTTCCATTTGAGAACAGAAAATAGGTATTTTTGTTAAAATATATACACATAAATTATTTTCTAGAAGGACACATGAGAAACCAGTAATGGGTGCTGCTAGAGACGGGGCCCTGGGGGGTTAGGGCCAGGGATGGGAAGATGCCTTGTCCCTTTTACCTTTGTTTGAAAGAAAATACCATTAAGGTCTCAAGAATAAACAGCTGTTACTGAAAAAATTGGTTTCTAATACTGTGTTTAAAAAAAAAAAAAAAGGCAACGTATAGCACAGACTATGTATTATACTTTTTGGGAAAACAAAATCGATACACTTTATCTGGATGATATTTGGAAGAGTGCACAAGATGTTAACAGTAGTTTTGCCTATGGGGATGGGATGCGGGGCTGAAAATTCAGAGGGAGACTTATTTTTTGCCGTATGTGTGCCATTTTGTGTAGTTTGAAAAAATTTTAACACATAAAATGTGTGGCCTGTTAAAAGTAAATTTGGATGTATGAGTGCTTGGGGGGTCGGGTACGTGGGTGGGTAGATGGATGGATTATTTTGTCCATAGGTGGGTAGATGGATGGGTGAGTTGGTTCACAGATGGGTAGATCTTGGGTGGGTAGATGCATGTGTGGGAAGAGGTGGGTGGATAGATAGATGGGTAGATGGATGGATGAGTTGGTGCGTGGGTCGGTAGATGGATGGGTTGGCGCGTGGGTCGGTAGACGGATGGGTTGGCGCGTGGGTCGGTAGACGGATGGGTTGGCGCGTGGGTCGGTAGACGGATGGGTTGGCGCGTGGGTCGGTAGACGGATGGGTTGGCGCGTGGGTCAGTAGACGGATGGGTTGGTGCGTGGGTGGTTAGACGGATGGGTTGGTGCGTGGATGGGTGGGTAGATGGATGGGTTGGTGCGTGGGTGGGGTAGATGGATGGGTGAGTTGGTTCATAGATGGGTAGGTACTGGGTGGGTGGGTCGGTAGACGGATGGGTTGGTGCGTGGGTGGTTAGACGGATGGGTTGGTGCGTGGATGGGTGGGTAGATGGATGGGTTGGTGCGTGGGTGGGGTAGATGGATGGGTGAGTTGGTTCATAGATGGGTAGGTACTGAGTGGGTAGGTAGATAGATGGGTAGATGGATGGATGAATTGGTGTGTGGGTCGGTAGATGGATGGGTTGGTGTGTGTGTGGGTCAGTAGATGGATGGGTTGGTGTGTGGGTTGGTAGATGGATGGTTTGGTGTGTGGGTGGGTAGGTGGGTGGATGAGTTGATGCATGGATGGGTAGATACATGAGTGGTGCGTGGGTGGGTGGATACACAGATGCATAGATGAATGGGAAGAGAGTGGGTGGTAGATAGATGTGTAGGTGGGTGGATGGGTGGGTGAGCAGGTAGATACATGTCTATGGATGCGCATATGGATGTCCACATAAGTGAGATAACTTTGGCTGTCGTCGGGGAGGACTGAATGGGGCCAGGAGGTCTGGAAACAGGGAATGGTTAGGAAATTATTGTCATAGTCCAGGCAAGGAATGATTGGGGCAAGCTTCAGGTTATAGAAATGTGTCACGCACGAAGCAAGCTGCTGGTGTACATAACTGCATGTATTAAGGCCCAGCATTGTTTTTACTAGAAGGGCAAATTCCTTTGGAATGAGATTTTTCTGGCAGCTGCTCAGAAACGGTTCTGTATATAATAACCACCAACGGTTTAATCCCCTTTTCCACCATCACCTTAAGAATTAGAAGTGATGCGGAATCAGTTAAGATAATCACTCTTTGATATAAATCACACTTAAACTCTTACTCACAAGACGGTCTTCCAAATGTCCAAATCCACAGAGGCATGACCTTTGTCCTTTTTTAGGGTTTCTTTGTGTCTAGAAGTTTCCCAGCTAATCCCTCTGTGTGCGTTGACCTTTTAAAGTTTATTTTTCAATGATTTCTTGTTCTTGGTTCTGGAGAAATAACTGTTTATATCACAGAATAATTACACCTCTGAAGAACCAGTTTGGGTAGCCGGTAAAGACCCACTCGCTCACTCACTCTTTTTTAAAGTCAGATCCTTTTGTGTTTGTTTGTTTGTTTTTTGTTTTTAAAGATTTTATTTATTTATTTGACAGATCATAAGTAGGCAGAGAGGCAGGCAGAGAGAGAGGAGGAAGCAGGCTCCCTGCTGAGCAGAGAGCCCAACCGGTGCTCAAACCCAGGACTCTGGGATCATGACCTGAGCTGAAGGCAGAGGCTTTAACCCACTGAGCCACCCAGGTGCCCAAAGTCAGATCCTTTCTTTTCTAACCATCTTAATAACCGTTTTGAAGTGTACCCTCCAAGAGTGTTAAGTATATTTACATGGTTGTGCATAACTAGGTCTCTGTTCTGAGAAGCTCAGAGCTTGTATCTTTTATCAGATTATCAGATGTGTTTTTTAAGTGAAATGATCTTTTTGTTCTGTTACCTTTTCTTCAACGGTCTTGAATGTGGCTTGAACGCTTAATATAACACCATAAGGTTCTGGGTTCCTTGGAGTTCCTTGGTGGTCTCACTTACTGATCAGGCTGCAGGGACCAGACATAGCTGGAGTTTTCTGGAGGGCGCACTGACCCGTGGTGGGGAGAAAATGCTAGGAGGGAGGTAGGGGGCCTAGGGCCTGGGGCCAGCTAGAGCACACGGGGCCTGTCCTGAGATGGGCTGTTCCCCAGCTCCTGCGGATGGTTTTGAGGTGGGAACTTGGGCCTGATGCTGTCAGATTTTTCTGATTTTCTTTTAAAGATTTTATTTATTTATTTGTCAGAGAGAGCACAATCAAGGGGAGGGGCAGGCAGAGGGAGACACAGGCTTTCCACTGAGCAGGGATCCCCATGCGGGACTCGATACCAGGATTCTGGGATCGTGACCTGAGCCAAAGGTAGATGCATAACTGACTGAGCCATGCAGGCCCCCAGGCTCCCTCTTTTGTATGATGCTGGAACTTGCCCCAGTTCCCTGGACCTGTGTATTCTCTGAGACAATACCTGCCTTCATGCCTTATTTTTGTTTCACAGTCTTTCTGACTGCTGATCTCTCCAGTTTGCATGTTCTTCCTAAGAGGCCCTCGGGTGTAGGGTCTTGTCTATTTTCTGAAACCCCATCGTATCGTGGTTTTGATGTCCACATGGACGCCTCTCCCTCCTCGGTGCCGCCTGTTGACCCTGAACCTGTTTCTGTCCTCAGGCGTGGGATGTCACGTGGAACACCAGCAACCCCGACTTCACCAAGTGCTTTCAGAACACGTTCCTCGTGTGGGTGCCTTGCTCCTACCTCTGGCTCTGCTTCCCCTTCTACTTCCTCTATCTCTCACACCATGACCGGGGCTACATTCAGATGACCTATCTCAACAAAACCAAAACTGTAAGTCACTTGGGGTTTCATTGTGGTTGGGGAGGCGGGGTGTGCTTGAGTTGGGGACTGGTGGTTGGTGAAGACTGACGTAGTTCTTCTACTTAACCACGTTCCTTTTTCTAGAAGACAGACTTTTGATGGGGTGGGTGAAGGCCGAGGCTCTGGGTTCAGACATGGGTGCAGACGCGGGCTCTGCCTCTTGCTAGCTCTACGACCTTGAGCACGTGTTGACTTCCCTGAGCCCCGCCTTCCCCATCGTTACAGTGAGCATGAGAGGCTCGACCTCAAGATTACCAGGAAATAATCGGGAGGTCTTCCTATCTGAGCTGAGGGTTTCTTTTCTTTCTTTCTTTCTTTTTTTTTTTTTTTTTAAAGATTTTATTTATTTATTTGACAGACATCACAAGGAGGCAGAGAGAGAGGGAGGCAGGCTCCCTGCTGAGCAGAGAGCCCGAATGCGGGGCTCAATCTCAGGACCCTTGAGATCACGACCTGGCTGAAGGCAGAGGCTTTAACCCACTGAGCCACGCAGGCGCCCGAGCGTTTCTTTTTTATTTCCAAAACAAAAACAAAACCAAAAATGGTTTACCTTGAAACCATTTCAAACTTCTGGAAAGAGTGTCAGGGAAAATCCCAGGAACTCCCCCCACCAACCCTGAATACCCATTATTCACAGTCACCAAATTCTAACATTTTGCCACACTTTTTTGCGATCGGCTCTTCTTCTCTCCATACACATGTATGATTTATTTTTTCTGAATCATTTGAGAACCGGTAGCGTCTGTGCTATCTTTACTCGGTTTTTCCAGCATGTCTTTTCTCAAAACAGGGACATTCTCTTACACAGTTACTAAATTCAGGCAATTTAACATGGACACAATACTTTAAAAAAAAAATCTGTCCGTATTTTGCAATTTTGTCCCTCGTTCTAGTCCTGTCCTTTCTTAGTACGGCTCCCCCAAGCCCATTCAAGACCCAGTCTAGATTCATGCAGTGTTTTTATTTATTTATTTATTTTTTAAAGACTTTATTTATTTATTAGAGAGAGAGCAAGAGGGAGAGAGAATCTGAAGCAGACTTCACGCTGAGTGCAGAGCCCAGTGTGGGGCTCAGTCTCTCCACCCTGAGATCATGACCGGAGCCAAAACCACGAGTTGGATGCTTAACAGATGGAGCCACGCAGGCGCCCCTCATGTGGCGCTTTTAGTCATGGTGTCTCTTGGGTTTTTCTTTAATCTGGAACAACACATCACCTTCCTTTGACACTGACCTATTGAAAGAGCCTGGGCTGGTTCTAGACTGAGTTCCTCAGCTCGAGTCTGCATGATGTGTCCTCAGGACGTGGGTCACGCCATGTCCAGCTGGAAAACATCGGAAGCGGGGTTGTGTCCCTCGGGGGTGTTACAGCTGGGGGCTGTGGTGGTTATCCACTCCAGATTGAGAGGGTTCATTTTGATCGCTGGTCAAAGTATTGCCTGGTTTCTCCAGTTGTACAGGGGCCGTGTCTCCCCTTCGAGAATAAGCGTTCTCTGGGAAGACGTGTGGAGAGCAGTCCCGTGTCATGTTCCTCATTCCGCTTTTTCTTCTCCACTTAGCATATATCTCACTTCATTTGTACAGCCACGTTTCCCAAGACAGGAAAACTTGAATGTGTTTTTACTGAAGCCGCCCCTTTGCCTAAGGTACCCCCATCCAAACGTGTCTCATTCATACCACACAAAATGCTAATGATTTCTCTATGGTGTCTAGATCTAATGTCTTCCTCTCAGACCTTTGGGAGCACTTTGTACTTTTTTGGCAGAGCAACATCTCCCTTTAAAATGTAGAACAGATTTTACAAAGAAACCAACGAAAAGCTTTGCTCAGAAAGCCTCCAGTAGCTTCTCACCATGGGGAATAAAATCCTTACCATGGCCCAGGCTGATCTGGCCCCAGGTCCTCCCCAGCCATCTCCCACACTCAGCGCTCATTCCACAGCAGCCATAAATCTGTCACACATGTTCTCTACCTCAGGGCCTTTGCACTTGTTGATCCTCAGAACTGATTTGTTCTTGCCCTCAAATATCCACATTTGGCACCTTAGCTGTATGTCACCCGATTGCATAGGGCCCTCCCTGACCACCCTGTGTTACCTGTTGTCTTTCTTCTCCTGTTTCTTATCACCCTCTGGTATCATATTATATATTTTTCAGTTTGCTTCTTGCCCACTATTTCCTCATTAGAATTTCCGCTCCATGAAGGCAGGGACCTTTGTCAGTCTTGTTCATTGTTGTATCCTTCCCACTTTGGAAATAAGATGGCCCACAGTGGGTCCTCAGTGACTGTTGTGGAATGAGTGCTTGTAGTGTGAGGTGCCTTAGGCAGGTATGCGGGGTGGCAGATGGAGTTAAGCTGTAGACTGGGCTCTTGAATTTTCCGGGTATGGGAAGAACAGTGACCAAATAGTCACACCCTAGGTGCGAGAGGGCATCATACACTGGTTATAGACTTGTGTGTGATGACCCAGAGGGTGGCTCCCCCTGCCTAGGACTTGTCCATGCTCCAGAGGCCATGTGCTGTATCTAAGGACCGCAGCTGATAGTTTCGAGGTTGGCTCAAGGCTGAGCTTTTTGCAGGGGGGCTGGGGAAAGTTCCAGTGTCTTCTGTTGTAAGACATATGTATCCTTCTCTTCCAGGCCTTGGGATTTTTGCTGTGGATCGTCTGCTGGGCAGACCTCTTCTACTCTTTCTGGGAAAGAAGTTGGGGCAAATTCCTGGCCCCAGTGTTTCTGGTCAGCCCAACCCTCTTGGGCATCACTATGGTAAGTCAGAGCTAGCTATCTGCCAGGCACTGTGGAGGCCAAAACTAGCAGCCAGAGTGTAGAAATTAGAAGATCTCACAATAAAAATCCAAAAATCTGATTTCTCTTGAAAAAGCCAAAGGTGGCAACACCAGCCCCATAGTTTTCTGGGGCAATAGTCAGCCGGAGCTGAGAGACGAAGTGTAGCCTTGAAGGGGGCTATGTGCTGTGCACTTGGCCCCAGTCCTCACCGTGCCCTGTTGCCTTCCTTGCCCCTGGGGCTGAAAGGTGGCTGCCATCTTTGGTTGTGCCTGCTGTGTTCTATTCTCGTACTGCCTCGGTTGGCTGTTTATGTTAATGGTGTGGGACCTAATGGCCCCTTGAATTTTCAGCTTCTGGCTTATGGGGTGGGATGCCAAGCCAAATAAGAAACTACCCTGCCCCACGGGGGTCCATTATTTCATGGGAAACACAGCCAGAGTAACTGCTTTCTTATAAGCTGACACATTTTAAGTCCTTAATATGTGCCTGGCACCATTTTTGGTGGTTTACATTTCCTGAAATTAGAAATCAGAATTCATCTGTTCTTAGAACAGTCTTGTCCCCCTTTGGCAGGGGAGGAGACGAAGGCTCCTACAGAGACGTTGAATGTCCTCAGGGTCACACAGCTGAGCAGGGGGCAGTCCCTGTAGAGGCCCTCGTGCTACAGTGATGGGCTCTGAATTCACGGCCCTTCCTGCTTATGGACCCCATACCTGGGTCCTCGGAGGCGCCTGGAAGGTTCTTGGCGAGCCCAGGCCTTGTGAGTTTGAGAATGAGGAGGGAAGCGACTTCGGGGCAGGATGTTTTGAGCTGGGAGAGTAGTGCGTCCAAGGAAGGGCTGGAGGCTGGGGTTGAAGGAGTGGCCACCTGTGAAGCAGGACTGTGGACTGGGGCTTCAGGGTGTGGACAGCAGAGCTGACGGAGATGGGAAGGGAGCCAGATTGTGGAGGGCTGTGCATCTTTTCGTTTTTATTTATTTTGAAGGTTTTATTTGGGAGAGAGGAGAACACAAGTAAGGGGAGCGGCAGGCAGGGGGAGAAGCAGGCTCTCCGCTGAGCGGGGAGCCCAATACAGGGGACTCGATCCTAGGACCCTGGGATCATGACCTGAGCTGAAGGCAGAGGCTTAACCGACTGAGCCCTCCCCAGGCACCCTGTGGATGGTGCATCTTTCTTGCACTCGTTAACAGTCCTGATCCCTTTACATATTAACTCACGTAGGGATTTTTGCTCATTATTCCTGCGTTCATAGATAAGCACATTGAGGCACAGAGAAGTGAAGGAACTGACCCAAGGTCACACAACCAGTTTGTGGTAGGACCGGGTTCACACCCCAGTGCCTACTCCACTGTCGGTGGGGTTCTTTGCCAATACCTGGCACTCCCCGTGGGCTTTGTTCACCTCTGTGTCCCCATAGCCGGGCACCATGCCTAGCGTGCCATAAGCACTTCATAAATATGTCAAGGGTGTTAGGAAACGGAGAGCTTGACTTTCCTGGCCTGAACGTTTGGGCAAGAAGGTGTAAAGGTAAACTAGTTTTGGCTGGAGAGGCTCATACTCCCCAATTTTTTCTGTTCCTGGTCTTCTGATTCTTTGTTGACTAGTATGTCTGTGATGCTGGGTTCACAGGTGTGGATGGGCTGAGGGTCACCGGGCTTTATGCTGTTTGAGGCTCTGAGCTGGCTAAGAGGTGACCTGGTCTGTGAGATCCTCAGAGTCTCTCCTCCCCTGTGGGCTCCATGGCAGGGTAAAGGAACAGCCCTGCTGTTCGTGCTACAGTGAGAGTCTGTCTACATCTCTGGGGGCAGGATTATGGGGTGAGAGCAGTCCACAGATATATTTGTATTTTTACAAATATATTGTATTTTTACAAATATACATACTTTTACTGTATGCTAGGCATTGGAGTTATGACAGACACAGTCCCTGTTCTCGTGGAGCCTATGCCTGATTGTGCAAACAGATACTCAACGAATGATTCCCCCCAAAGGCACAAAGTGTTTGCTCTTGTGCAAAGTGTCATAGGGGTGAAGTTTGGTGAATGTGTTTGGTCTGGGGGCTAGGGAAGAAGGGGTGATGGAGCTGAGGCTGAGCGGTGAGCAAGATGTTAAAAAGTTGAAGAGGCTGGGGGCAGAGGACTGTCCAGTTGGTGAGAAAAGCATGTGCAAAAGTCCTGGGGTCAGAGAAATTGAAGGGGTTGGCCTGTGTGGCTGCGGGAGAGGGATTAAGGAGAAGCGGGGAGTGGGGATGGCAAGAAAGGCAGAGGGCTGACCCCGCAGGACCTGGAGCTTCAGGGTGAATGGGTTTGGTTTTGTTCTGCTTTCCCAAACTTGGGTTCTAAAGCTTTTTTTGTGCCATGGGCCCTTTTCTCCTTTGCCAGTCAGGTCTGAGGATTACGTTCCTCACATAAATACAAAGGCTCACAAGGAGACGAATCACACACACACATCATATGTGAAGATTTTGTGATTACGTCTGTTTGTTTACTTGAGGCATAATTTAAATATAGTAAAATTCACTTTTTTAACAAAATGAAAGTTCATGAGTTGTGATAAACCCACATTGTCATGTAACTACCAGCTCCTCGGTTGGTTGAGATCTAGGACAGCCCCATCGCCCTAAAAAAGTTCCCTCGGGCTTGCCCCTGCTTTGTGGTCAGCCCCTCCCTCCACACCCCCGTCCCCTGGCAACCACGGGTGTGTTTTCTGCCCCATCACTTTGCCTTCTCCAGAATGTCACGTGAACGCACCGTGCTGGCTGGGGGCTGTGTGCGGCTGACTTCTCAGACCGGCAGTTCAGCCGCCTTGGCGAGTGTCCAAGTTTTAAGTTGCTCCGTGTGTTTGATGGTGTGGTTTTGCCCCACGTCGTTTTTTCCATCGTCCAGTTGCAGGGCCCTGGGTTTGGGAAACGAACTGTACTTAAACACAGTTAGCAAAAGATTAAAAAACAAAATAAAAATATACGTACATTTCGTATGAAGACCTACGAGGGGGTAGGCTGCCCCTGTAATTTTCAAGTCGTGATGCGATCGTGGGAGAGAGCTTCAGCTATGTGTTTGCAGGCACGATTTTTAGTGACAGAGCCCCAGCTCCTGCTCATGCCGTGCGGCGTGTTGCCTCCACTCAGTGACCGGCCGTGCTGATTTGCGGGAACTTGAAGATGTGATTGTTTTTCCATCCAAGTTCATGGACCTCTGGGTTCCAGCTGCAGCCTGTCCTTGGACCCCACGTTAAAAACCCCAGTCCTAAAGGGAGGTGTTTGGAGCAAGGGTGTGGCATGCCTGGTTCTGTGCTTTGAAAAGCTGAGTGTGGCCTCTGAGTGGAGAGTGGATTGGATTGTTGGGGTTGTGGGGTGGGGGGGTGCCCACAGGGTCACCCAGCACGAGGGGAGAGGGCTGGGCCCAGGGGAGCAGTGGGTGAACTGAGGACCAGCCCTGGTGGCAGAGCCAGTATGAGTTGCTGACGCATTCAATGTGGCGAGGGAGGGAGATGGGGCCCCCCAGGGAGGATGAATGCGGACAGACAGACGGATGTGCTTCTGGGGAGTAAAGGCAGGTGTCATGGGTGACCTCTAGCTCCTCAGAAGCCTGGCTCATGACCGGCTTGGGGGATGGGCCTCGGGAGGCCAGTTCTGCTTCTCGAGGGAATGACTGTGGCCTTTCTCCTAATTTTGAGAAAAAGCGGTCTTACCGCTTATGTTCTCTCCCTGATCGTTAAGTCATCTAAGACGTGGAGTAATAGCCTCAGGTATCAGGAATGAAATAAAACCCCAGCCTCCCCTGCCCGCCGTCATTCTAACCAAGTCCCCTGCAGATGAGGTGTATAGGTGGAGGCAGATGATGAAACCTTCATCCCCTTAGGAAGGAGCGCAGTCCTCACTGTTCCCCAAGGGAGGACAATGAGTCTGTCAGGACTGGGACTTCAGCATAGGTCTGTCCACCTGTAAAGCAAGGGTCGGCCCACTGCCTGTTTTTTAAATAAAGTTTTATGGGCACTCAGCAGTGCCCATTCATTCCGGAAAAAGTGTACCTCTCTCTTGTAAACTGAGCTGCTCCCCGCCTTCGCCATCCTATCCTGGATCTACACACGGTGTCCCGAGATTCCCGCCGCTGTCACACGAGGGGCTGTGGTCCTCTCTCTCTTGCAGGTGAGGCAGCAGAGGCTCCGAGGACATCAATGGCATTTCCAGGGTCCTCAGCAAGGCGAGAGCAGGGCTGGTACCAGAGCCGGGTCCTCGCCGGGCTGCTTTTGGGCACCACTGAGCTGAGGGCAGCCGTACTCCAGGACTGCCGTCTGCCGGGACGGTGGGGTCCTGAGCCCTGGTCTTCTGACAACTCCCTTGTATGCTTCTCTCCTGCAGCTGCTTGCTACCTTTTTAATTCAACTCGAGAGAAGGAAAGGAGTCCAGTCCTCAGGGATCATGCTCACTTTCTGGGCTGTAGCCCTACTGTGTGCCCTTGCCATCTTCAGATCCAAAATCATGGCTGCCTTAAAAGAGGTAAGTGGTTGGGGCACCTGGGTGGCTCAGTGGGTTAAAGCCTCTGCCTTCGGCTCAGGTCATGATCCCAGGGTCCTGGGATCGAGCCCCACTTCAGGCTCTCTGCTCAGCGGGGAGCCTGCTTCCTGCTTCCCTTCCTCTCTCTCTGCCTGCCTCTCTGCCTACTTGTGATCTCTCTCTGTCAAATAAATAAAATTAAAAAAAAAAAAAAAAAAAAAGAGGTAAGTGGTGGCCTTATTCCACATCTTCCCGCAGCAGGCCCCTTGGAAGAGATGTTTGCTCCTTCCAGCTTAGGTGGAAATCACATGTTGCCATGGGAACCAGAGGATGGGTGCTACCTGGGCCCAGCTTCTTTACCAGGGATTTCCCCAGCTCATCCTGCCTTTGTTCTAGAACTTTATTTCCTTAGGGCCCTACTTAATCTGTTAGCTTCAGGGGCCCGTGTGGGTTCTCCAGGGGTTGGGAGCCACAGACAAATGCTCACCACCCTCTGAGCCTCTGTTCTCAGTAAACCGCAAGGCAGGTTCCCTCTCGATGCCGTCAGTCTGGAACGGAGCTCAGTGCGGAGTGGTATTTGCAGAGCGTCTGTCCCCCTGCCCCGCCATGGGGCCCAATACCTGTCCCCGTGTTACCTCGGTGCCATCAGCTAACACTCCGGCTAAGAAGTGGTTCTAGTTGGCTGTCGTACGCCACTCCTGGGAAGCCAGAAGGGCGTGCTTTATCAGCCGCTACCCTGCTGTCCTCCGCCACCTTCGAGCTCCTCGGTCACTGAACGTTGATTAAGCACCTGCAGTGTTCGGGACAGACCATCTTTAGCACTGAGGGCAGCTGACATTTCTTGAGGTCATGTTGCCAAGGTGCCAGGCAGGGACGAAGTTTTTTTTTTTGTTTTTTTTTTTAATTTCTTTTTCATGAATAATCCTATTAACTGCTCGGAATTACTCCTACGGGGTTTCTGAGCCTCGGCGCTAACTGATATTTTGGGCTGGAGATGTCTTTGTTGTGAGGGGCTCTCCTGACCTTTGTAGGTTGTTTGCGGTGGGGTGGGGTGGCATCCCTGGCCTCCATCCACTGGGTGCCAGGAGCAGCCCCCAAGTCAACGGTGAGCAAGAGCATCCCCGGCAACTACCAGGTGTTCCCTGGGAGGTGACTCCCCCCTCCTCCCCACCCCAATTGAGAACCGCCCATCCATTTTTAGAAATCAAAGTGCAGAAAGGTTGAGAGAGTTGGTAGCATCTGGGGGCCAGTACAAGGAGACCCAGGCTCTGACTATGGGCATGCTTCACTCCCACTCTGGAGCCTCCCTTCAGCACGTTGGCTGGCCTCACCCGGCATCGGGGACCGCACCGTGGTGTAACCGCTTTTCTCCTGCTGGGGGATGTGGCTCAGGGCAGGCGACCTTGTTCCTGGGTCTGCAGCCCGCTGCCCCGGCCTCTGCAGGCTGCTTCCAGAAAGTGATCTTCTCTTCCTCCTCCCTCGGCTCACGTTTAGGATGCTGAAATCGACGTGTTTCGCGATGTCACTTTCTACATTTACTTTTCGCTCGTGCTGATGCAGCTCGTGCTGTCCTGCTTCTCGGACCGACCACCGCTGTTCTCGGAAACCATCCACGACCCCGTAAGTGTGGTCAGAGACGTGTGTGTGTATGTGTGTGTGCGTGTGAGAAAAATACTGCCCCGCGCCAGCTCATGTGGATTAGCTCTCTGTTCCGTGCCAGCGTTGTCTGTCTGGGATCTCATTTCGTCTTCCCCAAAGACCCAGAGAGAGGGTGTATCATCGTCGCACTCTACAGATGGAAAAACAGAGGCCTAGCTGTGGCTAGGGGCACTTAATGATTCATAATTAAATAATTCATAATTGTCTATTCATAATAACAATTCATAACAATTCCTGATCAGTTATCTGATTCATAATTGTAAACAGCTGTGTCTTGCAGGCTGGTAGGTTTTCTCATTTGATTTCCATAGTGACTTTAGAACATGTGAGCAAACATTTAAAAGCTGGAAAATTTCCCAGAAATTCTAACTGTGCAGTTTTTCTAGAAAAATGAGGAGTTCTGGCAGTATTAGGACCACTATCCCCCACAGCAGCAGTTGACCTCAGCTGGGAGACGTGTAGCCCTACCTGACCGCAGTCCCCACCACTCCCTTTTGCCTTATGTAGTCTTGCTTCCTTTTATGGTCTGTGCCTGGCCCTTGAGGGGATTTGAACTGGTCTGTCCTGTCCGTTTGAGGCACAGGGAAATCCGTTATGTACCTGCGGATACGAGCGGGATAATGGCGGTAGGGCCAGTCTTCCTGCTGGTAGAATAAAAGGGAACGTAGTCCTTGACTGCTCCTACCTCTGTGTTTCCCTCTTTTCTTTCCTCTCCATCCAGTGCCCCGTGCCAGGCTGGGCACAGGGCTGTGGCAGTGAGTAAAGCAGTTCTTGCCCACCTGAGGCCTGTGTTGTTATGGGGGTGAGTTAGGGGATGGTGGACAAGGAGTAACCCAGGAGCCAAGTATTGTCGGTCAGGTGGCAGTAAATCCTAAGAAGGAGAAGAAAGCATGGAAAGGAAATGGATATGTTGTTTGAAGGTCACGGGCAGTTTTGATGTGATAGGAGCCATCAAGGGAGGCCTCCCTCATGAAACCTCTCTGGAGCGAGGTCGCGAGCTGAGCACATACCCAGAGGAGGAGTGGTCCAGGCAGAGGGGTGGCAGGTGCACAGGCCCTGGGGCAGGAGCTGCTGTGAAATGTCAAGGGAGCAGCAGGAAAGACCAGTGTGGCTGGAGCAGCGAGAGGCCAGACACGGCTAAGACAAGGCATCCCACAGGTGGGGACAGTGGCCTGTAGTCACATGAGCCATTGGATTTTGTTCTGCGTGGGAGGGGAGACTTTGGAGCATTTATTTGATGCTTTGTTCGTGGTTAGTCAACTGTTAACTGGGCAAATTGCAGCCAGAGCAGTTTTCAGCTGCTGTGGCTCGTGGGCTTGGCCTGCACCTCAGCAAGGGGCTGAGGATGCCTTCGTGGGTGATGGAGGCACCTGTGGGGAGTCTGCTCGGAGGAGGTTGATCCTTGCCACCGTGTTTTTAGAAACCCATGTCCCGGTGTGTGTTCCGAGAGGCCCCATTCTTGGACTTCCCTGATCGAAGAGGAACGTTGCTGGAGAAATGTGCAGTGTGTGTGTGTGTGTGTGTGTGTGTGTGTGCGTGCGTGTGTGTTGTTGTGTGTGCGTGTGATGCGTGTGTTCGTCTGCATGAAAATATGTGGGTGCATGTGTGTGTTCATGTGTTCTTGTGCGTGTGTATAAAGTTATTGAGGGCAGCACCCATGCCTGGGACACCCACTGGATCCCAGCTCACGCCTGGCACAAAGGAGGGGCTCAGAGGGCTACAGCTGTCAGGTCTCCCGGGCCAAGTGTTCGTGTATGTGGGTGTGGATGTTTGGCCATGGCATGTCCCCGTCAGGAAACTTTGATTAAATATCAGGCCGTGCTGTGGAGCTGGCGAGCGCAGAGACCAAGTCATACCCGCCTGAGTGGCCACAGACCCCGCTCTGCTGGGAGGGCAAACTGAGCCCGGGAGAAGCTGGCAGGGCGACCCGAACCTCACCTGGGCTCCCAGACTCCCTGTAACACCTGAGATTCCGCCTTCCGGAAGGGACTGTCTCACATGCTTTGGGCAGGGGGAAGGAGTTTCTGATTTCCGGTTCCCCCTGGGGATTTGGATAAAGCTCTTTTCGCTTCTTTCCTGGGTGCTCGCAGAGCTGGCTTCCTCCTCCTGTTGTACTGTCTGCGTTCCCGGCAGCCAGGGTCACTCTGCCACACCAGGGCAGCTGGAGGCTGAGCTGCAGGGGGCTGGGACACCCCGACTCTTGTCCCCTGCCATTCTTTTTTTTATTATTAGGAATGGAAGTTAGAGAAGATGATTAGGACTGTTAGGCCCTACCTTACACCCTGAGTCTGATGGGGGAAGCGACAGGTGTCACGGAAGAGGAGCCTCTGGTTGGAGTTGGGTAGATCTGGGGCTTCCTCTAGCCCTTCAGCATTCATTAAGCATCTGTCATACCCTCTGCATGGTTCTGGGGACACAGCAGGATGTGCAGTTGACGTGGTTCGTGCATCACTACGGCTATCCGCTACCCCTTAACAAAGCACCTTGAATTTGGTTCCATAAAACAATAGTAGTTTATCCTTAGGTTTCCTCCTCCTGGGAATTTCCTGGGCTCAACTGGGCGGCTCCCCTGCGGGGTCTCCCCAACAATAGCCAGCCTCGCTCACGTGTCCGGTGGTTAGCGCTGGCCCCCAGCCCAAGCCTCCAGTGGAGTCTGACAGTCCACGTCTTCGTGGCCTGCGTGACATCACAGTGCAGCGGTGCGCCTCTAAGAACAAGTGTTCCTAGACAGAGAGCTAGGTGGAAGCTGTGTCACCACTTACGACCCAGTCCCAGCACCCCGTGGTGTCACTCCTGCCACACTCTCTTGATGGAGACCATCCCGAAAGTTGGCTTGAGTTCGAGGGGTGGGGACATAACCTGCCCCTCTAGGTGGGGGCAAGGTCCTAAGAAGAGCTTGTGGGATGGCTGATGACGTCTGGCCGTAATTTGGAGAGTGCAGGTTACGGGGTAAGCTAGGAAGCATGTGGCCTCACAAGGGACAGTCATCGATGGGTTGAGCAAACAGCTGTGCAACTCCAGGCGTGAAGAAGCCTGGGAAGCCTGAGAATCAGGGTGTAGGACTTAAGATTTGTGACCTCAGGAAAGTCCCTCCCCCTTCCAGAACCTCAGTGCTGCCTTCTTGAAAATGGGTCAAGGCTCCATGTCGTGCTTGCGGCAGCCGCTTTCCCCCCCGGGACCTGAGGCCTGTGATGAGTTGAGGAGCACAGTTAGGTGCTTTCTCTGCCTGTCTCCCCCTTCATCATCAGGGCTTGCATCAGAGATGCAGAGAATCTGGCCCCAGCTGCCCTCCTGAGGTCAGAGCCTCGGTCATAGGTTGCTTATTCTTGGAGGTGGCGGTCAGCTGTGCTCCCGGAGTGGCCTGGGTCAGGCGGGGTCTGTGGTGGGGGGAGCTGGCAGCACTGGGCTGCTCTGGGCTCTCTCCAGCTGAGTCACGAAGCCAGGGTCCGCCCCAGCTGGCCCTCTGCCATTTGCATGACTCAGACATCTGTTCTGGTCTTGGTTTTTTTGGTGGGGCTGCTCCGCTCTCTCCTCCAGGCCTGCGGCTGCCTAGAATCTCGGAGCGGCTGACCAAGCCTCGCAGGGCTCTCCTGGGGTTCCTGTCCGGCTCCAGCCTATGATCCTTCAGCTTGTAGGCCTGGAGGCTCCTGCTTAGGGTGGGGTGGGAGGGAGGGAGGAGGTGTTTCCATTTGTGCTTGGAGGCGTCAAGGGCAAACGTGGTCGGTAGCATAAACCCCCACTTCTCAGAGTGGGGTCATCGGACCAGCTACATCAGCACCCCCAGGCGCTGTTAGAAACGCAGCATTTTGGCCAACTGAGCCCTGCTGCGTGAGAGTCTCACTTTAACGAGATCCACGGGTTGAAAAGCATTGGTTTAGCACATTTAGGAAAATCACTCAGCTCGCGCAGTGTAAGAGGTATTTTTAGCCCGGTCCGTAAATAAGGAATATAACCCCCCACCCCAACCAGTATTTTGCTGCGAATACGTCAAACTTGCAGAAAAGTTGAAAGAATGACACAGCGAGTTCCCATCTACTCACCAGTCTGATTTCACAGTTAACATTTTGTGAACCTTGCTTCATCACGTATCCGGCCGGCCAGCCGACCAGCCAGCCAACTCCCTGATTTTTTTTGTAGCTGAAACTTAACTTGGAAATTCTTGGTATCCTTCCCCCAGACGCTGGGCCGTGCCAAGAGTTCCGTATCTGTTTAACATTTCTGTTTTATTTTCTTAAAGCAGAATTTACATAGTGATATTGCTGAATCTGACGTGACTGTTTGATGTCTGCTGACAAAAGCGTATCCCAAGCTTGCCCTGTCAAGATCTAGAACATTACCAGGACCCCAGAAAGTTCCCTGCTGCCCCTCCTGGTCTGTCTCTGCCCTGCACACCCCAGAAGCAGCCACGGAGCTTGGACTGTTTATGAAAGCATCGTAAACCCAGTGTTAAAGGCTTTCCCCCCTTCTGCTATTGGTCGTTAGTTGTTCAGTGTGGTGTGGGACCCAGGGGTGGGGGTGGAGGTGGTGCTCGGTGCTCAGCCAGACTCTGAGAATGGAAATGAACAAACTTGACCATCGAGGAGAGAGCAGTGGACAGATAAACCAAGAGCTCTGGGCTGGCCAGTGGGCTCTGAGGCTAGGCACGTGCTAGGGGCGCAGGGGCCCGTGGAGAGATTCCTAGCTCAGCCTGGGGCTCCAAGGCCAGCACCCAGGGGAGGAGAGGCCTGCATCCAGGGAGTAAGAGACATTGGTCAGGCCAGCAAGGCTGCACGGGAAGGTCCTCCTGGCAGAGGACCGAGTGTGTGCAGAGACCCGGCTGTATGCAGGAAACCGTGGGTGTTGGGGAGCTGCATGGTGTGCTTGACTGGGCTGGAGGAGCCGGGGAGCCGAGTGTGCAAAATCAAGGGTAGACGCGAGTGTCACCCTGAGAACTTGAGATCTTGACCCAGTGGAGGATTCTCAGCATGGGGAGTGACACTCTCAGGTTGGAGGACCCCTCCCCACCCCCCCACCCCCTCCCCCGGCTGAGAGGAGGAGGGTGTGTGGAACACGAAGAGGCTGGTGGCACTTACAGCCGTTCCAGCTGTGCAGGCGGGTCAGGAGGGAGGCTGAGCTGGACGGTGACCGTCTGTGTTGTTACTATTTTTTTTTTTTTTAAGATTTTGTTTATTTATTTGACAGAGATCACAAGTAGGCAGACAGGCAGGCAGAGGGAGAGGAGGAAGCAGGCTCCCTGCTGAGCAGAGAGCCTGATGCGGGGCTCAATCTCAGGACCCTGGGATCATGACCTGAGCTGAAGACAGAGGCTTAACCCACTGAGCCACCCAGGCGCCCCAGTTTCTGTTGTTTTAACATAGTCCATTCGAAGCAGCTCTGTGAGGCAGGATGGTGAGCCTCCCCTCATTGTAAGAGAACACGGAGTGCCAGAGTGCTGGAGGGTCTTGCCTAAGATGTAAAGCCTTTCTCCTGGGTTAGTGCACTTGGGTGTGCATCACATGGGAGGCCTGATAAACCGTGGACAACTGATGCCCACCCCCAGAGTCTGCGCCAGTGGATTTGGGTGGGACCCAGGTTTTGCTTTTCTAAGAACTCCTCAGGCACCGTGGCTGCTGGTGATGGAGGGGCACATTGGAGCACCTGTGCCCTCAGCCATGCTGCTGTATCTCGCACTCCTTACTGCTGGGTGTGAAGGCAGTGCAGAGTGCGAGTTAACCGGCAGAATCAGCACCAGAAAAGCGGTGCGGGGCCCCAGAGACCATGTGACATAAAGGCCACGGTGCTGAAGGAGCCAGCCAGGGTCCCCAGACTGCCCGGGCTGAGCTAATGAATGACCAGTTCTCAAAGAACCAGTGCCTAGGACTGTTGTACCAAATGGGTTTAAGCCGCCTGGTTTCTGGCCAGATCGGCGAGTGCCAGATACAGATGCCAAAGAATGTGGCTTTCCATCTATGGTGCGCACATCAGACTTTCTTCCCGCCCTTCCCTTCATCCAAGGCTTGTCTGAGTCTTTCTCCTTTCCGAGTGAATGGGGCGCCTGGTAATAAGACTCCGGGCTCCTTGCTGGAACGCGAGCTGCTCCGCCCCAGCCTCAGTGGCTGGGAAGCCCCGAGGTGGTAGCTTTGAGAATGTTCTGCTTGGTTTCGGTTGAACGGGATGCCCTCTGGGTTCTCATCCAGCACCCGTGCCCTTTGTTTTTCTTCTTTAGTTTTCAGTTCTTGACTCCTCCAGACTTCAAGTTGTCTGTGATCATATAAGGCCTTCAATATCAGGTAGGGACTTCCAGAAACCAGCTCCCAAACCTAAGAGAGTTCCTTCTCTGGTCCTGGTAACGCGGGCCTTCTGTCGGCATGACAGGACGGCTTCTTGTAATCTGAAAATCCCCATTTGGAAGCAAAGGAGGGAGGAGGCGAATTGGACAAAGCTCTTAGAGCATGCAAATTAGAAACTGTGAAATGTTCTTATAAATAATGCGATCTCATTGCATCTGCCGGGGGAATTTTCTTGCAGCAGCTGGGATTTTTCCTGGCCAGGGTGAGGATGACTCTTTTCCCTCTGGGCTGTTGTTTCTTACGGTCTCATGGGTACGGACTCCATTTGTATCCAGGAGGGTGGAAAGGCAATGAACTTGCCTTCAATTCCGCAATTGGAAGGTTGTTTTGGTCCTGCCCCACAGCTAGAGTAGCCTGATGTTGAGAGAATGCCAGGATTTGGGGACCTCTCCTGTGTGCATATGCCTAACACCGGGCTGTTTGCAGTGGGGCTCGTGCTGAATGAGAAAAAAACATCGTACCCTTGAGAATGAGAAAAAGACATCGCACCCCGCCTGTGTGGGTGGCTGACTTCGGGCCCGCCCTTGCGTCCTTTGGGCTGATGCAGCCCCTTGCAGGCACAGGACTTGGAAGTCTTGAGATGGGCACGGGCTGCCTCTCAGCCCCGACCTGCCCCACTGCCGGGCATCTCTGTGCAAGGTCTGTAACTCACACAGCGCCTCTCCATGTCGAAGCCGAGAGTGAGAGAAGCCCGAGTTTGGAAGCAAGCGGCCGTCGTTTGAGCCCTGGTTTTATGCCTTGGTAGTCCCTGTTTCAGGGTGTTGGGAGCTCTGATGCAAGCAGAGCTTCACCAGCTCTCTCTGTAGCGAGCCAGACGGGAAATACTTAGGCTTTGTCAACCACATAGCTCATGCTGTGGGTACTCCCCTCTGCGTCGGGGCTTGGAAGCAGACATGGACAGCGTGTGAATGAACCATGATCACCGTGTGGCGGTCGTACCTTATTGACACGCAGCCAGCCTGTGGGCCTCTCTCTGCCAGCCCTCGTGGAAAGCATCTGGTTCGGCGCTCAGTGTGCCGTGGGGCTGCGGGAAGCGGAAGGTGTTATCGTCATTGTTTCAGAGTTAGTATTAATACCATTACTACCGCTTCTTCCAGCTGTCACCCTGTGCCAGGTGCTATTCTAAGGAATCGTAACGTGTTCCATCTCGTTTAGTCTCCTCGCCAGGTAACTTGGCTGAGGGCCCGTAGCTGGTAAATGGCAGGACTGGGATCGGGAGCCTCCCTCTCTGAGCTCCTCTTTGCTGTTTGCTGTCTCTCCTGTAAGCAAGCCCCCGGCCCCCATCTCTCTCTGGCACCTTCATTTTTCTTCTTCGTTGTGGCTCTCCTGTTGATACTTAAATATGTATTCCCATCATCTTGCTAATTGTCCATCCCAGGTGGGAAGCGGTATCAGGTGGGGACCTCTCCATCTTGTCTGGTCCCCAGCCACCTCTTGGCATCTAAGCAGGCCCTCCCTAAATATTTGCTCAAGAAATAACTGAGTCATTGTTGGCTGTGCCCCACCCCCTTCCAGTTCACCTTCCCCACTGGAACCCCACCTTTTCACCCTGGGGTGGAATCCGGCTACAGTGGAGGTGTATTTGAGATCGACATGATAACCCACCCACTACCAGCCTCCTGAGCAAATGCCGCTGCCTCCCCCACGAATAATGTTGCCGCGCTGGGTTGGAAAAGCTCCAGCTTACAGCACAGTCCTGTGGACTCAATCACTTGTCCCTCCTTGCAGTCGCGTGAGTAGGCTGAGCAGCTGACGCACCGCTCCCTGTCACCCAGATTCCAAAACCAAGGCTTCAAGCTGGAGGCACTTGCCCCACCTCGTTCAGCGAGAAAATGGCCTCTCAGGGATTTGAACCCAGGCTCCAAGGTCTGAACTCACTGTCCTTTAGGTTGGTCTGGAGCACTGGTCTTCGAGGCAGATAGCACCTGATTGCCTTATTAAAAGTCTCCTGAGGCCAGGGCCCCAGCCCACAAGCAAGCCCACAGGCACTGATCTGAGCTGGTCTGGAGTGGGTGTTCAATGGGTTCCCTAGGCTGGACTCTGGTGCAGGTGGGGCTGGGAGCCTCCTGATACCCCTGTGGTCCCTGCGTGGAGCCCGGTGGTTCTGGGCCCAGGATGCATGTTTTTGTCCATAGGGAAGCTTCTCGTTTAGCTTTTTATGGAAGCTTGCACACGTGTACGGAAGTAGGCAGCAGCGTGTAACAGAGGACCGTAGACTACCTTTATTCTGCACCTTCCTGTGTAAGTACTTCAGTACCTGTCTCTGAAAACCAGGGAGTTAAACATGTTTAATAACTTTTTATTTGGAAATAAACTCGGCTTAGCAAAGGTTGCATGAATAGAATTCCTGTGTGCCCTCCACCCACCTCTCCCAGTGGGACTGTCTGAAAGATAAGGATTTTAAACAGCCCAACGGTGACCTCACTCTCTGGCCTAAAAGCATTCATAGTAATCATTGGGTATTGCCGAATATTTTAGGAATCCCCTGCGGTTGCAAAATGGCCCATTGTCTTAATGTTCTGTCATTCACTCTTTGCTTATTAGCTGGACTGTATTTTGGCGGTGGCGGAGGGAGAGAGAGAGAATGTCAACCAGGCTCCATGTCCAGCAGAGAGCCCGATGCGGGACTCGATCTCACAACCCTGAGGTCATGACCTGAGCCGAAATCAAGAGTTGGAGGTTTAACTGACTGAGCCTCCCTGCTGGACTGATTCTATGCAAAGACATTTCCCTTTTCTCTCTTTGGTCACGCTCTGGTGAAGTTCATTTAGAAAAGGTGGGGAACACGCTTGGCTCCTGCCCTTTCTCTGTTTTCTAAGATCGTGGCTTGGTTCACATGTGTCTTGGCATGAGCGACACCAAGGGGTTGCCCTTTTTTTTTTGTCCCCCCAGTGTCATTGTGAGTTTGTGTCTTTAATCAGACATGATGGTCGCAGTCATTTCTCCTTATTGGCCTGATGGCAGCTCCCTTCATCCCTTTTGGGGCAAGTTCGGAGCCACTTCTGGTTGTGGCTGCGGACTTTTAACTCCACACGGCTTTAGCTTCCGTGGTAACAGGTGTGAGAAGACAGTGGAGGCTTATCTGGGACATTTCCTGCCTAGCTGCTTTGCCAGGGAGACTCTGGGAGCGAAAAGCAAACATAAAAGCTTGATGTCCTGGTCTCACCCCAGACCAGCTTGATGAGACTCTCGGGAGGTGGAGACCAGGTATGGTGTTATTTTTAAAGCACCTGCCGCCTGGATGGAAAACCACTCTGGCAGAATCTGTGTGTTTGTGTGTTTCCAAGGCTGTCTCTGAAAAAATGCTAGAACATGGAGCAGCCTCCTCTGTTAGAGACCTTATTGCTGCATGGTGACCCCTCCCCCCCCTTGACTAAAGCATATATTTTACAATATAGATCTGAATGTTTTCACTGTGGAAAGTTGGCCCTTGTGTGTGGTCTCTGAGGCTCCATGCGGACATCCTTTTCCGTGTGTGTGTGTGTGTGTGTGTGTGCGCGCGCGCTGTTGGAGCTCATTTCTGTGCCTCTGGGAAAGAGGTTCTGTGAGAGTTTTCTTGGAATATGTTGATGACTTGCCTTTGCCCTTGGGATAAGGACCAGAATCCCTTACGTGGCCTCCAGTATAGACTGCTCAGCCCCTTCTAGGTTCCCAGAGTGGGTTATGCCCCCTTCTGCCACAGGACCTTTGCACACACACAGTCTTGGGGCTGAGACCGCCTTGCTCTCTCCCCCTTTCCTCGTTTTCCTCTCCTCAGTTTTCAGACCCCAGCTCAGGGACGCTTTCTCTGACCTTCATCCCCTAGATCAGCCCCCATCCGCTTATCGGCTCTCTTGCTGTGATCTCACTAAGATACCAGTGACCTCACTGGTACACTGACCTAGCTTCAGGGAACGATCCTCATGGCAGTTGAAGTTGTGTGTTTGCTCACAGGACTAGATGATTAATGTCTCTTTCTGAAGCCTGTTAGGGACTCGCCGTCTGTGCCCTCTGCTTCCAGCGGGGGGAGCCTGACAAGACCATTCCATCCCTCTGCTCTTCTGTTTCTTTAACTCCAAAGCGAGGATGATGCTTTTAGCTACTTCCTAGGGTGGTTGCAAAGATTGCAGGAGATCATGTGTGTAAAGCACTTACAGCAGAGTTAGCCCGTACAGAAGTTAGCAGGTGTTACTGTTACTCTAGTGCACTGCAGGCTTCCTGAAGGCGGGGTTGTGTCTGCTCAGATTTATATACATGGTGCTGGGCATGTAGCAGGTGCTCAGAAAATACATGTTGAATGAACGAATGAAACAGGAATAATAGTAATTCCCACGCTTGTAAGGTTCTATGAGGATGTAAGATGATGCTGGCTCTTGGTAGAGCGTCCGGCACGTAGCTGGTGGTCAGACGGTTATTTGTTGAATGGATGAGTCAGTGAATGAATGGGGGTAACGGGCACACTCCCCAGGTTGCCATGGAATTGAATATAAGGCAGGGAGGGTAAGTGGCGTTCTCTACTGCTTTTGCACATAGTAGACACTCAGGAAATATTTCCTGGATAACACTGGCGAGTTACCATGTGTTTCTTTGACAGTCACGGGGGCTCAGAAGAGAAACCCTTTTGGGGTGCAAGTCATCGGTGTGAGGGGGGCTGCTGGTCCTTCGAGAGTAGGAGAGCTCTGCTCCCTGCTTGTTGCCAAGTGCGCCTAGACGAGAGTTTTAATTGATCATTTCCTGTTTATTCCCACCCCGTTCTCTCCACTAGAATCCCTGCCCGGAATCCAGCGCCTCCTTCCTTTCCAGAGTCACCTTCTGGTGGATTACAGGGTAAGGCCAGGCGGGTGCTTCGGGCCTGCTGTCCCTTCATCAGCCCTTCAGTGCACGTGCTGAGCACGCCTGTCCTGGGCCCTGGGGCTCAGACGCGGACCCTCTGCCCGTGTGCACGGACTTGACGTGTGAACCATAAATGGCTTGCAGCACTTCTGTGCATGGCTTCACCCAGGGCACTTAGAAGCCGTGTGCTCTTGGTTTTCGGATTTGGGTTGTTTTTTTGTTTTTTTTTTTTAAACATCAGGTTAATTACAGTTGTTGGCCAAGAAATAAAATTGCCATTAGAAAAATAATGCCATGCCCTGTAAGAAATGTGGGTATAAGAAACAGGCATAGATCCACAACCAGAAACTCCCAAGGCACCTGCTCACTTTAGGCTCCCTTCCTGTCTTTTTTTCCCACACATTTCTTCCTGCACGATGTTGCATCTTACCCAGGATTCTGTGAATCCCTTTTCCCCCATAAGCACTGTTCCTTGTCTTAATAAACTTTGCACAGACATCTTTTTTTATTAATTAAATATTGTTCAGATTAACAGTTAAGGACACTGTTCCTTGTCCTTATAAACTTTGCACAGACATCTTTTTTTTTTTTTTTAAATTAAATACTGTTCACATTATCAGTTAGGGGACAGTTGGGGTCATTGGAGTGTGGACTGCGGGTCATGCCATCGTTAGATTTCTGATTTTCGTGAGTTGCTCTCTGGCTTCTGTGAGGGTGTGCCCTTTTTCTAAGGGGGATACACGCTAACGGGGGTGCAGGCATGCTGCGTCCACAGCTTCCGCTGAAGGGGTTCAGAGAAAAAGTCTCTGTGTGTGTATTTATAGGTAGAGAGAAGAGTACAGCAGATGTGGTAAGATGTTAGCAGCGGTGAGCTGGGGGAGGGGTAGGTATTCATGTGATTTTTCTGTAAGTTTGATAATGATTTCAGAACAAGTTACAAGTGACAGGTTTATGTTCTTTATGGAAGTGTCCAAACATGTAGAAAGCAAGTCTAACCAAACTCAACAAACTTATCGTTGGGATTTAACGATGATGACTGCTTTGCCACTGAGTCTTAAAAACTTTTTTTAAAGTGGAGCCACTGTAAAATCTGTATCCTGAGTACTCTGTGTCTTTGAAAAATGAAGGCATGTTTTCTGGGCGACCTAATGGAATTAGGGGTGATGAGTTAATGTGCCCAGATGTCCCGTGCATATTGCGGTTTTCCTAAGTGCGTGCTGCTGTCCGTGGCGGTGGGCTGGCGTGGCGGGTGTGGGCGACAAGGGTCAACGTCCCCTTGCTGCGACTCTCATCTCCTTCCCCTGGCGTTTTGGCCCCAGGCTGATGGTCCACGGCTACCGCCAGCCGCTGGAGAGCACCGACCTCTGGTCCCTGAATAAGGAGGACACGTCAGAGCAAGTTGTGCCCATTTTGGTAAAGAACTGGAAGAAGGAGTGTGCCAAATCCAAAAGGTAAGTGCAAGCCTCTTGCCACAGGGGAGAGCTGGGCGTTCTCTAGGACCACCGGGTCACCCCCTTTCCTGCCGCCACGGTGCAGAATGGTGACGGCGTCCCCTCTGACTAGCTACGGGGTCCTGGGCGAGCTGCTTCACTCTTCCCAGCCGTGGTCCGCTCATCTGCAAAATCCAGGAAGAGTCTTCCATGTAGCTAAGGCAGTCTGGGTAGACAAAAGTGAAAGATGTATGCTGGTTGCTTGGGCCCTCGGCAAGGGCATGCCTGGGGTGCGCAGCCCCGCTCTGCCTGAGACAGCGGCCCCTTACCTGTCTCACCGGGAGCGTCCGGCCTCCTGAGTGTTCTTGCTCTTTTCAGTGTTTTGGCTTCGACACACCAAGCCCATCGCTTCAGCAGCTATTCTGCCCAGGAAGCCCTCACCAAGGGTGCTTTGGACTGTGCTGCATTTAAAAAATAAAATAGACTTTAGTGGTTTTTTTTTTCCCTCTTTAAGATTGTATTTATTTATTTGACAGAGAGAGAGACAGCAAGAGAGGGAGCATGAGCGGGGATGGGGAGTGGGAGAGGGAGAAGCAGACTCCCCCCTGAGCGGGGAGCCCAGTGTGGGGCTTGATCCCAAGACCCCGAGATCATGACGTGAGCCAAAGGCAGATGTGCAAAGACTGAGCTACCCAGGTGCCCCTAGACTTGAGTTTTCACAGTGGAAGGCGCAGGGGGTTGTGTGTAAGCCCCCCCTTTCCCATACATAGTCTCCTTTATTATCAGTGTCCCCCAGCAGAAAGGATATTTGTGAGAATTGATGAACCCACGCTGACACATTACGATCATAGTTTGCATTATGGGTCACATTTGCTGTCCTGAATTTTATTTTATTTATGTATCTTTTTTAAGATTTTTAATTTATTTATTAGAGAGCGTGCGTGAGCACGGGGAGGGACAGAAGGAGAAGCAGACTCCTTGCTGAGCAGGGAGCCTAATGTGGAGCTTGATCCCAGGACCCTGGGATCATGACCTGAGCTGAAGGCAGACACTTCACCGACTGAGCACTGCAGGCGGCCCGGTATCCCGAGTTTCAGATACGCCACCCACATGAGCTGCATGCCATCCCGTGACCTCTTACCAGGTTATTTTGGGAATCAGGCCAGGGCCTCCCCAGCACATACTTGATTTCATCAAACCTAAGACATCCTCAGTTATGTGAAACAGCATTGTATTACGTGCTGGTAAGAAAGGAAAGTGGCTGTTACAGGAGGGTAGGTCATGGGCCTTGGCCTGTGTCCCGTGTCCAGAGGAGGCAGTTGAGAACTTACGGGTGACATGGGGGTGGTAGAGGGTGGTGGCAGGAGAAGAAACAAAAGTGGCTGTCCTTCCTCCTGTGGTTTTATGGGGTAGGCCTATTGTTGACCTCTTAGCACTGGAGGTCTAGTTGCCAGAACACCCATGTTACAGATCTTTGGTCAGGCCTGGTTGGGGCTGGGAACTCAGTATATTCGTCCTGTTGGCTACTAGGACACCAGCAGAGGCCCTTGTGACGCTGAGCTGGTGCCCATTTGGGGTAGCCACGGACACAGCAGAGGTTGTCTTAGGGCCTGCAGGTTGAGCCATAAGCCTCTGTGGGCGGGCATTGCGAGATGGGCGGTGTTCTGGGCACGTATGGCTCCTCCTGAACCTGGTCTGAGTCTGGTGCCTGTGACCCCGTAGGAGGCAGAGGCGGGTCCCTGGGTCCACCCTTCTGGGTGAGCAGGTTATTGCAGATGGTGTGGGAGAGGTGGCCTCTGAGGCTCCGCGGAAGGAGGACCAGGCTTGAACGAGAAGCCCTGTCTGTCACAGTCCTGGCCCTTAACTGATTCGTTCAGTAGTTCTGAGGTCTTCTGCTGCTGTGCAGTCAGTTTAGGCTGTCTGTGTTCAGACTGTGGGACCAAAGAGGCTCCTTGTTTGGGGCCACCCTACCTTCCATATAGGAGCCAGACAGGACGGAAGTCGAACATACACGGACAGGGAAAGTTTTGGAGGGCATTACATTTTATGAGATTATAGCAAGGAAGTGGGGCAAGTGAGGTACTGAGGAAACTGATAGAGATGCCGTGGGTGGGGATAGACTCGCACAAGGCGACATTTGAGCAGAAGTTCATATTGAAGGAAGTAGTGACCCGCGTCCATGTGTGTGGGAAGGGCTTTATGGTTAGAGGGAAGAGCTCATACAAAGGTCCTGAGGTAGAGGCGAGTCTGGCATGCTTATGGAGAAGTAGGGGGAGCAGTGTGGCCTGAGTGGAGTGTGTGAGGGGCAGAATGGAAGGCGGGAAGCGAGGAGAAGCATTTGCAGGGGTCTCATGGGCCGAGCTAGCGTGTTCAGGTTTGATCCTAAGTGCAGTGAGAAGTCAGAGGGGGGTTTTGTGCAGGCCAGTGGCACGTCCTGAGTTTTGTTTTTTAACCAGTGGGGCTGCCCTGGGGAAGGTGAGAGAGGGGGCAGGGAGACCAGGGTGGGGCCTTAGGGGCTGTGTCCCTCAGGTTCCTTCGTGCCCCAGAGCCCCTGTTTGCTGCTCAGAGGGATTTCTGACAGTTCAGTGCGATAAACATCATGGGTAAACCCTGTCATCGTCCTGGGTAAACCCCAGGCAGGTAATACCATACGAGTGGTGTTGCTTCATCTGGATGCAGCCCTGGGCTGGGCGTTCCCATCTTGCCTGGCAGGATATGGTGAGCCCTGGCTCCTCGGGCTTCAACATGGGCCACCCCTAGAGGCACTGGCTCTCTTAATACCTCAGCCTTCAGGGGTTCTCAGCTTAGGGGTCCACTGCCTTGTCATTCGCTCTGTCTCTAGAGGCACAAACCAGTTGGACATGGTGGGCTAAGGGAAAGTCCTCTTCTCTGCTGGGATTTCTTGGTGTGGCCCCTTGTGGCCAGGCCTCCTCACTTAGCTGGGGAACAGGCTGCCGGTGGGAGGGAGAAGTTACAGAAGGGCCCTGGCAGACCATACGGGGTGATGGATATGTTCACCACCTTGATTTTGCGGACAGTATCATAGGCCTATGTGTCCATGTAGGTCAAAACTCATCCATTCATACACTCCCAATATGTGCGACCGAACATACATCAGTTACACCTCAATTAAGCTATAGATGTTTTTTAAAAAGCAGAAAACATGCTTAAAGACAGGGTGGCCCTTTTTGCTTAATTGTCTCTATTTTGTAAAGGAATGCAGATAGAAAATACCGAAAAAATGACACAAAGCCCCAGCACGTGTGTGCTGAGCGGTGGTTCTGAACCTTGCAGACTCACTGTTGCCTTGAATACAAAGATTTTCCAACATCAGTACAGTTACTTTAAGGTAATAGGTCAGTAAAAATAGCCCACCCACATAGCTAAAATTTAAAAAATCAACAAAATGCTCTCACTAGACTTCTGAGGAAATCTGAAACGGTTTTGTCGTAGGACAATGTGTATTTCAGTGAGTAGATGCTCCGGTGCGTGCGCGCTGGGAGAACAGAATGGAGAGCTGCTGCTTGTCGCAAAGGGGAGGGTTCCCTGTGACAGCTGCAAATCCCTCCCGATCTCCGGACCCACCATCAGTCGCCCCCACAGAAGAGGTTTTGCAGAGTCATGGCCATCACTTGGCTAAATTCTGAATGAAATATAGTCTCCCCTTCTTTTCAATAATAGTTGCATTCCTGGGGGCACCTGGGTGGCTCAGTGGGTTAAGCCTCTGCCTTCGGCTCAGGTCATAGTCTCGGGGTCCTGGGATCGAGCCCCGCATAGGGCTCTCTGCTCAGTGGGGAGCCTGCTTGCCCCTCTCTCTCTTCCTGCCTCTCTGCCTACTTGTGATCTCTTTCTCTGTCAAATAAATAGATAAAATCTTAAAAAAAAAAAAAAAGTTGCATTTTTGAAAAAAATTCAAGGTGTATTTAAACTTAAAACTACAAAATACACACTATGGATATTATAGATTTATGTCTGAAAATGGAGTTCGAGTCCAGATCTGGGTGATTTCGCGTAGGCTTTTCAATCTGCGTAGATTCCTGTAGGGTTGTTTTTGGGGGACTGAGGGTCTTTAGGTCACAGAAGGTCTAGTATCTGACTTAGTCGTTGATAATCAGAGAATGTGGCATTTGCAGAACAACCCCCTTTGAGAAAAGCTCTGTTTTGGGGGAACAGGAAAAAAAAAACAAAAAGAAAAAGGAAAAAAAAAACTTGAAAAAAGGGTAGGGTGGTGGGGGAAGTTTGAGTCATTTGCTTTCATAAGCAGCACATTTTAAAATCCTGCCAGGGCTACCAAGGGAGTGGGATGGGAGGGGGACCCTTGCCACTCCCACTGTGTTTCCTCAGACTGTCCTTCTGTATATCGTTAGCACTAAGAAGAGTGAAAATGTACCCCAGGGTTGTAAAGTGCATTCTCTGCCTTCGTAGGTCAAGTCTGCCCTTCTGTGTTATATCGGATATTTGTTACGGGTCAAAGACCGCGATGCTCAGAGGACACCCAGAAATGTAGAAATTTCAGTCACGCTGAGACTTATTTTAAGTTTAAGATTTGGCCTTTCCTAAAGCCTTCATGACAGATGACAGAGTCCTCAGTAGTGCCTTGCTGCTCTTTGGTTGGTTCGAGCCCCTGCCGTCTGCTCCCAGGCCTGTTCAGGTCACCCTGAGGTTCTCACCGGTTCCGAGAAAGGGCTGCCAAACCTCGTTTCCCGTCCTTAGCTCCAGGCCTTGCTCATCCTGTTCCCTCCGCCTGGAGCATCCTTTCTCCCAGCCTGATTCTCCCACCCTGCAGGTCAGTGCTGTGATGTCACCTCCCCTGGGAAGCCCCCATGATAGCACCAGTAAGAGTTTGTTTTTTGTTTTTTTTTTTTTAAAGATTTTATTTATTTATTTATTTTTTTATTTGACAGAGATCACAAGTAGTCAGAGAAACAGGCAGAGAAAGGAGGAAGCAGGCTTCCTGCGGAGCAGAGAACCCGATGCGGGGCTCGATCCCAGGACCCTGGGATCGTGACCTGAGCCGAAGGCAGAGGCTTTAACTGGCTGAGCCACCCAGGCGCCCAGCACCAATAAGAGTCTTATGAAATCATGCTTGCTCATCCTTTCCTCTCATGAGGCTCTGTGATAGTGAGGCTCTAGGTTTGACCCAGAACATGTGTTTAGTTCATTAGTGGACAAGTGACTGATGGGCATCTCTGCCCACATTGGAATCTGATCTCAGAAAGGCCCTTTTTCTTCCCAGCCTTCAGCTTACCCACCCCTTTCTGTTCCTTTGCTCTGGATGGTTTTCTCCTGACTCAGACCTTTCCCCTCCAATTTTCCTTCCCTTCCCAGCCAGAGCTCGCAGATGCCCGGCTTGCTTCCTCTCCGGTCCTGGAGCACTTCCCTCCTTTGTGGGCTTCTTGCTAATGGGATAGTTTTCTTCCTTGATTTGGCCTTAGCTGATCCTTCCCACCGTTCCTGACCTTGACCTTGTCCACTCAGGCATGAGCTTTCCTCCCCTCTGCCTGCCCTGGACCTTCTCCCTGACCCTTTGGCACCTGTCTCTCAGCCACTGGAAACAGCCCTGGGTCACCAGCAGCCCACGCAGGCCCAGGGCTGGGTCTGGTTTAGGAAGTGGTACAGAGAATGAACAGGGGAGGGCTGAGCCACTCCCTTCCTGTCTGCCTAGCCCTCTTTCTTCCTTGCCAAGGAGGCCTGCATGTGCTAAAAGGAATAATACTAAAAATCCTAGTAGGAAAAGGGCAGCTTTAGGGCAGGTCAGTAAAGGGAGTTGGGAAGGTCTTGCACAGTGACATTGACAGTGTGGTTGGTGGAATAATGCGCAAAGATGTCCATGACCTGATCCCCAGAACCTTACATGGCAAAGGGCCTGATAGGATCACTGGGTCCTTGTAAAAGGAGACAGGAAGTCAGGGGTAGGTGTTACAGCATCTGCAGCTATAACTGGCTTTTAACTGGAGGAAGGGGCCACAAGCCTGGGAATGTAGGAGGCTTCCAGAAGTTGGAGAAGACTAGGAAACAGATTAGAAGGAATATAGCCCTGTGGGCCCTCTTCAGATTTCTGACCCCCAGAAACTAGCAGACGATAAATTTGTGCTGCTTTAAGCCACTCAGTGTGTGGTAATTTGTTACAGCACACAAAGGAAGTTATACAACTTCACACTGAGGTTAGGTTTTATTCTGGGTGCGGTGGGGAAGCTATGAGTTGATGTGGGAGGATGTGTTTTTAGGAAGGTCCCACTGGCTGCTGTGCAGGAACTTGGATGTCAGGGAACAAAAGTGGGAGGAAATGAAGAAGCAGGAAGGAGGCTCCCTTTGCGTGGATCAGAGGCTGTGAACTTGGACGGAGTGGATGGATGCTTCCACGTATCCTGGGTGGGGACCGACGGGACACATGCTTGATCGACCCAGAGCATGGAGGAAATTCCTGTGTTTCTGGTCCTTTCCTGGGGTGGGAAGTGAGCCAAGGCAGGTTGGAAAGCTGTGCTTGCTAAGAGAGAGTGTCAGGTAGTTTAAATAGTCAAGTGTGTGGCATCAGCGTGACAAAGGAGAGCCTTCTGAAACTGAATGCCATTCAGTACGCTTAGACCATGGAAGGATCCCGTAAATTGCAGATACCTGGTTAGGTAAGGAAGAAGCATATGTTTTGGTGGCGGAGCCCACATCGGGCCATTTGAAGATGTTGACTTGACTTTAGTTTGGAGACCAGAGTTAGGAGGTATGTCTTTGTTGTGTAATAGTATGTTACCCCAAACCTAGCAGCTGAGAGTGACCGCGAACATTTACTATTTCCCACGGTTTCTCTGGATGGGGTCCAGCCTAGCCGGGTGGTTCTGGGTCAGCGGCTCCTGAAGTCGCACTCGCCCTGTTAGCTGGGGCCGCATCATCCAGAGGCTCGACTGGGACTGTAGGCCCTGCTTTCCAACTGCACACGGCTAGTAAGTCAGTGTGGGCTCTTGACAGCGTCTCATCACGGAGGCTCCTCCAGTGTCCGCCTCACACGGCAGCTGGCTTTGTCTGGAATGAATGATCCAAGAGAGGGCAAGACAGAAGCCACTGTGTTTTCTGTGACCTAATCTTAGAAGTGCACTCCGCTGTTTTGTGCTATATCCTCGTCCGAGCGGGAGGGGACTGTGCAGGGCCCTGTGCGAGGGTTCCAGTTTCTCGCGTTCTTGCGGACACTTGTTATTATCTGGCTTTTTGATGATGCCCCCTGTGGGTGTGAAGTAATACCATTCTGTGGTTTTGGTTTATGTTTCCCTGATGATGAGTGATGTCAAGCAACATGTCATGGCCATTTGCATATCTTCTTTGCCCTTTTTAAATTGGGTTTTTTCCCCTTATTCTGCGGTAAAAGTTCTTGACATGGTCTGGTTACGAGGAGATATTTCATTGGCAAATATTTTCTCTCATTCTTTGGGTTGTCTTTTCACTTTCTTGATTGTATCTTTTGATACACGACACTTTATTTATTTATTTATTTATTTTAAAGATTTTATTTACTTATCAGAGAGAGAGAGGGGAGAGAGCGAGCACAGGCAGACAGAATGGCAGGCAGAGGCAGAGGGAGAAGCAGGCTCCCCGCTGAGCAAGGAGCCCGATGTGGGACTCGATCCCAGGATGCTGGGATCATGACCTGAGCCGAAGGCAGCTACTTAACCAACTGAGCCACCCAGGCGTCCCGACACTTTTTTTATTTTGACAAAGTCCAGGCGATCTTATTTTTTCTTCTATTGCCTGTGGTTTGGGTGTCATATTTCAGAATCCACTGCCAGATGCAAGGTTGTGAAGATTTTCACCTTTCCTTATTTATTTAGGAGAGAGAGCGCACATGCATGCATGCAGACTGGGGAGGGGAAGAGGGAAAGAGAATCTCAAGCAAACCCCCAGCTAAGCATGGAGCCTGCTGCTCCGTCACATCTGTAGATCGCTGTGGGCCTTGTACTTTTCAGCGCCCTTCGTGTGTATTAACCCATTAATTTCCACAGCAGCTCTGTGAGCCGGATCCTATATGTATCCCCATTGAACAGGTGATGAACCTGGGTTGGTTAGGGAACTTGCCTGAAAGTCACCCAGCTGGCCGGCCAGGGCCCCGAGTCTGTGCTCCAAAGCAGCGTGCTAAGCTGCCTCTCTGCAGTGACTGGTTCTCTCGGGCTGGTCTCCCTGAGGGGTGGATGTTCTGGGCCTCTCCCCGGGCCAGCTGGCGGAGTTTCCAGAAGACCCCACAACCGGTCCACACTCCTTGTGTTCCAGGCAGCAGGCGAAGATGGCGTACTCCTCCAAGGATCCCGCCAAGCCAAAAGGCGGCTCACAGGTGGATGTGAGTGAGGAGGCTGAGGTTTTGATCGTCAAGTCCCCCCAGAAGGAGCGGGAGCCGTCTCTGTTCAAGGTGTTATACAAGACCTTCGGGCCCTACTTCCTCATGAGCTTCTTATTCAAGGCCCTCCACGACCTGATGATGTTTGCCGGCCCAGAGATCTTAAAGTAAGACCCCCTTCCCTCTCAGCGGGGCACGTCCCACTGGCAGTACTCCTAACCTCGCCTTGGGGTCACGTGGGGTGCCCCACGGGCTTAATTACAGCCGAGCCTCTCTGTCTTCACCCACTGTGCCCAGTACTTTGCTTTGACACCACCTGAACTCAGGCCCTTTTGGTTGCAAGTAACTGAAACCAACTTCCCCTGAAGCCAGAGGAGGAGAGAGGAATGGCTAGGGAAACAGAGAGGACAAGAAAATGAGCCAGACTGTGTCAGACCGCGGCCTGAAAACAGAAAGTCACAAGGAGGTGCCCCCCTCCTCTCTCTGCTTACCTCTTTTTGTCTCTGGTGGTGGGGGGGGGGGGGAGCCACCTGCTCCTGTCTTTGCCTTCCTGCCTTTGCCTAACATACTCTCTGGTCACCTGCGGGTGGCTTTCTGGGGACGAGCCAGAGCAGTCGGTACGAGAAGCCACCTGCACCTGCTGGGGCAACCTTCACAGCCCCATCACCCCTGTGGGTTTGTTTCTCTCTGCATAAAATGGCAGGAATAACACCCACCTCACCTGGCTCAGGGAGAGTCGAAAGGCGGACGTGGGAGGACTTGTTCCCTGCGCGCGTGCGTCAGGCTCCGGTCCTTCCGTCCTTGCTCCCCCAGATTGCTCATCAACTTCGTGAACGATCAAGAGGCCCCGGACTGGCAGGGCTACTTCTACACCGTGCTGCTGTTCGTCAGCGCCTGCTTCCAGACCCTCGTGCTGCACCAGTACTTCCACATCTGTTTCGTCAGCGGCATGAGGATCAAGACAGCTGTTATTGGTGCTGTCTACCGGAAGGTGAGTGGGTCAACCGGAAGGTGGGTGGGTCAACCGGAAGGTGGGTGGGGTCAACCGGAAGGTGCGTGGGGTCAACCGGAAGGTGGGTGTCTTCTCCTGGAAGGCAGGTGAAGGTTAGTCCTCACACGCCTAGGGTCCCGTTGACATATCCCTGTGTATGTAGCCTCAGAATCTGTGGGGACCTGGCTAGGTCACCCCCAAGGCCACCGTGAGGATTTCAAGCCCAGCTTCTAGAGCAGTAGCAGGAGGCCAGCCCACATGACCGCAACTGGCCACAGTTGCCCATCAGGCACGAGACCTTATCAAAGCTGATGTGTAGCATGTCCTCGAGGCCTGTGTCAGCCATGCGGAAAGGAGTTTCTTAGGTCGCATTTGACTTGGGAAAATGCACGTTCACGCTGTCACCGCCATTGATACTCCATTTGAGCTTGTTCTGACTCCCCATATGAACTGGGCAGGTGGTCCTTTCCCTGGGTAGTGGACTGCTTAGGCATTTAGGCAATCCAGCTTTAAGGGAATTTCTTGGTTCCTTCAATTTCTTAGCTTCTGGGGCGAAGACACTTCTTGGGCCTGTGGGTGAAGAAAAGACTCCCTAGCAGGTAGTCAAGAGAGATGGGCCAGTTCGATGGTTCTGAGCCCTGTCTGTAAGTTAGACTCGCTTGGAGAACTTTAACAACTCCCACTCCCCTGGCTGCTGTGTAGACCGACAAAATCAGGATCTCTGAGGGTGGGACCTAGGCATCTTCATTTCTTAAATTCCCCAGACAGTAGTGTGAAACCATGTGTGAGAATCACGACAATTTTATCCTTCCAGGGGATGTTTGTTAGATGTCTGGAGATGTCTTTGGTTTTTGGTTGTCCTAACCAGAGATGGAGGTGTCTAGTTAGAGGCCGGGGATGCTAGTGAACACCCTATAAGGCAGGCACAGGCCAGTCCCACAAAGACGTATCCAGCTTCCAATGTCAGTCATGCCACGATTGGGAAACCTGACCTTGACCTTGCTCCTTGCATGTGATCTGCGGACCAGCAGCATCTGCATCATGTGGGAGCTCGTTAGAAATGCATTGCCCCAGGCCCATATCCCAGTCCTACCAAATCTGAAACGATGCTGTAACAAATTTCCCCAGTGATGTGTGTGCCCCCTTCAGTGTGTGACACCCTGGTTTAGGTGATCTTGGGGTCCCTTCCATATTACGGAAGTCAGGATGAGGCAGAGACCGTCATTGATAAGAGCTGGGGCTTTGCAATGGGACCTACAAGCTGGGAACGCAGATAAGGTAGGAAGGCAGGAGAAAAGAGGGGGGGGTTTTCCGTTCCTGAGCTGTGTTCTTCCTCCACGTGGACCTGGACGAGATTTTTTGCCTGCTAGACTCACCATCTTTCTCTCTCCGTTGTCCTGCAGGCCTTGGTGATCACCAACTCAGCCAGAAAGTCCTCCACTGTCGGGGAGATTGTCAACCTCATGTCTGTGGACGCCCAGAGGTTCATGGACTTGGCCACGTACATTAACATGGTCTGGTCAGCTCCTCTGCAAGTCATCCTTGCTCTCTACCTCCTGTGGCTGGTGTGTGTTTGACCTTGTTCCTCTTGTGCAGTGGGAGGGACCAGCTCATGTGGGCAGTGGGGGTGAGGGGGTGGGTGTCGGTGATAAGAACCTCTGTCATTCCCTGGGTTTTTTTTTTTTTTTTTTTCTTGACATCATTCATACTTTATATTCTGCTCTGTTGGACAATTTCTGGTGTCATATCTGTTTTCTCGGTTTTTGGATTTATGCTCTTTTTGATGGCATGATACTTGTTCGCATTTGTTTTTTTGACAGTAGGTAATTAACAGCCTTGTAACGTACACACATATTTCTCCCACTCTGTCCTCCCAAACAGTAACAAAATTTCTTTATTCACTAGCCCTGAATTGTGTTGGTTAAGATTCTCTGAGTTGCAAGGGATAGAAACCCATTTTAAAAGGGATGGTAAGCAGGGTGCCTGGGTGGCTCAGTTGGTTAAGCATCTCCCTTTGGCGCAGGTTGTGGTCTAGTGGGGTAGAGCCCCGAGTCAGGCGTCCTACTCAGTGGGGAGTATCATTCTCCCCCTGCCCCTGCCCTCTGCATGGGCTCTCTCTCTCTCATATGCACATGCTTTCTCTCTTTCAAATCAATAAAATCTTTAAAATAGGCTGAGCTAGTAAAGGGAATTTTGTGGGGGCATGTAACTGCAGGGCACAGGGTATGGCTTTAGGCATGGATGGATCCAGGAGTTCATGCAGTGCTGTGAGGACTCAGGGTCACCCTTTCATCATTTCCTGACCCTATTTGCCTTCGAGATGACTTCACTCTCAATCGGATTTCCTTTGGCTTCCATACCTTTGGGCTTTTACCATCTTTCCCGAGAGCAGTGTCAGAGAAAAGAGAATATTGCATTCCTCATTTCCTTAGGCAGAGTCTCAGGCACATCCGTGTACCAGTCACTGTGAACCAAGAGGCAGAGTTCTTTGACTGGCCAGCCCAGGTCCCATGCCCTCTCGCAGTGAGAGTGTGTGATTGACAGCCCCTCCACATGAGGAGGGGAGGTTCCCACAGTGAAAAGTTAACGAGGTGCTCATGGCCTAACACGTGCCTTATCCTTTGTCACTCTGAGCCTCTGTATGTGTCTTTCTTTCTGCCAGGAATTCCTTTCTCTCCTTTTCTTACTTTTTTAAAGATTTTATTTATTTATTTGACAGAGAGAGATTACAAGTAGGCAGACAGACAGGCAAAGGAGGCGGGGGGAGTGGGCGCCCCGCTGAGCAAAGAGCCCGATGCGGGACTCCATCCCAGGACCCTCGGACCATGACCTGAGCCGAAGGCAGAGGCTTAACCCTCTGAGCCACCCAGGCCCCCCCTTTTCCTCCTTCGCTAAGGATGAAGTCCTCCCCATCTTTAAAGGTGGTGACAACTGCCAGATCCAGATTGCTTTTCTCTCAGGATTAGATGCATTTCTTCCTTTTTTTCCTTTTTTTGGGGAGGGGGGATTTTGTTTATTTATTTAACAGAGACACAGCGAGAGAGGGAACACAAGCAGGGGGAGCGGGAGAGGGAGAAGCAGGCTCCTACTGAGCAGGGAGCTTGATGCGGGACTCGATCCCAGGACCCTGGGATCATGACCTGAGCCAAAGGCCGACGCTTAATGTCTGAGCCACCCAAGCAACCCGGATTTCTTCCTTTTTAAAATCCCAATAATTTAGTAAAGAAGCTCCTTTGATGTTACCTTCTAGAATAGTTTTTTGCTGCTTGGTATAGCTGCTCCTCCTCTCCTGATAAGTGTCTTGGTTACTCATGGGCTCAGTGTCTTGGTTTTTTGATTGTTTAAGATTTTATGTATTTATTTGACACACGCACGCTCATGCATGAGTAGGGGGAGGGGCAGAGAGCGAGAAGTAGACTCCCCAGGGAGCAGGGAGCTGTATGCGGAGCTGGATCCCCAGACTGTGCGATCATGACCTGAGCCGAAGTCAGGATGCTTAACTGACTGAGCCAACCCAGCGCCCCTCAGTGTCTTGCTTGTGCCTTATTTTTTATTTCCTGTGAGTGTAGTCCCAGCAGGGCCCGGTGCCTAATAGGTGTGCAGCAAATTATCCGTTGATTTGACTGTAGTTTACATATTTTTTTTTTGGTCTGTTTATACAGCAGAAGATGAGTGATTATAAATTGTTTCTAGAAATGAAACTTAGACATAAATAGCAGTCTAAATTTCTTTTGGGGCCGACATCTTGGGGTATCCACTTCTCCAGAAATTTCAGCCACGGGTGAAATAGTTTTTGGAGCATTTCTTTTAGAATCAGCCTCCAGGGTTGATTAAGAACCATTAAGAAGATTGTTCTGTTTTAGATGAGGGTTGCTGAATGTATCATTGACATTTGGGGCCAGATAGTTTCTTGTTGGGGGGGTTGTCCTATGCACTGTGGGATGTTCAGTGGCGTCCTTGGTCTTTTCACTCTGATACCTAGAACACAGTCCCCTGCTACCTTCCCCCCTGCCAGTTGTGACCCAGATGTCCCTTAGGGGCAATTCTTCCCTGTTTCTGAACCACTGTTTTGGATAGAAAACCGGCTTTCTCTGTTCATCTGTTAAAAATATAGTATAGGAGGAGCGCCTGCGTGACTCAGTGGGTTAAAATCTCTGCCTTTGGTTCAGGTCATGATCCCAGAGTCCTGGGATCGAGCCCCGCGTGGGGCTCTCTGCTCAGCGGGGAGCCTGCTTCCCTCTCTCTCTCTGCCTGCTTGGGATCTCTGTCTGTCAAATAAATAAATGAACTCTTAAAAAAAAATACAGTATAGGATAGTGACAGTGGTGTGGGGTCAGGAATGAGACTGTCAAATCCTGCCTCTTCAGTGATTAGGTTTGTGATGTCATTCCCTAAGGTCACTAAACCTCAGTGTGTCTTTATCTGCAAAGTGGTGATGGTAATGTTACATTTCATCATAGGGATGTTGAGATGAAGGAATGAATCAGTACAGGTTATGTTCATAGAACGGTGTATAGGGTATACACAGAGTACCTTTTTTTTTTTTTTTAAGATTTTATTTATTTATTTGACAGAGATCACAAGTAGGCAGAGAGGCAGGCAGAGAGAGGAAGGGAAGCAGGCTCCCTGCCGAGCATAGAGCCCGAAGCAGGGCTCGATCCCAAGACCCTGGGATCATGACCTGAGCTGAAGGCAGAAGCTTCAACCCACTGAGCCACCTAGGTGCCCCGAGTATCTTTTAATTATTGTTTGCTGTCAGTTTATTCTGAATGCTTTAGATTGTTGGTAGAAATCATTTTCATTCTTGAAGGTGGATGATTGGTCACTGGGTGGAGATACTTTGCAGAAACTGTTATAAGCAACAGCAGCATTTTTAGGGAGACCAGGACCAGTGCCCCCGTGTGCATTGACTTGGAAGAAACTCCTGGTTTTCCGAATGCTTAAGGGGGAGAAAAAAAATCACATTACCCTGTAGTTTCATCCATTTGAGTATGTTTCTCAAGCTGTATTCTTTTCAGGTGTTGAAATTAAAAAATGGAGATCTGTATCTTATCTTGGCATCTTAACCTCTCAGGGGTAGTTTCCTTATCTGCCACTCGGATAAAAGAACAAGTCTACAACCTCTTATCTACATACCCCCAAATCCAAAGGGTATGGAAGTTTTCCTTAACTTGTGTGGTGCCTTAACCTGACCTGAGCTGAGGGGAAGTGTTTGTGATCTTGATTATTCTCTCAGGCCGATACTCCTATCATGGTGATGAGAGGTCAGTACCCTTGATGACGAGTGCTGTGCTAGGGCCCCGGGGGCGTGTAATGCAATATATGGACTCACTTGGGTCAGCAGTCCCCGAGACCACGCTAGGTTGCCAGGAGGACTTGGGGCTTTCATTTTTACAGCAGGAGAAAGGTGAATACACAGCGGGAGGAATGGGGGGTGGGTGGCAGGAAGCAGGTACAGACTTCGGGATTCCTTTCCCAGTAGCCTCACACAGGATGCACTTAATTGCCTAGCAACAAGTTCCGACAGCGTGGGAAATGTCAGCCACGGGAAGTTTGATAGAGACCCGAATGCCCAGGGTTTTTACTGGGGATTAGTCGCACAGGTGTCCTCTGCTTGGCCCATACCAGACTTTTAGACTCCCAGAAGACAAAGGGGGTTTCAGCATAAGCTATAGCATTGGTACAAAGAGTTGAGGCCCAGCGAACTACTCCTACCAGTTCTGAGAATGGTGGGAGCCCTCCCTAAATCCAAGCCCCCGGATGGCAGCCAAGGGCCAGATCTGTAAGCAGGCCTTCAAACACGATAAACCATTAGACTGGCTGTGTTAACTCTTTGCTATTCAATGCTTTATTTCCTTTCTAAAGTCCTTTAGAGAAAGCATGAGAGCTGGGGGCCCTCCCAGCTCGCCTTCAAGCAGAAGGAGAGAGAGACAAGCAGACACCCTGCTGAGCAGGGGAGCCCCACACAGGGCTCGATCCCAGAACCCCGAGATTGTGACCTGAGCCAAAACCAAGAGCTGGAGGCTCAACTGACTGAGCCACCCAGGCACCCCACCGTTCTGAAGTTCTAATTTCCGAAACTTATCTGGCCCTGTCATGTTCTTAAAGGGGTTGTGGGACCCCAAGGGAGGCTCACAGATAAATCTGAGTATTCTTATAAGCCTGTCGCTGGGTAAGAGTGACACAGCTGCCCTGAAGATAGATGATCGTCCCGGTTTGCAGGATCAGCGTGGGGTAGCTCAGCCAGAGAAGCCCCCTGTTGAAGACCTCTGTTCTCTTTCTTCCTTAGAACCTGGGCCCGTCCGTCCTGGCGGGGGTGGCTGTGATGATCCTTATGGTTCCTGTCAATGCCGTGATGGCCATGAAGACCAAGACTTACCAGGTTGGGTGTCTGTTGCCACAGGGCTCCGAGTGGGGCTCTTGTCAAGGTCTTTCCATTCGGGTTCTGGCTGAGTTCTTCACAGACCCCAGAGGGGTTCTCAGCCCTGCATGCCTGTTCGAATCCCCTAAGGAGCTTTCCCAAATGCTGATGCCTGGGCTCCGTTTCTGGGATTCTGGTTCATTTCATGTGGGTGAGACCCCAAGCATCAGTTTTTAAAGCTTCCTGGGTGATTCTGGTGGACTGCCAAGGTTAGGAGCCCCTGAAATAGCTAGACTTAGGCCATTGACCAGAATCACATGTGTAAGCCTCTGGGAAATTCCTTATTTCCCACAAAATTCAATCATTTACGTGTTTTCTGTGCATTTTCAAGAGTTGAGTAAACATTACTCCCTGACTTTTTTCCCCCTCTTACCTTATGCTAGGCTCAGTGTTCAACTCTCTTCAGCAATGTTTTGTATTTTTTAAGTTTTTCAATATCCAAGTGACAGAGCTGTTGCCTTCTCATCATAAAAAAATGTTCCATTGATAGAAGAGTGTATAGATTAAAAGGGAATATTTCCTTCCCTTTCCTCTCCGTGTCAGTGAGCATGTTGAAGCAATCTCTTCTCGAACTTTCCGTGTATTTATAGAGAGCTCTGATTATACAGTTAGGTTTCATGGTGGGCCTGGGTGTGTTTCTTCGTGGTGTCACCACCATGTATGTTTTTATACATATGGCCCATTTCGCAGCCTGGTCTGATCATTTGAGACCACGTCTCAGGGATCTTTCCATCTAATGTGACTTCATCCTCTTGAACTGGCACCACATGGTCCACAACTGAGAGGGGCCAGAGTTGATGTCTCTGCTCCTCTGTTGGTGGCTATTTATGATGTGCCTGTGGAACTGCAAATAAGAATGCTTACTGCACTGATGATGAGTCCCAGGACGGGGACCTGTTGGAATGAGGCCTCGGCAGGTGCGGGTGGGTGGAGGTTATGCAAGAAAGGGGCCCTGTCACCTTTCGTCCTCTGAATGCTGTGTAGTAAGCTTCCCTCAGTGGCCCACTTTTGAAAGAGCGTCAGTCACTGGCTTTGACTTTCCTGGACTTAAAAAGCGTCCTCATCCGTGACCCGGGAATGACCAGAGCCCTCAGTGACAGTTCTGATGAGCATGAAGTGGCTAGATGCATGCCCAGTGCTTAGAAAAGTGCTCGGCATCTGGAAGACGCCCAGTGCTATCTGAACAGGCAGCATGGCTCAGTAGAGAAACTAAGGAAACGGAGGTGGGAAGGAAAACAAAAACGCCCAGCATCGTTATCTCTCTTGTGTTTGGATCAGCCGAGTAGGGTCCCTGCCTGCCTTCCCTGGACACCACAGGGTTGTTCTTGTTTCTGCTTCTCAGATCTAAGTTGAATAGGTGTCTTAATTAGTGTCCCATTTAACGTGATCCAAAGCAGGTTCTTCCCTCGGTAAAGGAGTCCTTTGTGCTCTCAGGGTCAAAAGGAGGAGGATTCATAGGGATTTCGGGGTCGGCTTTAGCACCCTTCTGAAGGCCCCTTCTCCCATGGGGCCGGAAGGGGGTCCACCGTTATGGTGTCGACTGCTGTTGTCTCTGAAGGTGGCCCACATGAAGAGCAAAGACAGTCGGATTAAGCTGATGAATGAGATTCTCAACGGGATCAAAGTGCTCAAGCTCTACGCCTGGGAACTGGCCTTCAAGGACCAGGTGCTGGCCATCAGGCAGGAGGAGCTGAAGGTGCTCAAGAAATCGGCCTACCTGGCAGCGGTGGGAACCTTCACCTGGGTCTGCACACCTTTCCTGGTGAGTGAAGCCACGCCCACCCTGGCCCACCTCACGGGGCGCGGGGGTTGGTTGTGTTTTCATGCCCGAACATGTTCAAAAAGGTCACGGGTTCAGCACAGCCTGGTCCTACCACTCCTTGGATGAATGGCACCCACCCCCTCCCCCACGCCATTGTCTCCCCAGCTCTTGGTAGCTGCCAGCCCAGGGGTCCTCAGAAGCAGCCACTTCTAGGAGCTGCTGGTTTATAGGTTCACGATGAGATAAGAAATTTGTGCCAGAATGTCAAGCAGGTCTCTCTGCGTCCTTGTTAGAAAAACATGAGGGCAGAACTACGCTGTACCCTCGGGGTCACAGTCGGGTGACAGCACTGTGTCAGCATCTGCTCCATTGCCGACCAGTCAGGAGCCCAGGATTTGGCGGGTGCCAGACGTGCTCTAAGATGTACTTCTTGTCTGTCTGTCCCTCCGTGAGAAGGGCAGCTCCGGGAAGGGGCAGGCAGGAGTTTTGTCTTCTCTGTGCACTGCCGTACTCACCGTGCCTAAAATAGCCCATCATAGGTGCTCAGCAAATACTTGTCATTTGTTGTTGTTGTTTTTTTTTTTTTAAATAAAAAAAAAAAAAAAAAAAAAGAATCCATACAGAAACTCATCAAATGAAAAGAATATTGTCTTCTTTTCCATCTGTTCCCTTTCTCCAGAGTGTTTGAGAAACACTGGCAAAAAGCAGGATTGAGTGAACTTTTTCTGCCAAGGACAGACTAGCGAATATTGTAGACATTCTGGGCATAGCCTCTCTACTGCTGTCTTTTCTTTTCTTTTTTTTTTTTTTTAAAGATTTTTGTTTATTCATTTGACACAGAGATCACAAGTAGGCAGGCAGACCGGGGTGGGGGGAAAGCAGGCTCCCCGCTGAGCAGAGAGCCTAATGCGGGGCTTGATCCCAGGACCCTGAGATCATGACCTGAGCCGAAGGCAGAGGCTTAACCCACTGAGCCACCCAGGCGCCCCTCTGCTGCCTCTCTTCTTTCCTGCCAGTGTGGCCATCCATAATAGACACGTGAACAGGCATGGCTACATTCCCCTAAAAATTTTTTATAGATACTGAAATTTGAGTTGCACATAAGCTTCCTGTGTCATATATTATTTTGATTTTTAAAAAAATGATCTATGTCTGTTAAAGTATTCTAAACCCATGGGCCAGATATAAACAGGTGTGCCCCTGGGGTGCCTGTTGAACTTGGCTGCGAGCTCTTGGTGTGACCTGAAGCCAATCAGCCCGCCTCCCTGCCTCTGGGTTCTTGTGTATGGAACATGGAAGGGCTGGGCCACGGGGGTGTCACACAGGCCTCTGCCTGCCCCCAGCTCCTGTCCCCGCACTAGATGTCTACAACGCATCGTGGGGTTCTCTCCCCCTGAGTTCTTTTCGGGCCACCCTCCCGGTGACCAGTGTCAAGAGGACTGGAGCTGCCATACGAAGTGACCTCTTGTAGCCAGTCTGGGACTTCAGGTTCTCTTAGATCCTTTCCAGCTCACATATGCCAGCATTCGTGGCTGGAAGGTTCTGCCAGCTCATTCTTTTTTTTTTTTTTTAAAGATTTTATTTATTTATTTGACAGACAGAGATCACAAGTAGGCAGAGAGGCAGGCAGAGAGAAGGAGGAAGCAGGCTCCCTGCTGAGCAGAGAGCCTGATGTGGGACTCGATCCCAGGGCCCCGAGATCATGACCTGAGCTGAAGGCAGCGGCTTAACCCACTGAGCCACCCAGGCGCCCTGCCAGCTCATTCTTTGAGAACACTCTGGTCTCCCCAACTTTCCCCAGATCTCTGATGGCTTTCTTTGATTTTTAGAAGTAAAAAGCATCTGAAGACTGGGTGATAGTTATGTAGGGTGTTCATTGGATTATTTTCCTTTAAACTCTTAAATAGTCTCAGTGTGTTTATAATTGTTAACTGTTCTTCTTGTACATTTTATTTTAAAAAGGACAATGTATTCCTTGGTAAAACTAGTCGAAGCTGTTCCAGCTGATCTAGGACAAGGTTTCTCAAGCTCAGCACCGTTGCCGTTTGGGACCCAATAATTCTTTGTTTCTTTGTGGGGTGGAGGGACACCGTCCTGCTTATTATAGGGATGGTCTGCAGCATGTCTGGACTCAACCCAGCACAGGCCAAGTGGCACCTCTTCCCCCTCCTTGCCCACCCCACCCCCTCAGTTGGGACAATCAGAGGTGTCTCCAGACACTGCCAGGTGTCCTGTGGTCGAGAACTGCAGGTGTGTCTCCATCCTCAGACTTGGGTCATCTAGCTTTTCTCTCTACCAGTTTCTTCTGTGGATTTCCAGGGAAAGCCTGTGCATGCTGCAGCATAGCGGTGACTGTCCATCATAAATGTAACTAAACTCTTTTACTTAGCTTGACACGCATGATGGTAAGTCATACAGAAATCCAGAACATTTTGAGTTGCATTTCTTTCATAGGAAAAAGCTCTGCAGCCAGAGGGAGAAACTGACAGGGTTCAGTACTTGGGTTGTGTTACACTTGGGGTGGGGGAACTTCCCATAACCCCTGGCTCTTCTGACTGAGGGTCCAGTTTCTAGCTTGTCTTCACTTAACATCTCCTGCCCTAGTCTCCATCAAGAGATACTTAGGAGTGCAACTGGCTTTTCTTGACCTTGAATTTGCCGCTCAGTATAGTGTTTGGGGGGGTGGGTGGGTAGGGGTAACGGGCTTCCAGAGATGGAGTTTGTTAAGCTGTTTGGCATGAAACAGATGAGCCTGGGTGTCCGTTGGAGACCTTGCCCCTGGCTGGGACACTGGAGCCTCTGACTACATTAGGATAAAATATGTAGCCTTTGGTTCCCTTGAAAGGTGTTTGCATGTTCTTTCCACTGGCGAATTCTTGCGCTTCAAGGATGATGAGGTGTTTACCCACTGGAAGGTGTGATGGAAGACAGGCCTGAGGAGGTCAGACAAGAGTGGGAATGCCATTTTGGTGGGATTGATGGGATTGTTTTTCTGAAATACAGAGCCTGGCATCTATCATGTACACTTAATGTGCTTTTTAAAATAGTATCCGCAGGCTGCATCAATATTTAGCATTTTGAGTCTTGGAAGATTTGGGAGCTTCTCTTCTATTTATCCTTATCTTTCTTTGTTAGGATAGTTATCATTCTCTATGGTAATTACCCATTGTGTATTTCTTTGCTGATCAGATCATACAGGGACCTTATCTTTTCTTTTTTTTTCTCTTTTTTTTTTTTTTTTTGGCTTGCATTCCTAGAACTGGACTTGGCAAATGGTGCACATTCAGTAAATATAAAGTAGGGGAATAACTGAATAAGTAAAAGGTTTGAATAAACTGTGTTAGGAACTGTGTTGGAATTGGCAGAAACCTTGCTCAAGGTGACTAGACTGAAAACAAAAGTGGGATTTTTGAGTCACAAGACTGAAAAGTGTGAGAAATTGCTGGTTTTGAGCATGACTGGGGTTTCAGTCATGGCTGGATCCAGGTGTTCTGGAGGGAGTGACAACCCCCCCCCCCCCCCCGCCTGTCTCTCAGCTGTGCATTCTCCATGGTGTTTTCTTTTGTCAGGGAGCTGCTCACCACATAATTACCGTTCATCCTGTCATCTGAGTAACCCCTGTGGGGAGAGGCCCCATTAGCCCATTTTCCTGTTAGTGTCGGCAAAGCTATGGGATTGGGTCTCACTGTGGCATTGCAGTTGGCCACGTGCTTATCCCTGAATTGCTGGGGCCAAGGAGATGGGATGCTTGGACTGATGAGAGTTGTGTGGCTTCTGTGGGAGCTTGGGGTGGGACATGAGCAGTTCATTTATGGCTGAAGCTCATTGAGATAAAAGAAAATTGGGGTATTGTTACCAGAAATGGGAGTGGATAATGGGCAGACTGAAGGAACAGATGTCCTACACAAAGAGACATCAGGTTTTTCAGAAGTTGGACTGGAGTAAATGGTTCATTTCTTTGCCATGTTTCTCACTGTGGAGGCAGTATGAGCTCCTGGAGTGGGGCACTCGTTTCTCATTGTTGGCAAAAGCTTTTTACATCCTTGACTCTCACCCATCACAAAGCTGTGGCAGACCCCAGGACCCCTTCTTTACACTGACCGCACTCATCTCCACCCATTCCCAAATAGCCCTTCTAAAGAGAATTCACTTCATACCCGTTTCCCCTAGACCGTGAGTCTCAGGAACGCCAGGCCTGCCTTACTCTTCAACACACAGGGCTGGTACACAGTAGGTGCTCAGTTAATCGTTGATGAAGAATGGCCTCCACTTCTGGAGAAGCCAGGGCCATGGAACTGATGGGCCACGTGATGTTGTTCCCTCTCTGCACATGCTCTGTGCTGTCAGCAGCTGCCCCGATGATGGCGTTGGTGGGGCTGGTGTGTTCTGGTGGTGAGGTGCCTGCAGCCTGATTTTCTCCACTGCTGAGGAGACACCTCTGAGTGTGTTCTCTTCTGTCCACAGCCACATCTAGCCCCTACCCACCCATCTGTATGTGTCCATTTGTCCATTCATCACTCCACAAACATTCACTGAGGATCTGGCCATGGTCCAGATTTCTCTCTGTACTAGCTGCGAGCTAGTACAGACGGGAATCACTGCCTTCATGGAGTGGTCATTCATTCTAATGGGGAGAGACAGATGATCAACAGTAGACATAATAAATGCGCTGTATGGTGTACAGTTAGTTGTAAGTGCTATGGAAAAGAAAAAGATTGAGGCTGGGGTGGAATAGGTAGGGCTTACAGTTTTAAATAGGATGGTTAAAGGCGTCACTGAGGAGGTGACTTGAGTAAGGGCCCACCGGGGAGTGGGAAGAGCACGTGCAAAGACCCTGTGGCAGGAAAATGCCCACCCAACAGAGGCCAGTGGGGCTGGAACAGGAGCTGGGGGGAGAATGGTAGGAGAGGAAGGGAAGAGATTTTATAAACCAGATAGGCCCTTGGGCTGGAGTTAAGACTTTGGCTTCTGTGCAAAGTCAAATGGACTGACTTCAGAGAGATGAGTTTTTTGTTCTTATTTTTTTTTTTGGTGAGCTATATATAATTTACCATTTTAAAGTGTACAACCCAGTGGTATTTAATATATTCACAAGGTTGTGCAACCGTCACCACTATCTAATTCCAGAACATTCCCATCATCCCAGAAGGAAACCCTATAGCCATTGATGGTCACTCCCCATTCTCCCAGCCCAGGCACACTCCTCTGCTTTCTGTCCCTATGGATTTGCCTGTTCGGGATATATCATATAAGTTGGAATCACCCAGTACGTGGGCTTCATGTGTTCTGGCTTCGGTTTCACTGAGCATCATGTTTACAGGGGTCATCTCTGTCATAGCAGGTGTCTGTGCTTCCTTTTTTAATGGCTGAATACTGTTCTTTGTGTGGAGATACTTGGCGCGTTCTGAGTAAGAACACCTTCAGGTGAGAGGCTGGTGCGTCATCCGGCTTGTTAATGTCAGGGCCAGAAAGGAACCAGCTCTACCCCCCAGCGCCTTGCTCTTGGAACCCAGTTAATAGATTCTATGGAAGAATGGGCCAAGCAGTTTGGACTGAGTCCTATAGCCAGAAATGAAAACAACGGCCATGTATTACCTTTTACTGAGCCCCGGGTAGTGTGTTAAGCACTTCACAGAAGTGCCTGATTTCTTGCTGCCAGCCGCCCTGCGATGGTGTATCTGGATTCGCATTTTGTAGAGAGGAAAGCAGAAGCTTGCTTGGAGAAGGGAGATGATATGTCCAGGCTCCTACAGCTGATATGTGGCAGAGCTGTTGGTTTTGATTTTTAAGCTGTGTTACCTTCCAGTAGGTGGTAAGGAAATGAGAAGGCTGTGACCCCTGTGCTGTGGCCCTGCGCTGGGCCACAGCCACACCAGAGGCAGGGCTCCAGTGCCAGATCCTGACTTCTGGACATTCTGTTCTGAGCTCAGAAAGGTGGGACCTGAGCAGTTTATTTCCTGCAGAGAAAGCCTTTAATGGCTCTGGGATCCTGGGGCTAATATGGGGGGCGGGGACTGGTGTGCATGGGTTGAGGTCCAGGTTTGTCCATATGGCTTCTGATAGCATGTTCTGGGCAGTCTTGTGGAATGCCTGCCATTAGCCCCGCCTGGTGACACCTGGCCCCTTTCTGTCCCCAGCGGTATAGGAGAGGCATGGGAGTCTGCCTGTTGATCTCTTACCTCCCTCTCAAGGAGAGCAGCCTAACCCCAGATTATTGAGACTGTCCCCCCTTTCTCCTGGCAAGGGAGATGAGGAGCCATTGTCTCAAACATCAGAACCCAAGTTCCGGTCGGCTGGGAGGGAGCCTGGGTGGTTAAGTCCCAGGAACCACCATAGGGCTTAATGCAAGTCTGACCTCGTGAGGAAGGGAGTTTCCTTTGTGTGTTAGTATTGCTTGCCCTTTTTTAAAATTTTATTTTTATTTTATTTTTAATAATGTTCCTTTCCTGGGGCTATAAAATCATATATTCTGTGAGCTGGAAGGAATTTTAAATAGTGCCATTAACCATTTGGCTCCTGCCCCATTTCACAGATGAGACGTGAGGCGTGAGGAGAGGAGGTAACTTGACCAGGGTGTTCCTGTCTGCCAGGGATTGTTCAAGGCCCTGAAGAGACCTCTGTGTATAAAACCAAGTCCCTGTCTTTGCGGAGCTTCTGCTGAGGTCCAGGAGACAGACAGGACATGCATGCACAGGGTGGTGCTATAAAAGGTCGTGGTAGTTGCTGCGGAGAAAAAGAAGCCAGGATAAAAGGATAGAGAGCCAGAGCAGGGTTGTTTTGGGTGGAGGGGCAGGGCAGCCTCTCCAAAGGGTCGGAGGGAAGAACCAGGCCACCATCTGCATGGAAAGGTTGTTTCAGGCAGAGAAACCGCAGGGGCAAAGGCCCGGAGGGGTTACACTGGGTGGTGTTGAGGGATCCCCAGCATGTCTGTCCACTGTGATCTGGAGAAGGTTGGTGCAGGGGCCAGGACTTGGAGCTCCTGGTTGTGCATTTATCTGGTACATTCTTTGAGTCTCTGCTATGTGCTAGACACTGCCTTAGGCATTTCCTGCTGCCTTCCAGGGGCCTGTTGTGGGGCAGGGTGGGCTCAAACACACTGCGGGGGGATGGGGGTGTCAGTGGGAGGGCAGCTGCTCTTAGGGTTGTGTCTGTGATGCAGGGACACAAGTCAGTGCTGGACGCTCTGCTTATAGGTGGCCCTGTCTACATTTGCCGTCTACGTGACCATCGACAAGAACAACATCCTGGATGCCCAGAAAGCTTTCGTGTCCTTGGCCTTGTTCAACATCCTTCGATTTCCCCTGAATATTCTCCCCATGGTCATCAGCAGCATCGTACAGGTACAGGCGAGGCTGGAGGGGCCTGAGGGAGGGGGTTCTGGGGAAAGGAAGTAAAAGGGCCTACAGGTCCTGCTCCATACAGCTCCGCCTTCATTACCTGTCCCACCGTGCCCAGTTGGCTGGACGAGGCTCACACCGGTGGCTTTCGTGCTGTTTTGGTCATGCCCCAAAGAAAGGAATACGTTACTTATTGACGAGGAACTCACACTTGAACGTACAACACAAATACCGCATGCAACCAGGCTTCCCCGAGCTCCATAAGGTTCTGAAATACTTACCCTCTTTGAGTCAGTCTGTTCCTCTCTGCTCTGCTGTACTCTACTTTTTCAAACCTGCGTTTCTTGACTTACTAAACTGATTCCACAACCCGCTGATAGACCTCAACCCACTGCTGGACAAACCCTAACCTAGATCCCCCAGAAACCCAAAGGTCCATGGCAGTGACTGTATAAGGTGAGGAGACTGTCCACTCGGTCACTTTCACGCCATGTGAAGAAGCGCCTGCGCTTTCCAACGGGAGGGATGTTTCCGTTATCTTCTCCCCCGCATTTGAACGCATTCATCCTGAAAACCCAGTTATCAGCCACACAGGCAAATGAACCTTAAGATTTGGTTGTACAACTCTGGTTAAAAAAATAATTAAGCAAATAAGACCCCTTTTTGTTACGAAAAATTGCAAACGTACACAGACCTAGGGCTAGAACAAACAGCGTAACAAAGTCCATGTAGCATTTATCCAGGTCGGACATTTTGCCACACTTGGCTCATCAAATCCTCTTTCTCTCTTCCCCTTTCCTGCTTCCTTTCTTCCTTTCCTTGCCGAAGAATTCTTTTCCTTCCTTCCTTTGCTTTTTAAAGATTTTTTTTTTTAATTTTTAAGTAACCTCCACGTCCAACTTGGGGCTCAAACTCATCACCCCACGATCAAGAGTCATGTGCTCCACCAGTGCAGCCAGTCAGATGCCCCTGAAGAATTTTAAAACAAATCTCAGACCTCTTGACATTTCACCTGTAAATATTTGAACATGCATTTCTTCTGTTGTTCAGTGGTTTTTGTGTTTTTGTGTTTTGGGTTTTTTTGTTTTTTTGTTTTTTTGTTTTTGGCTTCAGTTTATTTGTAGGAGATAGAATTGATAAATAACCTTGTGTAAACTTAAGGCGTATCCAATGAAACACTCCACAAGAGTGTTTGCTGACACCTCTAGCACATTGTTGGTTTCCTTTTTCTGTCGGGAACCGTGGCGACGCTCTCTCTTGGCTCGCGGCCTGTGGATGGCGATCATTCAGCAGTAGAGCTCCCGGGCTTCCTTCTCCCTTGGTGGCAAGCTTGTACCCCTGCGTGTGGTTATTGTTTCTGAAGTCCCTTGTCTTCCAGGACAGTCTCCCTACCCTCTTTTTTAATACCCATGATGGGCTTTGGAAGGAAAACAAGTAAGAACCCAAACCTGTTATGTGTCTCATTCTAAGGGACGCTTGTACTAAACACGAAGCCCCCAGAATGGGAGGACGTGGGCCCTCGACACCCAGGGGAAACCTCCAACAGCTAGCCTCGGTCGGTTTTTTTGCAAAAATACTTTTAAAAATAACTGCAGTTGCTTTCTGTGTAGGCGAGTGTCTCCCTCAAACGCCTCAGGATCTTCCTGTCTCATGAGGAGCTGGAGCCCGACAGTATCGAGCGAAGGACGGTCAAAGACGGTGTGTGTGCCTTGGGTCCCTCTGTGCCCTGAAGGCTCCCCTCGGGTTGGCTGTGAGGCCCCAGGGAACAGGAGCTCTGCGGAGCCGGGTGGGCGTCAGGGCCTTATCTTGCACATCCCAGGCCGGTGAACTTCAGCTTCTATTTTCTTGGTGCTTTCGCCAAGAGGCAGCCCACGGGGTGGGGCCTCCCACCCAGGGGCCCCTTTCGGGGCTCAGATTCTGACTCTGTTCTGGCCAGATGGGCAGGTGCAGCAGGGACACTGGAGACTAACCAGCTCCAACCCACCAGCTCTGTTTACCTGGGCAGGTCAGTTGTCCGCTATAAGCCTCAGTCTCCCTATCTGGGTAATGGGAATGAAGGTGTCTTTCTTTGTCATGGTGTTATGTGGGATTTTATTGGCAGACTTCTTTCTTTGCATACCACAGGGCTGAGCTTTAGCCCTGCCCACGGAGGCTTCTGGTTCCTGGAGCTCCTCCCAGCACCCTGCAGGTGTCCTGTTGGAAAGCCCCCAGGCCACCTGGTGCAGCCCAGGCCTCAGCACCCACCTTCCTAGGCTGCTTGACTTTTTGAGATGCTTATCCACACTCCATGGTTGCCAGACGGGGGCACCTTGGCAGCTCTCAGCCCTGTCTGGTGGTTTTCTAGCTTGTCTGACTCAAGTGACTTTTCTTAAATTACTTAAATAGCACCTTCCCATTTCCTCCTTGTTCTGTGGGTGCGGGTGAGGGGGGGAGGTCAGGTTAACCAGTAACTGCCTCCTCCCCGAGGTTTTTGTTTCTCTGGTGCGCAGGGGAATTGCTCTCTCTCTTTGATAGCTTCAAAACACGCTCATCTTATCTCTAGGTGGCTTTAAGGAGGCTCTTAATGAAGAGTCAGAACTTAAGCGAAGGACAGGACGGGGAGGTAGAAGGAGAGGAGGGAGGGAAAGTAAATGCAGACAGAGGAGCCTGGAGCTTAGCATCCAGAGCCACTGTTGTTGGTAGAATGTCCGATTTGTCTAATCGTGCTTCCCTCCCTGGTTTCCCCCCAGCCCCCCACCGCCTGTTTCACAGCCTGCTTTCTCACAGTGTGACTGGTATTTCGGAAAGACTGACCTGTTGTGATGTGCGCCGGGCGGGAGGGAGAGGGAATGGAGAGGCCTTAGGAGACAGCCCTGCAATCCAAGTGCCTTGGCCCAGGAACCCCCTTGAATGAAAAGGGAGGGCTGAGGGTGTGGTGAGGGCCAAGGGCCAGCCTGATGGAGAGAACTGCTTGTTCCCCATTGACCCTGCCTTCTGCGTGGCACCCCAGCCAGAGTTGCCCGATCCTCCCAAGGTGGGGTGAGAGAGGCCCTGGAGCCTGGAGTAAACCCCAAGGGGTCCTCCTGCCTCTGCCAGATGGGCATCTGGGTGGCGCAACCTCCTGGTATTCAGGGCAGAGCCCTGTTGTGGTTTCTGTCCGCTTTGTGGGTCTGGTTGGGGTTCTTTAGAAACCGGGAATGATGTAACAAGATAATGCCCGAATGCAAGTGTCTAACATCTGGCCCTGAACTAAAAAAGATTAGAAAGGAGAAGCGAGCTTCCTGCTGACGCTCAGTCTCAGGACTTCTGTCCTTGCCTTTGCCTGACATACTGTTGCTGGTGCTTTTCAGGCGGGGGCGCAAACAGCATCACCGTGAAGAATGCCACGTTCACTTGGGCCAGGAGTGACCCTCCGACACTAAGTGGGTAAGCCAGGATGTAGAGAGAGCTGCGAGGCTGTGGTCCACTGTAGGTTGGAATTCCAGCCATACTCTCGTTCTGTGACACTGAGTTGGTTGCCTTTCTGAGCCTCAGTTTACCCGCTGGGAAATAGGTCAAGTCATACCTACCTTCTTGGGGGAGCAGGCGAGAGTATGCTGGCACAGAGTGTTCCCTTGGATTAAATGACAGAAATGCTGCATAGGTAGGCTTAGGCAACAAATGGAAATTTGGGGGTTGTATCACCGAGTGCCACATTCAGGTATAGTATGATCCAGGGACTCAGTGTCATCAGGATCTTCTCTGTCTTGTCTTTTTTCAGTTTCCCTTTGTGCTGTTTCCTTCTCAAGCTTCATGATGGCAAATAGCCCTCCTTGGCCAGGAGTGTACTCCTTAAGCTGGACTGGAGACCCATCTGCCTCTTATTGGTCTAAATTGGGTCATGTGCCCCTCTTTGAGCCAATCACATGCCAGGAGAGACAGAGCACTCCGATTGGCCAGGGTGGGTCTGAGGCAGTGATGATGCTGCAGGTGGTGCCACGTGGACAGGCCTGGGTCTGCTGAAAGGAATTCTTTGCAGCAGGGATTTGTTGTTGGGATGGAATTGCTCTTAAGATCCATGGCTGCCTGAGTCACCCTTTCTTGCCATTTCCTGGTCTGAGACCCTCCCACCAGCCAGCCCTTATTTTCCAAAGTGCAGTGTCTGGGGAGTTGATCTGGTTCCCCAGGCCACTGGTCAGGGGCCTCTTACTCCTTTCTGCCTTGCTCGGTGGCTCTTTGAGGCTTCCCCAGAGGAGTCCCCAAAACACAGGGATGGAAGGGACCCTTTTAGGACCACATTTATCCCCCTGGCCCCTTAACAATTACCCCCTCCCTAGGTGGCCAAATTATTGTTGTGTATTAACTCAGAAAGAGGGGATAGACTCTTTAGAGAAAAGAATCTTTGTAACACCTCCCTTGCAAACTCCCGGTGGGACAGTGTGCTTGGAAAATTCTTCCTTATGTCTGACTTAACTCCTGCCTGCTTCAGTTTTACCTTGTCTCTTTTGTTTCTTTGTCTCTCTTGTCTTTTTGTTCTAGTCACCCCCATCCCTCCAATCTTGAATTCCTAAAACCTTTCCCAATGCAAACCTTTCCTCTCCTCAGCTGTAACAATATTCCATTCCCACCTGGACAGTCACAGCTGCCTCACGGGGCTTCGTGTTCTGTTGTGGTCCCATCATCCGGTCCCCCTCAGCCCAGGACAAAAGCGTCCTCGGGGGAACCGTGCAGCACTTTCAGAAGCACTAACCAATCAATGACCGCAGAACGTAACAGCATTTCCACTAAGAGGTTGAATCATAGTAGCGTCCATTGTAAAGCATAGCCAAAGGAAGGAAACCCAAAGAGGCCTTGGGCTCGGGGTGCCTGCCCCTCCCTGGGTGCGTGGAATTAGCCCCAACTTGGCAGCAAGCGACGGCCCCGGACAGGCAGTCTTGCTGGCGGAGCGTTGAGCTTACTGTACTTGGCACTGCCGTCTTTGAGGGGGTGATTTCTCTAGAGACCCATTTCTCACACTCCGTCATCTTCGTCAGGGCCTAAGGCTTCAGACCCCGAGTCCCATCCACGAGGTGTGAGTGTCTTAGCACCGCGAACTGTGACGTCTTCAGGTGTGGCTGCCCCCTGCCACCTCTTCAGAACACCAGCCCTGCTCCCCACTGCCTCGTCCTATGTGGTGGGCATGTGGGTCCCTGACCACACCTGTTCTCTCACACCTTCAGGCCTTCTCTCCTAGTTGTTCACAGGTTTCCGTGTCTGGTGCTGCTTGCTTTTCAGAGTTCACACTGAGTGAGGTGTCTATCCCTCTGGGCACCTGCATTGGCTCCCTTATTGTGACCTGATGCCCCGACCCCAGGTGTCTCCCGCTGCCTCTGCTTCTCTGAGACACATCTGGATCCCAGCAGCTGTCTGGAGCCTCTCACACCTCGGCCCACTGAGACTGGTCACTGAGTTTAGCTTAGCAGGGGAAATGGCGGGAGTAATTTCCAGACTTACAGGGCTCGTGACAGCCCTGCCTTCTGCCTCTCTCCGCTCAGGGTACATCCAGCTGTGCTGGGCCGCCACCTGTTCAGGTGAGAGCGAGGCTGAGGCAGAGCCTTTGTGTCATTTCAGCATCACCTTCTCCATTCCGGAAGGTTCCTTGGTGGCTGTGGTGGGCCAGGTGGGCTGTGGAAAATCGTCTCTGCTCTCAGCACTGCTGGCCGAGATGGACAAGGTGGAGGGATGCGTGGCTGTCAAGGTAGGACGAAGACTGGGTGGATGGGGGGCCGCGGGGGCGCTGCGGGCCTGAGGGGAAGGGTGAGCGGGGTGCTGGGTTTTGTTTCATGACGGGCCTTGTTCAGGAAGTGAGGGCAGCAAGGAGCTCCCTCTGTCTCTCCCATTCTCTCTGCTCTTCTCTGTGGCCCCTTGGAAGGCGCGAGTTGATGCCACTAATTTGCTGCTGCATCCCGGTATCGAGACTAGTGCGCAGCAAGTAGTAGGCGCTCAGTAAACACTGAGTAAAAATACACGGATGCTCCCTGGCCCACTCGTGGCCACTCGTTCTCTCCCCATCTGTGGCACTCAGTGTGCATCTCGTGGTCTCTCTTAAAGTGTGAGTCTTTCTGGCTTGTTCTTCCTGTGCATGGATCTCTTTTTGTATCTGTGTTTTATAAATGTAGCAAAACTTAAAATGTTTTGTGTCTTTGGGACAGTTTGAAAGGCTGCTTTAGTGAACAGATGAGTCTCTTTGGCAATCAAGAGCCTTGTTTTATGCATGAGGCTTATTCCCCACGGAGGAGTTCACTGGTATAGAAAGCTTGCCTCCAAGTTTTATTGATCCAGCCTTTCCTGGAGCGTAGTCTACAGCAAAGTCACCTTGCAGTTTGGGTAATAGACAGTTCTGGGCTCCCACAAGCTTGGGAGATACTGCCTCCCTCTCAGAGACTCAAACATTCATAAAGTAAAGGCTCTGAGAAGTCCCGCAAGGAGAGGAAAACTTACTTAACTTCGGTTAACCCAGTGTGTCCCGGAGGTATTTGCCCGCACTCTTCCTCATCTGTTCAACAGCTGTTTGCCTCCCCAGAAATAATGCCTCCCAGAATCTGCTCTTTGGAATGCTGGTTTATGGAGTTCTTATTTCAGAGCAAAATCCTTTCTTTGTTTGCATGAGGCCCTTTAGCCTGGCATGCGTTAGTAGAGAAGTACACGTTAATAATTGTTGGATCGAAACTGGTGACATTTAGCTGTTATTTTAAGAAATGTGCCATCACTGTTTTCAAGTACACGTTACTCAAATGAGATTAACGAACAGTGAGACTTCACTTGACTGAAGAAAACTCCGAACCATCCACATTGTGGTGTTTCGTTAATGAGTTTCTACCCACACAGCACTGTTGACCTTGCAGGCTGGATGGTTTTCTGCGCTGGGGGGCTGTGCTGTTCTTTGTAGGATGTTTAGAGCATCTCTGACCTCTACCCACTAGATGCTGGTAACAGCCTCCAGTTGTGACAACCAAGAGAGTCTAGACGTCAGACGTCCCCTGGAGAGCAGAATTGCCCCCAGTTGAGAACTGCTGTTTTAAAGTCAAAAACCTTTAAATACAAAAATGCTGGATCTAAAAGTTGAAGGAGGGTTCACTGAGGATTTGGTGTGATGGGCTGACAGATTTCTAACTGGTTGTTTTGCCGTGCAAAGGAGCGTTCTAGAAATGTGCTTGAAATACTGATTTTTTCCAAATATTTTTATTGGGTGGGGCGTGTGCACACCACGTCTGAATGATCTGGGCTCTGTGGTGAGGCTTTGTGACCTTTTGGCCTCATGTAAGTGATGGTATTAGAGTCAGCAGTTCAGTTATTTGAGAATGAAGATTGAAGTTAGGGACCTCTGGGTCCCACTCCCAATCTTGTCCCCCTAGAATTCCCTTAGGTAAGAATCTTCGCTTGTTCCTCTTTCCCTCCCAGTAAATCCCGTGCTCCTCACCAGGACCCCTAGCCCGGTGCGACCGGACCCCCGGTCTCCTGCTCGCTCCTCCCACCACGTTCCAGTCACACTGGCCTTCCTGGTCCTGGGACGCGCCAGGTTCTTCTTTCTGCCCGTGCTGCTCCATCTGACGGGTTGCTCTTCTGCCTCGTGTTTGTCACACCAGCGTATCCTCACCTGTCCATCCTCATTTAAAACTTCCTTCCTGAAATACATGAAGCAGACGCCTTCCCCTGGCCCTCGCTCTCATGACAGTCTTTGCAGTTGATCACGTGGGAATGAACACTACACTTTGAAACAGACGATTTTTTTTTTTTTAAGATTTATTTATTTATTTATTTATTTGACAGACAGAGATCACAAGTAGGCAGAGAGGCAGGCAGAGAGAGAGGAGTCAGCATGCGGGGAGTCACCGATGCGGGGCTCCATCCCATGACCCTGGGATCATGACCTGAGCTGAAGGCAGAGGCTTTAACCCACTGAGCCACCCAGGTGCCCCTGAAACAGACGATTTTGATACTGAAGTCCTTGCCTACATGTCATTGGGGAATTCCCCCAAGGAATTCTTCCCTGATGACGGAAACTAGGTCTCCCTTTTTAAAGAAATTCTTGAAGGACTCCTGCATTTTCCTCTCTTAGCATTTAGCGTAACTGTAATCATATGGTCTTGTTTTGAGGTGCCTGGGTGGCTCAGTGTGTTAAAGCCTCTGCCTTCAGCTCAGGTCATGATCCCAGGGTCCTGGGATCGATCCCCACATCGGGCTCTCTGCTCAGCGGGGAGCCTGCTTTCTCCTCTCTCTCTCTGCCTCTCTGCCTACTTGTGACCTCTGTCTGTCAAATAAATAAATAAAATCCTTAAAAAAAAAATGGTCTTGTTTTGTAATCATGTCAGGAACTTCTTATTCTTGAGAAGCAGGAGTTTTGTTTGCTGCTGGAGGCACTCAGGGAAATACTTAGTAAACGTAAAACAGTGACCTCACCAATGTGGATTTGCACTCTTGAATTCCTGATCCTAGAGTCTGTGTCTGACCTAGCTTGGGGTCTGATCCCAGCTCTGGCATCCAAGGCTGTCGTGACTCTGTTTACTCTCTCCTGAAACAGTGGGTGTGATGAAAGTATCTTGGGAAGTAGGGCCCCCCTGGTGGGTGGGCTGGCTGACTGCCGTCTTATTAACCAAGGCTGTCTGTCTGTTTGCTGCCTTCTGTCTGTGCTTCCTAGGGCTCAGTGGCCTACGTCCCCCAGCAGGCCTGGATTCAGAATGATTCTGTCCGAGAAAACATCCTTTTCGGCCGCCAGCTACAGGAACAGTATTACAAGGCTGTCATTGAAGCCTGCGCCCTCCTCCCAGATCTGGAAATCCTGCCCAGCGGGGACCGGACAGAGATTGGTGAGAAGGTCAGTACGGCTGCAGCAGGACCCCTGTAGCAGCCGCACAATTTTAGGGGCTGATGTTAAGTCCTTACTCTTCCATTTGTGGGCATGCGAGTTGACCGAGGGTGGCTGATCCACGCTGGGCTCAGCTGGACAGCTCCGCTCCACAGTGCAGGTCCACTGAGCCGGGTTCCAGACCGTGGGCTTGGCTGGGGTCTGCCCCACACGTCTTCCTGCAGGGGGAAGCTCTTCTCATGGCGACTGCAGAAGCCCAAAACAACAACAACAAAACCCAAACTGCATCCTCCCCACAGTGTCCTGTAAAACATGGTTGTTTTCACCTGATTGAACTGAAAGATAAGAGACCTTGAAGTGCACGCTACCTTAGCAGTCACGTGACCGCAGAGTCACATGACAGAGGGCACTTTACAAGCGGGAGGGGTATCAGTGATTCAGAGGGCCACCGTCCCCTACAAAATAAGGGTAGTAGTAAAAATAATGATATAATAGCTAATATTCAGCATTTACTGTGTGCTACGTCCTGTGGTAAACATTTCATATGCATTCTCTCTCTATAGCAAGCCCATGAGATGGGATTTACTGTTACTTCCAATTCATGGGTAAGGAGGAAGAGGCATAGAAGGGCTGAGTGACCTGTCTGAGGCCCTTCCCACCTCAGGGCCTTTACACAGGCTTTTCCTCACCCAGCAAGCCTGTTCCAGCACTCCGGTGGTTATCTGGTATGCTTGAGGAGTACAGATGTGCCACAGCAGCACCAAGGAGCTTTCCTGACTCCTTAGTTAGTTATAAGAGGGTGACTCCGCCAGCTTCCTTAGTTGCTAAATGATTTCTTTTATTTGAGGGAAATCTACAGCTCCTTGGAAAGAAAAAACAACTGTTAGCAGGACTCTTTGGGTTTGCAGTTAGCAGAGGAAGCTGGGCTAGTCGTTGTTTTAACCCAAGTGTCGTCTTCTGTCCCTTGGAGACTTCTGACTCTCCCTGCCTGGGTCCCAGTACCAAAATACAGAGTGAGAGAATATGATTGGGTCTGGTGTCTACCCCTGGGCCAAAGAGCTGTGGCCAGAGAGGCAATCCAGGAGAACCCTGGCTGCCAGGACCCCAGCTCAGTGCCTGGGGAGGGCGGGCATCTCTCAGAAGAGACTGGGCAGTTAACTGGTTGGCGGGGGCTGGGGGGTGTCCCTTTGATTTCCCAGCCACATCCGGAAGTAACATTTGGTAGGCTGTTGCCAGAGAGCGGTCTGGGACTGCTGCTCTGTGCTCTGTGGAGTGCTCCCGTGTGAACTTGAAAGCAGTGCCTTTCCTCCTGGAGAGTGGGGCTGGGTTTTGGCACCCCCAGAGTGCAGCTGGCCTCAGTTCTGTGTGGTTTCCAGTGAGTGATAGATCAGAGCAATCTCACAGAAGTGTCCACTATTAACTCTAATAGCTGCAGTGGCAATAGGGTCAGTACCGCATCTCCTGGTGCCTTGCTTGTAGCCCCCCATCGTTTGTGGCCACCAGCCAGCCTTTGCTGAATTGCCACTCTGTGCTGGGTGTCTGCTCAGCAGCTCGTAGAGGCTAGACCCCACGGCAGTCCTTGTGCCCAGGTCATGTAGATACAGTCTCATGCTGTGGCCTTGAGCTCCAGCGAGAGCAGGCAGTGTTGTGTTGCAGGGTCACCGGCCCGGGTCTGCTGCGTCCTGAGTGGGGTTCCCCGCCTGCAGGTTTCAAGGCTCCCCGGGAACCCCACTCTTCTGCTGTGTTTCTCCACAGGGTGTGAACCTATCTGGGGGCCAGAAACAGCGAGTGAGCCTGGCCCGGGCCGTGTACTGTGACTCCGATATCTACCTCTTTGACGACCCCCTGTCAGCAGTGGATGCTCACGTGGGAAAACACATATTTGAAAACGTGATTGGTCCTAAGGGGATGCTGAGGAACAAGGTATCTGCTGATGGGGCAGGGCTCGGGTATCTGGCTGTCTCACATCTTCACTTAAGTCAGAATGTTTCCCCTTGGGGAATCATGCACTTCCCACTTTCCAGGATTTTCTTTTTTATAAATTGGACTTAAGAACACATTTCTCATGCTTCCCTTGGATACCTTCCCAGGACAGCCTCCTTGCTTTGTCTTTGTAACGGGATGTCCTTGACACTGACTTGCGGTCCTTGTCTCCATGTGGCCAACAGAGGCCCCTCTTCCTGATTTAATTACAGGGCTGGCCTCACAGAGGGAAGTCCCTTCCCCTCTGACTGAGCAGGCAGCACCCCCTTCCCTGCTGAGGTGGCGGTGGGCTGACGGACAGAAGTTGGGGGCACAAAAACTGCTTTAGCACTGTAATGTGACAGGAAATGGATTTTCTCTTAATGATGATGATTGTTTTTAGGGGAATTACAGGGTGGTTGGGAGGGAGCACTGGTTCTTTTTTTTTTTTTCCCCCCTTCCCGCTTCTGGAGAAAGAAAGAACACACATGCCCTTGGGGAAAACAGATGAGATTCAGAAAAATACGAGAAAAAGAAACACACAAGCAATTGTGCACAATTGGGATTGTGCTCATAGAGATTTTCTTTCTTTCAAGTCTTAGAAGGTTTGTTTTTTTTTGTTTGTTTGTTTTTTAACTTTTTTTTGTTAAGATTTTATATATTTATTTGACACAGCAAGAGAGGAGGGAGCACAAGCAGGGGAAACAGGACAGGGAAAAGCAGGTCTCCTGTTGAGCAGGGAGCCGGATGTGGGGCTCAATCCCAGAACCCTGGGATATTGACCTGAGCCAAAAGCAGACGCTTAATGACTGAGCCACCCAGGCGCCCTCAAGTCTAAGGTTTCGTATCATGCATATATACATAGTAAGCAACGTGCTGCTTAACCTATTGTAAGCATTCCCATATTCACCCCAAAATTCTGTATAAATGTAATTTTTACATTATTTACCATTTGGCTCTTTAAGGAAAAGTTGGTCAATTCATGCAGTTTGCTGAGTGTCCTTCCCAACCTTGACTTAATTGGATAAAATACACATGCATGTACAAATTTTGTAGCGTCTTTTTTGGGGGGTGCTTCCTTTAAACAAGCCATTGCATGTGAATTGTTTTGTATCGGCTTCGTTCTTTTATCCATCCACTGTGCCTTCCCCTCATCCTTCAAATTGTCATCCACAGATCAGCTTCTCCATCACCCTTGTTAAAATTGCAACCCCAGCCCTCGGCCCGTCCCCTTTGCTTCGTGCAACACCCAGCACCCACTTTGTCAAACATCTCTCCATCCTTTCTCCCCCTGACCGTGGAGTGCGAGGCCCGGGGCCCGTTTTCCCTCCCCACTGCCCCCCATTTCCTGGCAGGCATGGGTTGAATGAAGGCACCCACAGATCGGGGCGCCCCAGGCGCTCAGACTCAAGCTGGGCCAGTGAGGTGTTGAGGGGATGCCTGTTGTGCCCAGGTGCTGACCCCCGCCGGTCCCCGCTCTGCCTGCAGACACGGCTCCTGGTCACGCACAGCATCAGCTACCTGCCCCAGGTGGATATCATCATCGTCATGACCAGCGGCAAGATCTCAGAGATGGGCTCCTACCAGGAGCTGCTGGCCCGGGACGGCGCCTTCGCCGAGTTCCTGCGCACGTACGCCAGCAGCGAGCAGGAGCAGGCTGATCAGGATGAAGGTAGGACGCGGGGTGCCTCGCCGGGCCCCCCACTGCCTCCCGGAGGTTCCCCCAGTCCCCCCTCCAGCTGGCCTCGCCAGCCCCTTCAGGAGCTCTGAGGAAGGATCATCTTTCGGCTCTCGGGGCTGACTTGAGAGAGGGGGTTCCAGTGCCCTATGGCTGCGGCAGCGGACCTGGGCCCGGGTCCTCATCCTTCGCTGCAAGGTGGCTTTGGGGCAGCTGAGCTTCAGGGTTCTCGTGGCGGGAATGGGGACAGTGAGAATTACAGTCCTCCTGGCTCCCAAGAGGCTGTGGGAAGCGGTGACATGTATGGCATTCAGAACAGACGCTGGGGCCGGGGGACACGTGGTGCCTGAACGCGTGTGTGGCCTGGCAGTCGGTGAGACTGGATTTGAGTCCTGTTGCTCCTTTTACCAGGGTCCTCCAGACCCTTCTGAGCCTCAGTTTCCTCACTGATAAAGCAGCATAATAACAGGGCAACCTCCTAGTGTTGGTGGAGAGTTAATGTGCTCGATGTCTTCCATTGAGCCTTGGGCATGGTGCCCGGCACAGAATGTTCTATGCACGACAACTGCTGTCATGATTCTCCTGGGAGGAGTGCCCATCATTCACTCCCCCCCACCCCCTGGCACGTGGCACCGGCCAGGTCACCGCAGACCTGCCCACCCTCAGCCTCACCTCCTGTGCTCTCCAGAGCCAGCGCTCGGAAAGCCGGGGCCTCGCCCTGTCCTCATGCGGAGGCTTCTGTGGTGAGACTTCTTTTTTTTTTTTTTTTTTAAAAGATTTTATTTATTTATCAGAGAGAGAGATGGGAGAGAGCGAGCACAGGCAGACAGAATGGCAGGCAGAGGCAGAGGGAGAAGCAGGCTCCCTGCTGAGCAAGGAGCCCGATGTGGGACTCGATCCCAGGACGCTGGGATCATGACCTGAGCCGAAGGCAGCTGCTTAACCAACTGAGCCACTCAGGCGTCCCTGTGGTGAGACTTCTAAGAATCTTTTCTCTCTTCTCAGTTTGATTAAAATTCAGGGGCTTGGTTTGCAACCTTTAGGCTGCCCTGTGTGTTCCTCTGTCAGACTGGAGGCTCCTCCTTTCTTCTTGGAGCTCTGACCCCACAGAAAGGGGGGAGGTCATCTGACACCTTTTCTACTTTGCCTTCAGTTGTCACTGAGAGAGGTCACGGGTCCTGCCCTGACCTCCCGCTTCCCGGAGCTCATCACAGACTCCCCGAGCCTCCGGGGCACGTTCCTTTCATACTCCATCCCCAGGCAGGCCTGCGACTGTCCCCAGGGGCAGGGCTGCTGGTGTTCTGGAAATATCTGTGATGGGATGCTTGCTGAGGGCTAACCGGGGCTCCTGTTCTCTGCAAGAGTTATCTCCTTGATGCCTTTGAGCAACTCAGGAAGGAGTAGAATTGTTATTCCCAGCTCCCTGGTGAGGAAGCTAAGGCTTAGGGAAGCTGGTCCCTTCTCTGCCAGGGACAGCCAGGTTCCCGTCTCTCTGAATGGGCCTGGTTGCTGAGAAAGAGCCATTTATGGTTCATCAGTATAGTCACTGTGTGTCAAATGCTTGTGTTCTTTGCCTAGGGCTGCTGTGACAACGTAGCACAGACGGTGTGTCTCACACAACAGAAATGTAATCTCCCACAGTCCTGGAGGCTGGAAGCCCAAGACCTGGGTGTTGGCAGGATTGGTTCTTTCTGAGGCTCGGAGGGAGGGTCCGTTCCACGCCCCTCCCCCGGCTTCTGCGAGCCTGTGGGCAGTCTCTCGCCTTCGCTGGCTTGAGGAGGCCTCACCCCCAGTATCTGCTTCGTCTGCACACAGTGTTCCCTGTGCGGGAGTCTGTCTCTGAATGTCCCCTTTCCCTCATGACGCCAGTTAAGTGGGATTAGCCCCTCCCCCCATGATCTCCTTTCAACTAATTACACCTGCAAATAACCTGTTTCCAAATACAATCACGTTCCGAGGTCCTGGGCACTTCAGGCTTCCACATAGGAATTTGGGACAGGGGTGCAGTCCAGCCTGTGATAGTTTCAGGGAGACAGAAGTGAACAACATCTAGACAAATCCCTGTCCTCACGGAGCTTAGAATCTGGTGGGAGAGAAGGACAAATGAACCACGGAAGCACTTTCACAGAGCGTGAAGTGCCGTAAAGAAAAACCTGCGGATGATGAGCTGGGGTCTGAGGGGTTGGCACAAGGCAGCCCAGGGGGCTGGTCATTGAAGCCCTTTCTAAGGCGGGGACAGTGGCCTCGAAGAGAGCCAGCAAGGAGAACATCTGGGGAACAGTGTTCTGACATCGGGAACAGCAGGTGAACAGGCCTCAGGCCTGGTGTGAGGTCAGTTTGTTGAAGGAAAGAAAAAGAGGCCAGTGTGGCCAGACCACGGTGGGCAGGGGACTGGGTGCGGGGGGAGGCGGGCCTTCAGGGTGAGGTGTTTGGATTTTGGTCTCCAGGCAGTGAGAAGCTGCTGAACATCAGAGACAGGGAGCAGTTTGTCCAAGGATGCACGGTGGCTGCTGGTGGGGTCGGGACCTCAAGTCTGGCGTCTAAGCTTCGGTCTTCTGCTGCTTCTTTCAGTGGTCTCCGTGTCTGCCCGGGGTGGGGTGGGGGCTTCATTCATTCCTCTGCTCTGGTTTGCTGCGGGGGTCCTAGTGGTTTGTACTGAGTGCCTCATTGAGATAGAGGTCACAGAACACACAATCCACATACTTAAAGTGTTGTGTGATTTTTGGTGTGTTCAGTGTCGTACAACATCACCTGAATCACCTTCAGAACATTCTCGACGCTCCTCCGGGGAACCTCGTAGCCGTTAGCCATCCCTGCACATTCTCTCCTGCCCCCCCCCCCACATCTCTCCCAAGATCTGTCTGTTCTGGACATTTCATATAAATGGACTTCTAGACCGTGCGGTGCTCTGTGCCTGCCTTCCCTCCGGGTGAGGTTCTCGTGGCTCACCTGTGAGGTAGCGTGTCTGTGTCTCATGTCGTTCTGTTCCTGGGGGGGCCCACCGCGTCTCGTTTTGTTCTTTCACTCATTGGTTGGTGACTGTTCGAGTCGTTTCCAGTTGTGGCTGGTACAAATTGTGCTGCCATGAACGCTAGTGGTCTTAAAAGCAAAGCATCTCTTTTTGCCAGCGTGAAGCAAGAAGTTTCTTTGGCTTTTCATTCCTGATCGGAATGAGTTCCTGCATGTCTGTGCTTTCGTGCCTGGGGAGTTCTGCCTTAAGTCTTAACCTCCTTCCTTCCTGCGGCGGAGTTGGTGCCTTCTGATGGTCAAGCCGAGGTCGTGCTGGGGAGGGCAACCTCAGGAGCACTGTATCTTACAGACTTGCTTCGGTTGGGTAAAAATGACCCTGGGTGCTTTCTCAAGCGATATGTCTGCGTTTGGCTGAATCTTCCTCCCAGAATGCATGGTCCGTCTCCCTTCTAGCCTGGCGCCCAGGGAGTGTCCTTAAACCCTGCTCACCACAGATTATTTCTCTCCCTTCCTTCCTCTGTCGTTGCCAACAGACCCGAAGCAATTGGTGCAGAACCACAGACTGCTGCCAGTGCCTTTTCCTCCCCCCCCCTTTTTTTTTCCCTTTGGCCACATCAGCACTTAATTTGGCAACGAAAATGCTAGCCACCACCCTCGCACTGCCATGGGGTCGTTTTCCCATCCAGCCACACACAGCCTTGCACATGAGCCCTCATGAGGCCTGTGGGTCTGAACCCAGACTGGGCAGCCCCTTCTCCCTCCTGCTCTCTCGTGAGGCCCCCCCGATACGGCATCAGGGTCCACTCTTGTTCCACTGCAGCGGACTGACTCCCAAGAGCCGACGACCTTGGATTTGTTGGAACCACATTTTTGGCTTCTCTTAAAGGGAAACTTTTTTTTTTTTCCTTGTTGGATTAATCAGGTCTCTTTTAGAACACCCAGGCTGAGGGGGGAGAGTGTTTGGTTTGGGGGGACTGTTTCCCCACCCAGGTAGGGGAGAGCAGACGTACCAGGAAATCAGCCTAGGATGGGGAGATACTGACCCCTCCCCAGGTGCACTTTTTACACTGATGGGTCAGAAACTTTTTTTTTTTTTTCTTTTTGTCTCCCTGTTTTTTTGCCCCCAGGTGACAAAGAGTGTTACATATTGACTCATTATCCTTTGTACTCGGAAGGTGAAGAACATTTATTTCTGTTTACTCTGGTTGCTTTATTAGGAACCTAAAGTCTGGAGCAGTGGTTTTAATCGGGGTACATTTTTGCCTCCTGGGACACATGGCAATGTCTGGAGACATTTTTGGTTGTGACCACTGTAGGGGGAGGGGATGGACTGCTGGCACGTAGAGGGTAGAGACCAGAGATGCTGCTAAGTAGCCTACCATGCACAGCACCCACTCCCCGCCCCCACCAGAAAACAGAGCATCTGTAGTGCTGAGGCTGAGAACGCTGCCATGCCCTGGCCTCGCGGTGTCCCGGTGCTTCCCTGTGGTCTGGGGAGAAGGACTGTTACTCTGACAGTGTGCCCACTTCTAGATTATTTTATTTTTTAATTTTTTTTAAAGATTTTATTTATTTATTTGACAGAGAGAGATCACAAGTAGGCAGAGAGGCAGGCAGAGAGAGAGAGAGGAGGAAGCAGGCTCCCTGCTGAGCAGAGAGCCCGATGCGGGACTCGATCTCAGGACTCTGAGACCACGACCCGAGCCGAAGGCAGCGGCTCAACCCACTGAGCCACCCAGGCGCCCAGTGTGCCCACTTCTCAGACCCGTGCTCGATTCCTCCCTCAAGTTCGTGACTGATTTACTCTGTCTTTCAGATCTTTGCTGAAAGATTTTTTTTTCTTTTTTTACTGATCATAAAATCAGCCCGTGCTCGCTTTAGACAGTTAGAAACTGCAGAACAATGCAGAGAACCAGGAAGAAGGCTGTCCGTCCCCTGGCCCACCCGCAGGAGGGGCTGTCAGTGTCCGTCCCGCCTCGGCCTCCCTCCTGAGAGGACCAGCATCCTGCTGCACTCTCAGCCGTCAGTCCTGCTTGCTTTTCTGACCAGTGGGTCGTCAGCAGCTCCCCCCATTACCGGGATCTGTCATAAACACCGAACAGCTGCGGAGAGTCCTTCGTCCACACAGCACATTCCTTTAGGCTGTCCTCAGTGGCCGTATTTCTTCCGCTTGAGCATGGAGAACTTTCTGGGCCGACGCGGGTGGATCGGGCTGGGTGATGCAGCCGGTCAATTCCGTTTTTGGTCAAAAACGAAGCGTTGACTGTAAAGCGGTGACTTGGAGTCTTCCCTCGAGGGAGGCTGGCCTGCTGGCCCATGCCCAAGCAGAGTTCCAGAACCTTCTTGAGAATAAACAGCGAGCTCTGAGGTGCTGGCTTTCTCAAAGTGACTAGACATGGAGACCCGGGAGTGGTACTTACTAGGTTCAAGAGCAGGGACAGTGCCAGGCTTCTCAGCATGACAGCCTCACACCTGGTTCCTGGAAGCACTCAAGAAACATTTATTAGATGACAAGTTTTGGGCCTTTGCTTTAAAACAAAAACAAAAACAAAAACTTAACTATTGTCTACCATCCCTCAGCCCCTGCTCCCTTCAATTCCTCCTTCCTCTGCTTTAGTTTTCTTTGTAGCTCTGAACATTGCCTGACAGCTAATTGTGGATCTGTTCTTTTGTGTGTTCTCTCTCTCTTTCTCTCCCTTGAAGTTTAAGCTCCAAGAGGGGTTTTTGGTTACCTCTATATCCCCACGACCAGAGAAGAGTGCCTGGCACATAGTAGATGCTCAGTATAATGTGTGATAATAAACAAACGAGTACATTATGCCTTGATTACTTAAGGCATGTCCTATGTAAGCTTTGGACATTAACACAACTGTGTAAATACTCAGGTTGGAAGAAAATATGCACTGATATTACCATTTCTCCAGGGCTGGTTTAGAAACCAGCTTTGTGGACCTGGGCTTATGATGGCATCATGGTGGCCCGTGGGGTGCCCATTGTAGCACTGGAAGATCAGCTCTGCTTGTTCACTTGGCCATTCATTTGTTAGTCTGTCCATGTGCATATCAGGTTTATGCAGAGTGCCTGCTGTGTGCCATGGGGAACCTGATACTTGAGCCACTGAGTGAAAGGGTTCCCCTTGGATTGTACAGTGAACATCCTGTGCAACCACACATGGCCATCTGATGTGTCTGGAGCTGAGAATAAAGTAGTGGGTAAGACCTACTCTGTTCTCAAGAGCTCACAGTCTTGAGGGTGTCTCCCCTCTATTGGGGGAGACATATGCCAAATAACCAAGGGTGTGGTGGTGCTCAATGTAGTGATGGAAGCAAGCCTGGGGGGCTGTGAGAACCCTGAGAAGGCATTCTCGTCCCAGCCTGGGAGGGCCCAAGATAACATCTGTGCCAAACCACCTTCTCTTCCCCTTTTCTTGGCTCCATGTGCGTCTGGCTCCGAAGGCAGTGTACAGCCCAGGCCCTGCTCATAAGCAGCATCTGTCATCAAAGATCTGAAGGTTGTGAGCCAGAGCCAAGGCCTGTGCTGTCTTGTCTCCCAGCCGCCACACCTGCCCTGCCCGGCTGTAGCTCTTGACTCTTTTCCTTCTGCTGCTGTGAAACCAGGTGTAGAGTCTGAGGGTTGGCCTACCTTTTTCTAGATCTTTTTATGTCTAAACACATTTATCATCTTTAGCGAAAGAGCTGGCCCCGTGCAGTGTGCTTGTTGGGACCATCCCAGTATGTGTGGGATGGGGATACTGAGGGTGGCAGGTGCCTTGACCATCTCTGCTTTTCAGCCTTAGGAGAGGACCTCCATCCATCCCCTCTGGGCATTTAAATGGAGGTTCCAGGAGGGAGTGTTGGCTTGGTTCTTAATACTTCCTGGATCTCGTGAATTCTCAGGTGGCAAAGTGGTGGTTGAGGTAGGGGAAGGTCAGTGACCTGGGGGTTACAAGTAGCTGTGCTTGCAGGAGGAGGATGTGGGCAGACCGGGCCTGGTGCTGCGTGCTCAGAAAGAGGCCCTTGACCATCTGTATTTCTGTCCCCTTCCATTCATCCAGCACTTCTGGGCACCTACTATGTGCCACGCTTTGCAATGGGCACTTGGGGAGATGGTCTGAACCCCCAGATCTCTTGTTCCTCAGCTGGGAGGCCTGGGCAAAGCGTTACTGTTCTGTAGGTCAGAGGGCCATGATGAGCATGCCTTGGTGGAGATCCTTTTTGCAGAATGCTTGGCACATAGTGGGTGGACAGTGAATGGCCCGCCGTGTGACCATCACGATCCCCCGTCACCTCCTGGGCATGGTCAGGACCCCGGCAGACCAAAGTAGGACAGGGCGATGTGTGCGTGATGGTATTACTACAGGTGGCGGTGGGCACGCAGGGGGACGGGGGTGGGGGATGTCTTCTAGCAGAGTTTCACTGTGGAAGGCTGCCCCGGCTCCCTCTGGTGAGGCAAGGGCATGAACCAGCCGCCGGGGCGGACCCATCCCTCCTGCCTGCCGCAGCAGCGTGCAGCTGAGGGTCAGAGGGCTCTTTTGTAAGCCACGGAAGCCGGCTCCTGCCTCTTCAACAAGGGCATTTACTGGAAGGGGAAGCAGATCACTCAGAAATCAGAGGCCAGACCGAACAAGGAGGATTCAGGAAATGGGAACTCTGGGAATCAGACACCTTTAGGACAGATCAGCCAGAACTGTCTTCGGTCCTCGGGGCCACTGATGGTTCATAGTCCTGGGGAAGGGGCTCTGATGGGCTGACCTTGGGTCTGCCAAGACTGTAGGAAGAGGGAAGAGCTGATTCCTTGCAAAGAAGGCAGACAGAGAGGTAGACCGACCCATGTTCCCATTGCCTTCTAGGATTCTTGGTCCCTCCCCTTGCAGAGGAGAATTTTCCAGCTGTCCCCACAGGTGTATCAATCTGTGGGCTAATTGGGTGGGGAAAGGGGGTTATGGGAGGCCCCCGTGAGGTCTCCCACAGACCTTATGGCTCATCCTGAGTGAGGAGCAGAAGGGAAGCCTGCAGCTTACAGAGGCTGGCCTGCATAGCCAGGTGGGAGCAAGGAGCTCTCTGGAGCCCCTGCCATGGGGCTAGGTCTCTGGGAATGTTTTCAAGCACCCCTGCCCGGGCACAGAGAGAGTTGGTCAAGGCCAGGCCTGGGCCTCCAGTGCAGTGAGCCCGGACTGCATACTCTGCATCGAAAGACCTGCTTGTTGTTATTCTTCTTTTTGGTTAAGTTTAGTTCTCTATTTCTCTAAATTTAAGCAGAAAAGATGCTGCCGTTAAAAAGAAACGTGTGAAGCGATGAATTTCTATCTTGGCTACAGGCCGGAAGTACCCGTAGAACGTGTTTAATACGGCGAGTAGCGCCAAGCCCTGCCGTGGCCTGTCCCTTCCCAAGCGCCACACGTGGCCTCTCTCATCCCCCCACCTACAAAAGGAGCAGCTGTGGTCACTTGCCCTTCGAAGGCACACGTGGAAGTTGAGTCTCAGAGATGTTTATTGCTTCCCTTCCACACACAGCTAGACGGGGAGAGAGCACTCCATTCCTGACTGCATTCTGACTCTGCATGGGGGCCCGGCCTCCCTGCACGCAGACTCTGGCAGGAACCAGAGCGGGGCCAGGGGCATCCCTGGGTGCGCAGGTGCCTGCGTCGTTCACAACCAAGATGGCAAATCACCGGTTCAGAGTTGCCCCGCCCCCAATCGCACCCCCCCATGGTGCCCCGCCCCGCTGTCTGTCTTCTGATTCTTCCGTGACTGTCATCCGAAAGAGCCTGTCTTTATGCATTTGATATCAGTTCGTGTTCTGTCAGCGTGTTCCCAGAGTGACCCTGTCACTGCCAGAGCTGCATAGTAGTCCCCTTCTGGGACTTCTCCCCTGCACACCCTCCCCTCCTCTTCCGGGCCAGCCCTGGGGAGCCCTACGCCACATCTCTGCTGCAGGCTTTCTCTCTCCTGGCCCCAGTGTGAGATCAGAGCCGGGCTGGGGTAATGATGACGCATCCCTGAGTGGCTGGAATAATGAAGGGAGATGATGTGTTTCAGCAGAGCACGGGGCCGCCGCTCATTCAGCGTTAGCCACTGTCAGTGAGGTTCTGGGGATGAGCACTGATACGGGGGCGTGATCCCTGGGACTGGGGCCGCTGGCTGGCCGGTGTGCCTCAGGGTGGCTCTACCTGTCGTTGAGGGAAATGGCCGTGCTCCAGGTAACCTCTGCCCCAGACTTCTGGGCCTCCCCGTGGTCTGGGTTAACTCTTGGCACTGCGGCGCAGGGCGGGGTACCCTCTGGGACCCGCCTGTTGGCTGACGCCCTTGTCAAAACTGGGGGGTGCTTGACTATCACCCTTGCTTGGGTTGCTTGGGGACCAGACGGCTGTGCGCTCTTCCCCACCTGGCTCCTTGCATCCTGGCCCCTTGGACTAAGTTCTGTGCGGCTCTGATGCTGTCAGCCGAGCTGTGTTATACCTGTCGCCTGCCGCTGGGATAGCCACGTACTCAGGCCCAGGATCCGACGCTCCTGGGACGCTCGGGATGCTTGCAAGTCACTGTCTCTGCCCCCACGGAAGCCAGCTGGCTCTACAGGCCTCCTGCCCCCGTGCCGGGAGCCTGTCTGTGGCCTCAGCCAAGCATGTCTTGCTTCCTGAGCTTCCTGGTGGCCAGGTTATCTGCCCGTCCCATCCAAGTGACAGGTTTTCCTAAATGCCTGTGGTCTCGGCGTCCAGCTCTGGAAACCACAACTTCCCCCTTTCCTCTCTCCTGCCAGGGTTGACCAGTGTCAGCGGTCCAGGGAAGGAGGGGAAGCAGATGGAGAACGGCACGCTGGTGACGGGTGTCGCAGGAAAACAGCTGCAGAGGTATGAGCGGAGAGGGACACCTGTTGGTGTGGACTCTGCAGGCCCCTGCTTCTGCCCCCTGCCTGCTTGTGTGACCTACTGAAGAATGCCTGAGTTCCCCGGGGGTCCTGGAAGACGGAGGTTTTCTGCCTCCTTCCCCAAATTGCTATGGAGCCTCATGTTTCAGGGGCCTGAAGGAGGGTAGGGGGCCACACTGCTCTCCTCGGGGGCCACAGCTCACACAGGCCTCAGGAGGTAACCGTCTGCCTGCACTTGGGATGCTCAAGGTCCCTGCAGGAGGTGGGTCTCTGCTCAAGTCATTGAGAGGGGCCTGCAGTGTTCAGGCCTTTAGGGCCAGCATGTGAACCAGAATAGTCACAGTAGTAGTGACCATGACGCTGTACGCACCCTTCGGAGCCAGGTACGGTGCCAAGCCCTGTGCAGTCTCTTGAACCTGCAGGTGGTGACTCCTGTCTACCCACTTGATGGGGAGTCACACAGCCAGACGGAAGCTGAGCTTGGACTTGAACCCAAGCCCTGCCTCTGAGCCAGCGCTCCGAAGTTCTGTGCTTTTGCTGCTGTAAAGGAGGTTGCTCTCAGCTAGATTATTAAGGATTTAGTGGGCAGCTTTCTGTGGACTTTGTGGCTTACCCGCTCTGTGCCTCAGTTTCCTTACCTGTCAGATAGGGTCTGTGGTGTGCCTACCGCAGAGGGCTGGGGGTAGGCCCTCCATGCATAGCGCATGTCAGTACCCAGTAAAGCGCACTCACACTATTGCTTGTGCTGGGGCTGCCTGCAGTCACTTCCCTGGCGTCAGGAGGTTTCACAGAAATGAGGCTGGGGACGAACCCAGACAAAACTGGCGTGAGCAGCTCTGCCCTTTAGAACACTGCCCACGGTACCCTCCTAGAATCTGATTTTTTTTTTTTCAAGATTTTATTTATTAGAGAGAATGCTAGTGGGGCAGAGGGAGAGAGTTTGGAGGGGCAGAGGGAGAGAATCTCAAGCAAACCTTGCACTTAGCACGGAGCCCAGTGTGGGGCTCGATCCTCAGTACCCGGAGATCATGACCTCAGCTGAAACCAAGGGTGGGGCGCCCTGACTCTGGTTTTTATCCTATGGGATAGGTGGAAATATCTCCCCCTCTGTTGGTGCACCTGTCAAGGTGGTGAGCTGGGTGTATGTGTGTGAATCACGTAGAATAGGGTCTCGCCCAGGGCGTGCAGGAGCACTGCCGGGGTTCAGGCAGGCAGCCAGTGGGATCAGTCATGGTTGCTGCCTTCTGAGAATTTGCTAGGAAAACCGAGACAAGACAGCACCTCCAAGTGGTCCTGGGACCTAGGGGCGGTGACGGTGGGAGGCTGGCTGGGGAGAACCGTGGGTGGACTGAGCACAAGCACAGGGAGCACTGGGCATATCGGTTGCTATGTAACAGATGACTTTGAAGTCTGTGGCTTGGGAAGTCTGGGCACAGCTCAGCTGGCTTCTCCACTCTGGGCCTTGCACAAGTCACAGCAGGTGTCTGCCAGGCTGGGGCCTCCTCTGAAGACAGGGCTGGGGAGGGATCCGCTTCGAAGCTTACACGGCTGTTGGCAGGATTCCATTCCTTGGGGCTTGTATTACCATCTTCACTTCCTAACTGGAGCCCCCTGTTCCCAGCATCCCGGGCCTCCAGCCTGCGAGCTTGCTTCATTGACACATGCAAACCAAGAAGGCGCAAGGGAGCGTTAGCAAGCAGGATGGAAGTCACACCCCGTCCCTTTGCCCTTGTGGGTCTGAGCTGTGGCCGAGAGAGGGTGTTCCTACACGTGTGCCCACACGTGTGCACACAGCACACCCCCATCCACCCGTGTCATTCGCCAGGGTCACAAATCCGCAGGTGGATGGACTGGCTTGAGGAGGTCTCTAAAGAGAGCTTGGGGCCATGTGATCTGTGATAATGTGTCTTGATCTGTATAAAGCTGATGACCCCATGTGCCTTGGTTTCCCCAGACAGCTCAGCAACTCCTCCTCCTACAGCAGGGACGTTAGCCACCACCACACCAGCACGGCTGAGCTGCAGAAAGCCGGGGCCAAGAAAGAGGACGCGTGGAAGCTGGTGGAGGCAGACAAGGCGCAAACAGGGAAGGTGAGGGCCGGCTGCCCCGGAGAGGGCTGTGGCTCAAGTCACTGCACACCAGGTCCTTGCAGAATGCTTCGTGGATGTTGCATCTTGTCTCTCCACGAGCCTGTGAAAGTGCTCTTTTCCGGTGCTGGAAACAGGCGGCAGAGCCTAGATGACTTGCCCAAGGTCACAGTCAAGGGGCAGCAGAGTTAGAATGGGAACCCTGGCGGTCTGACTCCAGGGCTGGCGTTTGGAGCCTCTGCCGTACTGACCGCCATCTCCTCCGAGCAGCTGGGGGCCTCTGTTGGTTCTGGGTAACCCGGGTGCTTTATACCACGCCTTCCCATGGTGCAGGAAGTTGTAAATCAGATGAAGTTCTCTGTGAGATAACACCTCTGTCACTTCACCTCATGTGACTCTGTGTGTGTGTGTGTGTGTGTGTGTGTGCACGTACATGTGTGTGGTGGGATTCGTGTGCTTCTGTTTCTCTGGCAGCCCTAACGATTCCAATGTGAGAAAGTCTGAGTTTGGTGCCCGTTTATCTTTCTCGCGTGTCTCAGTCCATTGGGGCTGCTCTAACAGAAGTCCATGGGCCAGGTGACTCAGGAGCAACCCACTTTTATTGCCCACACGTCCTAGAGGCTGGCCAGCACTTGTGGCGCCCGGCGAGCGCTCGCTCCGAGGGAGGCTCAGGGACCGCAGTCTGCTGCCTGTGTCCTCAGTGTTGGGAAGGGGTGAGGGAGCTCTCCAGAGCCTCTTTGTTAAAGGCACTAATCCCACGGTGAGGGCTCCATCCTCACGATCTGACCGCTTCCCACCGGCCCCTCCTCTGCGTACATCACACCAGAGGTTAGAGTCCCAGCACACAAACTTGGAGGGACGCGGTGTTCAAGTCCATAGTGCTAAGAAATCGCCAGCTTCTCTCTGTCACTGGGAGAATTGCTTTCAAGCTCTTGTTTTGTTGTATGTGTTTTACAGTCCTCTATTTTGGGCACGTGTCAGTAATTTTCCATTTATGGTAATGATCCCAAGTTTATTTTTAAAAATGCATGTGGTATGTTTAAAAAAAAAATAGGGAATAGAACATTTAAAAGAAGAATAAGTACACACAGAAACAAGCCACCCCTGAGAGGTGGCGCAGGAACGCGAGAGGTCGGGATGCTTCTCTTGCATCTGCCTGGATGTATGTGGAATCCTGCATGGCGCCAGCCCTGCTCTGTAATTATGCGTCGATCTGGTCGCCGAAAGCCTGTCTTGCCACTTGACTGGGAGCTCCATAAGGGCAGAGACCTTGACTTTATCTCGTGCTGACTTTGTCAAGTAACTAACGGGGATGTGCCATGAGTACGAGCGTAGGCAGGGGTCGGGGGAACAGGATGGCCCAGCTGCTGCCGGAGTGCCTGCCCTCGGGGGTGCGGTGGCGGGAGCACCTGCAGAAGCCTTCTCTCCCCTGCTCTGCAGGTCAAGCTGTCCGTGTACTGGGACTACATGAAGGCGATCGGACTTTTCATCTCCTTTCTGAGCATCTTCCTTTTCCTGTGTAACCACGTTGCTGCTCTGGCCTCTAACTATTGGCTCAGCCTCTGGACCGATGACCCCATCGTCAACGGGACCCAGGAGCACACTAAAGTCCGGCTGAGCGTCTATGGAGCCCTGGGCATTTCGCAAGGTGGGGGCCCCTCCCCTGGCCAATTTGAACACTTGGAACGGTTTCTTCCATGTCTTATTATGGAGTTTAGTCTCCCCGTTTGTGAGTGTTTCTGGACCCCTCAAACTAAGCCAAACTCGCATGAACAGTACCTGTCCCTTAGCAGACACTCAGATACTTACAGAGTGATTATTTCTTGAGTGCTTTGTTTTCACGGGCCCCTAGGAGATGGAGAGATGCTCTTGACATGCACATTTCACAGATGAGCAAAGTTGAGAACAGCAGCCCCCCTGACCCACCCTGGAGCATTGGCAGGCAATGCCCCCTTGCCCCTTGTTGCTCTGCGAGGGGCTTCTGTAGACTCTAATTTGTGGGCTTCTCTGTGCCATCTGAGGGTGGGAATTGGGTCAGTCTGGTGGTTCTCGGTGCAGACCATGCTGTCCCACGGGGACATCTAGTTATGTCTAGAGGTCCTTAGAGCCATCACCGCTTTGATTGGGGGTGTTCCTGGCGTGCAGAGGCCAGGGATGTCGCCGGGCGGCCCGCAGTGCTCAGCACAGCCACCGTAACAGAGGATGATCTGTCCTTAAATGTCAGCAATGATGAAGTTGAGAAACCCTGTTTACCCTTCCTGTGGGCCCATTAAGGTCCCCAAACACAGCAGCATTAATAGTGACAGCCGCTATGAGCCCTTCCTCAGTGTCTGCTTATGTTCTGGACACTTCTGTGGGTTTTTGCAGACCAGGGCCGAGAGGTAGCAGCTACCGTTTCCCCCATTTTAGAAATACATCACAGAAAGTTCTGTTGCATGGCACTGGCCTGGAGGAGTGTGGGACAGGGAATATCAGCATGACCTTGGAGCAGCTGCCTGGATCAGAACCGCAGCTCTGCTGCCAGTTGGCTGACTCTGTCGAGGGCAAAGGAGTTCACCTGTCTGACCTTGAGTGTCCTCTGTAAAATGGGTGCTAAGAGGCTTTACATGGAGTCAGTGTGAGAAGTAGATGCACGTAAAACTCCTGCATAGTGTTGAATCTATAGTGAGTCCTCAGTAAACAGTAGGCACTACTGTCCTCCTCGTCATGGTCGTCATTCTTAGAAGCTGAGAGTCTTAGAAGCTTGTGTCCGCACGGCCACTCCTCCCTGCCCCCGGCCCGTGTCCCATCGCGGTGTTTACCGTGAGAGTATTTGTAGGTATCTCGGTGTTCGGCTACTCCATGGTGGTCTCCATCGGGGGCATCTTCGCTTCCCGCCGCCTGCATCTGGACCTGCTGCACAACGTCTTCCGGTCCCCCATGAGCTTCTTCGAACGCACCCCCAGCGGGAACCTGGTGAACCGCTTCTCCAAGGAGCTGGACACGGTGGACTCGATGATCCCGCAGGTCATCAAGATGTTCATGGGCTCCCTGTTCAACGTCATCGGCGCCTGCATCATCATCCTGCTGGCCACGCCCATGGCCGCCATCATCATCCCGCCGCTGGGCCTCATCTACTTCTTCGTCCAGGTGAGAGGTGGGGTCTCGGGGAGCAGGAGGGCCCCTGCTGTGTACGCTACTTCCGTGTGAGCTAAGGGCTCACTTCACCTGACCATTTCCCCACCTTGGAGTTGTTGGGGATTTCCTGGAGGAAGGTTGGATTTGTTTTTGTCCACTTTAAATACCTATCAGAGCGTGTGTGTGTGTGTGTATATATATATATATATATATATATATAAATTATAAAAATTTATAACAAAAATAGCATATAGCAATTATACTACTATTAAAATTGAGTGTTATGAAATTCTTTAGGTTGTAAGCCCCCTGCAGAAAGTGGAGATGTGAGCAATAGCACCTTAAGCAGGATAGACATCTGTCTTTCTCTCTCCCAGTAGAAATGTAGAAGTGGGCCGTTCAGGGCTGGTACAGTAAGTCTCTTACTATCCTGGACTGTTAATATCACTGCTTTTTTTTTTTTTCTTCTCCCGTCCTCACATAAGCCTTCATTCTTAAGTTGATCTCCTGGCCCACGGCAGCTGCTAAAGCTCCAGCCATCAATCTGTAGTTCAGAAAACAAGACCAAGGAAAGGGAACAGAGCAAGGGAGCATGTGACCGCCGAGTCCTTGTGGCCCCTTAGGTTACTGCAGCATAAACGGTGCTTGCAGCTGTAGATGAGCATGTCGAGGGCCTGGTGGCAGAGCTGGGAGTGCGAACTCACGTCTCTCTGTTGTGTTGGTGACCGCAATGCTGCACTGCCCCTTTTTGCCCTGAAAAGCTTAGCAGCAGCACAGTTGCCAGGGGTTAGTTGTTTAGATGGGAGCCTAATGACTGCAGCCCGGAGGAGGAGTGAGAACTGCGAAGCGCTCCATATTCAGGCTGCACTGTGGCTGCTCGTGCCAGGTCCAGAGGCCTTGGTCCAGCCCGCCACACCCCCACACTCCACCACGTTGCGGCCCAGTGGTTGGGGAGTAGAAACGCAGGTGGAACCACAGCAAGCGAGTCTGGTTCTCGCACCCTCGTTGTGTTATCCTTAAACGGGTGCCAGCTTTTTTAGAAACTTCGATCTGCTGCATTTGCAAAAAATATGACCTTTGTTCATACCCTTGCCGTGCATTTCCCTGAGGCACCCAGTTCAGAAGAACCAAACGGGCCACTTGGTGCATTTACAGCAGCTCACACAGCTGCCGGCAGCAGGACCTTGAGCCGTTGTGCAGCCATTCTGTGATGGGATCTGCTATCCGTGAGCAGGACGATGAGGGAGATGCTGTTGGTATAACGTTGGTATTATTTTTAAACAACAAGGACAGTTCAGCAAAGGGTCCTGTTGTATATGCCCTGTCATGACAGCTAAGCAGGCATAGAGCACGTGTGATGGCTGGAAAGGGAAACAGCAAAAGGAAAATATTGTGTCTCTAAGGGCTGGGATTATGAAAGAATTTTTTTTATTTTCTTATTTTTAATTTTTTTTAAAGATTCACATATCTCTTTGAGAGAGTGTGTGTGTGAGTGGTGGGGAAGGGCCCCAAGTGTGGTTTTCTTTAATGGCTTTTAACTAAATATATCCTTACCCTACAACCCAGCTGTACTCTCTTCTTAGTGTATATGCAAAAGAAATGAGAATGCATCCAGAAAAAAAAAAAAGGGTGCTAGAATATTTTTAGCATCTTGGTTTCTGATAGCCCCAAACGAGAAACAACTTGGGGTTTTTGACCCAGACGTCTCAAGAACGTTCTCGGATGCTAGAGATGTTGTAGATTTTGGTCAGGTAGTGGGTGTGCAGGTGTAACTAAGTATAAAATTCACCAAGCTGTGGAGATTTGGGTGCATTTTCCAGTGTAATGTAAATGTATGCTGTATCTTGAAGAAAAAGTGGGTTTTAGATGTACATACGTTCTCTCTCATCAGAAAAGATCTAAAGGTTTTACACTGAGACTGGAATAAATTTCAGAGTAAAGGATGTAATACAGGGGTTTTTTTAAACTATCTATTTATTTTAGAGAGAGAGAGACTGGGGGGGAGGCACTCCGGAAGAGGGGGGGAGAGTCCCAACCAGACTCTGCCTTGAGCACAGAGCCCGATGTAGCGTTCGATCCCATGAAGCCAGAGATCATGACCTGAGTCGAAACCAGGAGTTGCATACTTAACTGGCTGCACCACCCAGGCACCCCGGGTATTTAATTTTTATTTAATCTGTATCATCCCCTTCCCAGCGTTTAAATGGGTATCCATTACTATTTTAATTCAGAAGCAAGTCATTTTTATATAAAGGTGATGCAAGAGGTAGGACAATGTGGAATTGTGTTGGGGCTTCCTTGTTGCCTAAAGGAGACATTTCTGGTTTGTGAGCTGTTTCGGCATCCGTGAAAGCCTCCCGGCCACAGGTCCGACAGCTTAGCCCCGAAGGCGCCGCATGTCTCAGGCAGGGGCGTGTTGAGCGTTCCTCCTACCCACAAGCACCAGGCCCTTGGTCTCTGAAAGAATGAGTGAGTCTGGGGCGTGAATTACGTCTCCTGGAATGGAGCTTCAAAGGGAAGCTAACAGTTGCTCTTTTTTTAAAAAACTGAGTTTAAACATAAATACATCTCAGGTTAGCTTTCTGTTGTAAAAATTCTGAGCCCAGGATAAGTGGGATAAGTTGAACAGGGAAGACTCTCGGGAATGACTTCCATCCGGGATATTTAGAAAGAAAGCCAGAGGGAGGAGGCATCACGGCTGACGGTCACGGGGCAGATCCCGCAGGGCCAAGGCATCCGGAGTTGGTTCATGGCAGTGAGCTGTCACCTGACCTGTCCTCAGGGGCTGGCAGAGCCACCATCCTGGGACCGCCCGGCCTGGCGTGGGCCTGGGTTAGCCGACAGAGTTGTCAGGGCCCCGAAGGCCACCCAGGTGTGAGTGGCAGTTACCGTGTGCGCTGCCATCTGGAAGGAAGCTGCTGACCTCAGAGCCCCCCACACAGGTTTCCTGCTCTCTGTGGAAGGTCCCCACCCCAGAGCGGCCCTGGGAGGCTGGGAGGCCTTGTCCCTGGCCACCCTGTGTTTCTGGGTCTTGCTCAACTGTCTGGCTCTAGCGCTTGTGGGGCGGCTGCATTTACATGAGATCTTGAGCACTTCTGGAACAGGGACGCGGTTCTGTGTGTACCGACAGGCAGACCAAGGCCACGAGAACTCAGTGTTCTCAAAGGACCAGGCCGCGCTCTGTGCATGGCTCCTCGAAGCGTCCACGGGGCGAGTTGCTTCTGTTCTGTCTGGTCTGGTTAGGGCAGGAGCAGAGCCTATGGGCGTCTGCCCACGGGGTCAGGTGGAGGCCTGGATGTCCTCCAAACCTGTACCCAAAGCCCACCGCTGGGGCCATCCAGCCCCCGAGATGAGTGGCGTCAGGCACCCTGTTGCGCCTCATAGCCGGGCTCTCTGAGGCCAGACCCCAGCTCGGCCACTGGTAGCCGCGTGACCTGAGGGGAGAGCCTAGCGATCTTTCTGGTTTACTGAGCGTCAGCAGGAATGAGTGCCTGCCGGATTTCCAGTCCGAGTCCCATGAGCCGATCTCTGGAACTACTTGGAACTGTGCTAGGATTGCGGCGTCTGGCTGGCTCTGTCGGTGAAGGGTCTGCCTTCGGCTCAGGTCATGATCTCAGGGTCCTGGGATCGAGTCCGCGACAGACTCCCTGCTCAGCGGGAAGCCTGCTTCTCCCTCTCCCTCTGCCCCAGCATGTGGGCTCTCTCTCTCTCACAAATAAATGAGTAAAATCTTTGAGAAAAAAAATTAAGAACTGTGCTAGGAGGGTGAGCTCTGCGTGAACATTAGCTGCTGTCACTGTCACCTCTGTGCATGCGGCGAGCACCCACATGCCACCTCCCGGAGGTATCGTGCAAGTCCAGGCTTTCTCCAGCGCAGCTCCGGGGACCGGCAGCATGAGAGGAGCTTTGCCCACTGCCCGGTCCATTCTCTTCCCCCAGAGGTTCTACGTGGCCTCGTCGCGGCAGCTGAAGCGCCTGGAGTCGGTGAGCCGCTCCCCGGTGTACTCCCACTTCAACGAGACCCTGCTGGGCGTCAGCGTCATCCGCGCCTTCGAGGAGCAGGAGCGCTTCATCCGCCAGAGCGACCTGAAGGTGGACGAGAACCAGAAGGCCTATTACCCCAGCATCGTGGCCAACAGGTGGGCGCGCGCGGCCTTGCGGGGGCAGGTGGAGGCCTGAGAACTGCGCCCTCGTTCCTGGAGGAGGAGGGTGTGAAGCCAGGCTCGGGCCCTCCCCACCGGGCGGGAGGACAGGACGCAGCGACCCCTGAGAGCGGACGGGAGTGCTTCAGCTCCAAGCGTTGAGTGAGGGCCGCGACCACGTTGTCCTGGAGTCAGGAAACACGGCCGAACTACCCGTTCGCTGTTGTCCTGATGATGTAAGATCGCCCGGGATGGGCAGACTCCGCCAGTATTTTTGTGTCCTGATTCTCGGCCGAAGGGCATCACCCTCACCGTACCCCTGTGTGATGAGCATGGGAAGCCATTCCCCAGTCTTAGGTTGGCCCCCGTGAAATTGCCGTGAGCAGATCATGAGCGAATGGAGAACATCAATGGAAAAGACGGGACGGAAGTTTACTCCTTGTTGACTAAATTCAGAAAAGCTGCTGATCCCTAAAAGGGTATCCTCCTCACTGCTGTCCTCATACGTGTTTTGAGACGTGATATAGAAGATTCTGGGAGGGGGTGGCAGCACCCTGGGAGTTGGCCATCCTAACCAGCCGTCAGCCCCGTCATACACAGTATCACCTGTAACGTAAGACTAGGAGACCATGAGTTGTTGGAGACCCTTCCTTCCCTGCAGAATTCTTAGAGCCTGGGTCACATCTGGCTCTGTCTTTGGGAGAAGCTACACACCCGGGAAGATCAGTCATGGGAATCGGAAGGGCCGTATGTGACAAAAAGATCAACACCCCTGTCTCTCCCTAAGGTGCTTCATGCCTTGAAATATTACTATTCCTAGCGCCCTGTGATATCTTACAGACGTTAGCGTTAAACCAGTAATATATCTGTTTATGCTTCCAAAGGTGAAGTAATCCATTTTAACATGTCTAGAAGGGGGATGATGTGGCTCTGGGAACATGAGAGCAACATTGAAAATAGTAGCTTTTCTCCCCTTCCCCGCTTCCCTACCAAGAGAAGGTTATTTTCAAGTAACCTCTCCACGCAGTGTGGGGCTCGGACCCACGACCCTGAGATCAAGAGTCGCACACTCCATGGATCTTGCTCCGTGAGGTCACCAGCTGGGCACCCCCAAGGCATGCTTATTTTAAATCAGTGGTGCCTCTTACAGTTGATGACTTCTTAGGAATTTAGGAATTTTCCCGGACATCATTTTAAAGATGGGTGTATGTGGGTATATTTTAAAGCTTCACTTTCCTGGGAAGTCGGCTTCTAAAGAAATCTCTTTTGATCCCTGGGGTTGTCGGATTACTGAGGAAGTAGCGAGGCCGTGTCCCTTCGGCCGTCTTTCCCCTTCCCGAGCTTTTCTCGGGAACTCTCGGGGAATTACGGCAGTTAGCAACGTGACCCCCACCCCGCCCACATGAACCAGAAACCGGAAACTCTGGAAAGCTGACTCCAGGTCTCTGTGTGTCTCTGTGTCTGTCTGTCCGTCTGTGTGTCTGCGTGCAGGTGGCTGGCCGTGCGCCTGGAGTGTGTAGGCAACTGTATCGTCCTGTTCGCTGCCCTGTTCGCCGTGATCTCCAGGCACAGGCACAGTCTCAGCGCCGGCTTGGTGGGCCTATCTGTGTCGTATTCATTGCAGGTAAGGGGGGGTGCTCTCAGCCAGATTTTCGGATTTTCTTCTTGGGGGAGTCAGTTGTTGGATTCTTGGGCCTTTGCTTTGAATCCGGGCAGGAGCTGGGGGAGCCGCTGGAGGCCGAGCGGCATTTGAGAAGCCCAGTGACCCAGTGGTGCTGGGGTGGAAGGGAGGCATGTGGCCAGGATTCCCCTGAGTCCAAGAAAGCCCGTGATGGCCTGCCAGGGTGTCCCCAGCTACAGGAAGAATGCTGTTCTGGCTGTGACTCGCCCTCCCATCACGGCTTTCATTTGGGCACCCAAATTTGGATACGTGGTATTTTCCTTTTACCATCTGGTTCGAAATATTTTCTGATGACGTTTCTGATGACTTGAAATGTGTTTCCTTACAAGGCACAGTGTAGCCCGTCCGGGTGGTAGCAGTATGTGAGGTTCATGTTTTCGGGACCTATTTTACCTAGGGCATTTTGTAATTCGTAATTACTTCCCAAAGAGAATGCCACTTGCACTCACTGTAGAAGCTCACCCACAGATCACCACGTACTTGAACTGGCTGGTCCGCATGTCTTCTGAGATGGAGACCAACATCGTGGCGGTGGAGAGGCTGAAGGAGTATTCAGAGACGGAGAAGGAGGTAAAGGCAGCAGCCGGCCTGGCCTCTCCTGACCTCTTCGGTGTGACTTAACCCGGACCATCCGTAGAGCCATAGCCTGCGTGCCTTCTGCAGGCAGCCTCTGTTCAACAAGAATCGTCTTCTCTTACTTGTCATGTATTTGTGGGGGAGGGGGGCTGCTGTTAGGGAAAATGAGACATTTGTTTCCTCTTTGAAGTTTAAGAATTGAGTACCAAAGAGGTGATTCAGAGCGTGGAAATTCACTCACCAGAGGCCCAGTGCATGCATATTGTAAGAATGATGACGGTGGGAAGGAATTGACCTAAGTTTGGAGAACCCTGCACTTACTCAACCAAGGTCTGCATTTTATAGATGGAGCAAAGCGTGGCCTAGGAATGAAAAGTGGCTGACCCGAGATCACATGTGGTCAGAACGGCTGGGAGTAGAACCCCAGTGTCCGGACTTCAGTGCTGCATTGTCCTCAGTAACTGCCTTTTTCTGCCTGCGATGGTAGTGATCATAATGATAGTGACAGTCATGCCTAGAGAGACACCTCTGCCCCTGCCACCACCTGTAATGACAGCGGCCTGTATTGTGCCCTCAGAGGGGCCTCAGGCCCTGAAGCACACATCTGACATGGAATGATTCATACAACCTTTCTGTAGCCTTGTAACTCCCGTTCTTTTGTGACCCCATTTTACAGATGAGGAAACTGAGGCACAAGGTTAAGTTACTTGCCTGAAATTAAATGACTGGTAAATGGCCGACCCAGAATTTGCTTCTGTGCCGTTGGCACACTGCCTCCCAAGAACGTGCCCCTTGGGAATGAGACCATGGCCCTGGGTAAACTGTCTTGAGGGATCTCAAGACAGATCTCACAGAGGTGAGCACTGTCCTGTCCTTAACGCTCTCAGACAGGTGCGCCCAGTCCCCCTTCATCAGAGAGGATCATTCAGGATGGTGTGAGCGCCCCCTGAGGAAATAAGTATGTATTACACCAGGGGTTTTCCCACTATACTGATGGTATTTTTTTACATTTTTAAGATATAAAAAAAATAAATAAATAAGATATAATTCACAGCATGTAAAGTATGAAATGAAATTTATTTTTTAACAAGTGCCATGTTTTTATTTCTTTTGATTATTTTTATGTTTTTAGGATAAGAACATATTTGAAAAATATAAAAGAAAGTAGAGCTCATCCAGGGTCTTACCACTACTAAAAATATTTATTTATTTGTTTTATAGACTGTCTTTTCCCTTTAGAAAGTTCCATCCACTTCCTTCCAGTGCCCTCCATGTTCTTACAGCTTACCCTCTTTCTTGATATACCTAAATTTATAAAAGGGAAATATACTTATAAAAAAAATTTAATATAGCAAGTTTATGGGGGAGAAAGGGTGAAAGCTCTCTTTCATCCTCTCTGTTCTTCATTTTCGCCGAAGCTACCCCTGATCCTGGCCCCGAGCATAGCCAGTTGTAGTGCTTAGGAAGTGTTGAATTTAGCTAAGAAACTCTTCAGAAATAAGGGCTGTGTGACCCTGGGCAAGTTACCTACTCTCTCTGTGTCCATTTCCTCATGTGCAAGGACCCCACTCATGGGACTGTAGTGGATTAAATGAGGTCATGTGATAGTCATCTTTAAAAGCATTAGACATTGCTTTGTCTTCCGAATATAGGAGGCACCCAGAGTAAAACCTCTACCCTTGTGCCTGTCAGAGAGGACCACTCCTTCATTGATTCAGTCCACAGATATTCATGGAGCCCCTGCTGTGTGCTGTGGCGGGTTGAGGGGGCTGGAGTGTGACAGTGAACTGTGAACCAACCCGTCCGCATGTGGTGGACATTCCAGAGGGCATGGACAACAGAATAAGCAAATCAAAGCACACCTCAAGTGGTAGGAGGTGCCACGTGGTCTGAGGGAGATCTGAGCAGGATTGGGGATCGAGGGCACAGAGTCAGGGCGAGCTCTGCATGGCCCGAGATCAGCACTGAGGGAGCAAGCCCAGAGGGGAGATTGAGGAGGGTGCAGAGGCCCAGAAGCAGGGCACATAGGTGCGTGGGGAGCAGAGTGAGCCCGGGGAGGGAGAGGAGGTCAGAGGGGGATGTATCGCCAGCTCTCTTGTACTCCTAAGGTTCCTTCCCCAACACCCCACTCCTTACCACCCCCCCAGGCTCCCTGGCGAGTCCCGGAGATGACTCCACCCAGCACCTGGCCTCAGGTGGGCCGAGTGGAATTCCGAGACTATGGCCTGCGCTACCGAGAAAACCTGGACTTGGTTCTCAAGAACATCAATGTCACCATCGATGGAGGGGAAAAGGTGGGTGCGCCTCGTCCCCTGACCCTTCACAGCAGGGCGTCGCTTGCAGCCAGGCACATCGATTCCCCGGTTTCTCAAAGTCCAACTCCGTGGGGCTTGAGTGGCCTTTTCTAGCAGGGGCTTTGTGGAAGCAGAAGCTGCTAGAGTGTCCCAGCCGCATTACATACTGTCAGCAGAGAGCTAGATGAGGCCCGCAGGTAAGTTTTGAAAAATCTGAATACATTGCAAATACTGAAGAATCTGGTATGTCTTAGATAAAGATCCATTTCCTGCCTTTTTTTTTTTTTTTGAGTGAGTGAGTGAGTGAGTGAGCATGTCCGCTGCTGGTGGGAGGAAGGGCAGAGGGAGAGTATTAAGGGGGTTGCAGGGCTCAGTCACATGACCCTGAGACCATGACCTGAGCCGAAAGCAAGAATTGGATGCCTAACCGACTGAGCCACCCAGGCACCCCTCATTTCCTGCTTTTCTTGAAAGATCGAACATCTAGCAACATGGGGCTTATACTCCCTGCCTGGTTCTTTCTAGACAAGACGAGAACCTCCCAGCTCACCCAGCCCCTCCCCATCTCACTTACGTGCCTACTTGGCCCCCATGGGCATTTGGGTTTGCCACCTCTAGAATCGAAAGATGCCATCGTCACTACTAGGGACGGCTTAGTGAACATGTGAAGTTGTCAGAATTCTGGAATATATCCCTAGTCCCAAGTTGTTTCTGGAAGATGTCCTGGCTCTGAGACCTTTAGACCCTCCTTAGGAATCAGATGAAGGGTCTTCCTGGCTGTCTGCCAGAGGACAGAGTTTCTTTAATCTCTGAACATATGTGTTTTTTTTTAAAGATTTTATTTATTTTATTTGACAGAGCTCACAAGTAGACAGACGCAAGCAGAGAGAGGGGAAAGCAGGCTCCCTGCTGAGCCCGAAGCAGGGCTTGATCCCAGGACCCTGAGATCATGACCCAAGCTGAAGGCAGAGGCTTAACCCTCTGAGCCATGCAGGCGCCTCTGAACATACATGTTTGCTAAACCGTTCCTACCCTGAGGCTCAGAATGTTTCGTTCCCATGAGAAATCTAACTTACACCGAGGGGACGAACAGAGCGGGTGGTGTTCTCGCGGAGGCTCTGTGGCTTACGTTGCATCACGAGACTCCGCTGTGTGACATTCCTGTTAGAGGCTGGAGGGAGCCTGCTTTTCAAGAGCCCCGACGAGGCGGGAGGAGGTGCAGCTGGATGGCAGGAATGTTAGTCGTTGGCCACGGAGCAGGGAGCCCCATTTCCTGAGGAGAGGATGAGTAGAAACTGGGTCCTGTCCATCACCTCTTGTGGCTCCTGCAGCCAGGCTAGAGGGAGGAGGTGTGCAGGGGGGTCGGCCGGAGTCTTTGAGATGCTGGACAGCTCAGGATGGGGAACTCATCATCAAAGGATTGAAAACCGTATGGGGGAAATACCCGATTATTAACATTACCTAGAGTTGAAAATAAAAGGGCTTTCTTGAAAATCCCTTCTGCCAGAGCCCTGTCTCTTTGGGAGGTCTGTACTAACGTATCAAGAGAACCAAATATTTTAATTTACAAAATGAGGTGGCGTAGAGGAGGAAGCCCTTCTTGGCCCTGAAGGGGGCCCTGGGAAGCTGCTGACCGGGAGAGCTGTGTGGTGGACATCGGGGCTGACCAGAGGACCGAACTGCTTTAGGGCAGACATCTGAAATGTGGGCCCTGTGTGGGGAGCAGGCGAGGGGTAACCCCCAGACACCAGCATCCCCACCTCACCCTGGGCCCTTCCTGTCCCACAGGTTGGCATCGTGGGGCGGACAGGAGCCGGGAAGTCGTCCCTGACCCTGGGCTTGTTTCGGATCAACGAGTCCGCTGAGGGGGAGATCATTATCGATGGCATCAACATTGCCAAGATCGGGCTGCACGATCTGCGCTTCAAGATCACCATCATCCCGCAGGTGGGGTCCGGGTGCAGCGAGGGAGTGAGTGGGGGCGGGGAGAGTGATGTACATATGTACTGGGGACAAACGTAAATATATTCCTATTTTATTATTTTCACTGTTCTCATTGGACCGATACTGTTTCTTCACCACTGAATCTCCCCTTAGCGTATAAATCACAGCAGGAATTAACCAGGCATCGTTCCTTCACTCCTGCTGGCTCCACTCAGGACAAGAATAAGGCTCTTAAGAGCCAGGAGAGAAATAGGAATTTTCCACACCGATTTCTATAGGTGTGAATCTCTCACGTGTTGCCTTGTCGTGGTGTTTTCCCTAAAATTTCTTATGAGATGCTCCTTTGGAGGCGGGGAGTGGGGAGGAATCCACAGTACTTTATGATTAGGAATTATCTACGCTGCTTCTCCCTGTCAGAAGGTTCCATGTATTGGAGACTCCGGGAAGTTTTGCCAAAAGATATTTATTTTATTTCACTTAACCCAGGATTTTCCAAATCTTCCCCCCGCCTTACTAACATCTCTGGAAATAGCGAGTCCGAGGAACCCTGGGAACCCCATCTTGAGCGATTCTGGCCAGAGCTGTTCACGTCGCGCCTGTTGGCGCCGGGTGCAGGCATCGTGACGTGAGCCTCACCTGCCGTCCGCTGTCTTCTCCCCGGACAGGACCCTGTCTTGTTCTCGGGTTCCCTCCGCATGAACCTGGACCCGTTCACCCAGTACTCGGATGAGGAAGTGTGGACGTCCCTGGAGCTGGCTCACCTGAAGGACTTCGTGTCCGCCCTTCCTGACAAGCTGAACTACGAGTGTGCGGAAGGCGGGGAGAACCTGAGGTAAGAAGCCGGGGTGTGAGGCCCTGACTGGGTCTCCTCAGCTCTGCCTCCATCGAGGTGTTGGAAGATTCTGTCCTTTTGCATCTGTGTCAGGCCTAGGTTTGAGGCATGGATGAGCCATTTTCTCTTCCCCTCCTGCCGCTTCAGTTTCAGCATCTGTAAAGTGGGCTTCAGTCCAGGCCCATGGTAGCATGAGGTATAAAACCAGGATGGCCAGTGTGGTTCCTTTCACGCCGGGTTTAGTCGATGGAGTGTGACTGTTAGTTGTTCGCCTATTGAAAAGCTTCTCTCTTGCTCAGTAAATTTCTGAGCTCTCCGAGGCTCCATCCGCTGCCCTGGGCCCTCTCCCAGGATCCCCAGGATGCCCCCCACGACCCAGCAACTGAAGTATCACTGCCTGGTGGCGCAGGGAGCCCAAGTCGTGCTCCCGCGTCCCCCGTGCCTCATCTGTCCCTGTGACAACCACCCACCGAACTCAGATGTGTTCAACGCTTCAGACCCTTGGTGGGGGTCACTGCCAGGCGGCCCTGCGGTTCTCAGCTCACTCACGGGGCTGGGGGTCCGCCAGGGCAGATCGGGTCGGCTCCACACGTCCCTCGTCCTCCAGCCGACCCGCCCAGGTGTGTGGTCACGGCGATAGCGGAGGCACAGGAGGGAGCGGACCCCGGAGGGCAGTCCCTCTGCGAGCCTCCGCTGGCCTCGTTTGCCGGCATCCCATCAGCCAAAGCAAGACAGGTGGTTGAGTCCGGAGTCAGTGGGGAGGGTCCAAAGAAAGCACAGATACGGGGCCATTTGGTTACCCTTCACACCGCCCATGCAGAGCTGCTCCCCTCCGAGCCCTGTTCTGAACATGACGCCGAGAGCCCCACTCTAGCTCCACGGCGAGAACATCCCAAGCAGTCACTGATGTCTGCTGAGGGTACGGGCGTGGGGATCGGGGAGTAGCCGGGCTCCTCTGGCCTCAGCAGCACCTAGTGTCGCCTCTCTACTCCCAGCTCCTGCCTGGGCTCAGGGTCGGGGTGGTTTTGACCCTCTGTCTCCTGGTTTTTTTCTCCCGGTCAAGCGTTGGGCAGCGCCAGCTTGTGTGCCTGGCCCGGGCTCTGCTGAGGAAGACCAAGATCCTGGTGTTGGATGAGGCCACGGCGGCCGTGGACCTTGAAACAGACAACCTCATTCAGTCGACCATCCGGACGCAGTTTGAAGACTGCACGGTGCTAACTATCGCACACCGGCTGAACACCATCATGGACTACACGAGGTGATGCTCTGGTCCTCGGGTGTCCCCGTTTGTTCAGCACTGTCCTGTGTGGAGGGACAGCCCTCTCTTTCCCTTGGGTGTTTCTGACATCGCTCCGTCATGTATTCAGTCAACATACACGTAGAGTGCCCGCCTCATTCTCAGTCCTATTCTAGGCACTGGGGACTCAGCAAGGAAGTATCAGACAAGGAGCCTGCCTGAAGGATCTTCTAGGTCATTCGGGGGCTGGGTGCAGAGACAGGCAATAGACACTTGAACACACCAAAGCTAATGGTGCTGGGAACGAAGCAGAGAAAGTGAGAGAGCCTGTCCTGGGGTAAGCATCCCAGGGCTTTGACCAGGAGGGGTCGAGGATGGCAGCCAGTTGGAAGGCTACTGCAGCAGTCCTAACAGAAGGTGTGAGGGGCCTGACCCAGAGCAGGGATTTGTTGGGGTGGCTCTTGGGGGCACAAGGTGCTGACCCCTTCCTTTCCCCTCATGTCTGTGTCTGCTGCTCTTGCAGGGTCATCGTCCTGGACAAGGGAGAGATCCGGGAGTGTGGCCACCCCTCCGACCTCCTACAGCAGAGAGGTCTTTTCTACAGCATGGCCAAAGATGCTGGCCTGGTGTGAGCCCTGGAGCTGGTGCATCTGGTCAGAGCTGTAAGGCCGACGACGCCGGCGTCCGGGGATGATGTACTGCGGCACCATCCTTGGGAACCCAGACCTCCTGTGTACCGAAACCAAAAAGAAGAAAACAAACAAACAAACCAAACACACAAAGCAGCCAGCGTCTGGCCCCCAAGTTGGAATTGGCCATGAAGAAGTAGGAGAGACACAGAGATGCAGCCCACCCAGAACCCTCCCACCCCTGCCTCCATTGCCCTGCGAGATGCACAGATGTTCTCAGGCCCCCAGGAACGCACGCTCTTGCTCTCGGTGCTCGGCGGGAGGTTTCGGCAGCCAAGCTGCCAGAGAAAGTGGTTTCATAAAATACGCTAGCGACCAAATCCAGCCAGCTGCCTCAGGACTCTCCAGCCAAAGTCAACGGGTTCTGTCTTTGAGAAGCTCCCCGGCACCCCCCGGCGTGCTCGGTCTCTTTAGGGCTGCAGGTAGGAGGGGAGGGGCCATCCGTTGAGGGCCAAGCACACTCTTCTTACCAACCATGTGGTCTTCCAGGCGCTCCGACGTGGGACCCCACGTCTCAGCCCTGCTCCCCCGGTACTCGCCTCCCAGGCCGGGGGGCTGCCTCCATGTCTACGGACTTCTCACCGACGGGACCTGGCAGCACTTCTGGGCCGTCCGGACCCAGGGCTCATGTCAGCACCGGCTCCCCAGCCTGGTCGTTCGGCTCTTCATCCACGCCGGTCTCCTCCTCGCTCTCCTCACCCCCTTCTCCCCGTGGCTAGGAAGGCTTTACTGCTCTAGTCCCCGAGGGAGAAGATCTGCCGATGGTGATGAAACAGTCAAGGCCAAGAGCGCTAGGTACCTGCCAGGTAGGACCGGTCGGGGCTGAAAAGAGCCCCGTTGAGTCTCCTCCGTGTGGTTAGAATTTTTCTTTTTCCTCGCCGCTGGCCTCTGGGTAGCTTGAAGGATGGCAGCCTGGAGAGCTTGACGTTTCGTGACTGAGTCTCTTCCGGGACAAGAAAAGGACCCATTCACGAATATCAGTGATTGCTTTTCCTTTTCTTTCTTTCTTTCTTTTTTTTTTTTTTTTTTTTTGTGGCTTTTTTTGGTTTTTTGGCTTTAAGTGCTCCAAGGGGGAAAACAGTTTCAAGACTTTAATTTCTTGGGAAGAGGTGCTGGTTGAGGAACACCGTTCCCAGGGAGGAGCCACAGCAGCCGGCAGGTGACGGGTGGCCCACGTGTTCCGGGAGGAAAACGGAGAAGCAGAGTCCTTCGTGGTTTCTCAGACCAGAGCGAGACCCAAAACGCAGAGGAAGGTCACTGCTGCTCCGAGATTCATACTCGCTATGAATTACATTGCTGACTTCACACCCAGAGAAGCACCTTCCTTCTTTAAGGTGGAATATATATTTATTTTTTTGTAAGTTATACCATTCTTCTACATTAGATAAACCAAGTTTTTCTTGGGGATCTTTTTCTAATGACTTACACTGGAAACATGAACATTTGCAATAATTTACAGTAAAAAAAAAATATTTTGTTTCTTACTGAACAATTGTTCTGTTTTCTTTGGGGCGTTAGCAGAGTGTTCTGCCATGTCCTTCAGAAGTCAGGACGGGGTAACCCTCTTGCCTGCTTCTGTTCTTTCTCTTTGGCAAACCCGTTGTCTCCAGTGGGAGCCCTTGTTCGGGAACGGACCTGAGGGGTGAAGAAGCAGGCGGGGCTTAGTGGGGAGTCCGCCTGGCCCGGTGGACAGAGCCTGGGCTCGAACCCTGCCTTTGCGGTTTGCTGTGTGACCTCGCATAAGTCACTGGACATCGGTGCCCCCGCTGCGTGTGTTACATAGGCCTGATCGTACCTGCCCTGTGGGATTGTTATGGCGATGAGCAGTGGCATGTGGGTGGCACACACGACCTTAGTCATGTAAGACACAAGCCAGGCAAAAGTCCCACGTGGCCAAAATTAACCGAGAAAATCCCTTTGTGTAAGCTAGGCTATGAGAACAAATTAGTGCTGAATTCTTGGGAAATGGAACATCAGGGTAATTTCTCACTCATGCATTCTTTGGTGAGCATCAGATGCCTCTCTCCGGTCCCTGTCTTCCCTGCAGCGACAGAGAGACCTAGGCTACTACGGTCTTAGAGCATCACCTCCCAAGGGCCAGCTTCTGGAGATCGGCACTGCGGGGCAGGGGAAAGCGGGCACAGGATGACGCATCCCTGTTCTTCATGCCCCAAACCGGAAGCGACACAAGTCCGTTCCACTCAGCCCATGGGCCAGAGTCAGTCACCTGGCCCCAGCCCCAGGGCAAAGGAAGCTGGAAGATGCAGGGGTGTGTAAGGAAGAGCAGTACCTCCCCCTGTGGTCGTTCTGTGGTTTCTGAGTTGTGGCTTGCAGGGAAGTGAGGCTGGCGTGTTCAGTGTCTTCAGTTTGAAGAACCAGCTGTGTTTGGGGAGCAAGCCTGGGCTGCACCCTGAAACCAGGCCCCAAGTAATGGCACAGAGCGGGCATCCTGGCCCTGCTGGGCTGCCCTCCAACAGTGCTTTGTGTCTCCTGGAGCGTGAACGTGCTCAGCAGAGGAGCTGGTCAGCTTATTCCCCTGAGAAGGGAAGTATTTGGACGTGCCACATGGGGGGTCAGGTCAGTTTTAGAGGTGGGGTCCCGGGTCAGGTCCTAACCAGGAATCCCAAGTGTGCAACCTGGTGAGTTCCTGTGGGTGTGCTCTGTGGGGTGACTAGTCCTCAGGAGGCTCATGGGCCTGGGTTCAAGCTCTCGCTCTTTCCTGAAGAGGAGGACACATGCAGCCTTAGTCTCAGAGGGGGTGGTGTCAAAAGCCCTGAGGCTGGGGCAGGGGTGCCTGCTCCCCCGCTCGTCCAGGTAAGTGGGTCCGTGCTGTGCAAGGAGCAAGGGGGCCTCTCCTGGGTGCCAGGCCCTAGGCTTGGTGCTTAGCCTTGCTCCCGTGGGAGAGGGACCCCAGGCCAGGGGGGAGCGGGGACCTGGAGTGATGCTTCCCGTGTGGGTCCTGCAGCACCTTCTAGCAAAGCACTCAGAATCTGACCACTTCTCAGCCCTCTGATGGCTGCCATGTGGGTCCCTCCCTCGTGCCCCTGTGACAGCCACCTCAGCGATTTCCCTGCTGCCCTGGCCACCCTCTCCTCTCCTTCCCCGCTGTATAGTCTGTTCTCCACCCAGCAACATCGTGTGCCTTTAAAAACCCCTCCATCCCAACCCTCCAGTGGTCCCCATCTCTGGCAGCAGCCAGCTACCCTCCACAACCCGGCTTCCCGCGACCTCTGCCCTGAGCTCCCCTCCAGCCACCTCGAAGGCCCCTCCAGCCACAAAGCCCCTCTGCCGCCCTTCCAGCATGCGGGGCTCGGTCCCGCCCTCGGGTCTTCCCTCTTCCCCAGACATCAGCATGGCTGGTCGCTCCCGTTTCTTTCACAGTGGCAGCTCACAGAGAGCAAGGCTCTGATCGGTTTACTCCTTAATGAATGCCCTCCCCGAGCACATTGCTCAAGGCCGGCGACAGATTCTCCAATCCAAGACTGAGCTCTCTGTGCTGGGCCCTGGGCCCTATGTGACATCATCAGGGCCTCTAGAACGTGCCTTTCAGGAGCTGCAGTTCCTTCATGGGTACAGCCGGGATCATCGTGTCCGCCTGGCCAGGTAGGTGCAAGGAAGGAAGCCGATCCCGGCAAAGCACCCAGTGCCCTGCCTGGCCCTCAGGACCCCGTCCTACATGGTGATGCCTTTCACTCATTAGTCCACCTATCCATCCACCGGTCGGTCCGTCCATCCATTCGTCCCTGCAGGCGTCCTTTATCGAACACTCCCACATGCTATGCGCCGTGCCAGGGGCTGGGAGTCACAGTGAACGCATGGGAACAAATCCCTTGTTTCAAGAGGGAAAAGAGCCCATTCCTTCCCTTCTGGGGGAGATGCCCGAGTGGAATTCAGCTGTCAGTGAGCTGATGTTCCAGATGTGGGCTCTGGATCCCTGCTTACGCTCTGTGTGCATTTTCTTGTCTGTAAAAGGGGCCTCATGAAAGTGTCCTCTTCGGCTGATCACCACGGTGCCTTCCTTCCCCCGTTTTAGAGATTCCCTGAAAGCCTGTGGCGGGCGTCGGGACAGGGCTTGGTGAGCGTTTGCTGTGACGTGAGGGGGACACAGGAGGGTAAAGGGCCGACCGAGCCGGGCACTGAGCCCAGGTCTGAACGTGGCTCTCCCTGCAGGTGTTGCCCCCTGAGCATGGTGTCTGGGGAGCTGTGCTGTGCGCTCCTTGGCACCCTCCTCGGTGCTGCTCCCATGACACACACGCCACTCTGTCCCTGAGAGAGGCCCTGGTGGCCCTCAAATGACCCTGAGTGCGTTGGCCAAACACACAGCGGCTGCCACTTTGGCCTGCGGTCACCCTGCCTGGATGTCAGGGGCCCCACTCCAAGCAAAGTACTGCATCGTGTTCCCTCCTGCCGTTCCATGCTGGGCAGTCACCCCCACATGATGCCTTGGGCTGTAAATAGACCCAGAACAGACCTCCCCGACCCCAGGCGCTCACCAGCTGGGTGGCCTTGGCAGGTCCTGCAAACTGGGCCTCATTTTCCATATTGCCAAAACAGAGTTGGTAGGTCCTAGCCATGGTGGGGCCGGCCCTCTGGAGGCCGGACTGGGGGCAGGCAAGGGATGCAGCCCTCTGACCCCACTTGGCAGGCGACTGAATGAGCCGATGGCCACACCTTGGCAGAGGGACGGAGAAGCTGCCATTGGATCTAGATTTCATTTCCTCTGGGCTGAAAACCCTACCCTGGCTGGACCAGCAGAAAGTCCCTGTGACTTGGCTGGGACAGGTTGGTGGGGGGGGGCGTCCCCAGGCCCTTCCGGACGCGCCCACAACAGCCACAGTCCGTGTATCTGGATGACCGCTGGGCTGGGTGAGCCCGGTGCCTCTCAGCTGTGGCTGATCCCCCAGGGGACACTTGGCAGCGTCTGGACTTCTCTTTGTCACACCTGGAGGGGACAGTGGTTTGGCATTGAGTGACGAAAAGTCAGGGATGCTGCTGAATGTTCCACAGCGCATGACCCAGAATTACCAGCCCCAAGTCAATAGCGATTGGTTAAAAAAACATCCTGGTGTGTACGGCCTCTGCCCCACAGAGGACCCGAGGAGGGCCTCCAACAGAACAGCACTGACACGAATGGTAGAAGTTGACTGAGCCCGTGCTTTGGGCCCAGCTCAGCTTGGAGCACTTCCACGTACGAACTTGATCCCCGCAGCGACGTCGTGAGGTCACGGAAGATCCCTGGGCTGCCAGAAAGTTCATCTGAGGCGGAGACCCATTTCTCATGCCGCCCTTCACCACTGTGTGTCTGCGTGACCTCAGGCTTGGCTGTCTTAGACTCTGTCCCTCTTGCCCCGCGCCTGCCGCCAGTTTTAGCCCCGCTGTATTAGGTTCCCAACTGCTGAGGGAAATAGGCCCGAGCCCCATGGCGCGTGGTGCTGGTCCTGGCCCCGGACGGAAGCAAGCCTGGCCCATCCGCCATGGACCTTCGGCTTCCAACGGTCTCCCACAGACACTCTGGTTGGTCCCCCTGCTGCGGGCCTCCCCTGACCCTGCCACCCTGCCCCACCCCAAAAGCTGGAATTTGGTCTTTCACACACATGAAAGGTGTACCCTGAGCAAATTCTCTCCGTGGGGGGCCCCACAGTCCCTGGCTCCGCCAGTCTTGTTTTTGGCACACAATGTGCTGGTGTGGGGGCAGGCCTGTTCTTGGTGCTGGGGGTGGTGGCCTGTGTGTTGGCTCAGCCAAGACGCTCCTTGGGGCTCATCTACAAGGGGGGAGGAACCGCAGCCAGAGGTGTGGAATTTTCTGGAATCCTGTGGGGAGCTTTAAAAATACATAACAGAATGGAGAGCGCATCACCGTGTGGTTGCAGCCGGTAGGAAGGCGGGTGTGGTCACGATATGGCGACCAGAGCGGTCCTGGTGGTACTGGACACGTTCACCAGCCCAACCGGTGGTGGCAAGGCCAGAGCCTGTGCAGAAACACATGTGACATGTGCAGACATGCATACACGTGCACAAATACAAGCAAAAGTGGGAAAATCTGACCAGAATCAATCAATGGTACCAATGTCCATATTTTGGTTATGATGTTGTACTGTGTTTTCCAAGATGATGTTATTCGGGGAAACAGAGTAAAGCTACCCGGGAACTTTCTGGATTACTTCTTAAAATGGCTTGTCCATCTACAACCATCTCAAAATAAAGGGGGTAATTTGTAAGAAAGTACACACTCCATTGGCCCAGCCCCAGTCCCGGGGATGGTGATTTTCAGCGTCTGGTGAGGAGTCCCGGCATGGGTGGGTTTTTGAGTCTCTCAGGTGCGGCCCCTGGGCAGCCAGTGTGGAGAGCCACTGGCCACTTCAGCTCCGGGGTGGACGGGGCCAGATGAGCCCTGATCAGACCGACCTGGGCGTTGCTGTGTCCTCCTGGGTCTGTGACGACTGGTTGCTTTCTCGGCCATTTTCCTCCCAGAGAGCAGAAGGGTCTAGACCCAACCCTGTGGTGCCACCGATGGCCCCTGGGTCACGTGTACCCCCAGGGCACAGCAGTCTCTCTGGGCAGGTACGATGAGGTGAGGGTTGAGGGCTCAGACCAGGCCCGATTCCTGCGCCAGCCTGTAAAACAGGCCCTGCTGGGCCAGCAGCTGGGTCGGGCTGCCGCTCTCCGCCAGCTGCCCCTTGTCCATGACCAGCACCCTGCAGGGGTAGAGAGAAACGAGCCACTCTTACCAGCCCAGTCAGCCCTGGTCACTCTGACGCCGAAAGCCCAGGGTGTCTGCCCGGGTCGAGTCTGGCCCTCCCTGCGGTTTCCTGATGCCAACAAGCAGGGTGGAGGCTTCTGCGGGGCCCGAGTCCTGGGCCTCCTCCTCCCTCCACTCCCCTCCTGGCATCAGTTCCGCCTCCTGCAGCGTGCACACTCGCTAACCCATCCCAGCGCCCCTCCAGCTCTGAACCCCGCTGCCTTCCTCTGCCGCTGCGGGGGTGGCGGGGGCCGGGGGGGCGGGTTAGGGCAGCGTACCTGGCGCAGTCCATCACAGAGCGCAGGCGGTGGGCGATAAGCAGCACCGTGCACCGGGCGAACCAGCTGCCGAGGGCCGCCTGCATCTGCAGCTCCGTGCCTGGGTCCACAGCAGCCGTGGCCTCATCCAGAATGAGGATCTGGGTTTTCCGGAGAAGGGCCCGTGCCAGACACAGGAGCTGCTTCTGGCCCACACTGGGAAAGAGTGGGAGGGTCAGGCCGGACACTGGTGTGCCTGCACGTCAGGATCGGCGGGGCCTGCCCACAGATGGGGTTCCCCCGACAGCCGCAGGAGTTGAGGGGATGGTGTGTGCCCACGCACGTCTATGCGTGTGGTCGGTCTCCAGTCCACAGAGATGGGAGGGATCCCTGTCCTGCCATTTTTGAGCACAGTGACCCGAGTCGAGACATTCAAACCCTGGTGCCTCAGTTTCCCTAGCAGTGAAATGACTATTTCTATTTGTACCCTGGGGTCTTCACCCTGTGCCGGACCCACAAGCGAGGACTGTGCAGGGTCACTTCTCACAATGACCTCCAAGGTGGTTACTATATTAATGAGTTGTATGACTACTGAGGGTTTAAGGACAACTTAAGGCCCATAGAAGTGCTCAGCAGTGTGCTTGCCACAGAGAAGACCCTCAGCACCTGCGGGCTTCTCCTTCTCTAGTTACCAACAGGGAAGTTGCAGCTCGAGGTCACACAGACTGTGAGACCCCTGACCCTCGAGACCCAAGGGTGTCCCGCAGTGCTCTGCTGCTTCTCATTGTGAAGCCTTCCAGCAGTGTCTCTGGGGGACCCCAGGCAAGCCTCAGGCCTCCTGTGCCAATTCTGCAAAATGGGTTTCTTATTTCTTTTAATTTTTAAAAAATATTTCTTTATGTAATTGACAGAGAGCCAGCGAGAGAGGAAACACAGCGGGGGAGTGGGAGAGGGAGAAGCAGGCTTCCCACCAAGCAAGGAGCCCAACAAAGGGCCCGCCCCCAGGCCCCAGGGATCATGACCTGAGCTGAAGGCAGATACTCAACGAATGAGCCACCCAGGCGCCCCCGCAAAATGGGAGAGTGCCTCTCTGAGGACTGACTGTAGGGAAGAATTATGTTCCCTATATCTAGGCACTGTTTGAACAACTTGACTCAAAGAACTCTAACTGCTTACAGAAAGGAGATATTCCCATTTTACAGATAAGGAAGGTGAGGCCCAGAAGATTAACTTGCCCAGGGTCCCAGAGCTGCTAACTGGGACATGTCTAAACAAGTGGGCACCAAGCTACACCACTTCCTCGGTGTCTGGAAACTATTGCAACCCTTAGTCCCTTACCCTAACACCAGTGAGGGCAGATGGGTTTCAAAATCCAGAACATCCAGAACAAAATTTCAAAATTTCAAAAACAAAATTTCAAAATCCAGAACAAAATTTCCCCCCCGCCAAATTTTATTTATTTGAGAGCAAGAGCGTAAGAGGGGTGCAGAGAGAGAGAAAGAATCTCCAGCAGATACTCTGCTGAGCACAGAACCCTAGGCACGGCTTGATTTCACGACCCTGAGATCATGACCTGAGGCAAAATCAAGAGTCTAACGCTTAACCGACTGAGCCACCCAGGTGCTCCCAGAGCACCTTGGTTTTGAAAAAAACACACACCTGTACGCCTGACGACAGCATTATTCACTATAGCCCAAAGGTGGAACCAACCCAAGTATCCATCAGTGAATGAATGGGTAAGAAAAATGGGGTCTGTCTCTACAGTGGAACATCATTCAGCCTTAAAAAGGAGGGAAGTTCTGACACCTGCTACAATGTGGAGAACACTGTTCTGAGCGAAATAAGGCAGCCACTTAACTGAGGTACCCAGAGTAGCCAGGTTCCTAGAAACGAAGCAGAATGGCGGCTGCCGGGTGCTGAGGGCTGGGGAAAACAGAGAATTGCTTCTTTAATGGGTATAAGGCTTCAGTTTTGCGAGATGACAGAGTTCTGGAAATGGGTTGCACAGTGGAGGGGATGTACTCAAGACGACCAAGGTACATTAAAACACGGTAAAGACGCTAAATCGTGTGTGTATTTTTACCACAATTAAAATTTCTTTAAAAAGGCATAGGCCAGGGGGGCCTGGGTGGCTCAGTGGGTTAAGCCTTTGCCTTCGGCTCAGGTCATGATCTCAAGGTCCTGGGATCAAGCCCCGCATCAGGAGCTCTGCTCAGCAGGGAGCCTGCTCCCCCCACCCCACCCCCGCCTCTTTGTCTACTTGTGATCTCTGTCAAATAAATAAATAAAATCTTTAAAAAAGAAAAAAGGCATAGGCCAGGGCCTCTTGACTTGGGCTCAGGTCATGATCTCAGGGTCACGAAATTGAGCCCCATGTCAGGCTCTGCACTGGGCGTGGGGCCTGCTTGAGATTCTCTCCCTCTCCCTCTGCCTCTCCCATCCGCACTCGCACGCACTCTCTCTCTAAAAAAAAAAAAAGAAAGAAAGAAAAAGCATCTCCCACGTGTTTACTCAATACCCCAGTGCACATGGGGTTAGCCCCAATATTAAACACATTACCGTTGTGGCAAAAGAAATGCTGAGTGGGATAAAGAAAGACCGTAAGTGGGTCAAGATTGGGTTTTTTTCCCCCAGATACATGTAGGAACTGAATTAGGGGGAAAAAACTGGCTACTCAGAGACTGTTGGCATCCGGGATTGCTGCTGAGTGAAGGGATTCCCGCCGTGAGGACTGACCGGGACGGGTAGTCCCACGGGGGAGGCGGATTGCCAGGGCGTGTTATCCCGGGCTGAGGCGGTGGGGGGAGCCTTGGCCACACCTGCTGCTCCCCCAGCTCCTCCCAGGTCCCGAAGGGTGTGGGGCAAGCCTACCTCAGGTTGTGACCTTGCTCGGCACACTCATACTGCAGCTGGCCCGGGAGGCTGGCCACTACGGCTCTGAGCTGCACCGTCTCCAAGGCCTCCCAGATGGCTTCATCTGTGTGCTCGCTCAGCACGTCCAGGTTCGTCCGCAGAGAGCCGGGGAACAGGGTGGAGTCCTGGCCAGAAGGGGCAGGGGCTCAGAGCGGGGCCCGGCCGTGCCTCTCACCTCCGCCCACCCCGGTCCCCCAGACCTCACCTGGGGGATGATGGTGATCCTGGACCGCAGCGTGTGCAGCCCCACGTGGGCAATGGGGACCCCGTCGATCCAGATCCCCCCCTCGGCCGCCTCCAGGAGCCGCACGAGGCCCCCGGCCAGGGAGGACTTCCCGGCGCCCGTCCTGCCCACAATGCCCACCTGTGGGGGGATGGGAGGCAAGGATCGTTCTGGCCAGGCCTGGCCAGAGGAAGGCAGACCGTGGGCTGTAGGGTCCCCGAGCATCTCTGCAAGGTGCTTCCCCTGCATCCAAGATCCATCCGTCTGCCCATCGTCCTTGGAGCCCCCGTCCTTCCTTCTGTCCCTCTGCCCTCGCATCTGATTACCTTTCCGTAGGCCCATCCCATTCTATCCAGCCTTCTTTCTGGGCATCATTCCCTCCCCTCATCTCTCCCATCTTTCCCGCTCTGCCCCCGCCCTTCCGTTTCTCCCTCCTCCCACCCTCACCCATCCTTCCGTCGCCATCTGAAGCTACATCTGCCCCGGCCTTCCTCCGTTCTCCCTCCCAGGCCAGCCAGAGCTCATCCGTCCGTCCAGCTGCCCGTCCTTGCATCCGCCTCCCCACATCCTTCCTCAGTGGTCACTGCTGCATTCTCAACGTCTGACACTCGGTGGAGGTTTGGCACGGTTTAAGAAGTGAATGACACATGTCACCCATCATGGGACAGGCACTGCTCTAGCCACCAGGAATAGAGGAAATAGGAAGTCCTTGCTCCAAAGAGCTCCTTGTGTGGTCTGGGAGAGAGGACAGCTGAGTACACCTCATTTGAATACAGTGGAATGAACAAGCCGCCTCTATAATCAGACTCTGGGCCTGAAGCTGCCTGGGATCGGGGGTTAACAGAGTAACCAGGGAAGGCTTCATGGTGGAGGAATTCTTGAGTGGCATTTTGAGGGACGAAATGAGTAGGAGTTTGGGGAGGGGGAAGATTCCGTGTCAACCACAGTAAGTGCTAGACTGTCAACTCCCCGAGGGCAGCACTGGGTGCCCACCTGGCCTGCTGAGGCAGCTGACCCACCGTGTTGGCTAAGTCCCAGCAGGGCAATGCACAGGCACTTGGGCCCGGCCTTGAATGCCAAGCTCAGGAGTTAGGGCTTTTCTCTAAGGGAAGGTGGGAGCAGAAAGCAGGCCTTGAGCAGCAGAATGACATAACCAAATAAAGATCATAGGAAAACAGACTAGAGGGACTGAAATGGGAGGCTGGGGACTCAGGGGCCTAGAGCTGTCCAGGGGGAGGCAGGAAGGAAGTACAACTGGGTGAGGAGTCCATGGGACTAAGCACCTGTAAAATGGGGTAATCCTAGCCCTTCTGCATAGAGCTGTCATAGTAAAACTGCAAATGGCAATAAAACCATTGTTAAACCTTTCTGCATTATTGGCGATGTCCTAGGCCCTGTCCAGACAGTGTCCAGGTATTAACTCAGTTAAACGTCACAACAGCTCTAGATTGATACTATGATTTCCATTTTACAGATGGAAAAACTGAGATCAAGACACGAAGTGACTTGCTCAAGGTCAGCCATGGCAAAGCCAGGAACTGAGGTCAGGCAAACTGGATAAGGCACGTGGAGCATTCAGCCCCCTACCCCAGCACATAGTAGGTGTTCAACTAATGTCATAGACATAAAGAAAGGAGGGAGTCGGGGAGATGCCTCTTGGCTGGGACACCAAGGTGGGCAGGTGGTGCATTCCACCAAGATGGCGGCAGGTTTGGGCGAGAGTATAAATTCAGTTGGGGGTGAAAGACCCATAGATAAGGGGAGCTGAAACGGGGTGCGGGGGAGGCAGTGCTCGCCCTGGGCCTGGCCTCCATGAGGAGGAGGATGTGGGAGAGCTGCTCACCTTCTCTCCAGCGTGGATCTTGAGGGACACACCCCGGACAGCCAGCGGGAGCTCAGGATGGTATCTCAGCCCAAAGTTCCGGAACTCGATCTCCCCGCTGTGAGGCCAGGAGGACCGGGCGGCACAGGTGGGCAGCCTCCAGGGTGCCTGGGACAGGAGGGGACACAGGATCAGAGGAGCCTCTCTCCGAGGTGTCTCATGAAGTGGCCCACCTCTTTGAAGTTCAGTTTCCCCTTTTGCAAAATGGGTATGTTTACTCTCTTTTATAGGTTGCAGGGGATATGGAACAAATTAGTATCTGGAATTATAAAAATAATGCTAGCACTGGCTATTATTATTATTATTATTAGCCACTATTAATTGTCAGATGATATCCTCTCTTCCTCTAGAAGGAGTAGGCACACCCCTTCGTCTTTGGGAGGAGGATTGCGCAGTAGGGGTCATTAGCAGCTGCTGGCTCTTCCTGGGACCTTGACAGGGCCCGGCACCCCCTGGAGGCCCCTAGGAACAGTGGGCCCATATGGAGTGGCCGTAGCATGCCTGGCCCAAAGTCCTTCCCCATGGGGTCTCCCACACCCCTCCTGGCACGCCCGCCCTCGTCCCTCCCCGAGTGGATCCTGTGTTACTCTAAATTCGCTGGGAAGCCTCTGTGACGTTGCTAGCACGCTGCTGTTACTGCGCTGTCCCACAGCTGTTCCTTATGGTCCCGTCACCCAGAATGACCTGCTTTGCCCAAGTGAAGAAGCACGGGAACCAGGATATGTCCCAGCCCCGGTCCCTCTGCTTTTAAGCATTCCTGCTGCGCTGGCTGCACCTCTAGGCTTCGGTGCTCAGGGCTGTCATGCCTTGAACAGATCTAGACTCCGGCCTGCAGCCGCATCCCCTGTCCTCCACCGTCACCTCCTTGGGAGTCCGGCCATAGTCCTTCATCCGCTCCACCGACACGATGCTGCTCTCCAGGTCCGTCCAGCTGCGAACGGCCCACTGGAGCGTCTGGGTCATCTGGTGGGAGAAGACACCTCAGGCCGGCTTCAGTGAGGCCACCCCGCAGGCTTGCCTCAGCCCCCACCCAGAAGGCAGTCTCCCCGATCCTGGACAGACAAGAGGATGGGGTTTGACTGCAGCCGCCAGGAACCCCCTCTTCCTTCAGTAGAACTGCGGTATGCAGAGTAGAAAGGAGCTTGTCTGACCCCTCTGGACGCAGGTGGGGAGACAGGACCAAGAGGGTGCGTGGCCCTCCCAAGGAAACACAGCAGGACCTGGGCTCACTGACTTGCGTTCTGCGAGGTTTTTAGCCCGATTTGCCATCATTTTGCCTCGTAAAATGAGGATAGTAATATCCCTGCTGGGCTTGTGGGCAGAGTTAAACGAGTTAATATTTGCCAAGCTGTTAGAACAAATGCTTCATTCATAAAGAATGCTACTTAGATATGTATATTTTTCCTCCACAGATAGGATCTGACATTAAATATTGTTATTAATAGTTAACAAAATTTAGTGAGGTTCTATATATATATATCTTCTCTCTATATACCTTATCTCAACTAGTCTTTATAAGGTATGAAGAGATGACTGCCCCATTTTTCAGATGAGCACACTGAGGCTCTGTGAGGGGAGACTCTGGCCCAAGGTCCAGGATGGTCCCCCAGCTGCATTTTCCTCACAGGTTGGCACTCTGTTCCTTGAAGGTGCCACTGGCAGGGGTCTGTCGGTCTCGGGTGTTGGGAGTACCTGGAGGGCAGCGGACACGGAGAAGCCCACGAGGCCAGCGCTGAGGTGCGCCTTGCTGAGCACGGCACACGTGGCGGCCACCAACACCAGCACCTTCCCCAGCAGCTCCAGGTTGACAACCAGCCACCTGTGAGGGGAGGCAGGGAAGAGCCGGCTCGGCGGGGGGCCCTCTCTGCAGGACTTGCTTCTCTGGGCACAAGGCCTCGTCATCGTGCCAGCTTGAGTCCCACAGGGGTCCCCAGCCATGGTCTCCTGCACACCCCGGGCCCCACCCAAGCTTGGTGGGTGGGGGGAGGTGGATGATCTCCTGTCTCTTCTATGCCCTGCCCAGAGCCTGGCACGCCGTAAGTGCTCAAGTCAAGTGTTGCCATGGTGCCAACCTTCTGTCCCTGGGGTGTGCCTGGCCATATCCCTTCCTTTTGCTCCCCTTGCCTGAACCCAACCCCCCTTTTATCTTTGTGCCCATGTTGGCTTGAACGTTGCCTCCTCCAGGAGTTCTCCTGGCTTGCTCTCACGTGTAACTGATAACTTTGTAGCAGTTACCACCCTTTGTAAGAAAACTATTTACTCAGTCCTCAACCATCAGTCTCCATCAGCAGATGGTCTCCATCAGCAGATCGTTGAGCTTGGCGCAGGCAATGGCTTTGTCTCACTCATGACTGTGTCCCCAGCACTTTAGCACAGGGCCCAGCACTTAGTAGGGGCTCAGTGACTAATATACTGAGTGGATGAGTAAATATGCAACCCCTCCTACTGGATTCCTACTCTACCATTCATCCAACAAGCACACATTAAGCCCCGACTGTATGCCATGCATGCTTTAGAGGTGCTGGGGACACAGTTTTGAAACCCCTGTCTTCAGGGTGCTCTGGGCTTTACTACATATAGTATCTCGTTCTCCAAACAACCCCGCAAAATGGGGTTGTCCCCATCTGACAGGTGAGGACACTAAGGCTCAGAAGAGTTAGGTATGTGCCCAAATACACACACGTAACAAGTCTTCGAAGCCACATCACCCTGACCAAAACCAGAAAGCATGCATCTTTCCCAACAGGTCATGGATTTGCAAGGGAGCAGCCCAAAAATGAGTAAGTAACCGGTTTCTTAGACGGCTGACCTTGAGACAGTCCCCGTGTTTCTTTAAATGCCAGTTTAGCCATCTGTGGAATGAGGTAACATCTGGCTCCTTACGGTTGAGAAGATTCAGTGAGATGTGTCATATGTGACATGGAAATTACTGGGCCTTCCACATAGTAAGCGCTTTCTAAATGTTCAGAAGGGCTTTTCCCGCTAGGCTAGGACCCTGGGAAGACTCACAACAGATCACCCAGAAGGCATATGGGAATGAGACACTGCCCACAGCCACACGGCCTGAGTCGCAGCTGCCCAGGGACCCAGGGCACAAAGGGGAAAGGAATTTACATTTATTGAGTGCCTACTGTGTGTCTGGCCCTCTCCACACTATGGCACCTGGATTCAAAGCCTAAGTCCACCACATACTGACTGTGCACCCCTGGGCAAATTCCTAAATCTCTCTGTGCCTGAGTTTCACCATCTCTGTAACAGTCTCTGCCTGGTGAGTTAATAGGACTGAGTGAATAGATCCATGTACAGTGCCCAGAACCCTGTCGGGCATGCAGGAAGCTTGTTACAAGTACTAGCTGAGTGTATTTACAAAATCCCAACAGCCACCCCATGAAAGCCCTCCCACTCTGACAAATGAGGAGAGGTATGTAACTTGCCCAAGATCCCCCAGCTAGGAAGTTGCAGAGATGGGATAAGAGCCCATGCCTGTCTGTGCTCAAAGCCTGCGTTCCCGAAAGGAGGCTGAGGATGCTTGTGTAGCTGCTGCATGGAGCCGTGGAGGCCAGTCCAGGGGCCTGGCCACCGAGGCATCTTCCCTTTGGCTGACATGCCTCCCCGCTGCCTACCTGCTCCTAGTGTGTCTGCAGGCCATATTCCATCTGCTCATGGCACGAACCAAGGGCCCCCACGGGATGTAGCCTCAGTTTTATCCCTGCCTTGCTGTGTGAGCTTGGGCAGGCCACTTGGCCTCTCTGGCCACACCCTATGACCCTTGGTCTCACTCATCTGGGTTCCCAGATGGAGTACTATGTCTTCTCTGCCCCCAGGCTCTTCTTACCTCTCAGCCACCAGCCGTGGGAAAGTGACTCTCTGGCTTTCGTCCACGTATGCATCATTCTGAGCCACAAAGGGGCGCTGAGCCTGGAAGGCTCTGACCACTGCGCTGCCCTGGAAGGTCTCGGCCACATGGGAACACACGCGCGAGTGCCTGGCTGACTCCAGGCGTCTGAGCTGGCAGAGGCTGGCCGCGTATAGGCTCTGCGGTGGGACAGGTGTAAAGGAGAAATGTCACTGACACAGCAGCACAGGGGAGCCTCGATGACACACTTTCCAACCAGGCTCCACTACCAGCTTGCTCTGTGACCTTGGGCTAGTTGCTTCCCCTCTCTGGGCTCCCAATTCCTTGCAGAATCAGAATGACCTGAGTTTTTTTCCCGGGAAGCTCACCCTCCCGTGGCCCAGCCCAGAGCGAGTAAATCAGAATCTCTGGTGAGGTCCCCTTGGCCTCGGTATGTTTTAAATAAAACCTTCTGGGTGATTCTCATGCACAGCCAGGACTGAGAAATCCCTCCTCTGATGTGACTGTCTCATTCCCAGCTCTGAGGCCCCCTGCTTCACTTAGGGCCAGTCGTTTGGGGAGCAAAACCACGGAAGGCAGGTGGCCAAGTGGAACTCATTCCCTTAGCTGGAGCTCCTGCGCCGGGTGCCGGGAACCTAACAACGCACAAATAACAAGACTGTTTTGGTGCAAGTTGCCATTTGCGTGCAGGCCGGGAGGCTGTGCATGGGCTGAACACCCAAGCTGGGTGCTAGGCTCTTTACAAACAGCATTTACTAATAGAAGGTGGACGTTCGTGGGCTTCACGGTTTATAGACGAGAACACCGAGGGCCCAGAGGAATAAAGCAGCTGCTTCGGGTCTCTATGGCCAGTAAGTGGAAGGGCCCAGATTCAGACCCACATTCCACCTGCCCCCAAGGCTGTCCCTTCCTGAGTTAAGAGAACAGAGAAGCCACAGCCTTGTCCCAGGACCATAGCTTTATTCCTACTCTATTTCTGATTTCCTGGGGTGGACGGTGAGCTTCGCTCACAGTATCTGCGTCCGTAGGTCCTGGATGGGGCCCGAGAATGTGAGTTTCTAACTGGCTCCCAGCTGGCACTGATGCCGTGGGTCTGAGACCACACTTGGAGACCCATGGAGTGGGGACGGAGAATAGGACAGCGTCTTGGTGACCACTGGCCCACTGCACTTCAGGAACGTAAGCCATTAGATTCTGTCCTCTTGTTCCAACCTAAGGAGGCAACTGCTCAGGCAACAGCAAGAGTCAACCCTAATACGACAGCCTTCGAGACCTTGCTGTGTTTTCTTGGTTTCTAGATCACTGGGAAAGATCAAGCTGATTCCAGCAGCAGCACGATGTGATGTGAGCTACTGAGAGCCTGGAGGTGGACGTCTGGGAGATGGAGATGAGTAAAAAGTGTTGGAAACACATTGTGGTTTCTCTGCCTCTGGGAGTTCTTCTAGGGACGGTCCCCAGATGCCCACTGGACAGAAGCTCCCACCCAGAATCTGGCTCAGAGACAGGGGACTGGCTGATGTGACTTGGGCTGGCCCTGGGAACCTCCTCAGTCTCTTCCTACCTGAAGCCCAGCGTAGAGGGCCACCAGCGGCAGGATGGCCACAGCTGCAAGCGGGGTGGCCACCGTAATCGCCAGAATGGCCTCCAGGAGTCCAAAACCATAAATCAGCAAGGACCGGACTTTGTCTGGGATGTCCACATCGACTGTGTCTGTCTCCTTGGAGAAGTGGTTCAGCAGGTTCCCAAGGGGGGTCCGCTCAAAGAAGCCAATGGGAGATGGCACCACATCCCACAGAAGTCTCCGGAAAAGCAGGCTGGAAGCCCGGATTCCCGCTAGGAGCACCATGGCCACAGAGGCAAACAGCCCAAGGGCTGGCGGGGGGAGAGAGAGAGAGGGTGTCAGAGCATGAGAGCTGAGACCGCCCCCCAACCACCCCATGGTGGCCATCTTCTGTTTTGACCACCTCGACAATCCCTTGTTGGAAGAGATGATACCACTCTGGACTTAGGGCGGGTTCTAAATCCAGCGACTAATATCGTTACGAGAAGAGAAGACAACCAGAGGCACGGTGAGGGGATGTGAAGACAGGCACAGACGCTGCAAGTCAAGGACTGCTGGCCCCCAGCAGAAGCGGGAGAGAGGTGTGGGACCGATGCTCCACCAGAGCCTCTGAGAAGAACCAGTCCCGCCGAGAGCTCAGCTGTGGGCTTCTGGCTTCAGGACTTGGAGAGGTACATTTCTATTGTTCTAAGCTACCAAGTTTGTGGTAATTTCTGTCAACTGTAGGAAACTAACCTAACCCCTTCCTCCTAATGCTGATTTGTGTGCTTGGGATATCACTCACTTCCCACCCCATCGCTGAGGTGAGGCAGACTTTACCCCCAGCCAACCCAAACACCGTGGTTGGTCCGTCCCTGCCCGAGTCCTCAGGTGCCCCTAACAACTGGGGGCCAAGATCCTGCATTTATTTGTTGATGAGTCTGGTACAGGCTCTGGGGGCTCCAGGAGAGGAGGGAAGTGCCGTGTCCCCCATGCCCTCAAGCCTTAGCAGATGGATGCAGGTCTGCCCTCAAGGCCAGGGTGTTTACACGAATGTTCAGGAAGGAGATGGTAAGCCACGGACAGGCAGACCAGGGATCTCTGAGTACCTCGGAGGGGGCTGGGAGGATGGAGAGTGAGGAAGGCCAGCAAGGGGTACCTTGGAGGCAGCCTAGGAGCCCAAAGATCGAGCCCCGCAAAGCTGCCTGTGTCTGCCGCCCATCCAGAGTGGGGTCGTCCGCCCACAGGCTCAGCCAGTAGCTGGAGCAGAAGGAGGCCACTTGCTGGCAGAGGAAGAGGAAGAGTACGTAGAGGCAGAGGGGAGCCCCTACAGCCCGTAGGTAGGTCAGGTACATGGTGGCCTTCACCTGTAACACATGGAGGGGAGACGGGGGCAGAAAGAGGCCCCGGGGGAAGGAAGGAAGGAAAGACCACATGAGGCTCTCAAAACCCATTGACGGACAGATGGAACCAGGATGCAGACCTTATCCATCTTCTCTTGGTGCCCCCCCCCCGGAGCACCATCTCTCCTTGAGGACCCCACCTCGGCTCCAGACCCCCTTTGTCTGCAGAACCCTCAGAGGGCCAGTGGGAGCCATAAAGGGGATGGGTGTGGTGGCACTTTCTGGCTTGGGAGTGATTTACTGAGCACATACTATAGGACAGGCATATGTCTCTGTCGCCATCTTAATTCCCACCTGACAGATAAGGAAACTGAGGCATAAAGAGGTTTAGACCCTTGCCTAAGGTTTAGCTGCCACAAATCTGAAGTTATTCACGTGGCTGTAAGCCAGAGTGAACGTCTGGAAACATTCAACCCAACCCCATCTTGCTGTTGCTGACCTGTTCATGGCTTTTTTGTTTGTTTGTTTGTTTGTTTTCAGAAGAAATTCCAAACTTCTAGTCTATCTCTCTAACCTTACTTCCTACTACTTGCTGGTCTCATGGGCTCCCCTTCTTTTCTCTGGCACCCTAAGCTCCTTCCCACCCCAGAGCTTTGCACCTGCTGTTCCCTCTGCCTGGAATGCTCTGCCCCTGCTCTATCTGTGGCTGGTCCCCAACTCATTGCCCTTCTTTATTTTTTAACAGCATTTATCATTCACTGATACCACCTTGCTCAGTTGCCTGATTGTTTGCTGACTATCTCCCGCCGACCAGTAGGCAGTCTCCACCAGAGCAGGGACATCACCTGGCATGGAGTGGGGGTTCTGTACATGTTTTCTGGGTGGATGAGTGGGTGGATGGTTGGGTGGGGAAAAGGGTGATTGGGTGCATGGGTGAACAAACAAGTCAGTCTGTAGATGAGTGGGTGCGCAGGTGAGTGGACGGATGGGTAGACGGATGGATAAATGAATGGGTGGGGGGCTGGGTGAGAGAGATGACTGAGGAGATGGGGAGGTGGAAGGATGGGCGAGTAGGTTGGACGGGGTGGGTGGTGAATGGGTGGAAATGTAGAGGGACCGAGGAATGAATGAGTAGGCAGGCGGATGGATGGGTGGACACAGCGTCGTAGAAGAAAAAAAAAATAGTTTAAGCTGCAAATTCTGACTGGCCTAGATTGAGTCCCAGGTTGGCGCCTTGCTCGCTAGACGAACACAAACTCTTTAAGACCTCAGTTTCTCCGTCTCTAAAATGGGGCTATCATCTAATTCCAGGACCGGTTGAAAACATTAAGAAATATGAAGTATCTGGAGTCTTACTTGGCACACAGCAGGCGTTCAATAAAGGGGAGTCTCCTTGCTCCTGCCCAGTGCTGTATCTATCGGATGGGAGGTCTTGAGCCTCAAGGGGTGGCGGGGTTTGGGGGAGGTGAGCGCCATAACAGTGGAGGCAGAGGGGAAGGAGCAGCTGGCGGTTACCCTGCCATTCCGCATGCTGTCCTCTGCTGTGGGCTGTCCTGCCCACTCGGGCTCGTCTAGGGCAGCCCCTGTCTGGGCCTCTGAGGTGGTACCATCCTTCCCAGGGGCTAACTTCATGGACCTGCCACTGAGAGGAAAGGAGGACCAATCAGTTTTCCTGTCTGGGGGGTGTGTGCACCCAACCCTCAAGGCCACTGGTAGCACTCCCTGTGCTTAGCGCCACAGCGGACTCACCTGCCGGGTCCACCTGTGGGCTTCTCACATCCAGCAGAGCCTCTGGGGTCCTTGGCCTCGGTCATGAGCTCTGTTTCTGCAAGGTCAAAGGAGTCCTGTCACACGATAGGGGTCAGTACTCGGGTTCTGGGCACTGGCTTTGACTCCCACTGGCTGTATGGCATTCACTTGTCTGAGCACCTGTTTCCTCTCATCTGGCTCTTACAACTGCTCTCCATCCTCCCTGGGTTCTTCTGGGAACATTAGTCCTTCAAGCACTCATTCATTCATTCACTCAGCAGACGTGATCACACACCTGCTACAGACTTGTGCCTGGAATGTTCTTTTCTGGTAACTGCCCGCCAACCCCAGGAGTCACCTCCCTGAGAAAGGACCCTCCCTCCGACCATCCCCCAGGCCAGACAGGTTCCATCTCCAAGCTTCAAGATGGTAGCACTGTGAGTCAATACTTGGGATTTCTATCAGGGTGAGACAGTGCTCACCAGATGTTTTCAGACAAGGCAGAGCCTGGGGCTGGGGCCCCTGTGTCTTTGTTTTGTCGTTGTGGCAGGGTTTAGGGTGGGGGCAGCGTCCAGCCTACTCATGAAAAAGCACATGCTCTGGAGCCAAGCCGCTTGGGTTCAGCACTACCCACTTAGAAGCCATGTAAGCCTGGGCTCATTCCTTTACTCTGCACCTCGGTTTTCTCCTCTGTGAAATGGAGGCGAGACAGCCCTGACCTCACAGAGGCACTGAGATGATTCGATGAGCTCGCGCATGGGAGCCACTCACTGTGGGTGGGCTCGCATTGGTGGCTTCCCTTCTAACGTGTGGTCATTTTTCCAGCACGCGTTGTGTTTTCTGTTATTAGAAGCCCTAGCTACGGGACGCCTGGGTGGCTCAGTTGGTTAAGTGTCTGCCTTTGGCTCAGGTCATGATCCCAGGGTTCTGGGATCGAGTCCCACATTGAGCTCCTTGCTCAGCGGAGAGCCTGCTTCTCCCTCTGCTTGTGCTCGCTCGCTCGCTCTGACAAATAAATAAAATCTTTAAAAAACAACAACAACAAAAGACAGCTGCAGCGGCTCTAGCTAGCATGTCACAGGCCTTCTGGCCTCCAGCCACCAGGTGACCGCCTTGCTCAAGCCCTGTAGCAGTTAGGAACCCAGACAGCAGATTTGAACACCCCCAAATTCTAACCCTGTGACCTCAGAACATGTGTCTTTGCCCAGTTTGCTCATTAGAAAGAGGGCAGTGAAGACTGCACGTGCCTCGTAGGGCTGTTGTGCGGATCTGATGAGATAAGTTATCTAGAGGCCCTTAGCACAGTCCCTGGTTCACAGCAGGTGTCACTGGCTCTAACCGAGGGGATATGTGGCCTCTTCAGAGTGCTGTCTGCTTCCAGGCCTGGGCCCCCATGAAGGCTGTGGCCAGAGCATTCTAGTCATACCAGTGGGATCCTTGGAGCCTTCTCCCCAACCAAGGGTGGCAGATGCCAGCCACAGCCAGCCAGCAAAGCCCAGCCAATACCTCCATCTCCGCTGTCTCCTGGATGACTGGCTGCATCCAGAAGGCGCACCAGGGCCCCCTTCCTGTGCAGAAGCTCCTGGTAGGGACCCATCTCGGCGATGGCTCCATCTTCCAACACCACGATCCAGTCAGCCTGGGGCAGGACGTGGAGCACGTGGGTCGCGAGAATCCGTGTCTGGCCGGGGAAGGGGTAGAAGTTACACTCCTGTGTTTGACCCAGTCTTCCCGAGCTGGCTGGAAGGGGGAGGCAGCGTCCTGGGGCTCAGTGTGGGCAGGGCTCCCCTTCTTGTAGTCCTGCTTTCTTTCTGTTAAGTCCCAGCAGAGCAACAGAGGGTGTCTTTTAAGTCGTCTGGAAACAAGACGACTCAGGCTTCCCCTGAACCTGGCCGGTGACCTGAGGGAGCCTGAGCTGGGAACAGTCTAACCATGGGCCCAAAAGCAAGAATTAGCTGCCGCTGTGGGCCACCGAGATGGGGACTTGCTTGTCATGTGGCATTGTCAGAGCCAGAGCCAACCACTGTAGAGGAAAATGAGACTCGAGGAGAGTGGCAGGGAGACAGACGGGGGTTAGGACGCTCCCTGCCTTTGGGCTGTGAATGCTGACATGTTGACCCGAACGTACCGTTCCATGGAGCAGTCCGCTAGGCCCGATGACCTGGTTGAAGACGTGCTGGCCGACGTGGGCGTCCAGGGCCGCCAGGGGGTCATCGAGCAGGTACACTGCAGCCTTCCTGTACACGGCCCGGGCCAGGCTCAGCCGTTGCTTCTGGCCCCCGGAGAGACTCATGCCCTGTGGCCACAGGAGAGGGACAGGGGCCTGGTGCACACCTGCTCATCAGAGTGAGGGCCAGCTCCCCATGCCCTTCCTATGGGGTCACCTGCCAGCTGCAAACGCTTGCCCTCAGGCCAGTGTCCCCCTCGGTCTCCACCCAGCCGGGCTTGGAGGAGGAGTTAATCCTCTCTTCCCACCCACTTCTCCCTTGAGTCTGGCTTGTGTTCCTTTCCCCACCGTATAGTTCCGCTTTCCTCAGGGACACCAGTCATCTCCCTGTTGTCCAACCCAGTGCTAACCTGTCAGTCCTTATTGTCTTTCATTCGTTTGTTCGGTCATTCATTCATTCATTCCACTCTGGTTTTCCACTTATGGCTACCATACACCCCGTGTTCTGTGCTCCGGGGATACAGCAAGCAACAAGACCCAGTCCCTGCTCTCATGTACCTTATCCTCTAACGAGAGAGGATGGGAGACACATCATCAATAAACAAGTAAAATATATCACCTGTTCTATGAAGAGTAACAAAGTAGAATTAGCATGTATGTTGAACCAGCATGAGGTTTGCTGTGCTGGGTAAGGTGGTCAGGTAAGGCCTCTGCACTTGGGGGACATTTGAGTTGAGACCTGGCCGAAGTAAGGGATGACCCATGGAGCCCTGGGAAAGAGCTTTACAAGCAGAGAGAACAGCAGGTGCAAAAGCCCTGAGGTAGGAAATATGCTTTCAGTGTTTAATGAACATCATGGAGAGATCCATGTGGCTGGGCTGAAACAGAAAAGGGGAAGCAATGATAGGAGACCGAGTCAGAGAGAAAAGTGGGGTCAGACCTTGAGAAGCCTTGCTGCAGACGCTCAGGACTTTTGCTTTGACTCTGAGGGGGATGGGACGATCTTGGAAGATTCCAGGCAGAGAAAGGATGTGGTCTGCCCTACGTTTGAACAGAATCCCTTTAGCTGCTGCACTGGGATTGGCCTATCTGGCATGAAGACAGAAACAAGTAGGGCAGCCATGTAGGGGTGGTTGGACAATACCAGAACACTCTGGGTCTGCTTCGAAGGTGGACCCAACAGGATTTGCTGATGACCAGATACATGGGTGCTTGTAAAAGGGAAAATCAAGGATGACACCATGGTTTGGGATCTGAGCTCTGGGGGGATGGAGCTGCGGTCACTGGGGATGAGGGTGGGTGGGCAGTTCCTGGGGGAGCACAGGTTTGGTTTAGGATATGATAGCAGGACAGAGGTAATGGGCAGCAGGCACTCCTTCCTTCTGCAACACTCTCCCTTGGCCTCCAGGATGCCCTGTCCTCCTCCCTGGACAGCCCTCAGCCACACAGAGGCCCTCTCCTCTTCTCCAGGAAACCCACATTTTCCCTTAATAGCAACCCCTACCTTTTCACTTTCCACTCCCTAATCCAAGGTAGGGCAAACTTTTTCTGTAAGGGGCCACACAGTAACTATTTTTTTTTTTTAAGATTTTATTTATTTATTTGACAGAGAAAGAGAGATCCCAAGTAGGCAGAGAGGCAGGCAGAGAGAGAGGTGGGGGAAGCAGGCTCCCTGCTGAGCAGAGATTCCCAAGGTGGGGCTCCATCCCAGGACCCTGAGATCATGACCTGAGCTGAAGGCAGAGGCTCAACCCACTGAGCCACCCAGGCGCCTCAACACAGTAACAATTTTAACCCCAGTCTCCGTGACAACTGCCCATCTCTGCCCCTGTCATGCAAAGCAGCCACTGACCATGGTAAATGATTGAGTGTGGCCATGTCCGCAGAAGACTGCACTCGAAAAAATGTACAGTGGACTGGATTTGACCTGGGGGTCATAGTTTGCTGACCCCTGTCCAATCTGTAGCTCCAGATGCATAAATCCTATCTATTGGACATCTCTGCCCCAGACCCTTTGGTGAGGCTCAGAGAAGGGAAGCTATCTGACCAATGTCATCCAGAAAAACAGAGCAGGGAGCCCAGATCACCTGACCCCCTGCTGCTGAAAGCCTCTGTCCACCAGTCCCTACCATGCCTCTGCTTTCGTCTGTATTTGTAATCACTCGCTTATTAGCCACTATGGATTGAGCTCCCATTTGGCCCTGGGCGAGGCCCTCTGTCTGCCCCGTTTCCCTGCTCCCTTAACTCCTCTTCGTCCCTCCCTCCACACAGCCCCCCACAGGTCAGGGAGGCAGTTGGTCCCGAGCTCCAATGCCTCCCCCTGGCAAGAAGGCCCTGAGACCCTCACCTGCTCCCCAATTTTGGTGTGGACCCCAGCAGGGAAGCTGCTCACGTCTGGCCACAGGGCGCAGGCCTCCAGGACCCTCTCCAGCCACAGCGGGTCCAGCTTCTGCCTGAAGCACACATTCTCTTCCACGGTCGTGTGCTGGACCCAGGCCTCCTGGGGTACGTAGGCCACGGAACCCTACAATGCAACTCATTTGGCCATTAAAAAGCTGATAGGGATGGAGGTAAGAGCGATTTTGGAGGAGGAGGAGAAGCGGGGAGGGGCAGGGAGGAAGGAGGTTAGGAGAGGGGAAGAGGGGGCAGGATTGGGGGGAACAGGGAGGAATGGGAGCGCTTTTAGATTGGGGGACATTCTAGCAGACGGGCAGTGGGGGAGCCTCACCTTGATGCTCACCGATCCCTCCACCTTTGACAGCTCCCCGAGGAGGGCAGACAGCAGGGAGGACTTCCCTGCCCCCACGGCACCGACAACAGCCACCAGACGACCCTGCGGCACAGTGAGGTTGATCCTGGCAACACAGGAGGGGAGACATGTCCCTGCGCAGGGCCCAGCTTGAGTCTGTGCAGGACTGGGGAAGCCCAGACGGAGCCAGCCTTCCCCCGTGGGTGACTCCTCCAAAGGTCTTTCCCTCTCCCCGTCCCCGTCTGGAGACTCAAGCAGCCATCTTCGCCACGCACGTGCGTCCGTACGCACGCACACGCATGCGCACGCACACGAGGACGCACGCATAAGGCACGCTCAGCCCACGAGTCCATGCCCCCGCAAAGTCAGAGGAGCGCACACAGCCGTGCACACCCCACATGCCCCATACACGAACTCGAGCACACACACGGACACGTAAGCACACCCACAAGTGCACGCGCATTTACACAAACACACCTGTTCACACCTGTGAACACCCACAGACACGTATGCACCACCCCCACATACATGCATCCACACACACTCCCTGTTGTGGCAGAAGAGGTTACCCGCCTTGCTCTGGTCGACGTTACTGCTTCAGGCTGCTCATCACGTGCCCTCTGCCCCTACGGTGGGCCGCAGCCCATCCCCCACCCTATTGCCAGAGGGACTGTTAAAACCCAAGGGGGATCATGGGTTCCCTCCGCTGCTCCCCATTTCACTCAGGAGAAAAGGTACAGTCCCGGCCGTTCGCGAAGGACGCCTAACCTCCTATTGCTCTTTCCCTTAAGCTACTTTGCCTGGGCTTCACTGACCTCCCCTCTCTCAAAGACCGGAGGTCAATGGTTCTCAAGTGGGAGGGACTGTGGCCCCCACCCACATGTCATTTGTCACACCTGGTGGGGGTCGCTGCTAGAAACTGGTGGGTAGAGACTGGAGGTTCTGCTAAACATCCTACAAGGCCTGGGACAGCCCCTACAACAAAGAAATCTCCAGCCCTAATGCTGAGGTAGAGAAACCTTGGTCTAGACACACTCCTGCCTCAGGACCTTTGCACTGGCTGTTTCCATGGCCTACAAAGCTCTTCTCCCAGATACCTGCAAGGCTAATTCCTTCCCTTTATCATGACCTTACTACTCACCCCTCTCCCTCAACATCACTCCTTTGCCCTAATTTCTTATTTGGGTGCCCCCATCAGAAGGTCAGCCCCAAGAGAGCAGCGCCTGTGTCTGTTCTCTCTACTCTGTTCCCTGGGTCTCCCACAGCGGCTGGCACACATCAAGCATTTAATAACGACTACAAAGTGACTAGATGACAATCTACATGAAGACTTCCCAGCGTATTTTCTTTCCCTTCTTAATGGGGGTGTTGGAATTGGACTGGGATCTTCTGTCACAGCAGCCAGCACTGGGAGGCTGGAGGAGACTGTGACCCAGGGACAGACACAGGAAAGAGAGAGAGGCAGACATGGCAGGTGAGGCTGGGCTGTGGGGCGCCTCTCGGCTAGGCTTCTCTCGGTACCACCATGGCCAGCTTGAGGAGCGGGGAGGTGTCTCCTTCCTGACCAGGGAGGCTCAGACTCTCTCCTGTTCCTCCGTCTCCAGGAGTCTGGCTTCCCCAAAAGTCTCTGCCCAGGGCTGGTTCCATGGATCTCCCTGCCAGCCCCAGCACAGACTAACCCAGCCTCTGGCTCCCAGCTGTCGGAAGCTGCAGGAGCCTCTGGCGTCTGCCTCCTGCCAACGGGAAGGACGTTTCCAGGGAGGCCGGGCTGTACCTGCGCAGGCAGGGCGTACTCTCCCGGGACCAAGCGAAGGTGCCGTCATGAACGCTGACGCAGGTCTCCCCAACAGCTGCGGGGCAGAATGGGGAAACCCCCAGGTAAGCCATGCATGGTGAGTCTCATTGCACCACGGGGCCTGGAACCCCTCTGATTTTATCTCCTAGCTTGAGGAACACTCTGCCGTGCTTATCTCGCTGGCCATTCTGCATTAGGGCAAGGACCTGCTTGGTTGGAGGGTTCAAGGCTGTACGCCCAGAGTGACGCATAGTAGGTGCTCACGTGTCGCTGCTGAATGACTTGGGGGGGAAAGCAGCATCGCTGTCCTCATTCCCACGGTACACGGCTGACGGCCTCATCCGCACGTGCCATCCTGGCGCCAGCAGCCCCCCCAGCTGGGACCCTGGCATTTGGTCAGGGAGGCTGCAGGGGCGCTGCCGATCCTGTCACCCCTCCTGCTCCCCTCCTGGCGAAGTCTGCACTCACTGCATCTGGAGGGACTTGAGTCCACAGCCCCAGGGTCCACTTCTTCCAAGCAGAGGAAGGCGGCCAGACGGTCCAAGGACACCCGGGCCTGGGGAAACCAAAGCCCCAGGTCACTGGTGCCCAAAGAGCAAAAAAAAAAAAAAAAAAACCTCGAGCTTCAGATGTCTGATGCCTTAGGATGTGGAAAAGCTTCCGGTCTCCCGAGCCCAGTACATTTGTAAGGCATTAGCACAAAGCTTTGTGGGTCACAGGAAACAGTGTCCATGGAGGTGGGGACCGTGATGGTGACAGTGACCTCCCAGCTCCTCTCTCCTAATTAGCATAATAGGGACAATGGGGCTGCTGCCCAGATGAGACCCAGCAGGAGGATGGAGGCTTGTCCAAGGGAGTCATCAGACCATTATCAGAAAGAATTCCAAACACTGTCCCCCTGGGGCGGCTGTTTAAATAGGGATGCGTCCGCAAGGCCACTTGTCTTCCTCTCCTTCAAGGCCCAGTGTGAGAGACGACAGTCCACATAAACAATGCTTGGTGTGGAAAGGGAATGGGCAGGCTGGTGCGTTGCTGTATCCTCTGCGCCTCCCTGCTTCCCTGCGCTGTCCCCCTCCCCCCGCCTGGCCTCCTCCCCTGGGGGCAGTGTGGGGCTGCATGGGGTTGGGCCTTCCTGCTAAACCCCTGCAAGGCCGCCGCCACCGAGCCTCCCTGCCCCACTGCCTCACCTGGATCACGGAGCTGATGGAGAAGGGCAGGAAAGCCTGAGCCTTGTTGAGGATGGTGAGGACCGTGAGGGTCACAAATGCTTTCTCAGCGTCCATGGCGTTCTCCTCGGCCACCAGCGTGTGGACAGCAAACAGAACCAGCGCGACCTGGGCGGGGGACACAGGGGCAGTGACAGTGAGCTAGGAACCTGAGCCAGCGGGCCATCTCCGGGGGCCTGTGTGGCCCAGGCCGCCATGTTGGAACATTCCCCTCCATCTGCCCCTCACCCCAAATTCTGCGCACCCTCCGGCCTCACTCCTCGTTCGTGCAGCTGTGCAGTGTTTCTTAAAAAGTACTAGTGTCTTGTTGAAAGGAGCTACGTGTGCAGCCCCCATTCTGGACCAGCAACTCTTGTTTGGTTCCTGGCATCTGGGGACGCCATGAGGTTAGATTTGGGTAGCATGTGGGAGTAGATCTAGACAAGGTCTGGGTGGGACTTGTGGTTCTAGAATGCCTTGAAGACAACCCTGGAGTTGTGGGCAGCAGCAGCACTTGAGGGGAGGGCCCTGAGCCCTGGTGGTATCTGTGGTTCCGGATGTCACTGGGTGATGTGAGTTCTAGGTGTTGGCAGTGTTTCGGTTCTAGGTGTCACTTGGTGATGACATGATAGTTGGTGGGTGTGACGGTGACTCAGCCATCCTGCTGGGGAGCTCTCACAGTTCTGAGTGATGGTACTTGTGGTTCTGAGTGTTGACTGTGTCGGCAACACCGGATGCCTGCCCCCTTCCCCAGGGTGGGGGGTTCTCGTTCTTCTGGAAATACCAGTTAAGGTCCATCTACCACCAGCCTTGAATATTTTATGAGGAGCTTGGATTATTTATTTATGTATGTGGCAGTGAGCCATAGCAGGTTTTTAGCAACAGCATGACTGGAGTCAGAGCTGTGCCTTGGGAAGGCTGATTGGGCAGCAATGAGTGAAATGAACTGGAGGACAGGACAGGCGCTGTGCCCGTGTGCGGCCGCGGCAGCCATGCGATGGCCGGCGTCAGTGTGGACGTGGGGCTCTTCCCCTCCAGCCCTCTGTCCCTGTGCCAGAAACAGCAGCAGTTCCAGATGCCTGGCATCTTCTACAGGAGAATGACGGACCTTATTAGCCACGACCACCTTCAGGGGAATTATTTAAGTGGTTAGTTGATTCAGCACAAAGCAAGGATCCCTGACAGAGGGAAGGATCCAGGAGAGCTACATGTGAGTGATGGGGTGGCCTGGAAAGGATCCAGGATCTGGGGGGCAGGGGCACCACCTACCTCATCCTCCGCACCCCCACCCCGAGCACTCCCTCCCTTAGTCTGTGCTGTGCGGAGAGGCCAGGGTGACCTCACCAGAAACGTGGACACTTGGAAGGACACCAGAGACATGGAAAAGAGGAGGTTGGAGGTCCTCAAGGCGCCCAGCTCCTGGCTCCGGATGCGCAGGATTCTTTCCAGAAAGGCTCCCTCCCAGCCGTGGGACTTGACTATCTTCATATTCCCCATGACGCTGCTCGTGAGCCGTGCCCGAGAATCCTTCTGCGTCATGTGCTCTTGCTGGCACCGGAGGGAGGAGGAGGGCAGAGGTCAGGGAAACGTCAAGAATTCCCCTTCTGCAAAACCAGCACACCCCGCCTTAAGCAAATGCTCTTGATTCTCCCCCCGCGCCAGGCCCCAAACGGTCTGCCTTTCAACATCGCCGTCCCCACCATCCTGGCCCACGTTGTGGTCGTCTCGCCCCTGGACCACTGTTGGTGCCTCCTCCCTCCTGTCCCCCATGCTTCGGCCCTCATTGTGGTGGGGACAGATCATGGGCCATCACAGAGGGACGCAAGACTGGGGTAGGGGTGGAAGAGACGGACCCCTGCACCAGCCTGGAGGGCCACGAGAGCCATGATGAGGAGGGACTGAGCACACAAAGAATGGGTAGGTGAGGTGGACAGGATAGATGGAGGGGACAGCATGACCCAGAGGACAGACGGTGTGGTCCAGGAGGGTGTGGGGGAGGGGGAGCTGGGCTGGACGGTACTGGGACGTGGAGGTCAGCCAGAGGAACGTGGGCTGAGTTTCCCTGTGTTGCACCAAGGAGGGGCATCCTCCCCAGAGCAGGTGTGGAGAATGCCTTAGAGGAGGCCAGACAGGAGGCTCCAGAAACTGTCTGAGACCGATCTTTCTCTAGCCTCCCTTCCTCCCTCCCTCCATCCAAGTGCCAGGCGTCCTTCTAGAAGCTGAGGTCGCATCAGTGCATATTCCCAAGCGCTGTGAAAGTTCCAGTCTCAGGAAAGAGAGACAGCAAATCCAAGAGCCAGGCACGAAGTGACAAGTGCTATGGAACCTGACATCACAGGCCAAGTTGACGAGCCTAGCCGCTGGGCATGAAGGGGAGGGACATGTTGCTATGGTAACCAGGGGCCAGTGAGGGTTCAGGGGTGGGGAAGACAGGGCTTCAGGGGTTCAGGGGAAGGGAGGGCTAGTCCTAGGCAGAGGAAACCAGAGGAGCAAAGGCCCTGAGTAGAGCTTGAGGATCAGGGGGAGGGCAGTGGGGGAGTGGAGTGAGCCGGGCCAGGGGGCCACGAGGCGAGCCCAAATCACAGCACACCGCAGGATCTTGGCTTTGACTCTGAAGGAGATGCCCTGGTAGGGATGAGGGCAGAAGCAGAGACTCGGGGAATGTGAGACAGAGGCAACATTCTGAATGCATCTGAATGTGAGAAAAAGATGCATCAAAGCTGACCCGTGGCTGGCTTGTGGCCTGAATGCTGGAGGGGTGCAGCAGCTGTCCACTGAGATGGGGCTACTGGGCGGAAGGCAAGGGTCTGAGTGACGTGAAAGGCTCACGCCACCCTGCCCCCCCTCCCCTCCTCACCTCCCCGTACCTGCGCCAATGTCATTCCCATTGTCATTCCCACGGGCTTCCCCTTCCCACTTCCCACCCAGCGTGTCCCTTCTCCCAAATGTCACACCTGATGCTGTTTCCTCTTCTTGGTGATGAAGAAATTCAGAGGGAGGAGGCTCATGAAGACAGCGATGGCAGTGAGAGCAGAGAGTCCTAGAAGCTGGAGACAGAGAGGGCGGGATGCCACAGGACATCTCCAGGAGCCCAGCTGACGTCCCCAAGAGATTTGGTCAGACTTGGGTCCTAAGGCAAGGGACGGCAGGGAAGCTGATGAGAGCAGCCTGTGGACACCTGCTGAGGATGGCATCCTTCTCTGTCACGTTGGGGAACGGTCTACCACACCTAGGGGTGCTGGAGTCCTATTCAAGTAGGTCATGCTTCTTGGCAGGACAGGGCAAGAGTGTGTGCCTGACCAGAACAGTGAAGTCGGATCTCCGGAGTCAGGGTCTGAGTTCAAAATCCCGGCCCTGGCCACTGACTGGTGTGGCCTTGGGCAAATTACTTACCCTCCCTAAGCTGCAGCTCAGACCCTGACTCCTGGGTCAGGTGACGTTAGAACAGTTCTGTTCCTTCTTGCCTGTGGTTTCTCTATCTGGAAAATGTGGAGGTGGGCTTGGCGGAAATGATTTCTGAGGGGTTGTGACTATTTGAAATTCCACCCGAGGTCACATGCACCCAGTTTCTAGACAAACCCCACCCCTCTTCAGACCAGGGCCCTGGGTTTCCCCTCTCAGCCTGAAGGAAGGAAGCCTATTTCCCTAACTTGAAACACCCAGCTTGTCAGGATCATTTGTGCCACAATTGTGCCACCCAGTGGCGAAGTGGAGAAGTGCCCAGAAGGCCAACACCAGCCCCCAGCCAGGGTTGGAAAAATAATCCAAGAATGGTGAGGGGAAGGTGAAACTTTCTCTGGCAAAAACAGTTATCACTTGGGAAACATGCTACAAATGCTACCTGTGGCAACCTCGATGTCCATCTGCCCCCTCTTAGCCAGGTTTCGGGGGGGACCATCTGATGTTCGGGGATCAGCTCCCAAAAGGCCTGGGAAGTAATGGGTGTGTCTTTGGCAGATTTGCTCGGATCAGGGGTCCGCCCGGCCATTTACTCTGCTTTTTTCGGGGTCCTTCCTTGCCCTCTCTCTTCCTGATAATAACATCTAACATTTATGTATTTTTAAAGATCTGTTTATTTGGAGAGAGAGAGAAGGCACAAGCACATGCTTGAGAAGGAGGAGGGGCAGCGGGAGAGAATTTTCACTCAGGCTCCCTGCTCTGCGTAAAGCCTGACACAGGGCTTGGTCTCAAGACCTGTGAGATCACAACCTGAGCTGAAACCACGCGATGGATGCTCAACTGACTGAGCCAACCAGGCGCCGCTCACATCTAACATTTATGCACTGCAGGGCAGGAACAGTTGGAAGCTATGCCCACTGCATGCTGGGCCCTGGATACAAGGGAGCAAGTCAGAAGGTGTCCTGGCCCCAGGCCCCACAGGGTGGGGGACAGTAGGAGGAGATAACACACAGTCACCAGGACGTACAGTGATCATATAGCCCTGGATGGTATTGGGAAGTAGTCCCCGCCCACAACCATGGATAGCCCCGCCCAGGGGTCTGTGAATTAGGGCATACCTGCCAGAGATAGATGAAGCAGATGGCCATCCAGATGATGGTCATCCACAGCCCGTTAAGGTAGATGAAACAGTCTATCAGTCGCTGTACATCCACGGACACCAGATTGACCACATCACCCACAGCACTGGCCTTTCTGGAAGTACTGGACAGGACCAGGACCTGGGCAGGGTGGAAGGATCGAGATCTCAGTCCAAGGGAGGGACAGGACGAGTACGTCCCTCTGTCCCCCCGCACGGACAGAACAAGGGCACAGCAGCCTGGCCGGCCTGGATCAAAGCTGGTCTTCCCTTTGCTGGTAGAGGCAGGTCTCCGTCCACGCATCTGTAAAATGGGCCAGGAAATCTCCCAAGCCACCTTCCCAGGGGCCGTCAGGAGAATTCAGAGGACGACAAAAACAGAAATGCTCTGGAACCCCCAGAGCACTGGAGTGAGAAGTTAGTAGCATAACACGCCAAACCCTGGGGTTTATGATGATAATGGTGGTCCTTTGCTGAGTGCTCCCTACATCCCAGGCCCTGTGCTAAGGAAGCCGTGTCGTTGTTTTCTGGGACGGAGCAGATCCCACAGCCAGCTGGAGGAGGGGCTGTGGCATTTCATTCCATCTGCAAGGCCAAGGATAAAATGCTCTATTTTTATATCACTAAGGAGGAAAAAAAAAAAATCAGTGCAATTAACTTGAAACACACGAGACACAACTTGATTACAGAAGGGTTAAAAAAGTGATCAGAGAATCAGTGAAATGCAGAATGACTCACCCCACTCTATAGCCAAGGAAACTGAGGCACAGAGAAGTTGACCAACTTGCCCAAAGTTGGAGGGCTTTCTAAAGTCTGGGCCAAGCTTGGAATCCGGGATACAAGGACTGACACGAGCTAGACGGGGTGGCAGACCAAGCCCCACAGGCATTTCAGGTGCCCCTCACACCCCAACATAGTTCTCTGGCAGCCCCAGATGTGCCCTGGCTCTGGGGCCACAGTGGACCCCATCCAGCCCATTGAATGCTAGGTTCTATTTCCAATCTTCTCTGCTGAGTGTGTGAGGGAAGAAGTAAGGGGGTGAAGGAGTGAGCCCGGAATGACTGAGTAGAAAATTAAAAAAAAAAAAAATCTTTTTACGGGCACGTTGATGGCTCAGTTGGTTAAGCGTCTAGCTCTTGACCATAGCTCAGGTCTTGATCTCAAGGTCATGAGTTCAAGCCCTGCATTGGGCTCCAATGCTGGGCATGGAGCCAACTTTAAAAAAAAATCTTTAAATCTTTATTGAGTACCTACTCTGAGACTCCCAGTGAACCGAGAGCTAAGAATATGGCTGTGAACCGCAGAGACAGGTGGCTTGCTCTCCCAGGAGCAGAATTTGAGCTGGGGAGGAAAATTAAATAAAGACTTAGAGTTCATTCTCTTTTTAAAAGATTTATTTATGGGGCACCTGGGTGGTTCAGACGGTTAAGCAACTGCCTTCAGCTCAGGTCATGATTCCAGGGTACGAGGATCGAGTCCCGCATCAGGCTCTCTGCTCAGCTCTCGCTCTGCCTGCTGCTCCCCCTGCTTGTGCTCTCTCCCTCTCTGATAAGTAAATAAAATCTTTAAAATATATACATTTATTTATTTTTAAAAAATATTTTATTTATTTATTTGACAGAGATCACAAGTAGGCAGAGAGGCAGGCATAGAGAGAGGAGGAAGCAGGCTCCCGGCTGAGCAGAGAGCCCAATTCGGGGCTCGATCCCAGGACCCTGAGCTCAGGACTTGAGCCAAAATCAAGAGTTGGACGATGCTTAACTGACTGAGCCACCCAGGCGTCCCATTCCTCATTCTTCAATGATATTTATGAGAAGTGTTAGGAAGAACTTTTAAAATATCGTTCAGTAACATTAGTAATATTATGCAATAATAATAATAATTATTATTACAGTTACCTATTAGCAAGGTAGACTGTGGGCCAGGATCTTTATCGTGATTTTCAGAGGAAAGAAGGGCCAGGCAGGGGAAGTAGGATTGGCTGGTTGGAATAATCTCGGTGGGTTCCGGGGTGCAGGAGCTGTCCCTCATGGTCTGGTACCTGGCCCTGGGGTGATGAGGGCAAGTGTGTGGGGGCCCAGAGTGTTCAGAGCCCCGTCAAGGGGGCAACCGGGGGGTGTGAGCTCTGGACTGGTTCATTGGCAGATAAAAAGAATGCACCCACTGAGTCATTTTCTACCTCTGGCTAGCCCTGGGTGGTGGGGGCATCCCCCCAAGGTTGCCAACGCCCTGGATATCAAAGCACTGGATGTGGAAAGTCAGACACAGTTAACGTGCTTAACACACAGCCATCCAGGAGCTGCTCCCTGTGCACCGCTTCTCCCCCAGGGAGCAGCACAGGTGGGAGAGGAGACGCATGGGGTCTGGGACGCCCAGGCTTGGGTGCTCCAGACCCCATAGGAGCCAATATCTCTTCTGCCAGATTGTCTTGTGGGCTTCGCTTCTGGACTCCTGAGGAGATGAGAGTCATTGCACTGAGAGAAGCCCAAAGCTCTGGCTCCCCACCAGGTATTTGTACTCCATTGACAGAATTTTCAGCCCTCATGAATTTACCAATGGATCGGGAGTCGTTTTTGCCATAAGCAGTGTTACCTGGTAACATAGCTAACAGCCCACCTCTATCCGGTTTCCACACAGCCCTGAGATTAGCCCTTTCTCCTCATGGGGGCATGAGGGGAAAGGTAGGTTCATGAAAAGAAATGGAAAGGGTGTCTAGGTAGTAGGAACAGCAAGTGCAAAGGCCCTGAGTGGGGAGGTTGCCTGGTATGTTTGTGGCTGGAGTAGGTTGAACAAGAGAGGTACGTGATATGATAGAGTTGGAGAGGTCCCAGGGTCAGATCACTCAAGGTCTTAGGGAAAAAACCAAGGAGGTCAGTGAGAGCGACTACGAATAAGTAAAGTAATCACTGAGTACATTTTCAAGAACAGATGATACGATGTGACCCTTTTGGGCTAGAACATTTATATATAAATTGGGACAAGACAGGGGGATAGGAAAGACCCACCTCTCTCCTCCAGGGCTCACCTTTCTGTACACCAGGCCTGTGATGGCCGTTCGGATCCTCATCTGCAGCACTTTGACCCTGTACATGTAGTATTGCTCCAACAGCGATTGCAGGGAGGCAGAGAGAAACATCAGCACCGCGAGGAGATAGCCCTTCCAGGCCGGGGTTGTGGGATTTCCCATAAACTCCAGAAAAAGGCTTTTGAGAGAGGGAGGGTACAAGTGGTGAGAGAAGGCATGTGTGGCTCTCACCTTGACCTGAGCCTGGTAAAGGTTGGAGGGTCAGACAGCATGGTAGATACTTTTGCCAAAACGGCTGCAGTAATTCCCCCCCACCATCCACGGGCACTCACTTCCAAGGTGACTGCTGTTTCTTTGACCAAGAGGTGAGTTTTTTTTTTTTTTTTTAAGCTTTTATTTATTTATTTTTTTATTTGACAGAGATCACAAGTAGGCAGAGAGGCAGGCAGAGAGAGAGGAAGGGAAGCAGGAAGCAGGCTCTCCCCCGCTGAGCAGAGAGCCTGATGCAGGGCTGGATCCCAGGACCCTGAGATCATGACCTGAGCCCAAGGCAGAGGCTTTAACCCACTGAGCCACCCAGGCGCCCCAAGAGGTGAGTTTTTACCTCTATCTGTCATGGGCTCAGCTGTGTCTCTACAAAATACCTATGCTAAGTACTAATCCCTGGCATTTTAGAATGTACCTGTATTTGGAGCTTGGGCTTTTCGGGTGGTGATTTAGTTAAAACAAGGCCGTTAGGGTTGGACTGTAGTCCAATCTAACTCCTGTCGTTCTAAGAGCAAATTAGCGCACACAAGGAGATAAAACGGGCATGCAAGCACGAAGGAAAAGCCCATTTAAGGACCCAGCAAACGGAGAGAGAGTCCTCGGATAAAATCAGTCTTGATCTTGGACTTCCAGCCTCTAGAACTCTGAGAAGATAAATGAGTGTTTTCTCAGGCTCCGAGCTTGTAATCCTTTATTACGGTGGCCGCAGCAAACAAATATACCATTCCCTGAATCTGGGCTGGTCACACAACCAGCCTTGACCCAGAAAACCCAGTGGAGGTGAGACCGTGTCAGCTCCAAGTCTGGGGCGTCAAGAGAAAATGCAACTTTCACTCTGTGTCTTTGAGCCCTACTAAGGGGCCATGTGAACAGCCGGAGCAGACAATGTGGGGTATGAAAGATGACGTGGGGCAGAGACAAGCTGTCCCCGCTGAGACCCTCTGAGACCAGCCAGTCCCCAGCCGGCCTCCCAGCCGACCACACAGGCCCATGAGTGAACCCAACAGAGGAACGAAGACCAGTCCAGCGGAGCCCGGCCCAAATTGCTGACCCACGTTACCATGAACCCAAGAAGTGGTTGTTAACCCCTCGCTTTGGGACTGTTTTGTTATACAGCAAAAGCTAACCGATACAGTCAGGTTAGCATTCATTCATTTTCTCTCTGAGAAAATGCGACTTTCTCATTTATTTTTTTTCCCCTTCCTCAGTGTCCTTTCCAGTCACCCACCCTCCAGGGCCCTGAGCTCTGGAGGACTAGGCAGAGGCCAAAGAAGAGCTGCTGCCCCACCCCCACCCCCCAGCTGTGGAAAGACAGCATCAAGGAAAGGACCACCATCAACAAGGCCCCAAAGGCCTGGACCCACCTGAGGAGCTTGGGAACAGCGAACCTGAAGACATCAGAGATGACAATGGCAAAGGTCGCCAGGAGGAAGGTGGAACTGGACATCTGCCAGATGGCCCTCAGCAACGGGCCCCTCTGGCCCCCTTCTTGCTCCAGCAAGGGCTCCATCTCTGGGGTCTCTACCCCACGGCTCCCTTTCTTTCTAGCTGCTCTCACCTTGGTGCGCCTTCAGGGATAGGAGAAATGGGTTCCGGGTCATTGCAGTAGATTGAATATTTGCGTGTCCCCAAACTCATCTGTGGAAACCTAACCCCCAGTGTTCTGGGGAGGGGGTGCTTTGGGGAGGCGATGAGGTCACAGGGGTGGAGCCCTCATGGATGGGATTAGTGCCCTGATGAAATGGGCCCCAGACAGCATCTTCGTCCTTCCACCAAGGACAGAGCCCGGATACAGCCGTCTGGGAAGCAGGAAGCTGGCCCTCATCCGACTCCACATCCGTGGTATTTTAAATATTCCCAGAGGTGGCATCTGCGTGTCCAGCAAGACCAGGCATTATAGGGCTGTTTTTCTGGCAGAGGGCATGAGTGGGCATGGATTCAGCCATGTTCCCTCACCTGTTATTCTCTGTACCCCAGAGGGCCCCTTTATGAGACAGCTGGGCAGGGGAGGGGCCAGGCAGGGGGGCAGCCCTAAGGCATGATGGGGGTTGCTGGGAATGCACATGCCCTGAGCCCCTCCTGTGTGCCAGGCACGCCTTAGTCCTCCAAAGAAGCTGGCAGGCGAGGTGTTATGCCCATTTCACAGAGGAGCAGATGAAGGTTTAGAAGGAACTTGCCTAAGGGCCCACAGTGGGGAAGTTGAAGCGCTGGGATTTGATCCCAACTCTGTCCCTTCAGAGCCCAGGCACTTGGCAAGCCACAGATGCAGCTCCCCCCTTTCCCCCCCACAACTGGCTAGCCCGGAGGTGGTTTGGAGCTGGTCTAGAACCAGTTCAGAATCACAGCTGATGTCCGTGGTCCTGGCACTCTCAGTCTGGACGAAACGCAGGTGGAAGCTGGGGGAAGGGCGGGGGAGGGGGCGGGTGGGAGAGGCAGCAGGGCAGGTCCTCAGCTGCTGAGAGCCCAGGGGCTGTGTGGCCTTGGGTCTGTATGGCCTGCCCTCTTTGAGTCTGTGTCCGTGAAAGGATAGAGTTGGTCTCACTCTCTGCGCTCCTTCCAGCTCTGTCAAACTCCGGGGTTAGCAGTAATTTCACTGCGTGTTTACAGAGCTGGGGCCCAGGGCCAGGCCCTGGGATCAGCCCTTTTCCTGCCACAGCTTATCGATTTTTCTTGACCTCCCTGCCTGGTGGCTGTCATGGGCTCCCTGTTGGACCTAGGGCGCGGAGGTTCTAACAGCTGGTGGCAGTGGCTTGAGATCACACAGTGAGGACCAAGCGGGGATTTGAGCCCAGATCTCAATTTGTGATGCACAGAGCACCTGTTGGTGAACCCCGCTCACCAACATTTTTAGAAAGAAGAAGAAAAAAACAACGATCTTGGTGAGTGCTGGTGGCCAGACCTTCACCAAGCCAAGGCCTTGCCCCTTGACCCATGGCCCAGCTTCTTGTTTGGTTTGGTGTCTCTGAAGGGTCTGTCACTGGGCATACCCTGCTGTTCACAAACATTTTGGCATTTGGGTCTCGAATGCCAAAAAGATGTCACCTTCTTGTCACCTGGCCAGCCCTTCCCAACAGCCCATCGTCTAGTTCACTGCCTTCAAAGCCACGCCAACTCCCTCCTACACTCATCTTTATGAATTTGTCTTGTTAGAATTCCAGGAGTGTAGACTTTGCTTGTATTTTGCCCTGGTTTGGCTCCTGAATGCAGTAGGTGCTCAATAAATAATTGCCAAATGAATGGGGAAAAAATAGATGTGTGACGGGTGCCAAGGGCCTGATAAGGGTGCCTGGTGCATAAAGTTGGAAAGCTGTGTGGAAGGAAGGAAGGCAGGCAACCTGGTCTGGTGGACAGAACCTGCCTGGGAGCCAGGAGCCCCAGATTCAAGTGCCCGCTTGGTCCCCCTCCCCTCTGAGCCTCAGTGTTTCCATCTGTCAAATGGGGTAGGCCAGGAGAGGACTGTGAAGGCCTCTTTCCAGCTGCATATTTCACTCCATTCTGCTCTGGCTGCTCACCCCAAAATTCTGAATCTCTGTGTTCAACCGGCAGGCTCTGTAGTTGGGTTCCTCCTTCCCAGTGGGACTCATGTTCCATCAGGGGAGGTCTCTAGAATGGCGTCTGGTCTGTGGTCTCTGGACTGAAGGCCATTTGGTGCAGGGTTTGCACATGACCACAGGGAGAGACAGGGAGTGTGAGTGAGCAGCCAGGGTCCAAGTCGGGGGAACAAAAGGGTGAGGTGCGGACTGTGGCAAAGCAAAGACATGTCCCCTGTCCACTGGGACAGCTGCTATTAAGATCCACTCCCCTGTTGCCATGATGGGATGTGACCTGGCAATGCCTTTACTTTCTCATTTTAAAAAATGTATTTATCTATTTTAGAGAGTGAGTGCAAGGGGGGAGGGGCAGAGGGCAAGAAAGAGAGAGGAACTTGAGCAGACACCCCGCTGAACACAGAGCCCAACACGGGGCTCGATCTTGCAACCCTGAGATCATGACCTGAGCCAAAATCAAGAGTCAGACACTTAACTGACTGAGCCACCCAGGCGTCCCCTGCCAGTCTACTTTAAAAAGACCAGAATTCCAGATTTTTTTACATGTAGTCTCCAATGTTTTAAATGTCGGCAACTTTAAAGAAAAAAAAAAAAAAAAAAGGAAACAAAAAGCCCCGAATAACAACAGTAAACGCCACGTGGACCGAACATACCCTTGTGAAACCCATCTGGTTGGCAAGTGGTGGGTCCCTGACCTTGCAGGATGACCTCCTCTCCCTTCCCCCCAGAACTGCAAAATACTTTAGAAAAAGAACCAAAGTTCTCTCCATGTGTAATCTGTGCCAAAAATAACTGAGTTGGATCTCAGTTGGCCAGGCCTTCCTGTCTTTCTGTCAGTTGCTGTGGATTCTTAAACTGCTAGAGAGAATGTTTCTATCCCTACATTATATGTTTATTTAAAAAAAAAAAAAAAGATGGAAAAAAAAAAAAATATAAAGAATGTTTCTATCCCAAGTTCTCATGCCCCTGGGGAAGCATGGGAGAGAGTGGGCAAGACCTCCAGTGCCCTTTTGAATGAATTCTGCCACTTAAAATCTTGCATGAATGGAGGAGCAGGACACCAAGCTAGGCCTGGAGAATGAGTTGCTGTTTTGATTTGCTCATATCATTTACCCCTTTTGTGGAATCACACTCACCCTACTGAGGCTCTGAAGGGACCACCAAGTTTGGGGGGCCCGCCCTCTCACTATGGGATTGGTCCCTATTTGGCATATGATTCAAGCCAGCCAATCAGAGGCCTTGCTTAGCATTTTCTACATGGATGCTCAGAGAGACACTCATTTTGTGGGAGTTGCTATACCAGCAGGATATGAGACAGGCAGAGGTACAGACAACAGCTGAGCTGAGAAAGGAAGAAATGGAGAGAAAGAATTTGGACATTATGTAAGTCCCTGGATCCAGCCACACCTGAGGCCAGACTACCTCTCAGCTATGTGAGCCAATAGACAGTCTCTCTCTCCCTTTCCCTAATTTGGAGGATTCAGCTATCTACAACAACTGCCCCAAATCCTAGAGTACACAAGAGAACCCCATAACTCTTCCTACAGAGCTAAGTCACTTTGTTCTGTCCCCTGAAACACCAAGGTCAGGTCATTTGTCCTAGGTCATCAACTACACAAAGGCAAGACTTCATTTAACCCATGTTTAATGAATCCTATTTGCCTGCTCTTTTCTTTCGGTCAAAGATTCTCAGACTGGGTTCCTCAGAGTCAGAGGGGACCACAGAAGTTTCTAGAGATGCCACAGATGGCAGGAGGGAGGCAGAGTGGACAGGACTAGAAAGAGCTTGAAATCCTCTGGATAATGGATACTCTTTGAGCTTTTACCATTTTTGAGGTATCACTAAATTCTTTTCCAAAATCTTTTTTTCCCCTCCCCCATGGGCAATGAGCCAGAACCTAATGGGATGCCCACTGAACAGATAAGAAAACCAAGGACCAGGAAACCAACCCCTCAGGTTAAGTAGTAAGTAGCTGTGTGTGCCTTAAGGACCACCACCCAGCCCTCCACTCCCCCCACTCGCCCCTGCCTGATTCCTGCCTACCATCCCCCCCATTTAAGCTTCCTTCTGGGGGCCCCAAGGAGAACCCAATGTGGCCTTAGGGAGCCTGCACAGCCCTCTGGGAGGAAACATCCCTTGACCCTGGTCGGTTAATGCGTAGTGAGATCACTGGCAGGCAGGGAACTATGGCGGTGGAGCCCAGAGTGGGATCCGGGGTTGTATTGGGGGCCAAATGATTAACTTCGTTGGCCAGGTATGGGCCACACTCTCATTTTTCATGCACTCACCGCTGGGCCGCACTGCGGTTCCTTGTCCATTCCCTTTCGAGCTGGGAAACAAGTTCTTCTGAGGAGTTTTCTCGGCTAAGTGACCATAGGTCTTCTGGTCCCAGTGTCCTCCTGTAACCCCTCCAGACCAGCCTGTGAAAGAAGGTCACCAGAGCAAGCTCCCATTGCCATTCCCCCGGCAGGGTCCTGACATGGTAGCTGTGTGACCCTGAGTAAGTCACCTCACCCCTCTGTGCCTCTGCTAGACCCTCAGGAAAATGAAAGCAATTAGCTGAACCACACCTAACATTTGTGGGCACTTTCCAGTTTACAAAAATCATCTCATTAAATCTCATGTGATGACTACTGACCCATTTTACAGATGAGGGGAAAAAATAGAGGCTCAGAGAGATCAAGTGTCTTAACCAAGGAGCGACCTGGTGGCAAGGGAAATAAACCTCCCTAGGGGTCAGAAGCTCCGATTTGGACACCCGAACTCTACCCTAGCTTTCCCCATGATACACCCCTTTCCTGAGCTCTTCTTTATAACACTGGCTGCAATTATGATTTACTTTGTTGGTCTGATCATTTACTGAGTGTCTTTCTCCTCCACTGGAGGGCAAGCTCCAAGGCGACAAGGTGTATTTACCTTTATCCTCCTCCTCTATGTCCTCACCGACCAACACAGGGCAAAAGATTTGCCAAATGAAGCCACTCACCAGCTCTGTGACCTTGGGCAAGTCACTTCCCATTAGCAGACCTCAGTTTTCTCACTTGAAAAAATGAGAGCGTTTCCCAGCACTTAAGCCTAGGACATGAGATGACTGTAGGTGGCCCATTGTTGGAGGAGGGCATGGAGAGGTTCTCCATGGTTCTCCCATAAGCTGAACCTGGGCAATCGGAGCCTCCCTACCCCTCCCCTGTCCTTGGAATGTGTGTTGTGCCCACTCTGTCGTTGCAAGGATGCAGCTTTGAGAGAGCGCTATGTCGTCGAGACTGTCTGGAAGGTACATGTGACTGAACCGCAGTGAACCCTCCACATGAACTCAGATTCTGGCCTGCAGGTGTGGAGATCCACTCGTCTGGTGGCCACCTGGGGCCAAGCCTGGTAAGTTCCCTCACTTAGTAAAACTGCCGCCTGCCAGTAGGAATGGCTTGCCTCTTTCTTTAGTCTCTCCTTGCCCTCCAGGTGTGGGGGCCAGTTTGCGAACCAACACACATACACAAGAAATTAATTATTATAGACTTCTCTAGAGGGAGTGTTGCTTACTTCTCAGGTCTCCGTGATCTTTCTGCCATAACACCAAGGCGAAGGTCTTGTTTGGTGCTGGTCCTTAGCTCCCCATCTCAGACTTTCCAAATTCCTTTTTCTTTCTTCCTTTCTTTTTTTAGAGAGGTGCAGGGCAGAGGGAGGAGAGAATCTTAAGCAGGCTCCAGGCCCAGCATAGAGCCCAATGGAGGGCTCGATCTCACAACCCTGAGATTATGACCTGAGCCGAAATCAAGAGTTGGACACTTAACCGACTGAGCCACTCAGGCGCCCCTCTGAGTTCCTTTTTTTTATTGAACCCAGGGCAAACTCGTGCTGACCTAGAAGTCATTAACCTGGCTTGGTTTTCACTGGCATTTTTTGGGAAGGAGATCTACATGGCAAGCGATTCAGGAGATTTTTTTCCAACTTGCAGTGATAGAAAGTTTCCTTTTAAAAAAGATTATGAAAGTCAAAAAAGTGTTTTTCAAGAAAAAAGACTTTAAGAGAGGGAAAATACTACTCCAGTAAGGCAAAAAGCTTGAAGAATGGTCCATAAATGCCCTGTTTGGGAGACAGAGGGCTAGGTCCTCTCTAGAGCTGGTTAGCAAGCCTGTATGCACTTCCCACCCATTCCTCACCCCCTACAGCATCCTAATTCTTTGTGTATTTACCAGCTACTTTCTACGATACTTGTTAAGGACTAGACGCTATGCTAAGTGCCTCACAAGATTTATTTCTCTTAATCCAAAAACCCTCCAAGGTAGATGCCATTATTATCCTTGTTTTACAGGCACAGGGACTGAGACACAGAGTGGTTAAGTAGCTTGCCCAGGGTCACACAGCCAGGAAGTGGTGGGGCTAGGATTAAAATCTAGGTGCTACCAAGATCTGACTGCAGTGTGGCCAAGAGGGGACCCAGCAGGTGGGCACACCCTCAGAGCCTGGTACACTGGCCCTGGAGAAACATCTGTCTTCTCCACCAGCCTGGGAGCCTCTGGGGAGTAAAGATGTGGTCTTTTACCTCTTCAGCCCTGGTGCTCCACACATAGTAGGTGTTTCACACATAGTAGGCGCTTTCTTAGATGTTGGCAGAAGGCATGAAGCTGAGTAATTGATATGATTTTGTTGAGCACCTGCTGTGTACCAGCAGAAAGCAATTTATATGTAATGAGGGTAGAGTTGTTCCCCTTTTACAGAGGGGCAAACTGAGACTCTGATTGTTTGCCATATGGGCTGGCTCAGAGCGAAAGCCAGGACTCAAACCCAGACCTCCCCCCAGTGGGGGAATGGGAATGCGATGTGATATCGGGCATGTTGAAGTCTGACAGGGAAGCATGAGGCTGGGAGGAAGAGACGCTGGCCGGCCTCCTGAGGCTTGGGAGGAAATGTCTCTGGGGAGAGCTGGGATGACAAATAAGGACAGCAAAGGCAGGTCCCTTTCCTGCTACTGCACTTACCCAGAAACCCACCAGAACGTGACCCTGGAGGGGAAGGAAGCTTCAGCCTCTGGACATGGATTCTGTAAAGACAAGAGATGGGGTGGAGGAAGGACTCGATCTCACGTTCCATGGTGGTCGTAAGGCAAGGGAACCAAGGCCAGGAAGACGGGATGAATGGACCGTGATCTTGGTACCAATTGCTCAATGGCATGCCCTGCTTATCTGTCAGAGGTGGGCGCCAGTGTGCTTGGAGGTTCCTAGCAGGCAAGGCGAAAAGGGACTATGCCACAAGTCTGACAGCATCCACAAGAACTAACAGCTATCAATACTGAGACCAAGAAGTTCTCAAGGCAGGAGCATGCATGACAGAGACACCAACATCCTCGAAAATATGCCTTGGGGCATATGGCGAGAAGGTGCAGAGGTCCTGAGATCTTGCCAGCTGCTCCAGAGAATTCTCATGCATCTATACCCTTCACTGATAGGGCACAAGACTGCCTATTTTACCATATGTTTGCTATCGCAGCTCATTATCAATTTTTTATTTTTTGCTTCCATTCTCATGGAGCAAAGAAGCTCTACCCTAGTTTTCACTTGATTAATCACATAGCTGAGCATTTTTTTAAAACTTTTTTTAGGTTATTGAGGTGATCTCTTCCTCAAAGAATTCCTGATTTCACAGGCTAGCTCAGGGCTCCCCAGTGCCAAGAATTCCTCCTCTGGGGTTCTTCCTCCAGTCATAATTTCACACATGTTTGTAGAATTATGTGGTGAATGTCTGATTCCTCAACCTGGCTGTTAGCTGCCTGAGGATGGGAACCACATCTGCTTGTTCACCCTCAGTCCTCAGCCCCTAGCTGGGGCACAGAGCAGGGACTGGCCAGCTGCAGCCCCCAGCCCAGATCTTGGCACACTGTCTCTGCAAATAAAGTTTTATTGGAACAGCTACTTTCCTTTGACATACTGTACTCTCTCCACTGCAACAGCAGAGCCAAAGTTGTCATGGAAACCATATGGCCCACAAGGCCTAAAATATTGTCTGTCATGCTCTGATCAGAAAAACTGGCCAACCCTTGGCATAGAGTAAATGTACAATACACATTGTGCTGAATGAAAGACTGAATGAAACGTTATTAAAGGCTTGTGCTCTGGGCTGCCTCCCTTCTGTCCCATGGGGAGAACCCAAGACCAGAACAGGAACAGGGACAAGGGAGGCCCCGGGTTGGAGGCATGGCAACTTACGGGCTGCTGGGGGTCTTCAGGGAAGAAGGGGGGGTGATCGACAAGGCAGGACAGCACAAACTGGGCCGCCACCAGCGACAAGCACAGGTAGGTTGACAGGTGGTAGAAAGGGTCGTTCCGGAAGCCCTGTGGGAGAGAGAGCGGAAGTCCCACTGAGTCTGGCATGCCGAAGTCCACAGCCTGAGGTGTGTGAAGAGCACAGGCTAGGCAGGGTACCTGTGAGGGAAGAGAAGGTCAAGGTCAAGGTCAGCTAGGGGCTGAGGACTGAGGGTGAACAAGCGGGGGTTTCTGAGATGAAGAGCAGTGCCCTGACAGGGAGTCAGAGCCACAGGGTTTGAGAGCCAGGGCCCCCCACATTCCCGGTGTCCCGAAGGATGAACACCTGACTTACACGCATTCCGGTTGTACAAATGGTACACAGGGGTTTCTCCTTAGCCCGGCGATAACTGGCTGCAGCCCCTGGAGTGTGAGTTCTTTCTCCTTGTGCCGCCAAGGAGAGCCTTTCTCCACAGCAGTCCCCGTCCCCACCTCTCCCATTCTGTCTCCTCATGGCCGCTGTTGACCGACTTAAGAAGGGAACTGGTGTTGCAGTGCCTGGGTAGCTCAGCTGGTCGAGTGTTTGACTCTTGACTTTGGCTCAGGTCATGATCTCAGGGTCGTGAGCTCGAGCCCCACACTGGGCTCTGTGCTCCGTGGGGGGCCTGCTTGAGATTCTCTCCCTCCCTCCCTGCGTCTCCCCCTTCTCCTGCTCCCTTTCTCTCTCTAAAATAAATCTAAAAGTCTTTTTGAAAAAGTAGATGGGAACTGGTTTTATTGAGCTTTTATTTTCTCTGCCTGGTGCCAATGCAGGAGTCTTTTTCTCTTTCTTTCTTTTTTTTTTTTTTTTTTAAAGTAGGCTGCATTTCCCTTTGCAGATAAAATGATGCATGGTGTCCCTTCACACGGAAATGCGACTTCCCAGGACAGGTAACAGAAGTACAGGCGGGTACGCAGAATGAGTTTGTATCTGTAGATGAGAGCATGGGGGAAGATCCGGGAGGACGAGGGGAAATGTGCACACACGGACAGAGCGTGCATAGGTGTGTTTTGGAGGAGATCACAGGAGGGGGGCAATCCAGGCTCCTTCCTGCTTCCCCTTTCCTGGGAATGTACACCCCACCCACTCTTCCCGCACTAGGAGCCTTTCCAAGAACACAACTTTGAGAGAGTAACACGTCCTGGAGACCATGTGGACGTAGATATGACTGAACCCCACTAAGGCCTCTGTAAACTTTGAAGGTTCTGGAAGGTGGGTGCAGAGATCTACCTGTCTTGGGGCACCTGGGATAAGCCTCTTAAGTCCTCGTGCTTACTAACCCTGCCCTGCACCGTCTGGAGGGCCCTGCCTCTTCATCTCTCCTTGCCCTCTGTGGATGTGGCCACTTGCAGATTTCACCGGGGAAGTTCCCGCAGTTGTAAACCGACAGTGTGGTTGTGCCCAGGGTTGGAGGGAGGGGGCACTGGGTGGATGTGTGAATGGATGTCCAGTGTGGGAACGGCTGTGTGCAGGGGTAGGTGTCCCAGTCTGTGGTTGTATGATATGCGAAGCGGGGCAAAAAAAGGTGTGTGTCAGGGCAGTGCGAGCAAACTCTGTGACATGCATGGATCAGGCAGTGGGAATTTGTGTCCGTGGAAAATGTTTGGGAAGATGGGGGCATCTGTACATCGCTGGAGTTTAAGAGTTTAAACAGCTGTGGTGTGTGTTTCTGTGTAGACAAGAAGTCACGTGTGCAAAGGGGAGGAGGGAAGATGGGACCCAAGGCTTGAAACTGCCCTATTGGTTCCCCCGGGGCCTCCACTTACCCCTTGCAAGGTCAGCTGGGCGGCACTGGTAGCCGGCAGGAGAAAACAGAGCAGCCAGTATCCAAACAGCACCCCGGATGCCCGGACCCCCTTCTTCCTCTCCGTGTGGATCAGGAACATGGCGAAGCTCTGGACAGGAGAGTTGGGATGGGCCCCTGGAGGTGGGGAGGGAGAAAGGGAGCCCCGCTCTGCCCCATGCCCTCCACCAGGGCGGGGGGGGGCAGGGAAGCCACTGCCAGAAGCAAGACCCACAAGCCTGGGTCATCCTTACCATCGTGGTGAGCCACACGGTGGGATGAATGAGGAATTCTGGGGCCTGGGGCGTTCCCCGCTGGATTCTCCAAAGAGCCACAGACACGCTGGAGGTGCAGAGGATTATGAGGGCGAGCCCAAGCACCTGGGAAACAGGCTTAGGTAAGGCTGGTGGGCGAAAAGAAAGGTGATGATGGCCAACTGGACAGGGACCCTGTGCCCAATTGAACAGTGGCTCTGGATGGGGCACCTGTTCAGGTCCCAGTGTTATGATTTAACAGTGCCACTGTAAAGGATGCTAAGAAAAAGCATTAAGGGATGTTGCAAATGGACCTTGACCTGTCAGTGTCCTATAAATAATAAACCACAGGGGTCTGAGCCAGCCTAATATTTCCCAAAATGCAGGGATGGGGTAGGGGTGTGCCAAGGGTTTGCAGGAGGGATGCTGTAGTATGACAAAGTGGCAGAAACGACATTCATTCCGCAGGTGAAAAAGTTCCACTCGCTTCACTGAGTCCCTTTTGAACCCTCCAGTGAAATCAGAGAAACTTTCGGTTGGGACTAGTAGGTCTCTAGACCCTTCTCGAAGATGCGGTGGTGTCTCTTTTGAAGGAGAGAAAGTGACAGGGTGCACGCAGGCGAGGGAGAAGTCGGGACCTGGGTGCATTGGAGAAGCTATGGCGAGCACCTCAGTTAGTCCAAAGCAGGGCTCCAATGACTACCAACAGGCTGAGTTTGACAGGCCGCCTGTTTTTGTATCACCTGTGAGCTAAGAATGGTTTCGACATGTTTCCTTCTTTCCTTTTCTTTTTTAAGTAGGCTCCGTGCCCAGCGTGGAGCCCGATGCAGGGCTTGAACTCATGACCCTGAGATCAAGACCTGAGCTGAGATCAAGAGTCAGATGCTTAAGCAACTGGGCCACCCAGGCACCACCCAGGCTTTGACATTTTTCCATCAGTAAACAAAACTCAAAAAATTTACGTGAAATTTATCTGAAATTCAAATTTCAGTGACTATCGATAAAATGTTACTTGAAACACAGTCACGTCTATGTATTTACTGTTGTCTGTGGCTGCTTTCCTACTGCAGAATCCTTGGGGCAGAGACCATGTGACCCTGAAAGCCTCAAATAGATACTATTTGGCCCTTTAAGGAAGAGTGTGCAACCACTTGGTAGGTCAGCAATGGGAGAAAAATTAACAAGGTGTTAAGGGGATAAATGAACTTTGAAGGACATTCTTATAGAAGTTTGGGGAAGGGGGCGGATGAGCAGAAAGTCTTGCATATGGAATGCCAGTGTTTTTGTAGCATGGGAAAACAAGTATGTAACAATTTTAAGAGCTGGCTTTTAGGACTGCAAGTGGAGAAGCAAGAAAATCCATGCAAGCCTCTTAAAGAACTTAAAAAGTTCATCCCAGCGTGATCTTAAAATCACCCCGTGGATCCCAGGAGGAGACACCGCACTGTTTGGGGGAATGCCAGGTGTCCATAAACAGGCGAGGAACCCACGAGGGGCCAGATGGGTGTGTTTGCAGACATGGGGATTTTATTATCACGAAATCTTTGTGGGGCGGATCTTGTTTCTCAGAGGTTTTCCTCCGTAGCCTCTGGAGTACTGCTCTGTTTGATGAATTTCTTGTCCCCACACTGTGTATGCTCCTTGAAAAGGAGGAATGTCCACTTCGGGGGTCTCAGCTCGGTTCCAGCCTGCTCCCCCCATCCACCTCCCAACACTTGTCTGCTTACAGGCTCCCAGAGGCAGCAGTTACCAGTTTGGCCTTGAAGAGCAGGGACATCCGGAGGTAGCCTTGGCCATGGCGGTGGAGGTACAGGAGGTAGATGGGGCCAAGGACCCACAGGTACATAGGGGGCACCCAGACCCCTGCCGTTTTCAGGAAGCACACGTTCAGTAGGTGGAGAGCAGTGGGCTCAGGCTCTGTCCCGTTCCAGACCTGAGGGAACACCAGGGCCACCCTTGTGATGGTACAACGCAGGGGTTCCAAACTCACCTGATTAGGGGGCAAGGCAACTTTTGGACCCCCCCCCCTTTTAAAAAAGATTATCTTTATGTGTTGGCACAGAGAGAGACCACAAGCAGGAAGAGCGACAGGCAGAGGCAGAGAGAGAAGCAGGCTCCCCTCTGAGCAGAGAGCCTGATCTGGGTCTCAATCCCAGGAGCCCAGGATCATGATTTGAGCCCAAGGCAGCTGCTGAACCAACTGAGTACCCAGGCACTCCAATCTTTTGGATTCCTAACATTGACATGAAAATGGACCAAGCACCCTTTGGAGTACCTCGACATTCTCAACTCCTTTAATGCTAATATGATCAACCCTAAGAAGCAGAGGCAATTATCACCGTGCTTTTGCACAGAAGGAAGCAGAAGCCCAGAAAGTAAATAGCTGGGGTGATTGTCATCCAGGTGGAAAGCGGAGGTGCGGGATCTTTCTTGACTGCTCCCCATTTCCCCGCTGGCCAACACTGGGACTTTCAACCTCCCTGTGCCTCAGTTTCCATCCCCTGAAAAGGAGAGGGGTGGTGTGAAGAGAGTCTACCTCTAAGGGTTGCATTAAATGGGTTAATACCAGTAAAGCACATAGTAGGACGTTGGGCACAAAGTAAGCCCTCAATTAACATCAGTTATTAATCCTGCCTTACCTATCTGGTCCCTGAAATCCTGGGATTTGGCGACTCTCGCTCCCACCCCCTGAACGTCACTCCCCAGAGTCCTTTGCTAAGAACCTGGATGAAAGAGAAAGCCAGCCAGAGAGGCGGGGGGTCCAGAAGCTTTTATGCAAATAGAGGTCAAAGCCCGCAGGCAGCTGGGAAGTCTGGAGGCCCCATTAGCGGTACTGGGGTCTGGGGATGGGGTGCGGCACCTGTTAAAGGGGTAGCTCTCCCCTGCTGTTCCTTTGGCTGGGAATTTGGTGGTCTCTCCCCTCCCCAGTATCGCCGTCTTAGAGAGCTGTCGGAGAGATCTACCAAGCCCGGAAAAGGAGACTGGGGCAGGAGGGGGACACTTACATCCTGTCCCACACAGGGCTCTGCAGACGCGGCCATCGCGCGTTCCCCAGCGCCCTTCTGTCTATGCGCCCAGCGGTCGGCCCGGCGGTCGGCCCCTTCGGTACCCCGGCAGCCGCCTCGGCCAAGCTCCGGGTCCTGAAAGGGGCGGCGACTGGCAGGCTCTTCTGAGATTTGAGCTCCGGGACTGCCAAGCCCAGGGCAAGGTCCCGCCGCGCAGGAGGGGTGGGGCGTGAAGGGGTGGGAGAAGGCGATTGGAGGGGGCGCTTTGGGTGGCCGGAGAGGGCACCGGGGGAGGGGATCCCGGAGACCCGAGAGTGCAGTGGCATCCCCGTAAAACCCTCCAGCCCCGCAACAGGTGGGACGAACACTGTCTGTGTGTAGGGTGGTGGGAAGATTTTCAGATCACGAGTAAAGAGTTTAGCGCAGTGTGCAGCACACAGTAAATGCTCACAAGAACTAGCGATTATTAGCATTGACGGTGTTATTTCATGCGTAGGCTACTAAGCAGGGGATCACAGTGCCATACCAGAAATAGGATGTGGAAGGATGGTTGTTGCTACATCCTAAATAAGAGGAAAGAAGGAAAGAAAGAAAGAAAGAAAGAAAGAAAGAAAGAAAGAAAGAAAGAAAGAAAGAAAGAAAGAAAAAGAAATTGTTATACAAAATAGGCTATGATATTTTTGCCAAAAAAAAAAAAAAAAGAAGAAAAGTATATGCTTAGGTTGGGGAAAGTGGGTAAAGAAGTCAAATCTTGGCCTTCCTTTCCTGGGTCTTAAAAGCAAGGTGTGTGCTCCCAGCCAGTAGCTCTTTTTGGAAAATCCGCTATGTAACATACATGCATAGATGAAAAATGGAAATGCACGGCAGCAGTGATCATGGGAATCCCAATTTTCTCTTCTTTTTCCTTTCCTATTCTGATGTCTTTCTTTCTGCCACAAGCATTGCATTCTTCTTGCGGTAGAAATGAAAAGACAGCTTTTTCAGACAACGTCGTCTGCACGCCGCATGCTGTCCTGTCCCTTCTCTACAGGTGTTCACCCCTGTCCTCCTGAATGCCCTCCACTGGGTGGGTTCTCTCTTTCTTTGGGGGGTTTCCTAACCTTAGTCTGGGGTCCAAGTCAGTATGCCTCTCAGCTGTCCTCCTGCCTGGGTCTTCTCGAAGAGCAGGGACACAAAGGACAAACTCAGTTTTGAAGCTGAGGGTGGCAGGTCCGCTGTTTTCATTTACAAGTTTAGTCTGTTTATTTGAGGTGATTTGGGAGGAAGCTGGTGAAATTAGTGGGAGGCTTGAGCCCTCTCTCTCTCTGTGATCCCGCCTCCAGATGGCATTGCCACAGTCCTAATGCTTTATTTTATTGTATGTTTAAAGATGAATTTGAGGGGAACAGTGGAAATTTGAGGGGGAATATTCAAGAAGTGAGGAAGAACACAGAGGAAATCAGTTGGGTGAGCCAAGAACAGGACTCAGGCATTCCAGAGCCTTCTTTTCAGTCCTCTGAATAGTACAAGGCTGTGTGCAGAGCCCTAGACAAGCCCCTTCACGACCCCTCCCCCACCTCCTGGTTTCCTATTTTGTAAGGTAAGAAGTTTCCACAGGCCAGCATTTCCTTTTTTGTTTTTTGTTTGTTTGTTTTAAAAATTTTATTTATTTGACAGAGAGATAGAGCCAGAGAGCACAAGTGAGGGGTGAGGGGAATGGAAGAGGGAAAAGGAGAAGCCCCATGTGGGGCTCCGTCCCAAGACCCTGGGATCATGACCCCAGCCAAAGGCAGACGCCCAAGCAACTGAGCCACACAAGCGCCCCAAGGCCAGCATTTCCTAACTGGTGGCTTTCAACCTCCTGAAGATTTGCCAAGACAAACCAGGGATTCATGCTAGGGAGGAGAAAGGGCATCTGTTTCAATTGTAGTTATGAATAACAAACCCTAAGAATGCCTGGGTGGCTCAGTCAGTTAAGCATTAAGTGTCTGACTCTTGATTTTGGCTCAGGTCGTGATCTCAGGGTCATGAGACTAAGCCTCATACTGGACTCCTCGCTGAGCATGGAGTCTGCTTGAGCGTTTCCCTCTCATTTTCCCTCTGCGCCCCCTCCCCGAAATAACTAAATAAGTAAATAACCCAAATAAATAAAATAATTTAACTAGTTTCTCTTTATAACCAAAGAGTTGAGAATTCCACTGTATTTCGAGAATGCAGAGTGAGAAACTGAAATCAGATGTGCTCGCGGTTGAGATCTTCAGTGGGTGGATCATTCCATCGCACCCACTATGAAAGTTTTGACCGTGGCATAGTTTAAACTCTCCGTGATGCATAATTGTATATGGCTTAAGTTTTTTAGTCACAATGGCGAATTCCAGGGGGAAAGTTTTTCTCTTACCTGGTCATGTAGAAACAAAATTTTAAAACTACCAAAATAAAGCACTTGATTCTTTCTTAGGACAAAAGTGAAGAATTCCAATATTAGGTCAGAAAAGCAATTTTTGTCTATTTTGATGTGGTGACTCGCAGTTAAATTCAGTTTTTGTCCTAGTATACATTCGGTCTTGGGACAAAACACCGGATGCTGAGATTTGAATTTATTTTCTGACAACTCATGCTTCAGGTCACAGACAATGCAAAGTAAATTAACTGCTTGGATCTCTTGCTTATGGGAGGAAAACCCTCAAATTTGTTCTTATACCAAGGTTAATAGAGATGAGATTAAAATAAGTTTTAAATACCCTTTTTTAAACATTTTGATGACTTAAATGACCTATATTTTGATTTTTAAAAAGTATTGATAGTTTATCACAGGAAAATGCACCGACTTAAATTCCTAACGGGTTTTTGTTTTTGTTTTTTGAGATTATATATCGTCTGCGAAATGTATGTGCCAAAAAGATACGGAAACGTTGTTGCATACTTCGATCAACAGTCTTTCGTCATTTCCAGTTTCAGCGATATTGACTTTCAAAGTATAATTCAACTTTGGAGTTTGTGCCTGTACTCCGGGACCTTGCGACAGCACCTGCCAGACGGTGCGCGGAGTCCTCCAGGCCTCCAGAGGGCACCAATGATTTCGTTTTGTTGCTGAGCTTGTGCCGTAGTTAATTTGTCGGGGCGGTGGGCTTGAAGCCGGAGCGCGCAAGCGCGGCGCCTAGGGGGCGGGGCCTGGGCTGTCAGCCGGCAGTAGAGGAGGAAGCTGCGGGCCGCGCGCGGAGCAAGGGGCGGGACTGGGAGGCCTGCGGCGGGTCGGGCGGCAGAGAACGGGCCATGCGGGCGTGCGGGGGCTTGGGGCCGCCGGGGCCGGTGGCGGTGGCCGCCGCTGTGGTCCTGCTGCTGGGCGTCGTGGGTCCGGCGCGCGGCTCTGAGGACATCGTGGTGGGCTGTGGGGGCTTCGTCAAGTCGGACGTGGAGATCAACTACTCGCTCATCGAGGTGAGCGCCCCACGCCGCGGGCCGGGCCGGAGCTCGCCGTGCGACCGTGGGCCAGTCGCTCAACCTGTGCGGGCTGCGGTGGCCTCGCCTCATCCGCCAGGCGGTTGCCACCTGCTCCACGTTTTAGGAGTCCTTTCCTCCTTGAAGGCTCCGCTTTCCGCGGGCTCTCCACCGCCCCGTCCCACCCCGCTGGGGTGGGGGTTCCTGTCGTGGGGTCAGCTGCGGAGTGGGGGTCGGGGGCTTGGAGGTGTGCGCGCAGGGGGTGTGAGGGACATTTTTGGGGACGATGTCGGTGGTTCGTAACTTTTATCAGGTCACTCAAAACGAAGGATCCCTCAAATCGGGGCACCAGGTTCTTCAGAACTCAAACTCCAGACATCCAGAATCCACATCCAGGATGGTAGAGGACTCTGACCGTCCCCAGAATCCAGGCCCCAGATCTCTTACAGGCCACTCTCAGCAAGACCCAGACCCCAGATCCTCAAAACACAGACCCCCTGAAGCTTAGATTTCCTGAAGCCCATATTCCAGAACCTGGAGACTGCAAAGTCTTCTCTAGTCCAAGAACTCGGAGCCCCAAAGGTTCTAATCCACTCCTTCTCAACGCCCCCCCCCCCCCCCACCCCAGGATGCTCTTTGAGGGCTTTGATTCTCATGCTAGAGACCCTGACCCAGTACATCTCTGTTGACATCTCAGGGGCTGGGAATCTGTATTTCTTTTTTTTTTAAAGATTTTATTTATTTATTTGACAGAGAGAGATTACAAGTAGGCAGAGAGGCAGGCAGAGAGAGAGGAAGGGAAGCAGGCTCCCTGCTGAGCAGAGAGCCCGATGCGGGACTCGATCCCAGGACCCTGAGATCATGACCTGAGCCGAAGGCAGCGTCTTAACCCACTGAGCCACCCAGGCGCCCTGGGAATCTGTATTTTTAATCTTCCCTCATTCCTTCCTTGGGGACTCCCTTTTCCTCTCTAAATGGAATGCCTTCAGCTGCCCTGATTGCCTTACCGGGTAGTTATTGGAATTACACTAGAGATTTGTGCAGAAGTCTTTTTATTAAGTTGGAAAGCACCATGTGGATACATGATTATCAGCCCAGTGGGACTGTGACCCAGAAAGCTTTTGTGAAGAGGAAGGTCACTTGTCAGGATAGCTGGGACAGAACCTAATGCAGCCCTGGGCTCTGTTTTAGGGCTCCTGCCCTGATGGTGGGGCAGGAGAAGGGGATTTGAAAGAGAAAAAGGGAAGAGGCTAGGAGATTCCAAAGAGAAGGAACTCTGGGGGGACCTAAGATCCCAAAGGCTGACTGAAAGCACATATGAGCCTCTCCAGTTCTGGTAGCTGAAGGGCTGCCGTGGAGGATTAAGCCAGTATGTGCTACAAATCTGGTTGCTGAGATTCTCAGCAAATCTGGTCAAAAATTGGTTCCACACCCCACTAGGTCTTTCACTGGGCCTTGTTCCAGATGCCAGTTTTTATTCCTGTAGGATGGTGGGGTTGGAACCGAAACAGCAGAGCCCAGTACGGTCTGTTTCCTGAAGAAGGTAATTATCACCTTCAAGACCTGTCTGTGGCTTCTGTGCCGTTTTTGATCTGAAGTCAGGTGTTCAGTGACTCTGCCCACTGGCAGTGGCAAGGTCCCTAGGTTCTGCTGGGTGCCCATGTCACCTCCTAGATTGCCTCTCAGTGTGAGGGCACAGGTGGTTTCAGAAAGTACCTTGCAAGGCTTTTTGCAGGTTGTAGTTTCCTGGGGCTGTCGGAGAAAAGTGAAGGCAGAGAGAAATGATATAATACAACACGGTAATATAGTCAAATAATAAGAATACTACTTTTTTTTTGAGTCGTCCTTTCTGCCAGGTGCTTAATAGGCATAGAATCTGTATAATCACCAGGAAGGGGAGTGGTTCTTTTCTTACCCTGAACAAACTGGACCTCAGGCGGTTAAATGACTTGCCCAAGGTCACATAGTACATGGAAGACCCAGACTTTGCTTGAACATCTTAAAAGGGTAACAGATTGTGTTGGGGTGCAAGAGCTTTAGAGATCTGGAGAATATATGTACTAAATGTCTTTGGATTTGTTTTTGCCCAAGAATGAAAATAGAAGAGAAAATTCAAAGTTTCTACGAGTGTTACTTCCAATTATTGGGAATCGTTTGGGGTTAATAATGCAGATTCTTGGTCCTCCCTCCTGACCTAGTTTAGAAACAGAAGTGGGGCTTGGAGATTGCATTTTAATAAGTACCTTATTAATGGTGAATTGGAAAATTCGTTATAGGTAGGAACAACGTAAAGAGAGCCTCTAAACATAAACTGAAAAATACAACTTTGGGGGGTAGTCTTTAGATGGTTTCTAGCCAGAACAATATCTGATCACAGTATTTTGAGGATACTTTGTCTTTCTCTCTGTCCCTGCATTTGGCGTAAGATACGTAGCTAATTCTTTTATGACTTTTCTTCTTTCCTTGCTTTCTAGATAAAGCTGTATACCAAGCATGGGACTTTGAAATATCAGACAGACTGTGCCCCTAATAATGGTTACTTTATGATCCCCTTGTATGATAAGGTAAGAAAGACTCTTGTAATCGTTTATGATGGGAAGGAGTTAGTGTGGCCCAGGGGACTGCACTAACCAGACAGCCTTGATACACCACATGAGCAAACGCTGGTCTCTTTTAGAAGTTACAAGTGGACTTTGACAATTCTGGCCGGATTTTGAGGGAGACAGTTTATAAACTGCTTTGAATACAGTGGTTCTCAGCGATACTTGGCAATGCCTAGACATTTTTGGTTGTTACTACTGCTTGAGGTTGGGGGATTGTGACAGTATCTGGTGAGTAGAGGCCAGAAATGAAGCTGGGCTACCTGTCATGGTGCATGGACAGAATATATGTACTAAATGTCTTTGGATTTGTTTTTGCCCAAGAATGAAAATAGAAGAGAAAATTCAGAGTTTCTACGAGTGTTACTTCCAATTATTGGGAATCATTTGGGGTTAATAATGCAGATTCTTGGTCCTCCCTCCTGACCTAGTTTAGAAACAGAAGTGAGGCTTGGAGATTGCATTTTAATAAGTATCTTATTAATGGTGAATTGGAAAATTCGTTATAGAGAGCCTCTAAACATAAACTGAAATATTCCTTGCCCAAGAATTTTTGTCATGGTGCAAGGACAGACCAGATGTCAGCAGAGCTAACCTTGAGAAATTCTGAGTTAGTAGAGTTACGTTTGCAAGCAGCTTAAAATATTCTTTAAAAAATTGATACAAGTGATCTATGAATTTATGAGCTTTGTGGAAAACAACAAAACAAGGTCCTTAGAAGTATATTTTAACCTTTACCCCCCAATTTCTCATCCTTCTGTAGTGGTAATGACTGATAAAGTTTGTTGTGTATCCCAAAAGACTGCTTTCTTTGTGTTATAAACATGCACACATATGTGCACATGTGTGAAGATACGTATCCATGCCTACCTGCTTGCGTTTCCCCCTGGTCCCCCCACCCCCCAGTGTCTTCTCCCCATCTCAACTCTTTATTTGGAAACACAGATTTATAGCATGTTGCAGAAATAATCCATAAACCCACATACTTTTGATTTTGTTTTTTTTTATGTCAGATGGAATTAAACAATAGGAGTTATTCTGCAATTTGATTTTTTTTTCCTATGAGATCATCTTGATAAGCTTTCGACATCAGCATGTGTGGATTATCTTCTTATTAATGGCTGCACAGCACATCAGAATCAAATCAAAACTGTAACCACTTCTCTGTTGGTAGGCATAGAGACTTTCCCCAATTAAAAAAAATTACTACTGACAACACAGCAGTAAATATTCTTGAACGTACATCTTTAGGCACAATACATCGGACTGACTTCTAGAAGTAGGGTCTTAAAATATGTTTTTTTATTATTTTTTAAACTTTCTGTCAACCTCAAGAAAGCAGGGTGTGTGCATAACATCCAGTTTTAAGAAATGACTTTCGTTTCTAAGGATACGTGCTGACATTATCAGCCTTGGGCATAGAAGGGGTTAATAGGAGACTCCATTAGTAGTACGCCTGGTATCAGAAGAAAAAGAGTGGCTGGGTATCGTCCCTTTAGAGCTTTTCCTTGGGCACTGGGTTGGTATCTTCCGATTGGTCGGGTGGGCCCTCCTGGGCATCCAGCCTCAGCTCTCAGCATCTGAAGGCCATCAGGGAGCCCACAGCTACTTGGAACATGTGCTTAGAATTTCATTGCAGGTGGAAGAATGCTAGATTAAACAGAAGCACTGAACTCTGTTAATCTAGCTGAGAGGTCATCAGTTTTCATTCCTCTATCTTTCTTCCCCCCCCTTAGGGAGATTTCATTCTGAAGATTGAGCCTCCCCTAGGGTGGAGTTTTGGTAAGTGAACGAAATAACCAGATGTACTCTGTCCAGGATCAGATTATATGCCGAATATTAATTTAAATTGGCGAAGTGCAGACACTGTTAAAATATTAAGGCTTCATTTCTAGTGCGGAACAGGGCTTTTTTCCTCTTTTCTCATTACTTTAGAGTAGATTGGATTTATCTTGGACTTGCTCTAGGGTTTTCTGTCCTCTTTCATAAAATAGGCATCTTTTCCCAAACCCCTCTTAGGAAGCTGTTTTTGTAGTTCCATTCAGAAAGTGGCGGCAGAACCGTATCTAAAGGTCAGGAGCAGGGATGTCTTTCCTTTCCCAGGATGGCCTCTTAGACCCCTTGGTGCCTTTTAGGGCCGCAATATTGAACACTGTGAGATTTCACATGAAAATCCAGATCTGCTTCACAAAAGAGATCAGGTCTGGCAACCTTGGGTATTACTGGTTCTGCAGCGACCTTGGACAAGTTACTTCCTCCTGGGTCGGTGTCCAGCCTTCTTGCTAGGGAGTCAGGAGCACGGTGGTGGTGCCTCCCAGCCTAACTTGGAGGATTAATGGGCCAGAATATTTACGATGCTGGGGAAGACTGGCACACAGTTAGCAATGAATAAATACTTGAAAGCATTCTGCACCCAGACGAACAAAAGCTCAAAACTTTTCTGATGTATCTGGCTTTTAGCAGAGCCGGAGATGTGGGAATGGGGTTGACAGAAGAAGAGAGGGTTCTGCTCTGTCACCGCTGACGTTTCCGAAGAGAGTAGAAGTGTGTGGTCCCCGTTCTGTAGCTGAGGGGAGGGTGGGAGGGCATGCTTGTTTGTGTCAGGCTTGTGAGTTAGAGGAGGAGGAATTGAGTCCCTGCCATCAAGAAGGCCCAAGTGAAGCTCAGGTCAGCTCATCTGGCTCCGTGCAGGAAATCCTCTTCATCAGAGGTGGCACCTGACCTCTGTGTTCTAGAAAGCAGCAGGGGGAGGAAACCCAAGACAGCACTAAAGGGGAGGTTGCAGATCATCCCTGGCCTGTGGGAGGGTTTTCTTTGAGCCCCTGCTCCCCTGCCAGTGTTTTTCTCTTGAGGAGCTTTTTTATTGAATTATGTTTTCAGAAAAGTGTACTTGTTGTATGGGTATCCCTTGAATGTTCCCCAAGTGAATGCGCCCATGTAACCTCTACCCAGATCACGAGGTAGAACCAGTACCTAAGTAGGGCCCCATCGCAGGCGCTTCCTAACCGCTCTGCCCCACCCCGCAGGTGACCACTGCCCCCGCCTCCGGAAGTTCTGGATGAGTTCTGTCTATTTTGATTCCCTTGAGGATTCTAAAGGGGTACATTTTCGTGTCTGGTTTTTTTCTCTTGCCATTGTTAGTGACATCCATCTATCTGTATTACATGTGTGGCTTTAGTTAGCTCATTCGATCACTGTGTGAGTATAAAGTGATCTCCCCACTTCTCTTGATGGACATTTGGGCCACTTCTCGACATTGGCCACTAAGGGTGGTGGTCCTGCGAATTTCCTTGTTCCTGTCTTTCGGTACATGGTTTTGTGTGTTTGCATTTCTCTTGGGTCTGTCCCAGGAGGGAGATTGCTGGGCAAGAGAGCATTTAGATGCCTGGCTCTAGGAGATAGTCTTAAATATCTAAGGCAGCTGTAGCAAATTCTGCTCTCAGAGCCATGTGGAAGGGTTCTAGGTGCTCCACAGCCTCACTGGCCCTTGGTAATGTGGTGGTATCTCATGATTTGCATTTGCTCGATGGTCAATGAGATTGAACCCCCTTTTTTTTTTAAGTTTTTTAAAGTTTATTTATTTGACAGAGATCACAAGTAGGCAGAGAGAGAGAGAGAAGAAAGCAGGCTCCCCGCAGAGCAGAGAGCCTGATGAGGGGCTTGATCCCAGGACGGTGGGATCATGACCCAAGCCGAAGGCAGAGGCTTTAACCCACTGAGCCACCCAGGCGCCCCTTGAATGCTTTTTAAAATATATTTACTGGCCAGTTGGATAGCCACTTTGTGAGGTATCTGCTCAAATCTTATGTGCATTTTTTTATTGGCATCTTCCCGTGTGTGTGTGTGTTTAATTCTTCATTTCCCTGAAATTCTCTTGGTTTACTTATCACTCTACACTTCTCCTGACCTTTAAAAAACCTTAATCCTTATTATGATGACCTCTTCAGTTTTTTGTTTTAGACAAAGTGAATTAGTTGCTAATATTAAAAAATCAGGAGATGGCACATAAAATCCAGATGTCTGTTTTTTCTTCAAAAGGTTGATATTTGGCAAAAGCTGAGCAGTGGTGTTTCCTTTCCTGTTCACCATAGTCCCCATGTGGCCTGTCCCCGACTTGGTTCCTGTGGGCATTAGAATCTGTGGTCCTGGTTTAATGTGGCTGAGCTCCTGCACTTGGTCAAGGGGCTATTTGGAGCCAGGCTTTTGGAGGTTGAATTGGGACTCCATCATTCACAAGCTCTGCGACTTGGGGCGGGGGGTGTCGTTTTGTAACCTTTCCGTGTGTCACTTTGTTCATCAGTCCATTGTAAATGTCATTACCAACCTGTTAAAGTAGCTGTGAGGAGCATAAGCATCCAATAAATACATATGCTGCCGAAGCGAGCACAGCATCCAATAAATAAAACAGTTTGGTGCTTACTGCATTTTCAATGGGACTCTGAGCTACCGCTCAGCCACAAGACTGTTATAAAAGCACATTATTCTCCACACCCTGTTTCATTCTGGGGTAGGAGTCTGGGTGTCCAGGGGAGGAGCTGGGAGGGAGATTTCTCTGCGTACCTTTGGATTTTAAATCATGCGAGTGTATTAAGTGCTCAAAAATAAAGAAAATGAAAGTTAACCAAGAAAAGGTGTTTTGCCTACACAGGTTTACCTTGTCTCAGAACTAAACCGACTCTTGTGTCTTGTCCCCTGTTCCCTCCCCTCCCACTGTCATTTCTCAGAGCCGACGAACGTGGAGCTCTATGTGGATGGTGTCAATGACATCTGCACAAAGGGCGGGGACATCAACTTTGTGTTCACCGGATTCTCTGTGAACGGGAAGGTTTGGCTTCAGAACATTGTTTTTTGTTTTTGTCTGTTGTTTGTTTCTTTGTTTTTAAATATTTTATTTATTTATTTGACAGAACGCAAGTAGGCAGAGAGGCAGACAGAGGGAGAGGAGAAACAGGCTCACCACTGAGCAGAGAGCCTGACGTGGGGCTCAATCCCAGGACCCCAAGATCATGACTTGAGCCAAAGGCAGCCGCTTTACCGACTGAGCCACCCAGGAGCCCCAAGAACATTGTTATTTTTTATATTTTCTCTGTATTGTGTACTGAGTCTTCTCCTACCTTTAAAAAAGTAGGACTCTTTTAACATGGGGCTCTGAGCCCACAAGGGATCATACATAGATAAGCTTTAAGGGGGTCTGAGAAGGGGTAAAGTTTTGTGTAAAAGGCAGTGGGTGTTTCTTGGGGCCAGATCTAGGTTACTTGTCATGCCCTGTGAACGCTGGGTGGCTAACTGCCAAGGGTAGCCTTGTATAGGGGTGCAGTCCTGAGCACAGGCCCCAGGACTCGGGGCAACTTGTAATCAGTGTTGGGGGATGAAGCCGGCCTCTTGCAAATAGGGTTTGCATTTGCTTCCACCACTCTCCCAGGAGCTGTTGCAGTGAACTAGATTGTCCAAGAGTTTTTTGGGCCTCCTTGATGGTGTGAATGTAGAGGGCTAACCTGTGTGAATGGCGGCTCCAAGTTCAGATTCTCAGGGGAGTTCTTGTTCCTCCCTCCATCTGGCATCAGGGTTGACATGTGTAAATTGCCTTGCTGTCCTTTTCTTCATGGCGGTTTATTTCTCCTCTGCCTCTACACTGAGAGTGAGGTGCCCATTCTTGGAGTGGCAAGGTGATCCTGCCTTGATGTGTGAGTTGCTTGCTAGTGAGGAGGATCGTGGGTTATTTTTCTTTCTCTGTCACTTATAAAATAATGGTGCATCTTTAGCTATTAGTGTCCTAGATTCGGTGAAATGAAGTGTTTTTCTGTCACTTAGCCCCTCAGCAGTGCCCGGGAAGGGTATCCATAATCTGTCTACTCTTTGCAAAAGAGTCTGGACCCAAAGAAGGGTACAAGCTCCATGTAGGGAACATGAACGGGATGTGCTGCTAGGAGGAGAACTTTCTGCTGGTTTGGGTCCTGACCTCCTTCTCCTTGGTAGGTTCTCAGCAAAGGGCAGCCCCTGGGCCCTGCCGGAGTTCAGGTGTCCCTGAGAAATACGGGGACTGAAGCCAAGATCCAGTCCACAGTGACACAGCCTGGTGGAAAGTGAGTCTTGCCGGTGTCATGTTGCCTCACAGCTCAGGGGAGGGAGGGAGCCAGTGATTGGGCCTGGGAGACCTGCGTTCAAGTCCTTATTTCGCCTCTTACCTGCAGACAAGTTCATGGCTTTCAGTGCCTCAGCTGTTCATCTGTAAAATGGAAGTCATCTGAGCCCTTGGCTCTCTCGGTGACGGGATGATTAAACATGAGTTAATGTCTGTACAGCACTTACTGCAGAGCCTGGCACATAGTAGGCCCACATTTAACAGTTGGGTTTGGCTCTGGAACCTGGAAACTTGGGTTTGAATCCTGGTTCCCCTACTGAATCGGGTTGGACCTGGGACAAATTAACAGTAAAGTGTTAACAGTAAAGGTGTTTTTACTTAACACCTTTGGGCCTCAGTTTTGGTCTTTAAAAATGATGATGATGGTAGAACCCATCCCCTAAGGTTAATAGGAAGATTAAATTAACATTATTTCAAACTGCCTAGCATGGAGTATGTGCTTAATAGTGTTAGCTCAATATAGATTTGCTCAATTATGATTTTTTTAATTTTAAAATTTAGAATTTAAAAATTTTCCCACATGCATGCAGTGGCAGTGGGGGGTGGCCAGAGGGAGAGAGAATCCCAAGTGGGTTCCAGGCCCACCACAGAGCCCAATGCAGGACTCGATCTCACAACCCTGAGATCATGACCTGAGCCAAAATCAAAAGTCAGACACTTAACAAACTGAGCCACCCAGGAACCCCTCAGTTGTGATTTTTTAAAAATCATATTATCACTATTACATCAAAATTATTTTGTAGCGGGAACTGACAACTATTTAATTAACCTTGTTGAGTCAGATTTAAAGTATTTATTTAATGGATTTATATCGTTGAGTTGTAAGTGTTAACAGATGTGCCAAGATTAATTCAGAGTAGTTCCAACTGATAATTTTGAAAGCATTCAAATCATTACTCCTTCAATATACAAAGCTGACTTAACTGCAAATTAGAAATTTATAATGAGTCTGTCAGTAGGCTATCCAGTTTTTCAATGAGGACTGTTGAAATTCTTTTTCAGTGTGGGGATACCATTTAGTTCTGCTTGATGGATGCCTGCAGGAGGAACACAGGGCTTCCATTTTCTCTAGGCTAGCAGCAGTTTGCTGTTGACCTCACTGGGCAAAGGAACTTGAACTTGTTGAATCTCCTTCATCGGCACAAACTAAAACAATGATCATAACATGCACAAAGGCCAAAATCCCATAGTAATTTCAATTTTACTGTAGCAAAGTGATTTCCAAGCTGTGTCCAGTTATGACAGGCAATACTTTATACGATACCACCACAGAAGAAGAAATTAGGTGGATTTTTTTGTGTCCATTTCACTAGAATTAGCCCTCCTGTTGTCTGGTGCTCGCACCTGTGAAGGGTTAAGTGTATCAGAATCCTGGGGCCAGGGTTTCCAGCCTTAGCTCCTGTCATTCTGGTCTTGATTTGCCCATAGTTACTTAACTGGTTTTCACTGGAGTCTGGTTTGGTCATCGTAGTTTGTGCAAGAGCCCAGAATGGCTCACACTGTATTTGTTTCTGGTAAAGGATCTCATCTCTTCTGTATTGGTTTCAAAGCTTGTTATCATTTTCCCTGCCCACACCATTAGCAGCGTCTTGCGTTAGCACAGACCTCGGGCTGTCAGCTCTGTTCTCTCTTCTTCACACAGGATGCTTCCCTTCCCATCTCTGGTCCTCTGCATACTCCTTCTCTTCTCCTTGCCTGTTCATGCCTATCACCTCTGCCAAAACGCACTTGAATGTTCTGTGACTAATCCCTAGTGAACCACAGTGACTGGTTTTTAAGGTCAGATATCCCTGGGGTTGAGGGAAACATAAAACCTCCTTCCTGTCAGTGCATGGAACACCTGTTCTTGTACACAGTAGGTACTCAATAAGTGCTCTCCAATGTGGATTTGTACAGTGAAGGACTGAATTTTGTTTATGCTCATTTAACCAACTAATGGCAAGTTGGTGATAATCCAGACCTTATTTTCTAATGCTTCCAATATTAGCCATTAATTAGAACACTCAGGCTGTTGAGAGAAAGTTAATTGGTATTTTGTATTTCTTAGGTTTGCATTTTTTAAAGTTCTTCCTGGAGATTATGAAATTCTTGCAACTCATCCAACCTGGGCATTGAAAGAGGTGAGCGTGTCGACGGCTGTGCCTACAGTGTTCACGTTTGGGAACAAGAATAGGGTTCCCGTTCAGGATGTGAAATGGGTTTATGGTTTCTCTGGAAGTAGATGAGAAAAAGACAGTGCTGCTGATTGGTTCACTGGTATTTATAAGATAAAACTCATTGTAGCAGATGTTCCTTCTGTTGTTTTTGGTTTTAGGTGACAATATTGTCTTCCTGCTGTGAAATAGGTCTGTTATTAACTGTAGCTATTTTAAGCTGAATCAACACCAGAAGGACCCGATGAGATTTATTTGTTGTTCTTTTTCCAGTCTGAAACAGCAACCTATAAATATACTTAACATTCTAGAAACAGTTGTACGTGCGCCCAAGGAGAAGGTGAAGGAATGTCCGTGGCAGTTTTGTTTGTATGAACAAAATATTTTAAACAACCTAAATGCCCATTAGGTGGAGAGTAGCGTGGGGTTTCATCACACAGAAGCCTGTAGGACAGCAAGAATGAGTGAACCAGAGCTCCACAGATCGGTAGGAGTACATTTAAAAACATAACGTTGAGGGAAAAAAAGCAAATTGCCAAAGGTAAAGAGACACGATGTTTCTGCAGTAATTAAAAACACTCAGGGTACTTGCACTTACAGAGTCCTATGTAGAAAAAGGTATGGGGACATGCATGGGAGTGGCGAACATCGTATTCATTATGAAACCGACATCTACAGAGAGAGGCAGGAAGGGAGGTCGAGGTCCACACGGCTCCCGAGTGGTACTTCTGCTTTTCTTTTTTTAGCTGGTTTGAGTGTGTACAGGTGTTCTTCAGAGTAGTGTTGGACAGAAATAGTTTATGATAAAAGATCAAAAAAAGGAAGAAACAGACCAGGTGAGGATTTGTAATCACTATAAGAAAACAAATTGAGATAAAGTTTAAAGGACATTCTGAGACATTAACTTGTATGTTGGTTTTGAGGCTGTGTTTCCTTCTTGCTAAGGAGCTACTAGACTCGTTATCTCAATTTTTCCTCTATAGGTTTTAAGCATTTATAATTGATGGGACAGTTTTGTATATCAACTTCACTGTGTACTATTCATAACTGGATATTCAGGGGGTTAAAAATGTTTTATTTAAAACTCATGGCTTATACATTACAATTCAAAGAAATTTTAAGTCTTATATTGTTAATTGTATGGATAAGGGGATTTGAGTCTATTAATATAAGATTGTGTTCCCGAGTGGGGCATGCTGTTGAAAGTGTGAAGCTTGTCCTGGGCAGCTGGTACCTGGAAATGAACGTGAGGGGGCTCCTGGTTGCTGGTTACAGGCCGTGTTCAGTTTGTGAAGATCACTGCACTGTGCCCTAGGCTGTGTGCACTTTCTTCTCTATAAACTTTGCTTTGACAGCTTTAAAATTTCATGCATACACACTGTTAAACATGGAAAAAAATAAAGCACACTCATTTTCAAAAATTGCAGCAGATCAAACAGCGTCAAGGAGTGGTAACATAGGTAGAAAATTTGGAAGGTGGAAAAGTGTAAAAGAGGTAAAATGTCAGCTGTGCAAAGGAAGTCATCCTGGTGGTTGGCATTTTGCCACATTTCCTTTCAGTTCCGTTCAGTTCTTGCAAACACGTTGCCCTGATCCTACTACGTTCCCAATATTCTGTGTTCATATTTTAGCTGAAGCATGTCTTTGTGGTTGTTTGACACCCTGTGAGGGTTTGTTGTTTGGGAAGGTAAAGTCCCCTTCTTCTGTAGGCGAGCACCACTGTGCGGGTAACCAACTCCAACGCCAACGCCGCCAGTCCCCTCATAGTGGCCGGTTACAACGTGTCTGGCTCTGTCCGCAGCGATGGAGAGCCCATGAAAGGGGTGAAGTTTCTTCTCTTTTCCTCTGTGGTTTCCAAAGAGGTAAGTAAAGAACAGTGGAGAACAGACTAGGCGGAGGTTGGGGGTTGGGAGGAAGGGTGCTTGCCGACTAAGAACACACTGTTGAAACGCCAGTCGGGGGGACGTCTCGTCTCAACGTTGAAGAGCATTGCGTTTCTTGGTTGACTCACAAGGAATTGGATGTCTGTGGTGGGAGTGGACTGTGGTGGAAAGAGCACAGTCAGACCCAGATGCAGACAGATGCTAGCTCTGCCTCTTATTCTCTGAGTGGGCCAGCCGCTTGCCCTTCCTGAGCTCCATTTTCTTGTCTGCAGAATGGCGACCCGTTGTAGCGAAGGACAATGACGTCATTTTTTTCCGCAAGAAGTCTGTGCCAGTTTTTAACTTCTCCAACTGGAGTGGAGAAGTTGTCATTTGCTTTATCTCCACCACTATGCCCTGTTCAGAAATATGTATTTTGTGATGTAAAACTTGCAAGAATTTTCCTGAAATGTGGCTCTTTGATAGTAATCAGAACATAGTAATGAGAAAGGATGTCCTTTTCTTTTCCCTTGACATAGGATGTCTTGGGCTGCAACATCTCACCGGTGCCTGGCTTCCAGCCCCAAGATGAGAGCCTTGTGTATTTGTGCTACGCGGTCTCCAAAGAAGATGGCTCGTTCTCCTTCTATTCCTTGCCAAGTGGGGACTATACTGTGGTGAGTGGAGATTGGGGTTTTCTGTATGTTTCAGACACTTAAGACACAGCAGGAGCCAATGCCATTTGAGCATTAAGAGGAATAAATGATTGCCTTGCAGTTGTGTGACCATTTTTAGTGTAGTTATTTAGGATGAGACTGACCCTTCAGTAGTGGCTGCAAAAAGTTTGGGCCTTCCTCTTTTATGATCAGCAGCAGTTACGATTAATAGTTTCTCTGGGCTCGCCTCGAACCCCTCGTCGTTTGTGGCCAGCTGGGTCGATTATTACTATTGAATCATATTGTGGGCTTTGAGTAACGGACAGACCCTTCCTTTTAGATTCCCTTCTATAGAGGGGAGAGGATTACCTTTGATGTTGCTCCTTCCAGACGTGACTTTACGGTGGAACATGACAGCCTGAAAATTGAGGTAAGACCTCCCTGCCTTCTGGAGGGACAGGTGTTTGAGTTTCCCATCCTTGGGCACCGGTGTTGCAAACGTGTTTGAAAAGAAGACAACTAATGTTTTATCTAGAAGGGCTGGGCCTTTGGAGAAAACCACAGTCTTGTGCTGTGTTCCAGTTTAGCCGGGATCCACTCTCATGTAATTTCTCCACGTGGAGAAGGAGGATCCCGAGTTACAGCTGCTTTGTTCAGTGAACGGTGTTTATTGAGTGCCAGTGTCAGACATGAGGTACTGTTCCGGGCGGGGGGTGGGCAGTGAGGGACCCAGAAAAGCACAAATTTGTTTTTTGTTTTTTTTTTCTGGCGTTCCAGTGCCGAAAGAGACAGTACGCTTATAAATAAATAAATTAGGTGTATTAGAAGGTGTTCTGTAGAAAGGAGGTGACACACTTCCCGGTTGAGACAGGTTGCAGTCTTCCTGGGTGCTCTCAGGAAGTCCTCGCCATGAAGGTGACGTTTGAGCGACCAGCTGCTGGGAGAGGGGGAGAGGCCGGGTGCCGCACTGCCATTTATGGGAAGAGTGTTTAAGATGGAGGGAGTGATAGGTGCAAAGATCCTGGGGCCGCAGTGTGCCTAGAGGGCGTGGGGGACCCTAAGGAGGCCAGAGTGGCTGGCTTGGAGGGCATGAGGCAGGGAGAGATGATGGGGCAGATCGTACAGGACCTGATGGGCCACTCTGTGTGCAGTTCTGAAGGGGAGAGATGTGCGCCTTTGGGTGCCATGTTGGGAAGAGGTTGGCAGGGGCAAGGTGTGAGCGAGGGACCAGTTAGGAGGCTGTGGCCGGAAACCAGGGAGAGCTGAGAGCTTGGGCTACAGGGAAGGGGAGTGAGAGGTGGGGTGAACGGATGGAGTGGTGCATGGCCTGGCAAACTCCCTAGATCCAGAACAAGACAGCGAGTATGTTTTCTCTTGCATTTATATCCTTAATTACAGGAGTAGATAATGGTTACTGTAGAAAATTTGCCAGATAGAGCAAATCCCCCAAAGAAAATAAGTCTTTCATAAATGGACCTCCCAGTGTTACAGTTATTGAAAAAAATTAGATTTTAATCGCTTTCTTTTAATGTTGCATCTGAAAGCACTGCGTTGAAGTAGCTGCATTTGGTAGGAACAAGCTTTTAGGTCACGCACTCGTGGGGTTCTCATGGCTTTTTTAGGGTTCTGTAAAGTGCTTGATGGTTTTATGCACACTGGACGTGGGTGTGGGTGAGAAAGTGTCCTTGCTTGCTTCAGGGGACTTGCATGGAAGGATGGGGGCAGGGGAGCCGTGAGGGGCATTCCCAGATCTCAACCAAACACCAGTTTCTAAGCAGAGACATGAATGAAATTCCAGGGAGCAGCGTGTAAGCGGCATGAGGTCAGGCGCATCGGGAATGCCTCATTCTTCACGTATTTCTGATGTGACTTAGTGCCTGGCATGGACTAGGTGTCTGCTCACAGTAGTCGTTGACTGGAGAGAGGAATCAGTACATGAATAAACCGCGTCTTTGTAGAAGGATCAAGAAGGGCTACGTGGATTTTTAAAAACCCATTTAATTCTGAAGAAGTTCTTTCAAATACTTTTGTATGTCTGCATGCATCCATGCATCCATTCATTCATTCATTCATTCATTCATTCATTCATGAGTGCGTGATTTGTTCAGTGCCTGCTGTGTCCCAGCTGATTAAGACATGAAAGGTCACTGTGTTCATGGAACCTACATTCTAAAAGGAGGTAGACGAACAATAAATCAAACAAGGACATTTCAGGTATTGGTAAAAGTTTAATGAAGCTAATAAAAGAGGCTAGTGTCATAGAAACTGAGAGGCTGGGATGGGGGGCGGTGGCAGAGGCCCCTGAGATGGGATGATAGTCAGGGAAGGCCTCTTGGAGGTGGTGGTGGTTTGAGCTGAAACCCAAGTGATGAGAAGGAGCAGCCCCCTCCCCAAACTTCTCCATGTGTGGAAGAGAACTCTCTAAGCCGAGAGGGCAGCTGGTGTGAGCACGCATGTGGTCACCTTGGGGACCCATTGATCAGGGTGGCTGGACCAGAGTGACCCCGGATAGAGCAGAGCCATGGCGCTCACGAGTGGGAGCACAGACACCGGTAACCCAAGCCCAGAGCCCCGTGGTGAGTGAGGAAGGTGGCCTCGGTGGAGTGAACAAGGACGACTCGAATTCGGGTTGTGGTGGCAGAGATGGGACACCTTGCAGGGCTGGGGTGGGAGGCATAGGATGGATTAGGGTTGGAGCGTGGGCCGGGGTCCCAGGTGACGGTGTGGTTAGGGGTCGGGAGATAGGAGCGTGGTACCGTTCCCCGGACTGGGGGCATCTGGAGGGGAGGAGGCAGAATGCGATCGAGGGTGGTGGGGGCGGCCCTCTCAAGTTTGACCCTGTGATCTTTAACTGGGGGAGTAAGCCTGGAGGTCCTTTTTATTCAGTGATTTGACGAATATGTATGTGTTGAGAGTGGAAGAACACAGAGCCCTGGGGAGAGTGCAGTGGTGTGGGAGCAGCACGACCTGGGGGCACTGGGGGAGCTGGGAGGGGGTCTGGCTGGCCTGCGGGGCTCCAGAGGGGGCGGCCGTGCAGGGCAGCAGCGTGCGTGAGTAAGGAAGGCTTTGGCGCTCGGGCACGTGTGAACCCTCTTCCTCTTCTTCATCTTCCAGCCCGTGTTCCATGTCATGGGGTTCTCCGTCACCGGGAGGGTCTTGAATGGACCCGAAGGAGAAGGTGTCCCTGAGGCAGTTGTCACTCTGAATAACCAGATCAAAGGTTGGCAGCCACATTAGCCCCCGAAACTCTTTCCCGCTTGATCATGGAAAGAATTGGAAAGGGGACAATCTTTTTTTTTTTTTTTTTTTTAATTTTATATACTTACTTGATGGAGAGAGAGAGTGCACAAGCAGGGGGAGTAGCAGGGAGAGGGAAAGGGAGAAGCAGGCTTCCCAAAGAGCAGGGGGAGCCCAATATGGGACTCAATATTGAGCCCAGGACTGTGGGATCGTGACCTGAGTTGAAGACAGTCGCCTAACCAACTGAGCCAGCCAGGTGCCCAGAAGGAAACAGCCTTCATGACTGAAAATATGCCGACTTTTTGTCTCAAGTATTCTTGTGTAGATGGAGGGGTTGCGCAGTTGTGTTTGGCTCATCTTCCGTTTGCCTCTCTCTGTTTTACAGTCAAAACAAAAGCTGATGGCTCTTTCCGCCTGGAGAACATCACAACTGGGACATACACCATCCATGCTCAGAAAGAACACCTCTACTTTGAAACTGTCACCATCAAAATCGCACCAAACACGCCGCAGCTGGCTGACATCATCGCGACAGGGTGAGGGGTGTCCGGGTGTGGAGGTGCCAGGGTGCATGCTGGGGGAGGAAATTACCTTCAGTCTGACTGTGTCTTTCTGTTGAGGATCTACATCAGCTTTTAGACACCTGTGAGAAGGTCAGGCTGGCCCCCTGAGAAAGATAGTTGCCAAGTCTTAGAAACGGAAGGTACATGTGGCCGCTTAGGGAACATGATCTTGCTTCAGAGTTAATGGGTCTAAGTCAGAAGAAGAGCTCTTGTCTGACCTCCCATCGGTAAGACCTTCCGTGTCTTAACTCTTGATTTTCGCAGATAGTGTAGTTGCTTGAAAGAAAGTTTGTCCTAAGTTGTGTCTGGTCATTGCCACAGCTCTTCCTGCTTTCTCCACTTACTGTGAGGACAGGAAGGGACATCCGGTGTTTGAGTTTATGTAGCTTTCTCCTACAGTGGTACCGTGTGGTGCAGAGAACCCAGGCCTCATCGCTGGATCTCAGCTCCTTCTCACTGCTGCGTGTTACACACCCTGTAGCATGGGCTTGCCGCCATCTCTCTCCAAGACGGCCCCGGGTGCTCACTGAACTCTAACTTGAGCCGGGGTAGGGCCGGGGTAGGTTCTTCCTGGGGAGAGGCAGCATGAACAAGGCACGCAGCCTAGAGCAGCATGGTGTCTGTGGACAGCGGCATACGACTGTCGTGGGGCAGGCCAAGGAATGTGACTGGGCTGGAGGGCCAGGTCTCAGAGGGTCTTTTCCCATGCCCCACTGGAAGAACGGGGCTTTCTCCCCCAGGAGGCAGGGGGCCAGTGATCCATTTTGAGCCTGGAGGTGACATGGTTAGATTTTTATTTGCAGAGAGGCTCCCTGGCAGCAGTGGTGGGAGATGACTCTGAAGGGGACAAGACTAGGACGCAAGGGGCATGAAAACAGACTTGTTGAGGGCTTGCCTGATAGGGAAATCAGGGGCGGGTTGGAGAAGTATTTAGGGGTTCCCAGTTGGAGAAGCAGGGGGGCTGTGGAGCCCCGGCTGCAGGCCCAGAGAGGAGCTGAGGGTTCAGCAGGACCACTAGGTGGCGCTCTTCAACAGATGCCTGGACAGATTGAGCCCTGGCTGCCAGGTAACTGGAACCTTAGAGGTGTCAGCAGGTAGAATTAGAACAGCAGACCAAAAATGCTGGGGTGTGAGGGCTGGCCTTGGGAGGATCCAGGCAGTGGGTTTTAGGTACAAGGTTGCGCCTGACTGTCAGGGAGGCCCAGGAGCCGAGTCCTGAAAGCATACTGTCGGCTTGGTTATTGAGGAGGCATTGGTGACGTTTTCTATAGACAGGCAGGGGTCGAGGTCAAGGATTCTGTGACAACTGGGTGATTAGGAAGTATGCTGGTGGAACCCACTACTTTGTCTCTGTTGTGATGGGGCTCAGAAAACCACTTTGGATTTACTCCCTGCCTCCTTTGCCTTCATAAACCTTTTTGAGCACCTCCTCGGGGTGAGGAACCATGACAGAGGCTGGGTGTGTAGCAGTGAACCCAACTAGCATGACAGAGACGGGGCTTTTGTCTTCCTGGGGAGATAGACTTGGGCTGAGTATGGTGAATTCTGGTAAGTGTGCAGGGAAGAGGGCCGGGGCCCTCACTGGGTCTCTGAGCCGAAGGGACTCCGTTAGCTAAGTGAGGCATTTCCCAGGCAGCAGGAACAGCATGTTCCAAGGCCTCGAGGGGAGGGAGAGGTGCTTTCTGGAAGGCAGCCAGTGTGGCTGAAGGAGCTGGTGAGGTTGAAGAACCCGCAGTCGGGTTGTGGAGGTGGCCTTTCTCCCCCAAAATGGAATGGAAGCAAAGGAGTGATAGGCATCAGGGTGTTTTCAAAACAACAATTTTTTTTTTTTCTCCTGTGGCTGCTGTGTGGGGAAGAGATTGCTGGGGGGCCAGGGTATGAGTGGAGGGACTCGAGGGAAGGTTGAGACAGTGTCTGGAAGAGACGTAGTGGTGGTGGGACCGGGGTGCAGCGGGGTGGGCAAGAGAAGTAGATGCGTCTGCAGGTGATGTGGGGAGGGAGTCAGTAGGCCCTGTGCTGCTGGGGTCCCAGATTTCTTATTTGAGTAACTGTGTATGTGGAGGAGATGCTGTTCATGGACATGGGGAACTGGTGTATTCATTGGTTCCCTTGAAGTGGAATATTTTGGTCAAAGAAAGAAGAAACATACTCGTCGAGCATCTTTGGGAAAATTCATTTCCCTTTTCGGCCAATGTAGCGCATTTGCCTTTTAATTCATTAATATTTCTTATCTAAAAAAAAAAAAATCCCAATTTATCTGAGAAGGAAGTGCTTTGACTTCTGTCCAAATGATTATGAGAAGAGAATAATCTCACAATGCACCAGAATTTTGGATTCCTATCCATAAACGTATTAAACCCCAATGAAGGAATTTGTTGACACAAATCACTTTTTAAGGAATTCAGCAGAAAAAACACTGTCCTACCAGCTTTTCAGTTTATTTTTTAAACTAAAACCAGCATACATTCGAGGTTGGGGTAACTGGACACTTCTCTTTGAGAGTATGAGCTCAAACAGGCCGCATTGTTAAAATATTAGAGAAGCAGAGAGGTTCAGCTTAGAACAAACAAGACGACACTCCCTGTGACATGTACACAAATCGAGAGAATATGAAAAGTCCTCAAGAATAACTCCTCAGCATTCCCTTTCTGTCCTTTGACTCTCTAAGTGCCCAGAAGAGGAAAATGAGAGCCAAGATGTGTGCTTTCAAATCTACATTTCAGGCTGGCACACTTTCTCTGTAGAGGGCCCGAGAGTAAATACCTGCAGGCTTCAGACGGGCCATGCGGCCTCTATGACCAAACCCAGTATAGCCAGTTTGTATGTGGACAGGCATGGCTGTATTCCCATTAATCTTTATTTGGAACTTTGAAATGTGATTTTCATATGATTTTTATTGGTTATTGAGGAGGCATTGGTGCGTGTTACACACCCTGTAGCATGGGCTTGCCGCCATGCTACATTATTATTATTATTATTATTCTTTAGATTTTCTGCCCCTTCTTAGCCCTTCAGAAGTATGGAAGTAGGGGCACCTGGGTGGCTCAGTCATTTGGGCATCCGACTCGGGATATTGGCCGAGGTCGTGATCTCAGGGTCGTGAGATTGAGCCCTGCGTCAGGCTCCTTACTGAGCGAGGAGTCTGCTTAAGACTCTCTCTCTCCCTTTTCCTCTTCCCACTCCTGCCTTCTCCCCCCCCACCCCAAAATGATGGAGGTAAAAAGTGCGAACAGCTTTCCTAGGCCATGGTCCTACAGAAACAGGTGGCTGGCTGGACCGAGCACGTGGGCCTTCATTCCTTACCCCCTGCTCAGGACTGTGAGCTCATGTGGCGGGCTGGTCACTGCACTCTAGTGAGGTGACTGGCTTGTCCTCATTCTCAGATTTCACACGCACAGTCTCCCACCCCTTTATTGGTTTCTGCCCCTTCTTATTTGCAGCAGGGTGGGAGTTCTGGCGTCGAGGGTAGCCTCTAATTATCCTGCATGGAAGCCGCCTTTCCTTATCTTTTCATCATAAGAAGCAGCGGATTTTTATGCAAAATCATCTTGAAGATTAGAAAATAGAACCTTTCGCCAGCTGAGGATACAGGGGTGGCCTCCAGCTGTGGTTTCTTTTTACACTACAACATGTGAGCAGCTCCAGAGTGGAGATCGTCCCTTGAGGCTGACAGTCTCTGTTGATCTTCCCCAGCTTGGGGACTTGCCTGTTACATGCTGTTCCACGAGCTCTTGGTGGCAGGGTGTACTCCTCATTGAGAGCCACATGTCCGACTTGTTAGCTGAATGGGGCCTCTCAGTCATAGGTCGCTTCTGTGCCTCCTCGCTCGTATGGAGTTCAGTTCTGGCTTTGGAATTATTTTAAACTTAATGACCTTTTCTGTTCCCGTTGCCCTGATCGCTCTTGTCCACAAAGTATATGTAATCCCAGGCGAGGAAGGCGTCTTAGATGCCCCCGCCCTGTTTCTCCTGGGTAGGGCCCGGGTTTTGAGGCTGCTGACATGCTCAGCCCGAGGCAGCTGCACCAACGATCCAGTTTACCTGGAGCATTGTTATCGTCGACAGGTTTTCTGGAAATTGCTTTCGCAGCTAGGGATAACACCGGATGTCACCCACAACCCATAAACCACCCGGCCGTGGGCCTCCTCTGTGCCTTGTCCCTTATACAGAGAGAGGCTCAATCTTCCTTCCAGAGGTTGCTTTCTGAAGCTGGAGTCATTTGGGCTGTTTTCTGCCTCTTCATTAGGGTTAAACTAGTCCCCAGGAGCCGGGCAGGAAGAGGGATGCTTCATTCGGGCTAGTAAGTGCCTTTCCTGCGATAATTGAGTTCTCATGCTGGAATGAATGGTCCCTCGTTGCAGGTTCAGTGTCTGTGGCCAGATATCAGTCATTCGCTTCCCTGACACCGTCAAGCAGATGAGTAAATACAAAGTTGTCCTGTCGTCTCAAGACAAGGACAAGTCTTTGGTCACCGTGGAGACGGATGCTCATGGATCATTTTGTTTTAAAGCAAAACCAGGGGCCTACAAAGTCCAGGTATGATGGGTTTTGTTCTGTTTCAGACATTGGGGGAAAAAAAGTGATTTTTAAAGGGTTATTATTAGCCAGCTTGGGGTGTCAGAGGGAACATTTCTAGTCCAGTTTCTTTCTTTCTTTCTTTCTTTCTTTTTTTTTTTTTAATTTTTTTTTTTTTTTAAAGATTTTATTTATTTATTTTGACAGAGAGAGATTACAAGTAGGCAGAGAGTCAGGCAGAAGAGAGAGAGGGGGAAGCAGGCTCCCTTCTGAACAGAGCCCGATGCGGGGCTCGATCCCGGGACCCTGAGATCATGACCTGAGCCGAAGGCAAAGGCTTAACCCACTGAGCCGCCCAGGTGCCCGTCTAGTCCCAGTTTCTTAGTTTGAGGACTTCACGTTCCTGCGCGTCACTATAGAGCAGACAGGCACCCAGTTTGGAAAGGGTACACAGGCCTCTCTTTTTTCCAGTCCTGATGTTTATTGGGAGTTAGCTCCAGCCTGCCAATCCGTCCTCCACCTTCTCGGGCTTTTGGCAACTGTAGAATTTCCCTAAGTCCCCAGATGAACCATTTATTAGTGGCACATCCACAGCGCATGGCTTCTGGTACCCAAAGCCGGAATAGAGGTGGTGTGTTTCTTCACCTCGCCCTGAATTGAGGATGGCCGGTCTGCCACCATCTGACTTCTCCATTGAGGCAGGTGGAAGACCTGGGGCCACCCTGGCCTATGGTCTCGCCGTGAGGGTAAAGGCCGGAGCACAGTTGTGGGTGGCAGGCAAGAGAGAAGACAGTCAGAGGTCAGCCCACGGAGCCTCAGGGCCATGGCCCTGCCCGCAGGGTAGACTGTGTCTCAGTGGAGCTCAGTCTCGTGTCTGTCCAGTTTGTCCCTGACAAAGGGCAGGTGAGGGGACGGAGAGGGCTGGAAAGGGCCAGCCCCCCCCCCCCCCCGAGATGGTGCTCTCCTCTAGGGCACGTGAGAACCCCCCCAGGAGCAGATGGGGTACGAGGAGAGGGGTTTCCCTGCTTCCCGCGAATACAGCACTCTCTGTTCTTTGCTCCTTTACCAGGCAGCCAGCTCTTGGGAGGCTGGCCTTCGATAAGCCTTTGGAAACCCTTTCGAAGCATGAGGGTCTTTTCCAGGGAAGGGCAACTTTGGGGTGTAATCTTTGTTAGGGAGGGCGTAGGTGACCTCTGCCCTCTTCCCCAGTCCCTCTTCTTAGCCTAAGGAAGAACGTAAAAGAAAAAGAGGAAAGTGGCTTAATTCTTCTAGGGGGACATCCACGTTGCGTTGACAGGTTCAAAGCTTATGTCACGAGTGATCTCAAGCCAGGAGAAGGTTCTGGGTCTTAGTGTGGTTTGCACCCAGTATACAGATGACTGATGACAGCCCTGTGTGTCTGTGAGGTTATGCCGGATAGACTTTCGTGCCCTTGGTGGCAGGACTGAAGGCTAGTTCTTTTGTATCTGAGTAGAAACACGTTTCCTTCCCATGGCCCGTTTGAGGATTGGTTGTGATTATAAGACTAGGCCTAGAAGTGAACCTCTGTCTGTCCTCTAAGTACTTAGCCTTGGGCCTGGGTGAACGTTCTGGTGCACTGTAGGTGCGGGGAGCCGCAGCCTTGACACAGACACTGATGTTATCCTGTGTGTCCCTGCAGGTGATGGTTCCTGAGGCGGAGACCAGAGCAGGGCTGACCTTGAAGCCCCAGACGTTCCCTCTTGCTGTGACCGATAGGCCCGTGATGGACGTGGCCTTTGTGCAGTTCTTGGCATCAGTTTCTGGGAAAGTCTCTTGTTTGGGTAAGATGTCAGTTAAAACTGAGAACAAACAGTTTTGGAGGGATTTCGGTGAGTTTTTCCCTGTTGGGCAGTGTTCAAGGTGAATGCCAAAACCACACCTGGAAATGGTTTTTAAGTCCGTTTTGAGTACAGTTCTTTGAGTACGTGCCACACAGTGAGTCACTGGAAACGTTTCCCTTGAAGTATTTTTGCTTTGGCTCCTAAGAGAGCACCTGGGTTTTTTCCCAGCTCTGTCACTTCCCAGCTGTGAGACAGTGAGCTCAGCCTCAGTTTTTGCTTCTGTAGAATGGGAATACTACAGCTTTCAGAGGGTCTTAGAGAGGCTTTAATACAGCCACATCAGGCAATGCGGCACGGATGTTAAGAACATAGAGTCTGAAATCAGACTGCATGGTCTTACTCCCTTGCTGTGTGACTTGGAGCAAGTTACTTAACCTCTCTGTGCCTTGAGTCTCTCATCTGTACTACACAAGAACAGTGACAGTACCTGCCTTGCAGGGTGGTTGTGAGGAGCGAAGGAATTAGTGTCTGTATGGCATGTGTGAGGGCCTGGGACATAGCGAGAGCCATATAAATCTTTTCTTTCATGAGTAATATTACTACGATGACAGAGGGCCCAGTTCTGTGCCTGGAATGAAATGAGTTCTCAGTGATGTTCTGTCTTCTTTCTCTCTTTTTCTCTGGCTGCTTCTTCTTCTTTTTTTAAAGATTTTATTTATTTATTTGACAGAGATCACAAGTAGGCAGAGTAGGCAGGCAGAGAGAGAGGGGGAAGCAGGCTCCCCTTTGAGCAGAGAGCACGATGCGGGGCTCGATCCTAGGACCCTGGGATCATGACCAGAGCCAAAGGCAGAGGCTTTAACCCACTGAGTCACCCAGATGTCCCGTGGCTTCTGGTGCTCCATGAATACTTCTTCCCTCATTTCACCATCCATCTGACATCGCAGGTGGCTCTGTAATATTGTTTTGCCTCTCTTGGTTCCTGTGCTCGCACAGGGGTTTTCAATAAATGACGGGGTGGCTTTCACTGTTGGTGGCTCCATTGTTGGGTACTGATGACCTGCATGGGGGGAGGTGTCTTAGGGCTGAGCAGATGCATGTGGGCAGGAAAGGAAGCCTGCGCTGTCGCTGCCCTTTGGGACATAAGCAGTGGCCAGCCACACCCAGAGGTGGAGGGTTCAAAACTGGGCTATCGCTGGTGAGGGCAGCTGCCTGAGGTGCTCCTATCTCTGTTCTGCAGACACCTGTGGTGACCTGCTGGTGACACTGCAGTCCCTCAGCCGCCAGGGCGAGAAGCGGAGCCTCCAGCTCTCTGGCAAGGTCAACTCAATGACGTTCACCTTTGACAACGTGCTGCCCGGAAAATACAAAAGTAAGACCCAAAGGTGGCATCTTGTGGCCCTCATGTACTTCTTGTCTTTCAAAACTTTCCGAAATCCAGCTCTCGGTTTACATCCCAGCTGCATACCTTTACTTGTCTTCCTCACCCCTTGACCTTGAACATGTGTTATTTAGCAGTGGGTGATAAGGCAAGAATTGCTGTTCCCTGCCCTCACTGACACTTTGTCAGGACAACCCACGCATGTCTTCTCTTTGGGGAGGGTGCCCTCATTCATGCCATTTTATTTCCAAGTGCATGAAAGAATGACACTGGTGTCCTACCACTTAGCAGCTGTGTGATCTCCCTGAGACTCAGTTTCGCCTTCTGAAATAGGAGTGATACGACTTTCTGTAGAGTGCAGAACAAAATGAAATAGAGTGTGTATAGTGCCTGGGAAGCAGTAGGTGCCGGCCAACACTGTTTCTCTTTTCCCTGCTGCTCTCAAGAAGTCACCCATGGGCTGTATTTCTGCTTTCTCGAAGCTCAGTTTGGAGCCACTGGCAGTGAATAGCTTATAAAGTAGGCTATTTTATCTGGGAAGTTATATTTTCTCTTCTGTCTGGTGTTGGCACTAGGGCAGGGGGCCCAACTGCCTGTTTTTATAAATAAAGTTTTATTCAAACACAGCCACACTTATTTGCTAATGTATTATCTGTAGTTGCTTATATGCTGTGAAGGCAGAGTTGAATATTTGCACAACCTGCAGAGTTGAAAGTATGTATTTTCTGGCCCTTTACAGGAAATGTTTACTGCCCCCTAAATATCTTTAGTTGTGAGTGTGCTCTTTAGACACCATCAAATTTCTTTCTTACCGATGTTAATGACCACAAGTTCCATTTTTCTCTTTAGTTCTTATTTTTTTCTAAGTATTACTAGTTATATGGTGTGTGTGTGTGTGTACATGTATATGCACATACACATTTTAAAAAGTTAAATCACTAATTTTTACTCAGGGAGGTGATGTGCTCTGTGCCCATGTGTGTCTGTGTTGTGGCTTTTCCAGTAAGCATCATGCATGAAGATTGGTGCTGGAAAAACAAGAGTCTGGAGGTGGAAGTTCTAGAAGATGACGTGTCAACGATTGAGTTTAGGCAGACGGGCTACATGCTGCGATGTTCTCTTTCTCACGCAATCACTCTGGTATGCCTGCCTCGTAAGGGTTCTCTTGTTTGGAAAGTGGGAAGGTACTGGCATGCAAAGGAGATTATAATCATCATTAAGTCAAATGGCCTTTTCTGCCCACCCTGCTTACTCCCATATTTAGGAAAGCATAGCCAGTGAGCTTTTGAAACCCCTTAGAGGAAGGATGCCTTTGTTTGGGAGATTTTCTTGTCCTGGCCCCAAATGAAATTCTAACTTTAATGAATGATTTGGGACAGCTGTAATGTGGAGCACATTAGTTTTTTGGTAGCCCTGGGATCATAATACACACTTCTTGGGGTTTTAGTGAAGTTTAAGTAAATCTCTTCTGTGTTTGGTTTCCTTGGTGTATTCTGCTATTATTTTTCGTAGGTCCTGCCGAGTCAGTTTCTCTGGTATATTTATTCTGGGGCAAAGGACAGAGTGGCTTGGATCTTACTGTCTTGGTGATGGAGTCTCCCTAACAGTCAGTGCCCCCTGGGTTTCAGGGAAGAGAACAGGTGTGTAGGCCTGTCTAGGTCTGTTCATGAGTTTTCTAGAACTTTTTGGCTTCTGGTGATGGCACACATCATCGTCAGATTCCGATGGAGAAACTGAGGCAAGTGGCAGTTAAGCCATGGCTCATGTTAGACCCTTGGAGTGATGGCAGCATGTGTTTCCAGTGCCAGGTGACTGCCCTACCTGCTTCACAACGGGTGCTCCCCGTTGTGTGGCTGCAGGCGATGGGTTTGTTGGTACCCAGCTGAGAGTAAGTGGTAGACAATTTAGGACGCCGTTTGTCCTTCAACTCTTCAGCGGGTGTCTGTTTCCCTTCAGACGAGATCCACATTCCATAACAGTGGCCAGCAAGGCCCTTCCCTCACCCCCAGCCCCCTATCTCTCTCTCCACCTCGCTGCCTGGTGTCTGGCACGCCAGCCTTCTCTCCACCTCCACACCGGGCTCATTCCTTCTCTGGGCCTTTGCACATACACTTCCCTTTGCCTGGACCGCTGCATCTTCTCCAGCAGTGCGCGTGGTTGGTTTTCTGTCATCATTCGGGATACAGCCCAAATGCTGCCTGCTCAGGAGAGATCCTGCCCTCAGTCCAGCCAGCCGAGATGTCCCTGCCACGCTCCTGCTCTAGCCTGCTTCCCTGGCTGTTTTTGCCCACTGCTCTATTACTTATTAACTGAAATCTCATTTATTTGTTGACCACATTGATTTTCTGTCTTCCTGTATTAGAATATAAGCCCCTTGAGAGCAGGAGCCATGTCAGCCACCAAGGCCCAGCCCCGGGCTTGTCCCATAGCAGGTGCTCAATAAATATTAGTTGATTGAATGAAAAGCATGTTTTTGTGGGGAGTTTTTGAAGGTTTTTAATTTTCCTATGGCACTCAACTGCTCAAATGATTAATGGCTAAAACACATGACTGGTTCAGAAACAGAAATATTATTAATCATCTTAGTGTCTTCATCTCCCCTAGTAAGTCATTGTATTGGCTTTGGTCTCTTAGGAATTTTATCAGGATGGAAATGGACCTGAGAACGTGGGGATTTATAACCTCTCCAAAGGAGTCAACCGATTTTGCCTGTCCAAGCCTGGTGAGTCTGGAAGGATTGATGGGCTCTGAGTTGGAGAATGGAAAGGCACCGAGGATTGTGATAAAGGCCTTTTTTTCCTCCCTGGGTCCTGTTTGCGTCAGACTATCAATTTTGGTTGTGGTTGTACCCTGGTTTTTCTGTCTCTTTCCTCTGGAAGAAGCGGTATTTCGACTCAGAGAATTAGAGTGGGGGGTCTGGAGAGCATTCCTGGTCTCCAGGATTCGAATTGGGTAGAGGCAGCTGGGGCCTTTCCCCTCGAGAAATACTATACTGTGGGCCAGTGACCTCTCCTTAAGAGTGATCTTTTGAAGATAAGAGTTGGATCATCTCCCACCTTGCTTAAAATCCTTCAGTGGCTTCTCTTCCTTTGGAACAACTTTACTGAGGTGCCATTTTAGACCATAAAATTCACTCATTTACAACAACACAAAAAAATCCTTTCAAGGATTTCAGTAAACCTACCCAGTTACGCAAGCATAACCAGAATCTGGTTTATAGTATTTCATCACCTGGTGATACTCTTCATGCACGTTTCCAGTAAAGGTCTGCTCCAAGCCCCAGGCAGCCACTTATCTATTTTCTGTGTCTATGGATTGGCCTTTTTTGGACATTTCATATACGTGCAATCACAGCAGAGGTACGTGGAACTCATTTCAGGTTTTAGTAGGAAGCATGGCCACCAGATGGGTTAGTGACTGTTTTGGGGAATAAATCGTGAGGATTCGAATCTTCCTGAAACTGACTGTATTCCTCCAGCAAACGACTTAGCTGTTACCCCGTCTAAGTTCATGGCATACAAGTGTCCTCTGCAATCGTTCCATAAATTTCTGGGCCTTCCTCTGCTCCATGCCCCATTTTAGGAATATTTCTAGGAAGGAGGTCAGGCTGAGTGTAAGAAGGTGGTTATCTCTTGGATCTCTAACAGAATCTGTTAAGTGGAAAATTCTCGGTCTCACTTGTGGTAGAAATGGTAGAAATGTGTTTCCTGTTCTCCGTGTGCACATCCCTGTTAGCTTGGTTTGGGCAGTTGAAACTAATGTGAGCTGTTCAGTTATGGAAAATGAAATCCTGAGCTTGTGAGGGGTCAGGAAATGGACCAGGTCGTTGTGAAGAAGCAGCCGGAGGCAGCGGAAAAGGCATCTGGGATCTCATTACTGTACATCTGCTGTGTGTTTTGTGTTCGAGTGAGAGGTGTTGCCTGTAGATTTTCAGTGCTGGACATGCCCAGGGTGATAGACACCCTCCTCTGAACGTGACTTCTGATTTCCTGGCTGCAGGTGTGTACAAGGTGACCCCTCGCTCCTGCCACCGGTTTGAGCAAGCGTTCTACACCTACGACACGTAAGCTGGGTGGTCACCGCCCGTGGTGTGTGTGAGCCTCTGGAGGAGAGTGGGCGCGCACCTCTTCTTCAGTTATTTCTGAAAACCAAAAGGAGATTTTTTTCTGTATTTTTTCTGGGAGAGGTAAAATTAGGTATTAAAAAGAATTTCCACGTAAGGATTTTAAGACACTTAGATAAATTATTGTTGTTGTTGTTGTTGTTGTTATTTTTAGAAAGAGAGTGAGAGTGTAAGCAGAATATGGGGAAGGGCAGAGGGAGAGACAGAATCCTAAGCAGACTCTATGTCCAATGCAGAGCCCGACACTGGGCTCAATCTAATGACCCTGAGATCATGGCCTGAGCCAAAATCAAGAGTCGGGCGCTTCACTGACTGAGCCACTCAGGCCCCCTGACACTTGGATGAATTATTGAGTAAATGGAGTTGAGATCTCTTTCCTTGAAATTCTATAAACCCAGGACGGAAGGCTGAAGTTGTCAAGTGGCGTAACTTTCTTGGTTAAATCCTCTAGTCTCCACTGATGGGGTTTCTCAAACTCCAGCCTCCCATTTTTACATTTCTTAAAAACGCTGGAGGGTTTCACTGGGAATTGGAGGTGTCAAATTTTGGAGCAGAAAATTAGTTTATTCTTTCTTTCTTTCTTTTTTAAAGATTTTATTTATTTATTTGACAGAGAGAGATCACAAGTAGGCAGAGAGGCAGGCAGAGAGAGAGAGAGGAAGAAGCAGGCTCTCCGCTGAGCACAGAGCCTGATGTAGGGCTTAATCCCAGGACCCTGAGATCATGACCCTAGCCCAGGGCAGAGGCCTAACCCACTGAGCCCCCAGGCGCCCCTAGTTTATTCTTTAAAACACTGATAGGCATGTCAGGAGTACCTCACCCGAAACTTAGAGCAATTCTGTGTAGTATATTTCAGGGTCCAAACGGTTGCCCATAAAGGGTGTGTCTCTGATCCTTTGAGAACAACTAGGTGATGTTACTGGTGTTTTCTTCTCTCTTTGATTTATAGGTCGTCACCCAGTATCTTGACGTTGACAGCCATTCGCCACCATGTCCTTGGAACTATCACCACTGACAAAATGATGGATGTCACTGTGACGATCAAGTAAGACTTGTGCTCCGCGGTGGCCTGAGCACAGGGGGGTGGTGGACGAGGCCCGGGGACTTCTCCAGCAGACACTCTGGAAATTATTTTTGATTTCTTATCTCTAGGTTTGTGTACAGACGGCCTTTCCTCTTACACAACATAGCCGTAAATTCACCATAGCTTTGATCTCTCCTTTTATGATTCTGGAATTAACTGTGGATTGAGGAAGAGCCTTCTGACAGCTTGTTTCTGTGCCTTAAATTTCTGTTTGAACCCTTTACACTTCCTGGCTCAGCTAAGGGGGAAAAAATTCTCTACCTTGTTCGCTATATTTCAAGTGTTTTAGGAAATTCAGAGAAATTGCCTGTTTTTCTTGAGACCGTTTCTTGAAGGCTGGGCAAGTAGAGATGGCACCTGATTTATGAAGGATCATGAGGGAGAAGGTCTATGAAAGGCAGTCCTTCACCGAGGGTCAGGTTCATGCGAACGTCATCTTTGAGAGAAATTTTACAGTGTGGCAAGGTGCGTCTGACACCCTAATTTTCTCGAGAAATGGAAGAATTTTGGCCATGTGACTATCTTTGTGAGAGAGAATGGAAACCTGAGTAACTTTTCCCCTCCTTACCGTAAGTGACCTTCTTAGCTGTGTCTCCATCTCTCTGTCCACTGCCTTTTCTACTTGTCCTCCTATGCCAAAAGTGTTTGTGGAGAGTCTTTGGTGTTCAGGGCCAGCCCCTGCATATGTGGAACTTAGAAGCCACAGGGAACACGGACAGTTGACTAGGTGTTGCACACAGAACTCTTAGGTTGCACCTGCTATGAGGGCTTTGTATTGGGCCCTGGGAGGATTGGGGGGACCCGCAGGGGAGGCAGGCCAGTAGCCCCAGCCCGTGTTAAGGGTCTTTGCTTTATCCCAGGGACACTAGGATGTGTTTTAAGTAGGGGGGTGACTTTTTGCTTCAAAAAGCTCCCACTGGCTGCTGAGTGAACAAGTAGAAGCAGCCCACGGGTGGACATCCCTTGAGGCAGGAGTCCCGGTAGGTGCTGATGGGGGTTCAGCCAGACAGATGGTAGTGGGCTGGGGGGCAGTTGGCGGCCGGGAGGGCTGTAGAGCAGATGGAACCGATAGGATGTGGCAATGCACCGAGCAGTGGGGTCAGGAGGGAAGCATGTCGGGGACAGCCCTTGGCTGCTGGCTGAGGAGAGTGGATCGAAGGGCCCCACATCCCTCAGGGGAGCCAGGTGTCTCGGAGATGGACTTGGGAGTATTTCTTGCAGACCCAGAACTGTGCCCGGTGCTGGAATAGCGCCTTTTGCTATTCTTCTGCTTGGAAAATAGCAATTAACTGGTGGGACTAGAAATTCATGTTCTTACCAGTCATGACCCTGTCTTCTCTTATTTTCAGTCTTTATTGAATCCATTTTTGTAACCTCAGAGGGTGTTTTGTTTCATTTGCTTGTGCTGGGGATTGTATGAGATGCATGTACCGGCGGGACATGGCTGCCTGGATCCCTCCCGGGGCTCTTGTGCTCACTGTGTCCCACACTGGACTCCTGGTTGTTGCCCTCCACAGACCCAGTCGTTGTCATCTCTCAAGATGGTCCTAGACTCTTCCTTCTCCCGCGTCCCATACCCAACCAGTCCATGTGCAGATCCTTGGCCGTACAGTGAAATATGCCTGCCATCTTGTCCCTTCTCAGCACTTTGCCTACATACTCTCTCTTGTCTGGATCGTTGCTACAGCCATCGTCCCTGGCCTGTCTGCGTTCTTCATGACGGTGTGTTTTCCATGCAGAAGACAGAGTTCATCCTTTTGAAGTAGAGATCATGTCATGCCTTTGCCTGTAGCTCCAGTGGCTCTCCGTCCCACCCCAAGCGGAATCGGGTTCACAACAAGGCTTGCGAAGCCCTAGTCTGACACCTGCTCCACGGTGACCCTCTGACCCCTCTGGTTCTTCCCTGGGCCCCTCTGCCCAGGCCACCTCTGTCTTCTGGCTGTCTCCCCAAGAGAGCACCCTCCCAGGCTCCAAAGGCTTTGAACTTGCTATTTTCTTGCCCACCATGCTCCTTCACCAGGGAGCCCAATGAAGAACAGCACCCCCATGTTCCCAGCACTCTGTCCTTCCATGCTGCTCTGTTTTTCTCTTGTACTTACCTGACATCATTTTCTGTTTGCCCTCTGCCTCTTCCCACCGGAATGCGGATTCCACACAGTCAGGGAATGTCTTCTGTCCAGCGCACCAGTTCTCTAGCAGAGTGTTCTCGGTTAGGGTTGAATGAAAAAAGATGGTGGTGTGCAAAGACTTGCACATCCTACGGGAAATCTGACACTTTCTTCAAGTCAAAAGTACTTCATCCCAGCCGAGAGCTCCTAGATCTGCTGCCATCATAAAGAAGTTCAGTTTTTATTTTTTTAAGAAATGATTGGTATATTCGAAACTGAAATGGAGTGTGCCACTGTGGTGGCCTTATAAGGGGGTTGGCTTTTTCACTTGTGGATGACTCCTTGTTGAAATGTCAGATTGCCACCAACTGCAGGGATAAGTGACCACCTGCTCTGGGCGGCTCCTTCCTTTCTTCCAGATCTTCCATTGACAGTGAACCCGCCTTGGTCCTAGGCCCCCTGAAGTCTGTGCAGGAGCTGCGGAGGGAGCAGCAGCTGGCCGAGATTGAGAGCCGCAGGCAGGAGCGGGAGAAGAGCGGCAAGGAGGATGTGGGGGAAGGGAGGACCAAGCCCCCCGTCCAGGAGATGGTAGAGGAGCTCCAGGGCCCCTTCTCCTATGACTTCTCCTACTGGGCGCGGTAAGCTCGCGCTCCCCACTGCCTTCCGTTCTGATCGCCTTCCTAACGGAGGGCAGCACCAGCTGCATGGAATTATTTTCATTGTTTTAGGTCTGGAGAGAAAATCACTGTCACACCGTCGTCCAAAGAGCTGCTCTTCTACCCGCCTTCCATGGAAGCCACTGTCAGTGGAGGTAAGCGTCCACTCGGGGAGCCAGCGACACGTCTCTGCAGCCGTTCCTTGACCTGCATTTAAAAACATTTCTGTGTCATTGTTCTCATGAAACAGTCTCTGTACAGCTTCTGAAATCCCCTTTGGCACAGAGCTGTGACTGCTTGGCGAGTGAGTGAGTGAATGGAAGGTCTTTGTCGATGGAAGTGACTCTGGTTATTAGAACTTGGGCCATCTTTCTGGAGAAGGACTACCAACTGTTTTCCCTGCGTTTTTAGTTTGCCACCAAAAGGCAGGTGAAAAACAAAGCCGTTGCTTACTGAAATGTGAGCATTAGCCACCAGATGTCTGAACTCTTCGTGGTGTTTATACTTGTTGGTAGGGGTGAGGGAGGGTTTTCTTCAGACCAGACAATTAGAATTATGGCTGGTGGAATATTCGTATTTTGGCTTCTGATCATTTCCTCTTTTTTTTAATTTTAAAGATTTTATTTATGTATTTGATACAGAGAGAGAGAGAGATCATAAGTAGGCAGAGAGGCAGGCAGAGGGGGAGAGGGAAACAGGCTCCTTGCTAAGCAGGGGGCCCGATGTGGGGCTCGATCCCAGGACCCTGAGATCATGACCTGAGCCGAAGGCAGCGGCTTAACCCACTGAGCCACCCAGGCGCCCCATGGGCCTTTCAAGGATAGAGGCATGGGTTCCCTGATTCTTGTGGTTTCTGTTAAATGTTAAACAACCTTATTTGGAGCTAGCTTCAGATACCTCTGTTTCAGGCCCCTCTTTAGTGGGAAGCCCCCAGCCAGAATGCCCCCTCCCATGACAGCTAGGCCCCATTCTTCTGTTTCTTCTCTGTTTAGAAAGCTGCCCAGGAAAGCTGATTGAGATCCATGGGAAAGCTGGCTTATTTCTGGAAGGCCAGATCCACCCAGAGTTGGAGGGAGTCGAGATCGTCATCAGTGAAAAGGGGGCGAGCTCACCCCTGATCACAGTCTTCACTGATGACAGAGGCACCTATAGGTAAGGCCTGCTGAAGAAGTATTTGCTTGGGACCTGGTGGAGAGCCCAAGCTTCTTCGTGGCTGATGAGGCCTCCCGCAGGTGTGACACACAGCCACCCGGCATCTCATTGCTTTTGTCCAGTGTGGGGCCCCTGCACAGCGACCTGGAGTACACTGTGTCCTCGCAGAAGGAAGGCTATGTTCTGACTGCGGTGGAAGGAACCATAGGAGACTTTAAGGCGTATGCTTTGGCTGGCGTCAGCTTTGAGGTAACACGTTTTAAAAAGTGGTTTTATGAGGTATAATAATTGACATACAGTAAACTGCACATAAAGCCTAAAATTTGATTATTTTAGCATACGGGTACACCCTTGAAAACAGTGACAGTCTACCACGCCACTGAGTTTCCTTGTACCGCCCCGCCACACCCCTCCTGCTGATCTGACCTGCTCTCTGTCACTAGTGGGTTAGTTTGCGTTTTCTAGAGTTTACACAGCTGGAATCATACAGAATGTTCCCTTTTCGGGGGCTTCCTTCCACCCGGTATAATTTGGAGACCTGTTGACTTTAGCTTGTTTGTGTACCTTTTGGCAAGGGTTTCAAGCTCTCACCCTTAACTGTGCTGTGTGTAAAAGGAGAGAATGTTCCTTGAGTGGTATTTGAGGTCATTCTTTCTTCCCTCCATTCTTCTTGGGAAGAAACTTGCCGTGTGGAGTCCAGAGTCCAGTCTCAAGGTCCTTGAGTGTGGTTCTTTTCAACGTAGAAGTTCAAGGAAAAGCAGTACAGATGACCTCTCGTACAAATTTCAATTCTCTTGTGCAGGATGCATTTTAAAGTATATCAAAAGACATTCCAACTGGGAATAATTGTTGAGCCATAAGAAATACCCTGGATTATCAGGAACTGCTAAAATCTGTAAGAAAATGGCAAACCCCGTAGAAAAAAGAACAGCAAAGTATAGGAAAAAGCAATTTGCAGAAGTCATCCAAGTGACTAGTAAACATAGGAGCAGCACTCAACTTCACCAGATGGAAAGGAAGTTAGGGGAGAAACACTGAGTTTTAGGTTAGATTCGCAGTGCTTCAGACAATGGCCATTTTTTGGATCGTGTGTAGGGCCCTGGGCATGGATGATTCATGGAACTGGAGGTGGCTCCCGTCACTTCGGTGTACAGTATGGTGGCATCATTTTGAATTCAGAGGGCATGATGTCCCGGCCATTCCCCTAGTAATAGAGGAAATCATAAGTGCACAAAGATACACCTGTTTTGGGATGCTTTGATGGTCCCTCCTTTTCTGTTGCAAAAGTAGGTTGCCGGTCTGTGTGCCGCGGTCGGCCACCCCCTGCTTTAGGGTGCTGTGCATGAGGACACAGTGCACAGGCGTGTGTGGCCTGGCAGTGCGGGAAGTAAGAACCAGTGGTTGGGGATAAGGGGGGGATTGGGGTGCAGGGACGTGTGGCAGGGTCCTATGCTCGATCCACCTGCCCTCCCCTCTCCCCTGCCGTGAACTTGCCTGTCAGTCAACACTAGCCTGTGGTGTTTACACGCTCGTGTGGGCACAGAGGCAATTCTGGAAGACTGCATGCCAGACTCTTAACAGGAGTTACCCCTGAGGTCAAAGAGTAGACGTTCTGTCCCCCAGCAGATCACAATTAAAGAAACACAATCCAGAAGAGTTGCCTCTTGACTTTTGAAACGTTGTCTTCAGTGGGGAATGGGGGTCTACGTTGCTCTTGCTTCCCTTCTCGCCCCCAGATAAAGGCCGAAGACGACCAGCCCCTCCCCGGGGTCCTCTTGTCCCTCAGCGGTGGTGTGTTCCGTTCCAACCTCTTGACTCAGGACAATGGCATTCTGACTTTCTCCAACCTGGTAAGGTGACCTGTGGTTTAGCGCCCGCCAGTTAGCCCCCCTCCCCGAGAGCGTGGGGAACGGCATGCGTGACTTCTGTGGTGCTTGACAACGTGAGAACAGAGCCCCGGTGTGGAGTGTTTTACGTTTCTTAGGGGACCAGCCGTAATTAGAGTATTGCTCTTACTAGAACTTAATGTTGCTGATTCATGTTCCCTCCGCCGGCGCGTCTTGTCTTCCGGCCGCCGGCTTGTCACGACGACAGTGTAATTAATTACCGTGGCCGCAGCGGCTCCTGTCCTCAGCATCCCTCTGCTAGACCACGGCGTCACATTGTTGACAATGCCGAGGCTCATTTGGGGGTTAGCTTGTGTTTCTTCTGCAGACTGTGGTCTGCATGGTGGGAGGATAGCCCCGTCTCCCACGAGATGGTGTCCGGGGCCCTGGCCGGTGGGGCCTCTAGAAGTGTACGTTCATAGGCCGTTCTGTGAGTTGTGGGAATAAAGCGACCGCTGCAGGGACGTTGCCCGCAGGCAGTGAGGCAGCTTTGAATCTTCTCTCCGGGGCTTCCTTGCTGGGTCATCGCAGGGAAGCTACTTGACCTCTCTGAGCCTCAGTTTCTTGATAAAATTCAGGTTGGTTGCTACTTCACAGAGGTACCGTGGGCACCTAATTCTGCCCAATTCTGTTGTCATTGTTGTCACTATAACCCATTTACAGGGGAGTTAGAGTCACTGTTTCTGTCTGTGCGGGAAGTGCCAGAGCTCTGGTGGCCACATCCCTGTCCCTGATGCCTTTAGTGTCCCCGGTTCAGCCACACCTAGAGGTGGCAGCAGAGACTCATTTTGGGTTTCTCTCGGCAGAGCCCTGGCCAGTACTACTTCAAACCCATGATGAAGGAATTCCGGTTCGAGCCGTCCTCGCAAATGATCGAGGTGCAGGAGGGACAGAACTTGAAGATCACCGTCACCGGCTACCGAACGGCCTACAGGTAAGCGGCCCACCTCCTCCCTGGTCGTCCAGGCCTGGGCTGGGGAGTCCCACTCAGGCCTCTGTTTCCTGGGAACCCCACCTCCCCCTGTTCGGGAGTCACAGGAGATAAGAGAGCAAGTCCAGAGAGTGTTAACTGCTGCCTATTTTTTCGAATTCCTCAAATTAGTGATTCCGTCACAAAGTTCCTATTCTGAAATTGGTCTGAGCGAGCCCATTTAGTTGCTTAAAAGTTTGATTTTTACAAGGGCTTGAAACTCGAATTAAATTTTAAGAAGGAGGAAATGAACTCACTTGAGTAAGGCCTCAAAATGTTGGAGAGAGGAAGAAGTGTTAAGTTTTCCTCCATTCCTTGTCTCTCGGCCACTCACATTTTCCAGTGTTTCAGAGAAGATGGTTTGCACAAATGCTGGTAGGCATAGACGATACACTGTGGGTCAGCTATGTTAGCCCAATGGAGCTATAAGTATAGACACGTGTGCACACACCACACGTATGTATTTGTAAAGGTACACGGAAGCACTTGAGATAAAGACCGATTAATCAGAAAGTGAGGAAAAATGGGCCGTTTTCAAATGAGTATGTGGAACGAGAGAGAAACTGATTCCGTTTCATGGGATGCTTCATTATTTAAAATACAACTTAACGAAAATAAGACCAGGTGGAATAAATTAAGGCTTAGCTCTTTTTATTTATTTATTTATTTGACAGAGATCACAAGTAGGCAGAGAGGCAGGCAGAGAGAGAGGGGAGGGAAGCAGGCTCCCTGCTGGGCAGAGAGCCTGATGGGAGGCTTAATCCCTGGACCCTGAGATCATGACCTGAGTGGAAGGCAGAGGCTTAACCCACTGAGCCACCCCAGGAGCCCCAAGGCTTAGCCCTTTTTAATTGTAATTTTCTGGAGCATTCCTTCAAACGTGTAAAGAAGAGCCATTGATGACAGTCTTCTGGCTGGCTCGAGCCTTCAGGCAGGAAGGCTGGATCCAGAAGTGACCCAGCCTGGACTGAATTGCCTGGGTCGTCAGTGACAGTTCTCTCTGGACTGTTCAGCACACCGTAAATTGCTGGTAAATGCTGGACACTTGACTGCAGATCCTTCGTGTGCTTCAGAAAACCATGGGACTTAACCATGGTCTGTGTCTTCTCTTGTCACTCTAGTTGCTACGGGACCGTTTCTTCTCTAAACGGAGAACCGGAGCAGGGTGTAGCCGTGGAGGCAGTGGGACAGAATGACTGTAGTATTTATGGAGAAGACACCGTGACAGATGAGGATGGGAAGTTCAGATTACGTGGATTGCTGGTGAGACTTGGGACGTTTTTTGTTAGTGGGTCCTTTCACACTGTGTGCAGAGGTGTCTTGTGGTGCCCCCAAGACTGGTATGAATGGGCTGGGCAAGGGGCTTAGGGTTGGGGAGTTAGGGCTATAGAATCCTCCTAGTCCCTGTCTTACCTGGCACAGTTTACCTCTCATTGAGCTCACACATTGGGTTGGGGTTTTGTGGCCAAATACAGTAGGAAAACGGTGGGTCTGCTGGAGCTTTTGACTGGTATTGGGTGGTTGTGGCCTAGGCCAGGGTGCTCAGACCTGAAGAGGCATGTGAATGGCCGGAGCGGAGGATGCTGTGTGTGCACTAGGGAGTGGTGAGGACTGTGGTGAAGCCCAGAGGGCAGGCACTGCCAGATCATTTGAATTGTCAAAAGACAAGTCAAAAGTTCAGATTTCCATGTGAAAGCTCCTGACTTTTAGGTGTCAACAAGTAATTAAGAAGAAAAAACCCCCACAAACGCACAACTTTTTTGTGTGGGTCAAACAACCAGCTCATTTTTCCTTTTGGAGGCTCAGTTGCAATGTACGGTTCAGGGTTTCTGGTGCTTCCTCAGTCTGTGCTCGTGTGTTCACGCGTTTGCTCATTCGGCAGACATTACCCATGTCCCATACATATCCTGCATGGTCGCTGTCTGAGTGTAGGTTGGACCACACCCACTGCACTGGGCCCCTTCCCCGGGTTTTCACTCTCACATACAGGATACTCCTAGCTGCCCGCATGGACAGGCACGCACAGCTTTGCAGCAGGCTCCTGTTTGCCCAGATCATCTGAGCTGAAATGTCAGCCAGGTTCCCGGTTTATTTAGATATTTAGTTGGGACACGGCTGTTCTTGCCCCCAAACAAAAAGCATCCCAGGGTCACATACTGGGGTACCTGGGAGGCAGGTCGGAAGGTTGCCTGGTGAGTGTGGTGGGGAGGAGAATGGACTTGGCGGGGTCTTCCTGGCTGTGCCGAGGACTGGAGTTCTGATGGTCCGGCCGGATGCACACGAACTGGGTGGGCTCTGTGCGCCACTCCATTCCATGTTCTCATGGCGTGTTCTCAGCAGAGCCATCAAGATGACCGCTACCTTGCCAGGCTTCGAGTCTGCACAAGTCTTACCGCAATGCTCCTTTCTCGCTGTCCCCTGCTCTGTGTTTGGGGGGAGCCCTGCCCCTAGGAACACGTGGCCTCCAGGCCCCTGCCTTCCTGTGCAGTGGTTCTGAGAACTCACAGGCGGGAGGCCGTAGTCTCCGGCCACTGCAGCCAGGGTAGGAGAGAGGCCTCCGCTAGTGGCAGCCAGGTGCTTGGCCTCATGAGGCCAGTGCAGGCCCAGTCTTTGCAATTCCGTCATTTGCTGGCTGCACGGACACCCTTCTGCTCTCAGCTGCCTAGGTGTGAACCCCGCCTCCGTCATCGCTTAGCTATTTACGTTCAGGCTAGGAAGGGGTTTGTCCTTTCTGTGTCTCCTTCATCATCTGTAAGACAAGGATGAGAGTGAGGTCCACCTCAGAGCTCAGCCGTGGGTGCTAAGTAAGTCGGTGTTTCTGGCACACGCGGCAGTCGGGCACCGGGACTCAGTGAGTAATTGACAGCGTCGACACACACGGCTTCCCCCCGAGAGGGCCCTCATCCACACTGCCAGCTCAGGTCTTGGTTTGCCCAGCAGCTTGAGAAGGGGTCTGGTGGGTGCCTGTGTAGGTCGAACTTAGGTGAGCTTCCCTTACCCTGGGTGGACTCTGTGTTCTTGGCCTGCTTCACTCTCACGGTTGCGGGAACACAAAATCTACATCCCCTTCTTGGTTCTTCCTGCGTCTTGCTGGCCCGGACGTGCTCTTCTAAACTCACCAGCTTAACACGTTTTGTGTAATTAAACCACAGAGAGCTAGTTTCCTTTTCCGGTGCAGTAGATTTCTGTTTTAATTGATGCTCTAAAGACACACTCCTCCTCTTCCTTTTAATATGTGGTAATTTATTAGCGCTCTTGGTAGTTTTTGGAATTACCCTGGGGGCCGCCCACGTGCCAGGCCACAATTCTGGGGGACATCCTGGGCCATTCCTCAGCCAGTGTTTGGGATCAAGTTTGCCAGTCTCCCAGAGGACACAAGGCTAGAGATCCCTTGTTGGAGCTTTCCCGGCCCTAGTCGGGACCCGTTCATCCATTTCACCTTGAGCGGGAAGCTGCGACACTTGATTCCACTGCCAGGGGATGAGGGCAAATCCCCAAGTCCATCAGCCTGGGCCTCGAGTGAGGAGGGGGCCGGTTGGGGTGGATCAGCTGCCTGGCTCCCCGTGACCCAGGCGCAGGAGGACTGGGCAGTCCCTTTTCTGCCCAGGTGACTCCTCACGTCCCTTCCTCTCTAGGGCACAAATGGCTCTTTTGAGCTGAACCCACTACTGCCAGCCCTCACTGAGCTGTAAAGTCAATGAATGTGTCTACCGGCAATCATAAATTTGTTCTCGGTTTTAAAAAAAGTAATGGCTTTATTGTCTTTGTAAAGGTGCCATGTGCTCATTATGAAATAGCTCAAGGAACGTATCCAGACAGTCAGAATCTTAAAAGAGAAAAAACACACCCTATAGCTATCAAAGCACACAGTATTTTAGGAGACCAGAACCTTTTTATCCATGCTAGTTTAAAAATCAATGATTAGATCTTAGGGTTGTCCCCCGTTAGCTGCATATAGACGCCTCTGAACTCGGCCCAGTGCTTTAGATCCTAACCTGTGAGTGGCTCAGTTGTGCCATTGATCGGGAATTGGTTCCTTGAAAAGCATCTTAGAATGATGATTTCTTTGGTAAACTTTGTGTCCGCATGTAAAATTGAGCAAGAGAATAAAAGGTTTGAGAACTGATTTTTCTAAGAAGGAAATTCTCAGATCTCACTTGGCATAAGTCATGTCCATGGTGAGCGTTTGGGAGTATCATGGGTGATGCCCCTCTGCGTGTAAATGCAGGTGGGGAGAGGGGAGCGGGGGGGGGGGTGTGGTGTGGAGTGGGGGTGGGGTTGGACAGCCAGGGAGACTGATTTTATCAGAATAAGCATATTGTGCTTAGCAGCTTTGAAGCAGGAAGCCACATCTAATTTTTCTTGGAGCTTGAAGGAACTGCAGACCTCCAGATACATGTTTCTTCTTCAGGGTGTTTCTAAAAGGGACTCTTAAGAAGGTTAACAGGCCGCAGACAGGGACCGGAGGTGGGGTAGGCATGGCGGCGTGGTTATGTTGCGGGCCTGCTGTTGGAGCAGGCTTGGGGGAGGTTCAGGCGGTAGGCCCCTCTAGACACCTGACCCCTGACTTTGCTTGCAGCCGGGATGTGTGTACCATGTGCAGCTCAAGGCAGAAGGCAACGACCACATCGAGCGGGCCCTCCCCCACCACCGGGTCATCACGGTAAGGCACGAAACTCTGTGGCAGACGGAGAGCAGTATGAGTTCTTCTCCCCCGATCAGAAACACTTTAGGGCTCCCCTGGGTGGCTGCCTTTCCTCTGCTGAGGGGGGAGCTCCGGGGCCCAATTAAGGGTCCTCTTAGAATGGTGTCATCTTCACAAGCAGCGTCTCCTGCAGGGTTTTAATGAGCAGCATCGCTGTCCTGAATCCAGAGAAGTCTGAGCAGTTGCCTCCTCACTCTCCCCCCGACCCTGGCAAACTCGGATCATTATTCTCCAAGTTGAGGACCTCAAGGTCGAGGTGGCATTTGAGATCAAGGGAGGGTAATAAAGACAACATGGGCTTAATTGGTGGCAGGGCCCCTGATTTTCTTATATCCAGATGACCCTGTTTTAGGTGGGCGGAATCTTGCTATTCTGGGTCACGACTTAGCTTATTGGTCCCTAAAGAGGCAGCTCTCCCTCCGGGTCACAGGAAGGAGCCCAGGAGTCATGTGAAGTGAAGCTTTTCTCCCACGGAGTGACTTTCATTTGCTTGACCGGAGGGTTTGGGTGGGATGGCAGGGGTGGGACATGCTGCCTCGTGGTGGCTTGGTTAGGTGGCAGTAGGCATGAAGGTTATGAGGCGCCAGGAGAGGAGTGCGCCGTTTAGGACCATCTGGATAAGAAGTGGATTTTCTTGATGTCTTTATGGCATCTGGCATTTTAAATAGCTGTGAGGGCAGCATCTTACAGTCATGTGTTTCCCTGCCGCAGTGGCTAAGTCCAGGGTCACGGAAAGTCATGAAGACCACGGCCTGGCAGATACGGAGAAAGGGACCAACGGGAGGGGCACACACCTACCCGTGGGGCAGTTGTGCCTCAGCCCCTGCTGATGGCCGCCAGGCAAACACATCTGTCTCAGGTTCCAAGAGAGGCTGGAAAACCTGGCTTTTTATGTGTATGCAGTTTATCTTTAAAATTGTTGGCAAATAAGGGAAACTTAGGAAAAAAAGTTCTGTGCTAGTCCAACAGAACGTGTCGTGGGCTCGCTGTAGCCCCACTTCCTACTACCAGTTTGTGTCCTTGGACTTCGGTGTAGACAACTGAATAGTGAAGTTTGCTATGAAACAGCACCTGGGATGTCACCCAATAGAGTAGAAGTTCCTCTCCCGGCTTCGTTGCCACCAACATTGTTCCTGATCTCTTTCTAGGTTGGCAATAATGACATCGATGATGTGAGCATTATAGTTTTCCGGCAGATCAATCAATTTGACTTAAGTGGAAATGTGATCACTTCCTCCGAGTATCTCCCTACATTATGGGTAAGGCCAGCTTTTTACGGTGAAATTTCTGCGTTCTTTTTGGCTCTGAGAAGAGTAGGAGCAGGATATGTAGACCTTCCCAGCACTCGCTTTCAGCGCGCTGCCGCGAGAGGTGATGAGGGCTGAGGTTGAGATCCCGGTGTGCGTCTGGGAGAGTGCTTGCTGATGGCCTGGGGAGAAAGGCTTCGTACTTAGAGATAACTGTTTGTTTAGCCATAGAATAAGTCTTTGGAAGCATTGTGGTAGCAGCCTAATGAATGCTCCATACGACCTAGAGTCTAAAGCAGAGAGGTAATTTTAAGGTAGAGAGCCTTGTAATTTTTATTCTATATTATTTAAAAAAATTTTTTTTAAGCAGGATTTTTCTTTCTTTCTTTCTTTCTTTTTAAGATTATTTATTTATTTATTTGATAGAGATCACAAGTAGGCAGAGAGGCAGGCGCGGGGAGCGGGAAGCAGACTCCCCGCTGAGCAGAGAGCCCGATGCGGTGCTCGATCCCAGGACCCTGCGATCATGACCTGAGCTGAAGGCAGAGGCTTAACCCACTGAGCCACCTAGGCGCCTGAGCCTTGTAACTTTTAAAATTCTGTCCCTGGTGGAGGCAGTGGGGTGTGGGGGACTAGTATCGGGCAGTCTGAGCCACGTCCTGCTGACCCTGCCGCCACGGGCAGTCACTCTGCTCTTGTAGACCATGGTTCCTCCGCTGTGAAAGGCAAGAGCTGAGATCCCGCGCCCTCTCAAGATATCTTCAGCTCCTGACCAAATCTCCTTGTGTGCCGTTAAGGAAATGTTTATACCCTGCTCTAGGATCCCTTCAGAAATGTCCGTGAATTGCCACAGGAGTGTGTTTTTCAGAGATGGTTGTAATTTTATACACGATGGCGTATTTGGCTTGGGTGAGAACGTGCACTGAGGTTTTAACTCCCCTCTGAGCTTGCTCTTCCTTCCAGCTTAACAAGCATGTTGCCTGTGGGGACCAGACGGGCAGGGCCAGAGCAAAGCGGGCTGGGTGGGCTGTGGGACAAACTGTAGCAGACAGGAAGGGATGGCACGTCTCCGTGTGATTGTTGTCCTGTTGGAGTCCTGGCTCACGGTTGGGGTCACCTCCCAATTTCCCAGAGAAGCTGGAAATTAGAGTTACCTGAAATCATCTGTTTTTTTAAACACGGCCAGTGAACTCACATTTGCTCAGAACACCACATAGGGCATAAGAATGCATACATGGTCTTGGATGTGACCCCTGGTCTCTAGTCTGTGACTTTTATTTTAGGAAAACGCCTTGTGACTCGTGTGTTCTGTATACGGGTGTCTACTTGGGCCCTGGGGAGGGGCGCCTCTGGCTTCCTCCTGTGGCAGGTGCAGGGCGGAGCCCCTAGAGCCATCAGCATCAGCCAGGACTGTCCCTCCTTCGCCTGTCTTATTTCTCGCAGTAGTGACAATGAGGACAGGCCAGAGAGAAAGGCTAGAAACAGGACTGAACTGGAAGCAGCTTAGGCAAGCCGATGCGAAAGGAATGTTTTGAGCTTAAGCAGTACTGGTGGAGTTGAGGGTCCAGCATGTGGAGAGGCCATGCTGGGTGGCACCTGACCTTCAGTGATGTGGCTTGAGCCCCAGGTGCTACCACGTGCAAATTGTGGAACTTTAGGGGGTACAGTCTCGGGGCCTCCCTACGGTAACAATGATGCCCTTCAGAGCCAGTGTTAGTGACGGCGTGTGTGCAGAGTGCCTCTTGCTTCCCCAGCGTTCATAGCTGTAGTAGAAACTTCCTTTTACTCTTGTCGTTATATTAACTGTTACCATCTTAAACATTAGCCTAAGTCGCCACAATCGATTTTAAAATCTTAACATTTCTATGCAGGTCATGGGACTAGGAGTCTCAGGCGATGGAGGGATGCATTATGTATTCTGGCCGGGGGTGGGCGGTTTCTCTCTCAGATATCTGCGTTCCCAAAGATCCTTCTCTCCGCCAAGAGCTAGGCCATCCTGAGGAAGAAATGAAGTATTTGAAATGAAATGTTGATCGTGTTTTCATTTCGAAAGCACGCCCTGCTTTGTTTTCTGCTCTCCAGGTAAAGCTTTACAAAAGTGAAAACCTTGACAACCCAATCCAGACGGTTTCCCTGGGCCAGTCCCTCTTCTTCCACTTCCCACCCCTGCTCAGAGACGGCCAGGTAACTAACACCGGTGGCTGCACTCCAGCCCGTGTCTTCGTCTGACTCTGCTTCTGTGTTTAAGGAAGGCGTTTCCTCCTTCCTAATACCTCTGCAGAAATGGTTGACATGCTCTCTGATCAGAGGAGGTTGGGTTCTATAGAGTTTGTTTTCTTAATTGACTCTTTATCTGTTTACAAAAAATCATATACATCCATGCAGGAGATTTTTGGTGGGGGAGGGGACATCCAGAAAGGTTCCCTTCAATTAGAAGTAGCCCCTATGGGGTTTCATGTGCTGATGGGTATCCTTTCGTCTTTTTCCATTGTGTGCTTATGTGTCTGTAAATAAAAATGTACAGGTATGTTTATTGTAATAATGCAAGGCTGGGACTCTTCTGTACATTGTTCTGTATAGTCTGTACTTCTCAAGTCTTTTCTCTGTGCTTAAACCTTTGTAACGTGGTTTCTTGTGGTTGCACAATAGTCTCTAATACAGGAAATGCTATAATTTATTTAGCTAAGCCCTTAATGGTAGACATCATTTATACTGCTTATGGAATGTTTATTATCAGTTGTATTTGGACAGAGCAAGCTATTGCAGTTGTCATGGTGACAGCAAACTTTGTAAAGAATTCTGTTCTTTCCTGGTGGGCCTGGCATGTGGTTTATCAGTAGTGAACCTACCTAAGACATTTTCTGGCCCGGCTTCTTACCACCTGCTCCAGGGATAATAAACTATGGCCCCTTTGGGGCAGGAAATGGCTGTAAAATAATGAAATAGATTCCGATGGACCCTTGGAGTCGCTCCCCATTTCTCAAGATGCCCTTTACACTCGCCATCGTAGGCAGCACAGCTCTGTGGAAATAGCATGGGCTTTGGGGGCAGACTCCCCCTGGGCTTACTGTCCATAGTGAGATGGGAGCAGTAAACCTGACCTTGTCCGTGGCTGAGAGCAGAGCAGGTGTCTGCCTCATGTAGTGCTCGTGGCGTCTAGCACACCACTGGGGCTCCGCATGCAGGGCTGGGACCACCACTGGTATCATTCCAGAGATGCTGTGTTCTTAGAACTCGGCCAGCTAATGAGCCACTTAAGTTCCGTCCCTTAAAAGTCAACCTCATTTTGGATTGAAAGAAGTCTTTCTCAGTTGGATCGTGTATCTCCCTCATCAGAAGTGGCTCGTAATAACTTTCTATGTTTCATAAAGTCAGATCCTCAAAGGACTACAGTTACGTCGTTGTTGAATATGCTAATACAGTAATGCCCCAGGCTTTGAGAGCTTTACTGGAAGATGCCATCTCCAAGATGTTGGGGACATCGGCTGTCACTGATAGGATAGCCCGCTGAGCTTCCTGCTCTGAAGTTAGCGACCTTGGTTTGGATGTGTAAACCGAAGGGTTTCTTTAAACGCAGAAGGTCTTTTGTAAAAGTGAATTCTTTTGCTTGTGCACAGAACTACGTTGTGCTGTTGGACTCGACGCTCCCCAGATCCCAGTATGACTACGTCTTGCCTCAGGTTTCTTTCACGGCTGTGGGCTACCATAAACACATCACCCTGATTTTTAATCCCACGGTAAGGAAAAGGGGGAGTTTGGAAACAGCCGATCGGGGTGGCGAGAGAAGAAATACTGCACGACCCATGCCGGGTTATTAGCGAGGGAGAGCAGCTGTCGGAGGGCTGTTTGAACTTCAGGTCCCTTTTGCATTCTGGGTTTCTCTAGATGCTTTTCTACTTTTTCGAGTTCTGGTGTCTTCAGTTCCCTTTGAGAGGGAAGCTGTCAGTGAGGGGAGGGGATGTGTTTAGGTCAGTGGCTCAGATGTGACTTTCTGGGAGAATGGTCACCGCTCTGTTGTGGTTGGGGTGTTGTGGTCCTTCAGCAGGAGGCACGGGACCCCTGACCTGCCCACATTTCTAGAACCAGGTGCCAGTTTACAGGAAATAGAGAGGACACAAGCCTATAAAGGATGCTGCAGGGATGTAGTGAACTAAGTGTAGGTTGTGGGAAACTGGGGGACATTAACCCCTGGAACCTGATTTATTCGACAAATTGCAAGAGAGAGAAAAAAACAGCACAAATAGGTGGGGTACTGTAGATTAAAAGAAACTTGCTTGTTTTCAAAATTTTTATTATTTTTAAAATTATTTTTCAAAGATTTTATTTATTTGAGAGAGTATGAACAGGGAGGGGGCAGAGACAGAGGGAGAAGCAGATTTTCCACTGAGCAGGGAGCCTGATGCAGGGCTCGATCCCAGGACCGTGAGATCATGATCTGAGCCAAAGTCAGACGCTTAACCCACTGAGCCACGCAGGTGCCCCGGAACTAGCTCATTTTACCAGCCTCTTACAATATGTAGACCTCATGTGTCAAACACACTAAAAAACCACAGGACAAACAAACCACGCACTCATGAGACGATTATTTAGATCAGCGCTTCCCAAAGCTGGCGTGCAGTAGAATCACCTGAGGATTACACACACAGAAGTCCCAAAAATGGGTGCCGGGGCCCAACCTCAGACCTACTGATCCTGAACTTGGGAGGCAGTGAGAGTAGAGCCCACAGAGCTACAATAAAACAGAAGTCTGGCCTCTGAGCTACTGCACTGGTCACTGTCAGTGGGTCTTTTCAGCGTGAAGAGTCAGAATTCTATTTTTTTAAAAAGGTAACTATGTGCAGAGGACCATATTTAGCTACACCTTGTTCCTTTTTAACAGCTGCGTTATAAAGCACTCCTCCGTATGGCTCTTCCACAGTACGTTCAGTTAGCCCCTGCTGGATGGAAGTTCGCGTTGCTGCTGGTTTTCTGATGTTCCAAATAACCCATTAGTGATTGCCTTTGTGCAGGCGTGTGTCTGAGTGCTTGTCAATCTGTCTGTGGAACAGACCCGGAGAAGTAGAGGGGCAGGATCACAGGGTCAGTGCATCTGGAATCTTGCTGGCCGGGGCTGCTTTCCCTCCGTGGGGCTGTCCGGTTTGCATTCCCGCTAGCAGTGTATGATGGCAGCCCTTCCCCCAGCAGAGCGTGTGGTCAGACTGAAGAATGTTCATAGTCTGGTGCATGAGAAATGGCATCTCCGCACCGCTGTCCCCTGCATTTCTCATCCTTCCGCGTGGTTAAGAACCGCTTCTGTGTTCCCTTTCTGGAAACGGTTGACGTTTTTCTAGATTGTTGGTCTTTTTCATCTGTTTTGGAAGCCCTTTGTCTAAAAGGGAGTCTCACCCCCTTTTGTGATACATGTTGTACCTATTTTTTTCCCAATTTGCTTTTTCATTTTTTTTTTTTTTTTAAAGATTTTATTTATTTATCAGAGAGAGAGGGGGGAGAGAGTGAGCACAGGCAGACAGAATGGCAGGCAGAGGCAGAGGGAGAAGCAGGCTCCCTGCCGAGCAAGGAGCCCGATGTGGGACTCGATCCCGGGACGCTGGGATCATGACCTGAGCCGAAGGCAGCTGCTTAACCAACTGAGCCACCCAGGCGTCCCTGTTTTTTCATTTTGATTATGCAAACATTTATTTTATTTTTTAGGTTAAATATGTCAGTCTTTTTTTTTTTTTTCATTGCTTCTGAATTTTGAGTCCTAGTTCAGAAAGTCTCCCCTACTCCCAGATTTTAGAGGCATTTCTTTTTCCTCCGGTACGTGTATGGTATCCTTTTGTACATTTCCATCTCTGTCCATTTGGAGTTTTTCCTTGTGTAGGGTGTGAAGAATAGTTCCAAAGTGATCTTTCCCATGTGCAATCACGTTACCATTTTGTGCTTTTCGACACCGTCCTAGGTGGGAGGTAGGTAAGAATTATTTTCTGTCATCTGTCGATGGGACCCAAGGAGAGACTGGGCCATCCTGGTCACCTGCTCGTGCGCAGCAGAGCTATGATTTGAATACAGTTCTTCTGCTGCCTTCTGGGCGTCTCTGACAAGGGACTTGTGCTCACTGACTTGGCAAATAGGATTTTACCTGAAGTAGAGTTTGCTGATGACTCCAGGAGGAAGCATTTTCCTTGCTGTGCATGGTGGACACCTGGTTAGAAGGTGCCAAAGAGATGAGTATGTAGGGACTATCGGTCCCTGTGGAGGCAGATCGCCAGGCCCGGGAGAGCAGACAGTCCCCGTGAAGGGCACGGATGGTGGCTGTTTTTGACATTCCCTAGACACCCCCCAGGAGACTTATCTGGATCCAGGGGAACACAGGCAGCGCCCATGTCCCGTAGCTGCTGCCAAGAATGTGTCTGTCACCTGGTTGCATGTGAGACCAGGGCACCAAGTGGTCTCACATGCAACCAGGTGACAGGTGCAAGGCGTGCCTACTCCTGCTGGGCCCATGCAGGGGATTCACTGCTGATCCCCGCAGCACACCTTGTGCCGTTGCTCACTTTTGACTGAAGCTCAGAGAGAATAAGTAACGTCCCTGCGGTTCATCAGCAAAGCCAGGACTCAGAATGAGGTGGTTTGTCTCACATCCCGCGGTGTCTGGAACATCACTGATGTTTTTACTCAGTATTTCACGCACTACTTGGCACTTTACATAGCTGGTCTCGTTGAACCTCATGTTCCCCTGCCGTGGGTGCCGTTCGGATCAGGGCCACTTAAGACTGAATGAACCGCGGCTTCCCATGAGTGCCCAAGGTCACGTGGCCAAACCCAAAAGCCTTCATCCCTCTGCAGTGTCCCCATTAAGTATTTACTTCCGGGGAGAATGTGCTGGGACCCAAGACGTGTCGGATGATCCAGGAGTAGGCAGTGGGAGGAGGAAATCTGCTCCTGCCCTGATTCTTCCATTTTTTTTTTTTTTTTAAAGATTTTATTTATTTATTTGACAGAGATTACAAGTAGGCAAGAGAGGCAGGCAGGGAGAGAGAGGAGGAAGCAGGCTCTCTGCGGAGCCGAGAGCCCGATGTGGGGCTCAATCCCAGGACCCTGGGATCATGACCTGAGCCGAAGACAGAGGCTTTAACCCACTGAGCCACCCAGGAGCCCCTGATTCTTCCATTTTTAAGAGACCATCCCATTCTGCCTCAGCCGTCTCGGGTAAAATGGCCCCATCGTCATTCTCCAGCCCAGATGCTCTCAGATATTTTGGTCACAGGACACTATTGCTGTGTTCAAAGTTGTTGAGAATCTAAGAGAGCTTTAGTTTATGTGTGTGTGATCTCTCTTTATTATATTCCATGAGCTGTCAGAGCGACGAAGTCATCATGTAGCTTTTGGAATAGTCCACTGTTCAGTTGTTTGAGAACAAGAGCAAAAAAGACGCATGATTTCTTAGCATAGCCATGAAAATAGTTTCACCTTGAAAAATCCCCTGAAAGGGCTTTCCCGGACCACACTTTGAGGATCAGTGCTCTGTCCCCTTAATTTGTTCTGTAATTATCTGAAAATTTCCATTTATTTGTTCCCTTTGTGCGGGTGGAGGGAGCTAGGGTGCAGGTTCCTTTGCCAGTACAGAGACTCAGCATCTCAGGGGGGTTAGGAAGATGGAGGTTTCTGTCTTCTGTCAGTATCCAGGACTGAGGAGTCCTGGGATGGTGTGGAAGCCCCAACGTATTAGGGACCCAGCCTCCCCCTCTCTTGGGGCTTTGTCATCCCGTGGCACATCCCCCTTCTCACAGATGACACATCTGACTGGCAGGAGGGGAGGACACCACTGCTCTTCTAGGGAACGGCATGGATGTGTTACAGAATACTTTGGTTCATGTAGCCTTAGCCGAATTCCATGGCTGTCCCGGCTGCAAGGGAGGCTGGGAAGTGTGTGTAGTCTGATGGCCCAGGTGAAGGTTGGGGTTCTGTTGGAAGAAGGAGCAAGTGGCCAATGGGCCACAGGTGGCAGCCTGCCTCTTCTCCTCATGGGGATTAATCTCTGGGACCATCTCCTTTGTCACTGGGGACCTGAGCCTAGCACCCCTGGTTCCCAGTACTCCCTTGTAGGAAGGAGCCCCTGTGTGTGGCTGGGGCTCTGCGCAAGGTGCCCTTCTCAGCCACGGGGATGGCCTGCTCTCCACAGCTCTTGCTTTCCTCGGGTAGGGGAGCAAACGTGCCTGGTTACCTGCCTCGGTCTGCCCCAGAGCGGCAAAGAGCAAGCCGGGAGAGTGTGGGGAGCAGAGTCACCTGACAGTGTATCCAGGTCACTGCCCTTGCTGCTTGTGGAGAGCAAGAGCTGGGTCACACGGGGTGCCTGGGTTCCTGGCGGGGTGGGCAGAAGCGGTGTGGTGGGGAGAGAGGGGGTGGGCTGCAGGGAGTGGCAAGTGTGTAAAGCAGTGACAGTTCTCTTGGTGTCTGCAGAGGAAACTGCCTGAGCAAGACATCGCACAGGGGTCCTACATCGCCCTGCCTCTGACGCTGCTTGTCCTGTTGGCCGGCTACAACCACGACAAGGTAGGAAACCCAGAGGCCTGGTGAGAAAGCACCGTGTGCGGGGGAGCGCTGTCCCACACCATCGGCAGCTGTCGCGTGTTATGGAAGTTACACGAAGGCCTCAAGTCCCGTCCCCTAGCTTCCTGTCTTTCTTTCTTTTGCTATCTTTCTTTTTAAAATTTAAAATTTTTATTATTTTTTAATGTTTCAAGTTTTGATTTAAATTCTAGTTAGTTAACATACAGTGTAATAGGAGTTGCAGGTGTAGAATTTAGTGACTCATCAGTTGCACACAACAGCCAGTGCTGATCACAAGTGCCTCCTTAATCCCCACCACCCGTTTCCCCAGCCCCCACCCACCTCCCATCCAGCAACCCTTAGCGTGTTCTCTGTAGTGTCCAGTCGGCTTCTTGGTTTCCCTTTCCCTCTCTTTTTTTCCCCATTTGCATATGTTTTGTTTTTTCAGTTCCGCATATGAGTGAAATCATATGGTATTGGTGTTTCTTTTACTTACTTCTTTTAGCCTTCTGTTCTCTAGATCCATCCACATTGTTGCAGATAGCAGGATTTCATTCTTTTTGATGGCTGAGTAGTATTCCTCTCTCTGTGTGTGTGTGTGTGCGCGCGCGCGCATGTGCACACGCAATTAACCATTCATCAGTTGATGGACACTTGGGGTGCTTATGCAATTTGGCTATTGTTGATAATGCTGCTATAGACATAGGGGTGCACACACCCCTTCAAATCAGTGTTTCTGTATCCTTTGGGTAAATACCTAGTAGTGCAATTGCTGGATTGTAGGGTAGTTTTTAACTTTCTGAGGAGCCTCCAAACTCATCTCCAGGGTGGCTGCACCAGTTTGCATTCCCACCAGTGGTGCACGAGGGGCTCCCCTTTCTCCACATCCTCACCAGCATCTGTTGTTCCCTGGGTTAAATTTAGCCATTCAACTGGTGTGAGGGGATACCTCACTGTAGTTTCGATTTGTCTGTCCCTGATGATGAATGGTGTTGAGCATCTTTCTATGTGCCTCTTAGCCATCTGGATGTCTTCTTTGGAGAAATGTCTATTCATGTCTTCTTCCCATTTCTCAACTGAAGTATTTGTTTTTTGGGTGTTGAGTTTGGTAAGTTCTTCATAGATTTTTAGATACTAATCCTCTAACAGATACGTCATTTGCAAATATCTTCTCCCCTCCCGTAGGCTGCCTTTAGTTTTGTTGACTGTTTCCTTTGCTGTGCAGAAGCTTTTTATCCTGAGGAAATCCCAGTAGTTCATTTTTGCTTGTTCCCCTGTCTGTGGAGACGTGTGCAGCAAGAAGTTGCTGCACCTGAAGTCAAAGAGGTTACTGCCTGTGTTCTCCTCTAGCTATTGGTTTCCTATCTCACATTTAGGTCTTTCATCCATTCTGAGCTTATTTTTGTGTGTGGTGTATGGGGATGGTCCAGTTTCATTCTTCTGCATGTAATTGTCCAGTTTTCCTAACACCATTTGTTGAAGAGGCTGTCTTTTTCCCATGGGACATTTTTTCCTGCTTTGCCAAGGATTAGCTGACCATAGAATTGAGGGTCCCTTTCTGCTCTCTATTCTGTTCCATTGATCTGTGTGTCTGTTTTTGTGCTGTACTGCCTTGATGCTGACAGCTTTGTCATACGGCTTGAAGTCTGGAATTGTGACACCTCTAGCTTTTCTTTTATTTTTCAGGATTGCTTTCGCTATTTAGGGTCTTTTGTGGTTCCAAACAAATTATAGGATTGTTTGTCCCAGCTCTGTGAGAAATGCTGGTGGTGTTTTTTTTTTTTTTTTTTTTTTTTAAGATTTTATTTATTTATTTGACAGAGAGAAATTACAAGTACACTGAGAGGCAGGCAGAGAGAGAGAGAAGGAAGCAGGCTCCCTGCTGAGCAGAGAGCCCGATGCGGGACTCGATCCCAGGACCCTGAGATCATGACCTGAGCCGAAGGCAGCGGCTTAACCCACTGAGCCACCCAGGCGCCCCAACTGGTGGTGTTTTGATAGGGTTTGCATTAAATGTGGAGATTACTTTAGGTAGTATAGACATTTTAACAATATTTGTTCTTCCAATCCATGAGCATGGGATGTTTTTCCATTTCTTTGTGTCCTCTTCAATTTCTTTCATAAGTGTTTTATAGTTTTCAGGATACAGGTCTTTTTTCTCCTTGGTTAGGTTTATTCCTAGGTATGTTAGGGTTTCTGTAAAAAACCATTGTACATTGTATTCCATTGTAAATGGAATAGATACCTTGATTTCTCTTTCTGCTACTTCATTGTTGGCATATAGAAGGGCCACGGATTTCTGTGCATTGATTTTGTTTCCTTTGACTCTACTGAATTCATGTATCTGTTCTACCAATTTTGTCATGGAGTTGCTCAGGTTTTCTACGTAGAATATCATGTCATCTGTGACTAGTGGAACTTTGACTTCTTCTTTGCCAATTTATATGCCTTTTCTTCTTTTTTTGTTGTCCAATCACTCTGGCTAAGAGTTCCAGTACTATGATGAATAAAAGTGGTGAGAGTGGACATCCCTGTCGTGTTCCTGCCCATAGAGGAAAAGCTTTCAGTTTTTCCCTCGTGAGGACGATATCAGCTGTAGGTCTTTTATATGTGGCTTTTATGATGTTGAGGTATGGTCCCTCCAGCTCTACTTTGTTGAGGGTTTTTATCAAGAAAGGGTGCAATACTTTGTCAAATCCCAGGCCTCCTTTCAAGGCCATTAACCTCTGGTGACATCTTCCTTAATGCTCGGTGGCCCTATCTCTGCTGACCCTCCCCAATTAAAGGTCTCGGCTTTGTCTGGAACCTGGGTGGTGGCGGGACAGAGGGAGGTGCCCTGATGTGTGAGGTTCCAGTGTCCCCCTGGGCAGAAGTGTTCTCCCAGCATCCCCCTCTCTCACTCTCTCTGTCTTTCTTTCTAGCTCATTCCCTTGCTGTTGCAGCTGACAAGTCGACTGCAGGGCGTCCGAGCTCTTGGCCAGACAGCCTCTGACAATAGCGGCCCAGAAGATGCAAAGAGACAAGCCAAGAAACAGAAGACAAGGCGGACGTGAGGAGGAAGAGGGGCAGGTGCATCTCAGTCGGGACGGGCCACTGCCAAGGGGCCGCTACCTGCCTTTGGCGTCAAGTGTGCATTCGACCAAGCTCGGCTCAAGCCGTCTGCCCCACAAGACCGTGGCCCTCACTGCCCGAGCTCTGCCCTCCCCGCCCCCCGCTGTCCAGCCCCTCGGTGCAATGCAATGAATGGACCCTCCTGTCACTCTGCTGAGCACAATTTATTTTCTGAGTTGAAGATAATTTATTATTATTATTTTTTGTCAAAAAGTATTTAAGCTGTGCTAGTGGTGTGAGAATGTATCCCTTAATCTTTAGCATTCAGTTTACAGGAATTCCAGTGAACTACAGGTTTCGGTCCACTAACGAAGGACCTGTTGGATTCGCCTTGTCCTTTGACTTCTCTCTGCGTCTGCGATCCCTGCTGGAAACTGCACGGCCTGTAGCTACTACTAGGAGGGTTTGTGAGGAGGTAAAAATCAATAAAGTCCCCGTTCATGTGTGTTGTAGCGCATCTTGGGTGTATCTCTTCGGTGACACTGGCATAAAGCAGGGGTCGTAAACTGTTGCCTTGAGAGGCAGGAAAGTGCTTGGCAAGGGGGAGTGACCCATGGCAGCTGTCTCTGGTTTCAGTGGTAGGAGAAAAGGGGGAGGGAAGGATTTGTGGCAACATGAGGCTTGTGCCCACCTTTTCTAAAGGTGCTGGAGCATCGGGGCTCAGCTCTCCGGTGCTCTGTCAGAAGGTACGTTCATGTATCCGCTGTTCATGTTTTGGGTGAAACTAAATATTTTAGTGACCAATTCAGTTTATTAAAACACACACAAACTGAACAAAATGCATCTGTGAGACAGGTGAGGCTTGAAGCCTGCGTGTTTGTGTAAGGGATCCATAGGAAATCCCAGCATTCACTGAGCACCGTGGCTGACCGGCACTGGGGATACGAAGGTGGAGGGAGTCGGCGACACTCAGGCCCAGACCATGTCTACTTCGTTTCTCATCGTATCCCCAGTGCGTGGTGTGGGCTAGCATCTGTACGGAGTGGACCAGCGCACGCAGGCACACGCGGATCGGTGGGCACACGGCGCCTGCCTTCGCAGAGCACACCCATCGCCGAGTGGAAGACCTGCCGCTCAAGGGGCAAGGGTCGTGTGGTGACCTGAGGGCCTCCTGGCAGAGGAAGCGCAAGTGGCCGTGGGGGTCTGGGCCCAGAGCAGAGGTCTGAATCCCCCTGAGGTCTTACGGGGCCTTCCTGGACGTGCCGTTTTAAGTCTGGAAGGATGGGGATGGAGAGAGGCAAAGGAGGGTCCACGGTCTGGTTAGGTGTCGGTCGCTGGTGCAGGTCAGCCTGGGGGCTCCCCGGTCTCGGTGGCCACCTTGGTGGTCGCCGTATTTCTAGCTGGTGGCTCCTGGCTGTTTGCCATTTCATAGGTTTGCTTTTCTTCTTCTTTAGAGCGAGAGAGAACATAAGCGTGTGGAGGGGGGTAGGGACTGAATCTCAAGCTTCATGCTCAAGCGTGAAGCCTGACATGGGGCTCGATCTCCGGACCCTGAGATATGATGGGAGCGGAAATCAGGAGTCAGACACTGCCCAAGGAGCCGCCAGGCACCCCTCCTGGGCTCGCTCTTTTACTACAGGAAGTCAACTCTCCGAGATCTGGGACAGATGAGCTACATAATCCGATTCTTGGAGTGTTTTCTAACTCTTACTCCAGTGGACACCCAGAAACATCCCTTTCAAATGTTAATGGGGCCTTTTATTGACGTGGTGTAAAGGTTAAGATTGTGGAAGATAATAGGAAATGTCACTATGTTCCAGCCAGTTCCGGCCGCTGCCGGTAAGTGGCAGTGTTCCCCCACCATTGGTCACGGGTCACCCGGGGTGTGGCCGGCACTTCGAAAGGGCTCTGCTCCTGGTGTGGGGAGAAAGCGGACGCATTTCTCAGGCCACTTGAAGTGGGCTTACTCTGTCGCCTGTAATTTTCTCATTTTTGGGCAATCTCTGGACAGAATTCTTGTGATTCCCCCCTGGGAGGTGGACAGGTTAATGGTGTTAGAGGATTTTGAATGGGACCGAAGGGTCCCCAAGAGATTCCCTCCCCCCGCCCTGGGAAATTTCTTAAATGTTCAAAACGGTGGGTTCTTCACTCCACTACTTGTCCATTTTTGCTTATGGAAGTGTCCATAAAACTTCACGGAGGACCCCTGAATACCTTCAGGGAAGTGTGATTCTCAGGTCCTGGCTTCCCTCGGCTCCTGTGGGTTTCCTTGTTTTGAATGTTACCAAGCCACCCGCGTGGATTGTTGGTGGGGGCCGGGGTCTGTGGGTGCACATGAGGACAGAGGGAGGAGGCAGTCCTCTGTTAACTCTGCAGGGTCTCCGTGTGAGGAAAGAAGATTCATGAGAATAGGCTGAGGTGAGTGATTGCTGTCCCGGGGGAAGAACACTGGCAGGAAAGTGGCCACCCTGTGCAGGGCACTGTGCTCGCTGGGCCCCCGCATGCGTGGTTCATTGGAACTTCATGATGTCGTGAAGCATGCATGTTTCAGTCCCATTTGACAGAGGAGGACACTGAGACTCAAGGATCTCACAGCTACTCAGTGGCAGAGCTGGGATTTGAACCCAGGCCCAAGAGTTGTTGCCCCCTGCTACACAAAAGCAACGGTGTGGTTCCATGCTGGGTTGTCTGGGGCTCGTTCAGGGGTTTAGAGAAGAAACACCGTGTGCAGGAGAGACAAGCATACCTACGGTGAAGTCAGTAAGGGCCTGGCGACACGTAGCAATGTGTGCAACAGAGGCTTGGGTCAGGGAGGGACTGTCAGCATTGTTTCTGGGACCAAAGAACTATACAACTGGATACTTAAATCCAGTTCCTTAATAGGATTTCCCTTTCCTTAAAAGCTGGAGCATCCTGAAGGGAAGAGTTAGTCAGGATCTGGGGGACAAAGTGGTTGCATTCTGTTGAGTCCGAGGCTGAGCATTCATGATGGGTGCGAACCCTGTCTTAGCCACCTGCATTTCCAGCCCCCAGCATGTGGTAGGCATTTGGAATAGGTACCAGCCTCAGGAGGGGACCCAGGGACCCTATGTGGTCCCTTTCTATGCTGGATTGGGGCTGGCCTGGTGTGGTTGATGGAATGAGGCAGAAGTAGGCGGTGATATGTGACTTCTCAGGCTTGGTCAGGAAAGGCGTCATACTTCCCACTTTGGCTCTGGGTGCAGCCAGCCTGCTTCCCTGGTGTGGGGTCCTCATGCAGTCCTATGGGTAGCAGCCCATCCTGCCTCCCAGCCACCCATGTGGGGCACCTTGGAAGTGACCCTCCAGCCTTAGTCAAACCTTTGGATGGTGCAGCCTCAGGCGACATCTGACTGCGGCCCCCTCAGAGACCCCAGATGAAGTGCTGCCCAGCCGAGCTCCTCCCAAATCCTGACCCACAGAATCTGTGAGTACCGTACTCAATCGTATTAGGCCTCTTAGTTTTGGGGTAACTTGTTCTCCACTGTTCCATAACCAGAACTGTTCCACAGATGGTCAGTGTCTGAGAGACTCCCAGCAAGCTGATGTATTTCTGCTTGTATGTTAGTCTAAGCTCTCTGGGTTTCAAGTAATAGAAGCCCAACTCCAACTAGCTTAAGCAACATGGGCCATGTCATTGATCATAAAATTGAGAAATCTGGGCTTTAGGCATGGCTGGATCCAGGGTCTGTCTTAGTTTCCCAGCTCTGCTTCCCTTTCTGTGTTGACCTTGCTCTTTGCTCCATCAAGGCTCTATAGGCAGGACTCGTGATGGGCTCTGAGAGACCACTTTGTAGAAGCTGACAGACATTAAAACCAGGCCCCAGGCCATTTGCTCCGTCACTGCTGTCCCCAAGGGAGAGGCAGGGGCAGTCGTTAGGCACACAGGACAACAGTTAACTATGGGTGGAGTCTGGGAAACTGGCCTTTGCTTTTGCCAATTCTGCTAGTCGTGCATCTATGGAACATGATCACCCAGCAGTATCAGGCCTTCTGTCATCCCAGTTTGTAGGCCCGAAAGAAAGGGAACTTCACCTTGAGGCAACATGTGTCAGTCCTGGGGAATGGGGCAAACTGGGGAATTGCCGGGGCCTGGCAGACCCGAGCCATGCCTGCATCGTGCTGTTGGTAGTCGCCATGACCAGGATGCTATGTTTCCCAGAGAAGTAGGCGGTATTGTGTGAGCAAAACCAAGAGAAGTCAGCTTCACTTTTTTTAAGACTAGATGACAAAGCCTGGTTGAAGTCACCCACGATTTTGAGCTTTATCTCAGGAAAATGACCAAGACCTTACCATGACATAGAGGAGGGAGAAATTAGTCCAACCATAGACCTACTGTGTGCTAGGCCAGGAGGCTCCTTTCCAACCTTGGAACTTGGTGGTGTGCGGGAAGGTAGGATGTGACCTGTTCCTCCCCGCTTCTCAGTGGGAGAAGGTGTTTCTGCTTCATGATACAGTAGTGGAGTCATGGTTAAATCATGAACATTTTTAACGGCACTCCTGCTGTAATGGACACGTGGGGTCATTTAAGATGCCACCTGTTTTCATATCCTTTTGGATGAATGAATTTTTTTTTCACTCTTCCACTGTGTCAATGAAAACAGTAGCCTCACTTGCCTTTGCTTTTTGGAATTTGAAGATTTTGTAAAACAGGTGAATGCATTAGAACAAGTGGTCCCCAGATCTGTGCAGAATCCAAACCCCCAGAGACTGATGGCCAGCCCTCCCTGTCTAGTCTCTGCAGGGGAGCCACTGACAAGGAGAAGGAGACCCATAGCTCCTGCATTTTCACCCTGTGAGGACTCTCTGAGCTGAGAGCAAGAGGTGGCCAGCAGCTGCTGAGTGGTCAAAGTTGGGATGGGCCTCTCTTGCCTCCTTTTCCTGGGCTGGGGTGGGCAGGAATAGAACATTTTGCTGCCGACTAAAAATGCTTCTTTCCTTGTACACTTGCAAGAATGCCTCCCCTGAGTGATGACTGATACTCAAGTATAGTGGCAAAGATCTATTCACATATAAAGAAGAGCTCTAAGACTTGGATTGGTTGACTGCATGGGTCTGTAAACTATAGCCCTGGGGCCAAATCTGGTTGGCCACCTGTGTTTGTAGCTAAAGCATCATGGGAACACAGTCATCCCTGTTCATGTACAGATTGTCCGTGGCTATGGTGGCAGAAGTGAGTAGTTGTGGCAAAGACTGTAGGCCTATAAAGCCTGAAATACTATCTGGCCCTGTCTAGGAAGGGTTTGTTGACCTCTAGTCTAGTGGGTGCTTTGTAAAGTTTGATCTTTAGGGGGAGTCGTTAATTTGTTTAGCATGTATTTACTGAGCATTTAGCCTGTGCCTGGCACTGCTCTGTGTACTGGGGATTTAGGGGTGAGAAAGAGCAACCAGGCCTCAACTCCCCTGAAGCAGAATGCTGATGTAAATGAAATTTCTTGGATAATGATAATTGTTATTAAAGTGGAACAGATGATGTGGTAGAGGGTGACTGGTATCAGGGAAGGTCACTGTGAGGAGGTGAGCTTGAAGCTTAGTCCTGATGAAGAGAAGGAATGGGTTATGCCATGATCTGCAGGAAGAGTGGCTCAGGGGGAGGGGTCCGTAACTGCAAAGGCCCTGAAGGGGAAATGAGCTTCTTTAGTTGGAGGAACAGCCAAGAGGCCATGCCCTGGGATAGTGTAATCTTCAGAGGATGGGCAGGAGGAAGGAACTGCCAAAGAAACCAAGAGGAAGTGGCCCCTGAGGTGGGGGGAGTGGTTGGTGTCCTATCCACTCAGTGACGAATGAATGAGTCCTCATTAGTAATAATACTGGCCGTGATCAGTCCACATGGACTTGTACAGAGACCATGTCAGCAACTCAGGCCTGTCTTCTCTTTAGAATGAGCCATATGAAACCACCCATTTTATAGGTCAAAAATGGTTGACTAGCCAACCCATCATACATGTATACTGAAATTAAAGAAATAAATGGATGGTGGATGGCGGGAGGTAGTTTTCTCACTATTGGAACAGATGGTGACAGATAGGCTACAAAGAGATAGCTAGAATGATCCATGTGGGAATGGAGTTGGAGACACAGGATGAACTCCTGTTGCATGTAGAAGTATTTATACGTATGTGCATACACATAGGTTAGTTCCCTGCTCTTTCAGCTGAGGGGAGGCTAGAAGGAATGACATCCCAGTAGTAACCAACACCTAGTGCCTAGATCTTCATTCTCTAATAAACACCACTCTCCAATAAAAGGAATGAGGGTTCCTTGGGAAATGAAGGTAGGAAATAGGGTTCCTTGGGAAATGAAGGTAGGAAATATATAAGATGAGCCAGGAGCATCTTGTAGGGTTAGAAAGTAGGCGCTTTCTGACTTTTTGTGCTTTCCTTTAGCATAAAAGGAAGTGCTAAGCAAACCAAAACAAAACGCCGCCTTGATGGGGGTATCCCCCCAGAGACACAAGAGCCAACTGAATAAGCTCCCAGTGGTCAAAGCTGGAACAGTCTGAACAACAAGATAAAGTAGCATTGGATTATAATCCAAAGTATAAAAGAAGAACCTGTGATTCCGTATTGATATAAATAAATGATTGAAGAAGTAAATAAGTGGTGGAGAAGAGACAAATCTGTCTTGTAATAGAATTCCGAATTTACATAACTTTATGTATTCATGTTTTACGTATTTATGTACGTCCTCCAGGAGGTGGAGGATAACCCCCACTCCTCAAGTGTTGACTTCTCATAATGGCTTCCTTTCAAAGGGGACTATGTGAAAAAGGGGGACAAAGAATAACTTTGTAGTGAAGAAAACTGACACAACCTCAGCCACGTAGTCAAGGTCAAGGTCAAAAGCAATAAGTCATCTTGAGAGTGTATACCCTTGATATGAAGTAATGTCAATGAGACTTCCTTTGGGATCTTTCTCCTCAAAACACACAAGTCTCATCTAATGAGAAAAATGTCAGACACATGCCAATCAAGAGACATTCTAACAAAACACCTGGCCAGTGTTCCCCAAAAGTATCAAGGTCATCAACGTGGTATCCTGGCATAGAAAAGAAAAGGATATTAGATAAAAACTAAGAAAGTCTGAGTTAATATGGACTTTAGTTAATAATAATAATGCATTAATATGTGGGGCACATGGGAATTCTGGGTACTATCTTCACCATTTTCCTGAAACCATCGTAAAGTGAAAAGTTTAAACATCCATTAAAAAAAAACTTGAGCTCTCAGCCTTCACACCATCTTCTTGGAAACCTCCACACCATGAGAGCCAAGTGGAGAAAGAAGCAAATGCACAAGCCAAATTGAAAAAGAAGAAAGAGGAGGCGGAGGTCCAAAAAAAGTGCTAGCTTATGCTACAGAAGAAGAAATAAGGAAAGCCAGGGGCAGGGATACTGGTGCAAATTGTTGGACTGCATGTTTACTTTCTAGAACTTGATTCAGTGGATCAACAATATCCATCTCCATCTGAAGGCAATGACCACCATAGACTCCATGCCCAGCGTGGAGCCCAATGAAGGGCTTGACCCTGAGGTCAAGACCTGAACTGAGATCAAGAGTCAGACGCTTAACTGACTGAGCCATCCAGGCGCCCTGCAATGATCACCTTTGACACACCTACCTTGGCTCATACCAAAACAGTCCCTTTTGGTCCTTTGCCTTGGACCTGTGACTTTTGAGACTAAATTATGTTTCATTTGTGGCTGAATGTAGCACATGTAGAATAAGTCATCTTTTCCACCATCTTAGATGAAGAAAAAAAAAGGTTGAACACCAGCAGTGTCATATGCTCAAGCTAGTACTTGTGTTACCTGCTTGAGTTTGTGAGCATGGATTTATATCATGCCATCTAAGCTCTGTCACCTGACCCTCCCATTGCCAATGGCCTTGAGGTAAGAGACAAAAAACCCAAGTCAGGAAATGGCCCAGCATGCCAACTGCACGCACTGGTGTGCCCAAAAATGCCAAGGAGAAGATAGGCAGTGGTCAGCAAGCTATAGCCTGAGGGTCAAATCCATTTGACCACCCTTCTGTCAATAAAGTTTTATTGCAACGCAGCCATGGTCATTCACTTCTGTATTGTCTGTGGATACTTCTGAGTGACAACTGCACAACTGAGTCATTGCAACAAAGATGGCCCACCAAATATTTACTATCTATCTGGTCCTGCAGGGGGACCCAGGTTCTGTCATCATCCCTAAGCAGGAAGGGTGAGGAATCCCCATCTCGGGACAAGTCAGTCTTTTAACAACTGAGCACACAGCTGGGCAAAGCCTGAGGTTCTTTGGGACTGCAATGGATCATTAATATTGAATGTTTACAACCTACTTGCTCCAGATGATTCAATTTAATTTCTCCTGTCTGTCGTAACAGAGCTCCCACGTGCAGGGGTCGGGACTGTATGTCTTCATCAGCTTTCTGAGGCTTTGGAGCATATTGATTCTGAGAAATGTACATTTCTTTGAAAAGAACGCCTCTTGACATGACAGGAGATCACACATTGCTTGTTTCCTGTCCCTTCCATTCCCCTCTGAACATAATAAAATCATGATCCCAGCATCACTGAGGGACCCTCACGTCTCTTGGAAGCAGGGCTCTTTTTGCTAGCTTTCTTTTTAAATCTCCTTCAAGCCAGTGAGGCGGGGTAGAAATTTTTACTGGCTTTGGAGCCAGCCAGATGCAAGTGCAAGTCCTGTATCTGTTATTTCCTGGGTTGTTTGATTTTGGCTGAGTTGCCTCCTGTCCCCGGGTCTTAGGCTGTGCTGTAGTAAAACGGGGATGATGGTTGCAGTGCAGGGAGCTTCTGAGGATTTGGTTAAGTGACGCTGCCAGAGCAACCGTGATGGGGCTTGCTGCCTGGAATCATCCCTTTGCAGAGGGCTGACGTTCGGCTGGTATCCACTGGTGTAGCTGTGGCCGTGTTTTCCATCCAGCCATTGGGGTTGATTGGTCCATGCCCATGCCATGACAGATGTTCAGTATTTGAGAAGTCATCCCTGGGTAGAGGCAAATTCTCTTCCTTTCACAGCATCAGACAATTTCACTGGTCTACATGAGCGCAGACACCAGTTGGAGCCCTACCCAGCTCCCATTTACCTGGCCACTTTTCCCTTCCTGCTGTGAGTGCCGGCTGCTATGAGCTCACAGCTGTCCCGTGCTCCAGAGAACAGCCCTCTCCAGATGGGGACCACCTCACCCCAGAGGAGATGCCATGCTCCAGGGACTAACTGGTACAGCATTAGGGATTGCTGCCCCCTGCCTCATGGAAGCGCAGTCTGGGATCAAGGGCTCCTAACGGAATCATACCAAGGCTAGGCCATACGGAGCACATTTTCTCTTGGTTCCGTCCCCTTCTTTTTCTTGGGCTCTTCACCTCCCTTCTTTTGAAAGCCCTCCCTTAAAAACCCACATCTGCCCAAGTCCATTTGCACCTCTGCTTCTAGGAGATCTGGCTCAAGACCATCAGTGTCTTGTGGTTACAGACCTAGATCTTTCTGGCTCAAGAATGGTCCATCCCTGGGGGTCTTAGTGAGGAAGGGTCTGAGGGGTCATCTGCATGGAGCTGGTTTGGTGGGGTCTGCAGGGAGGCAGGGACCCTGTGGGAGATGTGACTCAAGGGTTTTGTCAAATATCTTTGTCCCTTGACACATGCAAAAAAGAAGTCTGGGATCAGACTCCAGGGCTCCCTGCACACCATGCCATGGTCCTATTGTCTGTTGTGCTATCAGAAGGCACTGAGTTTTGGGGCGCCTGGGTGGCTCAGTGGGTTAAAGCCTCTGCCTTCAGCTCAGGTCATGATCCCAGGGTCCTGGGATCGAGCACCGCATCGGGCTCTCTGCTCGGCTGGGAGCCTGCTTCCCTCTCTCTCTCTGCCTGCTTCTCTTCCTACTTGTGATCTCTGTCTGTCAAATAAATAAATAACATTAAAAAAAAAAAAGAAGGCACTGAGTTTGGAAGGTGTGTTTCTGTATGTGTGATATATGAGCTCAACTGCTTGTGTGTCCATGCATTTATGTGTGGGGCTGTGTGTGTGTGTGTGTGTGTGTATGTGTGTATACGCCCACGTGAGTCCCACTTTTGGCCTGGTGCATCTGCTTGAGCTGACCCAGTCTGCTCTAGGACCCTCAGGTGGGGGCTGGCTGGCAAACGAGGAGGGCACTGGGATGCCTTGTTCATCGGGACTCTTGACTGTTCCCACCATATTGGGCCTCTTGGCCTCTTGGGCACCACTTGACCTCTGCTGTCTTTGAGGGCCTGCCAGGGATGCCATCTGGTCTGGAAAACGTTCTCAGCCTGGGCACAGACCACTGACCACTACCTGCTGCTCTGTGACTTTTCTATCCAGGAAAACAGCACAGCCTGATCTGAGTGAGCACTGGGATAGGACCACATCTTGGGACAGGCTGCTTTGGGGTCACTCTGGACCTGGGGCTGCCACTAATGTGCAAAAGAGATTGGATCAGTTACTGGCCACCGGCCCCATCCTAAGCCTGACTCGGGTAGAGCTAGCCTCTCTCTGGGTTTGCCCAGTCTGGACCACCTCAGCCCAGGGGACGGGTTGGGGGAAGACATGAATGTTTGGAGTGGTGTGGTATTAATCAGCACTCATGTTTGCAAGCGTTAGAGACCCAGCTCAACCTAGTTTAGGCAAATGTCTCCAAAATCCAAGGGAGGGCAAGATGCAGCTGTGCTTCCGGATGGAACCCTTGGAACCAACAACAGCGCCTTCACTATCTTAGGCACAGGACTAAGGAGTTTACCATCCTTCCCTCCTTTGATTCTCACACTGATGAGGGAACTGAGTTTCAGAGCAGGTAGGTGACCTCGCAAGAGCACACAAATTATCCAAAGTGGCGTCACTGACCCCAAAGCCAGAGTCATTAGCTATAAAGCATTGTATCCAGGTGTTAGTTAAAGTTGGCTAACTTGCTGTAACAAACAGACCCCAAACCGAATGGCACACACACAACAGAAGTTTCTTTCTGATGTGTGTTACAGTTCAGGATGGTCCCAGGTGAACAGTGAGGGCTTGGTTTGTGTTACACACGTTGTTTGGGGCAGAAGCACAGAGCCTATATGCCATCTCCGACATGTGGCTTCTCAGGCCACCCTAGAATTTTATAGACCAGAACAGGAAGTTGTACATCGGTTCCATTCCTGTTCCACTGACTTGAGCTCAGCTCCCTGGGTGCAAGGGCTGCTGGGAAATCTAATGAGCTGCGTGCCCGCAAGAAAGGGAAGGACCAGCGCTGATGGGCGGCCTGCAGTCTCTGCCGCACATAGTAAGTATTACCATAATTTCTTGCCCTCTTCTAGTCCTTGTTCATAAGTAGTTTTTGTACTCAGAGCCATAACATATATTCTAGTTTTATTTCTTTCATTTATCATAATCCCTTTTCCGTGTGGCTCCACCGAGTTTCCTAATGATGATGGTTATGGGCTGTGTACGCCGATGGTTGGACAGTTAACTTGTTCCAGGTTTTTTTTCAGATAATAAAACAGTAAACACCTTTATGCAAAAAACCTTTGGTACTGTTGAATTATTTCTTTAAATTCTCAGGAGTGGGAATACCAAGTTGAATGAGTGAGCCTTTTTATGGCTTTTGATGCTGATTACCTTATTGCTTTCCAAAGGGCTCATGGCCATCTATGATGATACTCGTGGTGTTGCCAGCATTGGGGGCAATAGGTTTTTATCTCATTTAGTTGTTGTGAAATGGTTCTTCAGTTTATTATGATAATCTTTCCCAGGTCTCAACTATCGGATAGGAAGTGTTTGTGTGTGTGCTATACTTTAAACCCTTTGTTTTGTCTTTGGGAGTGACAAGGCCATTTAATCGGTGAACAAAAACTTAGGGAGTACTTGTAGTGTGCCAGGCAGTTGTCTACGCCCTGGGCATATGGTGAATAATAAAAAAAGACAAAGACCTCACCCTTGTGGAGCTTTATATTCTAGTGGGAAGGTCGACATTGGTCAAGTAATACACAGATAAATGAAACCACTTCCGTTAGTGAGACGTGCCAGGAGGAAAACAGGACTGGGTGATGGGATGATGACTGGGTCTATTCTAGATTGGGGCCGGTATTACAGAAGGCCTTTCTGAGAAGGTGGCATTCAACCTGAGCCCTGTGTGATGAGAAGGAGCCAGCCATCTAAAGAGCAGAGGGAAGAACTTTCCAGACTGAGAGGACAGCACATCCAGCGGGATGGGGAGGTGGTCAAGAAATAGCAGTTAGGACAGCCTGATGGGCACGACTGGGGAGAGACAAGACCAGTGACCTCAACAGGAAGGAGATCACCTATGAGTCTGCAGATGGGATAGAGACCTGAGATTTGTCCAATGGCCCCTGGAAACCGCTGAAGGATCATGAGTGGGGGAGGAAAATGATCTGATTGCCATTTCAGAAGGATGACTTTGGGAAGAAAAGACTGCAGGGCAGAGATTGGAAAACTTTTCCTACCAAAGGCCAGGACACATACACTCTAGGCCTCATGGCCCACGTCTGGTCTCTCTGGAAACTACTCAGCTCTGCCATTGTGGTGGGAAGACAGACCTGGATGGCACATATATGAACGGATATGATTTCGTTCCAAAACAAAAATGTATTTACAAACTCTGGTGGCTGGCCAGATTTGACCCAAGGGCCATCACTGGCTGATCTCTGATGCAGGGGATTAAGAGCCCAGGCAGGGAGACCAGCCAGGAGGTCACTGGATTAAACCAGAGGAGACATGATGGCAGCTTGGACCAGTGTGGTGGACATGGAAATGCAGAGAAGCAGATGGACACAGGATGAGCTGTGGAGGTTAAGTTGACATGAGTTGACATGGCCCTGCCTGGGAGACCCTTCTGTTCTTCATAGATAACTCTGGAGAAAGGTCAGGGAAGTATGGCAAGTTTTAACATTACAGTCTTCGGGGGGGGGGGGCTAATCAGGTGCTTGAAATGTGGTCACTCCAGCCCCGAACCCCAATAACTTGTCTGAGTCAAGCTAAGGGGTGATGAGGCCAGGATGTGATCTTAGTCACAAGCCACAATGCTCTACTAGCTCCTGGCTGTGGTGAGAACTCTCACCCTGCCTGATCTGTCCCTGATGCTTGGAGCTCTCTCCAGGCTGTCTGCCAGCAGGGGTGCTGCCTCTGTATGACTTGGGGGCCACACAGCCTTAAACCCCACTGCTTCCTGGTGGTGCTTCCTGGTGAGCCTCAGTTTCCTTAACTGCAAACCAAGGTCAGCCGAGAGTCCCACCTGGTGTTGTGGGGAGGACTGGGTGAGCATCCAGCCCTGGAGCTCACTCACAAAAGGGCAGGCGGCCTTGGATACTCAAAAGTCTTCTGTTGCTGTTCCCTTCAAAGATGTCACTCCTCCCAAGCCCGCAGCTTCACCTTGCTGTTTTATACTTTTAAAGGGGCTTTCTGTGACTTTTGAACATCTCTGTTCCGTCTGATCCATTGGCTGTCCGTTTTTCCTGTTAACTCGGTTGCTTTATTTCCCAGTCTTGGTTGAGGGTGGAGTCGTCTTCCTCCTTCCCGAGGGTTCGAGTGGTCCCAGAGCAGAGCCTGGTCTTTTGTTCAACACAGCATGCCTGTCCCGCAGCACACTGCCAGGCGCACAGGGGCTGAATGTGAGATCCTCCATTCTCTGCGAACTCCCCGAGGAAAGCCCCCATGAGCTCAGTGACCATTATATTCTCTCCCCCTTCCAGTGCCTAGTCCTGTGCCTGGTGCCCAGTAGGGGCTGAGTGAATGTCTGCGGAAGTGTTTGAACCACATTCACATTAATACTTAGGAGACGCTTGTTTGCCTGCAGCTTGGGATTTTCGCTTTTTCTTTTCTGTGCCCTGTGGCATTGGGGCATGGTATGGGCTAGGGCTCCGAAGCTCCCCGAGGTAGCTGGCCAGTGAGGCTCCCGGCCCCTGCTCCAGTCAGTGCTGTCAAGGTGCAGGGGGAGTGCTACATCAGCACCACCTGGGAGCCAAAGAGAAATGCAGACTTTCGGGACCTGCCCTGGACCTACTGAGTGGGGCTCTCTGGGGGAGAGGCCCGGGAAGCTTTCTGGTGATTCTCATGCACAGGCACGTCAGAGCACTGCCTTCATTTCTCAGCCTGGGGGAAGTCACGGAGCCCTGTCGGAGAGAGAACCCTGGGCGTTGATGCTTCATTGGTCTGACCCAGGCCACCATTTATCATGTAATAGTCTCCCTTTTGGTGAGTGGCTTTGACAAAAGGAGCCGTTGCTTAAGTTGGTCAGGGACCAGGCACTTCATCTGCTGGATGTGTCCGATCCAGCGGCTTGCTCATTCTTCAAGTGCTTTCCTCCAACACAGTCCATCCATTGGCTTGGACACAGTGAAATGACTTTGCCTTAACAGGCAGTTGCCTGCCTGAATCCCCCATGAGAGGGTCTGGTGGTGTGGGACTCTTTGTAGCTGGTCCTTTGTGGAGGAGTGGTGAGCTCCCCGTCACAGGAGATGTGCAAGGAGATGCTGGATGGTCACTGAGATGGGATACTATCAGGAAGAGCCTAGCATTCAATCTGGGGTCAGACTGGACAATTCAGAAAGTCCCTCTCTGTATTTATATAATTATAAAAATAATACCTAAATATATTACTATAAATAATATATATTATATAATATATAAATGTAATATAAAAAGCACCAGCTTTTTCTTTCCCTTCCCCAGTGCTTGTTCATCACCACCATCTATGTCCAGCCTCAGGCTAAAAGGGAATAAGGATTCCACTATGGGAAAGACCACGGATTTGGGGTCATACCCTACTGTGTTGAAGGATCCCCAGTGTCCTCTAAGTAGCTGTGGGACTCAGGCATGTGTAGCAGGCACCCCTCTTGCCCTACCCACATCCCTCTGGCTTCTCCATGTGCTGGATTAGATGAGCACCGGCTCCCAAGAGTCAACTGGAAAATTTTTAGGAATTTTGCAAACATTTTCAGGAACACTGCAAGCCAACGGACATCACTTTGGTAGTTCGAAATTGGACATCCTGGGAATATTTATACCAGAGGAATCAGCAAACATAAATCTGGACTCTTTCTCCTCCCCAGTCTGGAGAAGCAGTTTTTTTTTTTTTTTTTTAATTTCATTCATTTATTTCAGACAGAGAGCAAGAGAGAGAGCATGAGTATTTGTTGGGGGAGGGGCAGAGGGAGGAACAGATTCTCACTGAGCTGGGGATCCTGACATGAGGCTTGATCCCAGGATCCTGGGGATCATGACCAAGCCGAAGGCAGACACCCAACCAACTGAACCACCCTGGCACCCTGGGAGAAAACATTGACCACCCCACTCCTGCTAGTGCCTTGGTCCATCAGTAAGGCCAACTTCCAGGGGCTGGTGTATCTCCTCTCCTTGTCTGAGGGCTTTCTCCAAAGCTCTGGAATGCAACTCTGTCCTTGCAGTGGGCAGGCTGGCAGCATCTGGGAATTACTGTTCTGGAAAGCATCCCCCAGCCTATGACTGACAGGTGGGTATGTACCTAGCTCCCTTGCCTCATGGCTGGGGGTCTCTGAGATACTTGTCTCTCACTGACATATGATGTTTCTCAACAGGACGAAGCTGCAGAGCCCCCACCCGGAGATGTCTTGAGAATAGGCTGTGGTTGGCTGCCTCTCTTCCCTAGGTTGCATCCCTACTTCTCCACAGGTATCTTCTGCCCCTCCCTAATCGACTACTTATACTCGAATCCTTGCCTTATGTCTGTTTCTGGGGAATGCCCAACTAAGGCTGCATATGACTTAATGTCTCTGGGCTTTGGTTACCTAATTTAGACATGGGGCCTTAATAACTGACTCACAGGCAGGGGTGATGGTTAACTCGGCATGGGGGAGGTGTGAAGCTGACCCTAAAAATTGGTCTACTTTGAAGTGCCTAGAACAGTGCCTGGGGTGTGCTCAGGAAACACGACTGGCAGTGCCTGGTACCTAGTGAGCACCCAGCAAGGGGTCTGTTAACATCCCCTGTGTCTCACGGGACTGGTTGTATCTCCTTCCGTTACATGTGACCAGACCTACCCAAAGCATGTCGAAGCAAAGCTAGGTCGAAGTGGCTTACGGAACAGAAGGAATTGTTGCATGCACCAGAGACTAGGGACACCAAGAGGCTTTGTATGTCTGTCCATCTGACCTCTGTTGGTGTTAACATCTCTTGGTGACTTGGGTGTATTCTTTACTACCACAGAAGGGCTCCTCTTGTGGATGGGAATGAATGAGAAAAAACCTTTGTGGTACCAGGTTGCTGATATTTGCGGATTATCCAACACTGCAACACTGTCATTCTCTCCTGACTACTCTAGAACTTTCCCTATGTCATCTGTAATTCTCTTAACTGCCTTCCAAGGCAGACATTCCTAGCTCCTCTTACCAGTGGGAAAACTGAGGTCCAGAGAGGTTGGAGAGCTCACCCAAGATCACCCAAGCTGGTCGGTGGCAACACTACGATTCACACCCACGTCCGACCAGTTGTAGAGCCTGCTTTCTTGCTCCCACGCACCCTGGGGGTCTTAAGATGGAAATCAGGAGTGAGGGGCCGGGGTTGGAAGAAGGCAGGAGAACTGACCAATAGGATGATGTGGAAGTCAATGTCAGTTCATCCCACCTCCTGTCCAAGCTGCAACTGTGGACCGTAACAGATCATACAAGGAGTCCGGCGTTTGTTCGGGGTGTTTTCAGATGAGCAGTTCTGGAGCATTTGCTAAACACTCTGGATGTGTTTTCAAAGACCCCCTTCATAGTTCATGCAGGCAGGCAGAGCAAGATGGTCATGCATGCTAATGCCCCTTCCTGGGAGTCCTGGAGGACTGTTCTCTTTAGTTCCTCATTAAAGCTGCACGTGCAGTTCTGAAGCAATGAAGGCCAGCATCTGGACCAGATGTCAGAAGGGCACAGCTGGGCAGGCCTCAATTCTTGGCTAACTAGCTTTTTCCCAGTGAGGCTTCCTTGCAAGCTTCCCTTCCTCTCTGGATGAAATATATAAATTCGAGTGTCCCCAACACATCTCCCTTCTCATGAGAATGGTTCTTACCCCCTTTCTCATCCCTGCTACGTTGACCCCCTACTGGGTTCCTTGCTCCTGCCTGATGTTGACTGATCTGACACCAAAGCCCTGAAACTACATATTAGTACTCTGGCCCCCCTGGCCATACATAGGTGACTGGCCTAGGGGTGGCACATGACCCATTCTGGGTCAATCAGAGCCCTTCTTGGGATTCTGAACTTGGAAATAGAGAGTGTGTCAGTCAGTCCTCTGTGGTGGAGGCTGTGAGTCACGAGGGTGGCAGTTGTAGGAAGCCTCAGCGCCTGCCAACAGAACAGAAGCTCATCCTTTCTGAGAAGGAAAAAATTGACAGAAGCAGAGCTGAAGAGTACATACTGTTGAAATTCAAGTGCTCAGTTTCATACTTCTGCTCTTCTGGTTACTTTCCCTTTATAGTCTAATGGTGATGGGTGCAGCCTCTGAGGCCAGCCCATCTGGGTTCAAATCCTGACTCACAGACTAGGTGTATGACAGTGGTTTTTGTCATCCTGTAAAATGGGATCAATCAGAATACCTACCTTATAGGGTGGTTGTGAGAAAAAAAAAAAGAGAAAGAAGCGAAGTGCTTGGACTATCACCTGCGAGGTATTAAATGCTTCATAAATGTCACTTCTCTTCTTTCTTCTCTTTCTCCTAATAATAATAACAATGTTATTATATCTACTACTACTAATTCTATATGTTATTTTCCCCAGCTTTATCAAGATATCATGGACATATGACATCATATAAGTTTAAGGTATCCAATTGTTGATGTGATACTTATATATCGCACAAAATCATTAACACCATATCATTAGGTGACACCTTCACCGTGATGTCCCATAATTACCAGTTCTTTTCTGTGGTGAGAACATGTAAGATCTACTCTCTTGGCAACCTTAAAGTATAGAATACTGTATTATTATTTTTTTAAGATTTATTTATTTATTTTAGTGAGGGGAGGTGAGGGGCAGAGCAAGAGGGAGAGGGAGAATCCTCAAGCAGACTCCTCACCGAACCTGGAGCCCAACCTTGGGCTCAATCCCAGGCCTCTGAGATCATGACCTGAGCTGAAATCAAGATGGCTGCTAACTGACTGAGCCACCCAGGCGCCCCTACAGTATTATTAACTATAATCACCATGCTGTATATTAGATTCCCAGAACATATTGTCTTATAACTGGAAGTTTATACCCTATGCCACCAGCTCTACCCCTTACAGCACCTGGTAACCATGATAATAATATATCTAATCGTATATTATTATATTTAATAATTATAATCTACTAATCAATGCTATTATTATACTTAATAAATAACAGCAGTATATCTACGAGTAATAGTAGTAATTAAAGTAGTAATAGTAATCATTAAAGATTCTAGGGGTGCCTGGGTGGCTCAGTTGGTTAAGCGCCTGAATTAATCTCAGCTCAGATCTGGATCTCAGGGTCATGAGTTCAAACCCCATGTTGGAATGCACAGTGGATGTGCAGCTTACTTAAAAAAAAAAAAAAAAGATTCTTCAGTATCCTACGGGTAAATTGGGCTTCTACCACTTGCAACAAAAAGCACTGAGAGAGTCTTCAAAGACGGGAGAGTCCTTCAAAAGAAGTTAGTGGGGCTGATACTGGAACCACTGTAATATTATTATTGTCTAATAATAGAAATAAACAGTAGCATGTTATAATTAATATGCTACTAATAATATTATGTCAAGTAATAACAATTTATATGTAATAGTAACAATAACTATTAAAGTAAGAGTCATGATTACAGATTCTTCAGTATCCTACCGATGAGCTGGGCTTTTATCACTCGCAACACCAAAAACCATCCAGAGATTCTTGAAAGATGAAAGAGTCCCTCAGGCGAGGTTGGTGGGCTGAGAGTGGAGCCAAGTTGATCACTCATTGGTTGCGGAGCCTGACAGTCAAATACGCTCCACCAATGACACGAGGGCTGACGGCTTTCTCCGGACAGGAAACGAGTGCCGGGCACTTGGGCCTCGGAAACAGGAAGAGGCGGGGCTTGCTTGAGCTGTGGGCGGGAGATGGGGTGGCTTCCTAGGGCTTGAGAAGGTGGAGGTTGCTCTGAGGGTGAGCTGTGGGGGCTCCAAACCCACAGTGAAATTCGAAAGTGGCCCCTGAAGGCAAGGGAGAGGCCGAAGGAAGAGGCAGGCCACTCCAGAAGGGTAGGCGGCGGATTTAAAAGGCGAGGGAACTTACCGAGGACGCTTGGCCGGGGCGGCCACAAGACGAGTAGATTGGCACCTGCTGGCCGGCCCCTGCAGGATTTTATAGAGACCCCAGTGGGGTTCGGTCACATGTGCGCTCCACGTGGTATCAACGCCACGATACCCTCTGATGCCTGCATCCTCGGAAAGGGCAGGACGGGGGAGGGGTGAGCAGCCTGCCATTGTCCGGCCAGCCGACTCGCCTTCTGAATGACCTCGAGCAACAGGCTGCAGCCAGAGGTTAAGAAGCAAGCCCACTGCAGGGCTGAGGTGGCCAGATGAGGAGAAGAGGTGACGGGCACTGAAGGTTGCACTTCCGGACTCTTTCATCCGTATCCTTCTATTCCCATTTGCTTTTTTTTTTTTTTAACCTCCTCCTGGCTGGAAGCATCTGCTCTTGGTTTAACACCTGGAGTCGTCAGGAGCCACCACGTGGCACCCACCAGGGAGGAGAGCAGAGTGGAAAGATTAGAAGCCAGCCCCAAGGTATTGTTTGGGCTCTTGAATCCTGCTGTACCGGAACTTAGCTCTATCCCTGAACTCTTGAAGATAGGAGACGATGAAATTCATCTTCGCTTAACAGTTGCGTTTCTGTTGCTTTGCAATGGAAAGAGACCTGGCCTCTACCACCTCCAAAATGAGAGGCAAGATTTAAGCCAGCTGTATTTAAGGTTTTGAGATAATCAGTTTGAAGCTTAGAAGGAACAGAAAACCCCAGGCTGCAGACTCTGAGCACACCTACTGGACAGTCACGCTGAACCAAGGGAGAGTGTCGAGTGCCAAGCTGCCGTTAGCAACCTGAATCCTGAGGCAGGACTGGGCCAGGTGGGACAGTGTACCACGGACTGACAGTTAGGAAAGGCAGCGGCATAAATCAGGGCTGGAGGACTGGTACGTGTGTTTCCTTGGAGGAGGAAGCAGAGCACCTGATGCATGAGAAGGGATTAACTTGAGTGGAGGGACCCTGATTATTCAGCAGTGCTTCATTTTATGCGGCAAGGTTCTTGTTGAAAAGATGGTGGAAAAGAGAAGTTAAGAAAACTAGGTTTTATTTCCCCATTGGTTTCTGTGCATGCAACAGTTTCATTTGTTGAGCCCGTATAATGTTGTAGATACTCTGCTTTGTTTGCCTCATATGGGATATTTACTCCTCCCAACCAGGACTGCGCTGTACAGATGTCTGTGTTGGGTACTGCACAACTCCAGGGGGAGCGATTTGCAGCATAGTCTTTGTCTAGCACCCCTTGAAATTGTGCAGTATACAACTTCTGCTGCAATATGGGCTAGACCCATTTTCAACCAGCTCTAAGTTAGGTGATGTTATATCCCTTAGTTTTTTTTTTTTTTTTTAGTAGGTCAGGGAATAGACACAGAGAGGGTAAGCGACTTGCCCAAGAAAACATAGCTAGTGGGTGGGAGAATTCCAACTCAAACTCCTGTTAACTCACTTTCCATTTTATTCTTTAGCTGTTTGTCCGTTAAAATATTGTCTAGGATAAGTTCAGTTGCATCTGTATCCCAGACTTAGAATGTGGACGAGTGGTCTCATTCGTCTTGGCTCCCCCAGCTCTTAGCACAGCACAGTATCCAGTGGGCATTTGACAGGTGTTTGTTGAATAGAATTGGCAATGGACGGAGTGGCAGGGCTTCATGGAAAAAACTTCATCCAGGAGGCTAGACAGAGGGAAAAGGATTTAGAGAGGAATGGGTGTTTTCTGGCTCCTGGTAGAAATAAATCCAGAAATATACTTTGAACTTGTTGATGAAAAGGCTGATTTCTGCAGACATCACAAAACCTTGAGAACTTCCTGGGAGCCAGCCAGCCTCTTGATGGAGCACACAGTCGGGCCTGTCTAGCTCTTGGTGGAGACTTGTTTATCACCGTGGTGTATCCATCGTTGTCCCTAAAACACAGTAGGAACCCAGCAGTGTGTGTGGAATGGGATTCCAAAAATCTTATATTTGTGGGGAAATGTTTCTTTGAGATGCTTAGCTGGGGGAAGATAAGGTCTGGGGACTGCAATTTAACCTGAAGGTAGAAAAACCCGTTTGTAAGACACTAGAGAGATTTGCTGTTTCTTTCTGGAATTGGCCTTCCTGTGTTTGAACTGTACACTGTTTTAAGTAAATTTGAATTAAAAGTAAACATTTACATGTTAGAAGAGTTTACATTAGGGCGCCTGGGTGGCTCAGTGGGTTAAGCCGCTGCCTTCGGCTCAGGTCATGATCTCAGAGTCCTGGGATCGAGTCCCGCATCGGGCTCTCTGCTGAGCAGAGAGCCCGCTTCCCTCTCTCTCTCTCTCTGGCTGCCTCTCCGTCTACTTGTGATTTCTCTCTGTCAAATTAATAAATAAAATCTTTAAAAAAAAAAAAAAAAAAAAAAAGAAAAGTTTACATTAAAAATCCTGATTTTGAGCTCCCCTTAAAAATGAGACTGTGATGGGGCGCCTGGGTGGCTCAGTGGGTTAAGCCGCTGCTTTCGGCTCAGGTCATGATCTCAGGGTCCTGGGATCGAGTCCCGCGTCGGGCTCTCTGCTCAGCAGGGAGCCTGCTTCCCTCTCTCTCTCTCTCTGCCTGCCTCTCCATCTACTTGTGATTTCTCTCTGTCAAATAAATAAAAATCTTTAAAAAAAAAATGAGACTGTGAAAAGAAGATGTCAGACTGTAGGCCCACATTCTTGTAGGGCAGTAATCAGCTGGAGGTGAGAAGCAGCTGCCCCCTTCGAACAGTGCATGTGCTCTTCAGTTCACCACTGCTCCTTATTATGTTATGCCCAGATGGCTTCCCTCATTTCTAGTAGTGACTAGTCCTTACAGACTTTGGAGTTTGGGAATTTTATTTCAGAGTCTGGACTTAAAGATCAGGCATTCCTGGTCTGTGTTTGTTTGTTTGTTTTTACCTAAAGAGGGAGTCACAAAGATTAAGTAGTTTGTCATTCCTTTTTGGAGAGGAGGAAACTGAGTCCAAGTAGCGATTAAATCACTTATATGAGGTTAAGTGGCAGGACAGTGCTGGTCCTAGAGAGTCAGTTGTCTTTTTCCTTATAGACTACGAGAACAGATTTACTGCCTTTTTTTTTTTTTTTTTTTTTTTGACGTGGCTTCCAGGGAACTCAGATCCGCATTTTTAGATCTAGTAACTGACCTCCTGACCTATAAATCCTTTTTCTACCTTCCATCCTGTTCTCTTCCTGCCTTTACCGCGTATTCTAAGTTATTTTTCCCCAAGTCCTGATATAAAATTTATGTTTAATAATTCTGTTATTCGTATTCTTGGAGTCTACCGTGAGTTCTATGTGGGTAGTGAATGAATAAATAAAATAATGAATTTTAAAATTCCAAGAAGGGCCTGGGGTCACACCAAACGTCATGCTGGACGATTGTGATAGACTCCGGCTGGGGTCTCCTAACCATTTGCCAGTCCTCTCTCCCTCCCTCCCTTCCTTCTCTAGCGTTCTGCCCACAGTACATTTTGCTTTCCTGACATTGATGTGGCCACGCTGATAGCTTCTGCCTTATGGCTGTGAGGGATGGTTCTGGTGTTAGGAGGGGGTTGGCAGCCTCCATCCTCAGCCTCTGGGGGTGGAGGTGGAATGGAGGCAGCTTTACTGCCTGCCTGGCATCTGGGTCTTGGTTGGAGAAGGAATTCTAAGCTCTGCTGACTTCAGTTCTTTCTCCTGCAGTTGCACTGATGGGGCCGTTCCTGCAGAGATCTAGAGAGAGAATTTCCAGCCGGGAGTTTCTGGCTTGTTTGATTTTGAGCTTGTTGCTCCTGTCCCCTTCTCCATCTCATCCTCCTGCCCCCTGGTCTGTGGACACTCTTTAAGGGAACAGTGGCAAGGCAAAAATCAAATCCAAAAATTCAAAGCAGAGGGGGCATTTTTAAAATTTATTTTGTCTGTTCCAGGGGAGGGAAGGGAGCTCACTTTTTTTGAGCTCTTCCTCTGTACCAGCCACCTTGCTATGTGCTTAGCTTGAGTGCCTGCTACGCTTTCATTTCAGAATAAGTTAGAAGTCGCTTAGCGGATGCTGCATGCTGTGATCCCGGCTGACGTCTATAGCCGTGTCTCCCTAGCTGCCTCCAGCCAGAGTGGCCTCACGGTACCTGCTGGGCCACGTCCCGTCCTCCCCAGCCTGTCCACGTTCACACATGCTGTCGCTCTCTGTACCGGGAAGGCTTATCCCTTCTGATCTTTGCCTGGTTGCCTCCTCCACACTCCACATCTTGGCTGAAATAGCCTCTGAGGCCTTCTCTGATGCTCAGCTAGATGATGATCTCACAGAAGCCTCCTTCTTCCTTCACAGCACTCTTCAACCCTTTCAAACTTTTTATACGTGATTTTTCTTTTTTTTTTTTATAAATGTGTTCCTTTCTTAAATTATGCCCTAAGTCTGTTTCATCTGTTGTATTAGCAGTGTCGTGGAGATGGCATCACGTGTGTCCTGTGGCCTGTTGTATGCCCAAGGGCCTGACATATAGTAGGTGCTCATTAAAAATTTGCTGAGTGAAGGGACATTTGGGCCCATGAATTGAATGTTATTATTGTAGTAATTATTATTTTTTTTAAGTTTTTTTTTTTTTAAGATTTTATTTATTTGACAGAGATCACAAGTAAGCAGAGAGGCAGGCAGAGAGAGAGAAAGAAGCAGGCTCCCCGCTGAGCAGAGAGCCCGATGTGGGGCTCCATCCCAGGACCCTGGGATCATGACCTGAGCCGAAGGCAGAGGCTCAACCCGCTGAGCTACCCAGGCGCCCCTGTTTTAATTATTATTAATAGCTACTGCTTATCGGGCACTGACCATGTGCCAGGCGCCATGCTGATGTTTTAGGTTCAGCATCTCATACAATTCTCTTAGTGATCCTGGTGGGGTGGATCACGTTATCCCCATTCCTCAGAAGAGGAAACTGAGGTTCAGGTCTTTTTCTCAAAGCCACCCAGCTAGTTAGTATAGAGCTGGGATTTGAACTCATGTTTTCCAAAGCTGTGATCCCTTCACTTGGCCTCTGTGTTTCCTTGCAGTGGAGGAGTCCTCTCCTGCCAGTACTTAGGTCTGACATTCACTGAGGCATGTGAGTCCTATGGGGATGAAGGGATGGGCTTGCCAGGTGGAAAGACCCTTTAGGCATCAGCTAGGCTGAAAGCCCAAGGAGGAGATGGGATAAAGGATCCTGTTCCACATAGCTTGGTGGGCTGGACGAGCTGGCTGAGGGAGGGCTGGGCTGTGGTTGGCTTGATATCAGCCCTCTTAGCTCAGACTGCCGTGACAAAATACCATGGACTGGGGACTTACACAACAATAAATTATGCCCTAAGTCTGTTTCTTCTGTTGTATTAGCAGTGTCTTGGAGATGGCATCATGTGTGTCCTGTGGCCTGCCATATGCCCAAGGGCCTGACATATAGTAGGTGCTCATTAAAAATTTGCTAAGTGAAGGGACATTTGGGCCCATGAATTGAATGTTATTATTGTTGTAATTATTATTTATTGCTCAGAGCTCTGGAGGCTGGAAGTCCAAGATCAGGGTAGTAGTGTGGTCAGGTTCTAGTGAGAGTTCTGTTCCTGGCTTGCAAATGGCTGCTTTCTCCCTGTGTTCTCACGTGGTGGAGAGACAGAGAGAGAGGGAGAGATGGATCTCTTTCTTTTCTTACAAGGAAGCAGTCACATTTGATTAGGACCCCACCTTTAGGACCTCATTAACCTTAATTACCTCCTAAATTCTTTTTCCAGAGCCAGTCATGTTGGGGATTAGGGCTTCAGCATATGAATTTTGGCAGAACATAATTCAGTCCCTAGCAAGACCCGAGAGGGCTTTTGGGAGCCCAGGCTTTGGGGCCAAACATAACCTCAAACCCAGCCTGACCATTTCCTAGTTATCGGACTCTGTTTTTCAGTTTTCCTTGCTGTGACTCAGGGGTATCACAATCTGCCCTGCCTGCCTTATAGAGTGGCAGGGAGTAAATGACAGAACATATGTGAAAATGTACTTTTTATCTGTATTTCTTATTGTCATTATCACTGTTCTTGAGCAGGCCAAGTGTAATTTCTCTCTCTCTCTTCTTCCCACCCTTGAGTTGTTTGGAAGTTATTTTTAAAAGTCTTTGAAATGCCCTTTTCTGTATTTGGCAAAAGCAGAATGGAAATTGATAGCATTGTCACCGTGGGAGCTCCCCTCCCTCTGGCTTCCTGCCTGGGGGGAGCAACTTGGGGAGGAGGTGGAAGTTTCTGTTGAGGCAGCTGGTTTGTTACTGCCTGAGTGTTTTCTGTGAGACCTGACCAGCTCTCGTTGAAAGCAATATCTCCTTTTCTTGTTCCTCCTCTGTGTCACATCTGGATTCAGAAATCCAGGCCGCAGAACTTCAGACCCCAGTCTGGCCACTTCCATCTGCAAAACCCTCCAACATTCTTTCCACCCCAGGGCATTTGCACGGGCTCTCATCAGTGCCTGGAGCTCTGGCTCCTTACTTCATGGTTATCTCCTTCACTGACATCTCTGTCCAAGTCACCTTCTTAGAGGTCCCTTCCTTGACCCCCAGTAGAAAACAAATCCCCTTTGCTGTTCAGTCATGGGCATTCCCTCAATTAGGGTTAGTCTGAATTTTGGATAAATACAAAACATTTTCTTGTATCTCATGGGATTTTTATTGATTGTGGATCTGAATTTCAAATTTAACTGGATGTCCTGTATTTTATTTGCCAACTCTGGCAGCCCTGCCCTCAAAGACACGTGCTAAATGAATGAATGGGAAGCTCTTGGCACAGAGCCTGGCACCCAGTAGGCTCGAGGTAAATGTTAGCTGTCATCTTCATCTTCTTCCTCATCTAATTGCTTCTTGGAACCACCATCTCTCTGCTCCCTTTCCCTCTTTGGAGACAGGCAAGAAAATGTTTCCTACCAGAGGCCCATCACCTGGCTCCTTAGAGTAGTATAAAATATTCTCTGCCGCAGCTTTGGAATCCGATCGCGGTGCTGTTTGGCAGGGAAATGCAGTGAGTTATCACAGAGCGTTCCCTCCAGCGCTGGGTCATGCAAATATTTATTGCAAGCGTTAAATAATAAATGGAACAGCCTGCCCAATGGTAAATCTGTCATGTTTGGTTTCAGCCAGAAGTTGTGACGGCTCTGGAATTGCTGCCCGTTCCACTGCCTCTGCCTGCCCTCCAGAGGGGCAAGGCAAACATGCGAGTCCTCCAGGGCGGATTCGGCGGGGCTGATGAGACAGCTGGAGGCCAGAGGGGGCGGCGGCGTGGGATGCTCAGCCAGGCACGGAAGCTGGCAGGTAAGGCTGGGCTGTGGCCATTGGAACTGAAGCCAATGAGACGCTGGGCAGGCCCAGACCCTGGCCATGCCGCTGCCATGGTTCTCACGGTGCACTGTCTCACTGTCCACATCTGGAGTGATCTTGCAATATTTCCTTTGATGCTCATATCAGCTTTCCTCTGGCTGACTTGACTGGTCAGCGCTGGCTAGCTTTCGAAAGAAGCCCTGTCTCCTAGAGGGAGCTGGTGGGGGAGGAGAGGAGTGAGACCTGCTGTTAGATGCTTGGAGGCAGCAGTTTCCCGACCCCTTGCATGTGCATACCCTGTCCTCTAACCCTGGTATTACAACCTTGAGCTTCCAACACATGGGTTCTTGGACCAGACGGGTCTGAGCTGGAATCCTGTCTCTGCACTTCTAAGTTGTACCACCTTGGGCAAGCCATGTAACCTCCCAGAACCTCTGTTTCTTGAGCTGTAAGATGTGTGTGTGTGTGTGTGTGTGTGTGTGTGGGGACGATGGTACTCACTTCCTACAGTTGTTTTGAGGATTCAGTGAGATCACATAGGTGAAAAGCTTAGTCTCGTGCCTGGGAACTGGTGAGTGCTTTACCACATGCCAGCTCTAGTGGCGAAGAAGGGACCAGGGAGGAAAAAACCTTGCCCAGACCCTTGGACAGGGCTGCCTCAGTCAGTGAGGCATGCGTAGATCCTGTCTTTGGGGTATGGGCTGAACAGTCACACACTTACACATTGATGGAATTCAGGCTTCTCCCTGGGGTTTTATGGCTCCAGAAATAATGTTCTTTTTTCTACCCTGGATCTGCTCTATCCATTGTAGGATGATGGATAGTGTGGCCCATAGGCTGACCCCAGCTGTTGTGGCCTGGGATTGGTGGTGTCCTTGCAGTGGTGTGAGTGGAGTTGGAACCCGGGGTGGGGCTGCACAGAGTGGGGATATGTTTGGCTTCCAACTACTTCAAACCCAACTTGAAGAGGTTCGCACAGTAATGGCAGTTAGAGTTTCGTGAAAGGTGACCCTGTGGTGAGTGCCCCCAGCGAGATACAGCATTAGTTTTGCAATCGTGGATCCAGTCTCTTTCCACGTTTCCACTTTTTCTGCCCCTTGCAACAGGCTTCCCCTTCTCCTCACAGTCTCAAGATGGTGTAGCTCTTCCTCTTGTCCCTTTTGTGATCACTGTCCCAGAAGCTCCCAGCTGACTCCTCCTTGAGTCTCATTGGTCAGAACTTTGTCATGTCCTTTTCTCAGCTAATCAGTGGTATTTACCATGGAATTTACCATGATTGGCTTAGACCAACTATTCTCAAAGTGTGACAGTGTGGTCCCTAGACCAATGTCATTAGCCTCATCTGGCATCTGGTTCGAAATGCCCATTCTCTGGCCCCATCCGAGAAACTCTGAGCTGAGGCTCACAGATTATGTTTGAATAAGCCCTCCAGGTGATTCTGATGGACACAAAGTTTGAAAAACTCTGGCTTGAACGGGGGATCCTCCCATGAAGAACCAGATAGTAAATATTTGAATCTCACACTCAGAGCTTGTAGTAACTACTCAGCTCTGCTGTTGTAATTAAAAAACAGCCAGTAAGTGAACAAGCCTATTTATGGACAATGAAATTGAATATCCTATGACTTTAAAATTTTAGGAAATATTATTGTACTTTTGATCTTTTCCATCCATTCAAAAATGTACAAGTCATTTCTAGCTCCTGGACCACACAAAAGCAGATGACTCTCCAGGTTTAGCCCACAGGCCATGTTTGCCAACCTTGGCTGAGACTGCTTGAGAGTCATCTCCTGAAACTGGGGAGGGCCCTCCTTCTCTTGAAACACAGAGAGCCCCAGTTTCTTAAGGAAGCTGGAATTTGGTCTATAAGGAAGAAGGGGCACATCACTTTTGTATGTTCATCTGCAGCGTTTGCCATAGCGGGGCTCCATATATTGGTCAGCAGAACCATTCCTGCCAAGAGCCAACTTACTCAGTGGCTCGCTCTTAAAGACTTGACTTTCACTTCTTAGGCAGATTCTCCCGTCTGTTCACTGAAGGTAGTTTTTGCTATCCTGACAAGCCTGGACATAATCCATTCTTGTATGTGAAACTCCATCTCCTCTTCCCAGGTGGCATTAGAGCCTGGGAAGATAGGAGTACCTGTGTTCAGGACACTGTTTCAAGCTACTTACACGTTCTTTGTGATGCTCTAAGATAGGAATCCCAGCTTCCGTGATGTAGGTGAGGCGACTGAGCAAGGAGGTATCAAAGAGGTTAGAGGCCCAGGGTCCAGTGCTACATTGTACTTCCCTGTTCTGTTACTTTATGCTGGTTCTTTGGGCTACTTCCTGGAGGGTCGACAGTCCCATGGTCTGGCTGCTGGCCTCTCTCTTTCCTTAGGAAAAGATGATGACTGTGATAATGGCGGCAGTAGTCATAATTCACCAACAGGTGATTAAGGGCTCCCTGTCTTCCAGATGCCATCCTCAGCATGTCATCTACATCACCTCCTTGAAGGTAGATCTATACTAGGAGCATTACAGGTAAAGGAACCAAGGCCCCGAGGGGGAAGTAAGCCATAGTCTCCACCAGTCAGTGCATGGCTGCCCCTGGGTCCCGGAGCCCAGGCCTGATTGATTAATAGGAGGAGGCCCATTACTGAAATAGAAGCAGAGTAAGTTAATCAGAGAAAGACAATTATCATGTGATTTCACTCATGTAGAATTTAAAATAGAAGATCGTAGAGGAAGGGAGGGAAGAGTAAAACAAGACAAAATCAGAGACAAACCAGAAGAGACTCTTAATCCCAGGAAACCAACTGAGGGTTGCTGGAGGGGAGGGGAGTGGAGGGGTGGGGTCACCGGGCGATGGGCATTAAGGAGGACATGAGATGTAACGAGCACTGGGTGTTAGAAGCAAAGATGCGTAAATGAACTCTACATCTGAAACTAATAATATACTATGTTAATTAATTGAATTTAAATTAAATTGAATTGAATTTAAGAAATGAATATAGAGAACACTTTAACTCTGCCATTCTTCCTCCAATGCGCCCCACCTCCCAACGCCTTTTGGACTTGGACATAACAGTTTAGTTTTACTTTTGTTGCTTTCTGCCCGGCTAATTGACATCTCATACCTTTTTTATTTTGATTTTTTTAGTTTTTTAAAAAACGTTTTATTTAAATCCAATTAGCCAACATATAGTGGGTCATTAGTTTCAAATGTAGTGTTCAATGATTTATCAGTTGTCTCTAACACTCAGTGCTCATCATACACGTGCCCTATTTAATGCAGATACATGAAAAAATGCTCCATATAACTTGGCAGTAGGGAAATACAAATTAAAACCATAATGAAATACTACCTTACATTAGTCAGAATGGCTAAAATGAGCAAGACAGGAAATAACAGATGCTGGTGAGGATGGGCAGAAGGGAAACCCTCTTAGACTGTTGGTGGGAATGCAAGCTGGTGCAGCCACTCTGGAAGATGGCATGGTGGTTCCTCAAGACATTAAAAATAGAGCTACACTGTGACCCAGCAATTATATTTCTGGGTATTTACCTCAAAGGTACAGATGCAGTGATCCGAAGGGGCACATGTACCCCAATGTTCCTAGCAGCAATGTCCACAATAACCAAACTGTGGAAAGATTTAGATGTCCATCAGTGGATGAATGGATAAAGAAGATGTGGGTCATATATACAATGGAGTATTACACAGCCATCAGAAAGGATGAATGTTTACCATTTACATCAATGTGATGGAACTGGGGGGTATTACACTGAGTGAAGTAAGTCAGTCAGAGAAGGACAATTAGATGGTTTCACCCGTATTTGGAATATAAGAAGCAGCATAGAGGATTGTACCTCTTGTAAAGAAATATACCTTTAACTTTTAGAACCAACTATGTAGAGCCTTCTCTACATAAGATAATGGGCAGGAAAGGGGAACACTTTGTTGTTTTCCTCTCTGGTGCGCAGAATCGAGAATTGAAGTTGTTGCCATTTGGCACCTGCTGTGGACTGAATTGTGTCCCCTCGAAGCCCTGTCCCCCAGCATGAAGGTGTTTGGAGGTGGGGCGTTTAGGAAGTAATGAGGTTTAGATGAGGTCTTGAGGGTAGAGCCCTCATGAGGGGATTAGTACCCTTATAACAGGAAGAAAGACCAGAACCCTCTCTCTCCCACGTGAGGAGGTGGCTGTCTGCAAGCCGGAAAGAGAGCTCTCCATGGAAGCTCACCATGCGGTGCCCTGATCATGGGCTTCCAGCCTCCAGAGCTGTGGGAAAATAAACCTCTGTTGTTGGATCCAGTTGTGGAATCCCAAGATGAGTAAGAGTGTGGGAGTCTGGTCCTGCTGGGAATGTCAGACCTCTCAGAACAAAGCGTAGAAGGGGACAGCCTAAAGCTGCCCCGTTTTGTGCCCTTCATCCCTTGTCACCACCAGCCTCTCCAGTTCAGGAAAAGGGGCACACCTCGTGCAGAGTTGAGAAGGGTTGGAATTCAAGAGAGGAAGCTTGGCAAGTAGAGCAGACAGCATCACCGGTAATGGCCATCTCCCTAGAATTTGCTGGACTCGAGGCACGAAGCTACGGGTTCTAGGACACTGTGGTTTAAGTATGCGGGTATTTTTCTTCTGTAATGAGATATCTGGAAGTGGGGCCTTTGGGTTGTTTCTGTGGCTCTGTTGGCAGCCCTGAGACTCTCCTGGCCTCCCTCTTGAGGCCTCAAGACAGCTGCTGTGGCTCTCACCTCATGTCCTCATCCGATGAGATCAGCCCGCAGGAGTGGGAGTTGATGGGATGTGTGGAGGTTCACATTGCTTCTCCTTGCTGCACTAACACATCGCTCCAAAATTCAGCAGCTCAAAAGAGCAGACCTTCAGTATCTGTGGCAATCAGGAATCAGAAGCAGTTCGGCCGGGTGGTCTTATTCTGGGTGTCTTGTGCGGGTTCAGTCAAGATGTCGGCCGGGGCTGCGGTCTTCTGAAGGCTCGACCAGGGCAGGAGGATCTGCTCCAAGATGCCTCACGCACTCAGCTGGCGAGTTGCTGTTGGCTGCCAGCTGCAGGCCTGTCCACAGGGCTGCTCGGGTGTCCTCACAGTGTGGCGACTGTGTCCCCCAGAGGGAGCGATGGAGAGAGCGCAAGAAGGAAGCTGCAGTGTCTCATGTTCTAACCTTGGAAGTCACACATCGTCACCTCTGCTGCCTTCTCTTCATTACAGGTGGGCCACTAAATGCAGCCCACACTCAAGAGGAGGGGAGTGAGGTTCCATTTTTGGAAGGGAGGAGTATTGAAGAACTTGCATACACGTTTTAAAATCACTGCGCTCCTTATCAACCTATTTCTTATCGGAGGGGAAGATCTTCCCTGGGGGCGGGCCTCCCTCATACGCCTGTTCTCTCTCAGTGGCTAGTTCTGGGTTCTGTGCCCACCTCCCACAGGGGACTGATCTGTCCTTCCTGAGAGAAGGCTCTCTGAACAGAACGGGGGTTCTGTCAGCAAGAAGAATTGGGGTTGGCAGGATGGCTTTTGGGTGGCCGTTGACAACGTCCGCTACATTATTTATATACTTCATTTCTAACAACATCACAAAAGTCTGATGACTACCCATGATTTGCAAATAAAGAGACTGTAGTTCAGGGAAGTAAGTAATTCCCCTGAGGTCACACAGCAAATAAGGCCGGAGAACCAGGCCACCTAGCTCCAGAGCTTATACTCTGGACTGTAGTACTTCTTCTTTCAAAATACTGCTTCTCACCTGTGGGGAATTGAACAGTGGGGATTATGACCCACAGGGGGCTTTTGGAGGTGTTTAGGGACATTTTTCATTGTCACAACTGGAGGTGCTATTCACCGTTAGAGGCCAGAGATGCTGGTAGCCATCCCATAATGCACAGGACGCCCCTCCCACTCCCACCTGCAAATAATTATCTGACCTAAAATGTGAATAGTGCCAAGTTTGAGAACCCCTGTATAAGAACAAGTTCTTTGAGGGCACGGATCATGCTTTCTTTGTCATTTCTGAATCCTCTCTGCCTAGCCTGATCCTGGCACATTTTAAGTGCTCAATAAATACTGAGTAAATGAACAGATGTGCTGCCCTGAATTTCAGATTCAAAGAGTCAGAGGCTTAGAGAACTTCAGGGTTGGGGGGTGTGGGGAGGAGCACCCCCACTCCCGTTGGACTCATCCAAGCCCCCAGCTTTCCCTGATTGTAAGAGGTCTGGTAGAAGCATGGTCTTGTATTTGAACTTGGTCCAGCATAGCCTATTCCCCTCCAACTGATGGATGGAGTTAGAGTTGGTCACCTGTTCACTATGTTCTCTAAGATCATAGAAATAGAGGGAACAGACAAAGGCACACTTCTCTGAATCTACCCATTTCTAAGTGGACTATCCACTAGGGAGGAAATGCGATAATTTATTTCTCACCGCCCTTCATTTCTAGCTCTGCTCTTTGTATGCAGTCACTGGTGCTTCTGGGCAAAGATAATAAAAGTTCTTTCTTGTATCAAACTCCTCTCCCCAGGAGACAGAGCCCCAGCATCAGCCAAAGTGGAAGGCTGGGCTCTGGGAGCCTGGCTCGGAGGCCCAGGATGGTCATGCAGGGACTTCCTTGGGACCAGGCTGGACTGGCAGTGATTAGTAATTATCTTACAGTTGACATTTCAGTGCCCGCCAGCTTCTTCATCAGATGTCTCTGTATCATGTCAGGCTATGAGAAAAAGCTGTAGTCTGTCATGGCTAGGCAGGCCCACTTTCTTTGTTTCTCAAGGTCAGTTTTTACAACAAGGAAAGATCCCTGAATGTCCTCTGAATGTCTCCCTGGGTTGGTGCCACAAGCAACAACTCCTCATATCTTCACAGACACTCACGGGTTGCTGGCTCCATCTTGCATTTGAGGAAATGGAGGCTGAGAGAGGGTGAGGGGCTTGCTAGAGGAGAGGCAGTAAGTGGTTGAGTGGGGATTAGAAGCCAGGACTGGCTGTCCTCCCCCACTCCCCAACCTTGCAGTCTTGCAAGTCCACACTGTGTTCCCTCTGCCATGCGCTTGTGGCCATCTGGGCCCCGTCTTCAAAGTCTCGGCAGCTGCCGTTGACTGACTGACTGTGCTCCGCTCCCCTCAAAGGCATACACTGTGATGGTTTTAGGAGATGAGGTCTGTGGGAGGAGATGAGTTCATGAGGATGGAGCCCTCGCAAGTGGGATTAGTGCCCTGATGAAGGAGGCCTTGGGGAGCTCCCTCACCGCTTCTTGCCACCAAGGTTCTGTTTTACAGAGAAGGAAACTTAGATCCGGGGAGGTTAACTTGTGAAAAGTCACGGAGAGTGATAGAGCTGGGATTTAGCCCCAGACATCTGCCTCCAAAGCCCACACTGCACACCGCACTGGGACACACGGTCACAGACAGTGTCTCTTTCTTCCACGTTCAGTGGGGATGGCAGGCAGTGGGGTTGGAGGCTGTTCGGCGCTAGTCTGATAAACAGGGTCAGACTTACTAATTGGGCGCATCTAGATGAGCGCAGCAACAGGCAGGCATGGAGAGAATGGAGCCTAGGGAACAAGCCCAGGTACCCTGGGGGACAGCTGCTTGCGGGATCACTGCTGTGGGCCTCCCCTATCAGTGGGCACTCAAGCAGTCACACACCTGCTGACACGAATGGTGCGTGGTCATCTAAACCTAGATATATAACTGCTTAGGCCCCGTGCTGCTGGACGGATCTGGTCATCGCAAGCTGTAGCCACAAAGGCTTCTGTAACTGTACATCAGTTTCTCAAACCCTAAATGTCACCTAGTGCTGGAAGCAGGAAGTCTAGAAAGTGTCAGGACAGATCCCTAAATGGAATTCCGTGTTTGTCACATACCTTTGGGCATCTGTCAGGGCCTGTTTTCCGGCATAGCCTCGGCAAAAGCCTTTCTCTGCCAGCCCATGGAAATCAGCATTTCTTTACCTTTCTCAGTCTCATTTCCCGTGGTCTACCCGAGCAGCTTTGCTGCTAAGAATCACTTTCTCGGGCGTTTGCTTCTTTATGTCCTTCGCAAGCTCCCGATCTTCAAGAATTAGTTAGCGTTCCTCCTTCCTGCAGCCCACACTCAAGGGCTTGCTTGCTGTTGGCTGGCCAAGGGCTGATGGGTGGAGCCCACTGTAGACACTCAGTGTTGCTGGCATGTTTCGTTGACAAGCCAGTCATCACCACTACTCGAGAGAATTGGTTTAAACACCCATGTCAAAGCCAGGAGTTCTGAACACAACACATTCTCACTGAGGATCTGCAGCAGGTCCTCAGACTGAGAGGATATTGGACTCCAGTGTCTCCTGAATTTTCTGGACCTCACGATTGACCTTGACCATTGAGCTTACCATCCTCATATGAATTAACTTTCTTTTCTTTTCCTTTTTTTTTTTTTTTTTGAAAGATTTTTAAAGAGAGACACAGTGAGAGAGGGCACACAAGCAGGGGGAGTAGGAGAGGGAGAAGGAGGCTTCCTACCGAGCAGGGAGCCCAATACGGGGCTTGATCCCAGGACACTGGGATCAGGACCTGAGCCGAAGGCAGACACTTAATGACTGAGCCACCCAGATGCCCCATTTATATGAACTGTCGCCTGGCAGAGTGTGGCATGGTGTTTGCTCAAAAAGGGGGCGGGGATGTAAGAATGAAGCCGCAGCCTCTCTTTAGCACATACCCTGAAAAAGGTCAGGCGAAGTGTGAGGATTAAATAACTCGAAGGAGGTATAAGCTAATGCTAAGGTGGGAATCCTATTCCAACATAAAAGTGTATCAGGTCAATAAGTTGTTTACCGTTAACTTATACTATGTTATATATCCATTATACTTCAATACAAATATTACATTTGACCAGAGTAAAAAGAGTGATATAAGGTGATATTTGCAGAGCCAAATTTGGGGTTCCAGTACCAAACCGCCCTTTCTCTCAGAAACACAAGCTCCTTGCTGTGCAAATCTAAAACTCACAGAAAGCTCCCTTGCTGTGCAAATCTAAAACTCAGTAAATATGGTCACAGCTCCGTGGCTGCAAAGCTGACTTTTCTGTCCAGGTGAAGTACTCTTAAAAAGATCCCATGAAATCCAGGAAGATTGGGGGGGTAGGTCTAATAATTTCTTTCTTTCTTTCTTTTTTTTTTTTTTTTTTTTTAAAGATTTTTATTTATTTATTTGACAGAGAACACAAGTAGGCAGAGAGGCAGGCAGAGAGAGAGGAGGAAGCAGGCTCCCTGCTGAGCAGAGAGCCTGATGCGGGACTCGATCCCAGGACCCTGAGATCATGACCTGAGCCGAAGGCAGCGGCCTAACCCACTGAGCCACCCAGGCGCCCTCTTTTTTTTTTTTTTTTTAAAGATTTTATTTATTTATTTGAGAGTGAGGGGTGGGGGTGGAGCACTAAGGGAGAGTGAGAGTGAGAAGCAGACTCCCCGCTGAGCAGAGAGCCTGATTCGGGGCTCGATCCCAGGACCTTGAGGTCATGACCTGAGCTGAAGGCAGGCACTTAACCAACTGAGCTACCCGGGTGCCCCCAAACAGTTTATTTTCTTGAAACAAGGCTACCAAAGCATAAGACATATGAGTGATAATGAGCACATATATTTCATATTGGTCTCTTCACCCCTGCTTTCTCATTAATGCCTCTCCTCAGCCTCTTCCCTCAGACCTGCAAGGGTCCTTCTCTGGCTTGTTAATGGGAGACATGGATGGAAGAGAGGGAGCTGGGCTGTGTCTCCTCCGGGCCCGATCCCACCTCTTCCCATGTTCTTCCCATGTTCAGGGATCCCACCTGTTCCCATGTTCCCATGTTCTTCCCATTTGAACATTTAGCGCCTACCACATGGCCAGCTGGCAGGGAGGTTCAGTTTTCCTCGGACTCTCCTGAGAATCGGTTTTGTGGATTAGGCTGAGATCGTACAGCCCTTGGGATCTAGGTGGGCAGGGTCTGGCTCCTCGGGCTGCTGGCAGGTGCCATCTGGCTGTCCTGGGGGAAACCTCGAGGAAAGTGGTTCCCACCCTCGTAGTGTCCTGAGGGGTGAGCGAGTGGAAGGCTAGGTGGTTGTTGGGTTGGGGTGGGTAGGAATGGGAGCAGGTACAGAGTGCCAGAGAGCTGTGGCCGGCTGTTTTCAGGGTACTCAGGGCCTCGGCCAGGAGGCAGAGTTCTAGTTCTAGTCTAGACAGCTTCTGTCTTATCCTTCCTCCTTTCCCCCCATCATCCCCAATCTGCATCTCTCTGGCCTGAGACTCCCACAGGTGATGTGGGGATGTGGTGTTGAACAAAGTCTACATTGGCTGTGTGCACAGTACTGGACATCATTCAGTGATGGAAAGCAGCCCGTCTTAGTTGGATTGGGCTGCTGTCACAGAATATCATAAACCGGGTAGCTGAACAACAAAGGCTCCATAGTCTGGAAGTCCAAGATCTCGGTGCTGTCCAGTTTGGTTTCTCGTGAGGACACTTCTTACCTTGCAGATGGTCACCTGCTCACTACGTCCTCACATGGCTGAGAGAGAAAGAGAGAGACATAAGTCTCTTCCTATTCTTAAAAGTTTATTAATTCCATGGTGGGGGCCCCACGCTCATGACCTCATCTCTTCCTAATCTCCAACAGCCTCATCTCCTAATATAACATTGGGGGTTAGGGCTTCAACATAGGAATTTTGGGGAGGGGCAGGTTCAGTCTGTAAGACAGATCCATAACTCATCCCTGTCTCATGTGCAGGGAGCTGCTAGTCTTGCCAGGTGCCTTTATGCCTTAATGAAGTATAATGAAAGCTCCCTAAAATACACACCCAGGGATTGTGGGCCCTTGAAGAGGTTGTTTGATCTAAGCCTGAGACCCTAGGTTGTCAGAAATCAGAGGCCAAGTTCAGGGAGGGAGGCAGCAATCTGGGAGGGCCACCAGGGCAGAGGTTGACCTCCAGCAGAGCCTGGAGACATGATAGGGGTTGGATGTATGGGGAAGAGGCTGGATGTGTGTTTGTGGGCTGGAAGGGCCCCGGTAATGCCGGGGATGGGGTGGGAATGGGGGTGTAGAAGCTGGATTGGGTGAAGACACAGTGGGTCAAGTAGGGACCTGTACTTGCTTCCCTGTACCTGGCTTGTGTCCTATACACATAGTCTTCACTCACGTGGGCTTTGGGTGTGTTCAAGAGTAGAGGATCAGAAGCCAAAGGCTAGAGCTCGAAATCCTGCTTGTCTTTTCCAGCTGTATGACCTGAAGGAGTTACCAGAGCCTTAGGCTTTTCATTAGTGAAATGGGGGATGGTCTGTAGGCCTCATGTGGCTCTTGTGACGGTCTTGGATGATGATGGATGAGAAGGTGCCTTGTAATCAGTAAAGACATTCAACTGCATCTTGTGAGCATCAGAACCTATTGTTGGGGGGTCCACAGAACGGTTTTGGGTGGGTGGTGACCAACAGGGCTTGTAGGCTCATGGATGGAGCCCCAGGCCTCTTCTGGCCTTTCGTAGGCAGGAGTGAGTGCTACTTTACCTCAAGCTTGGCCAAGTCATGCGCTGGTCTGGTCCTTTTGCCTCTCTGGCAGCATCTGCTGATTGTGGCATAATTGGAGCTATTTTGTGGGTGCTGGACTCTCTCTGTTGGGGCCCATGGGAGGTGTCGATGGGTCTTCCCCTACCTCTGTCTGTGCCACCGAGATGGGAAAGCGAGGGGGCTTACTCTCCGTGCATTAAGTCTGTGCATCCGGTCCATCTCTTCATCTGCCTTCCCTCTTTAGACTTAGATAATTTTAGGAAAAGACTCTCTTTTTGCAAGCTAGGAGACCAGACCCAAAAGGGGGACAATTTCCTAGCATAAATGACTGAGCTGTATTCTCTGGGCACGTCCTGTGCTAGGGATTTGGGGTTGAATTTGTTTTCTCTCTCTCTGTCTCCATATATTTCAGTCGTGGACCTGATATGACTTCTCCCGAACTTCTCAAACTCCTGAGCTGTCACACCCACCCTTCCACTGGTGCCCTACCCAAGGTCATCTCTAGTAGGAAGGCTAATGGCTGTACTGTCACAGCATTCCACCAACCACAGCGCCCTGCCTGCCAGCCAGCAGTGGGCAAGTCTACTCCACAGCACATTTTAGAGCCCGATTCCTGGGATCCTTCTTGATATCAACTCCTAGGGTGTGTTCTTTGGAAACAGACTCTGAGATGGAGATTTACATGCAGGAAGCTAACAGGGGAGACACTTTGTCAATTCCATGAAGTTCCAACTTAACCCCTCTGGGGGTAGCTCTGGAGGTCACGAGCTGGGGTCCCTAGGGCTATTTCCAGCCCTCAAATGTATTTTGTTTGATTGGTATGATGTTTAAAAAAATTCAGTTATAAATTGAATTGAATTGTAAATTATAATCATTTAATAATTGGGACATTTATATAGTATCTGGCCTTTTAATTCTCTTAGTATATTGGGAGATGTGGTGGCATTGGGCTTGTGTTTCCACATGGAAGCAGCTGGCAGGTACAAGCTAAGCATAGCTGACCCACCACCTCTCAGTGCAGCATGCACTCTGGTTTGCCACAGACCCCACCATTCCCTGTTACTCTTCATTCCTCCCTCCTTCTTTGTTCCTGTACATGCCTGTATTCTGTAGCCATTTTAGTTTGTGCTTCCTGCTTGATGCAAACCCGTGAGTTGTTCGGCCTTTTCTGACCTTGTCAAACTTCAAGTTCCAGAGGGGGCCACCACAGAGAGGGCACACTGTGCAGGGGAGAAATGCAGCAAAGTAGGTAGGGGCTCCTGGAAAGCCTGAAGCTCCCTGAAACCACAAAGCTACACAAATGTGAATTACCACCATCATTATTAATAACAACCAAAAGGACGGGAGACAAGGAAGTCGGCCCCCACCGCACCACCTCCCTAAGCCCAGAAGGGTATTTGCGCCATCACGATGGCATTTATCATCGGCGCTGACAGTTATTATTAAACCATGTCAACTTGCAAATGCAACATGTTTACCAAAGAACTAACGCGAGCTGGCAGAAATAATATCTAGGTCTGTCTACCTTTAACTATTCTTTCTATAAATTGCTGTGGCATTTCTCCAGGGCTCAGAGTCAACGAAGAAGAAAAGAAATGACTCTTCTGGCTTGTTGAAGGTGTTACTTGTTATTCCAGCTGATCTCCTGTTTGTCTCATTGCCTCCCTCGCCACTGCCGATGTGGAGTCAGACTTTGGATCTCAGACATCGCTGGTCAGCTCTCTCCCCGGGTCGCATTGATTAAAAACTGGGTGCAGTGTCTCTCCCTTTTTGTCTGTCTCTTTCCCAAATTGAAGTTGATTGACTACAGGGCATCATTTTCTTTCTTTCTTTCTTTTTTTTTTTTTAAAGATTTTATTTATTTATTTGAGAGAGAGACAGAGAGAGCATGAGAGGGGAGAAGGTCAGAGGGAGAAGCAGACTGCCTGTGGAGCTGGAGCCTGATGTGGGACTCGATCCCAGGACTCCGGAATCATGACCTGAGCCACAGGCAGTGGCTCAACCAACTGAGCCACCCAGGTGCCCATACAGGGCATTGTTTTCAAGCTCAGAGTCAGGCAGAGGTTTGATAAAGTGGCTTTCTGTGACCTGCCAGTGGGTCACACCTCGAATACATGATTTCCTGTAACCATGTGATGTGTCTGTGGCTGCCTTGCTGCTCTTAATTCTCATGTCACTGAGGCTTTATTTCATACACATGCAGGACACACCATAGCCCGGCCTGCCTGTCTGGGTCTCTGCCTGCTCTGACCTCCCTCCCTGCCATATTTATCGCCGGGCCAGGTAGGTTCCCTCTTCCATGCTGTTCTTCTGTCTGAAATAAATGTTACCTCCTGCTGTGACCTGCTGCAAACATCCCCTCCCTTTACCAGACGTCCTTTGATGTTTAAGGAGTCTGCAGGACAGGAGTGTTTGTTTTTAATGTTTTTTTTTTTTTAAAGGAAATAGGGTAGATACACAGTGTTACATTAGTTTCAGGTGTACTCATTTTCAAGCTCTCTCTGTGTTCTGCTTTGCTTATCACAGGTGTAGCTCCTGTCCATCCCCGTGCCACACCATACCATATTCCCTACGCTGTACCTGTATCCTATAGGAATACCTATATTCCCTGTGCTGTACCTTTCATCCTGTGGCTTATTCATTCTGTAACTGGAAGCCTGTGTTGCCCACTCATCTTCACCTGTTTTGCCCATCCTAGGACCCAAATTTCATAATTCTGAAACTCTTAGCTCCTGAGACCCCTGGTGGGGCAATATGGCTCAGGGGTAGGTGGATGGCTTTGGAGAGAGAATCCCATGGGTTTGAGTCCTGGTTGCACCGCTTACTAGCTATGCCTTTTAACACAAGTTGCTGCCCTGTGAGCCTCCGTTGCCTCTTCTGTGAAATGGGGGTAGTGATAGGCCCTAAATGTTACTGCGAGGATTAAATGTGATAGTATGTATAAAGTGTACACATCACAGTGCCTGCATGCAATGAATGACCGAAAGGAGCGATTGATACAGTGCACGAGATAGGTCCAAAGAGGGACCGCCCTGAGGTAGATCCGGGAAATCCTTTAAACTGAAGTCACATCATGTCCTGTTTTGATTTCCCAGCTCCTTTTACCTGAAATGTGAGTGTGGACAAGGATATAGCTAATTGAAGGTTTTGGCTAATCAGGCCTTGCTATCCTCTGATGGTTTTATGTTCATTTTGGGATCTCCAGTGTGGCTCACAAGTTCACATATGGTCATGTCCCTGCTCATCTCTCTAGCCTCATATCCTGCTTCTTCTCGCTCCTTGAGTTTGACATACTGCCTCAGGACCCTTGAACATGCTATTGCTTTTGTGGAACTACCTTAATCCACATTAGCTGCTCATTGAACTCCTATTCATTCTTTAAAACCCAGACACTATCTTTGGAAGCCTTCTACAACTTCCTTTAATCAAACCATATCCCTTTGCAATTACTTGGGTTTCTGTTTACTGTGTTTATTTGACTAATATGTAATTGCCCCACTGAACTGCAAGCTCCATTAGGGCAGGGACCAGATCTGTGTTGTTCACTGCAGCATCACTGGCATCTCACGTAGCAGTTGGCCTGGAATGGGCATCACTAAATAATTTGTTGAGTGCATGGGTGAATGCATGACTTACTGTTTACGATCCTGGCACCTGGGAAGTGGACTGTTGGGATTTGTGAAGGAGTGAGCATGGGTCTCCACTGATGGGCTTCCTTCTCTCTATGGTTAGACTGGCTTCTGACTCATGAACGAAGTTTTACTTGGGAATAGAGCTGCTGGTGAGGTGTTTTTTTTTCCACCTTCTTGTAAATGAAGTGTGGATAAATGGGTGCCCTTACCCACCTTAGGGTCTTATGTGGTTAAAGAGAATCTTCCATTTATTTACCCGAGGACTTCTTGAGTGGCTAGCATGTACCATGTGCTGAACTAGGTGATGGGGACTGGAAGGAACATAAATGTGACTTCATTTGTAACTTACACCATCCCATTGACATGTGCAAAATGCTTGACACAGAGCCGGTGCTTGTTGAAGGACAGCCCCAGAGGTGAGCATTCATTATGTTTCCAGAATCTCCTCTATGGTTGGTGATTATTCCCATGTTGCCAGATTGCCAGAAGAGGCAGAGAGCTAAATTTTCATGACACCTCATGTCCATACAGATGTTTGCTGCAAGTATATGTTGCCCCCTTCATATATGTATAACTAATGGAAAGTGAGCCGTTTATGGTGCCATATCAGTGACGCTAGCTCTGTCACCATTATCTCGAGCTCTGTTACACTACTGAGCAAACTTTCCTCAGGGCATTGGGATAAATTATTGTTCCTTCAATCACATCATGGTCCTTGGAGGACCAACCGGTAGGCCAACCTTTATTACCTTTTGTTTTTTTAATCACAACAGGGAAATGATAGGAAGGCATTGGGAAGGGAGACTTTTCATATAAGATGAAATGAGCCAAGATTGGAAGATGACATTTTTATTTGCCTTACAAATGGAGTGGATACAGTGTGAATGGCACGTGAACGTGATAAAGGGCTAGGAGATCAGCAAACCTGAACCATTCACCCTGCTGCACAGGCGAAGAGTTTTCTGGACTGGTTGGGTTCTCTTGCAGTTAACAGTTCTAATTTTTCTGTGGCAAGGAGTTTGGAGTTGGAGGGTATGTATTTCATGGCCAACCCTGATTAGCTTTGATTCCACACAAAATATATGTTGTTAATCCAGTAGGGTCAGGGTCTTTCTGGGATTTATGTTTTTCAAGGGTCTACCAAAATGTTTGTGACTCTCCCGCCCCGGCTCCCCCAAAATTATTGGCTCCAAAATGCAAAAAAAAAAAAAAAAGTCAAGTTGAAGTTAATGAATATTTTAAAAAATTTCCTGCACACTGTGCTACTTTGTCAATATTGCTAATTGTTAAATTTAGTGTTCATAGAGATTTCATTACATCTGAAAACGCTGGTGGATTAACATTTCCTACTTTCAAGAACTTCTGAATATGCAGATTGCCAAGAAATCATATCCAATCAAAAATTAAGTCACTTATTGCCAAATAATTTCAGAAGCAAAATTTAGACAATTTCTCAAAAATATTTGATAGTAAAAAATCTATTTTATGCAGGATGTAGGTAAATTTGTAATATGTTTGAAATGCCATTGGTGAGGCCTCCAAAAATAAGTGTGTCTAGGCTATACAAAATTCTTAAAAAGGCCTTGTCATTTACCTGCCTTCCATCCTCACCCACTAGTAATGTAAATTAGATAGAAGCTTTTTTAACTGTGGCTCTTTTGTGAAGTGTTTGAGCTTTCTGGTAGATTAGATTATTGTTCAGTGAATATTCATTCTCTATCTCTTGACCTCACTGGTGCAGGGTGAGGCCGTGTAACTTTGCCCTGATGGTGGGTGTCGGTTACTTCTCCACTCTTTGACTGTTGAATTGATCATAACGTTCTGTGGCTAATGGCATGTGAGTGGACCTAACTCCAGCAAATGCCTGAAATGTGCTTCTTTATGTCTGTGGTAAGGCTTGCCTTCTTGTGCTTCTGCCTTCTCCATGAGAACCACGTGCCTTACTTAGTTATTGGCCATGAAAAATTGAGAGACTCATGGAGCAGAGTTACTCTGGCATTAACTGCCAACCTGCAGCCCTTAAGCATAGTTGCCTTAGCTAACCCACAGAAGCATGAATGAGAGAGAAATGCTTGCTGAGAATTTGTGGTTGTTTGTTATGCGGCATTACTGTGGCCATAGCTGACTGATACACATCAGTCTCCTTACTGTGGTACCTGCCTAGGTTTCTGAAGTGATTGCAGCCATGTTGCCAGTTTATTTATTATTTTCAACCACAGTGAAGGGTTTATAACTCTGAAACAAGCTCAGCTGCTTCGCACATACTGTTTCCGCTGCCTGAAAAGTTTGTCTTCCTGCTCTTCATATAGATGGCTCTCTTTTTATCTTTGGCTTGGGCTTTAAATATTACTTCCTTGGAATAACCTCTTCAAATACATTATTTAAATACCATCTGTGGTAAAGCCTATTATCTGCATATCCAAACATCCATATTCCCTTTTCTCTCTCTTCTCTGAAATAAAGCCCTAATTCTCACCCCCCCCTTTTTTTTGGGAAAAGATCTTGAACCTAGAGAAAAGTTAACACTATAGTACAAATAATTCCCCAGCCCCCATCATTTGTGAATAAGTTTCTGACACAATGCCCATCATTTTCTAATACTTCACTGTGTATTTCTTACAACAAAGGGACTTATCCTGTGTAGGTATAACAAAACCAGCAAAACCAGGAAAGTCACACTGATACATTGCCACCATCTAATCTACAGACCCCATTCAAGTTCTGCCGTCTATCCCAGTAATGTCTTTTACAAAAGATCCAGTCCAGGGTCTTGCATAGTGTTTAGTTATAATGTCTTATTTTGGAAGAGTTCTTTAGTCTCCTTGTTACTTTCTTGACCTTGGTCCTTCTGAGGAATACAGACCATTTATTTTGTAGAAGGTCTCATTTTGGGGTTGTCTGATGTTTTCTCATGATTAGATTCAGGTTTGTACCCATGTCAGGCTTCAGTGCCACATGCTGAGCCTCTGCCCCTTGTCATAGACAGTTACCTTGCTTGATTCCTTTTAATGATACTAAGACTGAATTTTTGAGTAAGGAAAGAAGCCAAAACCCTGATTTTAATTAGGATGACATAGACTCAGCTAAAAAAAAAAACAAAAAAAACCAAAACAAACACCCCCAAACCCAAACCCGTGGTTTCCAATTTGTCATGAAACTAGCTATGGTCTTGTGATTTAGTGTTGGCCAATAGAATGCAAAGAGAAGAGTATATGGACACTTCTTTTTTCAGAAGAAGGGGCATACCTTGTTTTTTTCCCCCCATTCCTACTGCTGCTGGCCTGGGATTTGCATGCAATGACTGGAGCTCCAGATGCCATATTCGATCAGGTAGACAAGTCCAAATGAGAAAAGAGGATTCCCAAATCAAGCCAGTGGTTTAGGAAGGAGATTGAAGAGGAGATGGCAGTTGACTGGATGTGGGGGATGAGGGAGAAGGACTCAGAGGTCACGGTCAGGCTTTTGGCTTGGATATCTTGGTGATTGGTGATGATATTCACTGAGAAAGGGGGCCAGAAATCTGAGTAAAATGATTTGGGAGGTGGAATAAATCCATTTTTGGAGAAGTTGAGTTTGATGTACCCTGCAGACATCTGGTGGGGTTTTGTAGGGTTGTAGGTACTAAAACAGATTTCAGTACCAGTACAGTAGACAGGGAGGTCAGATCATGATTCTGTGCACTGGGAAGAAGGGATGCTTAAGGGGAGACCTTGAGCATCTTGTTCTCAGTGCCACCCATGCTTCATGGTTACTGAGCACTGATCATGTGTCACATACCATGGAGACTGAGCTCCAGCGGACAGTAGCTGGAGAACATGCATACACATAATTGGAGTCTTTATTCTAGAAAAGAGTGTGGGAGCAAATCCCTTCTCTGGATTTTTAGCTTGTCTGTCCTTCCTGGGAGGTGAGGTCCACATCTTTTTTTCCCCAGTGAATCCCAACCCTGCTCTTTGTTTCTGGTGAACATGCCTTACCATATGGTATCCACAGATCAGTTCTGTGGAGAGGGTGTCCTTATTATACCCATTTCACAAGTGGGGAAACTGAGGCCTAGAGAAATTAGGTTGCCTGAAGTTATTTGAACCCATGTAGCCTGACTTAAGAGCTTCAGCACCTAACTCCTCGATCTCCTGCCTCCTAGGAGATCCTGTCTTGTGAATTTTTATTCTTGGTGGTGTTTCCAAGGTTACAAAGAACTTTCATATCTCTCTCTCCTGTGGTTCTCACAGCAGCTCTGTGGGACAGGTAGGCAGACACTGTTATTTCCCTCTTGGAGGTGAAGGCGCTGAGAAGTTTAAAGAACATGCCCAGGATGACCCAGCCCATGAGTGGCAGAGTTGTGAGTCAGAATTATGATCTTTTGCTGCCTTCCAGAGCACTTTCTCCCAATACCATCTTACTTGTCATTATTAGCCTCTTTGAAAGAGATAGGTCCTTAATCTAGGCACTTTTAGCTACCCAGAAGCAGATGGCTTTGTGATACTCATTTATTTTTACAAAAATTTACGTGGGATTTTGGTTTTATTCAGGTTTGGTGAGACCAACAGTTCCCAGGGCAACTGCTGTGGAAAAGATAGTTTGTTACCTGTAGTTCACAGTAGAAGGGGCCTGTTCTGACAGCGCTGCGTGGAGAAGCACCAGGGTCATTCGGGATGCAGGAGGAGCGAAGAGAAAGTATGGATGGGCCCAAGCACTGATTGTGGTTTCATGGACAAGGCAGGGTCAGTACACTGAGCAAACTTGGGATTGGCTGGTTTGAATAATCTTGGAAGGCTGTGGGCCCTAGGTACCTGTGTGATACCTGGCCTTTGTGTGATTTAATGCAGAGAAATTGTGTCCCAGACTCTGGGAATATGATTGAAGAAGGTGGGAGGTGGATGTGGATTGGGGATTGATTGGTTCACATATCAAAGGCATACTCAAAGGCAAATTGTTTGCTGTCTGTAGGAGTTAGCTAATCCTGGGAGGGCCAGTCTCTCCCTGGGTCCAGAAGGCCCCCAAATGTCAGATCATCATAAAATATAGAAAATGAAAAACATGATGAATCGAGTTTTATAGATAGAAAATGGAGGCTCAGTGGTTTGGGGAATTAGCATTGCTTCCCCTGTATGTCTGCCCTCCCCGTGGCCCTGGTGTTGCTCACCCACAACGTAGTTGTGGCAGAGGCCGTGTGTACAGTAAACTACTTCCCAGCTGGCTGCTTGGAGGTGAGGGGTCCAGTAATCAAATTACCCCAAGCAAGGAATGGTGTAAACCCAGACATTCCCCCAAACTAGGGATTATCACAAAGAAGTTGTGATATAATAATAATCAAAAAATAAATAAAATAAATAAAAATAAAATAAATAAATAAAAATAAATAAAAACAAAAATAAAATAAACAAAAAGAAGGAATTATAAAGGCATGCCAGCACAGTTCTTATGACATATTAAGCCAATCTTATTAACTGCAAATTCACAAGGATATCGTAACAGATTTCCACTTGTATTCATTAAAATTGGCCAGTCCTTTATATCAGGGTTCCTCTGACATCAAGAGAGCTGTTACCTGTCTTCTCTGGATCATGTAAGGTTTCACTGTCATAATAGACAATCTCAGCTGAGTCTTTAAGAAATAGAAAAACTGCAAGAAATTGATTTTCATTAATTGGAGTTGCATGTTTGGTGAAAACATGCTTGAGATTGCTTTATCTCCTGGTCAGTCACTTGTGAAGACCTCTTTGTTTTGCAAGTTGTTCTGGGAATAAGGTGCAACAAAGCTTTTCCGACCTGAGCAAGCCTGCCATTTCAAGATCTCTGGTGCCCAGAAGGATTGCTGGGGAGAAGGTGCATCAATTTGCATAGAAAATTTTCTAGTAGGAGATGGGTCAGAGAGGCTATCTAGCCTAGTGCTTAAAAGCTTGGCTCTCTTGTCAGACTACTTATCTTTAAATTGTGTTTCTGTTACTTATTTGCATATAATCTAATCTTCCTGTGTCTCAGTGTTCTCATCTGTCATATGGGATGACAATGGTGATGATTACGAGGATTTATATTTACATTTATGTAAATATGTAATCATTTCCCTCAACATAGGGCCAGGCATGGAGTAAAAGCTTAATAAATACGGTCATTAGAGTCAGTTACTACTCATTCCTTTCCTAGCCCCATCTTTATGAGATGTGGAAATCTATCTGGAGACATACGAATATTCCAGACTACTGCCTAATGGCAAAAAAAGAAAACAAAACTGCAGAATTAAAATTACCTCATAGGAGAGTGGGTGCCCTAGCTGTTGACCCCATCCATTTACACTAGACTAGGAGTAGATTAGTATGGCGCCAACTCAGGTCTGTAAGGTAGGATCTTGAGGCCCTAGAGGGGAGCAGATGAAAGGTTGGAATGTTTGCATGTAAGTGGAAAGAACTGGAACCCAGGAGCTGAAGTGTGGAGGAGGATGGCTGTGTTCTGTGTAGGGACTGGACTGCGTGGGCATCCTCCTGAAGCGGGCAGACAGCCCAGCTGTGCCGACCTGGCTGTCAGCAGCGACACCTTGTGGCATCCCTGGGGACAGGCGGAGGCACACAGGGTGGCCAGTCAGCCTCTGGTTTCTCTTTCTCTGGAGTTTGGGAAGTGACGTTTTGATTAACTACATCTTCAGGATTTTTGGATCATGAGAAGGGAAATCTAGATGGGGATATTAGATTTCTGGCTTTTCTAAGCATATAGGAAGGCATGAAATAAATTGGTGAAATTTTGAGAGGGGACTGTTTGCTTGGTGAACAAAATGGGACAAGCCTGGTGAACATGGGGGAGCTCATTTCACCTTCATAACAAATCTGCCGGGGTGCGTTGCGATCCTCCTTGCTCGTGAAGCTGCACGGGCCCTGCCTTGCACTGATACCTCCTGTTAGCTTCTGACCTGCTTGCTCCGACCCAGCCATACTGGCCTCCATTCCCTTGTGCTTGCCCACTTGGGGCCGCAGCACTGCCCCATGCCTGGAATGCATGTCCCCACACCTTCACGGGACATCTTGTGCTCACCTGTTGGCTCCCACACCCCCTAGATGGTACCCTTTCATGGGGTTTTCCCATTCATGCCCCTTCCTCCAAGTCAGTCCTTGTCACGTCACCCTCTCTGACTCTGAAATGGCCTTTGTGACTTTGTGGTTTGCATGGTTAGAGGCTCTTTTCCCCACTTGCATGGAAGCTCTGTGACAGTGACTTGGTGAGTGTTGCTTGAGGTCACAACCCCGGGCGCCTCCACAGTGCCTGCTCCCTGAACATTTGTGGCAAGAGTGAATGCTCCCTCATTTTACAGCTGAGGTCCTGAGGGGTAGACACGAGGTAGTGGGCGCTCATGGTGCTCCCACTTCTCCTAACCCTCAGCGCTTGCGTGTCCCTGACCCAGCCAAGTGTGTCTGTGTTTCTTTGCCTGAGGACATTCTCTGCTTGTTCCCTTCTTTGCCCACCATGTGGGCAAAGGGAAGTCTGGGGGAGATTCCCCCTCCGCCGGGGAGCATCCTCTCTTGGGACTGCTGTGTGTTACGGATGGCGACTCCCCGGCTCGTGCCTGCAGTGTGTGACGGCTGGGCATCTGCCTGTTTTCTCAAGGTCATCAGTGTGAGACTGGCCACAGTGGGAGTATTTACATGGAAATAGGCAGACATCAGGGCTTGCTTCCTCCCTCCCTTCCCTGGGGAGTCCCTCGGGGCAGGCACACCAGTGCCGGACCTGCTGTGTCTCAGCCTGTCCCTGTCTCCCAGGGTTTCTCTGCAGGATGCAGCTCCAGTTGTCCAGAGTGGTCACTCACTTGATGGTTCGCCTTCCTCTCCCTGCTCCCCCTCACCCGTTTCACGTCCCCCACCGTGTTTCGGTTTCCTCCCAAATAAACCACCCGCTCTTGCATTCTAGTCTCAGGGTCTCTTTCTGGGGAAGCCAAACCGAGGCGTGCAGTAAATAAGTGATGGAGCCAGACTTGAATCTAGGCCCTTCCGACTCTAAACTCTTGCGTGTTTCCCTAACACCCACCCATGCTCCTGTCTTCTCAGGGTGGCAGGCTGCCTGGATGTGGAGGGGCTGCGGAAGGAGGGAGACGAATGCATTGTATTGATGGAATTGGCTAGCAATTAAAAAGTTATCCTTCTTATGTTAAGGGCCACATTAATTAGATAAAGCATGAGGAATTCTAATTATTGTGTGTGTGTGTGTGTATGTGTATGGTTTTAAAGCATAGTCGCGGTTTCCATAAAACTGGTAGGCACCAAGACAGATCTTGTTGCCCTCCTGGGTGATGGTCCACGTCATGCTTATTGTAATTTACTGTTTATAGTTCCTAACTCTGTGTAAAGACTGGTTTGAATCTGCAAGGGCCTCACCTTGTGGTTCAACAGATTTGACACAGTGGTCTGGTTAGGTCCAAGCTGAAGAAACCCTCAGAGGGGTGTTAGGCCCTCAGCTGGAAAGAGGCTAATGGGCAGCCTAGGAAGAGCTTAGGCTTTGGGGCTTTTGCATCAGTCAGGAATCTTGTTCACAAATGAGGGAGACTCAGCTTGAACTGGCCCTAGTCCTTTAGGAAATCAGAGAGGACCGAGTCAAGAAATTGGAAAGTTCATGGATGTGACATTAGCTTCAGGTATGACTGGATCAGGGGTTGTTTGCTTAATAAAGTCTCTTTCCCTCCCTAGGATATAAGCTTAGAGGGGACAGAGGTCTTCTCAGTCCTAGTCATTGCTGTCCCTCCATTTTATAGAACAGTGATTAGTATATAGTAATAATAATAGCAAATATTTACATGGCACTTTGTAAGGAGATAACAGTGTTATAAGTGAAATGACCTACACATATTAGCTCGTTTAATACTCTCAACAAGGAAGTAGTTAACTATTAATTATGTTCCTCATTTTTTGAGGTGGGGAAACTGAGGCACTCAGTCATATAACTAATAAGCAGGGGAGCTGGGATTTGAATAGAGGTCCTCTTGCTGCAGAGCTGTGCTTATAACCACAGTGCTCTCTTAATTCAGCACATAGTTATCGATTGATTGAGTGAGTAAGTGTATAATGATGTAATTTTGCAGGCATAGACTATCCAGTGACCAATCGTGATGGTGTTTATTTGGGCAGCCTTTGTCCTCTGTGTCCCATTAGCTCAGGGTCCTGGCGTCTTCCAGCTTCAGGACCCAGCATATTTATCCCTGGCCGGGGAATGTTGGAGGGTCATGCTTAAGGAAATAAAGCTGGAGATGTGTGTAGAATCATTTTTCTTCTGAATGAGGAGTTTGGGGATTATGGATAGATAAATCTTAGCCTGGGTTTTGAGAGGCCTTGACAGAATTATCTGCTGGAACAACAGAGTCTGACGAATGGGAAACACTTGGAAGGAAAACCCCCCAAACCCAGACTTTTGAATAAGTCTTTCTGGATAACGGTAGGTAATTACGTGTCTCCCCTCCCCACCTTTGTGATGGGGAGCCAGAGACAAAGACATCTGATGTTAACTGGATGGGAATAAAATATGATAAGGTCTTTTAAGCCACAGGGGAGTCATTAATGCAATTCAAGCATTTCCAGTTCTCTGCCTTTTGGGTGCATGGGGGATCCTCTGTTTCCCACCAAAGAGGGAGATGACCATGTAACCTGCTTTGGCCATTGGCATAGGCGTGGAAGTGATGGTTGTCATTTTCACGTGGACGCTTTAAAAGCCTGTATGTGAGGGCGCCTGGGTGGCTCAGTGGGTTAAGCCGCTGCCTTCGGCTCAGGTCATGATCTCTGGGTCCTGGGATCGAGTCCCGCATTGGGCTCTCTGCTCAGCAGGGAGCCTGCTTCCTCCTGTCTCTCTCTCTGCCTGCCTCTCTGCCTACTTGTAATCTCTCTCTGTCAAATAAATAAATAAAATCTTAAAAAAAAAAAAAAAGAGCCTGTATGTGAGGCACCATGCTCTCTGCCGTCCGCCACAGATGTTGGCAACATTCCAGGTGGTGGCTGCTCTCTATGCTTAGGTCTGGGAGTGAGGTCAGCACTGGGCAGAACCTCCATCTGACCTGTAAAAAACATGTAGTATGAGGGAGAAATACAGTTTTGTTGTTTTAAGTTATTGCCAATCAGAGGTTGTTTGTTCCTGAAGCACAGCCTTGTCCATCCTGGTTATAAGCTGTTACACTTGTAGGAAGTGGTTGTTGAGCTCAGAGGGGGAGGGGCAGAGGAACAGTCACAGACTTTAAGATCAGAGGGGTCAAGTTTGACTGTCCACTCACTAGCTGTGTGACCTTGGATAAACTCTTCACCCTCTCTGCGCCTTGCTCCACCTTCTCATCAGTGAAATTGGAGCCATAAGAACTGCTTCATGGGATTAGCTTGAATATTAAAATAGGAAACCTGTAACAGAGTAGATGATGATGAATGTTACCTATTATTTTTGCTATTATGTAGCAAAGGGTAGATTACTTTGGCTATTTTTTAGAAACCTGTCAGTTAAGAATAGAGTGACTTAATTTAAGTAAACTCTGTAAGCAAACAGTGGTGGTTCTTAATTCTGCTCTACTCTCCACAGCTCAAATTTGACAGTTATTTGAAGACCGACAAGCTTGAGGACCAAAGGACCAAGTAGATAGTATATATACTATATATTGTATATATTATAGTACAGGATAGACCTTTATGTAGTAGCCTCCCCTTATGTTCTTCCCATCAGTGTAATTAATTGTTTTAGGATGTTCCTGCTAACCCATTCTCCGTCCCCAAATCCATCTAGTCTGGAGCTTTTATGGCCCTCATTGTGACTTAGCTTCCCCCGAGGGTCTTTAAAGTTAGACAACGGGATATTCAAAGCCAAAGCTGTCTTGATACCAGAAAAATCTGAGGAGCTCAGAAATAACTAGGATTTCTCCACACGTGTCCTACAGAACACATTATTTTGGCAGAAGTGAATCTAGGCTTTGTGGGTTACAGATCTCTCTTCTGGAAAAAGAATGCACAATTATGAATATAAAATTAGACACAAAAGGGAATACTTGTTTAGAGTGAGAAAATAAAGCAATTTTTCGGGGGCCTTTGGATATTTACACTCTGTTCTTCTGAGATCTCTATAGGTAATTAATCAGAAATGTGAACCCAGAGGTGCTTTTCTTGCAACCTGGTTTTCCCTTTCCACCGAGACTCTGGAGGTACACTGTGTAAAGGACCCATGCAAGAGAAAGGTCCAGAAGCCTAAGCTTCACTGGCTTCATGGTAAATTCACGTCTGCTCTCTGGAGAAGTGGACAACAGAGGTCTCCTCTGAATATTGAGAAGGTCATATGCATGTCCATGTTTGTGAGATCCAAATGTGTACGGAAACCTGACCTAATTTTCCTTTGGGGTGAGTTTGGAGCTTTGAGTTGCTGCCTTTCAGACGATATAAAGCCATTTCCCGAAGTCATAAAATCTTCTGTCCCTACCTTTCTCCCCATCATCTTGCCTGAGCCCGGTGTTTGTCATCTTATGCTTCTTGCACACATGCACGCGCACACACATGCACACCAGTCCTGCCATTGGAAGGTGGCTGACTCCCGAGGGGCCAGCCCTTGTTTGGTGAATCCTCTACCAGTATCTTAGTACAGCTCTGTTCATTATCTGCATCTTTCCATTTCTAGGCTGATTTCCTTTTTTTTTTTTTTTAACTCTAGTTAAACTATGATACAGAATTTTTTTTTCTGTATCAAAATACAGATAGTATGTTGGGTGACAAACACCCTGTCTGTATTTGATTTGGAAGCTTCTCCTGAATGTCAGCTGTAGATTGGTAGAGTGACAAGGTGCTCATGTGAATGTTTCCCCAGTGGGTATGAAGTGCCGGGTGGGGTGGAAACCGTAAACAAGCCCGATTCCCCGGTGAACAGCCGTTATTGGTGCACTGCTGTCTGCATGGAAGCCGCGTGCACTGATTCTCTGTTCTAAGTCTTTTCCTGTGTGCGTGCCTGTGTGCCTGTGTGACGTGTACCTACTGTGTGCCAGCAGCTGACAGGAGAGTGACGAGTTACCACATGTATTCGTTTCCTGGGGCCACCGTAACACATGGCATGGTCTGGGCACCTCAAATAATGGAACTTTATTTTCTCTGGAGGCTGGAAGTCTGAGATCAAGGGGTCAGCAGGTTTTGTTTCTTCTGAGGTCTCGCTCCTTGGCTTGTAGGTGGCTGCCTTCTGCTGTGTCTTCACATGGTCTTTCCATGTGTGCGGGCCCCTGCTGTCTGTCTCTCTGTGTGTCCTGACCTGGTCTTTTCATGAGGACAACTGGTCAGATTGGGCTAGAGTCCCACCCAAAGAGCCTCATTTTAATTCACCTCTGTCAATGCCCTGTCTCCAAAGACAGTCACGTTTGAAGTATGAGGGGTTAGGGTTTCAGTATGACTTTTGAGGTGGGCATATAATTCAGTCCATAGCACGGCGGATGACTGGAGAGAGCCCCACCCTGCCTCCGAGCATGTGAATGCTGGCTGGACTTGCACAGGGTCACTGCTCCCCACACTCCTCCCCTTGGGAAGGGCGACCTAGTTAGTGCTCCTTGGAGCACCTTCTCCTCCTTCAGTCCTCAGTTCTGTCTTCCCCAGCATGACGAGAAGAGGTCCTGTGTCTGTGTTATAACATAGCGGACAGGAGTGTGGGCTCTGGGTTTAAGCTGAGTGACCCTGGGCCACTCATTTCATTTCACTAACCTCAGCTTCCCTTTTTGTAAATTGGGGGTTAATAGAAGTATCTTCCCTCCCACACTGCAGATGGGGTTAGGTGGATTAATAAGCATAATACATGAAACACTGAATTCTAGCTACTATTAATAGGATTATTTTGGTTGCAAAGGACAGAAACCCATTAGAAGTAATTTAGACAATAAAAGGGAATTTTCTGACTCTGGTAACTAACTCTTGCGAAGGGTAGGGGTGCAGCTGAGCAGGAGGGGGCAGCGTGAACTGTGCAGTAAACCATTCCCCATGCCTCTCCTGTCTATTTTTGCCCTGGTGGCCTTGTTTTTTCAGATTGCTTTTCTGTACTTGACTAGAGCCATGGCTCCCATGACCTGCCCTATTTTAGAATGCAAGAGGCCTCGCATGGCCACAGTGTGAAAAATGCTGGGGAAGGACTCTCATTGGCTAAGCTTACTTCACCTGGTCGCCCATGGGGCCAGGTCAGAGGCTAAAGTGTGGTTCCCAGAATGCTTCTTAGAGCAGGGGCAGCTTGGTTGAAACAAATAATGGATGGCTCCTATCTCATCGAAATGGTCTCCACATTGTGCCTGGCACTGGGCAGAAATTAGATAAATCCCACCCCCTTTCCCCTTTTATCTCTTCACACCCACTTTCTATTACACAAAAGAGGAATCCAGAAAAGAAGGTCAGCTCAGCTGAGGGGCATTTAAGTTTGCAAAGCTAATTGGAAATAGGCATGAAGGGTTTTAGCAATGCTTCTGCCCCCTGACCCGTCAAGTTTACTTCTAGAATGTCAAGAACTATGAAGGTTGGAGATATTGTCCTCCACATAAGCTAGCAAATTACCCTGCCACAGTTTTTGTGGATGTGGATAGAAGATATGAGACTCCCAGGTCAGAGACAAAGGGCATTATTATTCCTGGCATGGTGAGAAGCATGTGCTTCATGTTTGTGCCAGTTCCCCTGGACTCCTAAGCATGGAGTAGACTCAGGGGCGGCATGGAGGTAGACTCAGGTGGATGGCATGCACACAGTGGGTTTGCATCCCAGCCAAGGAATCCCAGTCTTTTCATAGAGGTGCCCCCCAGTTTGAGCCTTGGAGGGAGGTATGGCCTTTATAATCCTGGTCAGCAAACAAATCTGCTTTCAGTTCTTTAATGTCTGTCTTCCAATGCTGTTAGCTATACAAACATCCTTGTAAAGATAGTGGGGAGCAAAAGCTGATACCAGATATGCAGGAACATGAGAGATACATGGAGAATTGTCTTCTAATAAGGAGAATCTTTCCTAAGGAAAATATATTCATGGGAAAATTCAAGGAAAAATTTATTCATGAAGAACCCAAAGGTCCAGGACACTTGGGTGGGTCAGTTGATTAAGCGACTGCCTTCGGCTCCAGTCACGATCCTGGAGTTGTGGGATCAAGCCAAGTGGGGCGCCTTGCTCAGCAGGGAGTCTGCTTTTCCCTTTGACCCTCCCCCCTCATGTTCTCCCTCTCTCATTCTCTCTCGCTCTCACACAAATAAATAAATAAATAATCCTTTAAAAGAAAGGAACCCAAAGGTCCAACATTAAGTGGGAGGTGAATCAGGCTGTTGTTGCAAGTATTCTGCTATTTCTAAAAATGTTCTGAAGACCCGGGAATGGCAAGTGGAAGTATTCAAGTTAAAATACAAATTGGAAGGGCGCCTGGGTGGCTCAGTGGGTTAGTCTCTCCCTTTGGCTCAGGTCATGATCGCAGGGTCCTGGGATTGAGCCCTGCATCAGGCTCTCTGCTCAGCGGGGAGCCTGCTTCTCCCTCTCTCTCTGCCTGCCTCCCTGCCTACTTGTGATCTCTCTCTGTCAAATAAATAAATAAAATCTTAAATATATATATATATATATATATATATATATATATATATATAAATTGGAAAGTTCAGGCTACAAGACTGAGTAAGTTTTTATTAACTATGTAGAACAATCAATTATAGAAAATAATAGAGAAGGAACTTTGCTGAAATCTCGGTAGTCTTTATCTGGGCAGTGAGTCCAGGGGCAGTTATTTTTTTTTTCCCCTTTTGCATTACATTTTTTCCACATTTTTTTTAAAAATAATGAACATATATTACTTTTATAATAGGAAAAAAAAAGCCCAAGATAAAATGATTTTTGAAAGCAGTGCCTAGCATTCGCAATTTGGCAAAAACAAGGGAAGAAAGCATGAAATAAGCAGGAAAAAAATAAGAGGTTTCAGTTAAATTAGATGTCCAATTAAGCGATTTGCTTGGCTGCAAAATATCTTTTTGACACACAATTAGTTCTGGGTAAGTCAAATGTTTCAACAGTGCATTCTTATGGGGCAATTAAAGTAATTCATATTTGATGCGCAGAAGTATTGTGGTAATTGGGAAACTTTCCCGAATGGCAGTTGAAGCTGGACTGGTTGTGTTTTATTTTTCTTCCATGATGTTGTCTTGATTGAAGAATTTAAGTCATTTCCTTGATAAGCTAGGTAGCTGGGTCTGCTGAGGGAGCGGCTGGTGGATGACAGGACAGAAGTTCCTGTTGGCTAGAGGAAGTTGCTTTTGTGGTAAAATACAAGGTTCAGCAGTGGTAACATTAGCAGCATTTGTTATAGTATTATCCACATTTGTTGTAGTAATAGTTACCACCAACAATCATAATCCAGATCTTGAGCTGTGCCAGAATTAAGTGAACTAAACACTTTATGTATATGTACTGCTTCCTATGACTGTCTTATGCAGTAGATTTGATTGGGGTCTCCCTGTTACGGAAGAGGGAGGTGAAGGCCGGAGAGGTTAGGGGACTTGTCCAAGGTCACACAAGTAAGTGATGTTGGCTGGAGTCTGAATCCGTCAGTCTGATTCTAATGCCCTTGTTCATATATTCTTGGACTTATGTACTGGAATGTCTTAGAAAGTAATAATATTTTATACATTTCATTGTACTTTCCCGGATAAGGTAATCTGACTTTCCTCCCAGGGCAAGCAAGGTATACTGTACATGCTCGATTTGAGAGAGATGTAAGCTGACACACCCAGAATGGGTTAGGAATTTCCGTAGGCCAAATGGTAAAAGAAGAGAAAGATTCAGTTTTTGAAATAGCAGGACTTTTATATCAGTGCTGTTTGTAAATTTTAATTGATAATTTTTTTATATTCTATGAAATTGGATGAGAGGTGAGGTACTATATTAGCCAAATGTTTATAGTTACATCTTGCTCCTGCTCTGCAACCCCAAAGCCCACAAACAGAACTGGACTTCAGATATGGCTGCGTCCAGGTGCTTAGGAGATGCACTTGGGCATCTCTGTGATCTGTAGCTTTCAGCTTTGTTTTCATTCACACTGACTTCATTATCAGACTCTTTCCTGTGTCATCAGTAGGTCTGACTTTCCTCTTACCAGCTTCGTAAAAACCTTAGAGAAAGAACTTACATTGCCAGGAGCCTTGACAGAAGCTTTGGGGCTTCTCGTTGGGACTTTTGGGACTCTCGTTGGACATTTATGGTCATGTGCCCATCTCTGAACCTATTATTGTGGCCACAGAAGTAGAAGATGGTGATTGTCAGTCCTGGTCATGTGCTCACACTTAGAGCCAGGGGATGGTGTCAATTCTACCCAAAATACAGAGATGAATAATGAAGGAAGGATTTATTTTTTATTTTTTTATTTTTTGGGCCCCGAACAAAGCAAAAATGCTGTTATAAGCAAAAGAGAGGATGCTAATTGGGTAGTAGTAGCAGTTGTATCTGTAGCCAGCCTGGAATATTAGAAAGAACCTACTCAGGATCAGAAGAGCTGGTTGTCTCATCCTCGCTCTGGTGTAAACTGAATGTGTGACTGTCATCAATTACTACTCTCTCCAGGCCTCAGTTTCTCTAACTGTATGATAAAAGGGGCTGGCCCAGAGGTCTGCTCTTTAGTCTTATTTCAGAGGTTTCTGAGTGTCTGATCTTTTGATTTGCAAGTAGCAAGATACTCTTCTTGCTGACTTCTAGCTTTCCTTTAGAATGTCCGCTTTTGTTGCATGTCAATGGTGCTTGTTCTCAGAGTGGAAAAAAGTCATTTTATTAAGCCAGGTGTGTAGCCTGGTAGTGGAAATCAGATGCTTGCAAGGTTTTGCCATGCCCCAAGGTCTGAGATTGGGCCATGCCTGTCTTAATTGTTATTTCTGGTCACGATGTCTCCGCTGCTCCCGGGAAGCAAGAGATGCATCCACAATGGCAAATTTAATCAGCAGATGTCATTTGGCAGTTGGTTGATTATGTTTGAAGTTTTGCTGCTAAGCTCATTCTAAAGAATAGTTTGTTTAGTTCTGATTTGTTTTAGTTTTAGAAAGAAAGGCAATAAGGGGCAATGTTGGTGAGGAGAGGCTGCTAGCATTGGTGGAGTCCCTTAATAGCTAATATAATTTTTACATTATTCCCTGGGAGACTGGTGATGGTGTCTTTCTATGACACGTGAGGAAACTGCGCTTAGTGATACTGGGCTGTTGGCATATCAAGTTCATGTCTTTTCTTGATGTTCATTCAGCAAATACCTGCTAAACTCCCACTATGCGCTGGGTACTATTCCAAGTGTTTACAATGCAGGAATGAGAGGACACACACATTCCCTGTACGCGTGGAGCTCACAAAATAGCTGGGGAGGCCAAAAGTAAATAAGCAAACATAAAAAGATTTCCAAGAGTAAGAAGTACTCTGAACCAACCAACTCTGGCAACAGTGTGGTGGAGAACATCTGAAGTAGGGAGTGGCGAGTGCCCTTAGATGGGGTTGATGGGTCAGGAAAGGCATGTAGGAGAATGAGAGCAGACACTTGAATGAGGAAAATTAAACAGCTGGGTGATGACCTGGGGATCAATGTCTGAGCAGAGAGTAGGGCAAGTTCAAAGGCCCTGAGGCAAGCATAAGCTTCGGACAGAAAGAAGGGCAGTGTCCTGGAAGAGTGAGTGAGAAAGGATAGCAAGCAGTGGTATCAGGGGACTTAGTGACCAGATCACACAGCTCTGGAAGGCCATCCTGAGGATGGTTCAGAGAGGATCATCATCATTCTTTTTATGATTTGTTTAACAGTTTTTTTGAGGTATAACGTACAGACTGTAATTTTTATCTACTGTAACCATACAAGTCAATGATTTTCAGTTGGTTGTGTGTAGAGTTGTATAACTATCACCAAAATCCAGGTTTAGAACTCCCCCATTATCCCTTCAATCGTGCCTATGTTTAGCTTTTAAGTCCTAATGCTGAGTATTAGAATAAAAGAATAAATTCTTTTTTCAAACTTGATTGAGATACACTTGAAATATAACATTGTGTGAATTAAAGGTATACAGCATGATGATTTGATACACTTACATACTCAGTGCAGCGCTATTGTTGACAATACTCCAGGAAGAAGTTCTTTTGATGTGCTCAGTGGTTGTTTCTGGTGGTTGAAAATGGAAGGGGTCAATCCATGTACTTCCTTTGCAAAGTATTTTACTGAATGCAGTTTGGATCTTACACTCACTCTGAGAAGTGGGCAGCACTAGCTCCCATTTTACAGATACGTGCACAGAGACGTTATATAACATGCTTGAGATCACATAGCGAGTGGCTGAGAATCCAGGACTTAAACCTTGTTTAGGCCTCCTGATTTCAAGTTCAGTGCTTTTCCCCTCCACATCCTACTCCTGTGTTGTTGATTTCTGGTCACATAAATTAACCAGCTGATTCCTGACAGAGTTGCGTGTTACATCCTTTCTCTGCCTCAGGGGGCACAGCCAGACACCACTGAGGCTGGAGATGAAAGAAAGTTTCAAGTGCAGAGGTTGCGCAGTTTCTCGAGAAATACATTCCCCACAGTGTCTGCACAAGGGGTGGGGTGAGGGGATAAGGGATTTGGAAAATAAATAGAAGCAGGCTGTCATGAAGTATTTTTTGTTCTCAAGGAGTATTGGCAGGAAAGTTCAGATCATGTTTTTGGTGAAAAGTTCTTATGTGTGGGCACTAATGTCATTCCTGGGATATGTGCGTGGCCCTCATGCAGTTAGGGGAGGGAGCCAAATCATCACTCTGCGTGGAGCCCTCTGGGATGTGAGGGGAAGGTCAGTGTGGGAATCTTGTAGTGGTGTCGGGACCCAGCAATGGAAGCTGGGATGGAATTAGACCCAATTAGCTAGAGTTTGGAGGATTTAAGTGAATGTAAACTGAGAATTGAAAGCAGAATTTATAAGATGCTCTGTTAGTCTAGCTCCTCTGAGAAACAGACTGTACTATAGGATTAAACCTGCACGCTTAAAAAAAATTTTTTTAAAAAAGATTTTGTTTATTTATTTGACAGAGCAAGAGAACACAAGCAGAGGAGGGAGCAACAGAGGGGTTGGGAGAAATAGGCTCTCTGCTGAGCAGTGAGCTCGGTGCAGGCCTCCATCCCAGGACCCTGGGATCATGACCCATGCTGAAGACAGATGCTTAATTGACTGAACCCCCCAGGTGCCCCAAACTTGCATGATTTTTATTAAGACAAATGCCTGTGACAGAGTCAGAAGGCTGGTAGAGCCCGCGATGGCCTTGCAGGTGTGACCTCCAAGTGAAGGAGAAAGGGCAGGAAGTTAGGGCGCGATCACCATAGGGAAGTCCTCAAGCCATCTTAGGGGCAGGAACCTGTGTCTCTCAGGAAGGGGTACCCTGAAGGGGCTCAGTCATCACAGGGAGCACCCTTCTACACCCCTAGAGTGGAAACTCCCAAGACTCATTCTCAATGCCACGCAGCATCAGGCTGGCAGAAAAGTGGATTTGGGTCACACAGCATTTACATTTAAAAAAGTAGTCACCAGCATTCAGCAATCTGTACGTCTTACATTAAAAAACCGGGGTTTTTTTGCTTCTCTTTAAAAAATAGTGGCACTATGGCAATATGCCCCTTCTGTTACTGCAGATCACCTGGAATGGAGTCCTTGCTGTCTCCTTAGATGAGACACGTGTTCTTCAGTCTGCCATAGGCCCCACCAGGCCCTTTTGTCCTATCTCCAGTCTTCATTTGTTTGAACTACATATCTTCCCCCGCCCCCACAGGCATTTAATTTTGCAAACTTGGCTGTAAAGGCATCTGAGAAATTAAAACTACCAAAGTCAATTCAGCTATGGAATGGAGTGGATAAGCACAAAGCTGAAGATTAGGAGATAAGGCTAGAGATTGGCCAGACAGGAACAGAGCAGGGTGCCAGAGCCATGGAGGTCATGTGCTTGCTGGAGTAGCCTGGCAGAGAACAAAGGAATGGCTTCTCTTGGAGAAACCTTAGTTGGCACAGACGTGTGATCCCATGGTCCGTCCAGGAGCCATCTTCCATGGTTGGTTATTGACGCTTATTGACAGCTGTGTTTCACCCCATCCCTCTGACCCAGCAATGAGGACCAAAGCAGATTCTAGGTTTGTGTTTCCCTAACACCCTTTTGTTTAGGTAGCACTCCTCCCTTCTGTGTGGTTCAGCAAGGCTGCCAGTTCTGGGCATCTCTCCTCTCCTCTGCAAGCCTGGGGGGTCTTCAGCTGGATTCCCCCAGACCAGGCCTTGAGATGAGGATGCGCGTGAGAGTTTATGTGTAAGGTGACCCCAGGGAGCACTGGCATGGGAATGACTGTGTGTGAAAGTTCTCCAGAGCAACAGAACCAGTAAGATACATGTATACAGTTGTTTGCAAATAAGTTCTCCCATTCTGTGGGTTGCCTCTTTGTTTTGTTGACTGTTTCCTTTGCTGTGCAGAAGCTTTTGATCTTGATGAAGTCCCAAAAGTTCATTTTCACTTTTGTTTCCTTTGCCTTTGGAGACATGTCTTGAAAGAACTTGCTGCGGCCAGTGTCGAAGAGGTTACTGCCTATGTTCTCCTTTAGGATTCTGATGGATTCCTGCCTCATGTTGAGGTGTTTCATCCATTCTGAGTTTATCTTTGTGTATGGTGTAAGAGAATGGTCGAGTTTCATTCTTCTACACATAGCTGTCCAATTTTCCCAGCACCATTTATTGAAGAGACTTTTTTCCACTGTATATTTTTTCCTGCTTTGTCGAAGATTATTTGACCATTAAGTTGAGGGTCCATATCTGGGCTCTCTACTCTGCTCCCCTGTCTGTGTGTTTGTTTTTGTGCCAGCACCATGCTGTCTTGGTGATCACAGCTTTGTAGTAAAGCTTGAAATCAGGGAACGTGATGCCCCCAGTTTTGTTTTTCTTTTTCAACATTTCCTTAGCAATTCCGGGTCTCTTCTGGTTCCATACAAATTTTAGGATTGTTTGTTCCAGCTCTTTGAAAAATGCCGGTGGAATTTTGATCGGGATGGCATTGAAATTATAGATTGCTCTAGGCAGTATAGACATTTTAACAATGTTTATTCTTCCGATCCAAGAGCATGGAATGGTCTTCCATCTTTTTGTGTCTTCTTCAGTTTCTTTCATGAGTGTTCTGTAGTTCCTTGAGTACAGATCCTTGACCTCTTTGGTTAGGTTTATTCCTGCGTATCTTATGGTTCTTGGTGCTATAGTAAATGGAATCGATTCTCTAATTTCCCTTTCTGTATTTTAATTGTTAGTGTATAAGAAAGCCACTGATTTCTGTACATTGGTTTTGTATCATGCCATGTTACTGCATTGCTATATGAATTCTAGTAGTTTGAGGGTAGAGTCTTCTGGGTTTTCCATATAAAGTATCATGTCATCTGCAAAGAGAGAGAGTTTGACTTCTCCATTGCCAATTTGAATACCTTTTCTTTCTCTTTGTTGTCTGATTTCTGTTGCCAGGACTTCTAATACTATGTTGAACAAGAGTGGTGAGAGTGGGCATCCTTGTCATGTTCCTGATCTCAAAGGGAAGGCTGTCAGCTTTTCCCCATTGAGGATGATATTCGCTGTGATTTTATGAAGTTGAGGAATGTTCCCTCTATCCCTATACTTTGAAAAAAAAAAAGATATGTGTATATACACATGCTTATTTATAACATAATAGGATATAATGTAGCTTATGTACACACTTACAATAAGAAACATATAATGCAATGTTTATTTATTTATTATAAGGAGTTTGCATACAAAATTGGGTCACACAGTTATGGAGGCTGACGAACACTGAGATCTGTGGGATGAGTTAGTGTGCTGGAGACCAGGAGAGCCGATAGTGTACTTTCAGTTCAAAGGCCAGCATGCTTTGGACCTAGGAAGAGCATATTCTCAGTTGGCGTATGAAGGTAGGAAACACCTGGTATTTCAGCTCAAAGACTGGGCAGGAAGAATCCTCTCTTACTTGGGGGAAGGTTGGCCTTTTTGTTCTATTTAGGCATTCAGCTGATTGGGTGTGACCCACCACATTAGAGAGAGCAATCTGCTGTATTCAGTCTACTAATTCAGATGTTAATCTCATCCAGAAACACCCTCACAGTTGCTTTCTTATACACTAACAATCCAGCACTCCGCTGGATCTTAGCCAAAAGGCCAAGGAGCGAAACACAGACACACTCAGAATAATATTTGAACAAATACCTGGGCACCCTGTGGCCCAGTCAAGTCTCAGATACATAAAATTAACCTTTACAGGGAGAAATGAGATAAGGGAATTTAAGCCAGTATAGGGTGTGGTAATGAACAAGCTACTTTTACAGGCACTGGAGGCTCATTTCTTTTGGTTTTCTCTGGTTGATGGTATGGAACACACCTCAGAGTGTTCCCGCTGAGTGGTAAGAAAATTGAGATACCTGTCTTCCATCTCCTGTCTGACATTGACTGAGGAATGCTGCTAAGGACTTTTACTTCCTATGACTTCTCTTGGCCAAGAACAGGTCCTCAAGTGGGGAGTCTCAGATGTTTGCAGTGGGATGCCTTTGGCTTGTATGAGGATGATGAGGGCCCAGAGGACACAGAAAGGCACTGCCAGCATCTGCTTTGATGGGCAGATGACACATGTCTGGTCTGTCTGTCTGGTGGACCATGGAGCAGAACAGAGCATAAGAAAGGTCCATCAGGGTATCCCTCTGGGATTAATTTATTATGGTTCTAAGGAGTGAGGATATGAATATGGAGCTGTCAGGATCTACTTTTCCTCCCATAGAGAAAGATGGAAAATAAGGCTGAGCAAAGACAAAGAAGAGGAAGAGAGAGAAAGTCTATGTGTTGGTGGCTATGAGTTTTGTTTCTAGTCCCTGGAGCTCTGGTTCTTATCTCTCCCTTATGTAAACTACTACCCCAGCTGGATAACCCAATGTATTCCTTTCTTGATTAATTTAGCTAGAGTTGGATTTCTGGGCACACAATCAAGAGCTCTTACAAACAGTTATGGCAGGGTTGATGGTGGGGGCAGTGAGAGGGAGATTGGATTGAGAGAGAGATTGCCGTGGGCCTGAGAGCTTTCTCTACTTATTAGCTCCCAGTGCCTGAAATTTAAGGCACTGGAAGGAAGATGAGTTTATGGTGGAAATTTGTAACCGACCATTAACTAGAATGGCACATCGAAGCCCCTGTGCCTGACCAATTGTTAGGTCTTAACGAAACAGCGATAAAAAAAGAAATTTTAGTTTGAGCGCTTAATTAGCCATTCTTTTCCTTCCTGACTTTTAGCTTTATGACTTTAGCTTCTAGATAGGATTTTATTGTACTCAAGTACGAATTAAGCCTAAACAAGGAGTCTCCCCATATTTCTGCTCCTCCAATTTAAATTTAGTCTTTGTAGGACGACACAAAGTGCCACATTAAATATCCCATGTAAGGACTGTAAATTTTTTAGAAGAGAGACAGAAGCAAGCATTCATCATTGTGATCTCTCTTCTAAACACTATGGGAACTCATATTAATTTAAAACAAAACAAAAAAGTTAATGCTGTTGTTTATTTCCTTAAAAAAGAAGGGGGGGCTTGTCTGAAGTACTCTGAGAATAGGCGCCAAAATACGCAGTGATGAGAAGTGATAATAGCTGCCATTTGTTGAAAATCTGTTAGTGCGCCGTGGCATCCCTGACATTCCAGATCTCCAGTCATCCTGAGAGCCTTTGGGGATGGTTGCTCTCCAGGTTCCGTGGGGCAAATGGCGGCTCAGAGAAGGCTTAAGCGCAGTCACAAAGACAGAAAAGATAGGGCTGGGAACCAGTTTGCATTAAGACTCCGTGATTCCAAAAATCTACATGCTTCCCACTTGCAAAGTGTGTGTTTTGTGCATATGATGGTGTAGGTGGTGGTGTATGTGACGTGCGTTTCTGTGCTGGACATTGTGCCGGGCACTGCCCACAGTCGGCACTCAGCAGTACTTTTGTTCAGTGAGCTGGGAACGTGTGGGTGAACGAGCCCCATGAGACCAAGGAGGGAATTCATCTTTCCATTATATCTGCGCAAGGGTTTGTTAAGTCAAGTAATTATATGTGTGTCCTTATGGAAATTGTTTTGTATTTATGCTCCTGCAGAAAACAGGGATTCTTCTTTCTTTCTTGAAATTCAAGAGAAAATAAAGAGTCTTACTGACATCTACCCCAAGTCCTGTCTTGTAACGAGGCAGAAAACAAATGAATCTGCAAGAAGAAGGGGTTGATGGTGTCTTACGTTTGCATAGCACTTTTCTCTTCAGAGAGCATTTGCTCACCGTGTCCCTTTTGGTCCTCCCAGCAGCCCTGTGAGGTGGGATAAAGGTTTGGAGAAGTTGGGGGGCTTGCCCCAAGATGACACAACAGTCAGGTGCCCAAACCAGGACCTGAGTGAGATTCATTTGACTCACAGTTCACATTTCCTGAACAAGATTTTGGAGTGGTGTAAAGCTCTCTTGAGAAAAACAACTGTTTTTGGGGCATTTATAGCCCACTTTTGCAGCACTCATGCATGCCTCTGATCTATATGCTAATCTGGGATACACCTTATCTCTTAAATAATCCAAGGGTATGCATGTGGGTGCTTCTTGATTTGAAGTCCTCATGTGCTTGTAAACTAATGGGATTGTAAAACATGCCCCAGAATTTACACTTCCCTGACTCAGCCTGATTTCTCCCGTCCTGCCACATTATCAAGGCTGCCTCACCCCGGCTTCTGTTTTCATAGTCCAGAGGGAAAGCACAAAGTGAGGCACCAGGTTTTTTTCTCCAGAGTGTTGGAGCCCAGAAGTAGACAGATGGGAGAGAGTGGAAGAATTTGAACTAGAGGAAACATTGCTAATTTTCTCTTCTCTCGAGCATTGGAAGTTACATGCTGTCTGAAGGGAACGTATTCACTTTACCGTTTTTCTATTCTTTAAGTATAGAAGTAAGGCAAACAACAACAACAAAAAATGAGAGACTCTGTCTGTCATTGGAGTAATCAGCCATGTTCTGAAAGTGGAATGGCTAAACCAGAAATCATTGGCCACTTGCTGGGGTTCAGGATGTATAGGTAGAGAGCTAATGCCAGCTCTGTGTCTGCCTATCAAAGTAACACTTGTTCTCTCTAGAGAATTGGGATTCTAGGGAATTATAAAGCAAACAAATGTAAAGTTTTATCACTCTCTTGTCACCCACTGGACTGGTTGGTCAGAAGTCATTACTGTTTTGCTTAATGAGAACTAACTTATCAGGAGCCTTTTCCATGATGATGATGATGGCTAATATTTATTGAATGGTTGCTCTATGCCGAGTTTAGGCTATGAGCTTTACAGAATACGATCTCATGTAGACTGTTACTTTCATTTTTCTCCAGGTAGAGAAACATGCTCAGAGAGGGTAAGAACTTGCCCACAGAGGAACTGAGTGGGGAAAGCTAGGGTTTGGGTTCAGATCATCAGATGCCAGACCCTAGGGTCTTCAGCACTTTGTCGTCCGTGTGTTTTTCAGTGGATAGCATGTTCCACTTTGGGTTTGAAGGGGAGAGCACGGGAGAGAAGTCAAAATACCAAACAGGGAAACAGCAAGGAAACCAAATGCCATTTGCTGGTCATGAGCTGGATTAAAAAGAAAATTCAGCAAAGTTGATGGCTTCTCTTGAGATTTGCCACCTGCAAGCGGCCACTGTTGGAGTCTGTGCCTTATTCTGATGCTGCCCTTAAAGCTAAGAACAGGAGGCATCTTTTTTACCTGTAATCTTTAGAAGTAAGAGCGTGTCGGCTCTCTGAGGGTGGATTGGATTTTTAAAAAACAGTTGGAGGTCACTCATGGCCAACTCAGATGACAATGGCAGATGATGAAGCTTGTATTGTCACTTCTGTTGAAATGAAATTTACCTCATGGTAGTGAGAGTGATTTTCTTGTGCAGTTCTGGAGAGCAATTAGCCCAAAGCAGTGGTTTTAAAACTACCCCTGTGAAGAAAGGAGAACGCATTCAAGCTTAGCAGTGTATAGCCTCAAACGGGCTCACCAAGGGTGAAAATTCCTTTGAAGTGTCATGTTTTATCTTGGATATTTGTGAATCCTGCATTCTGCTTTGTGCCCTGTTTTAAATTACTTATGGAGTAAAGTCTGCGGATGTTCCAGGAAGATGGTCGTGTTCATGCTGTATAGCTTTGCATGTCCCAGAGATACAGTAGGGTTCCCCTGAGGGTACCTGTGCCCCAGTTTGAGAAACATGGCTGTATCAGATGGATGCCCGTACTGTGATCTAGGCTGCTGATTGTCCCCGAGGGTGTCCTCCCTCCCCGTAAATTCCAATGTTTTGAATAGGAAATACAGTTTAAAGTTCAAAAATGAAATGGTATTACAAGAATAGTAAAAGTCTGTCTCCTGTCCCTGCTCCCCTGAGGAAGCAAGCTGCCAAGATGGCCTCATCGATCTCTGCCTACTGGCATTCACCCACTGTGTCTTCCTCTCTCACGTTGTGACAGGATTGGTGTTTGTACCCAGTGCTGCAGATGCAATGGCATGTCACTTCCAAGATGAGGCTGTAAAAACCTGCACCTTCTGTCTTGAGGGATTCTTCTCTTCTTCCCTCTCTCTTTCCCTCCTCTCTCTCTCTCTCTCTCTCTCTCTCTCTCTCGGATCTGTTCCTCTGGAGGAAGCCAACTGCCATATTGTGAGAACACCCTAGGGAGAGGCCCACGTGAGGAGGAACTGGGGCGTCCCGCTAATCGCCAGTGAGGAGCTGTGGCCTGCCGACAACCGCGAGTGAGCCCGGGAGCTTCTCTCTCAGGCCCAGAAAACCTTCCAACCACTGCAGTCCTGGCCCATGTCTTACCTGCAGCCTCGCGACAGACCCTGAGCCAGAACCACCGGCTCAGTGGCTTGTGGGCACCGGCTCCACAGCCACCATGAGATAATAATCGTCTGTTGTTTTAGGCTGCAGTGTTTAGGGAATTCGTTCGACAGCATAGATATCCAGTGCATTCCACTCACAAGAGTTCCTTAGGTTCTTTCTAGAATTTATGTATGTGAATGCCAGCACATAGAACTACAAATTCTTCTCTCCTCCTTTATTCAAAACAGTCTGCTACACGTACTGTTCTGTAGCTCGCTTTTGTCAAGATGATGTTTTTGGGAGATAGTAACTACATAGAAATAGTATAGAGAATTCTTCCCTGGTTTTTTGTTTTGTTTTGTTTTGTTTTTTTGTTTTTTTTTTTTTACTGCTGAGTAGTATTGCATCAAATGGCTGCACTAGAATTTGTGTAGCTGCTTCCTGATTGATGGCATTTCTAGTGTTTTGACAGTATAGCATTTTTGTGAATAATCTTGTACACATGTGTGCAAGCGCACATGTAACATCTGTTTCTACAGGTTGAAATTTCTTGGTCCAAAGTGTAGGAACGCCTGTGATTTCGATATTGTTCAATTCTCTTCTATAAGGATTGTACCAAGTGCCATGTTCTCTGCTCCTCCCCCCACCCCTCCCCCAGCAGCATATGGGAGTCGTTGGCCGCTGGTTGGACCTGAACTGATTCAAAAATAAAACCCTTCATTTTCAAGGACCTGATGAAGTGCCATCCAAAGACTGTTTCAGTTAGGACTAAGGCACCCTTCCACATTTAAGTGGTTTTGAAATCGGGTATTTATAAGTGAGACTAGTCTGTGCTCGAGTTTGCTGAGGTTATAAAATTCAAATTTTCTTTGAAGACCAGCTGCCACATGCTATTTATCAACAGCTGCACATGCACAAAGTGGCAGCAAGAAGGGGAGGCGGCCTCTGGAGTCTCTTTCCCTGCAAAGATGAGCCGCGTCGGGGTGTGAACATGCAAGCAGTGGAGTCCTGAAGGATTCCAGAAGTATTTTCAACAGTGGTAGCATCATCGGAATAAGTAGGTGCCTTCCCAAGGTGACAGCGTTTTGCCATTTGTTTATAAGATAGCAGTGATTGCAAGTTAGAGCACTGATTTGATAACAGCTCTTTGGGGGAAAGGAAACACTACATTAAATGCTCACATTGATTGTAAGATGATTGTGTTTTAGAAATGATGAAATGTGAAAGAGCATGTCGCTTAGATTCATGGAAACACACTCAGTTCAGCCCTGTTCAGTGCGACCCCTTTGAATGCAAGGCTGCCTTGGGTGCCTCTCCCTTACCTCTTCACTTTTTAAAAATTTCGTGCAGGAAAGGAGGAACTAAGTGAGTCCATTCTGATGCTAACTGATGTGATGGGGCAGAGTGAGCTGCCCTGGAACCAGACAGTCCTGGGTTTGGATTCTAGCTTTTATCGGTAGTACCTGTGGGATTTTGGGCAGATGACGTATTTCACTGTTTTTTTGAGCCTTGATGTTCTCATCTGCAAAGTAGGGACATTCAGACCTGTCTCAAAAGGTTTGTATCATTTGGAATGTTTGTGGTTGGAAGTGCCAGAAGCCCAACTCAAAGTCTCTTCAAGTGCAAAGGAGGAATTTATTGGGAGGGTCCTGGGTAGTGCACGAGAACAAGAGGCCACAGAAAGGCAGGACAGCCACCAGGCCTTGGAAAATTGGCATACCAGTATGCCCATGACATACCTAACCCATGGTGAATGCTCAAGAACTGGCCAGTGTTAATAAGAATGGTAGTAAACACTGACAGCTGGCGTTTGGTGAGTGCTTTTTTTTCCCAGGTCAGGCACTGTGTCAAGTATTTTGCACACATATTTCATCAATAAAAACCTTTGCATTTTTACTGCTTATCACTGGAAAATCTTTCTCCCCTCCTGGAACCATTTAAAAATTGACAAGCCATAAATGACTTCCTGAGGGCTTGGTGGACACAGAATGAGAAGAAAGGATGCTTGAGTCCATGTTTTCTGCCCAGAATTGAGTGAGTTCCTGTTTCCTGTGCATGAAGGAGAGGCTGTGATATTGGATGACACTAAACTCTTAAAAGTAATTGCTGCCTCCCAGTTGGAAACAAAGGGGCTACGGTGAATACTAAATGTGTTTGCTGCTTTTTTGGGGTGAAAGGACAGCCTGCTCATCTGTGGGACAGCTTACTGTGTTTCTGTCAGGTCCAGATTTCTGGCATTGATGTGGCTTCTCAGCTCTCTTGAGCCCCGAATCTGCATTAGAGCCAGAAAGCCCCAAGACTTCTAGGCTCTGTGATTACTCTGGGCTTTGGAGCCTTTTCCTTTAGGAGCAAAATAATAGTGGAAGCTTGTACTACAGATGAAGGAGAGACACCAGAGTTTGGGGTAAACCTGCGGCTGTTTGAGGATGCTGGTGGCAGTGAGGTGGGATTAACTTTCAAAAGAGTTTTGGCTCCTCTAAGGCTAAGGAGTTCTGGGTGAAGGAGATTCTCTTAGTTTGTCCTTTCTCTGGATGAGTATCTGAGCTGGATGTTTTACATTTTCCCCCCTAGACTGACTTTCCACGGCCCACTCCTGCTGTCCCCCAGGAGGTACCTCCATGGACTGTATCACCCAGGCTCCCTCACTGTCTTGTGGCTGGTTGGGCTTGGCCAATGGAGGACCCTCATAAGATAGTAGAAGTTGGGAGGAGAGAGATGTTGGGGGTATTTATTCCTCTGGCTCTTCCTAGTTGAGTTGCCGTGGGTTAGCTGCCCCTCTGCTGGAGACCACAGCTCTGGCCAGGCAGCTGTCTCTGACAGCTATAGCTCTTCTCCTTGAGTTCCACAACTGGTTCCTCTCCTTTGCCTTACAGGTTAGCGATAGCTAACTTCTGTTGCTAGTTCTGGGATGGTACAACATTCTAGTTCAGTTATATCATCAAAGACCTGGACTCTCGCCATCTTTCTGCTCTGACCTGTAGAGTGTGGCCTTTGTCCCAGTCTTTAATGTTGACAGGATGGCTGCCACAGTGCCAGGCATCACAGCCTCACACAACAGTTCCAAAGACAAGGGAAGACTTGTCTCTGTTGTATCCTTTTTAAACAGAAAGGAAAAATTTCCCCAGAGCTTTCAGTGTACTTCCCACCAGCTCTCATTGGTCAGAGGTGGTGACATGCCTATTCTGAAAGCAGTCAACAGAAAGGGGGGTCAGTATGACCATTTGGATCAGTCAGGATTTACTCCTTGTGGTGAAAAGGGGCCAGACTTCTGAATCATGTGACTGTTCAGCATCTAAAAATTGGGGTCCCTTAACAAGGAAGAAGGGGCTCTTTCTTAGGTAAGCATAACAGCATCTAATAAATGAAGAAAAAGCTTGTGAGGTATGGTATGGTGAGTCATGAGGCTGGAGACTGGGAATGTTCCAGAATATGGCATCTGAAAGAAGTTAGGCAGCCCAGGAATCTCAAAAGTGACCGTCCCAATGTCATAGATTTAGTTAGTGGCCAAGGAATCAAGGCACCTGAATGGACTCATTTTCTCTTCAGGTCCTTTCTGCTGAGGCCAGCAACCTGTGGCTGTAGAGACACCATCATGGAATCAATGCCAGCTTAAGCCTCCTAAGTCCGTGGCAGTGCCTAGAATGAGGCTGTCCTTAGGCTTTCCTCTGGGAGGCACTCGGCAGCACACACGGTGTTTCCACATCTGCGGTCTCCTCCGCCCTCCACTTAATCATGGGGAAGATGAGGTGCAGAAAGGTAAAGGGTTTTTTATTCAAGGCCCCACGGCTGGAAGGTGGGGGAGTATCTTGACTTGAGCCAGATCCTTTAACTGAAGGTCCCGGTAATCTGCTTTTCTGCCTTCCAGATAACTTCGCAGGTTCTACGGGGTAGATCCTCAATCACAATGCACTGAAGGTGTGGATGAAAGCAAACAAAAACAAAAACAAAAACAAAAAAATAAATTAAATACCCAACCAAAAAAAAAAAAAAGTAAAAAAAAAAAAGTTGTGCAGAGATAAAAATCCAGTTGTGACTCTCCTTGTGGGCCCATGAATAAAGCAAAGTTATCAGATAGAGATGTATGAGCTGCCAGGTAGAAATCACTGGGTTTATGGGGCTGTATCAGGCCCCTCTGACAACACCACGTATTTACCTTGCAGATGAATGACTTCATTTCTTGTCCCAGATGCATCACTGGTGGATAATATTTATGCAGATAGGAAGCTGCTCCCCTTATTTTATTTTGTCCAGGGATGTTTGTACCCATTTGATTTTCTACCTTTTGACTTGACACTGTTCTTCAGGGGACCGCGTTGTGGGAAGCATTTCGATAAACAGTGCTGAAGTGACAGATTTCGGCTTTAAATGAAATTGTGTTCCATAAAGTGGGAGACAAAGGCTTATAACTCACCGTCGGCTACAGACATTTCGGCGAAAATTATCTTTCATGCTTTGATCTCCACTGTATCATTTTACTGAGTGGCCTCGTGTGCTCTATCAATCAAACCCACTGAAGATGCAGGGGAATCACATTTAAAATCAAATGCAAGTCATAGATTCATCTGCCCAGGAGGAAGAGAAATGTGTCATGAATCCTCGTTTCAATCTTTTGTGATTACAACTGAATTAGTTTTTGAAAACTCCAGAGGATGAAGTTTTCCACTTTCCAACTTTCACATTATTATTATTTTTTCGAGGGGGGCGATATTAGATCTGTGTAGAGGCAGACCGAAATGATTTAGCTGTGAGATCACAGTCTCGCCTTCCATCCAACTGTAGGTTAGGGCCTTTTAATATTCCTCTGACGGGGATTTTTTCATGGAGGAAGGGATGTTAAGAAGAAAGATGTTTCCTAACAAGAAAACACTTAGACAAGGAGGATATGACCTCGCTCGCTCATTCTTGCCTGCTCTCTCGGCAAACGTGGCGAACGGTGGGGAGCCAGAAGGGAGATGCCGTTTGCGGATCTTTCTCTTTTTGTGGGGCTCGGCAGAGGATGTCTTGTTCGAGATCCACACATCGTGCGAGGTGCGCAGTCTGCAGCCCTGTTGTATAGATGAGGAAAATGAGGTCAAGAAATAACGCTCAAGGTCAACAGAGCTGAGATGGGACCCTGGGTCTACACGATTCAGAATAACACCCTTTAAAAAAATTTTTTTTTTGAGAAGGACTATTTCTTGTTGATTGCCTTCCCCCTGTATAATTTTGGTGCCTGGCACGTTGTAGGTGCTCTAAAGCACTTGTTCAGCATCTGAACCAGGCGTTGGCAAACTTTAACAATAAAGACGAAGGTAGAGAATTTCTTCAGCTTTTCAGGCCGTGAGGTGTCTGTGGCAGCTACTCATTTCTGTTCTTACAGCGTGAAAGCAGGCCCAGATAACGTCAACAAAAGAGCGTGCCTCTGTTCCAGCAAAACCTTATTTATGAACTCTGGAGTTTGAGTTTCATGTAATTTTTGCATCATGAAATATTCCTCTTCTTTTGATTTTTTCCTCCAATCATTTAAAATGTAAACATGATTCTTGGCTTGAAGGTCATAGAAAAGCAGGTGGCGTGGATGTGAACTGCAGACTGTAGCTTACTGACCCTGGTCTCGATAATAATTACGGGGCTTGAATCATTCCGCCCGCAGGTGAACAAGAGCTATTGTATCTCAAAGGTCTAGCTTGGTGCCTGGCACAGAAGTTCTTTGTGGGGGAAAGATTCATTTTTTTTTTTTTTTTTGAGAGGGTTCATAGCCTTCCCCACGTTTTAAAGAGGGGACAGCTTTTGTCTTGGCTGGTGCGTGGGAGATTTGTTATGTGAAATCTGAGGAGTGAGAGAGTGAGGGCAGCTGAGAAGTAGAGACGGAGGGTTAAGCTGGTCTACCTGACGGGAGGTGAGAGGTGTTGGGAGGGGACAAAATAGTATCTGCTGTCTGAGAATTAGAGAGATCTTTTGGGGTTTGTTGTAGGGAAACTGAGAAATGCAAATACACCAGGGAGGCAGGTAAGGACTTTAGGATACTACTGAGGGTTGTTGTTATTGTTGTTGTTGTTGTTTAAGAAAACTTCAGTTAAAAAAAAAAAATCTGTGGTCCTAATGATGGGAGGTAGAAAGAGGTAATTTTGTTAGATGTCCTGCCCTCTAACAAATGGGTTGAATGGGTTAGAAATTCGACCTTCATTTGGGTTAGAAGCCTGTTTATGATTTTCTGGTTTGAGAACCTTGTGTTTTCCATATAAACACTGAATGAACACTGAAGTTTCCAGGAACAGAGCTATAGGGTGCGTCCAGAGAGGACCGTATTGTGGTCTGTGTGGAGTGCCAAAATGAAGGAGTCGCCATTTTGGGAAACCATGACCCTTGCGGTCACACCCCAGCGGCACGTGTCTGCTCCTTCTTGGATCTGTGTGACTGTCCCATCCAGTTATGCCACACGTAGGTGTGAGCATCCGAGTACCTCGTCCTGTCTTCCTAGCAGAAACCCGTGTTATTTCACTATAAATTGTTTCACTATAAATTCCTTTTTCATATCTCCTCTTTATTATAATTAGGACCCAGTAGCAGTTGATTTGTTAAAGTAAGGGTAGGTAGTTTCTACTGTCAATGACTTTCTTTTTAGGGCGATAAAGAGGGCTTTTCAAAATATTACCCAAAACATGAGGACATGGATCTGATGGAGCCCAGAACCCCTGCCTTGTGAGACTCTTTGGGTTGATGCACGGGGAACTGCTTTTCAGTTACTCTCAGATTGCTGGAGTACGTTTCTTTGAGTTGCAGAGACAGGGTTCCTGTTGGGACCGACAAGCAGCTGTAGGGATTTGACAGAGTGAAATCGACGCTTCCTTCAGGGGCAACGGCTTGCTTACCTCCTGTTTTCCCTTTGTTTGTCAAGTAAGGCCAGACTCCTTGACCTCCCTCAACAGTGCTGCTTCGTGGACACAGTTTTTTAAGTGTTTCAGAATCTCCATTAGTCCCTTTTGGAGACAGCCTTCGCTTCCCAATCTGATTTCAGCCAAAGCTCACCATCAGCTCTGGCCACACCAGCTCATCCTGTCTGGGAGGCCGAGGATCTTCTCCTTCCTGGGAAACGACTGTTGCCCATTTTCTTCTTCAGGCAGCCAGAACCATCCATCCTTTCACCCCACTGGACCTTGATAAAACTGGCACCTCGAGCCCTTCCTTCTGTAGGTTGGTTTTTCTTCTGCATTGTGCCCAGAGGTATTATAAATGAAAGGTTGGCTGGGGCTGGGCAGGCATTTTATTCTGATGAAATTTCCCCTGGGATTTTGTTATTACAGTGGAACGTGGGATCTCAAATCAGATTACCTGGGATCGAATCCTGCCTCCACCACTTACTAGAAGCTTTATGACTGGAAAAGCGCTTTATGACTGAGAGGTGCTTTCCTTATCTGCGAAAGGGTAGTGGTAGTATTTGGAGGGTTAAACGATATAATGCACAGAATATGCTTAGCACCCGGTGCTTGACATAAATGACTCAGTCAGTAAACTTCAGCTTTATAATGGCGTAAGACTTTGTACTCATGTTCTCTTAGATGTTCTCTAAATTATTCAGTCAAGCAAAAAACTCTTCTCTCATCTGCTCTGTGTGTGTGTGTGTGTGTGTGTGTGTGTGCCTAATGTCCCTTAGTGAGTTTTCCTGAGTTATTGCATGTTCTCTGGGATGTAATTCCTTTGACTTTCCCATTTTTCCAATACCAGTAGTGGGTGCATTCAGCACAGGAATGCCCATGTCTGTGAGGCCCGTTTGCTTTCACTTTCCTGACTGCCTTCCTCCAGGTGGGCATTGGGAAGGAGAAATGTCGGAGGAAGGGCCAACAAAGTCAGTTTGTGCTGCTTGAACGAAATACCATAGCCTGGGTGGCGTAAGCAGCACATGTGTACTTCTCACAGTTGTAAGGCCTGGGGAGTTTTAAGATCGAGATGCTGGCAGGTTACGTGTCTGGTGAGGACCATCTTCCTGGCTTGCAGATGGCCCCTCTTCTTGTTATGTCCTCATGTGGCAGGGAAAGTGAGAGCTCTCATCTCTTCCTTTTCTTGTAAGGGCAGTAACCATCATGGGGGCCCCATTCTCACGACCTCATTTAGACTTAGTGATCTCCCAAAGATCCCACTTCCAGATACCAAAACTGGGGATTAGGGCTTCAACATCTGAATGTGAGGGAACAGAAACATGCAGTCCACAGCACTTTCTTTTCCAAAAATCTCCCTGAAGTCCTCTCTTCAGGATACCTTGGTATCCTCATTTAACAAATGAGGAAATTAAGACTCTAAGCCATGAGTTGAGTTGCTTGCATTGTCCATGGCCGCACAGGTTATAAGTGCCACTCCCTAGGTAACTGCACTCAAACATGAGAGCAGAATGAACCCCTGCATCATACCCATCCAGAGAGCATACTCCCTTATTTATAACAACAAAGTGGGGAGACCCAGCTTGATCTTAAGACATGTCTGTGGTTGGGGTTCAGGTTCATTTGATTCTCAGATCTGCCACTCAGATGTTGAAGGAAGTGTTAAAAGAGTACCTCTGGTGTTCAGTTTCTACACCTGTAAAATGGAAGTAATAATTGTGCCTTTTTACTGTTGAGGGGCTTTTATGACATGATGCAGGTGAAGCGGTTATCAGGTGGCTGATATGGTCAGTGTTTAGTGCACACTGAATGTTACTAGCTAAGATGTCTAATTAGCAGGGGCTTGGCTTTTATTGGTGGACAGTGTTCCTGTTGTCATTTAGGGAGAGCAGAGTCCTAAGACGATGGAGACACAAGTTGAGTTTTGGGTTGAGGAATGTGTCCCTCTGATGTCTAACCAGTGGGTAAAGCCAGAGATTCGAGTCCTAATCTTAAAGCAAAAAACGGACATGGAGAAGGAGGAAAAGATGCTTGGGGAAGTGGTCAAGGAGGCGGGAAGGGAGAAGCCACTTCCAGAGTGCTCAGCAGGTGCCAAGCGTTTTCCTTTTGCTGTGCCACTTAATTGCAAAACCGCGCTGCAAGGTAGTTGATATTCCCACTTCACAGATGAGAAAAAAGAGGCCAGGTTAACTACCGGTTCAAAGTATTACAGTTAGAGAAGGGGTGGAGACAAAATCAGAACCTGCCCAGATGCCAAAGCCCATGTCTATATACTGATGCAAACTTCCCCTCCAGCTACCCTGACCAGGTAAACTGAGGCATGCTGTGACAGGAAGGCTTAAGGAGGAGATGTCGTGGCTGCTCCTTAAACATCCTTCCCTTTCCATTGCCAGTTGCCACTATAAACTCTTCGAAAACGTGGTAATGGTTTTGAATTTTCCTGTCATATCAATTTGATATGAGAAATTTGGGATTTCCAAATTGACAGAGAAGCCCGATTTTAAAGATGCTGGAAGGCAAACATCTGTGAAAAATCACAGGAACAATGTCAACATCTGTCCTGGTGAAAAGAAATTGCTGAGGTTCTCAATTTACAGTCAGTCAATCTTGGGAGGCCAGGATGCTTGCACATTTAAATGCATGTTGGAGCTATAGGAATGGATAATTAATTTAGTTTGCATGCCTGTAAGATTTTTCATTGTTTCCAGTTAAAAAAAAATCTTTTTTGAATAGAGAATGTGTGCATATGTCAAAAAAAGTTGAAAGAGTACAAAAGAAGTGTACAGTGCAAGGGAAACCTCCTCTCGCATCCTAACTACAGGTTCCCCTTTCCCACACTTAACAGGTGTTGGTGGCTACTCTTGAAACCTTCCAGAGGGTTCTCTCTTCATACAGAAGTATACACGCATTTATAGTTCTCCTTCCAGTTTTTAAAAGAATATAGATGACAGCACACTGTACACATTATTCTGTGTCTTCATTTTTTTCACATAAGAATACGTGTTTGTTGCACATCTCTCCTCATTTAGGGGCCTTATTCTTCTTAGTGGCCATGCAGTATTCCAGCAGGGGCCGTGTATAAGTTAACCAGTTCCCTTTTGGTGAACATTCAGGGTGTTTTCTGTGGCTTTCCACTGCGATTTATGCCTGAAGGTATACCTCGTGTATGTGTGTGTCTTCCTCCGTTGGATGGACGCTTGGAAGCAGAACTCCTGCACGCAGAGGATGAGCATTTACAGTGCGGTGTCTTCCCGTCCCAAGGGAACATTTTCTTATTTACTTTGAAGGGAGCATCACCTTCTTCAAGGAGATCGGTAGGCTCAGTGACCATCCACAGATGCCCTGACCATCTTGCTCTGTCCTGGCTTCTTCCTGAGTGTGAGAGCTGTAACAATTTGTGTATGTGTGTGTGTGTGTGTGTGTGTGTGTGTGTGTGTGTGTCTGTTACATCTTTGGGGTTTTTCCATGCACCACTGAGATCCTATACTCTGAGGAAAATAAACTTCTGCATATTTACTGTTACCCCATTCCACAAGGTCTGATGTGTTTTGTTTTTTTCTTTATCCCAAACTTCTTTATCCTGTAGTTTCCTTCTTTATCCTAGTCCTGCACAAGCTCCTTTTCCCTCCAGGTCTCATACACCCAGTCTTGCCAAGCCGAGGGAAACCCAGACCCTTTTGGTTTAAAACCTAGACTTCCTGAATAAAAAGTCAGTTCAGGATTCTCAAGGCAGCCTGGCTTTTAAGCCTTAATCAGTTGAAGGTTTCTCATATCTTTGTCTTCCTGGTCTGGTCTTGGGCTTTCTGTTGGGCACTGCAGCCCCCCGCCCCTGGGCCGGACCATGATGGTCCTTGGTCCCCAGTTGCTGGAGAGTTGGCTGCTGACATCTCAGGGCTCAGTTGTGCTCCTGCTAAAGGAAGCAGCACAGTTTTGGGGAGTCCTTTCTCCCAGAGTCATCCTGTATCCAGGGACTGATTCTTGAGGGTTACAAAGGCCATATCCCTTGCCTCAATTCGGGATACCTCTGAAGGGGTGCCCTGTGGGATTGCCTCACCTGTCTCTAGCAGCTGTTCCATAGTTCTACTCCTCCCTCTGCTCCCCAGTAAACCTCCTGCACACAGATCTCCATGCCTGCATTTGTCTCCCTGAAACCTGACCCCTCACGGGCTTGTCAGCAGGGTGTGGGTATGGAACAAGAGGGCTACCCCCCGCCCCGCCCTTCTGGGGGACACCTGCTCCCAAGTACCCCTGGGGAGGGATAATGTGCCCGATGCCCATGAGGTAGGTCCTGTGTAGGGAAAGTGTGGACAGAGGTGGCCTCTGGTTCTTCCTGAATGTGTCTTCTTTCAACCTGCTTCCATTGTGTACTCTGCTACCCAGAAGCATCTTCCTCATTTGTAGACTAAAGGGTTGACTAAGCAGGTCTGAGGTGTTCAAATCCTGTGCATCCCCAAGAAAGGTTTGGCCCTTGTCTGGCTGCTGGGAGATAATCTCACAGTCCTTGGAATGTTCTGCCTGATAAGAGCATCTCTGTTTACCTGGGTCTTTGGGACATGCCAGATAATCTATGCTAACAGTGGGATTTATGGTGACGTTTAAGTGAACTTAATGTGTCAGGCCTGGGACCCCGTGGTGGCATCTGTTTGCCCTCTGGAGGGGCTGGAGACAGAGTGACTAAGACCATCCCCGAGGATGCGCCGTGCCTGTGTGACCAGCACTTAGCAAAGCCTCTGAGCACCAAGGCTTCAGCAAGCTTCTCTGGTTGTCAACACTTTGTAGGTGTTGTCACACATCTTTGCTTGGAGACATAGGTGTTGTGTTTAAGACTCCACGGGGGAGAGGACAGTGGGAAGCTAGTACCTGATCTCTCCTGGACCCAGCCCTAGGCACTTACATGTTTTTAAATTAAAAAATTATCAAAGTTTCTAAACACTTTTCCTAGCTTCTCTGAGATATAATTGACATATAACTTTGGGGATGTGTAAGGTGTGCAGTGTGATGGTCTGGTGCACAGATATTGTGAACGATCTCCACAGTGAGGGTAGTCACTGCTTCCCTCACTCACACTACCTTTGCTCTTGTGAGAAGAGCATTTAAAAACTTCCACGTGTACGATACAGTATTACCTCTAGTTGCCGTACTGTGTATTTGATCTCCAGAACCTATTCATGTTTAAAAATTTTTTTTTAAGGTTTTATTTATTTATTTGGCAGAGAAAAAGAGACACGGGGAATGGGAGAGGGAGAAGCAGACTCCCTGCTGAGCAGGGAGCACCCATGCGGGGCTCGATCTTAGGAACCTGGGATCTTGACCTGAGCCAAAGGCAGTCGCTTAATGACTGAGCCACCCGGCACCCCCTAGAGCCCGTTCATCTTATAACTGGAAGTATGTATCCTTAGACCGGCAGGACCTCGCTTCCCCAGCCCCTGACAACCACCATTTCTACTCTTTGTTTCTAGGACTTTGGCTTTTCTTTTAGACTCCGCATATGGGTGAGATCATACAGTATTTGTCTTTCTCTGACTGACTGACTTCACATAACACAGTGCCCTCAGGGCTGTTGATGGGATTGCAAATGGCAGGTTTCCTGCGTTTTAAGGGCTGAATAATGATTCATTATATTCACGGAATCTAATTGTCCATCCAAGAGCATTTAGGTTGTTTCCATGCCTTGCCTCTTGTTAATAATGCTGCAGTGGACATGCGAGTGTGGATTATCTCTGGAGAATATCCTGATTTCATTTTCTCTGGATATGTACCCAGAGATCCAGAAGTGGGATTGCTAGATCATATAATAATTTTACTTTAAGTTTTTTGAGGAACCTCCGCACTCTTTTCTAGAATGGCTGTACCAATTTGCATTCCCACCAGCAGTGCACAAAGGTTGCTTTTCTCCATGTCCACACCATTGCTTTGTTTTCTCTTGTCCTTTTGTTGACAGCCATGCTAATAGGTGTGATGTGATATCTCACTGTTTGATTAGTGATGTTGAGTGCGTTTTCATGTACCTGTTGGCCATTTTTGTATGTCTGCTTTGGAAAAATGTTCAGAGCCTCTGTCCATTTTTATGATAAAAATTTTTTGGGGGGATCTAAACTTTTAGATATATTCTCTTAGTAACTTCCAAATACACAACGCATTGGTCTTTGGCAGTGTCCGTCACAACTCAGGAACCTGGGCACACATATGGTCTCACTTTCCCTGTGGGAGAAATCACGGGCCTAGAAGATTCCTCCTGGCACTGAGCTGTGGCGCCCCATGGGAGGGGTGATGTGGATAACGTGAAATTGTTCTTTTCACCTTCTTCAACACATCTCATCTCAGTTTTTTTCCCTCTAGTGTGTTAGAACTTTTCCCTGGGATGCTGGAATTCTACAAAGGCTGTCTCAATCAAGTATGATTGTCTGACTTGGTGTTCTTTGGGGGAAAGATGGTAGAAAATGGTTATTTTGCCATGTTGATCTGCCCTATGTAGTCTTTCCCTTTGCTGTTTTGATTTGTATCCCTTCACTTGCAGTAAGCCATACTGTAGTGTGATAGCCTTTTGTAGTTCTTTGAGTCCTTCTAGCAAATTTTTCAGACCTTGAAGTGGTCTTGGGGACCCTGAAACTAGTCACTGTAGGCAGAGACCATCTTCTGTTTAGCTTCCCAGTGAGGGATAGGTTATGGGTGTTGGGTGGGGTGGTGGTGAGTAGGAGCACATTCCAAAGTTCTAGGTATTGTTCTAGGTGTTGGTGATAGAGCTATAAACCAAGTACATGGGACTTATGTTTTAGTGGGTAAGATGGATAAAAACCCCTAAACTCATAAAACCAAAAACTTGACAAATACATATTAGCATCTTACGAAGTATTGATGAGTTTCTGTGAACTTAAAGTTACCCGAGTCTCCCCAGTCCTGTGAGCTAGCTCCTTCTTGCCTCTCCAGCTCATCTTTCTCACCACATTCTTACCATCATTTTCAGCATGCAGTTTCTTCTAACACGTGACACTCCTTCTCACCCCAGGGCCTTTGCACATATTGTTATCTCAAAATCAGTGCTTCCTCTCACTTTTTACTTGGATAACTCCTTATTGTCCTTCTACTCTAAATTAAAAGTCATGACCTAAGGGGAGCCTACCTCAATCCTCCCTCCCTTCCCAACCATTTGGATCTACAGTTATATACTCACAGCATCCAGTGGTCTTTAACTTTTTCTCAGTGATAATGTTTTTATTTTTTATTGCAGTCATTTTTCTGAGTGACTGGCAGTTTGGATGTGTTGATGATCAAGGTGAACCCTTTAAGCAAAGTGGTACGATCCCTGTAAAAATTCAGAATCTGGCACTAGATCTTGTCTCTAATTTTGCCAAGTCACGTTCTTCTCTGTGGGTGTCTGAGTTTCCACTCTAGACCTGCCAGCGGTAAGTATTCTGCTGAGCAGCTGGCTCCACTGTCTCCAGGAGCTTTCTGCAGTGGCTTGCCTCTTCATCTTTGCTGATTTGTCTGTTGCCCTCCGTTCAGACTGGCTGACAGGAGAGCTGGTGGGAACTTGAAACCTTCCCACAGAAGGTGAAGAAGAGGGGTATCTCAGTAAGCAGGGAGCTCTGTGCCCATAGTTGGCAGTTTTGACTTCTAATTTTAGGCCCAGGGAGGAAGCTGATTTCTGTGATGCAGGCGGCCACATGCTTTACTAAGGGCCAAATTTAACAAATAGCTAAAATATGTATGAAATTGTTACAAATGTGGGTTTTCCTGGGACTTATGTTTCAGGGTTCCTTGGGAGAGTTTGCTGTGTGACTGCATTGCGGTATGAATAATGGGTGGCATATGAATTCTCTAAAACGACAGCCATAAGGGATCATGGTGATTAGGGCTGGTATTATGGGACTAGTTGGTTCTTGCTTGCTGAAGTTAGTGTGAGGCTGGTGTGTTCTTTTTTTTTTTTTTTAATATTTTATTTATTTATTTGACAGAGAGAGAGATCACAAGTAGGCAGAGAGGCAGGCAGAGAGAGAGGGGGGAAGCAGGCTCCCTGCTGAGCAGAGAGCCTGATGCGGGGCTCGATCCCAGGACCCTGAGATCATGACCTGAGCCGAAGGCAGAGGCTTAACCCACTGAGCCACCCAGGTGCCCCATGTTCTTCTTTGAGGCATTAAGACATATGAGGGTTGGGCTCCTGGGTAGCTCAGTTGGTTAAGCATCTGCCTTCAGCTCAGGTCGTGATCCCAGGGTCTGGGGATCGAGACCCTCATCGGTCTCCCTGCTCAGCAGGGAGCCTGCTTTTCCCTCTGCCTCTGCCACCTGCTCATGATGTCTCTCTCTCTCAGATAAAAACAAAAACAGAAATAAACAAACAAAAACAGACCTATGAGGGTTTGGTTTGGGAATGCCCAGGCCCTCCTAGCCCTTTATATTCCCAGGGTCTTCTTTTTGCTGATGTGGCCTTGGGTTCTCTGCTTCCTGTTGGGAACAGGAGCACACTGGGGGTCCCTGATGAATATACCAACCACTCTCCCAGCATGTTCCTGCTTCCTTTCAGGGGTTAACTCCAGAAGATGAATATTTTGTTACTAACCTGACATTTTTACGGAGATCTTCCACTGTACGGTGTTTGGGAAAAGTCAACTTCACCATTTACTAGACTTGTAAAATTAGGGAAACACCTTCATCTTTTGAACCTTATTTTTGTATTGGATGCTGTTTTTGATTTGTCTGACTTGGTCTGCCATTTTTTTCTGGGAAAGCTTTCTCCTTCCTATGATTCTCCTCCCTCTCTTTTTACCCTGTGGTTCCTGGGGGGAGCTTAGATGTTTATTCATTAATTCATTCACTGTATATTCACTGAACATTTTCCCTGTGAGCGACCCGGTGCCAGATGCTGGAGAAGTGGGGATTAAGGCAGGCCCAGCTCTAGGAACTCAGAGATGTGTAAGCCGAAACTGACGGGGTATGGAAAGGGTGGTATTGTAGAGGTAGCAGATAAGGCCCAGAAGTGGTCCCAGTGAGGGAATATACCATGGAGCAGGGTGAGGCAGAGAAGCAAAAGTTCATGGAGGGTAAGATTCTTCAGCTGGATCTGGAGGCTGAATAGGAGTTTGTCATGCAAACAGGTCGGGGGACGGGCAGGCCATGCAGCTCAGTAGAGGCAGCCAATACTTTCTGCCTGTTCAGCATGCATCTGCTGCTCTCCCAGTAAGAAAAATTTACTTCGCACAGTCCCTGGTCCTCAAGGTTGATCCTTAGGCAGCACGCACAGCCCCATTGGTTATTTATGGCCAGTGTCTGCTCTAACTGCTAGGTCCCTGTGACATGCTGGTTGGTAACCGTTTTGAATGTCACTCCTCTCTTTCCCCTATTTCTGGGCTCTGTGGTTTGTCAGGGGCTTTTTCTTACCTACCTTTTTAGGGGTGAGCTTGTGATCCAGCTCTGGACCAAGAACTTACCCACATCCTAACCACGGTGACTGACTTGCGTTTGCATCAGTCGGGGTGACCTGAGCCAAGTGTCAGTCCACTGGAGTTGCTAAATTGGTTGAGTACAAGCTGAAAGTTGTTGAGGAGAGTTGGCGTATGAGAGGAGCTGTCTGAGAATGCAGCCCTTGCAAAGGGAGGAAGAGCTCAGCAGTGAGGTACAGATTCCTGTCTGCATCATCAGAACTCATCAGAGCTCCTTCGTCTAGCCATGCCTGAAGCTACCTCTAGGTATACGTTAATAAACCATTTATGTTTTGTTTAGGCAAGTTTGATTTGAGTTTCATTTGCGTCAGAAAAAATCTGACTATTGCAAATCATTATGCAGCCAACTGCATTTACTCTGACGTCTGAGATGTTCACAGTGAAAATGACAACAAACTATTTCTGAGACATCTGCTGGAAGCATCTGCCATTTTCCTGCTGTCTCCTCTAACCAGTGTTGTCCAAGAGACAGCTTGGCTCGGTGTAGAAACACAAGGGATTTGGAGTCAAATAGATACATCATTTACCAATTGAGTAATCTTAGGCATAATACTTAGTTTCTGTTCCTCTGTTTTCTCATCATTAAGATGGGGATAACAGAGTTGGCATGAGGGGTAAGTAAGTTAATGTCACTCTAGTAACATACGAACACATAATTAAATATCGAATTTTGTCTGTCGCATGTGGAGAGGAGTGGAGAATGCGTTGGCAGTCGCTTCTTCCTGTCTCTCTGTGCCTTGACATAGGAAGTGTCTGACCAGCTGTGATTTGGATGACCAATCCCACCTGCTGGGAGATGGTGGAATGAATTCGAGGGTGGCTAAGGGGGACGTGCTTGCTGATTTGGGTTGCTTGGCATCTCTAGCACTTCCTAGACTTTCACTGCAGCCCTTCCTGGATCTTTTGGGCTCCTGACAGCAGCTGTTTTTGAAAGCTGCGCTGGACTCACTGCTGGGGGAAGAAACAGATGCAAAGGTCCCTTTGGGGAGCTGCCAGGGCCCAGAGGACCAGGGGCGTGCCATCCATCACGTGGCCAGTTTCCAGCTCTTCCCAAGGTGAATCTCATCGTGCCTTCCGTTCCCTCACTGTCTGCTAGGGACTGAATGTTTGTGTCCCTCTCACATTCAAAGGCTGAGGCTCACTCCATGGTGTGATAGTATTGGGAGGTGAGGTTTTGGGGAGATGATTAGGTCCTGAGGGTGGAGCCTTCATGAATGGGGTTCATGCCCTTAGATGAGAAACATGGAAGATACGTTCTGTCTCTGCTCAGTGAGGACACTGTGAGGGGACAGCTGTGTGCAAGCCAGGAGAGCTCTTCCCAGAACCCTCCCGTGCCGCCACTTTCACCTTGGATTTCTCAGCCTTTTGACTTGTGAGAAATGTGTCCGTGGTTTAAGTCCCCCCAGCTGTGCTGTATTGTTATAACAGCCTGAGCTTTCTAAGACAGTGTCCCCGACACTGCATTTCAGAAATGGAGGGGTTGGACTCTACGTACTAGAACTTTGGTCCGGGGGGTGGGGGAGATGAAGAACATGAAGGGTATAAACCGTGTTCCCCAAGATAAGGGATCTAGAATTGCAGCAAATGTCATAAAACAGTGCTTTTCTGATTCCACTCTGCCTTTTCTGTGAGAATTCAGCTGCTTTCAAATTCCTTTCAGCTGGTCCTGAGAATCCAGGAAAGTTTTCTTTCTGTTCCAGAATATAGCAGTCTTGTACACTCTACCAGGAATACCATTTCATCCACCCACTATTTTCTTAGCCCATAATTTTTTCCCCCCCTTCTTTCTCCTTCTTTAGAAACTTGTCCTTCCCAGAATGCTGGAAGATTCGAACTTTGTATATAGGATTCTTTTGGCTCTGGGCGTGGCCAGTTGTATCAAGGGGCAAATACGGGATCAAAGCCAGGCCATGTGGACTCTCTCTCAAGAGCTTGGAATTTAGAGTCTCTGAGCTGATCACCGGTCGGTGCACGAACCTAGAGGGGATGAAGATAGATGATAGCGTAGGCATGTCTGGCCCATGGGTATCTCTAGCAGCGGAAATGGGTAAGGGGGCTGGGTAGGGAAAGAAACTCATAAACAGGGACAAAGGAAGGACAGATGGGCAGTCCTAGAAAGACAGAGGTAGGCTGTGTTGGCCTTTGCTGGTTTCTGCCATGAAGCCTTGCTGTACTTCTTTGGGTTTTCTGTGTTATGGGTTGAATTGGGTCCCCCCGAAAGGTATGTTGAGGCTCTAACCCACCGTACTCAGAATATGACCTTATTTGGAAACAGGGTCATTGCAGATGTGGTGACTGAAGATGAGGTCATACAGGAGTAGGGTGGATCCTTAGTCCAACTTGTGTTCTTAAGAGTAGAGAGGAATTTGGACCCAGGCATGGACACAGGGAAGACCAGCATGTGGAGACGAGACAGAGATGGGAGTGATGCTCCCATAAGCCAAGAAATGCCTGGGGCTGCCAGAAGCAGGGAGGCAGGGAAGGGTCCTCCCCTAGAGGCTCCTGAGGGATCATGGCCCTGCCAACACCTTGTTTTCACACCTCTGCTCTCAAGAGCTGTGAGAAAATGAATTTCTGTTGTTTTAAGCCACCCTGTTTGTGGTACTTTGTTGTGTCAGCCCTGGGAAACTAGTAGATGCTGTATCCTTCTTGAGTGAGCTCTGTACCTTCTAATGAGATTATCTCCATCTAAGGGTCTAGATCCAGATATCAGCCTGCAGTGACATCACAGGACAGAGGAACATACTGAACTGTGCCACAAGTGAGTGAGCAGCAGGGGCCAGGCTGGGTAACTACAAACCAGATGCCCTGGGCTCTTCCTTGGATTAGTTGCTCGGTAAAGAACGGGCTAGAGGGGGAATCTGGAGATTAAGAGAAACTCAGAAAGGTACTTCTGAAGAGAAGGGCACCTCACCTCTGCGGTATTCTCCCCTAAAATGCACAACTCTGGTCTAATTGTGAGAAGCTGAGATCGAGGGACATTCTGCAATATCCCTGACCAGTACTACCGCAGAAAGCCAAGGTCATGAAAAGGAAAGGCTGAGAAACCGTCAGAGACCAGAGGAGCCTAAAGAGACATGACAACTACATGTAATGGGGTTTTGTGGCCTATGCTTTTTGAGTTCTATCCAGAAAGGTCGTTGCTAGAACCAGTGTCAATTCACAATAGCCAGGATACGGAAATAACCCAAGTGACCAATGATGGATGAATGGATAAAGAAATGTCACACGCATACTCACACAGAAGTACTATTCAGGCATTAAAAAATAAGGATATCTTGCCATTTGCAACGACATGGATGAGGCTGGAGGGCTTTATGCTCAGTGAGCTAAGCCAGGCAGAGAAGAGCAAATCCACCTGGAGATGGTGGGTGATCCCTGAGCCACAGCCCATGTGTCTCTGAGGAACAGCCTTCCTTGGAGAGAAGAAGGTAGAAGGGGCAAGATGTGAACTGGTTTAGTTTTTAAATTTCACCAAATAAAGTAGAATCTAAGAGGAAGGAAAAGGTTTACTTGTATACTTATATGTGGAATCTAAAGAAGTCAAACTCATAGAAACGGAAAGTAAAACAGTAGTTTCCAGAGGGAGGGGGAAATGGGGAGATGCTGGTCAAAAGGGTACAGACTTCCAGTTCTAAAGATGAATAAGTTATGGGGAGGTAACGTACAGCACAGTGAGTGTGGTCAGTAATGCTGTATTGTATGCTTGAAATGGGCTAAGAGAGTAGATCTCCAGCGTTCTCGTGACACACACAGACATGGTAACGATGAGAGGTGATGGATGTGTTGATTAACTTGATGGTGGTTGTCATTTTGCAGTGTATACATGTGTTAAATTATGTTGGACATCCTTAATATATACAATTTTATTTGTTCACTATCCCTCAATAAAGGTAGAAAGATAAAAGAAAAAATGGAATGTTGTGTCCCAAATGGGATCTTAGAGCAAAAAACACAAATTAACGAGCAAACTGGTAAAATGCAAATGCAGTCTGGGGTTTAGTTAATAGTAGTGTTGGCTTCTTGGTTTTGACGATGTGCCACAGTGATGCAAGGTGGGAACACTGGGGAAACTGATGCCAGGTGAGGGGAAAATGGGAGGTCTCTGTGCTATCTCTGCAGATCTTCTGTAAATTCAGAATTATTCCGAAATAAGGTTTACTCAAAAAAAGAAAAAAGAAGGGGCATCTGGGTGGCTCAGTCGGCTAGGTGTCCGGCAGTTGATTTCAGCTCGGTCATGATCTTAGGGTCATGGGACCCAACCCTGTGTCAGGCACCCTGTGCAGCAGGGAGTCTATTTGGGATTCATATTCTCTCTCTCTCTCTCTCCCTTCTCCTCTGCTCCTTACCCTCCAATAAATAACATCTTAAGAAGAAGAAAAAAGACACCTTAGGTTAAAAAATGGAGCCAGTCTCAGCGATGGTGTCTCTAGATACAGACATGGGTGATAAATCTATAAGGAAATGGAAAGAAGGGATGACTCTGAAAGCTGGGGCTTCCAGCGGGGTGGGGCTGGCAAACTTGTAATTCTTGACCAATGAGAGGTGGTTGCAAAGATTTTGCCTTGTATTTCAGTAAGCTACACATTTGTGTGGTTTTCAGTGTTTTATTTTTCAGTGAACAGGTTTAGACGGTACCTTTCCATGACCGTTACTGGGTTGCCCACTGCTGTATCCCTACTCACCAGCTGCCTGGCTGGTCCCCTGCTTACTCTTGTCCTGTCCATGCCACTCTTCTCCCCAAAGCCAGAGGGAAATTTTAAAACCTCGAAGCTGTTCATCTGTTGGATGCCATGGAGAACCATGAACTAATCCAGAAGCTGTCACATCTTGGTCCTTGGTCATACAACCCTGTGTTTGTTCATGTATCACATGACCACATACCTGGGGACTGTGGGGCTTATCTTCAGCATTTGGGGTGATTCATGAAGGCCATTCTCCTGTGCCAGCGGTTGGTCTAGGGTGGACATGTGATCCTCTCCTGGCCAATGAATGAGGGGGTGGTTTTCTGGCTGCTTTGAAGGGCTCCATGAGAGAAAAGGGGTTTATACAAGGAGAAGGAGTCCCACCGCTTCCTTCCCGCCTTAGATGTGTGGTGGGAGATGTGGAGTTTATGGCTCAGCCACCATCGGGTGGCAATGAGAGGAGACCTCATCACCCGGGGACGATGGCAGAGCAGGACCGGAAGCCTTTGGGTTCTTGACGACACTGTGGATCACCTGGTCAAGTCCTGAAGTTAAATAAATGAGAGTGTGAATGCCAGGCAATTCACAGAAACAGCAAGGTCAGCTTTGGGCTGCAGCGGAATGCCTGACGGGCTTTGACTGTCTCTTACTTAGACCAAAGGGGAGGCTTCAGTTGACACGCAAGTTGTGTTTGTTGATGTATTTATTTCCCTCCCCCGCTGCCCTTGATTGGGAGGCTTTGAGCCCAGGGAGAGTATTTGACTCTCCTGAATTTCCTTAGCCTCTGTTCAGTGCCTAGTACACAGCTGGTGCTCAATAAATGGGTCATTCTGTTTACTCAGAGTAGGGTCACATGGATCATACCGTTTGCTCGGAGTGGGGTTTGAGTGAGGAGAGAGAGACACAGAGTGTGAAGCCCAAATAGGAAGGTTGGTCTGGGGAAGTAGAGCATGGGCATTACATAATAATAATAAGTTCCAAGGGCTTGGTGCGCTGTACCCGCTTCTGAGAGCGGGGCAGTGATGTGTTCGGTGAACACCAGGCTGACACTGGCACATTGAGCCTGTTGGTTTGCAGGCTCTCTTACTACCCTGATGTCAATGGCTTTTCCCAGTTTCCTGGACTGGATGTGTGTGATGGCAGGGTGGAGTGGGGTAGCCTCAGACTTCATCACCTGTACTCCCCCTGTGGCTTGCTCATTTATCTCTTGAGTCTTGGTTTTCTCATTTCAAAACTGGTGTATCAGTATTCTATTGCCTGTAAAAATTAGCGCAAACTTAGCAGCTCAAGATAACACCCCCTCCCTGTATGCATTCTCTCTGTTTGTGTAGATCAGGAGTCAGAGCACAGGTTAGCAGTGTCCTCACTCAGGGTCTCCCCAGTCTGCAATCCATTTGTCGCCTGAGGGTGTGGTCTCATCAGAGATAGACTGGGGAAAGATCTGATTCCAAGATCACTTAGGCTGTTGGCAGAACTCGTTTCCCTGTGGTGGTAGGACTAAGTCCTTGACTTCTCCGAGGCTTTCAGCTGGGGCCTCTGTCATTCCTAGGGGCTGCTTGCGTTCCTTGCCACACGGTTCTCTCACAGTGTGGAGTCTGTCTAGTCTGCTGAGACAGAGCGATATGTAACATGATTGGGGACACCTGGCACCTTTGCAATATTCTCTTGGTTCGAAGCAAGTCACAGGTTCTCCCACACTCAGGGGAGAGGACTGTACAAGAGGGTCCCTTAGGTCTGTCTGCCACAAACAGCTGTTACAGTCAGGAAGTAAAAGGCTTAGAGACCATGCCTGGCACATATGGGACTCAGTGTATTCATGCTCATTAATATGAAGAGGGAACGGACAGACATCAAAAATGAATTTTCTTTAGGTCTTTGCCAAGAATCTACCCACACATGCTGTAGGTGAACCTTTGATTTGGGACTCACCTTAGCCAAGAGAACCATTTTTGAAACTTGCCAGCAAAAATTACAGCCCAGAGAATTCTGGGCAGCTGCTTCTCAGTCTTCAGGTAAATGATTCTGGCCTGTCCTAAAACTGGAATCATTTCAAGGGGATGGTTTCCTCACCCTGGATCTACCAGCACAGATGCCCCAGGGGAGGACATGTGTCCACTCTGAGCAAGGTTGAGAGAATCAAATTAATTTCTTTTATGACCCAAGGCAAGTTTGAAATTGGCTTTTCTGAGATGAAAAGGGAAAGGCAGGAGCAGCTTGTGAGGCTCCCAACTCCCTTGCTCCTCTGCCTCCTTCCCATCAGGACTCATGCAGTTTAATTGGGGGGGGGGTCCTTCTACCCGCCAAGGCATTCTCCCTCTCTCACTGCAGCGTCAGCCATGCCAGAGATAATTGCTCGAAGCTGCTTCTCTGGGCTGACCTTAGGGCAACCCCTCTAGGCTGGTGTGTGCACCCTGGTGTTCCTTAGCAACCTCGTAGAAGTAGATCTGAGGGGCTGTCAGCAGCATCAGGACTAGGGGAAAGCAGAAGGGGTAAAGAAGTATGTCTTGCATGGGGGGCACACCTTTGTGGTCCTATAATTGCCCAATGGGAGGGTGAAATGTGGTCCCCAAGTCTTAGTCTCCGGTGATGATGATTTCACCTCTACTTTGGATGGTGTGTTGGGGGCCGGATGATCATATGTCCTGGTTTGCTGGGACAGCCCCTGAGGTATATGCTGTCTTGGTTTAGTCTGTCTCGGAAGTGTTCTAGTTTGGCAGTAAACTAGATGGTCGCCCTGGTATAGCTTTTCTCGACCCCAGTGCTACTGATCAACATTGTGGGCTAGATGATTCTTTGTCTTAAGTGGCTGTCTTCTGCAGTGGAGGGTGTTTGGCAGCATCCTTGACCCCCACCCACCAGATGCTGGTGGCATGCCTTCCCCCAGGTCATTGCCACATGTCCCTTGGATGGAGGGAAAAGTCCTCTCCTGCCACTGTGGCCCTCGGTAGAGGTCATGGTGGAATTCTTCCTGCTCATAACATCTGCGGTACGGTAAGCTGAGTACTTTATTTTCTGGCAGGAAAACCTCTGCATAGGGATTCTCTGTCAGTCTCATGCCCCCCTTTTGTAGGCCAGCACCCATTTTTCTTTTGGGGAATGTCGCCTTCTTCTCACTGTGTGGGGGTGACTCCAGGTAAAAGGGTTTCTTGCACCCATGTTGGGCATATCAGAGAATGCCCTTCTCCTTGCTAGAGTGGTTGGTTCATGTACTGGCATTTAATTTACGCCACTGAGCATCAGTCATAGGACTTTCGTGAGATCACCACGGAAAGATGTGCTCTCTTTTTTGCAGGGGTTGCAAAGTGGGTACAGGGGAAGCTGGGAGCTGCTGGCAGGCATCTTCAGACCTTCGAGGGGAAAGCCTGCCCGAGGATGCAGCCCCAGGAAAGCAGAGCTGCAAGAGGAGAAAGCCGGCTGACCACACTGTTTAAGAACAGATACACTGCTGAACCCAAAGACAGATTTCACCCAGAGTTAATTAATTGAGTCAGTCTGAGTTGAGATTTTGTCAGTTGGAAACTCTAAGAGGCCATGAGTTTCCATGGGATATTTCCCCTCTTCCCTTTCCTAATCAGTGTGTTATGTCATTTTAACTCTGTTAATGATGGGTTTTGTGGCACCCAGATGGGGTCATCCCAGAACCTTCTGATCTCGCTCCCTTGGTGCTCCTGTTGCCATCTTTTGCCTCATCGTCCTTGGTCACTCTCCAGAATGCGTGGAAACACTGTCAGCTCCTGCTCCTTATTCCTTTTTACCTCCCTTCTGTCTGCTACAGCATGACACCCCTCTCTTAACCCTTACCCACATTTACGAGGGGATCCTGTCACTTGCAGCACACCTGCACAGAAACGTCTTGTTTGCTGCAGTCTCCTGTCCCGGATTCTCCCCGGCCTCTCTGATGCCAAAGGTGACTGCTGAGGAAATCTAGGAAAATATACGAAAGCACAAGAAGCCCCATCCCAAGACCCAGAGTAGAAATTGTTTGGATTATTCCCTTCCTTTTGTTTTTTACATGTTTCCTTAATTGAGTTCATATACATGAACTTTTACATATGTATTTTCTAAAGTATAACATTGTAATGTAGATTTTTCCAATTAAAAGTTGTAAACAGTATTTTTAATAATTTGAGGAGGTTCCATTGTATGAACATAGCATAATTCAAAAAAGTTTGTTCCGTTGGTAGATAGTCAATTTTTCACTATTTGCAGTAATGTGGTAGTGTCCTTGGGCATGCATCTTTGTCCCCATACTCGATTGGTTCCCTAGGGGAAGTTCCTAGTAGCAGACTTTCTGGGTCAAAGTGAGTATTTGTAAGGACCCTGATATATATTGCCAAATGGCTTTCTAGAGAAGTCATCATCTGTTTACATGTCCACTAGCAGCATGGGAGGGTCAAATATTAGAATCCTGATTGCAGTTACTGATAGAGATCAGCTGGTTCCAGTACTGACAGCAGTGTTTTAACCACCAGCACGTCTGCCAATAGTTGAATAGGCTTACTAGGTGGGAAGTTATAATATTCCAGCTATTTTTTTTTAAAGATTTTATTTATTTATTTGACAGAGAGAGATCACAAGCAGGCAGAGAGGCAGGCAGAGAGAGAGGAGGAAGCAGGCTCCCTGCTGAGCAGAGAGCCCGATGCAGGCCTCGATCCCAGGACCCTGAGATCATGACCTGAGCCGAAGGCAGCGGCTTAACCCACTGAGCCACCCAGGCGCCCTATTCCAGCTATTTTAATGAAGAATTTTAAACATTAGCTCATGTATTCCTTCCAGGAACCTATCAGTTAAAAATCATAATAATTCCTTCATTTACAGATGAGGATCAAAGACCCAACGAGGTTAAGCAACTTGCCTCATTACCAGAGCCAGTAAATGCTGGCTCCTGCATTCAAACCCAGGCAGTCTGACTTCCACGAGTGTCATTCTTTACTTTTTTGGCAAGACAGACGTGACTGGCTGAGGGTAACTCGACTCAGCGATTAGCTGTACTGTGTACAGTTTGCTAAAGATCTAACTTGAGCAAGAGCATTGCTATGTATTGCAAATACAAATCAGGGCTCTAGTATTAACATTTTCCTAGTCTCCTCCTCCTAAGGAAATCATCACCATCCCAGTGAGGTTTGTGGCTAAGGGTGGTGACTCTCCTGATTTACCAATTCCAAACAGTTCCCATTAACTACATGTCTAAGCAGGTCTGCTTCCCTCCAAGGTGCCCTCTCTGCAAAGTGCCAGCTGCATGTGTGTCCTGGGAAAAGCATCTCTCTAAACAGAGGTGGGTGGTTTGTCATTGTGAAAATGGGGACTTGCCTAATTATGGACATGATTTTTTAGGAGGGCATTAGTGGCTCTTGAAAGTCACTCACTTGGTTTTTCCTGCATTTCCTTGGCTTGCAGGGCTAATGCCTGGCTTCCACATTGTGTACCCAGACTGGCAGCAACAGCAGCATCTGGGAGCTTGTTAGAAACACAGGTGTGGGGCATCTGGGTGGCTCAGTGGGTTAAGCCTCTGCCTTTAGCTTGGGTCATGATCTCAGGGTCCTGGGATTGAGCCCCACATCGGGCTCTCTGCTCAGCAGGGAGCCTGCTTCCTCCTCTCTCTCTGCCTGCCTCTCTGCCTACTTGTGATCTCTGTCTGTCAAATAAATAAAATCTTTAAAAAAAAAAAAAGGAAACACAGGTTTTGGCCACTGTCCTCGATTCTTTGAGTCAGAAACTCTGAGTCAGAAACCTGTGATTTAAGAAACCCTCCAGGGAACTCTGATTCATGCTCAAGTTAGAGAAATAGTGCTCTAAACCTTACCTTCCTCCTTTATAAAATAGTAGTAGTGGTAATAGTGATGTTTGGCCTGTGGATCATAGGGAGGATCCCCGAGCTTTGTGTGAGCCCGTGGTACAGTGCCTGGCATCCATTAATAAGTGGTGGTTGGCCTCGCCACCTCTGAGCTTGTCCACGGTTGCTGTGCGGGGCCTGTGGATTCTTACTCTGGCCTGCAGCCTCTCCTCTAAGGGGCAGCCCTTCTGCCTGTGGTTCTGGTGAGGCTCCAAGCTTCATTGCCTGCTCCCTGACCCTGTTGTGGTGTGACCAAAGCACGGCCAGTCACAGGCTTCTCTTCTGGGGGTCTTGCTCTCAAGGAGAGCCTCTCAGGGCTGTACGATGGTCGTTCTGTGACACTCTGGCCACGGACTTTTCAGCCTTCAATCTGCGTACAACTTACCTGAGGATTCTGTGAACGTGCAGGTTCTGACTGGGATTCTGGTCCAGGTGGTTCTCAGAGTCTGCACGTCTAACAAGCTCCCTGGTGACGGGGACCCTGGAACTGCCGATCTGTGGCCGATACTTGGGGTAGCGTCCCTAGAAGGGTGGCTCTCACTTTTAGCTTCACATGGCAATCACTGTGGTGAGACCTTGTCGCCCACACCAGTTACATCCCATCTTCTGAGAGGGAGGGCTCAGCATCAGTGCTTTCTAAGAGGCTCTTCAGTTGATTCTTACTTGCAGCTAGGGCTGGGAACCACCGCTGTGGAGAGCTGGCCCCCCCGGGTTTCCCGGGAGATCCTAGAACCTCCTTAGGTCTGGGTACTCTATTTTGTTTATTTATTTATTTATTTATTTTGGTGCTCTGCATTCCCGCTTTTAAATTTTTATTTGATTTAATTCTGTTGCTTCCAGCCAAAGAACCTTAAGTGGTAGAGCCTCAGAAATCAGAAGCAGAATAAAGGCTAGAGTTGTTTCTTTGGCCTCGCAGTCTACACATCCTTGTGCGACACTCCAGGCTTCTCTGGGGTGGGGTTTTGGTCTGGTGGAGATGGCACCATAGGGGTATGGAATGTCCCCGCTTCTCTTTATCCCCTTTAAGACCCATCTGGGGAGACTTCTCTCTGGGACTCCTTGGCTCTTTTCTTGGTACCAGGTCTGGATTCTGGGGATGACTGATTCTCCAGTGCTTGTCTGCATGTCAGCTGCCAGGAATGTGAACCGGCCTGCTCACCTGTCCAGGGGTGAGAGTGAGGACTGACAGTCTGCACAGGGCAGGGCAGCCAACAGCCAGCAGCCAGCATGGGGCTTTCTTCCTGTCTAGGGCATGACCTGGACACCTCTGCCGCTCAGACTTCTCTAGGAGGTGACGGTTCCTTGAAGCTGACCATGTCTGCTTTGTGGAGTTGATACTGTCCCGCTGCAGGTGGCCTTGCACTGACCTGGACCAACTGACTGATCTCTTGGAGACGGTGTTGCCAGGGAGACTCCGATGCAAAGCTGGTGGCCAGGATACCTTGGCTGTAGCTCTGCTCTAAGGTCCGCATGTCCGGCTTGTATTGTCCCAGTCTCTCTACTCGGAAGATGTCCTCACCCCAAAAGTCGGTGAGCCCCTCCCTTGCTGGCACTCCCCAGTGTGGAACTACCCTGTGGTCACTAGCTGCTGCTCCTGCCCCTCCCATCCGTCCCCCGTGCCTCCCACCTCCCTGTGACCCTGCACCTAGAGGGTTAAAGGGTACCCTTTAACCCTGGAGGCGTCTCCAGGTCTGCTCCCACTTCTCATTCTGGTCCTTCGTGCCCCTGCCACAGAAATGTTATACACAGGGTGCGGCCCTGCATGGAGGAGCTGAGCCTTCAGGCCCGAAGTTCCGGGGAAGGGGAGCCGGTGGAGTGTGAGGAGGGTGGCAGGCTCAGCTCCAGAAGACCCGAAGCTTATAAATGGGCTGTGAGCTCTTGTCTTTGGGGAGAGGATCTGGTCTGGGAGAAGAGCCCTGGGGGAGCTTTGCATGTTGTTTCAAGTCTTGTTTCTCATCTGCTTCTGTGGCTTTGATAAAAAGAAATGTGAACATTCTTCGGGTGTCTGGGTGGCTCAGTCGCTTAAGCAGTTAAGCATCAGCCTTCCGCTCAGGTTGTGATCCAGGGGTCCTGGGGTCAAGCCCCATGTCCAGTGGGCTCCCTGCTCAGTGGGGAGCCTGTTTCTCCCTCTGCCTCTGTTCCTCCCCTGCCCACTCTTGAGCTCTTTCCCCCTAAAAAAAAAAAAAAAAAAAAGAAAGAAAGAAAGAAGAAAAAGAAAAAAGAAATGTAAAAATTCTTGAAAAAAAATCAGACGTGAAATTAATTTCTCCATGGCCATTAGCTGTAGACATTAGTGGTAGACACAACAAAGTAAGTAGATACAGTTGTCCTACTGCTAGTTAGTGGTAGACACAGTTAAGGGTCACATAACTCATTAGTGATAGATACAGCTAGTTAAGAGTCATACTACTAGTTAGAGGTTGACACAGTTGTCCTACTGCTAGTTAGTGGTGACATGGTTAAGGGTCACATGGTAGTTTAGTGATAGGCAGGGTTGGTTAAGGGTCAACAGCTAGTTTAGTAGTAGAACTTGGATTTGAACCAGGCACTGCCCAGTTCTGAATACTGTCCTCTTTGTTACGCTACAACACCTGCAGCCTTAGAGCCAAGTAGACTTCAGGATCACATGTCCACCCCCTTTTCGTTTTTTACAAAGGGGAACTTCATCCCAGAGCAGCAAAATGACCTACCCAAGGTCACACGGAGAGTTAGTTTCCTGCTTACAAAGGACCATTGGGCTGGAGGTTAGGGGAGGTTTCTGTCACAACAGGAAGCTGGCCAGTTTGGCTCAGAGAAGAGGGCAAGGAGCAAGATGGGCACGGGCAGGACTGGAGTCCGGGGCTGGGGGCCTGTACCGGGGGTGGGGGACATGCTGCTTCTCCTTAAAATTTACATAGACAGCAGCAGCAGCCTGGGGGAAAACAACCCAAACGGATGTTTTGGACTTAATCCCGGGATCGGAAGCAGCTCGGTAAGATAAATAAGATAAAGTTGGTGTGCCTCTAAGGTTGAGCGATCATATCACTATTGCATTTGAAATATTCATGAGGGGAAGGGAGGTATGAGAAGCAGCTACAGAAACATATTCTGCTTTGAAAAGGCAGAATTCAAAGGCATGAAAAATGAATCAGGGGAAATTAATGCTGGGGTGGCGGGGAGGGGGTGGGCTGGTAGGGGACAGTCACTGCCCAGAAGGAGTAAGGAAGGAGACATGGGGATGTTTCAGGCTGGGCTGTGATCAGAATTCTCTGTCCTGCCTGGAATATTTGAAATGTCAATCGTCTCATATATCACTTGAAGTCAACACTTGGTCGCAAAATGGATGGTTCCAGCAAGAATTTAAAAGCAGGGTTGGGGGGGTGGGAGATGAGATAGCGAGGGCGGTGCTGGGTGGGAGAGATGGAGAAAAATCTGTAAAGTGAACCAACTCCTGTAAATCATGGGCGAATTTCTCATCTCTCGGAGAGGGCTTTGCAGAGGAACAAGATGCCAGGAGACAGGAAATTCTAAACCCGGTGGTGCTTAAAATCTCGGCCATTTCTTGCACATCTCTGAGCTTCAGATCCGTTTCTCCCTTTGGAAAGCCAGGAGATTGGGCTGGACTGTACTGCAGCATTTAGGGGCTCTGATTTCGTGATGTACTTAGCAATCAAGGTTCGCTTCAGGCAAAGCGGTCAAAGGTATTCACAGATGGTGGGACATGATGCTGTTTGCTCACAGCAGCTGTTGGCAGAGCCTCTCAGTTCGGCACCATGTCGGTGAGTCCAGTGGGGTTGGACCCCTTTAGGCAAGTCCTTGGAGGGTCAACAGGTGCAGCCATTCTGGAGAGAACTCTGGCACAAAGGCAGGTGATGTCCTCTGTGGAGCGCTGCCGCACGGCCGACTACATCCGATGTTCGTGCAGCAGTGGGGACTGATCTTAAACACAGAATGCCGACGCGAGTAACTGTCAGGGGCAGAGTCAGTTCTGCGTGACACGATTTCTGTTGGTTCAAAGCGCATTGCACGTCAACCGTCACAGCGTGTTCAGAACTCCATGAGGGCAGGTCCTCTTTGCTCTCTTGTCCTCACTTCTGTAGGCCTGGCGCACAGTCCACAGTCAGTGTTTGATGAAGAAATGCACTGTACAGAGGTACATACACACCCGAGAGAGAAGGAGTATATCCAACAGGAAAGGATTTTGTTCTATATGATGGTGCTATCCAGCAATCAAGGAGTAATCCACTCAACTTTTTGCACATGGGGTGAACTTGAAGTCCAGGCTCCTCTGTGTGGGCTGCTGGCCAGGCTGGGTTCCGTTTGTGGTTTGTCCCCGCAGCAGTGGCTTGGCTGCATTGCCTGTGGCCCATCCAAGGTCCTGCTTGCTCATATCTCGGCTTGCCATTTTCCTGCTTCACTGCCAAGTCTCCCATGTACTTGTTTGTGTAGAAACAGACTCTCTGAGGTATGCCTCACCTCGTTTCTCCTCACAGCACTTCCTACACCAGTGATTGTCAACCAGGAACAGTTTTGCTGCCCAGGTGACATTTGGGAATGTCTGGAGACATCTTTGATTGTCACAACTTGGGGGCAGGGGTGGCCGTGTGTTACGGACGTCCAATGAGTAGAGATCAAGGGTGCTGCTAAACATCCCACTGTGCTCAGGGTGGCCCCCGCTGCAAAGAGTGATTGGATCCAAAATGTCAGAAGTGCTGCAAGTGAGAAAGCCTGTCCCAGAGGTCACCTGATCTGTTAGCCCCCCTTTCCTCCCCTGTAGGGGAGGAAACAGGCACGGAGGGGCTCAGTCATCCTTCCCAAGATCCCCAAGCTGGTGAACAGTGGAAGCTGGACAGAAACCACATGAGGCTAGCTCCAGGCCCTTGCTCCTAACCAGTGCCCAGGACTGTTTCTTAAAAATGGAGTGCCCAAGTAGAGGAGGCACGGCTTTTTCCTCCTTCACTCAGGCATGCTACCAGCTGTCCTGTTTTGCCCAGCTCTGACCAGTGTCCCTGGATGTGGGACTTTCAGTGCTCAAACTGGGACAGATGGCTGCCGTAGTACTACCAGACTCTGTGAGCATCTGAGCTTGTGACCTGATCATGCTATTCAGCCCCTGAGTTCAGACTGTGTGCTAATCACTATTGGTATAGGGATCAAAACCAAGATTCATTCTTAGGGGATTTTTGAATTTGTTTGAGAGATAGATCAGTTAGGGGATAATGTGGTAAAGGGGAAAAACCCCCATGGTTTGATGGTAAGGGCAGAGTCGGGCTGGGCCTCAGTGTGCTCATTTACAAAATGGGTCACTGATAAGAGCCATGACTCTGAGTAGTCACCTTGTACCAGGTACTGTGCTAAGCACTTTGCTAGCGAGACATGTTACATACAAGGAGTTACAGTGTTATCTCATTTAACCCTTACTGGACAGGAGTGGGTAGCTCCTTGGGCTAAGTGGCTGGCCCAGGAAGCCAGCTGGTGAGTGTAGAGTCAGGGTACAGGCCCAGATTGTCCCACTCCAAAGACCACACTTTGATTGCTATGTAATGCCATCTCCTGCGGCTGTTTCCGAGGAGATGAGAAAACATGCCAATTAGGGATGAGAAACAGGAGGTGCCCTCAAGGGCTGCATGGTAAGCGTGCTGGCAAAAGCTTGCGTGCTTCTCTGCCACCTAAGGTCCCCAAGCTTCTCTGGTTCCCCAGTGCCTGTATGAAAGGTCCCCATCAGCTGACCTTGCCCTCCACCTTCTGAACACCTCGCGGCTCCCTCCCCCGCCAAGCAGCGTGTGTTCGATGTAATCAGTGGATCTGAAGCATGGCTTAGCCCCAGGAACCTCCTTCTTCCACGGAGAAGCGGAGCTCTAGCCTCCCAGCAGCAGCTGGCCTGTCTCTTCCCAGCCCTACCATATGAGTGTGGCGCGATCTGCAGGATTTACGTTGTCAGCTTCAAAAGCGCCCGAGGCTGTGTCCACCCAGTGAGGGTCCTTGATCTATTGCCGTGGTGTGCCAAGGCTTCCAAGGACAGGGGTCTGCTGGGGAGTCGAGAGGCTGATTTTCTTTTTTGTCTGCATCTGAGTACCTCATTCTTGCATGCTAATCATTCTGAGAATAAAAAGGAATACCATTTATCGCACACTTACGACGTGCCAGGGAATGCTTCCCTCGGCTTCCCTGGCTGCTCTTTGTCCTTACTCTGTTTAATGGTTTCACTTTTCTGTAGCTAGTAACTGTATTCTAAAAACCTGGGAAAGTGCCTGGCAAAGGCTGTTACTCGGTAAATATTATTGAATGAATATTGAGTGAATATGTATTAGGCTCTATGCTAAGCTCATTTTGTGTACTTTTATTTTCGTTTCAATCTCACAATAATCCAGTGAGAGGGGCACAATTTAAATCCCTGTGTGACAGAGGAGAAAATGTACTCAGAGATGTCAAGTAACCTTTCCCCAAACACACAGCCAATAAATGTCACAGCAAGAAAGCAAACTTAATTCTTCCTCCAGATCCTACACTAGCACACTATACTGTCTCCTGTATATGGAGAGAGATACACTTTCAGTCTTCACACGTTATATGTTCTATACAGCATATACAGGTGTAATGTCTACGCATACCTATGTGTAGGTGTATCAGTCACTGATAGCTGGGTAATAACCACAAAAAACCCAGTGGGTTATAAAAGTAAACATTTCTTTCTTACACATAGGTCTGTGGTTTGGCTAGGGAGACCCTGCTTTGCACTGCAGGATTACTTCCACGTCTGACCCCTCCGTTTCCTTCTGAGGCCCAGACCAGAGAAGCAGTGTTTTCCTGGTAAAGGCTGGAAGCTTCCAAGGCGTGAGCAGATGTAATTGATGCTTTTTTTAAGGGCCAAGCTGGAAACTGGTACCCGGTCACTTCTGCCCATGTCTCATTGGCCAAAGCAAGCCCAACATTCATGGGGCAGGGAATTTTATTCCTCTTGTGGTGGAAGGAATGGAAAGGAGTAAATATTTGCTTAATGGTACTATACACCATATATCATGTTTGGGATGTGTCTGAGTTTTTGCTCCCATGAACCCAGCTTCCATGAAGAGCTCTATTATGCTCCTTACTTTTTTTTAATTTTTAAAAAAATTAAAAAAATTTTTAATTAACATATAATGTATTATTAGCCCCAGGGGTACAGGTCAGTGAATCGCCAGGTTTACGCACTTCATAGCATATACCTTCCCCAATGTCCATAACCCCGCCATCCTCTCCCTCCCCCCTCCCCCCAGCTACCCTCAGTTTGTTTTGTGAGATTAAGAGTCTCTTATGGTTTGTCTCCCTCCTGGTCCCATTTTGTTTCATTTATTCTTTTCCTACCCCCCAAGCCCCCCACGTTGCCTCTCATCTTCCTCATATCGGGGAGATCATATGATAGTTGTCTTTCTCTGATTGACTTATTTCGCTAAGCATTATACCCTCTAGTTCTATCCACATCATCGCAAATGGCAAGATTTCAGTTCTTTTGATGGCTGCAGAGTATTCCGTGATAAATAGATCTATCTATCTATCTATCTATCACAGAATACTCTGCAGCCATCAAAAGAACTGAAATCTATCTATCTATCTATAACTGAAATATATATATATATATCTCTCTCACATCTTTTTTTTTTTAAAGATTTTATTTATTTTTTTGACAGACAGATCAGAAGCAGGCAGAGAGAGAGGGAGGAAGCAGGCTCCCTGCTGAGCAGAGAGCCCGATGCGGGGCTCGATCCCAGGACCCTGAGATCATGACCTGAGCCGAAGACAGAGGCTTAACCCACTGAGCCACCCAGGCGCCCCTATCACACATCATCTTTATCTGTTCATCTGTTGATGGACATCTAGGTTCTCTCCATAGTTTGGCTATTGTGGACATTGCTGCTATAAACATTCAGGTGCACGTGCCTCTTCAGATCACTACATTTGTATCTTTAGGGTAAATACCCAGTAGTGTGATTGCTGGGTTGTGGGGTTATGCTCCTTACTTTTACTGGGTGTTAGTTTCCTTGTTAAAAAAAAAAAATAAAGTACAAATTAGGAGCTTTCGTTCAGAATTAAGTTTTGCTATTTATTTGAGTGAAGCTAACACACACCTGAGCTGCCACATGTAATGAAGTGACACTGACAAGGTCTTGAACCCTGCAGCTAGATTTCCTGGGTCTCCGTGATTACTGCTTGACCTCGGAGAAGCCTTTCTGAGCCTCAATTTTGAGTAAAACGGGGACAGAACAAGCACCCTGTGTATTGGGCAGTGAGGATTAAGTGAGAAAATGCATGGACAATTTAGCCCGGTGCCTGGCTCCAGAGTTTACCCAGCAAGTGTTAGCTATTGTTATTAATACTGATGCCCCACCTCCACAACACCAGACAGCACAAGTGTTCCAGTGCTGCTCAAGGCTGTCACCCAGGCCTGTCACCTGCTGGCTCCCAGACTGTGTTCCTAACTCATTCTGCCTCCCAAATATAAGCCCAGCCTTTCCTTGTAGACTTTGCCTTGGGATTTGATCCTCCTGTTCTGGCTTGATTCCCTCCTTAGAGAAATGTTTGGAGCCGTCTTAGGGATTTGTGCCTTCTTAGCGTCACTGCCTGGTCAGACCCTTGGACCACAGGGCTGGCCCCAGGCTGGCTCTCCCGGTTCCCGGGGCATCAGACATGGGTTGTGAAGTTTCAGTGGGAGAAGAGGTGACGGCAGAATATTCAGATGGCCACAGACAGTAACAGTGTGGACGCTTGGGAGTCAAGGTGGTTCTCTTCCAAGCTCCCCCCCACCGGGGGCTGTCAGTCTAGAATCTTCGTAATTCAGTCAGTCTGTTTGTAATGGTCTCAGAAAAATCCATTCTGCCTACAAATGTGGTGACCTTTAATTTTTTTTTTTTTTCAGAATTTTCCAAGATGCACATTGACTCTTCCTGTCAAGGTGGAAGGCTCTAAAGCCGCCTGGGGCAGCTAGATTGCATTTGCCAATCGCGGACTGCTGTCACCAATTTGTTCCTGATCTCAAGGTCGATTTTGAATAATTTTAGCTGGGCTAAGTCTCTTGATAAACTATTAAGGGAGAGGCAGGAGGGGCTATGGGCTGTTTCTCTTTTGCAGATGTTCTTTGATTTTGGTGAAAAAGAAGGCTCCCAGCTCTTGCACTCCTGGCTAGGTAGCCTCGAGCAAGGGAGAAGGGAGTGGTTGCCTGTCAGGTGCCCACTGTGAGCTGGACATGGTGTGAGGCACTTTGCACCTGCCAGCCGGCTCATCTTACCTTGTGAGGTGAGCCTTAGGATCTCCACGATGAAAACGCTGAGGTTACAGAACTTGCAGGCCTGGGCCTGGGTCTGATTCCAAAGCTCACATTCTGCTCCCAGAAGTGTTCTTCAGCAACACCGTGATCGGGACACAGTAGGATGCATTGGGATTTGTTGTGTCCCCTTCTGTTGCCTTATCCTTTGGATTAGCCCCCCACCTCCAGGTCTGAGACAATGTCTGGTTTACCTTTGTTTCCCTGGCTGGGGATTCTGTGCCTAGCACGGCATTGGCATCTTTGACCCCACAGTGTAGATGGAGAGGTGTGCGTGGTGTATCCTGGTGTGTAACACGTAGCTTTGGAGTTGGGATGCCCGGATATGAATCCCCGCAAGGTGTGTGACTGAGGTTGGACTCCTTGCATGTCTGAAACCAGGATGTGGGTGGAGTGTGGCTTATGGAGGGAGAGAAGGGAAGTGAGGGAAAGAGGACGGGGGACAGAGAGCGAGCCCAGTGGTACGGCACGAATGTCTTTTGTTGAATGTGTATGTTGACTTCTGCCCCACAAAGTGGTGTTCAGAGGTGGGGCCTTTGGGAGGTGAATAGGTCAGGAGGGTAGAGCCCTTCTGAATGGGCTTAGTGCCTTTATAAAAGGGACCCCCACAGCCCCCTCCTCCCTTCTGCTATGTGAGGTGACGGCTAGATGCTCTGCCTGAACCAGGAAGTGGGTTCTCACCAGACACTGAATCTGCTTGCTCCTTGATCTTGGACTTCCAGGCTCTGGAATTGTGAGCAATAATTTTCTGTGATTTATAAGCCATGCAGTTTGTGGTCTTCTGTTAGCCTGAGCAGACTAAGATACTAGAGATAGACACTGAGGCACAGCTGAGGTAAAGTCACTTGACTCAGGTCACACAGTTTGTAAGTGGCTGGGCTGGGGTCCAGTTCAGGCAGTCTAGCCCTAGAGCCTCCAGAGGAGATGAGTCCTTTGAGACTGTTCTGATTAGGTGACACCTTTTTGTTTGTTTGTTTTCTTGGTTCCTTGAATTATCCGTCTTTTGTTGTCTCTGAGCCTTTGCATATTATATTCTCTGTGCTGGAAATACTTTTTCCTGCTTTAACCTGATATGCTCTGGTTCATCCTTTGAATCTGATCTTAGATTTGGCCTCTTCCAGGAAGCCCTCTGGGTTATCTCCAACCACTTGTATTTTCCCCCCATCAGAGCATCTGTTAAGATATAATACAGTTGCCTGATTGCTTGTTTGCCTCCCCCACTAAACTATGGTTCCAGTGTGATGGAGAGTTTACTGATCTCATCTCTCATTGTAACCCCAGCCCCTAGCATTTTGTCTAACACATAGTAGGTACTCAATAAATACTTACTTAGTGACTGGAGGAGCATTTCAGATTCAGAACTGAAACATTGGAGGCTTAACAGAAGTTATTGTTCAGTTGAATTAAAAATACATGGACTGAATTCTCGGAAGGTGTTATAACCAAGTCCATGGTCCCAGCTGACTGGAGTCTGCCAGAGCCTGTGGGTAGAGCCGGCCTCCTCTGTCGCCCCACCTGGGAAGCCCCAGGAATTAAAGAAGGTTTGAGCCAAGAGTTCTTCAGAGACTCTTCCGACGTTTTTATTTAATCGCTGCTCAGTTCATTTATTTTAAGAAATGAATTTATTTCTTTTCATTATGAAAGCAAGAGAAGCACGTTGCTGAAAATTTGGGAAACGCAGCAGGGAATCTGCCCAGCCCACCATCGCTTGGGGAGGTTCATTCCTTTTGTGTCTTCCCCTCCCCCCATGTAGATGTTTTCTTTCTGTCTGTCTTTATTAAATGTACTTCCAACCAAACTGTGAATATAGTTTTGTATCCTGCCATTTTTTTCCCCCTTAGCTAAATGAGGTTTTTTTTCCCAGGTTTAATTACATAGCTTTAAAAAGAACCGTTGCTACTTTTTCTCCCCCTTTAAATTTTTTATCAAAGTAATATGTATACATGGTAAAAAATACAAGAACAGAAGGGCTCCTAATGAAAGCAGTGGTTCCTGGCCCCTTCTCTCTTCTCTCCCCTCCCCAAGTCCTGTCTCCCAGAGGCAATTGCTAGAAATGCTGTTTCCATTTTTAGGTCTTCTGGTGTTTATCTCTGTAACTCCAAATAAGATGCTTATGCAGCTGTTTCTTGATTTATCAATTTAAGACATTTTCTATTGACTCTCTGCCACAGAAGATGAGGATTCAGCGTATTGACATTGTTTTTCTCCTCCTCCTCCTCCTCTTCCTCTGCACTTTTTCCTTTGAAAAAAGTAATGCATGTACATAGAAAAAAACCCTGCCAGTAGGATGAAAGGATCCCTCCTACCCTGGTGCGTCCGTCTTCACTCCACGCCTGTTCCCAGTTTCCCGTTGTGTGTTTGCGTCTGGAGATTGCAGGTGGCCGCAACCTTTTTGACATTCCACCATTGAGAAGTGGGATCTTTCTCCCCTCCTCTTGAAGCTGGGGTGGCCTCTGACTGCCTTGACTAGAAATGCCAGAGAAGTGATGCCGTGCTGGCTCTGGGCCTGGCCTTTATGTGGGCTTCCAGCCTCTTCAAGCTCTTGGTCTTCAAGCCCTGAGCCACCATTTAAGAAGTCCAAGGATCCTGCAGGAGAGGTGTACGTGGAGGCCCTGAGATGACAGGAGAGGGAGACGGGTCCTGTGGAGCCGAGCTTCCAGGTACCCCAACAAGATACCCAGCAGGTCACCCAAGCTGTTTGGACCCTGGAAGTCAACTGAATACCACTGAGTGACCCCAGTGGACACCACATCGAGCAGAGGACTTGCCCAGGTGGGTCCTGCTGGTGTTCCTGACCCTCAGAATGACAAGCTATAACAACCGTGGCTGCTGTTTTAAGCCATTAAGTTGGGGGATTAACCAGAGCAGTATCTTTCCAAAGGTACTCTGTGAGTCACAGATTTTGGGAGGAGTTATCTCTGCCTAGCAACGGGACCTAATAGAAAGTATACACACTAATGCTGATTTGGGCTGTGTAATCCCAAGGAAGGCAGAGTGATGGCAAGACGGAAGTGAGGCAGGGAAGGAGAAGAAGCAAAATGCAAGGTGATGCCTGTGACTGAGCAGGCCAGAGCTTGATGGCAGCACAACTCGTCCACGGGACACCTCTAGAGAGATGTGCTGGACTTACTGCGTCTCATAGCAATCCGTCGTGAGGGAGGAGGAGTGAGTCAATGTTCTGCCAACTCCCGCCTGCCGCCTGTGTTTTATTGGTCAAAGTTGGCCCTGCCCTATACTTGTGACTTGGCTCACCCAGCCCCTGCTGGCAGCTGCTGGCTGCGATGGAGACCAGCCCTTGCCCCGACCCATGGTAGACTGAGTAGTTTTTGATTGGATGCCAGACACACTGAATTTTACCCTGTTGGTTGCTGGATGTTTTTGTGCCTGTCACTGTCCTGGACTCTGAGGATCAGGCATCGAACAAAAGAAATGCCCCCACCTTTGTTGAAGTTTTGTGCTAGTGTGGGGGAGACGATGAGTAAACAGGAAGCGTAAGTCACATTTGTTGTTATTATGCTGTTACGTACATATCTTTATGAATACCCCAAGCAGCTATCATTTTTAGTGGTTGCATAATATTTGATTGAACAGTTATATCACTGTTTAATGGTGCATTTCCCTGTTGATGGTTCCTCAGATTATTTTCTCCAGTTGGAACCATCAAAAAGCTGAGAGGCTTAAGGTTCTAAGTTTTACCAACCAGAGGTTGACAGTTAATTCTGAGATCTTTTAGGGGAGCAGCCACTTCTACACCTGGGACTGAAGATTGCTCTTTCTTGGCCTAAGAACTGGAACCGCCTGGATTGAACTGTCTACCAGATAAGCCCCTGGCCAGCCAAAGAGCTGGTGGAGGATCTTAGGATGGCATGAACCACCTTAGGTCCTCCCTTCCAGAATGTCTTCAGCTCCTTGACTAAAACCGATGCTCCAGCATCTACTATCTCTTAAATCTACAATTTCTCCTCTGTTCCCATGCTTCTATATTCATTTGGCCTCTATTTTGCTGGCTGGCTTTGAGTTGAACCCTTTGTCTCTTATTCCATCGATCTGCAGTCTTAGGTAAGAGTTATACTTTTTGCACTGGAGGATGTGGTAGGTGTGTTGGGGCCTTGCCCATATGCCTCTGAAGCCCACTCTTCATACCACCAGCACCCGCAGCAGTGCCTGGGGCTTTCTCCAGCACGCCTTCATGGAGCAGGCTGGCAGTTCAGGGAAATGCACAACAGGAGAGTCTACCCCAGCCAGAGGGAGTAGTTTTCTTGCCTTCCTCACCTCTAAGCTGAGGCATACTCTGTGCTGGTGCCCAGAAGTCCCCAGTGGGACTGACTTCCACTTGTCCATGTTAAGTTGCATATATGCCCTGGATTGGCTCTTCCCCTTCCCTGTCTTTCTCCTCCTCTGTCATGCCAGTGTTTCCTGGGATCACTTCCTAGATAAAGCCACCTGCCTCTGCATCCTTCTCTTAGGATCTGCTTCTAGGGGAAACCTACCTGATACAACAAAATATATGAGGAGCCACGAAGGTATATATAAGACAGGAGGAACCAACCTAGTGTTGACACATGGTGAAACCTGACTTCCCTGAGCCAGTGACTTTTCTAAGCTGAGACCTGAAGGATGAGTAAGAATTATCTAAGCAGAGCAGGCATGGGGAGGATCACATGGGGGAAATGTGCTAGAGCTAGGGAAGAGCATGTGTGAGGGTCCTGAGGCAGGAGTGCAGACAATGAGGACCCGTGTGGCAGCTCTGTTGGGAGAATATATGGCCTAAAGGTGAATTTGGGTCCTTGCTTTTACATGTCTTTTTCCTTCATTTTGGCTCTCTGTCTATATACTTTTTTTGAACCCCACTATGGTCTGGCTTCATTTAAATGCATCTGAAATGAAATCTCTAATGTTAACAGTGTTGTCAGATACAAAGGCCTCATTTCTCTTTAGTTCTTTTTCACAGAACGCTATCTGTGAATTTCTGGGGAGGATATGAGGATTGTGATTATTTTGATTGTTTTTTTTTGTATGACCACATTATGTTAATTTCCTCATTGTCTTAGGGTATGAGAACATAAAAGCAATAACTCATTTATATGAAGACTGAATGTGCTGAGAGGTTGTCATGGAAACCAGGGGGAAATATTCACATTGGCTTGAGTAAATTGAATAACCCCTGTTAAAAGATTGAACACAGAACTTATTTACCCAATTGTGTGGTATGTGGAGAAGATGAGAAAACCAACAAGATAAATGAGGTTTTTTTTTTTTTTTTTTTGTGGTGGGAAGAGAGGTGACGATGAAGATGGTAAGTGAGTGCTAGGGGCCTGTTGTCCTTATTTAAAGTGTTATTCCCCTACCAAAGGCTCTATTTCTGTTGCCACATGGGAGTGGGGTCATGGGGCAGTAGGGGAAGGGTAGGTGAAAGGGAAATTGTTTCAAGTTTTTTGCTCCCAGGAAAGATGAGAGGATGGTGTTCCCTGACTCCTGAGGCCAGAGCCCTGCATGTATTTCCCCCTGGAGCATCCTCCAAAAAGTCTTGGTCAGAGCAGTTGAACAGACATGATCATTTTCAGCATTTTCCCTTTGCCTTTGGTGGGACTGTTTACTGAGTTTCAAGCTGATTTTCAGAAAAGGACCTGGCTTCTTATTTTTTGAAGCAAAATGCCTTGGTTCTTCTCAAATAACTGCTTAAAGAAAGGACATGGAGGACGCATGAGCAGCAGAGTTGTGGAGGGACACCATACTGGCTTGTGATTGGAGCCGCGGGTGGGACTCAGGGAGTCCTCTGAGCCTGGGGAACAGCCTCCTGCACGTGGTTATGTACCCAGGTTGGGGAGGGGGTTTGGCAGTTGCTACTTGAGGGTTGTGTTGGTCCAGCTCAGAGATCAGGTCCCGGGCTCCGGAAGGTACTGACGGTGGTTCTTCAGGGCCACCTTGATGTTGTACCAAAGGTCTCGCTCTGTGAGATGCTTGTGAGGGGCAGGTTTGCCAGCAGCAGCTGCCACCCCCGGGCACCACAGTCTGACCCCTCACCGTAGCTCTTCCTTCTCACAGTCCGCTCCTCCACTGTTTCTGGGTGGTGGTAATGCAGAACCCCACTGTGGTAGGTTGATTGCAAAATAAGTCCCCCTGATTTCCCTGCCTGGATTCACACTGAGTGTGGGCTGCTGTCCTGAGTTACCATGGACTGGGAGGCTTAAAACAACAGAAACTGACTTGTTGTGTCCTTACGTGGTAGAAGGAGGGCGAGAAAGCTCTCTGGGTCCCTTTTTCCCCAGTTATTTATGTGTATGTTTTATAAGAATTGTGTGTATTTAAGAAATGCGATATGATTTAATATACACAGACATAGTGGAATGATTATTATAGTCAAGCTCATTAACACACCATCTCCTCCCATAGTTGCCATGTTTGTGTATTTGTGTTGAGTGCACCTGAAATCTGTTCTGTTCTGTTAACAAATTCCCAGTGTTCAATGCAGTATTATTAACTTTATCATCATGGTATACATTCCGTCTCTAGAACTCCATAACCACAACTTTGTACTCTTTGACCAACACCTCCCATTTCCTCATTTCCCCCATCCTCCCTGCACCTGGCAACCAAAATCTTTTGAAAATGATGACATACATTTGATATTCACAAGGGATCCCCCTCTAGTATCATATCCATTTGATGGGTAGGGGAAACAGAAGCCCAGAGAGGCAAAGTGATTTTCTCGGGGTTGTGCTGCTCAGACATGGCAGAATCAGAAGGAGAACCCAGTGCAGGACTTTCTCTTCTGTCTCAGTCAGCCATTGTAGTTCACCTCCCAGGGGAGAGAGGTCCCCAGGATTACCTGTTCTGAGTAAACCATACCAAAGCTCCACATGGCATTTACTGCAGGAACATTTAATTAGGAAAAAATTGGAAAGACCCTGAAAGTCCAACTAAAGGGGAATGGCTAATACTCATCTTTCTATACAGTGGAATCTTAGGGATTATAAATAATATGAATGAAGCATAACATAAGAGAGCACTCATATTGTAATATACAATCGAGAAAGAAAGCAGAGTGACAACCATGTAAATTCATTGCATGAAATAAAAGAAGAAGAAAATGCACAGAAAGAGACAGTGAGTCTCTAGATATTATGTCAGTTCAGGTCCTCTGTGAAGAAGGCAGAACAGGAATTAACTGTGCAATAAATTTATTGGAGAAATGCCTGGGGAGGACAATGGAGAGGGAGCAGGGGTAGGCAGGGAGAGAGCCTTCAGGAGAGGAGAGGAGGAGGGAAGGGGGCTTCAGCACAGTTCTAAGGAAGTTTCAGCCAGGCCAGTAGGCCTTTCCTGAGACAAGGTTGCCTGTTGGGCAGATTCAGTACTGGAACAGAATAACCTGGGTCCAGCTCTCCTGCTGAGCTCAGTCATCAGCCGGCAAAAGCCCTGGGCAGGTGACCCGGCATGACCACCGTGATGGGTCTGCAGGTGCAGCAGCTGGAGACTGTCAGGTCAGCTCTGTTGCTGAGAATAAGCTCCCCAGGGAAGGTCTAAGCAGAAAAGCTCCATGACCGTGACTGGTGCATTCTTAGGGCAGAAGCATTTGATGAAGGCACATCACTGTGGTCTTGAGAAGCTTGTCTTTGGGCTGACTCTCCCCACATACAGTCTTGCCTCATTAGCACCCATCGTTTCCTGTTCTTATGGCCCACAGTGTTCTCAGTTATTGGGACAGAAGGGGTCTGCCCATTCAGCTCCCCACAACAGGAAATTGTAACAGCTGCCACAAAATGAATGGAAGGACTTTGCCAAGTTAATCTTCTGTGATTTACTGCTTGTACCATATCCATTTTGGAAGGGACACTTAGTAGTATTGAATGGTCTAATGTTTCTAGAAAATGATTTTTGGTGAGCACGACTGCTGAATTAGGTAATTAAGGTCAGGAATGGGGCCTTGAATCCCCTCCCTGTGGTTTTGAGGTCTCCCTAAGTACTCTATGGTTCAGAGCTCCATGAAGGAAGGACCTTGCTGACCGCTGAATATCCTTCACCTCAGCCAATGCCTGGGTCTCAGGAAGTACTCAATACATTGTTAATGTAATTAAAAGAAGGGTTAAAAGGAAGGAAATGATGTGCAGTCTGTGTACCTCTTAGTAAACATTGAGAATCTGTGAACTTGGTCCTGCTTACCATTGTCGCTCCTCACCCTCACCCCCAACAAGGCTTCTGATGGTTTGGTTTTATTTCATTATTTATTTGAAGATTTTATTTACTCATTTGCCAGAGAGAGAGAGTGAAAGAGAGTACAAGCGGGCGGAGCTGTAGGCAGAGGGAGAAGCAGGCTCTCCGCTGAGCAGGGAGCCCAGTGTGGGACTGGATCCCAGGACTCTGGGATCATGACCTGAGCCAAATGTAGATGCTTAACCAACTGAGCCACCCAGGTGTGCCTGCTGATGGTTAGTGTTTTTTTGTTTTTTTTTTTTAAAGATTTTATTTATTTATTTGACAGACAGAGATCACAAGTAGGCAGAGAGACACTCAGAGAGAGGAGGAAGCAGGCTCCCTGCTGAGCAGAGAGCCCGATGCGGGGCTCGACCCCAGGACCCTGGGATCATGACCTGAGCCGAAAGCAGAGGCTTTAACCCATTGAGCCACCCAGGTGCCCCTGATGGTTAGTTTTGTGTGTCAACTTGACCGGGCCATGGGGTGCCCAGAACAAACATTATTCTAGCGTGTCTGTGAAGATGTTTCCAGATGAGATGAGCATTTGAATCTGTGGGTTCAATAAAGTAAATGGGTGGTCCTCATCCTGTCTTTGGAGGGCTTGAATAGCACAAAAAGTGGAGGAAGGCTGCCTCACTGCTTGAGCTGGCTGCAGGAGCTTATCTTCAACTCTTGGACTGTGATTTACACTGTCAGCTCTCCTGGTGCTCAGGCTTTCAGACTCAGAGTCACAGCGCTGGTCTTCCTGGGTGGCCAGTTTGCAGATGGTGGACTGTGACACTTCTTAGCCTCCACAATCACGTGAGCCAGTTATTCATAATCTCTCTCTCTCACTGACTTGAGAGATTATGATGAGGAATTGTATAATTGTTATGTACGTAAAATATTGGTTCTAGTTCTCTGGAGAACTCTGACTAATACAAGGCTCTAGAAAATTTGTTTCTTCACTGCCTTCCTCTTGTACCCTATTACCTTGTCATTTCTTTGGAATCTGATGTCGATAGCTTTTGCTTTCCAGCCCAATTTCCAGCCCAGTTTCTGGGCCATACCTTCTGGAGTTTTGGTAGCTTTTAATTTATTCCACCTTCCCTGGGCAACAAGAGTTCTTGGTATGGAACTATGAAAAAGATAATTAGGTCATCTGTTGCTGCATCAAAAAAAATTAATAAGTAAAAAATGTTAAACAACCCTGACCTGCTCACATACTAGCTGGAAACAAGTCTTTGGTATTATCACTTATAAACTCCGTTGACTGAGAAGTTGGTGTTTCTCATTTCACGACTCTCCTGCAGTTGCAGTCAGACAGCGGCTGGGGCTGGAGACATCTGAGGTCTTGACTGGGCTGGCCATCCAGGATGGTCAGACACATGTCTGGAGGTTGATGTTGGCCATTGGCTAGGAGCTCACTTGGCACCATTGCCTGGGCACTTTCATGTGGCCTCATCACGTACTTGGGATTTCTTATAGCGCGGTAGCTGGCTTCCACAAGTGAGCTTTCCCAGAGATAGCAAGTAGCAGCTGACTGTCTCTTAAAACCTGGATCTGAAACTGGGACAGTGTGATTTCCACTAGATTCTATAAGTCAAAGCAATCACAGAATTCACGAGTCAAGGGAGAGGATGTAGATCCCATCTCTTAGTAGGAGGAGTGTCCAAATGTGTGGCCATTTGAAAATGGCTACAGATGGCCTCAGCTGTTGAGGAGTGCAGAGTTAATATAGAGATAGTGATAATAATAGAGACATGGTAATAGTAATACAGAGACAGTGGTGATAGTGACAAAGTTAAGAGACAGCAGGCCGAACAGGAGCCACCCAGAGATACCAGGTTATAATCCTTGGAACCTGTAAATGTTACCTTGTGAGGAAAAGGAGCCCGTAGTTGTGATTGAGTTAAGAATCTTGAAATGGGGCGATTATTCCAGATTATTGGAGTGGGCCGTTAATCCATTCATAGGTGTCCTTGTAAGAGAAAGACAGAGAGAGATGGCACACACGGGAGAGGAGAAGGCCATATGAAGACTGAGATTGGTGTGTTGCAGCCACAAGCCAAAGAATGCCCACAGCTAGCAGAACCTAGAAGAGGGAAAGAACAAATCCCCCTCCGGCGCTCCTGGGGGCATAGTCCCACTGACACCTTGATTTCAGCTCAGTGAAACTGATTTCAGCCTTCTGGCCTTTGTGGAATTGGAAAAGAATAAATTTCTGTTGTTTTAAGCCACGGAGTTTGCTGTGATTTCTTACAGCGGCCCCTGGAAATGAATAGAAAACCAGACAATGACAAGAGAGCATGAAGAGTGTTACGGAAGAGAGAAGTGCGTACGTATGACCTAAGACCCAGCCCAGTGGGGACAGAAGAGGGCAGGAAATGCTTCTTCAGGACACGATTCCTCTTCATCCCTGGGAAATGCAGCAGAGCGCTGGGGTAGATGAGTTCTAGGGCCATACTTTCCTGTTTGCATCTCAGCTCTGCCACTCACTAGATGCATTTTTAGGTTGCGGTGAAATTTCAAAGAGTACATTGAAACTGGTACATGGTGGGCTTAAAAAGCTGCTGTTATTATCATTACTTGCTCTGTGATTTGGTGCAGGATATTGTTCTTTTGGTGTGGAAATTGGTTCCTTTTCAGCCTTGATCTGTGTCTCATTCTGGCTACTTTTTCTGGTGGTCAAGCTTCATTGTTTCACTATCTGTGTATCTTACACACTGCCCAGTCCACTGCCAATGTGCCCTGCCCTGTCCAAGAGAACCAAACAATGACCACCCAGGGGTTCAAGACGAGGGTATTCTCCTTGTCTATTTCCCTAGTATTCTAGGCTTTATCTCTGCACAGAGTCAAACCCTCAGGACTCTTGGTACCATCATCTTCAGGAAATGCTTTGCTGAGCGCAAGCAATATTCCTTGACGTTTTATCTCTTGTAGGGAAGTAGGACATAGGTAGAGTACAAGTGTACAAGCCCTAAGTGTATAGCTTAATAAATTTTGGCATAGAGGTAAAACTGTGTAACCACCATGTAGATCTAGAACATTTTAAGCACCCTGGGAAGCTCCCTTGAGCCCCTTTCCAGTGAATATCTCTCAAAGATAACTGCGGTTCTGACTTCTTTAACTTCATGGATCTGCCTTTTCTTGAACTGAACATAAATGGAGTCATACTCTTTGCACTTTTTTGTGTGTGTCTGGCTTCTTTTGTGAAAAGTATGTCATGAGTTTCGTTCATTTCTTGTGCAGAGCCCTACTTCATTTTTTACCAGTGTTTCATTCCACAGTGTAAACAACCACAGTTCAGGGACTATTTGGACTATTTTCAGTTTGTTGCAGTTATTAATAAAGCTGCTACAAAGTTCTTATATGAAACCCTTGGTGGATATATGCACTAATTTCTGTTACATATATACCCAGAAATGAAAGTTGCTAGGTTAACAGGGTATACATATATTCAGCTTTGTTAGGGATAGTGAAATAGTTTCTGGGGTGGTCATACCAATCTGTATTTCCATGAGCAATTCGTGAAAGTGCCAGTCACCCTCTTATTGTTGACATTTGATATGGATATCCAGTGTACCCTGCAAGACTTGTTGCAAGACCAACTTTCCTCACTGCATCACAGTGCTTTCTTTGTCACACATTTTCTGGACTTCCTCTTCTGTTCCACTGTCTCTCCGCATGCCATTTGGCTGTGAGTTATTTAAGCTTTACCGTAAATGTTGGTATTTGGTAGTGTAAGTCTTTGTTTACAGACATACTAGTATAAGTCTTGGTTTTCCTGCAAAAAGACCCTGGCTCTTTTTGGTTCTTAGCATTTTCATAGGAATTTTAGAGTCATTTTGTCAATTCCTCTAAAAAACCTGCTGGAATTTTGAGCGGGATGGCATTGATTCTATAGATTACTGGAGAGAATTTCCATCTCAATAATATTGAGTGTTCCAATTAATGAACTCTCTGTTACTTGTGGCCATTTGTTTCAGTCTTTAATCTCTCTCAGAACTCTTTTGTACTTTATATACCTGACCCAGCTAGTGCCTATTTTTTTTCTTTTTTGATCAAGTGGTAAGATTAATGGATAGACATGAGCTTTATGAACTGTAAAATGCTGTACCCATTATCAACCACGGAAGAACACATTTGTATTTGATTTTCATAAAGTCACCTTCACATCCCCCTTTGGCTTGCACTGACGGCTCTGAGTTACGTAATGGAGCTATCTAAAGCCTCAGATCTCTCCTGAATATCAAGTACATCTGGGCGTGTTCTGCAGCATTCTCACGTTCAGCCTGGCCCTTTCTACTTTGTCCTTCTTTTGGAAAGTTGCTGTCCATTGTTCACATCCATTGACCTACGCATTTTTATATTGAAACAGAGTTTACTGAGCTCCTGCTATTGCGTATGTGTTAGTTGTCTACCCAATAGCCTTTTCACATTCTTTGCTGAGAGGACCCTACTTTTGTTCATGGGCCAGTTACTTGTATTCCCAGAGAAGATGGGCTCCTTCCTTCCCCATACCCTAGGGCTTGGGCCTCAGTTGGCCTAATCCAGGCCTGCTTAACCTGCTGGTTTTTAGCAGTGACTCACTTGGCATTGGCATGTTCTCTGTTCTTGGCAATGAGCCATAAGGATCAGAACTCTGAATGCGCTGATGTCATTGGGTTGACCTGCTTTGGGCCACCTGGGCTTTCTTTGGAAGGTATAATAAACCCGTGTCATTTAAATCACTTTTAGTTCAACTGTCAGTTACTTGCAGCCAAAAGTACCCTAACCAACTGTGTTATTTTGGGTTCTCATGGAAGTAGACTCTGAGGCAAGGTCTGAGGCAAGGAAGGATTTGAGTGCAAATAGTCCATTAAGCTAGAGAAGAGGGGGTGAGGGGATGGGCTGGGAAGGCAAAGGAGCTAAAAATTAGTATATTAACACGTTTGTGACCACTGTGGGGATCGCAAAGTTGAATCTCTCTGCTTAACTCTGGAAAGTGGCCTAGAAAAGGGCTTTGCGAACTGTGGCCCGTGGCAGACCTGGTTGCTATCTGTTGTTGTAAAGTTGCATTGAATAGATGCACACCAGTTCGTGCCTGTATTGTGTGTGGCGCTTTTGCACTACAGCAGCAGAGCTGAGTGGCTGTGAGAGAGCATATGGCCCAGAAAACCTAAAGTATCTACTGTCGGTCCACTGTGCAAAAAGTTTGCTGACCGCGGTGTAGGACCAGCACTCCAGAGTTATCTCACCCGAGGAGTGAAGGAGCCTTGCATCAGTTACCGGTCCGCTCCTGCCCCCAGGGATGTATTTCCCCAATGCTTCTGACCTGCCCTAGGCATAGACAAAGTGGGCCTGGGCCGCCATCAGTGGTGCAGATATTAGCTGTTGGCGACTAGCTTGTGTAGACACTAATGGCAATGTTCGGGGTGGCCTGTGCACTGACAGGCCAGACGTGGCTGAGACATGCTCTGACCTCCAGTGCCACATGGTTCCAATGCAAGGTTGGAAACTGCCAGACATTTTATATGGAAGAGAGTAACCTGGATATCAGCTGTGTTTTGTTTGATCCTCAAAGCCCTAGGTAAAATTTACTCTAGCGAATTCCTGCTAATTCAGGGAGGGGGTGGTTCTCAGGGTCTCAATTGCCTCTTGCTCTGGTACTCCCCAAGCTGTCTGTTGCACCCCACATGGGCCCCAGTGCAGAACTTGCCTCTTGCCCAATGCTCACAGGAAGCCTACACATAGGTTCTGAGCTCACAGGACTCCACTAAAGACTGGCACATGTGGGCTTCCAGATCCTTCTTTTCTCTCCCCAACTCTGCCCCTTCTTTCTTCCCTTTTTTCTTTTTAATATTTTTACTTATTTATGTATTTGAGAGGGAGAGAATGAGAGGGGGAGAGAGAGAGATAGAGAGAGAGAGCGAGCATGACGCGGGTGGTGTGGGGGGGAAGGTCAGAGGGAGAAGCAGACTTCCCACCAAGCAGGGAGCCCAATGAGAGACTTGATCGTGGGAGTCCAGGATCATGACCTGAGCTGAAGGCAGTCGCTTAACCAACTGAGCCACCCAGGCACCCCCACCTTCTTCCTTTCTTATGGGACTCCAAAACCTTTACTTTTTTTTTTCTTTTTCTTTAAGGAAGCACCAAAACTAGCATGGAGCCCAGTGCAGGGCCTGAACTCACCACCCAACTAAGCCATCCAGGTGTCACAAAAGTTTTAGTCTTTTATTATTACACAGGTTATCTCTTTCTGGTGTCCACCTCTCAGTTTTGTTTCCTAAATACTCCTCGGGTCTCAGCAGAGCAAGGGACTCACTTTGATCCAGTTTAAAAAAGGGTGCCATGAAGCAAAACTATTTTTTCTGTTTTTCCTCTAGACAAAAACACGTTTATTTGCAGTATTGGGTAAGGCCCCCTTTGGAAACATTTTCCTGCATTCTGTGATTCTGCCAAATCCTCCAAGTTTTAGCTCTTCCTTTGCCAGATGGGTTTCAGGACTCACACAGTCAAGTGAGTGGAAGACATTTTTGGCATGCTATCCTTCTGTTTTGCTTTCTAAAGCAGAGACCGTGTGTCTCACCCAGTATGATGTTCGATCAGTATAGTAGGGTACTATTATATTGGGTCAGCTCCTGGGAGGTACTGTCTGTCTTGTTTTCATGACAGCTGACTAAATGTGGCATCTAAATGCAGTCTAGAAAGTTCCTCTTTCTGTATATAAAAATTCTCAGTAGTTTAGGTCTTTGCTTTACTTTTTTTTTTTTTTGACAGGGATGGAGTGGGAGGGAAAGTAGTTGGAGAGCAAGTGAAAAGTGATTAATACTAAGAAACTGGAATCAGATTCAGCAAATTCTACAACATGAATCATGCTTGGAAAAATCTAACCAGCAAAGTAATCAGACCGGGCATCCGGTTCTTCCTTTTCCACGAGGAAAATCCTGGGTCAGTTTCGTTCCCTATTTGCAAGTGGAGAGTTCAGGAATCTGATTTTGGTTTTATTTTTTAATTTTTAATTTTTTTTTAAAAGATTTTACTTATTTATTTGACAGAGAGAGACCCAGTGAGAGAGGGAATATGAGCAGGGGGAAGAGGCAGAAGAAGAAGCAGGCTCCCTGCTGAGCAGGGAGCCTGATGCGGGGCTCGATCCCAGGACTCTGGAATCATGACCCGAGCCAAAGGCAGACCTTAATGACTGAGCCACACAGGTGCCCCATGATTTTGGTTTTATAAAAATTGTTCTTTTTCATTTTTTTCAAATGATCGGATTTTTTTCCTTAGCTCATTTAGAAGTAAAAATGGGAAGGTTAGAAAATTTAAATATTTTAAATATTTTTGTATTCATTTCCATGAAGTCCCTTAACCATCTCAATCTGGAGTCAGAGTTTTGTCTTTCAACCCATCTTGTGTGTCTGCTATACTTATTCCACATTTAAAATGAGAGATTGCTTTTGGTTGGAATTTTTAGGTTTTGGAAAGGAACTTCTCTCTCATTTTAAGTGAGAGAATCAGAGAAGATATTTTGTAGGATTTTTTTATAACTATTATATAACTATTATGGAACTATTAAAAACAGTGAACCTGAATTTATTTTATTTGATTTTTTGTTATTTCCAGCATTTTGAGATATAATTACCAAATAACATTGTGTAAGTTTAAGGTGTACAGTGTGATGATTTGGTATCCTGTGTCTTGAGAAATGACTAACACAGTTAGGTTAGTTAGCACATCTTTGGCCTACGTAGCTACCTGTATGTGTGTGTGTGTGTGTGTGTGTGTGTGTGTGTGTATGTGTGTGTGCACGGGTGCGCATGCCAGTATTTAAGATGTACTCTCATAGCAACTTTCAAGTGTGCAATATAATTTTATGAACTTAGTCACCGTGCTGTATGTTAGTTCCCCATCACGTACTCTTAACTGGAAGTTTGTACCCTTTGACCAGTATCTCCCCATTTCTACCATCTCCCAGCCCCTGGTAACCCCTGTTTTACTGTTTCAGTCAGTTCAACTTTTTTAGATTCCGCATTTAAGTGAGATCATACAGTATTTGCCTTTCTCTGACTCATTTGATCCTTAACTTGACCCATGTTGTGGTAAAGGAAGGATTCCTCCCTTTTTGTGGCTAAATAATATTCCATCGTGTGCACATGTGTGTGCGTGTTTCACATCTTTGTCCATTCATCCGTCAGTGGACACTTAAGTTGGGTCCATATCTTGGCCATTGTGATTCATGCTGCAGAGAACAAGGGTGCTGCAGACCCCTCTTTGAGATCATAACTTCATTCATGTTTAAAACATACCTCAGGCAGGACTGGCTCTGCAGTTTGCAGCGTCCAGGACAAAATAAAAATGTGGGCTCCTTGTTAAAACACACACACACACACACACACACACACACCCACACCAGGAATTAAAAGATCCCAGCAGCTGAGTGGGGCCCTCTAAGCACGGGGCCTTATACAGGCTTCATCCCCATGGAGCTGGACCTGACCTTAGGAAAGTGCCTTGTGATCCATGTTTTCAGAACTTCTGCCTTAAGTTCCCTGGCTGTGACGTGGACACGGATGACGGGGTTATAACTGGCATCAAGTGTGCAATTTGGTTTTGTTGCCTGTGTGAGTACAGCATGGATGGTTTTTTGAACGGCAATTATCCAACTCTTGTTATGTATTTGCACGTTACTGTACACAGGTGGTTTTGTTCCCCAGGGAACATCTGGCACTATCTGGAGCATTTTGGGTTGCTGCAGCTGGGGTCAGGGAGGTGGCTGTGGCAACCTGTGGGTAGAGCCCAGGGATACCACTGAGCATCCTACAATTATAGGAGAGCCTCCCCCCACCCCTGAGAATTGTCTTGCTCCAAATGTCAGTAGTGTCAAGGCTGAGAGAAATGGCTGTACCTTATGTCCTGGGCTTGCACCCACTCTCTGGATGTGAAATCAGAGGCAACAGGGGAGGCTAAGCACTTTTATTTATTATTTCTTTGTATTTAAAAAAAAATCCATCTTGTTCCAGGAAGGAACAGTCAGTATAATTTCTAAAGATACATATAGCATAAAATAAAAATAACTAGGAAATCAGTGGAAATGTGCTTTCAAGGGCACTCTGTAGACTGAGGACAGATACTCAGGCTTAAGTCTGTCCGGTGAGGTTAGTGCTTGTGCACTGGGCCAAGTCAACATCCTTTTTAGTGGTGTCTTGTCTCCTTCCTAATTTAGAAAAGGCAAACCCACCTGCTGTCATGAAAAATACCTTCTAGAAGCTACTAGGTAATTGGGTGATATTTCTGGATTTGTCTCCCTGTCTGATGTACATCAGTTAAACTTTTGACTCTTCAGTGCTTTCTGGAGAAAGTAATAATCGGAAACTAAATCGACTTGGTTTTTTTCTCCCCCTTTGCCCCGTATTTGTAAAGATTAATCTTCAGTATCTATGAGTGCTGGGTGATTTGCAGAAACTGCAGCCGCTTTATCAATATCAACCTGGCCTCCATTGATCAAATCCTCATTTAGGTGCTTGCTGGCGGCTGCTGGAAGCAGCCCAGGAACAAGGAAGGAAGGGGAAAGGCTGCTTCAGGAGGTCAGCTTGCCTGAAGTTTTTGCTGTTTACTGAGATGATCTTGAACGTCACTGGGCAGTACAGTCAATCAGAGAGGGGCCTTGAGGTTGGTGCTGTGGGTCAGTCACAGTGTGCGAATAAATCCCAGCCGTGGCAAACACAAGTAAAGTGGTGTCTGCACTGTCCTGGCTGGGTATTTTCTCTTCTTTCTCTCCCTGCACTGTATTCCCTCTGCCTGTGTCTGTGATCCCAGGGGGTGTCTACAAATGAAGTGACGCTTCTCTGGTTGGTTGGAGGAGTCCTTTATGTTCATCTAGAGGTAAAACAATGCTCACATATGAATAAGCTTGTACTGTTTTGTCCTTCAGAGTCTCACTTCTTTCACCTAGCATAACGTCCTCCGGGTTTATCCACGGTGTCACAACGGGCAGGATTTCCTTCTTTTAAAGGCTGTGTACTATTCCAGGATAAGTATGCACCACATTTTCTTTATCCATTCATCTACTAGTGGGTATGTAGGTTGTCGGCCATTGTGAATAATGCTGTAGCCAACAGTGGGAATGCAGGTGTCTCTGCAATCCTGATTTCAGTCCTTTGGATGACTACCCAGAAGCAGATCTAACAGCGGTGCTCTTTTCAGTTTGTTGAGGAACCTTTATATTGTTTCCCACACTGGTGGGAAACATTCCTACCAACAGTGTACCAACATTTTTTTTTTTGCATTCTCATCAACACTTACCTTTTTTAAAAAAATTAATAGTCATTCTAACAGGTGTGAAGCAGTATCTCACTGCGGCTTTGATTCGAATTTCCCTGATGATTAATGATGTTGAGTACCTTTCCATATACTTGTTGGCCATTTGTATGTCTTCTTCAGAGAAATGTCTGTTCAAGTCTTTTGCCCATTTAAAATATTGGTTTGCGTTTTTGCTGTTGAGCTGTATGAGTTCCTAATATGTTTTGGATTTTAACCCCTTATCAGATAGATGGTTTGCAAATGTTTTCTCACATTCTTTGGGTTATCTTTTCATTTTATTGAGTGTTTCATTTGTTCTGCACAATGGGAGGTGATGGTCAAAGGGTATAAAGTTTCACTTATGCAAGATCAGTATGTTCTGGAGATCGCCTCTACAGTGTAGTGTCTCTAGCTGATAACACTGTTTTGCACACTTAGCAGTTGCTAAGAGGATAGATCTTATGTTAAGTGTTCTTAATACACACAAAATAATATCAGCAATTCTAATAAAGGAGATGAGAGGAAATTTTGGGAGATGATGGGTATGTTTATGACCTCAATGGTGGTGATGGTTTCACAGGGATGTACTTGTCCCCAGATTCCTGGAGTTGTACAAACTAAAGATGTATAACTTTTTAGATGTCAGTCATACCTTCATAAATTGGTCTAACAAACAGCGATACATTACTTATCATTTTTTGAGCAGTCACTACATATTGCTCACTTTGTATAAACTAAGTCTAATTTTTCTGAGCAACTTAGGATGTCTCTGCACTGCTTCTCTAATTTGATTTATAAAACCCCATTAGATGGGAGCCCTACTTTTACAAACTTATCATTCACCACCTTCTTTTTATCTGCTCCATTCCAGCCACACTGAACTTTCTGTTGCTTGAATCAACCTTGTTCACTTGCACTTTGGGCTTTTGTACGTGCTCTGCTCTGGGCTTAGAGGAGTTTGCTTTCCTTCCCTCAACTCACCAGTGTCTTGCTTGGGGCAAGGGGATTACCCATGGCTGCAAAAATTGGGAAACTCTAACAGTGTGGTTGGGCAGGGTTTCATTTGGCCTGAGCAGTAATAAGCTCAGCAGTAGGCAGGCCATGGCTGGTAGAGTGAGTCAAAGACGCCATTTGGGACTGCGGCTCTCTCCTCTTCCTGCGTTGCAACATTTGCAACCTTCCTGCTTTGCAACCTCATGTTTGCAAAATGGCTGCTTTACCTCCAGGTATCATGTCAGCAGGCATGGGTGCAAAAGCATTTCCCGGCCAAGGGAATGGCCCATGCACAGGTTTGAGGCAAGAACCTCCTGTGTTTAAGTAAGAATAAGGGACTGTGTGGCTGGAGGAAGGTGAATGAGGAGGAGTTGCAGGCGATTAGGTCATCGTGGGAAGAGTAGGTTTTGGGGATCAGGAGCTTGGTTTTGGACATGTTATGCTTGAGCTTCTCAGGGACAGAGCTGGCATTTGGAGCCTGGGCCTCTCAGTCTTTCTCTTTGCCACATCTGGTGGCCAGGTGACAAGAAGGCCCAGGGCACAAACCTGCAGGGCTGCAGGAGAAGGCTTTGTTTCCAACGGACAGACTATGTGGCCACCGCTTTGGTCACAAACAGAAATGCTTTGGATTGAATGATTTCACGTGTGATGATTGTCTTTGTCACACGCAGCAGCGGAGGCCTGCACCCGAGATCATCCTTACGAAGAACAATGGCATGCTTTGGAGTCAGGCAGAGAACTTGGTTCAGATCCTGACTCTGGTGCTTATTAGCTGAGTCACTTTGGGTGAATGATTTCACCTCTCTGAGCCTTACTTTCTCAGTCTAGAAAAAGGAAGTAATAATGGCATCCCTCTGTTTAGGGTGATGGAGAATTAAATGAACTATGAGTACACATGGCTTAGCATGGAATAGGTCCATAGGCACAGTCGTGACAGTGGGATGGGTGACCCCAATGGGAACCACAGAAAAGGTGGGGCTACCGAAGGAAAGCAAACGTCCTCTCCCATCATCATGGGGTGATGGGTGCACGAGGAACGGTAGAAAGTCCACACTTCCTGAGCGATGCCTCATAGCAACTGAAGGGTGAGTTTTCACCACCCCAGACTGACTGACTTACCAGCCTTGTAGGACCCGACATCTCCCAGCTGCCAACCTTTACATGTCCTGCCCCTCATTGGAAGTGTCCTTCTTGCTCCTTGATGGCTGGATGTCGATTCCTTTAAGACCCAGCTCAGATTTCTCTGCTTTAACATGCTTTTGGTTATTGTTATAGTCTGTAGGATGCTGTTTTGTCCAGCTCCCTTCTACACTGCTTATTGGGACCAATAGATACACCAATAGTGAAACTTTTGGGCAAAGGCTGGGGAAGGGGCCAGGGCATGGACAGCTCATGGGATGATGGCAGGGATCACCACAAGATGGCGCTATTGAGCCATCGCTGTCAGCTGGGGCACCTTACGGCCAACATGGTTTTTCTTTGTTATGTTCATTTTCTTTCTTGATGAGAAATTTGTGACTTCCAAACTGTCCCAGAAGAAATGGAACTGTCTGGTGTCCCACAGTTAACACAGGTGTTTTCACATACCTCTGATAGTCCTGTCACATCAACCACAATTAAAAATTCCACCCCCACATCCAGGGGAATCTGGAAAGTCACATCCCGGCCTCCTTGCAAGTTGTTTGGTATACTTGCTCTTGACACTTGACATCTAAATGCCACTTTCCCCTTTTTTGAATTGTATTTATATATTGGATTAGAGTGTGAATCTCTTGAGGGCAGGACGTGGGATCCATGCTAACTCAGTACAAGCTCCATAAAGTTTTGTTGAATGTTGTCAACTCTCTAGGGTATAAAATAAAAGCAGTCTCTTGGAAAGCTAAAAAACCACCCCCATGGTTTGAAGCAACTCTGCTCCGTTTCCACACCGTTGGAAAGGAAAGCAATAAATCCTTTACGGCCAAGAGCCGGTTCTCTTCATTTCCTCCTGGAAGGGCTATCAGTGGTGGCTAGGGAAGCCATTTGTCTCACTGTCTTCCCCTTGGCAAGGTCCGATTACTCACAACTCTTCCCTGTGTTCCCCCAAGGATGCAGGGGGCAGTTTTCAGAGGCCAGTGTGCATGCAGGTGGGGTTTAATGCACTAGAGGAAAATTACAGTATAAATGAAGTTGGGTAGCATCATGTGTCCAGGCCTCGGCCCTCTTCCCCCTCACCCTACCTGTAGACCGTGCTTGAGTCGGTATCTGTGGGCAAGCCTTGAAGTCAAGATGTTCTTGCAAAGCATTACAACATTATGGACACATTTGACTTAAAATAACCAAATTTCGTGATTGATTATGTGCCGAGTTGGATACCACATTGCGTTGGATTCTTATACAGACAAGTAGAAGTTGGTGCCAAGATTGAAAGAAAAATCGATGGGAGCGAAACAAATTTACTTAACAGTTAAAAATTACATATTTTAAAGTTTTTTTGTTTTTAGGATTTATTCATTCTTCGAGCCACTCATTCATGCATATATATATTTAACAAGGTCTTTTGAAATTGTTATACTGTTGTTTATCTTATTTAATTTTATTAATTAATTATTAGAGAGAGAGCGCGCGCATGTGCGCGCGTGCATGGGCAGGGGTTGGGGGGAGGGCAGAGAAGGAGGGAGAGAGAGAATCTTAGGCAGGCTCCATGCTCAGAGCAGAGCCTGAGTTGGGACTAGATCTCACGACTCTGAGATTGTGACCTGAGCTGAAATGCAGTTGGGTGCTTACTGGGCTGAGCCACCCAGGGGTCCCTATTATTGTGTATTTATAGGTATTATGTAGCTCAAACTTTAAAAGATGAAGAAGATTTTATAGCAAAAAGTAGTGCCTCCTTCTACCCTTGTGCCAACTACTCTGTTCCCTCCTGGGAATGACAACCATTGTTAATAGTTCGCAAGGTTCCCTTTTAAAAATAGAGAATAGTTATAAATGCAGATCTGCCATCTGTTCGTCCATCCATCCACCATCCACCCGTCCACCTCTCTGTCCATTCAGTCAACCCCATCATTCCATCCATCCATCCACCCATCCATACATAGTTATTTTTTTTCCCCAGGAGTGAGGAAAAGGCAAACATTACTTGATGGCAGACCAGCTTTGTTGCCGTGATCCATTGGAAAAGAGATTTGGAGCTACCGTCCTTGTGTTGAACCAGCTGTTCTAAGGCTGGAGTGTTGGAATGTCAGAGATCTGTCAGGGAAGACTGGCATTTACGAAATGGTTCCAAGGGACAAGGAAACATTCAATAAAGAAGCAAAGGAAACACAAAAATGAGATAATGAGGAATGGGTGATTGGAATCAGACACTGCTGGGTGCAAATCTCATTCTTGCCATCACTTAGAACACTTCAGTGATGTTATTTAACTCCTTGGAGTCTTAATTGTCCTATCTGTGAAATGGGGATAACTATCATTCTTTGCAGGTTAAAGGCTGGCTTAGCGCCTAAATGTAGTCAGTGTTCATGTGATACTGCTAATTACCTTATTAAGCACCTGTGATTACCTTGATTTTGGCAAGAAACAGATCTTTAGGTTGATGATTAAAGGTACAGTGTAGCAACACAGAGTCAGATGGTTGGCAGCAAAAGGTGTATGGTACAGGGCAGGGACTTGGGATGAAGAATGGAGGGTGGCAGGAGACAGTTACAGCTTGAGTAGGGAGGGATGTTGAGCTACAAAGCTCCTAGAGCAACAGTGACCTCGCTTCTCACTGTGTCAAGGACCTCTGTTCCTGGCAGCATCCCTACATCCCTTGTGGAAAAATTCCTACTGCTGCCTCTAGGTAGGGTATTCACGCTTCTGGCCTGGGCTATGTCGTCACTCCTTGTGGCCTTGCCTTCCATCTGCCCTCCCTGTTGGATGTGTTGGATCTTTCTAAAATGCTAATGTTACCTTTCACTCCCTTGGTTAGAACTCTCCATCATCTTCAAGATAAATTCAGATTCCTTAGCACACAAAACCTTTGCTATGCCCTGAATGCTTCTGTCCCCCTAAAAGTTTTGTGTTGCAGCCTAATCATCAGTGTGATGGTTAGGCAGTGGGACATGGAGTTGATTTGATCATGAGAGTGGAGCTCCCATGACTGGGATTGGGGCCCTCATGAAAGAGGCCCCAGAGCTAGTCCCTGGATCCTTCTATCGTGTGAGGACAGATCAAAAGATGGCCATCTGTGAAACCAGGAAGGGGGTTCTCACTAGACACCAAATCTGGCAGTACCTTGATCTTGGACGACCAGCCTCTGCCACTGTTGAGAAATAAACATGTATGGTTGAAGCCACTCAGACTGGCATTTTTTCCGAGCAGTTCGAGCTGCCTCAGACACCTTCATAAGAGAGCTTCTTCTTCCTCCTCTCACCTCGGTTCTGTCTACTTCTCGGAATGCACCTGAGTCCTGAGGCTTGGTGCCTTGGCATGCACTGTCCTCTCTCCCTAGAAGTAGCTCATGGATCTCTTTCCATGAAGCAGCTCAAAGGGGAGAGGAGGGATCAGAGGGTGAGGTTTGGGGCTAAAGGTCTTATAAATCCATGAGGGTGGGAACTGAACCAGCTCCATTTGCTTTTGTGGCTCTTCTTATGGTAGAGTAATCCCTCAGGGTGGCAGATCTTGCTGGCAATAGTTAGCACACATGGAGAACCTCAGCTCCTTCATCACGGTGTCTCTGGTCCCGTTTGATGGAGGGTAAACATTCATTGTATTTAAATTTAATTTCAGTTTTACTTTTTGTTGTTTCTTTTTATCTTTGTTGGGATTTTAAAAGATAAATATTTGGTAGTAGATATAGAAATATAAATAAATAGGGAAAAAAAAAGGAGTCACAGGGTGACTGCTCCCCCCTCTGCATTTGGTATTCTTTTTTGTCTCGTGTTCAGACCACTGTGTCAGGTGTATTGTAGATTAAACTTGAACTTAATTATTTTCATCAAACTATATGTAATACACAGTGGAGTTTTTTATGGTATATAAAATTGAAATTCTTCTTTCTAATTTTAAAATAATTTTAGGTTTATAGAGAAGTTGCTGTGACAGTACAGAGAGTTCCCAGTTTCAGTTCCTCTAAGATTATCATCTTATGTTGCTGGGGTACGTTAATTACAACTAAAACACCAATACTAGCTATTAACTCAATTCTAGATTTTATTTAGATTTCACTAGTTTTTCTATGAAGGTCCCTTTTCTGTCTAGGATCTTAGCCAGAGCCCCATGTGGCCTTAGGCCTCTTTTCTCCTTGGTGTCCTCTGGTCTGTGCCAGTTTTTTAGTCTTTCCTTTTTTTTATTTTTTTGAATGATCTTGATGGTTTTGAAGAGTACTGTATTTGAGGAGTTTTATAGAATTGGATTTGGAGATTTTAAGCAAGGTCTGGCCACCCAGTTGCCATATCAATGAAAACCTCTCTTGAAATTTACCAATGACATGAAGATTCCAGGTGAGTCCGCCATCTTTGGTGCCTCTGGAACACTGGAGAGACCCATCTCAGAAGCAGAGCTCTCACAAATCGGGTGCTTTCTCTGGAGGTGATTTTGTCTGTAGGTTAATCACAAAGTTGGGTGAAATTTTGGCCAAGGCCAGGGCAGCAGGATCTGTCCTAAAAAATTCCTAGTCTGCTTTCTTGCCATGGGAGGCTGAGTTCCAAATCCTAGTCTGTGTGCAGCCTGCTTCACCAAATAATGAGGCACTGGGTACTTTTTAAGGCAGCTGACCTTTGGAGCAAATTATCCAAGGAAATCTGATTAGCTAGTTCACTGGGTTCCTGCAAAATGGATCTTGGTATATTTCTGCAGCAGAAATGTCAGCATAATTGGAGTTCCTGGAGCTCAAAGAGCTTCTTTCTCATTGTTTCCATCCTTGTGAGAAAAAAAAAAAACAAAAAACAAAAAACACAAAACCAACCCACACCAAACAAACAAAACCCAAACCCCTGAAGAATTGTTCTTTGACTTATATTCTTTGCTTTTGCACAGTTCAGAAGCTGCTTCTGGCTGTGTTTATGACTTTATTAATCAGGGGAACAGCCTGAGCATCATTTAAACAAACAAGCCAAAAAAAAAAAAAAAAAAACACCGCAACACAACCCATCCCCAAGTAGATGATGTGAGCTTAATAGAGATGGCCCAGCCAAAGACCTAAAATAAATAAACTGACTTTAATTTGAGGGAAAGAGCGTGGGGTGGTAATTACTTGAGGCTGTGTGCCATGCGATGTAACCAAATTCGAAACTCACTAATTTCATTATTTTAATGGAAGTCTGCATCCCATTCATTAGGCTGACATATGAGTAGCCATTAGTAACAGTTCATTTCCAAAGCTATGGTGGATAAAGGGTGAATGGAAATGAGTGAGGGCCAGGCCTGGTGGAAGTTGACAGTGCTCAGAAGGTAACATGTGGATGGCATTGGTGGAAGGGGCAGCAATGAGGAGGGTTTTCAGTTTGATTGGAGGCAGCAACCGCAGAGTCAGAACAGGCCTTGGATCCAGAGAGACCTGGGTTCAGATTCTAACTCTGCCGTGTACTAGCTGTTTTTCAGGCCCATGGCAGGCATTAATTAATGACAGCAATGATGGCAATGGTGATGCTCTTATTAGGTGACAGCTTTGTGGGCTTGGAGGTTTTGCTGAGGTGAAGGAACTAAGGCTGATGGGGATAAAGTAAGTTGTCTGAGTTTTCCCTTTTACTAGAATCCCTGATTGCCAATATGATGCTTTGAAAACATATTTTTATAATTATTTTATCTTTTTATTGATTTATTTTTATCTTTTTTTTTGCTTTTATTTATTTATTTGACAGAGATCACAAGTAGGCAGAAAGGCAGACAGAGAGAGAGAGAGAGAGAGAGAGAGAGAGAAGCAGGCTCCCTGCTGAGTAGAGAGCCTGATGTGGTACTTGATCCCAGGACCCTGAGATCATCACCTGAGCCGAAGGCAGAGGCTTTAACCCACTGATCCACCCAGGCGCCCTATTTATTTATTTTAAAAAGATTTTATTTATTTATTTGACAGAGAGAGAGGGAGAGAGAGAGAGAGAGAGCATGAGCATATGAGCAGGGGCAGAAGGAGAGGGAGAAGCAGGCTCCCCGCTGAGCAAGGAGTCTGGTATGCGACTTGATCCTAGGACCCTGGGATCATGATCTGAGCTGAAGGCAGCCGCTTAACTGACTGAGCCACCCAGGCATCCCCATTTTATCTTTTTAAATAGGCAATTGATTGATTCATAGGGTTCAGAAGTTTAAAAATAAGACTATGCCAGGGTATCCAGTGGAAGAGCTCCCTCCTACTTCTGACACCCCCTATTATAGGCAGCCATTGTTAGTAGTTCATTTTTCTCTGTAGAATTTCAGGCAGATAGAAGCAAATACAAATATATATACATTTGTTATATTGTGATACAAATAGTTCTGTATCCTGCTTCTTTTACTTGCAATGTAACTTGTTTCTCTGTCCACATCTGTGTAGAAAGAGTTCTTTCTTCTTCTTTGTAAAATATGTTTTTCTATTATATGGATATACCACGATTTATTTGATTTCCCCCACATGATGGATATCAGGCTAGTTACAGCCTTTTTCTATTATAAACCACATTGCAGTGGATAACACCACACATATGTCATTTTGCACAGATGTGTGAATAGCCGTTGGATAAGTTTTTGGAAGTTGAGTTAATGAATCAAAGGATGAGAGCATTTGTGGTTCTGATCGTGGTCAAACATCCAAAGGGGCTGGGGGTGCCGAGGTAGCAATGAGCATGAGCCGCCATCTCGTTTCCCCGCTCTCCCCTGCTTCATATGTTGAAACCTAATCTCGCGTGAGGGTATTTGGAAGGGGGCCTTTGGGTAGGGCTCTCATGAATGCGATTAGTGCCCTTGTAAGGGGACCCAGAGAACTTCCCCTTCCGCCATGTGAGGACTCGCTGAAAGATGGCTGTCCGTGGGCCAGGAAACGGGCTCTCACACGACACCAAATCTGCCAGCACCTTGATCTTGGACTTCACAGCCTCCAGAACTCTGAGAAAAAAATGTCTGTTGTTTATTAGCCACCTAGTCTCTGGTATTTTGTTTTGAAGGTTTGAATGGACTAAGACAACTGGTTGCCAATTAAAAACAAAATCTGGTAAGTTGTTGAAAGAACATGATAAGGTGAAGGCTCAGTGACAGTAGTGTCCTTGGAAAGACAGAAGATGGGGAAGCCAGGTTTGTTGGGAAGAGAGCACAGAATTTCAAGTAAGATGGGCCTGGGTTTGAATCTTGACTATGCTCCTCATAGCTGTGTGTCCTTAGGTGGGTTGCTTCACCTCTCTGAGCTCAGAAACCTCACCTGTAAGTGGAGATGATAGTATTTATTTCACAGGCTGCCAGGAGTATTAAAGGACAACATACAGACAGCAGTTAGTATGGTGCCTGACACAAAGTGGGAGTTCAGGATGTAATTGGGGCTTCTCGGTGAGTAACTCAGACCATAATGACTCATAACTAACCTTCATTGTATTATTATATATTATATCATATATGCTAACCTGTATTATCCTTTATTAGTGGGGAATAACTAACATTTATTGAGTGTTTACTATGTGACAGGCATTATTCTTACTGCTTCGCATGAAACATTCCTCTTACGTCTCATGCCGACTCCGAGGAGTACTCTTTGTTATCCTCACTTTAAGGATGAGGAATTTGAGGCAGGGAAGTTGAGCGCATTGTTCCGCAAATTTTATTCTGACTGAGGCAGCCTGTCTTGGAAGGCTCCTGTAATCCCACTTCTTGTTCTCTTCATCTGTGCTTTGTAAGAAGGAGCTGGGTCCCAAGAGATGGAGGACATTGTGGGTGGAACATTTATTCCCTAGAGCAGGCAGCTCCCTCCTCCTGACATGGTGACCAGTTCAGCTTCCTCATCTTGTAGGGAGATACTGTTCTGATCTGAAAGGTTCATGGTTCACTTCCTGGTCAGCTTCCCCCAAAATGGTCCAGACTGATGATGGCATATGATGAACACAGAATCAAACGAAATCTTTATCCTTACATGGAGAAAGATACACTGCCCAGATAACTTCCCTCTTGATTAAAGATACCCAGGATCCATCCTTGGAAGGTTGGGATCTTAGGGAAACTGACGGAAGAATATGCTACAATCTCCGAGAGCAGGGATTTCTGTTTTGTTCACTATTATAACACCAGTGATAAGAAAAATGCTGGGCACGCTGGGAAACATGAATAAACGTCTGCATCCAGGGGGAAGAAACTTTTGCCACAGAATCCTAAGAGATTAGATAGTCTTGCTGTCCTGGAAACCAGGCAGTCTCCCTACCACACCCAGTATCAGTGACCATACAGGCATTCATTATCGGGCAGGAGAGAAAGGGGCTACTTTTCCGGTGGGAGTTCTGACTGGAGGCTCCTCTGCTTTAGAGAGTGAGGCAGGCTTCCTGAGCTCTTGGCATCTGATGATGCTTGGCAGTTACTTGTAAATGTGGAAGAATTTCAGATTCCCTTAGACATCTGATATGCAATGCCAAATCTCTAAATTCCTAAATTTATTTACCAGCTAAGGGAAGCCTATTCCCGACTATAATTTTATTTACAAAGGGCTCTAATCTGGTGTGAAGTCTGAAGGCATGTTTGTTTAACAAGTTACTCAATTAGCCAGCAAGAAAAGAACAAAGGAAAGTCATTATGCAGATGTATGCCCATTCAAAGCCATTGTGCCTTTAGATGCTTTCTTTGCGGAGAAGGAGGAGAGATTCCAAGGCCGAAAGTTTTCTGTCCCTGCTGTGTTTACTGCTAATTCTCTTCTAATATTAGATCACTAATGATTAATAATATTGCATTTCAACACTCATAGATTTGTCAATTTTTTCCATCTAACAGCATATAATTATAGGTTATTTTAAAATCTGGGAAAGGAAATCAACCATGAACCACACTCTAACTCATGTACAGCCACTTTTGATAGATTTCTTTGAGTATTTTTCTACACATAATTTTACATATTTGTAATCCTGGTGCATATACAGTTGTGAGTTTTGCATTTTCCACTGGTGAAGTATTACAACTATTTTGATTTCTTTTTAAAAAAAAATTATTTATTTGAGAGAGAGAGCGAGCGAGAGGGAGTGCACAAGCAGTGGGGAAGAGGGAGAGGGAGAAACAGACTTCAGGTTTAGCAGGGAGACTGACGTGGGGCTCGATCAGTCCCAGGACCCTGGGATCATGACCTGAGCCAAAAGGCAGATGCTTACGTAACTGAGCTACCCAGGCATTTTGATTTCTTCCTCTTTAAAAATTTTTTAAAGAAAAGATTTTATTTATTTGACAGAGAGAGAGAGAAAGAGAGAGCGAGCGAGCACAAAGCAGGGCAAGCTGCAGAGGGAGAGGCGGAAGCAGGCTCTCCTCTGAGCAGGGAGCCCAATTTGGGACTCTAGCCCAGGAATCTGGGATCACGACCTGAGGCAAAAGGCAGACGCTCAACCATCTGAGCCACCCAGGCACCCCTTAAAAAGTTTTTTTAGAATCTTGTTTGAGAGAGAGAGGGAGAGCGAGCGAGCATGAGGGCTGGGGAGGGGCAGAAGATCAAGCAGCCTCCCCTCTGAGCAGAGAGCCCAATGTGAGGCTTGATTCCAGGACCCCAAAATCATGACCTGAACCAAAGTCACATGCTTAACTGACGGAGCCACTTGGGTGCCCCTCGGTTTTGATTTCTGTCATGAAACTTTCAAGCATACAGAAAAGGAGATAGCATGTATAATAATACCCATAAACTCATTGCTTAGAATTAGCACTAATACTTGTTTTATTTCTTCTGTCGGTGTTCCCCCCCTCCCCGAAGTGTTTTAAAATAAATTACACCCATCATGATATTTAACCCTAAAACACGGGTATTCAACCAGAGATGATTTTGACCTGCACAGGTGATATTTGGCAATGTCTAGAGATGTTTTTGGCTATCACAAAGGGATTGGTTCTCTAGTGGGTAAAGCCCAAGGATATCACTAAATCTCCTGTAGTGCACAGAACAGCCTCCCCACAAAAGAGAATTATCTGTTCCCAAACTTTTGGTAGTGCTGAGGTTGAAAAACTTTTCTCAAAATTTCTAAAATTTTATAACCACAGATCACCGTTATTTCTAACAAAATTAAATATAATTCCCTAAAAATTATCTAATAATGAGTCCATATATTTCCAATGAGTTGCCCTAGAACGTCTTTTATAGTTGATTATAGCAAACATTTTCCTATCTTACGAGGGTTCTTTATAGAATTTTATTTCAAATTACTAGAAAATGGTCTGTTGAATGAATCCCCCAAATTTTATTCAAAGGATTCACCATTTTGGGGGCACGAGTTCTGCTTTGGGTGTTTAAAGAAATATTTATGTAAAAAACAAAAACAAAAACAAAAACAAAAACCAGTTAACGTCTTTTCAGACTTTATGCCTCTTGTTTCTTTTACTTGCCTTTGTCCTAGCTGGGAGCTTCAGTAAATATTGAACATAGGTGGTGAGAGTAGTCATCCCTGTCTTGGTTCTGATTTTAGGAGAAAAAGGTTTAATGTTTTACCATTAATTATGATATTAATTGTAGGTTTTTCATAGATGTACTTTATCAGATTAAAGATGTTCTCATCTACTTCTAGTTCATTGAATTTTTTTATCATGAAAGATCGGTGATTTTTGTCAGATGCTTTTTCTGCATATTTTGAGATGATTAGATGATTTCTCTTTTATTCTGTTAGTCTGATGAATTACATTTAATGGCTTTCATGTTATTCTTGGAGTAAACCTTGGTCATGATGTATTTTGATGTATTTTATGTATTGCTGGATTCCATTTGCTAACATTTTGTTTAGAATTTTTGTGTCTGTTTTCATGAGCAATTGGTCTATAATTTTCTTTACTTGTGATCTTTGTCAGACTTTGGTGTCAGGGTTAAGCTGGCCTTCTAGATTAAGTTAAGTAGTACTTCCTCCTCTGTTTCTGAATTTGTGCAGAACTAATATTCTTTCTTTCTCCCTTAAATATTTTGTAGAATTCACTGGTGAACCATATATACTTGAAGTTTTCTTTGTGGGAAGGTTTCTATTACATTTAAATTTCTTTAATAGGTACAGGGTTATTTATTTTCATTGTTTTCAGGGTTGATAATTTGTGGTTTCATTTAGTTAATGTACATTGTCAAATGATTGGCATAATGTTGTTGTAATATTTCTTTATCTTTTAAAAATATTTTGCTTTCTCTTTCTATTATTGTGTTAAGCCTTTGTATTTATACTTTAGTATTTTTTTCTTTTACTTACTTTACCTAAGATGGGAGAGTAAATTATCATTTCTTTTTCTTATGTGAAGTGCTTTATTTAAATTAATTATCAAAATGACACCATGAAATGTCATTTTCACCATTTTATGTATGAGCAGTCTTAACAGAGATTAAGTGCTATAGCCAGAATCACATATTATATTGACAAAAATAGATAATCATTTCAATGTATTTTTTCTCTAATATAAGTATTTAAAGCCATAAAATTTCCTCTAAGCTGCGTTAGCTTTATCCCACAAATTTTGATCTGTTGTGTTTTCATTATTATTCACTTTAGAATATTTTCTGATTTCCTTTGTGATTCCTTCCTTAATCTATGGGTTGTTTAGGAAAGTTTATTTATTTCCCAATACTTGGGAGATTTTTCAAGATATCTCATTTTTAATTATTTCTAATTTCATATTATAGTGTTCTTCTGTATAATTTCATTTCTTGATATCCATTAAAATTTGTTATATGGCTCAGAATATGGGCTATTTTGCTGAATGCTCCAAGTTCACTTTAAAAGAATGTGTTTTCTGCAATAGTTTGATGTGGTATCCTATATTATTATGCCAATTTGGTTGGTAGAATTGTTCATATTTTCTTTTTCTTCACTGAATACCTTGTCTGCTCATTCTGTCCATTACTGGGAGAGGGCATACATTCTCCAACTTTGATTGTGGATATATTTCTTTTTTCAATTTTGTCATTTTTTCTTTGAGTTTTAGAACTGTGTTGTTAGGTGAATATGTATTTGTCATTCTTTTATCATCTTAATGAATTGGTCCTTTTATCATTTTGAAATGTCCTTCTTAATTTGAAGACTGTCTTAAATGCTATTTTGTCTGATGTTACAAAGTCATGTCATATTTCTTAATTTTAGTATTTTCATGGTATATTTTTTCTGTCTTTTTACTTTTTACCTGTCTTTATCTATATAATAAATTTGTGTTCCTTGAGAACAGCATGTAATTGGGTTTTGCTTTTTATATGCAATTTGAGAATCTCTGCTTTTTGATTACAGTGTTTAGTCCATTTACATTTAATGTAATTAATGATATCATTCAGTTTTTGTCGCCTATCTTGGCATTTGCTTTATATTTATATTTATTTTATGTGTTATTTACTTCTTTGTTCATGCTTGTTTTCTTTTGGGAAAATTGTATACCTTAAAACATTTTATTTAAAATATGTAATTTTATTTAAAAATGTGATATTTAAAACATTATATTAATCTCCTGTGTAGATAGGTAGGTTATAACTTTCTTGTAACTTTTTAAGTTGCTGTAAGGATTACAGTGTACTTCTTCACTCTATCTACTCTATACTGTCCACTAATATTTAACTACTTCATAAACAGTGCAAAAACTATACTATAGTATAATTACACTTACATCCAATTCTGTGTTTTGTATTTTTATTTTCTTTTGTTCTATAGTGACATAGCTGTAAGTCTCATAATACAGTGTTATTATTTCTGGTCCATATAGTCAATGTTAATTAAAAACAATTTGAGAAAATACAGACATAACATTAAAGGTCCACAAAAGGTCTTTTCCATATATGCAAATATTTACTCTTTCTGATGCTCTTTGTTCTATTTTTATAGACCTGGGTTCCACCTGGTATGTGATGTGATTCCTTAGATGTGAAGAGCTTCTTTTAGAAAGTCTCAGCTTTTTTCTTTCTGAGGATATCCTTACGTCATCTGTTTTGAAGGATATTTTTTGCTATATGTAATTTCTCTGCTTCCATTTTTTTTCCCCTTTTAGTATCTTAAAAATACCATTAGCTACAGTTTTCTGGCTTCTGGCTCCTAGCTTGTGATAAAAAGTCAGCCATCATTTATTTTCCTTCCTTTAAATAATGTGTCATTTTGCTCTTTTTGTTTTTTAGGTTTTCTGTTTACCATTAGTTTTTATGATTTTGACTCTATGTGTCTAGGTTTAATTTTCTTTATATTTATCTTGCTTGGAGTTTCACTGAGACTTTTGGGTTTATAGATTTATGTATTTCATTCATTGCAAAATGCTTTCAGCTTATATCATCCACCCCATTTTTTAATTTTCTTCTCTGGGACTTCTGCACATCACTTGATACCAAGTTAGACCCACTGATATTGTTCCACCAATGTTGAATATTCTGTTCTGATTTTTTTCATTATCTTTTCTCTTTGTGATTTAGTTTGGATACTGTATTGATCTTCACTTTAATTAACTGATAGTTTCCTCTGTTTTTTTTCCTCCCAGCTTGCTCATTTAACAAATTATTCATTTCTAATAACTTTGTTTTTCATTTCTAATTATTCCATTTGATTTCTGACTAACATTTCTAACATTTCCTGCTAAACATATCTCTGCTGAAATTTCCTTTCTCTTTATGCATGTCATTTGCCATTTCTATTAGATTTTTAAAAAAATACTTTACTTATTTGAGAGACAGAGAGTGAGCAAGAGAAAGAGAGCATGAGCCAGGGGGAAGGATGGAGGGAAAGGGAGAGAGAGACTCCCTGCTGAGCAGGGATCCTGACTGAGGGCTCAGTCCCAGGACCCTGGGATCATGACCTGAGCTGAAGGCAGCGGCTTAACTGACTGACTTAACTCACCAGGACACCCCCCATTAGATTTTTAAAAAAATATTTTATTTATTATTTGACAGAGATCACAAATAGGCAGAGAGGCAGGCAGAGAGTGAGGGGGCAAAGCAGGCTCTCTGCTGAGCAGAGAGCCCGATGCGTGGGGCTTGATCCCAGGACCCTGAGATCATGACCTGAGCTAAAGGCAGAGGCTTTTTTTCTTTTTAAGATTTTATTTATTTATTTGACAGACAGAGATCACAAGTAGGCAGAGAGGCAGGCAGAGAGAGAGGAGGGGACGCAGTCTCCCTGCTGAGCAGAGAGCCCAGTGTGGGGCTCAATCCCAGGACCCTGGGATCAAGACCTGAGCCAAAGGCAGAGGCTTTAACCCACTGAGCCACCCAGGTGCCCCACGCCATTAGATTTTTAAAAATATTTTTATCATAGTTATTTTTAACTCTCTAATAATTTCAATGTCTGGATCATTTCTGGGTCTGTGTCTTTTTTTTTTTTTTTTAAATATTTTATTTATTTATTTGACAGAGACACAGCAAGAGACGGAACATGAGCAGGGGGAGTGGGAGAGGGAGAAGCTGGCTCCCCACTGAGCAGGGACCCCTTGGTGGGGCTCCATCCCAGAACTCGGGATCATGACCTGAGCTGAAGGCAGACACCCAACAACTGAGCCACCCAGGCATCCCTCTGGGTCTGTTTCTATTAATTATTTGCTCACTTAACTTTGGGCCACATTTTTTCTTTTCCTTTTTTTTTTTTTTAATTTATTTATTTGAGATAGAGAGAACGGGAGAAAGCATGAAAGGGAAGAAGGTCATAGGAAGAAGCAGACTCCCCATGCAGCTGGGAGCCTGATGCGGGACTTGATCCCAGGACTCCAGGATCATGACCTGAGCAGAAGGCAGACACTTAACCGACTGAGCCACCCAGGTGCCCCTCTTTTCCTTTTTAAAAATTATTAATGTCTTTTAATATTTTTTGCTGGAGGTTTTGTATCGAAGATCAGTAAAGACTAAAGTAAAAAAAAAAAAAAAGCTTACATCTGGAGAAGACTGCCCTTTCTTTCTTTCTTTCTAAAGATTTTATTTATTTATTTATTTATTTATTTCACAAACAGAGATCACAAGTAGGCAGAGAGGCTGGCAGTGGGGGCAGGGGGAAAGAAGGCTCCCCGCTGAGCAGAGAGCCCGACGCGGGGCTCAATCCCAGGACCCTGGGGTCATGACCTGAGCCAAAGGCAGATGCCTTAACCCACTGAGGCACCTAGGCACCCCAACTGTGCCTTTTCTTACGTTAGGCTGTTAGAGTGGTCGCTGAGTCCATCTGGCCTGTGGTTGAGCTCAACCTGGACTTTATTGCAGCCTAAGCTTTTTTCATTCTACCACTGGTTTCAGATGTTTTGGTTGTGGGATCAGAACTTTCTTTTTAAAAGGTCCTGGGATCTGGACACTGGTCAAATTATAGAAAACTGCCTCAGATTCAAAAGCTGAGCCATTAGCTTTTAGAACTATAAGGAACTTCTCCTGCTTTAAAGTTTAGATGCCCGCCCACGGGGTCATTGGAATGCTCTTCCTGTTCTCCAGTCTCACTCTTGCTTTCTGAACCTTGTAAGATCTGTGTTAGCCCTGGTGCTCTGCCCCTGGGTATTCCAAAGGGGACATTTCCCCCTCGTGGAGTCCAGAATACCTTGAGGAGATGTTCTTTTAGTTCTTTTAGTGCTTCAGAGCATCTCTGCTTCACTGCTTGTCCAGAACGCTTCTGGGGGATCTTTCTCAGTTTTTTTTTTTTTTTTTTTTTTTTTTTTGCCTAACTCCTTCCTTTCTTTTCAGAAAGAAACAACTGCCTTTCACTTTGTGGGGGCTTTACATGTTTTGGGGGAGCTCTCTCCCTTTTTTCACTTCTGCTTTGGCCTAGTGTCCTCAAGTGTTAGTAAAGACCCGTGAAAATGTGTTCAAAGATGGGTGAAGACCGCCTCCGTGACCAGGGTTCCTTGGGATTCTAATCTCTCATGCTGGCCTAGAAAGGGCCATTACTAGTTGGCCGGGAGTTCAGCGGTTTTCTCCGTACCTCATCTATCACGGTTCTTCCTCCTGCAGTTCCGCCAGGGATAAGATCAGTGGTAAATTTCTTCTCTCCTCTAAAATGATGCATACTTTCTGGAATTTAGTTCATTTGGGTTTATCTATGTCCTTAGCTGGCTGAAGGGTTTTTAAAAACTGGTTTTGTAGCTTATCTGGATTTTTTTGGGGTTATTTAGGTGAAAATGGCATTCCATGGTGGTTTTCCCACTTCTGAATTGGGTGTGGAGTGCCAATTGATTATACTTCATTAAAGATCTGCATTCCTAAGTGCTTTTAAAAATATTTATGATAATTTTCTTAGCTTAGATTCTAGACGGTGGATAAAGGTTTAAAATATGTATAGATCTTCATGATTCTTAATAAATGTGGTCCTAGTACTTTAAAAAAATAAAAGAAAGAGAAAAGGAAGCAACACCAGTTTTTGGTGAGTAACCGTTATGGATTCATTAGCTTTGAGTATTAGGATTTTACTTTTGCAAATTTACTGGACAAAAATACTACACAAATGCCACATCCTTAATTTCAAATATTGTACAGGATCAAAATTGTATGCTTTTTTTTTTTTTTTTTTTTTAAAGCAGAACTGACCTTCCATGGAGATTAAGCAAATGCATCAAGCCTCAGAGTTGTTTGAGCAGTTACTAACGGCCATGGCCATGGATTGAATGATTATCGGAAAAAATGATGACTTAATCCTTACAGCTGCTAGTGAGGAAGGTGTCATTTGATTGCTTCTTATGGAGGATTTACTCCTTACAGGGGAGGAAACAAAAGCTCAGAGCTGGTGGGACAGGGTTGAGTCCAGACTGGAGTCCAGAACATCAGCCACATAACCTTGATGTGATTTGTGTCTTATGTGAACCCAACCAGCATCATTAACTGTGTCAGTCAGCTGTTGCTACAACAATGCTGTGTAACAAACAGCCCCTCCACTCACACTTCAAATAGTAATCATTTATTCCTACGGATCTGCAGGTCAGCTGTGGCCATTCTGTTTCCAAATGCCTTGGTATTTCCCTTTTAGTCACTACTGAAGAAGAATGCATCAAATATCTCATCCTTCCCGGGCACACATGTGGGCTCTAGGGAAGCAGCATTGAATAAAAAGGGTAAAGATTCTACCCTTATGGAACTTGTATTCTAGTGGAGGAGACAGGAAACAAATCAGTAGAGTGTACCATACATAGGATGGTGATGGTTTCTAAGGAGGGAGATACAGTGGGGGAAGAGGACACAGTGGGTTGTCATGTAGAGATGGGAGCTGCCATGGCGGTGTGTTTTTTACCATCACCCCGTTTCTCAGCGTGCTGTCAAATCCCAGCCTTCCTGTTCATATCTATAATGCAGCGCTGTTTAGCTACCTCTTTGTTTCACGGTCTCCTTCTAAACTGTGCCCTGGGGGGCCCCTCACTTTTCATAACCAGAGCTGCCTATCAAAACATTTTGCTAAAGAAAATATATTTAGTCTAGAGAGAAATAATGTCTCTCCCTTAGGGGCAGAAGCAGCTGCAGTCAGTAGTAGTTTTAAAATAACTTTTTTTTCCCTCTGTCACTCATGATTGCACTCTCTTCTTTATTTAAAGTTGGGGACCAGAGGTGAAGATGAATAGGGAACTTACTAAGGAAAGGCAGCTGATATTCTGGGAGCACCTACTAGGGACTGGACCAAGCAGATGTCTTCGATATAATCCTTGAATAACACCTTATTATTCCCATTTTCCTAATGAGTAAACTGAGTCTTGTGCAGGCAAAATAACCCATCCCCAGACACTGAGCCCGCAAGCTACAGGTGGAGTGTGTGGCTCCTAAGTGTGCATTCCCTGCTATCCCCAGCTACCCTTCTGTTCTTTTGGACTACACATGAGAGGTGTTTATTCTCACACTGCTGTTGTGGCTAGTCCTGGGATGCTAGCTTTGTGGTCCCGGGTCTCTCTCTCGCTTCATTGCTAGTCTCCATGGTACAGACCCGTTACTACCAATAATGCAAGGAGGCCATCAGGGCTGGGGGACATGAAAAGAGTTCCCAGGGCACCAGGCAAATGAATGAATTCCACTGATCTTGTTCGGTTCCTTATGGGATCATCCGTCATGATTTAACAACCTAAAGTCCAGAGAAGCTGCAGGCAGGCTTCCTGTCCAAAGCCACAGAGGTAGTGTAATCGGTGGCTGAGAAACTGGTTTACTCTTCTGTTAATATTACCAGTGTCAGTCCTATTATACTGTATTACATACTGTATTATCATAGAATTTAGACTCTCTTCTACTTCTCGCCATTTGCTTGTGGGAGGCCTTGTTTTTCCTGGTCCTTTGGTACTTCACTAAGGAGAACAGATTCTGTGGAAGTAACGTAAGCGAATTATTTGTTGAGGTCCCACTGAGTGCACAACAGATACGGGATACAGAAAAGCTTTGGTTCTGCCCTTGTCAGGAAACCTATCCTCTTATTTCTTCATCATTTAGTTTATTTTAAGGCAATATTTGACATACACAAAAGAATATATATGAAGTAAGTTACAAAGCATGTTAATGAAATGAGGACCCATGAAATCACTTACAACTAAAGTTGTCAGTACTGCTGGATATGCTTGGATATTACCTACCTGTGCCATTCCTACCCCATTCTTATGTGGAAATCCACTATCCTTTTTTGTGTTTTTCATTCTTTTTTTGCCTTTGGTAACTTTATTACAAATGTGCTATTCTCTCTATATATTTATTTTTGCTTGCTTTTGAACTTTGTAAAAATGGTATCATACTATAAATATTTCTCCTTCCAAATAATGGAGAGACATCACAATATTTTCTTTATTTATTTATTAAAATATTTTATTTATGTATTTGATAGAGAGATTACAAGTAGGCAGAGAGGCAGGCAGGGGAGTGGGGGATGCACATGGCTCCCTGCTGAGCAGAGAGCCTGATGCAGGGCTCGATCCCAGGACCCTGAGATCATGACCTGAGCCGAAGACAGAGGTTTAACCCACTGAGCTATCCAGGTGCCCTAACTTCACAATATTTTAATGCCAGTGTCTTCCTCTTGTCTGTTTTTTAAATCTTACAAATTAGAATGTTATCATTAATATTTAACACAGGTAATGTTTTATATTTACCTACTGGTTTAAGAGTTTATTTGCTAACCATTTTTTCTTGCACCCAAGACCTTTTTCTACACTGTTTTTCTTTTTCCATTTCATTTAGAATTCCTTTAGTGAAGATTTGTTAGTAGTTAAATCTCATTTTTTACTTGTATGGAAATTTCATGATCTCAAACTCATTCTTAAAAGATGGGTCTGCCTGGTACACAGTTCTAGAAAGATGGTTGTTTTCTTTTGGAATTTTAGAGATCTTAGTCTAGAGGCTTTCATTGCCGCTGCTTAAAACTCAGTTGTTGACCTAACCATTGCTCTTCAGAAGGTAATATTTTTCTTTTAAAAAAAAAAAAAAATCTTTTTCTCCGGGAGCTTTTAGGTCTTCTCTCTGTCTTTGATATTTTGTGGTTTCATTGCAGTCTATGTGTCTGCCATCTAAATATGGATTTTTAAAAAATTTTTCTTATCCACAGATTTATATGTTTTGCCATTTATGGAAAATGCCCATTCATTCTCACTTTACTATTTATTTATTTTTTACAAATTATTTGAGAGAAAGTCTTAAGCAAGCTCCATGCTCAACATGGAGCCTGATGCAGGGCTTGATCTCATGACCCTGAGATCATGACCTGAGCTGAAATCTAGAGTCAGATGCTTAACTGACTGAGACTTGCAGGCGCCCCTTCTGTCACTTTATATACTGTATCTCCTCTAAACTCTCCACTCTCTCCTCCTGGGACTCCACAAACAGACATGTATTAAGTAGTCTGTCTTACTCTAACCTCTTCTTAGGAACCTGTGTGGAGATTAGGTCTCCTTAATAGAGAGGCTGACCTCTCTGTTAAATGGTTAATAGTTTTCACCCTGTCTGTGCCACATTCTGGAGAACAACTTCAGGTGCATCTTCCAGTTTCAATTCCCTTTTCTGCTATTTTTAAAAATCTGAACTGAGCTTTTAAGTTCAACGGAGTCTGTCATTGTTTTTATATTTTTAAACTTTTTGTTTGGTTCTTTTGCATCTATGGTCATTCTTTAATCATCTTTGATTACTTTCTCTTTTTCCTCTATTCCATATTTCATTTCTTTAAATACGTATGTTAAACACAATTATGTTACATATCTGGTTGTTTCTTTGTTCCCAGTATCTGAAGTGAGTGGAGGTAAAACTAGGTTGTTGGTGATTTCCGCTGGTTCTCCTGGTTGCTTATTTCCCAGTGAGTTTGGTGGACTTCGATTGTGAGCTCATGGAGGTTTGATATTAATCTGTGGAAGTCCTGAGGACTTCTGTAGGAAATCCTTTCCAGGACAGATGATTTGTGTTTTGCTTCTGGGGGGAGTCTGGGAGTACTCTGTCTCTCTTTAGAGAATTGGCCTAATATGAGAGTCTCAGATTCTAGCCCCATTTTGCTATAGTCAATCATTGGTTGTTATTTTAATAATATTCACTTACTAAATTTTTTTTTTACGACACACGCTGTCCTGGGTGTTTGACAAATTTTTTCGAACCCTCCCCATAACCACTTCACTGCTGGGAGATAAAGGCTCAGGGAGGTGGAGTTGCTCCCATTGTCCTGCCCTTGCACACAATTTCTCCCCGTCATAATCCCTCATTTCCTTCGATGTGTGGCTCGAATGCTGCCTCCTCAGCAACACCATGCTGAAGCTGAGCTTAGGTTCTTGCCCTCCTGGGTTCTCCTAACACTTAATTTGGATCAGCTCTTAGAGTACTCATCCCATCTCATAGATGAAGCATTTGACGTCATTTACGGACATTTGTGGAGAACAGGCCACAAGCTTATGTGAGTGTCAGGGAGCTGTTATTGTAAAAATGTGCCCCGAAGACCCGCTGAAAGTCCCTTATGCCTTGGGCCTGCCCTGGTCCTCCAGTGACCTCAGGTAAACAATCTTTTAAGTAGGATTTTGATCACAGATTGCACTTGGAGTGGTTTTAGTCGGTCACCTTGGTGCCTCATGAGGTTTCTGGTACTTTTATAAGCCAGATCTTTGACATTTTATTGACCTGTAGTGTTTCTGCAAATTGTTTTAAAGGGATCTTCAGAAAATGTTTATTTTTACCTCTTTTATTTGTTGACAGAAATAAGCATTTCAATGGACAAACACCTCAGGAACAAGTACTGTCATTTTTCCTCCCAAATTAATTCAGAAACACTTGAAATTCCACCTTCTGGGCTGGCCAGAAGTGCCCTATTACCTTTGGAGAAGTCCTGGGTAGAGAAAAAGCTCTGGCTTTCATCAGCCTGTTAGTGCGCCTCACTACCACATCATCACATGCCCCACAGGGGGCGCCGATGAGCACGGAGCTGTACTGTTGGGCTGATACCTCTTCGAGTAACCCTTCTCCCTCATGTCAGCGTTTGACTCCCTGGGCTCCCCCAGCTCCAGCTCTTGGACCACAGTCTTTCTTTCACATACAGAGCTTTGTGTTCCAAGGACTCTCCCCTTAAGAGGTCTCGTTCCAGATCAGGGTTGTGTTCATCCATCCACCACTCCTGTGCCTTTCCCAGGGACAGGGGATTAGGAAGAGCAGCTAAGGGCTGGGCCATTTTTATTTAAGTCTCTGGAAGAAAAAAAGAAATTAATTTGGTTCCTTTTTCTGGACAATAGGCATTTACTGCCTCCCCCCTTCCCCCTTAAAAGCAATGTGCAGTGGAAATGGAAGAACTAGACTTAAGATGAACAAATGTTACAAATGTGACTTTAGATGTCCTTCGTGAGAGAGTGCTGGTTATACCCTGGCATTTATTTTCTATTTCTGTTTCTAATAGAACCACACAACCTCTAGCTGAGTACATGACCATCCAGTGAGAGACTCTATTTCCCACCTTCTCTTGCAACTATGTGTGAACATATAACTAAATAATGACCGATGGGATGTGAGCAGAAGTGATGTGTGTGACTGCAGGTCCCATCATTTGAAAGGAAAAATGCTTGCATTCCATCCTGTGTAGTTTATTCCTATAGGCGGGGAATTCACTGGGGTTCTGATAAGCCTGTTTCATTCAATCATGAGGACAATAATCTAGAAGAAACAAGAGCATAAGATAGAAGGAACCTGGGTCCATGGCTGATTGCAAAGGGCAGAGGAAGAATGATAGCCCCAGAATATTTACCTCTATACCAACATGTGAAAGAGAAATAAATCCCTGTCCTGTTTGAACCATTTTGTCTTGGGTCACTTGTTCCAGCAACTCAGCCAAGTGTTCCAGCTAATATCCTCCCTAGTGGGATTGGAGGATGTAAAATCTCCATTTCCTCAGCGAATCAACCTCTTAGGATAAACAAGAGGAATTTAATGTACCTCTCTTCATAAAGTAGCAACAAGCGGGGTGCCTGGGTGGCTCAGAGGGTTAAGCCTCTGCTTTCAGTGCAGGTCATGATCTCAGGGTCCTGGGATTGAGCCCCGCATCGGGCTCTCTGCTCAGTGAGAGTCTGCTTCCTCCTCTCTCTCTCTGCCTGCCTCTCTGCCTACTTGTGATCTCTATCAAATAAATAAATAAAATCTTAAAAAAAAAATAAAGTAGCAACAAGCAACACACAATGGGATACTCAACTGCGTGTTATTTGGGGTTCTGATGCCTGTCTATCAAATGGAAGGAGGAAGAGGGGGATGGAGTGATGTGGGCTCATAGTCATGCATGCATAGAAGACAGAGTCATCTGGATAGCAGCCTGTGGTGGGGAGGAGGGCCTGGGCTTTGGAGTCAGATCTGCAGTCAGACAAGGCTAAGTCCTGTCCTCTTTCACCTAGCTGTGTAAGTCACTACTACCTCTCCATAAGATGGGAATGGCCAAGCATACTTCCTGTACTTGCAGAATTAAACAAGATAATCAATCTACAGTTTCTGGCAGAGGTCTGTTAAAATTAGACAAACCATAAGAGACTCTAAATCTCACAAAACAAACTGAGGGTTGCTGGGGGTGGGGGAATAAGCATGGGGTGATTGGGTTATGGACATTGGGAAGGACATGTACTATGGTGAGTGCTGTGAAGTGTGTAAGCCTGACGATTCACAAACTTGTACCCCTGGGGCAAATAATACATTATATGTTAATAAAAATATTTTAAAAAATAAAATAAAAATGAAGACCAAAAAAAAAAAAAAAAAAAAAGAAAAGAAAAACTTAGATGCAAATGGAAGGAAGTTCCCTTCTGATGTCTGGTCTTTCAGTCATTGTACCAGGCTGCCTCTGTAAGGCACGTACAACTCTGTCGGAGCCCACCCACTTTTACCTCTCCAGCTTCATCTTGGGCCACTTTGCCTGGCCCACAACTCTGTGTGACTGCCTCGAGCCCACAGCTAGCTTCCCTTTAACACTGTTTAACACTCCAACTTCTTTCCTACCGCTGGATTTTTGTACTTCCTTTTCTTTCTGCTTACAAACTCTTCTCATGGTCATATCTCAGAGAGACCCTCCTAAGGCCCATTGTATCTAAAATAGCCCCCTGCCCCTCATGGCAGGTGGGATACCCCCCCCCCCCAGTGCTGGATGTTCACATCAGAATCCCTGGAACCCGTGAATATGTTAGGTTGCACGGCCAAGGCGAGTTAAGATTGCAGATAGAATCAAGGTTACTAATCTCCCCACTCTAGCGAGATTGTTCTGGGATATCTGGAGTGGGTGAATGGAACCCTAAGAGTTCTTAAAAGTGGAAAAAGGAAACCGAAGAGGAGAGTCAGAGAAAAAAGTGTGACAGTGGAAAGAGGGTCACAGAAATGCTCTATTGTGGCCTTTGAAGGTGGAGGAAGGGGCCAGGAGCCAAGGAATGTGGGTGGCCTCTAGAACCTGGAAAAAGCAGGGAATGCAGTCTCTCTTACTGCCTCCAGAAGGAACACAGCCTTGCTAGCACCCTCATTTTGACCCTGCATGACCCATGTCAGACTTCTGAACTACAGAACTGTGGTACAGCTGCTACAGGACACTAATGCCACCATATACCAGCCCATGACCGGCACTCTCTAACACGTCATCCACTTTATTTCTGTCCTAGCCCTTATCACAATCTATGCTTGTCTTGTTTATTTGTCTCTTCGAAGACACCAGTCAAATTTGTGTTTTATGGATACAGAAATGTAGTTGACCTCATTCACCAGCTCACTTAATGGATTCAGGATTTCCTGAACAAGTGCATGGGTGAAGAACTGAGTGGAACCCCTAGAACTCATTTTTTCTCTCTTGGACCTCTTGGTTCATCACAAACTCTTAGCATTTCCGAGGGCCACAAGGGGATGGAAGAAAGGTAGCATGACCTCAGAGACCATGCAACAGGAAAAGCAGACTGGGAATTCTGACTGCCGGCCAAACCAAGTCCTAACTAACATTCAAGTTCTACTGGGAAGTGAGGCTGGTTGGAGGAGATTAAAACGCAGCCTATCTTTCCAAAGTCTTTTTTTCCCAGCCTGCTTTTAATCGGCGGTAAATCTTCAGTGACCATCCGGAGGGGAGCTGAACATCCCACTTGCTGCCTGTTCTCGGGCAGACCCCTCGGGCCAGGGCCCTTCAGGTTCTAACTACCCTCGACAGTTCTGCTCCTGCATGGTGAGATCCAGCCCTCTGCCGTTGCAGAGTGTGTGTTTGTTTAATTAGGGCACCGAGTACAGCCTCATCCGGTGGCAGATGTTGCCATGTGTAATATAATAAATAAAAGTCTTTATAGGACCCAGCAGGCAGTGGAGCCTTCAGTTAGCAGATGGTGAAATATTAAACTGGCAGAGCAATAACTTCACCGTCGGAATCAGCTGGTCCCTGCCCAGATTTGCTCCGACATGAATCAACTTCATATAGGATGTGTCACTCAGCTGTAGATTCATACCCTCACCTGCCCTCCCTCCCTCTCCCTGCGAGCACCGTTCTTGCCTTGGCATCCCATTATTAAAGTCAGCTTCCTGGGGAGTGGAATCTTGTAACCCCATTAGCTGGTCGATGAGAGGAGCTGGCTGGGCTGGACCGTAGGGTTCCTTTATGGGGGAAGGAAATGCAATAAGCCTAGCGGCTGTCCTCCAGCGCCAGTTTCTGCTCGGATCCCAATTAGCCAGACGTTTGTTACCTGGCCCCAGGGCCCTTGTGGTGCGGAGGACCATCCCGCTTGGCTCCAGGAGTCTGCCCATTTAGGATGGGGCTGGAGGGGAGGGAGAGAATGGCTAAATTAACTTAGGGGGACCTCAGTGAATTGGAGTAAACAGGCCTTTTTGGTTTGAAAGGGATTGACTAATATCTATATGGTTGCTCAAAGCATGGGGAGAGGGACATTGGATTTGTTTACCAAACACTGGATTATACTACTCATGTTTATGGAGGGCTTGCTGCGTGCCTGCCAGGACTCTGGATGTGGGCTTTGCAGACCTAAGTGTATTCAGTTTTCATAGTAACTCCATGAGGTAGTAATTACAAACCCTCCTAGCACTTCCATTGTTCCAAGAGCTTTATGTGCCTTATCCACTGAGCCCTCCCAACATCAAACCTTAAACCCATTTCTCACATGGGAAAACTGAGGCTCTGAGAGGTGAAATGATTTGCTCAAGCTCATGCAGCTAGATGTCAGGGCTAGGATGCAAGGCAACTCCGACTAATTTGGAGGTGATGTTCTTATCAACTGCATCATCCTTGACTCAAGGAGACTTAAAGTAAACTTTGGTAGAATATAGTGAATATATAGGCAAAATATTACCCAGAAAGTGGGGTGGAGATTTGAAACTAGGAGAGAGGACATGGGACCGGACCTTTATTGACATTTACTGAAATGAACTTGACTACTTTTTGGCAGGTCTTTGAAATACATTCTCTCCTTTAATCCTTGTAACAACCCTTTGAAGCTGCTACTGTTATAATTTTACTGATGAGAAAATTGGGATCAGAAAAATGATTTGACTTGCCCAAGGTGACACAGCCAGTAAGGAGAGGGACCTGGACTGAGAAATTACCCCGAGGCCCTCCACAGGGCTATCATTAAATAAATCATGGTATGTCCATAACTTGGAATATAAGAATTTACCTGAATGAAGCTCTCACTTTATCGACGTAGTGGTTTTTCAAAAGGCTTTTGGAAGAAGGTTTTGGAAATAGGAAGAATTTAAATAAGTAGAAATGAGGGAAAGGCATTCCAGACAGAGGGAACAGCATGGGCAAAGGACTGAGAGGTGCAGACAGTTGTGTGTGTATATGGGTTCATGCATGCACAAGTGGAGATGGAAATGAAGCCACTTGCTGGAGACATGGAAGTTGTAGCTTCTCAACCCAAAGACAACCCCCATTAACGTCAGGTATGCTTGCTTACAGTCATTCATGCAGACGTGCACCAAACACATATGTACATGTCTCTGTGAAATGTTAAGTAATTGAAATCACGTTGAATATGTGATTTTGTTTTCTAGTTTCCCACCTTCATAAAAATCAGTATCTTAACGGTTTATTACATCAATAAACCTTTTTTGTAAAAGTCTATAGACATGGGAAAACACCTAAAAATAATATTAAGAGGGAAAAAAAGCAGGGTCCAAATTCACAAATTCAGCATGCTTTCAGTTGTGTTCGCTAACTGCACTTGCATGCATAATGTGCACACACTCAAGAAATACCACGTGGAATGGAAGGACATGCTCCCCAGTGTTAACAGAGGCTATCTTTGGGGGAGGGGGAGTTTTATTTTCTTCTTGGGGTCTTTCTGTGTTTCCCACATGTTCAGTAATGAATTTTTATAAGAGAAAATTTTACATAGCTACATAATGTTTCAAGGTATAGACATACCATCATTTATTTAATTATAGCCCTACTAAAGACCTTTGGGTAATTTCTGCAGTTTTATAATTACAAATAATGGTGTATTAGATACTCATTTGTTTGTTCAGCAAGTACTTAAGAGCTATAATGTGCTATATTATCACGGTGCATCTGTCTTCTCATGTCATGCAAGCCCTGTCATTTCACATATGAGGAATTGAAGAGCTAAGTAATCACTAAGCTAGTCTGCTAGGGCAGACATGGTTCTTCGCCTTCAGATTGTCAATTCTGAGGCCTTATCTTTGCCAGAGTGACTCCCCCAAATCTCTAGGCCCCCTGTTTCAGAATTGTGGGAAATCTGCCAGATCTCTTTGGATGTTCTGAGTCATAGAAACCCCCACCCCCATCCCCACCTCTGGCTTTATTGAGATGTAATCAGCATAGAACATTGTGTAAGTTTAAGGTGTATAGCATTATGGTTTGATGTGATAACACTTATATATTGTGAAATGATAACCACAATAAGGTTACTCAACACCCCACCACCTCACATCATTACCATTTATCTGTGTATGTGTGGCGAGAACTTTTCAGATATACTCTCTTAGCAACTTTCAAATACATGATAGAGTATTGTAAACTGTAGTCACCATGCTATACATTAGATTCCAAGAATTTATTCATCTTGTAGCTGGAGTTTGGACTTTTTGACTAACATTTCCCTATTTCCCTGCCCCTTCCCCTCCAGCCCTAGGCAACCACCATGCTACTCTGTTTCTATGAGTTTAGCTTTTTTTGATTCTACTTATAGGTGAGATCATATGGTATTTGTATTTCTGTAGCTGGCTTAGTCCACTTAGCAAAATGTCCTCCAAGTTCATCAGTGTTTTCACAAGTGGCAGTATATGGCTGCGTAATTAATCATGTGTGTGTATATGCGTGCATGTGGCATTTTCTTTATCCACTCATCCATTGTGGGGCACTTAGACTGCCTCTGTATCTAGGCAATTTTGAATAGCACTGCAGTGAACACGAGGGTGTGGATATCTTTGAGATCCCATTTTCACGTTCTTTGGGTCTATGCCCAGAAGAGGAAGTGTTGGATTATTGAGTAGTTCTATTCTTAAATTTTTTGGGAAACTCCATACCATTTTCTGCAGTGGTTGTACCAATTTCTGTTCTTACCAGCAGTGCACAAGGTTTCCCCTTTCTCCACATCCCTCCACAAATTTGTTATCTCTTGTCCTTTTGATAATAGCCATCCTAACAGGTATGTTAATAAAAGATCTCTCTGAATAGCACGAGGAGCAGTACTTACGCGGTTCCCACCTTACGCCTGGTGGCGTCCTTGTACGTGCGCCAGCCCAAGCGCGTGGGAGCCTGTGCTCTTAAAGCACTGATGTGTCTTCATGGTAACTTGTTCTCCTTCTGTTTGGGAGTGTGCTTATCACAGCTGCGGAATTGTGATACCCAGTCTATCTGATTGAGGAGTTCCTTGCTTTCCAGCTTGGTGCTGTTGAGATGACTCATTTGAGGCCCAACTCACACATCACCTCCTCTCTGAAGTTTTCGCACACATGCACCTTCGGACAATGTTCACAGCTCCCTTTATGTTTCCTGAGTGCTTCATATATGGGCCCATGTTTAGTCACATCGTTCTGTGTGACAGCTGGGACTATTACTCAGCAAATTTGTATTCCCTTCCTCCTTTGGTTGCAGATGGGGTTTACTTCCTTCATGATTTGGGGCTTGGCTATGACTTATTTTGGCCAATAGGATATTAGTGGGCATGGAATGAGCAGAGGTTTGACATGTGACAGAGCTGTTGGGCTTGCCCTCTTCACCTCTAGCATGGCCATAAAAGTAGCATACCTTGAGTACCCTGCTGGTCACAGAAGACCTGCTTGGAATAGACCTGACCTGAACCGGTGACTGGTAGCCAAGCCCTACCTGGATCAGCCAAACCCAAGCCAAACCATAGATCCACGAGCAAGATCTAAATGTCCATCATTGTAAGCCGCTGGCTGTGCACGACACAGCTCTACAGTACTTGATAAATACATGCTCTTCGACTTTCTTCCTAGTCATTGCTTTTCACATCCCGTGTTTTCTCATTGGGACGTATTTTCCATGAGAAACGAGACAATGTCCATTTTGTTCACTCTGTGACCTTAGCACTTAGCATACAGTAGGTGCCAAAAGTATTTATTGAATGACTGACCGCCCCCAGAATACTTAACACAATACTTGTACTCAATCAGTGTTTGCTGAATGGGATTGTCAAACCACCCAAATCAGTTTGTGTTGTTTCCCGACAAATACATCTTTAAACTCAAGTTGGCACATGGGCCAGAAGTGGTTAGTGGAGACACATCTCTCCCCTTTCTCTGCTCTCCTACCACACAAAAGATCCTCCTTGTGAGGTTATACACACTGAAAACAGATGATGTGTCAACTCAGTAATTTAAACCATGAATCTGTACTTGCTTAAAGATGAACTTGTTTGGAAGAAAAATGAGAAAAATGCCTGTGACCGTCCAACAGAGTCCCTGGATAAGTGCATCAATTTCGGTTCTTGGCAGGTCCGGCACACATTTTAAAAACACACACACACACACACACACACACACAAAACCTGCTGAGGTCAGCAGCAGAGGGAAGCCACACTTCACATTCTCACAAACACAGTTTTGGGGATGGTAATCATATCTGTTAGCAAGGATGACACCAGTGTGAGCCTGGCAGAAAAATGAGGTCTCCCACATTGCAAAATGAGCAAAGTGGAGATCGATAAATCATAAAATTAGTTGAGACATCATCTATCTTTCGCGGCTTTCCCTTTATTCCCACCATGGTCCCTTAGGACATTAATTCATTTGTTGCATTCTATCATTGGGAAAACACGTCAAGGTTTAGAGGCTGCTTTCAAGTTAGGGGAGCAGGGGCAATAATATGTGTCATTAATTAGGCAAGATCGGGAGTTTCAATCCAAACTGTGGTCTCCATTGACTTCCATAAATTGAGTTTTTAGGACTGCTTCTGTGTCTTGTATTAGTTTATCAAAAAAGAAATGTTATTGAAATATGCCTGAGAGGGGAGAGAGAGAGGGGCATGTCCTCTGTTCACCCTGGAAGCAATACATTTAGGAACAAACCAGGTGATAAGCCAGATGCAGTCTGAGTTATCTAAAGATTTGCTCTGTTATCTGTGTGTAATTGAGTAAATGTGGGAATCTGGAGGTTACAGAATTTGGAGTGTGTGTGTGTGTGTGTGTGTGTGTGTGTGTGTGATCTAGCAGTCATACTCTTGATTCTAAGACTGAGCATATTTTTAAGGTTTCTAAAAATCATGATGTGCTTTTCATTTTGATGTGAATTTAGTATAGGCTTATTATTACAACGAGAGCATCCTGGAATCCAGGAGATTCGGGAGTTATTAGGTGGAATGTCTCAGTTATTGATTGCTGCATATAAACCGACCCCAGACTTACTGGGTTGAAGCTAATTTATTATTGTTGTGATTCTGGAGGTTGGCTAGGCTCAGCTGGCAAACCTTCTGCTCTGTGTGACGTTAGCTAGAGCTACAGTCACGTGGGAGCTCATCTTGGCTGGAGCACCAACATGGCTTGCTCACATGGCTGCAGATCGCTGCTAGCTCTTGGCTAGGAGCTCAGCCCGAGGGCCTCAGTTCTCCTCCATGTGTCTTCTCTATGTGACTTGGCTTTTCCCAATGGGCAGGAGAGGAATGTTACCAGTTCTCTTAAGGCTTGGAAGGTCTGGTACCTTATTTCCATCCCATTCTAATGCTCATAGCTGCTCATAAGGCCAGCCTAGCCTGCAGGAGAGGGGAAATAGCCCTCCTCCTTCACATAAAGAATGGCATGCATGTTAAGGGTCATCTTGGGAAGCTAGGAACCCAGTGGACTCTGGTGCAAAATCTAACACAGGTCTACTTTTGTTGTAGTCCTTTTGTGAATCAGAACAACTCCTTTTCTTTCTTCTCTATGCAAGGAAACTGGGTGTGGCTAAGCAAAAAGAAAGGTTTTTTTGTTTTTTTTTTAAAGATTTTATTTATTTATTTGTCAGAGAGAGAGGGAGAGAGAGTGAGCACAGGCAGACAGAATGGCAGGCAGAGGCAGAGGGAGAAGCAGGCTCCCTGCCGAGCAAGGAGCCCAATGTGGGACTCGATCCCAGGACGTTAGGATCATGACCTGAGCCGAAGGCAGCTGCTTAACCAACTGAGCCACCCAGGTGTCCCAAAAAGAAAGGTTTTGCTAGAGGGGAGAGACTGTGCTCTGAAGAGAAGAGTGGTCAGTGGTTTCCAAGACCCAGAATAAAACTCGGGCCACTTGCTATGGCCTACAAAGGCCTTTTTGATCTGGACCCTCCATAGCTCTTGCCTAGCACTCTCCCTCTTGCCACCCTGCCCTTTTTGCTGCTTTGTTAGCACGCCATAGTCTTGTGCACCTCAGGGTCTTTGCACCTACTATTTGTCAGGCTCTTGTGACGCATAATCAACAGACCATGCTCTTGGAAAACCTGTCAGCAAGTGGACAGATGTCAAGAGATGGCATTGTGAGAATAAATAAAGTGGGTAAGGAGATGGAGAGTAGGTGCCTCACTTATTTGAAAAAGATTTTATTTATTTATTTGAGAGAGAGAGAGAGAAAGCACAAAGGCGGGGAGGGGCAGATAGAGAGGGATAGAATCTCAAGCAGACTTCCCACTGAACATGGAGACTGATGCTGGGCTCATTCTCACGACCCTAGATCATGACCTGAGCTGAAACCAGGAGTCAGATACTTAACTCACTGAGCTACCCAGGCACCATGTGGATGCCTCACTTTTGATATGGTGATGAGAGAAGGCTTCTTGAGCAGGTGGCTGTGGGCAAAGACCTAAATAAACCTAGGGATGAGCCATGCAGGTATCTGCTGGCAAATGGGGCAGAGGAAGGAACTGTTCTGAAGGCTCCACGGTGGGCAGATACCCTCAGGGGTTGGAATTGGAGGCTATAATCACAAAACATGCAACAATAGGAGTCTTAAAATTAAATATAAAAGTCATGCAGCTGAGGCAGTGCTGAGTTCTTTGTGGGGGGTTTCCATGCTGAGGGGTCTTCTTGAGATAAGTATGCTCAAAGGAAGTGTTTGTTGACTTGAATGGAAAGGGCCTGTCCTCCGCTTTTGTTCTTCTCTGCCCACTGCCTCTTGGCATTAGGTTCGGTGCTCGGCAAGACTCTGCCAACTTGATTTCCCTGGAAGAGCAGACTGCTGATATGAGGGCCAAGTGCCAGTCCTGTCGGTAATGAAATCTGTGTGTCCCTCTTGACACTTCTAAAAAGGCCAGAAAGAAGACTGCAGGTTCCCATTCTGATCTTTTGTTTGCGTTTTATCACCCCCAAGAAGATCCATCTGAAAGTTTGTGGGATGTGGGCTCAGATGGGCCTGGATTTGAATTCCACCACAGTTTTCACCGCTGTGGCATTTTGTTGGCAAAAGTTGCCCAAACCTAGGCTCCACGGGGTCTGTGCGGATGGTTCTCAAGATTTGGGTTATTTATGCCTGGTATTATGTCCCTTTCCTTTGTGTTTTCAAAGTTGGTTTGAAAGTATTTGCATATTTCCAAACTAAGAATGGTATTGAAAAGGTATCTTGAGGGGCGCCTGGGTGGCTCAGTGGGTTAAAGCCTCTGCCTTCGGCTCAGGTCATGATCTCAGGGTCCTGGGATCGAGCCCCACATCAGGCTCTCTGCTCAGCAGAGAACCTGCTTCCCTTCCTCTCTCTCTGCCTGCCTCTCTGCCTACTTGTGATATCTCTCTGTCAAATAAATAAATAAAAATCTTAAAAAAAAAAAAGGTATCTTGAGAGCATGGGGGTACAAGTCAGGGGTGTGGGGTGAGTGGTTGCCCTGGCAGGAATGGGGCGTTCAAGCACAATTACTGTTTAGCATTGCCAGTGCGCAGTGGGAGTAGAAAGTAGATGACCTTGAGTAGTTTACCCCTCCTCATTCCGTAAATGCTTATTCATTCTTACGCCATTCTGCATGTCTCGTCCATCTTTAAAAACAAACCTTTTATTCTGGAATAGTTTTAGATTTACACAAAAGTGGGAAAGATAGCACAGAGAATTCCCATATTTACCCTTCACCCAGTTTTTCCTAAGATTAGCCTCTCACACAGCCATGATACCTTTGTCAAAACTAAGGAATCAACAACGATGTAATACTACCGATTACTATTAGCTCTATTTATTCACATTTTACCGTCAACGTTCCCCCTCTGTCCCTTTTGTTTGGACTGAGGATCTAATTTAGGACATCACATCGCATTTAATACTTAGTTTTATTACTGTATTTAAAATTTTCTACAGACAGGGCAGCTTATTGGCCGCATCTGGTGGGGTGAACCACCCCATACTCCGTCCTTCCTGCTACTCTTCTCCATCCTTTGCCCGCCAAGCATGGCATTTCCATTCCTGTTACTCTCTCCACCCAAGGGGACCGTTTTCTGCTGGTTTGTCCTTCTATGGGTTCATTTTGCTAATATAAACAACTGTATTTTCTCAGCCTCATTCCTGTGTAAAATCGTATACTCTCTTCTGAACCTTGCTCATTTCATTTAAAAGCTATAAACTGGAGGCCACTTCATCCTGGGGATATTGAGCTCTTCCTTATTCTTTTTAAAATTTATTTATTTATTTATTTAGAGTGAGAGTGAGTGGCGGGGTCAGGGGGTGCGGAGCCGAGGGAGAGGGAGGGAGGATCTCATGTAGGCTCCGTGCTCAGCACAGAGCCCAATGTGGGGCTCGATTGCATGACCCTGAGGTAAGGACCTGAGCCAGAATCAAGAATCTGACACTTAGCCGACTGAGTCACCCAGGCGCCCCTCTCTTATTCTTTTCTTATGAGTTTTTAGCACTCTCTTGGTTGGATGCACCCTAGTTCACAGCGACATTCCCCTACTGGTAGACGTTTGGGTTGTCTCTGTTTATTGGGCATTACAGTACTGCAGATCATCAGTTGTGGGGAAGAAGATAAGGCTGGAAGGGAAAAGTGTGGTGTTCACTTGAAATCCCGCAGAGAACGGAACTGAAGTGCCTTTTCTGTGGAAACCCAGGGACCCCTAATGCAATTCTGACTCTTTCCGACCGGAGTGTCCCTCACTGCGGCCTTGACTGGGAGGCAGACAGTGAGGTCGTATCCTTGGCGGTAGGCGAGGGACGCTAGAGGTGAGGCATCAAGATCTGTACTTGCACTTGCTTTGCAACAGTTGCTGGGGAAAAAAAATACGCCAGCTCAGGAAATGGACTCCAGTCAATAGGGCTTCAGTGCGAATATTCTCCTGGAATAATTTATGAACTCCCTGCAGACCTTGTGGTCAGGCGCAATTAGAATCTTCTCCCACAGAGGCCGCGTGCCGTTTACCAGGCGGGGGCTTTGGCCTACGACAGGCACTGAGGAGGCCCCAGGGACGTCTAGCGACGGAGGCGGGCATAGATGGAGTGAAGAAAACAGCTTGCTGTTGGGGAAGAGCCGGGCCATGCAGATGGACAGACCCGGGTTCGACTCTTCCCTCTGCTGATTTCACCCAAAGTGACTTTAGGTCTCTTCCTTAGCTGTTAGGTGGAGGTAAGGACTCTTATGAGATTTAAGCAAGCTAAAGTGTGCAAAGCATTTACTGTACTGTAGATAATAGATGACAGGTACTTTGGGAAGAAGTTTCACCTCCAGAAGGTACACACACACATGCACACACACACAAACACACGGCAGTTTTCTGTTTTTTTTTTTAATCCTTTTATCAACTGTGTGTTAAATCTCTATACCCCACTGGGTGGGCAGATCCCTTACCTTTCTGATGTCTTCCAGCTATGACAAATCTTAGGCCCAGCTTAAACCTCCCATTTGAGATCCAATGAAAAGTTATTTCCCTGCCCAGTGGCAGGGACCTGAAGAGGTGGGGGAGAGGGAGAGGTGTTCAGGGGGGGAGGAGGTCAGCCCTTACACCCCTGCCTCTCTCCCTGATGTGTTGAGGGGGCGAGGGAGAAGGAAGTCTGCAGGCATATCCCTTCTGTCATTTGGCCCACACCAGCTCTGTTCACGGCTCAAGACTTGGAAAAGCGGTGGCTCTGTCCTTGGTGGTGGGCTTGGTTCCAGCTTGACTTATGCCCCACCTGTCACTGAGACCCCAAGAGAGGGCCAGCCCCGTTCCCTCCCCTCTCCTTTCCTTTCCTTTCCCTTCCTTTCCTATCCTTTCTCATTGAAGTATAATGAGCACACAGCGTTGTATCAGGGAAATGTAGATTAAAACCCCAGTGAGCTATCACCTCACACCGGTCAGAATAGCTAAAATCAAAAACACTAGAAACAAGTGTTGGCGAGGATGTGGAGAAAAAACAACACTCATGTACAGTTGGTGGAAATGTAAACTGGTGTAGCCACTGTGGAAAACAGTGGGGAGGTTCCTCAGAAAGTTAAAAGTAAAATTGTCTTTGGCTCCTTTCCATCATCGGTGGCTCTAAAATCCCAAACTCCATGGCTCCTTGGATGCCTCTCACTTTTCACTGGCTTCCTCCTGTGCCCCAGAGTCATGGGCTGACGGAAGAGCTCCGAGGGCCCAGTGCTGACAGGAGGAATGTTCCCTTCACCTTTTTCTTCCATGCTTTGTTTACAGTAGACATTCTGAGAATCCTCACTTGGCTTTGCTCTGATGACAGCACCGAAGGGGCCTCCCTTCGGTGGGACTGCTAGCCCCACTTCTGTGGCCATCTCCATGCCCAGCTCCAGGGTACATGACCATACAATTTATTGTCCAAACTTGCGTTGGTGGTATAGTGGTGAGCATAGCTGCCTTCCAATTTATTGTCCAAACTTGGACACTCCTGAGTGTGAAAGGGAGCAGAGAATTAATAGTTATCCTAAGACAACAGGTATAAATTGGGACCATCCCGGGCAGGCATGGGATGTATGCTCATCCTCTCTAGGAGCAATTTTTCTTGGAAAGATCCTGCCCTGAGCTAGGAGCCAACTGCTTGCCACTGTCATCAATTCCAGAACAATTGGAAAATCCGCACTTGATTTCCTCCTACAGCAGCAGTGATAACCAGGCAGGGCAAGGTGGTGAAGATTAATGGGAGAGCATATTTCAAGAGCCCAGCACAGCTGCCAGCACACAGTAGGTGTTCACGATAGGTCCTCTTGCCTCTGTTTCTCATTCTTCCCCGTAGAAGCTCTGTTTGACCGGTCTGCTCTGAACTCAGAGCCCAGTGACAATGGCTCACATTCATTGGACACTGGTGCTGGGGCTATGCTGAGTACTTTAAATGTCTTACATTTTCAAGCCTAACAACCCTAAGGTAAGTATGATCATGTCCATTGTATGGTTAAGACAGCAGAGGCTCTGAGAGGTTAAGTGCCTCCCCCAAGGTCACATAGCACATAAGTGGCAGAGCTGCTGTAGAAACAGGGGGACTCCTTGATTCCAGTTTGTGCCTTAAAGCGTTCTGTTGCATGAGGAATCAAGAGAATGTTACTGTGGATGGGGCTGAGCCTTTTAATTCCTGAGCAGACAAGCCAGAGATCCCGGGCCTGTCACCCAGTGGAGGGAAGTACAGAAATTGTCTGAGTTGCAAGTGGAGCCAGTCCAAGAATGAGAGATCAGGAGAGTTCTTGGATCTCTTCCCCAGGGGCCTGAGGGGGTGGGGGAGAACCCAACCATATGCAGGAGGATGGATAGCACGTGGGAACTGAGACAGTGAAACCTGCTGCCGCATCATCTGTTTTAGGTCCTTTGGTAGATCTCAGATGTTGGAGGGCGTTTAGAACACCTGAGCCTACCTAGACTGATTCAGCGGAGTGTCCCATGGCCAAGCATTTGGTTCATTGCAGCTTTTCGTTGACATGCCTCCGCTTGGCTGTGCTCCCAATCAAATGCTGAAGCACACGTTTACATCAAATATCTCTAAGTGTCCAGGTCTGTCGTGGTCCCTTGGGGGAAAGGTGGACTGCCATGAAGGAGTCACTCCCTAAATACAAGCCCAAGATTGCTTCTGATTATGTATTTACTTAATTATGTTTGCTATACTTTGGGTGTCTTCCTGGAGTGTCACATGATGGAGTTGTCTTAGTTAGCCAGTGCCGGAGCATTGCCACATAACCAGCTGTCCCCATAGCCCGGCATGTCATGCCAAATGTGGACTTAGCTGGGGCTCTGAGGAGACGCCCGGGGAGGCTCTGCCACCCACAACCAGGTTTGCTCATGCAGCTGTAGGTATTCAGGGGCTTAGCTGAGCTGGGCTGGGCTCAGCTGGGTGGTTCTGCGTCCGGCCACAGGACTGTGGCTTGGCTCCACAAAGACAAACTCCATTTGCCTCTCACCCTCTTTGGACGAGGTGGCTGGCCAGGGCGCAGTCCTCTCTCGGTGAGAGCAGACACGCAACATGGCTCATCCAACTGGAGAAACCCTCTCTTGTGGCATACCCGTCTTCATCCTTCTCAGGGGTGAGGACAAACTACCAAGCACATGGCAAAGACAGTGAGGTCACGGAGGAGAGAGGGACCCAGAGGGAGTAAGAAGAAATCGTCACGAAAGACTCCTGCTGTCTCGATGTTGTCGTGAGGGTGTCTGTCACGTGTCAGCATCAGAGGAGGGTGTGCTTTCCTCGAGCAGCTGAGGTATTTTTATCAGGTGGATGCCCGTGAGTCTCCTGATTCCCTTGTTGCTGTAGCCCGCAGGAAGCCCAGAGTCAGAGTCAAATTTCAGCTCGTCTCTACCTCAGGGCTACAATCACCATTTCTTTCTTTTTTTTAAAAGACGATTTCATGTATTCATTTTGAGAGAGAGTGCGCACAAGCCAGAGAAAGGAACAGATCCCTACCCAGCAGGGAGCCCCCATGCGGGGCTCGATCCCAGACCCCTGAGATCAAGACCTGAACTGAAGGCAGACGCTTAACGGGCTGAGCCACCCAGATGCCCCTATAATCACCATTTCTGATGCAGCCCACCTATGGGCTCATCTTATCTTCTCCTAACGAAACTGTATGCAAGGCAAAAGGGTAAAAGAAACAGATGAGAGGGTCCTAAGACCCTTTTGCCTTGCATACAGTTTCGTTAACTGCTACAGTTCTTCTCTTGAATAAGGTAGAGTATAAATGAGCACACCTAAGTGCTAGATAAGGGGAACAGATATATTTACTGCATGTCTGTTGTGTGTCAGGCTCTGTACCTGGTAGGGAGGTTACATCGTTGAGTCTCAGATATTCCTTGCCCTCGAGGAACTCACATGACAACTGTCTGTAGCAGCATTTCTCATTGTCAGCACTGTTGGCCTTCTCGGCTAGATAATTCTTTGGTGTGTGCAGGTGTGTGTATCTGTGTGCATGGTTGTCTTGTGCATTGTGGGATGTCAGCAGCATCATTAGATGACAGTGCTACCTCCCCAGCCCTCGTTAATGATAATGAGAATTCTCTCCATGTTTGCCAGGTGTCCCTGGGGAGTGCAGGCGCTCCTGGCTGAGAAGCACTGGGCTCTAGTAAGTACATCTATCTGTAGGAGGTCGGGAGGCTGGGAAAAGTCTGCCAGAGGAGGTGAAGCTGGACTGGGGGCCTGGAGGCCAGGTGGAGGAGCCAAGGGAGGGGGAAGGGAGAGGTCATTTCTGTTAAACGTGGAGCAACATGTGTTGGTGGAGCTGCGTGGGCTGGGGAGTGGGGAGAGAGGACGTTGGAGATGTGGGTGGAGCCAGGACCTGAAGATCAGGTCTTATTGGCTGTGACACAGGCCTTGGACTCATTCGATTCTGTAGGTCAGTGCTTCTCAAGTTGCAATATGTTTGAATAGAGACCCTTGTGAAATGTGCAGATTCCTGGGCTGCTCTCAAGGAATTTCAACCCAGGATGGTTGGATATGATGAATAATGCTATTATGAACATTGGTGTGCAAGTTTTTACATGGTTATATGTTTTGAATTCTCTTGGATATATACTTAAGGGTGGAGTTGCCGGGTCAGAGGGTCAACTCCATGCTTAATCTTTTAAGGAAATGCTGGCTTTTTTTTCCAAAGTGACCGCACTTTTGTAAATTCTCACCAGTAGTGCATGAGAGTTCGGGTTTCTCCATATCTTCACCAGCACTTACTGTTGTCCATAGTTTTTCATTATGTTGATTCTAGCAGGTGTGACATGGTATCTCACTGGGGCTTGGATTTGCATTCCTTTGATGGCTAATGATGTCAAGCATTTTTTCATGTGCTTATTGGCAATGGCGGCAGAATTGGGAACTACATGTCTGTGTGTAGGGAAAGCAGAGATGCTGGCGGGGTGGTGTGGCTGGGAAAAGCTTGTTTGCATGCAGCTGAGCAGGCCAGAGAAGTGAGACTTGTGGTAGGACCCACAGAAAGGCGTGAGACCCCCTGGGGGTCCCCATGGGGGAGATTGGAAGAGCTCCGGTCGAAGGCTCCTGCGCGGATCAAGTGCGGGTCTAACTGGGGAGAGACGTGGACAACTGGAATAGACCGGACTCCAGGCTGATGAAGTACTGGGAGCAGGGGAGAGGTGAGATATGGGAGGGAAGAGTCAGGTTTCACATTTGTTCTATTTCAGTGGCAGAAATGGGGAAGCCATTTTGGGGAAGAAAGTGAGGTTGAGGCAGATCTGGAATAGGACAGAGGAGAGGTAGGGACGTAAGCGCCGTAAGTTCAGGGTGTGCCCCCTTATTTTCTCTGAGTCTCTTCTGGCCCAGCATTTGGGGTGAGAATCCTTTGTTGCTGGCTGCGTATGGAAATTAAGTTTGGTAATGGATACAGCCTGGGAGGCTCTATTGACATGTACTCTGTTCCTTCATCTAATTTATTACCTGCTGTTCTTACTTACATTTGGCTCTCTCACTATAAGACTGTCTTATTTGCCTTTATGACCATCTCATGTACTCTCATGTAACCTCAGTGCCTGTCAGTGATCAAGGCCTGACTTAAAGTTTCCTTCCCTTCCCATTCTCAGCCGTGAGCACTCACTGTGTGCCAGGAGTTGTATGTGTCGGTTATGTTCCCTCTGCTTCCAGCAACCGTGGAGGTCCCCCATCCTTGGTTTAAGATGAGCAGAACCAGCCCTTCTGAAGTTACTTGGCTGAGTAAATGTTTAGGGCAGTGGGGTAAGGGAATGAAAGTTTTATTGATTCTATATTGTATGCCGGCGTGTGTAGTTTTTCCTACTTAATCTTCCAATCACCCTGTAAAATGGGCATGCTTATCCCCATTTTGTAGATAAGGAAACAAGACTCCACAGTTAGTGAAGTGACTGGCTCTGACTGCAAAGGCCCTGAACCCCCACTGTAGCACATCGCTTCTCCTGATACTTTCAGACAATGGGAGATGGGATTCAGGAGGGGAAGTGTTGGCAAGAAGTGGCTGGTGAAGCGCAAGGTCTGGCACCTGCAGTACCACCCTCTGCACCTAGATGGCGGTCAAGGCTTGGCTTCCAGGACACACCTGGGACTCCAGCCCACCTCTGGTGAACAGGCTACAGGTTTTACGCAACACCTTTTCCTTACCTCCCCCAACCCCGTAGCATATAATCAGCCACTTCTCACAACCCCAGTGCAGCAACTCTTCCTGCCTACAGATCCTGTCCCCGTGCTTCAGTAAAACACCATTTTGCACCCCCCACCCCCCGCCAAAAACCCAAGAACAACAACAAAACCAAAAAAGAAAACAAAAACAAAAGCCCAATTTATTGTAAGGAAAGGAAGAGACAAAAAAAAAAAAAAAAAAAAAAAAAAAAGAAATAAAGAAAGAAAGAAAGAAAAAAAAAAATATCCCTCTGTTTTGTTTTTGTTTCTGCCTGCGAAAGGAATCTACTGCCTCCCAGCCTGCAGTTCAGCTTTGTAGCTACAGCAGCCTAACTGCCTAAGGTGCCGGCCCTACCCTGGGGGCTGGTGAGCGCCCTGGCAGGGTGAGAACTTTCCAGGAAAAAAATAAAGCGAAATGGCCCCATCATAGAGAACCCCCTGCTTGACCCTTTCATCAGAGTTGCCATGGTTTATAGATGTCACCAAATTCCCCCACCCTGGAAAGCGAGGCCTCTGCCAGTCAGAAGAGAGAATTTTGTCAGAGGTGGAAAGAGTTTCGTTTTGGAGTCTGACCCCTCATTTGATGGATCTTGAAGACGGATGGTAAGCCAAGGGTCTGAACTCCAGTCTTTCAGTGTGATTTTGCTTTTGCTCACTCCATTTGCCTTTTCCTTTTTTTTAAAGTTTAAGCACTAGTTGTCCAGGCTGGGATTTGCAAACATGGTGAGTGACGTGGGCAATGGGTACAGCATAGGAGTGGTGAGGACTCTGGCGGGCTGGAGGTGCCTTTCTCTGTTCAAGGGGGCAGCTGTTGCTCAGCCCCACCTCTAGGGAGACGCCATATTGCCAACTTAAGAGATTTTTTTGGCCTGATTTTTTTAAAAAGTGAGAAATTGGGATTTTTATATGATGTTTCTTAATGTTTTAACAGTTACCAATGAGATAAAGGAAGGGGGTTGATAAAAATACGCCTTGTGGTTTTTGGTATCCACAAACTGGAATGGCCTCCTACCATATCCTCGTGTGTGTGTGTGTGTGTGTGTGTGTGTGTGTGTGTGTGTAGGAGGAGGATTAGAAGGAAAGATCAGAAACATACTCGTTAGCCAGGTGGCTGGAAAGAATGGCTGTGTTGACTGGGGGACCAAGCAGATCTCTGGGAGTCTTGTAGGGGTCTGTGGGAGGATCTTGGGTGCTCAGGGTTTTGTCTGGTTTGGGCAGCATTCTGAGGGTGGGGGAGGACAAAGATGAAGGGAGATCTCATTGGAGTAGACATTGCGGAGCTGAAATGGGGCACAGTGCGTCAAGTCAGTTCAGAAGGGTTTTGTCTGATGGGTTGGGAGGAAAATGAGTTGGGTTTTCAGCTCCCAGGATCCATGTTCAAAGGAGACACAACTGTACTGAGAAACTAAGGGTTGTGTCATCTTTACTTTCTACTTTTTTCATGATTATCCTTAAAGCCTAAATGTGCGAAATATGGCAACTCTCTTCATTCACATTGTGGGTCTGGATAGTATAAGTCTAATCTACTCCCACCGCCCCCACCCTTTTTGGTTTTTTTCCCCTTTTGATGGCCAGGGAGCTTGGAGTCCAGTTGGAGTTGAAATACCAAAAAATGGGGGCGCCTGGGTGGCTCAGTGGGTTAAGGCTTCTGCCTTCAGCCCGGTCATGATCCTGGGGTCCTGGGATCGAGTCCCGAATTGGGCTCTCTGCTCAGCAGGGAGCCTGCTTCCCTCTCTCTCTCTGCCTGCCTCTCTGCCCACTCGTGATCTCTGTTAAGTAAGTAAGTAAAATCTTAAAAAAATACAAAAAAATGGTGCAGAACCCAGATGCATTTCCTTTTGGTCTTCATTTCTTATCTCTCCTGGCTTCATCTTTTAATTACATTTTCCATTTTTATTGTGTTGTGTACCTTCTCAGAATCTGCCTCAAGATTTGTAGAATGAATAAAAATGCTTGTGTGGTGGGGCATTTGGCTGACTGAGCTGAGGGCCTAGATGCTTTTACTGTGAGCAGTACCTCCCTCTCTCCTGTCTTCTCCTGGGTCCTGGAGCTTTTGTTATGGGAAGAAGGGAAACAGAAGGGACAGATTGGCATTGTTTTCCATGTAGCCCTCTGTGCTGTGTCTGAGGTCCTCTGATCAGAGGGACAGAAACTGACAGCTGTTTTTCATGGGAGGCTTGGGCTATCCCAGGCAAGGTGTGGTGGCCAGGAGTTGTCACAACTGTCACGGGGACTTAATATGGCTCTGGAGACAAGCAAAGCTGCTTCAGGGCCTGGGGAACAACTGATGACCCAGGGCTAGTGAGCGTGCCATTCTCCCAGGCTCTGCAGGGAATCTTGCTATTCGGTCTTCTCAGGCAGCTCAACAGATTGGAAGCTTTGGGGGCATCTGGAATAATCTGTTGGCTTCAAACAGTGGTGAAGCTTTCCTCGGCCTCTGGCACATTGGTGCCAGAGCAGACATGAAAGAGCTTGGTGGACTCTAATTGTTAAATGCAGATGGACACAACGTGGACACTCCTCAAGTTGACTAGAGACCACTTTGAGAATGGTTAATTTCTGCAAACTGTCCACGTAAATGGGGCACAAGTGTTGTCATTTGTGTATCAAAGAAAGTAGGACGACTTTCTCAGGATCTGCCAGCATCAGAAACCTACATCTCCTTTAATCCAGCATTTCCGCTTCTTGGAATCTGTTGTACAGAAGCGTTGAGGTACGTGTGGAATGACATATGTTCCGGGTGTTTATTACGGCATTGTTAGTAGTAGCGAAGAAGTGCGGCCGCCTGAATGTCCATCAGGGAGGGAGTTGCTCAATCACAGTCGAGTGCCATGTAGTTGCTAAAAAGAGGAGAGACATTTGGGTGTGCTCACATGGAGCTAATCTCCCAAATGTACCAGGTGTATTAAGCTATTGATCTATCTTTATATACATAGAACTATATCTAATACGTACGTAATTATATACAATTACACATGGAGCTCTGTATAAGTAAATATATGTGTAGATGTGTATATATATATATGTGTGTGTGTGCATACATACAGTATGTGTATGACTTTATTGATATACACTAAATATGCCCCCCAAAGAGAGGCAGCTGGGTTTAACTGATGTGGGAAACAAAGGCAAAAGAAAAACAATTAAATGTCCTTACTACTGACAGCCCATTGACAAGTCATTGAAACAGAGTTACCTTCCTCTAGGAGTTCTGCTGCCTTGATGTTAATACTTTGCCAAGGGCAAAAGGCAATCTTAGCCTGAACCCCCACCCTCACCCCCAGGATCCTGTAAGTCTAGTATAAGAATTCCTTTGGAAACTTCCTTTATCTCTACCCGTCCCCCCAAGATCTTTGTTGGGAATCATCCCCAAGCATATGACCCAAGGATATACATCTGAGGGGTCTCATGACTGAGTTTTTACTAAGTAATAATAAATGACCTTTTCAGAACAATAGCTAGCCCACTCAGGGTCCTGGAAACCTTGTTTCCAAAATACTTTGGAGGTTTGTTCTGTCCCCAACCCCCTCCCGACTTGGAAGCATAATCAGCCACTCCTCAGGGCCCCGGTGCAGCCCTCTCTGGTCACAAGTCCAATCCCTGTGCTTCAAGAAAACCACCTTTTTGCACCACAAAATTCTCAGGAGTTCTTTCTTGGCCACCAGCTCTGAACCCCAGCATCTTTTCTACATCATTAACTAGCTGATCATAAAAAGCCATTGTCTTTGATTAAGGTCATAATCAAAATGTTCAACTACCCATAGGGTATAGACACTAACTCACCAGAATGGATGTTGGGGTACGTACTGGAGAACCAACCCTTACTGTGTCAGCTGTTAGCCTTTTAGTTCTTAGATCAGGGTGGAAGAGGGGTCTGGAAAGTCCCAAGAGTGGCTGTTGACTAACATATATGGAAGGCTTTCAATATTTTAACCACTGGTATGGCTACAACAATGCTCCTGGTTAAAGATCAGCCTTGCCAGTGGAAATCATATTTTAGAATTCTGTTAAAAATATGGCAGACCTCCTATACCCTTATCTGTGGTGTCAGACCGCGGAGTGGGCTCCGTAGAGCCGAAGTGTCTGTGAGTTTCCTGGCCCTGAGCTGTGGATTTGCTGCTCTGGGAACCAAATCCCTGCCCTGGACATGGCCTGCGAGTACCGCTGTAGATCACAGTTTTGAAGAGAACTAACCCAATCCTGCAGAAAACTTGGTATAATTAGTTGTTAATAACCAGAGCCCAGGTTCCCCATGGTGCAAATTGTTTCCGTATTGATCTCCACCTGCATTGTCAGCACTCTGGAAAGATTGAACTTTAAGTGCTTAATTCAGCCCCATTCAACCGATAATTTTGGTTTTGTCCTCCAAACAAAAGCACCGCTGTTTGTTCTTCTTTTTTCCTCCCACAAATAATAAAATCAATCAATTTCTCCCCCTCCCCTGCCCAAACCTAGTCTGCTCCTGTAATCAATACATTTCGAAATGTCAATGTATTCCTCTGTGAGGAGCTGGGGAGGGCCCGAGACAGGAGGGGAGGGTACCGGAGCTGATGGGAAGACGGCTTCAGCATCTCCAGACGAACCGCTCCTTCTTTAAATCTGCTCACGGCAAATCCTCACCTGTGTCAGATCTCTGGGCCTCCTCCTCTGGGTGTGTGGTGTTGGAAATGGCCTTCTGGCCATCCAACGCTTTCACATTTGCTTCGCAACCTCAAAAGCATACTGGTAAGCTTTTGGCTTTTTGCGTTTATTAAGTAAACGGTGGTAGGTTTACTCTCACCGCATCCCAGATCACTCACCCTGAGTCCCAACTTTATCCATGAAGCTCGGGTCGGTGGGAGGCTATGGAGGAAAGAGGAGAGAAAAGATGAGGGGAGATTTCCATTGGCTCGCTGAACTAGCCAGCCAGAGGTCCACTTTTCCGATTTAAGAATTTACTAATGTTCCTGAATAATGAGAGTTTGGATAAGTTGTCAGAGGTCATTGTCAGAGGGAAGAGGCAGTCACATGGAGTATCTACCGTGTGCCAGTAATTTTATAAATAGTATTTTAATTATCACAGTAAATCTTTCTGCATCCCAGAGATGATGAAACAAATGGAGACCAGGTGAACTGCCTCGAGGTCATGTAGAAGGTAAATGACAGAACCACATTAGGAACTACACCATTCTGACTCTAAAACGTGTGTGTGTGTGTGTGTGTGTGTGTGTGTGTATGCACGCACGCATGTGTGATCTCTCTGTGCCTCATTTGCCTCATCCAAAAAGAGAACAAAAATAGTGCCTCCTTGTGGAATGGTTACAAGGATTTAATGAGCTATGCTTACAAAGTGTTTAGTCATGGTAAGCACTTAAAATAGTTGGCATTGTTATTATCAGTATTATTATTCCCCTGATATGCATAAAGCATTTGCTTTCAGAGATTTCCAGTTTGCTTAGTTACAGAAACTTTTACACATTTTTTATCCTTAAAAACATGAGTATCATTGGAAATAAGAAAGATAGGATCTCTATTCTAAAGAGATGACCGTCTGGTTTTGGGGGGTTAGCGAAAGCATAAAAAAGAGCAAGTTACAATACTGGGTCATGCTCCTCACATAAGGAACATGCTGGAAGGAATATAGGAACGAGACCTTATACAGCTTGGGGAGTAGGAATCAGCAAAGGCCTCTGGGGGGATTTGAACTCATGGAAAGATGATGATGAGGGTGAGCTGAGCAGCCAAGGAGTGGGAGGGACACACACAAAGAACCGCGTAGCCAAAGACATGGAGGTAGGGAGACTTTTGGGGGACTTGCAGGTAAGCAGTGGCATGTCACGGGAAGGGGTTTGCTGAGAAATGGCCGAAGATAGGTCTGGGTAGGTAGGCAGGGCTAGATCAGGATGGGCCTTCCAGGCTGAGGAGCAGAGATTTTATTTTGGAGGTTTTCTGAATCCTTGAAGGTTTTTAAACAGGAAATTGGCAGATTCACAATCATGTTTTGGAGGATGACTCTGGGCAGCATGTGGGGCTCTACTGGGTGAGAGTGGAGGCAGTGAGACCACACGGAGGCGCTGTAGTGTTCGAGAGAAGCTCCACTGAGCACCGAGTGTGAGTGAGTCAGAATCAGCTGGGAATGAAAAAATTAAAAAAAATTGAATGTGAAACAACAAAAAATAAATTAAAAAGGTCATGGCTATCAGACACATGAAAAAATGTTCATCATCACTAGCCATCAGGGAGATTCAAATTAAAACACACTGAGATACCACCTTCCACCAGTTAGAATGGCCAAAATTAGCAAGACAGGAAACAACATGTGTTGGAGGGGATGTGGAGAAAGGGGAACCCTCTTACACTGTTGGTGGGAATGCAAGTTGGTGCAGCCACTTTGGAAAACAGTGTGGAGATTCCTCAAGAAATTAAAAATAGAGCTTCCTTATGACCCTGCAATTGCACTACTGGGTATTTACCCCAAAGATACAGATGTAGTGAAAAGAAGGGCCTTCTGTACCCCAATGTTTATAGCAGCAATGGCCACAGTCGCCAAGCTGTGGAAAGAACCAAGATGCCTTTCAAAGGACGAATGGATAAGGAAGATGTGGTCCATATACTCCATAATACTATGGAGTATTATGCCTCCATCAGAAAGGATGAATACCCAACTTTTGTAGCAACATGAATGGGACTGGAAGAGATTATGCTCAGTGAGATAAGTCAAGCAGAGAGAGTCAATTTTCATATGGTTTCACTTATTTGTGGAGCATAACAAATAGCATGGAGGACAAGGGGAGATGGAGAGGAGAAGGGAGTTGAGGGAAATTGGATGGGGAGGTGAACCATGAGAGACTATGGACTCTGAAAAACAATCTGAGGGTTTTGAAGGGGCGGGGGGTGGGAGGTTGGGGAAACCAGGTGGTGGGTATTAGAGAGGGCACGGATTGCATGAGGCACTGGGTGTGGTGCAAAAACAATGAATACTGTTACGCTGAAAAGAGATAAAAAATTAAAAACAAATCAGCTGGGAATGGAGAATAATGGGCTGGGAGACCGTTCAGACCTGGAATCCACAAGACTTGGGGATAGTTGGATGTGGGAGTGAGAGGAAGTCTCGAATGACTCCAGTTTGGGTGGTTGATGGAGCCAATGACCAAGAAAGAAGTCAGGAAGAGAAACCATGATTTAAGAGAAAGATGGAACGTCATGTTTTGGATGCTTTGGTTTTCAGGTATCTTGGGCCATCCAGGTGGAGATGAGCAGGAAATATGGTGCCTTAGTTCCATATGCAGAGCACAGTGATTGGTGGCTAGTAGATAATTAATGAATATTTGAGGGAATGAGTAGATGGCTGAAACCACAAGGTGGATGACATTGTCCAGAGGAACATGACTCCAGCAGGGTACAGAGGGAAGAAGTGTCCTGGGGAACATTACCCCCAGGGATCCCCAAAGTGAATTAAGAGAAGCTTTACATTAAGAAATCATAAGCATATCGATCAAGCAAAGAAGATTCAGGGTATGGAAAAGAGTTGTTTCCAGGACTGATGTTGGCCCTATAAAATTTATAGACTAGCTAACCTTTTTCTTTCTTGAAAGTAATAGCCAACATTTATTGAGTACTTTCTGTGTGCTGGGCCCTGTGTCAAGAGCTTTCCTGTATTTCTTCATTTAGCACTCATAATCCGATGACAGGGAGACACTAGGTTTATTCCTCTTCTAGGGATAAAGAAACTGAGGCTTGGTGACATTAAGTAATTGCTCACATCCTCATGTTAGTGTGCACTGGGCTTGGGAGTGAGACCCCCCAACCAAGACTTGGCTCTCAGCCAAGCTTCTTCAGCACTCTTGTCTCCCTGTATTTCCAGCCACTTACAAATCAAGGCTCAGGAAAAGGTGCTTTGGTTCGTAAGACAGTCATGTTGAGACAATGCTACTCTTTTGGAGCAGTGTGGGAAATAGAAGCTGCTGTGTTCTTCTTGTCTATTTTTGGGTCTTTCCAGCCCTGTACCCTCTATTTGTCTCACGTCATCTCTTATGATACTAAATTGATGGCTTTCACAAAGCTGCCAGCTCTGGGGGAGAGGTCTCAGTTTCTCAGCCATGGCCTGGAGGATTTCTCTCCTGCTGGATATTCCAGTGAGAGCGCTGAGATCAAGGATGAGCTAGTCCCAAGGTCAACTAGATGAACAGATCCTTTCTTCTCTTGGTCTGTGGAGACCAATTAGTAATTGTGGATGAATAGATTCAATTAAATGCCTTCAATGAGCTAAGTCAACTAGGGACAGCTGTCAATTCCTCAATGAAGTGAGGGCCTGTCTGGCTCAACATAGCCCCTTGTCCTGGCTTTGGTGGCTTTGGAGCAGCTCCTTCAAGGATCCCATAGGAGAAGGTCTACCAGGACTCCCATACATTTATCTTTTGAGCAGCATGTTTTCCCTGGTTCCCATCCTCTGCAGTAGAAAAAGCAGTCTTTAGAGTCGCACAAACATAGCTTTGGCTTCTAGTCCCACTTGTGATTAATGTTCACACTTGTGCAATGATCTTAACCTCTTTAGACCTTCGTTTTTTAAATCTGAGAAATGGAGTCAGTGGCGCTTACCTGGCCATTCCCTCATAGTGGACAGGAAATGGGATAGCATTTTTTTTAGGTGCTCATCATGTGGCCTGGTACTGTGAAAGTGCTCGATATTTGTGAGCCCTTTTTCCTGAAGGGAATGTGAAGTACCTCCCAGATAATGTGTAGCTGCATACTTATTCTGTTACCTCTGGAAAGTTTGGTATTTTCATAGAAATAAAAGCTGATATTAAAATCGCCTCCAGGGGCACTGTGGTTGCTCAGTTGGCTAAGCATCTGCCCTCAGCTCAGTTCATGATCCCAGGGTCCTGGAATCGAGTCCCACATCAGGCTCCCTGCCCGGCGGGGAGTCTGCTTCTCCCTCTGCCTTACCTCTCGGCTTGTGTTCTCTCTCTTGCTCTCTCTCTCAATTAAATAAATAAAACCTTAAAAAAAAAAAAAGAAAAAGAATAAAATGGCCTCCATGTTTTATCACCACATTGCAAAAGCAATCAGAAATCCTCCGAAGAATTTAAATGTCGTGATAACTTGCAGACCATTGCTTCTCCGTGAGCGCAAGGGCACTTGATGGAACTTAGTACATATGCGTCCGTCTCACTTGTGCAGAAGCACATGAGCTGTATTCCAGCTTCACGGAAGAATACCCCTTCCCCCTGAGAAAGCACAGAGGTAGTACAAGGGGTATCAAGCCAGGCTGACAATTCACAGCCACACTAGCTGGAACGTTTGCGGATGAGTCTGTGAGTCAGGGACAGTTTTGGATGTGGCCACCTTCCACGGGCAGATGAGTAAATAACACTTGAGCAAGACACTTGGCCAGGTTCTGAGAAGAGCATTCCATGAAGAGGGAATCCCAAAGTGCCTAGACACTGAGGCCCAGGCATGCCCGGCACTTTCAAAGAAGGGCAAAAAGTCCAGTGTAGCTCGAATGGGGCAAAATTCGGGCAAGAACAGGGTGATGGGAAATGAAGTAAGGGAGCCTGGATGGATGTTTCCTGGGGTGACCGAGTTAATGTTCGTCCCACTGAAGGGCTCATTGACATCATCATCCTTCCTCTTTTTAACACTTTTCCTTGCCGTGACATTTTACTAGGCACTTGGACAAGCACATTACTGTAGAATCTTCTCAGTCCTTCTAACAATGCTTTGAGGCAGACCATATATTCTTCCTGTCGCCCATAGAAGAAATCCAGGCTTGGGGAGGTTCAGGAACTTTGTAAGGCCCCCCAGCTCCGTGGCAAAGGCTCAGGGCATGTTCCATCATGCTGGCCTGTGCTTGTTTGCGTCCAGCCTTCCAGATTTTGCTCCTACCTTTTCCAGTAAGAGCATTCAGGGAGATCTTGTGTATGCCAGTCTGATTTCCTCTTCCTTCTCTCTGGGATTGGTAAAAAAGGAGCGGGCAGATGGAGCTTTTTTGGTCCTCCCTGTCATACACTACATGTTTGTGGCTCCACCAAGTCACATTTTGGAGCCCCAGCCTGCGGAGGATGGTAGAAGGAGGTGGAGCTTTGGGGAGTGATCAGGTTTAGATGAAGTCGCGCAGGTCGAGCTTCTGTAGTGGGATTAGTGCTCTTAGAAGAGAAAGAGACCTGCATGTCCGCTCTCCAGGAGAAAGTGGCTATCTGTAACCCAGGAAGAGTTCTTACCAGAACTCGAGCACGGCGACACCCTGATCATGGGCTTCCAGCCTCAAAACTGGAGTTCAAGCCCGGTAGTCCACGGGGTTTTTGGTAGAGTGACCTGGGCTAAGATACTCCTATTCATTTTGCACAACGCTTCCTTCTTGGGTTGTGGCCAGGCGACCTTGTCTGTAGCACCAAACTTCCCCACGTGCTTGGTGATCCTTGATTGTGAATCTCACCAAATTCTCTCATGCAGAGAGTCCCCTTTTCTTTACTTGAGCTTTGCCATCTGGTTGCAAATTTTTGTTTCCGTGTTTTCTCTCTCCTTGGCCAGTACGTTCAGGTAGGATTTGTCAGGTGTTCATTGCTGCCCTGGAAGCTTCTTTCCTACTTTTACAGAAGCTGCCATGGCAGGGACCTTAGATGGGCCACTGTTGCTGGTCCTTTCCCCCAGGTGGAGAATGGCACTTCTCTGCTGGCTGCATAAGGTTGGGTCCTGTGCATGGAAGTGATGGGTGCTGCTTCTGGGCAGAGGGGTGTCATTAGTGGTGTGGGACACCCCCAGGGCCTTTTCCCTAATGGAGGCATAACCTGAAACATCTGGTGAGATGGCAGGCCGTGAGCTCCACGAGTGCTCAGTCACCACCCAAAGGACAGTGGCCACCTGTCCTAGAAATCTGCTCCAGCTAGAAGAAAGAATTGTTACTGTATCGTGGTTCTGTGATTGTGGGTATATTGTCCCTGTCCCATCCCCTGCCACATACGGAGGAACGCCACTTTTTCTTCAGATCAAGGTTGTCCAGTCAGGCAGCGCCCTGCTGTTTTGGCTCAGCAACACAGTGTGAGGTTAAAACCGGAGGCTTGTAGGCAGACAGATGTGCGCAAGATGACCTCGGGCACGTGACTTTACCTTTGTGCATTCTCTGCTTTCGTGCAGATGGAAGAGATGTGGACCCACCTTCTGAGATGTTCGTGGGAATTAAGTGCAATAACACATAGGAAGTGGGTGTCATACAGTAGGTGTTTAATGAATGCTTGTTTTCTTTCTTCTTTTCCTGCACCGTCATTAACTACAAGATTCCCTGCCAGTTTGTCTTTTCCCAAGAATTCCACTCCTTTCCCGTCAACCAGTGTTTTCTCGTTGCCAGGATTTAGTGCCAAGTAACCATTTCCCCTGCCACGTCCTTCGACTTATGAAAGATGAAATCATCAGCTAGGCAAGGCAGGGATTGATCAGATGAGACACCCAGCAGATGTCCAGAGAACATGAGTCCCTACTGCTGTGCCGTCTTGCCTCTGTGCCAGTTTCGTAATCTGTATTAGGCAAACACGGTCTGGTTGATTGCCCTGTAATAGACGTTCACAGCATTAGCACTTGTTTTCTCTTTCTCCTAGTTCTCTGCAATATTTGTTTTCATTTCCAATTTGCATTCAATTCAATTAGATGCTTGTTTTGACTCAGACACTGAGCTGGGCATGGGGGACACAGAGGTAGATTAAGGCATATCTTCCACCTGCAGGAAAGTCACTGTGGTGAGGGGGAACAGTTTAACAGTTTTGTTAGGCAGACCAGCCAGACATCCAACCAAGAGAGCAAAACCCCCAATGCTGTGATAATCACAAAGACGTGAGCAGGGGCGTGATAGAGGATGGAGGAGGAACTCATGAATTCTGCTGGGTGTAGGAGTGGGAGAGTGATGAGGAAGGCTTTTTCCGCAAGGTCATGTTCATCTGGGTTTTGATGCGTTCACCAAGTAGATTGTGGAGGAAGAGTGTTTAAGAAAAGGAACAGCATTTGCAAAGGCCCAGTGATGTGAGACATGCACAGTCCTGGGCAATCTGTGAGATTCTGTGTTTAATAGAGCATAAGGGGCCAAGTGGGAAGTAGTAGGAGCTAAGGAAGAAGATTATGCCAGGCAGTTGAGGGGAAGAAGATTAGAGCTGCTTCTCTTTGAGATTTACCCTTTATTTATTTATACTAGCCACAAACTCCACAATTACTAAGATTGTATTTGTTGCCTTGCCTGATAATGTGGGATGTTTAGCCCTCATAGTTCTGGATGGAATAGAACACTCTGGAGATGTGCTGGAAGGAGCATTGAGTCAGGATAAAGACAGACTCATGTAATCCTGGCATGCTTTATTTGCCCCTGTTCTTGAGTAGTTACCAGAGGTTTCTAGAACCTCTGAAATCATGCTTGTCTCACTGAGTATCTGAGAGGATTGAAATGAAGGAAATACTTAAAAGACCCAGCTCAAGGGTACCTGGGTGGTTCGGTTAAGCATCTGCCTTAGGCTCAGGTCATGATCCTATGGTCCTCTGCAGGATCAACCCCTGCCTTGGGTTCCCTTCTCAGCAGGGAGCGTACTTGTCCGTCTGCCTCTCCCCCTGCTTGTGCTTTCTCTCTCTCTGTCAAAGAAATAAATAAAATATTTAAAAAAAATTAAAAAAGACCCAGCCCAGAGCTTGGTATCCCTTGGGTACTTAGTACATCTTCCATTTGGGGAAATGATTTACAGTAGCTGCCCCCCCATCCCCTGTTTTGTTTTCTTTGGTTGGTTCCCCACCGTCCAGAAGTAGATGATCCTCTTCCTGCCTTGTGGGCAGAAGGTCAGTAGTAGCCTAACACTAGGTCACAGCGCCTACGTCCTGCACCTCACTTGATATCCTCACCTGGGCATCACATCTTCTCACACAGTCACAAGAAGAAGGACGGGTATGAAACAGTCAGAGATTTTGAGAGACAGAGACCGTATTCACCTGAATTTTATTAGTATATTGCTGTGATTGTTCTATTTTGTTACAGTTATTATTGTTAATCTCTTACTTTAATTTATGAATTAAACTTTATCGTTGGTGTCTGTATAGGAAAAAACATAGTACGTATAGGGTTTGGTGCTACTCCTAGGCATTCACATGGAGAGTGGGGTTGGGGGGCTGGGTTGGGCGGTGGCAGAGGGGTCCTGGAACGTAATCCCCACAGGTAAGGGGGGACTGCTGTATTTGTATTTGGGAATTGTGTTCAGCTCATAGAAAAAGAGCTGAAAATTATTATAATTGATCTAGAAAAATACAATTATGCTTTCTTGTTGAGAAAAGTTTTTGATTCTTTCTCATGACAAACCTTTCACTGCCCTCAGAGGAGGAAAACAAACTTCACACAAAAAAGAAAGGAACTTGAAACAATATGACATTTCTATGGTAGCAAAACCTCAAAGGTCTTACCTTGAGATTATTTTGGTAAATCCATTTACATTTTTTATTTTCTCCTCCCCCCACAAATGTCATGTGTTAGAACACTGCTATTTTGACATCTCCATTGTGATATTTATTTTAAGCCATCAGTAGAGTTTTAAATATCTCCACGGTGAACTCTGGCCTTTGTGGAAGGCAAACTAATTATTTGCCAACCACTCTGTAAAACAAGCCCCTGGTATTTGTTTCCTGCCAGCTCAGAAAGGAAATGAGAAGCCAGTGACTTTTTAAGGAAGAGGATGTGTGGTCAGACAAGACCTCAGGAATTTGGGGTCCACAGTCATCATGGTCACGCTTCAGGAGGAAACCCCAGTGTTCGTGGAGAACAGCTAGGACCAGAGTTCCACGTAAATGGTTTTGCAGAGGACTCAAGCTAAATAAAAGTGGAGGTGGTAAAGGGGAAGATAAAGGTTTGTCATGGCAGTTGTCAAGGGCTAACTGAGGTCTCACAGAATCATCTGATGGTCCCAATAACTCTGTGAAGTAGAGGCCTTTAGTTTCCTTTTATAAATGTGGAAACAGAGGTTTAGAGAAAGTCTCCTGCTCAAGGTCACAGGCTAGGAAGTGGAGAGGTGTTTTCTGTCTGACCCTCGACTGTGATCTTAACCATGTGGCTCTGCTGCCTGAAGGTCTTTACGCTGTGTGACCTTGGGCAGCTCACCTAACCTCTCTGAGTCTTTCAGTTTCTTCTTCCATCAGATGAGGAGGACAGTATTTCCTGCCTGCCTCATAGTTGCGATGATCAGATAGAATTCCTGAGGTAGAAACACTTAGAGAAAATAGGTGGAAGTAGAACATTGGGATTACTTAGGTTTTTAATATACTGACTTCTGTGTCTTACCTTGTTCCCAGCTCCCTCCTTGGTCCCTTACCTGGCCGTCAGTTTCCTGTCATAGATGGTCCCCTCCTTGGACCATAATACATGTCCCTCCTACCCTTTATCTTTTTCTACCGTGGCATCTCAGGCTTTTGTTTCCTCCCTGACCTCTGAAGTTCTCACTGATACTCTCTTTGTTAGAGATAATTGTATGTTTCCTGGTGAAGGTAAGCACTGGGGATTTCAGAGTACACAGAAGAGAGATAACCGACCAGATTGGGGATTTAGTGGAGCTTTCTAGAGGAGCTGACTCGTGGGGGATGGAGAGGATTTGGGAAAGGGGAGAGAAGAGAGGGTATAGGGCATTTCTGGCTTATGCAGAGCCACAAGTATTTGCACAACATAAGATGGGCGTGGTGGAATGTCTGTATTATTTGCTGAAAATTGGATGAGTGTTTTTTCCCCATGTCTCCCCTTCTCTCTTCAACTAGACTGTTAGTCCCAGGAGAGCAAAGACTGCACCTTAATTCCATGCCCCCACAGTACCCTACCTGGGGATAGGCACAGAGTTAAAGACTCAGCTTACTGAGTCATTAATACTCACATGGTCGTGAGTTGGGTTGTATTGAGTGAAATGGGTAGCATAGCAGTGAAGAAAGGACATAGAGTTTGGAGTCCCTCAGACCTCACTCAAGTCACTTCTCTCTGAGCTTCAGTTTCTCCATCTGTGAGATGGGGGCGTGCATACATACCTCATAAAAGGGTGGGCAGAGCCGACTCAGCACGGGCTCATTCTTACTGTTTGGTGGCGTCTCCTATGAGTTGATCCTGGCTGCTTCGTGGAGGCTCCGACCTCACTGACGGCAGCTCGGGGTGGCTGAGTTCTCTGGGCAGAGAACTGCCAAAATCGGCCACAGCTCAGGCTGAGTGCTGCTGCCGTACCAGGAGAAGCTGCTTCTCCATCTCCTTGTCCTGGAGGAGGGAGTTTGCTTCCATGGCAGGTAAGGTAGAGGAGAGCGTGTGGAGGTGGGAAGCTTTTTTTTTTTTTTTTTTTACACTCCCCTCTGCCACAGTCTGTGGGAGCTATTATGGGCTTAGAGGACTTAGGAAGTGGTCAGGCTTAATACAGGCCCTTTTAACCACAGCCCTTGACCTCCCTCGAGATTCACTCTTTCCCTGCTAGAATGCCTGCCCCACAAGCGCGGCGATCTTTGGTTTGTATTGCAAGAGCTTAGGGCGGTGCTCGAACTCAGAGCAGGAGCTGCATCATCGTGTTGGAACAGTAAATTCACGAAGCCCTCCCAACCACTATCCCATGTTTGCCCTCAAAATGGAATCAGCTAGATCATATTCTCCCATCCTGTTACGTCTCTCTTCATTTGTGTGTGCCTGTTGTTGCTGTAATATCATTAGCATGGAGGGTGGTACGGGGCAGGGCAACCAGGAGTGGAGTCCTGTGACATCCAGACACGCAGGCAGGCCTCGCTTTTTGGCTGCTTCCTTTGGTCTTGGCACAAGTCCTGGGCCCAGGTTCTCATGGCGGCAAGAACGTGTATGCTCTGTGCTCTTTGGTCAGCGTGCTCCTGATGTCCTGCTGACCTGTGCATGTGCCTTCCCTTAATAACTTGACATACTCTCAAGTAACTGTCCCAAATGGATGGATTTCTCTCCCTTTAATAAAGGACCCGTGTGTAACTTTACAGTTCAATACAATTGATGGTCTCAGCGACAGAATCCCTCCCGCTCCCCTACCCTGAGAAACTGGGCCAGGTCCCCAGGCACCAGGCACCCAGAATGTGCACTCGCTGTTCATTGTCTTTCCCTCCTTCATCGGTATCTTATTTGTCTTCAGATACACACACGCATCTATGAAGTGGACCCACACGTCTAACTCTGTGCTTGTGTCTTAAAAGCTCTCCTGGCTGGGTTTTATTTTACTTTTTATTGTTTGAAGATTTTATTTATTTGAGAGAGACAGTGAGTGGGGCAGGGAGGAGCAAGAGGGAGACGGAGAAGCAGGCTCGATCCCAGGACCCGGAGATCATGACCCGAGCTGAAGACAGATGCTTAACCGACTGAGCTACCCAGGTGCCCCAATCCTGACTGGTATTTTAAAAGACAGTTGAAATGATGGTAGCTGTATTTGTCTTGAAAATTCACTTTCATTCTGATTTTATTATTCAGAACAATGTGACATTTTCTTGCAAGGGATATTCTAATTTAGAAGCCAGAAGGTAGGTTAGCTCTGTCATGATAAGAGTAATAACTTCCAAAAAAAAAAATGATTTTGGAAAGAATTAGTGGGTGCAACTCGTCTGCCTGAGTTTTGCTGTTAATTACCACCCTGCCATCCCTCCCAAAGGATGAACTCATTTCTAGCGAAGCTTCAGTTTACGGTGTGAGGCTGGTGATCAGACGCAAGGCTCACACAGAGTAAGAACGCTGGGAGAAAGAGCTCTAGGGGATGAAACTCTTGAAGGTGGAGCATAATGAAGTGGGAGTCTCAGGGATGCAGGCTGGAGTCTCCACCGGCCTTCTGTTTTTATTTCACAATCAATAAAGCCGCGATGAGAGAGAAATATATGTTGGTTACGTTACTTTAAAATAGCCTGGCAAAAATATAATTTCTTATTGATTAGTTTCCCATCGAAGGCAAGGTCTGTAGAGAACAGAAAATTGACTGTTGAAAATTCTTAAAATAAAGAAAGTAAATGAGGGAAGATGTTTAAATTTTTAAAGGGGAGTAAAGGGTATAATCGATGTCCTCAAATCTGCCACTTACAGACGTACCCGCTGGAACAAGATCTAACTTGTTCTTGATCTGATTGACTTACTTTCATTTATGCCAATATTTAAAAATGTGAACTAGACTGACTGGCTTTGGAGAGCAAAGGCCGTAAGAAAGATATTTTCAGGTACCTTGGAAAGTAAAGAAATGTAGGAGTGAAAATTGTCCCTGGAAATTAGATAGGGAATTGGAGGGGTCCTTTTGCGGTCTTGATTCAGGGTGTATTGGGCAATGAGTGGGGACCTTTTCGGTTGTCAGGGCTGAGGATGCTGTTGATTGACATCCAGTGGGTGGAAGCTGGGGCTGCTGATTGACCAGTCTACGATGCACAGGACAGCCCCCACCCGCCAGCAGAAAAAGCCAATAGTGTTGATGTTGAGAAATTCTGGTTTAGGGAAAAGAAAAGTAGAATTTATTGACCCATAATTTAACAATCCAGAGTCAATCTAGCTGGACTCAGGTGTGCAAACAGTGTCATCGGGAAGCAACTTTTTCTCGCTGGCCTGCTCCTTTCCCTGTAAACTTCATTCTTAGGAAGATTTTCTCCTCTTAGTCCTAAGATAGGATTCAGTGGCTCAATCTTATGAAAAAAGAGCTTGCCTTTTTCATTGGTCTCTCCCCCACAAGAATCCCGAGATCATCTCTCATTTGGCTAGCCCTTGTCCCCTCATTCCTGAATCACTCACCATGTGAGTAGAGTAGGGTAACTGGCCAGACCTGGGCCATGTACCTGCCTCTGGCACTGGGGGGCCGGACATTGGGTTAGTCCTATCTAAACCACTTGAGCGAAGAGGGTGGCAGATGTTTCTCCAAAAGGAAGCATGGGGTGCTGTTTCTGGAAAGGGGGAGAATAGATGCTGAGCAGCCAAACAGTAGACGTCCATTACACTTATTCTCTGAGGAAATTCAGAGGAGCAGTGGCATGGGGGACACTCAGACCCCTCTCTTCCATCCCTTTCCTCCTCCATCATCCAAAGTTATTTTTAATACTCCTATGATCATCTTTCTATAGAGTCTTTTAATACTAGTATTAAATTATAATAAAGTTTTCTGTGTATATACATCCATCTGTTCTCCTAGATGGTGAAGTCCTAACCATAGGGATTCTGTCTAATGCACGTTTGTGTTTCTAACACCTTGCACAGGGTAGGGCACCCAGTAGCTTAGAATAAAACTTTTTTTTTCCTTAGAGGAAGGAGTAATAGAGAGCTGAAAAGGCAATTTGGTCCTTTCATACTATCAGATGTTTATTTAGCAGCTACTATGTGCCCAGCACCATGTCAAGCCCTGGAGACATAGCAGGAAACAGGGCAGGTACATGTGAAGTGGAACATTGCTGGTGTGGCAGCCATTGCACAAGTGACCAAAAATTTGCATGCTGCTAAGTGGAGGTTCTAAGAGCTATGAAAACCCCAGCAAAGTCCACCTTAGAGTGGAGGTCTGTGGAAGTGATATTGAAAGAGAGTAGTCTGGAAGGTGGGCAAGAGCTCGTTTTGCAGAGAGTAGGTGGAAGAGCTTTCTGTGCAGAAGGAACAGCCTGTACAAAGCCGTGAGATGGTGGTGGAGTCCATGGTCATGGTTTGCAAGATGGGGTTGCATTTCAGCTCTGATTTTAGGAAGGGTGGCCTCAGCTCTTCACCTCAGTGAGTAAGGAGCGATTGTTTAATTTCAAGGAACAGAAACTAATTCAAGGAAAGAAAAGTGAATAGGAAGTTTTATTGTCAGGCCACAGAAGGTTCTCAGGGAATCCAGTGTAGCAGCTGGACCTCATGGGACCTGGAATGCTGTTAACTAGCCGTTGTCTCCGTCTTGCTGTCTGGAGCCTATCTCTGCACATCTGTTCCATCCCCTGTCTGCAGACCAGCTTGTGCCATCAAGATCTCACATTTTGCTCTTGATCACTTTCCACTTGCCTGTGGCTCTGGCTCTTCCTCTTCACGACCTTACTGTTCCAGCTTCTACTGTTTCATGCTCTGACCAATTCAGCCTCTGTCTCCATTGCAAATTTCCACATGTCAGAATCTGAGAGGCCCAGGGGGTGGTTGGCATCTGCTCCGTTCCAGTCAATTGAGGCCAGGTAGGTGGTGTCATGTGATGGATGTCTTTGCCATGGATAGGCTAGAGAGGGGATGTGATGGGGGAAGGGATGCAGATGGGGCAGAACTGATGGACCTTTCTGGAGCAGTGTAGTGGGACACTGAGGATGATGACCACAGTGCCACTGCTGGTGCTCAAAATGTGCCCAGCCTCTCCACTAGCTTCATACTCGTTAGCCCGTTTAACACAACTATGAAGGATTAATATTCTTCTCTTTTACCAAGCAGACAACAACCAAGATGCAGTAAGGGAGAACATTGCTTCCACTGTTGTGTTTGTAAAATGTTAATTGTCTAGCGTGTCTGAGTTCTAACCTAAGGGGAAACGTCACCCCCAGGTAATAGTCTGGGGGATACAGCCACAGTCATTTTCCCCACACCAGTCATTCTCTCCTCACTCGGGACACTCAAGCCATGTTGGTATTCTTCTGGTTTCTCAAACGCACAGCCTTTGCACCTGCTGTTTCCTCTGCCAGAAACGCTCATCTCTCCCACTCTCGACTTGGTTGACCTTCCTTGTCCTTCAGGTAAGCTGACACATTGTTTTCTAAGCAAGCCTTTCTTCACTCCTTGAGCAGTATTGGTTTCATGCTATTTTTTTCTGGCTCATGGCACCCTGTCCTTTAATCTTAGTTTTTATCAGAATGTGTAATTTTATATGTTTTGTACAATTATTCTGCCTAGACTGTTAACTCTTGGAGGGGAGGAAACCTATCTACCTGGCATCTGGTAGGTGTCCAATACCAGTTAAATTGATAAAGTAATTATGATTATCCAGAGGGATGATCCTTTGAAAATGTTGTTTACAAAATGTAAAAACTTATAAAGTTATTGTTTAAAGTGACTTCATCTTCCTGTGGAGATAGGACATGCCTTACATGGGGATAACTGTGAGGTTTGATAAGGTTGTTAAATTTAAGAAGCGCAAGTAACTCATACGTGGGTTAGAAGATCCATTCTCTGCTCTATGGTTTTTTCCTTGTGTTATTTCAGGAAGATTCACAGGGTCAACCTGTGGCAAGATCGGGGGAAAGTAAAGGGAAACTAATGGTTATTGACAACCTGCTAATGGCCAGGCGTCTGTGACACACTTTGTAAATACCATCTCATTAAATTCTCTTGACAGCCTAGTAGATGGTCTCCTTCAGCTTCCATTATAGCCTCTGTCAGCTGTGCCGTCTTTTCTTGCAGAGGCTGGGGAGCTAAAAAGCACAGTTCCCAGATTCCTGCATCAAGGTCCTGGCTATGATTCATGTTCCACGCATAGGACACATGGCCATGAGTCTTGGATGCAGACTGTGTTAGAGGGGAGAAAGGTGTGACGCGGTTACCTTGCTGGCATGGATCCCCGCAGAGCAGGGCGCTCCTACAGCCGCTGGCTTCCTGACAGGGTGACTTCTACTAGCAGCGGTGGTAGCTATCGCAGTCATCACAAGGCAGGGCTATTTGGGAGCAGGAGTTTGTTCTTAGGAGGTACAACTCTTTGAGTGCTTCCGTTGGTTTTCTAAATCACCTTACCCCTGGTAATAAATTTCCGCTTCCCGCTTAAAGTAGCTGGAGGGGTTTCTGTTGTGTGCAGCTGATCACCACCCGAAACACTGGGGTTCCCACACCCTGCTCCCAACCCCCATTTTACAGATGAGGGCATGAGGTCTGAGCAACAGGGTTCGAGTGACTTGACCCGGCTTTCCCAGCAGGTGAAGCAGGGGAGAATTGAAGCCAGACTGGCTGTTTCCTTTTGTCCGTCTTCCCTGCTGCTCCCTGTTCTCTCCTGTAGGCCCCTTTTCTCCCTTCCTCTCCTCCCATATCCTTTCCCCGCACCACATTTTGTTCCAAACAGATGGGATCTGACAGGCAAACTCATTCCAAGGCCTTAGGGCCATGATGTAACTGACCCATCCCAGGCCCTTCTGTGTCTTTGAGTGGGCCAAGGGGAGAGGGTGATGCTCAACCCTGAGGCATGCCTCATAAATGGGGTCCCAGACTCTGTGGCCGCTGCCTGAGGAGGAGGTGAGGGGGGCAGGAGAGAAGTGGGATGGAGGGGCTGCAGAGAGGGTCAGGAAGAAACCTGGGTTCTCCGCTCTTAATTGTCCTGGCCTGATTTCCTCCAGGCATGTGTTAATCTTCCCAATTTGCTGACAGGGACTTGCCCCAGGGGGTGAGCTTTCTAAAGCTTTGGATTCGGGTTTATAAGCCTGTTGGAGCACACCCCCCTTTCTAACCGACCCCCAAGAGCTCTCCCGTCAGATTCTAGACATGCCAGCTAATTCCTTTCTATAGATTCGCCTGGCTTTATTAGGAGTAATGGTATCGAGGGTATTTTTCTTTATAGACATTATAATTAGTGATTGTTTTGAAGGGCAATCGCTGTTAAACTACTTATTTTTTCTTTTCCTGGAGGACAGGACAATTTCCAAGACTGATTATTTCACAATTGAAATTCCATGTCTCCCAGAGGTAGATTTTTATAGTGGTTGGTAGAAACAAAATTCTTTCTTTTTATTTTTTTCCATTACACATTCAGACACACACACACACACACACATACACACACACACACACACGCACACACACACACACACATTCCTGGGAAGGGAAGTGGAAAGACAAAGCCTCCACTGAGTGTTCAATGGTTTTTATAGATAGTCGCCTGGCTCTCTGGCTAATGGGATAGATGATAAATGCTCCCAAGATACCATTTCAGTCAATTAATTAGTTAATGTTTAAAGATGGAAAGTGTCAATGTAGATGGAGAATGTTGTGAGTCTCTTAATAAAAAAGACTTAAAATAAGAAAAGATGGGGATGAGAAGATAGAGCAAGTTACGTCTTTGAACTGGAATGTCTCACTTTGGTTCAGTAGCTTTAAGCAGCTCCCCACTGTTGTGTCCCCAAGATGAGTTTCCATACTCAGGTGGGAAGGTTCATGATAGTCAGTATGGTGAGGTAATGGATTGTATTGGGTAGGGAATATCCAGAGCTGGGCATGTTGTTTGGGGCTCCAAAGCTGGGGTGGAGCAATTCCCTAAAATCAGTCCTCCTCAGAAATGACGAGAAGATGGGGGCAGAGCATACAGACCCTATCCTTAGGAAGGCCCAAGTTTTAAGATCCAGAAAATAAAATCCAGTTCTCTCTTTTGAGGTTTTTGAACTTTGAGCTGAGATAAGAAGTAAAGCCAAGGATGGGACTTTTGGGTGTATCTTACCCCCAATGGTCTTAGTAAAAGAAGAAGGTCCCAGAAAAATACCCGTAGGGCTGCAGGTTCCGTCTCCCATGATTTTGCACCACCCACTTCCATGCTCGGTAGGTGCTCACTTGAGGGAGGTTGGGGGTGAGTGCAGACAGCCCATGGGAAATACAGGGCTTGGCAAGTCCATCTGCTACAACCATCCCAGACAGGTGCCTGCATCACCTATTCTGCTTTGACCTCATTTGCCTATTGGGAGGATCCCAAAGAAAGGGAAGCACAGGCACGATGGTTTCTGGAAATTTCCTCTCTATCCAGTTATTTGACAAATTAGCAATGTTTGATTTGGAAGATATGTCCCAAGTATGACATAATCATGATTGTGGGCTGATAAAAGACTTTTTCTTTCCTTGTCACAGCTGCTCAGACATTTTTCATTAACAGAAGTTAGAAAACAATTGATTAAAGCATAATCTCCTGTCTTCCCACACAGTACGTAGTAGTGATGGAGAATTCAGGCTCTTGGCGTTGGGTAGTTCTGTGGTCCGAAGTCGGGCTGTTATTTCCGGCTGCGTAAATGTGTGGAGTTGACTGCCGTGCTCCAGGTCTCAGCTTCCTCGTCTGTAGTGGGCGGGGGTGGTAATAAAAATACTTAGCTTGGGGGAGGACTCATGAGGAAGTTATTTATTCAGTTCACGCCACACAGGACAGCGCAGGCATGTGTTGACGTGGTGGACTCATGCAAGTCAGGCAGGAAATTTTCTCGCATTCATGAAGTTTCTTTTCTCACAGGGAGGCAGACAAGAATTGAGGTAAGTTAATTAAAAGTGGTTCCGGGTTCTGAAGAAAATACAGTAAAGGAAGATGGTGGAGAATGGCTGGGCTTAGAAGGTGGGCAACTCAGCTAGGGAGAACCTCTGTGACAAGACACTGAATTGAGCGGTGAGGGATGACAAAGAGTGAGCTGCGGAAGTATCTGGAAAAGAGCACTGCCAGATAGGGAACAGCAAGCACAAACGTCTCGAGGTAGAAAGACTATGGAGAGGGCTAGCATGGCTGTTGCATGTTAGGGGCTGTGGGAGCATGGGCAGAGAAGGCATCAGGCGGCCAGACCAAGTAAAACCTCACAAACTGTGGTCAGGAGTAAAAGCTGCGATCTCCACCCTGGCACCTGGCCCAGAGTCAGTGCTCGGGCATCTATTTCCTCTCCTGACACCCCATTTCCCTTGGGTTGAATTTTGGTCAAGATACCAAGTTACCATTCTGGCTTCTTCTTTATCTCCTAGAGCTAAAAGGATCTGTTAGTTTAGCAACAAAGAAGTCTCCTTTTCTCGCCATGCCCTAGGCCGTAGGAGGGAACAGAGAAGGAAACTTGTGTGTCTTGGAGGGAGGATCCAAGATGCTTAGGGGACCTCATGGAGTAGCAGAAGATGAGACTTAATCAGCTCGGATTTAGAAATCTGTGAGTGAGTCTCCACCATAGTAACTAAGATACAGTACAACTTACATGAGCTGGACTTCAGGCATCTGGAATCTACAAATAACCAGGACACATACTCTATCCTTTGCAATTAGAAGAAGGGGCAAAGACAAGGAATATGAATATTAGCAAGTACTTTTTAAAATAAAACCCCCACACTCCAAAGATCTCTGCCAATTCAACCTAATTTCTAACAGTATCTTTAGTCCTCTGGCCTGCAAGATGCTCATCTCTCTCAGACTCAATTTCTTTGGGGGAATTTATTTACAGTGGGCAGCAATGTGGGCTAACCTATTGATTCTTTTCCCCAGTAATAAGGGAGGAAGTAGATGGCATTTTCAGTTTTATCCCTCAGCTAACCAGAGGAAAAAAAAAGGCCCCCAAACAAAACCACTGTGTGCTGAATCCTGGTTAATCAAGTTTTTGTCGTAGTTGGCAGACAAAAGCCGAACAGATTTCTTCCAAGTGTGGTGCAAAATGGGGCTGGATTTTTCTATAATTTTGTCATTAGAACCAAAAGAAGAAATCACATCAATCAGAGATAATTTCCCTGGGCTTCCCAGAGGGGTATGAAAGGAAGAGTGAACTCCCTGTTGCTCTGAAGTGGCAGCAAGTGACCGTCCAACAGATGAATCGAACAGATGGGAGGAAGTGTCAATGTGAAATTGATATGCACCCTAGTGATGGAAAAGGAGAAGCTGCTTAGATAGTAAAGCAGGGGATGCATAGAGTGGAGATCTTGCCAAATACCAACGGCCTCCTCTACCCTTCATCTGGCATTTGGAGAATGACAGAGTATAGGGAGACATGTGGCGAAAACCTCATGGTGGAAATACTTAACAAGGAAATTAATTACTTTAATAAACTTTCATTAAGCATCTACTATAACCAGATACTATGCTTAGGTGGTAAGATAAAGACATATATTGAGCTTTTCCTCTCCCAAAGGTCTGTATTCAAGGTGATGAGGTGGGGATACAAATGGGGAGGGGCAAGGGACATTGATGATTAAATTCAGGGTGATAAGGTCCATGACGGAAAGGACACCGGGCTCTGGCCTGGAGATTCAGAAATGGCTTTCTAGAGAAGATTTCTGGGATAAATATTTTCTAGTTATAAAAGTATTATATGCTTTCTTTTTTTCTTTTTTCTTTTCTTTTCTTTCTTTTTTTTTTTTAAAGATTTTATTTATTTATTTGACAGAGAAATCACAAGTAGGCAGAGACGCAGGCAGAGAGAGGGGTGAGCAGGCTCCCTGCTCGGCAGAGAGCCTGGTGTTGGGCTTGATCCCAAGACCCTGAGATCATGACCTAGCTGAAGGCAGAGGCTTAACCCGCTGAGCCACCCAGGCACCCCTAAAAGTATTACATGCTTTCTTAAGTTGAGATCCTGTATTAGTTATCTATTGCTATGTAACAAGTCACCCCAAAACTCAGGGGCTTAAAACAGTACACATTTACGATCTCATAGTTTTTGTGGGTCAGGAGTCTGGCTGTGGCTTAGCTGGGTCCCCTGCTTTGTGCTTTTCAGAAGATTGCAATCAAGTGTTGGTCCAATGTCTGCTTCTGGTCTCATCCGAAGACTCAACTGGGGAAGTATCCATTTCCAAGCTCAGTGACTTTTGGCACGATTGAATTCTTTGCTGGGTGTTGGCCAGAGGTCACCCCCCATTTCCTCTCACATGGGTTTCTCCCACACAGCAGCGGGCATTATGAAAGCAACGTGCATTATGCAAGATGGGAAGACAATAGAGTGTGCTAGCAGGATAGACATCATAATTGTTTCTAACCTAATCATGGAAGCCACACTTCACCTGTAGACTTAGAAGCAAGCCGTACTCCAGGGAGGAGATTACACAATGTCATGAACACGAGGAGGTATAGATCATTGGAGCTGTGTCAGAAGCTGTTTCTTGCAGATCCCAGAAGTAGATCCTGGAATAAGGACTCATTTTAAACTGGTCTGTGTGGAAGTGTTTCCAGGAAAAACAGAAGCAAGTGTGTAATAGCAAGCAAAATCCTGCAGAGGAGAACTTTGGCTCAATCTGGAGAGGAGATCTGCAGACAGTACATTTTGAATTTATCTTCATCAGGAGACAACGGAGGGGGACTGTTTATACCCCTGCCCCTGACATTCATTGGATAAGTGCTGCTTTTGTAGGACGTACATTCCCAGGAACTCATGGCTCTCCAAGCACAAAGAAAGAGTGGGCTTCAGTAGCCCAAGGCTGTTGAGAGTGATAGCCCATAGAGACTAGTGTGTGTGACAATGTCAGAAGGATCTTGGGAGTGGGAGAGCAGTGACAGCATCTGCTGTTCATATTCACTGTAAGAAATTGTGAAAATATAGACAAGTACAAATGAAAATTCTGCAGGAATAACTTCAGATGATTCAGACAAAACGGAGTCTTAAAGATTGCGCAGGAGTGAATCCAGGAAAAGGAGATGGGAGGGGTGATGTAGGCAGAGGAGAACCAGGGAGGGAATTACGGAGGTGAGCAGGCATAGTTCTATAGAGGACCACTAAGCTGACCACAAAAAGAGATTCTAAGTAAAACACAGTGTAGGGATCCATGGACCACAGAAGGGGCTTGTCTGGGCTGCATAGTGTTTAAAAATTGTTGAGCCAGTACTGAAGAATGGCAGATCTTAAAAAAAAAAGTCTGAATTTCCTGATTCATTAGAAAACTTGGAAGGGATTACAGTGCTGAGCCTGTATGCCCATTGGAAGAAGGAACTGAGCCTGTGAAATTGCTTGGTTTTTGAACTGGGTCCAGGACACTCCACTGTGTCCCACTGGGGGCACTGAGATTGGGACCCCTGGTCTGACTGGGTCGGGGGAAACGTGAAGGGGAGGCTGGCATGATCTACATCATTTGGGCCTCAAACATCATGTTGAGTACTGAGGAGCATGTCCTGGGGCAGTGGGGAACCACTGAAGTTTTTAGCAGATGACACTGTGCAATTTCTGCTCTCAAAAGCCCTCACCACTTGATCTAACTGATACACCAAACAGATCCGGGGATCAGCTATGTTCTACCTCAAACACTAAATGGATCTCACGTGTTCAGATTTAGGTTGATTAGAACCCTCATTCTTGACATACCATCCGAACTTCTCTAAGGTTGACTTTTTAAAATTTTCTCTAATTGTTTAAGCATTTAATAACATAATAAATGCCCTCGCATGTATCATGCAGCCTGGGTGCTACAGCATTGACAACAGCTCACACCTATTCCTAGCTCACCTGTTTGTGGGATTTTCTCATCTTTGTTCACCAAGCATTCTCCATCACAGTTACTTGGGAAAGGTTAGATAAGCTTAGAAGTCACCTGATCGAGCTATTTTTTAAAGAATCTGCTTATCCAATGATGGAAAATCCACTACTTCAGCCAGCAACCAATTTTAGTTGTTAGAAAGTGGGGCTTACCCGTAACGCCTGTCCACTGCTTCTAGCTGTGCTGTCTGTTAACATCCTTCCGTTTACCTTGGATCCGGTAAACATCATCTTCATTCAACATGTACTGAGCATCTGCCTTGGATAAAGCACTGTGGGGAATACCAAGGTGGTTAAGACAAGGTTTTCTGCCCCAGTGGAGTTCATCGTTTAGTAGAGGAGAGAAGACAATACACAAGTAATTATAATACAATGTCAAGAGTGCTGTGTACTATAAAGAGAGGAACAAGAAAAGTGGTATTGGAATTCAGGGAGAGAGGCAGAGATGAATTCCCGGTAGAGGAATCTAGAGCAGCTTCACAAAGGAGGTAACATGTGGGCTGTGCCTTGCTGGGAGGTGGAGATGATGGTTATATAGAGTGGAGCAGGAGGTGGGGCTCAAGCTCTTCAGGCAGAGGGAACAGCACGGACAAAAACACAGGGTCAGTGGCATCCCAGGTTTACTTACGGATGTAGATATCCATTGGTGAGGAGTCCAGATGTAGAAGTCTAACATGGTGAATGCAGTGGCAGAAGAGACCACAGCCTTTCATGGTGTAAATGGTTCATCTGTCTCCCCTCCCCCCCAGCTGTATGGATGCTTCCACATCCATCTCCCCCTCCAGGACACCTTCCACACTTCCCCAGTTTGGCTTAGGTGCCTCCCTGCGTACCCTCGAGTCTCCCTGGGTTTGCCTCTGTCCTGGGCCTTAGCTCTGTCCTGCCCTGTCCTGTCTGTGTTAATCTTGTGCGTTTCTGCTTTGGTCTCCTTCACAAGACCCTTCGCAAGATCAGTGAGGGCTGGAATCCTGACTCCTGTCCCACCATATCATCAGTACTTAGCGCAGTGTCTGCCATAAGCTGGGTATTCAATATATTGTTGTCGAGTGAGGGAATGCTTCCTGTTCTGGTCCAATTACTATTTCTCTCCTTCATTGTCTTTCCCATTGGACTTAGAATGTGTATTTAGTTCCCTCCACTTTGCCCTCAGCTGTCACTCAAGGTCTTGACTTTGTCTTTATCTAGAATGTATTTTCATTTTATGCATTGTCTTTGGACTCAGATTCCAGCTTCCATACTGGCCCATCTGCAAAGAGATGGTTTGGACAAATCTCATTTATTCCACCAATCTGCTCTGCTTTGAGCCCCAGTATATGATCCCTTGGGCATTTTCCAATGAAGCAGTTATTTATAGAGTGCCTACTACATGCCAGATAAGCAGCCCCACAGTACCCCTGGATTGACCAAACTTTGCTGCACCCCGACATCTCACCTGAAAGACTACGGGGCTGGAGTAAATAGCAAATTCCCATGGAGGAGAGAGGCCTGATGTGTCAACCAGATTAATTCATCCCTTGCCACAGTTAGATGAGCGTCTGGGCCCTTCAAGCGAGTCCTGACGGCAGCTCCCTCTTCCAGTGATCATCGGGAATCTATCTGGGCTCTTGCAGGGGGGAACGAGAGATTGTAATTCTGAAGTGGAACAGAAAGAAATGTAATTGGATCAATGGGCTGTTAATGATGCTATTGAACACTTTCCTGCCAAGCTGGGTTGTGAATGGGGCTGGCCCATGCCATATGAATGCCCGACTTTGACACAAAGCATTCTGTAGACTATAGAGTGTTTTTTTGTATGCATGATCTCGTATAATTCATTATCATCTTCCTTGGCCAGAGATGAGGTTTAGGGTGTCAAAGCAGGCTCAGCAAACATTTGGCTTTGTGTGTGGGCATGGAAAGAAAGATCCACATGGACATTTGTACTTCACGGGATGGTTGCCAGCATCCGACAGCCTTTGGTTTATTGTTGTAGGATTTCTGATGGGGGAGAAATGGGAAGCAAAGTGAGTGCCTCTCACAGGGGAATGGCCGAGTAAATTATAGTGCATCTCCTCGGGGACTAAGTTTGTGCCCATGAAGGAGCGTGAAGTAGGGCTGTATCAGGTGACTTGTGGGGCTTTCTGCAACGAATTGGTGTGTATGGTACTATCCCATTTCTTCAAAACACACAAGGCCATCCAGACTCATATACGCCCTTAGATCTGCCTCAAATTAAACGAGATTGGGGAATATATGGAAAATCACCAACCAGGCTGCTGATAGAAGGTTTGCAAGCAGGACAGGTTTGGGAATAGGGATGGACATGAGAGCGGGCAAGGCAAGCAAGGAAAAAAATGATAAAGAAATTAAAGTGCTGTCTCTGTCTTTCTCACTGTCTGTCTGTCACTGTTTCTTTCTCTCTCACACACATGCAGAGCATGTGTTGGATCACACATACACATAGATATAGGCATGGATATAAGGCAAAATAACTTGAAAAAAATCATCAGTGAATCAAGTGACATTCTTCTATTTCCATAACATGTATCAGTGAAGAGCTCTGTATCAGGCACTGTGCTTGGCATGGGTTATCCAGTGATAAGGCCCAGGACCCATCCTTTAGAAAGTACTTGGTAATCTGTGCAAGTGCAGTGCAAGGCAGAGTGGTTTGCAGTTCTGGCTGCACATCAGAGAAGCCGTGGGAGAGTTTTAAAAATTCTAGTGCCTGGGTCCACACCCCAGACCCATTAAACCTCAATCCAGAGTCTGGACACCTGAATCGTGAATTTCCTCTGATCTGAGGGTTGAGAACCACTGTGTTAGAACCTGAATTCTAATACACCCAGACATATTATTCTAGGCCAGAATTATTAATAACTCTAGGCTAGGGGGGCGCCTGGGTTGCTCAGTGGGTTAAAGCCTCTGCCTTTGGCTCGGGTCATGATTCCAGGGTCCTGGGATCGAGACCTGCATCGGGCTCTCTGCTCGGTGGGGAGCCTGCTTCCTCCTCTCTCTCTGCCTGCCTCTCTGCCTACTTGTGATCTCTGTCTGTCAAATAAATAAATAAAATATTTTGAAAAAATAACTAAGCTAGGCTTTTACAGACCTTGCATTTATTTAACAAAATGCCAAAGCTAAAGCAAGAATGGTAAATCAGATTTGGCCCTCTGTAGGGTGACCCCTGAATGCCTGGCCAGTGATGGCATTCCAAAGCTAATGCGGGGAAGCACGGGGTTGGGGGGATGCTAAAACATGGATGGAGATTGAGAAGGGGGTGGTCTGACCTCATGACCCTTTCCCCTTCTCTGTGGGCTCCCAAGTCCCCACCATCTGCTGAAGGTCTTTTGGGGGGGGACTTTATGGCATTCTGATAAAAGCAGTACTCAAATTAATTGGGGGCTCTCCCTCCTCTAGGATGTTGGCACTTGCTAATGAATTGTTTTCCGTCTTAAAAATACACACTCACATCGCTTAAGGAGACTCAACAGGTGAAGCCCAGTAATTAAGGCTCTCTGCAGGAAGGGGAAACGGCAAGCAGCAGCTGGTTCTCTTTCACAGTGCCATTAATCAGCCCCACCTGCGCAGGAAAGGGGAGGCGCCAATCATGACGCAAGCCCAAAGGACAGGGCCGTGCTCCTCTTCAGGATTTTCACTGTCCCCCTTTCCAGAGTCCTGGAAGGGAAGGTGCAGGGCCTGGCAGTGCGGAGGCAAGCCGGAGACTAGGGTGCAGAATGAAAGCTGCACTCAGCCTGCAGGGGAGCCTTTCAAGAGGGAGAAGGCGGAAGGGGCAGGCCTGTTGAAGCTTAGACAGGAACTCCTATGACATCACTTCTTTGAGATTTTATCGGTCAAAGCAAGCCACTTGGCCAGCTCAGGCAGAAGAGGCCAGAGGAATAGACTCCCTGCCTTCTCAGGGAGAGGAACAGAGTTGCATGATAAAGATGTGCGCATATAGGGGTGGGAAGAATTCGGGGCCCACTGTCGTGGTCACTGTAAACCTAATTTGGCTCCTGACTGCCTCTTAGACCAGCCATTGCTGTTTCCTCGTCCAAAAAAGCGGCAGAACTGCAACATTCCCTGGGAGTCCCAAGTGCCTATAACTGCATTTTCATATCTTTATAGAACTTCAACTGTCCTATTGTTTTTGTGCCATCCTTTTTTTCCCCCCCTTTTTAAAAAGATTTTCTTTATTTGAGAGAGTGAGTGAGAGAGAGCAGGAGTCGGGGAGAAGCAGAGGGAGAAGCAGACTCCCCGCTGAGTAGGGAGACCGATGTGCCACTGGATCTCCCTCCCAGGACTCTGGGATTGTGACCTCAGCCAAAGGCAGATGCCTAATGAACTGGGCCACTTCCATCTTTTGAGGCACGTGGTACATCCCTAGGGTATCTCTATCAACACTGGTTGGTCCCACACTTCTACCTATTTCTGTGCCCAAATTAGACATGCCCCCCACAACCTTTGTGGGACAGGATTTTAAAAAAATTACTGAATTAATTTTAAAAACTCAATTTTATTTAACATGTAGTGCTATATTAGTTTTGGGTATACAATATGATTCAGTAATTCTGTATAATACTCAGTTCTCATCACAGAAAATGTGCTCTTAATCCCCATCCCCTATTGCACACATTCCTTCCACCCCGTCCTCCCCTCTGGTAACTGTCAGTTTGTTCTCTGTATTTAAGAGTTTCTTTTTTTGTTCCTTTCTTTCTTTCTATCTTTCTTTCTTTGTTTTTCTTAGTTTCTTTCTTTGTTTTCCACCTTTGAGGGAAATCATATGGTATTTGTCTTCCCTTGGCTGACTTATTTTGCTTAGCAGTATACCCTCTAGAGCCACCTATGCTGTTGCAAATGGCAAGATCACATTCTTTTTTATGGCCGAGTGTTGTCCCGTTGTATATGTATACCACGTCTTCTTTATCCATTCATGTTAATGGATGCATGGGTTGCTTCTGTAATTTGGCTAGTATAAAAAATGCTACAGTTAACCTAGGGGTGCATATGTCTTTTCAAATTAGTGTTTTTGTTTTCTTTGGGCAAATATCCAGGAGTGTAATTACTGGATGAGGTGGTAATTTTATTTATAAATTTTTGAGGAACCTCCATACTGTTTTCCACGATGGCTGTACCGGCTTGCATTCCCACCAACACCACATGAAGGTTCCTCTTTTTCCACATCCTCGCCAACACTTGTTGTTGCTTGTGATTTGGTTTTAGCCATTCGGACAGGTATGATGTATTATCTCATTCTGTGTGTGTGTGTGTGTGTGTTTTAATATATTTTTTATTTATTTTCAGCATAACAGTATTCATTGTTTTTGTACCACACCCAGTGCTCCATGCAATCCGTGCCCTCTCTAATACCCACCACCTGGTTCCCCCAACCTCCCACCCCCCCACCACTTAAAACCCCTCAGATTGTTTTTCAAAGTCCATAGTCTCTCATGGTTCACCTCCCCTTCCAATTTCCCCAAACTCCCTTCTCCTAACTCCCCATGTCCACCATGCTATTTGTATGCTCCACAAATAAGTGAAACCATATGATAATTGACTCTCTCTGCTTGACTTATTTCACTCAGCATAATCTTCTCCAGTCCGGCCATCTGTATGTCTTCTTTGGAAAAATGTCTATTCCTGTCATAGGCCCATTTTAATTGGATTATTTGGGTGTTTTTGGTATTGATGTGTTTAAATTCTTTATATATTTTGGATATTAACTCCTTATTGGATATGTCATTTGCAAATATCTTTCCCCATTTGGTCGGTTGTCTTTTTGCTTTGTCAATACTTTCCTTTGCTGTATAAAAGCTTTTATTTTGGTGTAGTCCCAAGAGTTTATTTTTTCTTTTGTTTCCCTTGCCAAAGGAGACATAGCTCGAAAAATATTTCTACAGCTAATGTCAAAGAGATTACTGCCCATGTTTTTTTCTAGGAATTTTATGGTTTCAGGTCTCACATTTAGGTCTTCCGTCCATTTTGAGCTTACTTTTGTGTGTGGTGTAAAAAAGTGGTCCAGTTTCATTCTTTTGCATGTAGCTGTCCAGTTTGACCAACACCGTTTGTTGAAATGTCTTTTTCCCATTGTGTATTCTTACTTCCTTTGTTGTAGATTAATTGACCATATAATTTGGGGTTTATTTCTGGGCTCTCTTTTCCGTTCCATTGATGTACTTATCTGTTTTTGTGCCTATACCATACCGTTTTGATTATCACAGCTTTGTAGTATATCTTGCAATCTGGGATTGTGTTACCTCCTGTTTTATTTATTTATTTCAAGATTGCTTTGGCTATTCAGGGTCTTTGTGGTTCCATACAAATTTTAGGATTATTTATTATAGTTCTGTAAAAAATACTCGTGGTATTTTGATAAGGATTGCATTAAGTCTGTAGATTGCCTTGAGTAGTATGGATATTTTAACAATATTGGTTCTTCCAATTCATGAACATGGGGTATCTTTCCATTTTCTTATATCTTCTTCAATTTCTTTTTTTAAAAAAAGATTTTATTTATTTATTTGAGAGATAAAGAGCACGAGAGAGAGAGAAAGTGATAGAACACAAGTGGGGTGGGGGAAGGTCAGAGGGAGAGGGGAAAGCAATCTCCCCACTCAGCAAGGAGCATAATGCAGGGCCTGCTCCCAGGACCCTGGGATCACGACCCATGCTAAAGGCAGATGCTTAACCTACTGAGCCACCCAGGTGCCACGTCTTCTTCAATTTCTTTCACCAACATTTTATTGTTTTTAGAGTACAGGTCTTTCACCTCCTTGGTTAAGTATATTCCTAGGTATTTTATTGCTTTTGATATAATTGCAAATGGGATTGTTTTCTTAAATTTCTCTTTCTGCTACTTCATTATTAGCGTATAGAAATGCAACACATTTCTCTATTTTGATTTTGTATCCTGCAGCTTTACTGAATTCATGTATTGATTGTAGTTCTAGTAGTTTCTTGGTAGAGCTTGTGTGTGTGTGTGTGTGTTTTGTATATATAGTATCATATCTACAAATAGCTAAAGTTCTACTTCTTTCTTACCAGTTTGGATGCCTTTTATTTCCTTGTCTTGTCTGATTGCTGTGGCAGGGATTTTCAGTGCTGTGTTGAGTAAAAATGGTGAGAATGGACATCCTTGTCTTGTTCTTGATCTTGCAAGAAAAGTTTTTCACCATGGGATATGATGTTAGTGTGGGTTTTTCCTATATGGTCTTTATTATGTTAAGGTAATGTTTCCTCTAAAATCTATTTTGTGGGGCGCCTGGGTGGCTCAGTGGGTTAAGCCGCTGCCTTCGGCTCAGGTCATGATCTCAGGGTCCTGGGATCGAGTCCCGCATCAGGCTCTCTGCTCAGCAGGGAGCCTGCTTCCTCCTCTCTCTCTCTGCCTGCCTCTCTGCCTACTTGTGATCTCTCTGTGTCAAATAAATAAATAAAATCTTAAAAAAAAAATTTAAAAATTAAAAAAAAAATAATAAAATCTATTTTGTGGAGAATTTTTATTATGAATGCTATTGTCCTTTGTCAAATGTTTTTTTCTGCATCTATTGAAATGATCATACATTTTTTAATCCTTTTTCTTATTGATGTGATTTATCATATGGATTTGCAAATATAGAACCACCTTTGCATCCCAGGAATAAATCCCATTTAATTGTGGTGAATGATTTTTTTGGATATATTGTTGCATTCAGTTTGCTACTATTTTGTTGAGGATTTTTGCATCTATGTTCATCAGAGATATTGGCCTGTAGTTCTTTTTTTTATTAAAAAATTTTTTATTTTATTTTTATTTTAGTGTCTTTATCTGGCTTTGGTATCAGGGTAATGCTGGCCTCATAGAATGAATTTGGAAGCTTTCCTCCTTCTTCTATTTTTTGGAATAGGTTGAATAGAATAGGTATTAACTCTTTAAATTTTAGTAGAATTCACCTGTGAAGCCATCTGTGTGTGATGCCATTATTATGACCAAAGGAGTACTTAAGTCCAGTTATCCTGGGCCTGGAGGCCTTTTTTCATGATAGCTCATCAGTTTCTTCCCAACTGTACCTTAGCCATATTATGCTTCTCCAGTGTAAATCTTGCAATCAGCTATGCATTTATATTCCAAGAACTGTACGTTCCTGTTGGTGTTAAACAACTTTCATGATTTCCGTTGTCCTGGTACTTTTGGCATAAGCCTATTTTTCTGCAGGTGGTTAGATCTGTCTACTTAAAAAGTGAAATTGAATCTGAATATCCTAGTTTCTTTAGATCTCTATTCAAAAATCATTTTCCTAGTGAGTCCTTTCCTGGCCCTGCTATTTAAAATCAAAGCCCCTCCCAGCCAGTCTCAAGCCTTTCACTTTTGTTTTTCCCCTCCATAGCACTTAACATCAACTGTCATTCTATATGCTGTATTTATTTGTGTATAGTCTGTCTCTCCTCTTTCTGGAATGTCTCCAAGACATTCTAGACTCCAGTAAGGTAGGGGATATTTACCTGTTTTGGTTACTGCTATATCCTCAGCACCTAGTAGATACTCAACAAATAATTATTGAATGAATGGATAAATTACCTCTCTCTGTTTCTCTTTACCTCTATCTCCACTTGTCTGTATATAATTCTGTCTGTATCTGCCTGTCTCCATCCATCCATCCGTCCGTCCACCCACTCACCTACCCTCCCTCCCTTCTTTCCTTCCAGTGATGGTGCCTGGTTAACACATTAACGTGGCTTAAATCATCATCAGAAGAACTGACACCTCAGAACAGATCCATTAATATCAGAGAATTTTTTTTATGACTTTTTCAGGCTCCTTGTTCTTGCTGAGCATGTGTCTTTGAGGCTAGGCAAGACTATAGTCAACATAAAGGTGGTTCTTTAGTTAAACAGAGCCCAAGCCCTGCTATAACTGGAGTTATCATTAGGAGGCAAAAATTCTTTCATTCCTGAAACTTTGAAAGACTGAAACTGCAAACATCAGAGAATTTTTCCTTTTACTCTAAGAAGCTTCACAGCTTGGGGTGAGGGCTGGGAGGGTCATTTCAGGGGGGGTGAGACTCATTCCATCTTTAGATTATTCTTGAGGAGACTTGGGCATTGTGCCCTGCCCCTCTTTATGTCTCTGTTTATTTAAACATTTGCTGAGGGATTTTTTGTGTGTGACTTTGGCTGTGACGTAGTGAGGCAGAGGTTTGAGAGAACTACATTCAGGTCGGTTTGTTGAGGTCAGTGCTGGTTTAATATGAGAAAAGGGGAGGGCTGTCCATTCTGCCTCCTGTCACCGGTGGCCATAATCTGCCCGGTGGAGCTGGGGTGGGAGCATTTGTAGGACTTCTTTTCCCTGTGGTTACAGCTCCAAAAGCAGACTCACAACACAATGGCCATAGCTGTATCTCGGTCAAACCATTGTAGCGTTTGACTGATACAGTGATGATTTTATTGTACTTTTTCTTTTGGGCTAAGACTCATTACATTTCAACACAGGTCTTTGCAGGGCTCCAGAGCAAGTAGAAGTTCACAAAGCAGGAAGAAGCTTGCCTTCTTTAGAAGGGGATGCTTTTGGGCTTTACCCTTGACTGGCATCAGGGAACTCAGCTCTTGCATTGTTCCAAATGCTGCTAAGGCTCATTTGCTCACCAAGAGCACTGAATACCTGCTTCCCTTTCAGGATCCTGGGGTTTCAGTAGTGTGTGGTTGTTGTGCCTATGTGATCAGTCCCCAATAAAATCTCCAAACTTTGAGTTTTGAGTGGGCTTCCCTGGGTAGAAACACTGCACACATGTCGCTGATCTTTGCTCAAGGAAGGAGCATGGTCAGTGCGAACCCTGGGGTTGCAGAGAGGCAGGGAGAATATTGGGGGCCTGTGCATGGATTCCCCCACACCCCGCCTGATACAGCCTTTTCCCCTTCCTGAGCATGAGCTACAGCCATGACTACAAGTGCCTCTCTCTCAGACCTAGGTGCTAGTCTTTCTAGCGTATCAATGAATGTGTCTGTTTTATTTGCCTGTAGGCTCTTCTGCTTTTTGTCTCCACATCTTGCTTTCATTCATTTACATTGGATACCATTAAGAGGCCACTGTCTTATACTTAACAGATATCTTTCTGTTTGTATATATCCCTGTAGGGTGTGTATGTGTGTGTATGTATTGTGTATGTATACGCGCACACACACACAAATCTCTGTTCCTAGCTTTATCAAGATATAATTGACATCTGACATGGTGCAAATTTAAGGTTTACGATGCCTTGATTTGCTACACTCATATACTGCAAAACCGGTTACACCACAGCGTTAGCTAATGCCTCTGTTACATCATATAAATGACTATTTCTTTTTTGTGGTGACACTGAAATTTATTCTCTTTGGAACTTTCAAGTACATAATAGATTGCTACCCATCTTTACCTTATTTCTAATGTACCTATCTATTAATTATGGATTAGGATTCTGCATCAATATGTTATTTATTTCATATTTTAAGTTCTCATTCAGTACAGTTGACTCTATTGGGGGGTGTATATAGTTCTGTGAATTTAACACATGGATGGCTTCACGTTACCCCTCTCACCATGATCAGGACACTGAACACTTGCATCACCTCGAAGAACTCCCTCATGCTCTTCCTTTGTCACCATACTCTCTCTCCCCTCGTAACTCCTGGTGACCCTTGAGCTGTCTCCCTCAGTACAATTTTGCCTTTTCAAGGGAGTCCTATAAATGGGATCGTGCAGTCTGTAACATTTTGAGATTGGTTTCTTTCAGTCAGAATAATGCCTTTGAAGTCCATCCAGATTGTTGCCTATGTGGGTAGCTTGTCACTACTGATGGATAGTACTGTGTGCTGTGGGTGTTTGTTTATCCGCTCCCACACTGAAGGACATTTGGATTGTCTCCGGTTCTTGGTGATTATCAGCGGAGCCACTAATAACATTGGTGTGTCCGTGGATATAGGTTTTTGTGTGAACATAGGTTTTCATTGTTTAGGGTTCTCAGGAGTGGGATGACTGGGCCATATTATAGGTATATGTTTAACTTTATAAGAAGCTGCCACACTGTTTTGCAGACTGGCTATGTCATTTTCCATTCCTATCAGCAATATATGAGCATTCCAAGCTGTGTATTTGCTAGTACTTAGTATTGTCAGTTGAATCTATATCTTTTGAAAGTGCCCCTTCCATGTTTTATTTTTAGTCAAGGTATAATTAACATAAAGAGCACACATTTTATATGTGTAGCTTGGTATTTTGCATATGTATAGACCGCTGTATAATTACCACCTAGATTAAGATATGGAATATTCCTATCACTGCAGAAATCTCCTTGGTGCATCCTTAAAGTCTGTCCTTCCCAAGGGGAACTCCTGTCATGACCTCTAACACTATTGATTAGTTTTGTGTGATTTTGAACTGTATTAAAGGAATCACACATTAATACTTTCTGTGTTTGGCTTCTTCTGCTGAACATTATCTCTGTGAGATTCATCTGTGCTGCGTTCAGTTGTGGCTTGTCTCTTTTCCTTGCTGTATAGTATTCCATTGTGGGCATATCCATCAATTTATTTAGTGACAGCTGGCTGTTTCCAGTTTGGGGTTATTATGAATTAAACTGCTATGAACATTCTTTAAAAAGTCTTCAGGTAGATCCAGTATTCATTATTCTTGGGTATAGGTCTAGGAGTATAATTACTGAATCATAGTATTTATATTTGGCTTTAATAAATACTGGCAAACAATTTTCCAAAGTACTTGTGCCAGTGGATTCTCCAAATGTGTACACTTAAAAAAATTTATGTGTGTGGAATTGTCCTAATGACCTCATGCTGCTTTGACTCCCCCCGCTCCCTTGCACTGTAGTTGTAAGGTCCATCTCTACTGCTGCTTGCGCATCTCAGGTGTCAATTCTAATAATTCTAATTCATCTACTTTTGCTCGTCTCCTTCCGCAGTGATAGACACCCTGTGGCCTTTAACTTTCTAAAACCACAAATAGCGTCAGTGATTATTTTCGTATATGTTGTTGTAAGGAGCTTGGTAAGAATTGCCTACGGAGCTACTTGTCTTTGGATCTGTGACTCTTGCTCTTATTAAATAGTAACATGTTGCTTGGGCCATGCCTGTGTGCATTCCCACCAGCTGTGGGTGACAGTTCTTATAGCCCCACATTCTTGCCCGGACTTGTCGTTTTTGAACCACGTCAGCATACGAGGTATGAATTATGCCAGTAATATTTTAACTAGCATTTTTCTGCATACACATATGTTTTAGCATCTCTTTATATATGCTTAATGTTTGTATGTTGTGGGCCTACTTTAAAGTTGGTTTTTTTTTTAAATTTATTTGACAGATCACAAGTAGGCAGAGAGGCAGGCAGAGAGAGAGAGGAGGAAGCAGGCTCCCCGCTGAGCAGAGAGGTTGATGCGGGGCTCGATCCCAGGACCCTGGGATCATGACCTGAGTCAAAAGCAGAGGCTTAACCCACTGAGCTACCCAGGCACCCTTGTGGGCCTACTTTAGAGCAGGGTTTTTCAGCATTGGCACTTTCGTCTTTTGGGGCAGGGATAATTTATTATGAGGGCTGTCCTGTGCCTGTAGGATGTCTAGCATCATCCCTGGCCTCTACCCACTAGTAGCCAGTTGTGACAACCAAAACATCTCTAGACATTGCTAAATAACCCTGTGGGTCGGGGAGCAAAATTGCTTCCACTTGCGAATCAGTGCTATAACCGGACCAGAGTGAAGCCGATACTAATAAAGATAAGATATCCAGTGGTATAGACCACAGAGGTAGAGGAGCATAGACATTTTTATATTATCAGGCCTAACTAGATCCCAGTGGCATCTTGGTCTGGAGTGTTAATCTCCCACATTTTATTTATCTCCCCATTCCCCATTGATTCTTGTCTTGGAGATTTTTAGAGATGCCAGTTGTGATTGAGAAGAGGAGAATCCCATGGCCAGAGAAACAGTGCCCTTCCTGGGAGTTAGAGATGGGCCTCAGAGTCTGAAGCTGGGTAGACCAGGAGCAGATTGGGTGCGGAGCCTGACACAGGGCAGAGAATGGCCCTGTACATCCTGAGAGTCTCGGAGGCGTGCTCTTCAGAAAGTCAGATGCACCACGGGACTTCCTTCCTTCTCCCTGAAAACTACAAGGTTGTTCCTGTCTCAGTGACGCAGTGTGTGCCCTTTCTTGTGCCTCACGTGTTTGTCCTTTTGTCCAAGGTAGCCAGCAACTTCTCATCCTTAGAACTTGGCTCAGCGATCACTGCAGACCACCTTTTGTTTACTGCCATGTCCTCAGCCCTCAGAACAGTGTTGAATGGATTATGAATTTATCATGTTCATCATTTCACAGATGAGAAAAAAATTCAGAATGCTTAAGAAACCTTCTTAAGGTCACACAGCTATTATGTGGAAGAGTTGGGGTTTTGAACTCAGCTGTTTCAAGGCCATGGTCTGTCTTATTATTATATTATACTTATATTATTATAAGTATAATGTATCTTACTATACATTATGCTATAATTATATACTTACACTACTATGGTATCATTACACTACACTTAAATAGGATAAGCCTTGCCCAAATTAGCAAATATTCAAGTAGGAATCTGGCAGTGTCCTTGACCCTGGAATACAGTGGAGAAGAAGAAAGGGCTTTGGGTTTGTGGAACCCACAGTCTAGTCAGACAGACCCCTATGAAGATGGTTACCATAGAGTGTGTTGAGTTGTGGGGTAGGAGATGTACTTGGTAAGTAGGAATTGGCCAGGCTTGCAGAGCAGGGGATGATGAAGAAGACTGTTGTAGGAAGAGAGATGTTGCATGTGGGAAGAACCTCATGACTTTGAGGAGCTCCAAGGAGTTTCTGGGTTGCTGGAGGGTTAGAGGACCTACTGGGGTAATGAAGGTGGGAGTCCAAGAGATGAGAACTCTAGGGACAGAGAATCTGAACTTTGTCCCGAGGGCACCAGCCTGCTTCAGGGACTCAGGTTGGATATTACAGATATATGGGGTTTGGGTTTTTCTTGGTGGATCTTTTTTGACTCAATACCTCAAGTACCCAGCAGAGGCTTTAATGGAGTTTATTAACCTGGTGGTCACACTGGGCCAGGCACTTGAGCTGAATTAAGTAACCACTTAATTAATCACTTAATCAAATAACTAACCAATTAATTAATTCATTTTAAAAATTAGGTATTGAGTGCCTAATATATACCAGACACTTCTGTGTGGCTGGGGAGGCAGCAATGAATGAAAAAACAGAATCCCTGCCTTCATAGGTCTTACATCCTACTGCAGGGAAGAGAGAGTAAACGAATAAGTAAAATGTTCAGTATGTCAGGTAGTATGTTTCATGGGGAAGGATAAAGTAGGGGAGAGGGATAGCAAGTGAAAGGGACAGGAGGGGCTCTACAGAGTTCAATAGTGCAAGAGAGAAATTCGCACTGAGAAAGTGACACTGGAGCAAAGTCCAGCAAGAAGTTGGCTGGAGCGCAGGTACAAATGACCTTGAAGTGTCCTTGGCATGTTTGAGAAGTGCAAGGAAGTCCGTGGGCCTAGAGTGTTAGGAGCTCTGGCGTGAGTCAGAGGAGTTGAGGTCAGGTAGAGCAAAGCCAAGCCCATCATGTCTGCAGCTTGCAGGGTGAGTATCCCCAGAGGTCCTGGAAATTACAGCAAGGTTGTTTAGGCTGTGGACTGTCAGATGGGGTGGTTGGTGCTGAATGGCTGGTGTTAATTACACATCTCCAGCTCAATTTCCCAGCCAGGGTGGCTTAACTTAGATTAAGTCTCTGATTTAATACAAGGTTTGTGTCCCATGTGTTTAAGGATATGGCTTGATTTAACTGTTGAATCTATAAATTGACCTTCTAGTTGGGGGTTTTCTTTTAATCTTTCAATTAGATTTAAAGATGCCAACTCTCTTTGCAGAGGTATGGATAGCAGTGCACTTCAAGGACTTTTGGATCTATTTGGACAGCCCAAAGGGGATTCAGTTGACTTGGGCTTCCTGCTCTACCCTTTGTTCTGGGGTAGAGTAGTTTCAGCTCTATCCCTGGAAATATGCACCATATACTTACAGGGGGACAAAAGAACCCCAAAGGAGAACTTTAAAGGAGGGAAAGCAATAATACGGAGTCTCAATGTTCTTGACATGAATATCACATTGATTTTTTTAAAGATTTTATTTATTTATTTGACAGAGACAGACACAGCTAGAGAGGGAACACAAACAGGGGAAATGGGAGAAGGAGAAGCAGGTCTTCCGTGGAGCAGGGAGCCCTATGCGGGGCCTGATCCCAGGACCCTGGGATCATGACCTGAGCAGAAGGCAGATGCTTAATGACTGAGCCACCCAGGCACCCCCACATTGATTTTTTAATTAAAAAAGATAAAAGGAATTGGAGGTTGGGAAAGGTTACCTTCAGGTTTTTCCAATCAGTCATTCAAAGAATATTGAAGAGCTACCACATGGCAGGCACTCTTCTGGGTGCTGGGGCCACGTCAACAAAGTCGACAAAAGTCTTGACCTTGTAGGACTTACATTCTAGTAGGGTGGTAGGAAGCAAGAGACAATTTAAAAAATAAGAACAGTATGTTGTATGTTAGATGGTGGTAAATGCTATCCAGAAAAATGAAACAGGGCCAGGGCATGTTGGCGGTATTGGGGTTCCAATTTAAAATAGGGTAGTTAAGTCTTTTTGCATGCTATGAAGGGGATAATTGGGAAAATTGGTGAAATATGAATAAGGTTTGAAGAGTAGATAATACTATTAAGTCAACATAAATTTCCTGACTTTATATAACAGTTATAAAAAATTGACTTTGGTCTTAGAAAATAACACACTGAAGTATTTAGGGTAAAGGAATATCATGACCTCAGCTCACTCTCAAGTGGCTCAGAAAAAGTCACAAAAATGTGTGTATAAGAAAAGGCTCTGTAGCTAGTGGAGTAAAATATTGACCATTTGGGGGAGCTAGGTAGAAAGGGTTGTATATTAGAGTTCTTTCTGTGAATCTTACAGCTTTCCTGTTCGTGTGAAATTATTTCAGAATTTAAAATCAAATGACAGAACTAAGCCAGCGGAGTGGAGTGGTTGTGGGGCCATCGTCATTTGTCCTGCTCATCTCCTGCCACTCTGCTCCCCGTGCTGCACACGATAGCTTTCCGGAATTATGTGGGATCCTCTTTTCTTCTTCCCACTCCCTGACCTACCAAACATGTCCTTTTACAGTTTCCTGCCTCTGTTTTCCTCCGCTTCTTCCTGGAAAACTCCTGTTCATCCTTTACAAACCCTCATCTGTGAAAACTTCTTTATGTCCTCTCCTGCCCTCTCCAAAAAGAATAAATAACCCTACCCCTTTATCTACCCCCGCCTTGTGTTACTGCATGGAAAACACAGTCCTATTTTTATTTTGGTGTAAGTGGTTTACCCTTTCCTTCTGATGATGAGTGCTGTGGGTCTTATAGGACCCGGGTCTCATCTTTCTATCCTCAGCCTAGTCTGGTGCTCAGCTCGTAGTTGAAGCTCAGTAGAACATCATTGATGTGAATTGGAGGGCGTGGATGGAGAGCAGGAGCTAGGGAAGGGGTGGCATGGCGAAAGAAGGAACCTAGCAGTCATTTGACTCAGCGGGAAGACCTTTTTATAGAGCTAGGTAATGACACCTCTGCAGTCAAGGCATCACTGTTTAAGGAATCCTGCGGGGCAGGGGGACCCTGGAGAACATTTATATCCGAGAACTGGCTTACAGTGATTGGGTACAGGGCAGGGACAGAGCAATGATGGGGGTAAGATAATGGATAGAATTATGACTGAGGTTGATCTGAAAATAAATTGAGAGTGGGATGTTGACCAGTTAGCCTTTTTCATTAAATGATCAAGACTTCTTTTGACCAAGATCCTCGTTAAGTTCTTTCGCCGTGTTGAACTAAAAAAAATCACAAGAACTCAGGGCTCAATGGAAGCTCACAGGTCACTATCCAGACCTCATGGCATGCTGGCACCTCTCATTACATTGATGCCCCTGGTCTTCAAGCTCAGGAGGAATGTGACCCTGAATGTTAACCTCTTAAGTTGAATGCAGAACACGAGACTGTTAGACCTATTTCTGTCTCACTGGGTACCCTGGGACTCTTCTTTGTTGTAGGTGACACAATTTTAGTTTTGGCTGTCGGTATAGTTCAAGCAAGACTGTTTCCTAAAGTTTAGAGACCCAGGCACAAATTGATTGGAACAGATTAGAGTCATGTCGGGTCTGTAGGGATCTGCTGATGACCAGGCAAAAGAGAATGCCGTGGAATAGAGTAGCGTGGTGGGTAGAAAAAGAGGAGTCTTGGAGACAGCTAGCTCTGGGTTTGAGTCATAGCCCGGTCACTCACCAATGGTGAGACCTCAAGCAAGTTACTGGTCCCCTCCGGAAATGGGGGTAGTCACTTACCTTCTCAGAGTCCACATGAGGATGACATGAGTAAATGCTCATGGCATTATAATGCCTGACTCATGATAAATGCTCATCAAATTTAATTAATAATAGTAAAATGAAAAACCAAAAATAAAGTATCTCATTTTCTGGAATGTCTCTTCTATTTCATGAGCACTTCAGAGCAGGGGCCGTGTGGTTTCCACTGCGATATCCCACACCCTCTACAAGGGCTGGCCCGGGGAAGGTACTTGGCAGTTGCATGTCTGGAACTGAGTTGGGACCTACCCACCCACCCCAAACATCCAGACTTTGTCTCCAGGAATGGCCCTGTGCCTGTCCAGCTCCCACATGTATTCTGAGCACCCAGCATGGCAGCTGGCACATAGTAGGCATGAACACATTTGTTGACTGGTAGAGGAATGAACATAAGGGACAGTGGATGTGGTTTCTGAGAACACTGTGCACGCTTCAGAGACTGCTCGAAGCTGCTGGTCCTTCTGCTGTATATCTCACCGCTCCTATATACATAAATAATATTGTATTAAACATGGTTTACTTATATGTGCACAGTAAATATTATGGAAGGTTGTGTGCCAGACTGTCACCACTGATTTCCTAAGGGATGGGAACATTCATTTTTTACTATGCACTGCTTGATAGTTTGATGATAGGCATATATTACTTTGGTGGTTAAAACACCAAATAAAATAAAGTCTCGAGTTGCACAGATAGCTGAAAAAGGAGAGGCAAAAGATGAGGAAGAAGGAAGAGGAACAGAAATGAGCAGATTTTCTAGAAAGAAAAATGTCAAGCCTGGGTATGAAACCATTGGCCAAGGTGTTAACCTCCTGTCTCAAAAAGGCTGCTGTCAGGGGCACCTGGGTGGCTCAGTGAGTTAAAGCCCCTGCCTTCGGCTCAGATCTTGATCCTAGGGTCCAAAGATCGAGTGATGCATCAGGCTCTCTGCTCAACAGGGAGCCTGCTTCCCCCCCTCTCTCTGCCTGCCTCTCTGTCTACTTTGATCTCTGTCAAATAAATAAAATCTTTTATTAAAAAAAAAAGACTGCTGTTTTTTCTTGGTATGCTTTTAAATTTCAGGTTCCCCTAGAAGAGGAGTAAACTGAGCACATTTTAATATTTAGAGGGCAGTATTTTGTTTGGGATCATGCTAACAACTCATGAGAAGAGCTACCAATTATGAACACTCACTGTATACCACATCAGCCGAGGACAGTGTTCATTAGGACAGATTTTGCAGTTGGACAGATCTGGGTCAGAATGCCTGCTCAATCGGTTGCTCAATCTTTTTTTTTTTTAAGCCTTAAGCCTTGGCATTCTCATCTGTAAAAGGACACCAGTAAGTATCTACTTTCTGCATTGCTTAGAGGTTTAAACGATGTGGTGTGACGTAGCCTTTGGTGCAGCCTGGTTCTTGGCACGTAGTCAGTACCCTTGATAGCCGTTCTCAGGACAGCCAGCCCGACATTCGGTGGGGACGGATAACCAGCCGCTCAGCCCCTCAGTCACACTCGTGTTTCTTCTGCTATCCAAAGATTTACCACTAGAACTTGTTTTCCAATTCCCAGATGCTCTTCTGGAAGCTACATGTGCTGATTTTAACCTGGTCTTCCCAAGAGGTCCCCACCTGATGATCCCGTGCAGTGCATTTGGCAGGCTTTGCGCTTGGTGAGCTTTTGGTAGTTTTGTTAATCAGCTCTTCTCTAAACCTGCTTAAATCTGCTATTTTACAATCTCTTCAGTAATTTCTTCAGAATTCAGTGGTTGCCTCTGGTCCTTGGCTATCAACTTTCAACTCCTCTCTGCCTCCTTTGGGGCCTCCCTAGTTTTTCGGTTTCTCCCAAAGATAGCAAAGCCCAGATCTTTGAGAGCAGTTCTGTGAACAGAACCATGAATTGTGACACTGAACTCAGTTAAAGTGATGTGCTCTTACTAGCTGCTTCTTTAAGCCAGATTTCACATTCTTCTTAATGGTGTGTTTTTCATCTTTTGCTCTTAACTCTTTTTTTTTTTTTTTTAAATCATCAAAGAGATGGCCTTTTGTAAATTTGCACTTCTCTGCTACCTGGGGTCAGGTGTTGTTTTGCTTCCTAGGCTCCTTCTTCTTCTGGTACCTGCTTTTCTTCTGGAAGGAGATTCAGATGGTGTTCAGTATATCCTAAACTCCAGTGTGTCATGTGTCCTGGCCTGGGCTGTCCGAATATCCCTTTCCATTCACTCCAGTTCAGAGTTGGCATGTGACCCTGTTGGTGTGTCTCAGATGTTCTTGCCTCTGTTGGGGAAGGAAGCAGAGGCTCTTTTCTTCTAGAACTGCTTGTAGTTAAGTGAAGTGAGTCTAGATTTCCAGGGGCCACTACCTGGGGCCTGGTACTGAAACCTATATAGTGGAGAACTGAGTTAAAATAAAGTAAGTCAAGATGCTAGTGAGCTATTCCAGAACTCAGTTCTTGCTCTGGACTCTTTATTAAGTCAATAAATTCCTTTTTGCTTCATGCAGTTGGAGTTGGGGTTCCTGTCAATTACAACAAAAAAGCATCCTAACCAACACATTGCAGAAGGAACAACCCCCAAACAACCTCTCAATAATGCTTTAAATATCATTTTTTTAAATGGTTTCAAGCTTTTATAAGTCCAGTTAGTTCACATACAGCCTGATACTAGTTTCAGGAATACAGTTCAGTGGTCCAAGACTTACTTACAGCACCTGGTGTTCGTCATGGCAAATGTGCTCCTTCATCTTCCTCACCTTTGCCACCCATCCCCCCGCCCACCTCCCGCCCAGCAACCATCACTTTTGTTCTCTGTAGTTAAGAGTGTTTTACGGTTTGCTTCTCTCTTTTGTTTTCCCCATGTTCATTTGTTTTGTTTTTCTTAAATTCCTCCTATGAGTGGAATCATACAGTATTTGTCTTTCTCTCACTTATATCACTTAGTGTAATAGTCTCTAGCACCATCCATGTCATTGTAAATGGAAAGATCCCATGCTTTTTTATGGCTAATACTCCATCGTGGGTATATATTACCACATCATTCTTTTTCCGCTCAACCTTTGATGGACATTTGGGCTCTTTCCATAATTGGGCTATTGGAGACAACGCTTCCATAAACATCAGGATGCATGTACTTCTTCGAATCAGTATTTTTGTATCCTTTGGGTAAATACCTAGTAGTGCAATTGCTGGATCATACGGTAATTCTATTTTTAACTTTTTGAGGCACCTCTGTACTGTTCTCCGGAGTGGCTGCACCAGTTTTCATTCCCACAAACAGTGTAAGAGGGATCCCCTTTCTCTGTATCCTCGCCAACACCTGTTGTTTCTTGTGTTGTTAATGTTAGCCATTCTGACAGGTGGGAGGTGGTATCTTACGGTAGTTTTGATTTTCATTTCCTTTATAATGAGTGGTGTTGGGCATCTTTTCATGTGTCTACTAGCCATCTGGATGTCTTCTTTGGAAAAATGTCTGTTCGTGTTTTCTGCCCATTTCTTAACTGGATTATTTGTATTTTGTGTGTTGAGTTTGATAAGTTCTTTGTAGATTTGGGATACCACCCCTTTATCATATATGTCATTTGCAAATATCTTCTCCCATTCTGTAGGTTGCCTTTTATTTTGCTGATTGTTTGCTTCGCCATGCAGAAGCTTTTTGTTTTGATGTAGTCTCAGTAGTTTATTTTTGCTGTTGTTTCCCTTGCCTCTGGAGACATCTAGTAAGGAGTTGCCATGGCCGATGTCAGAAAGGTTACTGCCTATGTTCTCCTCTAGGAGGTTGATGGTTTCCTGACTCACACTTAGGTCTTTCATCCTATTTTTAATTTCATCCATCTTTAATTTTTTTTTGTGTGGTATGCGAAAGTGGCCCAGTTTCATTCTTTCGCAGGTTGCTGTCCAGTTTTCCCTTTGGTTGAAGAGACAAAACTCAATTTTGAGAGGCCCTTGGTTTTTTGGTTTTTTTCGAACGTTATTCTAGGATTTATGCCTTTCTGACCATATCCTCGACATTTTCTGCCATTAATCCCTGGTGTCTGTTTCTCGATCATGAATATCTTCTTGTGTGTGTTGTAGGGTTTTAAGCAAATCACTAGCCTTGACCTGTGACTTCTTTTATTTAGGTTTTTTTTTTTTTTCTGATGGAAGTATTTCATTTTGTCACACATCTGAATTTAGAAATATAGGAAAATGGGACAAAAAAAATCGAGTGGTCTATTACCCAAAATCAGTTAACATTTTCTTCACATTCTTTCCCAACTTTTCTTGTCCTTGCATAGACTGTTGGAGTACACTCCATAATAGCTTAGCATGTTGCCTCAGATCGTTTTTGCCACGTTGATACATGCATAACGACATGAAATTTCAAAGATCCCACACAGTCTTCTGTACCTTATATTTTTCACTTAATAGTAAATCTTGGCAAGAGTTTTATGTCAGTACAAAGAGAGTCCCCTCATCCTTTCATTATGTGGACACACGAGATGCATAATTTAAGTAGGGGTTTCTCCTGTTGGGCACACGGCTTGTTTCCAGGTTTTGTGCCGTAATAAAGCAGAGATGCCCATCTTTGTGCACGAAACCTTCGTGATAGTTCCAAAGAATGCACTTTCTGAAAAGAAGGAACGTGGTCAAATGACAGGAAAGCTTTTTAAGACCGTTGATGCCATTGTGGAACTACCTCTCCGAAGAACTATTGCCTTTGCTGCTCGCTCCAGGAGCACATGAAAGGGCTGTGTATTTTTATTTAGGTCTGTTCGGCACTGAGATCAATGCCTGGCACGTAGTAAGTGCTTAATATGTTAGATATTATTACTGCTGCTCTTACTATTTTTCATTTTTACTCTGTTCACTTTTTAAAAATCTCATTAGTATCATTTGAGTACATACTGTCAGTATTTCATTTGTGTAAACCTGTCTCCTAAGCCTGCAGACTGTGTTCTTAGCAACATAATCTTTTCTCTGAACTTTAGGAAATATTCCTTTCCCCTTTCAGAGAATAGAGGACGTAATTCTGAGAAAGAGAAGGAAAGCAGTGATGTCTCCCTTGGATAGGCTGGGATCTAAAATACTTCTTTCTCGGAAGTTTCGTGTTTGCTTCCCTTTTCTTTAGAGCCCGCTTCCTTAGCACAGAGCCCAGTACGGGTAGGGACTTAATTTTTGTGTGAATGAATGATCGCTCTATTGCCAGGCTCTTCGGTCAGCGTCTGCCTTTGTCAGTGGTAAGCTTGGTGAGGGACCTGACCATCTTTTCCTCTTCTTTCTTTCTTACCCAAAATAAAATGCATATTTGTTAAATAAATGAATGAATAAATCCAGGTGCGTGGATGGCTACTGAACTAATTATAAAATAATCCATGTGTTATAACTCATTCTGAGAAAGTTGGCTGCGTTCTTAGCATCATTGCTTGTGATTCTTGTAAAAATTGGGAAGAGGTTGCCCGAGACCACTTACACTGACCCAACTAGAAACTTAAGGGAGGGGTCTGGATTCTGTACTTGAAAAACCTCTCTTGGTGCTTCTGATGTGGCCGTCCTTATAGAAGATCATGGACCAGTGCTCCGATGCCTACTGGTATTTGCTCTCCCAATAGCCCATTACAATTTTTTATTTCTGACGTGGCCTCTTGGCTGTTCTCTGGGTGATCTTATCTGTGTGTACACACTATTTCATCCTGATAAGCCTCCCTGACTCTCTAGCAGCTCCCCCTGGCTTTAATCCTGCTAATAAACCTGTCCCCTGCCCTCTGAGGCTATGCCCTCTCCATCTTCCCCGTTAAGGCTGCAACAAACAGCTTTTCCTAACATCCTTCCACAACTCAGTTTTATTACAAAGTTTTGCTTTCTTTTGGAGAAACAGACTTGAAGCTTGTGATTTCAGTCACCGGGCTCTTGCTGGCCAAATGGCTCATGAGGTTTTTAATGGGGCTCTGGTGATTCCACCATTGGTGCAAGTAGCACATGGGGAGGGACTGAACATCGGGCCAACCCTCTTTGTGTGCAGACACTGTGCTGGGCACGTTATGGCCATTTATATCCATCAGTGGGTTTCGTTTTTCCACTTTTCAGGTGAGGAAACTGAGGTCAGACACATGAGGACACTGGTTAGCAAGACACTGAATGCTGGGATTTATACCCAGGCTTGTAAGATTCTAGAGTCCCAGGTTGGAGCTGGGGGAGGGCTCAGAACGAGCAAGTCCAAAGGTGGCTGGGTAAGATGCAGGAACCAGATCATCTGTGGAAGGGGAGGGCCCCTGGCCAGAAGAGTCTGAGAGGATGAGCCAGGAGGGGTCCCTGAGGCTATCCGACTGGGGCTGAAACTTATAAAAGGGCTCCTGAGACTTTGCTCTGGGAGGGAGGGAGCACTGATGAGGCATTCGGGTAGTCGGTCTGTAGGCTGCTCCAAATCATAATTTGTTACCAGCTAAGCTTGCCATTTAATTCCATCACTCAACAAACGTTTATTGAGTTTCCTCCTGTGTTCTGGAAGTGCGGGGGACTGCGAAAACAGGGTGGAAAAGGTCCCTGCTATTTTGGAGCGTATGTAATACTATATTAATAATCATCATAATCATTGCAACCAACAGTTACTGAGCACTCAAGTGCCAGGCACGGTCTTAATTACTTTACATATATTAATACGTTCAGTCTTAACAACTACCATAGGAGGCTAGCACTGGTATTATCTCTGTGTTGCAGTTGGCCGGTGGGAGGCTCTGCAGGGACCCTGACCAGTGACTCCCGGCTTTCACGTTGCACCTGATCCACTGGACTCGGTGTCCTCCCATTTGGCCACTGGCCGTTTTTCTCCAACTTCTTTCAATAGCTTTTGATAACTTCCAGTTTCATTTACTGTGTTTTGTGCTCTTAATTGTTCTCACAGGCATTTCTTAAAGACTCTGCTTTTAAAATGTAAAGCACTTAATTGGCCTCTGTGGTGAAAAAGCAGGCACCTGCATTTTGTAGAATGTCATCTGTATGCAAATTACCAAACAGCCTCCTAGTCATTCCTCTGGGTGGAATTCAGGGCTGCCTGGAGATCCACTCCTGGCTTCCTCGCTGACCTTCTACCCGCTCCTGTGACCTAAGACATTGATTTGGCATCTGTTGAGGTGCTCGATTCAATATGAGACATTTTTCCTTTCTTTCCTCTGAAGTGTTCAGCGGGGTGGGGTTGACCAAGATGTATATGAGACAAGGGAGCTCCCCTGGCAGAGTCTACAGTGTAGCTGTTGAGACAGGATTTATCTGGGGTGGGAATCCTGAGATTATCACAGCAATGCATAATTAAATTCTAAATTATGCAGTAGGAATCGCCAGATGCGACATAGGTTCAGAGAAGGGAAATTGCAGTGTGGATTTCACGAAGGGAGAGAAGTTAGGTTTTGAAAGATTCGGATAGGTGGGAGTGAAAAGGGCGGTCTTTCTGATGGGGTTTTGGAATATAGGGGAGGTTCAGTGGGATGAGGTCTGGCGCCAGTGACCAAGAAAGAATTCTCGAGTCGTCTTTGATGCAAAATGGTGGTTTTACGAAAGCATGGGCGCAGGACCCATGGGCAGAAAGAGCTGCTGTTCTTGGTTGTGAGGGTTGGCTGATTTTATACTATGGGGTTGGGGGAGGTAAGGAACAGGGAGGTTTCAAAAGGGCTTTCATACATTTTGTTTTAATTTTATTTATTTATTTGTCAGAGAGAGAGCGAGTGAGAGCAAGCACAGGCAGACAGAGTGGCAGGCAGAGTCAGAGGGAGAAGCAGGCTCCCCGCGGAGCAAGGAGCCCGATGTAGGACTTGATCCCATGATGCCGGGATGATGACCTGAGCTGAAGGCAGCTGCTTAACCAACTGAGCCACCCAGGAATCCCAGGTTTTCATATGTTAAAGAGGACCTACAAGATATTGGAGGCCTCGCCACTGTCAAGGTGGTTTTTCCGCTCTAGTGAGGCATTAACATGAAGACAGTTGGGAGATCCCTAGAAGTATGGCACACATGTCCCACCTAGGAGTGTGTGTGTGTGTGTGTGGCGGCGGGAAGGGGGAAGGTTTCAGGGTGTCAGCTCATGCTTTGTCCTCAGCTAGCCTTCTGCTCCCTCCTCAGTCCCAGGCAGGAGCCACAAGGGCAGAGGGATGGTGGCAGCAATGGCCTGATGTCTAAGAAGCATCGAGGAGATTCGCGTTCCTGGAGCTTGGGGTTGTAGTGGTCCTATGGAAGGGAAGAGCTTTCAGTGTCAACCTCATCAATAGTTTAGTTATTTAGTAATAGCTAAACTTTAAGTGCTTTATATGTGCAAAGCCCCATTTCCACTCTCCCTTTTGATTTTCAAGATACTGCGCAAAGTACATACTGTCTTCATTGTACTTCCTGGAAACTGAGGCTCAGAAAGTTCTTTGGACAAGAAAACTTGTCCAAAGCCACGGTGTAAGTGGTGGAGCTGGGGTTTGAAAGCAGGCAGTCCAGCCTCAACCTCCGGTTGTGGACTCCTCCCTTATATTCCTAGTACTGCTAATTATTCTTCCTGAAAAGGCTCAGAGGGGTGAAGTTACTTGTTCGTGATTATAGGCAGCAGACGGCACTTGAGCTAGTTTAAGCAGAAAGGAGCTTCTTCAAGGTATGCAGAGACTGTCTCTAAGGGCTGGAGGTTGGGCTTGCCAGGAGCTCCACTACAGGGCTGGTCTTTGAAGACCACACTCTTGCTGTCCCTGGCACCAAGCTCAGGTTACTGAGGGATTCAGATTTTGTTTTTAAAGGTTTTATTTCTTTATTTGAGAGAGAGACAGAGAGCACAAATGGTGGGGAGGGGCCAGAGGGAGAAGCAGACTCTCTGCTGAGCAAGGAGCCTACTGTTAGGCTCCATCCCAGGACCCCAAGATCACGACTGAGCCACCCAGGTGTCCGTGAGGGATTCAGATATAAATGGCCTGGGGTATGACCTGGACAGCAAAATGTTCAGAAGCTTCCTATATGATTCTAACGTGAAGCCAAGGTTGGAAAGTACACTTTTGAGTAGGTCAACATCTATTTCTAAAACATGGCTTTGCACCAGCTACAATGTGGTTAGATCATTCAGCCCATCAGAGGTTACTGGCCTCCCTGTAAAACAAGGCTAATAATATGCATTTCCTTAGGTTATGTAAAGTGGGACCAAATAGCCAGGTAACAAGCACTTAGTAAGCACCATTATATTCCTTTATTGTGCAGTTTTGTTTTATTCCAGAGAGGCAGGATCATTCATGACAATATTCAAATGAGGGGGAAACCCCCACTTTGAGTCCTACTCCTACAACTTTCCATGTTACTGCTCTTCTTCCGTTTTGTCTTCCTGTTTTGTCTTCCTGTTGCACGTATTTTTATTTTGCGTCTTAAGCAAGGTTGCAGTCACTGTGAAATACAATCTGTCCTCAGCTTCTCTTTGCTCAGCTTGCATGGTGATGAGGTGATAACCACTGTTTCCAGTCTGCTAGGGGTTTAGAATTCCGAATATCTCGGCAAGTTAGGATGGATCCCGTGGAGAGAGAGTCACAGAGAACTGTCGGCCTCCCTTCTTGTGATTTTCTTGATGACACTTTGGTCCCTATGAGGCCCTCTTGGCAAGCTCTGGAGCATTCGGTCTGGGGATCAACCCCAAAGGTGGGCCCACCAGTCTGAGCTGGCTTTTCATCCGGAAGGTCCTGCGGCTCCCTGCCTGCACTCCAGGGTAGAGCTGCTGTGATCTTCATGAGAGATTAACCTTTTTTATTTCTGGGATGAGAGCTTGTCTTCTCTGTGCGACAGCGCGGGGACGTCTGCCTTCACCTCATCTGTCGGCCACCCCGTTACTCCCGCTTGCCCCAGGGCTCACGCCCTTCATCTCCGGTCACACAGCACTGTCCTCCCTGCCCGAAGAACCGAGTAGCCCTGTTTTCCATCCAGCTGCCCTCACCTCCAAGCCAAGGGCTTCTTCACGGCTGTGGAAGAGGCACTGTGGTGGATGGAGAGAGGCCTCTGGGATCACAGCCCTGATTCTGACTCCGATCTGCAGCTTGCTCTCCGATGGACTTCTGGTGAGTTACCTGACTCTCGGAGCCTGCGTTCCCTTACCTTTCTTTCAAAGAGGAACAGTGTTCTCTCCACCTTAGGATTGTATGAAGGTTAGCAATGAACTCATTTATTCATTCAAAAATATTTACCGGTCACTGTTATGCCACAGGCTGTGGGAGTTGCTGGGAATCTTGGCAAGCAATCGGGGAGCTCATGGAATTTGGCAGAGAGGAGCTGGAGGTAGGGATTGCAATCCGGGGTGGTTCAGGTTCAGATGGGAAGTCTGGGATCCTCTGGAAGTCCGTTTCAGTGACAACTAACGTAGTCGTGGGGGATTTTAAAAGTAAATGTAGTGCCTGGGGTGCCTGGGTGGCTCACTCAGTCAAGCAACTGCCTTCAGCTCAGGTCATGATCCCAGGGTCCTGGGATGGAGCCCTGCATCCCTGCATCCCTGCTCCCCGGAGAGCCTGCTTCTCCCTCTCCCTGCTGCTCTGCCTAGTTGTGTTCTCTCTCTCTAATAAATAAATAAAATCTTAAAAAAAAAATTAAAAATAGGGGTGCCTAGGTGGCTCGGTGGGTTAAAGCCTCTGCCTTCGGCTCAGGTCATGGTCCCAGGGTCCTGGGATCAAGCCCCGCATTGACCTCTCTGCTCAGCTGGGAGCCTGCTTCCTCCTCTCTCTCTGCCTGCCTCTCTGCCTACTTGTGATCTCTGTCTGTCAAATAAATAAAATCTTTAAAAAAAAAAAAAGCTGTCCTTACTTTAAAAAAAAATTAAAATTGTTAATAGATTTAAAAATATTTTTTAGAACATTGTTTTTTTTAATTTTAATTTTTTTTAAAGATTGTATTTTATTTATTTGACAGACCGAGACCACAGGTAGGCAGAGAGGCAGGCAGACAGAGAGAGGGAGAAGCATGCTCCCCGCCGAGCGGAAAGCCCGATGTGGGGCTCGATCCCAGAACCCTGAGATCATGACCTGAGTCGAAGGCAGAGGCTTTAACCCACTGAGCCACCCAGGTGCCCCAGATTTAAAAATATTTTTAAAAAGTAAATGTAGTGCAGTGAGCTGAGGGGGCAAATTCACTCTTATTGCTTCTCTTTAATTATAGGGCAATTCTGAGTAAGATATAACAAGAAAAAAGAAATGTAGCTAATCTTGGAAGAAAGAAAGCTGAGCTGCACTTTTAGAAAGCTAGAGGAAGTTCAGAGTGAAAGTAATGACCAGGAGCTGGGTTTAGGCCGTCCCAGGTGGCCCCTCCTTGTTGGGAGCTCCCGGCTTCATGCACAATTTACCCATCAGTGAAATGGGATCTCCGAACCGCCACCTGCTAGCTTAGGGATGCAGCAAGCAAGCCAAGATTCTGTCTAGTGCTGTGGGTGGGAATAAAGTCCCCTGAGAGAAGCTGGATTCCCACGGGGCCCTGTGTGTGTTTGTACATTCTGGCTTTGCCCTGTCACACAGTGTGGGGACCCTGAGCAGAGGGATTCTCAGAAAAACTGGTTCAAAGGGCTCCGGTCCCTAAGACCACCCAGGGAGCATCTTCCTACCCCAGGGCCTTGGTACAGGCTGCTCCCCCTGCCAGGGTACTTTGTCCTGCTCACCCTCACAGCTGGCTGCCCCCTTTTAACCTGCTTCAGCGGACGGTGTCCTGACTCCAATGTCACTTTCCTGGAGAGGTTTTCTCTGACTTCCAAAATGAGATCTGCGACCCCTGCTATGCATTCCTGACTTCTTTTCCTCTTTCATGTTCTTTACCTCAAGCACAACTTAATAATTGTGTAGTTATGTGTTACATGACTGCTTCCCCTACTAGGTTTTCGTTCGTATAAGTAGGAACCTGGTGCATTTGTCTTTTTAGCTATATGCTGCCATTGCCGGCATGGTGCCTCCCCCACAGTCAGTGCTCAAAAATGGATATTGAATGAAGAATGAATAAGTGAATAAATGAATTTGTTTGTCCTCAACGCACATTACATGTCCACTATTCCTATTGCCCAACAACCTCAGCTGGATATAAAACAATAACAATGTTATAGTTCATTGCTCCATTCACTCATTCATTCTTCATGCTTAGGAGTTACTGCAGAAGAAAAACAAGTGTTCTTCTACAGCGGTGATGTTCAGACTTGAGTGTTCATGGATACCACCTGGAGAACTTGCTCACAGGCGGCTGGGCCCCTCCCCCAGAGTTTCTGATTCAGTAGGTCCTAGTGGGGGGACTTGAGAATTTGCATTTCTGACACCTGCCTTGGTGATGCCAATGTTGCTGGTCTGTGGGTCACACCTTGTGAACCACTGCTGCACGGCAGCCTGACTTTGGCTTGTTTGGTTTTGAAGCCAGAGTTACAGCATATTCGCCACTAGCGAGTGCACCCGTTGTCCTGAAACTTAGTGTAAATAAGTGATGTGCGTGATGGCTGATGGTGCATAAGCGTTCTTCCTGGGACAGGTGAGCTTCCCGTTTTTCTTGTAAGTGGAGGAGCAAGTGCAATGGGGGAGATCTTGGGCTCTGGGGCCAGAGCCGCTGCGTTCCAACCCTGGTGCCCTCACCAGATGTGCCAGGACTCCTGATGGTTACAGGATCTCTCTGACTCCGTTTGCTAATCTATAAAATGGGATGAGTTATAGGACCTGCTTCACAAAGTATGGAGAGGTTTCTTTCGACAGTGCCTAGCATGTAGAAATTATTGCTAAAGTGTTCCTTTTTCTAATGGGAAAGGAAAGGAATATTTAACGGTAGGTATTAGGCATCCTGTTAGACCCACACACTGGGTCTCATGTAAGCCTCTCAGCAACACTGAAGTAAGTGTGATTAGCCCCATTTTATAAGAGAGGACACTGAGGCATGGAGGGTTAAGCAGTTTGTTCAAGACTGTGTGTACAGGAGGGATATTGGGGCTTGGCGTTGAGTCCGTTTCATGCTTCGCACTGTTATTGCGGCTTTGCCAGGCCTCCTGGGGTCTCTAGGAGACAGTGAGAGGCTTGGACAGCCCCACCATAGCACAGAGGGAAGGTCCTGGCCATCCTGTCAGCTTAGAGGCACCTCGTCTCCTCCTGTGTTTTCCCTCTTTCACGGGTGCACACGCTACCCTGATGCGCCCTTCCAGCCCTCCAGAGACCTGGGATCTGCCCTTTCTCATTTGCCCTGAAGGACGAGGCTGGCAGGGAAGAATTTCACAGGTGCCTCAGCCAAGAAGGCTGCTGTCCATCACACTGAGAGAGTGGCAGTCTCCATGGGCTTCACCCACCTGACGGCCATGGCACTTCTATAGTATAGAGCCACACGGGTAGGACCGAAGCTTCTTGTGGCCCCGATTTCTGCCCTTAATGCAGGTTCACCAGCAGCTGCCTGACTTGCAAACCAGGCCCCTGGCTCCTGTCCCAGGGCAGGAGGTGACTTTGGCCTCCCTTTTCCAAGTGGGGGCTGAGTAGAAATGACAGTGTCCACCAGAAATGGCAGCTCTGCCTGATAACGTTTTAAGTTGGCCCAGGATCTTTCTCTTGACTGTTTTGGGCTCGGTGCTTTTGAAGGTGTTTCTAGGAAAGCATCCCGGTGTGAATGGGGCTGTGAAGCAGGTTGCTTGGACCTGTATTTTGGCTTGCCTGCTCCCCAGAGAATGGGACCACCAAGCCTGGCAGGGGGGCAAATACCCTTCCTTGATTAGAAGGCTTTGTGTGTCAGCAAGCTAGACCACTCCCTTGGGTGTGAGTTGTGGGCTACAGGAAGTTCCCAGACTCTTAGGTCTTATTCACTTAATTTTTCAAACACATAATGGGTTGTGTGATGCTCCCTCTGTTCGTGGCTGCCCATTGCCCTCAGCGGTACATTCAGGATGGCTAACAAAGCTGTCTTAGTGTAGGTTTGCCCAGAAGTGGACCATTGAGATAATGGATGTGAGAAAGGATCTCAGGAAACATCCAGACAAGGGTATGGAAGTACAACCGAAAAAAGAAAGTAACTATTAGAAGACCTCTTTCAAACATGTTATCACCATTACTTGACCGTTACTGCACGGGGCACTTGGAGTAAGACCATGCAGGGCAGCTCCAGGGAACGGTGTAGAACTTGAACTCCAGAGAGCTGCGGTATTTATCCTCTTACCCTTGTCAGTCATTGATTAGGGGCCATTGGGGCTTGAGAAATGAATTCGCTGGCACTTCTGGCCCGCTGATATGGGGCCAAAGTGGGACCCATACCCAGAGAAGCCCCTCAGGCAAATCCACACTGGTGCTGGCGATTGGAGGCCAGCTTCTCGCACTGAAGAAGGGATGCCATTGGGACACCAGCAACATCTGTGGCACCATCCATAGTCTGGTCTGGCCTACCTCTTTGGCCTTATCTACAAACACACACACACACACACATGCACACTCCCACACCCCCACACCCTGCAGTCCCCATATACACACAATCCACAACTCCCTCCACACAACATACCACCCCCACATAACCTAAAAGTCACACACATAGGGACATAAAATCTGCAACACACAGTGGTTTGGGCATGGTGCTTTTGAAGGTGGTTCTAGGAAAGCATCCCAGTGTGACTGGGGCTGTGAAGTAAAAACTCACAACCCGCCATTACCCACCATACACACATACATACACAGCACGCAGACACAGCCCTCCACAGCCAACAACCTTATTATTCCCCTGTTTTACACACATGATAGATAAGGCTCACAGGGTTTATGAGTTATTGCAGGATAGATCTTTAAGTTTCTGGCCTGCTGGGACCAGACTCTGGATCTTCCCAAACCTGCTTGGACACATGTTTCCCTTCTTCCCTTGAGAATGGATATGGGCTTCCTTAAAGTATTTATCTCGGGAAGCTTCATGACAAGTTCAGTAATGCTGCTGCTCCTCTAAATGTCTTACTTTTTCAAAATAAAAAGATCTTTTTAAAAGCAGAAAACTTTTGGAAAAGACCTTTAAAACAAATCAAAGGATGGTTTCATTTCAGTTTTTAACCAAAGCAGGATGCTGGCCTCATTTGTCCCTATCTGTAAAATAGAAGTGTTGCACTAGGTCAGACTTTCACTGTGGGTCTGTGACTCGCCCACGGCGCGCTTCAGGAAAGCTGCCGATAAATGGAAATTTCTGGAAAAAAATCCACGTGTGCACATTTTTTTCTGGGAGAAGCATGTGATAACTTTTTCAGATTATTATAGTTCTGTGACCTCAAAATGTTTTTCAGTCATTGTGCTAGATATTCCTTAAGGGCCCTTCCAGAGGAATTGTGTTAAAATCTTTATGAAATGTCAGCAGGTACCATAAACCTGAGGACCAACAATTATTTTTTAAGAGTTGTAGTAGGAGAGTGGGACAGAGGCGGTATATCTTGTATATTTTATAGCCAACATTCAGTAGTCTTATCAGTTGACAGATATTTTAGTTGTTAAAGCACAATGCTGGGCAGAGTCCATTTTCATCCCCTATGGGGTGGGGGTAGGTGAGGAGTGTCATTTGGCCCAATCCTTTGGGGATACAGTTTGACAAAATATATGAAGAACTTTCAAACGTTTATATCTTTGATCTAGTAATTCTGCTGTTCAACCTGTGACATGGGAAAATAAAGGATTATAGAAATGTGCAGTGTAGGAAAAAAGTATTCTCTAAATCTTGAGATCATCATGGTAGATCCTTAAAAATATTTGATAACATCTGACATCTGTTACTGATAATAGGATGATTGGAATCCGCAAGTGCTGCGTTTTTTATTGACCAGAAAAAGAAATCTATACCAAACTAACAGCTAACCAATATTATGCCTGTCAATGCATGGAGATCCTAATGACATTTCCACTGAATATAGGAACAAACTACTCTTTCTCTCATTATTTACACGTGCCCTGGGATTGCTCACCAATGCAATTATAGAAGAAAATGAACTAAGGATATATACTGGAAAGAACATGGCAAAATAATCATTACATAAAATGATGGGACTATCTACATAGAAAATCTCAGGGAATGAACTAAAACCTATTAAAAATAATAAGAATTGGGTAGTTTGGTGAACCTTACCTTTTCTTTACTAACAATAGTTGCATAGAAAACATAATCATTTAAATGTAATTATAATAATCGTCGAGAGTGGCCACCTACAATATAAACCATCTAGCAATAGATAATTGACATGCAGGCCATATATATTTATAAGGGCACTAAATGTTGTAAAAGACCGTTAGACATGCTCTAGAACAGGTGCCTAGGATTCGTAAGCCACTTTCTGCTAATGTATAAATTTAACACTAACCCATAAGTTTAAGATAAATTTTTATGCAACAAAAATGATTTCTGAATTTTATATGTTTGAATGAATATGAGAGGACACGGAGTTCCATGGGTGAGTTTTGTAATGCGCTGAAAAATTCCTGTAGTAGGCTTTTTAAAAAAAAATTCAACGATACACAAAGAGCACCTATTTTTAAGAATTATGGAAAACAGGAAGGGAGTGGACATGATGGGCGGCTGTGCTGAGCTCCCACTGGCTTTGTGCTTTCAGCAGAGAGGGGTTATGGTGTGGCTGGCACCATTTCTCATGTATTAGTGGAGAACTTCCAGAATCACCCATTACTTCCCTACAGGTGGTTATAAACTGTGATGCTCCTGAAATAGACATCATTTTCATAGAGGGGTTCCTCTTATGCCCAGTCCTTTGTCCTTCCTTCATCCCCCCAATCCCACCCCTGTCAAATTTACCTGGAAGTTGCACACAGGAAAATATTGCCCATCTCTGGGTCTGGCCATTGGTAACCAGACCTTAACCTTGGGGATTTTTGAGGCAGGGGCAGTGGAAGTTATTGATGGGCTTTGTGTTGGTCCTTACATCTCTTCCTAGGTATGGTATTGGGTCCCCATGACTTAATGAAGGACATAGGGAGGCAGGGACCCAAGTTAGTGGCAGGAGCTTTCAGGACAAGCGGAGGCTCTGACTGACTTTCTCCTAATAACTGTCTCAGCAACTCAGAGTCACAATAGTATAGAAATCCAAGTCTGCAAATGTCCGAAGATATCTAGACCCATCTTGCATGTGTTTCCCTTATAGCATTCATTCAAGGTCTCTTGAACGTCTCCAAGGGGTTAAACCTGGTGCTGTGCAATTTATGTCTTTTGTTTATTTTCTTATTCATTATCCTTTTCCCTCACTGGAGTGTGGACTCTCTGCAGGCAGGAAACTAGTCCAATCTTGTTCACTGTCAAATCTTCAGTGACATCAGCAATGCCTGGCCCACGTGGGTCCCCACTGGATAGTTATTGAATGAATAGAGGTGAGAAAAGTGGTTACTATTTCCACAAGCTCACAGTTCTGTGGGAAAAAAAGGGGGAGGGCAGATACAAATCATTGTAGGGCAAAGTGATAGTTTTCTAGTGAGGGCGTGCGCAAGTGGCAAAGAAAGAGAAGATGGGAAGGCAAACCTTGCAGGAGATTTCTGAGGAGGCCCCACCACGGAAGGGGTGTCTGATCTGCCTCTTAAAGAAAGAGTGAGTAGGGGTGGCTGGATGGCTAAGTCATTGGGCATCTGCCTTTGGCTTGGGTTGATCCCAGGTCCTGGGATAGAGCCCTGCTCTAGGCTCTCTGCTCAGTGGGAGGCCTGCTTTTCCCTTTCCCACTCCCCCTGCTTGTATTCCCTCTCTCATTGTGTCTCTCTCTGTCAAACAAATGCAAATAAAATCTTTAAAAAAAAAAAAAGGAGCGAGTATTTGTCAGATGATTAAAGTATGGGAGGGAATTCTTGGAGGAGATGTGTGTGGGCTCAGTGGTGTCCCCCACTCCAGTTCATATGTTGAAGTCCTAACCCCCAGTGCCTTAGAGTGTGACTCTCTTTGGGGTAGGGTCCTTAAAAAGGTACTTAAGGTTAAATGAGATCATTAGGGTGGGCCCTACTCCAGTATGACTGGTGTCCTTGTAAGAGGAGGAGGTGAGGACAGATATGAACAGAAGACGACGATGTGAAGATGCAGAGAGAGAGAAAGACCAGCTATCAGCCCAGGAGAGAGGCCTCAGAAGGACCTAGCCTGCTCTCACCTTCATCTGGGGCCTCCTGCTCCCAGAACTGTGAGAAAACACATTTCAGTGTTGAAGCCACCCAGTTTGCAGTACTGAGTTATGGCAGCCCCGGCTGACTAACACAGGGGTGCAGTGTGTGCACCGGGGTGGACAGCATGCTTCTCTGGGGACTCTGAGTCTTTCGTGTAACTGTAGTAACTCGTTCCAACGAGAGAACTACCAGGGCTGGCTGGAAAAGAGACAAGGAAGAGTGCGGGGTGTCAGACTCACGGGTGTCCACGAGGGAAGCAGGCCCTGGTGTAGGATACTAGGGAGTGGTAGGGTCTGTGGCGAACTGGAGAGCACAGGCATCAACCTCAGGGGGCAGATGCAGGTTGACTGGCTGGTGGATGCTGTGTGGGAACAGGGGCCACATGTTGCCAGAGTTCTGTGTTTTCCAAGATAAATCAGAAATCTGAACTTTGTTGTATAATCTTATGATTTGTATAAGTTGGCAATTAATTTAATACTTTGTGTGGGCTACAGAAGACATACAGTGGCTAAGTGAAACCCATGGGCTGTCAGTTTGTAACCCTGGAACTAGGTAAATATTCATAAAGAATGTTACATGCATGTATGCCAAGGAATTTAAATTTTTTCCATTTGGCAGGGGGAGAAGTTGGTGAATCTTGAGTGAGACAACTGATTTGAACTCATGCCGGTGGTGGTGGCTGAGAGCAGAGCTCAGCAGGCTTTTTCTTAAAGGCCACAGAGTAGATGTTTTTCACTCCGTGCCACGTGCTGTCTTGCAACTACTCAACTCTGATGTTGGCATAAAAACAGTGTGTAAGCAAATGGGCTTGGCTGTGTGCCGATGAACTTTATTTACAGAAACTGTGGGCTGGCGAGTCTATGAGCTGTAGTTTGCTGCTCCGTGGGTTAGAGGGCTGGAGACTCAGGCTGGGGGTGTGAGTGGAGAGAATGGTCTATGTAAAGAACTGAGCTTCGGTTAGTAGAAATGGAGAGGATGGGACAGATTCTAGAGCGAGTTAGGAGGTTACAGTGCTGACTGCTGAATTGGTTGTGGAGAGAGGAAGAAGAACCATAGGTAATGGCCAGGTTTTTGGCCTGACCTAGGTGGTCACTTTGATATCCCCCACCCCCCCATACCCATGACCTCCCATGCCACCTTATCCCCCTTTGGAGTAACCCTGATTGATCCCTTCTTCCTGTGGACCCTGACCCATTGGAAGGAGCTTCCTAGATCACAGATGTCCCTAGAATTGTCCTGGCCTGCCGCAGCTGAAATGGCAAACTGCGTTCTGTCCATAGCAGTGGCAGTGAGAATGTTTAGCATCTCTTGCCTTCGGGTTATTATAGAGTCTCTGGCCCCTGGTGTTGGGATATGAAAATGGGTCTCCAAACAATTAGAGTAACAAAGTGCTCTGCAGGGATCACGGCATGCTAGGACTTGTGATGCCAATTAGCAAATCTTTCTAGGTCCTCACTTGCTAGAATGGCGTGGAAAGAAATGTACTAAATCGTACTCTGAGCATAGGCAGCACGACCAGGCCAGAAGTGTGTCTCCCGGGCTCTGGTACGTGCCTACAGGGTCAGGAGCCCACTTTGATGTGCTCCAAGTGGCCACTGGAGCCACCGTGGGGCATCAGCGGCTGCCGGACTCTCTCTTTCTTTTCTGTGCCGGAGCCCGCAGTTACCTCGAGGAAGCAGAGCGCTCGGCAGGATGAGCCCCAGGACCTGTTATGGAGCTAATGAATTCTGCTCATAGGTTTATGGTGTCTGCTGCAGCCGCTGCTGAGACGTGTGTGCAAAATGGTCCCTGGGCACTTAGGAGGGAGACAAGGTAAGAGTCTACAGTCTGGTGTGCAGGGGGCTGGGCTGCCTCCGATGTTGAAGAAAGTGGCAGAACAGGACTGTGAGAGAGTGGCCCTGGGGGATGAGAGGCAATCCCTGCGGGGTCAGACTGTATTTATTTTGAGACCCAGCTGGCCTGGTCCTGTAGCCAGAGTGTGGGAGACCTGGAAAATCCCGGAACCTGATAAGGAACATCCAAAGATGGGAGAAAGGAGACTCAGCCATTGATCTCTGTGGCAGAGGCTGAACTGGGGCCATCCACGCATTTGTTTCTCTTCCTAGCTCCTTGAAAGCTGGGTATTAGCAGGGACGCAATATAATGAATGTTGAGTGTTTGTCCTGCTTATGGCTTCATCTTGTTTTTTTTCCCCAGTTTTATCTCTTCTAAATATTTTTCTCACTTAAGAAAATTATATTTAGAGTTGGGGGTGGATTGAAGAAGTCTAAATTGAGGTCTGAAATCTAAATTGTCATCCACACTTGTCTGTGCACTGATTGATTTTATCCAGGGACACATTGTTCAACAAGGAAGTTTTGGGTATTGTGGCTGACAGGAGAGGTTCACAATCCTCTAAAGGAACCTGATGATATCTGCTCCTGAGGACCTCCAGGAGAATGAAGGTTCTGACACCAGCCGAAGGGGGCACCGTGGGCCATTGGTGCCCCAGCAGGGCTGCTGTGGGGCCATCGCAACAAAGCACAGCGCCATCTGCTGGTGGGCTGCAGCTTGGTTCCCACCGTGACCCCAGAAAGGGAGTCCACCACTCAGCTCCCCAGGCGTTTTAAGTCAGACTGTTCCATCAGAAATAGTCAATACTTCCTTTTCTTCTTGGGAAAGCTAGTGCCAACACCACATCCCCTTCACGGAGAGCTGAATCTGTCACCCAGCCCCTGTTTGAGCTCCAGCATCGGGGGTGCCGAGAAAGACACATTCTGTTAAGGTCCAGAGAATTGGAACAGCTCTCGTCAGCTGCAGGGCTCCATGTGGTGGAGGAGGGGGGCTGCTGGTCTGGGACTTGTAGAATAGGTCAGGTTTAGATAGGTGGGTGGGGGCTCATTCCAGGTGGGGCAAGGGGAAAACTGGTTGGAAAAGCAGACCAGCTCCCTGGCTCCTCTCTCTGTGTATGTCCTGTCCCACATGACTTGGTCGCTCCTGGCACCAAAGGAATGGAGTACATTTCCCTGTCCCTTGACTTTGGGTTTGGCCACGTGGACTGCTTGGGCAGTAGAATAAGATGAGAGTAACAGTGTGCCTGAGCTTTAAGAGGTCTCGTGTTTTGTTTTGTTTTTTTTTTCTCTTAAAGATTTATTTATTTATTTGACAGAGATTACAAGTAGGCAGAGAGGCAGGCAGAGAGATAGGAGGAAGCAGGATCCCTGCTGAGCAGAGAGCCTGATGTGGGGCTTGATCTTAGGATCCTGGGATCATAAGCTGAGCTGAAGGCAGAGGCTTTAACCCACTGAGCCCCTGGCCTCGTGTGTTTCTGCCTGCTCTTTCACATCCCCGCCGTCATCATGAGAGGTGTCTACCTGGGCTAGTTGGCTAGAGCCGGAAGAGGGTGGGACTCACACAGAACAGAGCCAGAGACTCCAGCCAAGCCCAGGTTCCACTAGCCAGCCCAGCTGAACCTCCATCACCCAAACTGTGGATGATTGATGCATGAGCTCTGTGAATTCTCACTGTTGCACACCACTGGGATTTTGTGGTTGTTACTCAGCAGCAAACACTGTTGTAGCCACAGTTAGCTGCTAGAAAGAATTCACTGGTGTCACCCAGCTCTGAAAGGATACACTTGGTTCTGAAGTCTGTGTACACATGTTTCGGATTATTTGTATTGGCCCCTTTTCCCATCTAGTAAAAGTTTCCCTGGAGAGATCAAGTGATTTCCTCAAGGCCATGCAAGTCAGCAGCAGAATCACGGCTCCGGTAGAATACCCCTTAGCTCCAGGCCAGGGTCCATCGAAGCCCATGACTTTCCTGTTCCTGATAATCATGCACAGCACGCTCTGGAGGTCAGGAAGACTTTTCCTTGCAGGTTGGTGAGGTCCTAGGGTTTCAGCAGACACTACCACTCAGCGATTACCCAGATTGATGGGGCTGTTCGCCATAACATTTAGCAACCTCTCCATCAAATAAATGGCTGGAGAGGCTCTTGACACTTCTAGTACAAAAGAAAGAGGAGCCTTATTCTGTAGCTTTATGAGGTTGGTCAAACAAGACCCATTAAGGGATCCATGGGGGCTGAGGCTCCATGGCTGACTTCTGGGTATCACCCTACCTTGCCTAGCATAGCTTCAAGGTTTCGTATGTGTGGTTCTGTAGGACAGAAGGGGCGGGGACAAACCACGGAGCCATCTGGCTGTGTGATTCACCCACTCTGATCCTTGGTTCCTTCATTGTCTGGTGAGCAGCTTTGTGACCTGCAATTCTGTCATCCTGTGAACTTCTATTGTGAGTGATGGAAGGAAAAGGTGGGAGAAGGTCTAGAGAGAAAAATAATGGATTTGGCGTTCAGGATGAGGGATTCCCTGATTTCTTTTATTCTCTTTTCATTCGATTGTCTGCCCTCTCTGTCCTTCTGGAATTCTGTCACTCTGCTGAGTGTCCCTCAAGGATCACATCAGGTGGTACTCATTTTACCTCTGATACCATTGGGGTCACCTGGGGAGCTTTTAATAAAATACCGTTTCCCTCTGTGTTGTGTATCTAAGTCTTTTCTTCCCTGTGCTGTTACCCCTTACACATTCAAATGACTTCTTGTCTTAGCTACCACCCCCCCAAACAAAAGCAGTTTCTGACTCCATTTCTCTCTCTGGTTACTGGTTCTTTATCAGTATTCACTGCCAAATCCCTTGAACTGGTTGCCCCCACCCTCCACTTTGCTCTTACCTGTTCTAATCACCAAGTTTTTAGATCGCTTCTTTACTGCCAGTTACTTTCCTGTCTTTAGGGTTTGGCTAAGCTATTCTCATGTCTTCGAACATTTTTCTACCCGAGGTCTTGTGTGCTTGGCCCTTCCTCATCTTTCAGGTCCCCATTCGAGTTCCATTCTTCAGAGAGCACTTCCTTTACTCCCCAGATCAAAATTAGGTCCTCAGTGTTTCTCTTTCTCATAGCACCCTGTTCTTTGAATTTCCATGGCAATTTAAAATTGTACGCACGGAATGTACTGATCAGGAGTTAAGTGAATTAAAATGAGAGATTATTAGGTTAAGCAATATGTGTAGACAGGTATCCTGTAAACAAGAGTAGCAATGTATAGTGGTTTAGGACTATGGGATCCAGACAGCCCGAGTTCAAGTTCAAATTCAGACTTACCACCTGTATGATACTGGGAAAATCACTTTACCTCTTGTGTCTCGGTTTCTGCATCTACACAATAGGGATGATAATAATATTCCTTGCCACTAGAGTTATTTTGAAGTTTAGTGAATTAGTATATGTAAAATGCCAGGACTGTGCCTGACACATATACAGTGTTTGCTTATAACTATTATTATCAGGGAGTAAGTGACAACTGGAAGAGGTTCTATGTGGTAGGGAATATTTTGTGTATTTTGTTTTGTTCTTATAAATAGTATTGAAATAGTGGACTTAGGCAGTCATAACCTGCTAATAAGATGAAGTCTTTGCCAGAGAGATGGTTGGAGAGCCAGGCATGGTAAAGAAGAAGAGATGTTGCAGTTTTGATATTTTCACAGTCACAAGAAAAGAAAATCACTGGAAGTAAGTCCAGGAGAAGTTTTCCCAGAAGGCAATAATGGAGATCATTGGAAAGTTTGAATCTGTGACCAAAAGAGAATGCATTGAGTTTTATAGGCAGGAACTTCTTGGTGGTAGTGCCTTCTTCTATCAGTATTGTTGTAACCAGGATATATAAATAGAATGCTTGTGAATTCACACTCCTTCCCTTGTCCTACCTCTTGGCATTGATCCATGGAGGAAATCCTTGACGGCGTGATAATGGAGGTCATTCTAGTGGCTTTTGTAAGCTGGCCTGGGTTACTAGCCATCGTGACATTGTTTCACCTTGATTGCTTTTTTAACTTTTTTTTTCCTGGATCACCAAAAAGTGATGACCTACCTGGAGAGAAGAGGATGTGAAGTCAGCCTCTTGGAATGGTGAGCAGGGTCAGCGAGTCCGTCCTGACCATGAGCCCTGCCCTATGGAAGGAAACTCTGGGCATGGGGACAGAGAGATCTCCAGAGAATTATGTGCGGGAGAAACAATCCCCATGTAGAGAGGAGCGTAGTTAGGCCCTGAAGTAAGAGTGATCATAGCCATCAAGGAGCTGAAAGACGAGCACAGCTGGGCAGAGAAGGTTTTGGGGAATGCATAGAGAAATGAGGCTGGACAGGAAGGACAATAGCTATGAAAATCATGGGCTAGCAAGAGAGGGCCACTTTACGAAGAACCCCTTACTAGGTTTAAATTTGAGAGTGGGAAAGGGTTTATTTTTGTGGGTTTTTTTGTTGTTGTTGTTGTTATTGGTTTTTTGTTGTTGTTGTTTTTTCGAAAGATTTAACTATGTATGACCAAATGTCATCAGACTGTCATTTCTTAAGTCATTAGTCACTTGTAAATTGCTAGAACTGCTGCATTTTGCATATGGCAGAATTCTCCTTTTGGGGTTAAATATGTGTCATAACAATGTGAGTTTTCATTTATTACTGGAAAGATTGCATATAAAATGTACACAATAACCACATGACAAAAAGATAAAATTTGAGAGGCTGAGAGGGTATGTGTAACCTCTCTGTGACTCAGTTTCCTCTCTGTGACGTGGGGGTAATAATACCACCTATTTCTCTTAGAATTACAGGAGTGATACATGCATGTTCAGTGCTTAATGAAGAGTGGGGAATATAATGAGTCATGAATAAACTGAGCTATTATCAACATACTTATTTACTCCTCACCACAACCTCTGGAGGAAACCTTTATCAGCCCTGTTCCATATTTGAAGAACTGCATGGCTATGGAGGTTGCCTAGGGCCACATAGCTGGTAAACAGTAGAATCAGGATTTGAACCTGCCTCTCTTGGCCTCAGAGACCATGTACCTCAGCAGCTTGTAGCTCTGCTGGGCTAGTATTCAGAGGCAAGGAGAGTAACCCTGGAGCCAGACCAGCTTGCCCCAGGAGTCACTGTGGACTTCCTTACAGAAGCGAAGGCAAACCCAAAAGGCACTGGAGGAAATCAGAGTGCCAGCCCCAGGAAGCCGAAAGGCAGACTCTCACGGCGCTCATGCTGGTATTTAATGCATCCCTTTGAAACGCTCTGCTCATAACCTGTCAAGGGCAATTTGGAAACATGTGCTCGTGGAGGGGAGCACTAACTGCTCCCTGACATTGTCCGTGCTGTTATATACACCCTGACTCAGCTCGGGTAGCCCAGCCCCAGCTGAGCTAGTCTCAGCGCTGGCAGCAGACTTCACTTGAGAAAAGGGAATGCGTGATTTGGGGAGGTAATTATTTTTCCATATGCTCATTTAAAAAAAAAAAAAGGGAACTTTCCAATTAACAACTGGAATGTAAGTACCATTTTAAATTAAAATTTCAGGTTCAAATGTACAGAGACCTTGTACTGTATTAGAGATGAGGCGTTTGGGTTCCATGTAGGCCGGGGTACCTTTCGTGTTCCAGAACTGTCTTTGCCTCTTACCAGCCAAGTGATCTTGGGTGCTGCTTTACCTGTCTGAACCTTAGTCTTCTTATCCGTAAGACCCGCATTCTGATTGTTCTGGAAGGATTGTGCAAAACCTGGCACACAGTAGGTACTTAATGCCTATTTGCTGGTACCAGTCACCATTGCACTGGTGGCTTTGTGACCGGGGGTGAGTTGGTTTCCCTCTCACTATCAGTTTTTTTTTTTTTTTTTTTTTTTTTTAATATTTTATTTATTTGACAGAGAGAAATCACAAGCAGATGGAGAGGCAGGCAGAGAGAGAGAGGGAAGCAGGCTCCCCGCTGAGCAGAGAGCCCGATGTGGGCCTTGATCCCAGGACCCTGAGATCATGACCTGAGCCGAAGGCAGCGGCTTAACCCACTGAGCCACCCAGGCGCCCTCACTATCAGTTTTTTAAATATGAGAAGGTGAGGCAAGAGTAGTTTGAGGTTCCTTCTAATCAGTCACACTCAGACTTCTCTTCAGTCCCTTTGTCTTGTGTCCCCCTGTGCCCGGGAGAACGAATGCATGTAAATGGAATCTAGCTCTGCATCCATCCCATCATCTGTCTGTCCATCTGTCTACCTATCGGCTATCTACATCAGATGCCTATTCTCTGAGGGCTAAGGGGTAATAGGGAAAAGTCTCAAAACACTCAAAACATTCCCATTCCCTGAGGCTGAGCAGAGTGTAAACTTGCTGTTTGGATGGGTATTGAGTTTGTGGGCAAGGCATTGTCTTTTGAACTTATTATAGCTTTCCTAAGTCCAGTAGAGATCTTGGCCTTGGCTTATTTGATGGATATTTCATGGTTGTTTGACTTCCTCTCTCTCTGCCATTGTTGATAGTTTGGGAGTGGGTTGAGGCTAATGAAACCCACTCTTACTCTCAAAATGCGTCACCAAATGGCTAAGGTCTAGCTTTTTTCCCCCTCAGACCAACATCTTGAAATAAAATCGTTAACTAATAACACCTTTAAAGTAGGCATACTGCCTAAAAGATTGTAATGGATTTAGATGAAATTTTTTCTGTAAGAAGAACTAACGTAGAGATGCAATTTCCATGAGTAAGAGCATGAATATTATGATGCTCCCTGGCAGGCAAGGGGAAGGAAAGGGGGGGAGGAGCACGAGAGAAGAGCTCAAACCTGAGAGCCTGTTGTTATATAAATGACAGTCATTGTTCCTTGCATTCAAGTGCTTCTCCCTGACCCCCAAAGCACGCAGTCGCAACCACAGCCACTTTGTGAAGATGAAATGCTTTTCCCATTACACAGATTGGGAAGCTGAGGCTCTGAGAGGCTTGCCCAGGTTCTCCGACCTCTGGTAGGTGAAGAACCAGGGTTCCCACCTGGTTTTCTAGAGGCCAAGGTCACAGTTCTCCAAACCACAAGGCAGCCTTCTTAGCATAAACCCCCGCCCTGTGCTCATGCCCTGGAATCATTGAGAAGGAGTACTCGTGGACAGAATATCCACCTTAGCTGGAAACTGTCCAGAGAACATACCCTTCTAGCTGATTTTTCAGAAAGCTGGAACTCACTTTATTCTAAGACTCTATAGGGGAAAAAAAAAATCGGAGTCAGAGAGCACTTCAAGATCTTATAAGGCCCGAGCATCTTGTGGTTAAGAGCATCAACGGTTCTTTTAAAATTCCAGGAAAACCTTTCTGCTTATTTTGAGTTCCCTGGTTGCTCGTATCCGGAATAAGCAGATGTTTGCCGAACTTGCGCCGCGCTCCAAGTAAATACTCTCCTCTGGCACAGGAAGCCTCTTTGCTTTCTCCGTTTCCCCTCGCGATTTTCCCATTTCTTGCTGTGTTGGCATATGTATTAGTCTAGAGCAGTGCGACTTATTAATTAATTGATTATCTCGTTCAGTCAACTGTATTAAGCGGGAGGCTTTAGGACTAAATGCGCTGAGATGATTTTCTGGGCCAGTCTGTGGCTGGGGTGGAGGATCCCCTGTGCTGCAAGCAGCTCTCCCAGGTCAGGGAAGCTGGCCTGGCAGCTTCTGTTCCAGGACGGCACCTCTGGAGCTCTGTCCAGGCTTCTCCAGGCCACCAGCTCATCAGCACCCTCTGGGAGAGGTAGGGAGGAGGGAGCGGGAGGGGGCGAGAGAGAGAGCTATGAGGGAGAGAGAGAAGGAGCCAGAGGAGGAAGAGGGATTTGGGCAGGAGGGAAGGGGGGAATTCTCCTGCAGGGCAGGGATGTGTGGCATCTCCTGCTCCGCTTCCTCCAGAGGCCCTTGTCCTTCCAGCTGGGTGTCCTGTTCTGCATGCACTGCAGGTCTGTTGTCAGAACTATCTGTGCAGAGAGAAAGTCGTTTTTATGCAGCGTTTGTATCCTTGCGGTTCCAGCGTAGTCCTAGGTGGATGCAAGTTGTGTAAATCAATTTCCTCATCGCTTGAACAGCAGGGGAAGGAGTGCATTTCTTGAGCAAAATCGCCCCCCCCCCCACCATCTCCCATTCCCACCCCTGTTTTTGGTAAGGCTTATGTTTGTTTGCTCATTTGCTTATTTGGTCCGTCTGCCGAGGCTGTGGGTCTGGGATAAGGGAAATAAAGTGGGTGCAAGAGACTTAGAATTCTGTTTCTCAAAGGGAAATAAATGTAAAGCCGAAATAGCATTTTGGGAAATGCGGAGAAGGTCATTCATGTCCCAAACCCAAGGAGGGGCTGTGCCCGCGTTACTGTCTTTGTTCCTTAATGCCACTGTTGAGGGGGCCAGGAAGCAAGGGAGCCGTGGGGCTCCACTGAAGCCTAATCAAGGACGAGGAGAGAACGCAGAGGTAGATCTGCCAGAGGTCCCTGACTCTGAATTCTGGCGTTAAACGTGGAGCCTCCGGTAGTCTCTCCTGATGTCACCGCGCACTCAGCCATCCTCGCGGGGAATGAGCACACCATTACTCCTATTAGAGCGGCATCTCCGGGAGCCCAGGATGCTCTTGGGTGATTCCTGGGTCAACTGAAGAAACTTCCAGAGTTCCTTGGTTATTTTAGTGATTATTATAAGACAAAATAGAGCCATCAGTTCAGACCTGTGTTCTTAGCAGTAACATAAAGTTTCCTTTTAAAGTAAATTAAGTAAAAACGTGGACCGTATTTGGAGAGAAATATTAAGCAGATAATAGGGCAGGTGGGGCACCAGTATGACAGAAACTCGTGAGGGTGGTGCTCCCCTCTTGCCGTGTTCAAGGAGTTCGCTACAGACTGTCTGGGAGACGTGCCTGGGCACTGCTTCTCCTATAGAAGCTGAAAGGCCAGGTACTTGCTTTGCATGATTCCTAGAGGATAGAATGAGGCTCTAGAGCAAGCTCAGCCAGGAGCGTGCCCTTTCCTAGGACCGTGAATCTAGAGCTGTTGACACCATGACATGGACTGTGGAGGAGGTAGACACACTCCTACTGGATTCTCCTGGGGTGAGATTTTGACTATAATTTGGCTGTTTCTCCCTGATTCTTCCCCGTTTTCAAAGTAGATTTTCTCTTTCCTTTTTGACTATGTGAGCTATTGGATATTCTTCGGATAATCCCTTTTCTGTTTGAATTACATATAGAGTCCATTTCTCTTGTTAATACCTTGGAACCTAATCCCAGGAGCTGGTCTGTCTAGTACTTACAGAACAGATTTTGGAATTAGGCTATTGGAGTTCAAATCTAGGATCTGCCACTTACTAGTCGTTGGCCGTTAGACAGATTCCTTTTTAAGCTTCTGCTTACCCGTCTGTAAAATGGGGATTATAACAGTGTCCACCTGATAGACTCATTCAAGTGAGCTATGTGAGATCAACATCTAAAGTCAAGTCTTTCGCAGAGCAGACATTTCATGAATGCTATTACAGTGACCAGATTTGAAGTGATAAAGGGGCGAGAAAGACTTATTTCAGACCCTTTGGGCCTACTCTTTATATTTTGGTTATTGGGTATTGTCTGTTTCTCCAGATTTGAAGTGATAAAGGGGCGAGAAAGACTTATTTCAGACCCTTTGGGCCTACTCTTTATATTTTGGTTATTGGGTATTGTCTGTTTCTCTTCAGTAGGACTTAATGTGGGGAGGGATCCTTGTCTGGCCCACTGATCTATCCCAGCCTTGAACAGTGCTGGGTGCAGAGAAAGGCCTCCATGAATTAATGTCAAAAGTGAATGAATGAGAAAGAGCTAGTCTTATTTTTAATTCTCTGTCTTTAACTCTGCTTCTCGTTTTTTGGGTGGGAGAAGCTATTATCTGGATGACAAAGAATTGGGGCTAAGTAGCTTTAGTAAGATAGATGCTCTTTGGAGGGGGGATAACTCCCCTTTTTCCTTCCATGGTGTCTTCTTTCTTTACACACATCCTTCTCCACAGTGCGTCCATCTTCCCTTTTTCTCCCTCCTCGATCCCACTCAGGAGAACTTCGTACACACGCCGGAGGTCTGTCATCAGGGTCTGGAGGTAGCTGAATAAAGGGTCAAAGCAACATGAAAATCTCATATTTAGGGAAGGGTCTTTTAACTGAGCTAGGCAAAGCTGCCTCTTCTGTAAATGAGGCTGTTGTTATAATGATTAGAAATGTGAATTCTGGCGTCAGAGTGGTTTTTCATCTTTCTACTACGCAGTAGTGTGATGACTGTTGGGAATTCTCACTTCTTTAATCTCTTGGTGTTTTCATCTGCAGGACAGGGTTAATAATGGTACCCATCCTCCTACGGAAGTTGTGGGTAGTAAAGCAATGAGGTACCTCTGTGTAGTCCTGGGTGCTGCGGATTGATTCAAGCATCAGAGGGAAGTGTTGTTTATTAAGATCTAACTCATTCACTGGGGCTCCTGGTTGGCTCAGTCAGGGGACCGTGCCACTCTTGATCTTGGGGTTGTAGGTTTGAGCCTCATGTTGGGTGTAGAGATTACTTAAAAATAAAAATCTTAAAAAAAAAAAAAGATCCTCCTTATTCATCTACTCTAACTCCTTGCCAAGGACTAGGAGAAAGTATTTTTTTTTTCTTTTCTTTTTTTTTTTTTAAAGATTTATTTATTTATTTTTGGGAGAGCAAAAGAGAGAGCGCAAGCACACACGTGAGCTGGGTGAGGGGCAGAAGGAAAAGGAGAGTGACTCTCAAGCAGACCCCACACTGAGCCTAGAGCCCCACATGGGGCTCGATCTCACAACTCATGAGATAATGGCCCGAGTAGATACCAAGAGTTGAACAACTGAGACACCCAGGTGTCCCAGACAATGTTTATATTTCTTTTTTTAAAATTCAATTTAGTTAACTTTTAGTGTATTATTAGTTTCAGGGATAGAATTTAGTGATTCATGAGTTACTTATAACACCTAGTGCTTATTTTATCAAGTGTGTTCCTTAATGGCCGTCATCCAGGGATCCCTCCCCTCCCCCTCCAGCAATCCTCTGTTTGTTTCCTATAATTAAGAGTCTCTTAGAGTTTGTCTCTCTCTCTGTTTCTATCCCATTTTATTTTTCCTTCGCCTCCCCTATGTCCATCTGTTTTGTTTCTTAAATTCCATATATGGGGGAAATCATATGGTATTTGTCTTCCTCTGACTAACTAATTTCACTTAGCATAATATCTTCTAGTTTTATCTTCTAGTTGTTGCAAAGGGCAAGATTTCATTTTTTTGAAGACTAGGTAATATTCCATTGTATGTATATATACCACATCATCTTATCCATTCATCTGCTGATAGACATCTGGGCTCTTTCCATAGTTTGGCTATTGTGGCCATTGTGCTATGAACATTGAGGTGCAGGTGCTCCTTTGAATCACTTTTTTGAGTCCTTTGGATAAATACCTAGTAGTGCAGTTGCTGGGGCATAGGCTAGCTCTATTTTTAACTTCTTGAGGAGCCTCTATACTGGGGAACTATGGAAGGTGTTTACATTTCTAATGGCCAAAAGCATTTTGGGGTGTTCATTTAAAATATTTTTGGACAAGCACTTTATTGAGTTAGCATTGTTTTTTTGTTTTTTAAAAATTTTATTCATCTGTTTGTCAGAGAGAGAGAGAGAGAGAGAGAGCGCGAGCACACTAGCAGGGGACTGGCAGGCAGAGGGAGAAGCAGGTTCCCTGCTGAGCAAGGGGCCTGATGCTGGACTTGATCTCAGGACCCTGGGATCATGATATGAGCCAAAGGCAGATGTTTAACCAACTGAGCCACCCGGACTCCCTATTGAATTAGTTTAGTTTGTGCTCCCTTTTTTCTGTGATCCCCATCTCCCCTCTTTTTGGCATAAGGGAGTTTCCTTATCCAATTAAAACATTAAAAAAAAAGATTGTATTTATTTATTTGACAGAGAGAGATCACAAGCAGGGAGAAAGGCAGGCAGAGAGAGAGGAAGAAGCAGGCTCCCTGCCAAGCAGAGAGCCCGATGTGGGGCTTGATCCCAGGACCCTGGGAACATGACCTAAGCTGAAGGCAGAGGCTTTAACCCACTGAACCACCCAGGCGCCCCAAAACATTTTTTTAACCTAAGGCTTTGGTGTCAGTAAAATGACATGTTTATCTGTGTTATTCAATAGGAATCCTCATCTTCTGGGAGAAATCTGTTGATTCTATTATTCATACCCAGGAATGAGGGTAACCAATGAGTGAAAACCTTTAGGGATCATGGAAAGCAGGCTTACCTCTGGCCAAGGGCAGGCACACTACCCCACAAGATCCTGCTGATGTGGGGCTCTGGGTCTGCTCCTGGCTGGCAATGTCCTCTTTGCTGACTTCTCTCTACCTTTTCCAGCCCCTCTTGTGCTTTTTTTCATTTACTCAATGACATTGTATTTCTCTTATTACAACGCATTTGTATCTTCTCTCCTGTCTGCCTCAAATGATTTGCCCTTCTCTTCTGCTTCCAATTCATCAACTTCTGTGCATCCTTTCAATATCATGCTAAAATCACATTCTCCTACATCCTTGGTATTAGGGGAAAGGCATAAATTAGTACCACATGAATTAAGGAAAAGGCAAGGAGTAATTGTTCTGGAGATCAAAATATCTCTTTGTTAAACCAGAAAAGCTGATGTGAGCAAATAGGGCTTATTTCTGTGGATAAGTGAGATTCTTACCACCACACCCAGAATGAACTGCACTGTCAGTGGTGTAGGTCCTCACATGATCCCCAGGGGTGGGTCTGCCTCTGCAAAACTGAAGCATGATTGGCCTCCAGAAGCACAGGCAACGAAAGGAAAACTGGACTACACCAAAATTCATCACTTTGCTTCAAAGGTTGCTGTCAACAGAGTGAAAAGGCAACTCATGGAATGGGAGAAAATATTTGCAAAACTTCTATCTGATAAAGGGTTAATATTTAGACAATGTGAAGAACTCCTACAATGCAACAAGAAGCAACCTGATGAAAAGTTGGGCAATAGATAGATATGGATGGACAGTTTTCCAAAGAAGATCTACAGTTGGCCAGTAGACACAAGAAAAGATGCTTAACATCATTCATCATTAGGGAAATGCAAACCAAATGCAAATAAAAGCCACAGTGAGATACTGGTTGACACCCATGAAGATGGCTCTTACCAAGATAAGAAATGTTGACAAGGATATAGAGAAATTGGAGCCCTTGTGCCTTGCTGTTGGGGACTGAAAACGGCACTGCTGCCATGGAAAACAGTGTGGTAGTTTCTCAAAGAATTAAAAATAGAATTGCCTTCTGGTCCAGCATTTCCACTTATGGGTACATTCCCTGAAGAACTGAAAGTAGGAGGGGCCCTGGAGGAGGAGGTGCAGCTGGGCAAGCATCCAACTCTTGGTTTTGGTTCAGGTCATGATCTCAGGGTTGGGTCTTTGAGCCCTGCGTCGGACTCCATGCTCTGTGAGGAGTCTGCTAAAGTATGTCTGTCTCTCTCTCTCTCTCTGCCCCTTCCTGCACACACACACACACACTCTCTCTCTCTCAAATAAATAAACCTTAAAAAAAAAAAAAAGAATTGAAAGCGGGAACTTGAACAGATATTTGCATCCCCATGTTCATAGCAACATTTTCAGGATTAGCCAGAAGGGAGCGACAACCCAGGTGTGTTCTAATGGATGGATAACTAGATAAAGAACATGTGGTATATGCATATAGAGGCAAATTATTCAGCCTTAGAAAGGAAGGCAGTTCTGACACAGGAGGCGCCAAGATGGGTGAACCCTGAGGAGATTATGGTTGGTAAAATAAGGCAGTTGCCAAAAGACAAATGCCATATGATTCCACTTATATGATATATCTGAAGTAGTCAGACTCATAGAGACTGGAGGTGGAGGTGGTTGTCAGGGCTTGGGGGAGGGCAGAATGGGGGCGAATTTAATGGGGACAGAATTTCAGTCTGAAGATGAAAGAAAGTTCTGGAGATGGCTGGTGATGGTTGCACCGTGGTGTGAATGTGCGCCACTGCCACTAAATTGCATCCTTAACATGGGTCAAGTGGCAAATTTTATGTTGTGTGGATTTTGCCACAATAAAAAGAAACACACAAGCATGGAGGACCCAGCAAAGCAGATATTTCTGGGGGGTTAGACTGCTGAGAGGAAGGAGAAGGAAGGGGATCCAGTAACGGCTCTCTCCCTAACTCACCGGTGGACGACGGTGGAGGACGGCAGGGCTGTGGCATCACTGGAATTCTCCCCACTCGGGCAGCAACGTAGTGCTGGAGAAGAAGCATCTCCCCAACACCATCCTGAACCTGAGATTTAGTCAGTTTCCCCTGTTTTGCTTTTATGTAGAACTGCACATTTTTTTCTGCATGGCTCCTAGATCATAATTGTATTTCTGTGTAATCATTTAAGAGAGATTATGAGATTATGAGATTGCCACTCTTGCAAATGAAGAAATGGTTAAATATTGGCAATCTTATATGGTTCAGTACTCAACAGAGAGTGAGCCCAGGAAGCAGGGACTGGGCTGGTTTAGGTAACCCATTCTTTATGCCATGCTTACTTAGCACAGAACCTGGCATCACGTTGAAGCTTTGCAGGGATCACTGTTTTTTTTTTTTTAATTTATTTTTATTTTATTTATTCACTTGAGATAGAGCGAGAGTGAGAGAGAGAGAGAGTGAGAGTGAGAGCGAGCATGGTGGTGAGCAGAGGGAGAGGAGAAGCAGGCTCCCCGCTGAGCAGGGAGCCCAAGGTGGGGCTCGATCCCAGGACCCTGGGATCATGACCCAAGCCGAAGGCAGATGCTTAACTGACTGAGCCACTGAGATGCTCCTGTTTTATATACATATGTATAAATATGTCTTAGAACAGATGACTTTGGAATGTAATTAGAGCTCTAGCAGTGGCAGTTTTTATTAATATCATCAATATTAATATTAATTGTTATTACTAATGATAGGGTAACAGTCACTTGAGTCAGAAAGTATTCCTGGAAAGTCAGAAGCACAAAGAAAGAAAAGATAGTCAGCTAAAGTACCAGAAGTTTCTTTCTTTCTTTGTTTCCCTTTTTTTAAAAAAAAAAAAAAAAAAGGTTTATTTATTGATTTGAGAGAGAGAGAGGGTGTGCGCATGAATGGGGGAAGGGGAAGAAGCAGAGGGAGAGCGAGACTCCTCAAACGGATTCCCCACTGAGCACGGAGCCAAGATGGGGCTCGATCCCAGGACCCCAAGATCATGACCTGAGCTGACATCAAGAGATAGATGCTTAACTGACTGAGCCACCCAGCTGCACACCCCCCATCCTTTTTTGAGAGTTGATTCTAAAAGAGGGAGGGCACAGAGCAATTCTGAATCTCAATGGCAGGAAAAGGTAGTAGGAAATAGAAGGAGAGAGGAAAAAGCTCAGTCAAATGCACTCCTAAGGTTATGTATGAGAGGGTCAATGACACTTCAAACTTTAGATACTGCTTGTAAAAAAAAATGGACTCAGTCTTAAATAGAATGGGGGTAAAAGTGATACTGAATACAAATTACAGCAGTCAAAATAGCAGATAATTCTGGGGATAGGAGTTGGAGCAAATCTACCAAGAAGGAGAAGGAATAATCCCTGACATGCAGGAGGTACGCAGTAGAGATGAATCTGTTGAAACAAAGAAAATTAGCATTTGGAATTTGGGAGTTCAAGGCTTATGGGCACAAGTTGACCAAACCCATCTCTGACAGAAGCATTTCCACCTAGACAGTGATGTAGCACAGGACCGCTAGGTCCGCTCCAAGATTCCAAGCCATCAAAGGGGATGTGGACTCAGCGTGATGCGTGGAAGTCCCTGGAGAGAGAGAAGAGAAGTTGCTCTCTGCATAGCAATATCCCAGATCACCTTGGAGAGAGGAATGACACTCTGAGCAGGATGAATTATGGATGGGAACCTTCCTTATAGTGACAGTGGCAGATGATAAGGATAATGATAGCGAGCCCCTTCCGTGCCAGACACTGTTCTAAGCTCTTTTAGCACATAGACCACGTGAGCCATGTATGCTGTCAGTTTTGTGTGCCTGAAGTCTTTGTGGCCTCAGCATCCTAGGATGACCCCCATGAGCTCTGCCTCCTGGTATAGTGCCCTGGAAGGTCTCTTCCTCCTTGAGTATGGGAGGACTGCAGCTTGCTTCTGCTAACACATGACGGATTCCTTGATTAAGTTATGTCATATGGCAAGGGTGATGGGCTGTCACTCCCTTCATTGCTGATATGTACTTATATTTGTATGACTCTGAGAAGAGTCATTCTGATCCCTGCTAGCCTTGAAGAGGCAAGCCACCCCGACTTCCACAGCCACAGGAAAATGAATCCTGCCAACAATGTGAGTGATTTCCAAGGCTGATTCTTCTCCAGCCAAACCTCTAGATGAGCACGTGGCCCCGCTGATCCCTTGATCACATCTCGTGGGCCCCCAAACAGAGGAGCCAGCTAAGCCATGTCCAGACTCCCTACCCGTGGAAACTGTGAGATAATAAATGTGTGTTGTTCTAAGCTGTTAAGTATATGGTAACATGTTACACAGCTACACAAAACAAATACATCTTTCGTCAAGGAATTAGAGCAATGGCCTAGATTCTGTGATTCAGATAATCCTTCAGTCTCCCAAGAGGGTAGGATGCATGACCATAAGCATTGGGGCCCCCTCCTGAAATGGAACTACCTGTGTCCCTAAAATCTCTCTCGTGATGACTTTGAGACATTCTGAGCTCCTTATTCCAGAGTTAGTAGTCCCATAGCACTCTCTGCATTGCCATGAGACACTTGCCACATACAACACTTGCTTATCCGTTACTCCCACTGAAATGTAAGCTCGCTGAGGGATGGGGCTGAATCTAGCATCTTCAGCTTCTACCCCAGTGCATGGTCCCATAAATATCTGTTACATGAAAATATGAACATGTGAGTGAGCAAATGACTTACTGTACTCTGTCACTCAGGGTGTCATAGCCTAGTGATTAAGAATAAGACACTGAGGCATTGGGCACGTGGGTGGCTCAGTTGCTTGAGCAATTGCCTTCAGCTCTCAGGTCATGATCCTGGAGTCCCGGGATCAAGTCCTGCATTGAACTCCCTGCTCAGCAGAGGGTCTGTTTCTCCCACTGACCTTCCCCCTCTCATGCTCACTCTCTCTCATTCTCTCCCTCTATCAAATAAATGAGTCAAATCTTTAAAAAAAAAAAAAAAAGACACTAAAGCTTTGAGAGACCTTCCCAAGATATCATGACTAGAAAGTAGCGTATAGCAAAGGTCCGCTGACTACAGCCTGCCAACCAAGTCTAGCCCACCACCCATTTTTGATTCAACCACAACAATAGTTTTTGCATTTTTAAGTGGTTGGAAAAACCCCCAAAATAATATTTTATGATGCGTGAAAATTCTAGGAAGTTCAAATATCAGTGCCCATAAATAAAGTTTTATTGGTAAACAGCCATGCTCATTTGCATCCACCACCTGTTGTCCAATGACTATCAAATGGTGGAGTTGAGTAGTTACCACAAAGGTTGTATTGCCTGGAAAGCCTAAAACATTTATTATCTAGCCTTTTCAGAAAAATTTGCCTCTAAAGTCAGGCCCTGTGGCTTCAAATCCCAGCTTATTTCTCTGCTGTTTAGCCTTGAAATGTCACTTAAATCTTTTGTTCTCTCATCTGTAGAATGAGATAAAACATTACCTAACTCAGTCGTGATGAGAATCACTCACAGTGAATGTAACATTCTTGAGCACAAAGTAAATTCCCAATAAATGTTAGTTATGCTCATCATCCTGTTACGCCAAATCATGTCCAGTTCATGTTACGAAAATTTATTCTGTAAGAGAAATGTTTATGTTATGAAAGATGGCTACCTGCTATTTCTAGATACTTATTGATTGTTTTAATTTTATTTTTTAAAGATTTTATTTGAGAGAAGGAGAGTGTGAGTGAACATGAGCAGAGGTAAAGGGAGGCAGAGGGAGAAGCAGACTCTGCACTGAGCAGAGAGCCCACCATGGGGCTTGATCCCAGGACCCTGGGATCATGACCTGAGCAGAAGGCAGTTGCTTAACTAACTGAGCCACCCAGGCACTCTGATACTTACTGATTATTGCAGTTAAGCTTCTGGTGACCAGATCCACCATCTTCTGCCAGTTCCATGCTGAGCAGAACAATACATTTCCTAGGCTTATTTGTATGTATATATTTGTGTGTGTGTGTGTGTGTGTGTGTGTGTGTGTGTGTACATAATACACATTGTACTTTGTGGGTGATTCTCATGTTTGGTAAAATGCCATGCTTTGAAAGGCTCATGATCAGACAACACAGAGATTTTGGACTCACAGAATGTGCTAGGCTCTAGTTTCCAATATATGGTCATGCAAGCCAACCTTCATGTGACTCTCTTTTGGGAGAGAGTAGAGGAGGGGATAAGGTAGGGTTGTCTATAAATAGAGTTAAAATGCTTTCCCCCAGTAGCCTTCCTGGTATCTGAAATTCTCCTCCTGGATATTCATTACTCAGGTTCTCAATTTTTTAGTCTTTCAAAATATTCTAGCATCTAGTGGAGTTCCAGGTGTCCTGTAGATAACATATTTCAAGTGAAAACCGGGCAGGATTGTATAGAAATATCGCCGTGCTAGCGGATGGTCCACTGGAGGGTACATGTCTCAGAAGAAATGAATGTTTTTCAGGAACCTCACCTCCCTTGCTCTTCCTGAGGTCCTTGTGATGGCTGCATTTTCAGAGGAAAATAACCAAAGGCAAAGAAAAGGACTTACTGGTGGCATCCGAGAGCTCTGCCTAGAGTAGATGTTCTGGGAGGTCCGCTCTGATCCATCCCAGTAAATCTTGATAGCCCCAGAGTTCTTACAAGCCACTGTAAGCCAACTTCCAGAGTGTTGAAAGTCTAGCCACTGGGCTTTCTGGTCTGATACAGTTCAGTGGTCTGTACTTTGAGCCATGTGTTCAAGCCAGAGGTGCCTCTTGAGGTCTTTGGAGGTGACAGCTGTTGCATGCTGGTCACTATACTATTTTCCAGAAAGGTCCTCAGAAGGAACGTTCTGCCGAAGCAGTGACCACTGACTTCATTGAAGAGTCCCCTTCCAGGGCCCGACTCTCACATCTGGATCTAAAACAGCAAGGGACAGCACTATACACTTCAATATAAAAGATTCCTTGGCCTTAGGCAGAGAAGCATTATAAATCTTGCTGAGAACTTGAGATGCTGGTTAAACTCATTATTTGCTGTTCAAGACTCTCCTCTTGCAGTTTTCATCCTTTGTTAAATTTATAATCTCTAAATCCTTAGCCAAGATCCATGCCTTTAGGGAAGAAGCAGCCAGAAGATTTAAAACTTATCCTGTCCCCAGGGATGTTAATGGTGAAATAGACTTTGGTAATATGTTCTTAATTGTCACCATAAATCAACATCGTCCAGTATGTTAAGTTTGCCCATGTAAATTGCCGATTGGAGAGCCTTTTCCATGCTTTGGAGACAGTTGTAACGTTGATGAAACAAGTGGTCTGTCTTTGGGGATGTGGCCCAATAAATATACTAATTCATTCCCCAAATACATGCCCTACTCTTTGCCCTCAGAGAAAGTGTCCTACCAGCTGAGGGAAGAAGCTCCAAGTCTTGAAGTTACAGTATACAAAGAGAAAGGCATTCTTGCCCCTGGGCTATAGTTTTTCACTGAAATCTTTTGTGCCTTAGCAATTGTTCCTTTGAAAGTGTCCTCTGGAATACGTCAGCCAGCTTATCCAGTCTTTGAGAATTTCTCTGAGGATATCCCAGTTAGCTTTTTTTTTTTTTTAAAAATATGTGCATTGCCTTCATTTCCTTTCCAATCAATTCATTCATCAAACATTTGCTGCACACCAACTCTGTGCCCTGTTCTTGGCACGAAACTGTCGCAGAGAATAACATAGCAAAGAACCCCACAGCTCAGAGGAAGACAGTAGGTGACTTATTTTTATAAATGAAAATATCCGGTCCTGTGATGAAAATAATGAATGCACTTCACTTTCAAAGAAGGTGTATCAGGGTGGGGGTCACGGACATCTTATCCGAGGAGTTCACATCTGAAGCGAGACCCACAAGGAAAGAGGCAGCGAGCACTCCACAGTCCAGGGGAAGGGTTGTGCGGGCCAAGGACCAGTGAGGGTAGGGACCCCAAAGAATGAGCTTGACATATTTGATGCACAGTTCAAAGTCAGAAGCGGCTGGAGTGTAAGAGAGAGGGTCAGTGCAAAGAGCTGGGTTGGGAGAGAGGGCAGGGGTCAGACCACAGAGGGCCTGACACGGGAGTGGATTCTAAGCATGAAGGGAAGCACCAGAGGTTTTGCTGGCATGTCGTGATTTCCATTTAAAAGGCCAGCTCCTTATGCGGAGAATGGCCTGCAGCAGGGCAGGTGTGGAAGCTGGGAGTTTTCCAGGGGAGGAGTGCCGACCAGGAGTGGGTGACATTTGAGGTTTTGGCTTAAGTAGCTGCAGGAAGGGTGGTACCATTTACTGAAATGGGAAAGAGACACTTGGCTTTTGCTTGGAGTTTTATCTGGGGGACGGGCACTCATCAGTGAGGTTGTGGCCATGTGGAGTTAGAGGAGCCTGGAGAACACTGAAATGGGGCTTTCCAGGTTGCAGGTCATGTTTGTGCCTGGGGCTCAAGGGACGGGTCTGAGTAAAAACCACTACGGGTGTTTTGAAGGGCTTTTTGAAAAACGACAGCTTCCCTCAGCGCTTTTTATGAGCACCCGTAATTAGCTGGGCCTCGATCTGGCAGGGGCGTGGGACGAGTAAGCAGATAGGCAGAGTGCTGGAGGCCGGAAGTTCAAGTCTGTACTCGGGTCCCCGGTGTCTCACTTGTGTCCTTTGGATCCCAACCCTCAAACATGCTAGTTCTTTATTTTCGAAGTTAATTTTGCTTTTTTAAACTGTCCTATGGTAAAAGTAATTTTGTGTATGTGTTCAGGTTCTACGAACTCTACCACAGGTATATCGTCTTCTAACCACTGCTACAACCAGAGCACAGAACCGTTCGTCAAAATGGAAATTTTCTCATGCTCTTCTTTTGTGTTCATACTCGACCCCTACTCCTGACTGAGTGCGCCGTGAGGGACTGGGAGCAGTGCCAGGTTCTTTCTGAGTTCTCCTTCTATGTTTCAAATTCTGTGATCTGTGATCTCCAGCATTTCGGTCCATGTGGACAAGGCCACCCAAAGGTGCCTAACTTGAATTAGAAGAGGAATGCCAGGAGAAGCTGAACTTAGAAAGATATGGCAACACATCCGGCCCCAGAGAGGAAACAGTGAAAGCCTGGGTGCAGGCACTGGTCACCTAGAAGGTGTGCCTGTACTTTACCCTAGAGCTCTCAGCTAGAAAACCAGGGCAACAAACAAGAGAGCAGAAGCCATGCATGCCTACAGGTAACTGGTATCCCCAAGGGTAGGAGAACCCAACAGTTCCGATACCTTCCCTGTGAAATGAACTTTGGAAATGAAAAGTTCTCTTGTAGGAAAATAATGACATTTCTTGCTCATCTCCTTTGGACTCTGATTTTCCCAAGGTGAAGGATGACTTCAGAGGGAAAAGTGAGTCCCTTGTGGTTGGTTATGAATGTGTTGAGGCAGGAAGTAGAAATCCATGTAGTGGCGAGGTTGTAAAGTAGACTTTTGAGGCAAATGGAGGCATGAAGCCACTCAAAGTTCTTCCTACTAACATCTGATGCGCAAAACGGAGTGAGAAAGTAAATTAACCATCCCCAGGGCTGTGGGTGGTGCTGAGCAGGGCACATGGGGAACTTGGGTTGGGAGTCAGTATCTTGCCTTTTCCCTTCCCAGGCTACTTTCCCGGACTTGTACGGCACATTAAATCCTTAAACAATAACAGCTTTCAGGATCCACGATGCATCATTAAATGAGTTAAGGAGCTAATTAAAGGGGGCCCTGTCTCCCTGATTTCATCGTACTAAATCACCTGTGCCCCATTTCAGCAAGTGTTTCCAAGCCAGGAATTTGCCCATAAAATGATCTCACATTAGCCTGGTATGTTGGGTTTCATTTCCTCTTATGCAATTATCTATTAGTAATTGGAGAAGGCATCACCGCAGAATAAATAATGGAACATAAATTAGATGACGTTGGAGTCACACTTTGGCTGCAGAGAGGTGCAGTGTGTCACGTATTTAAACGCTAAGAGTGCAGAGCACCCTGTCCCTGTAGCCATCTGTCCCTGTTCTGCTGGTGTAGAATTCCAGTAGTTGCATATCCTCTTTTGGTAGGTGAAATGCAGACCGTGAAAAGGTCAGACTGTCTGTTCATGTGGAAGAGAAGTTGGCAGTAAAGTCAGGATGTCACCAGGAGAGTTTTAACTGTCTGACAAGGGGCTTTGCAAGCTGGTCTTTATTTGGGGGATGGATTTATCATACACCATCCAGGACCTCTCCAGGCTTAGAAGCTTTCTACATCAGTGTAGGAGAGCAGAATATTCTCTCAGGTATTGGGGTGAGAGCTTGACTCAAGCAGGCTTGCAGAAACGCAGGAGACATCTAAATGTCAACATAAGTCATTCAGAAGGAGGAAGTATGGCAGCCTGGAAGCCAGTACAGAGGGTGCCCGCATTACTCTTGGGGCCACAGTTCATATTGGGTTTCTTGCCAAGGACACACTTTTGCCTCCTGGGCCAATCCTTGTACTCTTTAAGGCAAGTGGCCCCTTGATTTTACAGTTGAAGAAATAGAGGACAAGATAAATTGGTATATACCTAAGAAATACATTCATCCAATGGCAGAATTTGGGCTCAAACCCAGGTCTTCTGGTTCCTAGTTCAGTCTTACCTCTCACATTTATATAACATTTCTGAAGTGACCTAAGTCATTTAGAATGGGAGGAGCCAAGGCTTAGCAACGGGGAGGGGTGTAGGTGGGGAGTGAGGTGGGTGTAGTTATAAAAGGCCAACATGAGGGATTCTTGGGGTGACAGAAGTGTTCTGTATGTCAGTGTGATGGTGGATACATGTTCCTATGCGTATGAGGAATTTGCATAGAACTAGATGCACAACTAGATAAAAAATGGGGAGAATGGAGTTAGATCAATAGATGTCAGTGCTACGAATACATTACAGTATTGTATTAGATCATGCATATGATTATAATGTATTGTATCATACATTATGGTATTGTATTAGATCATGCATGTGATTGTAACGTATTATATCATACATTATGGTATTGTATTAGACTGTGGTTTTGCAAAATGGTACCAATGGAGAAAACTCGGCATAGTGTTCGTGCGGGCTCTCTGGGTTATTTCTTGTGTCTGCATGTGAATCTACAATGATCTCAATGAAATTTTCAACTAAATGAATGAGGGTTTGATATGTAACAGCACAGATAAATCCTAAGTATGCTATATAGTTTTCTGATGCTTGAAATGTTTATTTAAAAACTGCTTAAAAACATCGGGAAGTCTTTTTTTTAATATTGTAATTTTATTTTTTTCACTGTTCCAAGATTTATTGTTTATGCACCACACCCAGTGCTCCATGCAATCTGTGCCCTCCTTAATACCCACCACCAGGCTCATCCATTCCCCCCAACCCCCTCCCTTCCAAAACCCTCAGTTTGTTTCTCAGAGTCCCCAGTCTCGTGGTTCGTCTCCCCTCCGATTCCCCCCAACTCACTTCTCCCGTCCTTCACCCAATGCCCTCTGTATTATTCCTTATGCTCCACAAGTAAATGAAACCATATAATAATTGACTCTTTATTGTGAGACTTTTCAAACATACAGGAAAGTAGAAAAGACAGTATAACAGACACCCATACAGCTGTCCCCTAGCATTTGTTAGCATTTTGCTGTATCTTACTCAGTCATTTTAAAGTAAGTACAAACCCATAACACTTCACCCCTAAATATGTGACTCTGTGTCTCCCAAAGAACAAGATCATTTTCCTGTGGACCCACAGTGCCATTATCATACTTGACAAAATGAACAGTTCTTTAATATCTTCTGTTATATTGGTCCATATTTAAATTCCCATAATGTTCTCAAATTATATTTTATAACAATTTTTTAAAAACCAGGATCCAGGGTTGCCTTGCTAGCTCAGTTGGTTAAGCATCCAGCTCTTGATTGCAGCTCAGGCTGTGATCTCAGGGTCCTGGGATTGGGCCCTGTGTCAGGGCTCCGTGCTGAGTGGGGAGTCGGCTTGAGATTCTCTCTACCCCCCTCTCTCGGCCCTCCCCCTCAAATAAATAAATAAATCTTAAAAGACAAACAAACAAATCCAGGATCCAAACAAGAATAATGGGTTGCATTTGCTTTTTGTGTTTCTTTTAGTCCTCCTTTGCCATGAGTATCCATTGTCATTCTCATTGATTGATGGTCTCATGACCATTCTTATACATTGGTTGCAATATTCTTAATGACCCAAGGACAGCCTTGGGAGGGCTGTGTTTTTGGCAACCATCCTCCAAAAGACTGTCTTGAAAAGGCTCCTCTTAAGAAGTTCTTACTAACACTACCTTACCTTTGTAGGCTGCTGTTTGCCTTATGAATGTATTTTTTTTAAGATTTTATTTATTTATTTGTCAGAGAGAAAGTGAGAGTGAGAGAGTGAGTGGACACAAGCAGGGGGAGCAGCAGGCAGAAGGAGAAGCGGGCTCCATGCTGAGCAAGGAGCCTCATGCGGAACTCGATCCCAGGACCCTGGGATCATGACCTGAGCTAAAGGCAGACGCTTTACTGACTGAGCCACCCAGGTGTTCCTACCTTATGAATGTATTATCTTATCTGCTTCTCTCAGTAACACTGGATGCTCCAGTTTTTTTAGTTATAGACTTGAGATCATATTAGTTTTCATTCAAGTATTAATGAGATATTTCTTATTATCCCCACGTCACACATGGAGGAAACCGAGTTCTAGAGAGGTTAAGTGACTTTCCAAGGTCACCATTCCTGGCAGAGTCAGATTCCTTGGCTCAGACATCTTTCTACTGTGCCATTCCTAGGACCACACAAAGAGAAAGGGAAGCCTCCGCACTGTACACTGTGTCCCACCTAGCAGTTTCTGGAGCTAGTCTGCCTCCCTGCCATATTTAAAATGTGGCAGACTCTTGTCTTGCTGCTGCCAAAGGCAGAAATGGGGTTTACCCAGTATGGCTAGAGGGCTGGGAGGCTCTTCATATCATCTCTGCTTTGACTCACCACTGTTTTTGCAGGTGATACTGGTGTCCCACCCACAGCCCTTCTGCTGTCACTGTTTCTGTGGAAGTTGGCCTAACTTCCAACTGTTGGTACCCGCGTCTCTTTGCCTGAAGGGTCTTTGTGGTCCCTGGAGCCTACTTTGCCCATGCTCCTGGGACACTGGAAGGAGTGGGAAGTTAACATCTCTCAAGAGTAGGCACCAACCTATGATGATTGAAAGTTGGGCAACAATTTCCAGCCCTTTTGGATGACTCAACAATGCATATTCCTCATTGGTCCTAGAGAGTGCCAGGATGGCGAAGCCCTAGTTTCTCACGGTGGGAATTTGCCTGGTTAACATACCCTTCGTAGTGGTTTCCGTCCCTTCCTCTCTCACTTCTCTTCACCGTATTCATGGGTCCTTGGATCACCTCTGAATAAATCCTTTGCATTTGAATCCTTAATTTTAGGGTTTGCTTCTGGAAGAACCCAAATGGAGACACTCCCCGAGGTCTTTGGCTAGAACCACCAGGAGATGTGGCTTTTGTCTTCTTGGGCACACAATTCATGTTGACTTTACCAAGAAAATGATTTGGGATGAAAAAACAACTTACAACAAGCTAGGAGGAAAGGTTTTCTCCCACAAAGAAGCTAAGTGGCCCGGGCTATAGAAAGTTATCTGGGGTCAGATCTTGGTTGGAAGGAAAATGAGATCCCTAAGGGAAGGAAACCTTAAAACATAGTTTACCATATCCATTAAGGGAGGCCTATAAATTCTAGGACTTGGGAGCTCTGCAAGTATAATATCCCCCCCTCCCCAGGAAAAACAAGCCTGCATAAAACTCTGCTTTTAATTAACAACATGTAGTTAAACTAATATTGGTTCATTAGGTAGAGCGAGAGCTTCTACTGACAGCAACTTTCAAAGGGAGAAAGTACCAATCTGATCTATGTTGACTATAAAGCATCGTTTCTTAAGCAGCTTAGTAGAGGTAAGGCAGGGCAGATTTATTTGATCGTTAACCCTGGGAAATAAAACTGGAGCCCAGCGCAGGGTTTGTAAAACGGCCGCCTCACCCACACCGGGGTGCTTGGCTTTCCAGGGGTAGAGAGAAAGTGATGGAAAAGGCAGGGCACTGGTGTATTGCCGCCCACGGAGGAGCTTTGGGTGGTACGTGTCCCCCTCGGGCTTTATCTTCTTCCCGGAGATAGCTGGGCCTCGATGTGTGCATTACAACACATCTTTTCCAGGCTTAGACCCGCCTCTCTCTCCTTGGTTGGGGCTGTTTATTGGCCAGTCTGTGCAGAAAAGCTACGATAAGGATTTTTGGCTGTAGCAATGAGACAGCAGCTTAATAATCGTAAATCCCAGGCAGATCTACCCAAAGGGGACATGGGGTGGAACAAGATGTGCAGACAGACAGGGGTTAGCTGGCCTCTCCCAGTAGGGGCAGGCACAGTGGGGTTGGCTGGGGTGGCCGTGTCTCAGGCTAACTACCTGATTGGCCCTTATGTGCTCAGAATGTTCAAGTCTGACCTTTTAAAAAACTGGGGGGAGGAGCAATTTTATATATGCTGAAAATTTGCAAAGGTGGCATAGATCATTCCTGTAGACCCTGTATCTAGATTCCTATGTTGTTAAAAAATTTTATCATTGTGGTACATTGGTCAAACACAGAACCCAACACAGGGGCATCACTATAAGCCAAATTCCAGACTTCATTCAGATCTTGCCAGATTTATTTTCTTTCTTTCTTTCTTTCAAAATATTTTAATTTATTTATTTGAGAGAGAGAGAGAGAAAGAGCACGCACATGAGAGGGGAGAAGGTCAGAGGGAGAAGCAGACTCCCCATGGAGCTGGGAGCCCCATTGCCAGGTTTTGTGTTTGTATCCTTTTCCTGTTCTAGGATCCAGACTAGGAGATCACATTACATTTCATCGTCACGGCTCGGGAGTTTCCTCTGGTCCAGTGACAGTTTCTCGGTCTTCCTTTGTTTTTCTTGGCAGTTTTGAAGAGTACTGGTCGTCGACTGTCTCTCTGTTTGGGCTTCTTTTATTGGACTGGTGTAATGGGCTTTGGGGAAGGATCCATAGAAGTGCCCTTCTCATGCACCGTGTAGGGGGTGCATGCTGTCGACATGACTGGTCCCTGGAGAAGTTAACCTGATCACCTACACCTGATTCATAAATCCCTATTTTCCATTTTCAGGGCAGGAGCATGGTTGATGGGAATACTTTTGGCTGGCAGGCAAGGGTGTCTTAGGGTTGAGTCAAATAGCACGTTCTCGAGGAGCGCAGAGCCAGCAGATCTGGGGCAGGAAGGCAAATCTGTTGACAGTAATTAAAGATGATTCTGTTTTGCTCCTGCCCATGATGGAGCTGCTGCAGGCGGTTCGAGAACCCGATATGACAGGAGAATTAACTGTTCTGACACGGGACGAAGGCAGCACAGGATGTTGGATGTTTGTATACATTTTAGGTGTCATATTCACAAACGGGAAAACCCCAAATGCCTTTCACCATGAGAACGGATAAATGAATAGAAGCGGATTCGTATAATGCCATACTCCTCAGTCACGAAAAAGACTACAGTGGCAGTATGTGCCGCAGTGTGGGTGAATCTCAGAAGCCTCTTTCTGAGGGTGAAAAGCCAGAGGCGGAGGAGCGCGTTCTGTATGATTCCATTCACGTTAAATCCTAGAATGGGGAAGTGACCCCGTGGTGACAGAAAGGACTGACCATGAAGGGGTACGAGGACACCCTTTAGGGAGTCGTATTTGATTGGGGTATGGGTTAGATAGCCACATGCACTTCTCTAAACTTGTCAGGCCATGCCCCCCAAATGGAAACATTTTATTTTACATAAATTATACCTCTTTGATACTGATGTAAAAAGATAAAACTAATTAAGGACAGAGTCGTAGACACTGAGGTTTTATGGAAAGAGGTAGATGAGAGGTCACAGGGAGAAGCACAGACCAGGAATATGAACCTCTCCAAGGGCGTCGAGTCCTCTGTGTAGGTGGCATGTGGGGACAGCACGGAGGGCTTAGAGCCACTCATCCTCCTTCCTGACCCTCCCCACGCCTCCCCCAGGGCCTCTTTCACAGCACGCAGTATTAAATATATCTGTATCCCCGAATTACACTAACTTTCATGATCTTAATGAAATGGCTAATACTTTTTTTTTTTTTTTTTGGGCCAACTTGAAAATCTCAATTTCTAGAGATGGAAATGTCTATTTACATTTAATTTGTTTAGTTCATATGCCAATTTCAATGTGGGTATAAAATAATACATCATTTTGGGGCACCTGGGTGGCTCAGTTCATTAAGTAGCTGACTCTTGGTTTCTGCTCAGGTCATGATCTCGGGGTTGTGGGTTCGAGCCCCACGTCAGTTTCTGTGCTGGGTGTGGAGTCTGCTTCAGATTCTCTCTCCTTCTCCCTCTCCCTGTAGCATGTGTTCTCTCCCTCTCAAATAAATAAATAAATAAATAAAATCTTTAAAAAGCCCAAAATAATGGGGTATTTTAGAGCACAACTTTTTTCCTCATGCTCCCATTTCATGGAATGATTTCATCCGGACTCTTCACATGTCTTGGGCCATCTGGGTCTCCACCACTGCCTCAGCCACCCAGAGAGGCATTCGTTCTGTTAGTGAGTCCTGCTTTATGCTTGCTACAGTGGGGACCCATTTGTCTCAAGGCCAACCGGCCCTAGACATGGCTGACACGGGGGGCGGTGACAGGGTTGGTTCATTAGCCAGTTGGCTGTGTAGCATGTTCAGCACAGAGGATCCAGACACCCAGTGGAAGTGTACCCACTCCTCTAATCTGTACAGAGCATATCCTAAATGGATGGCCTCTCTGCCCACGAAATTTGGCCACATAGATGACTTTCAGTTTTGTTCGCCCAGGGGACTTCCACTCACATGGTCTGTGAAGTCCAAAGCTCTCTTGGCAGCTACTCTTAGAATTCTCTTTGGAGTCTCTGATGTAAAAGCAAGATCTTTGGGAAGAGCCCAGGGCTCTCTCATAGCCTGTTATCTTACAGATAGCTAACTAAACTTGGCTTTCTAGAAGCGAAATTCAGAAGAGCCTGGGGGAGGGGGGGAGTCTTGGGCCCTTGGGTCAGACCCTTCCTGAATACAGCAACAGCAACTAACTAAGGACTGAATAAGAATAAGAAGAAATTTCAATATTGGTATAGTTCTTTGTTCAAAAACCTGGATTTGAGCGTTGATACCAGGTAACCTTATAGATAATTCCAAACATTTTTACACATGGGATTGTTGGAAGAGTGACAGTATGATGTAACTCTACCTGTAAAGCAAGCCTACACCATGCACGTACATTTGTAAATGTTTAGAATTCTGTCACAGTGGTTGAACTCTCTGATAGGAACAGCTGTAATGTTCATTAATTGCTCCCTCCGTTTGTAAGTAAGTACAATGCCCTGGACAATTTGTTATGGCCTGGGGATGTGGTAGTTGGCGTGGCGGTCTTAGAGACCCTTGATGACTTATTCATGGATTTGTTTCAAGATCCCAGAACACATCCAAGTATCTTATACTCTTTTGTCTTTGCATCTCCTACTGATCACTTCTTCCTTTTTTTTTTTTTTTAAACCTATAACTTTAATATTATACATAAACCTCCGTAGTAACTACCCCTGAGGTCAAAAAATAGACTATCATTTGCACCCTAGAATCTTCCCTCATACTCCATCCGAATCAGTATCCTCTGCCTCTCTATCCTTCCTACTGTAACGTTCTTTTTTCCTGGTGGTAATTGGTCACTTCTTCCTGATACTTCCTCCTCTATCTGCCTGGCAGGTTCCTGCTTATCCTGGGAAAACCCAGACAATGCATTATCCCTTTTGTACGGTTTTCCCTAAGCTCTCCACGTCACTCCTCCCCAGGCCCTGATGGGATTAACTCCTCCCTGCTGTATGCTATACTCTAGCTTCTAAGTGCTGCGGCTGCTGCTTCTTGTTCTTACTATTATTATGGTGAATTGCAGTGGTTTTACTTGTGTCTCTCTTTTCCCAATATCGTCATCATTTCTCAGTAGACTAGGAGCATCTTTGGGAAGAAAGTATATATTTTTTTCCCACTTCTGCATCATAATGCCCAACACATACTGAGCACTCAGGAAGTGTTACGGCATGGCCTTCTAAGCAAGTTCTTAGTTCAAGTCTAGTTGCTTGCTGTTGAAGCCAGTTTTTAAGAGCCGGAGGATCACCTAGGTGACTGGCATTCCACCTGGTAATTCAACTTCCCGTACCCACTTTTAAGTCCTGAGAGGACCCTTAAGCCAATGGTCTTTTGCTACCCCTGACCAAGGTATTGGTCAAACCAATCATCTCTCCTGTCTAATTACCTGCTCTGTGTGCTTTTCTTGAGAATCTTCTGCTCTGCCACCTTCCTGAGCTCTCAGAGTTGCTGCATCTCTTGCCACCAGAAACCTAGTGGGGCAGATAGGGCCTGTCACCCTCAGTCAGAGAAGAGCTCAGAGAAGTTGAGCCGTGTACAAGGTTGTGCCCTTCACAAGTAGAAAGTAGGAATTGAAAGTTGGATTTTCTGGTTCCAAATCTAAACCAGGGTACTTTTCAGAATGGGGAGGCTCCTTTGTCTACACATCCAGCGTGTATCATATGTGCTATGTGTATTGTGTGTGCCATGTATTATAGAGGACACAGAGAACGTGAGGGTTATTTCCTAGAGGAACAAGCAGACACATGTAGAATGCAGAGAGACAATACGGAGTCAGCATGGAGAAGGCAGGAGAGGTGAGAAAGAGGAAAACAGCCCTGGACAGTCAGGTGCTGACGTCACACTCACAGCTGGCCCTTGGTGCTCTCTGGGGGGACATTGGCAGGGGCACAGATGACCAACACTAGACAGGGCCACCCTGTGGCTATCATGGAGCAAGACAAACACAAGACATTCTGTAATCATGTGTGAGCACAAAACAACACCACTGTTGAAACCATAAAATCCAGGCATCCTTATTCCCTGGCTTAGGGAGTCATGTCTTCTTCCTTACCAGTTATGACTTCAGTTCTGCTTTATTCCTTATGTCCACTAGATAAGATTCATTAGGATCCCCGGTCATAGAATTATCGTCATCTTCATTTCCTGACACGTCCAGTCCAGAGGGAAGCCTTGCTCCTTTGCCACTTCTCTCGATTCACACAATACCATCTCAAACCCTAACAAGTTTCTGCTAATACTACTAATAATCTCTTACTGAGATGCCTCATGGCATCTTCTCCATGGTGGGCCATCCCCCTCATCGCATTGGTCCAGTAATGCCAACCTCATTTGAGGAAATGTGTTCCCAGGGGTCTTCGACTCATGGGTATACAACAAATGGAAAAAGAAACACCAGATGCCTGGTGCAGATAAATCGTGATTCACAGGCTTCCTGTGAGACCTCTGGAAGTCTGTCAATTCCAGTTTTCAGCATGGATCTCATCTCTTCTCTGAAAGAACCTGAGACCCAAAATTCTTCTATTAGTCATGGCATAGAACAGGATTTCCAACTTTGGCTGTGCACTGGAACCACTTGGGTAGCTTGAAAAACACAGATACCTGGGTTCCAACTCCAGAGATGCTGGTTTCATTGGTGTGGCTTGTGGCCTGGGCATCAGCATTTTTAAAGCTTGTGGGTAAGGCCACTATGCAGACAAATTGGAGAATTACTGGTAAAATATGATTTCAGCAGGTGTGTGTATATATATAGTACAGCATAAGAGGATGTGAATGTATGCTTGACCCCGAGTGCTTGCGCGTATGTGATATTTGTGATAGAGGAGGAATATGTTTATGTGTGTTGTGTGGAAAGGGGGTGACTCTGTGTGTATGTGTGCCACATTGAGGCAGGTCTCTGTGTGTGAGAATGTGCACTGTGCAGCCCTGTGGGAGATAAGGACATCAAATGGCTGTGGGAGCCAGTCACACCTGTAGTTTACCATGGAGACGGTGGCCAGAAGGTGTCTGTGCCAGGCTCGTTGGCAGTTGGGGAGGAGTTGCTAACTGGGGACCTGGGTGGGAAGAGGAGGCTTAGTTAGCAGAGTACTGGTGGGAGCATCTGAAAACCCACTGGTGTATCAGTCACATATGGACCTGTGCTGCTGCCGTGATTGGGAAAAGATGAAGAGTGTGAGTCTTCTACCTCTAAAAACTTACCTCCCCAGTTAATGTTGCTTAGAGCAGGGTTCGCCGACTTTTGTGGGCATCAGAGTCACCAGGAGAGATTGTTAAAACATGGCTTTCTGGGCCCTACTCCCAGAGTGTTTGACAGCATACATCTGGGGAGAGGCCTGAGAACTTGCATTTTAACAAGTGCCCAGGAGTTCCTGGTGCTGGTGATCTTGGGACCACAAATGGAGAACCAATGGTTCTCAGTTTCCCTGGGTGATTGCTCACTGGACCCACTTGGGAAACTAATCTGTTCCTATTCTTATCTTGGACCACTTCAATCAACGTGTGTGTGTGTGTGTGTGTGTGTGTGTGTGTGTGTGTCCTAAGCAGTGGGAGTCCTCCAAACTCCCAAGACGATTCTAATAGGAAACCCTGCCTGGCAGGTAATAAGCTTCACAAAGGCAGACATATTTCTCTTTTGTTCACTGGTATATCTCTGGTGCCAAAAAATTGCCTGTCCCGCAGTAGATGCCCAGTAAACATTTGTTAAATGAATGTGTGAATGCTACTTACGAGGTACCAGCCCTCCAAGACTGAGAGTTAGCTCTTAATTCAGCATTTATCTGAGCACCTCCTGTAGGGAAGGAGGTGTATGAGAGTAGTTTCTTGCCTCTCCACATTGACGTTCTTAAACTGTTCGCTGGTGTATGTGTGTGTGAGTGAGGAGCCTACAGGGCTTGAATAGCCTGGGTCTTCTAGAGCTCTGGAGCTCACCACCCTCAGGTCCCTGTATATGATTGAGATTTTAACTTTTTTTTCCCATTTAGCTGTTGGGAAAAACCTACCACTGGTGAAAAGAGCATGGACCAGCCATGGCCAGGGCCTTGGCTCTGTCATACCCCCAGCCTGGCCCCAGTGATGGAGATACCCAGCTTCCAGTTCATATTTAGTCCTGAGTGGACGGCATTGTGTCATCCAGACCTCTTTGCCGCTAGGACTGATGCCATGTACCTGGACACCAAGTTTGAGTTCAGAGCTCTTTTATCATTTTTATTCTGTTTATTGCTTACCAAAGAAATGTGTTCATAACTAGTTTTTGTTGGAAAATGGGACAGATCTAAGGGGGAGGTATGGTTTTATTTCTCTTGCTATGTGTACTTTTTAAAATACGGATTTATTCATTTATTTGGGAGAGAGAGCAGGAGTCTGCGAACACATGATTTGGGGGCAGGGCAGAGGGAGAAGGAGAGACTCTCAGGCCGGCTCCACACTGAGCATGCAGCACGATGTGAGGCTCGATCCCCCGACCCTGACCTCATGACCTGAATTGAAACCAAAAGTCAGACGCTCGACAGACTGAGCCACCCAGGTGCCCCAAGGTCCTAATTTTTTTTTTTAAATATTTTATTTATTTATTTGACAGAGATCACAAGTAGGCAGAGAGGCAGGCAGAGAGAGAGAGAGAGAGAGGGATGCAGGCTCCCTGCTGAGCAGAGAGCCTAATGTGAGGCTCGATCCCAGGACCCTGAGATCATGACCTGAGCCGAAGGCAGAGGCTTTAACCCACTGAGCCACCCAGGCGCCCCCCGAGATCCTACATTTAATGAAAACATTCTCCTTACTGTATTTACTCAGGAAATGTTTATGAAACGCCTATAATGTGCCAGACTCTAGGAACTAGGGATGGCATGTGAGCAAGACCTGGAATCATGGCTAGGACAGCACTGTCCAGTAAGACTGTGCTGATGGAAGTGTTTCCTATCTGTGTCATCTGCTTGAAACATGGCTGGTGTGACTGTGAAATCAACGTTTGTTTTTGTTTTATTTGAATTAGTTTACGCTTAACTTTAAATAGCCACATGCTCTTTACCGTGGCTACCATATTCAACCAGATGGGACTGGTGAGTGAGGACAGCACATCATTGAATACATGCTCACAGCATCTACGATGTGCTTTGAAGGTGAAACATAAAGTGCTTTGAGAACATGTATCAGAGAGGCATGGTATGTCACCTGGGGGCAGGAGAGAGAGAGAAAGAGTGCAAGCACAGGCCGGTGGGAGGGGCAGAGGGAGAAGCAGGCTCCCCAGTTAGCAGGGCTGGGCTCCATCCCAGGACCCTGAGGTCAGACCTGAGCTGAAGGCAGACACATAACTGTTAGCCACCCAGGCACCCCTCATTACATCCTTTTAATTGCCCTTGGTTTCTTCTCTCTCTAGGAGTCCTCCTTCTTACTCCTAAGCCCCAGAAAAGCATCCCCATGCAGATAAACCCATGAGAGGAGCCCTGAGTCCACCACTTCAAACACTTCACCATATCTGGGTAAGTGAAAAGGAAAACTGATACCATGGCATGTGTACTGGTTATTGTGTAAATATTTTCCCATGGCCTTAGAGATGCTTCTTAACCGTCATTTTGATCGCAATCATCATGTTTCCCCCTATGTTGCTACACCGTTGTGTATCTCATCAATTTCCTACGTTTGGCCTTTGGGCACTATTTTGTTTTATCCCCAGTGTAAATAATGCTGTGATGAACATCCTTACGTGGAAATCCATGCTTGTGTTGCCGACTGTTTTTTTGGGGTAGATTCTTTGAAGAGAGGAGGGTGATTACTGAATCAAAAGTCATGAAGGCTTTTTAAAAATTTTTTATTTTAAAGGTTTCTGATACATGCGGCAAAATTGCTTTCTGGGGCGTTTGTACCAATTCATAATTTCTTCAGCTATGAATGAGAATCGTGGTGTATTCTGCTCTTCTCTTTCTAAACTCCTATCAAACATGTCTGCACGTTGCTACGGAGACTTCATAACTATTATTTGTAGTGGCTGCATGAAGCTTGATTGCAGTGGTGTGCTATAATCATCCTCTCTCAAAAGAGGTTGCTAATTGATGCTGTTCACGCTGGGCTCTCCATGGCCCCGCCAAGTGGAGCGCCTCCATCAAGTCACAGCTGTCTGGAATCCATCTGGCCCTCCAGAGCTGTTCTGTCAATGTTCCACATCCATGGGCAGCATTTCTTAGACACCTCCTTTCCTTTAATGATACTCCAGGAAATAGGTGTTTCTTGGAGTAAAATCTAGCTCACATATGCAATATTGGCCTTGGTGGGGACAAAAGATGTCTCAACTAGGGCATTCATTTCTGCCTAAAAAGAAAGAACATTGGATTGGGAGTCAGAAGATTTAGGATGAGACCTGAATTTTTTTTTTCTGACATTCTTTGTGCCAATCAGGACTTTTCTGGTTAGAAACAATGGATAGAAACCTACCTCACACTGCATAAACAAAAAAGATAATTTGTTATTTCATACGTAGCAGTGTTCCTTATCTTCAGGGGATATGTTCTAAGATCCTCAGCAGCAGTCGGAGCCCTCATATACTGTGATTTTTTCCTATGCTTATGCCTATGATCAAGTTTAATCTATAAATTGGGCATAATAAGAGATTACTACAATGACTATTAATAACAAAATAGAATAATTATAACAATATATTATAAAAAAAAAGGTTTATGACTGGATCTCTCAAAATATCTTAGTGTCCTGTACCCACCCTGGTTGTTATGATGCAATGTGTTAAAATGCCTACATGCTGAGATGAAGTGAGGTCAATGATACAGCTCTTTGACATAGTGTTGAGGCTGTTGTCAGAAGGAGGATCATCTGTTCTTGGTCCACGGCTGACCATGGGTAACCGGACATGGAAAGCAAAACCGTGGATGAGGAGGGCGAACCTGTAAATGAAGATATCAGGGGGATTTAGTTGCAGGTGTGGCTGGATCTTGGATTTCTAATAATACTGCAGCCTTGATCTTCCTTTCCAGTATCTCCATTCTGCATCTCTCTACATTGGTTCAATTCTCAGAAGACTGTCCTTTTATAGTCTATCACCAAACATGCTCTTAAAGACCCTAGGACAAGGGCCAAATTTTACTTGCTGTCTATTTTCCTAAACAGAATTTTACTGACACACAGCCATACCTGTATTCATATTACCCATTGTTCATACATGCATGGCCCATGAATGCTTTTACTCTGGAGCCACAGAACTAAGTATCTATGAGAGAAACTGGAGGTAGCCTGCATAGTGGTTAATAATTGCCCTGTGGTCCTTCACAGAAAATTTTTGCTGACACCTGCTCTTGAAGAAGGGTATTAATCCTCATTCTCAAAATTCTCAAAAATGTCTCCCTGCTCGATCAATTATTAGCTCCTCGGCCACCCTTTCATTCTTCGCTTCATATCATGGTTTCTACCTACCTCTAGAGTCTTGGGTCTCGTTCTTTGGACCTTCTAAGTGGCTCGGATCGTAATCATTCTAAAATATTTTCCTTAAAGGCCATCTTGACCTTAATATAAACTTTGACCCTAAACCCCAACTCTAGACTTAAACCTTAACCCTAACCTTAATCCTCAGGGAAGGCTGAGACTTTGAGTTTGATAACCATCATCTTAGAATGACTTCACGAGCCATGCTCTTCAGTGGATATTGTGTGCATTCTGCACTGAGAGAGGAGAGATGAGAAGAATTGTATTTATGATTTAAAAAGAAGCGCTTTGATCATTGGAAAGGCTTAGTGTGTTGTCCCAGGCATGCTCAGGTAGATAATTATTTTAAGCAAGAAATAAGCATGTTCCTTTATGTCAACATGAAAATACAATCCCTGCCTCATTTTTGGACCATCTGCCTCATTTTCAGAGCCCTCACATTGAGAAGTGCCCATTAGAGTTTTCAGCTGTGTCAGAATGGAATTTTATCCCCCGAATCCCAGTTGTTGCTGTTAGGATGACCTAGCTTCATTCACGATCCTCTGACCCCTTGGGTCAACAAAAGCATAAATGGAAACTGTAGGAAAGGAAAGAATATATTCAAGAAGACATGGGAAAGGAGAACCGGATGGGAGGGTGGGAGGAACGGGAACAGATCAGATACTAGATCCCAGGCTTCAATCCCATGCCACAATCTGATCGAGTCAGCCTCTGCTTTACATTCTTCAATGGCTGCCAGTGTTTACTGCATAAAGGCTAAGTTTACTGATGCCCCCCCAACGCCCACCCAGCGTCATCTTACACTACTGTACTCTGGAATCCTATATTTCAGTCCTGTGCAATTATAGGAAGTTTCCCCAGTACACATTGCTGTGTAATGCTTTTGTACTTTGTCCATGCTCTCTTCTCTTTCTGGAATGCTCTTACTCTTTTTATCTGCCTGGATAAATCTTGCCTGTCCATAAAGATCCTGCTCAGGTATCACCCTCCATCAGACTTCCTCTGACCCCTTCCGTGCTCCTCCTCTGCGCTCCATGCAAACATCAATCACAGTACTCATTCCTTCATTCAGCAAGCATTTACTGGGCTCTGCTCTGTGCCGGGTGCTATGATAGATGGCGAAGATTAACGGTCAGTATACCATCTCAATCCCAAGTAGTTGTGGAAACAGATAAATCACCGAGAAACTACCCAACCATGCTGTAACGTGGGAGATTCAAAGGGCTCTGGGCCACAGAGGGAGGCAGCCTCCTCGAGCCTGGGGGCTGAGTGTTCTAGGAGGGCCAGCGGCATGATGGGAGTGTGCGAGCACACAGAGTTTGAAGCCCAGGAGGCATCAAAGCAGTTTGGGAAGGGTGTAGGGAGTTGGGTAGGACTTCAAGTTGTGAAGGGCTTTTCCCAGCCGATGTTAAGCATTAGGACTCTGTCCTTAGAACTGTGGGGAAACCACTTAAAGTTTTTTTTTTTTTTAAATATTTTATTTATTTATTTGACAGACAGAGATCACAATCAGGCAGAGAAGCAGGCAGAAAGAGAGAAAGAGGGAAGCAGGCTCCCTGCTGAGCAGAGAGCCTGATGTGGGGCTCGATCCCAGGACCCTGAGATCATGATCTGAGCTGAAGGCAGAGGCTTTAACCCACTGAGCCACCCAGGCGCCCCTAAACCACCAAAAGTTTTAAGCCAGAGAGTCACATCATCACATCTGTATTTTGGGTTTATTTGTTTTATTGTCTCCAACACTAGTAATAATATCAGCTACTGTTCCCGGAGCCTGCCACAAGAAGGACACGATGTTGGGCTCTATATAGATCACCTCCTTTAAGGCTTGTTACTATCTTATAAGACAGGTACTGCTATATAAACATATTATTTCATCATTTAGAGATTCAAAGAGATTAATTAACTTGTTAAAAGTCATGCTTTCAACCATTAGAATAATTCTGTACTTTATAGTTCTCTAAAAATTGAGATATTCATAGTTGCTACTCGAGAGAACATGGAGCACATTTGCTTATATGATCCCGTTCATCTGCTTGATATTCTTAGAACGCTTGTAAAGGCTTCAGCTCCTTTTCATGAATGATGACGCTGAGCAAGTGATTTGGCCAGGTCCTGCCAGGCATGGTCTCGGTCCACTTGGAAACCAGGCTCTCGAGGATTGCCCCTGTATGTTGTTAGTCTTCACGGCTTTGGCTTCACCTCACAGAAAGGACATGGATCTCTTCAGAGATCAAAATAATAATAATAAATCAAAAAATAATTTTAAAAAGTCCTCCCTTGGGGGAGGAGTGGGCTGGTTGATCTTTGGAGTTAGAAGGATCCCAGAGGCAATGTCCATTGGTGTGTAGATAGGGAAGAGCCCATCTGTTCTGGTTGAAGGGACAGAGCACCTTAGTTTTGGGTATGTGGGACCCAGTCACTCACGAGTTACAGTTGCTTTATCACAGAGATCCTAGGCTTTATTTTTTTAAATTCCTTCTTTCCTCTAGTTTGCTGCTTTTTTCCTTTTTGGTTTTTCTTCCTTCATCATGTTCATCCTCACCAACATCATCACCATTAACAAACACGTTAGCATCATGACCTCTGCTTGTCAGGATCTTATCATGGCACTGTTGTCTTTGTCACCATGATCGCCATCACCTTGATCACCAAATTATCATCATCATCATCACTCACATCTACATCAAAGGCAACACATCATTGTCTCATTGGGGTCTCATCTTTGCATCATTGTTTCCGTCATTGTTGTTATCATGGTCACTGCTACTGCCCTCACTCCCTTTCAGTGAGTGCTTGTTCTGTGCCGGGCACTGTGCTGAGCTCTTTCCACGCCTTATCTCACAGCACCTTCAAAATGAACTTCTGTGCATGGTTATCCCCCTTTTACAGATGACAGAGCCGTGTCTCAAAGAGGTGAAATAATTTGCCCAAGGTGACAAAACAGTCACCACTCTCAGTATTGTATCTTCCATAGAATTAAGATTCATCCCAATGACAGCAGAAATTTCAGTTCCTTTTTAGAAATTAAGGAAATTACAAGGTTGCGCTCTCACGCTCTGTGAACTGGAGGCTGCCATGAATCCAGCAAAGGAGATTTAGGGTTATTATTCTCTGGCGACAGTTGTTCCCTAATTCAGAAGGGCTGTTCTTCTTTTGACTAATCATTAAATTTATGTTTATGATTATTATTTCTAAAGGGAAATTTGGAGTTGAACCGTTTTAGAAAATAAATCAGAGTCATGATTCAAATGAGGAGTTGCCTGATTCCAATGCCTGCATTTCCGGCACCACGCTGTCCGACTCCCCTTGGTGATCATGGCAAATGTAAGCCCCACAGTTTCCAGGCTTATGATTATCTACCTTACCAGCACACCTCATTTGGGTCCCTATAGTGTTAAGTCCTCTGTGGCAACAGTTTCTTCCAGAAAGTTCCACCTGAATTGGTGGCCTCATCTCCCAACTCTGTCCTTTCTCCTTTCTTAGTCATCATATAGGTTTTATAAAGAGGTGGTGTAATCACTCGGCATCAGGGAAATACAAATCAAAACCACAATGAGATACCACTTCACACCATTCAGAATGGCTAAAATTAACAAGTCAAGAAATGACAGATGCTGGTGAGGATGTGGAGAGAGGGGAACCCTCCTACACTGTTGGTGGGAATACAAGCTGGTGCAACCACTCTGGAAAACCGTGTGGAGGTTCCTCAAAAAACTGAAAACAGAGCTTACCCTATGACCCAGCGACTGCACTACTGACTGGGTATATATCCTAAAGATACAAACGTGGTGCTCCAAAGGGGGCACATGCACCTGAATGTTTATAGAAGCAATGTCCCTAATAGCCAAATTATGGAAAGAACCTAGATGTCCATCAACAGATGAATGGATAAAGAAGATGTGGTATATATACACAATGGAATACTATGCAGCCATCAAAAGAAATGAAATCTTGCCATTTGCAACTACGTAGATGGAACTAGAGGGTATTATGCTTAGCGAAATAAGTCAATCGGAGAAAGACAACTATCATATGATCTCCCTGATATGAAGAAGTGGAGATGCAGTGTGGGGGAGTTGGGGGGTAGGAGAAGAAAAAATGAAAGAAGGTGGGATTGGGAGGGAGACAAACCATAAAAGACTCAATCTCAGAAAACAGACTGAGGGTTGCTGGGGGGAGGGGGGATGGGAGAGGGTGGTGGAGATATGGACACTGGGGAGGGTATGTGCTATGATGAGTGCTGTGAAATGTGTAAACCTGGCGATTCACAGACCTGTACCCCTGGGGATAAATATACATTATAGGTTTATTAAAAAAATAAATTAATTTAATAAAAAAAAATAAGGATGTGGTGTAACATGGTGGAAAGTCAGATGGGAATTCAGATACTGGCTGTAATACTTACTGGCTCCCTGACTTGTAACAGTTTACCTCCATAGTTCCGAAGTTCTTCATTCTTCCTCTGTAAAATAGAAGTAACACTGACTACTCCATAGAGATGTTGTGAAGCATAAGTGAGAATGCACGTAGATGTTTGGATGTGTATTAGGTGTCAATAAATGTTGATGCTAACTCTCCAGAGTGAACTCACCCTTCCTTTTCTGTTGCCTACAGTACCCTGCTAAAAGGCCAGTTGAAATCTTTAGCATACAGGGATAGCATACAGGACAGGGATAGATGAAGCTGGTGGGTCTGAGTGGTTCAGTCTTTGCCTAGCAGAGGGTTCTTTGGTAAGTCCACTAGCTTGGCTAAGAATCATTTTCCCCGGGGCACCTGGGTGGCTCAGTGGGTTAAAGCCTCTGCCTTCAGCTCAGGTCATGATCCCGGGATCCTGGAATCGAGCCCCACATCGGGCTTTCAGCTCCGCAGAGAGCCTGCCTCCTCCTCTCTCTCTGCCTGCCTCTCTTGCCTAGTTGTAATCTCTGTCTGTCAAATAAATAAATAAAATCTTAAAAAAGAAAAAAAGAATCATTTTCCCCGTCTTTTTAACAACCAGATGTCAGCTACCAACTTATACTACTCCTTGAGTCCTCCTTCATCTCCCAAATAAAAATCACCTCACGTGAGAGCATTAAGAAGCCAAGCAGAATTTACTGAAGATGTTGTGGGGAGACAGGGAGTGAATGTCTAAATCATGTTGCCCACAGCAAGCAGAGTGAGAAATTCCCCAGTCTCTTAGAGTTTCATCACCCATGTGTCTATCTTTCCTGATGCCCACTGCAGTGCCCTGGATCCCTTCTTTTCTATTATCAGAGCAATTCTTCTCTGCCCCAGACTTGCAAATTCAACTCACAACAATGCTTGGGGAAATAAAACAACCCCAGGGTCACTGTGATCATTGTTTAACCAAGGCACTTCGGTGTCCTCTGTTGTGACTTGTGCACGACTTTTGAAGTCTTACGCTCTACTCCAAACTGTTAATCAGAGTGTTTCCTAAACAAATACGGTGCTGTCTTCATGAGAAGTTATCAATTCAGTGAGTAAGGGAATCAAATCCTGCTCTACCTCATTACGTGTAAAATGGCGGTGTTTGTGGATGTCAGCAGCTTCGTCATTTAAGTCTGTTTATACTCAATAAGTTATGGGCTTGGTGTCCTCTCTGGGAAAAGAGAATCTGGTGGTTTCTATATTTGTTTAAACATAAGTCCCAGAATCAGATCCTCTCTGGCTTGGGTGCAGTTTCATTGGAATTGGAGCTAATATCCATTATCTCTCTACATCTCTGTCCATCATCTCCATACATTTCTTTGCTTGTTTCTTCTTGTGCCACATGGACATTTGCACATGAACCTCGGAATTCAGGCCCATATATGACCTTATTTCTGCTTTTTCTCTCCCTGATCTGTTTCATATCTTCTCATTAATTAATTAGCCAATTAATTATACACATGTTTATAGGGCACCATCTATGTGCTGGAGACTGAGGTAGATACTGAAAATATGGGAAAGAAAGGTAGACATGTCCCCTGCCTTTACAGCCTTTAGTGTGTGTATGGGTATGTGTGTGTGTGCGTATTAATCAACCAGGTAAAATAAGTTAAGGACAAAATTGTGGTATGTGCAATGAAGGAAAAGCCTACACCAGAAAATCTGTCCACTTAGAGATGTCAGAAGTTTTCTAACCTCTGCCTCTGTCTCCTGTGTTGAATCCTGACCTCTCTGTCTGGACTTAAATTTTCAGTTCTTTTGGAGGTCATAGAGGTCTCATTCTGTGCTCTGGACGTGGGACAGAAGGGCATAAGGAGATGAATGCAAATAATGGAAGTGGCAAGTTCAGAAGGATAATTCTGAAAAAGGATTATCACCTGGCCTGGAGGTAATCGGGGAAATCTTCCTAGAGGAGGTGATATGTGGGCTGAGTTTTGAAAGGCAATTAGGAGCTAGACGGGCACAATAGAGAAGGGGAAGAAGAGTGGACCAGGCAGAGGATACCACATGAGCAAAGTTTCAGGGAAGAGAACCAACTGTGGTATAGGTATGGGTGTGTGTGCGCATGTGCACGTGCGTGTGAGAGTGTGAGAATTGAGGGGATTTCATGGAGTGGGAGGCATACTGGGGGGAGCAATGAAGCTGAGAGGGCAACACTGGCTGCTCAGAATCTCCGGTCAGAGCTGAGCTCCACATGGAGCATGGTCACAGAATTCTGTGGAGAAAGCTGGAATTTCAGCCTTAGCCATCCCACTCACCTGCTTCGTTCCAGGCACCTCTTTAAAGTCTTATTTGTTGAGCCCTGTTTTCTCATGGCTGTTTGTCCAGACATCTCTCCCTACTTAGCCAGGTTATCCGTCCCTTCCCTGACAGTAACAAGGATATGCATCTTGGGAGAGGCTGCCCGGAGTGGCCAGAATTACTCCAGGGGGCGAGACAATGGCGGAAGTGTAAATCACACAAGAAATATTGAACTTTGGAAGACAGCGAACAATAATATGCCACTTTATTCCACTCCTGCCGGAGGTTTATATATGTTACTGTCACTTTTATACTGTTCTCCACCACTGGTAATTTTCTCTCAATCTAATTTTTATTTCCCAAGGGTCTACCAAGGTTAAAAGTGCCGAAAAACCAATGACTATTCTTTTGCCAAGGGATAGTAAATTAAATTAACCGTTGCTGGTGGCTAGCTCTGGTCAGAACCATTTATATGTAAATAGGTGAAACCCCCTCAAGGCATTGCTGCAATTATTAGTTGTTCATTCCAGATGTTGACCATAATAGGAGAGGTCATGAACAAAACCAGAAACAGGGGGAGCGGAGGATTTCTGTAGCTCAGGCACCAGCTTCTCAATGATGAAACCTCTCCTGTAAACTTAGTGAGTTGAGTCTGGGTGGGGGGCAGTCTTGCTCCCAGACTGACCGTAGAAACAAAGATGAAAGGGTTAAACCCTGTTGCGTGAGCATTGATTGGCGTCCTGCCAGGTTCTGTCCAGTCAGAACAGTTAAAATTTGCATACTGCTTTCTGGATGGCCAGCATAAATTATTTCCAACAGAGACCCCTCCCCTCATGATTAGAGTGTTCCTAATGGTTAGAGAGAGAGAGAGAGAGACTGTGTGTGTGTCTCTTTTGAGGTTACTTGCAACAACAAGGAACCTTCTCACCGAGTGGCATGATGTTGGTGGAAAATGTACCAACTTGTTGTCTTTGGTTCGCTGTCAGAGGGTTACAGAGGATTGCTTCGTAGTGGCAAGTCTCAGAGCCCTGCTCTGTTGCTCCCTTCTTTTTTCTTCTCCCTGCTAAAGGGCCTTAACTCTGGCACTCGTTAGGCTACTAGCACTCATGTTATCTGTCGCTCCCTACAACTGAATGGTTTCTGGGCTGCCTTCCTTATTGACAGCCTATTTCTGTACTTGAAACCCACCTGGATGGCTCCCTAAATCAAGCCCCCCAAGACAAATGAAATTAAGGAAGGAAAAGCGGGCTTACTGAAATAAAAGAGAGAAGATGGTGATTTTTGTGGTTATCTCAGCCTTCTGTCCGTTCTGCCCTTCTCACCTGGGAAAGGAATCTCTCCCCCATCCTAGAAGGTCCACTCCGGGGCTGGTATTGCCTTCCTCAGAGCTCTTCTAGCACCGTGAGGAAGCGGAATGGTTTAATTTCTCTGATCTATTCTGAAATACTCTGAACTTACCAAGAAAAGTAGTACTTTGGAAGATGCGGTCAGTGCGATAACCCTCCAGGATAGTTTTGAAATAGACCATTGGGGATTTGAGGACCTCATTATCTTGGCCCCAGTAGAACTGTTTTCCCTCAAATTTCCCACAGACACTGTCCTTGGCTTTCACCAAAGACTGCGGTACTGCTTCAGGGAATCCAAAATGTTCAGAATTAAGTCCAGGTCCTTGTGCACCATCCAGCCAAAGGAGTGCATGGAAGCTGGTTATCAAGCCAGCATTTGTTGGCCAAGCTGTTTTCCTTTCTTTGGCTCCGTCTTGCTGGAGGAAGGGGTGCCTTCTTCCCTGCATTAGGCCCAGTCAGCTTGCCTGCACCCCCGCTCCCGCCCAGAGAGTGGAAAGGTTATTGCTAAATTGCATAAAGACACCGTGTGCTCAGTAAGGGGAGCCTGCCCCTGGGAGGCGTGTGCGTTTGGAAGGCAGGGCGTGGGAGCAGGGTTGTCAGTTCTTCCAGACACTGCAGGTCAGTGGCAGTATTTGCTCAAGGGCCAGGAAAATGTCTACCTCCCCTGGGGAATTATTTAAGGGATGAGTTTCCTTCTATACCTTGACCGCCAGGGGGCTCAGAATCAAATGGTCTCAATCAAATGGGTAGGATCTTGAGGTGTCAGTCTCTGCATTATATTTTACCCAGTCTTGCCCTAACCTCTGGGTTCTGACTTCATGTTTCAGTTTTACTAAATTGGTATCCTGTATAATCTTTGGCAAGAAATTAAAAAAAAAATTATGCTGTGTCAAAAGGTGGTAACCTGGAGAATGAATGGACCCAGTTGTCTTGGGACAGAGTGTTTCCTAGCACAGAGGAAACACTTTCCCTCTCCTTCCTCCTGTTCCCGCTGCTTTAGTAATACATCCTTCTGGGCCTGACATGAGGCAGTTCTCCTCACAACCAGGGGCTGGCCCCTCCCTTGATAAACCAGGCAAGCAGGGAGTAAATCTCAGAACAAATTAAAGGGATGGGTACATTGTTCAGCTGACATTAAAACCGGCTTCATTGGGGAAAAGTATTTTCCCACAGACATCATAAAATTATTTTAGGAAGAGAATTATGGCCGGAGAGGAAGGATATTTTGTCACTGTCTGACCTGAGAAAGCACCCTACCTTGAGCAAACCACCTCTTTCCTTCACCCAGACAGCAAGTAAGAAACTTAAGAGAACATTCCCTGAAGCAAAATTCCTGCCAAAATTGCTTTAAACACTGAGTCAATATCATTTAATTGTACATCCCTTGGCACAAATCAAGCAAACCAGCCAGATATATACGCGCATGACTTTATTTGCCCAGGCAGTTAAAGAGTGTTTGTCTCTATACTGGAGAAATTGGTATAAATGAACTGTGGCCACATCCTCCTTTAAATAGTGCATGCGTGTCAGGCTGTAGGGTTCATAAATTAGCCTTTTGGAGAGTTCAATCATAATCGAATATACTTAATATTCACACATTGTAATTTGAACATTAAAGATCTTGAACAAAGATCACGATCTTCGAAGGTATTAAATTAAAAAAAATACTCCCCCAGAATTGCATTTATTAGCTCCTGATTTCTGATTTATGTTTCATTAGCCTGTGGTGAAAAGTATGGCGCCGTCTAAAAGAAAAGCACGAATCCCCATTTTGGAACATTAAATCCAGATTTTTGACGATAACCTATTTTTGTGCTGCTATTAGGGGAGCGCCAGCTTGTACCCACATCCAGTTATTAATCTGTGAAATGTTTTCTCTCTGGTGTGTTATGTTCTTTCTAAGTCTGCTGCACTTAACCGTCACCGACTAAGTGGGTTATTAAACGGGAGCGAGAAATGAATCAATCAAGTATATTCAAATGCTCAGTCTCCAGCTTTGTTCTTTGACTTCATTATTTAGGCATTAAATTCCATGCAACACCGGATGTAATTGTCAATACAGAGACTTGATTTGTGGGGGATGAGTTCTCTTTGGCAATTACGGTTTGAGGTTTACAAGCACACCAGAAATCCTTGCTACGTGATAACACCATTAACATGGCTTCCATAATCACATCGTTCAGTGGGATCGCAGCCGGCTGTGTTGGGGAGCTGACATGTTTGCTGAAGAATGGAGCTGGTCTTTGTAGTCGTACAAGAAAGCACCTGTCTGCTTGGCCGCTGGTTACATAGTGCTTTGGGGTAGGGCTCTCCTTGGTGCTAGAAGGCAGCTATTCTTACTCTGTTTACCCAGCTTAGTTAGAAGGAAAAACATCAGGATGTGTAATGTTAAGAGTCAGACGGCCCAGGTTTGAATCCTGCCTCCACCACTTCCCAGCTGTGTGACCTGTGTGGCCTTGGGCAAGAGACTTAAACTCTCCGTGCCTCAGTTTTCTTTTCTGCACATGAGGTTAATAATAGCATTGTGTTACTTCGAGTTCCTCAGAAGCAGACACCGAGACAAAGATTTGAGTACAAGTAATTGATCTCAAAGGATCAGAAAAGCTAGGTAGGGGAGTGGGGAAGTGGGCCAGGGAAGGGAAGGCAGCCAGAAAGGGCATATTATTCAACCAGTGGCCACTGAGGCTTCACAGAAATCACTCTCAGTGACTTGGGTTGACATCGCATAGCACTCGGCTCCAAGTGACCCCTCTGGAAGGATGAGTGTGCCGGGGTATTAGTCACTGTTGAAGGATGTTCCCAGGGGAGGAGCAGCAGTGCGGGCCAGGCGGGAGGGGGAAGCAAGCTTTGGCAGCCCCAGAAAGCCCTGGCCAAGAAGCAGGTGCCAGAGACTGGGAATCGGCCTGTGTGTCTTCAGTGATCCAAGTGAGGGCCCCTGGCATCTGCTCCAAGGACCTGCCTCCTAGAGTCATTCTGAGGGCTCAATGAGTCCCCCAACTTGTAAAGCTCTCCAAACAGTCTAGTTTTGATCAGCCAGAGTGAGCACGTACACCACCTACCTCCCAGGGTTGGCACGAGCCCTGAGCAAACTGCATAAGTGAACCCCGAATCTGCACAGTGCTCCGCACAGGGGAAGTGCTCAGTGGGTATTTGTTAAACAAAATACATCTCCTTTATACATCTCTGCCCACGGGACATTCTTTAATTAGTTTATTTGTTCCTCTCTGCTAGCCCTTGCTGGCCAGTGTTAGTCAGAGCCTGTCATGGGGGAGGTTAGAGGGATTTTCATGGTACTGAAGCACAGAGGCCGAAATCTGCCTGCTTTTCTTACTGGGAGGGCTTGGGCAAGGCTGGGCTCTCCTACGGCTCAGTTTCCTCATCTGTGCAATGGGTGTCATAAAAGCACTTTCTCAAAGGCATGTTTAGGATAAAATAAATGACGGTTGTGAAGATCTGTAGAGTGTCTAGTCAGTAAGAAGGGCTGCATTCATGACATCCTCATGGTTGCCTTTAGTAGTGGTGGTAATAGTAAGTGACAGACCCAAGATCTGAACCTAGGTCTGGCTGACCATATCACACGCATTGCTTCTGATAGGTTATCTGATGGGGGTCCTTTAGGCATTGCAGGGAGCAGCTTCTGAAATGGCTTCCAAGGGGTCCCCATCTCCCAGTATTCACGTCCATGGGTAACGCCCTCCCCCAGAGCGTGAGCTGGCTTCCGATAAACAGATCACAGGAAAAGGAATGGGACAGCACTTCCAGGATCAGGTTGCAAAAAGGTTAGGTTCCTTCCATCCGGATTGTATGTTCTCTCTACCTTGCTCAACTCCGAAGCCAGTTGCCATATCTTGGATTGTCTAATGGAGAACCCATATGGCAGCAGCTCTGGCCAACAGCGAGAGAGGAGCCGAGGCCCCCAGTCCAGTACCGCTGAGGAGCTGAATCTCGCTGGCAGCCATGTGAGTGATCTGGGAAGTGAAGCCTTCCCCAGCTCAGTCAGCCCAGGATGACTCCAGCTTTGTCAGAGACGGAGGGAAAGAACCCAGCTAAGCTATGTGTGGGTTCCTGGCCCACAGAAACTGAGATGATCAACATTGTTTTTTCTGCACTAAGGTCTGGGGCAGTTTGTTATGCAGCGATGGACCATGAATACAGGAAGTGTTCATTTCTTCTGTGGTTCCTCCTACTTCCAAGAATTGATGACAGTCAATGTCCAGTTTGATCTGTCACCCCGGCATAAATGGGAATTATCACTCTAAGGTCTGGCTCTCCAGGTCCTCAAACACCAATTCCTTTTCATTCTAATGGTGTCTTGAGAGAGGAGAACAGAGTCCTGGAGTCTGGCGGGCCCCTAAAGGCTCCTCGGACCACAGCTTGACAAGCCACTGTGGAGACCTTGTTCCTCAAAGGAGAGATCCGTGTTGTGACATAAAGTAAATAAACATGCCAAACACGTATTTCCCAAGTTGGTGCATCCGCTGACCTGGCAGGAAGGACACTGTGTGCGAGGGAATCTGAGCCGGGAGGCCCTGCTTTTGGACGTGAGGTCTTCCAGGGAACTGAATGTGGTCACTGCATGGATGTCAGGCTGCATGCAGAGCTCCTTGTGCTCTGCTGTCTCCATCTTGGGTTGGAAACTTTTCAGCGCTCCACTGAAGAGAGCCAGAATGGAAATACCAGCCTGGGATTGGAGCAGCTGAATGGTGGCTGGGGGAAATACGGAGTGGCTTGAAGTGGAAAGGGCTTGCTTCCCCTTCTGAATGTAAGAACCTTTCGTCTGCTGCTGCAGGTGGGAAACATAACCCAAGGTCATTTTTAGGTGAGGACGCATGAAACAGGTGGATGCAGCATGGGGTTCCCAAACTTTCCTGGGGCGCAGGGCTGCTGGGGTAAAAGGTTACGAACGTATTCCCAGGTTCTGTTCCAGATAGCCCAAGCTGCTGTGGATTGCACATGTGCCCAGGGTGGTGGTTATCAGGCGAGTGGATAGCCAGCAAACTCATTCCCGGCTTAAGCATCCGTTCATCCCTCTGCTCATCTGCTCGTCTGCTCATCTGTTTAACCAGTGAGCACGGTGTCTAGCTTGTGTCAGGCACTATCGCGGCTGCCGAGAAGTGCACTGAAAAGTGACACATGGTCCCTGCCCTTTAGGAGCCCACAGACGGGTCCAGGAACGGGCACAGAAGTGTCCTTCACAACATGGCATGATGAGCTCAATTTGACAAGGAAATAAAAAAGTAAAGGCAACTATTACATACTGATCGCCCTCCTCCCCCACACCTGCCTCATTTAACTTCTGGTCACCAATTTTTCCTACATGGTTATTTAAAGTGAAAATAATATAATTTAAATATGTCCTTGCATATTTCCTCTTAGGGATAGTTAAATTGTTCATCTGATTGTTTCCAAGGATTTCAAAGGGACGCATTGCCCTGTACTCCCGGAATTCTAATTAGCAAGCCAAGTGGATTCGACTGGATTTTCATACATCCTTTCCCCCAGAAGCACTTGGGCCACAATCTCAGTTATCCTGCCTGCTGGTTCCTTCCTCAGGAACAAAAGTACCACCAGCCACAGGAAATGAGGCCCTTGAGGCAGAATGATTAGCCTTGGCCTCAAACTGCTTTCAGAAGGTTTGCAAACAATGTAATGGGAAAGTCTAAGGAACAGGGTGGGTTTCTTTCTTCTCCCTTTTTAAAAATGATTGAATCCCACTGTCTTCTGAAGATGAGTATTTCTGCTGGGCAGATTTGCTTTGTAAATTACAGACTTGAGTGGATTCTTCTTCTTCTTTTTTTTTTTTCTTGCTTCAGTGAACTGGGAATTAGACATATTTGCAATCAAATAAAATGTGAGGGCTCTTGACAGGTTGGAATTCTGACAACTCTGTGGTATCATGCTCATGCATCGCCTGTTGGTGGGGATCATCTTGGGTTCGGGGCGAGGTTCTGTGTTAGTGATGGAGGGATGTAGCAGTGACCAAGGGAGATAGGCCCCTGCTCTCAAGGGCTGAGGGTCGAGGGGTGAGAGAGATTTTATATAACGGGACAGAATAGGATATATAAGTGCTAAAGAGAAAGAAGGCATGCAGTCAGCAAATTTAGTGAGTGTCGATCCACTCAATAATGCCAGGCCTGTTTCTAGGTGCAAGGAATATAGCAGTTTCCAAAATAGACAAAAATTGCTGTTTTCATAGAACATTTATTTCTGTGTGTATGTGTGTGGGAAATACGTGCCATATTTTTCTGAGATATTTGTTTGTCAGATGGTGAGTGGTATAGAGAAACTTTTAATCTAGGAGATATGGGGTAAGGAGTGTGTGTGTGTGTGTGTTGTGTGCTCACACCCATGTGTGTACTTGTGTGTGTGTGTTGTGTGCAGATACCTGCATATGCGCACATCTGGTGAAGAGCACGATCTTAGGTTAGGTAGCTGTATGTGCCTTCCATTGCTGCTATGATAACATGATGTATTACATGACACTTCTAGAGGTCAAAAGTTTGAAATGGGTCAGGAGGCCTGTGTTTTTTCTGGAGGCTGTTGGGGGGAAGTTTGTTTTCTTGCCTTTTCTAGCTACTGAACGCCGCCTGGATTCCTTGGCTCATGGCCCCTTCCTCTTGTGATGACGGTGGGCCTGCTTGGATAACCCAGGACGAGCTCCTCAATCACATCTGCATAGGTCCTTTTGCCACCTAAGGTTCAAAGGATTAGGATGTAGGCATCTTTGGGGAGTCATGTTCAGCCTAGCGCAGTAGCCCCGGAGACTGTCCTGGAGTTTTAATCAAGTTCCTGAAGGAGAGGAGGGCGGGCACTATGCAAATAGCTGGGGCAAAGTGGGTTCTAGGAAGGTAGGGTCATAGGCGAAGTTGGTGAATGACTAAAAAGGTTTTGAGGAACAGCATGGAGGCCAAGATGTCTGGAGCAGAGTCAAATGATGGGGAGAGCAGTGTGAAGAGGGTCAAAGAGCTGATGGGGGTCAGTTGCGTGTAGTCTCCATGGAGGAACTGGCTCTCGCTCTGAATGAGACAGGGCTCCCACTGAGCACTGGCTTTGAGAGCTGTGTGTGGGAGCAGAATCTCCATCAGACTGAGAAGGCCGTGGAGCAGGGCAGTCTTCTCAAGAGGAAGGAAGCTAGAAAGAGAGACCTGCAGGCTTCCCAGAGATATCACTCTTCATCATAGATAACATTTTGTGCGTGCTTGGTATCATCTACTATACTGAACATTTTCTAGGTGGACTTAATGGAATTGTTTACCGCAAAAGGATTCCCTCATGCCACAGATTGCTTTGTGGCAGATGGATTGATTGTTCTTTTACAGAAGGGGAAGCTGAGGCAGAAGGATTCATATTAGGGAAAATAGCTAATAAACACATTGGGACTAGACCTTGACCTTGGATCCTTCCACATGCAGAGTCCAGACTTTCTGCTCCACTGTTTCATGTGGCTGCTTCTCCATTCCCAGTTGAGTTGGGGGTGACCCACTGGTACTTGGGAAGGTGGGAGGCAGGCCCATGTCAACCACACTTTTTCTGTTGGTTTGGGACATTGGCATGCACGGAGTGAGGTATGGGAAGCAGAAACATGTGAGGAGGATCTGACATGTTTTATGCCCCATTTATCTCTTCATGACTTGGGATGCCCACTGGGGAGTGGGCCAGAGGTAGGTACTTCTCTTGTAGGCAGCCTGGGTGAGTAAGGCATGTGCTGGGTGCTAAAGGCTCATGGCAGAATAGAACAGATAGGTACCATGGTCCTTCCTGTTTGAGTGGAGGACAGACAGTAAGCCAGTGAGACAAAGCAGGATGGTCTAATGGGAATAACTGGGGGGCAGTTGAGATGGGTGGTCAGAGAGAGCCTCTCCAAGGAGGTGACCTTTCTTTGAGACCTGAAGGCTGAGAAGCCACCACTTATGGGAACAGCCAAGGAAAAAGTGTCCCGTGCTAAAGGAACAGCAAGTGTAAAGACTTGGGTCAGGCATGAGGTTAGTGCTTGGGAAATGGAAATTGGTCCCTGGTGTTGGGGCGGAGTGAGGGGGCCCCTCTGTACACCGTCAAGTGGATGTCTGCAGACATAGGCCCGTAAGCAGAGCAGTACGTTGGAGTTTGCTCTAAGTGGGACGGGGAGACCCATGGAGGTTCAGAGCAGGGAGTTACCCTAATCTGATTTACATTTTCAGAACTCGCGGGGGGGTTGGTTTGTTGGTAGGAGTAGTTGGGAAGGGGGGTGAAGGAGAGCTATCACCATCATCCAAGGGACCTGGAGCAGTGATGTCGCTGGAGGCGGGGAGGTGCAGCTGGATTCCAGATGTGAGGGGTCAGGGAACAGGAGGAACCAAGGGTGATTCTAAGATCTGCAACTTCAGCAACCAGGTAGATGGTCATGGTGACTGGGGAGGGCTGGAGGAGAAGGTGGTGTGACATTGGGGGAAGTGGGGAACGATGAAAAGTATTAGAAGTCTCACATGCAATTCGAAGACAAGAAGTAGAGGTCAAGGTACGCAGCCAGACAGAGGCAGGGACAGTGGAGAAGATGAGTGGGATAGCTGGTGGTTGACGGCGGCTAAAGGGAGGGTCCACCAGTGTTCTGTCGGCATTCGGTGCTTTTGGCGACAAGCTTAACGTTTGCCAGGCTGAGCTCTCCACGGAGCTGCTTACACCGTGTCAGTCTCCAGCTTCCAGGAGTGGGTGTGACAGGGGAGGAGAACGTCTGGCTTTGTAAAGCCTTTGCAGAATAAGGAGGAATGAAGCCTTGCCTGAAAGATGCTCCCAAACGCTTGCAGCAGTAGGCTGGCTTGGGGACCATTCCCCCACCATCATGAAGACTGCCGCAGGCAGGGATGCAGCAAACCCAGTACCCGTTTGTTTGAAGATGAGAAGCCGGCTCTTCGGGCGGTGGGGTGGGGGCTGGGGGATTGTCTACAGTGTGGTAAGAATGGCAGCACTGACAGCCCGGATAGCCGTTTGGGTTTTCCAAAGCACTTCCTGCTTTTCATTAGAGGTAGTTTTCCTTTATTGAAAAAACTCTTTATCGAAGTGTAACATCCAGTCAGAAAAGTGTACTTCTATGTCAGTGGCTCAGGGATTTTTCACAAATGGAATACATCCATGTAACAAGAAATAAAACATTTTCTGCCAAAGCATTCTTAAATTTCAAAACCAGGTACTAGAATTGCCCATTTCTTTGAGGTCTCTCCTGTCAGTGGCCGAAATCAGGCACCAAACTGCACTTCGGTCAGTCAGCCCCAAAGGTGTGTGTGTAGGACGTAGGTTCCCTGTGCCCTCTTGATCAGCGCCCCCCACAATCCTCCTCGAAGCCCATATCCCTCGTCTGCTTGTGCTCCCCTGTGGCCCATCAGACGTGGCCAGCAATCTCCAGTGAGACACAGCACTCTTCAGTTCTCATTCACCCAGGGCGTAGCCACCTTCTCAGAACCTCCTCTCTATACAAAATGTGCAGATATACATGTCTTATTACCTTTCCCTTGGTCTAGGTAGTGAGAAGCAGTACAAAGCACCTGGAGTTTCTAGTACAAGCCTTGGATTTCTAGGTCTGAGAAAGTCATCTGGTGAAGAATGGACTGAATCAATAATAGGGTCTTTATTTTTATTTAATTAATTAATTGATTAATTAATTAATTTATTTATTTAATTTTTGGAGGAGAGGGATGAAGGATTCTTTGGTGTGTCAAGGACAAGGGAACATTTTTGTGTTTTTTCTTTTTCTCTGAGGTTTGACTGTCCTGCCAGGCAGGTGGCGGGGGGTGCTGTCACGCGGTAGTGACAAGCAGGGGCTCTCGAGTTGGTCGGACCTGGATTCGAATCCTCCCTCTGGCTCTTTGCAGCCAAATGAACTTGGCACAGTACTTAACCTCTCCAAGCCTCTGTTTTTCCATATGTGAAATGGAGCTCAGAAGAGGTACCATCCCAGAGAGTGGTTATGGACATCAAAGAACAGATTTCCCGTGAAGGGTTTGGCACAGCATTTTTACCACCACTAGAATGATCCTCAGCACTGAGGGAATAGTAGTGGCCGTGAGAACAATGTTAAACTTCTTGTTGCATGGTTATTATCGCTCTTATTACCTTGCCGTTTGGCGGGTGATGAGAGTGAGACCTGGATTAAGTGACCTGTCTGAGGACACAGGACAGCGGTCATCCCCTGACTCCGAAGCCAGTGCTCCTTGCCCTCAGCACCTCTCTCCCCATTCAGCACACCCGGGCCCCTTTCCCAGCCCATCTGGTCACCGATGGCGGCTCAGATGAAGCAGCGGGGGCAGCTGCCAGCCTGGGAAGAGAGACTAGGCAACCCTCTGTGCCGGGCATCATTTAATTAGATGACCTCCAAAGCTGGCTTTTCCAGCCGCCATCTAGCCTCCAGAAGAGCAGCATTAAGGAGTTAATGGGGCTTGGCGGAGGTGCTGGGCCATCTGTTCTTAATTACCCAAAGTGCATGAGGCCGAGGGCAGGCTGGCCTGGGGGTGGCTGGGCACTGCCAACATAGTTGAGTTGGCTGCCGTGTCTCAGTTGCCTGGCCTCCTGCCTCCCAGCAACCCCAGATTTCAGAGTCCCTCACTTCACCTCCTTCTGCCTCTCCCACCTCTGAGTCTGAGAAGGAGATGCTTATGTACCAGAACCCCAAGTGAGCAGAGGCAGAGATGGAGAGCAGGAGAAGGGAGGTGTCCGGTCCAGTGCTCCAGATGCAGAGCCTGAGGCAGGGATTCTTGTGAGGGCTCTTGGGGAGAGCCCTCAGGAGGAAGCATGGGTCCTGCCTCCATGCGGGGTTAGGGGAGGGAGTGGGTAAAGCAGTATCCTGGAGTCCGGCGTGTGCAGCTGTGAGTTGCTATCAGCCAATTTTCACAGAAGCTGGGGGAGGGATGCATCCACCAAACAGGAAATCTGGTTTGGGTACTAAGAGGAAAGTGGGAGGGCTATAAGGTAGACCTTTGAAAAACAACCCCTTTTGGAAAGAAACCAAGCCTGTTGTGTAGTTATTTTTTACCCCCTCACAGGAAACTGCATTGTGTCCCTCCCTCCTCAAGCCCGGATCCACATAGAGCCCTTGCCGCTTTTCATCAGAGGCAGATGCATGGTTAAGAGAATGGGCTTGACATGCAGAATTGGGTCCTCTGCTGGGTGACTTGGGGGAGGCTACCCAACCATTCTGTGTCTCAGTCTCCTTGCCTGTAGAATAGGAATAATAGTGCTGCTTACGTTTTGGAGCTTTATGTAAAGATTTAATGATTTAATGGTGCTTGTAAGTTACTTGGAATATGCTGGTTCTTGTGAAATTCTTAACTGATGGTGATGGAGGGAGTGACGTTGGTTCTTCTTTGTATTCTCCCTCTCACTTCCTTCCCTTTTGTCTTCTTCCTGTTTCCTACTATTTTTGCAGCTGTTGGTAGGGCTGATGATGGTTGTGTCACCTGACAAGTTAGTGGGCTTGGTTCAGAGTGAGACACAGTTCACTTTAGGGGAAGAGCCCCTACCCGTTCCCAGGTGATGCTGTGCTATTTCTAAGACAATCTTGAAAATCCATGTATATGTACATTGTGTGTGTGTGTGTGTGTGTGTGTGTGTGTGGTATTGCAGGGGGAATCCTTGGCCTTCCCCTGGGAACCAGAAATACGCAGTCAGGCAGCACAGAATTTGTGTGTGCACTTTGTCTCTTAGAAGCTGTGTGGCAGGGACACCTGGGTGCCTCTGTGGGTTAAAGTCTCTGCCTTCGGCTCAGGTCATGATCTCAGGGTCCTGGGATCAAGTCCCTCATCGGGCTCTCTGCTCAGTGGGGAGCCTGCTTCCCCCTCTCTCTCTGCCTGCCTTTCTGCCTACTTGCAATCTCTCTCTCTGTCAAATAAATAAATAAAATCTTTTAAAAAAGATTTATTTATTAGCGAGAGAGAGCGTGCACAAGTGAACAGGAGGTGGGGTGGGGGGGAGGGAATCCCAGGCAGACTCCCCACTTAACTTGGAGCCCATGGGGCTGGATCCCATGACCTCAAGATCATAACCCCATCCAATATCAAGGCTTAGATACTCAACTGACTGAGCCCCCCAGGCAGCCCCGAGACTCAAGATTTCTTATCCATAAAATACCTAATGTAGCGATGGTGTGAAGATTAAAGAGATACAGCCTTGAGCCTAGGTCGTGCACACTGTGGAAACGCATAGCCTGTGCATTTGTCTGCCTTCTGGCATGCTGTAGGTCCTTCTGAATTAGTTTTTATTCTCAACTAAATGTTGGTGGATTTGGGTTGAGTTCAGCTACTTCTGTGTTGGACTCTGGACCATTTTGTTTATCTCACAGCTTCAGGCGCCTTTGGTTTTGGGGCCCTGGAATCAAAGTGTCTGTTGTGGTTCTGAGGCTCTAGCTAGCTGCTCCAGGCTACTGTGCCCTCAGATGTCAGAAAGACAAGGGCTCGGTGCCTGCTTTGCCACTTCCTGCTCCTGTGTCTTCACCTGTAAGATGGAGCCATTGAAATGTTCCTTTTAGCATTGTTGTGTGGATGAAATTGGATGATACAGTCTAGTTGTGTCCCACAGTGAACGGAGAAGCAGTGCTACATGGTGTCCTTAACGAAACTGAGGGAGAACGACCTCTTTGTGGCTGCTTGATTAAATTGCTCAGAACTTTCTGGAGATTCTAAAACATTAATTCAATAGGCAGGGCTGCGCTGGCCACCTCCATGTTCTGGGTCCAGGCTGCCTTCATTTGCACCCTCGGATCCTGGCTCAGAACTCTAGCTGCCTGGTGTACACTGCAGGACGGGAAGATGAGCCTAATTATGAGGGAGTGAAGGTTGCCTGTCCCTGTGATCATGGCAGGGTTTGATGCCTGGGATCCCTGTGGTCTTATGGAGATGGGACTGGAATGGAATGTTGGATCTGTAAGCAGAGCGCTGGGGTCACCGGCCAGGATCACAGCTCAATCGTAAATCTGCCGCAGAGCTCCAAGTTGCTTCCCTGAAAATGGCATCCCTCTTCTCCGTATGGCAGGAGCTGGGGTTTTTGTCAGTGTTGTTCACCGAATAGTTCCAACTTCCCAGTCCTCTGCTAGGATTATGTGTCTGTATCTACTTTAAAGTTAGATGAGGACATAGGACCTGCTCTGGGCTCAGTCAGCCTCTGTGGGTGCATGGCACCAATGAGGCAGCAGCTTATTACATCCCGCTGAGATCTGGGGCTTGCTTGTTACTTCAGTGTAACTCGTATGCCCTGACTGATACACCTGATCACTGCATACACGGGGTGGGGACCCTGCCTGACTTTGTGTACTGTCCTTCCTAGGACCTACCACAGTGCCTGACACAGATCAGCAGTAGATAAATACTTTGTTGAAGAATGAGAGAAAAATCTGGGCACCACCAGATCTGAGTTGGGTCCTGGCTTTGCCACTTGTTGGCTTTGTCAACTTTGGGAGTTCACTTAACCTTTCTAATCCTTACATTTTCTCATACTTGGGAATGAGAATACTGTTCCTTGCAACATTACCTTAGGATATTCTGATACTGTGACAGTTTCTGGCACACGGTAGGCACATGACAACTAATGAAAATCTTTTGCTTTGAACAGAGAAGGAAGGGTTGGAGGAGAGAGGACCAAACCCATATAAGTATTTCTTCCTGTAAGACGGATTAGGGTGGGAAGGAACTTGAGGGTGGCATTGATGAGGGAATGAGACCCAGGGAGTGACTCCAGGAGTGAGGAACCGGGAAGGGAGGGATGGGTGAAGCAAGGAGTAGGCAGATCTTCCTCCTCGGAGTCCTACAGAGCTCATTCAGATGGCTCAAAACATCCCCAAATATTTGAGCAGAAGCCATAGCTAGTACGTTTTTAATTACCCTGCCAATAAAGATTCCTGGGCAGAACGGTCTTCGATGCACAGTAATGTTTTGCAATGTTTCTAGTAATTGGGTTAAGATAATTTATTAGAGCACTGACTGCATGTGTTTCAATAATTGCTAAGACTAGAATATTAGCCTTTCCTCCCTGAATGCAAATCACTCCCCAATGGGCCAAAGCTTTGGAGAATATGGTCTTGAATATGCAAATCAGTTTGAGACAAATTCTGAGAGCTGACCGCAAAGCCTATGGTGAGTATTTATTTTAAAGCACACTTGGAAGTTTCCTGTACTATGAATGCCACGTTCGGGTCTGGTTTTGTTGGCCAGGTCACAGGCTGTGGTGGGTTGACCTACTACTGCTTCTATTAAAATTAAAGGAAACTCAAGTGCAGATGGGAGGTGAGGAGGGTTGACAAGAGCCCCACCGAGGTTGCCGGCAGCATGAGAGACAGAGTTAATGGCGAAAACAGATTTTTCCCTCATCTCTGTTTTTCCTCCTGAGCTTGTTGGGGGGAAAACAATCTAACCCTGTTTAAGAAAAATAATCAGCCAAAGAATTAACAGAGGAATTGAGAGAATGAGAGAGTCTTGCTGGGGGAGGGGGGCATGTTTGCAATCAAGATTTAAAGGTAATAAGCTTCCTAAGGTTAATTTGGTTTATCTGGCTTGAACACAGCATGTTTGGGCGGTTGGGGGGAGAACTCACTTACTAGAAGCTTTGCATTGTCAGGGAATAACAATAGTCGTGGGAGTGGTATGTATGGAATGTTTACAGTGCCAGACAGCATCCCAAGCATATTATGTGCATCCTGTTCACTTAATCTGCGCAACAACCCAGTGAGGGGATGTATTATTATCCCCAAGATGAAGTGGAGTCTTGGAGAAGGGAAGCATGTTGGGTAAGGCGTCCCTTTTGTAAGTGGAGGAGCCAGGGTTGGAACCAAGACCTCAGAACCCTGAGCTCTTGCACTGAACCTCCCGGGCTATGTTGCCGCCACCATTTACTAAACAGCCACTGTGTTTTGGGCAGCAAGCTAGGTCCATTGCAGGTCCTGGTCCATTTAACTGTTTAAATGCTGATTAAGATGTATGTCACTGCAGTCCGGAAGATGAGGGACAGAGGGGCAGGATCTACGGATCTCTGATAAGTGGTAGGGTTGACACTGGCAAGAAGGGTGATGGTGATTTTGATGGGAGTGGACAGACACATTGGATGTGCGAGGCAGAGACAAGCATTTAGAAGGTGCAAATGTAGGAGAACACCGATAGCCCTTAGCTTCCTCATTCATAAAATGGGGATGATAATTGTACCAGCTTCAAAGGAACTTAGTGCCATGCCTGACGCATAATGAGTGCTGAAATATTGGGTATTCATATCTCTTGTATGGGATAATAACAATCAGGATTTTCTGACTACTTAAGAAATGCAAAAGGGCAATAATTGGTCACCACCGTTTGGAAGGTAGTTCAACATGCATCTCCAGAGAGTGAATAAACCTTCATACATATATCCCCAACACAGAGAAAAAAAAGTAAGGCACACTCTTCGACTGTGGACCCCAAAGTAAGACATGAGAGTCACCACGTCTCTGTGTTAATTGCAAAATAACCAGAATCTCACCTTTGTTATTCCACTTTTAGGTCTCTAGGGAGCTGCTGGGGGGAAGAAGTATTCATGAAAGACGGTGAGAAAGGCAAGTAAGAAGGAGGTTCTGTAGAGAATTCCTCTGCTCACCATCCAGCTGAGTGTTGGTGGCATATCCCAGTATCCCCACAGCTGCCATAAATAGGCAAGGAGGAGAGTGGGATACCCACTGTGCAGGTGAACAGGGAGACTTAAATACTTCCTTGTGACGGTCAAGTGACCGAGTGGTAGCACAGAGGCTCGCATATAAGTTCTCTGGCTTGTATCTCCTGACCTTTCCCTGTTCTTCCCAAGAATCCTGGTGGAAGGTAGCAGGTCCTACCTTCCTACCAAGGTAGCTGGGCTTGTTGAACAACCCCATTCTCTCACCACTCCCGCTGTATCACTACAGGACTCATTGTCAAGAGAGCCATCACCCCTGTCACAGCCAAGGTAATTTTACCCAGGGTCTCCCTCCTTTCTTCCTGAGCTTTCGCATCAGTTGAGAAACTTAGTCGATCCCATCAGCCTCCCCAAGTAATGGATAGTCTGTATAATAAGAGGACATTACAGCTTCCCCAAAAGTTTCCTAATGGATAATAAATTATGAGAAGAACATTCTTTGCTATGTAATTAATGGAAATTTACCATTTTTAAGCTTCCTCTGGGAAATTTTCCATGTCAAATGAATTTGTTGATGGGACCCGAGAGGGAGGGTATCACAACTGCTCCACTGTGTACTTCTTCATTAGTCAGCTGCTGGAGGTTAAATTTTCAGTCACGTCTTCGGATGGCTTTGATCTCTGATGACAGTGTTAACTCTATTTGCTCCTTGGTATCACTCTGGTACTTTAAAACAGTCTTTTAAGATAGCCTTGCTAATTATTTTGCTGGAAGTTTAATTAAATCTTGTCACAGAGGAATATGCTGTCTTGGGGTATGGTTGCTAAACATAAGTCAAATTGCTAAGAAAAAGGGAGGCAGAGTAGATATTTATGCATACTAAGAATGGTGCAGAAGATAGGTTTCCTTACTAAAGGACGTGGGATTTACAGAAGTTCAAATCCCTTTGTCTGAACGACGTTCAGCTTTTGGCGAGAATGCCAATTCTGTTTTAATTTTACACTTGGAACCAGATGTATTATGATCAACCAACTAATGTTTTTATTTAGTTTTACTCTGGAACCATAAGGACAAGGTTGCTATCTTCAGGGGGCTTATGGTCTGGAGGGGGAGGAGTATGGAAGGAGGTGTGGTATATTATATATAGAAGGTCAGATGGCCAAGAATATTCATTGTGGCAGTATGGTAAGAGGAGCCTGCTTCCAGGGAGCCTGCTTCCCCCTTCTCCCTCTGCTTGCCTCTCTGCCTACTTGTGATCTCTTTCTCTGTCAAATAAATAAATAAAATCTTTTTTAAAAAAAGAGGGGGGTTGGGAAACTTTTTCTTAAAAGGCTGGATAGTGACTTTTTTTTTTTTTAAAGATTTTATTTATTTGACAGATCACAAGTAGGCAGAGAGGCAGTCAGAGAGAAAGAAGGTAGGAAGAAGGTTCACCGCTGAGCAGAGAGCCTGATGCGGGGCTCGATCCCAGGACCCTGAGATCATGACCTCAGCTGAAGGCAGAGGCTTTAACCCACTGAGCCATCCAGGTGCCCCTAGTGACTAGTTTTTAAATTAATTTATTTATTTTTAGAGAGAGAGAATGTGAGCCCGGGGAGGGGCGGAGGGAGAGGGAGACAGAGATTCTCAAGTAGACACCCCACTGAGCGCAGAGCCCAGTGTTGGGCTCGATCTCATGACCCTGAGATCATGACCTGAGCCTAAACTAAGAGATGAACGTTCAACTGACTAAGCCACCCAGGCTCCCCTAAAGGCTGGTTAGTTACTGCCATAGACTCTGTGGTCTGTATGGTCTCTGCCCGCTTTATGTGAAAGAGCCATAGACACTACATAAAGGACCAGGCCTGTGTTCCAGTAACACTTTATGCATAATGAAATTTGAATTTCAGAAATGTTTATATGTCACAAAATATTCTTCTTCTGTTGGTTTTTTTTTCTTTTTTGTTTTGTTCCCCAATCATTAAAAAATATGAAAATAATTTTTGGCTTGTTGGCAATACAGGAAACCGGAGGCAGTCTGGATTTGGCCTACAGGCCATGGTTTTGCAGACCCCTGGGGTAGAACATGTCAGTACTTAAATGTGGAAATAGGCACACAGCACATACACCTATACTCACACGATAGGTGTGATGTTTTTGAAATACTCCATGGTGGTTAATTATTCCCTTAGAAGCCAGTTTCTTTCTTCACGGCACCCTTGAGTTATTAAAGCCAAGACATGAGCTGATGGCCCCAGAGAAGGAGAGGACCGCAAGGAGTGGAACACAGAGGTCATCACTCAACCTTGACTCTCAAAGATGACTTATTTATTTTTTCCCAGTAACTGGCAAGAAAATAATCTTTAGATTGAAACTTCATTCAGAGATAAAGGTTTTTGTGCATTTGTTTGTTTGCCCTTTCTTTCTAAATTCCAAAGGCCTTTTTATGCACCAGGGTGCAAGCCCGGACAACTTAGACTATAGGGTTTTAGGACAGGGCATGCGTTCCGCTTGGTGGAGGTGTGAAAGGAAGCCTGTCTTGTCCTGGAGGAGGAGTAGGGCCGGTGGGAAGGAGAAAGGTGTGTGTGTCTCCAGTGCCTCCTCTATGATGGATACACAGGAGGTGGTGGTAGAAACAGGAAAATAACTCTGGGGGCCTTTCAGAGCAGGATGGGGCATGCTTCTGATTTCCTGTAGTGCAGACTGAATATTCTCACACCCCTGACTTTTAGAAGCTCTGTGTCAGTTGGGTAGAGGAATACTGAGGGAGGAACATGGGATGCATTCTCAGAAACCTGTGTCCAGAAGTCCCCCTAGTCTTTGCAGGGTGATGTGGAGATGCTAAGAGAAACTGGGGGCCATCTGGAGTCAGAACAAAGAGCTCTCAGAAGACAGGGACTTTGCAACAAGGGACGAGTGGCCAGAAAGAGAAGTAGTTTCCAGTATGATACCTTAATTGTCGAGAGACCCGCCATCCCTTTTGAAGATACCAGGAACAGACCAGTCCAGCCATATTGTTGCAGGCACTAGAAAAATCCTAAGAGATATGTGGTGACCTGATACTTCCTTCCTCTCCTGCATGCATGGGATATCTTGTGGAAAAGAGAAACAGTCCTGCTATAGAGTTGGACCTTCAGATTTGATTGAATGTTTATCCTAAAAAGTCTGACCCAACTCAAGACTGTTTTAAACTTCCTGAGATGGGGCTGTAAAACCTGGCATGTTTAGTGTTTTCCATACTACCTAGTGGAATGGGGCTCTGAGCAAGATGAAATCAGGGAAATCTGAAGTTTGCTGCCTTTGTAAGACTTTTGTTTTTTCTTGAGAAGTGTTAGGTTCACAGCAAAGTTGAGAGGAAGGTACAGAGATTTTCTATTTTCTGTCTACCCCCACACATGCACAGCCTCTCTCACTATCAACATCACTTACCAGAATGGTACACTGGTTACCAGGGATGACCCTACATCAAAATCACCCACAGCCTATAGTTTACTTTAGAGTTCACTCTTGGTATTGTAAATTCTATGGCTTTGGACAAATGCATAATGATATATATTTACTGTTATAATACCATACAGAGGATTTTCACTGCCCTTAATATCCTCTGTGGTCTATTTCTCTCATCAAGTCTACCCCTGGAAACTATCAATCTTTTGGTCCTTTTCATAGTTTTGCCTTTTCCAGAGTGTCATATAGTTGTAACCACACAGTGTGTAGCCTTTTCAGATTGGTTTCTTTCATTTAGCAATATGCATTCAAGATTCTTCCATGTCTTTTTGTGGCTTAATAGCTCATTGCTTTTTAGTGCTTAATGACATTCCACTGTCTGGATAGACCACAGGTTATTCATTCCTTCACCTAGTGAAGGACATCTTGATTGTTTCTAAGTTTTGGCAGTTGTGATAAAGCTGCTGTAAACATCCATGTGCAGGTTTTGTCCTTTGCATAAATACCACAGAGTTAAATTGCCATATCATGTGTTAAGAACAAGTTTAGTTTTGTAAGAAACCACCAGACTTATTTACAGTAGCCAATACATGGAAGCAACCCAAGTGTCCATTGATAGATGAATGGATAAAGAAGATGTGGTGTATAGATAGGTAGATAGATAGATAAATAATGGAATTTTACCTGTAAAAAAAAAAGAATGATATCTTTTTTTTTTTTTTTTTTTTTGGTGACAGCATGAATGGAACTAGAGGGTCCATGCTAAGTGAAATAAGTCAGACAGAGAAAGGCATATACCATATTATTTCATTTAAATGTGGAATCTAAAGAATAAATGAACAAACCACAGTAAATAAACTGAGTCTTCAGTACAGGGAACAAATGGGTGGTTTCCAGAGGGGAGGTGGGTAGGGGGTTGGGTGAAATAGATAAAGGGGATTAAGAGGTGCAAACTTCCAGGTATAAAATAAATCATGGTAATGAAAAAAAGTACAGCTTAGAGAATACAGTCAATAACATTGTAATAATGCAGTATGGTGACTCCACTCATCACAGTGAGCATGGAATTATGCATAGAACTATTAAATCACTGTGTTGTACCCCCTAAAACTAATATAACCTTGGGGCACCTGGGTGGCTCAGTGGGTTAAGCCACTGCCTTCGGCTCAGGTCATGATCTCAGTGTCCTGGGATCGAGTCCCGCATCGGGCTCTCTGCTCGGCGGGGAGCCTGCTTCCCTCTCTCTCTCTCTCTGCCTACCTCTCCATCTACTTGTGATTTCTCTCTGTCAAATAAATAAATAAAATCTTTAAAAAAAAAACTAATATAACCTTGTATATTAATTATACTTAAAAAACTGCCAGACTGTCTTCAGTGGCTGTCCTGTTTTGTATTTCCATCAGCACTGAAGGAGCATTCCTGTTGCTCTACAACCTCACCAGCATTTGGTGTTGTCTGTATTCCAGATTTGGGTCATTCTAATAGGTGTGTAATAGTTTTTCATTGTTGCTTTAATTACATTTCCCTGATGACAGCTGCAGAAAAGAGATGTAGTTCTGTTGTACAGTCTTCTTTGGTGAGGTGTCTGTTAAGGCCTTTGGCCCTTTTAAAAATTGGGTTGTTCGTTTTCTTACTGTTGAATTTTAAGAGTTATTTGTATATGCTGAGTGACAGTCCATCAAATACATCTTTTGTAAATATTTTCTTCTAGTCTGCAGCTTGCCTTTCATGGAGGCAATTTTTAATTTTTAAAAAAAATTTAATGAAATATAGCTTATCGTTATTTCTTTCATGAATTATATCTTTGGTGTTGTATCTAAAGAGGTAATCAAGGTAAGCAAGGTTACCTCCTAGGAGTTTTTTGTTTTGCTTTTTTTTTTTTTTAAAGATTTTATTTATTTATTTGACAGAAATCACAAGTAGGCAGAGAGGCAGGCAGAGAGAGAGAGAGGGAAGCAGGCTCCCTGCTGAGCAGAGAGCCTGATGCGGTGCTCAATCCCAGGACCCTGAGATCATGACCTGAGCCGAAGGCAGAGGCTTTAACCCACTGAGCCATCCAGACACCCCTCTCCTAGGAGTTTTATGGTTTTGTACACTTAGATCTATCCATTTTGAGTTAATTTTTGTGAAGGGCATAAAGTCTGTGTTTAGACCTTTCTTTTTTTCTTTTTTTTTTAATGTCCACTTGTTTGTTCTAGCTCCATCTCTTGAAGGGACTTTGTCCATTGTTTTGTCTTTGCTTCTTTGTCAAAGATCAGTTGATTGTATTTGCTGCATTTTTTATGTGAGTTGTAGTGGGTACAGTTTAATCCTCCTACACATTATGCTTATCTACACATCCCACATATCTAGAATTATACAGGAAAAGTAGGGTTTTCTCTTGGGGGAGGGAGTGGGATCCCAAGGAACAGGAATTGCAAGAGGACTTACTGTTACTTGTTTTTTATTCCACTGAGAAATGGTCACTGTAGTTCACTCAGGAGGTGGTGGTAGTCTTTTATGTCATGGTTTGAAACTTGTAATTGATTCTATATGTGAAGGGCATTGGCGCTGCATGGTCCTGGTTAGGTGTGTATAACTAAACCAATTGCCTCACTACTAGTCTAGAAGAGCAGTTGGTGGGGCTAAGAGTGAAGGCGCAGAAGTCTTTTGAGAGGCTTTTGGCATAATCCGGGAGGAAGAAGGTTGAGGGTTGGACGTGGTTCAGCATCAGTGGCCAGGAGGAGGAAGGAGATACAGAAGATTATTAAGAACAATCTCAGATCTGCATACAACAGAGAAGGGGTCAGAGAGAGACCAGGAAGGCATCGTAGAAACTGTGGTTGGAGAAGCTAACAGAATGTGAAGACACAAGGTAATTCTGATGCTGTGCCCATCTCCTTTATTGCCTCGTGCAGTGGCCATCTCTACTTTCCAGGTAGTTTAGGTCTTTATTGCAGCTCTTGGAAATGCTGAAAAGAGATTGTGTGCATAACGTACAGCAGAATTACTCAGTCTCTCTCTCTCTGTCCTTCCTTCTCTCTGGGCCCCCTCTTTCCCGTATTTCCTCCCTCCATTTCCTACTCCCCTCATCATGCATGGTGGTGACCCAGTCCCTCATGCATTCCTTTCCACCTGTCCAACCTTTCTCTTGCAAAACCTGGTCTTTGTCAGCTCTTCTCCCCCTCCAGGTACTCTGACAGCCGGCCTTTGGGATCTGTGCCCTCTCCAGCACAAGTCCTGCTGGCCTTCCCACCCCATCTCCCTTCTTCACCTCTGCCCTGCTAAGTGTTTCAGAGAACAGGCTGTGAGTCAGATTCCCTGGCTGCATTGTGGCTCTACAGCTGGCCAGTTAAGGGACTCGGGCAAAACTGGAACTCTCTAATGTCCATGTTCTCGTGCGTAAAAGGGGTGGGGGTAATCCTAGTACCTCTTCCCCTGGGTGGTTGTGAGGGTTAAATGAGATAATAGTTAAAAAGCTCAGCAGAGTGCCTGACATGTTACAAAGTCAGATTAAATGGCAGCCATGGTAACAACGATAGGTTGGTACCATCCTGGTTAACCCAGAAAATGCCCAGATTCAATCAGCAGCAGCTTGAGCAGAAAAGAAATAGAAAGGAAAACTTCCGAAACAAAATCAAGCCGGCAAACAAAGAAAAAATCGTCAAACAGAACAAAATGAAAACCTTCTTACAATACGGAATAGAGAAAGGTTTTGAGGACTCAAAACATTTATGCATGTGTGGTTTTTTTTCTGCTTTTTCTGTATGTTCCCCTGCTGCGTAACAAATGACCCCCAGATTTTAAACAAGATGGTTTCTGAGGGTGAGGAATCCAGGAGTGGCAGAGCTGGATTCGGCACTTCAAGCTCTCTCACTGGCTGTAGTCAAGGTCTGGGCTGGGGCCTAGTCACCTCAAGGTCAGCCGGGGCATTTGCCGCTCCTGAGCCCACCCAGTATTTTTGGTAGGATCTAGAAACTCACAGGCTGTCAGACTGAGAGCCTCAGTTCCTCACTTGCTTGGCGAGGCCATCCTCACCTCTTTGCAGTGTGCGACTCTTTCCATCAGAGCAAACATGTGAGAAGAGGCAGAGAGAATAATAGCAAGATGGAAATCACAGCCTTTTGTAACCTAATCACAGACGTGACATCCCATCACTTTTGCCACATTCTCTCTGCCAGCAGCGAATCTTCTGGTCTGGCTTGCACACAAAAGGAGGAGGTCACTGGGAGACTGTGTCAGAAGCTTCACACCATGCTTTCCTTCTTCCTCCTCCTTTCTCCTGTGTCCCATCCCTCAATCCCAGCTCTCTCCGAGAAATATATCCTCCTGCCCCCTGGATTCCACCACATCTGATCACTGTGGAATGTTTTGTCATATCTCTGGAGCTTCTCCATCATGATTCTCCCAAGTACCTAAAGAGACGCTGTCTCCTTCCTTCAGTTTAAATGCAGCCTACTTGCGATCAAGACAGTGTATGTCCGGCTGCAGAGGGAGGCGGGTTACCCTGGTGCCACTGGCGATCCCTCAGTTTCCTGACTTCCTGTTCTGAAAAAACGGAGGGAAAGGAAATCAAGGTGGCTACCTGAGGGTTCGCTGCATGTTTCTGGAATATACTGTGCTGAAATTTCCCTCTTCCACCAAGATCAGATATGGGAGAAAGGAAGGACACTCATGGTGAGAGACATTGATTATGGTGAATGTGTATTAACTGCTGTTATCATTATTGGTAATTACCATTGTATTGTGAGATTGCTTGTGAGGAGAGATGATGGCCTTGTCTCTTCTGAAATCAGACTCATTTACCTCCTCCTCGGGCTGCTGCTTTGGGACACAGAGAAGAGGAGTTGTAAGCCGCTGTTTAGAACTGACGCTAACGTAAGGGCTACACAGACCAGCCCCTTGGTCTTCTGGTTGAATGACAAAGAACTTAGGGATGGTTTGGAAGAACCCCAGTAAAGGGAGAAAGACCAAAGCAAGAGACCGTGAAGCATTTCAGGAATGAGAAAGCGCGACTACTTTGGTTTGGCTTCTAATAACAAATGCATTTACCTGCAGGCGATAGAAAAATCCAGATGTCAAAAAGTCTAGAGGTAGTGGCTGTTGGCATTGGTTTGATGGCTCAGCAAAGACAGGCTTTATAAAATGGAAATAATACCTACTTTATACGGTGTTTGGGAAGAGTGAAAGTCAGGTTACTGGCCCAGCCGTCTATCCATATAGGGATTTCTGTATTAGCTGTTAGTGTTGTGAGTAAATATGTGCTTGTTTTTGGTTTGGGGTAAAAAATTTTTCCTTGTGGGGAGATAGGGAAAAAAATCCCAATATTTGAATTCAATAAATTACTGCAACTTGCCCCGTTTCAGAGAGTGATTTGATACAAGTTTCTAGTCTTGAGAATATAAAAGGCAGTGGGCTTTCTCTTTCTAGAAATAAAGTGGATTGCTCCATGTCCCCCCCTGCCCCAGTTTCTCCAGCCACATTCTTGGGCTTTTTACCCCCGTTTTTCTGACTGTAGGGCCAGGGGACCCCTGGGTGCCATGTTCTGTTCCCCTGTGGCTGGTTCTTCTCCAGTTTCCTGTCCTTTTCCCTAGGCAGTACACAGGAACCATCTGCTTTTCATGATCCCTGCTCATCTTTGACCCAGGGGTGACCCTCCCAATCACTCAGAAAGTGCCATTGTACCTGAGTGCCAGAGCCATTTGCATGCAATATGATAGTTAGGAAGTGATTGTACTTTAGTTCCTGAAACATAAAATGTGCTCCACAACTGACGAAAAATAGAGCATCACCCAGTCATTTGGAATAACTGAATAGTGCATGTCGCGTGAGCTCACCGAAGCACGCCGCTTTCAATTAAAGCAAACAAACCAAAAAAGCCAAGAAAAAAGTCCCAGGAAGATGCAATTTGCAAATTGTTCTGTATTTGTTTTGAACTTCTACGTTATTCCAAATACCATCTATCACAATGATGATGTAATCATCATTACAATGAGAGCACAGCTTCCTTTTTCTGTCTCTTTCCTCTGCCCCATTCCTTCCCTCTCTCCTCTTTTTGGTTGAGGTAAGGCCATGTTCTGTCCATAGCCTCAGGGATGTCAGACTGATGAGGGACCAGCACCGCCTAGCTCAGCTCGAGGTCCCGGCTGGTTTCTAGTGTGAAGGCCGTGTCCCTCCTAGGCCAAGCAGGTGTGTTGGCTCTCTTTCACTTCGGGTGGGCACCCGCTTGCTGTTTCCCAGTACTCTAGGGATTCCACCTTTGGTGCAAACTTAAGAGAGCCAGAGCAGAGTTCAATGCCCTGAGATAGCCCTGCTGGGGGGACAGAGCTGAGGACTGACATAGTAACTGGCCACGCAGACTTTATCCTTTATTGTCCACGAGTCTGCTGGTACATGTGTCCATTCATCCCAGAATGTGGGTCCACTCGTTCTCACCTCCCCTTTTTGTCACAGCAGTGCCCTGATATGTGAGGGGGTTGTTGCACATCCCTTAGAGGGATGCCAGGCTGGAGCCCTTTTCCTCACCGTGGTCCACAGACTGGCAGCATCAGTGTCACTAAGAGCCTGTTGGAAAGACGGCTGGGACCTCCTGAGGCCAAATCTGCGTTTCACCTGTAGTTGCAGGTCGCTTGCGCATGCTACAGATGGATAACAACCAAAGCATGGTCCTCAGAGTCAGAGCTGCATCTGTGGCCTCATCAGGAACTTGCTGGAAATTCAGAGTCTCAGGCCCCACCCAGACCTACGAAATCAGAAAGTCTGGGGTAGGGCCAGCAGTCTGGATTTTAACAGGCCCTCTAGGGGCATCTGGGTGCACGTTATTTTTGGAAAACCAGTAATTTGGGAAAAGTTTGTTACTTTGTTTTTGTTTTTCATTTTTTAAAAATCTGATTTCTCTTCTGGTGTGCTAATCTGTATCTGACATTTACACCTGTGAATACACGGACTTGACCTTTGCATTGCCGTATCCGAGAAGCCAGTTCCCTTTCGTCTGCCCCTGCGAGCGTTGGGTGCCCGTGAACAGAAGATAAAGAACAGAATACCGTTGACTGGCTCTCCTTTAGCAAACTCCAGCTCAGTGAGTCTGTCTGCCCCACCAAGGATGGTATTCGACAGCAGTGTTCTCTTACAGTCATCTCCTTGCCCCAGAGTGACAACAGTGACTGTTACCACTAAGCATTCTCATAGCGAGCCTCTGTTCTGGTGGGGTGCGGTGCCTGCTCTCAGCCCTGTCCCTGCCCCTGGGATTGTATAACCCACAGCACACAATGCCACACTGGAGACACAGTGATGCTAGAGACACGCCGGAGGCCAATGGGATGTGTGACCTTGTACATTCTGACTCACTTCTGGATGTGTGTTCCAGAGGCCGATCTCATTTGCCCAGAGAGAATAATGCTGTTGCCTAGCCTACCTGGAAGATGTCTTATAAATACCAAAAGGGTGTCTAAATGCTTCAGAAAGCTAAAACCGCTCCATACAAATACACAGAATCTTTCAGGTTGTGAATGGAATGTGGTTAGATTGGGAGGGAGAATTAGAGCTGCATGTTTTGAGGGAGGGAAGGGAATTTAAGGAAGAAACTCTATAATGCTTTCAACTTGGACATAGCCACTTTCTTTCACAAAGTTTATGCTTGAAAATTAACTCAGTTTATTCACTTCATAAAAACTGCATCCACTTAAGATGTTCAACATGATGTTTGGATCTCCTTATACACAGTAAAATGATTACGACTGTTGAGCTAATTAACATCTCCATCTACTCACACAGTTACCAGTTTTTTGTGTGTGCCGAGAGCACCTCAAATCTACTCTTAGCAAATTTCCAGTATAGAATACAGTATTATTAACTATAGTCACTATGCTGTGCATTAGATCTCTAGAACTTACTTATTCTCCACAAGTACACACCTTGGTACCCCTTGCACAACCCCTCCTGACTTCTCTCCATCCTCTTATGGAGGAGGTCATTGATATGACTGTTTATTGACCCTCAGGCTGGACCTGACCAGCTAGAGGCGCTTTACCCCCACCCCTGTCCTTGGAATGTGTGCTTTGCCCACTGTTCCCATAGCTGGAGCCATTTCAAGGACATAGCCTTGAGGTAGTAAGGTGTTGTTGAGACTATCTGGACAGTGTATGTGACTAGACCCCATTACACCTTCTGTATAAACTTTTAAAATTCTGGGGCGCCTGGGTGGCTCAGTGGGTTAAGCCGCTGCCTTCGGCTCAGGTCATGATCTCAGGGTCGTGGGATCGAGTCCCGCATCGGGTTCTCTGCTCCGCGGGGAGCCTGCTTCCTCCTCTCTCTCTCTCTGCCTGCCTCTCTGCCTGATTGTGATCTCTCTGTGTCAAATGAATAAATAAAATCTTTAAAAAAAAAAAAAAAACTTTTAAAATTCTGGCCAGCAGGTGCACAGACCTACTTGTCTTGCAGCCACCTAAGACGAGCCTTGTATGTAAGTTCTGGTGCTTATTGAAACCTGCCACCCACCCATCTGGACTGTCCATCTGTTTTTTGGGTCATCCCTTGTCCTCCAGGTACAGGCAACACTCCTATCTTACAGCTGCTATAATCCACCATTTTACTCTTGTTTATAGGGGTTGGGGTTGTTTTAGATTCCACATGTAAGTGAGGTACACAGTTTTGTCTTTCTGTGTCTGCTTTATTTCATTTAGCATAATGTCCTCCAGGCTCAACCATGTCATTATAAATGAGAGATTTTCCTTCTTTTTTTAAGGCTGAAAAATATTCTGTTGTATAATAGAGCTTTTTTATTTACACTAACGTATATTATTTATTTCAGGGGTATAGGTCTGTGATTCATCAGTGTTACATAATTCACAGCACTGTCCATAGCACATACCCTCGCCAGTGTCCATCACAAAGCCACCCCATCCCTCCCCCTCCTCCACTCCAGCCACCCTCAGTTTGTTTCTTGAGATCTTGAGACTCTTTTGTTTTAAAGATTTTATCTATTTATTTGACAGACAGAGATCACAAGTAGGCAGAGAGGCAGGCAGAGAGGAGAAAGCAGGCTCCCCGCTGAGCAGAGAGCCCGATGCGGGGCTAGATCCCAGGACCCTGAGATCATGGCCTGAGTCGAAGGCAGAGGCTTTAACCCACTGAGCCACTCACATGCCCCAGAGATCTTGAGACTCTTAAGTCTCTTGTGGTTTGTCTTCTCTGGTTTTGTCTTGTTTCAATTTTTCCTCTCTTCGCTATGATCCTCTGCCTTATTTCTCACATATCAGTGAGATCATATGGTCATTGTCTAACATATTTCACTTAACATAATACCCTCTAGTTCCATCCACATTGTTGCAAATAGCAAGATTCCAATTTTTAATGGCTGCATAGTATTCCATTGTGCAATCTATCTATCTATCTATCTATATATATGTCACATCTTTTTTAGCCATTCATCTGTGATGTACATCTAGACTCTTTTCACAGTTTCGCTCTTGTGGTGGACATTGCTGCTATAAACATTGGGGTACACATGCCCCTTCAGATCACTACATTTTTGTCCTTGGGGTAAATACCCAGTAGTGCAATTGCTGGGTCATAGGGTAGCTCTATTTTTCAACTTTTTGAGGAATCTTCATACTGTTTTCCAGAGTGGCTGCACCAGCTTGCATTCCCATCAACAGTGTGGGAGGGTGCCCCTTTCTCCACATCCTCGCCACATCTGTCATTTCCGGACTTGTTAATTTTAGCCATTCTGGCTGGTATGAGGTGGTATCCTACTGAGGCTTTGATTTGTATATCTCTGATGCCAAGTGATGTGGAGCACTTTTTCATGTGTCTCTTTGCCATTTGGGGGGTCTTTGCCGAAATGTCTGTTCATGTCTTCTACCTATTTCTTGATTGGATTATTTATTCTTTGTGTGTTGAGTTTTGTAAGTTATTTGTAGATTGTGGATACTAGCCCTTTATCTGATATATCATTTGCAAATATCCTCTCCCATTCTGTCGGTTGTCTTTTGGTTTTGTTGACTGCTTCCTTTGCTGTGCAGAAGCCTTTTATCTTGATGAAGCCCCAATAGTTCATTTTTGCCCTCGCTTCCCTTGCCTTTGGTGATGTTTCTAGGAAGAACTTGCTGTGGTTGAGGTCCGAGAGGTTGCTGCCTGTGTTCTCCTCAAGGTTTTGATGGATTCCTGTTTCACACTGAGGTCTTTCATCCATTTTGAGTCTGTTTTTGTGTGTGGTGTAAGGAAATGGTCCAGGTTCATTCTTCTGCCTGTGGCTGTCCAATTTTCCCAACACCATTTGTTGAAGAGACTTTTTTCCATTGGACATTCTTTCCTCCTTTGTCAAAGATTAGTTGACCATAGTATTGAGGGTCCATTTCTGGCCTCTCTGTTCTGTTCCCTTGATCTATGCGTCTGTTTTTGTGCCAGTACCATACTATCTTGATGATTACAGTTTTGTAATAGAGCTTGAACTCTGAAATTGTGATGCCACCAGCTTTGCTTTTCTTTTTCAACATTCCTCTGGCTATTCAGGGTCTTTTTTGGTTCCATACAGATTTTAGGATTATTTGTTCCATTTCTTTGAAAAAAGTTGATGGTATTTTGGTAAGGATTGCGTTAAGTGTGTAGATTACTCTAGGTAACATAGACATTTTCACAATATTTGCTCCTACAATCCATGACCATGGAATGTTTTTCCATTTCTTTGTGTCTTCCTCAATTTCCTTAGCGAGTATTCGATAGTTTGTTGAGTACAGATTCTTTGCCTCTTTGGTTAGATTTATTCCTAGGTATCTTATGGTTTTGGGTGCAATTGTAAATGGGATTAACTCCTTCATTTCTCTTTCTTCTGTCTTTTTGTTGGTTTATAGAAATTCAGCTGATTTCTGTGCATTGATTTTATATCCTGACACTTTACTGAATTCCTGTATGAGTTCTAGCAGTTTTGGGGTGGAGCCTTTGGGTTTTCCACATAAAGTGTCATATCATCTGCAAAGAGTGAGAGTTTGAATTCCTCTTTGCCAATTCAGATGGCTTTTATTTATTTTTGTTGTCTGATTGCTAAGGCTAGGACTTCCGGTCCTGCTATTCCTATGTTGAATAGCAGTGGTGATAGTGGACATCCCTGCCATGTTCCTGACCTTAAGGGAACAGCTCTCAGTTTTTCCCCATTGAGATACTTGCTGTGGGTTTTTCATAGATGGCTTTTATGATATTGAGGTATGTACCCTCCATCCTTACACTTGTTCTACTTTTTCTTTATCCATTCATCCACTGATGGGCCCTTAGGTTGCTTCTGTATTTGGTAGTTGTGAATAAAGCTGTAGTGAACACAGGAGTGCAGATGTCTTTTGGAGATACTGATTTTTTTTTTTTTTTTGATTGTAGCCAGCAGAGAGACTGCAGGATCATATGCATATGTAATTCTGTTTGAAATTTTGTCATAAGATGGGTTTCCCCAGAAGCAGATGCTTGGACAATGATTGGAGGGCAGGTAGCATATTTGGGTGATAATCCCTGGACATGCTTTGGGGGAGGAGAGTTGGAAAGCAAGACAGGGAAAGGAAAGTAGCCAGTAAATATTGCGTCACCAAGCAGGGCATTGCTGTGGGCAACTGGAATTTAACCCTGCCGAGGGAGCTCTGGGAGCGTCTGTGTTTGTGTGGCTTCATTGGTTGGTTGCTGCTTCTAGACCACAGAAGTTCACTGGCTGTTGTGCCTTCCTTCTGTGGGGGCAGAGCAGGGCCTGGTGGCCTCAGAAAGCCCTTCTGCAGAGAGGTGCATAGAGGGGTGCAAATACCGGCAGTTGGAAGTCAGTCCTCCTTGCCTGGAAGTTACAAGGCCGGAGGCATGTGGACAAGGCGCATATCTCTGAGTTATCTATGTCAAAGGGTTCCTGGAGCACTAAGAATCCCAGACCACTAAGGTTGCAAGGGGACAGTCTTCTTCCCAAATCTTTGCCATGCAAACTTTAGCGTGCACCAGAATCACCTTGCAGCATTGTTACAGTGACATGCACAGCCCCTGCCCCCCACCCCAACTCACTATGTCAGAAATCCTTGATGGAGTCTGGGAACCTGTACTTTCAGCGAGTTCTCTAGATCATTCTGATGCACACCAGTGTTGGAGGACCACTGCTTCAGGCTTAGGGTGTCAGGGGTGACAAGCATGTGATGTATCTTCGACTACTCTCCCACATGGCATCCAGGGCAGGAATTACTAATCTATCACAGGTCTCTTCCCATCTCAGCCCAAACATGGCCTCGGGATCCTTCTCAATGCCAGGCAGCCACTTCCAAGGGCAAAATTCCATGGAGGAGCCTTAAGTAGGGAAACAGAGAAATCCATTTCTTGAAAAGGGTTTGTTTCATCTCAGGCTTGGGCAAAGGGAACAAAAAGTGGTTTTTGTTATGGTTCAAGGAAAAATACAACAGACTTTCATGTCAGCTTCTGGTCCTCTTGCAATAATTCCCATACTTGTTATGGACTGAATGTGCCCTCCCTAAATTCACATGTTGAAGCCCTGACCCTAGGTGGATGGTAGTAGGAGGTGGAGCCTCTGGGAGGTTTGTAGTATTTGAAGTCCTGAGGGAGGAGTTACGGGATTCGTGCCCTTCTAAGAAGGAAAAGAGACATTGGAGTTTCTGCTCTCTTACCATGTGAGGACACAGCTATGAGGTGGATATTCTCTGCAAGCCTGGAATAGGGCATTTATCAAGAGTCACCACTGTTAGCACCTTGATATTGGACTCCCAGCCTTCAGAACTGTGAGAAAAGCATCTCTGTTTTTTAAGCACCCCAATCTATGGTATTTTGTTATGGCAACCCACCCTCTGTTAATGATAACACAGTAGAAGACTCTGGGCTCAGGTTTCCAGCTTTGCAACCCCTCAGCCTGGTTTCCAGAGAGCCACAATGAAGATGGGATTGTTGCAGGTGGAAAGATTCTTGGTAACACAGCCCATCTCATTTTACAGAAGAGGGAACTCCTTTCCAGGGAGATGACATGACTTATGCAAAGTCACGCAGCATGTTTGTGGCAGAGCTGGGATGTACGTGCATGTTCAACATCGGCTTAATTCCCTTCCCACACTCTGAGTATTTCCAAAACCTTCAGCTGTATTTTGGATCTCTGACACCCCTCGCACAATATTTCCCCAAATAGCTCTGAGGTCGACATCTGCTAATCACCGTCTCCTGGAAACCTTTACAGTGAGATTAGAAAAGGAATTGAACGAGGCTCAATGGTCTCCATTGGGACTGAAAACGTAACATACGGAGTGGGAAATTAAAACAGGGTCTTTGGGGAGAGAAAAGAGGGAGCCAAGAACCCAGCTTCTCTTATCTACCCGCCACATGTGAACTCTGTCATCAGAGCTTCGGTTTTTGATAAGCTCGGCCTGTCTTATCACCGCCTTTGACACGTGCATCAATCTTTCCTTCAAGTGTGTAGGGAGGCACCTCCCTCCTCTCCTCCGATGCCCCCCCCCCATTGCCTTTTCTTCCCTCCCCCTTTGTTTGTGGCTGTTGACATTACATGCAGAGAAGGCTGCTTTCAGAAATGCATCTTTTAAATAACTTGTCTTCTAGGAGAGGAGGGAAAGGGTGCACATCTATGCTTGGGTGGGTTGCTGAGAAAAATCCCATGCCAGATGTCTGACACCTCCTCCTACCGCAGGGAGACTTTGACAAAGAAAAATGGGCCTTGCATTTGGTACTTCCATCCAGCCTTGTCGCTGAGGCTACATGGCAGATTATGGCAGTGGAAAGGCATGGTCAATGTGGCCCAGTTGCCATCAGGGCTGGATTCTGCAGGGGCCTTTAAAGTGGACCTGAGGAGCCACACCAAAGCCTAGTTTTAAAAATCATAGTTTTAAAAATTTTGTGTTACTTTCTCCCGAAATTGAAAACCTTAGTCAAATATCACCAGGCAGGGTGCAGACTTCAAAAAAATATATTGATTATTCTCCGGCTTGTGTGACCGATTCTGAGAGCAGCACATTATCATTCTGTAACGGTAAAGCACACATACAATTCAATTTTATGCACTTTGGGGATGGGAGTGTTTAGTGCTTCATCTAATTGATCAGGTGGGATGGAAAGGCTTTGAGAGCTAATTACCTTCCACATTGGAAACCCTTTATTGGTTGGATGACCTTTTTGGAAAACCAAGGACAACTAATGGCCCTTCTCAGAGTTTTGCTGGAAGAATACTGTAGCCAAGAGACAGCAGGAATAGGAAGAATGCCTTTGGATGGAAGCATGAATGATACCGTTTGTTGTTTCTGTGTTTTAGGTGGGTACTGCTTAATATCCACAGATCCTTTTACGTTTATCAAGTCACTCTGCATTTCGTGATTAGAGATTTTGAACATCTTTGAGATCTTGGGAGGGCTGGTGTCAGTACCTCCAATTTATAGATAAAAACCTGAGGAAGACCAAGTGACGTATGTGAGATCACACAGCTGGCAATTGACTGAGTTGTAAATTCAACCCAGGTCTCCTGAACTGATTTATTGACGATCTCAGCACGTTAGTTTTCTCTAGGGGTAGATATCTGTTTAATTTTAGCAGATGACATCTGTTTATGAAAAAAGTCATTGGAATGAGTGTGTTAGTTAAACAGGTAGGAAGTATATGACCAATATTGCTGGAGAAAACCATGTGGAATCATGGATGTCTTTGCATGTTGCTCACTAAACAGAGGTCACACTGAAGCCCAGCCCATGATCCCTTTGCCTGGCCTTGCGCCCCAGGATGACGAGTGTGCACCCAGAGTAGGGAGCCCTTTGCTCTCTCTCACAGTGGTGCTGTGCACTTGTCCAGTGGTATACCTGCTGGGAGGAAATGGCCATTTGCTGATTTGCACAAAGATGCGACAAGAGCTCTTAGTGACCTTGGTCAAATGGAACTTAAATGCAAAAGTTATGCCCTGAAATCCTCAGAGTTCCAGTTAGTGATAAAAGTCGATGTTCTCTTTAGCAGGGTTGAACTCTGCAGAGTTAGAAGAAACCTGTTCCTCTCTAAAAATGAATTTTGGTTGAATGATATTTGAAAATTATTTCTTCATGGGAAATGCGTATGTATTCATTTCCTAGAAGTTTGCTTATAGGTGATAAGGGGTGCAGAATCCTATTGGGAGGGCAATGTGGTCAGAGCTGATCTCTTTACCTTAGACTGGAGAAAGGACTTTGAACATGAACTGGACTAGCCTGGACATAGCCTTTCTGGGGTAGTGAATAGGCAGACTTTTATTTATTTATTTATTTGTTTATTTATTTATTTATTTTCATTTTTATTTAAATTCCAGTTAGTTAATATGTAGTATAATATTAGTTTCAGGTTTACAACTTAGTGATTCAACAATTACATAGCACACCCAGTGTTCATTACAGCAGGTGCCCTCATTAATCCCCATCATCTATTTACCCATCCCCCCAACCACCTCCCCTCTGGTAACCATCAGTTTTTTCTTAATAGTTAAGAGTCCATTTCTTGGTTTTCCTCTTTTCTTCCCTTATGATTTGTTTTTTTTTTTCCTGAAATTCCACATATGAGAGAAATCATATGCTATTTGTCTTACTCTGATTGACTTATTTTGCTTGGCATATGGCTTTCTAGCTCCATCCCCATGATTACAAATGGCAAAATATTATTTTTTTCTGGCTGAGTAATATTCCACTGTGAGTTTTTTTTTGTGTGTGTGTGTGTATACATACACACACGCACAATGTACATACATACACACACATCACATCTTCTTCATCCATTCATCTGTTGATGAACACTTGAGCTCTTTCCATAATTTGGCTTTTGTTGATAACGCTACTGTAAACATTGGGGTACATATATCCCTTCAAATCTGTATTTTCGTATCCTTTGGGTAAATACCTGGTAATGCAATTGCTGCTTTTAACTTTTTGAGACACCTCCATACTGTTCCCCAGAGTGGCTGCACCAGTTTTCTTTCCCACCAACAATGCATCCTTTGTCCACATTCTCACCAACACCTGTTCTTTCTTGTCTTGTTGATTTTAGCCATCTTGACTGGTTTGAGGTGATAGCTCATCATTGTTTTCATTTGGTATTTCCCTTGATGAGTGACATTGAACATGTTTCCCTGTGTTTGTTAGCCATCTGGATCTTTTCTTTGGAAAAATGTCTACTCATGTCTTCTGCCCATTTTTAAATTGGATTATTTGTTTTGTGGATGTTGAGTTTGATAAGTTCTTTGTAGTTTGTAATGTTAACCCTTTATCAAATATGTCATTTTTGAATATCTTCTCCCATTCTGTAGGTTGACCTTTAGTTTTGTTGCTTGTTTCCTTCACTTTTCAGAAGGTTTTATTTTGATGAAGTCTTGGTAGCTTATTTTTGCTGTTGTTTCCATTGCCTCCAGAGACATACCTAGTAAGGAGTTGTCATGGCCAAAGTCAAAGAGGTTACTGTCTCTGTTCTTCTTTAGGATATTGATGGCTTCCTGTCTTACATTTAGGTCTTTCACTTGCGTGTATGTATAAGAAGGTGGCCCAATTTCACTATTCTGTGTGTTGCTGTCCAGTTTTCCCAATGCCATTTCTTGAAGTGACTATCTTTTTCCATTGGATATTCTTTCCTGCTTTGTTGAAGATTAGTTGACCGTAGTATGAGGGTCCATTTCTGAGTTTTCTGTTCTGTTCTATTGGTCTTATGTGTCAGTTTTTGTGCCAGTACCATACTGTCTTGATAATTACTGCTTTGTAATATAGCCTTAAGTCTGAAGTTGTGATGCCTCCAGCTTTGCTTTTCTTTTTCAAGATTGCTTTGGCTATTCAAGGTCTTTTGTAGTTCCATACAAATTTTAGAATCGTTTGTTCTACCTCTTTGAAAAACACTGGTGGTATTTTGACAGGGATTGCATTATTTTCTTTGGGTAGTATTGATATTTTAATAATATTTGTTCTTCCAATCCATGAGCATAGAATGTTTTTCCAATTCTTTTTGTCACCTTCAGTTTCTTTCATTGGTGTTTTATAGTTTTCAGAGTATAGGTCTTTACCTCTTTAGTTAGGTTTATTCCTAGGTATCTTATGGTGTTTGGTGCAATTTCAGATGGGATTGATTCCTTGGTTTTTCTTTATTTCTACTGTTTCATTTTTGGTATATTGAAATGGAACACATTTCTGTACATTGATTTTATATCCTGTGACTTTACTGAATTCAGTATCAGTTCTAGCAATTTTTTGATGGAGTATTTTGGGCTTTCTATATGTTCTATCATGTCATCTACAAATACTGAAAGTTTGACTTCTTCCATGCTGACTTGGATGCCTTTTATTTCTTTATGTTGTCTGATTGCTCTAGCTAGGACTTCCGATACTATTGTTAATAACAGTGGTGAGAGTAGACATCCCTGTGCTATTTCTGACCATAGAGGAAAAGCTCTCAGTTTTTCCCAATCTAGGATGATATTAGCTATGGGTTTTTCATATATGGCCATTATTATGTTGAGGTAATTCCCCTCTAACCCTACTTTGTTGACGATCTTTATCATGAGTGAATGTTGTACTTCGTCAAATGCTTTTTTTCATCAATTGAAAGGATCATATGGTTCTTATCCTGTCTTATATTAATGTGGTGTAATAACCTAGACCTTCAGAACTACACTGTAAATATTTTGAATGCCTTATCTGGACCTTAAAGGGTGGAGTTTGCTGTGTGGTTGGAGTGGGAATTTCTTCTGAAGGAAGGGTCTTCACTATGGTCAATACACTGGGATGGGAAAGAGAAGGCCTTGGGCTGGAAGCGTGACTCTCTTTTGCATCTGGGACTTGGGGATAAGGGGAAAAGGGACCTAAATTTATAGGATTTCTACTGGAGAGGCAGTAATTCTAGTGGCAGTGATGAATTCCCCTATGTGAAAAATTTTGGAGTTCTCAATTCTTTGGTAAGTATTTATTAAATTTTATGGCCTGGTCTTGGTTCTGCTTGGAAGGGGATTAGTAGAGGGGCTTTTCTCCAAGCTTAGAGGATAAAGTTGGCACAGAGATGACTGCATAAAGGCTACCGAATGCATCACTCTAAAATCTATCCCAAGGCTTTTTGACCCTTTACAAAGGGAATGTCTAAGGGAGCCTTTTGCCAAAATGTTCACTTTTAATGTTGGCATAATAGGAAGGCATCATGCTGTGATGTTGGAGACAAATTGGGTTGGTTTCAAATGCCGATTCTGTAACTTATGAGCTAGTTATTAACTTTCTGAGCTTCAAATTTCTCCTCTGAAACATGACCATGTTAATCCCCACCTCAAAGATTTGGGGCGAGGCTAATCTTTGAGAAAGGGATGTAGAGCCAGCTGCATAGAGGTGCTCAAAAAATGTTAGTTCCTTTCTTGTCAGAAAAAGGAGATCTTTTAAGATTAAAAAGGAAGAGTTTCAATGTTCCTTTAATTATTACTTTAAAAAATTTAAAAAATTATACCAAAAAAGCATGATGCTAGACCAGGGATTGGTAAACTTCTTCTCTTAAGAGTCAGAGAGCAGGGGCGCCTGGGTGGCTCAGTGGGTTAAGGCCTCTGCCTTCGGCTCAGGTCATGATCCCAGGGTCCTGGGATTGAGCCCCACATCGAGCCCTCTGCTCAGCAGGGAGCCTGCTTCCTCCTCTCTCTCTGCCTGCCTCTCTACCTGCTTGTGATCTCCATCTGTCAAATAATAAAAATAAAATCTTAAAAAAAAAAAAAAAGAGTCAGAGAGCAAATATTTTCTGCGTTGCTGCTCAGATAATTTCTCTTGCTCACACTCAGCTCAGTCATGGTAGCATGAAAACAACCAAAGGCAGTACATGGACAAATGGGTGTCCCAATAAAACTTTATTTACAAAAAACCACGACAGGCTGGATTTGGCTCTTGGGCTATAGTTTGCAGACCCTTGACCCAGGCAGTGTTCATTTAAAACCTCTAGGTAGATTCATAAATCTTGTCTAGCCTCTCATTCCCCTCTTGGTGAGTCATTTTTTGTTTTCTGTCTCTTTTCTCTTTGTGGGCAGTGCACACAGTCACTTTTCAATAAACAAAGCTGCAGAGGAGACTAATCTTTAAATAAAGTGCCTGAGAGAACAGAGAGGGTAAAGAGCTAAGCCTAAACACACAGTGGGATGGGTGCAGAGCCAGCCTAGCGCTGTATCCCCAGATCCATCCCATCCACTCCAGCATCCATTCTCTTTATTTAACTCATTGACCCTTTCTGCTGCTTTGGGAGTGAGCTGGATTTGAAATGGCACCTTTAGCATATTTTTAAATCTTTTGCCCTACTTTTCCACATTTATCTATGGATGGTAGAAAGTTTTCAAATTAAGTGTCACTGCTCAAAGTCAAAAATTAATTAATTAGTCAGTGGCCAGACATGTGCAGTGCCCAGAATGCTTATCAGTCAGCCTCAAAAGCTTTGCTAATTAGAAAGAAGTCAGGGTGGAACCAGGCAGATCAAAGAGCCCAATCCCTCTCCCTTAGAATCTCCATCACCCTGGTCCTGGAATTCTAATCAATCCTACCATTTTATTAAATTCTATGGGCTGGGTCTTGTTTTGTTGAGTGTACAGTTTGAAGGCAGAGATTCATCACACGTATTCTGGTTAGCTCCAGAAATCCTTCCATAAAAAAGACCTCATTGCATCCCTCTAAACACAACCCAAGAGGTGGGGACTGCATACAAGATGCTCAACTTGCCCAAGTGTGACGAAGAACTCTGTACTGGAAACTTGCCTCCTCTTTACTCTAAAAACTCCTCAACACCTTCACTTAAGTAAGCATTGGGTGTCTTTTTTTTTTTTTTTTTAGGTTAATAAAATGTTATTTCATTAATCAATGGCAGCGCTTTTTGAAAACAACTTTTATCATGGCATAATTTCCATACCATAAAATTCACCTATTTTAAGGGTACAACTGAATGATTTTTTAGTAAATTGACAGAGTTGTGCAATCATGATTAGAGTCCAGTTTTAGAAACTTTTCATCATGTCGGTCAAATTCTTCATGTCCATTTCCAGCCAGTCCCTAATCCTATCGCCAGTCCCTGGCAACCATTCATCTACTCTCTGTCTCTGTAGATCTTTATTTTGGGGGCATTTCATATACATCATATAATATGAATCATGTAATATGTGGTCTCTTGTTTCTTGGATGTTGTAGTGTGTATCAGTATTTCATTCCTTCTTATTGCTGGATAATAATTCATTGTGTGGCCTTCCCATATTTTATTTATCCTTTTACCAGTTGATGAGATTTTGGGCTGTTTCCAGGTTTTGGCTGTTAGGAACATGCTGCTATGCACGTTCATATTGAGGATATATATATCTTTTTTTTTCTTTTCTTTTCTTTCCTGAGTGAAACTGTTGGGTCACATGGTACATTTGACCCTTTAAGAAGCTGCTGAACTTTCTTTCCAAAGCAGCTGCACCATCTTATGTTCCCATCAGTTAAGTCTGAGGTTCCCACAGCTCCACAGTCTCACCAATGCTTGTCATCATCTGTCTCTCGATCATAGTCATCCCAGTGGGTATAAAGAGGTACCTTATTGTGGTTTTAGTTTGTATTTCCCCAGTGATTTGATAGCTCCTTACTTGCGTAGGGTGATTTGTATCAGGATCTCCCCCCTGCATATTTGGAAGAATGCCAGGCCTATGAGATACCTCACAGGTAAAGTGGTTCTCCGGGATGTAAGTTTGGGAAATACTATACATCATTTCTATTTCTGTTTGTAGTTACCGTATTGAGAGCTTTGGCAAGATCTTTGGTGAAGAAACCAATTTGTATTTATTTAACTCAACACTTCCTAGATTTACTTGAAATTAGAAATTTTGTTACCACAGTGGAAATAGGTTTTGGGAAGTGCTGAGGTCTGCTCATTGCTTAGCCTCTGTCTCGTGGCTTAGAGGGGACAGCTGATTGGCTCTGGGAGGAGACCAAGGACCCTTTTATCTTCCTGGAGTTCTGTTTCATTTCCCCATATCACTCCCACAAGCTCCTACTACAGGCTTGGATTTCTGCACAGTGTGGACTTTGGAGAAGGGAGTGGAAGATCTGGCTTGTGCCATAGAATGAGAGGTCTTGGCATTGTTTTGGTAAAGGAGTAAGGTGAGCTGAATGATGCAGGGAAGATATACCACAACTCTCCAGGGATTTGTTTGTACCAAGGAATGGCTTAAACTGGTGGTTCCCCAAAAGGGAGGTCCACCTGGAATCTGTGAACACGACCCTACTTGAAAAAAGGGTCTTTGCAGATGTACAGGTTAAGAATCTTGAGATGGGATTGTCTTGGATTAGGACAGGCCCTAAATCCAATGACATTTATCCTCTTTAGACGTAGATGAAGAAAGGACCCAGAGGGAAGAGAAGGCAGTTGTGTTGTCACAAGCCAGGGAATGCCCAGATGCACCAGAAGCTGGAAGAGGTGAGGAGGCATTCTTTCTTGGAAACTTTGGAAGAAACATGGCCCAATGGACACCTTGATTTTGGACTTCTGGCTTCTAGCCCTGTGAGAGAATACTTTCGTTGTTTTAAGTCTCCAGGTTTGTGATCATCTGTCCTGGCAGCCCTAAAAAACTAACACAGACCTGAGGCACAAGGACACTGAGATGAGAGGACATTTAATGGGACAGGGGAATTTCTTCCCTCCAGCCTACGCTTGGTACTGAACCAGGATGGAGAAGCAGATAACACTGGGCAGATCTGAGAGCTCATAGGTCAAACTGGGTGGAACCTAATTATCCTGGAGTAAAAATGATGAAAGGAAGAATAGGGAAGGGGCAGGGGTGGAGGAAGAAGGAGGAGGGAAGGGGAGGGAAGGGGAGAGTGAGGAAGATCGGTCTCCTACTGGTAGGACCCAGAGTCAGTGCAGAGGAGGTTGGAGCTCTTTAGTCATGTAGATTGAAGAGCAAAGGACCCAGAGTTGATGCCCAGTGGGGGAGGTGGCAGGTCAGAGGACCAGCCTGGGATGCACACAGTCCGGGACTTCCTAGGGTGAACTCTGCAGACCGACAGACTGACAAAGGCTGCCTTGCACTTGTCTACTTTTCAAAACCTGGCCGAAGGCTTCTCTCTGCAGTGGAGGAGGAAGTGGTGGTGATGCTGTGGGTGGTCAGTGGGGTAGGAGAGTGCATATGGGGTGGGGTGAGAGGTGGTCATTTTGTTCCCGTAGTAAAGCTGTGATGTTCGTTTCTTGTAGATTCTTGATCATGGCTCTCGTGGCTGCTCAGGCGGCCTTCAGCTGGCTAACTATGACAATATCTGATGCTTGCTCATCACCGCTCTGGCCCCAGGGTGATGGGCTTTACACACAGTACTTTACTCTTCTCCCACCATGACCCTATGAGTTGGGCACTGTTAATGTCCCACTTTCTTTGTGATGAGGGTGCTGAACCTTAGCAAGACTAAATGACTTGCCCAAGGTCTCCTCACTACTAAGTGAGGGAAGGAGGGTAGCAGTCTCAGTTAGTCTGGTCCCGGTGTTGAGGTGTTCAACCACTCTGGGCTTGGAAACCACAATCTTCTGGATCTTGGGAGAAGAAGGAGTCTGGGCCCACCTTAGCTCTAGAATTTCTCATTCCAGACAGAAAGAAAATCCACAGCTACAGGGAATTTCCAGAGTTACTTTCTTGAGTAATCTTGGTGCTTTGATGCCTATGCGGACATAGATGCTGGCTGCAGGGGGATGCTTCTTGGTATAATTTTGATTGAGAAGTGGGTAGGGAAGAAAGCACAGATGGTCCTGAAGTCTAGTCCTGGCTCCGATAATGACCGAATGGCATATGGAAAACACTGAAGCTCTCTGAGCTTTGGTTTTTTATTCGTAAAAAGGAATTAACTCTCTAGTGTCTCACTTTCAGAGGTGTTGTGAGTTAAACAACTACCTGTATCTCTCGGTCTCTCTCTCTCTGTCTACATAGCAAAGAGCTGAATAGCACATGTCTGCCTGGTACATAGTAGACACTGAGGAGATGAAAGATCTTGTGGGACTCTTATTATAATTTTTTATTTTACTAAATTTTTAAATTGGATTTTTATTTAAAAATATCTTCCCCCCAAAGTTTCTTTAACTGAAATTATTCACCCAAACACATGCCCCACGTTATTTTAAGAAGAAATGAAGTGTTTTTGAGGCTTGCTAGTTCAAAACATTAGTATTGGTTTTTTAATCTGTATGAGCAAATTGAAAATGGACTAAACATTTGCAGCCACATGGACACAGTTAACAACCTGGCATCCCTCAAAATAGGTGAATTTTACTGAAGACTTTTAAGCATGACTTGGTGCAAAAATTACCCATTACGGTAGCTTCTCTGTCTTAGCTTAGAGACCACCCTGGCTCTAGGAGGCATGGCCCTATGGCCCCCCACTCCCATTTCAGGGCTGGAGAGATGGTGCCTGGAGGGGAGACCGGAGTAGGTCAGATACTCTGGCAGGTGTGGCAGGAATCAAGTTGTAAATAACTCAGTAAATGTTAGAGAATGGGATGGGTGGCATTTGAAATAATAAGCAAGCGCTCTCTGAGCAGTCACTCCTCCTAACCTTTTGGGAAATTACGCTGACCTGGATCTTAGCAAAGTATATTTATCAAAAGGAGAACCGGCTGTACTCACCAAATCCCTGGTGAGAAGAGTTTTGCAGTGGGAGGCTTGACATGTGGAAGTCAAGGCAACCTTGGGGTGAGCCCCCGTGGTACTGGAATTGCTTCCTCTTCAGACTTTTATTTTGGGAAAGGTCTGGGATGAAGGGGGCAATCAGAGATCTTTTTCCATATTAGTGAGATTGTCATAAGCAAAAAGGACCTTGGTCAACTGGAAGAGGAATGCTCCATGTAATTCATTGGCCACCACTCAGAGTCAGCCAGTTGTAGCTGTGTGGGAATATAGACCCTGTGTTGTACAACCTTCTGTTTATTTGCTATCCCCAACCTCTGCTTCCCTGCCCCAACCCCCAAGGAAGGCTTGAGTCCTAGAATGTATGTGTCCCCATTTAAAACTTCGGGAAATGAGTTTTGTTTTTTAGAGTAATGTTTTTCAAACTTCAGTGTGGGACCCATTAGGAGATCCTGGTTTATTTAGTGAAGTATGGTTGCCTTTTAAAATTTTTAAATAAAAGAGGAAATGTCAGAATGTATAACATGTTATGTGATGGTTAGTCTTATGTGTGAACTTCACTGGGCTAAGGGATACCTACATAGCTGGTAGAACATTATTTCTGGACATATCTTTGAGGGTGTTTCTAGAAGGGATTAGCACCTGGATCATGAGACAGACTGAAGAAGATCTCCCTCCCCAGGGTGGGTGGGGATCATCCAGTGCCCTGGGGGCCCGAGTAGAACAAAAGGTGGAAGAAGGGCAAAGTCAGTCTCTCTGCTTTGGCTGAGGCATCCATATTCTCCTGCCCACAGACATCAGTGCTCTGCTTCTAGGCTTTCAGACTCAGATAGGGGTTTACACCATTGGCTCCCCTGATCCTCAAGCCTTTGGGCTTGGACTGAAATATACCACCTGTGTTCCTTGTTCTCTGGCTTTCAGACAGCAAACTCTAGGACTTCTTGGTCTCTATAACAAATTGAGACAATTTCCATAATACATCTCCTTATCTATCTATCTATCTGTCTGTCTGTCTGTCTGTCTTCCTGTCTATTATCTATCTCCTATGGCTTCTGCTTCTTTGGAGAACCCTAATAGATGTTAAACCTAAATAAAGTACATCAGAATAGAGCTACAGTGGTGGAAGCCAGTAGAAGGACCGTTCCATTTAACTTCCTCCCTTCTCCCCAGGGGACCTCTGAGGATCCTCAAATAAAATCTGAAAACCATGGGTCTAGGGAATTTTCAGGGCTATTTCCATCGGCCATATTGTGGTTGGAACTCACTGAAACTACTGTGTTTCTTCATTGAGGAGCCGTATAGCCTTGTAATAGCCGTGGGAAACCACCTTGTTGAGGCCAGATGTTGGGTGGGAGCCAAAAGGTCATGATCTTTCAGCTCTACAGGAACCGAATTTGAATGCTGAGCCTGTCCAGGTGAGCAGACCCTGAGAAATGGCTCCTGGCATCCAAAGACACAGGAGGACAGCTATATACATTTAAAAAGTAATCTGCCATTTTATTCATGAGAAACCTAAGACTCATCTGACATAGAGATTTACCTATTCATACTGTCCGTCACAGCAACTCTTTTTTCACTTCACTTCTGGTCAGGAGTCAGAAGGCTATTTGATGGAACTCAAGAACAGAAGGAACTAGATTCTCTCTACTGTTAAGTGTTTTGTGATGCTAGGGGCCGAGACTGTGAAGACAGGAGGGATGGTCAACTTTCCCCATTCCTTGGATGCTGTCTGTTTGGGAGACCCTTCCTTCTTCAACAGTGGTGATACTGTAGCCCTTTAAGATGTATTTTCCCTCCCCTTATTCTTACAAAAGAGGAAATGAAAGCTCAGAGATGTTACGTGTCTGGAAACAGAGCCTTGAACGATGTCAAAAGTGATTTCTCTCCATCTCATCTCTTTGGCTCTTGACTTCACATTAGCGCAAGCTATATGCAGCTCTCTTACTGAGACAAGACTTCTCCTTGGGGTTGAAAATGTGGATGCCAACAGATTCCATTTTCTTTCATCATACAATTTTAACTGCCTTAGAGAGATTGTTCTGATTCTCTTCCTCCTGATTACAAAAATCCGGAGGAAGGGAACTCACTGGCCTAGCTCAGTTTAGGAGCTCATCCCTGGCCAGTCAGCTAAAGCCATGTCCACTCCAGTGGGAACCACATTGGTAGAGATGGGGATGGAAAGAAGCAATTCCATGAATAAGGAGGGGGCTTGAGAAATAGTGCTGGATAGGAAAATTTTAAAAAAGCAGATAATTCACTCTAAGAGCCTATTAGTATTCAGAATGCCTTACTGTCTGCATATCTCAATGTAGGACCACATTTGTTCATGAATTACTTTGTTCATTCATTCAACCATTATTTAATGACCTCCTAGAAGGTAACTGATAAGTTTTAGCATGTTTCTAGAGTCAAATTAGAATAAGGACAGAGAAAGAGGAGGAATGTGATGATGGTGCTACCCAGGAGAGCAGCACATTTTGCTCCAAGCACCTAATGTGCGTTGTATTCATTTCTTTCTCCCCCTTTACCAGGCTGACTATGGCATCAGGGAAGAAATTTCATCTTACTGATGCTCATAAAATCCTTTCAGAGTCCTTAATACACAGTTAAGCCATGGGTTCAAATCTCGGCTTTGCCACTTCCAAGATAATCTGACTTTGGGAAAGTTACTTAACTTCTCTGTGCTTAGTTTCTTCATCTATGAAATGGGGCTATTGATAGTTCCTGCCTCATAGGGTATGTAATGCCTCAGAGGTATTAAAGGAGTGACTATATGTCAAAAACTTAGAATAGGGCCATGATACTTAGCGGTGCTTGATAAATACTGCGTTCTTATGTCCCGTTATTCCTTTAAGGAGGAATAAGAGAATCCTGATTGGGGGAAGTGTTTGGCTTTGGGGAAGATGCAGGGCACCCCTTTTCCCTTCTCAGTGCAACAGGGCACAGTCTGGGCAACATTCAGAACGTTATCAAAGCTCATAGTTTCACACAGAATGCATTTTTCTTGGCCGCCCCTTCACCTGGAGGGCAAGAGGCAATGAAGCAATCAAACTCCAAATAAAAGTTGCAATAGAATTTTCTTTTCCTCTTCAAAGAATCTTTCAGCTGTGGCATTCTGTACAGTTTCTGCATGGGGGGTATTGATGATGTGCCATATTTCATTATATTCAGCGCTCTACTTTGTGAACAAAGAGAGAAGGTTCCGCTGTTGTGCCTGGGGGACACACTCCCCGTTATCCAAATGGAGAGCATCCAGGAGGAAATGCCACCTGTGGACACAGCTGGATGATAGCCAGGGGGAGACTTCAGCTGGGCTGATCTTTAAGAGACCTTAGTTTCTGCACTAGGTAGTTGGAATATAAGACTGGCATTGGGAAGTAACCTACCATCAAGTACAGACTCTAGGACAGTGTTTTTCAGACTTTAACATACCTATGAATCACCTGGGAGTCTTACTGTAATTCAGATTCTGATTCAGTAGATCTGGGGTAGAGGCTGGGAGTCTCTCTAAAAGGTGTTCAGGTAAGGGTGAAGCTGGTCCATGAACCACAATTTGAGTAGCAGAGATGTAGCTCACCCGTCAGCCTTCCTGGCTGGTTTACATCAGTGTACTGGTGGTGACTTCGCTCTCTGAGATTAACCTTCCCGCAGGGCTTGATTGTTCCCTTGTTTTCCTATACTAATATTTAGCAAATGTGTATTGAGCTTCCGGTCTGTTCCCGAACTGTCGTAACACATGTATTTCCAAAGCAGTGTTTCTCAGCTGTGGCACTGTTGACATGTTGGGCTGGATAATTGTTTAGGAGGCTGTCTTGTGCAATGCAGGACCTTTGGCAGCATCCCCAGCCTCTACGTACTGGATGTCAGTAGCAAACCCTCCTCGAAGTTGTGACAACCAAAAATGTCTCCAGACATTGCCCAGTGTCCCTTGGGAGAAAAAAATAAAAACACTCTGTGGAGAACCATCGGGACAACTCAAAGTTGGTGACTTAGAACAACTGACACTACAAGCATATCAAACGTTTGCTTGTTCAGATGTAGCATTGCGTATGTAAGATGCTTTCGTGAGTGTGAGCTTGTCTGAGCCTTGCCAGGACACAGAGTTTCCCAGCTGAAGGAGCTGATTTTGTGGTAGAACTGGCACTTGAACCCTAGTCTTCTGGGACCACACTCTGAGCTCTGCTCGCTGTACCACACTGCTTTTTCTCTGCGTTTCCTGCCCATCTTTGGCTTAGAGAGCTGCTGTGCATACGTGGTTTAGTTTGTTTCTCTTTTGAATTGTAATCATAACATAAGAATCATTGTGATATATTTTCATGCATTTAAAGAGTTAGAATAGTGTGGTGACGAGGAACTCTCTGAAACTAGGCTGATGCCACTCCCAGTTCTCCCCGTTGTTTTGACTCTCTATGTCTTCGCCCATTTGGATGAAGCTGACCGAGTAGCTTGTTGTCTTTTTTTTTTTTTTTTAAGATTTATTTATTTTGGGGGTACCTGGGTGGCTCAGTGGGTTAAAGCCTCTGCCTTTGGCTCAGGTCATGATCCCAGGGTCCTGGGATTGAGCCCTGCATCGGGCTCTCCGCTTGGCAGCGAGCCGGCTTCCTCCTCTCTCTCTGCCTGCCTCTCTGCCTACTTGTGATCTCTGTCTGTCAAATAAATAATAAATAAAATCTTAAAAAAAAAAGATTTATTTATTTTTGAGAGAGGGAAAGAGAGTGTACCAGTGAGCAGGGGGAGGGGCAGAGGAAGAGAGAGACTCTCAAGCAGACTCCCTGCTGAGCACAGAGCCCGACCTGGGACTCCATCCCAGGACCCTGAGATCATGACCTGAACCGAAATCAAGAGTCGGCTGCCCAACTGATTGAGTTACCTAGGTGTCTCCCGGCTGGGTAGCTTCTTCACAACGGATGTTTGTCATGGTTCTATAGGCTCCGAAGTCCAAGACCAGGGTGCTGGCAGACTCAGTGCGTGGTGAGAGCCTGATTCCTGATTCATAGACGGCCATCTCCTTGTGTCCTCACATGATGAAGAGGGCTGGGAGCTCTGTGGTGTCTCTTCTATGAGTGCACTCATCTCATTTGTGAAAGCTTAACCTTCATGACCTAATCACCTCCCAAAGCCCTCATCTCCTCATACTATCACATAAGGGATTAGGTTTCAACACAAGAATTTTGGGGGACACAAACATTCAGTCCAGAGTGCTCTGTCTCCACTTATTCACATACGAAGTAGAAAGAAGAGTGAGTACCGCACAGCAGTGAGATCAGAAGGTAGAGGAGTGCCTACAGTCATTGTATATTCCGAGACTAACTTGCTACTTCCTTTGCGTAACTCCGTTGGTTTTTCTCACTGTTTAAGACTTCAGGGTAGTCATATCCTAGCAGTCTCTTCCAGGATTCTGACTTTTGGGCTCCCCAACAAAGCATATGGTTCCATGTTCATGACAGCTACCTAACACCCCTAACTACATCCAAAGCAGAGTTTCCAGTTAAACCTTGAATAACAACATGGCCCAAGACTGAGTAGAGTCTCCTATGCTTTCTCCTTAGAATTGAAGACGGTTAACTTGTAGGTCACGTCTGACTTGAGTTATCCATCCAGCTACAGTGACAAGCTCTATAGAACTTGATTGAGCACAGAAGACAGAAGGAAAGCGATGTCTGGGATGTGTTCAAAGAGCAAGTGGTCAACAGTGGGTCCTACCTCTGAGGCACACCATCCCTGTCCTTTAGGAAACCACAGTCCAGTAGGTGTTGCCCTCTGACTACTTATTTTAGTTCTTTCCGTTTTTCGGGGGGCGGCGGGGGAGACAAAGGAGTAGAGAGTTGGCAGCTTCCTCTGCACAAAATCAGAGTGCTGTCCGCTCCACTATGAGCCAAGGAGGGGATGTGGGATAAAGAGAAGAGTCTGCCCTTAACAGTCACCTTGTTTTCCCGGAGTGAGGAAATTGACCTCATTTTTCCTTTACCCAAGTCAATTTTAATCCCTTTGGCATCTTGTTACTATTCACTCACTCGATCATTTAATTGCTTCATCCAGGTGGCTGGTGGGGATCACAACTGCTCCTTGAAGGACCCCCTCTGCTTCCAGCAATTATCCCTGTCTCCCCCTCAGAGCAGCACCATATGCCAGAGTGGGGCTTATGGGGGACCTGGGACAGACTTTAGGAGAAGCTTTAATTTAGTGCCATCATTGAGAGTGATGCCTTTGTGTAAAATGCTCGTGTAGAATCCACGTATACACGCAAGGAATTTTTATGGTCGTTGTTTTTAATCCCACCCCGTTTTTGTAGTACATTTTTCTCTGTCTTGCAATTTTTGCTTAGCAGTACCCATGCAACCCTGGTAAAGAATTTTAATGATATTCTAAGTACGACAGGAAGCTATTGGAAGCTTTTGAACATGGAGTTGTATTTTGTTCTTTAAAAGATGATTCCAGATCAAGTCCATCAGCATCTGTGATAAAACATCCCTGGACCCCAGCTTCCCACCCCTGCTGAGACTCTGTTTCTCATTTTCTTACATCAACCCCCTAGGTTTTCTAGACCCCAGTGCCTCTCCCCCGCTCCCAGATATTCTCACAACCAGACTATCTGCCACACAGCCACCCTCTCTCCAAAGTTCCATCACTCACTGTTCTCTTTGTACTCACTTGTAATTCCTATATCTGAAGAACTGATTTCCTTTCAACTCCACTTTGAAGTTCTAGTCCTTTGAATTCTTTTCACTTCTTTTATTCTTGAGGAAAATTCCTAATGGATGTTTTTGTGAGCATCCGTAACAGGGAGTTTGCTACCAGCAAATGTACCCTGCCAGTACCATCTCAGTGAACGAGTGAATTTAGAGTTTACAAGAATCTCAGGGATCATCTATGAGAATTGCCCAGCCAGGGCAGAAATCCATTTCTAGGACTAATAGTGGTCATCAGATTAATATTCCCAGGGACTGGCAGCTCACTACCTATGAGGCCAGTGTATTTTATCATTGGACATCCTTGACTTTGACTGTCAGACTTTTTTTTTTTTTTTAAAGATTTTATTTATTTATTTGTCAGAGAGAGAGAGAGAGCACAGGCAGAGTGGCAGGCAGAGTCAGAGGGAGAGGCAGGCTCCCTGTGGGGCAAGGAGCCTGATGTGGGACTCGATCCCAGGACGCTGGGATCATGACCTCAGCCGAAGGCAGCTGCTTAACCAACTGAGCCACCCAGGCGTCCCCAGACATTTTTTCTTTTATTTTGTCCCTCTTCAAAGTCTCTAACCTCTACTTCTAAAATCAGAGCATTCCCTAAACTACAATGACTGGCTTCTCATATGCTTAGTTTTAATTTTTTATAACTTTATTGAAGTAAAATTGACATACAATTTTACTTGTATGGCTCAGTTGGTTAAGTGTCTGACTCTGGGTCTCAGTTCAGGTCTTGATCTCAGGGTCATGAGTTCAAGCCTGTGCCCTGCCTGGAGCCTACTTTCAAAAAAAAAAAAAAAAAAAAAAGGTGTGTGTGTGTGTGTAAAACTTGATGAGTCTTGACTTGTCTATATGTGTGTGAAACCATCATCATACTAGAGATAGGTTATATGGTCATTACCTCCCAAAATTTCCACTTGCCTCTTTATAGTCTCTCCTTCCTACCCCTCCCTTTTCCATCCCTCAGGAAGCCCTGATCTGCTCTCTGTCACTATAGATGACTTTGCATTCTCTAGAATTTTATATAGGTGGGATCATATAGCATATACTTTCCTTGCTGGGTCACTTTCACTTAGCATCATTGCTTTGAAATTCATCCATGTTATTGTGTATCAGTAGTTCAGTGATTTTTATTGTTGGGAGGTAATCTATTTTATACACGTACCACAATTTGTTTATCCATTCACTTGTTTAAGGACATTTGATTGCTTCCGGTTTTTGCCTATTACAGCTAAAGTTTCTATGAATATCTGTGTAAAAAGTTGGTATGAATATATACTTTCATTTCTCTTGGATAAATATTTAAGACTGGAAAGACTGGATCATATAATAGGTTTATGTTTAAGTCCTTAAAAGCTTTCAGACTGTTTTCCATGTTGTACCATTTTGGATTCTCATCGGTAGTGTATGAAAGTTCCAGTTCTTCCTCATCTTTACTACTCTACCATGATACAGTTGGTCTTTTAATTTTCAGGTCTTCTCATTTTTGATCATGTGATCTTAGGCTATATTAGACATATCTTTATTTTGCCAAAGATTTATCATAGTCTGCCTACCATTTTTGGTGATTAAATTGAATTATCTGTTGGGTCCAAATTCTTGCGACCTAATAGGCATGAAGTCTTGTGTAATTCAGGACACTGGGATGGAGGCAACTAGGTGATTTTCTAACAAACGATTCCAAGACTTAAGACATGGTTTGTAGGAGTGCCCACTCAGTGGAGTGGGAGTGTGTGACGTGTTCTGATACCGCAGTGGTACCAGTAGTGCTTAGAAGCAAGAGATGCGGGCACCAAGAAACAAAGGGAGGTAAGTCCATTGGGTGCCAAAGTAAATGTTTGGCAGTCGAGCAATTTTGAAGAATGGCTTGACTGGGTCTGCACTTTCTAAAGTTCACTCTGACAGTATAAATGGAAACGTTCTGTTTCTCTCAAGACACAGGTCCTGCCCCATCTCTCTTTGTGGATTTATTTTATTCTTTAGGTTCCCTTGGGTAGATCTGGAGACTTTCTCCATTTTAAATCTCACACGTTTTTGGCTTTAAAAATCAAAATGGTGCTAACTCTGTTTGGGCCCCAGCTGCTGTGTTCTGTGGGCAGACCTGGGTTTTCAAGCAGTCAGTGCTAAAAGTGAAAGTGTGTTCTTATAGAAATGGTCTTTGGCTTGGGCTGCCCTAATACCGGTCAGAGCTCTGCAGGGATGCAGTTTCCTGGGGTGTCCATTTGCCAGGATGCTGAGAGGAGCCACCTGGATAAATGAGGCCAAGTGAGAGGCCAGCCTTGGTCTTTCATGTGTGTGTCTGTGCAGTGCCGACATCGAGCAGGACACTGGTATAGTTGCCCCACTGTGAAAATGTTAAAAGACTTCCCTATTGGTTGGTATGTGGCAGCTTCTCTGGAAACCCCAGTGACTGGGGCCCCCTGCCTATACAAAAGGAGTCTCAGATTCTGCTCTGATCCAGCAACTGGCATCCTTCCCACCTGGTCAGTACGTATACCATAATAAAATAATTACTATGGTACATATTTAAAATTTATATCATTTTCAAACAACACAGGTATGCAACCGAAGGAGAGATGAAGCCATTCTCATCTAATATATATATCAGGCTCTGCTGGGGGTGGCACTTAGGTGTTTAGAAACTAAAACACATTAGAATCTCTCCCTAAATCAGCATGAATATTTCACCAGGAAAGCAGTAGTGTCTGAAGGGTGTCGGTATCATGAAGAATCATTCAGGCAGATCTAAATGAGCACTTCAGCCATGGTTTGGATTTTGTAGAACTTAAGAGATTCAGTGTCAACTTCCAAGTTGTGGCTGATTTTTCAAAGCAGGGGCTATTCCCTTTTATCCTGACTAGCAGTTGTTTTAAAGCCCCAGTTAAAGTAATTCTTTTTGTGTTAACTTCAATATAATTTTCATCACACTTGATTTTTAGACACTGAAATTGCCCATAATTGTGTCTGTCCTATCTCTATGGTAATATGGACAATTATAATGGATTATCCTTTTGTTTTCCCGGTCATTTGTTGATGCCTTTTTTGTTGTAAGGATGTGAAAACATAAGGCAATTTCACCAATTACCGGTAATGTTATTCAGATATTTAATTTATTTTCTGCATGCATAATCAGCCATAAATACATTTTAGCTAATGGAGATGACAAGGGTGTAATATAATTTGAGCCCAAACAAATTCAAAATAGCATTAAGAAGGAAATACAAAACCATGGGAAGGAAAGAAACAGGGAACTCAGTCTGTCTTTATTTTCTCTTATGTGAAATCTACAAGTGTGGACTAGGTCTTTTGGGTTACTCTGTCCTTTGGGTTAACATCAAATGATGAAAGGGGCCCTGGGAAATGCACATCAAATAGTAGGTACTTTAATAAAGAGCTGTTTTCTTTCTTTCGCTCTAAAAATCTAGCTATGTATTTGATATTTGATGTGGATTGAATGTTTGTATCCTACCCAAATTTTATATGTTGCTGCCTAACCCCGAATGGAATGATGTTAGAAGGTGGGGCTTTGGGGAGGTCATTAGGTCATGAGGGTGGAGCTCTCATGAGTGGGATTAGTGCCCTTTTAAAAAGAGACAAGGGAGATGACCTCTCTCTCTCTCTGTCAAGTAAGGGTACAAGGAGAAGACAGCCATCTGCAAACCAGGAAGAGGGTTTCCCCCAGACACCAGATCTGCTGAAAGTGATCTTGGACTTTTCCAGCCTTTAAAACGGAGTAAGAGAAAGTTTAATGGTTGAGCCACTCTTAGTCTATGGTCTTTTTGTTATAGTCGCCCAAACGGACTGAGACAGCATTGTTTCACCTGAGACTGTTCAGATGCTGCCCTCTCCCGTCCAGCCCAATGGCCGGACCTCAGGGTGCAGAAGGAAGGTACGGCACCAGCTCCAGGTGTATTGGCATTAGAGTCAGAACCTGTCAGGACAAAAAGGAGAGGACAGAAGTGGAAACTCCTCCTGCCCGTCCCCAAGAAGTGCCTAGAAAACAAAACTGAACCTAGTGTGACCCCATCTTTTCTTTTCTTTTTTCTTTTTCTTTCTCTTCTTTAAACAAATTTTTTTACTGGGGCGCCTGGGTGGCTCAGTGGGTTAAAGCCTCTGCTTTCGGCTCAGGTCATGATCCCAGGGCCCTGGGAGCGAGCCCCGCATCGGGCTCTCTGCTCAGCAGGGAGCCTGCTTTCCTTCCTCTCTCTCTGCCTGCCTCTCTGACTACTTGTGATCTCTGTCTATCAAATAAATTAAAAAAAAAATTTTTTTTTTACTGTGTTATGGTAGTCACCATACGGTACATCATTAGTTTTTGATGTGGTGTTCCAGGATTCATTGTTTGCATATAACACCCAGCGCTCCATGCAGAACATGCTCTCCTTCATCCCCGTCACCAGGCTCACCCACGCCCCCACCTCCCTCCCCTCTAAATCCCTCACTTTGCTTCCCAGAGTCCACAGCCTCTCGTTGTTTGTCTCCCACTCTGATTTCCGCCCCCTTCATTTTCCCCTTCCTTCTCCTAATGTCCTCCATGCTATTCCCTACAGTCCATAAATAAGTGAAACTATATAATTAACTTTTTCTGCTCGACTTTTTTCACTCAGCATACTTTCCTCTAGTCCTATCCATGTTGATGCAGAAGTTGAGTATTCATCCCTTCTGATGGCTGAGTAATATTCCATTGTATATATGGACCACACCTTCTTCTTCTTCTTTTTTTTTTTTTTAAGATTTTATTTATTTATTTGACAGGCAGAGATCACAAGTCGGCAGAGAGGAAGGCAGAGAAAGAGGAGGAAGCAGACTCCCCGCCCAGCAGAGAGCCCGATGCGGGGCTCGACCCCAGGACCCTGGGATCATGACCCGAGCCAAAGGCAGAGGCTCTAACCCACAGAGCCACCCAGGCGCCCCGGACCACATCTTCTTTATCCATTCCTCTATTGAAGGGCATCAGGTCTCTTTCCACAGTTTGGCTATTGTGCACACTGTTGCTGTGAACATTGGGGTGCATATGGCCCCATCTTTTCTCAGATGCACATTCTGCCTGAGAGCCTGCCTGCTCCACAGTCTGTTAATGGGCTACCTTTATGTTTTGGTTTCTTGACTTTGCACGGGCCTGGTAAATGCAGGCAAATGTTTTCTTGTCAGAGAAGACTCCCAGCAGCTGCCCACCTTCCCTCTAAAACCTTCCTTTTTGAATACTGATTATGCCAGTGAGAAACTCATTGAGTTGCTAATCTGTCTTTAACACCTGCTAATCTCCATTTCTGTCAAAGAGACTCTGTAACCAGTTCCTGGCTGTCTTCCAGCTGGCGTGGCACCAGGGGACAGGGGCCCCCAATCCTCAAATCCTGATGCACTCCCACTTTGTAATTCCTGGAAGACCCACACTGGAAGGTTTTAAATAGTTGGCTTGCCCAGAGGAAAGTGTGTGAGTGAATCAGGAGCATGTGGCTCTTTGGGAAGGAGCGACCTGCCACCTTGCTGTGGCTCAGCCCTCTTCCTGGTTCAGCAAACCATCTGAGGGTCCCCGTAGCCGTAGTGAATAAATCTGGAGGTCTTGCCCTGCCTTGAAATACAAAAAGAGGGTCACATCTCTATCCTGGAAGATAGCGGCATCTGGGGCTTTATTGAGGAAGTCTGGGGAGGCTTGGCAGTTACGGGGGTGGGGGGGCAGAGGGGGGAGGTTATGCAAAGTTTTCCAAAGTCAGAGGAGCATTTTCCTTGCTTCTACTCTTAGACAAATGGCAGTAGAAGCCATCTGTGGGCTCACCCTCTGTTGCTGGTTTCTTCTGCTCTTTGCTCTTTGGTCTCCACACTCAGACTGGAGGGCCTTGATGTCTGTCTCTGTCTTTGGAAATAGATGCATGTGTTTTAAGCCTGTCAAACACTTGCATGCCTGAGGGGCATTAAATGAAAACCCAGGGCCGTGGAGTGGCATCCTTGATCACGCATAATCCCAAAATAAGGAAATATCTATTTGCTCCTTGACAGTCTTGTTCAAGGAAGGCATTTTACATTCTGGCTGCGCTTCTTTCCAATATCCATGCCACTTGGTGTGGCATCTCGGTTATTCGTTTGCTGTTTCCCAAAGAGGGGAAGGGGTGGCTGAGGGTATGAGGGGCTAAGTGAAGTATGCATTTATAATTCTAGTGTAGCCTGTGTGTCTGGAGCTGATGCTACATCTGGTGACCCTGAGGTTAGGGGTCATCCCCAGAAATGAGGAGGAACCGAGTAGAGCCCTTTAATAGATGGAAATGAACCGCCCACCCATTTACCACTAGACTTCCGGCTCGCAGAACTATTACAGAAGAGCGTGAAGCTACAGTAGGGTATTTTCTGAGGCAGAGTTTGGGCCGAGGTCCGCCTGGCTTGCAAGGTAGTGCTCGCAACCCCAGTGATATAGCAGTGACTGCATGGTCCCTGAGTCACGGACAGGGTGCTGCTGGCTGTTGGATACAACCCAGGGCATCGCGGGGGTCTCGCCAGTTACACATAAATTGTGTTAGCTCTCTCTCGCTGATTTGTTTGGTTGGGTAGTAACCGTTTGGAAGCACTGAGCTGCAAATGTGTATTCTGATGTATTATACATATCCTAAATGTTTAATTTTTCAGACGCTGTGCTCTTCTGGAGGGAAGAAATCTAAACACTCAACTTTTCGCTCATCTGAGATAGGTCCTGAATCAGACATTTAGAGTAAAGGACCTTCTTTTATTCATTGAGATATATAATTAATATACAGGAAGATACACTGAGTTTTGACAATCATACACACCAGTGAAATTTCCACTCAAAACGACACAGATCTCCATCAGCCTAGAAACCCTTCGGTTCTTTTTCAGCCAGTTGAGGCTTCACCTCCCACTGCCAGCAACACTGCTGATTTCTGTCATCTTAGATTAGCTTTGTTCATATACCGATTCCATAAATATGGTTATTCTTATGGTTTGGATTTTTTTTTTTTTTTTTTTTTTGCTTCTGTTGTTTAACATGCCTGCTTTTGAGACTCATGCATATTATCATGTGTGCTATTCGTGCGTTCTTTTTATTGCGGAGTGGTGATAACTCCACTGAAGGCTTCAACATTCTCCATTTGGTGGGTGTTTGCATTGTTGTACCTTCTGGCAGTTATCCATGTGGCTAAAATGTTCTTCTGATAGGAGATTTTGAGTAAACATGTTTTCATTTCTGTTGAGTAAATATCTAGTTGAAGAACACGTGGATCAGAGGGTACACATCTATTTAACTTTTATAAGAAACTGATGCATAGTTCTAAAAGTGATGGTGACCTTTGTGCACTCATACCAGCAGTGTGTGAGAGTTCCAGTTGTTCGACATCCTTGCCAACATTTGACATTGTCAGTCTTTTGTTTTAGCTATTCTCGTGGGTTTCAGGTGCTGGTTATAGTCTTTAATTGACATTTCTTGAGGATGATGATATTGAATCCTTTTTGAAATACTTGTTGGTTATTTGTATGTCTTCTTTTGTGAAGCAGCTGTTAAGGTATTTTGTGAATTTTTAAAAATGTGGTTGCTTTTTTTTTTTAATTGTTTGTTTATTTTTTTGTGGATTCTGGATGTAAGTCCATTGTTATATATAGATGTTGTAAATATATTTCCTAATCTTTGCCTTGCCCTATTCATTGCCATAATGGTGTCTTTTGATGAGTGAAATGTTTTAATTTTGATGAAGTCTAACCTTTCAAAATTTAGCTTTTAGGGTTTCTATTTTTTTGTCTTGTTCAAAAAAACTTTGTCTATCCAAGGTCATGAGAATATTCCCTTTTTTTTTCAAAAGTGTTCAGTTTCTGAATTTTATGTCTAAGCACATGATTCATATTACATTAATTTTTGTTTATACAGAGGAAAGTGATCAAGGTTCATTATTTTCCCTATACAGAATTCAGTCATTTTAGCAAGATTTGTTAAAAAGATGCTCTTTATCCCATACAACTGAATTGGCATCTTTAGGAAAAATCAGTTGACCACTTAAGTGTGAGTCTGTTTCTTCATAGTCTATTCTTTTCCACTGAAAAGTTTTTATCCTACCACCCTATGAAACTGTCTAGATTACTGTATCTTTGGAATAAGGCTTGTAATTAGATAGTTTTAGTTTTCCAGCTTTGTTAATATTTTCAATTTTGCTTTGGTTATTCTTGATCTCTAATACTGTATATAAATTTTAGAATTATCTTAAGTATTTGTAATAAATAGTGTGCTGGAATTTTGATAGGAATGATGTTGAAGTTGCATGCCAGTTAAGGACAATGACTGTCTTAACAACAGTGAGTATTCTAATCTATAAACATTGTATAACTCTCCCATTTATTCAGGTCTCTACCTTTTCTCAGGAATACTGTGTTGTTGTTGTTTTTGTTGTTGTTTGTTGGAACGTCATATATATATTTCATTAGATTTATCCCTACATATTTGACACTTCTGATATTATTGAAAATTATACTGTCTCTCTCTCTCTCTTTTTAAAGAACTTCAAACTTTCCAAAAAGTTATAAGTAGAGAACAAAGAAACTTTTTCTAGAAGCATTTGAGAGTAATTTGTCATCCTGGTATCGTATCATCTCCTAATACTTCATGCATTTCCTAAACACAAGGGTGTTTCCTTTAATAACCACAATACAACCTTCAAAATCAGGAAATAAATATGGGTATGTTGTTAACATATAGTATTAAGACTTCATTTAAGGTTTGTCAACTTCCCCAAAATGCTCCGGATAGGACAAGCATCTCATCCAAAAACCTGTGTTGTATTTTGTTGTACTAATCTGAAATAGTTCCTTGGTCTTTCTTTAAATTTAATGACCTTGACAAATTCTACAATTATTTCATAGGCATTGGATGGCTCTGACTTTTCCTTTTTGTTAGATTTAAATTATTCATCTTTGGCAGAAATATCATGGAAACAGAGCTTTATTATATTCTTACTGCATCCTGTCAAGTGGCACATAGTTTTGATTTGTTCTCTTACTGAGGATTTTTACTTTGATTGATGTTTATTTGATTAAGGTAGCGTCTATTAGACTTCTCCACTGTAAATTTACTATTTATCCCTTTGTAATAGACACTTATTTAGTGATACTTTGAAAGGTCTTATTTTTATCAAACTTCAAAATTAGTCATTTTTATCAGCATATGCTCATGAATTCCTGTTTTTATGCATTCCTGTTTTATTTAATAGACTTTAATTCATTAATATCATTCTTTGTTTTGTTGCTCAAATTGTCCCAGATTGGGCTGACAGGAGCACCTTCAATCCAGCCCTCCGTGTCTGTTTGACATACCTGCATTGTGCTTTAACTACTCAACTTCCTTTCAATTAGCAATAATCGCGCCTCGGATAAACCTCATTGACTACGATACAAAAATATTCCAGGCTCATCTTGCTTTTCTTGCTTCAGACCTGGAAATAGCCTTTTATCCAAGAAACCTTAATACTTTTATTTCAGAATGGTGTTCAGAAATCAACACTTGGGTCTTAGGTATACTCATTACTATACATATTGTTTAATGGGTACCTGTATATATTTATAGAAAATCACTGGTTTATACCAATGCATTTAATTCCATCTGACACTGTGGAGTTCATTCTAATTTTCTCCCTTTTCATATTTGTGCATCTCTTTATGGTAGAAATTTAACTTCCATTACCCTCAGTATGTTTACTTATTTGATCACTCCCTCTGTGGGTACCATTCCCCCATCACTGCTGCCACCCTGCTCACCCTACTCAGACTCCAGCACCTTGTGCTGGGCTTCCCTCCCACTTGGATGCCCTGTTCAACCTACATGGGCTTGGTGCCCTGAACCTACCTACCTTCCCCAGTGCAGATTACCCTGTCCCTCTGCTCAGCCTCTGACACTTTGCAGTGGGCCGGTTTCTCTTTTAAATATTCTCTTTACTAATGCTTCAGCTTCAACACCACGTACTGTCCCATAACAACTTTGTCTTACCTCCCTGCAGAGATTCCTGTGTTCAGGCCCACCAAATGGCTTTTGGACAGTTTTTCAGGAAGGAAAGGGGAAGAAAAAAAGAAAGAGTCAGTGTGTTTTTAAATTTCAGTTTTCAATTGTTTACTGGTTAGGTGTGGTTATAAAATTAATTTTTATTCCAACCTGGTGTCCTACGACTTTGTCAAATTTACTAATTAGTTTTAGTAGTTTGGTAAATTCCTTTAGACATTCTGCATACACAATAATATCGTCTGTAAATAACTAGAATTTTATCTTTTCTAATCTTTATACATTTTATTTATTTTTTATTGCATTGTCTATGATTTCCAGGATATTATTGAGTACAAGTGGTAAGAAAAACATCATGGCTTTGTTTTTAATCTGGGGTAAAATGATTAACATTAAATATGGTAAGAGATAATGGTGATAACTATAGGTTTTTGTAGATTAACTATTCAGCTTAAAGTTTTTTTCCTTATTCTTCGTGTGCTGAAGTTTTTCTTCTTTTTTTTTAAATCACAAAAGGTATTGAATTTCTACACCTGTTGGAATGCAAATATGATTTTTGTTTTTTGCCACTGTGATATATTACATTAATTGAGTTTTTTAAATATTAAGTCAATCTTTGATTCATAGGATAAATCCTACCTGGTCATAATGCATTAACTTTTTTTAAATGTATTATTAAATTCTGTTGGCTTAGATATTCAGGAGGATTTTTGCATTTCTTCATAACATATTTTGATCTGTGATTTTCTTTTTTGTAATAATCTTTGTCAAATGTCAATATCAGGGTTCCATAGGGCTCCTAGATAAGTTGGAAAGTGTTTCATCCTCTATTTTTTCTTTTTCGAAAAGGCTTTGTAGAATTGATATTATTTCTTCTTTAAATGTTTGTAGAATTCCCTGGCAACATTAGCTGTACTTGAATATATGTGAAAGTTTTGGTTGTTTACTATGAACTCAATTTTTTTAATATATATAAGGATGCTTAGATTTTCTTCTTCTTCTTCTTCTTTTTTTTTTTTTAAAGATTTTATGTATTTATTTGACAGAGAGAGAGATCACAAGTAGGCAAAGAGGCAGGCAGAAAGAGAGGGGGACACCAGCTCCCCACTGAGCAGAGAGCCGATGTGGAGCTTGATTCCAGGACCCTGAGATCATGACCTGGGCCCGAGGCAGAGGCTTTACCCACTGAGCCACCCAGGCACTCCTAGATTTTCTTCTTCTTATGTGAGGTTTGATAATTTATTTTTTCAAGGGCTCTATTTCATTTAAGTTTTTTTATTTGACATTAAGTTACTCAAAAAACTCCCTGACCATTAAAGAAAAAATAATGTCTATGTCATTTGTAATGATGTTCTTCTTTTAGTTCCTTTTCTTGATCATTTGTATCTTTTTTTGTTTGTTTCAGTTGTGGTAGTGATTTATCTGTTTTATTAGTCTTTTTAAAGAACCAACTTGTGATTTATATATTTTCTCTTATTGTTTCCTGTTTTATACTTTGTTAATTTTTGCTCTTTATGATTTCATCTCTTCTACTTACTTTGTTCTCAGTTGTTAAGGTGAAAACTTACAGTAGATTGAAAATAAAGGAATAGATTCTAAATAGAGGCTTGGTGGGCCATGTGGTTTGTTACAACTACTCTGTTTTTTCCATTGCAGCCTGAAGGCAGCTGTAGACAAAATGTAAATGAATGAGTGTGCCTTTGTTTCAATAAAACTTTATTTATGAAAATAGTCAGGAAATTGAGTTTAGCCCATGGCTATAGTTTACTGATTTCTGCTTTAGATTATTAGTTTTATTTTTGAACTGTATCCTTTTCAAGTAATAAGCATTTGATACCCTAAATTTTCCTGGAAGCATTTTTAAAGATATAGAAATTTTATAGAAATTTATAGAAATTTTGATATGTTCTAATATTTTCACTGTGACTCAGTCACATTTTCTAGTTTTCTAGTTTTCCTCATCAATTCCTCTTTGATCTAGGAGTTATTTATAAATGTGCCATTTAATTTAAAAATTGGGGATTTTTCTAGATACTTTATTTTTTATTCAGTTGCAGTTTAATGCTGTTGTGTTTAGGGAATATCTTCTGTATGATCTTTTTCTTCTGTATGGTTTAAAAATTTTTATGTTTATTAAATTCTTGGAGAATGTTCCATATCAATTTGTGTTATATATTTGAAGCTGTGTTGTTGGAGCTAAATTAACATGTAGGATTGCTCTGTTTATTTGATAAATTTATGCTTTTATCATTATGAAAATTTCCTTCTTATCTATGGTAGTACTATTTTCTGTAAGTCTACTTTGATATTAGTGTGGCCATACTGGCTTTATTATGCTTTATGTTTATATTATATACATTGTCTATCAACCTGTATTTTTCTTTATAATTAAAGTGTGTGTTTTTGTGTGTGTGTTGTTATTGTAGACAGCATATCATTATAAGATTCCCCCTCACCCCTCGTTGGTCCAGCTGTCAGCCCTTTAATTGGCTGGTTTTGTTCATTTACATTTAATGTAATTAGTAATATAATTGAATTTTAGTTTCCCATTCTGATTTTTATTTTACATCTTTTTCTCTTATTCTTTGTTCTGTTTTCCTTTTGGGTAAATTGAATCTGTTAATTTTTTTTTCTGTAATTAAGTTTTAGCTACTCATTTTTATTGGTGTCAAGTAGTTGCTGTGGAAATTACAATATGCAGTTTTAAATGATTGGAGCCTACCTTCAAATAACATTGTATCACTCCACAGAGGGTATAAGAACCTTACATCAATTAAATTCCAATACTTTCTCCAATCTTTCCTGCTGCCATCTTGTATTTTACTACTCCTTATGTAATAAGCCTCATAATTCATTGTTTTATTTGCTCCAAATAATTAAATGAAATTGATGGAAATGTATTTATATAAAATGAAGGTACTAAAATAAAAATGTTTTACATTGAGCCAATTATTTAACCTTTCTAGTGCTCCTCATTTCTTACTGGTTTTCAGAATTCCATTTAGTTTTATTGCCTTTCAGCCTGAATCACTTCTTTCATCATTTCTTGTAGTTCGACTGTGCTAGAGATGAATTCTCTTAGCTTTTGTCTGTCTGAGGATTTCTGTATTTCCCTTGAAATTTGAAGGATATTTGTGATTGATACAGAATTCTAGATTGACTTTTTTTTCTTTCAATACTTTATAGATGTCAGTGCATTTTTTTTTTTCTGATCCTCATTGTTTCTTCTAAGAAGGCAGCCATCATTCGTATATTTTTTTCCATTGTATGTATTATGTTTTATCTCTGGTTGCTGTTTAAGGTGTGCTCTTTATTTTCGGTTTTCTGCAGTTTTACTGTGAAGTGCCTATATTTTTCCTTTGTATTTATCTTGCTTGTTTTCTGCTTGGTGTTCATGGAACTTCTTGGATATGTAGGTTAATATCTTTAATCCTTTTGGGCCATTCTCAGTTGTTTCCATTTCATACATTTCCTTGCTCTCTAAATGTCCAGTTACACATATGTTGGACAATTTGATATGGTGTCACAAGTCTCTAGTGCCCATTTTTTCCTACTCTCTTTCTATTTTTGTTTTAGTTTGGATACTTTTATAAACTCATCTATTCATTCACTTGTTCCCTCCTTTTTTACAGTTAGCCTGTTCTTCAGCCAATCTGTTAAATTCTTTTTCCCTGATATTTTATTTTTCATTTTTGTATTTCCAGTTGATATTTTTTTGGTTCATGTTTCTGATAAATTCCCCATCTTGTCATGCATTTTCTCCTAGATACTTTAACATTTTTAATCAGTTATTTTTACATTCTTTACTTACTAATTCCAACCTCTGGGCCATTTCTTGATCTGCTTCAATTTTCTGTTTTATTTCCTTATCATTATAGCATTTCTTTCTTGTTGTTTGGTATGTCTTGTGATTTTATTTTGATTGTATGCTGGACATAAAGGAATCATAAAGACTGAAGTAAATAATGTTTACCTCCAGAAAGGGATACACCCTTTATTACACCAGGATGAAGGCTAATTCAATCTGATTTGTAAGCTCAGTCTGGGCTTTGCTGCAGCTTTTATTTGATTCAGTTTACCCTTGGCTTCCAATGATTTGATTAATGGCCATTGTATTGCTTGTAAGGTGACTGTTACTGTATATTGTCTCTGTTCCTTTCTGATCTACTACTTTTAGGGTCTCTCTTTGCTTAGAGGACCCCTTTCAATATTTCTTGTAGAGATGGTTTGGTGTTTGCAAATTCTTTCAGTTTTTGTTTGTCCTGGAAGATTTTTATCTCTCCTTCTATTTTCAATGATAGCCTAGCTGGATATAGTATTCTTGGCTGCATGTTTTTCTCATTTAGTGCTCTGAATATATCATGCCAGTTCTTTCTGGCCTGCCAGGTCTCTGTGGATAAGTCCGCTGCCAATCTAATATTTTTACCATTGTATGTTACAGACTTCTTTTCCCGGGCTGCTTTCAGGATTTTCTCTTTGTCGCTAAGACTTGTAAATTTACTATTAGTAAATTTTACTAACTTTACAAAAAATAAAGTTAGATACAATGAAGGATAAAATATGAATATAATAATGAAAGTTCAAAAAAGAAAAAGTTCAAAAACCTATTCTTGTTGATTTTGAGGGGGGTTCTCTGCACCTCCTGGATTTTGATGCTTATTCCCTTTGCCATATTAGGGAAAATCTCTACAATAATTCTCTCCAATATACCTTCTGCTCTGCTGTCTCTTTCTTCTTCTTCTGGAATCTCAATTATTCTAATGTTGTTTCGTCCTGTGGTGTCACTTATCTCTTGAATTCTCCCCTCGTGGTCCAGTAGCTGTTTGTCTCTCTTTTGCTTAGCTTCTTTATTCTCTGTCATTTGGTCTTCTATCTCACTAATTCTTTCTTCTGCTTCATTTATCCTAGCAGTAAGAGCCTCCATTTTTAATTGCACCTCATTAATAGCTTTTTTGATTTCAACTTGGTTAGATTTTAGTTCTTTTATTTCTCCAAAAAGGGCTTTTATCTATCCAGAGAGGGTTTCTCTAATATCTTCTATGCCTTTTTTGAGCCCGGCTAGAACCTTAAGAATCGTCATTCTGAACTCTAGATCTGACATATTACCAATGTCCATATTGATTAGGTCCCTAGCCTTCGGTACTGCCTCTTGTTCTTTTTTTTGTGGTGAATTTTTCCACCTTGTCATTTTGTCCAGATAAGAATATATGAAGGAGCAAATAAAATACTAAAAGGGTGGCAAAGACCCCAGGAAAATGCACTTTAACCAAATCAGAAGAGATCCCAAATCGTGGGGAGTGGGGGAGGAAGAAAGGGGATAAAGAGAAGTTCAGAAAAAGAAATTAAAAAAAGAAAAGAAATAAAGAAAAAAATATAAAAAAGAAAAAATATATATATTAGACTGGACTAGAACAGGGTCACCCACTTAATTTTGGGAGTATTTTGGTCTCTTAGAAGAAACTATCTCCCCAAATTTTAAAGAATGAAAAACATATATAAGGGTAAACACAATGAAGGGATGGAATATGCCTATGAAGATGAAAACAATTTTTTCTTTAATTTCTAAAAAAGGAGTTGATAAAGTAAGTTGGTTGGGAGAATAAAGAAAAAGAAAGTGGAGAGAATTTGCTCAGGCTGGAGACTAGAACAAGCCTGGAGATAGATTTATGATATATTTTGATCTATTAGAAGAAGTTGTACCCCAAGTTTTTTAGAAGAAAAAAACCCTATGTTACAAAAAATAAAGTTAGATACAATGAAGGATAAAATATGAATATAATAATGAAAGTTCAAAAAAGATTATTATTTTTTATAAAAGGTATTGTTAAGATAAACTAGTTAAAAAATGTTAAAAGAGGAAAGGGTAAAAGTTAAAAAAAATTTTGTGGAAGAAAAATAATTAAAAAAAATTAAATTAACTGCAAGACTAAAGAATCATGGGGAGAAAGCCATGAGTTCCATGCTTTGCTTTCTCCTCCTCTGGAATTCCGCTGTTCTCCTTGGTAAGTGAACTTGGTCTTGGCTGGATTTCTTGTTGATCTTCTGTGGGGAGGAACCTGTTGAAGTGATTCTCAAGTGTCTTTGCTCAAGGTGGAATTGCACTGCCCTTACCAGAGGGCCGGGCTGAGTAATCCGCTCCGGTTCGCTTTCAGGAGCTTTTGTTCCCTGAGCGCTTTCCGTAGAGTTCCGGAGGACAGGAATGAAAATGGCAGCCTCCCGGTCTCCAACCCGGAGGAGCCGAGAACTCAGGGTCCCACTCCTCAGTGCGCCCTCAGAGAACAGCACCCATTTACTCCCGTCTCCCTGGCCTCCGGCCACACTCCGAGCTCACCGAGCCTGCGACCAGTTTAAGGTAATGCCGAGCTGAGAGCTCAGTCCTCGGCTCTGTCTCTGTAGCCGGCTTCCCCTCTCTAATACCTGCAAGCTCTGCGACACTCAGACACCCCCGATCCTTCTGTGACCATGTGGGCCCCGAGGCCACGCTGACCCCACGTGGGCTTCACCCCAGTTTAGCCTCTGGAGCGATGTCCCTCTGTGGAGCAGACTTTTAAAAGACCTGTACCCCTGGGGATAAAAATATATGTTTATAAAAAATAAAAAATTTTAAAAAAAGTCCTGATTTTGTGCTCCGTTGCTCCACCGCTTGCCGGGAGCCGGCCACTCCCCCCGCGGTCTATCTTTCCATCGCTTTGGATTCACTTCTCCGAGGGTCCTACCTCTCAGAAAGTGGTCGGTTTTCTGTTTCTAGAATTGCTGCTCTTCTTCCCTTCGATCTCCTGTTGGATTTGTAGATGTTTGCAATGGTTTGATAAGCTTATCTAGCTGATCACCTGCTACATGATGTCATCTCAGCCTGCTACTTCTCTGCCATCTTGACTCCTCCCCCCTCCAATGATTTGATTAATGGAATCAGGATTTTCCAATGAGTAGTACCTGGGATCTGGGTGCTAGTGAGATTACTAAAATATGTCAGTGCTGTACAAACAAGCTGCCAATTACAAGAGTTGAGGGGGATTTTCCTCTGGTATCCCACCAGCCTGCTAGCACATTGGGTTTCTGGGGAATACTCTGCTCTCCAGTATTGGTCCTTAATTCAGCATAGGAGACTTTTCAGCCCTACTTTTTACCCTCTGGGTCTTCTAAGAGTTGTAGCTATAATCATCATAAATGACTAGAATACCTTCAAGGGAGATTTTATCACATCTACTCATTCTCCCCCATTCTTTAATGATTGAAAGCCTGAAACATGTTATGGTTTCTCTCAGTTCTACTGTCCTACCTTAATGTTTCTTAGATGAAACCCAGTGTGAATGGGGGAGAGATTTGTCTCATCTCTCCCACCTGCCTCTTCATTCCTTTTGGACAGTAGTATCATTACATGTGAGGAGGAATGAAGCATTTCAGGGCTGATTTTTCTCACCTCTTTTTCTACTCCTACTTCTAGGGTACACTCCCACAAGGACCTTTGAGAAAATATTTAGAAGATGTGGTAAAACTTGCTTTGTGGCTGGAGCTCTTTGAATTCTAATTTCTCATGCAAACATTCACATGGCTTTTACATTTTTTTTTTTTAGAAAATTTGTTGTTTTCCCCCTTTTCCCATTATCTACAGTTTCTTGTTTGTGTAAAGGGCTTCTCACTTTTTGGAGGTTTGTTCTTTCAGGCCCTGTGTGTGTGTGTGTGTGTGTATGTGTGTGTATGCATGCATGGGCTCACATGCACACATGCATGTGGGTTCAGCTCTTTGGTCTGCCTTAAGTGACTTGTTTTGGTTCTTTGTATGAGAGCAGCTGTCTCTCATGACTTTCTGTGTCTAGAATAGAAGGGAATCCCCTGTCTTTCTTTTAAGTACTAAAATTTCCAGGTAAATTTGAGATACAATGCAAAAAAGTTGACAGTGTGTGCCAACCAGTATGGTATGTTAATTACAATAAAGGCTTTAGTTTTCCATTCCTCCCTCTATCCACAACTTTTGCTATAAGAGTTTGCACTTTTCATAAATAGGTAGCTCCTTTCATAAATAGGTGGATCATATTTACTTTCCCCTAAATTTGGACTCACCTTGTAAGTTACTTTGACCAGTAGAATGTGGTGGAACTGACAATGTGTCAGTATTGAGACTAGACCTCAATAGACCCTATTTCTTCTACTTTTTCTCTTGGAACTCTGTGTAGTTGCCATGAATTAGCCTGATAGATGTGTAGATTCATAGGTTTCAGTCACTCCTTATGATCTGACCAAAAGCCAGCCAACCATAGACATGTGATGCCATCCTTGACCAGCTACCTCTCAGTGACTCTGTCAGCTAACCACAGATACAAGATGAAATCATCCAAACATTGCTCATATCAATAGGACTTCCCTGCTCACCAGTAGATTCTGCAGCAATAATAAATGCTTATTGTTATTCCGGAATAGTTAACTGATAACTTATTCAAGCACTTAAGTTTCCTTCCTGCAGATGGGGATTGGAATTATATTCTACCATAAGTAGGAGGTGAATTTTTTGTCGTCCTGGCACAGTCTTCCTGAAGCATCCAGTCATCTCTGTGGTAGGAAGAGAACAGAAGTACTTTTTTTTCAACAGCCGGCGTTAGAGTTCCACTTGGGGAGAAAATGTTTTTATTTGGAAAAATGCAGTAGAAGCCTTCTTATCTGATATAATTAGAACTGGTAGTTGGCTGGTTAATCTAGCAGAAGAATTAGAGTTGCCTATTAGCCATGAGCTTCCAGCTTTCTGTGGAGAGCAGTCTGTATGTTTTGCAGAGGAAATGGAGAATGGTAGTTATTTTGATAAGGTGGATTTAGTAGAAGTTGGTTAGGAACTTTTTTTTGGTAGTTTGTCGCTCCCCTGTTTATGCAAAGAGAGGGCCCAGGTGGATAGTCTCAGAAGAATCATTATTATGTATAAAAAAATCTGAGTTCCGAGTCACAGATATGGAAATACAGCACTGTATTCATTCATTAATGCAGAAGAACTTACTCTATTTTTTCCAAACAAAGAAGGGTTTGTAGAGCCCCCCACTTGGGAACTTGATGAAATTAGGAACTTTGTTGTGTTCACCCACTATGTATTAGTGCCTGGCACAGATTAGTTTCCACCTACTGGTTACATTTAGAAGTAGAAGTATTGAACAGGGTAAAAATTAATAATTTTATATCTGGCAGCTGAATTTCTTTTGGGGAGAGACCTCCTGTTGTTTAGAAGAATAGACCCCTTAGGATTGGAAGGTGAGTGGTGAGATGTTGAGTTAGGAAGGAGACACTGAAATAAAGACGCCTTGAAAACTGGCTTGCATAGGAGGTTAGTAGCGTAACTTAGGAGCTATGGCTTGCAAGGAACAAAGGAAAGGTGAGGAAGAGGAAGGAGAAAGAATGGACTGAACTGCATGGCCCATGAGCGTCCTGCTGGCAGACAGAGAGGTTGAAGGAATTTTTTTAAAAGACTTTATTTATTTGAAAGAGAGAGATGAGCAGCCGTGATCGTATAGTGGTTAGTACTCTGCGTTGTGAAAGAGAGAGATGAGCAAGCACAAGCAGGGGGAGAGGCAGAGGGAGAGGAAGAAGGAGAGAGAATCTAAAGCAGACTCTGCACTGAGCTTGGAGCCCGAAGAAGGGCTTGACCTCATGATCCCAAGAGCGTACCTGAGCCGAAATCATTAATCAGATGCTCAACCAACTGAGCCAGGTACCCCAAAAGGTTGAAGGAATTTTAAGACAGTGAGATGATTTACTGCTTTACTGGCTGTGCTGTAGTCATTGTCCAGACTTTCAGTAGAAAACTGCCATGCCCGCAATCAGGTTTGAAGGGTGGGGCTCTGTCACTAGTGACAGTGCAGAAATGGGCAGAAAGTGTGCTTATCATAAACTGAATCGTCTCCCCAAACTGTGATATTCCAAGCTAGAAGTGATTAAGTGATAGTGACAGTCCTGCCCCTACAACTCAAGAATCTCCAGAGATCGGGATCAGCACTGAGCTTTTCCCCAGCATATGGTATGTGGCTTGAGCTAATTTTGCTTGAATTTCAAAGGAGTGAGTGACTCATGGGCGCCGATAACAGGATGGTGTGGATATCATTTTTAATATCAAGGAAACAGACCTTATAGGAGACTGGCAAGTTGATGGACACATGATGCTAGGAATAAGCAAATCTTCTGAAGGGTGCTTAAAAGGAACTTTTTACCTTCGTACCCTGCTTCTCACTGATATAACTGGATAAGGCATAGGGAGACACCCTGCAGCTCTTTCTGCTTTAACTTACACTCAAAATCTATTCTGTAGCTTTAAGTATATTCTTTAAAAAACTGCATATATATATATATATATATATATATATATATATTTATTTATTTATTTATTTTTGCTCTTAATTAAGTTTATACAATTTTTTTGCTCTTAATTAAGTTTATACAAACACTGCTCTCTTTTATCTCTATCATACAGGGATTTGGATAATAGGTATTTCCAAAGAATTATTTCTCAGAATGTTTTTAGCAACATCACGATTTTAATATTGTTATGGTTAGAGAATTTTCTCCTCGCCCACCTCAGTTCATCTAGCTTTCTCACGATATGCTTACTGAAGCATCAGTGTAGTGCTAGCTACTCATCACAGTGGAGAGAAATGGGTAGAAAGTAGGCCCACTTTGGGCACCTTTCAGAGAGATTTAGTCATTGAAGAACTTGGTTATAAAGGTCTGCAGCTTGGACATTAGACCAGAGCAGGAGCCCTGCGGTAAAGAATATGTTTCATTCTGACAGCCCCACTCTTGGCATTTGTTTCTTGGAGTAGGTGACTACCTACCTCCAGGTACTTTTTGATTGAAGAAGCAAGGGAACCCTGATGTACATTCATTCCATCCTAAGAGTCCCAAAGGTCTTAATCCATTCCTCCCTCAACTCTACAGCCTGCAGTTAAAAGTCTCATCAAAATATCAACTAAATCAAGTGCAGGTGAGATCTGTAGTATGATTCATCTTGAGGCAGAATTCTTCTCCAGCAGTGAATTTATGAAACAAGTTCATGCATCCGAAATATAATGGTGGGACAAGCATAGGATAGATGATCCCATTCTAAAAGGGAGACATGGGGAAGAAGAATGGGGTGATAGGTCCCTAAAAAGTCTGAAAACTAGCAAGGCAAAATCCATTAGATCTTAAGTCTGGAGATGATTATATCCACAGGGCAGCAGTAACACCCCCAGGGAAGCTCCAAAGGGCTTTGGAGGGAAGCCCTACCCCTACTGCTCTCACAGCGGCCCCACCCCTGAGGCACTGGGCAGTTGCAGCCTGGTCCACAGGCCTATGGTGAAGGGTAGTTCTGATTATCTCTGAATCACCTGCAGAGTCACTCATCCCCCGCTTGCTTCCTGGACTCAAATCCTAGGCTTTGTAGAAAGAGCACTGTATATTGGATGCTGACTCAGAGTATATACAGCGTTTCGAAGAACCTTACCCCAGCCCTGCAAGGTACTGGCACCCAGTTGGCACTGAAACTTCAAAAGGCCATTCCTTTTTTCAAAAGGCCATTCCTCAGGATGTCAAGGGGCATGGTAAGGCCAGCAAATTCCATGGATGTACTTAAAAACCTGAAACCCAGTCTTTACCAGAGCAAGATGACCTGCTAATACTCTGTGGCCGCCAGAAGAAAATGAAATCCCCTGTAGAAGGTAATATTGTACTGAGCCTCTGCTACTTTTCGTACATGGTACATAATCTGTATAATGAGGATAGTCTACTTACCAAATTGCACTGCTGTGAGCACTAAACGTATGGGTCTGGAATACATGAGTTAGTAGTAGAGTCTGAGAAGTGGGGAGAACATCTTCATCTGCAGAGCTGTTTGTTTGGTAGGCATAATTACGATTATTGTGAAAAAGCTTACTTAATTCTTGGGGCCAGAAGCTCTCCATCCTAGTTATTACACTAAGTAGTTGGATGACATTGGATTCTCTCTGAGCCTTAATTTTCTCATCTATAAAATTTCAACAGCCTGCCTCATAGGGCTGTCATAGAGACCACAATGAAATAGAATCCAAGGGAGTGTTTTGTAAGCCCTAAATTACAATGTGGGTAAAAGATGTCATCTACAACTCCCCACTATATTCATGGCACAGAGAGAATAGGAATAAACTTAGTGAATGGTCATGAATGTAATTTGGCACTGCGTAATATAATAACTCTTTAGGAAATCTTACCAGAATTTAATGAAATATAATAAAACTCCTGATTTTCATAATTTTGCACTATATTATTATTTTAAGGAACTCTCTCATGTTTTGGGGGAGATCTTGAGGTTCTTAAAATGGATGAAATACTTTCCCATACCTTGTCTTCTCACCTTGCAAAACATGGATGATCATTGCTCTTTCTTTGCTTTGGAGTGAGAGTGGGAATCTAGACAGATTCTGAAAAAGCTTTGTTAGTATTAAGGAGATGAGGAAGGAAAACAAAAATATCAACAACAATATTTGGGTTCTTACTATATGTCAGGCATTGCTCTAACAACCTTACATGGACTCATTTAATCCTCACAACCCTTTTATTCTTGTTTTTACAAAATGAGAAAAGTGAGGCACAGCGAGGTTGAGTTGCCCAAATGGTCCTGTGTTAGAGGTGGTGGAGCTAGTATTTAATGGCACATCGATGAACTGAAAGAGTCTGTGATCCTAGAAACAGGATTACTTGAGGTTGATTAAATATAAACATAAACCAGGTTATGTTAGAAAAGCATAGCATAGCTCATTGAAGTGAAGACTGAGAAAGTACATAGAGTTTAAGAAGAGGAACCATGAAATCGGTCAATATGTCTGATTCTCTTTCTCTTTTTCTCATTTCCTTTATGTCCACTTTTGGTGGGTTTGCATCCTTCTTCCTTTTCCCTGGCAAGCCAGCTTTCTCAGCTTTTGAATCTATTTAAGCATATGCCTGGCTCACAACCATTTACCATTTACCATTCCAGTTACTCTAAGAGGTTGACTTGTGGCTATAATCCCAATTTTAAATATCTGAGAGAGAATCGATTGGTCCAGCTTCATGCCTTCTCATTGTTACTTGCCCTGAAGGGTGGGTTGGGGATGGAATATCAAATATAAATAGCTTTCCTGGAAATCTAATCAAGTATGGGGGCAGGGGTTAGTCCAAGAGAAGGGAGTACTAGTTCATTGGCTGGACAGTTCATAATATATACATTTAGTAGTCATTTAATGGCATATATTTTATTTTTAAAGTAATTGACTTATTGTGTAGCATTATATGAATTTTATTTTATGTTTTAAAGATTTTATTTGTTCAAGAGAGAAAGCATGTGTGTGTGTGCATGAGTGAAAGTGAGGGAGAGGGATAAGCAGACTCTGTGCTGAGTGTGGAGCCTGACCCAGGACTCAATTTCACAACCCTGAGATCATGACCTGAGCTGAAACCAAGAGTCCAGCACTTAACTGACTGAGCCTCTCAGGCACACCCAGCATTCTATTAAATTTAATAGATGTAAAGAGTGAAAAGTTTTTTCCGGTGAGATAAACACAACACCAGGCAAAGTGGGTGCAAGGCAAGATTTATTAAAAACACTCTCTGGCAAAGTTTCAGGGCTCAGGAGAAGGGGAGCCAGGAAAGTTGCACCGGGAGGAGGTGGGCACCCTCGGGTGAGGTTCCGCGACTCTGGAAAGCAGAGTGGCGGAAGTTGCGCCCAAGGCAGGGAGGAGGGGACTTTTAAGGGGCCTTGAGGGGAGTTCAGGGGTCTTTTGGCAAGTTTCCCTTATTTGGATATTTCGCCTGCTCGTTGGGGTCCCATTGGTCCACTGGGGCCCGGGGCGGGAGGGTTTTTAGATTCCTGCTTGGATTTTTGTTCTCCTGTCTAAGCGCAGGTTTTGTGGTGGGAACTTTTGCCATCTTAAGTAGCCCTTTCTGCCAGCCCAACAAAGAGTTGGATGGGTACTGTCATAAACAGAATACGGAGTAACCCAAAAAACTTTCCCATGCTCTCTCTTCGTAATCACAGCCCCACCTCAATCCCCAGCAACCACTGACTTGTTCTTCATCATTATAATTACAATAAAGACTTTCTTGAGTGATTCCTGGATCCCCAACACTGTGTCCCTGTGAGGTCCTTGTCCAAGATGAAGCTGAAATTTTCTTCATAGTTGGGGCGTTGACATATATGAGTACACTCATGCATGTGTTCCCCAAATATTGGTTCATGAAGTGCAGTTCTGATCTAAAAATCACCCCCCTTCAGCATGACTCAAACATAGGGCTGGCAGTATTACTGGTGTCTGAGTGTTTAGGACTTACTTCATTAAACCACTACTTACTGCAGGCCAATTAGGTGCTTGATAATGTCTGTTATTTATACTTCTTCTGCAGGAAAAAAACGTGTTTTCTAATGGAAAAAATCAGTGTAAATAATAGACAAATATCCCTGCCCTTCCGTAGCTTGCATTACAGAGGAATCACAGTCCAATATAGAAGTAATACATAACAAGCATCAAGTCCTTTATGTCACACAGAAGCTCAAGTTCCCACATGGCCAGTCTTTCGCTCATAGGTGGCTTCTTGGGTTCTGTTCCCCATGGGCTCAGCTGGAGGCATCGTGTTCAGTCCTTCTAAATCTCAAGTGGGTCCTCCGTACCTCATTGAGTTCGTTGGCTTATGATAAAGAAAACTGGTCCCAAACGTGGTTTGAGACAGAACTTTTTTCATGATGTAATTCACAGCCTCCAATTAAGAAGGAAATTAAGATTTGTGATAAAATGCTTAAGCATTTTTACATTAAACTTTAATGAGATAAGACTTCTTCTGGGAAACTACCGACCCACCTCCTTAGTGGACTGTCAGTCAGGGGTCTAATGATCTGAACCAGATGCTCTCCATACATGTATCCAGCCTAACTGTGATTACCTCACATTCCTCTTCCTCGACATGGTCCCTTCCAAGGTCAAGCAAGGTCCCTTCTTCCACCATGAGTTTGGAATAAAATGTTGATCTGTGCTTGCAATTAAATTATCTAATAGGCTATTTTAAACTTTAAAAAATCTGCTTGTCCTCAGAGCCTTCTGTCAAAAATAAATGTGGTGTGTACTCTAGTCATGGAAGATGACACTGAGGAAGGCTGAGTGGAGGGCAGATAGAATTTCTATGCATTGTTTCTTACAACTACCAGTGAATCCATACTTGTCTCAAAATAATTTTTTTTAAAGATTTTATTTATTTATTTGACAGACGGAGATCACAAGTAGGCAGAGAGCCAGGCAGAGAGAGAGAGGTGGAAGCAGGCTCCCTGCTGAGCAGAGAGCCCGATGCGGGGCTTGATCCCAGGACCCTGAGATCATGACCCAAGCCAAAGGGAGAGGCTTTAACCCACTGAGCCACCCAGGCGCCACTCAAAATAAATTTTAAGTTAGGAAAAGAAGAACATGTGCATCTTCGCTTTCTCTGCTCTTCCTCTTCCCTTTGTTCTCGCTTCTATGGCATTTTTCTTAGCTGTCCAGAGAGGAGTTACTTCCACTTTCCATTAGGGCCTCTCCTCCCATCAGTCCTCCTGCTCTTTCCCATCTCTGTGGTATTTCTCACATAGGAGAGCTGTGTCATATACTTAGGCTTGCGTGATCTCATCATTGAGCGTTATGGCCATAAAGATGAAAGTAAATACTTCTTTGTGTTTTCCACATAGGAGATGCTCATGAAATGTTTGTTGGGGTAAATTTTGAAATACCTGACTACCCTGATATCTGTACCCCTAAGCTATTACCTAAGGAAGGGGAATGTACCTCGAAGCTATTACCAAAGGAAGGGGAATGAGGTTGGCCTGGAGAATCCCTTGGTTGCTTTTAGATGAGGAGGGTGGACCAGCGCTCCTCAATCTTGACTATTATATTGGATCTACCTGGGTGGCTTTAAGAAATACCAGTGCCCGTACCCCATCCCCAGCAATTTTCACTTACTTAACCTAAGGTGGGGCATGGCATCACTATTTTTTTTTTAAGATTTTATTTATTTGAGAGAGATCACAAGCAGGGGGAGCAGCAGGCAGGAGAGTGAGAAGCAGACTCCCCGCTGAGCAGGGAGCCTGACTTAGGCCTTGATCCCAGGACCTCAGGATCATGACCTGAGCCAAAGGCAGATGCTTAACCAACTGAGTTACCCAGGTGCCTGGCATCTCTATTTTTAAAAGAGCCCTGGTTTGTCTTTAGTTACAAACCAAGAGATTGAAAGATCTCTGATGTTCCTATTAGTTTTCATACTCTAGGATTTTGTTACTTGCCCTATCTAGCTATTCCAGTCACTTAGAAATTAAAAAAAGGTCATACCCTGAATATTTAAATATATCATAATTTCTGTTCAAAAACCAGCATTCTATTAAACAGAATCCATCATTGGGTGATGACATCATGGTAGGATAGATGTGCTACGTGAATGAACAAGGGTAAGTAAAGGGAAGGATTTCAGTGGAACAAAAACTCCCTGGTTTTGTCTGTAGTGTGGCTGGGTTTGAGAACCCCTGGTACAGAGCAGTCATTTCTTAAGTCTCTTTTTTTCACCAGTACGCTTAAAGGAGAAAACACAGTTCCTGCCACGAAAAGTAGCTGAGTGTGGCAAAGATTTTCATCTAGAAGTGGGGATGGGAAATGGCTAAGAAAGGGGTGTATAGTTTGGAACGATTCCCTGCGGCTTTGAATGCCTTCTTAAGAAGGCACACTTAGTTCCCCACCCACCTGCCATGCTACTGTTGGAGGTGCTCGAACATTTCCTCACTGCGCAAGGATGGCTTTTCTCTGCTCTTTAGAGGGACGTCGTGGTATAGTGCTTAGAAGCACAGACTCTGAGGTTGGGGTGTGGGATTGAATCCTGTCTCTACCACTTGGCAGTTGAGCCAACTGCTGCAGTGCAGTCCACCTCAGTTTCTTTATGTGTAAAATAGGACAGCAGTAGAACCTATCACATAGGATTATTATCAGCATTAAGTTATTCACGGAAAGTATTTAGACTGTGGTGGGTAAGCGCGCAGTAGGGGTAAACTGTTACTTCCACCTCCCCCTCTTCGTTATTGTTATTATTTTCCCAGACATCATGCTAAGTGCTATGATGTAGCGGTGATTCAGGCTGACTCACTCTTGCTCTCGCGGAGTTCCCGGGGAAAAGCAGGTGTTGAAAACAGCACATAGCATTGTCCCGCATCAATATCCACCGACCTCTGTACCAACAGATGGAATCAAAAGCTGAGCTCTCAAAGTGCCGTCTTAAGCAGTCCAGTTGTTACCATCGCAGTGGCTGTGATTAAAGCGTTCTGCGTGAGATAAGTTGGATAGGTCTGCAGGATTTCTCTGCCCCTCACCAGAGAAGAGCAGAAGAGGAGGCTGGTTCACACTTTCAGCCCTCCCCACTACAGGTTTGGCTGGCGTGCCCAGATCCCTGACCGGGTGCCCAGCTGGGGACTTTGTTGGCATGGCTATTCTCTGTCATTAACCCAGTGTGACTTACTGTGCCATTAAACCACTGTACTTCGTCCCCAGCAAAGTACCTTGGAATGCTGGGGCGTGATGAGTTGGCATATAAATTGAAGTTGTTGTTTCTTTGCATCAGGCAAAGGGCGGAGGGAGCATTTGGAACGCCGTGAAATAGACATCCAGCGGGTTTCATTCTTCATAAGCATGGCACAGTGTTAAATTTTTCAGAGCACTCTGCCTCTGGGTTTTTCTGTCTGAATTTATTGAGAGTATAGAATCACAGAAGGTGATTAACATAAATTTCAACCTCCGTTTCTGCCTTTTGTTGCCTCATAAGTTGTATGAAAACTTTTTTTAAATACCCACTCAGACGAGCTGGCTTTGAGTCCTGCTGGGGCCACTCCCTTGGACGGCCCTGAGTCTTTGTCCTCTGTTTTCACATCTATAAAACAAGTATGCTGATAGCACCTATTTCACAGGGTTGTTATAAGACTCAGTGAATTAATAAATATAAATATGTGTGTTTTGAATAGTTGCTGGCACATTGAGGCATTCAGTAACGGTGAGCTATTACTGTTATTTTATTACAAATGTGATGATTAGCTAGATCATTATAATTACTTTTGGAGAAAAGGAACTAATAAAGCAACTAATATTTATTGAGCTAAGTACTTACTGTGAGTGCCTTACACGCACAGTGCCTCTCTCAGGTTCACTTCTGGGAGAAAGAAAGAGAAACTCAGAGGGGTATAGTAATACTTGAGAGTCAGAACCACCCAAAAGTGGGGACAAAATGAGACTGTCAGCTGACACATAGCTGACCTCACAGATCCATGATGTTGCCTTTTTGCCACAGTGCTCAGCATCAGAACACAGTTCTAGGGGCTCTCAGTGCATTGGCTCCAGCCTCTGGGTCTGCCATGGGGAGAAGCCACACTCCCCACTTATGGCGGTTGAGACCTTAAAAACAGTTGAGAACACTTTAAGCACACTGTGCACGTCCACATTTATTTTTCCAGGATTACGACAACCATGTCTGATAGTATCACACTCAGAGTGTGTATTACGCTGATTTTAATTGTCTCACTAAATGAGGCTCAGAGTGGGGAGTTGTGGAGCCAATTATTGGAAATTTCCTCAGTGTTAAAGTTTCTTTCTAAAATGAAAATTTTCTCCTCGCCATGTATCAGAGAGATTCATCTGTCTGTTCTATATCCAGTCAATTTCCAAGTATTGTTGGGTTTTTGTCCGAAATACTTCTTGACCGGACACTCCGTCTTGCAGTGTCCAACTCATTCTTCACACGTAAGACGGAATGACCTTTCAAAAATGCTTAGCTACTGTCACTCCTCCTGCCTAAGGTTGTTCAATGGCTTCCCCTTTCTCTCGGAGTAGAGCCAAATTCTCACAATGGCCTTGCACACATGTTCCAGCGTTCCACTGTGTTCCCAGCAAGGAGCACAGCACATGCGAAGGGCTGTTGCAGTCTTCTTAGAGCCTTGATGTGCCTTTCCCCTGCAACTCTCTGAGCTACAATCACACTGTTTTTCCTTGTTGGTTCTGCTTTGAAGCTGGCCTACGCCATATTCTTTGTCTAGAACACCTTTCCACTTGGCCACCCTACTTCTTAACTAGTTCTCATCCATTAGTGGTGAGCTCAGATGTTCCCTCCTCAAGAAAACATTCTCTGACCACCCCATTAGGGAGAGTTCCTTAATATTCATATGCAAAGTACCTGTAGTTCGCCTTTTAAATTAAATAATTAATTAAATTAATTAAATTAAACAGTGCCTTGTTTGGCTTCTCCAACCAGCACAGCAACCGTGCAAAGATAGGACATTTTGTCTTTCTTATTCTCTACTGCGTAAATTACCATCCCCTTGCAGAGTGGGTGTCGGATAAATATTGATTGTTTGAGTAAAGAAACTTAAGAGGCAGACTGAAATTTTTCTCTCCTAAAAGAGGCTGTGGTCTGATTGATGCGCTCTCCTCTCTTAAAGCAGGATTCCACGTGTGTCTTCTTTTTAAATTGGCTTAATCCCATTGCCAGATATATTTTGGGGGGAAATCCCACTAGAGTGTGCTGTACAGCTAGGTCACTCAGTGTGGCCTTCCTTACCTGGGTCTAGAGAACAGAGTTATGTCCCATGACCTCTTCAGCTGAGTCAGTACTTCAGCCCACCTTCTCCGGTATGATTATCCTGCTTGAATATGTACACGATCCACCTCTAACAAATTGCTTTAATAATGGCTGTGTGCAGCAGAATGCACCTGTAAAGGAGGCATTTTTTCCTAAGCTGGGATAATGGAATCGGCCAATGCCATGAAAGGAAGTGCTAGGATTAAGGCAGTATTGGCTGTCCTTTCTTCGTAGAGTTTGCTTTTGTTAAATCTTTTACTCTTTTTAGGTGATAAAAGTCATTTTTCTTGCATCCCATTTCTTGAGCCATCTGGCAGTAGTCTTGGCCTCCAAAATACACAGGCGCAATGAGCTCCTTCATCCCCCGGTACATCCCTTTCTCTCCCCATTGCTGCCGCCACACTTGGGTGCCCCAGCCGCTCAGAGCAGATTCATCAATGACTGTAAGTAGGGGCACTAATGTCCACATCATTCACTCCACTGTGATGGCTGAAAAACGCCTTTAGCTTGAGAGTCATCATTCTTGGTGGATGCTTGGTGGAATTAACTCATGATTCCTTGTCATTTCTGCCCAAATTTCAGAAGAAAGTTTTTTAAGTATTCCAGTGGGATAACAACAGAGATCGAGAAAGTTTAATGATGGTCTCTCCCGACACTTGTAAAACTCAGGAGTAAGAAAAGAGAAGCAGAAAGGAAAAAAAAAAATAGCAACCAGAATTTAAAAAAAAAAAAAAAAAAAAAAGGATCTATATGCCAATAACCGGTGATTTTTTCTGGAGTTGAAATCCATGATTTTAAGAGTTGTGACACATGGATGTTCTGACACAGCCATTCTTTCAAGGACAGCATCAGGGGCAGGTAATGCCACCTTTTTCAGTCTGGGTCACATCTGGCAAAGCACTTCAGCTGGGACACCTGGGCTTTGGGAATGGATTGCGAATATGCCTTCTCAGAGTGAGACAGGGATGTCTGATATTTGTTGTTTTCTGCTAAGGTTATGAAGTAGCAGTAATAACATAATGTTTATTGAGTGCTTATTAGGCACCAGGACCTGTGTGCATTTTGTGTTTTCCCATTCAGTCCTCCAAAAGCCTATGAATAGGTTTTATTATTAATCCCATTATACAGAAGAAGAGTCTGAAGCTCAGAGTGGCTCAGTAACTTTCCCATGAGCACATTCTAGTGAGCGGTAGAGGCAAGGTTTTGATCCATGTTTGAGAAGTTCCAAATCTAGGCTGTTAAGCACTGCTATGTGCCTTTACTTTATAAAGGTGGCAAATAATAAATCAAGGCCATTTAGTCAGGGGATCCCCTTCTGACCTCCCTAACCCCCTCTTTCTAAATAAATCTTCAGGTGGGAAATGAAAGAGCTTCCTTTACCAGAGTAATTTCCTATTTTCTGTCAGCTAAAATATTTTAACCAGAGGGATAGATTTTAGTACTCGGAGCTGAAAACTTCTGCATTTCCTGGTGAACGTAAAATCATAAGCTGAGGGTTGCTCTCTCTCTAGAATTCGATTGGAGTTCAGTGATGTACAAAGGTGTAAAAGTAAAGGGCCTCCCTTGTGGAACTGATTATTTAAAGAAATTTCTTTTTTTTTTCCCCCTTGCTGAACACTGTTGGATATTATGCAAAACTTTCTAGAAGAGCCTCCTAATAAAATACACTGACTGTTCCCACCTAATGGGATTCTTTTAAAAAACACTATGGTGATGAGTCTTCATGGCCTTAGACCCTCTGAGAACAAGCTCAGCATTAGCAAAACCAGGGAAAGAAGGGAGCCTGGACTGTTCCATATTAAATTAACCACTGGAGGGGCTGCACATGGAGTTTAAGTAAAGTGCATTGCCAGACATAAAGCTAAATAATTCATAGATGTGTGCCCCAAATGAAAATCCGTTTTTTAAATTTGAGCCTCCTTCATGGAATGGAAAGGGTAAAACATGATGGTATTTTTAAAAAGTGTTTGTTATGCCTTTTATCACTAAACCATTTATTTAAAATAAAGCTCTTAGGGGTTGCATTGGGAGATACTACCCTCTTCTATGAGTAGCAATACCTGACCCCTTATCTGCACTCACATCAGTGCAAGTGACGGACAACCAACTCTGAACTGGCTGATTGCTGAGGAGAGTTTATTGGATCACAAACCTGAACAGTTGAGGACTTGGGCAGACTTCTGTATGGTGTGTTCCTGGATTGAAGTGATAGAATCAGAACCAATCTCTCTCCATCTCTTGTCTTTGTGTTGAACCCAAGTCCAACAGAAAAGAAAAGTGTGTGACCTTATGAGGGACTTTTCATTCATGGGAATGCAGCTCATTGATTCTGATTGTGCTATATGCTAAGCCCAGACCAGTTGTGATGGCCGGATGGATGTGAGGGCCAGATTTGTACTGCATGCCCACCCCCGGAACTGGAGCTCCCCGAAGGCTAGGGACTGAGAGCAGAAGAGGGAGTGTATCCCTTGGAAGAACTGGGGTACTGTTTCCAGAAGAGAGAATAGCTACTAGGTGGTGAAATCAATGAAACAACAACAAAGGCAAAATTAGAACCAACAGGGTAAGAGAGGGTCCTGCTTTATAATTAAAATGAAGTTTGGATCTGAAGAGACCATCCACAGATTCAGGCTTTCACAAGCAGTGTTTTGAGGACATAGATAGGAAATCCTAAAGAATTCACATGCAAAAAATGTGTTAGAACTAATAAATATGATCAGTAAGGATGCATGGTATAAGAAGAATGTACAAAAATTGATTGTTTTTATATACACTAGCAGTGAAAAATCCAAAAGCAATTAAGAAAATTCCATGTACAAAAGCATCCAAAAGAATAAAATACTTAGGAATAGATTTAAGAAGTATAAAACTTAGTCACTGAAAACTTTAAAAAAATCATTGGAAGAAATTGAAGAAGATCTAAATAAATCGAATAGGGGCATCTGGGTGGCTCAGTGGGTTAAGCCTCTGCCTTCGAGGCTCAGGTCATGATCCCAGGGTCTTGGGATTGAGCCCTACATCAGGCTCTCTGCTCCCTGGGGAGCCTGCTTCCCCTGCCACCTCTGCCTGCCTCTCTGCCTACTTGTGATCTCTGTCTGTCAAATAAATAAATAAAATCTTAAAAAAAATAAATAGAAATAAATCTCATGTTCATGAATTGGAACATTTAAAATTAAAATTAAGATTTAGTATTGTAATACATCGATATTCCCCAAATTGATGAAAAAACTCAGTGCCATTTCTATCAAAATCCCAGCTGCCTCTTTTGTATAATTTGACAGGCTGCTCTGAAAATTCATATGGAAGTAATAGGGACCCAGAATAGCCCAAGAGTTCTTGGCAAAAACAAAACAAAACAGAACAAAAAATGGAAAAAGAAAGAAAAGAAAAAAGAACAAAGGTGGAAAACTCAGGTTTTCCCTATTGCTAACTTAAACTACAAAGCTATCTTAATCAAGACAGTGTGATATTGGCATAAAGGTACACATATAGATCAATGGAAGATAACTGAAAGTCTAGAAATAAATCTTTAAATTTTCTTCGAAGTCTTCAAGACAATTAAATAGAGGAAAGAATAGTATTTTCAACAAATGATACTGGGGCAACTAGATATCCTCATACTAAAGAAGGAAATTGAATCCCTACTTACACTGTATACAAAATTGGCTGAAAAAAGTTAATAGACCTAAGAGCTAATGCTATAAAACTCTTAGAATGAAATATAGAAATAGATTCTCATGACCTTGTATAAGGTAACAATTTCTTGGATATGACACCAAAAGCACTAACAATTAAAGAAAAAGTAGACTTAATCAAAATTAAGAATTTTTGTGCTTCAAAGGACAATGACAAGAAAGTGAAAAGAAAACTCACAGAATGGGATAATATGTTTGCATATAGTATATCTGACTTGTATTGAAAAGTTATGAAAGACTCTCACAAATCAATAATAAGACAAATATACCAATTTGAAAGTGGGCAAAAAAAAAAATTGAATAGAGACTTCTCCAAGGAAGATACACAAATGGTAATTAAGCTCATGAAAAGATGCTCGAGATCATAAATCATGAGGGAAATGCAAATCAAACCTATAATGAGATACTACTCATACCTGCTGGGATGATTTTAATAAAAAAGACACACAGTAAGATGTGGGGAAATTGGGACCCTCATACATTGCTGATGGGAATGTAAAATGGTGCAGTCATCATGGAAAGCAGTTTGGCAGTTCCTTAAAGATAAATATAGATTTATTGTATAACCCAGAAATTCCACTCCTAGGTATGGACCTACAAAAGTTGAAAAATATGTCCATCCAAAACTTATACAAAACCTTATCCATGGATTGCATGGCACATGATTTATGACAGCAAAAATGTGGGCACAACCCAAATGTCCATCCACTGTTGAATGAACAGACAAAATGTGGCATAGCTATACAATGGAATAATATGCAGTTATAAAAAGGAATGAAGTACTGAATTATCTTACAACATAGATGAATCTTGAAAACATTATGCTAAGTGAAACAGTCAGACCCAAAAGGCACATACTGTGTGATTCCATTTATATGAAATTTCCAGAGTAGAAAGTTCATAGACAGAAAATACATCAGTGGTAGCCAGAGGCTGGGTAGGGAGAATAAGTGTTTATTAATAGGACTAGAATTTCTTTTGGGAGTGATGCAAACATTCTGGAATTAGATATTGGAAATGGTTGTATATTCTATAAATACACTAAAACCTGTTGAAGCATATACTTTAAAAGGGTGACTTATATGGTATGTGAAGTATACCTCAATAAAACCATTATTTTTTTTTTTAAAGTGTGTTTTGAGAATCTGATGAGTTCAATACAATGCTGATTAGTTCAAAGGAGTTTTGCACACAGAGCTTGGGGTCAAGTCCTACCCCCATCTCCAAAGCTCATTTACATCATTTATAAAGTGGGGAGTGGGGGGAAATAGTATTGATAGAGCGTTTGGGAGGATTAAATGAGATAATATACATACAGTTCCTGAAACATAACAAGTAAACAAAAATGGAATCCAATAATAAATTTTGAAAGCAATCAGATAAAGGAAGACTAACCATTTTAATTTAATTTTATTTTAATTTTTTTTTCGAGCGTACCAGGTCTGTGGTCTCACCATTTTTAGAAATGATATTTGGAGAAGAGCTGTGTTTCTAGGGATACATGGCTCCTGGCCTTAAATATGTTATAGGTAATGGGAGCCAAGGGCAGCTATATTCTCCTCCTGACCCCCAGGTCCCGTTACTCTGTGCTTGTCTGCACCAAAGGTATAGTAGGCTCTACAAGAAGGAAGGACAGATTTCTCAAGCAATCTTAGGACCCCTAGTCACTGGCTCAGGGGCTAAGGCGAAGAAATGAATCCATAGCTATCGGTCAGCTTCCCTACCCTTTCTTCTCAGTGGTCTCCTTCACTGTGCAGCAGAGACTGCTTCCTGGCATTGCTCATGGGGAAGAAATCAAACTTTGATGTCCCCTGTCCCTATACGCCACTCAGCTCAGACATGGGACTGTGGACTCTACAGAGGTGAGAAAGTTCAGGCCAAGAGTGTATGGTCAAGAAAGGAAAAGAAAGTCTAGCTGGGTCTGGAAGATGCCGCCTGAAGGCAATATCTTTAAACCAAAGTTTACTTTGCATTTGCTGCAGTAGCTTATGGATTCTAAAAATCACCACGGATTTAATGACAGCTTTTGGAGGGAGGGTACGGGGTGGAAAAAGAAATACTCTTAAATTGTAGACAATTTGATTTTATTCATCCAAAAGAGCTTAAATTTGTCTTTAAAATTTGATTCCTTTTTCTTTGAAAACCACAATCCATTTGGAGTCAAGCCTCTTCCTATTCTGAATCCCAAGGCTCTCCCAAATGACTTTGGAGCACAGACATTCCCACAGAGTCATCTTGATGTGCTGCTCTTTATCATGACTCACGCTACTTGACCTCTTTCATGTTCTTAGGATTGATAATATAATTCTGAGTTAAACTGAAGAATATTGGTTTCTCGTCTACAGTTTCTATTCAGTGAAACTTGTGATCCTTTAATTGAATTAGATGCTGAAGAAGTTAAAAGGCTTCTCTGAAGTCACCGCAAGCTTTATGATAGATGGATAGACAGCTCCCGACTTGTCCTTCATGGCCCGTTAATCAACTAACACCAATCTCTCCTGACTTTGATAATTCCATGATTTATTATGCTAAGATATTTGGTGAAGTTAGCATGTGCTCAGCAATGGCTAGATAAAGCTTACTCATCTTTTTAGCAAGTTGTTTTTGGCTTCTCTCGTGGTCTTTTGACCATTTTGCTACTCAAGGTGTAAACATTCTTATTTTTAGAAGAATCTTCCTTTGTGCATCCAGTGGGAAGTACTGTCTTGATGATAGAAGAAGCCAAAGGAACCCGATTAGACCCTCTTTCCCACTTTTTGGCACCTGGAGTATAGTTAATCATTCAGCCTTGGTCAACCAGAGGTTCAGGCCCATGACCTTGAATCTTGAGGGTCTAGTAATGAAAACACCAAGGGTCCAGTGGCAGTGGCAGCACTGAGAGTCCAGGGGCTCCTGCCCTGAGCATCCAGTGGTGGCCATATCAGTGACAGCATCCTCAAAAGAATGTTTCTGCGTAACATGTGGCTGTGGAACATCTCTGGGCTTTGCATATTTTCTCAGTCTTAACCGACTGAGCCACCCAGGTACCCCGGCATATTTAATTATTTTTATTCATTCTTCTTTTTAAAGAAGTATATTCTTCTTTTTAAAGTTAAGATCAAACTACCTTTGGCCTGTAGGAGTTCCTTCTAGAGAACTGCTTGAATCCTTTTGACGCAGTGGTCTTGCTAACTCTCTTGCCTTCTGGGACAATCTAATGTTCTGGGCCCACTCTATATTTTCTGACCAGATGAGGAATTGACCACTTATCCAAAGAGCCCTCCTTCCTTTTAGTGGGAAATGGTATTTAGAAGCCACAGTCTGGGCTGTGTCATTCTTTCTAGGCCATGTCATTCTTTCTAGGCCTTTTTTGTACATAGAGCTAGGAAGTGGGTATTTTTAAAAGAGAAAATACATCATGTGTTCCTCCCGCTATCTCCAACAAGCCTTTAAGGTCAGAGGGCTTACCCAAGTTTTCTGATTCTGTACTTGGATATTGCTTCCCCATAACAAAAATCCTCGGCCCCAGTTACAGCAACATAAATACTGACTTGCTTTATCCTACAACACTCTTACAACAGTCCCAGAATAACAAAATCAATATTACAACTAAAAATATGATTTCTGAAAACAACTTGCAATTTCTTTGCCATTGTCTTTAACCTTAAGCTATATCCCAGTGGGGACATGCAGGCAAATCACTGTATTTTGAAATGGTTTAACATAATTCTTCGCTGTGAAGCCACCAGTCTGATACACAGTTTAGTTCACTTATTTCCTCTTGTTTTAGATTTTGTGGGATCGCTTCTTGCAAATTTTATTTAATTTATTATAAATTTTGCTAAACTATTGTTTTATAAATATTAAGATTTAAAAAACATATACTTGCTTAAAAGTAAAATATCTGGAACAGATTGCATTCAGAGAAGTCTAGTTTCCATGCCTCTCCCCTCCATGTCATGTTTTTTACCACTTGCATTAGGTAACTTTTTTTGTTGTGTATTCTTTCATTGTTTTTCTTCTATGTAAGCAAGTAAATATCTATTCATATCTGTTCTTTTCATAGGCTAAAAAGTAGCATTCCATAATCATCCTTTTGCACCTTACTTTTATTTATTTATTTATTTTTTTAAGTAGGCTCCTCACCCAGCACAGAGCCCAGTGGAGGGGCCTCAACTCAGAACCCTGAGATCAAGACTTTGAGCTGAGATCAAGAGTCTGATGTTTAGCATTTAGGCGCCCCTGAACCTTACTTTTTTACTTATGAATGCATCCTAGAGAACACACCTTATCACTATGTAGAAATGTAGGAAATTCTCATCCTTTGTTGTAGTTATATTCAATAAAGTTGCCATCAACACTGAACCAGAAAATCCTGAATCCTTCCTCTTAGGGGAAATATACATGGTTAGATTCCTTTGAGCCTCTTGTCATAAATTATTTTTGTCAGCCAATCAGCACACAAACTTATTTTATGTGTGTTTCTGTTTAAAGGTCCCTTATTTAATATATGTTCTTAATTCACTAACATGAGACTCAGACACTAACTCGTGCCCAAACAAAGCTTATCTAACAAAACATACATATTTCTCTGCCAGGCAAATCACAGCTTTCTTTCACTTAGGAACTCTTAATCGTACTTTGGCATTATGCTTGGGTGTGTTTTACTTATTTATTTATTTATTTATTTATTTTTAAAAAGATTTTATTTATTTACCTGACAGACAGAGATCACAAGTAGGCAGAGAGGCAGGCAGAGAGAGAGAGGAGGAAGCAGTCTCCCCACTGAGCAGAGAGCCCAATGCGGGACTCGATCCCAGGACCCTGGGATCATGACCTGAGCTGAAGGCAGAGGCTTTAACCCACTGAGCCACCCAGGCGCCCCTTGGGTGTGTTTTAAACAGTTAAAATAATCAAGCAGACAAAAGTGTGAAAAATATGGCACTAAATACTGTGTAAAGAACACAAGTTTATAGTATGAGAACAGAAAGTAGAAGGCAGAGAGTTTGACTCTCTTGTTTGACCGTAACCAGGAATGTACATATCAGACAACTCAAGTGTTTTGTTCTTCTATGCATGTGTGTGTCTGGGACTGACTGTGAAAAGGGCTATCAGTATTGACTTGGGGGGCACAAGTGAATTGTAGCTAGTGGTTTAATTGGCAAATACAGAATTGCAAACAAAAAATAAAATAAAATAAGCAGCAGCTGCTTTCCTCATCCCTTTTTTACAGTTGTATAGTACTCCGTCAAGAGCATGTACTATTGTTATTTTAATTGTTCCCCTGTTTATGGCATTTGGGTAATTTCTAGTCTTTTCCATTATAATTAATACCACAGAGAATAGGCTTAGGCATTTGTGCACTCAAATTTTTGACCCCTTCTCCTTGGAATGGAGTCCTTGAAGTGGGATTGCTAGTCAAAGGATAAGTGGGTAGATAGATTTTGTAAGCATTGGCAATTTCCTCTCCTTGATGGTTGTAGCATTCTGTAATCCACTAGAATAGATGAAAGTATCTCTTTCCTGCAGCCTCACCAAAGGAATATGTTGTCTATTTTTTTTTTTAATTTGCCAATCGATGTGGTTATTTCAAATGTAGTTTTAATTTGCATCTCTTTTATTCTCAGTGACATTGAGCATCTTTGCATATTGCTATGGGGCACTTGTATTTCTTCTTCTCGAGTTTTTGGTTTACCTGTCTCGTGGGAGGAAATTGATATTCTCAGTGACATTGCACATCTTTGCATATTGCTACGGGCCCTTGTATCTCTTTTTCTGTAATTTTGGGCTTACCTATCTTGTGGGAGGAAGCTTCTTCTTGGCAGGGAAGATAGCAAGTCAAGTAAGATATTGTCAAAGTGGATTTTCCTAACCAGGGGGCAGAGGGATGAAAAACACAAGTAGTGGTCAGTATTCCTGGGACCAAGCAGGTGGCAGTGTTCACGTAGGAAACGTGGTCCTACCCATGAGGCCAGTTTGGTATCCTTGGAAGGTATAGGGCTCTGAGCCAATGATGTGGAGCTTAAAACATATTTACAGTCACAAGACAAAAAGTATGCGAATGGAGGCTAGGATTGAGAAACCAGGTCTAAGAAAAAGAGAGAGAGTGGAAGCATTGCTGTGAATCAGTTCAGGGTGGGGGAGAAAGGAGATAATGGAATTGCACAGGGAAGAGCACCGGCTCAGAAAGCGCGCTACTGTGAGCCTCCTTTCCTCTCATCACGTAGCTGTATGATCTTGCCCGAGTTCATCATCTTCCTGAACCTCATTTTTCTCATAAATAGCAGATGTGACCTCCTAGAGTTTATGTGAAGATTAAATGAGATTTTTGCCTAAAGGACGTTGCGCCATGCCTGGCATAGACTAAGTAATCTGCAAGTGACGGCTGGTACTACGATGTAGAGGAAACGCCCTCCCTTCATCAGGACAGGCCGAAGAATTGAGGGGGGCAAGAAGTGAAAGGAGGGACCTAGCTAGATCCACCCACGAAGAGCAGGGGTTGCAATGAGGTGGGAGAGGACCCCCACCCCGTGGACTGTTCTACAAGAAATAGAAGAGAGGGACGCCTGGGAGGCTCAGTTGGTTGGACGACTGCCTTCGGCTCAGGTCATGATCCCGGAGTCCCGGGATCGAGTCCCGCATCGGGCTCCCAGCTGCATGGGGAGTCTGCTTCTCTCTCTGACCTTCTCCTCGCTCATGCTCTCTCTCACTGTCTCTCTCTCAAATAAATAAATAAAATATTTTAAAAAAAAGAAATAGAAAACTCCTTCTCTTCCTTTGTAGAAAAAGAGCTTTAAGTGGCTTCTTTAAAGGGCATAATTAGCATTTTTCTATAATGTCGCTGTTGTATTTGAGGTCTTTGCCACCAGATCCAGGTACACTACTCTTTTCAAGCATACTCTGATTTAGCTGTGGTTCAGTTAGTCCTTCCCCATTTCAGTCCATGTTTTTGGGTGGTGATGAGATCTCACTCCCACTTTCCTAAATACAAGGGAAGTCAAGGGAACCCAGTCGAAGCTGTTCATACTTAGATCTATTTATTCGCCACGGTGGTTAGTTCAGTGGCTAGTTATGTGACCTAGACAGAGCCAGTAGAGCATAATGAGCTTTTTGTTGGGCCTCCAGGGAAAGATATTCTTGCTTTTTCCACAAGGAAATTGAAGCCAAAGGAGTGTAATTCTGAAAACATTGCAGTTGTCTCTGATCATAATGGAAGAACTTTTTTAAAAGGGGGGAGGGGAGAAAAATGAAGCCACCATAAGGTGGGTCAAGTTGTGATTTAAAGAAAGAGAAATTAGGTTTTGTGGTAGCCTTTTAACCCCTGATCAAGCCACTCCTGCAGCTGGTCCAGCTCCTGAAATGTTCAGTTAATGCAAGTAGATAAATTCCCTTTGTGCTTTAGGTGTGTGGAAAGAGGTCTGTGTGACACCAAGTGAATATTAACTGACAGAGTGACCAATGGATGTTGCCCCCCTTCCTAGTTCATTTGATTTTTAAACGCAGAGCACCTCCCATGTGCCAGGCCACTGCTTATCTCACTCGAAATTCAAAGCATCTTCCAGGTTCCAGGGAAATAGGTGCTTAATCTCCAGACACCGAAAGCCTGGGAAACAAGCACAGGATGACTCTTGTGTACTAAATTTTTATCCAATCAATTCTACTTTGAGAGGCAGCAGGTGTAGCATTTCATTACAGTCACTCCAAACTCTGAGCTCTTGTTCCCATCTCTGCTCTGGCCCCTGCCTGCTGGCGCTGACGTGGCCTGTTGAGAGACTATTATTAAGATAGAATTTGTATAGATTATTTTCAAGCTAACAAAAGAATTTCCTTGTTATTTATTCACAGGGCCTAGCGTGCAATATAAATTTAGCCAATTTGAAGAGCCTGGTTCGCTGATCTTGTTAGAGAGAGCCAAAGGCTATTGTCTGCTGTTCACACCAAGATAGAGCCCCTGCTGGAAATCTCATTTCTAATTGCAGAAGGGTCAGTTTAGAATGCAGAGAGACCCCTGCTTCCCAAGCTTATAAAGCATAAAGAAGCATGTGTTCTGAATCCCTGGAGAGCTTATAACTTCCGGGATGCAATAAAACTGAATGCTCCCTTGACCCACCCCCTGCAAAGAACCCTCTGGAATCCCTTGCCTAAGGCATATGGCAGACATGAAATTGGGAACTGGCCAGGAGATGTCCCAGAATTGACCTAAGATGAAGCACTGAAAATATGCATGAGACCAGGGGCTCCTTTAGCTCAGGAATCTGGCTCGAGCTCCTGTCTCATGGGAATGTGTGGTTTGTGAGCATGATAATCTCAGAATGTCTGAACTGTTTTTTTAATCATCCCAGAAATCCCAAAGTTACTAACCTATTTGAAAAATTCTATCTACGCTTATACTAACGGGTCGACATTTATGTTCTTAATGTTTATTAAAAATAGCTAGTATATATTAAAAAGTATGAAGAAGAAATAATCATACTAAGGAGAAGTAGTCATCATTTACTTTGATATGTCCATGAGAAGTACTTGCCATGGAGGAAGCCCGGTTTTGGTGTTAGTTATAGTTGTTGATGTTGCTTACGAAAGATGGCAGAGGGATGCCTGGATGGCACAGTCGGCTGAGCTTCTGACTCTTGGTTTCTACCCAGGTCATGATCTCAGGGTCATGAGATCAAGCCCCACATTTGGTTCCCTGCTGACTGGGGAGTCTGCTTGAGGTTCTGTCTCCCTCTCCCTTTGCCCTTTCCCCTGCTTGTGGGCACATGCACACTCTCTCTTTAGAATAAATAAATCTTAACATAAAGCAAAAACAGTAGAAACTGTTTCATAGAGTTTTATTTATGGCTTTGTTCCTCTTCACAATGGATGTGTTTCCATGCCTTGAAAAACATTTCCATTGTTTTCAGTAGCCATATAATAATTACCCATTACATGAATATATTATAATTTATTTACCTCAATCCCCTATTGGTGGATATTTAAGGTCTCTCTCACTCCCTCTGTCTTGCCTTGTCTCATTTTCTCTCTTAGTTTCTCTAAGTGTGCTCTTATAAAGATTACTATGCTGAGCACTTTTTATAGGGAAAAAACAACAACAACAGCCTGTCTTTTTATGGCCCCCAAGGATAAATGCCTAGAAGTAATTACCTCCAGGTCAAGGAGCATGATCATTATAAGACATCTAATGTATTGCTAAATTGCCCTCCAGGAGCCTTTCAGTGTTTTATATACCCACTATTTATATATGTTACTTCAGGCATGTTGCTTAACTTCTCTCTAAGTCTTAGTTTGTAAATATGAGAAAGAGGAATAACAATAACCAATTGCAGTCATGAAAGTGAAACGTTACATATATACACACAAAAACAAATCCATTTATATGTATACACATCTCTATTTGTCTATGTATCTGTCTATTTCTATGTTTAAGTGTATGTATGAGTGTAAAAGCACACTCATGGTCAGTGGAAGTTATTAAAATTCTTGACTTTGCTGTTCTCTAGCTCTGTGGCTCAGAAAAGTCATTTGAACTGTGTTGTCTCATCTGTAAACTGGGAAGAAATGATGTCTTACAAGGTTGTTAAGAAGATTAAGTGAAATAATGTACACAGATGTCCTTTGTCACCTCTTGGCCTTGTTCTAAATATCTTAATTCCTTCTTGGGATATAGAAACCAAAAGCAGATACAGGATGTCTTTAGACCATCTACCTCCTTGATAGAAAACTATGATTTCCTCATCTCTTCTGTCAGGATACATAGAAGACCCATCCAATTTAAATTGTTATGTTCATTTTAGAAATAAACTTCTACATAGATCGTGAAATAGCAGGGCGAGGGAGATTAAAATCTTACCATTTGACACCAGATGTCATTCTAGAGAAGTAAGAAGCTTATTACATGCAGGGAAACTTTTCAGAAGGCTTATTTCCTTAGAGTATGGGGGAAAGGGAGAGGGTAGGCTGAAATACAAAAAAAGCCCCGTGCCCCAGATTTGAGGTGATGCTAGAACAGATAAACAAGCAAATAAAAACAACCCCAGTCCATCTGAGCAGAGAAAAGGGTGCTTAGGGAAAGTATAAGCTTTGGGAGTGTTGGAAGTTTCAGGAAAGACAGGATGTGAGGTCAGAGTTCAAGTTAATTTCATCTAGATCTCTAGAGAAGGCAGAGTAATTCTAGATCATTTCTATTACTCTAGAAAATGAAGCCACTGTGAACTGGAAACCTAGAGACTTAATTATAAATATCCATTGTCTCGGGGCACTTGGGTGGCTCAATGGGTTAAAGCCTCTGCCTTTGGCTCGGGTCATGATCTCAGGGTCTTGGGATCGAGCCCCACGTTGGGCTCTCTGCTCAGCGGTGGGCCTGTTTCCCCCTCTCTCTCTACCTGCCTCTCTGCCTACTTGTGATCTCTGTCTGTCAAATAAATAAATAAAATTAGAAAAAAAAGGTTGATCATTTGTTAAAAAAACAAAATATCCATTGTCTCTATTTTTCCTTGTGCCACCCATGTACAGATTCTCTCGCAGAAGGGAAGCCCGAACACACCTCCCAGTTAAACACTGCTGATTGAACTCATCCCTTTATCTCCATTCCTCCCTGCGAACTCCCACCTAAATGACATTGAAGGGATAAATGGTATAAATAGAGTGAGAAGTTAAAATAAGAGAGAAGACAATCATGGATAAGGTATGTCAACCAAGTTTTGAGTAATGGAATGGGGATCAGTGAATGGTAACTGAAGTAACAACATGAAGAAAACCAAAATCTTATTTATTTATTTATTTATTTATTTATTTATTTATTTATATATTCATGAGAGAAAGAGAGAGAGAGTGGCAGAGGGAGAAGCAGACTCCCTGCTGAGCAGGAAGCCCGATGCAGGGCTTGATCCCAGGACCCCGGGATCATGACCCGAGCCAAAGGCAGATGCTTAACCACCTGAGCCACCCAGGTGCCCAAGAAAACCAAAATCTAAGGTCTTGTCAAGGTTGGAGAAACATAAATAAAAATCAAGGTGATCTGGGTCACAGAACCTCAGAAAGTTTCAGGAATTGGAGGTATCACCTACCTCAGAAAGCATGAACAAAGGATCTACTGATATCAGGAGAGTCAGTTCATTGACCCCCAGTTTCCCAGCTCCATCCTGGGAAGTTAGGCAGGGAATGGGAGGGGAAGGTTCAGAAAAACTGAGATGGCTCCTTATTCAGAAATATTAAGCACAGAGAGTGGGGGGCATGCTCCTGGAATGTTGGCAGCCTGGATTTTTCCTCTGGACACAAAATTAAAAGAATCTTCTTGAAAGAAACAGAAATAACCCCTAAAAAGATAACTACAGATACTAACATTTAGGTTTATCGCAGGAAGAGAACTTGGTCCATGATAGTGAAATTCTTTCTTGAATTTCAGCTGATGAACTCTGTCCACAGATCCTCCAGTCAGCATGTGAGTGTGACTGTGTGTGTGTGTTTGTTTGTGTTTACTTCATTCAAATATTAGTACATTACCAAGTACAATTAGCCATCTGAGAAAAGTGTTCATGAACAAAAAACTAAAACATACAAACAGTAAAAAGGAGGTTGAGAAAAACAGAGACAACACAGGAAGCAGAAGAAAACTTCAAATACATGATAATTATGATTCTCCGAGTATTTAGAGAAAATATTTCCTTGCTGCAACAAGAGAAGGAGGCTATAAAGGGTGAGCTGTAAGAGCACAAGGAACAACTCTTAGGAATTAAAAATATGAAAGATAAGACAAACTTTCAAAAGCTTAATTGAAAGAGAAAGTTCAGGAAATTTCCAAGACGGTAGAAAGCACAGTCAAAGAGATGTAAATTAGGGAAGATTTCAGGAAAGTAGAGGAACGGTTCAGAAGTTGTATATATAACTACCAGAAATTGCAGAGAGAGGAAACAGAAAATGTCAGAGAGAAGCTTATCAAAGGATGAATGCTGTAACTTTTCCCAGAAGTAAAAGGTATGAAGCTCCAGGCTATAGAGATTTACTGAGTACCCAGTAAAATAAATTTTCAGACTCATTATAAAGCACATCATTTTTAAGTCACAGAATGCTGAGGATGCAGAGATCATCCTAAAAACTTCAAGGGAATAATAACAGGTCATATGAAAAGGATTAAGAATAAGGAATCGACCCTGGACTTCTCAGCAGAAGTACTAGAAGCTAGAAGACAATAGATCCCTGCTCTCAAAACTATAACCTAAAATTCAACTCCCACTCAAATTATTACTCATGAGTGAAGAGATAATGAAAACTATTTTTATAGTACAGAATTGTCAGATCATTATGTTGTACACTTGAAACTGGTGTAACACTGTATGTCAGCTATACCTCAAAATAAATTTTTAAAAATTTACCCAAGAAGGCTTTTGGACCATGTGCCTTTGTTAAAAAAAAAAAAAAAAAAAAAAAAAGACGGGGTGCCAAGAGGAAGGAAAATATGGAAACATGGAAATGGGATTCAGCAGAGCCAAGAGGTTAAAGACAGTCCCAGGAAGATGGGAAGGTGTTGAAGGGGAGGAGGGAAGGCGGTGATGTGGGAAGCTCCTCGCACAGTAGATATGCGGAGCAACCCGTCCATACTGGAGAAGATGACCCAGGTGTCGGAACCCGGTGTCTTTACCTCCTAGGTAAAGGACTGAGAGCTTACTGATGAACTTCGTCATGTTAAAACTTGTTTGGAGCTGTGGAGAGTTCAGGGAAGAATTCACGTTAGGTGCCTAGACAGTCAAAAAAGGAAAACTGCAGTAACTTTGTGAAGAACTAAACCTGAATGGGGGAGAAATGGAACCATTGTCCTCTGTTTGCCTCAACAGCCACAGTGATGCACTTGCTGGTTATCAATTTAGCCAAAATGCAGTATTACAGAATTGGCAGGATGTGAGTGTGCGTGGTGGGGGGGGGGGAGGAGAATGCATTTTTTTTTTTAAAGATTATTTACTTATTTGACAGAGAGAGAGAGAGAGATCACAAGTAGGCAGAGCAGCAGGCAGAGATAGAGGGGGAAGCAGACTCCCCATTCAGCAGAGAGCCCGACACGGGGCTCGATCCCAGGACCCTGAGATCATGACCTGAGCTGAAGGCAGAGGCTTAATCCATTGAGCTATGCAGGCACCCTGAGACTACATTTTTAATACCATTAACAGGAAGTTAAAATTGATATATTAAGAAACAATTGGCAATCATATTAAATGTATAAGCATATTGAATATATAAATGTATCAAAGTAACACACTGTGCATTTTAAATCTATAAACCACAACATGTCAAATTTATCAAATTAAAAAATTAAAATCTTGAAAACATTTCCATCCCCCCAAAAAGAAAAGAAAACAGTATGACCGTATTATTTCAAAATATGGAGGGAAACTAGAAATGACCAGGAATGGAGAAAAGTCAGAATTTATTTCCTCTGAGGAGCATTCTTTAGTGGTGGGGAGGAGCAAGGAAGGGGAGGGCCTTTCTTATTTTTAAGCCTTTTAATACTCTTGACTTTTTGAATTATAAACCCTTGATACTTTGATAACTGTCAACATTAAATTTAGAGAAAGAAGATCTTTCAGAATGTGATTTGGCCGCCAATATTGCCGCAAACCATTGGTGAGACACCTCACCTTTCAACTTCTGCATTCAGCGATTTACTAAACACTGATTCTGTGCCAGATTCTGTCTCCTGTGATATTTCACGTAGTCTCCCAATCATCCCCTCCAGGTGGGCCTTTGTATCCTCATTTTGCAGAAGCTGAGACTCAGGGAAGCTAAGTAATCTTGTGAGTAAATCCCGGTGCATGGACTCAAGCATGTCAAGTCCCAAAGTCATGCTTTGCCCATCAGCCCAGACTTTCTGGAGCTGGTGTCTCTTTATGCTCCAGACTCACTAGAGAATCATAGAATTTTAAATTCAGGAGTGTTACAAATCATCTGGTTCAAAACCTTTTATTTTATCAGTGGGTAAATTCAGGTTCTGTCACGTGACTATAGAAAGGGGATTATTAGCAGCCGACCTGGCCCGGCATTGGCAACTTCTTCTCATCCACATGACACCGTCGACCTTATGGGGAAAAGTCAGGAAGTTAGGGCTCCTCTGGTGAACAGAAATCATGACTATTTATTTATCCCCTGAATGTAGCTATTTCAAGAAGAGAGAAAAGTGGAACTCCAACAATAGAAAAAATTTTTAAAGATTTTATTTATTTATTTGAGAGAGAGAGAGAGAAAGAGCAGTGGGGAGGGACAGGGAGAGAGAATAAGACTCCTTGCTGAGCAGGGAGCCTGATGTGGGGCTCGATCCCAGAACCCTGGGACCATGACCTGAGCTGAAGGCAGCCCCTTCACTGACCAAGCCACCCAGATGCCCCTCTAATAATGGAAGTTTTATGAGATCTGGAGGTCTGAGTGTGCTGGCTGTGGTCTTGCTTCCTCTGAACTGTATTTTGTGCCCCATGTAACATTTTCCTGGAAACTCCTCATAATCCTCATGAAGTAACATGGGGTGATAGCTCCCTGGGAGATGAGAGTCTCCCAGGCAAGAGTCACCTGCTTTTCCTAGAGGGGCTTCCTGGCACGAACCCCATTGTTGCATTCCAGAGCAGAAAAGCTCAAGATGAAGCATCCACAAGGAAAAAAAAAGAAAAAAAAAAAAACCAGTGTTCATTGAACACCTACTATGGAGGCACGGTGCCAGGAACTTCATGCTCGTGATTTCACTTTATGTTTGGAGCACCAGAAGTCCAGTAATCTGGACTTTCTCCAGGCCCTGACCCTTCTTAAAAGTTGGACTTCTCTGATCAACTGTTTTCTCTTCTGTCAAATGGGAGTAACAGCGTGATACCTACGGAGTAGCTCCAGGTTTCATGGTTATGCTGGCCAGTCTGGTCCTTTTTCTGTCTATCACTCAGGATGACTCTGAAGCAAAGCAGACCCAGTTGGAAGCATACACTGAAGTCAGCGAACTAGACCAGTGTCCTCCATTCTCTGCTTCTGCTGAGCCTTTCACCTAGAGCACCCTTGTTCCCTGGCCTGCCTGACTTCCAGCATACCACCTCGCTCTTGGGTGAGATTGTGTCCCATTAATCCTCTAGGACTACTAGCCTTGGACATCATCTAACCCGGCAGCCTTCTTCACACCTGCCAATCTGGGCTAGAAGCTCGTCCTCTTAGCATCTCTGTTGTTTACCTTCACGGTTTCTCATTCACCCATGTGCCTCTTTCCCAGCCCATGACGATGGCTGTGAGGGGTTCGACCAAGTCAAGCGTCCTTCCGGTCTGTGGTGGACTGAGTAATGACCCACCTCTCCGGGGAAGACCCTGTCAGTATGCTACTGTGCAGAGCAAAGGGGGCTTGGTGGACCTCGATATGGGGAGATTTGCCTGGGTTATCCACGTGTGCCCAGGGCAATCACGGTGTCCTTGCAAGAGGAAGACAAGGAAGACCAATTCAGGAAAAGGAGAGGTTGGAGGAGTGGACTTTGAAGATGGGGGCAGAGCCCATGAGCAAGGAATGCTCTAGAAGCTGGAAGAGGCAAGGCAGTGTGTTTTCTTCTAAAGCCTGCAGGGGGAACACAGCCCTTCTGACAACCTTAATTTTAGGACTCCCAGCCTCCAGGACCATCAGAGAGTAAACGTGTGTTGTTTGAAGCTACTGCGTTTGTGGTCATTTGTTACAGTAGCCGTAGGAGAGGAATGCACAGCTCCAGGGCTTTGATAGTGCCTGACACATAGTAGGCACATAGTAGGCACTTAATAAATATTTTTTCAAGGTGTTGAATGAGTCATTTGGAAAGCAAGGTTTGCGTCTCTGCCCCACATGCATCCCACTCTAGGTAAAGGTTTATGAGTAAGCAGTCAACAAATGGTGGAAAGGACATTGCTCTGAAAATCTCCAGTGGGGATTTTACTCTTATAGCCAGCCGACACTGGTTTGAGCAGCTTCTCTGTGAGTAAATCCAGTAGATTTGCTCTCTGAGTTGGGAAAACCTGTTTAATCTCTCCAGGCCTCTATTTTCTCATGTGGGAAAAGGCAAAAGTTAGTTCAGCATTCTTCCTGACAATGAGGTTCATAAAGACAGATGACGTTATTCAGCCAAAATATTCCTCAGAAGACAAGATACTATATAAATACCAGGTAGGATCGTTGTTGCATTAATAATAAATATTTAAGAAATAAATCCACGTTTTCAAAAACAAAGCACGACGCCCAGAGCCCACCCGTCACTTAGGGAAGGTTGTACTCTCTTCCTGAACTAAAACACTTACTGCTTTCAATAGCTTCACTTTTTAATATTCTGTAACTTAAAAAATGGGGCACATGGATTTTGGATTAAATATTAAAATATTAAATATTAAATTGGACGGCAGAGATCCATCACATACTTGAACCTGCCTGGTTTACTCAGGCTCTCGTAGATTCTCTAAGAAATCTAATCGCTGTTCATATTCACTGAGGTCATTTTTTCTTCTTCTTCTTCTTTCTTTTTTTTTTTTTTTTTTTTGCCAGACACACAGGCACCGTATACATCTTTCTATTGATCCATCTCAAAGGGTTGAATGAAACAGACCCACTAGTCTGTACTTGACATAGCCCATCTAGCATGATGCATCCAGAGGTTACATTTTAATAGACATGGCCAATTATTCTGAATGAGGGACTGGGGCATGCTTTGTCTCCTTGGTCCCTGCCCGTCTCTTCTTGACTTCTCATGACAGCAGCTTTAGGAAGCCTGAGCTGTAACCCTGGGCCTGATGGCTGTGCACCTGTCGACTGCAGCAATGGTCTAACGACCCTCTGGGCGTCACCGTTATCCAAATTCCAGCCACGCTCACGTAAGGCCCCGAGATCCTGTGTACTTGACTGATGAAGTCTGGGGTTTCTGTACCCGAGGAAAATAGCTCTGAAGCTTATCTCCACTCTCTCTGCCTCCCCTGTCTGAGTGTCAAATCCTTGCTCAGAGACTCAAAGCCTTCTGCCATTCAAAATCCATTCTTGGCAAGGGAGCTGATGCTAGTCATTTATAATTCATCTTTTAAGGTGAACCATGTGGTTTAGTGAAAAGACAGAGAGACCTAACTCCACTCTTAAGCTGGGTGAACTAGAGCCGGTGTTTTTCACCTTTGAAACTACTTCCTCATCTGTTAAAGAGGATGGGAGAATTCAGTGTCATAATGTTTCCATTGCCAGTATGTAACCATTCACAAACTGGGAGGTATAAATCAGGGAACACTTCTGTTAGTGATCTGATCAGTGTAATTCTACACCCCAGTGCTGGCCTGGCAGTACCTCGTCTCAGCTTGTGTTGGAGGGTTTATTAGTGGGGAAGGGGGGAGAGTGCTTCTCCCCCCGTAACACTCAACCACCATTGTTCCATGCTATCCGAGGACTGGCTTCACAATTATAGGTCTGCAGTTGACATGCGCATGCACGGTCAGTAATCCAAAATGCAACATAGCGCTCAGTGGGCTGGGACACCTGAAGTTTCCAGGCTTAGCCACAGTCTGTGCACAGAATTGGCTTCTGCGACTGTTGAGATGGTGGCTTTGATCTAAATGATCAAGTTTCCCTTTTATTTCACAGTGAATCAGAAGGGAATTTCATATGTTTTCATGTTCACTGGTCATTCAGGGCCATCTTTGTTCATCAGAGGTAGTCTACTATCATTGAAACGCAAAACAATAAGGGGTCCATTCTCCCTATGGGAATTTGCCCATATCCATTGGTTACCCTAATAATCATTGAGTTTCACATCCTAAGGACTCATAGAATGAGGTGATCGTTGTCAAACCATAATCTTGTTCTGATAATGTAGATAAAACATGGCATAGTAGTGGGTACACAACTTCCTTCTTACTTCCCTTGGAACACATTTATTGTTACCTTCTGAATTTCTGTTTCTCTAAAATTTCCCCGTTCTTCCAAGCTCAGGCAGATGCCACCTTCTCAGTGATATTTTGCCTAGCTATTCCAGATCACAGTTGCCTATTTTTTTCTCTGAATCCTTCTATTGACTAATTCAGATTTCAGTCTCCCTGTATGGATGGTCTATTTGTATCTCTTATTGTCTCATGGTAACAGCATGAATAGACACAGTAAGCTTTACATGTTAGACCTTGGACCAAGCCCTTTACATATTTTATTCCATAACTGATTTGCAGAGTAAATACTCAAACATCCAGTGCTACCCTAGGTTGCTGAATATACAGCATTAAGACATGCCTAGTTTCTACATTCTTGAACCATATGGTCTTGACCGGCATGGCGATTATAGCTGGTGGCCTGCTTCTATATGGTCCATGAGCTAAGAAAAAAATTTTTTAACCTTTTTTTAAAGGATTCTAAACCAATGAGTGAGGAAACCTACAGCAGAGATCTCACGTGGTCCACAAAGGCTCAAATATTCACTATCTGGGTCTTTATAGAAAAAGCCCACTGACCCCTGGTGATCTTGCTTTATCTTCCTAACTGTCCTGCAGGATAGATGTCTTTTGTTATAGGTATTTTACTTATGACGAATGAAACTGAGACTCCAAGAGGTAAACTTTTGTTTTCCAAGATGATTCAATTAATGCTTTTCTGAGCTGGCAGTGCAGACTAGAATATGTGTAGTTTATCTGGGGCTGATACCTGCTCCTACTAGACTTGGTGGGAGAGTCTAGTGTTCCCATTTTAGCTCTGCTCAATGTAACTATAGAAACCCCTTATTCTCCTGCCTCCATGTTCTTTCTGAAATATTATTAATCAGCCATGGTGGTCAACTGTTGAGGGACTCAAGAAAAAAGACTTTGAGGAGAAGGTAGAAAGAATTCAGAGCCTTAGTAATTAGTCCTCTCTGGGCCTCAGAATCCCCCGACCTAAAATATAGCATTTGGAATGTTTGACTTCTAAAGTACCTTCCAACCTGAAAATTTCTTTCTAGGGATGTGTATCCTTTACTCCAATTGGACTGTATATATTAATCTTTATCTCTACAGTGGTAACTGTGGACCAACTGAATAATGGCTCAGTGTTTTGTATTGGGAGCAATAAAGTCCTATGCATACCTCTAAAAAGTTATTAATTAATTCTGTTGGAAGGGTTGTTGGCATTATTTCATGTTGTTCTAGCTTGTGCTTTGTCATAAGAAGGGCGAAGAGGCGAAGACAACCAGAATGTGTGGTGACCAATTGCTCATGGTGGCCAGTGAGCCACTCCCTCTCCCCCTCCCCAGGATATCCAAAACTGACAGCCCCTCTGCCTGCAGTTTTTATTCTGATCCCCAACCACATTTACATCAGCCAATGGAAAGTGTGTGTTTTGTGTATTTGCAATGGAGGATATGTTTGCTGAGGTATCCGACTCGTAGAGATATGGCCCAAATAGCTTGAGATACTTACCCATCTATGTCTATGTACTTTACAGCCCGTTCCCCAAATCTGGTTCTCATTATCCTGCGTAGGTCTTGCTTGTCTGGATCAGGTTGTTTGAGATCTGAGAGGGAGGCAAGGGATTTGCTGTTTAATGGGAACGGATGATTGGCATTCCCAAATGTTTTGAGGACAATGGCTCTGTGTTAGAGACAATGGCTGTGTATTAGAATCATCTGAGGTGCTTTTAAAAATGCCAAGGCCTGGGTCTCATACCCAGGGATTCTAATTTAATTGATTTTGGTGGGCAAACAATTTTAAATCTCCACTGGATATTTTAATGTGCGCAAGTTTGGAAACCCCCATTCTAAGAAAAATTTGATCTACATGTAGATCAAATGGCATAGTAAGAAAGGTATCCAATTCTGGATTACTCAGTTTAAGATAGAATCAGACTCCTATGCATTTATGTAAAAGGAACATGCACTGTACTGTTGTAATTTTTGATCTTACAATGTACAAAAGTTAAGGTTCTGTGGATTCGCTCAAAGAAAAACTATGGGGTAAAACCTGCTCTGCTACTTTTTTGCTAGCTGATTTTGAAATACCCGGGCTAAACGGCGGGTAGGTGAGCATCGATGATCATCCTTGACTGTGTTTCTCATGATTTACAGAGCTCACCCAGCTTCAAATGTGTTCACAGCTTCTTAAGCCGCACTCGTGGACCTACATTTCATATTATTGTTTTAAAACGTGGATTTTTGTTCCTTACTAACCCTAGCCCTTTTGTTTCTTGAGTTTTAAAATTTTATTTTAGTTTTTTTTTTTTTTAATTATTATATCCCATTCAGCAGCATTTTGGTGAACTACACAGATTGTAGAAAAAAAAAATTCTTGCATTTACCACACAGTAAACATCCATAATGACAGCAAAGGCAGCTTTGGTGGATTTCACTGGGTATCCTGGACAAGTGGTTCCCAGCCTTAGATAAAGGGGTGGTGAGGGCTGGGACAGAGGCAGATTGATGTTGTGGGCCACTGAACGCGGGTCTGGGGACGTGGTACCAAAACGACCTTTGATGCCATTGGAGCACCATCTCCCATTGTATTACCCTTGTAATCAGAAGGAAATGAAAGAAAGAAATGAGTTGCACATGTAATTGTGTGATTCCACTGGTCTGAAGAGGTGGGTCGAAGGCCTATTTGGTAATGAGAAATGGCTGTAGGAGACCCTTCAGTAACGTGCGAGGGGACTGTGTACAGGTTGGCATTCAAAAGCTCCTACTGAAGAGGGTCCTCTGGTTTCGTGGCAGCAGCATCACTATGGGCTTATTTTTTTAAAAAAGATTTTATTTATTTATTTGAGGGGCACCTGGGTGACTCAGTGGGTCAAAGCCTCTGCCTTCGGCTCAGGTCATGATCCCAGGGTCCTGGGATCGAGCCCCTTATTGGGCTCTCTGCTCAGCAGGGAGCCTGTTTCCTCCCCTCTCTCTCTGCCTGCCTCTCTGCTTACTTGTGATCTCTCTCTGTCAAATAAATAAATAAAATTTAAAAAAAAGATTTTATTTATTTGAGAGAGAGAGCGCACAAGTAGGAGGAGGGACAGAGGGAGAAGAGGTCTTCCCACTGAGCAGGGAGCCCAATGTGGGGCTTGATCCCAGGACCCTGGCTTATGACCTGAGTCAAAGGCAGACACGCTTAACCCACTGAACCATCCAGGCACCTCAGGAATGAACTTATTTTTAGAGAAGAGTCCCCCCAACAGTCTGTGGTTGGTGAGTGTTGTAAAGGCATGTCGAAGCTGATTGTGGAATCCCGGCCTCCTGTGGAAACCATGAGGGCTTAGGAATAAATCGAGATGTACATGATTTTATTCTGCAGATGACATTGTTCTTAATGTGATTCAACAAACATTTTTGGGGCATTTATTATGTCCCTAGGGTGGAGTTAGCTAGTAGGGTTAAGGGATGCACTCACGGACCCTGACTTCAGTCTGCTCACAGCCTGGTAAGGAGGAGATGTGTGAATGACAAGTCACATTCCGTGTAGTCAGAGGAGCCTGCATGCCACATGCGCAGGGAGACCACAGGGAAGGCATGGTTGTCTCTGTCAGATGGAAGGAGGTGGTTGGTCAGGCATGATTGGGTTTACGGGCCAGAGACACACATGCACAAGAGCAAAGTTTATAACTGAAGCTGTTACAAAGATGTGGAGAGAATCTTACCAGATAAATGCCAGTGGCTTCTTAGAAACTGTAGAATCACCGGGAATTCCCACTTGGCTCTCTGACCACATCATCTCTTCTCTCCTCAGTCCAGCTTCATCTGCTATCTATAGGTCTGTTGATCTACAGGTCATCGAGTTGAGCCGCTAATTCCTTCTCCGTGCCCCAGTGTGAGATATCCGGGGAGAGAGAGGGTTGTGGGCTCATCAGGGCCATGTGCCTTCTTTGCTCCACTTAGCAGAGTCCTCGGAGGAGAATCACTAGGTAGGTGCTGTGGACTTTTGGCAAGGTAGATTTTTATTTTTTTAATTTTTTAAAATTATTTATTTATTTGACAGAGATCACAAGTAGGCAGAGAGTCAGGCAGAGAGAGAGGAGGAAGCAGGCTCCCCGCCGAGCAGAGAGCCCGATGTGGGGCTCGATCCCAGGACCCTGGAATCATGACTTGAGCTGAAGGCAGAGGCTTTAACCCACTGAGCTACTCAGGTGCCCCGATTTTTATTTTTTTAATTGTATTTATTATTATTTTTTGAACATACTTTTCTTTATTTTTTTCTTCTAATTTTTATTTCGTTCTAGCTAGTTAACATACAGTGTGATATTGGTTTCAGGAGTAGGATTCAGTGATTCATCACCTCCATACAGCACCCAGTGCTCACACTCCCTGGGTGGTACAGTTGGTTAAGCATCCAGCTCTTGCTTTCAGCTCAGGTTGAGATCTCAGGATTGTGAGATTGAGACCCACAGGGGGCTCCACGCTAGGCACTGAATCTGCTTGAGATTCTCTCTCCCTCCTCCTGCCCTCTCTTCCTCTCTCTCTCTCTCAAATAAATAAATCTTTAAACGAAAAACAGCACCCAGTGCTCATCATAACTGGTGTCTTCCTTCATACCCATCAGCCACTTAGCCCATCCCCCACCAGCCTCCCTCTGCCAGCCCTCCATTTGTTCTCTTTAAGAGTCTCTTGTGGTTTGTTTCCCCCCTCTCTTTTACCCCCTTCCCATATTTTCATCTGTTTTGTTTCTTAAATTCCACATCTGAGTGAAATCATATGGCACTTGTCCTTCTCAGACAGGCTTATTTCACTTAGCCTAATGGTCTCTAGCTCCATTCATGCTGTGGTGAATGGCAAGATCCCATTCTTTTTGATCACTGACTAATATTCTTTTGTGTATATGCACCACACTTTTATCCATTCATTCGTCAGTGGACGTTTGGGCTCTTCCCATAGTTTGGCTGTTGTAGATAATGGTGCTATAAACATCGGGGTGTATGTTCCCCTTTGGATCTGCAATTTTGTATCCTTTGGCTGATACCTAGTAGGACAATTGCTGGGTCATTGGAGAGTTCTCTTTTTAACTTGTTGGGGAACCTCCATACTGTTTCCCAAGTAGCTGCACCAGCTTGTATTCCCACCAAGAGTGGATGACATATCCCCTTCATCCACATCCTCACCAATACCTGTTGTTTCCTGAGGTATTCCTCAATAATACCTGTTCCTCAACAATACCTGTTGTTTACCTGTTATTTCCTTGTTAATTTTAGCCATTCAGACAGGTGTGAGGTGATATCCCAATATTGTTTTGTTTTGCATTTCCCTGGTGATGAGTGATTTTGAGCGTCTTTTCATGTGTTAGTTGTTTGGATGTCTTCTTTGGAAAAATGTCTACTCATGTCTTCTGCCCATTTTTAACTACCCATTTGTTTTTTTAGTGTTGAGTTGGATAAGTTCTTTGTAGATTCTAGATACTAACCCTTTATCGGATATGTCATTTGCAAATATCCTCTCCCATTCTGTAGGTGACTTTCAGTTTTGTTTGCTTCGCTGTACTGAGGCCTTTTATCTTGATGAGGTCTCAGTAGTTCATTTTTGTGTTTGTTTCTCTTGCCTCTGGTGATGTGTCTAGTAAGAAATTACTATGGCCAAGGTCAAAGAGGTTGCTGGCAAGGCAGAGTTTTTTAAAAAAGCACTGTAAGGAAGGAGGAATTGCCAGAGCAGTTACTACCTGGGGTCCCAGTACCACTGGCTTTTTGGCAGTAGAGCAGCTTCTAACCCATAAAGGAAGTAGATAAGAAGTGTTTTATAGCCATCCCCGTGTACATGCACAAACTTAGAAGCTGTTTACTGTTTGACAGGTCTGAGAAAAGTCTTGTTTTGCTGTTTGGTGATGACAGGCCTCAGCAGCAGCTCCCCCTCCAACAGAAAAATGGGGTAGATCTTGAGTAGTCTGACTAAGACTAGAAGCTTTTGTTTTGTTCATAACACAGTAGTCATAGATTGCGCTGTGCTACTTAGGAGCCAGTTAGCTGTTAACTGAGCATCTATTATGTTCAAAACACTATGAACACTATGGGACAAACAGTATGGAGAGTATTATATTTTCTTAGAAGCTGTTGTGAAAACTCCAATTTGAAGAAAGTACAGGAATCATTTAGAAGGAGAACTTTGACAAATGGTTTGGCCCACAGGAGATACTCCAAGAAGTAAGGAAGAGAAGATGTCAGTGAAGTTGGAGTGTTTTAGGAAATCAGGGATACAGAGACACAGTTTTCAGACAGTACGGAAGAGTGAAATTTGATTAAAGGGAGCTCAAGTGAAGTGTGTAAACCTGGCGATTCACAGACCTGTACCCCTGGGGATAAAAATATATGTTTATAAAAAATTAAAAATTAAAAAAAAAAAGGGAGCTCAAAAGGGAAATTTAGATTGTTGATCTTGGTGTGTAAGTTTAAGTATCTTATTTATCCCACGGGATCTTTAGTGAATTTTACATTATTCACTGATGTATTTATGAGAATAAATTATTTTCAGGGTCCTTTAAGAGAACACAACAAGGCCACTCATATCTATATTACCCAAGTATGGAAAAATGCACAGACCCCATTTTCAAGTCATTTATAATACACAGGAGAATGTCATCAGTCCAGGAGAGTGGCTTTGGACTTTCCAGTTATCGCCTCTGTCTGTCAATCTGAAAAGCTAATTAAAGTATCGAAATAACAAACGGCTTTGTTACGGGATCATCTTAGGATCATCAGAACACAAAAGCCTTGACTAAATATCTGTTTTGAATTCTATACTATTTTAGTATTGGGAGCACAAAATGGAAAAATCAGAGCCCTTCCTTCCAGGAATTCCTAGTCTTTTGGTGAAAACAAATATATAAACATGTAAAAATATAAAACATAAAATGAATCAATATGATACCATAATTGAACTTCTGTAAAGAAAGACTCTTCAACAAACATTGACACATTCCAAGGGCAGCAGAAATTGTGAACCAAGAACACTGAACTCCAAAAGCCCCTTGATGTGTGATGATTAGTGGACATTTCTGACAGCATCTCTATTAGCTCTATTGATAACACTTGGGAAAGGTCAAGTTTTGCAAAGACTTTCTGCCCACCAAGAATAGCAAGGAATCGATCGATTCTGAGCACAAGAACAATGTCAGGACCCAGAAGGAAATGCAGTCGCTATCCCTGGGAAGCTCTCCTTCCCTCCAATAAATGTCCTGGGAAATCCACATACACCTTCCTCTAGTTAGACCGTTGGACTCTTTGACTACCTTGGATCTGCAATTTTTTAATGCCTGGGTCTTCTGTACCTTAGTCTAAAGCTCAGATGCTCATCATTGAGGAAAACCTTATCAACCACTATTCAAGGTAATACCCCTCCCCCATCACTGCATTAATGCCTCACTGTTCATTTCCTTTTTAGCCCTTGGCAAAATCTCGAGTCATCTCACATATTATTAGGTTGCTAGTTTACTCCATGGAATTTTCAGTAAATTTTACATTATTCAGTTATGCATTTATGAACACAAATTCTTTTCAGGGTCTGTTAAGAGGTCATGATAGGCAGCTCCTAGCTAGACTACCTAAGTACAAAAAATCGCATAAGCTCAGTTTTCACGTTGCTCACAACGCACATCTCCTGGCCTCCTCCTCATCCTCTTCTAGAATAAAAGCAAGCACTGTGATTGCCCTGTACACCAAGTAGACTGCATGTTTGTGCAAATTAGAGAAAATTGCTCTCTCTAAGCAGGTGAGTTAGAAAACCTCCTACCTTCTTGGCAGACACAGGTGCACGAGTTCATAGCTTGGGGAGTGGATTTGACCCCACAGTTTCCTTCTGTGTGCAGCACAGAACTTGAGCAACATAGGTGGCAGCCCTGCTTATCCATATGTGGGACTTGGATTGCCCGAGGTACACGGTAGGTATTCATTAATACTTGGTGAATGAACAAAGCACCCCCAGACCTACCGAACTTTCCATGTTATACAGCAATCTCCTTCTAGGAGAGCCCCCAAGAAGCCCTTGCAAAAAGTCTTTTCAGACCAGGCCAGGCACGGGCAATCAGAGGCTCACAGTTGGAAGACAGGAGTCTTCCCAGCAGCACGGTAACCAACTGAGGATGACTCCTGTGACCTTCTGGTATTTCACAAATGCATCGACCTCAGGGGCTCTTATCTAAGTCCTGCTGTCAGCCTTGTTGTTGCCGGGTGACTCTACAGCACCCTGGGTGCAGTCAGGTTGACAGGATGGAAGTCTTCCAACAGAGCGCCCCTCCCCCACAGGCCCGGCAAGCCACTGACAAAGCCGGTCTCCTGCTTTTTCAGAGGTGGAGGATCAAAATCTTGCCTGTGACTTTGGCCCCCGTGCGGAGAGACATTGATGGATCTGCCTTTGGAGATGTGACGGAACTTTGCAAAATAAAGACAGACCCACGTCGCTTCCCTAAATCAAAACTTAAAATAAGAACATGGCTCTGGCAACTCATTCCCTGCAGAATTAACCTTTGTTTCTTGGCAGGCTGCTTCTAAGAATCCGCGCGGTGCTTGAAAGGGAAGGGAGAGAGCTTAGAGAATGGCTTATGTGTTTACCGCAAAGGAGGAAAAGCTGAAATGAAAGCGAGCTTGAAAAGGAGCTTGTTTCTAACTAATCCAGCCTCCAGACAGGAGTCCTAAGATGCAGGAGTGAATTATCATAAACACAAATCTGAGTCCTTACTCGTAGGTATGCAAACGCCACTCCTGTCTCTGCTGTTTCTCTACTTAATTTAGGCAAGGATAACAAATTTCTGGGGGTTGGAAGGCATTTGCAAACCTGTGGTTTAGTTTCTTCTACTCTTTTGGAGCCAAGTTGGGACCTCCTCCTGCAAGCCTTCCTAGATTTCTTCCTCTATAAAACCCTATGAGTTTCTTTATTATTGAATTTGTCACATTGTATTATAGTTTTCTGTTCACGTGCCCCAGACAGGGGTGTTGTATTTGACTTGAAAAAAATCTTTAAAGTCAAATACTTAGCACACTGTCTGGAATAAAGTGACATCTCAGTAAGTTCTTAATGAAATAGTCAATGGACTGTTCTATTAACAGTTGCTTATTGAACTCATCCTATTTGTTTTCCCTTTGCGACGCACTAAGGCAGCATGCAAGAGAAAAAACACACAGTAATAACAGTGGTAGCTATCATGTGGAGCGTCTGTTATGAGTCAGGTACTCTGCTAATTGCTTTACAAATACTTTCCTCATTAATACCTCAAGGCAACGTTATGACCTTCATGGCATAAATCAGAATGAGATCCAGAGAGACGAGCTGACTTTTTCTCAAAGCCACACAACAGGCAAGAGGTAAAGCCAGAATCTGAACCGATCTCCAAATCCCCTGATCTTCTTTACGTACTAGGTGGCTTCTCTGACCTTAAGGAGCACATGATCTAATGGGGTGAGGGAGGGGGGAGGGTCAAAATTGCAATGCCCTTAAAGAATTAGAAATCCACAAAGTGCCACATTTAACTGTAGAAATGGGAAGATGGGAATCAGTGCGGCAAGAGTTCTCTGTGGACTAGATTAAACATAGAAAGATTTACGGTGGGTCTAGGACTCAGACTTGATATCAAAATGGAATTTAAATATATGGAGGAGAGAAGGCGGAGTAGGAAAACTTCTATTCATAGAGCACAGCACAGTGGTATTGGTCAAGAGCTTGGAACTGGAGAGAATTCTGGGACTGAACTCTGATTCTGCTACTTAAAAGCTGTGAAAACTTTTGGATTTTGCCCATCCTTTTGAGCCTCCCTATATGTAGAGACATAGTAGCGTGGTATCAGTTAAGAATGCTTTTATATGTGAGTAAACAGAAATGATGAAAAGTGGCAATCACAGACCTCTCCCCAATGACAAATTGAGTAAGTTTAAGGACACATATGTGTCTCCAGGTTTGTTCAGCAACCCAGTCACGTTTTCAAGGACTCGGGTACTTTCTGTCCATCTGTTCTCATATTCTTGGCTATAAGCTTCTCATCCCCACGTGTGAAAGATGGCTGCCACAGCACCAGTCATCACATCCATGTTCAAGGCAGGAAGGAGGAAGAGAAGCACCAATAAGACTTGTCCCTTTCATCAGTAAAGCCTTCTCAGACACTATGCTTTCGGAATTTCCGCCATTATATTTCACTAATCAGAACTGGGTCATGGGTCCACTCTGAGTTGCAAGGAACCTGGCAAAGCAGCTGTCCGGTCTATTTTCACTCTGTCTGCAGTGGGGGAGGTTACGAGGTTTGGGAATGGCTTTTGGGAGAGTCAAACAAAAGAGTCAGTCACTACTTCACTGGCTGTCTAAGGTGCAAGAGAGAGAACACCAGGGAAGGGCAGTAGAACTCTCAGAGTAACCAGCATGTGCTGCTGTGAAAAAATGTTGGACAAAATATGCATCACTTATGCGTATTTTGTTTCATTCAAAAATGCAAAACCAGGTAGAGGAATTTGGACCTGTTGTAACAAGTACGATGAGAACAGTGGCACTTACGAGCTGAGCTGTCAAGCACTGTGCTGAGAACTTTCTACCCATTATCTTACTAGATGCTTCTCTGGGTGATGGTGATTACTTCCATTTTCAGAGGAGGACAAAAGAGGTGATGTCGCTTGAGGGTCGCAGGCAGGGAGCAGCAGAGCAGGTATTTGAGTCCAGGCCCTGGGCCTCCAGGTGCCATGCTGGGTCTTGAACCGTGAGTGATGGGCCGGAACTGTGGCAGGGGCTGTCCCAACAGGATGGGACACGCAGAAGTGAGAGAGGGAGGAGCGAGTGTTCCAAGTTCCGTTCTCACCTCTCACAGCACCTCAACGCCCATTTAAGTCAGTGCTTTAGTTCTTTTTTTTTTATGTTTTTTTTTTTAAAATATTTATTTATTTGACAGACAGAGATCACAAGTAGGCAGAGAGGCAGGCAGAGAGGGAGAGAGAGAAGGAAGCAGGCTCCCCACTGAGCAGAGAGCCCGATGCGGGGCTCCATCCCAGGACCCTGAGATCATGACCTGAGCTGAAGGCAGAGGCTTAAGCCACTGAGCCACCCAGGCGCCCCTCAGTGCCACATTTCCTGATGGCAGAAAGGCATCCTGTTTTTCCTCAATTATGAAATGAGTGTCAACAGGCCACCAACAGTGACTTGCTCCAATCAGTGGGGACGGCCACTAAGGCACCTGCGGTAGGAGGCTCTAACCGGGGATCCCTTCCTGCAGGAAAAGAAGGCAGCTTGATGGGATTCTAGGGTGGAGATGTCTTCTTTGCTCTGCCCTCGCCTCCCCTGCCCTTCCTCTCTCTTCCCTTCCCTTCTTCTGGATTGATGTCAGGCGAGCTTCCCTGGGAAGCAAAGTCATGACGGGTATTAGAGGAACCAGCTTTTCTCCCAGGAATTGTACCTCACACACCTGGGTGAGGAGCTGGGGAAATGAAGGCCTGGAAAGGGGAGCAAGGGCAGCAGAAAAAGCCAATAGCCAGTTTGTCGGGAGCACTGGCCTGGGGGCGGGGGCAGATACGAGGCTCTTGGCATGTCCATTTGGAGAAGCAGGACCACAAAGGGGTGCTCCCAGGGAGCTCTTCGGGGCCAAGGTTGACTCTGTATGGCTGTACCTCCGAGAGTCAGCCGCCAGGTGCCGGGTAGTGGCCTGGGAATGCCGTTGGCCCGCAGGGTGGGTGGTCAGGAAGGCAAGCTTGCTGTGGCGCAGAGGAGAGGGAGGGCACGCTGAGGTCCCCCGAGAACATCTGTGTCCCTCACCATATCGGACTCAATGACTTTCTTAAGGATTGCAGTTCAATCTCTGCCTTCAAAATCCCCCACAAGTTCCTTTTTTGGACAGTTTAAGCCAGAACCCTACAGGAATGGTGATTCTGGGGGAACACAGACAGTTGTCAGCTTCAATGAGGTGACAGTGGCAAAAACACAAGAGTCACAGACATATTCAGAGATCAAGGTCTAGAAGAAATTCTTAGTCCAACTTGTTTCCAACCTTTATGCTCCCTCTAGGACCTAGCTTCCTTTCTATGTGCTTTTTACGAAGCTGGAAGAGAGGCAAGGGATGGGATTTTATTTCTGGCTTCATTATGTTCCAGTGGCATATCTCACTCTCTTTCACTTCCACTATTCTTTTAGTTCCTCAAACACACTGAATTCTTTCTTACCACAGGACCTTTGCCCATGCTTCTCATTTTCCCTGGAATGCATCCCGCCTTGGATAGGTCATGCCTCTCTTGCTTTCCAGCATCTTCTTTGCCAAGGCAGTTCCTATTTGTCCCCAGTTACGTGCTTCCACAGAATACTAGATTTGTCCTTTAGAATCACCTATATCAATCTCCTTTATCATTCTCAAGATCCACCATGAAAAAAACTTCTAAAAAGTAGTTTCTAGTGCCTTTGTCCCAAGTAAATATAAGTCACATGGGAGAGGTACAGTGCCTGTTCCTTTGAGCCCGGTGGCCCAGTGCCTGGCACACAGGAGCATCTCCACCGCTCTCTGTGGAACGACTGGGTACCCGAGTGGTAGAGGAGTGAGCCAGTGAGTAAATGAGCAAAGACTGCTTGTATGTAGGTTGCTCTGGAGATTGAAACTCAGGGCAGAGCAGCGTTGGCTGGTGTTTGGGCTTAGTGTAAGGAATCCAGCAAGCAGCAAGACAGGGATTCATACCCAGCCTGTCCCGCTTGCAGCTGTAGGCCATCTCCTGAGCCGTGTCACCTGTGACAGGCTATACACACTGGCCACCTGTGCTCCATGACACTCGCTCTTCACAAGGCGCAAACTGCCACTCACCCAGGCCGGACTGGCAGCCTGTTGATGGAGAAGACAGAAATTCAGGGGTCTTAGCTGGACACAAGCCTGGGCCTCCTCGCAGCCAGGATCAGAAGTCTGCTGGGATCAGCCTTGCCTCAAACTCCCTACAAGCCCTGGTGGGTCTTGTGGGTGGTGGGACAGTGAAGCAGTCAGTTGTGCCTAATTAACATGATTATGCATGGTGCAGGGGACTGCCCGGAGCCTTGGGCCCGTCCCCCCACCCCTGAGAAATGGTGTTTAGCTCCGTAATGGGACCTGCCTTCCATTCCTATCAGTAGCCTGTTAACAGTTCCTTAACAACAATGATTAGAATGAAATGCCGGGGCAAGAAAGACGGCTGGGTGTTTTAACATGTATTTTAATAAATAAACTAATGTTATCTGGCTCCTAGCACAGAAGTGTCTAAACAGTGTTCGGGAGACCTATCAATCAGCGCTCCATACTGCAGAGGCCCCCCGCAGGCCTTTGGTTGCCATAGCAACCCCAAACCAGGAGTGGTAGCTATAAACTTAAAAAATATGACTTTTTCCCAGCCAGCCATGCTTCTCTATCAATACGGAAACCTTCGCCTGAATTCCAAGCAAGTGCAGGATTTTTTTTTTCTTCTCCTCTCTGCAGTCATAAGTCTGACTCAGAATCTATAGCCACCAAAATTAGACTATAAATCATCTTAATGGTGCTTTTCAGAGAATTCTTTACTGGATCAATTCAGATCATACAAGGTGGCGAGCTTCTGAGCCCAGTCACTAATAATGGTCATGTCGGAGACGTATGGCAAGGGAGGGCGGCATCGGGGTAGATGCCGTTGGAGATCCTCTCTGGTGTTGGCTCCCAGACCTCAGGCTTCCTTCCTGAGCTCGGTCCTTCCTGAGCTCAGTCAGCTTTTGAGCCACCCTCTGGAGCCATCGCTTCAGAGTCTGTCTCAGACCCCCTAGAAGAACCCCCTAACCCCATAGCCTCTGGGATTCTCCCGCAGTTTCTATCGTTGGGGTTCATGAGGCAGCACAACCCAGTGATCAGGAAGTTAACTCCATGTCCACCCCAGCTCCATGTCCGCTGTAACCGTAAGCAGCTGCTTGAGTTTGCAGAGTTGATTTCACTTCTTAAATCCCCATTTTGCTCATCAGTGAAATGGGAAGAAGAAGAGAGCTTATTGTCTATGCTATGTAGACCTGCGAGGCGCTTGGCCTGCAGTAAATGCCCAAAGAATGTTTGCTGTTATTTGCAAATATGTAGGACGTCAAATATTAATCGTTGTTGAACCTAAGTAGTGCTCACTGGGGAGGTGGGTTAGCCAGGCACGGTGGTGCGGGGGGAAGCAGGCTAATGTTGGTGGCAGAGGGGAGAGTGTGTAATAAAGCCCTTGGTTTGTTTGAGGGCCTGAAACAATGCTTTCCTCTCCCTACCCTGCCCAAATCCTGCTGATCTTTCAAGGTTTAATTTTATTCCACTCTCTTCAATAAACATCCGCTCTGTCTGCTCTCTTCTGGGCTCTGCTAGGCACAGGGAGTTGAGTTGAATGCACAGTGGGTCCACGTTGGCCCGTGGGCTGTAACTTGCTAAGCCTGACTTGAGAGCCTATAAGGGACTCTTGAAGTATCCATCTGTGAGGCAAGAGGGTTGGTCTTTTGTGTCTCCACATGCATCAGCCACTGGCTATGGGACGATGCTGGGTAGATGAGGGGAGGGAGTATGATCTCCAATGCAAGGTGCTTTCTGTTAGCTGTGGGCAATTTTCTGTATAAGGAGGGGAGCTGCAAGCCAGTAGCACCCAGCATTCCTGGCGGCTGGACATGGGTCCAGTGGCACCATAAAGAGGAACCCCAGGGAGGGGCTGTAACAGCACTGACTCCTGCCTGCGGTGTTCCGGGCGCCGGGTACCCTCGTGGGCAGGACAGGTAGCTCCTCAGCTCATGGCCACATTCACGCATCTGTGTGTTGCCCCTGCTGCTTTCCTACTCCGGCGGCAGAGTTGAGCAGTTGTGACAGAGATCGCACAGTCTGCAAAGGCTCAAATATCTAACCCTTTGCAGAGAGAGTCTGCCAGTCACTGCTGAGAGCCATGCCCCTGGGGATGGGGCCAAGCTGAGGCTCTGCCTGTGAGCACACTCTTGCTCTAGTCTTTCTCCTGCTCTCTTCTGCTCACTTCCTCCCTTAGAAGCTTCTCTTGAGGGGTTCTCCCTCCGTGACTCATGTGCCCCCACATCCCAGTCTCAGCTTTTGCCCCAGGGCACCCACCCAAGATGGAGGCATGCACTGAATATCTGCTGAATGAATGAATGAATGAATGAATGAATGCGTTGCAGAGAGAAGATGGCAGGAGGTGGAGCAAAGTTTGGGGAAGCATGGGCAGAAGAGGCTGGAGCTGAATCAGCCGGCAGAGTTTAGGGGGCTGGGATGGTTTCTCCCCCACCCACACCTGACCTTGGTCATACACGGGCCATACACGGGCCTGCTCCTAGGAGAAGCGCTGACTCACACATGCGGCCCTGGAAGCTGTTTTGTGTGAGGCTGGATAAAGGAAGACCCGAGTGAACAAAGGACCGTTTTCCAAGGTCGGCAGCACTGCATCTTCAGAAACCCGCTGCTTCTGTGCCGGGCCCTAATAATTGGCACTGGAGGTGGGAGGACCAATTTGAGTTTGTATCTCCTAGAAAGGATCACTTCCTTTTTTGTTGTTGTTAAGGTTTGTTTATTTATTTTAGAGAGCAGAGGGGTGGGAAGCAGAAGGACTAAATCCTCAAGCAGACTCCCCGGTGAGCACGAAGCCTGATTTAGGGCTTGATCCCAGGACCCTGAGATCATGACCAGAGGCTAAATCAAGAGTTGGACGGTTAGCCAACGGAGCCATCCAGGCACCTCTAGAAAGGACCACTTGTGCATAGAGCTCCTTGTTAGTGGGCGGTGATCTCAGAAGCTTTGGTCTCCCCGTGCTGGGAAGCTTCAGTACATTCCCATCCTAGCGCCTACCTCTAAGGGAGCAGAAGAGGCTGGTATGGGCCACATTTACTGGCGTGCTCTGTTTTAAAGATCTGTACTGCCCTAAACTCCCTCTTTCCTATTCCTTTCATACACTTGGGTGACTGAGTTGAGCTGAGGGCCAGCCCAGCCGGATCCCCTCACTCCTGCTTGTCGCTCAGCCCCCGTAAAGAGACATAGGGTGGTCCATCAGGTGAATTCTGTCAGCCACACTCCTAATACCTAGAGATCCTCCTTACTCTACCCAGCCAGGACTCTTCTTTGCATTAAGAAGGTGAATGTCAAGTCCATTCTACACAGACTAGCCTTTCTAGAAGGTTCAGCACTGTAGTGTTGGGTATCAGTCCAGCTAATAACAAAGCAGTCTTTGCTTCCATTTGGCTAAGGCTCTTTGCTTTATATGTCCTGCAGGAACTCCACCAAGAGGAAGAGTAAAAGGTGGGCAGGACTGGGGAACATCATTGGCTCCCTGTCACCAAAATAGCATTGAAAGGCATTTTAAATCCTAATAGTCTGTTCTTTTCAGCAGAACGCAGTATGGGAAGAAAATGCTTAGGGCGTAATGTCCTGCTGAACGTGCCACTTGGGAGGCTCCCTTCCTGAGAGGCTTTTGTTTCCTCCATCCCCATGACAGGATAAGGTGCTTAACTGTCCCCCCGGAGAATGGTGCTGATTTCCCATGGAGGCTGTGGCCACCTCACAAAATGGGCTTAAATCAGTACCACTCCTTCATTAGGATGTCTGCCTGCAGCTGGCTTTGAGGACTGTGCTTCCGTGTTTGGATCTGCCAGCACACAGACAGTTCCTTGGAGGCACACTGGCTTTCGTTTGGAAGGATTCAAACCCAGGCTGTCAGGGAGACCCGCCGTGCCCTACCCTGGCCTGCTGCGGTGCCCATTCTTCCCCTGTGTTGGTGGATCTTGTAAAGAGATGGTGTTCACAGTCTCCCTCCCTAAAAAGGGGAAGACTTGAAGGGTCAAGCATTCTTTGAATCAGAATGGGGTCAAGACAGCTTGCGGACATGGTAAAGACTCCAGGAGGGTCTTCTGCTACTGAGGACAGTGGTGATCTTAATCATATCCATTCCATAGAGGAGAGAGCAAATGTTCACGGCACAAGGTTGAAGGGGCATTGGGTCCTGCGCACTGTTTGTGGCTCCTGTTATCACGGATGGATTTTGTTCTTGGGATCCAGCCACTAAGTTCTGTCTTGACTCTAACTTTCCACCATGTAAAAGAAACAAGAAGAAAAGCTTTTCAAGAACCAGTCATGTGCTAGAACTTTACGTATGATTTCATTCCCTTTACAGAGAAATACTAGACCCACATTACAGGTGAGAGAACAGAATCCCGAAGAGGGGATGTGGTTTGTGTAAGGCCTCATGGCTAGCAAGGGGTAGAGATGAGATTTGAGTCCAACATTTATCTTTCCGTACAGATTATTTTACTATACCATGCTGGCTCAGTGGTTCTCCACTGGGGGTTACTTAAATCTCATGGTTGGAGGTTCAGGGATGCTGCCGAATATTCTATAATACACAGGACAGCCCCCCACCCCCACCCAGAGAATCACCCCAAATGTCAATAGGGCTAAGGTTGAGAAATCTCACATTCGTTGAGACATTCTTAGCAAATGTTTTTTGACCATCTTTTCAGTGTTGAGTTAAATGAAGATGGCTTGAGGTGTTCCTTAGGAAAGCCCTCTGGGGCAGGTGGGCCCCCCACTGCCATGTGAAGGAAGGGTACCCGAGCTTATATGGACACATCAGTTAATTGTCCCTGGTCTCTCCCTGTAGAGGCTGGAACCTGGAGAGGACTGTCCCCACTGGGGTGGTCATGGAGACACGGTCCTCTGCTTCTGTATCCACTTGTGAATTAGGACAGGGAGGGCAGGGGAAGCCGGACCACTTTTCAAAGTCACCCAGACCCACACCCCAATCTTCTGATGCCCCATACAAAGCATTACCCCACCTGCCATGCTCACCCAGGTGTTTTGAGACCTCATTCCACAGAACATGATACAGCCTCTGTCTTCTCCTCTCAGTGCCCCCAAGTGTGGTTATTGACCTGTGGCCTCAGTTCTATATCCACATCCCCATGGGAGGCAGGGACTAGTGTCATCTCCATTTTACAGATGGAGACACTGGGTCACATTGAGATTAAGGATTTTGCCCAAGATCGCACAATGCAGACTGAAAACCCAGGCCTGTCTGAGTCTCCTGCTGTAGTACCCTCAGGGTTTCTCCACCTTGGCTCCAAGGACACTTGGGGCAGGATAATTCTCTTGTGCATTGTGCCATGGTTAACAGCATCCCTGGTTTCTCCCTAGTAGAAGTCACTAGCCTCCTCTCTCCTAGATGACAGAAATGCTACCTGTTGCCCCTGTAAGGGCAGTGCCACCCCCAGTTGAAATGTGAGGCCTAGAGCATTCTTTTTTAAAATTTTTTTAAAGATTTATTTATTTGAGAGAGAGAGAGAATGTGAGCAAGCATGAGGGGAAGGGGCAGAGGGAAAGAGAAAATCCTGAAGCAGACTCCATGCTGAGCACAGAGCTGGATCCCAAGACCCCAAGATCATGACCTAAGTCAAAACCAAGAGTCAGACGCTCAACCAAGGAGCCACCCAGGCACCCCGAGGCCTGTTAGCATTCTTGTCCAGTCTCATGCCCAGTGACCACCAGGTTGCTTGCTGCTCATGCTTCCTCCCAAGACATGCTGGTCCATGTTTTCTCTTCCAGATCCTGTTCCTCTGCGGCAACCCCCACCCTACACTATATCATTTCTCTCAGACATGTTCATGTTGGTGATTTATCAACACTTACAAAGTGATTTCCATGGCTCACTTGGTTCTCTTACTATCAAAGGTTTCAACTGGTCTTTCTCAAGGATTTCCTCTGGGTGCATCCCCCTCTCTGACCCTAAGCCTGCTTGTGTTTCTCCCCCTCGTGGAATCAAGCACAACACTGAATTATTGACCTAACCGCAGGGGTCTGCGCAGTGTTTAAATCAGATCATGTTGTCCCTCTGTTGAAAACCCTCCAGCAGCCTGCTTTGCATCTCAGAATAAAATCCAGGCTCCTTCCCACAACCTTCAAAGTCTTGTCTGGGCGAGGATTTCCTGTCTTCCTGTCTTCCTCTCAGACACCTCTTACCTGTGCCATATGCCCACTGCAGCTCGGCCCAGTGGACTTTTTTCCAGTTCGGACTTACCCACCCTAGGTCTTATGTCCAGTCCTCACCCTGGGGGAGACCCCACGCTGGAGCACTGTTTTTCTGGATTCTCCCAGATTGGCCACTTAGCTTAAATGTCACCTGGCAGAGAGGTCTCATCCAGTCCCCAGTATAAAGTAGGCGCTAGCTGGTCCCTACTGAGCTGACCATTGTGTCGCTTGTTTGCTTGCTTGTTGCCTGCCTGTTCACCCTGCTCAGCTCAGGAATTTACCCTCCATAGGATCTGGGGTCTCACCTGTCTTGGTCACCTTTGTATTCCCAGTACTTCCTACAACAGTCCTGGCTCTGGGTTGGAATTAAAAAAAAAAAAAAAATGTGTTGCGCAGGCCTGTCACGTCCGGTTAGCATGCAGATTTCATTAAACAGGGGTTCCTTAGGGATTCAAATTGTTATTATGGGTAAATAAAGCACACAAGTACATATTTGGCTCTCCCTGTCCAGTTTCCCTCCAACTCTTGAGAAGCGGCATGAATAATATATTCTGATTTTTTTTGATTGAACTGTCAGCATGATTTATTTCATAGCATCTTCTTCCCTCTCCCCTTTGTAAATAATGGTGCGTCTGCAGAGCTTTTTGCTAACATTTGTCTTGCTAATTTGCCTAGGGGGTGGGAGGAGCCGGGCCTTTATTTATTTATTTTTTTAAACCCCCTTATACTGGGTTCAGAGGAGAATTTTTTTTTTTTTTCCCTACAGCACAAGGACTCTGAAAAATCAAGGTTATATGGTGCACTGACTCTTTGCCGGTTTTACAAACTGGCCCAGATTCATTTCACAACTTAAGAATAATTCAGAAAGGAAATCACCTCCTTTAAAACTATCAAATTAATGGTATTCCCATTACACTTCCTACCCGGCCATGTGAACAGTGGGGCCCAGGCTGGGCTGCTGCGGCTGCCAGCATTCTGCATCAAAGTAAATAATGCACTAACGAGACAGCCATTTCATTCCTGCCCTGAAATTCCCTAGGTATTTCTCTTTCAGGAGGCCAGGATGAGTTCAGCGCAAATCCCTCTGGATCCTAAGGGTAGCTGGAATGAATGTAGACCCCCGAGTATTGAGGATGGTGCCTGTGGAAGGCAGTATGCTTTCTTGAGTTATTGTAATATTTTTGTCCTCTCCTTAGATAAACCACCACGGGGATGGAAAACATGTATAATTGCTGATGGGCTTGTTAGACTCTCTGGCAATATTATGGGAGATGATATATATATAATTATAAATATGTTTGGAGTGCCTCCTCCCACCCACCCTCTTCCCCCTTCTCAGCACTTACATCTCATCAATCAAAATTGTCAGTTTTACCTCCTAAAAATATTGTTGTTTCCAGACTCTGCTTCCCTAGCATGAGCTCACAGATGCTATTCCTGCTTCTAAACCAGCAGCCTGAATCCTGGCTCTCCATTAGAATTGCCCAAAGAGCCTTTTGGATGCACTAGTGTCCACCCTGCAGAGTGGCTGATTTAATTGGTCTGGGGCCGCCGGATCCTGTCATTGGATTTCTTTAAATGCTCACTAGTATCCAGGGTTCCAAATCACTGCCTTACACCTACTTGGCTTCATTCAGCAAACAGAAGGCTCTGGGATAAAGCCTGCCCATCTGTGTCAGCTCCGGATTTCACTGTCTGGAGCAGGGTCCCCAGGAGTGACTGGACCCTGGCCTGCTCTCTTGGGCTTTCCTCTCCCCCTCATACACGTGGTATCTTCCAGCAAAACTGGCTGCTTTACAGCTCTTTGATTTGCACAGGCTGATCTCACATCTGGAATACCCTTTCTCCCCAAATCTGCGTGCAGGTGTTTATTGACCTTTCAAAACTTGCTTGAGGTTTTGCTTCTTCTAAGAAGTGTCTCTTGACCACCCCGTCTCCTCTGTGCTCTCCTATTTTGTTGTGCTGTTGAGGTTACTGTAATTGACTCACATCCATGTCCGTCTTCCATTGGACCCTGATGGCCTTGACCTCAGGGGCCACATCCAATCTGTCTCTGTGATCCCGGTGCTACACACTGTGCTGGACACAAAGTAAATGCTCAGCAGGAACACAGGACTAAAGATGTTCCAGATGGCAGTCCTGGTAAATACGCCTGTCCCTCTACTCCCAAATGGAACTCTCTTTGTTTTTCCCAAAATACGTATCCATGAAGGTGTTTGGAGACAGCAGATCCACGAGGAGTAAACTGAATTAGCACATTGTTGTGAAGTGGAAAAAAATGCAGGTCGCCCTGGATTGTATTCCTGGTTTTGCTGCTTACTACTTACCAGCTATGTGACCTTGGACAAGTTCCTTAACCTCTCTGAGCGTCTGTTTCCTTGTCTAGGAGTAGGGATACCTATACCTAATTCATAGGGTGGGGATAAGGGTTAGAGGGTGGAATGTTAGCAAAGTATCTGTCAAGAATCCTGTCACAGAATAGGCAAGTGTTTCATAAATGATAATTTAAGGTCCTTCATCCTTACCTCCTTTACCAGTTTTCCTTTAAGCCTTTGGGAAAAGTTAATTATTAAGACACAGGGAGAGCTATCCCTAAAGAGCAATCATAATCACAGCTGGCATCGAGTGAGCTCCTCACTCTGGGCTTGGCATTTTGCTCAGGACTTCATGTCCGTGATACTCTTCACTTCTTAGGGCAGCCTCCTGAGGCTGGCACTACTCTCATTCCCATTTTGTGACTGAAAAACCGAACCTTGGAAAACCCATGGAGGTAGAAAAGGGGAGCATGAGAATCTAAACCAGGCGGGAGCTGTATTTCTAGAGCTCATCCACACTACCTAATGCTATCAGCCACCTTCCTTCTGGGACTCTGTCGAATTTTGTTTAGCTAGCCAAGAATATTAATAGAAGGACGACCAGACTGGTTATCAGTATGAAATGAATCAAACTGTTGTTCATTGTATTATATCTTCTCTCCTTGTGCCAAACCTCGAGAATGAGTCTGGAAACATTTTGCATGTGTTGGCAAACAGAATGGTGAATTGACAATACTTCTTCTTAGTGACTAGGGCATGGTAATGTACTCTGTTGGCAATTAGTGCATTAATGTAGCACGGATTGTATTACTTAACAGTGACTGAAAGGTATGGCAAGCTCGGAGCATTATTAACATCTGAAGTAGGAAGCTTCGAGGTGGTGTAGTGTGGCTAGACGGAGAGCTTCTGGGAAGTCAGAGGGCCTGGCTTCTTGGCCTGACCATGCCACATTCATGCTGGGAGGCTTTGGACATGTCATTTCACCTCTTAGGTCAAATTAAAATATCGGATTCTGGTGTGTGATGGAGAGAGGTAGAAGGAAAGGGGAGATGCTGGTAGCAAAGACCTGGAGTAAGAAAAGCAATGAGCTTTAATTCACCCTTTCTTCCACCACTGAGAAAACAAGGAACCCCCAGTGAGTGATGGATTTAATCAGGGTGGGCTAGGCTGTGCCATAATGACAGACCAACCCAGAAATTCAGTGGTTTAGCGCAACAGTGGTTTATGTGTCACTCAGGCAGGCTCCACAGCAGGTTAGGCAGTTCTCCAGGGCTGCCCTCCTGGTGGTTGGTCAGAAATGCAAACTGCTTTGATCTCATGGCTTCTGGGTGACTGCCACCAGGCATAGATGGCGGGAGCATCTTGCACTGGCCCTGAAGCCTTCAGGCAGGAAGTGGCACAGATGACCTCCCCTCCCATGCCATTGGACGCTACTATTCACATGGCCCTACCCACCTTCTAGAGGCTGGGAAGCATGGGGAAACTCATGGCTGTGAAGTGAGCCATGAATTGTGTTTCTGACATTGGGAAGATGGCAGCATCTAAATCCTTCGAATGGACATGGAAAGGAGAGGAAACATGCCGAGACCTTTGTGCTTACGTCATCCCATTTTGTTCTTCACTACCCCTCCTACTGTCATCCTCACTTTTCCCATAAGAACTTTGAGTCTCGGAGAGCTAAGCACGGGTGCAGAAATTTATAGCACTGGTAATTTGCTGAACGAGAGTTTTAGCCCAAGTGTCTGATACCAAAGCCCAAGCCCTTTTTAATCCACTACCACCGTAACCGCAGTTACCAGAGGTTCCTTGTCTGTGTGACGGGTGGTTTCCCCCATCTCTGAAGCTCCATACCCCTCATATTCTTCAGTGACGTCCCCTGCTAGAATGAAAAACAAAGCAAAACTAATTTCAGGGGATGAGGCTAAATTTCACTGACATTGACTGCAAGTCTCAGAATCCAACACGGTATTCTCTCCCTGGAGGTTTTGTTTACTCATGTATTTTCCAACTGACTCGAAGTACTTATTGCCTTATTAAAATTCTTTGTGATGTCCCTACAAGATTAGGAGAGGTAAAAAGAGAGAGAAAGTCACAACTGGGATTCATTTTAATCTCACAGTAGCACCCAGTGGGTTGAAACTCAGGGGCAGAGGGAGAATATATGATTTTACCAGTCACAGAGAAAAGAGGAATCAGATAGGGCCCTCTGGATCCCTTGTCCTTTGGTCTTCACAGCAGGACTCAGGGTGCTAAGAGAGGATTTTCAAAGAGAAGGTGTTGCAGGGGGCCAAATGCCACAGACAGGGCACGGATCACAGGAAGCCACTAGACGTGGTAACACAGCGGTCATTGGTGACTCTTTGTAGAAGGTGAAATCCCTCTACAAAGTTGTGGGAACAAAGACCCAAATTTCAGGATGAGTGAACCAGAGGTAAGGAAGTAGAGACTATGGTGTGGGTTGTGCTTTCAAGCAGTTAGACAGCGATGGCGGGCAGAGGAAGATGGCGGGAGCTTGAAGACAAAGTAAGTGCTAACTAAATTTGTTGATTGAGTGCTTTTTTTTTTTTGGCTTTTTTTTTCTTTTTTCTTTTTTCTTTTTTCTTTTCTTTTTTTTTTTTTTTGCTTAGTCCATTTAGTTCTTAGTTACTTCCTGTCCATTAGTTTGATTGCTGCCGCGGGAACAGGGATTGGTTTTGTCATCGGCTATTCTAAGTGGTAATTTACAAAGGTCAGTCTACTGAGAAAAGCCCATATGTATCACCGAGTCCGCCAGGGATTATTTCATAGTTACTCACTGTTGTGGAGGAAGCAGGCTGCTGCTTTAAACCGTTAACACAGATAATTAAATGCTGGCTCTAACAGGTCAGAATGCCAGTCTTTTGCTATTCACTACAGTGTCATGGTTGAGAGCATGGGCTCTGGGACTCAGTGGCGCCACTTCGTAACCACATCACCCTGGACGTGTTATCTCGCCGCTCTGTGACTCAGTTTCCTCATGTCTTACCGCGGGGATGCTAACAGAACCTGTTGCATAGGGACATTGGGAGCATCGGACGGGCAAATTCATATGGAGAGATTAGGACGTGTTAATGTTGGTGAGTTAACGTTGGTACAACAAAGTAACCAGGAAGGGCCAATGTGTTGTGGCGTGTGCTCAGATGGGGTAAGTGCAGATTACTCCAGGGCATAGGAGGGGTTCCTTAGATAGACTCCCAGGCACGGAGTGGACTTCGTGAAGGAGCCGGTGTCCCGGGAATGTGTGCCGAGTGAGATATGCTACTCTGGGCCAGGGCACAAAGGGGGAGGTGGTGTCCACTCTTGCCCCTCCCCAGTTCTTTCCCATACTAGTCAGAGGGATTTTTCTTAGAGCCGTCACTTAAGCCTGATTATAGTACGGTTGTGACTTCCCCTCGCTTTGGGGATCCGTGCAGACAGCCCTGGCGTGGCCTTATGTGCCCTTTGTCTGGCCTCCCCCTCCCACCTTGCTCTCTCTTCTCGCTAGCTTTGCAGAAATCTGCTCTGCAGAAATCTGACCATGTGTATTTCTCCCAGGCTCCAGCTTTCTTCTAGCCACGTGTCCTCCCTTCCCACCCTCTTGCTGAATCAATCTCTACTCACCTGTCATAGTTCAGACGATTGGTACTTCCTCAGGGACCTTCTGAATGCCCCTATTGTACTTGTCTATGTACTTGTCCATCAGGGCGCACGGCAGTCCACTCATTCTGTGTGAGATGCTACCTATTCCATGGGATGGGCGTTCCGGGCAGACCTGGATCTCACAGGTTTGGCTCCCGCTCAGACTCCAGAACTTACTGCTGTGCTGCGCCGAGAGAGCACTCAATGGGTATTTGCGGAAAGAATAAGGAAGAGAGCACCTTTTAAACCTGCGAATCCAGGAAACCCCAAAGCCCACCAGAGATCATCACTGTCTGATTTTGCATAGAATCTCCATGTCTGCCTTCCTTGTGGACAAGATAGCCCAATGAAGAGCTGTCCTCTCTGGCCTTGCCAGGAGGCCCGGGGACTCCAGAAGGCCAAGTTCTTCAGTGAAAGAATCTGAAGGGGTGGTGCCTGGGTGGCTCAGTGGGTTAAAGCCTCTGCCTTCGGCTCAGGTCATGATCCCAGGGTCCTGGGATCGAGCCCCACATCGGGCTCTCTACTCATCGGGCTCTCTACTCAGCGAGGAGCCTGCTTCCTCTTCTCTCTCTGCCTGCCTCTCTGCCTACTTGTGATCTCTGCCTGTCAAATGGATAAATGGAATCTTGAAAAAAAAAAAAGAATCTGAAGGGATTTGTAGAGCAGGATGGGTAATAGAAAGGTAACTGGCTATTGTTGACATGGCTGCCATACACATTGGGGTGCAGGCCCCCTTCAGATCACTGTGTTTGTATCTTTTGGATAAATACCTAGGAGTGCAATTGCTCAGTCGTAGGGTAGCTCTGTGCAGAATTTAAAAAACAAAACAGATGAATATAGGGGAAGGGAAGGAAGCATAAAATAAGATGAAAATTACAAGGGAGGCAAACTGTAAGAGACGCTGAAGTGTGGGAAACAAACAGGATCGCTGGAGGGGAGGTGAGTGGGATAACTGGGTGACGGGCATTAAGGAGGGCAATTGATGTATTGAGTACTGGGAGTCGTATGCAACTGACGAATCAGTAAATTTCACCTCTGAAATTAACAAAATGACCAAATAACCAAATAATAAATAACAAACAGAGAGCTTCTGCTTTTGGAATTCCCAAGAATAATCCAAGTGGCTGGGTGAGTACTACTGGAAAGAGTGAAAACACTGGAGTCACACCAGTGGGGATTTAGTCGCTGTTGCCAGCGGTAGGACTTGGCCACATTCCTTAGTGTCCTCCTTGTGCCTCAGTGTACATATCTGGAATATGCAAATAATGGCATTTGCTCACAAGGCTGTTAAAAGGATTAGAAATAACATTTAAAAATAAAAAAAAAAAAAAAGGATTAGAAATCAAGTAGGTAACTGGCTAGCACCAGACAGGCATTTAATAGGTACTCAAGAAATGGTGGCTGGTGACTGTCATCTCCTTCCTCCTTATCACTAAATTTACCTGACTTTAGAAGCTTGCCAACATAAAAAAAAAAAAAAAAAAAAAAAGTGTAGTGGAAATCATTACTGCAGGAAAACCAGTTGATAAAAATCACTCTATGTCTGTTTATGTGGTAGGTCCTGCGCTAACACAGGGTATCACAATAGTGAGAGAGAAATAAGAACTCTGACCTCATGGTTCTTAGAGTCAGTGATGTTTTATTTCTTTTTAAAAGAGCTTTTTCAATTAAAAAGTGGTTGGGGGAAGTATTTCTATAGAAATGTGAGAAAGTAGGAGCGCAGTATCAGTAGACTCACTATTTCACAACGGCCATAGTAAACATGCTGGTGTTTCTTCCTTTAGTCCCTTAGTCTATGCTAATTATTTCTACTTAAATCTATGCCAGAAGTATATTTCTGTGTTGTTGATAATGCTTTGTGTAAGTAATTTTTAATGACTGCATAATGTTCTATATAACGGATGAATTTACTGAACTGATTACCTATCATTTATATATTTGTGCATAACGATTTTCTCCTCTCTATATTTTGAAATGCTTCTTTAGGATAAAGTCTCAGAACTGAAACATTTGGGTAAAAAGCTATGGAGATTTTTAAGGCTTTTGAAAGATGCATAAGCAAGTTCCACTTATGTTTCAGAAAATATTTCTTATAATGTCCCTTTAAAAGGAGAGGAGATTGAAAATTCTGCAAAGAAGATACGAAGTTAAAGCCAAATTAATCATCCTGGCTTAGCTTGGAATGCTAAATATTAATGTTCCTCTTTAGCATGTGTGGCGTATTATGTACAATTCATCTGAATATAAATAGTCCAGATTGTGACATTACATTATTCATGATGAATCAACTGTCCACGGTCTATATGGCACATCACTCAGATATGCAGCCCTCTCGCTAATTAATCAGCAGGTAGAAGACGGATTGTGGGAGGGGGAGTGAAAGGGTCTCGTGTTTATTGAGCATTTATTATGTGCTAGGTGCTTTATATAAATCATCTCACTTAATGAACAGCCCTTGAGGTTGGTAATTGATGTGCCAAATACTCTCCTTCCACTGTCTCTTTCTTCAGGCTGCAAAACTCTGCCCTCCCCCGTGCCATGCCTTCAGTAGCAGCTCCTACATACCAGCATGTAGGCAGGCAGAGAGCTGGATGATAGCATCACTGGAAGGACTTGATTTTTCCTGTGAAATGAGGAAGGGGACTTGGTGCTAATGAGAGCATGAGGAGCATGGGAAGAAGGGAAACAGGTCATGAGTTAAGGTAGAAATTCTAGTGGTCAGTTGCAGTAACCCCCTTCCCCCCATTTTTGGCAACTCAGCTGATTTTTCCTGTGCCTGTTAGCACCAAAGACCCCTCTGCTGCATGTGAGAAGAGGCATAAGGGATTCTGCATGGCCCAAGTACTCTGTCAAGAATACTGAATTAGTCTTCAGAGAGCTCTAGGAACGTAGTGATATTGGTTCCTGAATACCAGCATCTATGATCCTTAGTAACTCATTTGGTGACTTGAAGATAAGTCATCTGTGAAAACATAGAAATCTGTGGAATTGTGTGTCATACAATAAAAGACATGTTGTTGCATTTTTTTGGGTCATAACATACAAGGTCATTGTATTTTTGCTTAGTTTTTGGCCAGTTGGGGGACAGGTAAGCTGAGTCACAGAGCCTGGCCGTGGGAGCTTGTGCTGGTTGTGTGTTGCGAGGTTCTCGATCACTTTTGGGTAAGAAGTGTCTACAGTTGATGAGCCCTACTGTGAGACACACACTCTTTACCTTATGCTGACAACCCTCCAAACTTCTCTCAGTGTAATAAGGCATGGGAAGGGAGGAAATGAAGGATGGAGGGTCCCCAAACCACGTGGGAACCCCATTGGCACACCTTGAATTGGGAAGGACAGAGTAAATGTCAGGCAGCAGGTGAATCTAAACCCGATCTCAGGACTTGGCCCGGAAGTGTCCCACTGAGAGTGTCCCACTGCTGCCAGCCTCTGGAAGGTTTTCAGGAAATGTGAACGTGTCACTGACCCAGCTAGGAGCCCCTCAGTTTCATTGCATGCAGCCATGATGGCGGGGAGCCGTAGTGAGGAACTAACAAAATGGCAGCAGACAGGCTCAGGTTTTCTGAATCATCCAGAAGAGAGAGCTGCTGAGCTGGGGAAGTCTGGCCTGCTGGTGGATGAGAGCATCCCTGACCCACAGAGGCAAAGCATCTTGTTTACAGCTGTGATGTCTTTATGACTCTTAGTTAGTATTGCTGCTGTTGGCTATCGGTACTATCACAGCTACTATTACTATTATTTTTACATTACTGTTACTAGTCAGAGCAGAGGGCAAGGTCAAGTTCTAGCCGTCCCGACTATCACATTTCTAATGTTTGTAAGATCTCGTTTCTTTTCTCTTCTGTAAAGTGAAATGACAGTGTCTGCTGTGTCTGTGGTACAGAGATGAGAATTGTCGGGGTGAGGAGTGGGGTTGGAGGCCTTTGAAAACCACCTGGTGGTGCTTCATGTAAGGGGATATTGTTACAGTTTAGTTGATCATCTAGGTAAGCCATGTGTGCCGTGTTTAATGGCAAAGTGAGACATGTATGTGTTCTAACCCAAAACTCTGAGTTTCTGCCCCATGAATTGCTATTAGGGAAACCAGTCATGAATCACTTGCAGCCCACCATCAACCAAAAGACCAGTTAGCTTAGTCCTTTATCTGGAGTCTTTAAGTTCTAAATCAGTAATTTATGAGATTTGCATGGAACCAAGTTATGTGAACCCGGTGCTTAGCCTCACAGCAAAGCTGCCGAGTTCCCATCTAAGGTCCACTGCTTTAAGGAGCATTCCTGAAGGTCTGCCCATTTAAACAATGCTTTCATATCTTTCTGTTTACAAAAAAAAAAAAGAAAAAAAAAAAAGAAAAGAAAAAGCCGAAGAGACTGTTCCCTGTTAATGTTCCTGGAGTCAGGGTGTGGTAGATTTCTACCAGGTTGTCCAGGGGCGGGGCGGGGGGATGCTCAGCCCTGCAGATATTTTGGTGCACTATCTTTGATCTGAAACCAAGTGCTACAGAATGCACGATTCTCCGCTCTGCACTGTGGCTTCTAGGAAACAACACATTCAACCTCAGCTCTAACAATCTGTATCTCAGGTTCCTGGTGACAGCTGCTACGCTCTTTTCCAGATTTATCCCTGATTGTCTTTTTTTGCATTGTGTTGTGCTTAAAAACAAGGGTGTGTTTGGGGAACAGGAAGCACAGCTGTCTGCAGGATTGGCTGCAGGTAATGCCTTATGTAAGATGAGGATTTTCAGTTAGTTAGTAGTTAGTTAGTCAGTTAGTCAGTTAGCAGTTAGTTACAGTTTCAATAAGGCCTTTAAACTTAATAGCTCTGCTCAACAATATGTAGTATGGCGTTTTTTGGTTTTGTTTCATTTTTGTTTTTGTTTTTAACCCTCTGGAATCTGATTTGGGAACAGAAAAGAACCTTAAAGGTCGCCTTTGACTGCTTGTTAAAGCTGCATGGCCTTCATGATCAGACATGCCAGGTTTTGAATGTGGCTTTGCCCTACGGCAGGTATGTGACCTTAAGAAAATTCCTTAGTTTTGTCATCTGTAAAGCAGTTGATGGTGACTCCTATGTAGCAGGATTGTTTCTGGTGACAGTGATAACTTATGAAAGCACTCAGCATCGTAGCTGGCACACAGGAGATGCACAAAACATGGTAATTACTATATTGAAATAAGAGGAAATAGATGAGGCCGCGGGGAAATTTAAAAGATAATTAGTGAGGGGCACCTGGGTGGCTCAACCAGTTAAGTGTCTGACTCTTGGTCTGGGCTCAGGTCGTGGTCTCATGGGTGGTGAAATCAGCTTCTTGTCAAGCTCCATGCTCAACAGGATTCTCTCCCTCTACCCCCTTCCTCCCTCATTTATGCTTGCATGCTTTCTCTCTCTCTAAAATAAATAAATAAATCTTAAAAAAAAAAAAAAGAAAGGTATTTGGTGAATGTTAATTGAATTACTGGATTGAAGTATAAGTACCCCAGTGAGAGGGTCATGCACATAGACCTATTTTAAAGCCTTAACAAGTTCCTATGTGAACTTGTGTTCATATGTGTTGGTTTTTTTGGTTTATTGGCTGATAGAAGATGTAGGGAAGGACCTTGAGGTTTCAGAAGGTGTGTGGGGGGGTAATGGTTCTTTACGTGGGAGACAAGTGGGCAGCATAGTTTAAAAATGGCTAATATAGGGAGACAGAAAGATGCCAGTGATGTGTTTCATCTACCATAGTTATTTGATTCAAAGATACAGTTTTCTAATGCTTTTTTATGATAAGTTCAACTTTCAGAAAGGTTAATTTTACAATGAGCACCCATATACCAACCACCTCGTTTCTAGAATTATGTTTTACTCTGCTTACTTTGTAACACATTCTTCCATCATCTCTTTATCCTTCCTTCCTCCTTCCCTCCATCCCTCTGCTTATATTTTTGATGCATTTCAAAGCAAGTTGCAGACATGATGTCTGCAACTATCAGCATGGGTATCACTAATCAGAGTTCAGTATTTGTCTACATTTGTTTTTTCTTATAAAATTTGCATACAGTGAAATGCATAGTTCTTAAGTGTAATATTACAAGAGCTTTGACAAGTGAATACACCTGTGTAACCCAAGTACCTGTCAAAACATAGGACATTGCTGTCACCCCAGAAAGTTTTTTGGGGTCTCTTCCCAGCAAGTTCCCTCTCCCTTCTCCTCCAGAGATAGTCACTGTTCTAATTTTTTTTTTTCCACAGTAGTTTAGTTTTACATGTTTTGGTAAATGCAATCATATGATATCTACTCTTTTGTGTTGGACATTTTGCTTAGCAAAATTAGACACATAATGTCTGTGAGATTTACCTACATTGTTGCGCATGTCAGTACTTTGTTTCTTCTGTGTTTTGAGTAGTACTCCACTGAATGAAGATTCTGTCATTGGTTCAGTCTCCTGTTGATGAACAAGGTGCCAGCTTTTGGCTGTTACAAATAGAGGTGCTACTGACATTATTGTACAAGTCTTTAGTGGATCTATGCTTTCATTTCTCTTGGATATCTGCCGAGGGGCGGAACTGCTGGGTCACAGCATAGTAATGTGTCTCATTTAGGAAGAAACTCAGAACTTTTTACAAAGTGGTTGATTGATTTTACCTTCCCACAACAGTGTATAAGACTAATAGTTGCCCTACATCTTGTCAACACCTAGTGTTGTCAGCTGTCTTAACTTTAGCCATTCTGTCATTCTGTTGTATACATAGTGGCGTCTCATTGTGGTTCAGAAATGCTCTTTTATTTTTTTCCACATTGAATATTATTTGGGATGCATCTTCTGATCTAAGTCAATATTTAGGTTGGTCTGCTGCTTATTATACTCCTTTCTCCTGAAACAAATGGTCCCACTCATTGTACTTGTTCCAATCGAGAGCATTTTTTATTGAGGAGATCTCGTACTCAAAATATTGCTGCTATGAGCTTCAGCACAGGGAACCGTCTCTGTAGTGGTCAGTATAGCATGCCAAGGGCCAAGAGCAGTGCCCAGTACACAGTAAGTAATGGAGGGATGAATGCCTTGTGAATGGTGGGATTGTCTGGGCTTTTGACTAAGATTGAAAAACTGAGCATAGATGCATTATCTCTGTTAAACTCCCCAGAAGCCCTCTTTCTTAATTCCTCTGTGCAACCCACAAACCCAAAGGAATACTTATAATGAATCCCGCCAAGGCTGCTGGAAGGTCAAAAGACCCAAGCCAACTTCACGCAGACATTGAAAAGCCACGTCCAAGTTTCTGGGAGCCAGTCAGTCAGTACTTGGAAAAGCTCGAAAGAGTAGAAAACTAATCACTTGGTTTTGATCCATTAGCTCAGCTGTAATGTAGCAGAGCTAATGCAGTCATAGACTGCAGACAGCTCTGGCAGGGGAAAAAAAAAATAGAGAGAGCTCCTTTCACTTTTGCAATGAAAATTAAATGGGGAGATAATTCCCTGCTCCTTTTTGGAATATTACTGTGCTATTAACTAGGCTAAGATCATTAAAAAGTAATGACATGAAGTTGCATGCATCATTATTTTAAGAGAGATTGAATGAAAATATACTGTCGATCTTTTCTGCCTCTTGCCTCCTCCCTGGCTTAATAGGCATTGGTACAAACCCTGTGAACATATATTTTCATATTAAAGTTATGGCTTTGGCCTTGAAGAAGGGAATCTGGGTCATTAGAAAGTGGACTGACAGCTCTTATAACATATCTTCCTGATTTTTTAAAAATCAAGTTTTGATTAGTACAGAATTAAGAGTGGCTCTCAAAAACTGAGTTGCTCAGAAAATGGGTATAAAGTTCACCAAAGGCTTGGGGGGAAAAAAACCCTTTCCTCCTTGATGTTTGCAGAAAAAATGTCAGTGGAAAACTACATGGACCTTCTTACAATCCCAAGGACTTGTTTATTTTTCATTGGAGTTACGACTTCTACCATCCTAGGCAAATGTAAATTAAGACAGACACTCTGTCTTAGGTCCTCTGTGCTAAAGGTCCTCGGTGTGGTTTCTGTGGTTTTGGCTGTTACGAATAGAGGTGCTACTGACATTATTGTACAAGTCTTTAGTGGATCTATGCTTTCATTTCTCTTGGATATCTGCCGAGGGGCGGAACTGCTGGGTCACAGCATAGTAATGTGTCTCATTTAGGAAGAAACTCAGAACTTTTTACAAAGTGGTTGATTGATTTTACCTTCAAGAAACTTAAATTTTACTGGTCACGTGGCAGAAATTTAAATTTTACTGGTCACGTGGCATGTCCCATATCCAGAATATCTGATGGGAGGAAGGAGAGAAGGAGAGGGGGTTCTGATTCTGAAGAAAAGGTTTTCATGAAGATATCATGGGTTCAAATTATAATATCTTCTTACATCTTGCCCTCTTTTCTCCTTCCAGCACACTGCAGTGACGAATAGTGTGGTGCTAGCAGGAACATAATCAGGAGTGATTGCAGTATTATCCTTTGTCTGCAAAAGTGTCATCTGTGCCCAGCCTAAGTATGTGTATTTGACAGGGAAAGTAGATGTTCCTCCTCTCCCCTCTTCTGGGCTTGGGAGGAAGGCTGTAATTGGTTTGCAGGCCTTCAGACATGTTTGTTTAACACAGGTACTCGAACTCCATTATCTCTGAAGGAAAGGAACAAAGAGAAAACATGCAAAGAAAATGCTCTCTAATGGTAAATGGACACAGGAGCAAAATCTGAAAGCTTTATTCTCCTTTCAAGTTCACACTCAAATCTATGTTAGATCTCCACGTAAATTTTAAAATTATAACCGAACAGATTGTAGTTACTTAAATGTTTATTTTCCCCCATGACAAAGGCAAATATTTTCGTTGAGGAGAATTTGGAAAATTCAACAAAGTATAAAAGAGGATAATTTAAAATCTCCATAATGCCATCTGTCAGGAACCATTGTTAGCATGTTGGTGTATCTATCTTCAGGTTCTCCACCTATACCACACACACACCTTTTAAATAATTTACATAACTGTGTCATACCCTATGCACAGCTTCACACCCACTCTTTTTTTCCTCTGTACCATGCTCGTGTGACAATCTTCTCAGGTCATTAAAATACTTCAGAAAATCTAAATGGTCTTTCAAACTTTATATTCAAATTAGGGGGATTTGCATAATTTTATTTGCACACACAGTTAAACATTGTGTCATTTGTTTAGGGTTTCAGTCATACTCTTATGGGACGTTCTTAGCACTCACCACAGAAACCACACCAAGGACCTTTAGCATTCATTAGAGAGCTTATCCCTTAACACGTTCCCAAAGGTAGCCAGAGTTAAAATCTCTTATAGGCCATTCTCTAATAGGTTTGTTCTTTACCCAGACAAAACTGGACTTTTAGGTGAAGGAGTTTTTCTGGACTGGAGAAGTGTCTTCTCTGGCCCCAAAGGCCCAGAGGGTCCCTGAGGCAGAGAGCTGGAGCCAAGGACCAGGCCTGCTGAGTCTGCAGTCTGGCACAAGCAGAAGAAGGTAGTTTAGGACCTGCGGTGCAAGATAGTTTGCTATTTTCTGGGCAATCAGCAAGAAAAGCAGCATGTGTTTGAGACTGATGCTTCGAAGCCAGTGTGAAAAGTCACCTGTTTTGGAGTCAACAAGATGTGAGTTCTGTTTCTGATTCTATACTTAAAAGCTGCGTGTGTCTGGGGAAGTTGCTTAATCTCACTGAGCCTCACTTTTGTCTTCAGTAAAGTAGGTAAGGTAACTGTACCTGCTTTCCCCAGTGGTTGAGGGCAGTAAATGAGATACGATGTGCAAAGCTCTCAGTGTACTGTGACTAGATGGTACTTGTGTAAGGCTGAGATGATCATTGTCTTTCCCGAGCTTACCCAATGATGGGGACACGTGAGTGGTGTCATACACAAGGGCTACATGCATCGGATCGGACATCAGTCTTCACTTCAAGCCCCGTTCTGGCCAGTACCAACTGGTGTGTGCACTTGAAGGCTTATTTCTTAGTCACTCTGAAGGTCACCTGATGTCTATCAAAAAATTACATACAATGAAAAACATCTTTCTATGAGGTTGTGAGGGAGGAATGATACTATATTCCAGAAGTAAAAGGAAGAGAAATATTTCCTTTAATACCATACACTGAAGTAGCAGAAGAGGTCTTATATGCAGGCTAGAGACATGTAAACTGTTAAAAAAAAAAAAAGAAGAAGGAGGAGGAGGAGGAGGAGGAGGAGTGGGGTGGGGAGGAGGCAAGCATGTCTGCCCTCGTGAAGTTTATCATCTTATCATATTTGCAGGGGTATAAGTCACATGTGTACATTTCTGCATATTTATTAGAATGTGTATTTCTTTTTTTAATTCAATTTTTTTTCAGTGTCCCCAAGTTCACTGTTTATGCACCACATGCCCTCCTTAATACCCACCACCAGACTCAACCATCCCCCCACCCCTTCCCCCTCCAAAACCCTCAGTCTGTTTCTCAGAGTCCACAGTCTCTCATGGTTCATCTCCCTCCGATTTCCCCCAATTCACTTCTCCTCTCCACCTCCCAATGTCCTCCGTGTTATTCCTTATGCTCCACAAGTAAGTGAAATCATATGATAACTGTCTCTCTCTGCTTGACTTATTTCACTCAGCATGATCTCTTCCAGTCCTGTCCATGTTGATGCAAAAGTTGGGTATTCATCCTTTCTGATGGAGATGTAATATTCCATTGTATATATGGACCATATCTTCTTTATCCATTCGTCCGTTGAAGGGCATCTTGGCTCTTTCCACAGTTTGGTGACTGAGGGCACTGCTGCTATGAACATTAGGGTATAGATAGATGGCCCTTCTTTTCACTACATCTGTATCTTCCGGGTAAATACCCAGTAGTACAATTGCAAGGTCATAGGGTACCTCTATTTTTAATTTCTTATTTTTTAAAAAAGATTATTTATTTATTTATTTATTTATTTATTTATTTATTTATTTGACAAACAGAGATCACAAGTAGGCAGAGAGGCAGGCAGAGAGAGAGAGGAAGGGAAGCAGGCTCCCTGCCGAGCAGAGAGCCCGATGGGGGGCTTGATCCCAGGACCCCGGGATCATGACCTGAGCTGAAGGCAGAGGCTTTAACCCACTGAACCACCTAGGCGCCCCTATTTTTAATTTCTTTTTTTTTTTTCAGTAGTTCAGTCCTTTTTATTGCCCAATAGCATTCTTTTTTTTTTTAGCATAATAGTATTTATTATTTTTTCACCACACCCAGTGCTCCATGAAATCTGTGCCCTCTATAATACCCACCACCTGGTTCCCCCAACCTCCCACTCCCCGCCCCTTCAAAACCCTCAGATTGTTTTTCAGAGTCCATAGTCTCTCATGGTTCACCTCCCCTTCCAATTTCCCTCAGCTCCTTTCTCCTCTCCATCTCCCCTTGTCCTCCAAGCCATTTGTTATGCTCCACAAATAAGTGAAACCATATGATAATTGACTCTCTCTGCTTGACTTATTTCACTCAGCATAATCTCTTCCAGTCCCATCCATGTTGCTTCAAAAGTTGGGTATTCATCCTTTCTGATGGAGGCATAATACTCCATAGTATATATGGACCACATTTTCCTTATCCATTCGTCCATTGAAGGGCATCTTGGTTCTTTCCACAGTTTTGCGACTGTGGCCATTGCTGTGATAAACATTGGGGTACAGGTGGCCCTTCTTTTCACGACATCTGTATCTTTGAGGTAGATACCCAGGAGTGCAATTGCAGGGTCATAGGGAAGTTCTATTTTTAATTTCTTGAGGAATCTCCACACTGTTCTCCAAAGAGGCTGCACCAACTTGCATTCCCACCAACAGTGTAAGAGGGTTCCCCTTTCTCCACATCCCCTCCAACACATGTTGTTTCCTGTCTTGTTAATTTTGGCCATTCTAGCTGGTGTAAGGTGATATCTCAATGTGGTTTTAATTTGAATCTCCCTGAGGGCTAGTGATGATGAACATTCTTTCATGTGTCTGATAGCCATTTGTATGTCTTCATTGGAGAAGTGTCTGTTCATATCTTCTGCCCATTTTTTGATATGATTGTCTGTTTTGTGTGTGTTGAGTTTGAGGAGTTCTTTATAGATCCTAGATATCAACCTTTTGTCTGTACTGTCATTTGCAAATACCTTCTCCCATTCCGTGGGTTGCCTGTTTGTTTTGTTGACTGTTTCCTTTGCTGTGGGGAAGGTTTTTATTTTGATGAAGTCCCAAAAGTTCCTTTTTGCTTTTGTTTCCTTTGCCTTTGGAGACATGTCTTAAAAGAAGTTGCCATGGCTGATGCAAAGAGATTACTGCCTATGTTCTCCTCTAGGATTTTGATAGATTCCTGTCTCATGTTGAGGTCTTCTATCCATTTCAAGTTTATCTTTGTGTATGGTATAAGAGAATGGTCGAGTTTCATTCTTCTACACATAGCTGTTCAATTTTCCCAGCACCATTTATTGAAGAGACTGTCTTTTTTCCACTGTATATTTTTTCCTGCTTTGTCGAAGATTATTTGAGCATAGAGTTGAGGGTCCATATCTGGGCTCTCTACTCTGTTCTACTGGTTTGTGTGTCTGTTTTTGTGCCAGTGCCATGCTGTCTTGGTGATCACAGCTTTGTAGTAAAGCTTGAAATCAGGCAACGTGATGCCGTCAGTTTTGTTTTTCTTTTTCAACATTTCCTTAGCAATTTGGGGTCTCTTCTGGTTCCATATAAATTTTAGGATCATTTGTTCCAGCTCTTTGAAAAACGCTGGTAGAATTTTTATCGGGATGGCATTGAAAGTATAGATTGCTCTAGGCAGTATAGACATTTTAACAATGTTTATTCTTCTGATCCATGAGCATGGAATGGTCTTCCATCTTTTTATGTCTTCTTCAATTTCTTTCATGAGTGTTCTGTAGTTCCTTGAGTACAGATTCTTTACCTCTTTGATTAGGTTTATTCGCAGGTATCTTATGGTTCTTGCTGCTAAAGTAAGTGGAATTGATTCTCTAATTTCCCTTTCTATATTTTCATTGTTAATGTATAAGAAAACAACTTATTTCTGTACATTGATTTTGTATCCTGCCACATTACTGAATTGCTGTATGAGTTCTAGTAGTTTGGGGTGGAGTCTTTAGGGTTTACCATTTAAAATACCGGGTAATCTGCAAAGAGAGTTTGACTTCTTTGCCAAGTTGAATACCTTTTATTTCTCTTTGTTGTCTGATTGCTGTTGGTAGGATTTCTAGTATTATGTTGAAGAACAGTGGTGAGAGTGAACATCCTTGTTGTGTTCCTGATCTCAAAGGGAAGGCTGTCCGCTTTTCCCCATTGAGGATGATATTTGCTGTGGGTTTTTCATAGATAGATTTTATGAAGTTGAGGAATGTTCCCTCTATCTGTATACTTCAAAGCATTTTAATCAGGAACGGATGCTGTATCTTGTCAAATGTTTTTTCTGCATCAATTGAGAGGACCGACCATGTGGTGATCAAGATAAGGAGTCATATTGATATGAATACATTAATAGTAGGGGATCTTAACATGCCACTCTCAGCGATAGACAGATCATCCAAGCAGAAAATGAATAAAGAAACAAGAGCATTGAAGACATATTGGACCAGATGGACCTCATAGATATATACAGAGCATTCCACCCTAAAACAACAGAATACTTATTCTTCTCGAGCACACATGGAACTTTCTCCAGAATAGACCACATACTGGGTCACAAATCAGGGCTCAACTGATACCAACACACTGAGATTATTCCCTATGTATTCTCAGACCAAAATGCTTTGAAACTGGAACCCAACCACAAGAAAAAGTTTGGAAGGAATTCAAACACTTGGAAGCTAAAGACCACCCTGCTTAAGAATGTTTAGATCAACCAGGAAATCAAAGAAGAACTTAAACTATGGAAACCGATGAGAATGAAGACACATTAGTCCAAAACCTATGGGATACAGCAAAGGCGGCCCTAAGGGGGAAATACATAGCCATCCAAGCCTCACTCTAAAAAACAGAAAAATCCAGAATACAGCACCTTAAAGAACTGGAGAATCAACAACAAATTAAGTCAGCCCCGTACACAAGAAGGGAAACAATCAAGATTAGAGCAGAGATCAATGAGATAGAAACTAGAGATACAGTAGAATACATCAGTGAAATTAGAAGCTGGTTTTTTTGAAAGAATCAATAATATCAATAAACCACTGGCCAAACTGATCCAAAAGAAAAGAAAGAGGACCCAAATTAATAAAATTATGAGTGAAAAGGGAGAGAGCATGACTGACACCAAGGAAATAGAAACAATCATCAGAAATTATTATCAATAGTTATATGCCAATAAGTTAAGCAACCTAGACGAAATGGATGCATTCCGGGAAACCTAGAAACTTCCAAAACTGAATCAGGAAGAAATTGACAACCTGAACAGACCAACATCTAGTAATGAGATTGAAGTTTCTGTGCCTGGCCTTCCTTTGAGAATCTGGCACATTTGGAAGGGGGTGTGTGTCTTATCCTCAGGCAATTGGGATGTCCAAGGGGGGCTCTGATAGGGATAGGGCGGGTCGTGGTGAAAGAACAGTAGGCAGACCTGGACCCAGGGATTAGATTATTGGAAAGTCTTTCTGGGGTCAGTAATTATCAATACTGAAAACACCTCATGTTCATTTCCCATAGAGCTGTTCATAGCCTAAAGTGGTCATGGGGCTTCCTTCCAGTGCTATTATGGATTTTCCTGAGCACTGAGTAAATTTTAATTCGGTTTTCAGGATACTCTTTTTCAGAATCATACATCATTTCTGGATAAGTGTCATTCTTCCAAGAACAAGACCAAGAAAGAAAAGACTTGTCTAAAACTGTGGCTTAGCTAAGAAGGAATGGCTGAGTAATAGGATGAAGTGAATATTCCAAATGAAATATTCATGGTTGCAGGAAATAGGATCCGTGTTTAATAAAATGGCCATGCTAGCTTCCAGGGCTCCCCTGCACCTCTCTGCAAATTATGCCCCCGTCTCCTCTCCCATGCGAGCATTAAAATATATAATTGATGTTCATTATTAATAATACATTTCTAATTTCCAGTTGCAAAAATATAGCTTTTCCCTCTCTTGGAGGATCACCTATATTTTGTCATTAACATTTTGTCATAAGAGGCAAGAAATGATTTAAACAGACAATAAATCGACAGGCAAGCTGCTGCTTTGGGCTTAGGCCAAACTCTTTGGGGAAGGGCTTCATTTATCACCTGGGACTTAGCATGGTTCTTCTGCTGATTTATGTGCAGGGAAATGAGATGGGATCCTGCGGAGGGGTCTCAGGGCCGGGAGGATTAGTGACAGGAAATGGAGTCCCCAGAGGACCAGCCATCAGAGCCAGAACGAGAGCCAGACGAGAGTGAGATGCGACATGTGATTATTGGTCCCATTCCCCAGCACATCTGGCTCAACAGCTCTGGATACCTAGTGGCCTGCCCCATGTCTCCATTTTGATAGCTCACTAGCTCAGGAAGCTCGGGGCAGCCCTCACCCAGTGCTTTTCCTCCACCGTGTTTTTCTTCCATGGTCTCCTGTTTCATGAACTTGATTTCTTGAGCCAGAGACCTGTGAGTCCTCTGATGACCTCCTGCTCCTCCCTCATAAATCCAGAAAAGCCCGGTTCCTTTCAAAGCACTTCCTCTCCCATTTTCGAATACAGGAAAGTAGGACGTTCGCCCGTAACCACACTGCTAATTAATGACCGTCAGGACTTGAGAGGTGGATTTTGGAACAAGGATCTATTTCCTTGTGTACACCCTCCCTCTCTGCTTCCGTGCCCTACAAGGCTCTCTGGGTCCTCCTGGTGTTCAGCCTTCCCTGCTGGGATGAATCCTATCCTCCCTCAAGGAGAATAGCACTGAGACTGTTCTCTTACCTTGTCTCCATCAGGGCTTCTCTCTCCTGGGCCCAGGCTCTTAGAGATCTTTTTTGACTTGGCAAATGTGGTAGTTCATGTAGATAAGCTGGCAACAATTTGAGGAATTCACGATTCCTTGGTAACATTTTCAGAGGGACATCTGCCCAGGCCTCCAACCTATAGACTCCAGATGTGGAGGTTTGAGTCTGCCCAGGGACAAAGACTCTCTTAGGGTATGTTCAGGGTGGATCTGTGCTAGGGAATTAGATTAAGACTCATCTCAGGCACAGCAGGAGTATTAGCATCTTACACTTTGACCTTTTGAGGCAGAGCAAAAAAAAAAAAAAAAGGCAACAACACTGACATTTCAGGAGTGATTGTGTCCCTTTATGAAAATGCAGTCCACCTGGCCAAGGGAAAGATGGTGATGAATGAGTGACCTCAGGGCCTTCCATTTTTTAGTTACTTTGTTGTGCAATACACGTTCTTGCATATCATTTCATTCAAGCTGCCCAAATACTTATTTTGTGGGACTTTTATATGGATACAGAATCTGATTCAGAGTAGTTAAGTAACCTGCTTAAGATCACACAGCAGTTCCATGCGAGGCATGGACAAGCATCCGGTTCCAGATACACAGTATTGGGGGTGGGAAATCAGAGTGGGGGGTACTGTAGGAAGAAATTCTAAAGATGGATGGTAAGGCTGGGACTTTAGCAGTAGACTGGGACATGCCTGGTTCTAAATGAGGTTGCATCACTTGTGAGCTATGAAGATCTTGGGACAAACTGATTAATCTCACAAACCTTCTGTTTCTTATCTATAAAACTGGGATAACCACATCAACAATTCTTCTCTTTAACTTTGTGAATATATAAGGACCCCCAATCAATGAAGCTGTGAAAATGCTTGTGAACTATGAATGCTGTGCCGATATCTGGATGCAAACACGTAATTGGAGAACTTTTATTTCTTCAAATGGAGCAGCGTATATTTGTAGGCACTTTGTGGTGGCGGGACAGAGGATAAGGCAATGAAGACCACGTGTGTTTTTTAACACCTTGAAATTGTATCTGATACAGTTTTTTGGCTGCCAGCCAGAGATCACATCTAAGCAAAATGGCAGTTTATAAGAAAATGTCGGGGCATCTCAGGACATGTATTCAGTGATTACTTGAGAATTAAATGCAGAGAAGCAAAGGTAAGCTTAGACAAAGGGGCGACGCTGTTTTGACAAGGTTGGGGGATCAGTGACTCCTTTTCAGTGTGTCACACTTCCTGGGTACTCATATTTCTGCTCCTTTTTCAATATTACTCAAGGGTTTTTTTCTCTTTTTTTTTATTTTTTTTTATTTCTTTCTTTCTTTTTTTTTTTTTTTTTTTTTTGGCTCCAGCCTGGATCAAGAATGCTTTTATTCTCATGTTTATCTAGGAATATGCAGGATATGGATTGTTTAAGAACTCCTTCCAGCCTTAGTCCCTTTACAGAGTAATGTACTAAGACGGGAATTTTTCTGCAAAAAACATATCTGTCTATACCAGATTGAAATTCGCCAGTGGGTCTGAGCCCCCAATTTCTTGTAAAGGTAGACTTTTGGACCTCAGAGTATGTGAGTTTCCTTCATGCGATTGCCTGGCCCTTTCTCATTTGAATGGCCCGTCACCTCAATAGACTGGTTCAGTCCCCTAGTTCTGAGATTCTGTCCCGTAGATGGACCTGTGGAGATTTTGGAGTCCTTCTGCCCTTACTGAATTGGTTAACCTTCAGAGGGTCTGTATCCCAACTGCCTGATGGAGCTGGTTTGGTCATCAGAATTTCTAAGACCCTCACCCTTTGACCAAACCGCCCTGGTCAAAATAATACCCAAGAATAGACTTGTCTGGTACTCCAGAAGTCTGCCCCTCCAGTCTCCTGGCTAGAGCAGTCTGGCCCTCCGCTTGTGAGATTCAGATTTCCTGGAGTCCCAGTGCTTCCAAGTGAAGCATCCATCTGTGGAGGCAGAATGGCCCTCAACTAGGTAAAGAGACCTTGTTTCCTGAAGAAGGTGTCTTGCTTCATTGAGCCATCCTGCGGAGGATATTGTGGGATGGGTAACTCTGTTTCTTCTCCTTCTTCCCCTTCTTCCTCCTCCTCCTTCTTTTTTTAAGACAAAACTGATTTATGTGCATTTCTTTCCTTCTTTGAATCCTTTGTGAAGCCACTTCTGCTTGGAACCGGGCTGGAACGCATTCCGGTGGTGCTGTTGTGTGGGCCTCCTCCACGGCTGCATCTTTGCTGAGGTCTGCTCTTTAACAATTTATGCTGAAATTAACATGTATTGGCTCAGTTTCAGCTGTTATTTCCTATTGTATATTTTGGGAGGAAGCGAAACCTTGGATGCGTGTCGTAATTGTCGAGCCAAAGATCTGATTCCATCTCTGCTGATGAAATGAGAAATACAGCCTTATGGGCCAGGGAGTTGGTGTTATATATGAATATAACTAGGCCTTTTGCGGGGGGTGACTCTTTGAGGGATGATCTAAAATAGAAATTTATACTTAAACCCCTCAGGGAGGCAGGTAATATTTTTATCCACTGGCCTCGAAGATGACTAGATCCACCTTAGTCCTTATCTCCTGCTGGTTGCCAGAGTGAGTCCCAAACAGAAGCCAGTGTTATGGCTCAAGGTCTTACACTGTGTCCGACAAATGCTGAGGTTCTAGAGATTCTTCAGGGATATTCCTGGGTCAGAGTGTGTACGCGTGTGTGTGTACGCGCATGTGTGCATGTGTTTATGTGTGTGTGTAGCGTGTGTGAGTATGCGTGTGTGTGTGTGTGTGTGTGTGTGTGTGTGTTATGGATGCCAAGTGGCCTGGAGTCTTAGATCCCAACTTCACTCTCTATCCAGAGACATTCTTTTTTTTTTTTTTTTTTTTTAAATCTGGGTTAAATATAGAGTTCTAGATCTTTTATTTTGGAAGACTCTCCTATCAGATTTTAAGTCCTAGAAACAAACTAGCTTACTTAGGCACAAAAAGAGAGAGAGAGAGATTTAGTAAAGAGAAATGAGGGGGCACAGAGAAGCAAAACTTGGATAAGTAGGCTTCAGGAAGCTTGTACCTGGGGTAGCTCCAGGATCTGAGGAGCAGAAATTGAATGGGCTCACTTTTCAGGGCTCCAGTGTTGTGCCTCAGTGATTTCCCGTCTTTCTGTTAGGAAATGGTTTGGGAGAATTTGTGTTTAAATGCTCAGGAGCAAGAGTCTGATTGGCTTAGGTTAGAAAGGTAACTGGGTCAAGTAGGTAGGCTCATTCTTAAGCATTTTTATAAAAATTAAGATAATTTATCGAGAGCAGTGACAAGACTATATTGAAAAGCTACTAAGAGAAGCAGGACCTTGTGATGTAGGAAAAGTGATTGCATTATGGCAGCCCTTTTTGGTGCTCATCTTCCAGGAACGGACAGTGAAATTTCTGCTGCTCCTCCAGGTTCCCCTGCCACCCAGCTTTGCTCAAGTACCTTATATCAAGTCCTCTCCATGGCTTGGATATAACATCTGGTGTATGCCTGGGAGAAGGGGAAAGACCTTGAATGACATTCTCAAGACAGTGTGAAAGGTTGAGATGATGTGGCCACAGGATGTGACCTGGATGCTAGGTGAGGCCAACTATGGAGATGTCATGCTGAAAGTATTATGAGCTTGGAAGAAGCTCAGTATTCATGCTAGAAATTCTAGGTAAGCCAATGGTCAAGGCCAGTGCTTCTTAAAGCGTGACTCTGGGATCGGCATCATCCACGTTACCTGGCACCTTGTTAGGCAGGCAACTTCTTGGGCTCCACCCAGACCTTCTGACTCAGAAGCTTGAGGAGTGGGGCCCAGCACCCTGTTTGAATAAGCATGGTTCTGATGCATGCTTGAGTTCGAGAACCACTGACCTAGTCGATCACTCTGAGTGTTAAGCCAATGTCCAGAGCTTCCTTGACCCCTTCCCTTCCAATAGTTGCTTTTTCTTCATTCTCCCATCCTGCCACCACTGGCTCTGTCTGCACTTTTGGCTCCACAAAAGAGTTGAAACTCTTGAGAAGGCAGTGCTCGCCCTAACTTCGCATGCCTTTGTAGGATCCGCTCTCCCACAAGGTTTCTGTGTTAAGCTTACTCCGTAGGCTTTTTGGGAAATGTCCTGTTATCTTTGGGGGGAAGGAATAATGTCATATCCCAATTTCCAAAGAATTCCATTTTTCTCAAGAAAGAAGAAAAGTATATAGACATAAGCTTGGGAATTCAGAGGGGTTCAGGAGTTACTTGGACAGGATTAGCTTGCAGAGTACTATCAGATCCCTAGGCTAGATGACAGAAAATGCTAAGTGTGCTCTGTATTACTCTGCAGAACTTTTAATAAGCTAAAGAGAACTGAGAATCTCCAAGAAGGGACTATATCTTATAATTTACCTGAATGCATTTAACCAGGGATCATATTCTAGAAACATATTCTGATTTAGACAGTGTCCTAGACACCCTCTGTGACCCCCTTCTAAACTCTTTCCCCTTGTGGAGTGTGCCGGGAATTTTTCTGGTGATTGTTTCTGAAATATTTAATGGTGTCAGTGAAATTTGACATAAGGGTAAAAATTAAGTCACCCATCATAAATATTTCATTCCTGCATTCAAAAATTAATGAATGAGTTCTCTGGCCTGAGAATCAAGAAATTTGGGTTCAAGTTCTAGTTCGTACCTCAGTTTCACCAGTGGTGGGGATTTGGGAATGAGGGTGTCAGAGAACATCTCAAGGGCTTGGTGCAGTTCTAATCCTCTCCAAATATTAAAATTCTGCAAGAGGCTATCATGTTTTATGGCATTTCAATTGCAGCAATTTATGGTTAACATTCAACTTTACCTTTTTTATGACCATTCCAATTTGACATTTGGAGTGCCGTAGAACATGCGAGTATAGTCTTAGGACCTTTTTACCTCAAAAGCAAATTTCTCTGGACATCTTTAATTGCCTGTTTCTATTCAGAGCAAAATAAAGTAAAATTTAGACTTAAAATCTCTGACCCGAAGCCGCCAAAGAGACTGAATTATCTGATATATATATTTTTTCTGTCATAAATTTCAGTAGGTTCTATCATGCCTTCTGCTTGCCACCTGAGAATTTGTCAGAAGCGTTATTTGACCTCACGGCTGGCTTGAATTGGGTCCACATCTGATAGGACCTGCCCTGGAGGAACAGGTTATACCAGTGTATCCACTCCTGCATTTCAGATTCCCAGGGGAAAACCACTCACTTTTTGGGTAACTTCTCAGAGCTGAGCTGATAATGTGGGATTGTCCTTACTTAAGGGTCACGTGGCCTCATTTATCACTGAGTGCTGGCTGGCAGAGATGAGAGTTTGAGACCATGTACTTCAGGGTTGGGTAGACCCAAATTCAGATCTTGTCTTTGCTTTCTATAATTTGAGCTATCTCAATGATGTTAACAGAGCTTTGGTGGCAGGGAAGCAAGTGTTCTGGAATGCTAGGGGCAGATGTGTGTGTTTTTATTTTGTTTTGTTTTCAAAGTGACTGAAGAATTCTCTTCTTCTCTCCCTCATTACCTCTGATGAGGACATGACCTTGCCAATACTGAATTCAGGTTTGAGAACCAGGAGAAAGCACGCACTTCCTTCCTTGCTTCCTTTCTTCTCTTTCTTTCTTTCTTTCTTTCTTTCTTTCTTTCTCTCTCTCTCTCTCTCTCTCTCTCTCTTTCTTTCTTTCTTTCTTTCTTTCTTTCTTTCTTTTTCTTCTTTTACAAAACTGTCCTTAAATGGAAGTATGTAGTTTGTGGGTGAAACTTAGTTTGCAATTCTGATGTGCACCTTGTGAGTATATAAAACTCAAGGATTGTAGTTAGGAATGGGACTTTCCAAATCTGGTGTGTGTCAATGTGTAATTTTCAGAGAACCTGGAGACCATGAGACACGTTGCAATGGCCCATGTTCAGTGAGGCTCCTCTGATTCCAACAGGTTTCTGTATCCTTAGCTTAATACATTAGTTATCTTAGGGAGGAAAGAGGGAGAAAAGGAGTCAAAGAAGGAAACAGAGATAAATATAGAGAGATATACAGAGAAAGAGAGAATGCAAGAGAGATTGCCACAGACCTATCACCCACCCCAAATGCTCAGTTGATGCATGAGAATATGAATATACATTGTGACCCACATATAACCAGGGCCCTGGATGGTCCTGTCTTATATAATATCTCATTTTTATAGAAAAAGAACCAAAAAAATATCGAAGCTTCATTCAAAGTCATGAGAAAATGACAAAGAAGGGAATACATCCCAATTTTCTACCTATTTCATAAAACTTCTCTATTTCTCTGTTTCAGTGTCTCATACTTGGGAATGATTACTTACAAAACCATTTTCCCATTTCTCTGTACTGTCCCCCAATGCTTCTTGATATATAAGCTAAGATATTCTTCTGTTTTTCCACTTCTCTTCCTACTTTAGTATTTTTAGGTTATAAGTATCAAATAAGCCTCTCTTATTTCTTCAGTTTTCTTCCTTATTTTGTCCTCCCCCCCATATTTTATTTATTTATTTATTTGTTTGTTTGTTTGTTTATTTATTAGAGAAGGCGAGCACATAAGTAGGCAGAGTGGAAGGCAGAGGGAGAGGGAGAAGCAGACTACCCACCGAACAGGGAGCCTAATGTGGGACTCGATCCCAGGACCCTGAGATCATAACCTAAGCTGAAGGCAGAGGCTTGACCCACTGAGCCACCCAGACCCCCTCCAGTATTTTTTTTTTTTTAATATTTTGTTTATTTATTTTAGAGAGAGAGAATGAAAGAGAGAGGGTACATGAGAGGGGGTAAGGTCAGAGGGAGCGGGGAGACCGATGCAGGACTCCATCCTGCGACTCTAGGATCATGACCTGAGCCGAAGGCAGTTGCTTAACCAACTGAGCCACCCAGGCGCCCCAGTCTTCCTTATTTTAATGTCATTTGGATTCTGCTTGTATTTGCATTCTCTAAAGAAACAGTAGGAGCGACATATCCTATTGGTTCTGTTCATTTGACAAAAATCCAAGTAATGCAGAGAGAGAGAGAGACTTGTAAGGAAATCAACTCATGCAATTCTGGAAACTGAGAAGTCCCAAGATGTGCAGTTTGCAAGGTGGACACACAGGAGAGCCAGTGGGACAAATTACAGTCTGTTTTTAGTCCAGAGGCCAGAAAAAGCCCTTGTCCCAGCTCAGAACAGTCAGGCGGAAGGCGATCCCTCTTATTTGAGAGAGGACCAGCCTTTTTCTTCTGTTCAGGCCCTCCAGTGATTGGATGAGCGTCACCCCCGTTAGGGAGAGTAACTTGCTTTACTCAGCCTACCTGTTCAAACATCGATCTTCTCCAAAAACACCCTCACAGACACCAGGACATTTGGCCAAATGTCTGTCTCCCCTGCCCCCCAGTCGAGCAGACACCTCAAATGAACCGTCGCTCTGCTTAATAAACAGACTCTCCCGAGCCAGAGCAAGATATGCCCCCTTCACCGGCAGAGCACGGAGCCCGACCACAAATATAATTTAACCCATCTTTCTCTCAGTCCAGTCTCATGAACTTCGTAAGGGCACTGTGAGAATTAGAGAACCATATGTAAAGTCGCAGGTGCATAGCACAGGATAAGGGCTCAAAGGAAGGACGCTGTGTTTTCAGTCGTCCTTAGTTAGATTTGGACAGATGCTCCCGTGCTGGTTGTGAGACCATATACAAAACAAGACAGCGAGTCTGCTTTCCAAGACCTGCCCCCTCCAGGTGCTTGTGTGGACGAGAGAGTGTTAATGCGGTTTAATGCCTTCAATTGGCAAATAATGGATCACCCTACCCCATGGTGGGACGGCAGTAGACGGTCTGGATGCACACAGAAATGAGACCAAGCCTTTTCCCTGTAGGAGCTCACCTTCTAATAGAAGAGATAGTCTGGTAAACAGATTAAAAAAAAAAAAAAAGACAATGTGAAAAATGCTAATTAGAGATACAGAGAGTTCCCAGAACACAGAGGATGGAGTGACAAAATCCACCTGTGGCAAAATGAGGAGACTTTGATCTGGGTTTTCAAGGATGAGTATGTGCTCTCCAGAGAAGGAGAATAACAATTATTTTGCCTCTTATGTGTTAGACATTTTCATGTCTTTTAAATTTTCATGCATAAAATTTTTCATTTAATTTATTCCTAATGAGAACCCTGAGGAAATAGACATCGATACAGATGAAAACACAGGCTCAGAGAGGTTAAGTGACTGGCCCAAGTTTACCCAGCAGGGAGGAGTGAAGCCTAGATTTGAACCAAGGGTTTTCTTTTCTTTTCCTTTTTTTTTTTTTAAAGATTTACTTATTTGAGAGAGAGATCAGGAGAGAAGGGTAAAGGGAAAGAGAGTCGTAAGCAGACTCTCAGGACTCAGTTTCATGACCCTAAGATCACAACCTGACCCAAAACCAAGAGTTGGATGCTGAACTGACTGAGCCACCCAGGGGCCCTTGAACCAAGGATTTTCTGATTCAGTCCCCTGGAAGGGAAGGATTGCAAAGACATGGTGATATGAAAAGGCCTGGGCACACTTTGAACATGTTTTAGGAGCACATGACCCAAGGTCACATTGCAGGAAAATCTTTCTCTTTGGGGATATAGGCCCTGGTGATGGGGATAGAGAAATAGATCTGGAAGAAGGTGGCCAGTGGGTAGGTGGGGATGGGACCCAGCTGGGGCTGGAGTTGGTGGTAAGTAGGGGGAGTAGTGATGGTTGTCTGTCTGTCCATTTATAGAGGTATGTTATGGGTGGAGGTCGAGTTTATAATGTTTGTGTTTATAATGATGTGTCGTGAAGAGTACAGGGCTTACATGGACCTTCTTTTGAACTCTGCCAATTACCAAGTGTATCACTTCGACAAGTGGCTCAGCCTCTTAAAGCCTCAGTTTCCCCCACCCTTAGAGTTTGGGTATTTTTATAGTATCCAACTCAAAGAGCCATTGACAGGAAAAGCAGACCGTGTATGTAAATTGCTAAACAACATGCCTGACGTCTATTAATTGCTTGATAAGTGTAATTGTTATTATTAGCGTTACTCATTTTCTTGGCAGGGTGTAGGCCCGTTTTCCCAGTGTACCTATTTAGGGAGCTTTAAGGACAGTCATCATACATTCTTGACAGGGTCTCTGTGTGTATCTGTGCAATCACGTGCTTTGGATACAGCTGTGCTCTCCAAGGGCCCTTGGTAATTAATGCCGGGCTGCTGGTCTCACAGGCTATTTCTATTTGTTCTGCTGTCTTGTAAGGCCTGCCTCTGCTACATAATCATTTTTGCAGCTCATCTTCCAGACCTATTAAAGCAAACCCACGTTCATCTGCGTCTGCAAGGCAGGTAGCCCTGAGAGCAGTCACTGTGGTCACATGCGACTCATCCCCTATGTACAGGGCCAAAGTAGCTAATGGGACCTCAGTGGTAACAGAGTACCGGTTTCCTGGATTGCGTTCGCCATGCCCTTAGTGTCATGCCCAGTGCTGAGTTCCCATGAACCTGCATGCATATCTTGATATGGCCATCAACTGTGTGTCCTTGGGTTATTTCCTTAAATTCTCTGAATTCCGTTTCTGCAACTGTAACACAGGGATGGTATTCTCTATCTTGTAGGGAAGCTGTGAGTATTTGGATAATGTGTTTAGAACAGTCAGCATCTAGTAGATTTTTAGTAAATGTAAGCAGTTAAGGTTGCTCTGCATATCCATACACTAGACTTTGAATTCCAAAGGAGAGGAACTATGTCCTGTTTCAAGGATTATTTATTTATTTGACAGAGAGAGAGAGAGCGAGAGAGCACAAGCAGCCAGAGTGGCAGGCAGAGGGAGAGAGAGAGAAGCAGGCTCCCAGCCGAGCAAGGAGCCCAATGCAGGACTCAATGCCAGACCCTGAGATCATGACCTGAGCCGAAGGCGGCCACTTAACCGACTGAGCCACCCAGGTGTCCCCTATGTCCTGTTAATATGTGTATCCCCAACATCTATCTCATTTGTACATATATGCATTTGTTGAATGAGTAATCAACTAAGTAATGTCAGAGTTATTTCCCCCCATTTTACAGATGAAGAAATGAAACTCCCAAGAGGTTAGCAGGTTATCTAACAGGACAATCACCACGTGGAGGAGAAGGGATTTGAATTTGATTTCTAGAGGACTCCAAAGACCATGTTCAGACCTCTGAAACATCAAATATGGTTCTTCTAGATTTGGGTGACAATCAGAATTTAGCATCTTAATCTCATTCAACTCCACTTTCTTAAAGTGATGTTAATAAGAGTAACATTTCCCAAGCATCTCTGCACCAGGGACCAAGCTAGATGTTTTATAAACATTACCTTATTGAACTTGCAAGCAAGCAACAAGCCCTGGATTCCAATTCCAGCTTCTTGAATAACAAGCTGATTTTTAAAATTCTCTTCCACACCTGCGTTTGCTTTAGCCAGAGATGTGGGCTCAACATGGGATGAATCTCTGAGATGAAGGATTGCTAGCAGACTTGTTACAAGAGCTCAGGCAGACAAACGCGGAAAGGCAGACACTGAATCAGAATCAACATCTACGTGAGGGTCTCCTTGAGATGGGGTGGTTTCTCCCTCTCATATCCCACTAGGACATGGCTGATCTCCATTTACATGCCAGGTGATGGGTATTTCCTGAGGCAGAATAATTTATTTAAACCATCAGGTGCACAAATCAGATTTCAGTTACCATGAAAAGTACATTGTATATCCATTTCTGTAGAAAAGTCAGAGAGCACAAGCCTTGATTAACAATTCTCTCACCTGCACCACTGTTGTTATTTGAAAAAGTCCCAAGGAGACTGTGGCGGTTTTCCTTGATAGGAAGAAAGTCCTTGTCAAGTGCCGAGCTGCTCGGAGAGGACTCTAATTCAGGATAACTAAACTGCTTTGCACTGGCAATTCAGAAAGATAATTACCGGACATTGATTTACTCTGCTTCCTTATTAAAACAACTCTGGTTTTCGTGCAGGGTAGAAATGTACCCAACTAAAACTCTTGATTTTCCAGATTCCCTTGAAGCCAGGAGACATGCCTCATGCCCTATGATACAGATACAGCTGAGGAGGTCAAAAATAGTTTGCTGGGTAGAGCTTCCAGGAAAATTTCTTTCTTGATAAAAGGGGGAAGATGTCCCTTTACTCATTACTCTTACTGCTTCTCTGACTGTGGTCACACACACACACACACACACACACACACACACACACACACATTTCCTGCTTGATGTTACTTATATCGTGGCTATGGGGCCTGGGAGCAGAGCAGACCATGAAGGAAAGCTAAGAGAGCTAGCTGCGGGGAAGCTTGAGAACTTGTGATCATTGAACCAAGTCAGGAGCCTTCTTGTTAGATGAAAGGAGGGACCGATTTGTTAATTGGCTATTGTACTACTTGCAGCCGAGAGCATTCCCATATGAATTATATGGCTTTACTGAGGCATGGCTTACAAGGCCTACCACTTAGAGGAGCCTTTCCTGGTTCCCAAATCACTAGGGTGTGTAACCTCGAGTAGGAGTAGGTGTCGAGGAGAACCCGGATCACCTGGCCCTCATTTCCTGCCCTGGCCTAAGAGTTTTATTTTGGGGTCTTTGAATGAACCTGAGTCCGAGGCGAGATTCAAGCTCTCTTCCTCTCTACATTATGCATCAGGGAGAGCTGCAAGGTCAGTGGGGCACAGACGGGGCCCGTGAAGGAGAGCTCTGACAGTGTCAGGTATGGATGGAAAGCTTGGAGATACTTATCACCCTTTTAAGATAGGTGACTTTCCCAGAGGGAAGGCACTTGGCTTTTTATTTGAGCTCTGAGGGTGACGGATCCAGAAACCAAGCGGTATGGTGGAATGTAGGCATAAGTAAACCTGATCATCTCTGAGGTGGATTCATCACCATAATCTTTGAAGAGTATATGGAAGTTATTCCTTGCTCATATATCACAGTCCTTGCTTAGTATCGGAAGTTGGGTTTATGGAGGTACCTAAGCCAGTGAGAACCAGTATGTTAATTGGAGAACTTTAAAGGATAACAAATGATGAAATGTGTCTGCTCTACACCACTGACTCTTAAATAGATCTGGTACATCTGTGCAAGGAGCTTTGGACCATTTGGAAGCCCTTTGGACCATTTGTAGAACCACCAAAGACAGTTGTCTAGTTTGTGCACTGTGCAAAGCCAAGTGGTTCCAGTTGCATAAAATGATCATATGTGACAGCCCCCTGGGAAGTGCCTGGTGATTTTAACTATCTGTGATGCTCATCCCATCTTCTCTGGAAGCCACCCTCATTGCCTTGCTTTTTTCCTCTATTCCTATTTATTCATTCATCTTCTAATTCACAAATAATTTTTTGAGCCCCTGCTCTCTTCCAGACCCCTTGCTAGAGACTGAGAAAATGATGGTGAGAAACAAGCAGATGGGTCCTATTCTTATAGAGTTTATGCCTAACCAAGAAGATAAATATTAATTAGTTACAGAAATAAATGTAAATTTGCAGATGTGATTAGCACAGAAAGGAGAGGTATTTCATCCTAGGAAAACTTAAAATGTAGCTTTCAGCTGGTTTTAAAAACCCAGGGATCACTTGAGCCGCAGTTTGAAGGACTAATGGAAGTTACTGGGGCAAAGAGAAGGAAAAGCAAAGAGAAGGAAAAGGTGAATGAACAATAATAATAGCATGTTCACAGTCCTGTGGTCAGAAGAGGTTTGCTGAGTACCAGGGACTGAGAGAAAGCCAGTGTCACCAGTGTGGTGTTGGAGAGGCTCACTCTAAACTTAATGCAGCCATCTGGTTTTGAAAACCTTTTTGGGCCTACTTACTGCCAACTACCGTGGTGACGCCTCCATCTTACCTCCTTCACCTCACCCTCATCGGGGCCCCCATCGTCCAGCTCAGTCAAGTGACCCCAGAGGATGGGGCCTCACCTCTCACCTGCCCTTGAGATTCACAGCATGAGAAGCTGGGATGTAGCCACAGCTCTCTTCTACTCCCCGTTATCCAAAGAACCCAGGGCTCTCCAAGCAAAATATTACTCCTGCAGATGGGACCAGATGGACCGTCCAGATACTCTCCATTTGCCATCTCAAGTAAAACACTAAGATGCTACGAAAATAAGCCTGGCTTTTCCACTCTTGCTCCGTATCTCAGCATGCGGACCTCAAATTACTTCCATTGCCAATCCTTTCAGAAAATGAACAGTTGAAAGAGCCAGGAGGGAAAGGAGGTGGGAAAAAAGAACACATGGGCTCTTTCTTAAGAAATCAGAAGGGCAGTAGGCGGAGGAAAGGCCTATGTTCGTTCCATCCTCTTGGCATGGCGGTCAAGAGCATGGGCTTTGCTAGAACCAGGTGCTCATCCCAGCTGTGCTACTTTCTATCCATGTGATTCTGGGCACAGCCTTCTACTGCTCTGAGTGTGTTTCCTTGACTCCTAAAAAAAAGGATAATTATACTTGCATTCGAGAGTTGCTTTGAAGATGAACTTAGATAACACATACAGCACTTAGGCATGCGGTAGGTACATTGTCAGTGATCGTCGCTGTTCTTATTTTACCATTAACAAGTATAAGGAACAAAAAGGTAGACTTGCACTTACCAGAGCAGAAATTATTAAAAAAAAAATTGCTGGAGCTCATTAAAGATGATATAACAATCTTCTGGGACTGTCAGCATTTTGGATTTCAGACGTTGAAATATCAACAGGATGACCATCTGTCAGGGGTGTTGTAGAGATTTCTACTTTGAGCGTCCTTCTGTGAGGGATGGTAGAGAACAGGCATTTTATTAAATCATTAGGGATTCTCCTTAGCTGCCAGATGCTCTGAAGTTTTACTACTGTTCCAAGAGTTTACTCACACACTGATCTTTGGAGATAGGTAGGCGTCATTCCTTCTGTCTGTCTTATGAGATAAACCTGAAAGTTCCAGATGATAGCATTTCTTGGGCTGGTGGAAGATCCTCTGACTTTTTAATCTGATGTTGTTTCAAACCTCTGTTGATGGGGATGATGTCCGGTCAAAAAGTCAGCTCTTCTTGTGCCCAGAACGTGCTCCCATTATCTCAGTATCATTGGGAGGGCCTGAGCTCTTCTGGCAGACAGATCTGGGTTTGAGACCCTCTGTGCTGGCTGTGTGACCTTGAGTACATTGTTTACTGTCTCTGATCCCTATTTCCTCATTTATTAGAAAATGATATCTGTACATGAGTACTGTGGTTCGGGGAAGGTTTAGAGGTAATGTCTACATAGCACCTAGCATAATATCTGACATAGCGTTTGGACGTTTAGACCCGGAAACTGGAAATTGTAACAGTAAACCCAATAATAATAATTACTACTACTGTTACTGCTACTCCTTATTCAGTTTATTTTTTAAGCTATAAAAAGAGCTGCTCCGTTTGAAACAGGCAGCCACAGAGAAAGAATATCCTCCACTTAGTCGGGGAAGGAATGCCGTGGAGAGATGCGAAAGACTTGATCTGCAGAAGTTTTGGGCTATGTGAGTGTGTGTGTGTGTGTGTGTGTGTGTGTGTGTGTGTTTATAAAAGTGGCAGCCCTAAAAAGAAGTTACAAGAGTAGCTACCAGGGGAGAAACTGATCACAAAGCCAAGTGTAAGCAAGAATTATGCTTTCCTTCTGTGCTACAGCAGTGCGCACTCTCTAGGGGCTGGTTTTCATTTGTAATCTGAGTAACTCAGTCGAGCTGCAGACAGCCAACCTTGCATTGATTGGGAACTCTGCAGGGGAGCTCAGGCACCAGCATACCCAGGGACCGTAGTTTCGCTTATTAGTTATCACTCTCTACAGTGAGAGTGTGTGTGTGTGTGTGTGTGCGTGTGTGTGTGCGCGCGCGCGCACGCACTAGGATCACATTAAGACCGTTACTTTATGTCTTTTTGGGACCTGGTGGAGAGAACTGCTGATCCGAGCTCTGTCCAAATGTGACTTCTAGCAGCAGAAGGCCACGTCTGAAGGGTGACCCCAGTCCTCTGTTAAAGTGCCTGCTTGAGAAAGCTCAGTGCTGCGGAGGGATTTACTGTTTGTCCTAGCCAACACCTGACATAGGTCCCTGACCTTTCTTCCTTAGGCAGTCTACCAAAAAGGTCTTATAATTGCGAATATGTATCTCTTAAAATTCAAGTGTTTTCCTTAAGGACCTGAGAGGCTTTCATTTTGAATGCGGTGATCAGAAGGATAGGACTTCTGTCTCCCAGTCTCTGCAGGAGGAGAGAAACCTGACCTTGATGACTTGCCAGCCAGCAGACACAGCCCTTTGCATTTACCTGACCAGCCCTTTGTAAATTTTCTCTTCTCTAACTCAGCTGAGCCCCCCACTTTCCTCTCACTCACCTTCCCTTTAAAACGCCCAAATCATCTCTGCACAAATGGAGCAGAGTCCCGCTTTTCCCCCTGCTATCAGTAGTTATCAAATAATATAGAAAATTAAATCTGTTTTCACCACTTCAATTAATGTCCAGTTGTGTCTATCCGGGCCTTGGAAAGGCTCTCATAGGGCAGGGTGGATGCATTTCTCTGATGTCTGGTCGCCGGCAGAGGGTCAAGGGAGGTTTCTCTTCTTTCTTTCCTTCCTCCCAAACGAGAGACTGCCCCACCCCCTTGTTGCAGCGCCTGGATATTAAGACAATGGGCATAAAATGGGAATGATAACCATACCTGCTTAACGAAGCTGTCTTGAGGGTTAATTAAGTTAATGGAGCTAATTGACCTGGAGAAACAGAGCATTTCAGACTCCTCACTGTTCCCTTGGAGGCACTATGGATTCCAGTGGTCTCCTAGAAGTCTTACAGCTCTCAGGCCATCCTCTGGGGATGTTAGGGAATGTTCTTGGGGAAGACGAGAGACACAGTGCAGTTATTTTACTGGGTACTTAAGTATATGCCAGGTATGGGTCAGGACACTGTACTTCCTTTACCTTGGGCAGGTCTTCAACAGAACTCCTGTTTATAAAGTAAGGGGTTAAAGGGTTGGCAGTTTGGCCACAAGAATGTATCTCTTCTCCCTCCTTAAATTTCACTGGAGAGGTGGCAAAAAAGGAAGGGAGGGAGGGAAGAAGGTATTATCTTTCAAAGACAAAGAGCACAGGAGAGGAGAGCAGACCATGAGAGATTTAGGTGGATTCTGGGAAGCGGAAAGCAGAAGAGTTGATGAGTGACATCGACAAGAAGAGGTGCGAGCAGAGCAGGCTTTCTGAGGCCCAGGCTACTAGGGAAGGTGGGAATGAGTTAGGATTTAGAAGCTTTATATGGATCTTTGACTCTCCAGGTCCCCTGCCGCTCTCCTGGCACAGTCAGACAACCATTTCTCCTTCCACCCCTCACCCCTGCCACAGAAGTGGGATTTTTGTATTAATCCAGGAGACACGCCCAGGACTCTTGGGCTTAACAAAGACAGCAGACAGTTGAAAAGAGAAGTGAGTCAACCCTAAGGTCCCTCAGCTCCCTTCTCCTCACCCAGACGTTATCTGGAGAAAGTGACAGGTCGATGAGGAAAGATATCAAGGTACTAAAATATTGTGGTTCTCAAATGAATAGGCTGACTCCCTGCCTTCTCGTCCTACACAGAATTTCGTCAGGCAGCTCCCTGCCCTCACATGCATGGAACTCACAACGGCTTCCTAGAGCCTTGATCTTCAGTCTGACCACCACCTCTGTGCAGGAAAGGTCCAGTCTGAAAGAGGAAGACCCAAATATGCGAGAAACAAGGCAAGCACAAGAGAAATCTGTAGTATTTCAATATGTGGAGGTAAATATTAGAAGAATCAGCTCAGGCAGTGGAGAGTGGCTCCCTGGGGAGCAGGTTCAGGAAGAAGGAGGGGTGAAACTGCGGATTTTCATTCTAAGACTTTCAGTACTCTTTGATTTTTTTTCAATGTGTATATTTGGCAAATATAAAATTTAATTTTAGGATAATAATCTTACAAAGAAGAAATGTTACCATTGAATAGAGGAGTAAACTGAGCCTCAGAGGGTAAGGTGAAATGCCCAGGTAAATCAGAGAAGCAGATTCGAGCCCACAAGTGTCCATCTTAGCACAACAGGATGTTCCTGTTTCTCAGGAGCAGTTCCTTGCTTGCTACATAAAAATCAGTTAAAGAAAACCAGCCTCTGACAGATAATATTCTCCTTATGAGCCTCCTATGAGGTCAGTTAGAGGGAGCCGGGTGTGCAGTAAACCCTTCGAGTCCCTCATTAAGGCAATGAGACTGGGGGCCATGGGCTACTCCCTGCATGATTCCAGGCACGATGTGGCCAAGACAGTTATTGCTGCAACTCAATACGGTGGCCCCCGAGGACTGCCCCGGAAGACAGCAAGGAATGAGAAACCCACGGCCTTAAAATACATTATTGATGTCCGACCGCACTGGGGACCGGGGAGTTGGAAGGAGTTCTTTTAGAGCTCGTTTGCTGTTTCTTTCTTTCCTTTCTTTCTTTTTTTAAAAAAAATCTCTTTCCCTTTAAAATAAATAAATAAATAAAATGGGTTCCATGCCGGAAATCCAAATCTCTATAAGCATTACATTGTTTCAAGCATTTAGCAGGGGTTTCTGTAGTTTGGGCTGCCCCGAGAAATGCCAACTGCTTATTGTCTGGGCTGCCATTAAAGTTAGCCATGCAGGGCTGCTCTGAGATGCAGCTCTATGTTTATAAATATAGACAAATTAAGAGGGAGAAAGATCGGAGAACCCAAGTACAGTTGGGACTGATACCGGGGAATCTGAGGATTGGAGGCTTCCATTATCTTTTTTCATGGAAAGCACCCTTAGCCAGGCCAATTTGGAACACTGGAAGTTCTTTTTTCAAAGGCCATGTCCTCTCAGAGGCCTCCTCTGACGGCTCACCTACCCAACAACCACGAGATAGCTTAGGTGGTTAGCTCTCGGCTTCTATGGAAGCCCCCTCTAACTGTTAGCACTAACTGTGTTTAAATGGAATCGTTGGCTTATTTTCCCAGCTTCCTTACCTGATCATAATGTTTGCAAGGGGAGGGACTGTGCCTTTCTTGTGACATAGAATCGCTCATCACCTGGCAGGTTACCTGGCACACAGTGGCCTTAATAATATTTTGTGATAGGCCAAAGGAATGGAATGTTGTAACTCAACACTACATTCTCCCAAGAGATTTTTTTTTTTTTCATTTTTCTAAGTGGTAGGGTCCACCTTCCCATCCTGACTTAGAATAGCTGAAACGTGACATTCACGCAGACCACAGTCTTTTTGCTGTCATTAAAAAAGCAATCCTAGACAATGTACGTGCGTAAAGCATGCAGAATCTAACACATGTTAGAATGACTGACACAGTCGCAATCTGGAGAACAGTCACCACTCCCTGAGTTGATGCCACTGAACCTTTTTTCTGAATGGATCTTATGTGTGTGTGTGTGTGTGTGTGTGTGTGTGACAGTATCCAGTCTCTCAGCTTTCCAAATCTTAAAATTAATCATGAAGTTTCTCTGCCCTGCCTGACTTAATTCTGCATTAAGCTGAGTGTACCAGGACCTCTGTGTTGATATGTCTTTGATCCTGTCCGTTTTCACCAGCCTCAGGTTTCAGCCATTGAGAAGGGAGTTTAATTGTTCTTGTTGACTACCATCTTGTTCCTCTCCTCTTCTCTGTTTTTCCTAAAATAACTAGAACACTAAGTTGTTAAAGCATACAAGTCACAGTGGAGTTTAGCCTAGGCAAAAGGTTGTGAAGCTAACTTTTTCATAGCTGAGATGCCAAAGAAACTAAATAGTGCCCTAACATGGTTGAGGAGAGGAATGGCTGGCTTTCCAGATTGTTGTGAGCCCACAGCTCCTCGTGGCTGCAGTGAGACCAGGACGTAAGAACTGGAAGATGTTTTGGTGGATGTACGTTCCGACCACCTCATTTTATAGTTCAAAGGCTCGCAGACGGGAAGTGAGTCACCCCTAAGTCAAGCAAGTCTCTTTCAGCAATTGGAGAACTAATTTGGGAATGGGAATAATATTTAAAAATATTAATTACTTGTTTTCATCTTTTACCACAAGAATTGTGTTCCCAGAATGCCACTGTACCAATAAAGCCCCAGGGAAAATGAGAAAAAAACCCTTTTTTAACCTCAGAGAAGAATAGGATAAAATTTAAGTGAAATTCTCATAAGACAGGAAGGGTAGAAATCCCTCCTTTTTCTTCTGGCTCCGAACGGGTTCAGCTTCTTAAGAGAGGCTGTTGGGAGACACATGGGTACTTCTCTTCTCTTTCAGGATCAGGCGTGCAGATAGGTTGGGATTTGCGGACTTGACTCCTTCCAAGCTGCCCCTATATTAAAATGGAAACTTCGATATCAAGGTGATAGACAGGTCCATAACAAGACTGCGAGGAAGAGGGGGAGAGACAGACACATAGAGACTCAAATGCCATTCCCAAGTGCTACTGGAGTCCCATGTCGTATCATGAACCAAGAAATTTTCCTGTAAATCAAGATGAAAGAGGAAGAGGGTAGATAAGAGTTTCTTATCTAGGAAGCTTCCAAGGTGAGGAAATGACCGTGCTACCAGGGGCCACTGTGTAGGATTCCTGGAGCTTGGGACCACGCTGAAATCAAGTATATCCAGCCCAGTATGGTCGAGTCAGAATCTGGGTTCTGAAGAAATGAGAAGACAGTCCCCGAATTCAGCAGCCCCAGACTTCTCTGTCAGGTCCTGATCGGTGATTGGTGACCAGTGACCAACCGGGCACAGTGCAGGGGAGCAGAAATACAGAGGCACCCAGGGTCATCTTCTTCCCCTCTCCCTAGTGCCCAGAATCTCTCAGGAATGATCAGGACGAGAGGAAGGAAACTGGGAAGATCACATTATCCTTTAAAAAAAAAAAAAAAAAAAAGGAAGTTAGTTAGTTTGAGTTTCCTATAATAATTGTTTACATTATTTTTTAAAGATTATTTATTTATTTATTTGACAGAGAGAGAGATCACAAGTAGATAGAGAGGCAGGCAGAGAGAGAGGGAAGCAGGCTCCCTGCTGAGCAGAGAGCCCGATGCGGGACTCGATCCCAGGACCCTGAGATCATGACCTGAGCCGAAGGCAGCGGCCCAACCCACTGAGCCACCCAGGCGCCCCTAAGTCCTAGTGTTCTAGACCAGTCTGCCCTATACTTCGCAACCTTCCCTGTACTTAAGAGATCTTACCAAAAGAAAAAAACCATCTGGTACACACAAATGGAAGCATTTGCCACTGATGGACAAGAGGCTGAACTTGGATGGTTTTGGGGAAATTTGGAACTGTCTGACCTCTGAGGCTCAGTTCCATACACTTTTCCCTTGAGCTCAGGCACATCCAAAACTTGATGGGAGGAAGAAGTAGCACAGTCACTGGAACTTGCAAAATTCCAAGAAAATAGTGACATGTGGATGGCAGGAATCACAGTGTTCTCTTTCTTCTCGAACGGAATCCACAGGATGCCAAAAAGACAAATGCATTTTTTTCTCCTCCAAATTATTCCTCCTACAAATGCTAAGTATCTCCATCTGGGAGACATTTAACATTTCAAGCAGCTCTTGCTGATCTGTGGGAGGAGTAGCCACGTATCCACCGCCTCCCCAGAATAACTCCCCTTATTGCTGCAGGAGCTGCCAAGATCCAGCCCAGACAGGAGAGAAACAGTGTGTCTGGGAGGCCCCAAGTTAGACAGCAAGAACAACCGAACCCCTCACCTGAGACCGTCCACGCTTCTGTCTTCAGAGGTGTGTTTCGATGAGGCAGAGTGCAAATGTCATTGCCTCACTCTCCCGGAAGGATGGGATTTCAGAAAGAATTTCATCCGTGACGTTCCCCCAGATGACAGTCTCATGTTTCTTCTGACACCTTAAGTTCATTCAGATACTTACAGGAAATCACATACATTTCCTGATAGGCTGAGTGAAAACACGACTCATAAAAGATGGCAGTGATGGGAATATCTGAGTTCTGAGTAAGATCCAAGAACTTGTCTTCACCACTACCCCTTCTGCTCTGCTTCAATTTGCCAAGTCCAGCCATGGGGGAATGAACACCAGACTAACATCTCCAGGCCACGAATCCTGCACTTATCCATTTGCCCACTCTCTGTTTGTTATCTACAGTGCGGTGGTAGCTAAGAGGGAGCCAAGCGTGGAGGAGGGTTCTATCATCACAGGGTACATCTGTTAATGGGGAAGGTGTGTAAAATATGCCCACACTGGGACGCTTGGCTGGCTCAGTCAGTTAAGTGTCCAACTCTTGATTTCAGCTCAGGTTGTGATCGCAGGGTCATGAGATCAAGCCCTGTGTTGGGCTCTGTGCTGGACATGGAACCTGCTTAAGATTCTCTCTGTCACTCTCCCCCTCCCAACTCACCTGTGTGCAAAATAAACTCTCTCAAAATAAACAAAATAAAATATATCCACAGGAATCACTAGACAGGTAGAATGGTATGGGAAGTCCTGATAAAGGATTGTAGGAACTGGAAGAAGTCATTGCTAGCTGAGAAGCCAGGGAGTCTTTATGGCGTCCGTGGCATTTGTCCTAAGACCTTTAAGGAAGATTAGAATTTAAATGTGTAGAAATTGGTTGAGTAAAGGACATCTCAGGTGCATAGAACAGTTTGAACAAAGGCAGTTCAGGTCATAAAGGTGTCCTAAGCTGGATTTCATTTACTCCTTCCTGCCTTCCTTCATTCAGTGGAAGTGTCCTATCCTCAGCCCGGAGTACGCCCAGGGTCAGAGAGCTAGGACCCGGGCATATTAAGATGCATAAAACACGACAAGAGTTGGACCTAGTGGGTGAATCAGAGAAGGTGAGGAGAAAGTGCAGTGTAGGACAGCAAGAGCAAAAAGCGAAAGACCACAGGAGACTGGAAGAACAGAGGCGGGCACTTGCCTCTGGTGGAAAAGGCCAGGAAAGACTTCCTCCTGGGGAGGGAAGCAGAACCAAACACCAAAGATGGAAGGAGAGTACGTTTCAAGGAGTGCTTGGCTCGGGCACAGGCTCTGCAGTCAGACTAGGGGGCAGCATGCCAGGTGGGTAGGTGGCGAGAGAGTGGAACCTGACCAAGGTGTTTGCATTTTCTTAGCACATCCATTCCTCTATTTATGCCAGTGCCGTGGAAACAGCAAGGTTGTTGATTCACACCACTGCCGGGAGTCCCGCTGGCAGCCGGTGACAGGTGCGAAGGTCTAGTTCTGCAAACATGCAAAGCTACAGTCTACCCTCTTGTTTGTCGGTATTCCCTTCCCATTTTATGCTGTTGGTTCTCTTTCCTCCATGTGTGGTTCTCAGTCGCCAGTGACTTCATTGAGAACAGGAAGGAAGCCCTCGGAGCAGCCAGCACAGGGCTGAGCCACATAGTAGATGTTCAGTGTGTACCTGATGGCATACTGGGCTTGGGGCGTGCATGTGTGTGTGTGCGCGCGTGTGTCGCTGAAGGCGTGCTACGTGTGTGAGTCTCTGTGGGCTGAAATACAGGCTGGTTCTTATACTTGACAGATTAAAATATTTCTCCAGCTTTTATCATCATTGCTGATGCTTTCTTTATATATGCGATTCTTTGTTCTCTCCTGTAGGAATGATACTTTATTGTCCAGGAAGATAATCTTCTGAAAGAGAGACATTTTCAGGCATGTGTTTATATGTGGTCCACATCAGTGACTGGCCACCTGAACACCTGTCACCAGATGGTTTAAAAAAAAACTATATATATATATATATATATATGTGTGTGTGTGTGTGTGTGTATATGTATGTATGTATGTATGTATATATCTCTCTTTTAAGTTGTGGGGGAATTGTGGTATTTGGTAAGTCCCTGTGTATCATTTAAAGGAGAGAAAGTATGACTTTGTACTAAATGATTAAAAGTATTCTTGAGTATTAAAGAGAAAGAAAAGTTAAAAATAAGGCATCTGGTGTTGCTGTTAATATGATGCTATATCTTTGTTTTCTTCTCTGGATGTGGATGTCAGTGTGTGCTTTCGAAAATTAGGATTGGATGCTTAGATACTGACTTCCAGGATGCATTTTAAAATGATATAAATAGCATGTAGACTTTAAATCCAATTATGTGAACATAATTTTTAGAAGCTGCATAGTCTGACAACCCAAGTCTTGGGGGGAGAATGGGCATTTATCCAAATATGCCACAAATAAATATGGAATTTCTGCTTTGGTAAGCTGCAAAGGAGATGCTCTTAGGAAAGAGTAGATGGTAGGGGATTTGACCTGGAGATCAGGCAAAGCTTCCACAAGAGGCTGAGGACTGTTTCAAATCTAAATGATAATTCCAAGCTATCACCAGGCAGGGATGGGACAGAGATGACCCAAGAAGGGATTCTGCGCCAAATCCCGCCAAAGGGTCTTCCCAACAGAAGACCCTTTGGGGGATTTCTGTTTTCTACCTGATTTTCACTACTATTTGTGGGTCTTTACATTGCTTCTGGCCATCTTATTGAACTTTTTGGACTTCTGATTATTTTCCAGTTGACTTGACTGTGTTTTCTAGAGCTACGGTCTTTATCACTTGTGACTAGTCCTGATAGCAGTGGTGATTTCAACCTTTGCCATGTGTCAGGCCCCATGCTAAGGGCTCTGTCTGTGACTGCTTGTGGAATCCTCACTGTCCTTTATGGGGCAGGTTCACTGCTCTCAGACACAGGAAACCAACGGTCATACCAGCCAAGTATTTACCACAGTTGCTAGTAAACAATGCAGCTGGGATCCAGACCCAAGTCTAACCCCAGTGTGTGTGTGTTTGGGTGTGCGCGCGCGTGCACGTGCATGTGTGCAATCTGGCATTAAGCCAACCTTTAAAAAATTTTTTAACCTTTTTAAAAATTTATATTTGATTCTGTACCCTTATATGAAAAGTCAAAGCATTCAGGAATTTCTATTTTATTAAATAGGGAATTATATTTTTATTGTGGAAAGAATGCATAACCTGAGAGCTACCTTCTTAACAAATTTCTAAGTGTCCAATACCATGCTGTTATCTGTAGGCACCCTGTGGTCCTGCAAATCTCCAGAACACATTCACCTCGTGAAACTGAAGCTCTAGGAGTTGAATAGCAGCTCGCTGTTCCCTCCTCCCCACAGCCCCTAGCAGTCCACATTCTGCTCTCCCTCTTTATGAGTGGGACTCTTTCAGATGCCTCATATGAGTGGAACCGTGCAGTGTTGGCCTTCTGTGCCCGGCTTATTTTGCTTACCATGACCTCAATGTTCATGCATGTTGTTGCATGTGGCAGGATTTCCTTTTTTCCTTTTTTTTTTAAGGCTGAATAATATTCTGTTTCATATATATATATAATTTTCTTCATCTATTTGTTAGCTCTTGGACATTTAGATTGTTTCCATATCTTGGCTTTTGTGAATTCTGCTGTAATGACATGACAGTGCGTAGATCTCTTTGAGATCCTGATTTCGGTTCTTTTGGATAAACACTCAGAAGTTGGATTGCTGGATCATAGGTAATTCTGCCTGTAATTTTTTTGAGAAACCTCTGTTTTCCACGGTGGTTGCACCAATTTACATTCCCAGCAATGTGCACCAGCTTAGGGTTTCTTCACATCCTGGCCAACACTTGTCTTTTGTCTCTTCGGTAATAGCCATCTAACAGATGAGATGTGATGGCTCATTGTCATTTTGATACATAACCTAATATTTTGGGTTTTTCACTTGTCTTTTTAAATATCTAAAGCATTGAAAAGCAGGGACCTTTGTTTTTTGTTTTTGTTTTTTAAAACTTATTATTTGGGGGGGCACCTGGGTGGCTCAGTCATTTAAGGGGCAGCCTTCAGCTTGGGTTGTGGTCCTGGGGTTCTGGGATCGAGCCCCCCCACCCTGTGTGGGGCTCCCTGCTCAGCAGGGAGCCCGCTTCTCCCTCTGTCTGCTGCTCCCCTTGCTTGTGCCTTCTATCAAGTAAATAAATAAATTAATTAAATGTATTATTTTTTTATTTTTTAAAAATATTTAATTTATTTAAGAGAGAAAGAACATAAGCAAAGGGAGATAGAGAAGCAGGGAGCCCACTGCAGGGGAAGTGATGCTCCATCGAGGGACCCTAAGATCATGACCTGAGCCAAAGGCAGATGCTTAACTGACTGAGCCTCCAAGGGGCCCCAGGACCTTTGTTTTGCCAGGACTTCAGTGGGAGCGTTTCTGGGTCTAGTAGGTGGGTAAAGCATCAGCTGTTGAGATGTGAGAGCCGTTCTTTACAAGATTAGCAAAGTAGTTCTTTATTCCAAGATGAGTCAGTCAGAGATGAATACACAATTTTGTCAAAAACCTTGAGGTATTTGATTATGGTCTTTCCTCTTTGACCCACTGGGTGTGATGAATTACGTTAATAGAGTTTTGAATATTAAATAACTCCTAATAGTAAATCATCCTTGGTTTCCTGGAGTAAAACCTACTGGGTCATGGTAAATTATCCTTCCCAAGCTCAGCTGAGTTGCCCTTGCTGGTATTTTATTTAGCGTGTTTATATCTATATCAATAAGTAAGATCGGACTGGAGCGTCCTCTTTCTTCGGCTACAGTTATTAGGTCTGAGCAGACTCATGCCAGCCCTTATGCTAGCCCCACTAAAGAAATTAGGACACATTTTCTCTTCTTATTTCTTCCTAACCTAACATGGGACTTACTTATTATTAAAATGTTGAAATACTTAACACTTAGAATAACTTAGGCCAAGTATCTTCCACAGAGGTGATTTTTTATATGACTTACTCCAATTTCTATCAAAGTTATACTTGCATTTCTGAGTCATTTTTTTATCGTTTATATTTTCCCGGAAGACCTGTCAATATCATTAAAAATTTCAAATTTATTTGGTATACAATTATGTATTTATTTTACATTGCATTATCTTCTAATTTATTGATTTGTAGTTTTTTTAATTCTATTAATTCTCCTTTGTGTTGTGAGGCCAACTAAAGCACGGGTCAGGAGTGAGTCCTGGGTAGGGCGGCAGGATTTTTTTTTTTTTTTTTAGATTTTATTTATGTATTTGACAGAGAGCGATCACAAGTAGGCAGAGAGGCAGGCAGAAAGAGAGGAGGAAGCAGGCACCCTGCTGAGCAGAGAGCCTGATGTGGGACTCGATCCCAGGACCCTGAGATCATGACCTGAGCCGAAGGCAGCGGCCCAACCCACTGAGCCACCCAGGTGCCCCAGGGCGGCAGGATTTTGATCCCTCCTCTGCTGCGTGCTCTTCGGTTCATCAGTTCTCCTCAATTTCTTCATTTGTAAAATGAAGATAATAACAGTACCCTCCTTATATCTTTGTTAATGAAACCACTGTCAGGCACAAAACTAACAGTATTTGCTATTATTCTGTTTTCTCATCTTTTTTTTTTTTAATATTTCTGTTGACAAAATAGCATTCAGGTTTATGTAGTCACTATACAGGTTATTTGTTTTCTTAAATTATTGAGTTTTTAAAAATCTCCCCTTCATGTCTTTCTTACACTTTTCTCCGTTTTCACTTGCTGCCTTTGAAAAAAAAGTTAATGTGCTTTCCTTCGTTCATTTCTTTTCATCATTTCTGGCTTAATAAAATTTCAGGCTAAACTCTTAGACCATCACATTTTTGTATTCTGTTTTCTCAGATAAGTTATTTCTAAATAATCTATAACCAGTGTTTTAATTTTCTCTTTAACCAACATGTTATTTGGCAAGGAGGTTTTTAATTTGTAAAGGCTTGGACCTTTCTAGTTTTTGTTCCTTTATTTAGATTTTTAAAGAGTGCTTTCCATTATATATGCCCAGAAAACTGTGATTTTTTTCTATATTTTGTATACTCTGCTGTGTTTTCTATATATGCCCAGAGAACGTGACCTAAATTACCACTTTTTGTTTTGAGTACGTGTGACTAAATATTATATAAATTTAGGAAATTGTATTAATTGATCTCTTGAAAGAAGTTTCATCATCTTCTTGGCATAATATTTAAAAGTCTGTTCAATCAATATCATATTATTGAGATCCCTTACATCCTTATTTATTTTGGTCCACTTAATCTGTCGAGAACTCTGAGTGTTAAAATCTCCCGGCACCAAAGTGTTTATATCATCTGCCCCTTGCATTGCTAGTAATTTAGCTCTAGGTATTTAACGATTTCAGTAAGTAAACATTTATGACTCTTGGTCTGCCTTGTGCATTGCGTATTTATCAGAGTAAAATAATCTGTTCTATTTTAAGATATTTTACTTGAATCCTACAGTGCCTGACATTCGTTTTGCAGTCCCTGGCTTAACTTTTGTTTGCAGTAGACAGGCACCTCTTTGCTTATTCTTTTGCATTTAACCCAAATAAGTGATTTTATTTTAGGTCTGGCCAATGTAAACAGAATAAGGCTGGTTTCAAAGTTTTGACCCAATCTCAGAGTCTCTGACTTTTCCTTAGGGAGCTTAAAAAATTTGCATTTGTTGTCATAACATGTTTGCTTGGGTTTATTTCTCTGATTTGTTTTCTAGTTTCCTCAGTTTTATTAACTGTTCCCCCATCCTCCCCACACCTTTTTTTTTTTTTTTTTAACTATAAGTGGCATAATAATGAAGTAGTTAAAAATGAGTCTGGATCAACCACCAGCTCTCTAATTAGCTGTGGGCATTGTGTCCGGTAACCGAGAGTACAATTTGAGGTTTACAGATTACCTGGAGTGCATCCAGACAAGTGTGGTCCCAGTAAAAGTTGCAGCGTTTTGCTACATGAGGAACAGATGAGGAAGTGAGATTGGGGGAAAAGTTGAAGTGGTGATTGCTCTGGGGAGAGAAGACAGAGAAAGCCAGGAGACAGAGACAGAGATTCGAGTGATTTTATAGAACTTCTGGATCAGAATTCTAAACAATATGTAGGTCTCGGGAAGTCAGAGCTATGGAAGAAATTCCAAGATTGGACTTTGTTCCCCCATGAAGTCACGAGTTCACAGTCATTAGAGATGTACAAGAAAAAAAAAAAACTGGACAACATCAGAATGCACTTTAGCTGATGCATATTTTGAGCAGAGGCTGCAACTCGTTCAGATTGTTCAAAACCCTGAAGATCTTTAATTACTTGGAAAAGAGTGACAAGATTCTAGTCTCTTTTAACTTTGTAGTCTTTTGAACTTCTTAGATGAGAGTTCTGATTTTGATTCTATAGAATAGCTTTCAAAACAAAGTCCCATGCCCAAACATCCCATATGGATGTGTGGTTTGTATGAAGATTTATCTCTGTACGTATCTACACAGACAGGGTTCTTAACCCCAGCAAAATATTAGAATTGGCTGGGGTGCTTAAAGAACACCAATGTCTAGTTCTTATTCAGGGTGTTTTGATTTAACCTTTCTGGGTTAGAGCCCAGAGAGTGTTTTGTTTTTTGACACTTTCCTCAGGTGATTCTAATCTACAACCAAGTTAAGAAACATCGGGCATTGAGAAGGTTACCATGGAGTTCCCATTGGGCAAACATGGCAGACATTTTTACATTTCAGGCCACAGCCCCCTGTTTTGGTTGGAATTTCTCACCTCTGTCTTTCTATCCAGGCAGCTTTGGAGGTATTGACCCGTGGATCTGGGTCGAACAGGACTCTCAGACTTCAGCCTCACGTTCCCTAGGACTTTGCAGGAGGCTTCCTTGTTTCAGCTGGATTTGAACCTGGAGAAGCTGGGAGTTCACCTGCATCCTAAGAATGAAGCTTGCACAGAGAAAGGTAGGGTTGCAATATGGACAGAAACTGAGCCTTGAGTTCTGTCACACTGTGGTCGTTTCACAGATTAGGAACCTGAGGCTAGGTGAGACTTGTTTACTTGTCCCAAATGTCGAGGAGATAGGGTTTAACTCCATGAAGGTCAGATTTCAAAAGGGAAGCAATTTCTGCTATAAGACCCCATCACAACAAGCAAACGTGGCATCTCCTCTAAGTGTGAGAAAGGACAAATGTGGAAACTAGCAGGTCTGAGCTTGAGTCCATCAAGGAGATATTTTGCTCTTTTGGCAATGCCTGTGTTTGATGGGATAAACACTCATACTTTTGTGTCTTGGGATAATTTACAGGTTTTGTCTGCTTGGTTTTTGCTCACTATCTACCGACAGAGTAATAACTCTTTCAAAAATGCTGATGAGTGTCTCTGCAATTGTCCTTTCTTGGAGTTTTTCTTTGGGTATATTCTTGCTGGTTCCCCAGATACAAGTGCATAGCAGAGAGAGGGGAAGTTATGGAATGCACTGGAAAGATAGGGAAGAGAGGACAAGGAAACTATCAAATGTGGACCGTGGTGTTTTAGGATGGTGTGTTTTATATTTTTTAGAAGAGCTTCCCTGAGCCATTCTAGCAGAGTCTAAGAAACCCTGGCAGATCTATTTGGGCTGGGGGATCTAGGACATAGGAACAAGGTGTACTAAACCCTTACTGTGTAAGTGACAGGAATGGGATTTGATTTTCAAACACAGGTGCTTTGTTACACTCCACGCCTGCAAAGCACTTCTAAATCCATACTGTTCCGCTTTGCTGATAACCAGAGTCATTATGAATTTTAAGACGATGAGAGTTATCTTGAAGGTTATCAAGATTTTCTGTTCTTTGGGTGATGTTTATCAGGCTAACCTTGGAACTGCTCAGAAATGGCAGAGCTGTTCTCTAAGGTGGGAAGCTGTGAGTGTGGCCTGAATATTTCTTAAAAAAGAAGGAGGGGTGTCTGGGTGGCTCAGTTGGTTGAGCAGCTGACTCTTGGTTTCAGCTCAGGTCATGATCTCAGGGGTAACGGGATCGAGCCCTGGGGTCAGGCTGTGTGCTCAGGATGGAATCTGCTTGTCCCTCTCCCTCTGCTCTCCCGTGCTTCCTCTCTAAATAAGTAAATAAATAAAATCATTTTTTTTTTTTAAAAAAAAAGGGAGGAAGCAAAACAAACAAAAAAAATCAGATTCCAAGGACTTCCTCTTCATTCGGACTCAGAGTATTTAATTCCAACAAAGAATCAGTTGGGAAGGGACATATTCATATTCTGTCCCAGCAAGCGTTTTAGTGGACTCACCTGGTATCCTACAGTGATAGCACCCAACTGTGACAATCCTAAGCATGGCCTTCTTCAGAGCATTTGTGATTAAAAGCCCAAGAAGCAATTGGAAGCAATAACATGGCATACTTTACAAACCAACTTAATTAAGCTTGACTAGCCATGGGAAACTCCATTCACCTAGCTGGTCAGTGGGATATCATGGTTAACCAAGGGAGAGGCCAAATTAGGCCCAGACCCGGAGGCTGTCTCAATTTCCAGCAGTGAGACTGCTCACCTTTTCTCATCTAATTGCAGCCATCAGTTTAATCCTTAAAGAATTATGTCCAATTGGTTTCCGTCTGTCTGCATTTGTAAATGTCATTCTGCCCAGCGTGTGTTGTAAAGATTAGCTGTGCTTCATCGTTTTGTTAGCATGAATCAATAATGTGGGTTTCTTGGCTCGCTGAATTTTTAAAGTCATCTGTGAATCAATGTAAGCTATTTGTGCAGCACCCCTTCTAACATGCTAATTTGATATCATTGGATAAAATGCCTCGTTTGGGGAGACAGTTATTGAAAATTTTAAGATTAACTTTAAGGTTAGCTTAACTGTAGAGGAGACGTGCTATGTTATGTCCTTTTGCTGATACACGTTCATGGATTCCGTTCTGGGACAAGGGGTAAAGTGAAATGATCAAAATTTTGCCCAGAAGCATGGTCCAAGAAAATGCCAAACAGAGACCCCTCCCAGAAGCTTTGTGATGGGCCCTTAAAAATATCCACCAGAGGTTCAGAAATGCCTCACTCTTGGAAGTGTAGCAGTAGTGCTGAAATTACATCCTATGAAGAAAACAAGGGGGGTATAATGCATTTCCTGGAAATTGTACCATAAAAGAGGTCCATCTTTCTTCAAAGTAGGTGACAGGCAAGCAGTACTTATGTGGTAATCCCATAAGGCTGTTCAATAATTTTTTCCTTTGCAGAAAGTTCACAGTTAGCTTACATGATGCTTTGATAAAGCCAAACCCTTCCTAAGCCTATAGAAATGGGTGTTGATACAATGCTGTTATTAATCACTAAAAGATGCCCTATAAAAATATTTGACTTTATTAGTTATAAAAGACAACAGTTTAATTTATCAAATTAGCAAATACTGAAAACCTATTAAAGCTGCTGAGGATGAGATAATTTACTGCTGGGAGGTGTGTAAATTATTGCAGTCTTTCCGAAAAGCTATTTCAAAAAAGTATCTGAAGGTTTAACATCATCTTACCCTTTAAACCTAATAAATCCAGTTTTAGTGAATATTCAAGTTTATAGGCGAACATCTATGCTTAAATATGTTTATCACTGTGTTAATCCAAATAAAAACGGTGGCAACAACCCAAACATCTAACAAAATGAGTGATTGAAATAATTATAATCTCTCCCTTTGATAAACTATCCCAAATTCATAAAAAGGAGCTCTGCAAAGAATTTGTAATTTCCTAGAGAAATCTTTAAGTTTAATATTAGAGGACAAAACCAAGATGTAAAGTCATACGTGTGACACCATCTCAGTATGTCAAAAGTACATAGCATTTTGGAAAAGGTGCTTATAAGTTAACACACTGGGATGTTAAGAGTCTTTCATTCGATAAATAGGTGTTTGTCAGGGACTACTTTTTCAGAAGCTGTTCTAGAACTGGAGATTATAGTGGTACTAGATAAGTTCCTGCCCTCGTGAAGCTTGCATTTTAGTAGGAGACATAGCAGGAAAAAAAAAAAAATCAAGACACTGTCTGGAAACAGTGAAGAGTTACAAGAGGTAAACTATGGCAGTGCACTGGAATGGTGTCAGCAATGAGGGACAGGGTGGAGGGCTTCAGACCAAACATCATGGAAGCCTCTAGGCTGTGATAGTTAAGCTGATGAAGACAGGGAGGGACCACTGTGATAATCAGGTCAACGAGTGTGCCAGCTAGAGGAAAGAGCAAGTGCAAAGGCAAGGACAGTTGGGGGTGTTCTAGAAATACAAAGAACAACTGCTGGAGATACTGTGTGAAGAGGCACAGTCCAAAGTAAGCAGATCTTGGAGGATAGAGTAAGGCGTTTAAATCTCATTTACATGTAATGGGAAGCCTTGGAGGCCTCTGAGCTAGGGAGTGACCTAATATAATCAACATTTTAAAAACACCCAGATGCCTTTGGAAATATAATGTAGGGGTCAAGAGAGAAAACGGAGGAAGCAGGTAAGTGGCTTTTTCATGTTCCCTTTGATTCAGCAAACCTACTTCTGGTAGTTTATCATCTGGATATAATTGCATATACAAAAATACTACATTAAAAGATTACTGCATGATCGTTTGTGATAGCAAACCCAGCTGTCAAAGGATAGGTTGATGGACTACGTTCTGTTACAGCCATATAATGGACTACTAAGCAACTATGTAAAGAACAAAGAAGCTCTCTCCAAGTATTCATATGAAAATATCTCTAAAGGTATGGTAAAGTGAGAGGAGAACAGGATGTATCGTGCGCTAACATATAAATGCTAAAATGTGGTTACCTGTGAAAAATAGGGATAGGAATGAGCCAACGAAAACACTAAGGGTATACATATTTTGATATAATTTGTTGTTCAAACATGTGTCCCATCTATTCAGACAACATTAAGATAGAATGTGGGGATTTCAGCAATCCAGGGGAGGGATAAGGGAGATGCTAAAATAGTGACATTGTAGCCAGGGAGAGGTTGGTGGAATTGGGATATGTTTGGTAGACTCTGTCTATGGAATTTGCCTGGGGGTTTGGTTGTGAGCTGTGAGGAGAAATCAAAGATGGTCCCTAAGATTTTGTTTTGAGAAATGGGGTGGTTGTGATAATTCCTGAATTGAGGAGAACTGGAGTAAAAGGTAGTTTTGGAAGGAAAATCAGAAATTCTGATTTTTAAACTTAGGTTTGAGATGATAGAGATGTCCAGGTAGAAATTGGGGAGGCAATTGAATGTTAAGAATCCTGAGGTCAAGCTAGACATTGGATCTGGAGATATAAACTTAGGAGACATCAATATATAGATGGTTTTTAAAGCCACAGAGTTAGATGAGATTACTTCCTGGCTGAGGAGTGTACCTGGAGAGTGTACTTGCCAGGGCTGAGCCCTGTGACACTTACTATTTCAAGTCAAGTGGAAGAGAAAGATCCCGTAAAGGAGACTGAGAATCCGAGCTCTGGAGTTAGGAGGCAAATTGGTATTTTTGTAGTGACACCACAGTCCAGAGGAAACATTAAGTATTCCAAATTGATAGTACTTATCTATGTCACATGTTGCTGGGGCAATAAAGCAAGAATTTAGAGAAGTGACCATAAGATCTGTCAGTGTGATGGCCATTCCTGATTTAGGGTAGGGCCATGATGCGGATGAGTGTTCTGGAAAAGATGTAAGATGGGAGGTAAAGAAGTGGTAAGGGTGACTGAAACCACTCTTTTAAAGAGTGTCCTTAGCTTGTTTGTTCAAAAAGGAACAAAGGGATGAGGAAATGTCCAGAGAAATGTGATGGTCAAGGGCTTTGGCTTCTTTTTCTGTTAGATGAGGAATATTGGGATATACTGGTATGAGACTGGGAATGGTGCAGTAGACAAGAAGCTGATCGTGTAGCAAAGGGGATGATAACTCAAGGACTCCAGACACCGAAAAAACATCTCCAGATTAGAGGAGACAGGATCTAGAGCCAAGTGGTTGGGTTGACCTGTGAAGGAACCCAGCTCTTCTCCATTGCCAGTGTGGTTCCCACTGGAGGTTAGGCTAATGGATTGTTATTGCCTCCGTTCTCCTCATCTGAAAAATGGGGAATCTCTGGTACATACCTCATGAGATAAGATAAGTAAGAATGCCTGCTAAGTGGCATACTTTTGGTAAATAGTCGTCTTTTTTGTTATTTTATTCTGTATGTTTTTCAAATATTCATATTAAGCACCTGCTACAGTAATGTAGAAATTTATTTTAGTGTTCTGTCTTCTATTTCTTGGTCAGTATGAATAATAGAAATGTAAAAGTGACCCAGACACTCTTAGCACGGGGAGACTTTTTCAGCACCAAGGACAGCAAACTAAATAATAACCAGTTCATAAGATTGCAGCACAGGATTGCTTAGGGGCCAGTGACTATTACAAATACATACAGGGTAGGGGAGGAATAGGAAGGAAGCAAACCTTAGATTGAGCCCTGCGGGAAATCCCACTTCCCACTTGCAGAGAACAAGGCTGGGCTTTTTCTTTGTGGTGTTTCTGCCATTTGCACATAGTGCTGGCATTGTATGAAGCTCTGCTCCCTATCTCTCGGGAACCCAGTGTGTTTGTGCCTGTTTAGAGAAAAGTGAAGGAGAGCAGGGAAATCAGAATCCGTGTTTCAGAGGCAAGCTTACAGGACACCTGCAATGCTGGGAGAATGGCAGATTACACTGGGATGCGACGTGGGCCTGAGTTCCGAATATGTTGACTTTATCTTTTAATAATGCATTTCATTAGGAACAGGGGCTATTGATGTACTCGGCAAATAAAATGCTTTCTTCACAGGCTGCCTCACTCTTCAGTAGTTGCTAAAGCAGAGGGAAAAGAAGCAATGCATGCTGTTTCTCTTATTAAAACTTGCCCATCCATGGCTCTAGGGAAGGGAAGGGAACCAAATTTCACCAGACTCCTGTTTTGAACCAGACTTTTCACATAGCTGAGATCATTTAATCCTCTCAAATATCATTAAGGTAGGCATCAACCCTATCAGTACAAGGGAGAGCTCTCTGAGAAGTTTCGTAACTTACTGGAAGTCACAGAGCTCATGAGTAGCTGGTTGACGTCAGGGCTTTCTTTCTGTGTTTACTACCTGTTCCTCTGAACCAGGGCTTCTCAAACTCAATGCTACTGACATTTTGTGTGGGGTGGTGTGTGTGTGTGTGTGTGTGTGTGTGTGTGTGTGTGTGTATGTGTATGTGTGTGTGTTGGAAAGGAGACTGCCCACTGTTCTGTGCATTGTAAGATACTTAGCATTATTCCAGGTGCAATAGCCTTCCCCACCACCTCCCCACCCCCCGGCTTGTGATAACCAGAAACATCTCCAGAAATTACCAAATGTCTCCTGGGAAGCCACCTTTCCCCAGACTGAGAAGCACTGATCTACATGATGCTGCCCAGACATTGTCTCTACAGCTCAAAGCCTAGCTGCAGCTTTCTAGATTCTGGGCATAGATCATATTGGTATGTGCTATGTTCATTTTCTGATACACCCACTCCTTCGGCTGCCCACCGGTATTTTCTGAGTGTCTACTCTAAAGCCAGGCGCGTTGCTAGGTACTGAGGTAAGAAGATGAATGGATCAAGCTTCCCTTCCCTCAGGGCATGCATTCTGATGAACCGTAGCCACTCTGGGAGTGCAGTGCCAGTTGCTGCTCAGAGAAGAGACAGTGTAGGGATCAAGTCTTGAAGAAAGAAGAATCTACTAGGTATTCACAGTCCATGGGCTGACTTAAAAGATAACCTTATCTTCTGGGGTTTTGCTTTTGGGTTATTCTGAGTTTCTAGTGAGTGAAACCTTAGTGACCCAGCTGACAGGATTTGTTTTTAAATATTTTATTTTGATATACATAGAGCAAAGGACACATTTCATATGTGCAAAGCTTGGTGAAATCTTACATATATTCCTACTTGTGTACCCGCCACCATTCAGGGTCAAGATACAGAATATTTCTGTCATTTCAGAAGTTACTTTCTTGCCTCTTAGTCAGTAGAAGCTCCTGCAACAATAAACACTCTACAGTTTCTATCACCATAGATTAGTTTTGCCTGTTCTTGAACTTCATTTAAGTAGAATCATTGCAAGATGTTTTCTTTGGTATCTGTCTTACTTATCTCATCAACACATGGTGAGATTTAACCATACTGTGGCATGTGGTGGTGTTTCATTCTTTTTTATCACCATATAAAATTCCACAAAGCAAATATTGTCATGGTTTTTTTAATCCATTTTCCTACTGATGAACGTTTAGGTTGGTTTTCAGTTTTGCCCGTTATTAGTAAAGCTGTCACACACATTGCTGGGCCATAGGGTAGGTTAACGTTTAACCTTAGGAGATACTGCCTGGCTTATTTCTGAAGAGGCTCCCCCAGTGTACACCCCCACCTAGCAGCTCTTCAGAGTTCTGGTTGCTCTCGGGTGTCTTCAGGCATCAAAGATAGTGTGATATGTAACTAAGGCAGGTGCTTTAACCCTAAGGTTGTGGGCAGCAGGGGATGAGTTGGAGAAAAGGACAATACCACTTTTCTCCCACAGGCTTAACCTCTGTCACAATCCCCACACCTGGCCCCCTAAGTCTCTGGAAGAGAGACTTAGTGGGTCAGGCCTAGTAGTGGAGAGCTGGCTGAAACAGTTTCTCCAGCCCTGAGCAGCTGGTGAGTAATAGCTGGCCTTATGGAGTTAAAGAGAGAAATCAGAGTGAGAATATCCACCAGTCTGAGTTCTTTCCTGCCTGTGAGAGACTCACATCAGAGGCTGGTTATCTCGTGCAGCAGAGACACAAAGCTCTTCAAGGCACCATGGTGTCATACAGAGAGCTCTGGGATCCTGTCTCTGCTCTGTTATGGGACCAAGGAGACCCAGCCTAAATTCTCTGAGGTCATTTCCAAACTTACAGTACTGCCTTGCCCACCCCTCCCCCCGAGGGTTGCTGAGTGACCAAGTGATAATTTATACATGAAGAATAATGTACGCCTGAAGAAGTGACTGGTTTTCCAGGGTTGTAATGTGGCCACCTTGCTGTCGGTCCCAGGGATTGGGAGCCAGGGGAAGGCTACGTGCAGTGGTGGAGAGCATGTAGGGCTAATAGTAGCCTCCTCAGTCACTCACCACTGGAGGGTCTGGATGACTCACTTCACTTCTCTGGTTCCGGGTGTTCCTGTCTGTGAAATCATGCCTTGGACCTGGTCATGTCTGGTGGCATTCCACTGGAGCCACTGGGAGAGCGGGAATGTAAATGACCTCAAATCAGTCCTCATTGTTTGCTCGGACCCCGTTCGAGAGAACTACTATGTTGGCTAATTTTTACTGAGTTCCCGGAACTGTCCTAAGCACTGTATATGCTTCATATTGTATATTTCTCACAACCAACCGCATGAGAAAGACGTCATTGTTTTTCTCATTTTACCGATGAGAAGACTAAGGCACAGAGAAGTTAAATAAAACTTACATGAAGTCCCGTAGTTAGCTAAATAGAGGCAGCGCTTTAGCCGAGGCAGACTGATTCCTGAGCCAAGTCTCTGACTAAGGCTCTGACAGGAGACTTGAATGGGTGGCCCCATCATATGGGAACGAAGGAATGTGGTGAAACAACTAGAAACCTGGTATAGCCCCTTGCCACTTACTAGCTGTGTGCTCTCAAGCCAGTGCCTTCACCTGCTGGGTCTCAGTTTCTTCAGCTTTAAAATGGGTTAAGTATTTTCTGTCTCAAAGGGATAATATGTAGGAACAACATGGTGCCCAAGACAACAGTCAATGACTGTTAGTTCCCCTTTCTCTAACACTATGTAAGTCAGGGTGGAAATGAACCATGGCAATTGGAAATGACCTTACCTCCCATCTCTTGCCACAAGAGAATGTTCTTGGGATAAGGCCAAGCTAAGAGCGGAAGTACAATGTAATAGGACTGAACAGGGAAAAAGGCACGAGTTAAACTAGACTTTTATCTTTTATTAAATTCCCCCCACCCTTCCCACCCTATCATAAAAGAAAAAACTGCTTATTTTAGGAAATTGGAAAATATAGAAAAAAATGAAGAAAAAAAGTGTCCATAGTGTTGACACCTGGATACAACCCCTGTTGATATTTTATTGTCTCTCCTTCAAATATGCTTGCTTTAAAAAAAAATAGATGAAATCATATTGGGTGTAAAGTTTTGTAATTTGCTTCTCTGACTAAATAATATAACACGAGCATTTTCCTATGATAATGGCAGTCTCTCTGTAATCATCATTAAATTAAGCTGCATGGTTTCATTCTATCGTGATTTAGTTACTCCCATACTGTTTCTGAATTTTTCATTATTAGAGAAATACCAAGATGACCATGATTTCATATATAAAACTTATCCAAGTTTGTAGTCATTTCTTTTAAGGCATAGACATTTTTGGAAGCCCGTGATAAAAATAAAATAACATTTTTTTTTAAAAAAGCTCATGATATACATTGCTGAAAGGCTTTCTAGAAATGTTTAACTGAGTTCATGGTTAATGGTTTAACCAAGAGAATGATAGTTTTCACTTTACCACTCTAACAATAAGAATTCAGAGATTTTGAATCCTTATTAGTTTGATTGTTAAAATCTTATCCCTTTATTTTATTTATTTATTTATTTATTTATTTATTTATTTTAAAGATTTTTTATTTTATTTATTTGTCATAGAGAAGCGAGAGCAAGCACAGGCAGACAGAGTGGCAGGCAGAGGCAGAGGGAGAAGCAGGCTCCCTGCCAAGCAAGGAGCCCGATGTGGGACTCGATCCCAGGACGCTGGGATCATGACCTGAGCCGAAGGCAGCCGCTTAACCAACTGAGCCACCCAGGCGTCCCTTATCCCTTTATTTTAAATTTACAATTCTTTGGGGTGCCTGGATGGCTCAGTCAGTTAAGTGTCCAATTACTGATTTCAGCTCTGGTCGTGATCTCAGGGTCCTGGGATGGACTCCCACACTGGGCTCCATGTTCGGTGGGGAGTCTGCTTCAGGATTCTAGCTCTGCCTCACCCTCCGTCCCGGCCCCTGCTCATGCTCTTGCTCTCTAAAATAAATAAATAAATCTTTAAAAAAATAAAATAATTGTACAATTCTTTGATTTAAAATGTTCTTGAATATTCTTATCTTTACATTTTTGATTTTTTGGTTTTTTAACCATGTTTTGAATTTTTTATATCTGAGTTTTTAAAATTTTTCATTTTTATTGTGACATAAATCAAAATGATGTGTATGTTTGGTTTAAATCTTCATCATGATAATCCAGTAAAACACTAATTTCTCCACCATTCAGTTTATGAAATAGAACATTTTCATACCTTAGAAATCTCCTGGTTTTTTCTCCTATGAATGTTTCCCTCCTTCTTTCTGAAGTAACCATAATTCTAACATGGGTAGTACCTATTTCTTTCATTTTCCTTATAGTTTTACCACCCATTATGCCTCTCTAAAAACAAAGTTTGTTTTATATGGTTTTGAACTTTACGTAAATAGAATAATAATGTAGATATCCTTCTGTAGCTTATTTAACCCCAAAGTGAGATTCATCCATGTTCATGTGCATACTAAAATTCATTTCTTTTCACACTGAATAGTTGTGCATTGTACACATGTAGGTTCCATATTTCTTTAAAGGAACCTGAGTCCTGGTATGTACAGCTTCACCTTTACTTGGTAGTATGTTAGGTTTTAAGTTCATCTTAATATATGTACACTGTCCAGATTATTTGGTTCCTAATCTTTTGTAGCCTCCCTTTGACAATTAGAAATTATTTCTGTTCCCGTAGATGAGTTTTTTCTTTTGTGACTCTTTCATTGTTTCAATATCTAGAAAGTTCTCTGGCACCCTTAAATGGAATTTCTTTTCATGATGTTCTTCATGTTCTTCTGTTTTGTTGTTCGTTTCCTGCTCTGTCTTTTGAATATTTAAGTATGCATTTAACCCTTCATACCATTTGAAATTTATTTTGCTTTACAGCATGAAGTGAACGTGTTTGTTTTTATTAAGTTTCTAACCAATTGCTTTAAAAAAAAATATTTTGTTTATTTATTGATCAGGGGAGAGAGAGAGAGAGACAGAGAAAGAGAGAGCACAAGCAGGGGGAGCAGCAGGCAGAGGGAGAAGCAGACTCCCCACAGAACAAGGAGCCTGATGTGGGATTCGATCCCAGAACCCTGGGATCATGACCTGAGCCAAAGGCAGATGTTTAACCGACTGAGCCACCCAAGCATCCTTAACCAACTGCTTTTTAAACCCTTCTCAAATACCCTCTCTGTGCTACATATTTTCTGTTGACTCTCAGTCCACCCCACCCTTGTATGTGCTCTGTTCCACACCGTCATAGCCAGGTGTAGGAAAACTACATTTCCCAGAGTTCTTTGCCAGCTGATGTTTGTTTCTGCCACTGGGAGGTGATCACATGGATTAACAAATTAAAAAAATGTAAAAGCTATCTTTCTGCATGTGGCAACAGGAACAGCAGAAATGCTGACCCCCAGGCTTTTGATAATACTACCTTTTATGATTTATTTCTCTAGCCCTGGAAGTGGTAGTAGTGTTCTTCCCTGGGCAAAGCAAGATGTACTGCTCTTGTTCTTCTGGGTTTTCCATGTACCTGTAGTCAGTTTCCTGTAGTAATTCCTTTCTGTTTGATATACCTGAAGTGCTTTCAGTTTTCTTTTGTGTACGCTGATAAATCTTCCTCTTCCTACTGATTTGCAATGCCAGGTTTATTGTGTGTGCACACGTGTGTTATGGGGGGGCCGTATGCAGAAGGAAGGCGGGAGAGAGACAAAACAAGAGAGAATGTGTGTATTTGTTTTGGAGCAATCTGTTTTGATTCATTGATCTTAGCAATTCGTGCATGTGCATATTTATCATTATAATTATTAGAGCTTCAGGATACACTTCAATATCTGACCCCGCAAGTCTTCCCTCATTCTTTTTCCCTGTGTTCTTCACTAGTCTCATCTACTTACCAAACTGGGCTTTTAAGAAAAAAAAAAATTTAAAAGACAATCCATTGTGTTCTGCCTACTATAATCTTTCCCCCTGCATCTTGGTGAAGCCGAGAGGATTGCTTAAGAAAAGCTAACATTGCTTCACTGCAGAGAGTCACAGAAATGGTCACACATACAATTGCACACACACACAGTGCCTCTGCTTCCCATCAGCACAGAGGGCGGTTGTGTCCGCATGCACAGGTGATCAGTTACCGTCCATGCCGAGTGGTTCTTCCCTGCCACATTGGGGTCACCCCACTTGGAGAGGAGGCTGCCGAACTGTCATCTCTAACAATGAAAGGGGATCTTATTTTCTCTGAGTCAGCCTGGCTAACAATACCCAAGGTCAGAAGAGATATTTCCTGCAAGACCTTGCAATTTCTCAATAATCCTATTTGGGCTCATTGGATGAAATGGCTGTGGGAAAATGATGTGATCATTATTTTAAACACCAGGGCAATCATAGCAGAAGACGCCTCTGAAACATACTATCTCCACTTTGGTAACTACTGAAAGGGAGAAAATTGGACAAGGTGCCTCATCGTTCTCTCTTCCTCTTTCTCTCTTTTGGTAGAGGAGGCTCTCATGATATTCTGAAAACACCCCCGAGATCTCCCCACCACACTCCCCTCATGCTCTTCTGTTAAGCCTGATTTGGTTGAAGACAAAGGCTGCCCCCATTTTAGAAGCCCCAGCCCTGGGGAAGCCTCTGGCACTCTCCCCACACAGTTGGCTTTGTGTCAAAGACCGCTTTGGAACATGAAAGCACTCTCCAAGACCCTCAGGGCTCCGTGCCCTGGAGAGTGGGGCACAGTGAGTTTGAGGAGCAGTGAAACTATTTTAGACGGAGCACGGGGACAGTGCCAAGGCTTGCCTGGCAGGGAAAGCCGGTGAAAGGCAATGTGACTTTGCACAGACTTGGAGCAGAGTAGAAATCCACCCCCACCTCCCCTCAACCCCTTGCCCACCACCCCCATGAACTTTAGAGTTCAACTTCCTGGGTTTAAATTCTGGCTGCTCCGCCTCCAAATAGCCAGGTACTTTCTGTGCCTCGGTTTCCTTTCCAATACAATGCTAAAAGCTATGATGAGAGTGTCAAAGGCTAGGTCGGGTTGGATGAAATCATTTATCTTGGGGTTAGAATAGTGCCTGCATGTAGTCCCCTCTTCTCCTCTCCATTTCCCAACTGCTTCCCTTCCAGCCTTAACTCATAGGTGGTTGATTGTCTAGGCTTGGGAGCTGGTTCCGCCCGGTTCATATTCTCATTCTGCTAATTACTAGTTGTGTGACTCTCAGTGAGTTGTTTAACCTCTCTGAGCCTTACTTTGCTCCTCTGTAATATAGTTTAATACTAGTACCTCCTCATGGAGTCACTCTGAGCATTGAATTAATTAATCCAAATCTAAGTAAACACTTAGACCAGAGGTTCTCAGATGGGGGCAAGTTTGCCTCCCAGGGGACGTTTGGTGATGTCTGCAGACATTCTGGTTGTCACAGCTGGGGTACGTGCTATTGGATTATGGGTAGAAGCCAGGGATGCTGGTTCCCCAGTGCACAGGATAGCCAGCCCCTACACACAACGGAGAATTATCCTGCTCCATATGTCAAGAGTGCCAAGGTTGGGAAATCCTAATAGACTGATTCATGGCTGGCGGTGAGCACTCAGTGAATGTTGGCTGTTATCATTTGAGCAACAGCTTTGTGCACTTGCACTTGGCCAGGAACTGCATTATATTCTGGAAATATAAAGAAGAATTACCTGCTGGCCCTGCCCTCAAGTGGCTCAGTCTGGAGGGAAAGACAGTATGAAGCTTTGGGACTGGAGGGTGAGGCAGGGAGCTTGGTCTCAGAGCAGCTGGGCAAAGGACCCCCCCCCCCACCTTGTTTCATGGCTCCTCCACTTGTATAAACAGCCACACTTTGGGTGGGACACCAGGTAAACACATAACTGGGATATGGTTTGGTGGCTACTTGGCCGGACTGTATGGACCCACATGGCAAGGCCCCTATTCGAGGAGGTGGAGACAGGTCTCTAAAAGGAAATGATGGTTGTTGCTACCTCGTGAAGGAAAAGCAGGACTTAGGAAGGCAAAGTTGGGGAAAGGAAGGGCAGAGGAGAACTCACATACAAAAGGACAGAGCTATCATGTATTCAGTAAGCGTCTACTGAGCATTTCCGTGGGCCAGGCACAGTTCCAGGCCCTGGGAATGCAGCAATGAGCCTTAGACAATAATCGGTGCATCGGTGGAGCTTACAGTATAGTGCTGGGGGCAGGATCCAGGTAGCAAACACATAGGTAATGCGTCAGGTGCTGACCAGCACTATAAGCAGCACAAAGAGAGAGTGTTTGCAGTATTAAATACGAAATTAAGGAAGTCCTCAGTGAGGATATTCCTTGAGCTGTGACCTGAAGAAAAAGGAGGAGGGAGCCTCTGGATACCTGGGTCACTAGCAAAGCAGTGGCTCCTGCAAAGGTCCTGAGGCAGGAGTTTTTCTGGCATGTTTTAGGATCAAGAGAAAGATCACTGGGGGTAAGGGGAAGAATTGGATTAAAGTAGGAGCAGCAGGTGGGCCAAGAAAGGCCTTGGACTCGATAGTAAGAAAGATGGACTTTCTAGTGAACGTGAGAGGTTATTCTCTCTGCCGTCAGGGAAATACCCAGATACCTTCCATAAGACACTGACTGACCCTGCCTGAAGCGCATGACACTTGCTCAGAATTTTCTGGGTTGCCGTGTCTCTCGAGTCTTGCTCTGATGACCCTAGACAAGTACTGGTACTGTTTGCCTTCAAGATACATTCCGTACATGAAGGCTCTTTTTGCATCCCCTCCTGGTCAAGTTTCATGGTGGCAACTTGAGTCCCAGCTCTGTGGCTCCAGGCTCTTCGCTCTGACTCTTTGAGTCTCAGATTATTTTACGAAAGAAATGAGGAGATTGCTCTTCTGTTCTGGCCCCAGAACTGTACGAATGTCTCAGAGTCCTTCATGGAAGGCTGTAGAACAATCGCGACCACTGGCAGGGCAGGAGCTGTACCCCAGCATTGGGCTGAACGTTCTACATACGCTTGGTCCCACAAGTGCTCAGCACACCTGGGATGCTTGCAGTTACCTCCGCTTTAGCCAGAAGAAAACAGAGGCCCAGAGGGGCTGAATGGTGTGTCTCCGTGGCACAGCTTGTGCCAGCATGTGCCAGCCAGGCCCAGCTCTGCCTGTCTGCCAAGCTCCTCCAGCAGCGAGACTATCAGGATGGCGGAGTGAGGCCGCCACAGCGCGCAGCACACCGGGGCAGGGGAGCCCCAGCATGCTGCTTTCCCCGGGCCCACTCTCGTTCCCTGCTCCGTTGATGTACCTGAGGGGCTCTGTAGGCCTATCTGGGATCACTGGGGTCTTCTCAGCAAAGTCACAGCCTGAGCGCCAAGTTGCTGAGTCAGGGCTGAAGTTTCATCAAGAACTTGCCCAGGAGGCCCTTTGGAGCCGAGGGTCAGAGGCCTCCTTGGGAGGCTGTAGGGGGCAGGCCAGACCCCTGTGGAGGGTTGGGGAGAGCCAGACCTCAGCGCCAGATGCCAGGAGACTCGCGGCCCGAGACAGAAGACGGCGGCTCTCACGTCGTGGGCCTCACCCACACCCAGTTGCCTGGCAACCTCCTGTGCCCGGCTGCCAGCTCTGGTGATGCAATGGCAGCAGCGACATCAGAGTAAGCCGATGTAAACTTTTATTTCCTTATTTATTTGCATTTCCCTTTTCTTGTTGTGGTTGTTCCCAGAATGCCCTTGGGTCCCTACTGCCCTTCAGCATGGCCCGAGGAGCCCGCTGGAGGAGAGTGCAACCCGGTGGACGACAAGAGCCCATGTCCCCTGACGCAGGCGGAAAATCCACGCCTCACATGCCAGCTATGGCACGGCGGCTAGTTTTGTACAAATGTGGGTCTCTCTACCTGTCTTAGACACTTAGCTCCCCTGTGAAATTTAAAATGCGCCTGGATTGCCAGCTGAAGCTGGTTTCCATCGCTGTGTATCAGCATTTTCCCCAGTGCCGGCCCCAGTGCCTAGGAACATGCCTGCCATGTAGTAGGTACTCAGTAAATGACTGAGGGACTGAATGAGTGATAGGTGTATGAAGCAGATCCCGGGGAAAATCCTGAAGCTAACTGACAGCCCCACAGGTGAGTCTAACCTCACTGAATTATCAGATGGTAATGAAAACCTTAGTTTCACCCACTGGATTTTTTTTTTTTTTTCCTGTTTTCGTTTTGTCTGTCACATCTCCTAAGCTTTCTGGATGGATTTTAAGTAGCCATCAAGAGTCCAACTTTAGACATGGAGGATGAGCAGGAGTCAGGAAAAAATACGCTTTTTTACTCCCCACTTCTCCAAGTTCTGCATGCTGACCATCCCCAGACATGCTTTTGTCCTGACTCTCTGGCTGTTCTCTGTCTTCTCTGCCTGCCCCTGTCACACCACTCAGACAACAGAGCTCTTCCCAAGGACCCCAAAAGGGCATAATTACATCATAGGTCATTTATTTTATTTCCAGAGTGTCACCTCAGTGGGAAACGCAGGTGGAGGAGATGTCAAGGCTTGGGTCTTGCTTGTAGATATATTTATTTTTGCATAAAACAAAGTCGAATGGACATCAGTATAGGTTTAAAAAAAAAAAAATCATGGTCTACTCCAGGTTTGTTCGCTAACCCCCTGTGTGACCTTTGGCGGTTCTGAATGTCTGGATCCTTCAGGTGCCTCTTGTAGGATACTGAGAGGAACAGGTGCTCCCTTCCAGCTTTAGATATTTATGGCTTTAGAACTGTGTTTCTCAACCTTTGTCAAAATTTTATTGCTTCCATGCCCCCAAGCCTTTTTAGACACTTGTTTCCTAATTATATCTCCATGAAATTTTAACACTGGAGATAAAATGTTTATCTGTTTATGTGCTGTATGTGTGGCTGTGCTTTATACATAAAAAGCGTAAGATTGTCTCGCCTTCCCTCCGAGAGCCCATTTGTACCCCATTGGGGAGGGTATAGTCTCCTTTGAGAAAGCATGTTGTCGAGTAAAGGCCCCTGTCCTTTGACTTCTGGATCTCAGTAAAATAAAAAGCCAGTCTGTCTTTAAAAGACGAACACTCACTGGTAAAAAAGACTAAACACTAACTTCTTTTTGGAATGAGGTCATGATCACCTTTCGATGGCACCACATCTACGACTCAGCATCTTACCTGACCAGCTCCTAACCTCCTTTATTCTTAGGCCCTCGTCCCCTCCCCTGTCGTGCACCATGCCCTGAGCCTGTGGCATTGCTAGAGACCAGGGGGGCGTTATGGTTAATTTTACATGTCAACTTGACTGAATCCTGGCACACCCACATTCTGCTGGGTATCTCTGCGATGGTGTTTCTGGATGAGATTAATGTTTGAATTGGTAGACAGCCCTCCCCAGTGTGGGTGAAACTCTTCCCATCTGTTGGACACCTATCTGCACAGAAGAAAGGTTTGCTCTCTCTACTGGGACACTGGACTTCTCTTGCCCTCAGACTGGAACTGCGTTACCAGCTTGTCCAGCTCCCAGCTGCAGGTAGAAGATTGTGGGACTTCTCAGTCTCCATAATCACATGAGCCAATTTCTTATAATAGATCTCTTATATTGGTTCTGCTTTTCTGGAGAACCCTGACTAATCCAAAGAGCTCAGGGAGAGATGAGGACAGAGAGCGCTAGGTCGTGCTGGCTTTGTAGGTCACTACCGTAGCAGATTTACATTTTGTCCTTTGCGCATTATCTCCAGTCCCTCTTACTTTTTCTGTACGTAGATCCCCCAGCTTCTGTGTGCTTTGCTGCTAGTGGCTGGCATTCATGGCTTTCTTCAGAGGATCACCTTGGGCTGCTGGAGCCACCTCCGTACTGAGAACTAGGTGGTCTGTGGCAGTGACTGGCTGGTAAGGAGAACAGCCCCTTAGCCTCTTCATCTTGAGACACAGCAGACTGAGATGCCGGTATGCTCCAGCACTCCTGCAGGGCCAGGCTGGGGATAGGACATAACCTTCCTTATCTCCTGTCCTCCTCCAGCCTCTTCCCTGGTCTCTTGGAAGCACTTAATCAGTCACATACACTAGAATCCTGGACTCCAGATCTGCTTCTAGAAGGAGCTGGTCAAAAAAGGTCATAGTAGGGTGCCTGGATGGCTCAGCTGGTTAAGCAACTGCCTTCGGCTCAGGTCATGATCAGGTCATGGGATCATCAGAGTCCTGGGATCAAGTCCCGCATCGGGTTCCCAGCTCTGTGGGGAGTCTGCTTCTCCCCCGCCCTCTCCCTCTCATGCTTTCTCTCATGCTGTCTCTCCAATAAATAAATAAAATCTTTATAAAAAATTCATAGTAAGGATCGGGACTTCCTCCTGAGAAGAATGGGAAATCTTTCCAAGAGTGAAATGATCAGATTTTAAAACTCTACCTCCCAATTCTAGTCATGACCTAACTGCTTCAGTGTTCCTGGCTGATCTAGGCTTCTGTCTCCCCCTCTCTGGAGCAAGTGGGCAGACCGCTTGAATTTTCCATTCCCCAGAAGTCAATTGAGTTTTTGCCTACTTGGATTTGTATGTATTTCTGAACCTGGATGGTCTACTCCCAGACCTATATTTAATCCTCTCCATCCATTTAACAAGTACTTACTGACTGTGTATATATGTAGTACCGTGTGTATATGGCACTAGCTCTCTATACATCTAGTCTTTTGACTTCTTAGACCCCTAACTACTTACCGTCAATCAATCCTCCTAATATCCTAGTATCTGGGCCACACATAGTTCTTTTTATCTCGTGTGTGACTGTGGTTTTAAGAAAGTTCTAAGCATACTGATAATATGTAAAAGAGAATTTTGACAATAATGAACCTCCCCAGTGTGTCAAGTAGAACGCACACTGTGACTTCCACACATTGTGACTAGTTGTCCTATAGGACAGTGCCAGTGTCATATAATCACCATCGGAAGGAACTTTTCTCTGGATGTTGCTAAAGGACAGTCCAAGAATAAGCTATGCAGATAGACCATCAGGATGCTCAATTTAGGTTTGTTTTCTTTTACTGTCAAATAAACACCTCTCTCAGAATTGTTCTGATAACTCCATTGTGGGTTTTTGTTGTTTGTTGTCCTTGTCAGTCTTCGAGGGCTTTCTGTGAAATACGAGAGTTTACAGCTGTCCCAAGATTTAAAACTCTTCGGCTATGGTGCCTGCATAAATTATAAGTATGTTTTTAGTATTTCATTTTCCTTAAGGTAAATTTACTTAGCACTTGTCTCCATCCTCACCTCCGTGTCCTGAAACGATAGAACTGTGACCCCAATAAATATTTCCTCCTCAAATAGGAGGCCTTTCCTCTGCAACCCTGATTTATCCTGCCGTCTCCCCGCCCCTTGCATAATGACTTGGGGATGTGCCGATTCCATGTAATTATTGTTTCTGTGCTGTAGGGGTGGTAGCTCAGCTTAGGGAAGAGCACAGCGTTAGAATGACAAGCCATTCTGACAGGAGTTGACAAATATCTATCAAGGCCACGGGGAGAGTGAAATCTTTTTGACAACTCTATTATTTTTCTTTATCTCTGAGTCTTTGGAGGGTAATCTTTCCTTCAGGGAGATCAAACTCTCCCTCCTACCTTTGCTCCACATGAGAGAATGAGAACCTGGATGGTTTGTACGACTCTTTCCAGATAGAACTTCTGACAAGTCTGTGAGATACACCCTCTAAGAGAGAAAGATTCGGAGCCACAACTTTTTTAATTATAAAAAATTGCGTATACCTACACACAAGATGGCCCCGGTTAGATGGTGACTGCATTCTTCTCCACGAGAAGATTCTTAACTTTCCAGAATTTTCAGCCAAATTACGTGTATAATTTACAGCTGTGGGCTATAGATAATGTCTCATGTCCAACTTAAGAATAATGAGTTTATTGTTTTGTTGCACACATGCTTTAAATTACACATAGAATTATAATTTGGAAACGAGGCTTCTTTTTTTACTTACATCTCAGGAAACCATTTCCCCCCAACATTCACATGCCTTTCCCATGTGATTTTCTCTGGTGCGCCTGGAGCCCACTTCTGAGTCATTTCACGGTTTTTCCAAGCATGCCACTTTCACTTCCATCCAAAGTATTTGAGAGACGGCAGCTTTTGAGTTCGCATATGATACTGTTACTAAAAATTGTATTCTGAGCCACCAGGCCTAATTTACACAGATTTAGGACACCTCTCCTTTTATTGTGAAACATAAATACAGAGATATGCATAAAACATGTGAATGGTCCCATGGATAATTACACAGGGAACACTTTTGTCATAGCCATCCAGACGGAGAAATGGCGTGTTTCCAGGTGCGCAGAAGATCAAAACTCATTTCTTCTCACCAAAGGTAACACTATCCTAACTTTTGGGATGAGAAAGGCATGAGCAATTTTGGGTTTTTAGTAAATATTTGTCTGCCCATGTCTGTTGACGGCACAGTCCAAGCTCTTAGTCTCTTTTGTTTTAAAGGGGCTTTGCAGGTTTTATCTGTAATGGTAACCAGAGCTTTGCACTAGTGAGGCCATGCTCCCAGGGATAATTACTAAGTGGCTGTGAAATTTACCTGCTTTCTTATATACTGATGCTGTCATGGGATGTCTCTAAACACCTAAAGCTAGCATTGATTGAGGTCATGTAAAGAGAGCATGTTTTCTTCCCACAGTCCCTAGTTCTTTAAAGTAATTGACACACATGTCCCATAACTTGAGAAACGTGAAGGGGACGTGTGCGTAAGTTAGCAGAAGTTGACTCACACTTTCCCGAAGTTTACTTTCGAGCCAGTATCTTCCCTTTTCTGCAGGCCTCTATGTAACATCTCTTTTTTATTCAAGTTTTCTAAAATAATAGGAGATTGCAGATACGAAAAATAAAAAAGAATTAAACATGTACCCACATCCCCACCAATACCCAGATGTCACATGTGATGTAATCAATTATAAAAACCAGTAGGAAAAACAACTTTCATATGGTACTTATCCTTGTGATAGTGTGTGTTATTACCTCACATGGGTTATTCTGCAACTTAATCCAACCACTGTTTTTGAGATATATCCATATTGTTACATATGGATGTGGTTCCTTCATTTTATTTATTTATTTATTTATATTAACATATAATGTATTATTTGTTTCAGGGGTGCAGGTCTGTGATTCATCAGTCTTTTAAAAAAAATTTTTTTAATAAACATATAATATTTTTTTATCCCCAGGGGTATAGGTCTGTGCATTGCCAGGTTTACACACTTCACAGCACTCACCATAGCACATACCCTCCCCATATGGTGGACATAACCCCACCCCCCCTCTCCCCCCTTCTCCCCCCAGCAACGCTCAGTTTGTTTTGTGAGATTAAGAGTCACTTGTGGCTTGTCTCCCTCCCAATCCCATCTTGTTTCATTCATTCTTCTCCTACCCCCTTAACCCCCCATGTTGCATCTCCACATCCTCATATCAGGGAGATCATATGATAGTTGTCTTTCTCCGACTGACTGATTTCACTAAGCTTGATACCCTCTAGTTCCGTCCACGTCGTCGCAAATGGCAAGATTTAATTTCTTTTGATGGCTGCATAGTATCCCATCGTGTATTTATACCACATCTTCTTTATGTGATTCATCAGTCTTATACAATTCTTAGCGCTCACCACAACGCATACCCTCCCCAGTGTTCATCACCCAGCCAGCCCATGCCCCTCCACTCCAGCAACTTTCAGTTTATTTCCTGAGGTTAAGAGTCTCTTATGGTTTCTCTCCCTCTCTGGTTTCATCTTTTTTCATTTTCCTCTCCCTTCCCCTATGATCCTCTGTCTTGTTTCTGAAATTCCTCATATCAGTGAGCTCATATGATAATTGTCCTTCTCAGACTGACCTATTTTGCTTAGCATTATACCCTCTAGTTCCATCCATGTCATTGCAAATGTTAAGACTTTGGGGGGTTTATGGTGGCTGCATAGAATTCCATCATATATATACCATATCTTCTTTATCCATTCATCTGTTGATGGACGTCTTGGCTCTTTCCATAGTTTAGCTATTGTGGACATTGCTGCCATAGACATTGGGTGCACTTGCCCCTCTGGATCACTACATTTGTATCTTTAGGGTAAATACTTAGTAATGTAATTGCTGGGTCATAGGGTAACTCTATTTTCAACTTTCTGAGGAACCTCTGTGCTGTTTTCCAGAGTGGCTACACTAGCTTGCATTCCCACCAACAGTGTAGGAGAGTTCCCCTGTCTCCACATCCTCACCAACACCTGTCATTTCCTGACTGCTAAGTTTTAGCCATTCTGACTGGTGTGAGGTGGTGTCTCATTGTGATTTTGATTTGTATTTCTCTGATGCCAAGTGATGTGGAGCACTTTTTCATGTGTCTGTTGCCATCTGGATGTCTTCTTTGGAGAAATGTCTGTTCATGTCTTCTGTCCATTTCTTGATTGGATTATTTGTTCTTTGGTTATTGAATTAGTTCTTTCATTTTAAATGCTGTCGAGTAATCCATTGTAGAAATATAATTTACCCATCTGTTTTCCCTTTTGGTGGACGTGTAGGTTAATTTTGTTACAACATTGTATGGATAGAATTTTCAAGCATACGGACAAGTTAAAGAAGGAAGAACCATAGACCCAGATTCTATAATGTTTTGTTACATTTGCTTTATCATTCTTTCCTTCCATCTGCCCATCTGTCCATCCATCCATCTATCCATCCATCCAACCAATTTTTGTGATGCTTTTAAAACAAAGAATAGTATTTTACTGTCTAAAATAATGATAGGAATACAACAAAATCATGGTTCCAAGGGATTAAGGATGGGTGGACTGGCACAGGGAGTGTGACTGTAAAGGATGTCACTAGGGAAATCGTTGTGCTGATCAAATGGTTCTCTCCTCTCTGGTGGTGGTTTTGCATATGTACACGTGTAACAAAATGACATCCAGCTCTGCACAGGTACATGTATCAATATCAACTTCCTGGTTTTGATGTGTTAAAGTTAGGTAAGATGTAACCATGGGAGGAACTGGGTAGTTTGTACGTTGCATCTCTTCATCCTGTCTTTACAATGTCGTGTGCCTCTATAATTATTTGAAGATAAAAAGGGTGTCATAGAAGGAATTAAAGAGAGAATTTGAACCCCAGGACACTATTAAATCAGAAATATGATCATGACATGAACAAGTGTAAGAGAAGGGGTCAGCAACCCAACTGTGACAAAACAGAGAACTGGAAAGAAGCTGGTTTCTTGAAGTGCTCCCTGAGTCCCAAAATGGAGCAACTCTCCTGGACTTCTTATGGAAGACAACACATTTTTCCCTGTTTAAACCCACTTCACTGGCAACAGTAGACAGTAGCTCTTACTAATGCAAGCATTAAAGAAACCGACTTTACCAGCTTCTTAGGATAGAACTTTTTAAGGTAAAAAATGTTGCACTGAGCAACAGTATACATGCATTAGTGCATAGTTGTGAGTTTTCTTAGAGCTATGTCTAGGAAGCAAACTGCTGCGTCACAGAGTATGACCATCCTCACCTTTACTACAGATTTTATTAAAACTAAGAGGCTACCGGGACGCCTGGGTGGCTCAGTTGGTTAAGCAGCTGCCTTCGGCTCAGGTCATGATCCCAGCGTCCTGGGATGGAGTCCCACATCGGGCTCCTTGCTCAGCAGGGAGCCTGCTTCTCCCTCTGCCTTTGCCTGCCAATCTGTCTGCCTGTGCTCACTCTCTCCCCTTCTCTCTCTCTGATAAATAAATAAATAAATCTTAAAAAAAAAAAAAAAACAAACTAAGAGGCCACCTAATGTAAACTGCAACAAAATTGCTATCATTTAGACTCTTAAGATGCCCAGAATTGTAAAATGAGTCTGGATTTCAGAAATGTTAAAATGTAGGGGTCGGGTGGGGGCCAGAGGTTGAGAAGAATCTTAGCATTAATGCAATGCAGATACCTCCAAATTCCGTTGCAAAGTGATTGTACAAACTTTCACTCCTACTAGCAATAAAAACATTCAAATTCTCCACATCTCTACCAAACCTTGATCATTTGATGATATGTTTTTTTTTTTTAATTGCAGTTCCCGAAGCACCTTCTCAGAATGTTTATCGGAGATTGATGTTCCCTTTAGAGTAAATTACTGTAGCCTTTTTTTTTTTTTTTTTTTTAAACTCAGTTTTGTCTTACTGACTCCAGGAGCTCTTTATATATTCTAGTTTTTTTCATTACAAATATTGTCTCATATTCTGGATTGTTTTTATAGCTCCTCTTTTCTTTTCCTTTTTACGTTTTTCTAATTCTCTGTCTCGGCACCAAATCCACACTCTTTTACCTAGTTTGATAACTAGTATTTATGTCTTACTGTATTTCATCTTTGTCCTTCTTACTCAAAACTCTCTTGCCTATTCTTGGCTCCAGCCTTTCTTTGTCAGTCTTAGGGTTTGCTAGTCAAATTTTATGACAGAAAAATCTTTGAAATTGCAATTGATTGCAGAGATTAATCCAGAACATTTTCATCCTTATCATAGAGTATTTTCCCACCCGTGAACCTGGTATATCTCTCCCAATGCTCTTCTTTCATATCCTTCCATAAAGTATTGTATTTTTTTCCCCATAAAGGATTTGGGGATCTTTCATTAGATTTATTTCACAGAATCATATATTTTGTTTGCAACTATGAATAAGACATTAAAAATTACATTTCCTAACTTAATATTGGTGGTGGCCAAATAAACTGGTTTATTTGAGTTTGTATCTCTCTCTCTCTCTCCATATATAAATAAAAATATATGTGTGTGTGTGTGTGTGTGTGTGTGTGTATTTTTTAATCTAATGGTTTGCCTAGACAGTCTCTTGTTTTTCTTGCATAGATAATCTTATCAAATGCAAATGTTTCTTCAAATGTTAAAGATTTTTCCTACTATTCCTAGTTTGCTAACATTTCTTTTTTAAACACATGAGTGAATGAGAAATTTTGCTGAATGTTTCTTCTGCCTCCGTGGAGATAATCATCATTTTTCTCTTTTAGTAGTAATTTATATTAGGACATTTTCTCATGTTACACCATCCTTACATTCCTGGAACAAACTCTACTTGGTTATGGCTGTCTGTTCATTTCTTATGCTAGTAGGTGTTCTTTACCAATATTTTAAGGTTTTTTACATCTAAATCCATCATGAGATTGATTTATAATTTTCCTTGCCTGGTTTTCCTATCAAGGGTCATCTTAGTCTTATAAAATTAACTGCCATCCCTGCTCTTTTTTTGTTGTTGTTGTTCTTTTAAAAATGCTCTGTCAGATGGGGCACCTGGGTAGCATAGTTGATTGAGCATCTGACTCTTCACTTTGGCTCAGGTCATGATCTCAGGGTCGCGAGATCAAGCCGCATGTGGGGCTCCACGCTCAGCACAGAGTCTGCTTGAGATGCTTTCTCCCTCTCCCTCTGCCCTTCCCTACCTTGCTTAAATAAATAAATAAATCTTTTTAAAAAATGCTCTTTAAGAAAAGGATTATAATCAGTCAGGTCATTGTTTTGTTCCCTTCTCATTCTTTTTTCTTTTTTTTTTTTCTGTTTCATTAAGTTCTGCACATATTAAAAAACATTTCTTTCTACTTTCTTTGAATTCAATGTTTGTTTTCTGATATCCCAAACTAAGTTTTTAGCTCATGATCTGATCATCTTCTTTTGTAATGTATGTATTTAAGGCTATTCATTTTCCTTACGGTACTCTGTAAATAGAATCCTATAAGTGTTGGTACTCATTCACTTACTGTGAATGAATGCCCTTCCTGTGACATGCCCTTCCTGTGACTCAAACAATCTTCTATTCTATGTGTGTACTGTGGTAGTGTTGTGAACATAGCTCTTTGACCTCTTGGGGGTTGCTGTCCCGGAGGAAAAAGAAAATATACGCATAAATAAGTCATGTGAGGTGGTCTTTGAATTATTTAGAAGCATGTTTTTAAATCTGCAAATATATGGTGAGTTTTTCATATGGCTCTCAAATTGCTTGGAGGTTTTACTTTTCCTATGTCTTCTTGGAAGGTGGTGTCAGTTCTATTGATGCTTACTTTATAACCAATATATGGTCAATTTTTGTAACTATTTCCTATGGGCTGGAAGGAAGTCTGTTCTCTAAATTTCACCTGTTGGATTGTTGACATTTTTCCATATTCAACTAATTTCTGCTTCTTCTATAACAGATATGAACTTAACTTATGCCCTGACTCTGTAGGATACTTTCAAAGCCTTCACTGCTTTATTCCATTCCCAAGACAGACTAAATGGTGTATTGAGCCAAGCCAGGAGTGCTTAATGTAGAATACCTGTAGTGCCATGTCCACTCCTTCATTCGTGGACGTTCTTAACCAATCATGGAACTTAATGAAACAGTCCAGACAATCATTAAGTAATCAGATTTGGCACATATAATTAAACTTTTTGATAAAAGTGACAGTTTTGCGGGAAGACCACTTGATCCTTTATCCTGGAAATTTTGGCTTTTTCTCGAAACTTCTTTGTCATTACATCTGGTAGATGTATCAGAAAACCATGGATTCTCTTATGCCAGAATTAGCATTCTAAAAAGCGAATGGCTGCTCTCCCCTCTTTCTATATCAGGCCCATGGGAGACATTACTGATCCATCCTGCCGTATTTTCTCATCCAATCCGAACTCAGCCCCTGAACCTTTCTCACCACAGTCTGCCAGACAGTACCACCAATTGATCTGACATGACATGTGATGTGAAACCTTTGATCATCCTTGAATTACTGGGCTCTGTTTTGCATAAATGCTCCCCTTTCATCTGTGTAACTTTCATCCTTAAAATCAATAGCGACCAATTTCCTCCCAAGTAAAAATGGGGATATATTCTTACAGGTATATGAAAAATTTACTCCTCTGCTCCTTAAGTAATATTCTAGAAAAGGACATTAAGTAGCTGTGCTGGAAAGAAACTCTTAGTCATGTACTAGAAGCAACCCAAGATAGCAAAATCTAATTTCCAAGGATGAGGTTCAAAAAAGAACAAAATGCAATTCAGCACAGAAAAATATGCATGCTGTCACTTCTCGGTGGCGAGAGTGATAATCTGAAACAGATATTAAAAGGGCATAAGACATCTGGACATCAGAATTGCTGAAACCGAGTGAGGAACATGCCGACTCGCTGGGGCTGAGTAAAAAATCCTTCTCCAGAGCGAAAAGATGAAGGACAAAGATGGGTGAGAAGAAGCATCACATCACAGTTCAAGAACAGGGATCCCTCGGTGAGGCTGGCTGAGCACCAGCTAAGTTAGCCTTTCCATTTCAGGCAATTTCCGTATCAGCATATCCTGGATTGGCTTCCAGAACCTCATTAGGTAATGAAGAACAGGGGGACAGATGAAAGGAACATCAGATGAATTGGGGAAGAGGAAACAGAAGTATGCCATATCCATTATGTCCTTGACTAAGTACTTAAGAAGGACCAAAAGACATGATGCACTTGTAGTCCATCAAGCAAGAGTGACGATTAATCATTCAGCAAAAGGGGTCTCACTTGAAAAATAGGAACCGAATTAGAGGAAAACAGTTGATGACCCTGCTAATCTAGAGTATCAAGGGAAGCAGGAAGCAATAAACACAACCTCTTTTCTTAGGACCTTCAAAGTACGTCCAGAACAGCTCACTAGTCCAGCCTCAGAATTAGACTGAAGCGTGGGCCCCCTTCTTCTGTCTCTAGTTTCTCCATATTTCATGATGTATTTTTGGAAAAAAAATACTTCTAATGATGCCAACTTGCCTCCTTTCAGCACATTAAAAAAGGGAGCGATTGGCTGAGGCTGTCATGATGATGGGAATAATTTTGTCGCTGTGCAATTTGGCTCTTGCTCCAAAGTGAAGCGCACATTTTCCCCAGTATATTTTAAGCCAGAGACTTCTAAGTAAATGGGAGGTGGCTGATTTTATTTCTGTATGCAGCCAGCCTTCACTGGCACGAGCTCTGATTTGGCCCAATCAATTTTGTATTCATGCTGAGAAGCAAGTTGATCAAGTTCAAGGAACATCTGTACGCATTTATCTGGCTTGGGTGCAAACACGGGAGCTGCTCCCCTGAAAGGTTCCCAGCCTTCCAGTGGTGGGTGCAATCCTCCTGGACAATGACCTTTACAACCTGGCAATCTCACTCCATCCTTAAACACCCTCATGACTCTTTAACACACCACCTTCTTTGTAATTTATAGAGTTGTTTTTAGGAGTCTAGCTCTGGCAAGTTTGAGAGTTTATTAAGTAAATCTTCATTAGCTGGTTAAATGATCTCCAAAAAGTTATCCAACTGAGTGTGCCAGTGTCGGGTCATCAACCCATATATTAACGTGACATGTCCATAGCCACATCTGTCTTGGTCTTCCCCATCTTTTTATTTCCCCTCTCCTAGCTGTCATAAATTTTGTGTGCCTGCAGCTCTATGGCTCGAAGAGGGTTGTAAACATCTTCTTGTTCAATTACATCAGGATTTTTTTCTCTTTATGTCAGCAATTAAATTTATGAGCAAAAAAAAAAAAAAGTTTACTCTCTAAACCTAAAGAGGCACAGTCAAGTTCAGAGTAAATAAAAACAGAATGCAATCAACTTTCGGTTGTTAAGTATAAACAAGGCAGCGGCATCCGAAAGACCTGGCTTCAAACCCTAACACCACCAACTGGCTGATGGGTTTGCGGGGGAGGGTCGTTCTCCTTACTTCTCCTACTATAGCTACCTACTTTCCAACATGGCGGGCATGATTGCAATTTCATAGAACTTTTGGGAGAATTAACTAAGACGGAGTATGTGAAGTGGGCTCTACAGAAGTGGTCAGTCCCCTTTGTCCTTTCTTTCTCCATTTGTATAGGGGACAAGCTGATTGGGTACAGGACCTATGGTGTATAGATCTTTGTTTTTCCGACCTAGAGTATAGCAGGTGCTTAGCAAATATTTAATGCAAAGGATGAGTGATTAAACCAATTAATGAGAGGTATTGGGTTTATTCTTATTCTTGGTTTGGGCAGTTTAGGTCTTCAGATGATGGTGATCTCAGTGGATTGAGGCCTTACTACTTCAAGGGTGATCCTTGGCACAGGAACAAGGGCACTACCCATGGCCCTCCATGGTCCTACTAAGTCAGAATATGCCTTTAAAATTTTTTTAAACTAATTCATATTTGTTTTTATTATGTTTTTTGTTTTTAAAAATGCAGATCATAATTGACATGTAATATTACTTTCAAGTGTACAACATAATGGTTTAAGAATTATATATATAGTCCCAATGATCACCATGTAAGTCTAGTTAACATCTACTGCCACACAGACTTACAATTCCATTTTTTTTTTCTTGTGATCCCTTTTAACAAGATCTCAGGTGACTTGTGTGCACATTAAAATTTGAGCAGCACTGGGTTAGAGCCTTTAATTATGAAGCCAAGAGTATGAGTTGGTTTCCCACATCAGCTCTGCTGACAACAGACCAACTTAACCTTGCATTTGGTCTTGAAGGGATCCTGGTGTGGGAACACAGATGAATCCATGCCAACGAATACTTCCCACTGTGGAGTGGAGGAAACAGCCATGTTCATGATAGGTCACTAGCATTCTAGTTCCCCTTCTTCTGTTGTACGGTCATCTCCTCTTAAGTGGTATACTTGCACCCAAAGCTAATACAAACAAGCCATTGACAGAGCTGGAGACCCCTTCATGCATGGTTCTCTCAGCCACCCATCTGGCAGCTGAGGCTTGGCAGATCCAGCCACTAATTGCTGAAGGTCACAGGGTTAGAAACAGATCTGAGTCTTGAGCTCTGAGCTGTCTGATTCCAGGGGCCTTTCTCTGAACAGACATGCTTTCCTCCCTCCCAGCCAGTCCTCCACACTGATGCCAGGCATTTCTGCAAGTGCAGGTGGGGAGGGACGAGGTCTGCCAACAGCCTGATGCTTTTATTCCGGGCGCATGAGACGGCAGGAATGTGGCCACTCACGCCCAGCAGTGCCTGTGGGAATACAAGAGCCTCCTTCGTGGACCCTCCTCTGCCCGCCTTCCTTGCTTCGTCTGATCCTGCCCTCCCTTGCAGCTCTGTGCCTCAGCACTTGGCCGGTCTGCCCTGGCTGCCTGGTGCCCCCGGACACTTGCTCAAGGGCTCTCTCCACCTCAGAGGCCCTTCCGCCCAGCTGCCCGTGCTAACACATGCATCAAGGCATTTAAAGGTCTCTCTCCCGGGACCGCTCTCCTTCATGTCCCCAGGTAGACCTGAATTCTTTCTCCTTGGATGTCTTGATCAAAATAGCTTTCATATGGTTTAAAAAAAAAAAAGTGATTTATTTCTTTTGCTCTGGATTTGTGAACTTGAGCTCCAAGACCACACAAAAGGCTGTGTAGCACAGATCATGGTCCTGGAGCCAGACCTGCGTGACTTTGGGCAAGGTAATCAGACTTCTTTGTGCTTCTGGTACCCCTTCCAAAGTGAAGATGACAAGAGTCTGTATGTCTTGGGTTTTGTGAGCACTATACGAATTGATAACTGCTTAGAATGGTACCTGGCATGTAGTAGGTTTCATGTAAATGTTTGTTACAGAAAATTTTGTTTCTGTCTTCACATCCCAGTCACCTACACTTGCCCATTTGGAAAGGGATTTTCGAATGAATGAGTGAATGCCTCGGGGGCTGCCTCTATGGGCTCTCTCTGTGGCCAGGAAACTCCTACATTAAGTTTGAAAGCTTTAAGAATGGAAAAAGCGTTTGCCGGAAAAAAAAAAAAAAAAAGTCTGTCTCCTCGGTATTTCTAATCTCTTCCCACGCATCTTTTCCGGATATAAGAAACTACCTTTCCGTCCCGTCATCCTCTCTCCGTGGCTGTTGAAGAATGATGGTATCGGTGCGCTCCTGCCGTCAACCCTCACATTCTCCTAAGTCTGTATAAAAACACGGAATTTGCAGAGATGCTCCCTCACTCGGGTCACAGGCAGCCTGAGCGGATGCCCCCCGTGCAGGCGGAGGGGGGAGCGGAGGGGCCGACTGTAAGGACTCCTGACGTGGTGGGCGGGCTCGCAGGTATCTGCTCAGACAAGCTGCTGCCCTTTATTTCGGTCCCTGCTTCCTCTCTTTCCATTTGGAAGGGAAGACAGCCTGTCAAAGGAGACCCGAGAGCCTGCTGGCTGCGAGCACTTGAAAGGGCAGGGGTTTTGTTTTTCTTTGCTTTCTTGTGGTTCTCTGAAGAAACACAGAACTATCTTAGTGTTTGGAAAGAGGCGAGAGAGCATGGAGGTTTAATAATTTGGAGGCAGGGGCACCTGGGTGGCTCAGTTGGTTAAGCCACTGCCTTCGGCTCAGGTCGTGATCCCGGGATCTTGGGATCGAGTCCCGCATTGAGCTCCCAGCTCCGTGGGGAGTCTCCTTTTCCCTCTGACCTTCTCTCCTCTCATGCTCTCTCTCTCTCTCTCTCAAATACATAAATAAATGAAATCTTTAAAAAAGTAGTTTGGAGGCAGACACACCTTGGTTTGAACCCCAGATCTGCCACTTATTAGCTATGCAGTGTTGGCTAAGTGTCAGTTTGTTTGTTTTTGTTTTGTTTTTTTCCCTAAACTGTAAAATTGTTCCAATTTTTAAACAAACTTCATAAGTTAATTCATCATGCAGAGTACTTAGCACTGTGCCTTACCCATCGTCAGAACTCAGTCCCATTAATTTGCAAGCAAGTATATTATGTACACACACACACACACACACATTTATATACATCTATATACACACACACATAATATAATCCTGTGTACTCTTTGATGACACTTTTTCAATCCCATTTCTCTTTAATCTTTTGCATAGTAAGTGCATAATATATGTTGGAACAAATGGACAGAATGAATGAACTCACAAAAGAAATCGTTTCATGTTGCACATATAACCTGTGTATCAACCAGGATGAGCGAAGTTCCTCTGCGGGAGCGAACAGCCCCACAGCTCCACAGCTCCATAACTTGAGCGGAAATCCATCGTGGGTCAGCTGGGGCTTCTCCCACCTCCAGGACCTAGACAGATGGAGCAGCCACTCGAGTGTGGCCAGCACCATGGTAGGGGAAAGACATGTGTGGAAAATCACATTCTCGGTGTTAAGGTTTCCACTCCGAAGTGACATGTCCTGTTCCTGCTCACATTTCGCATGCCCCGTACCTGACCTTGAGAGGGTGAGGAAGTGCAAGTCTCTCCATGCCCCAGGGAAGAGCTGGCGGCTTTGGTGGAAAGCACTACCCATCAAACCTGTTCTAGTCTCATCCCCAAGAGACTGTGGACCCATTTCTCGTGGTCATGACCAGATGCTATGCAGATAACTAACTGTATATTACCACCCCATTTATAAGTGCAGGCCTTGTAATATTGCGAAGAGAGTGTGTAAAGCATCATGCCCATTAAGTAATCTTCCTAAGGCTGTAGCAGGATAAGTAACGGCATGGACAGGAAGGATCCTGGCTGCCTCTGCCCATGCAACAGGGCGCCTATTTACAGCTCAGATCAGACACGAGAATACCTACCTCTTCCCACCCAGACACAGTAACTGAGTTCCGCAGAAGACTATTCATTCTGCAGGAAGGAGTCTCATACTAAAGAGGACAGAAGTACAGCAACAGGGCACTTGGGCGAGGGGGATGGGAGTGGGGAGAGAGAGAGACAGACAGACAGAGAGGGCAGGGCGTGGAGGGAGGGAGAGAATGAGCTGTAATACTGCCGCAAAATGGGAGGAAATAGCATCTCCCATAGAAACAAAGTACTACGAGTAAATTCGGAAGAAGGCTGAGGGCTTTAGAATAAAGGTAAGATGTGACAATTCCAGTATAGCGTAAGACACCATGGGACTCTGATCACTCATACCAGACCAGGGGAACCCTCTTAGGCACACTGGTGCAGAATTCTTGCCACTTCCTTAGCAGAGAAGGACTGGAGGCTGAGATCATGTTGGAGTGTCTGCTTAAATCCGTGTCTCCTTTGCAATGTCCGCTATTGGACCTTAACTAATGGTTAGCACTGTTTGTCCTGTATGACCCACCCTTATGGTTACAGCCAAATGGACCAGGGTAAGTCCATTTAATCCAAGATGAATCAGTTCAGTCTTAATCTCAGCCAACGAGATTTGTTTTTCAAGATTCTAAAGTAAAAGACAATGAATATATATAGGTCACTTCGTGTGTAATTTATGTAGTGTTCATTCAGTCATTCAACTCTCTTCTATCAAATGCCCATTTGGGGATACAGGGCCCCCAGAGCCTCACTTCACAGTGTCTCCTCTCATCCCACCAGGCTCTCCTCAGTTCTGTACCCCGCGTTATTTGTTGAGATGGATAGAAGTGTATTTCAACCGATTGGAAGGTTCTCATTCAGTAGTCATGCTCTGCTATTCCTAATTATTCTGCTGTTTTAATAAAGTTAAAACTGGAACATTAAAAAAAATTCTCCAGGTAGGCACCATTCCATAAAGACATCAGATTTGAGACGCTGTCTTCTGATGCTTTCAGTGGAGGATATCAGAAGAGGGAAAATCAGGACATGCTGCTCAATCCCTAACTTCTTTACAGAACTCTGCCTTCATTGTTTACGCCCAGAAGTTCTGTATTCGGTGCACATGAAGGAGCTTCTGGATCCCCATCCCCAGCCCCCGTCCTCCCCTTCCCCCCCCCACCCCCCGCCGTCTATCATGAAGCACGCGCAAACACAACTGCTGGCAGATGCTGTGGCCATGTGAGAAACACACGGAGACAAACGCTAAAATTGGGTGTGCAGAAGGCACTAGAGTGAGCCCCTTACGGTGATTGTCAGAAGCTTACACCCCAGATTTTCTGGGGGAGTTCCAACTTAAAATAGCCTGTCTTGCTATCCCCACAGACACTTATTTTTGGCAGATTGTGCGTCCCAATTTTTGGTTTAGGAAACACTGTCACTTTACATATACTCTACACTCAGACGTACTCCGGAAAGGGTCCTAATCCAGCTGGATTAAGGCACCGCTCCCGTTTTAATGATCTCCAAGTTCCTAGAAATAGTCCCTCTGTAGTGACTATTCTACACAACGGTTTTCTAATGATCCTGAAATTGCCACCTGATTAAAACCTTGTTTCCAACCCATGCTGTCAGTTAATCTTACTCACAGCATCTGCAATCACTAGGCAATGCTACATGACATGTCTTTGGGTCTCCTCAGTGCACATAATAGATGCCCATTAAAAAATTGATGAGTCAGGGGCACCTGGGTGGCTCAGTCTGTTGAGCGTCTGACTCTTGGTTTGCGGCTCAGGTCGTGATCTCGCAGTCGTGGGATCGAGTCCTGCCCGTGTCGGGTTCTGCAGTCAGTGTAGAGTCTGCTTCAGATTCTTTCTCCCTTGCCCTCTGCCCCTCCCCTGATCTCACATACTCTCTCTCTCTAAAATGAATAATTAAAATAGAAAAAAAAAAAGATTGATGAGTCAGATGTCAAAGCATTAAACTGAATCTTCGAGTTGATGAGACAGCCCCCACGTACAGACCCTGCTCTTCCTTCATATTTCTCAGTTCGAGTGTGGTCATCCTTAGCTCTGGGGGTGTGGTCGACCTTGACTCCTGCTCCCTTTTATCCTGCATTCTTGACAAAGTTCGTTTGGGATCTCTGTAAGCTTCCTGGTCAATAAACCCTGTTTTGGTAGTCATGGCTCTTTGGGGTTCTGGAAACAATAAAAAGAAGTCAAAAGCTCTTGCAGCAGGAAAGGGAGATTTTTTTTCCCATGGACAGAGAACACATCAGGCAGACAGACTGGGACCTCTGTTGCTCTCTCTGTGTACGATGGGCATTTCTGACCAAGGCGTTTAGAGATCGTAAGAAGCCCCAGCATAGTGTATACGCATAGTCTTTTCCCAGCAGCAGCCCTTCTCAACATTTTAGCTTCCCTCTACCCACATTATCATTGCAGGAAAGAGAGTGGGGAGGCTACTATTAAGGTGGGTAAGTGGAGTCAGGGATGTTCACCTTAAAAGCTCTGTCCTCACTGTCCCATGGAGATCTTGTATACTTTCGGGTTGGTTCACCAGCCCCCAAAAGACCCAGATGTTAGAGGACGTCATAGTGCATACATCCAGACAATATTAAAAGTATTTCAGTTTTTCATTTAAAATCATTCCAAACAACGGGAGTCCCCAGACAACTTGATTACAGTGTTGCCCAAACCTTGGTCACTCCCATGCCCTCATCATTCAATTTTGATACATCTGCATTCCACAGAAATTAGGAGTTAGTCATTAAAATCAAAACAAAACAAAAAGGGCTAATTCGCTTTTTTGAATACATTTATTTTGAAAGGAAGTGTTGAGGGACCTCTGGGTGGTGCAGGCATTTAAGCGTCCGGCTCTTGGCTTTGGCCCCGCTTGTGATCCCAGAGTCCTGAGATGGAGCCCAGCCACGGAGTCTACTTGAGATTCTCTCTCCCTCTTCCTCTGGCCCTCACCTCTCAAATAAATAAATCTCTAAAAAAGATAAATAAAAGGAAATGTCAAATTACATCCATGTTTTACTTCAATAAAAATTTGCTTACTTTTAAGGAAACTTTATTTTAAGACTCCAAATGTCAAAACAGTATCCGCTGTCATTAATAGAAGGAAAGAGCAAAAATAAATAAATTGATATTCTTATGCTTGTCCTAATTGAATAGAATAGTTCTTTAAAAAAATAAAGTTTTCTCTTCTGCCTGTGGATGCCCCAGGGTGATTTTCACCCTGTCCCTCCATCTGCATAGACTACGAGGCATTATATATTTAGCAAACATCTGTGTGGCACTCACTGTGTGCCAAGTCCTGCCTGAACAGCTTTACAAATGTGAGTGTAGTTAATCCTTTTTAATAATCTCACAAAGTAGGATGTAGAGTTATTATCCCCATTCTACGGATGAGAAAACCGAGACTCAGAACAGTAGGGTGACTTGCCAGAGGGCACACAGCCAGTAGGTGGCAGAGCTAGGATGGAAGCTGGGCTGTTTGGTGGCAGAATCCAGGCTTCTCACACCTGAAGCGCGGATCTTGCTCCAAAAATACCACTTCCCACTGAGAGGAGCCGCGTTCCTTGGAGAAATGGCCAATTCCTAGTCTAGGGCAGGTGAGCCTGGGTCCTCTCATTGTTCCAGGAGCAAGGAAGTGTCAGAAATGATGCAGATGTGTCAAGGGAGCCCCTGATCCACCTTGACAGGACCTGCAGTGTCCAAATTTGGAACAATTTTAGCATGAGAAACAACAGAAGTTGATTGTTATCCATTGAATGACTAAAATTTCCTGAGTCCACAGGGACTCTTGAGACAGAGGGAGAGAGGGAAAGAAGGAGGAAGGGGCGGAGAGAGAGAAAGAAAGAGCTTCTTTAAGAAGAACACCGGCAGATACAGATGGAGTAACAGAATTTCAGGAAAAAATATCATTTTTTAAATTTGCCACGTAAGAATCATTTCAGGTGAGAATTAGCAAAGGATGCTCTTGCCTCCAGAAGAAAGGTTACTGGAGACAGAAATTTTGTCCAGTGCCCACAAGTCACCTGCGGCTCCCTCCCTTTCTAAAGTAAAGGGGGTAAGGTGTGCCTTCACAATGGGTGTCGTGGTGACCGCCACCTTGTCACACCTCCTGACGTGGTGCGCTCTGAAGCACAGAGCATCGTCGATCAAGGATCCTTGCCAAAAAGGTAAAACTGGAATCTAATTTGAATTAAGCAGAATCTAATTTAACCTGAATCTAATTTGAATTTACTAGAATCTAATTTAACCTGAATCTAATGTAGACTCAAATTCCAGTTTACAGAAAGAACAGGGGACAGGGCCACAAATCAAATAACAACATGGGAAAGCCATCAGACAAATCCAGAAGGTAGGATGTTCTCTGAGACAACTCATCCGGAACCTAAAAACAAAAACAAACAAACAAACAAAAACCACCACCATCATAAAAATAGGCATGTGCTCGGGGAGGGTAGTAGCGCTGATCTTGGTCGAAAGATGTAACAGACAAGCAACAGATACCGTGCATGGATCTTGAGTAGATTGTGGTTTAAATCAGCTTTAAAATGCATTTTGGGGACAGCTGAGGGGATTTGAACTGGGATAGGAGATGTTCTGGAATCTGTTCATTTTCTTAGGTGTGAGAATGATGTTGTGATTGTGTAGGGGACTGCCCTGCTCTTAGGAGACTGGACTGGCTGGTGAAGAGTCATGATGTGTGTAACTGAAATGGTTTAGGAAAAGACACACCTCCACATGCAAACAGATAATAGACGGATACGTCGGTAGGTAGCTGGGTAGCTGATAGAGCAGTCATCAGGAAATACCAGCTCTTGAATCTGGGCGAGCTTAGGGCATGACTCTTAGAACTTTACTGAATATTTCAAAGTTTTCCTAATAACAAGTGGGGGGAAATGAAGCCGATCTGAGCTCCTGGTGGCCTCGCCCTGAAGTCAGCCAGAAGGCTGCTCTGGGCTCCTGTCCCCTCTAGTCACCATGGGTCCCACCTCATGGCCATCCAGCTGTGAGTCAGGAAGCCATTGGAGCACGCGGCATTCTGCCAGATGAGGAGCTGTGCTCCCGCCGCGGAGGGTAGTACAATCCCTCCCGGGAGCGATTACAAGTCCCGGCTCTGTCTGCTTCAGTGGGGGGCCCAGAATGTTCCCCATTTCGTAGAAGCGCTCTGGCTTGCTGTGTGGCCCCGAGCACCCCAATTTTGCCTCCGCATGTTTTGAGTGGCTGCGATCACCCTTTCTCCCACCCCACCCCATATCTCCCATCTACGCAGCAGGTTAGAAAGGGGTTCTGAATCGCCTGGATCCTGTGACATCCTTTTCTGAACTGTCCTCCTTTTTTCTGAAGCACAGGGACCTGCCGTGACATTCATTTGCAGATAATAGGCTGTACACCAGCCTGATTTCAGAACCGACACAGTACCCTTCGGCAGGTGAGAGGCTCACTGCCGCAGGGCTCCTGGCGTTGGAAGTTATGGCCTTGTGTCTGCAGCCTGGATGGCTCTCATGAATCTTTCTAGAAGAACACTTTCTCTGAGATTAGGCTGTGTGCCGCCAAGCGTATGCTGTCCCCCTCAGCCGCGCCTCAGGAGCCGGCTGAGCCTGGTCCGCAAGCCTCCGAGGTCTGGAATTTGGAAACGCGCTGCTGGCTGTGTGGAGCTTAATGGTCACAGGCCAGGAGAGACTGAGTTGAACCTGTCACCGGGAGCAACCAGGGAATGACACAGACATTTCATCTGAAGACAGGTGCTTTCGCGTTTCCTCTGGCTCCCTCCAGGGCTCCGAGCTTCCTCCTGGGTTGCTCTGGGCATGCCCAGCCTTGCTTTCTGTTCAGCATCCTGGAAGTCCTGCGTGAGATCTAACCGCAGTCCGCCATGCTGTAGCTTAAATCTGTTCCTCTGTTTTTTTGTTTTTTTCTCTGACTCTGGGTTTTGGAAGAATTAAATATTATTCCCTTAAATCTCCCTTTAGGGTGACTAACTCATCCTGATTTGCCTGGGGCTTTTCTGGACTGATCACTTAAAGTCACATATACAAGGAAACTCCTCAGTCTAGGGAAAGCAGGACATTTGGTCACTCTTCCCTCCCTCCATCTCTCCCTCCCCCCACCCCGAACCCCCTGTTTTCCACCTGTTCTCATTCTTCCCGGTACCAGCACCCCGCAGCAGGTGACTGTCCGGGCCAGCAACAGTAGCAAGTACGCATTGATTGAGACAGGTAGGCTGCCCTGCCCCAGTCAATCCTCGCCAGCCCTGGCAGGGGGTTTCCGTCCCCTCCACTTACAGATGAGAAAACCCAGACAGACTCAGGCTGTAGAACTTGCCTGAAGTCCCATGGCTGCAGAGTGGGGGAGCTGGGCTTCTGATCCGCAGGAGAGGTCTCGACCCGATTCCCTGTTACCCACCCGACTTCAGACACAAGGCCCCATGGCCTGTGGTTTCCAAGCGGGGACACAGTCGGCAGGACCCAAGGGCCAGACATCAGGGACCTGCAGCGAGAGGTGAACAGGAGCCTCCCCATGCACTGGACAGAAACTAAAGTCCTGAGGAAAACCCTCTGATTCTGTCCAGAGCCCTTGGGTCCTGGCACCGCTGACCCCTCCCTCTTCTCCTCTCCCTACTCCTCCGTGTGACGCCTCCACCACCCTGAGCCACACTCCCTCCTGCGCCGCCCTCTCCTCTGCTCCCGGCTCAACAGCATGGCGTTCAACAGGCTGCCTGCCCAGCCCTGCCACCGCCTCCCACACACACCACACGCCCTCGCTGGCTCTGAACACTAGGCTGAACTGTCCCAGTGACACCTAGACCCTCAGCTCAGTCTCCTACTCTCTCTCTGCCTCAGCTTCCTCCTCTGTAAAATGGGGATGATGCTGAGGATAAGAGTGGCCTAGGTCTGTGATGCTCCAGGGAGAAATAGACAAAAATAAGGTAATAATAATAGCAGACGCTGATCTGGCACCCTCTCCGGACCTGGCACTCACTCTCCTCTGCACATTGGGTTTTTGAGTCATTTAGTTCTTGCCAGAGCTCTTAGGAATAACTCCTGTTTCTCCTACTCTGCAGAAGGAATAAAGAACTAGCCCCAGATCTCCTAGCTACTGAGGGGTGGCTCATGGATCCCAAACCACAAGCTCTGGCTTAAGAGTCAGGGTTCTTCATTGCCACTTTCGATACATACCAGTGCTTTGTAGAGAACACAGGTGGTGAAGAGAGTTGGTTGGAATGAGGGTTATCACGGAAGACTTCCTAGAGGTGGTGTCCCTGACCTAAGACTTGAGTCATGGTGATCTGGCAGGCAGGGGAGGATCTAGCTGGGCAGATCTCAAGTCCTGACTTAGAATCACCTAAGGGTAGTTTGAAGCAGTACAACGCGCGTGAGCCCTATTCCCGAACAATTCAGTCAGAACTACTGTGGGTAAGCCTCGGCCTCCGCCTTTTTTAAAGCCTCCCAGGAGAGTCCATGCAGTCAAGACTGAGAACTGCTGATCTGGGCGGGGGACAGCATTGCAGGGAGCAAAACCACACCTTTCCCCGGGACACATGTGGCCCCTGGCCTCCTTCTCCCCATGGCCCTGTCCTGATGCATGAAGGCAGGGCGGGCGAGAGACATTAAACCCCCAGCGAGGGCAGGGTTGAGAGCAGCTTTTGCTTCCTGAGTTGACGGGAGGCCTGGAGGGGGCTGAATCAATGTGGCTGCCCGTCAGGCCCCCGATGACAAATGACATTCTGAACCGGTATCTCCCCAGATACTTCTAAGCTGACCCTTGGAGATAGCTAATAAAAGACCAACCTGTCTTCCAAGATTAACGACTTGGGAGAAAGACACAGGGAGGGGGAGCGGGTGAGCAGGGGCTCTGGAAACCTTTGCTGCCCCCAGAGCTCTCCTTGTGTATGGTGAGGAGGGACAAAGAAGCCGAGGGACAGGAAACAGGGCTGGCTCCATGTGTGTTTGCAGCCCGCCCTTCTGCCGGAAACCCATCTTGGCTCCTTTCCCTGCTCCGGGTGCCCCTACCCCATGCCCACCGGACTGCCCCCTGGGGCTCCAGCGCCCTCTTTCCAGCTGTGTCCACTCTCCCCTGAGCCGTGGTCTGTAGGCGTCCCCTCAGCCTCTCCGCCCAGATCCTTCTCAGCTCTCCTGTCTGGTTCTATCCCCACAGTCGAGGTTCTCTGGTTTGCTTCTTCTCTCTCAGCCTGACTTTCCCGCTCGTCGTCAGTGGGTGTGTAAATGTTGCTGTGTTCTGCTCTGTCTCTCCATCTCACTCTGCCTCTGTCTTTCCCTAAGCCTGTTCCTTTCGTCTCTGCCTCTGTGCTGTTCTCTGCTCTGGGCCATCTGTCTGTCTTCATGTTTTCCTTGGTTTCTCTGCTAGCTTGATGTCCCGCCTCTGTTTCTGTCTCACCCTTGGCTCCCTGTGCCCCTCCCATCTCCCCCCACGTTTGTGTTTACCCCTCCCTGTCCATCTCTGTCTCTGCAGCTTCTCATCTTGCCCTTCGTGGGGCACTCAGTCTCTAGGAGAAGGACCTCTTCCCACCATGGGCATAATCAGTGGTGGGCGAGCTGCGGGTGGAGAGAGGCAGCCCTCCCCACTCCCACTCTCCCACGGGTGCCCAGGACCCCCTTGCTGCCCAGTGCATGGGGCACACTCCTCCTCACCTCCCCACTGCCTGCTGCAGGGCCTTCCCACAGAACAACACCCATCAGACCCCTCAGTGCTCAGCCTCGCTTTGCCCAACGAGTGTCCGCAAGAGCCCGTGGATGCAACTGAGGAATCCCAAGCCCACTGTGGGCCATGCTTATTACTTATCAATTATAGCTACAGGGTATTAAATGCGTACGGCCTATTGTGTAGTCTGTATGTGTAACTCATTTCTACAACAATCCTGCAGCATGAATATCATCCCCATTTTTCATGTGCGGAGACTGGGGGTTCAGAGAGGTTAAGACACCTGTGCAAGGTCCTACAGCTAGTGAAAGTCAGAGGTGGAAATAAAGCCAGTTCTGGGTGGGCCCGGCTCTTCTCACTGAATCTTGGAGCACTGTGCTGTCCCGTGAGGTAACCCCTAAACCACGGGTGCCTGTTTAAGTTAATTAAAATGAGGTCAGATTTAAAATCGAGTTTCTCCACAGCATTTGCCGCATTTCCGGTGCCCTGTGGCCCACTGTGGCTAGTGGCTGCCGTATTGGACAACACAGATATGGCGTGTTTTCATCCACGCAGAGAGTTCCACCGGCTCGGGCCGTCTTAGATAAACACAGAGGAGTTTTCTGCCTTGTTTTTATGGGAGATCAAAAGAAAACCGGATACTGAAGTGACCCCGGGCCTCTCCCCGGGTCCCAGGGCTGGCCACATGAGGGGTTGTGTGGAAAAACGTGGACTGCAACAGTAATCCTCTCTCCAGACACCTGCGGGCAGCATCACCCATGCCTCGCAAACCTGCCTTTACAGACCTCTTCATGCCGAGATCACCACTGAGGAGCACTCGGCTTTCATTGCAGGGGGAGGGGTGGACGTGTATATTCTCCTAGAAGGCGGTAAAAGCACAATCTTATGCCAGAAATTGAATTTTCTTATTTCAGCTGGTGTCCAGGGCTTCGAACCCTTCCAAAACACGAGCAGCTTATCTTGTTCTACTCGATCAAAAACATTTCATAATGCCGGCTCCTTCTGCAAGGTCACCTTGAAATCTCTTCCCTGCTCAAAGCATCCTGAATCTTCCTTTCCCTAATAGAAACGTTCTTGAAATCTGAGTAAAATAGACTTGCCCAGCCCTGTTCCCTCTCCAAGAAAATTGGATCCTGCCTTTCTATCACCAGTCGCTAAGAAGAGGGAAATATTTACAGTTTCTTTCAGCTCACCCATCTGGACCGTTCGGATACCCCGGCATCCTCGGGCCCCACCGGCTTACCCTGGAAGTCTTGGCATCCTGCACATCTCTCCCCAAGCAGCCCTGACCCGCCGGGCTCTCTCAGGTTGCTCAAGAATGCGCTCCTTCCTACTGCTGTCCTGTACCGCTCCGCCACTCTGCTGGGCATGGTCATTCCTGCCATAGACTTCTCCCCTGCTGATTCTGCCCCCAGGTTGGGCACCAGAGGGTCCCTCTCGCTCTCATGGCTGTTTTCCTGCCCTCAAGGAAGCTTCCCTCCAGCCCTCCCCACCAGTTCCCCAGATATGCCCACACATGTCTGTGAAGTCCAGGGGGGCAGGCTTAACTCAGGCTCAGCCACAGACCCTCTCCATGTTTCAGACGTGAGGGAAAGATGGGCCCTCTCTCTGCTCAGCTAATTCGGGTATTCCGCAGAAAGATACAACCCACAGCTGCTGGGCTTGGCACCAGAGTCCCCTCTCCCCCAGACGTCAGGTTATCTCGGCATCGTGACTGAAAGCATCCTGAGTCTGAAGCATGGAAACAGACACTGCTGCCTCCGGAGACGCCCCCCGGCTTTCCCGTCTTCCCGCTGTCCCATTTGGTGGACTCCTCCCCGCCTCAGACCTTTCCATGTATGCACTTCACCCTGACCATCCGCGATTCACGCGCACTTCACCTTCCTGCCCGGATTCTCTGGCTGCTGTAAGACACTCCTCTCTGAGATCTTGAAACCCATCTGCTGTCCGGACCCTCACCACCTCTTGCTTGACCGTGCCCAGGTACCTCCCGGCACTCAGACTCGGCATCGTGCTTTGGACCCACGATCAGCATTTGCCTGCAGCTCAGAAAGGACCCTCTGCTCCTGACCTGGGCCCAACAGCGTAGAAAGACCAGACCCACCTTCTCCTCACTTCCACCCGTTGGGGAGGATAGCACAGGGAAGGACACAGGGACCCCATTTCCCAAGTTTACTCTGACAGTACAGCGCTCACAACCCCAAGAAGTTTTTCTTCTCTCTCTCTTTCTCTCTCTCTCTTTCTTTCTTTCTTTTTTTTTCTTTTATAGTAACCTCTAAATCCCTTTCCAAGCTGGAAGGACTCATGCCTTTTTATTTAATATCTACTCTCCCACTCCTTCGGCTCATTGGCTCCAGACGTATTATCTCGCATTTGTCTGCATTACGCTGCCTCTCCCTCCGGCTGCCCGAGTCACCTGCAGTTACCCAGGCCAGCCCCAGCCCAATCTTTCGCTGAGAGTGTGTGCACGTGCGTGTGCATGCCTTGTGCTTGCTTGCACTCTTCCCGGCAGAGCACGTCCTCTGACCACGGGTGAGGGGTATTGCCCCGATTCCCCTCAGTTTGGGGATGTAGAGGGACGGGCCTCGTGTCACAATAACTACACTTCTGCCTCAGTTTTCTGATGTGTAAAATGAGAAGAGTTGCTCCCTCAGGGTTACCATAAGGACCAGATAAGATGAGTCTGAGAATAGTGTTGGCACGTCACCAGGACTGTAGGACTACTTGCTGTTGTTACCACTGGGTCAAGAAGTCATGGTGGATGAAGCCCCAAGATTCACAGAATGATAAAGTAATGGCCACCGTGACTAAGAACAGTCTCGGCTCTAAGTACTACGTGCTGAGTACTTCATTTTCAACCAAGCAGCAGCTCCCTATTTCCTGCCCTGATTATAAGAATAATGCTTATTGTAGGGAAAGACACATAGAGCTGATGACTCGATAAAACGGAAGAGGACAAGTGCCCAGCAGAGTGTCTCTGATTCACAGTGAGAACTTCATGAATAGCCATAAAATGACGGCAAGGCTACAGGAATGATTGAGTGAAAGTCTATATACGCCGCCCGGAACAACCGCTCTTAAGATTTTAATGTGTCCATTTCCAGAAGCTTTTTACTTCACACGTGGTTATAAACTTTTAAAAATCCTTTTAGGAAAGTGTCATCATATCATATGTAACGATTTGTGAATCACGTTTTATTCCCACTTACCAATTAATCATGGTCATATTTCCAGGCTGGGAACCGTAATAGGAAGAATGTACAGTGGTTTCTCCCCCGTTGGCCACAGCCGAGTAGACCAATGGCAAAGAGGGGTTCTTAAACTTACAGGGTTATCAACTGTCTCGTTAAAATGAGAACATGAAATGGAAGTGTTGGAAACCCCTAATAAGCACATACTGGTAACTGTTGTGTGTTATTGGAATTACAGGACTGATAACACGCACGCAGAATGTGTATAAAGACCTTTGGTAACTGCGTGCAGTCCCACTAAATGGAGGTTCTCTATTGGGATTAATTCCTATTTGATGTATACTTAGGTGATGTCAAATGTGTGATCTATTTGAATTACAGTCATTGATGGAAAAGCATGAAAGAATTTTATTTTTCCAATAGTTCCTACTAACTCCACTTTTTCAAATTTCTCCTTTTCTGCAACCCAGCAGGCTTCCTCGAGATCCGTGACCTAGACCAGACAGACACATTGTGTTATTAAGTCTCGTCATGGTCACGTGTCGTCATCTTCTCCCACTCCTTCCATCTTGAGCTGGGACTGGAGAGAACAAGGTGGTCCTTGTCCCCTCTGCCTGCTGGTCAGTCTGCGTCATGACTGTACCCCAGTGCCTTCGGTTCAGCTCACGAAGCGCTGGAGTCATGGACAGCAAGCAGGGAGAGAGTCACCCCTTTTATAAATGCCTCCTGTGACCTCTTCTTCCTTGTGCCTCCCTCCTTTGGCTGCAGGGAGAGGACTCTTCGGGGACATGAGGAGGAGAAGGGACATTCTCTTCCCCCGTACTGCCCCTCTCCCAAAGGTGACCTCATCTCCCTCCCTGTCCTTTTATATTTTTGTCGGGGCTTGTGTAGAAGGGATCAGAGCCCTTGTGTGGAAGCAGTGCTTCTAACCTACAGTGTACACTGAAGCCCGCTCACCTTAGCTTGGGAGCACCTGTTAGTACGCCTTCCAAGCTCTGTGTAAGGGAGGGCACATTGGTTAGCAGGGCATCAACCCTGGTGGGAATATTTACATTGAGGAAGCTGGTGTCATCAGACCACCTTCACCCTGACCCAAGGGCCAGCTGCTAGACACTCACCAGCACACTACTACCTCTGACCTGTCCAGCAGTTGGGGGTCACCATACTTAAAACATGGGATGCTTACTACCTTCAGCATGTTCTCAGCCTTTAGAGGCCAATTATGGGAACTTGGGAAAGATCACACCACCATAACAAGCACTTCATATAATAAATGATACTTTGATGAGCAGGGGTTTTTTGTTGTTTTGTTTTGGGGTTTTTTTTTTTTTTTTTTTTCTCCTGTTTAACCTGCTCATTTGAGTGATTATTTCCTTTGGCTAAGTTCCTGGAAATGGAAATGCTGAATCCAAAGGTATGTCTAGTTTAAAGTTTCAGCTGCATATGGTTCGGTTGCCCTTCAGAAAATATGTACCAGTGTACATGCCTGTCACCATGACGCCTGGCACACCGTACCCCTTGCCATAACCAAACACAATTTTAAAATATATTTTTTTATCTTTTAGGCAAAGATGCATTTAGTTTTCATTTGTATTTCTATGACTACTCACATGTCTGAATAGTTCTATAAAGCATTTATTTATTAACAGCATTTCCTGAATATCCTCCTCTTTCACAAATTTCCAACCAGGCAGGTGAGAAGGACACCAGGCAGGCGAGGGCGGGGAACGGGAGAACGGCTCTGTGTCGCACTCCCTCCCCACCACCGCTGTTCCCACACCTGCCCTGAGCTCGGCCTGAGCAGAGCACCACGATCCGTGAGTCTTAGCGAGACCTTTTTAGAAGCCGTGCTTTAATTAAAACCTTTCTTACATGATACATGATCTATAAAAGCAATTGGGTTAGAATATTGATTTTGCGATGTGGTTACAGAGCGCCCATAGGAAGTCTTACTCCACCATCGGTGGCTTTCCGGTCATGGAATCTGTGAGCTGCTTCGTAAGGATTCTGTACTCGCGGATACTCCTGTGCCTGGACACACACACGCGTGCACGTGCGCACACACACACACTTGCACGCACACTCACACATACAGCCTTTTCTCCCCTTCACACTCAGTGCTGCTGCCATGTTCAATTTCCTCCAGCTCCTCAAACATGCTGCCCTCGCACTTTCCTTGAGAGTCCTGCGCACACTGCCTCTTCTGCCCGGACCATCTCCTTCTACTCATCGTCTGGCTAAATCTCCTGCATCCTTCACGTCTCGGTCTGAGGGTCATTTCCGTCGGACACCCGCCTCGGCTCCCTGGGCTCCCTTTAGGGTCCCTTGTTATGCATGTATTGCTCCCGTTCGGACACGGATCCCCCCCCGTTGAGCCCTTTACCGTGCTTCCATCGGAAGGCTGGCGGGCTGGCTGCCGTGCTCCCTCCTTTCCAGAGCCTAGCAAGAGCACGTGGTCGGTGTGCAAAAGATACTTATTCGCTGAATGAGTAGCCCGAGGAACTGGATTCTCTGATTGACAAAGTGCATGGAGCTAATTAGCGATAAAAGCGGGACTTGAATATCCAGACTCTGACTCCAGAGCCCACATTCTTTAACCGCTATCCCTGGACTCGTCCCTCACCGACACTTGGTTTTTTAAATGCATCCTTTTGACTGTTTATAAACACATGGGTGCTGCACAGATCTATTATGTGCACACATGTGCAGACACACGCACACTCACACACACACACACACACACACACACGCACACCCCAACCAAAGGAAAGGATACTCGTATGACTTTCCAGTTGGGAGTTTCTTCACCCCTCAATTCATTATCTCCCCCCACAACCCCAGGTCCCTGAAGAAAGAGATTCTCCATCCTGTTTTCCGTGGTAATAATCTCTTTGCATAACACAGTACCTTGCCTGTAGCAGGCACTCAGATGTATGTGTTAAATGAAGAGATGATGCTGTTCCGTAAACAGTCACTGAACATCTGCACCGCATGGGGCTAGGTGCTAATGGGATTGCAGAGATGAAGATAAACAGCCCTTGACCTCAAGTATCTTGCTGTCTGATTGGGGAAACTGGCAAATAAATCTTTGCCCTTTTGGATATGCAGACGTCTGGTCTTTTCGTGACCCTGCCTCCTGCCTGTGCACAGACAAAACAAAGGCACACACACACACACACACACACTCCGTGCATCCTCCCCACACACACCTGCACACCCAGGCCCCCCATCCGAGCTCGAAATAAACAAGTTGAAGCCTTTGCAGCCCAACCCAGTTTGTTTGCTCTAAGTTCAAAGGAGTTTATTAATTTCAGCCCCTTCATGTGGAACTTGCAAGGCCTCCCGTAGGAGATATCCATAGCAACTGTGGTAACCATCTGAAAGGGAAGATGTTAACCTTTTGGAGCCTGCTGCCCACTTCGGATGCCCCCCTCAGCATATTCTAAGATAGTGTGTCTTAGAATCTTGGAACTAATGAGGCTCGCTGACCCCGAGAAACAGCCACACTGGGGAGTGGTGGAGTATGGAGCTGGGGGGTACCTCCTTCATGAGCCCAGGACCTGGGCCCCATGCAGGCTACTGCCCCATGACGTAAGCCAGGGCCAGCTGGTGTCAGAAGCCGGGGGTAGAGAGAAGGGCTAGGATGATGTGGGAATTAGCTTCAGCTTTGCCCCTAAGCTGCAGGCTGAACTTTCTGAAATTGCTAAAAGGTCTCACTTTGGGTCCTGCTGCTTCTAATTTGACCTTTTCAGCAAGAGTGAAAAATGCTCAGTGCCTCATCTTTGGATCTAGAATGGATTGTTTCTTCAAGCAGGTCAGCCATTTCCACTCCCTTTCTGGCCTTCGGCACACCACTGCAATTTTCTGATCTCATCCCAGGGCAAGGGATTGATTTGAGAATGCCCATCTTTCCCGTTTGGGAGAGAGGGTAGGTTCAAGCGAACAGCACAGGTTGGGGAGAAAGTGCCTCATTTCCCGCTCTTGGGGAATGCTTGGTAGAGAGGAGAGAGGTTTGGGGGCCACGCAGACCTGGGTTCAATCCCCAAGTCCATTTACATTCTTGCTATGTATCTCTAGATGAGATCCTTCCTTTAACCCTCAGTTTCTTCTTTGAAAAATGAACGTAATGACACATCCCTTATACTTCTGTTGAGAAAATCAGAAGAAATCATGTGTGTACATGGTTTAGCCGTTGTGGTATATAGTGGTTGACGTCCTTTCCTGTCCTGCTCTGTCTGCTACCCTCCACTCTTGCCAAGTACAGATGCAGATCTATATACAGATATAAATGAACGCAGCCCTTGAGGGGCTGTTCATCTAGAGGACCAGAGAGATGAGCAAACAGTCATGAAACAGCAGAGTGAGTAGTTAATTTGACATGAGGAAGTCAGGGAAGTCTTCCCAGAAGAGGTGATACTGACCCAGGTCCGAGTGACCAAGCAGACTAGGAGGGGAATCCATTTCCTATAGAGTAGTGATTCTCAACTGGGGGCTTTGGCAATGTCTGGAGACAGTTTTGGTTGTTACAACTGGTGACAGGTGCTGCTAACCTCTAACTAGCCAGAGATGCTGCTAACAACAGATAATCATTCATCCCCAAATATTGGTAGTATCAAGGTTGAGAAACCATGGTGTAGAGTATCGTAATATTCATCATAAGAATTATAATCACTACTGATTATAGAGAACCTACTCTGTGCCAGACATGGCACTAAGGCCATTATTGCATTTACTTCTTTTTTTTTTTTTAAAGATTTTATTTATTTATTTGACAGAGAACACAAGTAGCAGAGAGGCAGGTAGAGAGAGAGAGAGAGAGAGAAGCAGGCTCTGCACTGAGCAGAGAGCCCAATGCGGGGCTCGATCCCAGGGTCCTGGGATCATGACCTGGGCCGAAGGCAGAGGCTTAACCCGCTGAGCCACCCAGGCACCCCGCATTTACTTCTTATAACCAGCGTATGGGATCACTCTCAGTGACTCCATGTCAAAGCTAAGGAATCTGAGACTCAGGGAGCTTAAGAAACTTGTCAGAGGCCTTCCAGAATCAGAAGTCAGGTTTAAAATTCAGGTCTGCCTAACTCCAAACCTCCACTTTTTTTTTTTTTTTAAAAAAGATACCATGCTATCTCAGTTGTCTGTTGTTGGAAAGATATGGGCCTTGCCTTGACTGCCCATTGGACATGTGATATATCGAGTAGATTAAACCAGCTAAAGGTCCAGGAAAAAGGGGCCATTTGTGGCCTTTGAAGGTACCACTTGGGCCCTTCTTTAGACAAGGAGATAACTCTGGGTCAGCCCAATACCATGGCATTTCCATGAGCGGGGAATAAGTAGAATAGGGGCAGCTAGTCTTCCGGCCCCGTCCCTCAGGTCTCCGTGCAACTCCTGCTAGTGCTGCTGCCGCCACCGCTAGGAAATCTACTACTACTTCAGCCAACAATGCATGGGCACTTATTCAGCTATGTTTTTAATCACTTGATGCCGTTCAGTTTTCCAGCAACTCAGTGGAATAGGTATGATTGCATGATACTAGCTAGCATCTAGTGGGTACAGGTACAAAGAAGCTGCTAATCATTCAACAATACAAGACAACTGCCCACAACACAGAATTTCTGACCCCAAATGGCAGTTCTTGAGAACCATGGTTGAGAACCTTGGACTGTACCTCAACAGCATGTAGCCGAAGCGATATGTAGCGGGATCGTCACTTTCCAGTTCGTGTTGAGCAAATGTTTTTTGAAAGTTTCCTCAGGACAGAAAATTCTTTGCATCATTCCTGGAAGCATAGAAGAGCAGCATGAAAGTTAAAAATTCTTTTTTTGATTAAATTTTGACAATAGGATGACTTTTGTGGCAAAACTATAAGAAAGGCCAGGAACATGAACATTGCAAATCCACCTGTTTATGGCCATGTGAGGGCATTTTTTTTTTTAAGATGGTAATTGGGAAGGCTAGCAGTGAGCCCTAGTGAAATATTCATGACCCCCATCTAATTTCTAATTCAATTAAAAGGTGCTAATGTAGTTAACTGTGACAACAATTATTTTTGTTAATGAATATATTTAAATGCTTATCAGCAAAGGTGATAAGGAGTGCCCACAAGACCCAGCTACAAACTTGAATTTCAAATTGGTTTCAAAGTTTAAAGGTTGTTTTCAGAAAGCTGTGAACCAAATTCTGAATTTACAAAATGGATAATTTCAGAATTAGCTATTCAGTTCTACAGGCAGTCTTCCGTTTTCTTGAGAATTCAAGACGGGATTCTTTTAAAGTGCAAGTTCTTCAATTGCATTTGAAATAGGATTTGATTTATAAAAATTCAAATTATAGTGACTTTTCAAGAACCCAAGGACAAGAAATGGGCCAAATTTCAGTGTTTGTTGCTGAGCAGAATACAAAGTCTCTCTGCCTGGGATATCACAAGATTGCTCTAGGAATGAGAGGTTGTGTTCTGGGGGTCCCTTTCAAGAGGAATTGCATGGCATCTTGTCCTAAAAATTTAGCTCATCCTGTGGGCTAGAGGCTTGAACAACAGGCAGATGTACCAGAGCTGGTATACCAGATGTCTAGACATAGTCTCATCCTTATACTGGCATTTAAACCATGTACTTGATATTGCCTAGTTTTAAACACAGTCATCAAAATGTGAAATTGCCTATTTTAAATTTTACAGTGTTTACGTGACTTTTAAAAGATGGGTTTCTAGCTTCTGGATGAAAAATGTCTCTTTTCATGTTCTTGATTCTTACTTTCCCTGTTCTGTTAGCAACAATAGTAACGATGATGGGTGTGATGCCATCTTTGTGACCAACAAATCTGCTTTTGATGCTTAATTCCACCACTTACTAGCTGTGTGACTTGGGTCAAAACATTAAACCTATCTGAACCAGTATTTTCATCAATGAAGGGAAGGTTATAGTACCTTGCATACCTTGAGAGGTTTGTTAGAAGGTTTATAGAGTTGACCCAAGAAGATAAACACCTAACAACTTAAGTGCCTAGCAGTATCTTGACATGTAAATGTTCACTAAATGATGGTGGTGGTGGTTAGTGATTAGTACTCGTAGTGGTTGTTGTGGTTATTGTTAATCCCAACATAATTTAATCTCAAAATCTCTCAGAATAAGTAACATTTTTTTCTATTTTACTGATAAGGAGACTGAGACTCAAAGAAACTTCACTTACTTGTCCCATGTCACATAAGTGGTAAATGGTGGGATTAAGATTTGAACCAGATTGGTTTGATTCCAAAGAGCATGTTTTGTTCACATAGAGTATCCCTTCCACTTATAATACATATTATCTCCCCTCGACTAGAGTGAAATCTCTGCACACCTTACAAATCCTAGTACTTCTTATTAGCCTGTGGATCCTTAATAGACATAATTTGAGAATGACCTGTTCTCACCATTGCTTTGAACAAAACTCACTCATTTCCTGAATTTTTACAGTTGTTTATTCTCTTCAAGATAATGCATAAAATAGGACAAAAGATTGTAAGGGTGCATCAAGCATTAGTGCCTTTTATGCTCTTTGGAGAAAGATCCAGGGTCTCTGCGTGAAGACCTCACCCTAACTCTAGACACCTCTTGAGTAATGTCTGAAGTAATTGTTTATAAATCTAACCCTTCTGCTGAATCTAGTCAGGCTCTAGAAATGCTAAGTTCTTGCAAAAGCAAGAGTGGGAGAAAACAGCTAATACATAAGTATTTGACCGGTGATGTTGACTTTGTAAAATGAATCAGCAGAGAACGTCTGGCTCGTGCTCCTGGAAATCCCAGGAGTAGCCTAGTCTGGAGCTTTCCTTGGAGCTCTCAGGGAAGGGAGAGTATGTAACATTTAACTGTTTCTGGTAAGGACTCCAGATAGGAATGCTGGCAGTGTGGTTTACAATGCCAAAAGAAGGCTCAAAGACTTGAAGAAGAAATCTGCGGAAGTCACCCACTGAGGGAGAGAACATGGTGCCCAGTGACCCACTGAGGGAGAGGAAGAAAGCCATCCAAATCTCAACAGCCCGTGAACCCTGAAAACATTACGTGAAGTAAGAGAAACCACTCCCAAGGGACCACATATGATATGATTTTGTTCATATGCAAACTCCGAGCAATTTGTTCCGACAAATAGTAGGTTAGTGGTTGGTTAGGGCTGGGCAAGGACAGGGGCACAGGGAGGGTGATAACTGGAGAGTTACAGGGCTTTTTTTGGAGGTGATGAAATGCTCTAAAATTGACCGTGGTGACTGCACGTGACTGTGAAAATACTAAAAACCACTGAGCTGTATACTTTAAATGTGTACACTGTATAGCATGCGAATTATATTTTTGTTTTGAAAAATCTCAACAACCAACATGGACAGTGACCATGACCCTTACTCTCAGTGCCCATCCATTGCTTTTTCAAAGTCTTTTGTGGTCTTGCCTTCCTTACCAATCTTACCAAATTGGTATTATCCACATGGTCCCAAAGTGCCCATAATGATAAATAGCTTGAAAGCTAAAGAGTTTTTTTCAGAGCATGCTGGTTTTTCTGATCACCCTAGTTTAATTTGTTTTTGTATATTTCAGATATGCATTTGAACATTTAAGAAAATTTATATACCATCACCACCCTAAAACCATCTGTTCCTCATACTTTTAAAACTACTCTGGGAATCATTGGAAATTGGGAGAGGAAATCACTTCAACATTATGTTGAACTTCCCACTCTGTATCCTCAAGGGAGGCACAGAATAACACAGAGACCTTCGGAGCTCATTTCCTGACAAAATTTAGAAGTTACCACCTGTGAGATCTAGGGAAAATTACTTAACCTCTCTGAGTCTGCTATCTCATCTACAGAAAGAAGATAATTATAATACCTCTTGGGTTTGTTGTGTAAGTGAAATAAGATGATGTCTATAAATCACTTTTCCTGACATGTAGTAGGCACTGTGTGGATCAAAGCTATTTATTATAATTGCTATGGTTACTTTGCAGTTGGTTAGAGGGTATATATTTCTGAAGTTTAATCTTTATGATTTCCTTGGGACCTCTACCCTAGGGAATATCCCGGGAGTACACACCTTCTGGTAGACTCTTCGTTTCTTGAAAGTGACTACCATTTTGCCTTGACTGAGAATGCACATAAACAAAGGTCTCTGGTAGCCACATGGGGGTGTACTGAAGAGCTGAATTTTCATACTGGCTGTGTCTGCTTAGACTTTGCAGACCTGTTGACCACATGGTAGCCAGAGATGGTTGTTTCTTCCAAGTGAAAGTCAAAGTTCACTTACTATCTAGATTCTGATCCCTCCGGGATGACTGAGCACACATTTCTGAGTGACAACAGCCCACTGGAACTGAAAAGCAACTGCTGCCTTTACGAAGGATGTGCCCCCTCCAGTCCCCCCAGTTGCTACCCTCTTTCTTGACTTCTTTATGTTACCTGTCTGGTATCTGGAGGCACTGGAGTTTATGATCCCCAAACTAAGCCTCTGTTATCCATAGGAATGAACTGCTCATAGTAGTAGAGATATTGATAGGCTTTCTTGGTGTCCCTAGAAAAATCACAGTCGATGAGTCCAAGTGTAGGGATTAAAGTATTTTGTCTAGGAGTACACAGGAATAAGAACCCAGCTAGGATTGGAAACTGGTTCAGAACTCCATTCTATGAGGCTAGGAGGCTAGGGGATGAAGCTCCTAGGACAGAGAAATGTCCTACTTCTCCCCAACTTCAACACACCATCGTCCTTTAATGGGCCATGGTTAAATCAAACCCTTAACGTGCCATCATTAAACCCACTAGGGGACAGTGTCAGGGAATCTGCATTTGCTCTTCTCCCTTCTTAGCTGTGTCAAAGGCGGAAGGACCCTACAGCTGCCGCCATTGCTACAGGTCTCATGGCACAGCTCTGAGGCCCTCTCCTCCTCTCTAGTCCAGAAGTAGATCAGCTCACATTTTAAATTCTCTAATAGAAGCACAAATGAGGTTTATGAACCATTAAACTTAGGTCAGTTTTCCAAAGTCTCAAAAAGCATTTTAAAACAATTAATTACTTTGCTTCACTGGAAACAGATTGCAGATCAGTGCAATTAGGCAGATGCTGGAGGTGAAACATTTCAGTAAGATGGACAACGAGCTCCCAGCCCAGAAGCTTTTGCGGGGAGAGAGAAGCTGATTCCTCAAATATACCCCCACTCCAACCTGGCAATATCATGATCATTTCAAAGCAAGATCTGATTGCATTTTCCAAGCCCCTTTCTTCATACAGTTCTGAAGTATAACCTTGATTTTTCACTGTGCTGAGGGAAAAGGGCCGTTCTGAGTAAATGAGTTTGTAGGTTAAGAGGAAGATGCTCTTAAATTCCTTCAGTTCTGTTGAAAATTGCTTTTAGAAATATGAGTCCACCATTATTTTGCATTTGGAGAGGCTGAGGAAAAAGCTGGTAAGCACAAGGCACCTGTGCTGAGTCTGGGCTACAGGTGGGCTGAGACACCAACTTTCTCTTATAATAAATTTCTCGGGACTCTTGGAGTAGAAGGCAATGGCCAGATGCCAGTACATGGGGTGAGTGACTTCCTCTGTTGTCCCAGCTCTGCTGCCATCAATGCTGGAGAGGCTTGGACAAGTCAGTTTCCTCACATGAGCCTCACTCTGTTCGTCAATAAAATGAGTGGATTGAACTGGATCTCGATTTCCTTTCTAGCCCTGACTTTTCTAGGATTACTTGTAAAACTTATTCTGTAGACACAAGTGGCATAAGAAATCAGGCTACTACTCTCAGTTCAAGATGGCTGATTGAGCACATCTTGACAGAAGAAATAGAAGACCAAGAATAAACCAGTGGCGGTGCTAGAAAATGGGGGAATGTTGCAATCAGCAGGGCAAGAATGTTGAGAAATGCGTGGAAGAGATAAAATATATGGCATCAGATTAATAGTGATTCCTTAACAGCCTCAAGGAAACTATAACAGCAAGCAGATAAAAGAGAAGACAACTGTAAAAGTGAGTTCTCCCAATAGAACTCTGGAGAAAAATCAAAACCAGAGACAGCAGTCTGGGAGAAGCAGTGGTGTCTGGGTAACAGAGACAACAGAACAATTACAAAGATTCCTCCCCTAAGAGGGGTCAGCTGCAGCATTTACTCCCAGGCTTTCTGTGAAGGCCATTATTTATATAAAGTGGAGACTGGAGTTTAGGTGGCTAGAGAGAAATGGGTCACTGCCCTGAGCAACCTTTGCCAAACACAGCCGAGTTGGAGCACCCACAACCAGAAATCAGGCTTCCCACCCTTACATCATGAAGGGAAGCCCTCATGCGTGTCCCTCCTCTCCACACAGAGCAGCCATTTCCACCATCTAGGGGACAGTGACTGTCTCACATTTAGACGGAATCCATTTTAGCTGCCAAAATGAATCTGTCCAGACCAGCACTGCACAGAACAGTCTGTGGTGATAGAAATGCTATAAAAATCTTTGCTGCCCAGTAGCATTCACCTCTAGCTACGTGGTTCTCTTGAGCACTTGAAATGTCACTAGTGCTACTGAGGAACTGAATTTTAATTTCATTTAGTTTTAATTAATTTGAATTGAAACATAAATAGACACCTGTGAGTAGAGGCTATCACTTACGGCTCCTTCAATCACTGCCCTATTGGACAGCACGTTCCCCTACATCCCTGTTTGTAAACAACCACATCACCAAATGTTTGAAGGAACAATATAACATAAAACTGAGCATATGGAGATAAATCCTGGCCAAAGTTAATATGGGAAACAGAAGAAGACTTCAAAAGATGTGAATTAGTACCCTTAGATCTGAGAGGACACATCCTCCATATACAAACCTGGGGGGCGTTATTCATAAGATTGGTTTAATAATATAAAATAAATCTTAGAAATGAAAATTATTGGTAACATTAAGACCTAAATAAAAGTTCTGAATGGCAGAATTGAAAATTAAATAAAAGACTGACTTAGTGATCAGAACTATCTAACCAAAGCGGTCTGCCAGCCCACAGAGCAATGACATAAAAATAACAACAGAAAAGTTGACATATGAATGAGGGGGCCAAGAGACCCAATGTTTATCAAAGAGATTCTAGAAAGAGAGAACAGATATAATGGAGCCAAGGAGCAAGCTAAAGAAAAAAATACAGGGGAAAACATCCAAATAATTGCTGATAGTACAGGTGTAAAATTTCAATGCAGTTGTTAAAGAGGAATTAATAAAATAGAAGAGGCATGGCATGAAACCAAATATTTAAAATCCATGCATATCTATAACAAAATATTAATCCTGTTAAAGAGGAGTTAATAAAATAGAAGAGGCATGGAATGAAGCCAAATATTTAAAATCCATGCATATCTATAACAAAATATTAATCCTCGACCAAAATTCTACATAATAAGACGTGGACGGTAGAGAGTGGAGAGTGGAAGAAATGAAGGTATGTCACAAGGTTTGTCTTTTCAGAGAGGAGGCTTTAGTCTACAGATTACTTCCTGATATTGCTAAGAAAATAGGATTTCAAATAGAGTTGTGTTTGTAAAAATACATAAAAATAAAAATATAAATATAAAAAAAGGAAAGCAGATTTCTATTTCACTGGAGAAATAAAAGCAAGAAAGAATATTTGCCCAATTAGCTAGAAGCTAGAAAGGGGAGCACTCAACAAAAAACGAAAAGTAAGCAACATAAATTAAGATGACAGAAATAAAGCCAAACATATGGTGATTACAGTAAATATAAATAATTTAATTTCTCCTATTAAAAGACAAACACTGTTAGCATTGTTTAAAGGAAACATGTTCCTTAGGAAACCTTCAATAAAATTATTTAAAAAGGTTAAAAATAAAGAGTTATAGAATGCTATAAATATTGAATTAGGTTAGCAACTATCTTTTCTAAGGAAAGATTTTCTTTGTTTAATGGTTCTATGTGTCACTATTTTTTATTCTTGGCCTATCAAAATAATCTCATTCTATGAAATGTCAACCTTAGATCAGTTGCTAAATTGTTTTGAAAATTTCACTCTCTACCCATTTCTTTACTAAAAGAATTTTTGCTGCATATGATGTATGTAGTCCATCTGTTTATCCTGAAAGTCTAAATTCAGGGTTTTCTAACTATCTCCTACAAAAATCTGTGTTTACAATAATTCAGTAAACTATTCTAGAGTGACAAAGCTAAAATTTCTTTGTTATCTGATGACCTCATTTCATAGATGAAGACACCCAGATTCAGAAGGATAAAGAGGCTTGCCCAAGGTCACACTACTAGTTTGTAGCAGAGTTGGGGCTAGAGCGAAGTGCAGAACTCTTCTTTTTGTCTCAAGTGATGGAAAACCGGAGTTAATCTCGCCTTAATGCCTATAAATGAAAAGCTGAGGATCAGAACTAGGTTCAGGTGAGACTTGCTCCAGGTCTTAAAATTATGCCATCGGGGCACCTGGGTGGCACAGTCAGTTAAGTGACTGACCAACTCTTGATTTCAGCTCAGTTCATGATCTCAGGGTCATGAGATCAAGCCCCATGTGAGACTCTGCACTGAACAAAGATCCTGCTTGAGATTCTTTCTCTCTCATTCCCTCTATCCCTCCCCCATCCCCCTCTCCCTCTCTAAAAATAAATAAATAAATAAAATTATGCCATCAGAATGATAATTCTGTCTGTAAAATGCTTTCTTCTGTATTAGCTTCATTCTCAGGTTCCATGTGGTGGCACATGGCTACCAGCATTACCAAGTTTAATTCCAAATTCAAGTCTAGCTTTGAAGAGCCTGGACCTCTGATCCTTTTTTTTTTTTTTTTAAGATTTTATTTATTTGTTTGACAGAGATCATAAGTAGGCAGAGGAGCAGGCAGGGCGGGGTGGTGGGGGAGCAGGCTCTTCGCCGAGCAGAGAGCCCAATGCGGGGCTCAATTCCAGGACCCTGAGATCATGACCCAAGCCGAAGGCAGAGGCTTCAACACTCAGAGCCACCCAGGCACCCCTGGACCTCTAATCTTACCCGTCAAAAGTATCTCGATGTCTCATTGGCTCATGTTGAATCATGTGACCGTCCTTGACCCAGTCACTGGAACCACAGTGCTTGCTCCACCAGCTCCTGCCTGAGCCCCATGTCCATCCTCAGGGCAGGAAGTGGGTCCAACTCCACCCAAAGCACATGGTCTGGGAATCAGGAATGTTCCCTAGAGGATAATCTGGGTACTCAGAATAGGAAAAGTTAAATGTAGGTTGAAGGGCAGGCAAGTCAAGTCTCCTTCCTTCTGATGTAGTAAGTTCACTGCATAATCACTGAAATGTGTTCATTCTTCCACTCAAGGAAGTAACTGCTGCTAAACCTAATCATCCTGTTTCAGGGGCAGAAGTGAGCAGGCAGGTGAACTTGGCCTCTTATTTCATTTAAAAAAAAAAAAAAGGCTTATTTTTTGGGGGGGCGGAATGCTGCCTAAAGGGCAATAGTGAAGGTTGACAATAGCAGGTTGTTCATTGTTCTGTCATCATCTATTGCAATTTCCAAATCAGCAAAACCAGCAGCTGTCTGGAGTGACAAATCCCTTGATAAATGGAAGCCTTCCCGGTTGCCAAGCACTAACCCTGCTCCAATCAATGACTGTGAAAAATCAATGGAGAATATGGAACCTGAGGTAGTAATACTCTCAACTCTATATACTTCTAAAATTGGCTAGAGTATCGAGTTCAGACCGCCAGCAGCCCTATGGATGTTGTTTATAGAATACTTTCAGTCTTGGTGTCCTTCGGGAAGAGAGGCAGGAAGGGTGGTGACAGGTATTCCAGCCTCTCTTGGACTTGGGATTGTGTTGGAAGACGTCTGTAGTTTGTGACTCCTTAAAACTGGTGGTCTTGTGGAAAAGAACACTTTCCCTCATCACATTCCCTAGAGGATGTGTTCCTCCCTGACTACAACCCTGTGTTTTGTATGAACTTGTAAAGGATAGCATCTTACCTATAGGACATATGGCCCAGGACTGGATAATCACTGTTTCTGTTCTTCCTGGTCATAGTGATCGGTCCCAAGAGGGACCGTTCAGAAACCTACCCTTGGAACTTTTCTATGGAAGGTTGGTGGGAAAAATTATCTTTTTTCACTGGATTGAAAGCTGTAAATATCTGATCCTGTAGCTGTTGATGGTTACAGTAAGTGGGGTTTAGAAAAGTCGTGTGTGAGGAGGGGCAAGAGGTATTAGAAGGAAAAATGTCCTCCAGTACTTCTATGAGGCATTTGTGGACACATTTTTAGTTTTTGTCCATAAGGCTTATCAATGGGATCTTCTCTCTGATTCTGACAATAGGTTTATGCTAAGTCCTTGTGGAGTGGAATAGCCAAACCAGATTTTTTCCTTCTTTAGCTAAAGAAGCTGACAGCTGCTCTTTGTTCTGGTGGGGATAGATGGTCAATTCAGAGCAGATGTTTATGCTCTCTCTTTAATATGCAGATATATTCCAAAAAAACTCAGATTTGAGCATTATTACGAGGCCATTGATTTGACTTAGACAGGCTACCTATATATTCGTCTTTGTTTGTGTAAAACAAAGGCCACTTTGCATATGGAGACCAGGGGTTTTCTGAGAGAGAGGAAACTAACATTTCCACAATACTTGCCCATGATTATTTTACTTAGGAAGTTCTCCTAGAGAGGCCTGGAGTAGATCCAGACAAGATTCAGTAGAAGAGAAGAACAATGGGGCTATTAATTAAAGTAACCATAAGCAGAGATTGATGCTAGACCAATGATCTCCTTCAGGCACTGGCCAGGAGACACTAGCAGAAGGTGGTTCTGGGGACTTAAGATGATTATATCTTAGAAAAGTTTCTCCTCTAGCATTTTTGGGGTTAACTCATATCAGGAATCAGTTTTGTGTGAGCTGGTGCAAAGGGCCAAAGCATCTAGGGTTCCAATGTATGAGAAGGTTTTAGAGATGTAGTTAGGGCCACGTCCCCACAGACTGCTCTTCATCCACACTACAGATAGTAAGCAGCTATGTACTCTGAACTAAGCCACTGTTGGGTACCCAATGACGTTTACTACTTTTAAATTTCTGGTGCTGTTAGTCCACGAGGCTACCCAGGTGGAACTAGTTCCAGCCCGAGGAAGCATATGCCTCCACCAACAAGTAGGGCCTTGAGCCATGATTATCACTTCTTCCTCTTCTGGTTGCTAGGATAAGGGAGGTGGGGGAAGTTGTGTGTGTGCTTATGTTTGTGTTTTCCTCATTCCACCGCATGCTAAGTGTTCAAGTTGTATTCTGTCACGTAAACCTGGAGGGCTTGGCCAACTTCTGCCATCCATTGAGTATGTCCCATATGGGTCATTGGCTTTCTGTTGGAATACAGACAGTAGTGTAATTTGGCACTCGGGGTACTCACTGCTACTGGGTTGTTGGTGGTTTTCAGTTTTCAGAAAATAAATTATAATAAATATAATTGACATAATATAATATCTCATTGATTCATATTGATACTTCTAGTATTAAGTCAAGACTTCTACTTGACCTCTTTTTACTATATCAATATGTCCTCTCTTCCATTCCTGGCTTTCAAGGGCACAGGGGGTGACAGAATTAGAATATGCTGTTATTCCTCACTCATTTTATCTAAATTTTAATCTCACAACAGTCTTGGAATAATAACACTAACACCACCTCCATTGTAACTATTAAACACATCAATATAGTTTTGGTGTATGTTCTTTTCCTGTCCCTCCTTTTTTTAAAGTTTATTGAAATGAAGCCTCCATGCAGCAAAGATTACCTGTTTTAGGTACACAGATGTATACGTTTTGATGTATGAAAGGAAAAAAACCTTTAAAAAGACCCCCCCATTCTTAAAAAAATTTTGCAGGATATACGTAGCCACTTCCTAATATGCTCCCCCTATGTGTCCTCATCTTGTCTTATTTCTGTCTGTCTCAGTAGCTATGTGTTTAATGCTCATTAGTTGTCATTACATCCCTGACCCTTTAGTTATTTTGGTTGTCGAAAACTCATTCCATAGTAAATTACTCAGGGGGGGGCTTGTGGGAATAATATTTCTAGAGTTCTTATGTTTTGATGTTTATCTATGCCCTTTGTACTTAAAAAAAATCAATTGTGCTGCCTATAAAAACCTGCCTTTCTTGAGTATCTTAAATATGTGACTCAATTTTCTTTTGACATAAAGGCTGGCTTTCAATGGCTAATAATAATCTAATTTTCTTTCCCTTAAAAGTTGCATGCTTTTTTGTGCTAGTTGCCCAAAGGATTATTTAATGTCTCAAATCATACTAGAATGTGTCTTAATATTGATCATTTTGGGGTCAATATTCTCATGTATGCATTGTACTCTTTGGAAATCTAGTTTCCAATTGCATTTTTAATTTAAGGAATGTTTTCTTGAAATATAGTTTTTAGTATTTCTTCCTTTCTTCCCCTTTGGTTTTCATCTTCAGAAATTCCTGTTATATATGTGTTCAATCTCCTTGGCCTAATTTCTTTCCTTTCTTTTTCTTGGCCTATTTTTCCATACTTGCCACTCTCTCAATTCTTTCTCTCTACATTCCTTACCTTGAACCTTATTTTTATTTTTATCTTTTATTTTTTTCAAAGATTTTATTTATTTGATAAAGATCACAAGTAGACAGATAGGCAGGCAGTGGGGGGTGGGAAGCAGGCTCCCTGCTGAGCAGAGAGCCGGATGTGGAGCTTGATCCCAGAACCCTGAGATCATGACCTGAGACGAAGGCAGAGGCTTAACCCACTGAGCCACCCAGGCGCCCCTATTTTTATTTTTTAATTGTAAAACAAATATAACATAAAATTTAACATTGGAATCATTTTTGGGTATACAGTTATATCATGAAGTCCAGTCACATTATTGTATAAGTATCCGCCATCACTGTCCATCTCCAGAACATTTGTCATCTTGCAGAGCTGAAACTCTGCATTCATTAAAGAAGAATTTCCATTCCCTACTCTTTTCCCAAGCGCCTGGCAACTACCATTCTACTTTTTTTTTAATCTGTGAACTGAACTACTCTAAGTACCCCTTTTGTGTATTATTGTGCAATATCTCTCCTTTTGTCACTGGCTTATTTCACAGAAAGTAATGTCTTCAAGCTTCATTCGTGTTGTAGCGTGTGCCAGAATTTCTTTCCCTTTTAAGGATGACTAATATTTTGTTGTGTGAATATGCCACATTTTTTTGTATCCCCCTTTTTTTAAAAGATTTTATTTATTTACTTGACAGACAGAGATCACAAGTAGGCAGAGAGGCAGGCAGAGGGTTGGGGGGGAAACAGGCTCCCCGTTGAGCAGAGAGCCCGATGAGGGGCTTGACCCCAGGACCCTGGGATCATGACCTGAACCGAAGGCAGAGGCTTTAACCCACTGAGCCACCCAGGTGCCCCTTTTTGTATCCCTTTATCCATTGTTGGACTTCTGGGTGGATTCTACCTTTTGGCTCTGTGAATAATGCTACTATTAACACGGGTGTACAAATACCTATTTGTGTTCTCTGTTTTGTACTGATTTTTTAATTTTCCCAACTGCTCACCACGTGTTTCTTTTGTTCTTTCTACTTGCCTTTTCTGGGTTCTCTTTTCCTCGAGTCCCTCAGATTCTGCCTCTCTTACTTCTTCGTTCTCGCCCAAAGACAAGAGTACCATGCAGGTCTTATGCCTGATTAGTGACCTGTCCCCACTCTCTTGTGTTGGGGACTTGGTTGGTGGGGGTGTCTTGTTCCCTAGATTTGTTGTAAAGTGTTGTCCTTGTGTTTCCAGTCTTTCTAATCAACTTCATTTTCATGTCAGGATCAAAAGAGATTGCAAAACTAAGGGTCCTGTGTTACTATCTTCTGAGAATCTACCATAATTGTTTTTCTTTCTCTTACTTTCTGCTCATTATCATATTTCCAGTGTCCTCAGACATTTATTACAGTGTGCTATTCATTTTTCTTGGAAGTTTATTTGTGGCAATCCCTTGAAGACTTGGAAAAAGCGTGTTCTTTGAAAAAGCATTTTCAGTTGTTTTAGCAGGATGCCTGGGGACATAACCTACGAATGTATTAAACCAACTCATGGCTTGGAGGTTTTGGGACCCTGTGGGTGGTCCAATTTGGGCTGTAATTCCCATGATTATTATGGCTTTTTAGAGAAGGTATTTTTCTCCCTGCTGTGCTCAGTACTGAAGAATCTTTCTTGCAGACTCCAGGAGTTGGGGGCCATGTAGGTGCAGTGGTTTTACCTCCCCTGGTTCATCCTCACACAGGTGTTGTAGCTCCTTGGATCCCATATTTGGGAGGGTCTTGCATTTAACTTCCCAGTTGGGGAGGGCCTTGGTCTGTGTGTCCCATGAGATTATGAGAACTGAAGCCTAAGATCATGAGGTTTGGGAAAGGCTTTCAGCACAAAAATAGTTCACTACTGTGTACACCCTTCTAGATCTCTCTCTTCCCTTAGTTTTTGGCCTAATAACTCTTCACCAATAGCATTTTTAGTTGTTTTCATTGGGAAGGGTGGCCTTCCATTTGATTAGAAATGGAAGCCTCATGTCATTTTTTTAACAAGTAAGATTTTATAAAAATATTACCATTGTATGTAGTCATAAGAATCGTTCTTTCTTTCAGCTAGATATTAGGAACCTTGCTAGGTGAGTCTGGGGCATCCAGACCAAGTATTGGAACCCAAGAGTATCAAAGAAGGTTTAAGGAAGCCAGACACAACCCGAGAACCCAGATCAGATCAACACATAGGACAAGTTATGTTGGAACAGCCTTACCTTCTCTCCTACACTGTAGGCATTGGCAACAGAAGACTCACTTCAATTTTGAGATGGCCTAAATGTATTTTTCTTGGTTGATACTGATGGACAAGACATGGGTCCTGGAATCTGACTGCCTAGGTTTGAGTCCTGGATCCACTATTTAGAGTATTATGACCTTGACCATGTAATGTAATCTCTCAAATCCACTTCCCTCATTTTCAAAGGGGATGGAAACAGTCCATGCCTTATTGTGATGTTCTGAGGGTTGCAGGTGATAAAGTATTTAAAACAGATCCTGGCACATTTGCATGCCCACTGTGAGAATTAACTGTAATCTCAATATCCCCAACATGAAAAGTCTTGTGGCATTTTTTCTCCATTTGTTTTCTTCTTGTTGAGCCATACTCCAGCTAGCCCCTCATACTCTCATCCCGAAGGAGACCTCTTTTGTTTACCACAGTTAGTCTTTGATGTAATTAAAATGCGGAGCCAAAGTTTCAGGTATTGGGATGAGAAAACAATTTGAAAACACAAGGACAGGGTTTTCCTAGTGGATGGGAAGGCATGTGATGGGGCGAAAGAAGCCACACTCCAGAGATGAAGTCTTGCTGCATCTTTAAAGATGGCGGTGCTCAAGGGAGAAGAGGACAGTATGGCTGAAGTAAGGGGCAGAGAGGCAAAGCAGATGTGGAAAAGTCCTGTGCATTCAAGAGACTGAGTCTCTAATTGATTAACAGTGGTGTCTTTGCATAATGAAGTCTCATATTTACTGCACTATTGATTGCAAGAATTCTGCAAACATTAAGTTTGAGTGGGCCATAGGGAACTGACCCCTGAATTTATATCTGGGTTTTCATAGTTCCTGGAGTTTGCTTTTGGCTGCTCTCTATTCTTTTTTACTTCACATGTTTCTTACCATCAAGAGACCCAGTGTGCTTTTGACAGCTTGGCTGTGATGGTTCTGGACAACCACATAAGATTTCTGAATGCCTTTTCCTACAGCCCAATCCAAGCTCATCTCCTGTGAGCTTTCTGAATTTTTTCTCCCTTGCTAATTTGACAAACATATCATTCTACAATGTCTTGTGTGATGGATTAATTTATTCTCCATTCTTTTTTTTTAAGATTTTATTTGTTTATTTGAGAGAGAGAGAGAGTGAGAAACAGAGATCATAAGCAGGGGGAAGAGGTAGAGGGAGAAACAGTCTTCACACAAGCAGGGAGCCCGAAGCGGGACTCAGTACTGGACCCTGGGATCATGACCTGAGCTGAAGGCAGACACTTAACCAACTGAGCCTCCCAAGTGCTCTTATTCTCCATTCTAAGAACATTCTAACAAGGATTTTCTGGAAAGCTGGTCACTTCAATCCCAAGGGAGTTTATTGATTCTGTCCTATATGCCAACAGCAGCCCATGTTGGGGAGAAAGCTGAGAATCAGGATCACCCATTCATTGCCAGGGGTAATATAAAATGGTATAGCTATCCTGGAAAATACTTTGGCAGTTTGCTATAAAACTACATGTGCAACTACCCTATGACCCAACAGTTGCACTTCTGGGCACTGATTCCAGAGAAATGAAAACTTAATTTTACACAAAAACTGGTACACAAATGCTTATAGCACTTTTATTCATAATGCCCCCAACTGGGAGCAACCCAGATGTCCGTCAGTGGGAAAATGTTTCAACAGGCTGTGGTATATCCATATGGTGGAGTACTACTCAGCAGTAAAAAGGAACACATGGTTGATGCTGCAGCAACCTAGATGAATTTCCCAAGAGTTATCCTGAATGGAAAAAAAAGAAAAAGAAAAAGGAAAAGAATCAGCCTCAGAAGGTTACCTCCTGTGTGATTCCATTTATATAACATTCTCAAAGTGACACTCTTACAGGAGTGGGGAACATATCGATGGTGGCCAGGGGTAAGGAGAGCTAAAGGCACAAGGGACAGAAAAGCACAATATGAGGTATCATTTCAGTGATGGGAATATTCTGTATCTTGGCCTTTTTTCTGTTTGGAAAACACACACACACACACAAACACTGAGGAACATTAGTTTCCCAGTTGCAGTATTATGCTTTGGTTTTGTAATACTAATTACCGTTGGGGGGGAACTGGGTAAAGAGCACTTGTGGTTTCTCTATCCCTTTCTTACAACAGCACATGAATCTACAATTATCTAAAAATGCAAGTTCAAAAAAATGCTGACAGACATCAAGTATTCCAAACAGTGATTGACACAAGGGCAGAGCTGTTTAAGCCTTTGCTGTTATTGGTAATGATGGTTTATTAATGTGTCGGTTCTGTTGGGTTCTAATCCCATAGATGATAGGATGTGGGATGAAGATGATGAGGAAGTAGTTAGGCGGGCCAGCCACTGTAGGGGCCGGTAGAGGAGACCTCTCAAATATCCTTGGACTTCCTTGTCTTGGAGTTAGGAGAGCTTATCCCTTCCGCTTGGCACCTTCTTGGCCTCCAGAGGACTTCGCATACCACTGCCTCCCAGAAGGCCATGAATCTCTTAAGGCTCCCATGATCTGCTGTTTGAGTCTACAAAGCTCACCCAGCTTTTGGGAAAGAAATCTTTTCTGCAGTTCTTTCCAGAGCTCTTTAAGTAGAGTCCAGAGCTTCATTTGCTTCCGCCCACACCTGGAATGTCGTGGATAGTGTAGGTCTTCAAGCGAAGGGAAAGGAGGTCTCATTCAGGTTGCCATGCTGAGGACTGTCTTGCCCTCAGAGCTTTACAGGGCCATCATGACCCCTGCTCCCAGCATCCAGCCTGACCCTCTCCCTGGAGAGCTCTCGTGCCTCAGAAATGATTGTGTTTGGCCTACTGGTTCTTGATGAGAGGTGATACCATCTCGATGAGAGGTGGTACATTTGGACACAGTGCTAGGTTTTGGGTTGCCCAAAAGAAAAGCCACCCTGTCTGCCCACAGCAAGCCTGGTACATGGAGGATAGCATCTCCTTCCTCCCTTTCTGTGGCTTGACTGCATAGCGTGTTTCTCTTTAATGTCCATATTAGCTGTGCCACATCGTGGTATAATTAAAAAACTATAAAGTCTCAGCACACATGAATGAAATGCTCTGTTGACATTAAGTGATCTAATCCAGGTGATCCAGCATGTATTTAATGCTAAGCATCATGGTGGCCAGGCTGAGGGACAAATAAGAACACATTGCACACGTTGCATGCTCGTCACATAAAGGAAAGCAATTCTTCTCTTCAAAGCGCTCAACCATGTACTCCTAGAGTTAAAAGAACACCAGTTGGGAAGATACTGTAACTCAGCAAAGTCTTCATTCTTGCTGGAGGAAGATGTTTCCCTTCCTGGTCCTCACTTGGGTCTGATCACACGTTCTTTATACTCATACCAGGATCAGGAGAAACAGGGGACTCAGCTGCTATTGCTGTAACATCCTATGCTTGTACCTTCCTTAAGAACCAACCTGGAACACAGACTCTGGCTCAGTGTAGCCTGGGCCATCTCCAGAGTTGGCAGGATTTTCTTCTGATAGCTGAAGCTGCCACGCACATAGGTCTGTGGGTTTTCTTTATGTTCATCCCCAGGAACTTGGTCTGGAGAGTTTAAACAGATGTGAACTCACCGCCATGAGACACTGAAAGGTAGTTTGTCTCTGGAGCTGGAGAGATCTGGGTTCCTTTCTGAGCTCCGTCACTTATCACCTCTCTGAGCTTCAAGGACGTTCACTCTAATATGTGGACGTAAATACTTAGGTGGCCAAGTTTGTTTGAAGTTTGAGATCATGTTTATTTAATTTCTATATCTTTGACACGCAGTAGCCACAAGCTCCAATTATTCATCATAATTCAGAGAGAAAGACAGATGACAGGAGCCAAAACTCTGTGATCATTGCTAACATGTATAACCTTGATGTCCGCTGGGATTACTTTGTCCTTTAAAATTCAAATGAAATTGGCTTTACCTCCACCCCACATATGGTGGGAAAGCCAGTGTCCCTCCCCAGCTCTAGGACTCTCTGAGTTGTGATACAGATCAGCTCTTAGTCTTCTCTGCTCGCTGTCTTTGTGTTTCTCCTTTTGTGGGATTAGGTCAGTTTCAGGGTGACCTCAGTGTCTTGCAAACACTGTCCACAAAGGTTGCAACCCCAGTTTTTTCACTTCCAGATCCCCTGAGGCAAGGTTATATTCCTCAGATTGTTGGGAAAGCTTTAAGGCAACAGAGGTTTATGTGGCAATCCCTCCAAACCCAAGTTGGAGTATTAGACATCCTTGCTCCTAAAAAATGCCTTTCAACCACCTGCCACTGAGAACTTATCACTTATTACAATTCTCTATCTTCCCATCCTGTTACTTAATCCCCTTCTCCCCACTTTATCTCAACATAAGTGTCCTCCTCCTGCCGGCCACCCACCGAATTCCTGCTAACTAAACAGAGAGCGCTTTTGTCAAGGGAGCCATCTCCTTCCCCATGGATAGTCTTTCTACATGAAAGTAGCCCATCAAGGCATTTTCCTAATCAAACATGGTGAATACCCTAAGAGGGTCTCCAAAGCCAACTGTTGAAATAACATTTTTTATTCTACTACATGATAAAACTCAGAAGTACAAATGGTCTTAGAACTCTGGGTCAGGGATGCCATATATGGTTTGGCAGGTTGTGCACTGCACAAGATGTCTGGCCAAGAAGGTTAAATAGGGATCAAAATGTAGCCCCTTCCCTCCTCCAGCTGTGTGCCCTTTGATGTTGCGTGCATTCAGAGGAGTACTTTTTCCTAGGTCAGTCACTAACATGGGAATAGATCATTCTGATTTTCTACTGGGGACAGAGAATAGTGGTGGTGGTGATTTCTTCTAATTTATCTTTCCATAATGGGTACCATTTTTCTCATTCTCATAGAGGTGTATGTATTACCAGTGGCCTTGTTTGAAGTCAGGACGTTTATAATCATTGGGTAAATCAGAGTCCTGAATTGAAGTAACACAGTGTCAGTAACTGAGTGGTAACAGCAGCGGGGCTGTGTCGTTTTGAGGGAAAGACATCTGTGGTTCTCCCCAAGCTGTCACTGGGAGGTATCATTTGCATATTAAACAAATATTTAAAATTAGCCATGCAGCAAACAATCAGAAGCTGCACCACAGACATCATCCCTTCAAAGCAACAGCAGGAATTAAAGTGTACCTCCAGGTGTGCACATCTGGATGGGGGTTGGTATGACTTGAGCTGGGATCAGTTCCTATGACAGGTGAACTTTTCAGGTAAAGAAAATAGAAAAATAAAAATAATAGAATGGTTCATATAAAAATAACAAAGTTTAATTTTAAAATAAAATACCAACTCCTTTATACTGCTATCCCAGGGAGAGGGGAGCTATTTTGAGGGTTAAACGTGGTAATGTATTTAGAAGTACATGGCTGCAGGAAATTCTCAGTAATGTTAGCTACAACTGCCATTATTCCTGGGGTGACAGCCAAATATTTACAAACTGATCAGAATGGACAACACCAATAGGTAAACAGCACAGACATTATCTGACCTGGTTTTCTACATTTGATCAAAATGTAGTATGCAAGTAATAGACCAGTGTTTCCCTAGGCTAAGAACTGTGCATGTTTTATTCTGTTTAATCCTGTGAGACCCTCTTGTAGTAGGGAATAGCATTATCCCCATGTTACAGATAAGGAAACTGAGGCATGGGGAAATTGAGTGAGCATGCCAAAGTCATAACTGCAGCCAGTGGGACTGAAGCCAGAACTCACGATCTTGGCTCCCACATGATACTGGTTTCCTTCCATTGTGCTTCAGTCACCATGTAAAGATAGACCCGTCTTCTCTGATTCAGCCCTTTTGGTGATCTAGGCATTGCACCCAGATAAGTAAATTTTTTAAACCACTTTATGCTTTCCTCTATTTCGCAGTTTTTCCACAGTTGCCCTACTATTTTTATAATTGGGGAAAAGAGTGATAAATTAAATAAAATTTTAGTTAAATTTAAAGGAGAAAATAAACTGATGCTTCCCGCCCAACCAACAGGACTATGGATTTATGTCATTAACTAAAATGCTTTCCTGGGCACATGTCCTGCATATCCATCAGCTTACTCCTTCATGGCATGTTGGTGGGGGGCTTCTATCCCAATATGATTGAGATTAAATATGCTGGAGGGAAGGGGATGCCGGGAATGTCTCTCTGGGCCGACTGGGTGCTCCAGCTCTCAGGCCTCCGGAGTCTGTGTCCCTCACACTGATCATGTTCAGGATCCCTCCTGTGTGGGCAGAAGAGACAGCGACCCACTCTTGTGATGGGAAACTGCTCTCTGTTCTTTTTCAAACTAGAGCAATGTTGGTTTGTTTACTTTATTGAGTTTAAGAATGACGTTGTGTGGAGGGGGGTACTTGTCGAAAATGTAGGTTCCCTCCCCCAAAAAATAGGGAGGGAGGAAGGAAAGAATGGAAGGAGGGGAGGTGTAGATTCCCATACTCTTAAGAAACACCAGCTTCTAAGAGTGAGGGTGGTCCCAGGAGTCTTCATGCCTACAAAGGCCCCAGAAGACTGAGCCGTGCGTTCTCCTTCCACTCTGCTTTGGATGGGGTGTGGGTGGGGAGAGGGAGAAACACTTGGTACTTTCTCTCAGCTGGGTCTGGACTGAGCATTTTGGCAATAATTTTTCATTTACTCCTCACAAGAACCCCCATTGGCACCATTTCATAGATGAGTAAACTGAGACTCAGAGAGTTTAAGCCAGTGGCGGAGCCAGGGTTCTGACCCAGAGCTGCCAGACCCTCTTGTCCAGCATGTTAGTAGTCACTTCTAGATCAGGTCTACCAGCTGGTCCCATCATGGTCATGAAGGACTCTTGTTGGAACACATTCCCAGGGGTGCCTGAGTGGCTCCGTCGGTTGAGCATCCAGCTCTTGGTTTCAGTTCAGGTCATGATCTCAGGGTCCTGGAATCAAGCCCCAGGTTGGGCTCCACGCTCAGTGGGTAGACTGCGTCAAATTCTCTGCCCATCTGTCTACCACTACCCCCGCACATGCACACATGTGCTCTTTCTCAAATAAATAAATATTTGTTTAAAAACCACATACATATTCCCAGACTTATCCTATAATCACAGCATCAGAATCTGAATGTAGGACCCGGAATCTGAATTAGTAACAAGTACCCCAGGTGGTTTCTGATATGAAGACAAGCTTATACCCTAGACTTCTGTCCAAGCAGGGCTCTTATTCAGCTGGTCTACAGCGGCCATGGTTACCTACATTGGTTAAACACTGGAACACCTCCATTCTGATTGGTGAATACTTGCTGCCCGCCATCACTGGTGCCTCCGGCACTTCCGGCACCATCCCAGCTGCTCACTACCTAGGACGTCTCACAGTCCAGGAGCAGAGGGCTACTGGCCAGCTTTCTTAGGGTCATCAGGGGTCTGCTGCAGGACTGAAAACATTGTATGTTCTGATTTGCAGGTGTTCATGCATATCGGATTTTGAATGCCATCCTGAATATGAGTACATCCCCTTGCTTAGATCATCAACCCTGGAAGCCAGGAAAGAT